>NC_073645.1:15000000-17500000 GCF_029407905.1 Bubalus kerabau
TTTGGTGGTTCTATATTCTTTCTTCATAAGAAACAGAAAAATTGAGACTTTTGAAATCCCCAAGAGTTTCCCCCAAACAGTTATTCTAGCCATTACCGTGTCTCAACCCAAAAACTTATTGAGGAACCAAACTGCTGGTTCATTCAAACAGTCCTCTTCCCAGTGCCCAGGAGTTGCCTGCTATATCACATGACTTCTCTGGCTTAGCTGTGCTCAGCAAAAATGGTTCCTTACTGGGGCCTTGCTTCTGGAACATTTAAAAGCACAATTTAGAAAGAGCAGTAGCTTTAAATACAGTTACATACCGCTTCCTTCACTAGGTGCAAAGGTCTTATGAATTTTAAGTGAGTCTTTTACCTAAACCAGTTATACGGATCACATTTAAAATCCTAGCTAAAATTCTAGCTAACAAATGGCCTCAGATTCCAATATGTACAACAAAGAAAATTTATAGCACTTTAGCTTGTATTTTAGTTCCCACTTTCCTCCCCAAATACTGAGGCTAATTCAATGAAGCATTCTAGATACCCAAGTTTTTAAAACAATGGCCCATTTAGAATTGGAAACAAAGCAACACACCCTTTCTCTCCCTTCCCCCATGCCCATCTGCCCCTTTACCCTAGAGATGGAAGCCTGTCACAGATGATGTCCTGTGGTTTATGGAAGTGAAAGGATCAGAGAAGTCTCAGACTACTCCTAAGTATATGACTTGTTGGAGAGACCCACAGGTATTTGTCTAGCAGGACACATTAAGAAGTTTCACAACACAATAAACCTCAAAATCAATAATAGTTAGCTTTGGATACTCACTGTATGCCAGGCACCTTTCTAAATGCCTTACATGTTTTAACACATTTAGTCTTCACCGGGAATGAGATAAGTACTCTTCTTATCATTCACATTTTACAGAGAAGATCATTGACGAAGGTAGAGGATAAGTAACTTGCCAAGGTCACATAGCTTCTTAGCCGGGGAGCCAAACATCCGGACCCAGGAACTCCAGCTCTGGCTTCCCAAGTAGCACTAGTGATAAAGATGCAGGAGACGTAAAAGATGCAGGTTCAATCCCTGGGTTGGGAAGATCCTCTTGAGGAGGGCATGGAAACCCACTCCAGTATTCTCACCTGGAGAACACCATGGACGGAGGAGCCTAGTGGGTTACTCTTTACAGGGTCGCAAAGAGTCAGACACGACTGAAGCAACTTAGCACAGCCACTATATCTCAGCCTCCTCTCAGAGTGGAAGTTTTGTGCTGAATGCCATCCTCTTCCAGGCCTCAGAGACAAGAAAGAAACAGTCAGCTACTTGCTTGCCTGAGGGGCTGTGGGAAGGGTAGATTTCAGAAAGCTCAGTTCTGGGGGCTTTTGTTTGGTTTTGTTTTGGGAGAGGACCGTTGTTACTATTACTGAAAAAAATTAGCATAATATTTGTCTAGCAGAGAACCTTTGGACACATTTATCTGACTTTTCAGGGTAGAAATAAATAAGAGTTGGGGCCTGCATTTGCACTTATAGTTCTGACACTTTAAGAATTCAATGAATACCAAAAGCATCAACACAAGTCACAAATGATACAGGCAAAGCAGTGTACCTGGAAGGTGGGTGATTTCTAAGCCTGTTTTATCCCACTACATCCAACCAATATGGATTTGTTGATAGAAACATGTCAGTTTCAACCTTTTCAGTATTCCTGACATTTACTTAGACTGGAGGAATGGAGAAGAAATATCACTGTAATCTACAAAAACAATCAAATCATTGCAGTACCATCTCCACTGCAAAGTTTCAAGCAGGTAAATTTCATTCCTCCTTGGGAATCCAGCACAATTCTGAAACTTTCAGAGCCTAATATATAAATCAGAGTATAATGAGAGCTGGTGTCTATTTATCTTGCTCACAAAAGGGTTGCAGGTGCCTAGCAGATAGATAGTAGGCACTGAATATACTGACTGAACACGGATGAATGAATGAGTTGGGACAAGAGAGCCCTGTGAGTCTGGTTCCATTCCTGCTTTGAGAGAACCAGGTAAGACTCCTATTCCAATTTATTCTAGAACTGCAGCAGGATATGCAACCTGAAACATAGCAGGCAAGGAAAATCTTTGCTCAAACATATACCTCTAAGACTATTTCAGTAGCCACAAGGCTTGTTGACTATAGACCAGCATTTGACCAGAGGTTAAAAGTAAAGGCCTCTGCCCACCCGCAACATTTACCGCAAACCTACTTGCAAAGTAATTTAGTGTAATTGGTCTTGAGGATCAGGCTTAAATTCAAATCTAAACACCATTGTTTGAGCTAAATTTTGAAACTCTCTTAACTTGTTCTCTCATTTTTAAAAATCAGGATAATAATTCATACCAGTAGAACTATACAAAAAAGACCTTAATGACCCAGATAACCACAATGGTGTGATCACTCACCCAGACCCAGACGCCCTGGAGTGTGAAGTCAAGTGGACCTTAGGAAGTATCACTACAAACAAAGCTAGTGGAGGTGATGGAATTCCCGCTGAGCTATTTCAAATCGTAAAAGATGATGTTGTGAAAGTGTTTCACTCAATATGCCAGCAATTTGAAAACTCAACAGTGCCCACAGGACTGGAAAAGGTCAGCTTTAATTCTAATCCCAAAGAAGGGAAATGCCAAAGAATGCTTAAAATATTGCACAATTGCACTCACTTCACATGCTAGCAAAGTAATGCTCAATATCTTTCAAGCTAGGCTTCAACAGTATGTGAACCAAAAACTTCCAGGTGTACAAACTGGATTTAGAAAAGGCAGAGGAATCAGAGATCAAATTGCCAACATCTGTTGGATCATAGAAAAAGCTAGAGATTTCCAGAAAAACATCTACTTCTGCTTCACTATGCACAGCCTTTGACTGTGTAGATCACAAAAAACTGTAGAAAATACTTAAAGAGATGGGAATACCAGACCACTTTACCTGCCTTTTGAGAAACCTGTATGCAGGTCAAGAAGCAACAGTTAGAACCAGACATGGAGCAATAAACTGAAGTTCAAAATTGAGGGAGTACTTCAAGGCTGTGTATTATCACCCTGCTTATTTAACTCATATGCAGAGTACATCATGTGAAATGCCAGCTGGATGAAGCACAAGCTGGAATCAAGATTGCCGGGAGAAATATCAACCACCTCAGATATGCAGATGACATCACCCTTATGGCAGAAAGAGAAGAGGAATTAAAGAGCCTCTTGATGAAGGTGAAAGAGGAGAGTGAAAAAGTTGGCTTAAAACTCAACACTCAAAAAACTAAGATCATTGGCATCTAGTCCCATCACTTCATGGCAAAGAGATGGGGAAACAATGGAAACAGTGACAGACTTTATTTCCTTGGGCTCCAAAATCACTGTGGACAGTGACTGCAGCCGTGAAATTATAAGATGCTTACACCTTGGAAGAAAAACAGTGACAAAACTAGACAGTGTATTCAAAAACAGAGACACTACTTTGCCTACAAAGGTACGTATAGTGAAAGTTGTGGTTTTTCCAGTAGTCATGTATGGACGTGAGAGCTGGACAAGAAAAAAGGTTGAGTGCCGAAGAATTGATGCCTTTGAACTGTGTTGCTGGAAAAGACTCTTGAGAGTCCCTTGGACTGAAAAGAGATCAAACCAGTCAATACTAAAGGAAATCAATCCTGAATATTCATTGGAGGGACTAATGCTGAAGCTCCAATACTTTGGCCACCTGATGCAAAGAACTGACTCATTAGAAAAGACCCTGATGCTGGGAAAGATTGAAGACAGGAGGAGAAGGGGATGACAGAGAATGAGATGGTTGGATGGCATCACCAACCAAAAGACATGAATTTGAGCAAACTCCAGGAGATGGTGAAAGACAGGGAAGCCTGGTGTGCTGCAGTCCATGGGGTCACAAAGAGTTAAGCAACTGAATATCATCAACAACAATTCATACCAGAGTTGTTGTAAGAATTAGAAAACATTTTTGACCAAACAAATATCTTTTTAAAATCCTCACTTTTATCACCAAGAGCTCAAGGATTAGGTAACTGCCAATTTGTCTTTCAAATAGTTTGCATATGTCCCCCACATGTCACTGAATCTCTCAGAAGAATTGTGATATCTTCCAGCAATGCGCCAAGGGAACCTTGGCCAGAGCAGGGCTCATTACCCAAGTATTGGGAGGTCAGTTGTGTTATGCTCATAATGAGACTACATTTCACTAAATGAAAGGATTTATGTCATTTCCAGAAATACTTAGCTTGCTTCTAGGCTGGGGTCCTCTTTGATGTCACTCTCAGACCTCCTCCCCAAATAACTTTAAAGAAAGAACCTTTGACTATCTCATATTCTGAAGATTCTAATCTAACATCTGTTTTGATAATATATGGAGCAGCCTCTTAGATTACCCTGGTCCCCATCAGGAATTTTATTTCCTGTACTGAGAATATGACTTATGCACAGAAAATATTTGTGCTTATTTGATGATATGGACCATAAGATATAAAATAAAAAACATGTCTTTCCTATCAAACCATTTAATAAGCATACAATGATGATTGCTATCACTAGCAATCCTAAAAGAAGCAGACTCTTGGATTCAAGTTTTAAAACTCATATAATATACCAGAAGCTAGTATATTTAACTACCATCACTCACTGAGTTTCCCCTGTGTCAAACTCTCTGCTAAGCATATTTATGCCCATATTCTCTCATTTAATCATCACACCTATTCTTTGATGCTGGTAAAAACAAATCCTATTTTCCAACTTGGAAAACTGCAGGGTAAAGCTAACTTGTCCAAGGTTCCTTAATGAAGAAGCGGTGAGTTCAGAACTTAAACCCTGAAATCTAGATTTGAAGTCTAAGATTTCTCATGCTACCATTTCGGGTTTCCTACTATTGAATTCAGCAGATGGTAAAATCTTTACTCTTATAACTTGAGTAAGTAGGGGTGTAGGATCTCATTTTCTGACTAATATACAGCAACGGACATTATCATACAGGAGGATAACTTCATGATCTATTTATAACACAAAATGAAGATGCATCCCAAATAGTCTGTCAAATGAGGAAAAAGCTAGATCTTAATCTCTCTAGAGATCAACTGGTTCCAACAGAACTCTAAACTTCTGGAGTCTCCACTTATAATGATTTTTTGTGTGTTTGTATCATGGTCCAGTTTTACATCAACTGCTTACACATAGTAAGTTTTCCTTGCTCACCAATTTCTCCCAACTCTTGACTTTTCCTCCAAAGCCTTTTCTGTTTACAGGCATACCTTATTTTATTGCGTTTCACTTTACTGTACCTCACAGATATTGCATTTTTTACACAGTGAAGTTTTGTAGCAGTCCTGCATTGAGCAAGTTCATCAGCTCCATTTTTCCAACATCATCTGCTCACATTTTGGTAATTCTCACAATATTTCAAAACATCCACTAGCAAAAAGATGATGATTCACTGAAGACTCAGATAATAGGTAGCATTTTTTAGCAATAAAGGATTTTTAATTAAGGTAGATAATTTTTTTTTAGACACAATGCTATTTCACAGGTAATAGACTGCAGAAAGTGAAGAGGAACTAAAAAGCCTCTTGATGAAAGTCAAAGTGGAGAGTGAAAAAGTTGGCTTAAAGCTCAACATTCAGAAAACAAAGATCATGGCATCTGGTCCCATCATTTCTTGGGAAATAGATGGGGAAACAGTGGAAACAGTGTCAGACTTTATTTTGGGGGGCTCCAAAATCACTGCAGATGTTGACTGCAGCCATGAAATTAAAAGACACTTACTCCTTGGAAGGAAAGTTATGACCAACCTAGATAGCATATTGAAAAGCAGAGACATTACTTTGCCAACAAAGGTCCATCTAGTCAAGGCTATGGTTTTTCCTGTGGTCATGTATGGATGTGAGAGTTGGACTGTGAAGAAGGCTGAGTGCTGAAGAATTGATGCTTTTGAACTGTGGTGTTGGAGAAGACTCTTGAGAGTCCCTTGGACTGCAAGGAGATCCAACCAGTCCCTTCTGAAGGAGATTAGCCCTGGGATTTCTTTGGAAGGAATGATGCTAAAGCTGAAACTCCAGTACTTTGGTGACCTCATGCAAAGAGTTGACTCATTGGAAAAGACTCTGATGCTGGGAGGGATTGAGGGCAGGAGGAGAAGGGGATGACAGAGGATGAGATGGCTGGATGGCATCACTGACTCGATGGACGTGAGTCTGAGTGAACTCCGGGAGCTGGTGTTGGACAGGGAGGCCTGGCGTGCTGCGATTCATGGGGTTGCAAAGAGTCGGACATGACTGAGCAACTGAACTGAACTGAGACTACAGTATGGCTTCCCAGGTGGTGCTAGTGGTAAAGAACCCTTCTGCTAATGAAGGAGTCTTAAGAGACTCAGGTTCAATCCCTGGGTTGAGAAGATCCCCTGGAGGAGGAAATGGCAACCCACTCCAGTATTCTTGCCTGGAGAATTCCATGGACAGAGAAGCCTGGTGGACTATAGTCCATGGGGGTCACAAAGAGTCGGACATGACTGAAGCGACTTAGCATGCATGTAAACTACAGTATCGTGTGAACATAATTTTATATGCACTGGGAAACCAAAAAATTCATGTGACTTGCTTTATTGCAATGTTTACTTTATTGTGGTAGACTGAAACCAAACCTGCAGTATTTCTGGGATCTGCCTGTATTTTCATAAATAGGTTTCATAATCAGAAACACAAAGAGAATCATGGCAATGCTGATTCCACCCTCCAGGGCTAGTTCCTGAAGGCCCGCTTCAGACCTTTCGCTTGCTTTGCAGACAAGAGTGGAAATAATTGGGCTGAACTAGGTCTATTTTTATGAAATTATTCTGAAGAACACTCATTAAGTTGGGAAGATTCTACCTTACCCATCTCCATGGGTATGCTAAATGAGGACAGCGGTTTGTGAAAAAGCAGTCATGAGCTTTTAAAATCACCACCTTTCATACAATCGTTGATTTCTTACATGTTTCAGTGGGCCTGGCCTCAAAGCCCAAACTTAAAAGAAAAGCAGCCGTTGATAGGTCACCTTTAATAACAGTTCTCTACAGTGTCAGAACTATAGGACATGCTCAAAAGAATCCATATAAACATATAAATTCACATCATAAAAGCAATGTCAATTATTAAACTATGGGGCTATCTGTCCATTGGGGGGACATTTGTCTTTATGATGAGTCATTAAAATGCAGTCCAGATTGTGAGATGGACTCATGCAACATATGATTCTGCACCAGGGCTCTTTTGTATCCTGAGATTTGCAGTCACCTCAGTGGCTTTCACAGATGCAACTGGTTTAGGGCAACTAGAAGGGTTTCCACACCAAAGAGGTTAGCTCAAATCCCAGATCTGCTGGTAGACTTCACTTCATTTCAATATATTTCCTCATCTCCAAAATGTGTGGGTTGGACAAAATGATTCCCAAGGTCCTCCAGAAGCCTCAAGCTCTAAGGCTTCTTCTTCTACCCCACCCCACTCCCCATCCCACACATACATCACTTCTTCCCTTCCCATTGCAAGCACTGCTGGAAATGGGGGTAACTACTCAGATTGGTCTGAGGATCAGACTCGATGATATTGATGGGGCCACATTCCCTGCTGAGCAGGGGCTCCGAGCAGTGAACGCACACTTGGGAGGGGAATGAACCTGGCAGCAGCTCTCCTTCCCTGCTCTCAGCCACGCAGCTAAAGCGGAAAGCTGGCCCAACGGTTGTTTTCTGCACTTCTCTGTGCTCTCCTCTTGCCTATGCACAGCAGAGCCCAAGTCCCTGTGCAGCCTAGGTTATTTTAGGCATTGGATTGTAAAACACTTGCGTTTTGCCTTGCAGTCTCTCCCTCCCCTCCCTCTCTCTGTAGTTCTAGTCCCCTACTGCTGGTAGATATAATAGATTGGGTATAACCATCTGGGGGAAAGTGAAACATTAGGCTGATACAGTCCTATTAGCTTTCCCAGAGTTCTACAAACAGAGACCTCAAGCCCAAACCCACTTTCAAACATGTAGCTCTGTCAACTTACTTTCTGCATGTTCCACATGGATGTACCTTCCCAGAGAACCATCCAGGGAGGAGAGGAGTTGGGCTGAAGTAAGAGGCAGGAACTCTCATTTCCTTGGCTCTGACATTCTAGTTTTACCAACGATGCCATATCGACAAGACTGCTGGGAGGATACCCGTTGATTACAGAAACAAATATAGACAAGTATTTTATCAGAAGTTAGCTTATACCCTAATTAATATAGAGTTTGCATAAAATAGAAGCTATTCATCTGACAAAATTCTTTTGTCTGAACTAGTTAACATGAAGTTCAAGCCTCTTTTTCTCAGAGTATATCCAGCTCTGTAACTTTCTCTTATTGTCTGTCTCTCCCTGTCTCACACACACACATACATATACATGCTGCAGTATAACCATGTAGGTACATCATTGCATCACATTGAGAGGGACTGATAATTTACTCCTTCCCAGACAAGCCACCTGTATCAGGGAGCCTGCTTGGAAGGTCCAAAGAAGAGAGAATATCATTGGTCCCAGTTTTTCCTGTCCACAGCCTACATATACACCTTCTAACACACACACACAGCAGTTGGGTCGCACACCCTAGAATTTTCCCAACCAGTAGGGGCTGGGCATCTCAGATTGAGTTACTTCAGTTGTGAAGACTAACTTCTTGAGGACATGCTCCTGGTCTGGGAAAACACGCCGGCCAGAGGCAGCTACCTGCTTGCCCAGTGGCGCTCGGGATACCCTCCTCATGAGCCAAGTCAAACTGAACTCCCTTCCAACCTTTCCCTGAGGGCTGTGACTTATCATTAGTGAATCTTTCCAGTTCCTTAGGCTTCCATCCTGTCACAAGAATCCTATCATTTCCACACCATTGACTGGAGCCTAAACGCTGCTTTAGGTATAGAAGAAAAAGAAAAGAAAGTTGAAAAAATATTCAACTGCCACCTCCTCAGGCAGTTATGAAAAGTCAACTGAAAGATTATGTCTGGTTTCCCAGAGAAGAAAGGAGAAAGAGGAAAAGACAAAAGACATTCAAGAGCTATCAAATTCCAGAGTACCTTCTGTAAGTCCTTTCTTGCCCTAGCGATAATGAATGCAGGCTCTGTTGAAGATTTCTCATTTTTCCTAACGCTCCCTGAGTACTTCTCAAGCTGTTGTCATTAAGTGACTCTGATGTTTTCTAATGCACAAACACATTTATAGTAATTAGATAGAGGAGACTTCTTACCATTCCAAAATCATCATGCTAGAGCCTAGTAGAGGAAGCTGGAGAGTCTCTTCAGTGACAGTGGCTGCTGTCTTGCATCGTCTTTTTTTGCAAGCAGAAGGTGAGACCCAGGGTACGATGACAAGGTAGCAAAAACCCAGGGCAGAGCTGGCTCCCCAGAGAATGCAGAGAGGGAGAGCCGTGCCAGGGACCACGCTCTGCACCACACCAGAAGAGAAAAGGGAAGAAGTGAATTCTTTGCCTTAGAGACCGTCCCATCTCACCTCAGTGCTGGTCCAAGGCTCTTGGAGACACTGCATTCCTTAGGGTGACATGCGCTAAGTCCTTCTTTCTGGAGTACTCACATGTGTTTCTTACCCCATCTGGTTTCCTCGACCTGCAAAGGCAAATGCAAATACCTAGACCTCCAGTATATAATCTGCTGCCCTGGCCAAGACTGGTCCCAATGATTAAATTTGTTACATGTAAAAATACCATGTGTGTATGTGTTTAGTCACTCGGTTGTGTCCAAAATATTACATATCAAGAGGAAAATCCTCAATTATGCAGAATGGTATATGATATAAAATTCCTCTCCTTATCACCTGAGTCCCCCAAGTGCCCTTACCACTTGGGTAACCACATTTCATAGTTTATATCCTTTAAGAAATGATTTAAAAACATGCAACTGATTCTATAGATGATACTTTTTAAAATATTCAAATGAGAATCACAAAAAGCACACTGCTCCATCACTTGCTTTTTTTAACTTCGTGTATTTGAACATTTTTCTGTATCAGTACACTCAGATCTAATTCATTCTTTTTAAGAACTGAATATTGTCTGGGCAGACTGTAATTTAATGAGTCCTCTTGTAAGAGACCATGGGATGACTATCCATTGCTTATTATTACCAGCCATGCTGCAGTCAAATTGTTTGAACATATATCTTTGTGTATCTGTGCAAGCAGATCTTAGAAGTGGAACCCTACACTAAAAAAAATATGTACATTGTACATTTTGATAGATGAAGTCAGATTGCTCTCAACAATAATTGAAGGTAAAGTGTTCACTTTTCTACAACCTGGCCAATGCCAGTATTCACTACTAAGTAAAAATGGTATTTAATGTTTTAATCTCCATTATAAATCTTCAGTGCACATTTACAATGCCTAATTTGTACACACACAGAAACACATTTCCTCCATGAACTACTTATTCATATCCTTGATTCATTGTTCATTTACTCTTCTTGATTTGTAAGAATATCCACAAATATATACGAAATGATAATATCTTTATCATACGCATTCATTTTTCCCACTTTGTTCTTTGAATTTTTTGTTTACAAGTATTGTTAACATTCTAAAGTTTTATATATATTTTAAACACTGCGAAGGGTACGCCAAAGCGCAGGCAGCTGCGACGGGCGCACCAAAGCGTAGCTGAGATGAGCCACCCCACGTCGGAGGTCAGGGGCAGAACCTGGGAGGACCCCATGCCCGAAGAGCAGAGGCCAAGAGGAGCTACCCCACGTCCGAGGTCAGGGGCAGCGGCCGAGAGTACCAGACTGCAACGGCGCAGGAACGGCCGAGAGGAGCTACCCCGTGTCGGAGGTTGGGGGGAGCAGCCGAGTGGAGATACCCAGCGTCCGAGGTCAGGGGCGGCGACAAGAGGAGTTACCCCGCGTCCAAGGTCAGGGGCTGTGACTAGAGGAGTTATCCCGCGTCCGAGGTCAGGGGCGGCAGCCAGGAGGAGATACCCCACGCCCCAGGCCAGAGGCCAGGGGCGGCAGGTGGGAGGAGCAACCCCACCCCACTAAGCCTGAGGTCAGGGGCGGCGGCCGGAAGGAGCAACCCCACGTCCAAGGAGCCCTGGCTGCACAGGTGCAGGAGGGCCTAGAGGAGCTATCCCACATTGAAGGTCAGGAAGGGCAGCGGTGTGGAGATAGCCCTCAACCAAAGTAAGGAGCAAAGGCTGCGCTTTGCTGGAGCAGCCATGATGAGATACCCCACACCCAAGGTAAGAGAAACCCAAGTAAGACAGTAGGTGTTGCAAGAGCTCATCAGAGGGCAAACCTACTGAAACCATACTCACAGAAAAACTAGTCAATCTAATCACACTAGGACCACAGCCTTGTCTAACTCAATGAAACTAAGCCATGCCTGTGGGGCAACCCAAGACGGGCGGGTCATGGTGGAGAGATTTGACAGAATGTGGTCCACTGGAGAAGGGAATGGCAAACCACTTCAGTATTCTTGCCTTGAGAACCCCATGAACAGTATGAAAAGGCAAAATGATAGGATACTGAAAGAGAAACTCCTCAGGTCAGTAGGTGCCCAATATGCTATTGGAGATCAGTGGAGAAATAACTCCAGAAAGAATGAAGGGATGGAGCCAAAGCAAAAACAATACCCAGCTGTGGATGTGACTGGTGATAGAAGCAAGGTCCGATGCTATAAAGAGCAATATTGCATAGGAACCTGGAATGTCAGGTCCATGAATCAAGGCAAATTGGAAGTGGTCAACAAGAGATGGCAAGAGTGAATGTCGACATTCTAGGAATCAGCGAACTCAAATGGACTGGAATGGGTGAATTTAACTCAGATGACCATTATATCTACTACTGCGGGCAGGAATCCCTCAGAAGAAATGGAGTGGCCATCATGGTCAACAAAAGAGTCCGAAATGCAGTACTTGGATGCAATCTCAAAAACGACAGAATGATCTCTGCTCGTTTCCAAGGCAAACCATCCAATATCACAGTAATCCAAGTCTATGCCCCAACCAGTAATGCTGAAGAAGCTGAAGTTGAATGGTTCTATGAAGACCTACAAGACCTTTTAGAACTAACACCCAAAAAAGATGTCCTTTTCATTATAGGGGACTGGAATGCAAAAGTAGGAAGTCAAGAAACACCTGGAGTAACAGGCAAATTTGGCCTTGGGGTACGGAATGAAGTAGGGCAAAGACTAATAGAGTTGTGCCAAGAAAATGCACTGGTCGTAACAAACACCCTCTTCCAACAACACAAGACTCTACACATGGACATCACCAGATGGTCAACACCGAAATCAGATTGATTATACTCTTTGCAGCCAAAGATGGAGAAGCTCTATACAGTCAGCAAAAACAAGACCAGGAGCTGACTGTGGCTCAGACCATGAACTCCTTATTGCCAAATTCAGACTTAAATTGAAGAAAGTAGGGAAAACCACTAGACCATTCAGGTATGACCTAAATCAAATCCCTTATGATTATACAGTGGAAGTGAGAAATAGATTTAAGGGCCTAGATCTGATAGATAGAGTGCCTGATGAACTATGGGATGAGGTTCGTGACATTGTACAGGAGACAGGGATCAAGACCATTCCCATAGAAAAGAAATGCAAAAAAGTGAAATGGCTGTCTGGGGAGGCCTTACAAATAGCTGTGAAAAGAAGAGAAGTGAAGCAAAGGAGAAAAGGAAAGATATAAACATTTGAATGCAGAGTTCCAAAGAATAGCAAGGAGATGAGAAAGCCTTCTTCAGTGATCAATGCAAAGACATACAGGAAAACAACAGAATGGGAAAGACTAGGGATCTCTTCAAGAAGACCAGAGATACCAAAGGAACATTTCATGCAAAGATGAGCTCGATAAAGGACAGAAATTGTATGGACCTAACAGAAGCAGAAGATATTAAGAAGAGATGGCAAGAATACACAGAAGAACTGTACAAAAAAGATCTTCACAACCCAGATAATCACGATGGTGTGATCACTGACCTAGAGCCAGACATCCTGGAATGTGAAGTCAAGTGGGCCTTAGAAAGCATCACTATGAACAAAGCCAGTGGAGGGGATAGAATTCCAGTTGAGCTATTCCAAATCCTGAAAGATGATGCTGTGAAAGTGCTGCACTCAATATGCCAGCAAATTTGGAAAACTCATTAGCGGCCACAGGACTGGAAAAGGTCAGTTTTCATTCCAATCCCAAAGAAAGGCAATGCCAAAGAATGCTCAAACTACCACACAATCGCACTCATCTCACACGCTAGTAAAGTAATGCTCAAAATTCTCCAAGCCAGGCTTCAGCAATATGTGAACCGTGAACTTCCTGATGTTCAAGCTGGTTTTAGAAAAGGCAGAGGAACCAGAAATCAAATTGCCAACATCTGCTGGATCATGGAAAAAGCAGGAGAGCTCCAGAAAAACATCTATTTCTGCTTTATTGACTATGCTAAAGCCTTTGACTGTGTGGATCACAATAAACTGTGGAAAATTCTTCAAGAGATGGGAATACCAGACCACCTGATCTGCCTCTTGAGAAATTTGTGTGCAGTTCAGGAAGAAACAGTTAGAACTGGACATGGAACAACAGACTGGTTCCAAATAGGAAAAGGAGTATGTCAAGCCTGTATATTGCCACCCTGTTTATTTAACTTATATGCAGAGTACATCATGATAAACGCTGGACTGGAAGAAACACAAGCTGGAATCAAGATTTCCGGGAGAAATATCAATAACCTCAGATATGCAGATGACACCACCCTTATGGCAGAAAGTGAAGAGGAACTAAAAAGCCTCTTGATGAAAGTGAAAGTGGAGAGGGGAAAAGTTGGCTTAAAGCTCAACATTCAGAAAATGAAGATCATGGCATCTGGTCCCACCACTTCATGGGAAAGAGATGGGGAAACAGAGGAAACAGTGTCAGACTTTATTTTTCTGGGCTCCAAAATCACTACAGATGGTGACTGCAGCCCTGAAATTAAAAGATGCTTACTCCTTGGAAGGAAAGTTATGACCAACCTAGATAGCATATTCAAAAGCAGAGACATTACTTTGCCAACAAAGGTTCGTCTAGTCAAGGCTATGGTTTTTCCTGTGGTCATGTATGGATGTGAGAGTTGGACTGTGAAGAAGGCTGAGCGCCGAAGAATTGATGCTTTTGAACTGTGGTGTTGGAGAAGACTCTTGAGAGTCCCTTGGACTGCAAGGAGATCCAACCAGTCCATTCTGAAGGAGATCAGCCCTGAGATTTCTTTGGAAGGAATGATGCTAAAGCTGAAACTCCGGTACTTTGGCCACCTCATGTGAAGAGTTGACTCATTGGAAAAGACTCTGATGCTGGGAGGGATTGGGGGCAAGAGGAGAAGGGGACGACAGAGGATGAGATGGCTGGATGGCATCACCGACTCGATGGACGTGAGTTTGGGTGAACTCCGGGAGTTGGTGATGGACAGGGAGGCCTGGCGTGCTGCGATTCATGGGGTCTCAAAGAGTCGGACACGACTGAGCAACTGATCTGATCTGAAACATAATCCAATTTATCAACTTTGTGCTTTAGAACTTCTGGGTTTTATGTCAGACCCCAAGAGTTTCCCCACTCCAAAATTATTTTTTTTAATTAGTGGTATTTTCTTCCAGTACTGTCATTCATAATTCTTTAAGTATAAATGTTTTAATAACTTGGGATTTATTTTGGTGTAAGACATGAAGTAAGGATCTAGCTATGCACTGTTTCCAAATTCCAGTTGTCCAAACATAATTTATTACAATATCTAATTTTGCCTTAATAATTCTAAATACTATCCGGCATGTCAAATCTGAAAACAAATTCAGGTCTATTTCTAGACTCTCTAATCTGTTTCATTGATTTTCTATTTCTACCTTGATTATAAACTGATTTAATTACTCTAACTTTATTATGAATTTTAATAGTTGGTAGGGTTAATCTTTTCTTATAAGTCTTCTTTAGTGTACCTTATTCTCAAGCTGGAAAAGTTGCAGGCAGACTCCCTCTTCAGAGGTGACAGCTTGGGTTTTTGATGCCTGTTTTTCAGTTCTGTGAAAAGCCACCTGAGTGAGTCTTTTGGTTGTGCAATGCCCACCCATGGCTCTGGGGAGGACATAAATGCAGACCCAAATGCAATCTGCTCCACCTGAAGAAGCCAAGGGGTCTGTTTAGAAACTAAGTTGGGCAGGTCTTTGAACAGATCAATGTTTCTACAGTTTATCTGGCCCACAGAGAAATGTTTCTTCCCTAAGTGCTGATTTATAATGTTGTATAACAGCGTGCACTCAAATACATGTGTAAGAGTACAATGTGTCTCTGTCAGCATTTGTGTCAAGGAGTTGCAGAGATGGGAGGAAGAGCCAGCATCACAGAGGAGCCTGTGTGGAGCCCTGATGCTCTCTTCACCTGCAGTGCTGGTGATAAGTGTTAGTTACTCGGCCGTGTTGGACTCTTTGTGACTCCATGGGCTGTAGCCCCCGCAGGCTCCTCTGTCCAGAGTACTGGAGTGGGTAGCCATTCCCTTCCCCAGGGGATCTTCCCAACCCAGGGATCAAACCTGGGTCTCTGGCGTGGCAGGCAGATTCTTTACCATCTGAGCCAGCAGGGAAGCCCCATAGAGAAGATAAAAAACAACAGGCAGGGACTGGTGCCGTCCATCCTCAGCCTGGGCTCTCATTCCACAGTTGGTGTCATGAACAACTGAATTAGGAAGATGCATATGGCTAAACTGCAGGCTTCTGATTTATTCTAGAGCCTTCAGAGAAAACCTTATTCCTGTGGTTATTTTTATCTTTGCAGTTCCTAGAAGCCCACACGGTCCTTTCAATTCTACCCTTCTCTATGTAGATTAGCAGATCAAAGCCCCCACCCTTCTATGCTGCCCTTAGATGGCCTTTGGAGGACTCATTCCATTTACAGATTTGGGAAGACCCTTCTGTCACCCTAAAGACAACTTTTTAATGCCATTCTCACTTAAAGCTACCTGCTCCTTAAGCACCCAGGAAAAACCATCTTTTGGCTCTATTGCCCTTTGCCCTCCTGAGTTCATTCATCCATTGCATAAACATTTATAAGCAGGTGTCTATCACATACACAACCTTATACCATGAATAGTATAGATTATGATGATTAGCTTTTATTTTATTTTGAAATAATTTCCAAATGCATTACTTCATCTAATCCTAAGTAGAAAAAAAGGCCTATGTCTTAAATTTAGACTCTTTGGAAAACAATATATTCCATGCCAGTGTTATAAACATAATAAACTTGATACTTTTGTTATGTTTTACAAGATAAGAAAATTAATGGGAGTTAACAGGAGGTCAGCTTAACCTTAGAAGAATTCTTAGAGGAGTTGATTCAGAGTATTTTTTCTTTAATTGTAGAGATGAATATAAGTGAATTTTTTAAAGTTAGTTCTCATATAATCATGGTATGGAAATTTTGGAAAATGAAAAATGAAACACCACTATCCTAACTGATATTAGTATGGATAAGAAAAACTAGTGGGATAGAGTGCTGCTAAGCACTTCAGTCGTGTCTGACTCTGTGCGGCCCCATAGACGGCAGCCCACCAGGCTTCCCCGTCCCTGGGATTCTCCAAGCAAGAACACTGGAGTGAGTTGCCATTTCCTTCTCCAGTGCATGAAAGTGAAAAGTGAAAGAAGTCGCTCAGCCGTGTCCAGCTCTTTGTGACCCCATGGACTGCAGCCTACCAGGCTCCTCCGTCCGTGGGATTTTCTAGGCAAGAGTACTGGAGTGGGTGGCCATTGCCTTCTCCAGGAATAGAGTACTAGTGTATATTAACTACTAATGTTTAGTAGTTAGTATATTAGTATATTAATATACTGACTGCTGCTAAGTCACATCAGTCATGTCCGACTCTGTGCGACCCCATGGACGGCAGCCCACCAGGCTCCCCCGTCCCTGGGATTCTCCAGGCAAGAACACTGGAGTGGGTTGCCATTTCGTTCTCCAATGCACAAAAGTGAAAAGTGAAAGTGAAGTCACTCAGTCGTGTCTGACTCTAGCGACCCCATGGACTACAGCCTACCAGGCTCCTCCATCCATGGCATTTTCTAGGCAAAAGTACTGGAGTGGGGTGCCATTGCCTTCTCCGAACTACTGACTACAAACATACTAATGTTTCCTTTCATTAATTTTTCCTTATATGCGATAGGTAAATATACAGATTGTCTATCTACATATATAATTTAATATTCTGATTTTTAGATAACATTAGGGCTTCCCTCATAGCTCAATTGGTAAAGAATCTACCCGCAATGCATGAAACCCTGGTTCAATTCCTGGGTCAGGAAGATCCACTGGAGAAGGGATAGGCTACCCATTCCGGTATTCTTGGGCTTCCCTTGTGTCTCAGCTGGTAAAGAATCCACCTGCAATGTGGGAGACCTGGGTTCAATCCCTGGGTTGGGAAGATCCCCTGGAGAAGGGAAAGGCTACCCACTCCAGTATTCTGGGCTGGATAATTCCATGGACTGTATAATCCATGGGGTCAAAAAGAGTTGGACACAACTGAGCGACTTTCACTTTCAGGGTGTGAATATTCATATGCTACCTCAGAGTGTTGTTAACCATCATTCTGAAACTTGTATCACAGTACAGTGCGTGACTGTATCATATGTACCATATAAATATTGCTGTATCACTAAACATACAGAGTTTTCCAACTTTTCAACTATTTGGAGCAAAATACTACTTCCATATTGTTGTTTCCATTAAGTTACCGATAGGAAACCGTTTTGTTTGTTTTTAGGAAACCTATTTTGAGTAATCCATCTTTTGAGTTTGAGCTTTCTTGCTGAAACTATGAGAAGTCTTTGCAAAATTAAGATGATTAAAATCTGAATGAAGATTTTTGCTGCAATTTTCACTAATTTAAATCTACATCCATTCTTAAGTGACTAGTCCTTCTCCACAACTTTTTATGACTACTTTGTTACTCTGCCAGGTAGACAACATATTTTTTCTGTCAACATTTTGTTATACAAACACAAAGCCATTAACATCAATAAGACATGCTAATTGAAATAAAAGTTGTGGTGTCTTTAAGAACTAAACAAAAAATGAATCAGTAGTGACACTAAAGCATTTTCGCTGGGTTGAATTGAACAGTACAAATTCTGGACCTGTGGAATCACTCTGGTGCATTGAAGACAGATTTAAGAACACATTTTCCTGAGTAATCCAATAGATTTGCTCTATTTCTGTTTAGTTTTGGTCTCTTTTCCTCAAGCCTGTTTGCATGCAAATAAGAAATGTTGCTGATTCCCCACCTGCAAAGTACCATTCTGCTATCCTTTAATTAACCAGCCCTCTTGAATCACCTTTTACTTTCCTCCCACATTGTTCTAATTCTATCCATAGATCCTGTTGTGGAGTTGTTCACAGTACTTGCTAGCATCCCATGTGGTGGTAGATTTTATAAGTGAAAGCAAATCAACACTTGTGTTACAGTGAAAGTTTCACGTCCAGAGATGTGTACCCTGGGCTCCCTGCAATAACTTATGTACATCTTTTTCTTGCATGAAGTTTCAGAGCCAATCACTTCCAAACTGGAGAAATGGGCAGTGATTGAAGAAATAAATGCTGCATGATCGAATTCCTCCAACAACATAAAAAAGAATAAAAAAAAGATCCACAGGATACATGCATTTTAAAATATTTCCATGTAAATTTCAGGATTTCAAATATAAGTAGGAACACTTCACAAGATTTGTTAGCTACTTCAATTCTATATACAAAGAAGATTGGAGAACGAATGTTTTCTAAGTTTAATGTTACAAAAGAAATACATGTTTACTGTAAAAATTCAAAGTTTACAAAAAAATACAAAGAAAAAAATCCAGCAATAATACTTTAATCCTGTCCAAAGACCCACAGTATTAATATGACTGTTTTTTTATAAAAATAGAATCATACTCTACATTATAATTTAAAATCATGCATTTTTCAATTAATAGTATACTGTGAACAATTTCCTATGTTATTAGTATCCTAAAACATGATTTTTGTCTTGTTCAATATGTAAGTATACAATATATCACAGATTATTTAATTCCTATTTTTTTTTAATCAATTGTGAGGGTTTTTTTTTCTATTGTCAGTAACTGTAATTACAATCTTACATAAATTTTTTGCACATCTCTTATTATTTCCTTAGCAGAGATTTCTGCAAATCTAGAAAACTTAGAAAAATTCCTAGTTTTGCTGTTCAAATTATATAAACAACTTTAGGAATTTTTAGTAAATGATCTTGTGTTGCTCATGAAGGACTTTTCATTATTTTAATCTATGAAAATGTACTGCATGTATTCCTTCCTACATTAAAACTTTTAAAAATCAAGTGTGATATTGTTAACTAACATCTAACATAATCTATTTGCCTGTATTCATTTGCTTTACATTTTAATCCTTTTGTTCCTGTAAAAATTATGCACCTAGAAAAGTAACATTTTGTCCTATCATCCTTATAACTGGAAGAGGCCCACAGTTCATTTCTTCCTTAATGTTTAATCCCTTCAAACAAATACTGTGCTCTCCCAGGAAGGGACTCTAAGATGAAAATGGAAAATCACCACTTCTGTTTGAAAACAAATCAGAAGGACTTTATACTCTACCAAAAGAGAGGGGATACATGTATACATAGGGCAGAATCTTTTGCTGTATAGAAGAAACTAGTGCAACATTGTAAAACAACTGTGTGTGTGTGTGTGTGTGTGTGTGTGTTAGTCATTCAGTCATGTCCAACTCTTTGTGACCCTGTGGACTATAGCCCATCAGGCTCCTCTGTCCATGGGGATTCTCCAGGCAAGAATATTGGACTGGGTTGCCTCTCCTTTCTCCAGGGGATCTTCCTGAACCAGGGATTGAACCCAGGTCTCCTACACTGCAGGTAAATCCTTTACCATCTGAGCTACTGGGAAGTCCTAAAGCAACTAGAGTCCAATAAAAATTATTTTTTTTAAGTCTTTATACTCTAAGATGGGAACCTACAATTTTAGCTGCCCAGCATCCCTTCCTTCTCTAATTTAATATTTTTGGTGGGGGATAGGGGTAACAACACCTGCCCCTTACCTAATTAGAGCACAGTTGCCAGTCTCCCACCAAGAATTATGTAGTGGGCACCTATTTTGTGCCATGGACTACTTTAGGATCTTGGAATTCAGCAGTGAGCAGAAAATGAATAAGTTCCTGCTTTCTTGGAGCTTAGAACCTATTTGGAAGAATGGGTCAAATTAGACCAATTGGAATTATTTTTTAGAATTTTATGTGCAGACAGTGAAACAAAGAATTCCTTCTTTCCCCTTGATTGAGAGCTATAATGATACTATCCCAAAGCTCCTAGCAGCCATGTCCACTGCCTTATGATGGATCTGGAAGAATGAGGTCAAGACATACTACTGAAGCTGAGCAGAGTGCTGAAGAGCGAGAGACCTACAGTCCTTCAGCTGTTTTGCATCCCCAGGCCCATTCCTGTTTCCCAGTTACAAGAGACAGTGGAGCATCTGCATCTTTTTGTCTTTAACCTATTTGTCTAACACAGATCTGGCCCCACACTGGTAAACGCCTTTCTCTTCTTCTGTCCTATATGATGGTATCTAGGAGTGCTGGAAGCAAGAGACGGAGAAGATGCTCAGCTTAAGGTTATCTTTTTATTCTTTGCTCTAGCAGTACTTTATTTAACTATTTGATTCCCTCCTGCATTTCATTCATTCAATAAACATTCATTGAGCAACTGCTATGCACCAGAGAGTCTTCCTGGTGCTAAAGACACAGCAGTGAACAAAACGTAAAAACCTCTATCCTTAGGTAGTTCAGTGTCTAGTGGAACCAGCTGACAACCTTCAAACTAATAAACAGGGTGGTTGGCAATAAGAAAAGACAGCAGGAAAGGAGGCTAGGGAGTGCTGAGAAGGGGTGGGTAGGGATCCTTGTGTTATGAAGAACAGTCTGGGAAGGCCTTGCTTTTTAAGGGGAGATTTGAGCAGAGCCCTGAAGGAGAGATGGGAGCAAACGACAGATCGCTGAGGGAATGTGATTGAATAATAGAGGTGAACAACTCAGGAATGCCCTGACACTGCACGGATAAGTCAGCTCATGCTGTCTCTTCCCTGAAATTTGACCCTTGGACAATTTTTAAAACTAGAAGAAAAGCAATGGGGGGGTGGAAGGGGGAAAGCATTAAAGGCTATTATGGATTTAGCTTCCATTGAAAGCTTTGTTTTTTATTACTATCTCCTTTAAAGGTATGGTTGAGGTTATTGAAATTCCTGTTCTTCTGATAAAGAGATTAAAATGTTATAATTTAGGGGAGGATAGAAAAATGACCCTTTTAGCATAATTAATGAGATGCTCATCTAAGTCACCATGGGTGTCTAGTCTACCTCCCTTAGCCCTGTCCTTGTCTAAAAAGTCACCGAGGGGCACAGAAAGAGTCCAGTTTCCACTGGATTGAAATCTAGAATGGGGAGTCCTTAAAAGATGACAAGAGACACTGACACCATAAAATCAGGCAATATCCACAACCTCGGAGATAGACAGACATTGTTAGTGTGTGTTGTTGTTCAGTTGCTAAGTTGTGTCCAACTCTTTGTGACCCCATGGACTACAGCACGCCAGATTTCCCTGTCCTTCTCCATCTCCCAGAGTGTGTGTGTGTGCATGTGCTAATATGTATATATATACATATACACATATATATAGTAAAGTAATGCTCAAAATTCTCCAAGCCAGGCTTCAGCAATATGTGAACTGTGAAATTCCAGATGTTCAAGCTGGTTTTAGAAAAGGCAGAGGAACCAGAAATCAAATTGCCAACATCTGCTGGATCATCAAAAAAGCAAGAGAGTTCCAGAAAAAAGAATCCATTTCTGCTTTATTGACTATGCCAAAGACTTTGACTGTGTGGATCACAATAAACTGTGGAAAATTCTGAAAGAGAGGGGCATACCAGACCACCTGACCTGCCTCTTGAGAAACCTATATGCAGGTCAGGAAGCAACAGTTAGAACTGGACATGGAACAACAGGCTGGTTCCAAATAGGAAAAGGAGTACTTCAAGGCTGTATATTGTCACCCTGTTTATTTAACTTATATGCAGAGTACATCATGAGAAATGCTGGGCTGGAAGAAGCACAAGCTGGAATCAAGATTGCCAGGAGAAATATCAATAACCTCAGATATGCAGATGACA
Source organism: Bubalus kerabau (assembly GCF_029407905.1). Classification (NCBI taxonomy): domain Eukaryota; kingdom Metazoa; phylum Chordata; class Mammalia; order Artiodactyla; family Bovidae; genus Bubalus; species Bubalus kerabau. Next base: position 15,022,219 of record NC_073645.1, read on the forward strand.
CCACCCTTATGGCAGAAAGTGAAGAGGAACTCAAAAGCCTCTTGATGAAAGTGAAAGAGGAGAGTGAAAAAGCTGGCTTAAAGCTCAACATTCAGAAAACTAAGATCATGGCACCTAGTCCCATCACTTCATGGCAAATAGATGGGGAAACAGTGGAAACAGTGTCAGGCTTAATTTTGGGGGGCTCCAAAATCACTGCAGATGGTGACTGCAGCCATGAAATTAAAAGACGCTTACTCCTTGGAAGGAAAGTTATGACCAACCTAGATAGCATATTCAAAAGCAGAGACATTATTTTGCCAACAAAGGTCCATCTAGTCAAGGCTATGAAAAAAAAAAAAGTCTATGGTTTTTCCAGTAGTCATGTATGGATGTGAGAGTTGGACTGTGAAGAAAGCTGAGCACCGAAGAATTGATGCTTTTGAACTGCGGTGTTGGAGAAGACTCTTGAGAGTCCCTTGGACTGCAAGGAGATTCAACAAGTCCATTCTAGAGGAGATCATTCCTGGGTGTTCTTTGGAAGGAATGATGCTAAAGCTGAAACTCCAGTAGTTTGGCCACCTCATGCGAAGAGTTGACTCACTGGAAAAGACTCTGATGCTGGGAGGGATTGGGGGCAGGAGGAGAAGGGGATGACAGAGGATGAGATGGCTGGATGCTATCACTGACTCAAAGGACGTGAGTCTGAGTGAACTCCGGGAGTTGGTGATGGACAGGGAGGCCTGGCGTGCTGCGATTCATGGGGTCGCAAAGAGTCGGACACAACTGAGCGACTGATCTGATCTGATCTGATACATATATCATACCTATAGTGTTTGTGAATATATATACATATATCTAACACTGATACCCAGGGTAAATTAAAGTGAGGCTCCCTTCTCTGTCAAAGATAAATGATCCTACTATTTGCTGGAACCCCAAACTCCTCTCTTCAGAAGAACTGAATTACAAATGTGCCCAAAATTGCTACCCTTCTGAATCATGGGCCCTCTGCTTCTCTATATCACATGCTTATGAACAAATATAAAATTAAATTAAAATGCTGAGAAAGCCACAAAGAGATCCCTTGGATTTCAAAACCCTGAAGAATCTCAGAACCAACCTGTTCAGTGATGTGTCAGTCCTGTGGGCCTGTAGCTCTGATGGATGCCAGCCTGTGAAATTGGTGAATCAGAGAATCACTAATGCCTTTTGAAACATGATGCCTTTCTTCCTATTCAGGGCACCCTCTATTCATAGGCACCTGATACCCTCATATTTGATCATCTGCTGCTTGGCCTTCATTTCCTTGCTTTAAAATATAAAGGTTGGATCAGATTTTCAGTAAGGTCACCATCAGCTTGAAGTGATATATTCATTCACTCTTCAATGTGAATCAGTTCTAATGAGGTGGATGAAACTGGAGCCTATTATACAGAGTGAAGTAAGCCAGAAAGAAAAACACCAATACAGTATACTAACGCATATATATGGAATTTAGAAAGATGGTAATGACAACCCTGTATGCAAGACAGCAAAAGAGACACAGATGTATAGAACAGTCTTTTGGACTCTGTGGGAGAGGGCGAGGGTGGGATGATTTGGGAGAATGGCATTGAAACATGTATAATATCACATGTGAAACGAATCTCCAGTCCAGGTTCGATGCAGGATACAGGAAGCTTGGGGCTGGTGCACTGGGATGACCCAGAGGGATGGTATGGGGAGGGTGGTGGGAGGGGGGTTCAGGATGGGGAACACGTGTACACCCGTGGCGGATGCATGTTGATGTATGGCAAAACCAATTCAGCATTGTAAAGTAAAAATAATAATAATAATAATAAATTAAAAAAAAGAAAAGAACCAACCACCCTATAAGGAAAAGGACATGCCACAAATGGTACTTACTAGAGACAGACTGCACCCTCTGGTCTATAGGCAAGATGTTTTCAATAGTTTTCTACTTAAGTTGAAAGCTTCATATGTTTAGGAAAAACCCACCTGGTCTTCTTTTTTTAAAAGAAAATCTTCTAGTTAGAAAAAGGAAGAACCATTTTCAACAATATTGGGAAGTTCTGACATAAGGTTAGAAATCCTGTGGCAAGTGATGTTGCCACTCCCTTCTGTGATGCACTTGTGGATAAAATACCAGGAAATCCAGAGGCAAGGTAAAAATAGCCTCAACCACGAAGGCTTAGAAAGTGATCTGCTTCTGCTCCCAAAGATGTCATGGGCACTGCTATTCCACTTATTCTGCTTACTGTTTCCAAGTAGATGGAGAGTCCAAGAGCCCATACAGGGCTTGTGACAGGTTGGATATCGTAATTGAAAAAGAGAACCAACCATTATTTAAAAAGAAAAAAAAAAAGAAACACAAATTCAATAAAATTCTATGAAAACTAGTAATGTCTGGTCCAAACATGCCAAATCTGATGAGTCTCTGGGTGCTGGCTTCTGTTGCCACTCTAAATTCCTGTAATGGACAATTTCTAAAGTAATGTTTCAAGATGCTAATCTCCTCTTGGACATGGACCAGCAAGGCAAAACCTGGAAAGGGCTTAGAACAGTTGATGACAGGAGAGCTTAGATTCTCACACAAGAGAAGGGAAAGCTGTCAAACCTCTATATCAATTGGTTCAGGTTTCTTCAGGAAATGTTATTTGTTCACTTCACCGTGCTCCACAGCATTAGCCACTTCATCCACTGTCAACAACAGCAGGATTTTTAAAAAAAAGAAGGGGACAAGAAAAAGGAGGAATATTCCAGAGAATGCCATATCATTGAGAAGCAAGGAAACAAGATTAACTTGTTTGATTGAACCAATAGAAACAAAGAAACCAAAGATAAAAGAAAAATATTCCAAAACATCCCTCCATCTCACTTTTCCAAACCTTCCACTCACTGCACTCACCAAACACTTTTTGGTAAACATTTTCGATCTGTTTGTTTTATTCCAAAATAATGAAGGCTCAAGGTACTGGTGAAGCACAGAGAGGTTATAACATGAGAATCCCCAGGAAATTCACAAGAGTGTTAGGGAATCGTGTCACAGACCACATCAAGTGCATGTGGCCAAGATGTCCCCTTCACTTTGCTTACAGGATTCTCTCCCTGTAGCAGCAAGACTCCTGCCAAATCGCTAGACTGGTGGAGGCACAGGACACTCTGCTGAGAATCAGGATGTTTGGAGCTCAGTCTCAGCTGTGTCATGGAATCTAAGCCTTGGTTTCCTTCTTTGTGAAAGGAGGAATTCTTAATTGCCTCCTCGACTTCAAGGGGCTCTTGGGAGGATCAGATTAAGAGAAGGCAAATAAAAACATCTTTGGAAATTGCAAAATGCTACAGTAACATAAATCTGTTTGTTACTCCTCCTTGCAGACAAACGCTATTTGATTCCACTTACACAAGATAGCTAGAACAGTCAAATTCATAAGCGTCAGAAAGTACATTCGCAAATGCTGGGTTGGGGGGACATGGGGATGAGGAATGGGAAGGTGGTATTTAAGGGACAGAGCTTCAGTCTAGGAAGGTAAAAAATTCAGAAGAAGGATGATGGGGAGAGTTGCACAACAAGTGAATGTACTTAGTGCCACTGACCTGTACACTAAATATGGTTTTAAAAGTGTTTTACATTATGTGACTTTTACCATAATAAATTTTTTTTAATTGTTACTCCTCTTATTATCATCATCAGATGAAGTGTGGGCCAAGTTCAAATGGCAGAGCACGGGTATTCGGGGCTGCATCTATCTTCAATCCTGAATATCAAGCCCCGATTGCTCACCACCTTAAGGTGAATTACTATGGTCTCTCACTTTCATATAAGGAGAAAGTCTTATATGGTCTTTCTTGCCTGTATGGTCTATATTGCTCACCGCCTTAAGGTGAATTACTATGGTCTCTCACTTTCATATAAGAAGAAAGTCTTATATGGTCTTTCTTGCCTGTATGGTCTATATTGCTCACTGCCTTAAGGTGAATTACTATGGTCTCTCACTTTCATATAAGGAGAAAGTCTCTCACTTTTCATATTTGTGGAAACCAGTGAGAGCTTAGAACAAAAACAAATTTGTTCTAGTGCTCATTGTGCTTCCTTGACCTCAGATGGAGTTACAGAATACGTTTCCATTTTACTTCAACTTGCAGAACAGGCAGAGCAATAAATACTATGGGCCTCGCTACTGTGAACTTGGCACATCTCATTCTCTAGAAACTATCTGAACAAAAGTCTAGGAAGAAGCTTGGTTTATCTATAAGAATTAATGCTTGCTTCTATTCTCTCCTAGTTTATGGAACTTCTCAATATAAGAGTAATTTGATTATTATTATGAGATTCCTTGTGGATAAAATGGGATTAATATATTTTTTAAATCACTCAATAAGTAAACTCCTTAACAATCCCACATTAGTCTTCAGATTCTGCATTTTTCCTAATGCTCCAAAATAGATACACCAGTGTAAGGGCTGATGCTAATGTCCTCTGCTATGTAATCCCATCCTCAGGAGAATACATCAAGAAAAGAATTGATTATAATCAGAATTACATGCCACTGTAGTTTAGCCATATTCTTACACCGACATCTAGTTCTAAAATAATGCCTCCGATAAAGCAGCAGTGAGATGACAAGATGAACCAAAATTGAAATAAATGAATTATTTGCATATCTAAAATGACAGCAGCAAATTAGGACATGCAAACTGTTGATGTATATAAATAGTCCTGCACATTTTAGTGATGAAGAATCTAATCAATGACCTAAATGTTTAGCCTGTGCAATCTACTAAACATCCAGAGTAAAAGCTGGATCCCCCCTCGTTTTGGTCAAAATGTATTCAACAACTACAGACCCCAGGCAAATGCAGACAGGGAAGGAGCAGGGTATAACAAATGGAACCATAATGTAATAATCACTAATACAAATCATTTTAGAGTCACAGAGTATAGAATTACAAGGAGACTTCTCAATGATATGGCTGAGCAGATTTGTATAGAAACTGCTCCTGAAACAGCCCTGAAAGTTAAAATTCTGGATGAAATCTTTTAAAACCCTTTCAAATTTATGGCTGAGGCTGTGGGGAAAGAAGAAATATGGGTAAAGTACCAATCTACCATTAATCATGGGAGGTCTACGGCTGGGACTTAACAGGCCTAAGGAGACTTGAAACAGACCCATTAGAATACAATAAAAGGTCAATCAGGGACTCTAAACCTGGAACCCCTCCCCACACCGGGGATTTTCACCCTTGAAGGAGACAACAGAAATGCCTGACTCTCTTGGCCTTGGCTGTGGAAAGAGCTGGGGAAAAGACCCCTTTGAATTTCTAATCATCAGTTCATAACCAGGCAAATTTGGGGCCAAAACTCAAATCATCTGTGTGGCCCAGGAAAACCTAAACTAAAATTTTAAAGTGGTTTTAGGTTTGTTATGCTCCCAGGAACATGGAAGCAGTGAAAGAAAATCCTTTCTGCATTAATATATTTTAGGCACAGGACCCAAAGAATTCAAGATAAGGTTCCTAGGAAACTGAGCATACAATGCAAAAAATCCTTAAACTTACGATGTAAGAAGAAACCATAGTAAAAAATCAATACTTGGTGAAAAAAGCCCTATAGAGTCGAATCCATAAAATTTCAGGTACTGGAATTATCACATATAGAATATAAAATAAGTATGTCTAACATATTTAAAGAAATAAAAGAGGTATAAAATGAAAACAAGTTATTAATACTATCAAAATTGTCCAGACAGATAGGAAATAGAATTAAATAAAACTTCTACTTTCAACAATTACAGACTAAGGAATACAGACAAACCTTTCCACTAGGGAAAATAAGAGAAGCAGGGTGGAATGTAAAACGCATCTGCTTAGGGGCCCTGGCGAGCTCTAGGGACAGTGAGGAGCGTGATGCAAAGGTTCGGGGATAATCAGCAGTCTGAGTGTTGGAGGATGCTGTTCTGCTGTGACTGCTTGCACATCGCAGGAGAAAACTGAGTGGCAGGAACAAAATCATCCAAAAGAGCTAAATAGTTAAGTCCAGGGCATGCCAAAGGTGAAAACTGGTGAGAACGCCTCTAGCTTTGTTCGAGGGCCCTGAGGAGTAGGAGTTTCCTAGAAATCAATAGGATTTTCACAGAGGCAGCAGCTCAGTTTCGAATCACATCAGCCTTTGAAGCTTATCCTGGATTCCTCTGTCCCTGGATGCCTAGCAAAAACAAGCTTAGATCTTCACTGGAGGAAGACACTATCATCTAACATTTTTTTCACAAACAATTATTTCCACGTAGAAATCAATAGCAAAAAGATAAGAGAATCCTCAGGTGTTGGCAGTTTCAGAAAACACTACTTTTAAGTAAACTTTGAGTCAAAGAAAAACATTCAAATGGAAATTAGAAGGTATGTAATTGTTTTTTTAATGACATATCAAAACGTAAAAAGCAACTACAGACAAATTTATAATTTTCAAGTATCTGTTAGAAAAAAAGACTGAAAATCAATGAGATACACATCCTAACATCCATCTCAAGAAATTACAAAAACCTAGCACGTTAAGATAATCAGAAGATGAAAAGTAATGAGATTAAAAAACTAGAGAATATCAACCAAGACAAAAGGTGTGTGCATTAAAAAGACACAAACTTATCAACTCTTAAGAGATATTAGTCAATAAAAAAGAGATGAAGTATATAAATTCTTAGAATAATAAAACTTACAAAAACTGATAAAGAAGATCCAGTAAATTTGCAGTTTACTGACAATTCAAAAGTCTAATTCTATAACTAAAAACCTTGTAACCTGTTGACTCACAGAAAAATATTACCAAAGAATATACACAAGGCGTGAACACAACCCAAATCATTTTGTGATTCTGAAACCTTGCAGATCACTATGGGAGCCCTCCCAAGTTCACCGATTCGATGGACATGAGTTTGGGTAAATTCTGGGAGTTGGTGATGGACAGGGAGGCCTGGTATGCTGCGATTCATGGGGTCGCAAAGAGTCAGACACAACTGAGCGACTGAACTAACTAACTAATATACTAAGTGAGGTAGCTCAGCTGGTAAAGAATCCATCTGCAAAGCAGGAGACCCCGGTTCAATTCCTGGGTTGGGAAGATGCCCTGGAGAAGGGATAAACTACCCACTCCAGTATTCTCAGGCTTCCTTGGTGGCTCAGACGGTAAAGAATCTGCCTGTAATGTGGGAGACTTGGGTTCAATCCCTGGACAGGGAAGATCCCCTGGAGAAGGGAACAGCTACCCACTCTCGTATTCTGGCCTAGAGAATTTCATGGACAGAGGAGCCTGGCAGGTTACAGTCCATGGGGTCAGTAAAAGTCAGACACAACTGAGCTTTCAAGTCAGACAGAGAAAGATAAATATATGATATCACTTATTTGCAGAATCTTTAAAAATGATACAAATGAATTTATTTACAAAATAGAAACAGACTCACAGATGTAAAAAACAATTTTACAGTTATGAAAGGGAAAAAGGTGGGGAAGGGGTAAATTAGGAGTTTTGGAGTAGCACATACAAACTACTATATATAAAATAAACGAAGACCTACTGTATAGCACAGAGAATTATATTCAACCTATAATGGAAAAGAATCTGAAAACCACTATACATATATATAAATGAATCACTTTGCTGTACACCTGATTAACACAGCATTGTAAATAAACTATACTTCAATAAAGAAGAAAAAAAGAAGATTGAGTTATGACCCTATAAAAAGTTTTCTAGTAAACACTATAAAGGAACAAACCATAGAGAAGCTGAACATCCAAGCAAGCAAACAGGCCAACTGTCCGATGAGAGTGTATGAAGACATGGAAGTGTTAGTAGCTCAGTCGTGTCCGACTCTTTAACCCCATGGACCATAGCCTACCAGGCTCCTGTGTCCGTGGGATTTCCCAGACAAGAATACAGGAGTGAGTTGCCGTCCCCTTCTCCAGGGGTTCCTGGACCAGGGATCGAACCTGGGTCTCCTGTATTACAGGCAGATTCTTTACCATCTGAGCCACCAGGGAAGCCCAGTGTAATTTGGGGAAGAAATAAATTATACCACTCATGCTGCAGTGCCACGTGCCACATAGAGCCGCTGGGATCAGGAAGATAAAGTGGTCATATTGCGAAAAAAGTTATTATGCATGAGTGAATTTCCACATTGTATCTGGAAGATGCTATGCTTGGCAGTAGAGGACGAGAGGAAACATGAGTTTTAAGTTCTTTTTCTGTAAGTGTAAAATAAATAAGAAGTCAAATAAAAACATAAATAAAATAGCCCATACTAATCCATAATATTTAGGAATGCATTCCTAGGTGGAATATAAATAAATATGGCTTCTTTTAAAAAAATGAGGCTGTTTTATCATAAACTTCATCAGGGTAGTTATCATTAGGGAGAAAGGGGAAAATGATTGGGAGGGGAGACAAAGGGAACTTTTAGGATACAGACTAATAAATTCTATTTTGGGGGTTACATGGTTTCATTTTGCATTAAATTATAGAGGTGTGCACTGTGACAGACAGAATCTAGAGTGAGTCCATGATTCCCATGCCTTCTGTGGGAGGCTCCTGTGACTTGTTTTAGTCAGCAGAATATACCAAAGGTAACAGAATGTAGGTAATCATGTATATTTGATTATGCAATATAAAACTGTAGCCCATATTACCAGGAGTCTCTCTCTGTGTTGCTTTCTTTGAGGAAGAAAGCTGCCAATTGTGAGATGCCATATGGAAAGCGCCAAGCAAGAAGGAGCTGAAGGCAGCCTCCGGCCAAAGTCGAAGAGAAACTGAGGTCCTCAGACCAACAGCGGGCAAGAACTGAATGCACCAAGCAGTGTCACTTGGATGCTGGTGCGTACCCAGCTGAGCCCGCAAAACACAGCATGATAAGAGGAAAGAAGCCTGTATGCAGGTCAGGAAGCAACAGTTAGAGCTGGACATGGAACAACAGACTGGTTCCAAATAGGAAAAGGAGTACGTCAAGGCTGTATATTGTCACCCTGCTTATTTAGCTTATATGCAGAGTACATCATGAGAAACACTGGGCTGGAGGAAGCACAAGCTGGAATCAAGATTGCCGGGAGACATATCAATAACCTCAGATATGCAGATGACACCACCCTTATGGCAGGAAGTGAAGAAGAACTAAAGAGCCTCTTGATGAAAGTGAAAGAGGAGAGTGAAAAAGTTGACTTAAAGCACAACATTGACTTAAAGCATCCAGTCCCATCACTTCATGGCAAATAGATGGGGAAATAGTGGCTGACTTTATTTTGGGGGGCTCCAAAATCACTACAGATGGTGATTGCAGCCATGAAATTAAAAGACGCTTACTCCTTGGAAGAAAGTTATGACCAACCTATACAGCATATTAAAAAGCAGAGACATTACTTTGCCAACAAAGGTCCATCTAGTCAAGGCTATGATTTTTCCAGTGGTCATGTATGGATGTGTGAGCTGGACTATAAAGAAAGCTGAGCACTGAAGAATTGATGCTTTTGAACTGTGGTGTTGGAGAAGACTCTTGAGAGTCCCTTGGACTGCAAGAAGATCCAACCAGTCCATCCTAAAGGAGATCAGTCCCAGGCTTTCATTGGAAGGACTGATGCTGAAGCTGAAACACCAATACTTTGGCCACCTCCTGCAAAGAGCTGACTCATTTGAAAAGGCCCTGATGCTGGGAAAGATTGAGGGCAGGAAGGAGAAGGGGACAACAGAGGATGAGATGGTTGGATGGCATCACCGGCTCAATGGACCTGGGTTTGAGTGGACTCCGGGAGTTAGTGATGGACAGGGAGGCCTGGCGTGCTGCGGTTTATGGGGTCGCAAAGAGTCGGACACGACTGAGCGAATGAACTGAACTGAACTGAACTAAACTGAAGATGAAAGAGGTAAAAACATGGAAAAGTGAAGAGGCAAGAAAAATAGCATGAGTTCCAAAAATGTCTATTGGTAATTCATGGAAGAGAGAGCAGAGATTAAAAAAGGAGAAAAAATATGTTTAAGATACAATGTTTTGGTTTTTAATTTTTATTTTATACTTCAGTATAGCTGATTTACAATGTTGTGTTAGTTTCAGATGTACAGCAAAATGTTTCAGTCATATATATATATATATATATATATATATACACACACATATATATATTCTTTTTCAAATTATTTCCCCATTTAGGTTAGATACAATGTTTAAGAATTTTCCAAGAAAGATGAAATGCACCAACCTCAGATTCAAGAAGCCTAGCAAATAGCAGGCTAGACACACCTCGGCATAACTTAGGACCAAGTGCAATTCCAAAGACAGTGAGACCTTCAAACTAGTAAGAGAAAAAAGCAAAACTGTCTATAAATGACTTGAAATTAAATTAACAGATTATTTCCCAGTATAATTCCCAGTATTTTCCCAGAATAATATTTTCAAAGCGCTGAAAGATAGAGCTGTCAGCCTAGAATGTCATATCTTAAGAAATTATTTTTCAATAATGAGGATAAAACCAAGACATTTCTAGACAGACAAAACCTGAGAATTTTCAATGAATTTATACTCACAAATTTAAAATGTTTAGAATGACAAGAGGAAAAGTAACTAAAATAAACTGATGTTTTCATTGAACATCTTTTTGTTGTTTAGGCTAATTGTACATCTGAGGTTGTAACATTTTATTGATAAAATATTCAGACTGAGGTAAATTAGCAATTGTTCCATATCATTCAAACCTAAAACCTTGTTATTGATTTAATGTATTTATGTATGTTTTTAATTGTATTTATGTATGTTTTTAATTATATTTATTTGTTATTGATTATTGAAAGGGTTGGGATTTATCTAGGGCATTTGACTCAACTGTGCATTGAAAAAATTCAGGAGGAAAGTCTGAACTAGGATTCAGGCAGGTCTGATCATACATAATGAACTGGTGGGTAGCTGCCCTCAGTTCATTTCCATAAGACTAATTTGTCTGATTGATAGTTTTTGGAGGATATTGAGAAAGTTGGTCTTTCTGTAAGTGCTTAAGAAGAATGATGAAGGAAACAGGACAACAGCGTAATGTTGGTTTCAAGTCTGGTTCTCTTCCCTGAGCAATGTCTGCACCTGGGTTCAGAATGTTTTGCAGCATCCCAGGAAATCTACTTGTCTTTAGTATTTGGACAAAGGTACTGGCAACTGCAGTCATACAAGCTCCTCTCTCAAGGGGCTTCTTGGGAATCAAACACTGATACAGTCCAGAACAGAAGAAGCAGAGGCGTTTACATGAGTGCCCATGAGAATACCTCTGGGAGTTCTCAAAAATGATGGGAAGACCCTGTCAACAACGGACTGAGATCCTGCATAAAGAGAACGAGCATAAGTCAGTGAAGTATAGAAACACTTCTGCAACTGTACCTGCATGGAGAGGGCACATGTGAGATAAGGCACCTGTGGGGTGTGCCTGCTGGCCACTCCATTTGCCACTGGTCATTGGACAGCTCCGATAGCCTTTCTTCCTTGAGCCCATTCCCTGTAGCTCCTACTAAAGATGCTTTCAGGTATCCTGAGAACCAAGATATAGAGTGATTTTTTTGGAAAGAAAGAAGATTCTGATGGCAGAGTCCACTACATCAGTCCTTCCTGGAAAAAATAAGAAACTATCCTTAGGAATGCCAAGAAGAGCCTCACCCTATGAGTGAGAAAATAGAAAAGAAAGTCCAGATGAAATAAACTGAGGTCATAGCATAGAAAGCATGGCATCATGGACACAGAAGAGGAAGGAGAAGGCAGGAGGAACTGAGAGAATAGAACTGGTATATGTTCATTACCGTGCACAAAATAGATGCCTAGTGGAACTCGGTGTAGAGCACAGGGAGCTCAGCTCGGCGCTCTGTGGTGACCTAGAGGAGTGGGATGGGGGTGGGGGTAAGAGGGAGATTGAAGAGGGAGGGCACATATGTACACTCATAGCTGATCCACATTGTTGTGCAACAAAAATCAACACAGCATTGTAAAGCAATTATCGTCCAATTTTTAAAAACCCTATGATAAACCCTAATGGAAAAGGATATTAGAAAAAGAATATATGTATGCTTATAATCAAATCAGTTGTTGTATAAAAGGAATTAACAACATTGTAAATCAACTACACTTCAATGAAAATAAATAAGAAAATAAAGAAAGCATGGCACCACAGAAAGAGTAGGGAGAAGTGGAGGGAAAGAAGAGAGGAGAGGCAGAGAGTAGTATAAAACAAAATGAAAGAAGAAAGTGAGGGAACATGAGAAGAAATGATCAGAAAGCTGATAATGACAAGCTGACAGCAAATGGTCCCCAGGGAGAGTAGGTTGTCTCCAGGATGACAGCCCAGAGAGAACACAATCAGTAAAGCTTGGGAACTGAGCGCTCTATAGAAGAAACCAACAGAGAAGGCTAACAGGGGAGGAGATGGAGCATGGAGACAGACCAAGACTCGCTTCTTTGGCTAATCAGCTTTTGCCAGCTCCCTACTGATCTAAGTACAAAACGCAGTGTTTGTCCAGCTCTACCTGCAGATATAATGGTATAACATGTTAGGAGTCAATTTTGTATAATTCTTTATGTATAGAGAATAGGAAAGAATGACTTAACAGTTTTATAAAATTATACTTTCTTGTAAAACAGTTCTAGGAATACTGAATAGAAGGAAAAAAGACAATAAAATACTACTCAAATCCCACCTACTGGAGATTAGCATGGTTACCATATGGTAGACATCTTTTCAGGTAAGTCAGATAAATATATCTATCAAGCTCTTGCTAAGTCGCTTCAGTCATGTCTGACTCTTTGTGACCCTATGGATGGTCGCCCGCCAGGCTCCTGTCCGTGGGATTCTCCAGGCAACAATACTGGATGGGTTGCCATGCCCTTCTCCAGAGGATCTTCCTGACCCAGGGATCAAACCTGTCTCTTACATTTCCAGCATTGGCAGGCTGGTTCTTTATCATTAGCGCCACCTGGGAAGCCCCATATATATATGTACGTACATACATACATAAACATATATATACAAGCACACACACTTCTCTAAAAACACACATACACATATATGTCACACACATTACTGTATACATGGTTGGATGAATAGAAGGATGTACACAGAGACATACAAAACATATAGATAAGATAGAGAAAGAAAGGAGGAAGGAAGGAAGGAATGAAAAGGAAGGTAGGAAGGAGAAGAAAGAGGAGTAATAAAAACTTTTGCAAAATGAACTTACACGACCTGCTGCAATGAAAAGGAAGGTAGGAAGGAGAAGAAAGAGGAGTAATAAAAACTTTTGCAAAATGAACTTACACGACCTGCTGCTTTTAATTAAAATATTTCCATAGAGTCACATTATCTAATGTGGCTACATTAAAAATTAAGATCACTAAGACAAAGAACATTACTCACCACTCAGTTCTACAAGGGTTAAGTTGTAATCCACTGCAGCTGACCACCAACAGTGCACCCAGAAAGGAATCCAGGATGAAAAAGAGATGAGGTACTCTGTGCCTTGGAAAAGCAAGCCCTTAAATAGTTGGATGCATACTTCAGGAAGAATTTCAATAACCCCAGATTCTTGCATCTTCCCATACACAGAAAAGCACTAAAATTATTAATTTGAGCTGTCTATTCTTTGTGACTAGCAGTAATCTTTTACTAAGATATATATAGGTGGCTCGGTGGTAAAGAATCCACCTACCAATGCAGGCCAACACCTGCTAACGCAGGGTTCAATCCCTGGGTCAGGAAGATCCCCTGGAGAAGGAAATGGCAACCCACTCCAATATTCTTGCCTGGAAGATCCCATGGACAGAGAAGCCTGGTGGGCTACAGTCCATGGGGTCACAAAAGAGTTGGACACAACTTAGCAACTCAACAGCAACATACTTGACTGCATGAATTTCCCAGCCAAAAACCATATATACTTTGGCTCCTCTTTAAAGCAGTCTCCTCAGAGCTACTGAGTGGCTATCTCTCAGGCTTTAGTCCTCAGCAAGAGCCTAAATAAAACTGAAACTCACAACTCTTATGCTATCTTTTTCTAAGTCGACACTAAGCATTTATTTAACTTACATAGATACAGCCACACACTTGATAAAGAGAGAGATGAAGAGGAAAAAATGTACATAGTGCAGACGTTTCAACTTACCTTCCCCTTCATTCAAGGAACATAAGAGAGATTTCCATCTGTTCCTCACTCATGGTAAATCACAATGTATCTGTGTAAGGCAAGCATCTCACTGAGCTGAATAGGAGAGTTGGCACGCAAAAGGAGATACCGTTTGCACAGTATGCCTCCACACAAACTTACTACCTTATCTAGTACTCTAATGAGAAAATATCAATTTCTTCCAAAGCGGGAGATTAAACTTTCTAAAGAGATGTTCAAAGAAAATGTTGATTGCATGTAATATTCACATTCTGGGATCATCTTAAAATCTATTGCTTAAGCAAGATATAATTTTTCAGTATAAATTTAGTGTCCCCAAAATTTGCCAGAGGGTACCAAAGAGCAACTGAAAAATTACTAAATCTCCAAGTAATATTTATGAGATTTCATTTATAAAAAGGACCCCAAATAAAAAGACATAAAGTTATTTTTTAAATTATGCCAAGATTCTTTTTTAATTACTTATTTTAAGTAAGCTGCTACTGCTGCTGCTAAGTCGATTCAGTCATGTCCGACTCTGTGCAACCCCATAGACTGCAGCCCACCAGGCTCCCCGGTCCCTGGGATTCTCCAGGCAAGAACACTGGAGTGGGTTTGAATGCCTATTCATTCCCTTCTTGAAAGATATGAAAATTAACACCATAGTTTCTCCCACCATCCCTCCCTCAATTCCTACTCTTTATTCATTACACAAGTATTTTAATGTTGTAAAAGTTGGTAACATGACAGTCTGATTGTGATCATATTCCTCGTACTGTGCTGTGCTGTACTTGGTCACTCATTTGGATCTGACTCTTTCTGAACCCATGGACTGTAGCCCACCAGGCTCCTCTGTCCATGGGGATTCTCCAGGCAAGAATACTGCTGTGGGTTGCTATGCCCTCTTCCAGGGGATCTTCCCAACCCAGAGATCGAACACAGATCATTTGCTAATTCCATGAGTTTCACCACTATTCCATGCATCATGACATTGTCATTTATCTCTTAATGTGCTACATTTTGTCATCACGTATATTTTTCAAGATTGGATCACTGAGACCATATAGTTCAGAATGCCTGTTTTACAGCTTTCCACTTGTATACCCAATCCACTTGATATTGGTAGATACTTGTTCCATTGCCTTCAGACAGTGACTGATCCCATTAAGAAACATGGCACCAAACATATTTTTCCCCTGTTAAGATCTAAATTTTCTTACCACTAAATTTTCCTTTATTCCTAAAACAGTAATTTCCCCTGAAAGTGAAAGTGAAGTCGCTCAGTCATGCCCGACTCTTTGCAACCCCATGGATAGTAGCCTGCACCAAGCTCCTCCGTCCATGGGATTTTCAAGGCAAGAGTACTGGAGTGGGTTGCCATTTCCTTCTTCAGGGAATCTTCCCAACCCAGGGATTGAACCCAGGTCTCTCACATTGTAGACAGACGCTTTACCGTCTGAGCGAGAGGTGTCTTAATTTTCATTATTCTATATCAAGATTGTAGATTTTTTCTTCCTAGGATAAACTGTGCCTTTTTAATATTCAAATTCACTTTTTTATTTAGGTCAAGAAAATTGTCTTCTATTATATTTTTACTTGATACTTTTTCCCTTATGTCTTAAAGTTACATAAATTTAGTTCAGTTCAGTCACTCTGTCATGTCCGACTCTTTGTGACCCCATGAACCACAGCACGCCAGGCCTCCCTGTCCGTCACCAATTCCCAGAGCTTACCCAAACTCATGTCCATTGAGTTGGTGATGTCATCGAACCATCTCATCCTCTGTCATCCCCTTCTCCTCCTGCCCTCAATCTTTCCCAGCATCAGGGTCTTTTCAAATGAGTCAGCTCTTTGCATCAGGTGGCCAAAGTTTTGGAGTTTCAGCCTCAACATCAGTCCTTCCAATGAACACCCAGGACTGACCTCCTTTAGGATGGACTTGTTGGATCTCCTTGCAGTCCAAGGGACTCTCAAGAGTCTTCTCCAACATCACAGTTCAAAAGCACCAATTCTTCGGCACTCAGCTTTCTTTATAGTCCATCTCTCACATCCATACATGACCACTGGAAAAACCATAGCCTTGACTAGACAGACCTTTGTTGGCAAAGTAATGTCTCTGCTTTTGAATATGCTGTCTGGGTTGGTCATAACTTTCCTTCCAAGCAGTAAGCGTCTTTTAGTTTCATGGCTGCAATCACCATCTGCAGTGATTTTGGAGCCCCCAAAAATAAAGTCAGCCACTGTTTCCACTGTTTCCCCATCTATTTCCCATGAAGTGACGGGACCAGATGCCATGATTTTAGTTTTCTGAATGTTGAGCTTTAAGCCAACTTTTTCACTCTCCTCTTTCACTTTCCTCAAGAGGCTCTTTAGTTCTTCTTCACTTTCTGCCATAATGGTGGTTTCATCTGCATATCTGAGGTTATTGATATTTCTCCTGGCAATCTTGATTCCAGCTTGTGCTTCCTCCACCCAGCGTTTCTCATGATGCACTCTGCATATATGGTAAATAAGCAGGGTGACAATATACAGCCTTGACATACTCCTTTTCCTATTTGGAACCAGTCTGTTGTTCCATATCCAGTTCTAATTGTTGCTTCCTGACCTGCATATAGGTTTCTCAAGAGGCAGGTCAGGTGGTCTGGTATGCCCATCTCTTTCAGAATTTTCCATTTTATTGTGATCCAGTCAAAGGCTTTGGCATAAAGCAGAAATAGATGTTTTTCTGGAACTCTCTTGCTTTTTCAATGATCCAACAGATGTTGGCAATTTGATCTCTGGTTCCTCTGCCTTTTCTAAAACCAGCTTGAACATCTGGAAGTTCACGGTTCACATATTGCTGAAGCCTGAGAGCTTCAGAAGGCAGACAGACTGAAACCACAATCACAGACAACTAGCCAATCTGATCGCATGGACCACAGCTTGTCTAACTCAGTGAAACTAAGCCATGCCTTGTGGGGCCACCCAAGAAAGATGAGTCATGGTGGAGAGGTCTAATAGTATGTGGTCCCCTGGAGAAGGGAATGGCAAACCACTCAGTATTCTTGCCTTGAGAACCCCATGAACAGTATGAAAAGGTAAAAAGACAGGACACTGAAAGATGAACTTCCCAGGTGGGTAGGTGCCCAATATGCTACTGGAGATCAGTGGAGAAATAACTCCAGAAAGAATGAAGGAACAGAACCAAATCAAAAGCAACACCCAGTTGTGGATGGGATTTGTGATAGAAGCAAGGTCCGATGCTGTAAAGAACAATATTGCATAGGAACCTGGAATGCTAGGTCCACGAATCAAGGCAAATTGGAAGTGGTCAAACAGGAGATGGCAAGAATGAAGATCAATATTCTAGGAATTAGCAAACTAAGATGGACTGGAATGGGTGAATTTAACTCAGATGACCATTATATCTACTACTGTGGGTAGGAATCCCTTAGAAGAAATGGAGTAGCCATCATAGTCAACAAAAGAGTCTGAAATGCAGTAGTTGGATGCAATCTCAAAAACGACAGAATGATCTGTTCATTTCCAACACAAACCATTCAATATCACAATAATCCAAGTCTATGCCCTGACCAGCAACGCTGAAGAAGCTGAAGTTGAATGGTTCTACGAAGACCCACAAGACCTTCTAGAACTAACACCCCAAAAAGATGTCCTTTTCATTATAGGGGACTGGAATGCAAAACTAGGAAGTCAAGAAACACCTGGAGTAACAGGCAAATTTGGCCTTGGAGTACAGAATGAAGCAGGGCAAAGGCTAATAGAGTTCTGCCAAGAGAACGCACTGGTCATAGCAAACACCCTCTTCCAACAACACAAGAGAAGACTTTACACATGGACATCACCAGATGGTCAACACCAAAATCAGATTGATTATATTCTTTGCAGCCAAAGATGGAGAAGCTTTATACAGTCAGCAAAAACAAGACCGGGAGCTGACTGTGGCTCAGATCATGAATTCCTTATGGCCAAATTCAGACTGAAATTGAAGAAAGTGGGGGAAACCACTAGACCATTCAGGTATGACCTAAATCAAATCCCTTATGATTATACAGTGGAGGTGAGAAATAGATTTAAGGGACTAGATCCGATAGACAGAGTGCCTGATGATCTATGGATGGAGGTTCACGACATTGTACAGGAGACAGGGATCAAGACCACCCCCAAGAAAAAGGCTTGTTACATAAGTACATAATTTACATACATACCCAATCAATATTCCTTGAATGCATAAATGATATGCTGGAATACTTTTTTTCCGTTCCATTTATTCCATTCTTTTCTTCAGAAAATAAATTATACTTCTCTTCATTTCCTTTTCTCTGTCTTCCATCCTGACCACTTTTTTATATCCCTTCTCCCTCCCCTTTTTTTCCCCCCACACTGCAGGATCTTAGTTCTTCCACCAGGAATGTAACCTGGGCCCCAGGCAGTGAAAGCACTGAGTCCTAGCTGTGGGACCCCCAGGGGATTCCCATATACCCTTTTTAATACGTCTGTCTTTTCCATTTTGTTTTTATGATTCCTCAAGCCTATTCAGCACTTTTACCTCTGGCTGCGTTTTCAGCATTGTGCTGCTTCTTTTTCCTCTTATCATTTCTGAAGTGTGCTTCATCTCTGTAATGATTTTGTTTTCTTGCAGTTCTTCCCTAAATTCTACTGACACACCATTCATTTTCTGCTTGATTTATTATAGTCTCTTCACAGAACCCTCTGAGCAGTCCTTTAGGAAACACAGTGTAATTTCTTTAAAATATATACACCTATTTGTCTAAACTCTTCCTATGTTTTGGGGTAACTTTTATGATTATTTTTTTCTACTTCCTTTAAAATGAAGACAGTGAGTCTTCTTTAAATGGAGCCAACTATTAGCTAAGGAATAATGTGGACAGGGGAGAGCAATCTTGAGTAGTCCACAAAGTCAGTTCAGGTTCATGGCGGTAGGTAAATCTATCACAATTTATATGGCGGGCTAGGAGTTCTGGTGCATATGTTAAGCTAACCGTTTTCATCAGAATGAAAGGAAAGAGCCATCTGGACACCTTCATCTACTTCAAAAGGGTGCCCACTGCCAACATTCCTGGCTGGTAAAACATACAGATTACAAAAGAGATTGGAATATATACAGCCCCTAGTTTGGACCCCTCACTTTCAGCTACAGACAGCCCCCTCTCTCTCACTGTCCAGGCTTCCTTAGGAGTGAAAGTTCATGGAGGTAACACTTCTGCTCAGTGTCTTTCAGCATCACAATGGAATATTTTCCAGTCCGCAGTGAAATACTGAAATGGTAATGAAGACGGCTGGTGATTAATAAACCCAGGGATAAACAGGGTCAAAATGAGTTAGAACCAAAGGATGTGTCACTGAAAGCAATGCTTGGGAGAGACAGAAAGGGGATGACTCACATCCAGAATTATGCAGGAGGCAGAGGTAAGTGTGTAAGAAATTCTAATATTGGGATTTAGAGCTTGAGGACTGCGGAACTTCAGAACCGATCTGTGCCACTGGTTAGACAACCAATGAAGTTCTGATTACCTACATTTATTCACCTGACTCATATTTCTAGTACCTATACACAAAAAAACCAACAGATGAACAATTCAAATCACAGCCCTGATTGCTCTGCTCCTTCCCAAGTGCCTCCTCTTGCCATTCCTAGCAATTCAGAAGCCCCAGCTGACTCAGACCAGGAGATCAGGAGCCATAGTTGGGGTGAGGGAGGGGACAATGTCAAGGTGGGGAGGGAGGATGTGATTGCTGAAATTGGCCAGAGGGCAAGTCCAGAGGTGGGAGACTTAATGCTTTGCCCTGGGAGAAAGTACCCCATCATCTCTGAGGATTAGTGCTTCTGTCAATCAAGTCCTTTCTAGGATATGAGTAGGTGAAAAACAGAGCTTCCCTGCTCCCCTTTATTCTGCTGCTGTTTGGACAGATTTAGATAATCATGATATCCAGCCTGTCTTAGACTCTAATCCCAGCTCTACCTTTTACTTCCTTACTCTCAGGGTAAGCTTAGACTCTTTAGCCTATCTGAACCTTGGTTTCTTCATAAGTGAGAGGTACAATCTACTATGCATAAAATAAATAAGCTACCAAGATACACTGGACAGCAAATATGGCCACTATTTTATAGTAACTATAAATAGAGTATAATCTTTAAAATTAGTGAATCGTTATCCTGTACATTGGGCTTCCCAGGTGGTGCTGGTGGTAAAGAACCTGTCTGCCAATGCAGAAGACATAAGAGACATGGGTTCAATTCCTGGGTCTGGACGATCCCCTGGAGGAGGGCATGGCAACCCACTCCAGTATTCTTGCCTAGAGAATCCCACCAACAGAGGAGCCTGGTGGGCTACAGTCCATATGGTTGCAAAGAGCTGGACACAACTGCAGCGACTTAGCATGCACACATGCACATCTTGTACATCTGCGATTTATATCGTATTGTAAAGCAACTATATCTCAACAACAAAGAAAATTAATGCCCCCCCCCAAAGGGATGTCAGTTTTCTTTTAGAAAAGGGATGTCTCTTTTCTGTTAGAGATGCCATTCCTACCACTGAGAACTACTAACCTGGGTCTCCATGGACTAGTCCTCATTTGGTGACTTGTGTACTGCCACAGCATAGGAGATATCCTGTGACTCTAAAGAATTATAGGATGAGTCTTTAGGTTTGAGACATTTGAGAGAAATCTGGGGCATTTGGGGACAGGTTGCAGCTGGGATCATTTTATTCTTTCATTGAATATGAGGGGGTTGTTTTCCCTTGTTTTTCATCCTTTTGCTACTTTAGATGAGTTCTAAGGGAGCAAAGAGGAGTAAAAATGCTTTTACAAGGACATATTTAACCAGAAACTCCCTAAGTTTGGCTGTACGCAGGTCAGGAAGCAACAGTTAGAACTGGACATGGAACAACAGACCGGTTCCAAATAGGGAAAGAAGTACGTCAAGGCTGTATATTGGCATTCTGCTTATTTAACTTATATGCAGAGTATATCATGAGAAACACTGGGCTGGAGGAAGCACAAGCTGGAATCAAGACTGCCAGGAGAAATAACAATAACCTCAGATATGCAGATGACACCACCCTTATGGCAGAAAGTGAAGAAGAACTAAAGAGCCTCTTGATGAGTGTGAAAGAGGAGAGTGAAAAAGTTGGCTTAAAGCTCAACTTTCAGAAAACTAAAATCATGGCATCTGGTCCCGGCACTTCATGGCAAATAGATGGGGAAACAGTGGAAACAGTCAGATCAGATCACATCACATCACTCAGTCGTGTCTGACTCTTTGTGACCCCATGAATCGCAGCATGCCAGGCCTCCCTGTCCATCACCAACTACCGGAGTTCACTCAGATTCACATCCATCGAGTCAGTGATGCCATCCAGTCATCTCATCCTCTGTCGTCCCCTTCTCCTCCTGCCCCAATCCCTCCCAGCATCAGAGTCTTTTCCAATGAGTCAACACTTCCAATGAGGTGGCCAAAGTACTGGAGTTTCAGCTTTAGCATCATTCCTTCCAAAGAAATCCCAGGACTGATCTCCTTCAGAATGGACTGTTTGGATCTCCTTGCAGTCCAAGGGACTCTCAAGGGTCTTCTCTAACACCACAGTTCAAAAGCCTCAATTCTTCGGTGCTCAGCCTTCTTCACAGTCCCACTCTCACATCCATACATGGCCATAGGAAAAACCATAGCCTTGACTAGACGAACATTTGTTGACAAAGTAATGTCTCTGCTTTTGAATATGCTATCTAGGTTGGTCATAACTTTCCTTCCAAGGAGTAAGCAAGTGTCTTTTAATTTCATGGCTGCAGTCACCATCTGTAGTGATTTTGGAGCCCAGAAAAATAAAGTCTGACACTGTTTCCACTGTTTCCCCATCTATTTCCCACGAAGTGGTGGGACCGGATGCCATGATCTTCGTTTTCTGAATGTTGAGCTTTAAGCCAGCTTTTTCACTCTCCACTTTGACTTTCATCAAGAGGCTTTTGAGTTCCTTTTCACTTTCTGCCATAAGGGTGGTGTCATCTGCATATCTGACGTTATTGATATTTCTCCCGGAAATCTTGATTCCAGCTTGTGCTTCTTCCAGTCCAGCATTTCTCATGATGTACTCTGCATATAAGTTAAATAAACAGGGTGACAATATACGGCCTTGATGAACTCCTTTTCCTATTTGGAACCAGTCTGTTGTTCCATGTCCAGTTCTAACTGTTGCTTCCTGACCTGCATACAGATTTCTCAAGAGGCAGATCAGGTGGTCTGGTATTCCCATCTCTTTCAGAATTTTCCACAGTTTATTGTGATCCACACAGTCAAAGGCTTTGGCACAGTCAATAAAGCAGAAACAGATGTTTTTCTGGAACTCTCTTGCTTTTTCTATGATCCAGTGGATGTTGGCAATTTGATCTCTGGTTCCTCTGCCTTTTTTAAAACCAGCTTGAACATCAGGAAGTTCACGGTTCACATACTGCTGAAGCCTGGCTTGGAGAATTTTGAGCATTACTTTACTAGCGTGTGAGATGAGTGCAATTGTGCGGTAGTTTGAGCATTCTCTGGCATTGCCTTTCTTTGGGATTGGAATGAAAACTGACCTTTTCCAGTCCTGTGGCCACTGCTGAGTTTTCCAAATTTGCTGGCATATTGAGTGCAGCACTTTCACAGCATCATCTTTCAGGATTTGGAATAGCTCAACTGGAATTCCATCACCTCCACTTTGTTCTAGTGATGCTTTCTAAGGCCCACTTGACTTCACATGCCAGGATGTCTGGCTCTAGGTCAGTGATCACACCATCGTGATTATCTGGGTTGTGAAGATCTTTTTTGTACAGTTCTTCTGTGTATTCTTGCCATCTCTTCTTAATATCTTCTGCTTCTGTTAGGTCCATACCATTTCTGTCCTTTATTGAGCTAATCTTTGCATGAAATGTTCCTTTGTTATCTCTGATTTTCTTGAAGAGATCCCTAGTCTTTCCCATTCTGTTGTTTTCCTCTATTTCTTTGCATTGATCGCTGAAGAAGGTAGCTGACTTTATTTTGGGGGGCTCCAAAATCACTGCAGATGGTGATTGCAGCCATGAAATTAAAAGATGCTTACTCCCTGGAAGGAAAGTTATGACCAACCTAGACTGCATATTAAAAAGCAGAGACATTACTTTGTCAACAAAGGTCCGTCTAGTCAAGGCTATGGTTTTTCCAGTGGTCATGTATGGATGTGAGAGTTGGACTATAAAGAAAGCTGAGGTCTGAAGGATTGATGCTTTTGAGCTGTGGTGTGGGAGAAGACTCTTGAGAGTCCCTTGGGCTGCAAGGAGATCCAACCAGTCCATCCTAAAGGAGATCAGTCCTGGGTGTTCATTGGAAGGACTGATGTTGAAGCTGAAACTCCAGTACTTTGGCCACCTGATGCAAAGAGCTGACTGATTTGAAAAGAACCTGATGCTGGGAAAGATTGAGGGCAGGAGGAGAAGGGGACAACAGAGGATGAGATGGCTGGATGGCATCACCGACTCAATGGACATGGGTTTGAGTGGACTCCGGGAGTTGGTGATGGACAGGGAGGCCTGGCGTGCTGCAGCTCATGGGGTCCCAAAGAGTCAGACATGACTGAACTGAACTGACTGATATGTGCAGAGGAAGTCTGGGGGTTTAGAGCATGGAGTTTCAAGTCAATTTAAACACTGCCTTCATCACTCATGAGATCTTGGACCAGTGGCTTAATCTCTCAATGCCTCAGTTTCAGGATAGGAAAAAAAAAAAAAATGGAGATAATAAAATCTTAATGATAAGCTTATTTGGGGGGCTTAAATAAAATAACTCATTTTAAACAGTGAGCAAATAGTAGAAAAATCAAAAAATACTATGTACTATTATTATAAATTTGCCTTACATTACCAATTTAAGAAAACAAAGGAGAATTGGTTGATTTGCCAAACGTAAATCTGGGTTCAGTTCAGTTCAGTCACTCAGTCGTGTCTGACTCTTTGCGACCCCATGAATTGCAGCACGCCAGGCCTGCCTGTCCATCACCAGCTCCCGGAGTTCACTCAAACTCACATCCATCAAGTCAGTGATGCCATCCAGCCATCTCATCCTCTGTCGTCCCCTTTTCCTCCTGCCCCCAATCCCTCCCAGCATCAGAGTCTTTTCCAATGAGTCAACTCTTCGCATGAGGTGGCCAAGTACTGGAGTTTCAGCTTTAGCATCATTCCTTCCAAAGAAATCCCAGGGCTGATCTCCTTTAGAATGGACTGGTTGGATCTCCTTGCAGTAGGCCCTACTAATGCTCAAGTGTTTATATCTACATCCAAATAAGAAAATACTGCGTTCTTTTCCCTGAAGAAACAGTAAGTGACACTTCCTTGTAGTTCTATGCCACCAGTATCAGTGGAATAGAGTAGGGCAATGGCACCCCACTCCAGTGCTCTTGCCTGGAAAATCCCATGGACGGAGGAGCCTGGTGGGCTGCAGTCCATGGGGTCGCTAAGAGTCAGACACGACTGAGAGACTTCACTTTCACTTTTCACTTTCATGCATTGGAGAAGGAAATGGCAACCCACTCCAGTGTTCTTGCCTGGAGAATCCCAGGGACGGGAGAGCCTGGTGGGCTGCCGTCTATGGGGTCGCACAGAATCAGACACAACTGCAGCGATTTAGCAGCAGCAGCAGATAAGGAATAAAAGTGACTTGTCTAAGATCCCACAATAAGGTCTCAATAATTTAGAACTACTCTCTTTTTGTCCTCACTTTGACCCGTGGACCCTCAACAGAGAGGTACAGCGGTGCTGAAGGAACATGAGCCATCCTCTACCTCTCGTAGGTCCTGGAGAAAATAAAATACCAAAATAGACAGAGGTGGCGCACTTTTCCTCTTTTTAGCCCTGCAATTTAGGAAGGCTTAGAATGAGTGAACAGAAGTTTTCTCAAATCCTACATGGAATAAGGTAAGGTATGGAAGGAAAGAAGGAAGGAAAAAAAAAGGAAGAAAGAAAGGAAGGGAGTGAGGAGAGGAGAAAGGGGGGCGGGAAGGAAAGAAGGAAACCTACTTCTGACCTAAAAATATAAGTTGCCAATCTTAAACTCTCACACACCTGTGTAATTTAAGAATTTTATGTCCTACAATCTCTGTGAAAGCAACTTACAGTCATGCTTGACATTATCGATTGATGTCAAGATTAACTTAACAAAAAAAAAAAAAAAAGATGAAGCCTGAAGGGATAACAGCAAGAGATATTAGGAATGTTAAGCCTACAAATTGCTCAATACTGGCCTGTTATTGGGAGCTGAACATTGTTTCACTGATGGGAGACTGACTACAGAAGCAGTGATCTGTAGATTAAAGAAACATCTTTATAGCTGTCTTCTCTGTCTATAGTCTGTGGGTGAGCATCCAGATCACATATCTTTCTGGTATGATGGACGAGGCCTTTAAGACATGCCTTTATGGCGATGCCAACAATTTTATGATAATGACTAGTCCCAATCTGGAACAAGATCCATGTACAGTGTCACAATACAGTTAACTTAAGTACATGGACAGGCAGAAAACATTTAAATGGGCTTCCCCCTAGAAGATGCCCTCTTTCTAGTTCTTCCACTAATGTTTAGTCCATGTTTTGCTGTACCAATTCCTTTCACAGTATAAAGGAAGCTTTCATTTCTTAGCCTTTGAACAAGAACCATAACTCCCAGATTGAGTTTGAGTTGAAAACAGTGATCACTATTAAACATCCTCCGTGGAGGTCAGCACTTTTAAATGTGTGAAAGTGTTAGTCACTCAGTCATGTCCGAATCTTTGCAACCTCACAGGCTGTAGCCCACCAGGCTCCTCTGTCCGTGGAATTCTCCAGGCAAGTATACTGGAGTAGGTTGCCATTCCCTTCTCCAGGGGATCTTCCTGACCCAGGGATCAAACCAAGGTTTTCCACATTGCTGGCAGATTCTTATCTGAGCTATCAAGGAAGCCCCAAGAACACTGGATTGAGTAGCCATTGTAACTGTCCACTAATCCTGCTTATTAATCAGGGAGGCTAACTACAGAACAGCTGCAAACAAAGTAAAGCTGTCAGTGGCAGAGACCTGGTTAGGACTAATGATACATTTGCTGGGAGACTTCTCTAAAAACAGCTGAGGAAATAAGCTGCTGCTGCTGCTGCTAAGGCGCGTCAGTCGTGTCCGACTCTGTGCGACCCCGTAGACAGCAGCCCACCAGGCTCCCCCGTCCCTGGGCTTCTCCAGGCAAGAACACTGGAGTGGGTTGCCATTGCCTTCTCCAATGCATGAAAGTGAAGTCGCTCAGTCGTGTCCGACTCTTAGCGACCTCATGGACTGCAGCCCACCATGCTCCTCCGTCCACGGGATTTTCCAGGTAAGAGTTCTGGAGTGGGGAGCCATTACCTTCTCTGGGAGAAATAAGCTAGAGGCATGTAATAGTCAATAGGTCAGTCTTTCTATTAGTTGAATTTACATGTTTTTTATCCTTATCTTTTTCTCTCTTAAACTAAGTAAACAATGTCTGGAAGATAATTAGGCATCTCAGACACCATGAAGCCATTCATCTTCAAAGATTTGCCTGACAATTTGATACAATGTTGAGACGACTTCAGTTTCTTAATTTCCTTCATATAGCAATCACTTAAATAATTGAAACAAATTTTCTAAGTCATATCCTTTCCTATTTATTCATAATTATCCAATCAATTGAAGTACTTTCCTGTAACTTCAACCATAATATAATAAGTGCTATAATCAGATAAGTTTAAGTTTAATCAACTCAGACTTCTATGTCTATGGAAATGTTTTAGTAATCTAAATTAAAATCACCCCCGATAATTCACTCACTTCTCTCAACGGCATTGGATAGTTCAGGGAGGGGCACATGTCAGTGGGTTAGCATTCAGCGGCTTTGTGTTGTATTGAGCAAAAGTTATTTTCTTTAAGCACAATATATATACTGCATTTTAATATCTCTATAGATTTCCCTATTGACAAGAGGAAAGCACAGCAAATTTACTAAATACATTTGAACTGAATGGCCCAGGGTTATTAATCATTACATCTCTGTATTTTAAGGACATGAATTTGCTTGCTTAAAAGCCATCGGATAAAATTGTAGTGTCTATATATTGAAGGGCAGGTGAACTCAGTCTCATTAGAGTCCATGCTAACAGTACAGAAAAGCATACACAAACTGAGCTTTGGGAATAATCCACTTTGTTTTAAAAATCCATTTATAATATAAATACACACACACACACACATATTTAGATCTATAGAGCTATGGAAGGCAAAAGTCTATTAAACCAGGAAGCTAATTCGGCAGTCTCTCAGTACACAGTGATATCAATACTGTATATTGATTGGCGCTTTTTTCCAATTATACATTCTAGCAACACTTGGAAAATGCAGAAAATGATGAAGAAAGTTAAAATAATAGGCTGCTGTGCTGTTGTGTTTAGTCGCTTCAGTTGTGTCCAACTCTTTGAGACCCCATGGACTGCAGCCCACCAGGCTCCTCTGTCCATGACATTCTCCAGGCAAGAGTACTGGAGTGGGTTTCCATGCCCTTCTCCAGGGCATCTTCCCCACCCAGGGATCAAACCCACCTCCTGCATCTCCTGCCTTGCAAGCAGATTCTTTCCTGCTGAGCCGCCAGGGAAGCCCCATAAATCCCATTTATTATTAGAAATATACTTATTACCATTTTAAACATATAGAAAAGTATAAAAAAGGAAATAAAAATCACTTATAATGTCAATATTAAGAGACAACCACTTAAACAGTTTGTACACACACATATACAAGGACTTACATATATAAGCTTTCCTTCAATTGAGATTTTACTACTATATATGAAAATGCAACTTCTTACCTGGAGGTTTTCACTTGAAGTTGTACCATTAATTTTCTTTTTGTATTATATACGGTCAGGCCACTCAAGACAGCTGTTCTCTTGCTCTCTGGGCATCCCCTGCCCAACCAATGCCTGTTTCACCTACACTTTACACACAGGGCTGACCGTCCTATGTACTTGGCCCAGTACTTCTAGGTGTCGTCCTACACACAGGCACCAGCTGGTGCTTGTTTTTATCAAAGAGGTGGTGAGGGGCACGCCCCTCTGCTGGTTTCCCTGGTAACTAATGGACCACCTGATGTCAATTTCCCTATAATTGGCAAGTTCCCCTTCCTCCCCTGGAGCAAAGACTGCTGCTAAGTCCTTCCTGCCTTCTACTGCACACAGTGGGGTGTTGCTCCAGGACCTTGCTTCAGAAAAGCTCCCCCATCCTTTAAACCACTGGTGTCTGTGTTGCTGACTCCAAGCTCTTCGGTCTTAAAGCCAAGCAAGTGTAGGCCTCATAGGCCTGTGGGGTACAGCTCAGCCTATTATTAACTGTATTTCCAAAATCTGTTTATCATTAATGGCTGTTAGATGATAAGCTCCATAAACACAGGGACTAAATTAAAACTGTCTTGTTCATATAACCGTAACAAGTATGCCATAATTTATTTAACCATTTTCTAATTGTCTAATATTTAGGTGGTTTACAAATTTTCACCCTCATAAATGTTACAATATTATTAATGCATGGATTTCCCCAGTCTTTCCCCTTTATCTAACAGCTGTTTTGTCTCTCTCCCATCCTCAGAGGAGAGCTCTATTTTGCCTATAGAGACTCTGAGCTTTTGTTATGCAGATTTTAAAAGGAAGGTGAAACTTTTGAAAGCTGAAGTTGAAGAACAAGAGGTGTGTGGGCACTAGGTGTAGGAGAGAAATTTTCTGAGAATTTTGGAGGACAAGATGGGGGAATAGGTATGTGAGAGAATTAGATGGGAGGTAAGTATTGGCAGTGGTCTGTGTAAACTCTTCACTGCATTCTTAAAATGTAAGTACAAAAATTGAAGTGAGTCAGGTGGGGGGGGTGCAATTTTGGCTGCTGAACATTCATCCTTCACAATTAGGGTGTCCTAACTTCTGAAACTGTGGTGTTGGAGAAGACTCTTGAGAGTCCCTTGGACTGCAAGGAGATCAAACCAGTCCATCCTAAAGGAAATCAGTCCTGAATATTCATTGGAAGGACTGATACTGAAGCTGAAACTCCAATACTTTGGCCACCTGATGTGAAGAACTGACTCACTGGAAAAGACCCTGATGCTGGGAAAGACTTAAGGCAGGAGGAGAAGGGGACGACAGAGGATGAGATGGTTGAATGGCATCACTGACTCAATGGACATGAGTTTGAGCAAGCTTCAGGAGTTGGTGACGGACAGGGAAGCCTGCTGTGCTGCAGCTCATGGGGTTGCAGAGTTGGATATGACTGAGCAACTGAAATGAACTTCTGAAACAACCCCCAAATCTCAGTGGTTTAACATCATTAAAGTTTAGGACTCACTCATGTCATGGTCCATTAGGGTGTTCAGTGGGTGACTTTAAGGTGGTGACATAGGAACTCCACTTCTTCTTGTGGTGGATCTGACATCCCCCAGGGTCTCTTGAGTTTGGCACTGGCCCTTCTACATCCTGCCTGGACATGAGGAAGCAGAGAGAGCACCACGGACTCTGCAGGAGGTTTAATGGGCCAGACCTAGGTGGAGAACATCACCTTTGCTTCACTGCATTTTCTAGAATTCAGTCAGGTAAACCCCATCTAGCCTCAAGGGAAATTGAAATGTAGCTTCTTGTGTCCCAGAAAAGGTCTTGTAGGTCTTCATAGAACCGTTCAACTTCAGCTTCTTCAGCATTACTGGTTGGGGCATAGACTTGGATTACTGTGATATTGAATGGTTTGCCTTGGAAATGAACAGAGATCATTCTGTCGTTTTTGAGATTGCATCCAAGTACTGCATTTCGGACTCTTTTGTTGACCATGATGGCTACTCCATTTCTTCTGAGGGATTCCTGCCCGCAGTAGTAGATATAATGGTCATCTGAGTTAAATTCACCCATTCCAGTCCATTTCAGTTCACTGATTCCTAGAATGTCGACATTCACTCTTGCCATCTCTTATTTGACCACTTCCACTATGCCTTGATTCATGGACCTGACATTCCAGGTTCCTAAGCAGTATTGCTCTTTACAGCATCGGACCTTGCTTCTATCACTAGCCACATCCACAGCTGGGTATTGTTTTTGCTTTGGCTCCATCCCTTCATTCTTTCTGGAGTTATTTCTCCACTGATCTCCAATAGCATATTGGGCACATACAGACCTGGGGAGTTTCTCTTTCAGTATCCTATCATTTTTGCCTTTTCATACTGTTCATGGGGTTCTCAAGGCAAGAATACCAAAGTGGTTTGCCATTCCCTTCTCCAGTGGACCACATTCTGTCAGATCTCTCCACCATGACCCGCCCATCTTGGGTTGCCCCACAGGCATGGCTTAGTTTCATTGAGTTAGACAAGGCTGTGGTCCTAGTGTGATTAGATTGACTAGTTTTCTGTGAGTATGGTTTCAGTGTGTCTGCCCTCTGACGCCCTCTTGCAACACCTACCGTCTTACTTGGGTTTCTCTTACCTTGGGCGTGGGTATCTCTTCACGGCTGCTCCAGCAAAGTGCAGCCGCTGCTCCTTACCTTGGACGAGGGGTATCTCCTCACCACCGCCCTTCCTGACCTTCAACGTGGGATAGCTCCTCTAGGCCCTCCTGCGCCCATGCAGCCACGGCTACTTGAACGTGGGGTTGATCCTCCCGGCCACTGCCCCTGGCCTCAGGCGTGGGGGCGTGGGGTAGCTCCTCCCGCCCGCCGCCCCTGACCTCAGAAGCCGGGTAACTCCTCTCGTCGCCGCCCCTGACCTCAGACGCTGGGAATCCTCTCCGCCGCCCCATCCCCCCACCCCCATCCCCAACCTTGGACGCCGGGTAGCTCCTCTTGGCCGTTCCTGCGCCGTCGCAGTCTGGTACTCTCTGCCGCTGCCCCTGACCTCGGACGTGGGGTAACTCCTCTTGGCCGCCGCCCTTCGTAAATGGGGTCCTCTTGGCTTCTGCCCCTGACCTCGGACGTGGGGTGGCTCCTCTCAGCCGTGCTTTAGCGCGCTGGGCGCAGCCACCTAAGCTTTAGTGCACTGGTCGCAGCCGCCGAAAAGATGTCCTTTTCATTATAGGGGACTGGAATGCAAAAGTAGGAAGTCAAGAAACACCTGGAGTAACAGGCAAATTTGGCCTTGGAATACAGAATGAAGCAGGGCAAAGACTAATAGAGTTTTGCCAAGAAAATGCACTGGTCATAACAAACACCCTCTTCCAACAACACAAGAGAAGACTCTATACATAGACATCACCAGATGGTCAACACCAAAATCAGATTGATTATATTCTTTGCAGCCAAAGATGGAGAAGCTCTATACAGTCAGCAAAAACAAGACCAGGAGCTGACTGTGGCTCAGATCATGAACTCCTTATTGCGAAATTCAGACTTAAATTGAAGAAAGTAGGGAAAACCACTAGACCATTCAGATATGACCTAAATCAAATCCCTTATGATTATACAGTGGAAGTGAGAAATAGATTTAAGGGCCTAGATCTGATAGATAGAGTGCCTGATGAACTATGGAATGAGGTTCATGACATTGTACAGGAGACAGGGATCAAGACCATCCCCATGGAAAAGAAGTGCAAAAAAGCAAAATGGTTGTCTGGGGAGGCCTTACAAATAGCTGTGAAAAGAAGAGAAGTGAAAAGCAAAGGAGAAAAGGAAAGATATAAACATCTGAATGCAGAGTTCTAAAGAATAGCAAGAAGAGATAAGAAAGCCTTCTTCAGCGATCAATGCAAAGAATGGGAAAGACTAGAGATCTCTTCAAGAAAATCAGAGATACCAAAGGAACATTTCATGTAAAGATGGGCTCGATAAAGGACAGAAATGGTATGGACCTAACAGAAGCAGAAGATATTAAGAAGAGATGGCAAGAATACACAGAAGAACTGTACAAAAAAAGATCTTCACGACCCAGATAATCACGATGGTGTGATCACTGACCTAGAGCCAGACATCCTGGAATGTGAAGTCAAGTGGGCCTTGGAAAGCATCACTATGAACAAAGCTAGTGGAGGTGATGGAATTCCAGTTGAGCTATTCCAAATCCTGAAAGATGATGCTGTGAAAGTGCTGCACTCAATATGCCAGCAAATTTGGAAAACTCAGCAGTGGCCACAGGACTGGAAAAGGTCAGTTTTCATTCCAATCCCAAAGAAAGGCAATGCCAAAGAATGCTCAAACTACCACACAATTGCACTCATCTCACATGCTAGTAAAGTAATGCTCAAAATTCTCCAAGCCAGGCTTCAGCAGTATGTGAACTGTGAACTTCCAGATGTTCAAGCTGGTTTTAGAAAAGGCAGAGGAACCAGAGATCAAATTGCCAACATCTGCCGGATCATGGAAAAAGCAAGAGAGTTCCAGAAAAACATCTACTTCTGCTTTATTGACTGTGCCAAAGCCTTTGACTGTGTGGATCACAATAAACTGTGGAAAATTCTGAAAGAGATGGGAATACCAGACCACCTGATCTGCCTCTTGAGAAATTTGTATGCAGATCAGGAAGCAACAGTTAGAACTAGACATGGAACAATGGACTGGTTCCAAATAGGAAAAGGAGTACGTCAAGGCTGTATATTGTCACCCTGTTTATTTAACTTATATGCAGAGTACATCATGAGAAATGCTGGACTGGAAGAAGCACAAGCTGGAATCAAGATTTCCGGGAGAAATATCAATAACGTCAGATATGCAGATGACACCACCCTTATGGCAGAAAGTGAAAAGGAACTCAAAAGCCTCTTGATGAAAGTGAAAGTGGAGAGTGAAAAAGTTGGTTTAAAGCTCAATATTCAGAAAACGAAGATCATGGCATCTGGTCCCATCACTTCATGGGAAATAGATGCAGAAACAGTGGAAACAGTGTCAGACTTTATTTTTTTGGGCTCCAAAATCACTGCAGATGGTGACTGCAGCCATGAAATTAAAAGACGCTTAATCCTTGGAAGGAAAGTTATGACCAACCTAGATAGCATATTCAAAAGCAGAGACATTACTTTGCCAACAAAGGTTCATCTAGTCAAGGCTATGGTTTTTCCTGTGGTCATGTACGGATGTGAGAGTTGGACTGTGAAGAAGGCTGAGTGCTGAAGAATTGATGCTTTTGAACTGTGGTGTTGGAGAAGACTCTTGAGAGTCCCTTGGACTGCAAGGAGATCCAACCTGTCCATTCTGAAGGAGATCAGCCCTGAGATTTCTTTGGAAGGAATGATGCTAAAGCTGTAGCTCCATTACTTTGGCCACCTCATGCGAAGAGTTGACTCATTGGAAAAGACTCTGATGCTGGGAGGGATTGGGGGCAAGAGGAGAAGGGGACGACAGAGGATGAGATGGCTGGATGGCATCACTGACTCTATGGATGTGAGTCTGAGTGAACTCCGGGAATTGGTGATGGACAGGGAGGCCTGGCGTGCTGCGATTCATGGGGTCGTGAAGAGTTGGACACGACTGAGAGACTGATCTGATCTGTGTCCCAGAGGTGACTACTCTTTGTTATCGCTTTCTATTCTCTCAAGTCTTGATAAAACTGTTCCTCAGGGCATCTGTGTCCTCTTGGCCAAATGACACATGGGGGCCCAGTCAGGTAAGTCTATTCAGAATCTCTTTCCTTCCTAATTATTTGAATCTTCAGTCAGGAGGAAAACATTTGGGGGTTATTCATTCTGATGGCAATGCCCTGTAATAACTCTTCATTTGTTTCTGCAAGGGGGACCCCCCCAATATAGTCTTGGAACCATCTTTTTTTTTTTTTTAATTGGAGGAAAATTGCTTTACAATGTTGTGTTGGTTTCTTCCATAAACAGTGAAAATCAGCCATAATTATACATATATCCCCTTCATCTTAAGCCTCCATCCCCTTCTCCCATCCCACCCCTCTAGGTAATCACAGAGCACCAATCTGGGTTTCCTGTGTTATATAGCAACTTCTCACCAGCTATCTATTTTACACGAGATAGTGTATATAAATTGATACTACTTTCTCCATTTGTCCCACGCTCTCCTTTCCCCACTGTGTCCACAAGTCCATTCTATACATCTGCATCTCCATTCCTTCCCTGCAAACAGGTTCATCAATACCATTTTTCTAGATTCCATATATATACATTAATATATTATATTTGCTTTTTTCTTTTTCTGACCTACTTCACTTTGTATATAATGGGTTCTAGGTTCATCCACCTCACTAAAACTGACTCAAATTCATTCTTTTTTATGACCGAGTAATATTCCATTGTATATATGTACCACATCTTTTTTATCATTCATCTGTAGATGGACATCTAGGTTGCTTCCATGTCCTGGCTATTGTAAATAGTGCTACATTTAACACTGAGGTGCATGTCTTTTAGAATTGTGGATTTCTCCTTTAAAATACTAGGGATAAATCTACCATATGACCCAGCAATCCCATACTGGGCATACACTTTGGAATCATCTTTTACAAGAACTCGACATTCAACTTTTCCTTCATATCCATAATCTACCCACATCTTTACAACAAATTACTTTGCTGTCTGTTAGCCACAGTTATTTTTTGTTGTTTATAACTAATACAGAATTGGAACTATTTTGGAATTATGTTCATTTGTTATTAGTACTAATCTGCATTTCTTCACTCATATCAGCACTTTTGGGTGATGGCCTTATAAATGTTACAGAAGTAATGTTTAGATAAATTAATCTGTACATAAATCTTTACCTTATTTCTGATTATCTCCCTAAGCCAAATATCTAGACCAAATATGCTTTAAAAAGCATTTTAACCCTAATTATGTATTTTAGTCTTTTAAAGATTGATACAAAATCTTTTCCTATGATACACATTTCATTTCAGCTTCAGAAATTGTGTTTTCATCTCTGTAACAGTAAAAAAAAAAAAAAAAAAAAAAAAACAGCACTCACCACACAGACTAGTATTAAAGTTAGTGAATCTAATCATAAGTGAGGAAATCCTTCCAGAAACTGCAGATACAGTGTAAGTTTTCCAGAAAACTGAGTATTCCAGTTGCAATAGGACGGACGGCAAGAGAAGCGTGACTGTCCCATTAGTGAGCCTTCAGTCACGTATTGGGTTTGGGTTGTGGTCAGTTCAGCTCTCGGTTTCCGTGGAAGCCATTCTTTGTCCCCTGTCTCTATTCGTGCTTCTTTTCCTCTATACTGGGATGTCTCTTCGTCTCCAGGAAGCACAAGGCCACCAGCCACCAGGTCACGCCCACATAAGTCAGATAGGTCTTTATGAAATTGCCCATGAGGCTTCACTGTTGCACGAAGACAGATTCTTTCACAAGGTTGTTTGTCTTCTTGGTTTAGGAAAGAAAGTGGGGGAAATGGGCATATAGACATTCATGTACCCCCCCCAGAGAAGATAAGGACAATCTTTCTTTTTAATTTCCAAAAAGGAAAAGCTGCATATCTTGAGCTATTCTTATACAATAATATCCTACTGTGAAATTGGAAGGGCTTCTGTTGTGTAAAATTTAGCTCAGGTGTGGGCAACTCAGCCAAGTATTTGTTATTGCTGTCCAACTTGTGCTGCTTGAAAAATACATTCTTTATCAAAATGTTAGCATAAAATGATTAGTATTTAACCCAAAATATATCATATTTATTTAAAGAAATATAATATATTTAAATACAACACATATTTAAAGAAAACAAGCACAAAATTCACTAACAGAAAATTTTAACAGAGTAATACAAAAACATGAGTAATCATTTTTAATAAAATTAAACTAAAACAAGTCTTTCTTAACCTAAAACCAAAACCAGAAGAACATGAAAAAGCTTTTAAAAGCTACTTATCAGAAATACCTGGTAGAATCATGTTGTTAGCAAATATTTTAAAAATATATATATAGAATAAAGTTTGCTTCTGAGGCCTGGAACAGTGTAAAGAAAAAGGAAATATTCCAAATATGTGATATAAACATCCTGACACTATTGCTAAATCTTAACTAAACTAAAAGAAAGCTACTGACCAATCTCACTTGTGAATATCAACCAAAAAATATCCTAAACAAAATGTTACTAGAACAATCAAATAAGACACTGAAAGGATAGTAGTGGATCATAAATAAGTGTAATTCATTCTAGACTGCAAGGATAACATAATATAAGTAAATGTTCACATAATATACTCTCTTACCTGCCAAAAACATTTGGTTAATTCCAAATGTATTCCTGATTTTTTTTTAATGGTAAGGTAGGATGGAATGATTACTGCCTGAATAAATAAAATAAATACATATTGAAAATTAAGGTCAGTATTATGTTTAGTGGATAAACAATGAAAATGTTTCCATTGAAGTCAGAAATAAGGATACCTTAGATCATCATAATTATTTAATATTGTTCTGAACATTCAAGACAATGTAATTAATCAATAAAATGAAATAAGAGGTATACATACTTGAGGGGAGGATGCAAAATTGTCAGAATTTTTAGTTAATATAATTTTATACCTCTAAATGACAGGAGAACAAACTGTAAAACTTGTGGAACTATTAGGAGTATCAGTAAAGTAGTTAGTTTTAAAATAAATATACAAAAATTCAATCAGCCTTTTTATTTACCAATGATAACTAGTGAGAAAACTACCACATTTACAATAACAACAAAGAAAATGAAATAGAAAAGTAAAAAGAAATATGCAGTACTACAAGTTATAAAGCTCTACCAATACACAAAAATTAACTCAAAATGTATTAAAGACTTGAACATAAGACCTGAAACTGTAAAATTTCTAGACTAAAACAAAGGCAGTAAGCTCCTTGGAGTACACAGGTCTTGGTAATGATTTTTCAATCTGATACTAAAAACAAGAATAACAAAAACAAAAATAAACAGCTGGGACTACATCAAATTACAAAGCTTCTGCATAACAAAGACATTTATTAACAAAATAAAAAGGCAACCTGAGCATGGGAAAAAATATTTGCAAATCATACATCTGGTAAGGATTTACTATCCAAAATATATAAAGAACTCACACAACTCAATAACAAAAAACCAAACCATCCAATTTTCAATGCACAGAGGATATGAATAGACATTTTTGCAAACAAGGTGTACACACGGTCAACAGGTACATAAAAAGGTGCTCAATATCGCTGATCATCAGGGAAATGCTAATCAAAATCGCAAAGAGATATCACTCATACCTGTCAGCACGCCTGTTATCCAAAAGACAACGTGTGAAGATGTGGAGAAAGAGAAACTTTGTGTATTATTGGTGGAATGGAAATTGGTACAGCCACTAAGGAAAACAGTATGAAGGTTACATATGATATGTGCTACCATATGATCCAGCAATTCCACTTCTGGGTGTTTATCTAAAGAAGACAAAAACACTAACTCAAAAAGATATATGCTCCCTATGCTCATTGCAGCATTATTTTCAATTGCCAAGATACAGAAGCAGCATAAGTGTCCATCAATAAATGAATGTATGAAAATATGTGATATATGTAATACCTATGCATACAATATTAATATTCTAGGCATTAGAAAGAAGGAAAGCTGACCATTGTGACAACATGGATAGCATTCAAGGGCATTATGCTTAGTGAAGTAAGTCAGACAGGGAAACACAAATATCATATGATCTCACTTACATGAGAAATCTAAAAAAAAAAAAGCAAAACAAAAACGTCTGTCTCATAGATACAGAGAGCAGTTTGATGGTTGTTAGAAGTGAGGAGTGGGTACGGGTGGATGGGTAAAGGGGATTGAAAGGTACAAATTTCCAGTTAAAAAATAAGTCATGGGATGTAATGTACAACATGGTGACTATTTAATAATACTGTATTGCACATCTGAAAGCTGCTAAGAGAGTAGATCTTAAAAGTTCTCGTCACAACAAAAGAAACTTTCTTACTATGCAAGGTGACAAATGTGATTACTGTGGTGATCATTTCACAATGTATACAAATATTGAATTATTCTGTTGTACACGTGAAACGAATACAATATTTTCTCAATTATACTTCAATAAAAATAAATTTAAAGACATACCTTGTTTCTGGATGGAAAGACTTGGTGTTGTAAGATGTCAATTCTCTTTAAAATAGACTACCAACTGTATGCAATTCCAATCAAAATCCAACAGGATTATTTTACAACATAACGAAAATTACTTTCAAGTTCATCTGCAAAGACCATAACAAAAATGAGAAAGGAATGGAAGGAAGAGGACACATGCTTTCCCTATTAGGTAGTAACATCTTATATTTAGCAACAGTGGTAACAACAGCAGCAGCAATAACATAGGAAAAGACAGACTGCCAAGGCGCAGGGCAGAAAATTCCAGAAGCAGACTCGAGTATCATGAGAGTATTGTTGGTTTGCAAACTCAGGAACTTCTGGGTGCAATGCAAAATTGCCCACCGCCACCCCCCATGTAAAGGCAAGCCACTCCCTATTGGTGGGTGGCAAGTTTAATAAGGAAGGGACCTCACAATGCTTGTTGTGGGTGGCTGCCAAATGAGGGGCTCTCTGCACCTGCCCCCCAGAATCCTAAAGGTTTATATAGAGGTATGAACTGAATTCAGTCATGTACACACTCCAGATGGTCTCAACACATAACTCTCTCAAAGCTGTGTCCTTTGAGGGCTTCCAGGTGGGTAGGCAGGTGGTACATGCATTTTGAGGATAGAGGAGGAGGTGGGGAGCCTCTGATTGTCCAGATTCAGCTTGCAGGTCAATTGTCACGTTCTCTCTGTGACCTCCTCCAGAAAATGTATGATAAATGTGGCATTTCAAATCACAGGGGAAACAGTTGCTATTCACACATAATTTGGGGACAAGTGGAACCTTAAGGGAAAAATTAAATGTCATAAATTCAATTCCAGTTAGATTAAAAATTTTAATAAATGTCAAAAGTGAAACAAAAGTCTAAGTAAACACTTTAAAAAACAATAGAGTACAACCAGCATTTCCTAACTTGACACCAAAGCCAGAAACCATAGGAGAAAATGAATTTACATAGAAATTAAATACTTCCTGGCAGCAAAAACAAAAACAAAATAACACAATTATAGAGGTGTGAAAGACAGAAAAAACTACTTAGTAACACACAGGATGGACAAAGAGCCCTTACAAATCAACTATAAAAAATGGTCAAAGACTATGAATAATAAATTCACAAAAGGAGAAATTAAAATGGACAAAAAGTAGGAAAAGATGTTCAGTTTCATTATTTTCCAAAACACACACAAGAACAACAAAAAAGAAATCTTCTTAAACCACAGGACTAGGATCAGATGAATGACAAAAAACAAATGTCGGTATGGAGGAGGCAGATTTTTACTCCCACCCTCTTAGGATTTTTCAGCATGGCCTGAGAATTAAACTGACATAAGATAGAGTAAGAGAGAAAAGTATACACACTCATATTAAAATTTACATGACATGGGAGCCTTCATAAGGAATGCAGAGTAAAAGAAATAGCAGAACCTGCATGCTTTTATATTAGCCCGCAAAAAAAGGAAGCAATTGTGAAAAGTGGTTCAGTGGCTCAGTTGTGTCTGACTCTTTGCCACCCCATGGACTGTAGTCCCCCAGGCTCCTCTGTCCATGGGATTCTCCAGGCAAGAATATCGGAGTGGGTTGCCATCTCCTTCTCCATGTGAAAAGTAACTAAACAATATAGAGAGGCTAAAGGAAGATAAGAATTATTTGAACAAGGTCTGTGTGTACAGATTTCTTTCTGCCTCAGTTCTGTGTCTTTGGTGATAAGAACATCTTCCTTTCTCCTGGTACAGAAAGGGCACCTTTCACAAGGGAGTTTTATCTCCTGCCTTCAGGAATAAAAAGGAGGGTCTGAACGCCTATCTTGCATCCGCCGTCTCTCAAGTGACTTCAATGCAAAATAATCAATAAATCATGTATTATGGGGGTGACACTCTGAACTCCTTCGTCGGCAAAGGAGAAAGAAAACTGGCATTTTCCAAAACTTTTGATATAAGTAAGAATGGATACAGCCTTTCTGGAAGGCACTTTCATCAATCCATACCAAATTATAATGGCACATCTGATTCAGCCCAAAGATCTCATATGTAGAAAACTCCACAAAAAGACAGTTACAAAATGGTGGGGGGTGGGGGGAGGGTATCAACATGCCCGTTGTTTTAATAACGATAAAGCAACACTGAAATGAGACAAAACAAAATGTCCATCATTGGGTGATTGGTAAAGTAAGTGAGAGACTCGGCTATCATTAAAATAAAAGAATGTAGTTTTACATCTTTTGAGGTAGAAACATGAAGTTAGCACATTTTTGACTGGTGAAATAATAGGCTGCAGTAAAGGATGAATTCAATTATAAAGTATATGTCCACATATCTATACGTGCATCCATGTGCCTTTAGAAATCAGAATGTTGATCTCTGGATGGTTACATTCGGTGGTTTCATGACCTTAATAGGTTGTTCTCATTTGATATTTACTTATTGAGTAAATGAGTATGTATCATCTTAACTATTAAATATTAAGCTTTTTCAAAATCACTTTACCAACCAGTTCCCAACCCTACTTAGTTTTGTCCCTCTCTCGACACCAACACCACATTTTGTCAATACTAAACTGCATTTTCTTTCTCACTAGGAAGCATCTTAAAATGTATGGCACTTCACAAATGTTTTTGGCCAGGATACTGGCCAAGATGACATAGTTATCACCGCCTGTGCAAACTTGGTTATAGTTATTCTTACTGTCATCACTTCAGTTAATTACAGACATCACTGGCACTACATCTGTTGAATATAACTGGCATTCAAAATTACTTTGGTTACTCTTGTTACGTAGCTAATCACCTCAAAACTCAATGGCTTAAAACAACAGCAATCATTTTATCATCTCACAGTTTCTGTGGGCCAGGAATTCAGGAAGTCTTGACTGGATGCTTCTGGTTAAAACATCTCTCATGAGACTGCAGTCCCAGATTGGCTGGAACCAGAACAACTGAGGCAGAGGGAGCAGGAGAAGCTGGAAACTGGCAAAGCATCGATCTCTCTTCACTAGTCCCAAGACTTCTCCATGGAATCCTCCTGAGTTTTATTAGTTTGGGTTCCTCCGAACATGGTGGCCAGAGACCAGTCAGACTGTTAACATGGAAGCTCTGGGCTCCAGAGCAACTATTCAAGCAAACAAGGTGGAATTTACATTATCATTTTCAGAGCTGGCTTCAGAAGTCATGAGGCACCGTATCAGATGCTGTCTATCAGTTACAAGCAAGTCACAAAAGAGCCTAGATTCGAGCGAGGAGAAACTAGACTTCCCCTCTCAGTGTGGCAGTCGTGAGGTGCCAGATGCCCATGTTGGGCAAGAGCTGTTATCGTGATCACCTTTGGGGAAAAAATATTTGCCACAAAATGTTTTCCAAAAAGTTATACTTTTGTTTAGTATTGAAATGTGAAGTTATCTTAAATCCAGAAAAGTACTACATGACAAAAACAAATTCCTTTTATATGTCTAACAGAGCTCTTTCAGTAGGTGTAACACAAAAATTCCAAGTGACAAGGGAACAGTGTCTCATAGTTTAATTGGCAGAATTTATTCTTCCTTGGGGTCTGTTGCAGAGATGTCTTCCATTCATCCACTTTCCACACTTCTCCTCATGAGGCTGACGTTTGCCCTCTGTGGATGTGCTCCTGTGCCCACTGGCTTCAGGTTGGGCTGGGCCACTTGGAGCAGCCTGGCAGACCAGGAGACAAAAGGGAGGAAGGGAGGGAAGGAGGGGAAGAGCAGAGTACACATTCACATAGTTCTCTGCCCATGAGCTCACCTGAGTCTGGTGGTCACTCTACAATTCTCTCCCCTCCCAGTACTATCCCCCACCCCTCATTCTTTTATACGAAGGTGGTGGCAGTTCCTCAGATGTTAGCTCTAGGTTTCTACACTTTTCGTGGGTAACTAGTGCCTTTGTAAATAAATTCTTGACTGGTCAAGAGGTATATAAAATAATGCTGCATCTTACAGCTAATTGCATCTTAGAATAAATACAACTTCAGAACTGACTTCACTTCACTTTACATGTTAACAGAATGAACAGAGACTGGCCTGGACAAAGCCTTTCTACTGAGGACAGGTGGGCTGGTGAAGCAGGGAGCTAAGGGGAGAGACACTGGGCCAATTCCCTCTTGCAGACAGGCATGGCCACTGGGCTCTAAGGGCATGACCCACTGTACTATTTTCTATGTTGTAATTCTCTTGTACTACAAATACCCCTTCAGGTATGTTTGCTTGATGTTACAGCCTGATCTTATCTATGACATAAGCAAGGCCCAAACCTCCCCTTGTTGTGTAGAAGAAATAGAAAATCAGTAGGAAGGAGAGACTTGTTGCCCAAGCAAGAAATGACCTAAGAAGGATGAAGAATGCTCATATACAAACAGATGACTGAGGGGATGGGTAAGAGTCAGAATGAAGGAGGACATGGATGATTTCCCTGTGGGATCCCAGATACCTGGGGAAGCTCTGCTGCTGTATGTGACTCAGGGTCTCAAAAGAGAGGGAAGCTCCCAAAAGCTGGAGATGCCTGGTTTTCATACAGTTTTAAATCTAATTGTGAAAGTTGCTCAGACATGTCCAACTCTTTGCAACCCCATGGACTAATAGTCCATGGAATTCTCCAGGCCAGAATACTGGAGTGGGTAGCCTTTCCCTTCTCCAGGAGATCTTCCCAACCCACAGATTGAACCCAGGTCTCCCGCATTGCAGGCAGATTCTTTACCAGCTGAGCCACAAGGGAAGCCCAAGAATACTGGAATGGGTAGTCTATCCCTGCTCCAGATCTTCCTGACCCAGGAATCGAACCAGGGTCTCCTGCATTGCAGGCGGATTATTTACCAACTGAGCTAACAGGGAAGTCCTCAAACCTATTTAGGTGAGCCTATTTCTTGAACATTTTTGGACATGAGCCCACTCTTAGTCATATCTCTGTATAGGAAGCAAGCCAGAACTTCCAAATCATCTTGAAATCTGTTTAACAATTTTAGCCATTTCAATTCTGCCAGATAACCAGTGATACACTGCACTGAAAACAAGGCACATTCCTTTCAAGTAGAAAGTGAGTAAAGGGTCATGCTCTTGCTTTCATTTGATGTATTACTGATTCTTCTGAAACTTACCAAAAGAGAGCATGCAGACTCTAATTGGTTGTGGGAACCTGCTTTATAAAAATTCAGCTAACACTTTTGACTAAAACATTATTTCAAAGGTGACTGTCAAGTTATTTCAACAAAAATGCACACTCTCTTTTCAATAATTCTAATTACTGCAATCTGTCAAAAAATATGTTATATTACCAAAAAGAGATTAACAAGGACCATTAGGAGAGCCAGAGCTTTGGCACTGTTTACACTGGAAGAGCTCTTTCAACTTCCTCCCTCTCTACTAACTTGACTCTTTCCCAAATTATAAGACTCCTCTATATGCAAAGATCTCTGCTTCCACAATTGCAGCAGTTGTTACTTAACTTTTTTTTCCTTCTGGGTATTTATAGAGCTGTGATGTTCCATTTTGCCAAAGGTGCCCACCTCCCTTGAGATGAACTTCTCCAGGCTGATAATTCTTTAATGTTTCAGAATTTTTAAAAATACATTGGAAATGAGAATTATCTGAAAAATAATCCCATTCTGAGGGTTGTCTACTTTCATTTGTGAATGGATTAATAACCATAGTTATGAAAGTTAAAAAATATATATTTATCTTTAAATTATTCAGGTCTAGAAAATCCCGGCTATCTATTATAGTTGTTCTTTAGTCACTAAATCATGTCCACCTCTTTTGCAACCCCATGGACCAAC
The DNA here is from genome assembly GCF_029407905.1 of Bubalus kerabau. Taxonomy (NCBI): domain Eukaryota; kingdom Metazoa; phylum Chordata; class Mammalia; order Artiodactyla; family Bovidae; genus Bubalus; species Bubalus kerabau. The sequence goes on from NC_073645.1 coordinate 15,066,193, forward strand.
CCTGCCAGGCTCCTCTGTCCATGGAATTTCCCAGGCAAGAATACTGGAGTGGAGGCAAGAATACTGGAGTGGGTTGCCATTTCCTCTTCCAGGGGATCTTCCCAACCCAGGGATTGAACCCGAGTCTCCTGCATCACAAGTGGGTTCTTTACTGCTGAGCCACCTGGGAAGCCCACCTGCAACAATAACTCTGGGGAAATAGTCTCAGGAATTCTAATTATCAACATATGTAATATTTGAAGCATACATTTCATCATAATTAATAGGTACAGCAAGAAAAAATGTAATACAATGTGGTTGGTGAGACAAAAATGTTCAGTTTCACAAATGTGAACTTTGAGACCCTAGAAATAGACTGAGGAAGGTTTTACAATGTTCTTTGAGTAGAGGTTCTCTATAAGGTAGGATTTTCCTAGTTGTTCATGTCAGAAACCCAAGTCAAACTAACATCTTTCAGAAGATCAATCATGTCTAATAAGATCATTCTAAAACTCCGGTTATGATTTCAAGAAAATATGCCTTTTTCTCAGCTGTCCTCACCAATGGTAGATAAATTAATTAAGTTGGTGCCCTTTTCTAATATTTGCTGTGGTGAAACGGAAATGAAATCATTTTACCTCAGTGTATGTTAGTGTTGCTGTACAACTGCATCCCCCACCGCACTGCAATTCATGTTATAATACTGAAGAGATGGTTTACATCCCAAACTCTATGCTTTGCATGATCCAAATGGATGATTGGGAATTAGGCCAAATTCTCCCTTAATTGATTTAATTTACTAAATCTTTTATTTTTGCAGATAAGTTAAAAGCCAATATTGAAAAGCGTGATACGATTAAATTGCTAAGAGCCAAGCAAACAAGTATAAAGACTAGAATTTGACAATGAACCCGGAAATAGTTTCAGGTGTTAATTTCATCTCCATGTCTAAAATATATTCTAGCATTGCAGACAGAGCCACTTATGAGGAAGTTGATGGAGTAGCAGGGATGACAGGCAACAGTCCTCACAGGAATTGCTGTCTTGAGCCAGAAAAGCAGCGAACACTGTCTCACAGGAGCAGATCTCACAAAGACCAGGGTCCAGGGCAACTGGCCAAATCTTCCTGACAAACCTCAGCTGTTACCTAATTACCCTCATTCATCTTTGCTTTAAAAAGCTAGGGATTCCCTCAGTTCCCAGCTCCAACGGAGCAGGAGTGAGACCTGGCCCGTGGTGTAGCTGGGTTTGGGTAACAGCGTGCTGACCCATGGTGTAGCTGGGTTTGGCTAACAGCGTGCTTCAGACACAGAGGACCCTGGGGGTCTGCAGGGCACTGAGCCCGGTTTGGTTTGAGCTGCTGTCACCAACACCAACCTGTCACATGGTCTGAAATTTCTATCAATACTCCCTCAGGTTCAGATGCTGATCCAAGGAACTGCCTGCCTCAATGCAACGATGTACCTTGTAAAAAAGGGTCGTTGCCTCTGAAACATGGATAAGGTATTTGATTAGGGTATTTGACCTGGCTGACAGTCAAGAGAGAGAAAGAGATGAGAGAATGAGACACAGGACAGGCAAGTTTTAATGAAGAGACTACAGAAAGGCATACACTGGGGCTTCCCTGGTGGTCCAGTGGTTAAGACTCTGCACTTGCATTGCAAGGGGGTCAGGCTCCATCCCTGGTCAGGGAACTAGGGTCCCTCGGGCCTAACGGCTAAACCCCTCGGACCACGGCTAAATAAGTAAGTAAGCAAACCTTTCAGAAAAAACATGTATTGGTATATACGGCAATGAAAATGAATAAACGGCAACTTCCCAGAACATGGGTGAACTGACAAAATGAAAATGTTAAAAAAAAAAAAAAAAAGAAAGGCACGCACGAAAGGCAAGATCAGTTAGGGCAAGATTAGCAGGGTCTTCAGAGAAACAGAGCCAGTATTATTTTATATATATTATATATAGTTAGGACTTCCCTGGTGGCTCAGACAGTAAAGTGTCTGTCTACAATGCAGGAGACCCGGGTTCAATCCCTGGTTTGGGAAGATCCCCTGGAGAAGGAAATGGCAATCCACTTCGGTACTATTGCCCGGAAAATCCCATGGACAGAGGAGCCTGGTAGTCTACAGTCCATGGGGTCGCAGAGTCGGACACGACTGAGCAACTTCACTTTCAACTTCACTTTTCATACATAGGTTATTAATACACATATAGCATGAAAGTGAAAGTGGTAGTCACTCAGTCATGTCTGACTCTTTGCAACCCCCTGGATTATAGGCCACTAGGCTCCTCTGTCCACGGAATTTTCCAGGCAAAAATACTGGAGTGGGAAACCATTTCCTACTTTAAGGGATCTTCCCCACTTAGGGATGGAACCTGGGTCTCCTGTATTGCAGCCAGATTCTTTACCATCTGAGCTGCTAGAGAACCCTGTATTATATATCATATACATCATATATATATATATATGGATATAGATATATCTTTACACACACATCAACCAATAGTCTACTCAGATATATATGTGTGTATACATAAATGCCTATGTCTACATGTACACATATACAGAGACAGAGTGTTGTATATACTTAGATATATATACAATTCTCTGTCCAAGAGGGCCTCCTTGGTGGCTCAGCAGTAAAGAATCTGCCTGCAATGCAGGAGATACAGGAGACACGGATTCAACCCCTGAGTCAGGAAGATTCCCTGGAGGAGGGCATGGCAACCCACTCCAGTATTCTTGCCAGGAAAATTCCATAGACAGAGGAGCCTGGTGGGCTGTGGTCCATGGGGTCACAAAAAGTCAGACACAACTGAAGTGACTAAGCACATACACGTGCATATAAAAATAATTATTATAAGGAATTGCTCACATGATTACAGCAGTTGAGAAGCCTCATGATCTGCCATCTGCAAGCTGAAGACCCAGAAGAGCTGGTGATGCAGTTCAGCTTGAGTCCAAAGGCCTGAAAACAAAGGGCTGATGGTTCCAGTCCAAGCACGGGAGAAGACTGATGTCTCAGCTCAAAGAGTTGGGTGGAGAGTGAATTCTCCCACCTGCCATCTTTTTGTTCTATTTAAGGCCCTCAATAGATTGGATGAAACCCACCTACATTAGGGAGGGCAATCTGCTTTACTCAATCTATAGCTTCAAATCCCATTCAGAAACATCTGTACAGACACAACCAGAAAAAAATGTTTAGCCAAAATATATGGACACCCTGTGATCCACTCAAATTGATACATAAAATTAACCATCATAGGCAGGCTGCAATAGAAAGGGATAACCAGGAAAAAGCAACTGAGATATTGGGTACCTGGAAATGCAGGAATCCAAGAAAAAGATTAGGAAGCAGGAATCACATCCTTTGCTCCCTTCACAGTGATCTGGGATTTAACCTTGAGCAACCACTTTGGGGTATTCAAAGTGTAAGAGGGGGTAAGAAATAAGAGTGAGTCCCCTCTGAGTACAGATGCATATTTTCAAGCCCACAAAAACAGTCAGTAACCAGTGAGATGCATTCTGTGAAAGGGAGAATGTCAGGGAAAGCACACATCAGCTGGTGAGCTAACATGTTTTACTTACAAGTTAATGTCCTGGAGGGCCCTCCCAGGTGGCGCTAGTGGTAAAGAATCCATCTGCCAATCCAAGAGATGCAGGAGACACAGGTTCCATCTCTGGGTAAGGAAGATCCCCTGGAGTAGGAAGTGGCAACCGCTCCAGAATTCTTGCCTGGAAAATCCCATGGACAGACGAGCCTGGCAGGCTGCAGTCCATGTGGCCGCAAACAGTTGGCCATGACTGAGCGACACACAATGTCCTGGAGCTCCGCAAAACTTCAGTCCGTTTTCCCCCAAAAACGGATTTAACAGACTTTTAGATTTGCTTTGAGGATTAGCAGAATGACTAGTGAATAATAAATAATCAATGAATGTGAGCTGTATTAATAGCTGCTATAATCACACACACACACACACACACACAATGGCAAAAGTGTGGACCTTGGCCAAGGTCAGCATCTCACGCTCAATGAGTGCGATAACATATTTGACAAAGATCAACTCTTTGTTTTGTTGACAAACATTCTGATCAGCTACTTGGCCATGGGGACAGAAATCTGATGCACTGATTCTTAGCCAGCTTTGTGCTAAGTGCCAATACTAGTAAAGCCAGTAGTTACTCAATAATGTAGGAATTAGCCCGGTCTGCACTTAAAACTCATATGTCTAAGTATAACTGAAAACTGTCTACGGGGACCTATGGGTTATTTCCTTCCACAAGCTTGCTGGATTTTTGGTACCAATAGTAGCATGGAGTCCTACAGGGCTCTTAAGAGAGGGTTTGTGAGCATCTTGTGGATTCCTCTGACAAGATTCTATAACCATATACAAATGGTTTAGATATTATTTCACATTAATCACGCTTTCCATACTAACTTCACACAGATTCAGTCAGATGAATTGGTTTTCCAGCATCTTTGCGAAGAGCAATTCTCAACATCTGGAACCCAGATATGATCTGGAGCCCAATCTTACCTGGTAGGCACCCTCCAGGGCATCCCAGGACACAGTGAATCAGAGTTTCTGTAAATGGAGCCCAGGAATCTTTATGTTTAACAAACTCCCTAGATAACTCTGTTCAGAGTGCTATTTAGAAAAACACTGGGTATAAGATATAAGGTGGTATGGCTAATGTTGGAGTTAACATTCTCATATCACAACTTTTCACCTTCAAACTCTGTGGTCGACATGCTATCAAAATCCAGTGCCTTTCTTTGCCTTACATAAGAAAAATTTAGTTAATAGAATCATTCAAAAAATTAAACTCTTTTCTGTGGCTTCAGGTCAGCATTCTGGATTCAATTTAACTGTAGATAATTGAAGAGCAGAAACACCGAGGGGGAACGTTCAGTTGTGTAAAGGCTCTGATTTGTGACCACAGGTAACTTCTCTGCATGTTTCTGCTATCCCAGGGGTAGTTCTCAGACATGAGCTGTTTCTCACCTTCCCCACTGGAGAAGGCAATGGCACCCCACTCCAGTACTCTTGCCTGGAGAATCCCATGGGTGGAGGAGCTTGGTGGGCTGCAGTCCATGGGATCGCAAAGAGTCGGACACAACTGAGCAACTTCACTTTCACTTTTCACTCTCACGCATTGGAGAAGGAAATGGCAACCCACACCAGTGTTCTTGCCTGGAGAATCCCAGGGACAGAAGAGCCTAGTGGGCAGCCGTCTCTGGGGTCGCACAGAGTCGGACACGACTGAAGCGACTTAGCAGCAGCAGCAGCAGACACCTTCCCCACGTATACCCTCCCAATATAAGGCTCCTCACGCACGCTCTGTACCGCCTTGCACACGTGTCTTGCATACCTGGTGTCCTGCACTTGTCACTTCTCAGTCGGGGAAGTGCTAGGATTTCCTTCATTGAGTAACTGCACACTTTCAGTGGACGACAGTCAATTTTTGTGATTCTTTTTCTCTGTGATGTTTGCTCTGACCGTCTTTACTGAAATGCAGTTTTACCTTTATTGAACTTAAAGGAAAAAACGGAACTTAACATTTTGTATTTTTTTCACTTCACTTTTCTTATAATAATCATTTTTATTACTTTTTCAAATACATAGCTGTGTCACAGATTTAAAAAACACTCCTTCACCTAAGATAGTTTGCAAGATGTTACCCCGTATCACATCTTGTCAACAACTTTAGACAAAACACAGTTCTAATTTACCATGTTCTCACTTGCTAACTGGGAGGGGTTTGTATCTCTGTGGGATCTTCCTGACTCTTTTGCTTTCATCTGAGGGCTTCCCTGATGGCTCAGTGAGTAAAGAATTTGCCTGTAATGCAGGAGACACAGGAGACCCAAGTTCAATCCCTGCCTCAAGAAGATCCCCTGGAGAGGAGCCTAAGGCTACAATTCAAAGGGTCCCAAAGAACTGGACACAACTGAGCAACTAAGCACAGACAGCCATGATTCTTCTAAGAAATTCATTCATCCATCCACTCATCAATCAAATAGATATTTATTAATATGTCCAAAGTCTATCTAAACACTAGAACCCAGGGGTAAGACAGAAATGAATCCCATTCTTGTGAAGGCAACTGTTTAGCAAGGAAGCTGAATGGTACACAAATGTACCATTGGTACACAATGGTACACAAATGATTCTCTAGGTCTATAATTCTCTGTGAATATGGTTACACTTCATTTTCCTACAGGTAGATTATTTATTTTGTCAATTATCCATGACAAACTTTTACATCTAACTGACTTTTTGCTGCCTCTCCTCATACCTCTTCCCCATCTCTCCCACTGTGAGACTGTGTGGGTCGAGAGAATAAAGAACACTTTAATAATAGCCCATTCAAAATGTAATTAAGAAAGGTAATTGGCACCAAAAATATCACATACTACATATCAAAGATAAATTCTAGATAATTCTTGCTGTCTCCTATTTTGAATTACCACTTCTCTTCCCCACTGAAATTTAAATATTTATATCAATATACTGAAGTATGCATTTCTTTCTGAACTTTCCTGTATGTGCCTTATTATAATAGACATCACATTTTATTATTATAATCACTTGTGTACCATTCAGCTTCCTTGCTAAACATTTACCTTCACAAGAATGGGATTCATTTCTGTCTTATCCCTGGGTTCTAGTGTTTAGATAGACTTTGGACATATTAATAAATATCTATTTGATTGATGAGTGGATGGATGAATGAATTTCTTAGAAGAAGAAACATGGATTGGTCTTTCATTTTTTTTATAGTCTTCTGAGTATTTCTTGTCCATTACCTTCCTTTTGATCCATAATCTCTGAGCACAAATTATATAGTTTGAATAGAATCTAAGATATCATACGTCTGTTGAGGGAACCATAATTACAAGATGTCTCAGTTCTTTCTCAGCTTTTCGTAAAGTGCCAAATGCCCAACATAACTGTCATCTGTTACATATATTTCTGGTAAATTATCAGCCTCTCTCATTTGTTTTGGATTACCCGTCATGAATTTTGCTTTCAGGTTTTTATCGATGATCATATCACATCTCTGTTGCTTACACTGCATAAGCACAGTTTGGGAATTTTTTTTTTTTAATGTATTTAGCCAGCAGGAGTTTAAATAGCAAAGTGTTTAAGAAATTATTTTTCTTCTCCAGAGAAAGTGTAGACAAAGCAAGTTGAAAGAGAGACCCAATTAAATAAACTTCTGTCTCTGGACACAAAATCCCAAGGTCTGCATGCCTCACACATAATACTAACAAGGCCTGCTTTTCTGGATTTACACTGCTTAGAGTAAGTAAGGAATGACATCACGATATGCATTACTCCCAGTGCTTTCAAAATGCACTGAGATGCTGAAAGTTTCCAAATGGCTTCTTTGTATGCTGTTAGGGACCATCTGGCTAGCTGGAGATAAACAAGTTTCAACATATGGGCCCGAACACATACACAGCACTGCTTCACTAGTGCAGAAAATTAACAAAAGGTCACTCTCTTGATATGACAAACTCATGCTAAAGAAGCAGCACCATGTAGTGGAGGGCCTGCCCCAAGTTACACATGGGAGACCGTAATTCCGGGTCCTTTCTGCCCACTCACTGCATGTGGCACTTGATCACAAGTCTCCTGGAATTCCTCACCTGAAAGTAAAAGAGTACCAAGTCAACACTGTCTTTACTCTTTCCCTTCCCTTAGGTCCTTCCCTTTTTCTTTTTTTATTTCTTCCTCCCTATGAAGGAATATTTATTAGTATTTTATTTAAAGTTCTCAGCAAAAAGATCTTTAATCTCCTTCTTTAGGTTTCTTCCTAGTTTTTGAAGTGATTTTAAACAGGATTGTTTTTTTTTTTAATTTATCTGATATTTCATTGCTGCTGCTGCTGCTGCTGCTAAGTCGCTTCTGTCGTGTCTGACTCTGTGCAACCCCATAGATGGCAGCCCACCAGGCTCTCCCGTCCCTGGGATTCTCCAGGCGAGACCACTGGAGTGGGTTGCCATTTCCTTCTCCAATGCATGAAAGCAAAAAGTGAAAGTGAAGTCACTCAGTTATGTCCAACTCTTCGCCACCCCATGGACCGCAGCCTACCAGGCTCCTCCATCCATGGGATTTTTCAGGCAAGAGTACTGGAGTGGGGTGCCATCGCCTTCATTATTACTATATAAAAGAACAACAGATTTCTCTATATTATTCTTCTATCCCACTACCTTGCTGAATTCATTTATTTCTCATGGTTTTTGTCTGGAGTCTTTAGTGTTTTCTGTATAGATTATCTTATCATCTGCACACAATGACAATTTTACCTCTTCCCTTCCAATTTGGATACCTTTTCTTTTTCTTGTCTGATTACTGTCACTAGGACTTCCAATACTTCAGTGAATAGAAGTGGTGAGAATGGGCATCCTTGTCTTGTTCCAGGTTTTAGCAGGAAGGCTTTCAGCTTTTCACTGTTGAGTATTACATTGCTTGTGAGTTTATCATTAATAGCTTTTATTATGTTGAGACATGTTCCCTCTATACCCACTTTGGTGAGAGTTTTTGTCATGAATAGATGTTGCTGCTGCTGCTGCTAAGTCGCTTCAGTCGTGTCCAGCTCTGTGCGACCCCATAGACGGCAGCCCACCAGGCTCCCCCGTCCCTGGGATTCTCCAGGCAAGAACACTGGAGTGGGTTGCCATTTCCTTCTCCAACGCATGAAAGTGAAAAGGGAAAGTGAAGTCACTCAGTCATGTCCGACTCTTAGCGACCCCATGGACTGCAGCCCACCAGGCTCCTCTGTCCATGGGATTTTCCAGGCAAGAGTACTGGAGTGGGGTGCCATTGCCTTCTCCGGAATAGATGTTAAATTTTATCAAATGTTTTTCGCGTGCCTACTGAGATGATCATGTGCTTCCATCTTGTCTTTTGTTGATGGGATGTATCACACTGATTTATTTGTGTAGGCCGAACCATTTTTGCAACCCCTGAAATGAATCCAACTTGATTATGGTGTACGATCCTTTTTCTGTATTGTTGGATTCAATTTGCTAAAATTTTGTTGAGGACTTTTACATCTAAATTCACCAAACCTATTGGCCTGTAATTTTCTTTTTTGTATTGTCTGTATGGTTTTGGTATCAGGGTGATGGTGGCTTTTAGAATGACTTTGGAAGTGTTTCCTCCACTCCAATCTTTTGAGATAGTTTGAGAAGGATTAAGTGTAAGTTCTTCCATTGAAAAGGAACACTAATAAAGGAAATTGAAGATGATTCAAACAAATGGAAAGATATCCCATTCTCTTGGATTGGAAAAAGTAATATTGTTAAAATGACCATACGATGCAAAGCAATCCGTCACTCTAATGTGATCCCTATCAAGTCACCCAAGACACTTTTCACAAAACTAGAACAAATAATCCTAAAATTTATTCAGAATCACAGACTCAGAATTGCCAAAGCATTCTGTGGGGGGATGGAGGGAAGCTAGTGGCATAACCCTCCTAGACGTCAGACAATTCTACAAAATTATAGTAATCAAAACAGGGTGGTATTGGGGCTTCCCTGGTGGCTCAGTGGTAAAGATTCTGCCCGCCAATGCATAAAACACAGGTTCAGTCTCTGATCTGCAAGGATCCCACATGCCACAGAGCAACTAAGCCCATGTGCCACAACTATTGAGCCTGTGCTCTAGAATCTGCGAGTGGCAACTACTGAGTCCATATGCCGAAAGTACTGAAGCCCATGTGTCCTGCAGCCTGTGCTTCAGAACAAACGAACCCATCGCAATAAGTAGCCCGTGTACTAGAGAGAAGCCCCCATTCACAGAAACTAGAGAAAAGCCCACATGGCAATGAAGACCCTGCACAGCCAAAAAAAAAAAAGTGTGGTACTGGCACTAAAAACATAGAGATCAATGGAACAGAACAGAGAGCCCATAAACAAACCCATGGGGTTTGTAGGTGGTGCTATGGTAAAGAATCCGCCTGCCAATGCAGGAAATGCAAGATGCCGGTTGGATCCATGGGTCAGGAAGATCCCCCAGAGGAGGAATCACAACCCCCTCCAGTGGAATTTTCTTGCCTAGAAAATTCCATAGACAGAGGAGCCTGGCTGGCTATAGTCCATGGGACCACAGTCAGACATGACTGAATGACTGAGCATACACTCACAAAGAAATCCATATACCCATAGCCAATTAATCTTAGAGGCAAGAATATACAATGGAGAAAAGATTGTCTTTTCAGCAAGTAGTTTGGGAAAGCTGGACAGCTGCATGTAAATCAATGAAGTTAGAACACACCCTCACACCATACACAAAATAATACATGACACCATAAAACTCCTAAAGGAGAACATAGGGAAAACATTCTTGTATATAAATCAATGCAAATTTTCTTAGATTAGTCTTCCAAGGCAAAATAAATAAAAACAAAAGTAAACAAACAGGGCCTAATCACACTTGAAAGCTTTCGCAAAGCAAAGGAAACCATCAACGAAAAGAAAAAAACAACCTACAGAGTGGGAGAAAATATTTGCAAATGATGCAAACTGACAAGGGGTTAATTTCCAAAACATACTAACAACTTAAACAATTTAATTTAAAACAAAGAAACAACCCAATCAAAAAATAGGCAGCAAACCTAAACAGACATTTCTCCAAAAAAGATACACAGATGACCATGACATAAAAGCACATGAGAAGATGCTGCGTGTGTGTATATGTTAGTCACTCAGTCATGTCTGGCTCTTTGCAACCCCATCAACTGTAGCCCTCCAGGCGCCTCTGTCCATGGAATTTCCCAGGCAAGAATACTGGAATGGGTAGCTATTCCCTTCTCCAAGGGGTCTTTCCAACCTAGGGATTGAACCCGAGTCTCTTGCATTGCAGACAGATTCCTCACCACCTGAGCCACCAGGAAAACCCAGAGAAGATGCAAAACATTGCTAATTATTAGAGAAATGCAAATCAAAACCACAATGAAGTATCATCTCACACCAGTCAGAACGGCCATCATCAAAAAGTGTACAAATAATAAATGCTAGAGAGAGTATAGAGAAAAGGGAGTTCCTACACTGTTGGTGGGAATGTAAATTGGTACAGCCTCTGTGGAGAACAGTATGGAGATTCCCTAAAGAACTTAAAAAAGATCTATTATATGACCCACCAATAAGGATACATAAATCCAGTGTTCATTGCAGTGCTGTTTATAATAGCCAAAGCATGGAACTTGCATCCATCAACAGATTAATGGATAAAGATTTGACACACAAACACACACACATACACACACACACACACATTAGCTTGGTGCAAAAGTAACTGGTTGTACATTGTTGAACTTTGCTGTTTGATATTGGAATACATTCTTAAATAAATGTCATTATGTTATACATTATTTTCATCAGCATTTCTCACTTTATGTTTTTTTGCTAATGACTAATTACTTGCTGTTCATTTTATATTTATCTTACACGGTGGCTCAGAGTTTAAAGCGTCTGCCGCCAATGCGGGAGACCCAGGTTCGATCCCTGGGTCGGGAAGATTCCCTGGAGAAGGAAATGGCAACCCACTCCAGTATTCTTGCCTGGAGAATCTCATGGACAGAAGAGCCTGGTAGGCTACAGTCCACAGGGTCGCAAAGAGTTGGACACAACTGAGAGACTTCACTTTCACTTTCACTATAGAAATGACATTAGACAAAAAGCAAATTCGAGTGATTTTTTAATTTCAGTTCAAAATGGGTCGTTAAAACAGCAGAGACAACTTGCAGCATCAACAATGCATTTGGCCCAGGAATTACTAATGAACGACAGTGCATGGTAGTTTAAGAAGTTTTGTAAAGGAGACAAGAGCCTTGAAGATGTGGAGCATAGTGGTCAGCCATCAGAAGCTGACAAAGACCAATTGAGAGCAATCATCAAAGCTGATCCTCTTACAATTACACGAGAAGTTGCCAAAGAACTCAACATCGACCATTCTACGGTCATTCAGCATTTGAAGCAAATTGGAAAGGTGACAAAGCTTGATTAAGCAGGTGCCTCATGAGATGACAGGAAATTTAAAAAATTGTTGTTTTGAAATATCATCTTCTTTTCTTCTATGCAACAACAATGAACCATTTCTCAATGGGACTGTAACATGCAACAAAAAGTCGATTTTATATGACAACCAGCCGTGACCAGCTCAGTGGTAAGACTGAGAAGACGCTCCAAAGCGCTTCCCAAAGTCAAACTTGCACCAAAAAATAGGTCATGGTCACTGTTTGGTTGTCTGCTGCTGGTCTTATCCACTACACCTTTCTGAATCCCAGCAAAACCGTTTCATCTGAGAAGTAGGCTCAGCACATCGATGAGATGCACTGAAAACCGCAAAGCCTGCAGCCAGCACTGGTCAACAGAAAGGGCTCAATTCTTCTCCACAACAATGCCCAATCGCACGTCACACAACCAATGCTTCAAAAGCTGAACGAACTGGGCTACAAAGTTTTGCCTCATCTGCCATACTCACCTGACCTCTCACCAACCAACTACAACTCCTTCAAGCATCTCACAACTGTTTGCAGGGAAAATGTGTCCACAATCAGCAGGAGGCAGAAAATGCTTTCCGAGAGTTCATGAAACCCCGAAGCATGGATTTTCACGTTACAGGAACAAGCAAACTTATTTCTTGTCAGCAAAAATATGTTGATTGTAGTGGTTCCTGTTTTGATTAATAAAGAGGTGCCTGAGCCTAGTTATAATGATGTAAAATTCATGGTCTGAAACTGCAATTACTTCTGTACCAACCTAATACACACATACTACATTATCACTCAGCCATAAAAAGAATTTGCAGTAACCTGGGTGAACTGAGAGAGTATCATACCAAGTGAAATAAATCAAAGAAAGACAAATTTTATATGATACCACTTACATGTTAATCTAAGAAATATTACAAATGAATCCATTTATAAAACAAACAGACGCAGACATAGAAAAGAAACTTACGGTTATCAAAAGGGAAAGGGACGGGGAAGATGAATAAATTAGGGGAGTATGAGATAAACAGATAAACACCACTATATATAAGATAAATAAGCAACAACAATTTACTGTATATTATAAGGAATGATATTTAATATATAATAAGTTATAATGGAAATAAGTTGAAAATATATATATATATATAACTGAATCACATTATTGTAAATGTGAAACTAACATAAAATTATAAATCAAGTATACTTCAATTTAAAAAAAGAAATATTTTTTGCCTTCTATACAAGTTCCAAGCATGGTGCTTGGTGCTGGGAATATTGGTTAAAAAAAAAAAAAAAGACACGGTTCATGCCCTTGAAGAATTACTAAACAATGAGAAAACATACATAGAATCAATAATTGAGAACAGAAAGAAAAAATTCCAGGCAGAGGAGGAAAACATGTGTGAAGATACTCAGATAGGGAGGAGCATAGACTGTTTTTAAAAATTCAATAGATTTGTAAACATTTCTATCCATTGAATTGAGAACTCACAGGACAATTGAAACACTAAAAGGAAAATTCTCATCATCCCCAGATGCCATTCAGACATTATTATATTTGTTGTTATTGTTGTTTAGTCACTAAGTCATGTCAGACTCTCTTGCGACCCCATGGTCTGTAGCCTGCTGTAGTTCTCTGTAGTTGGCTGTCCATGAAATTCTTCAGGCAAGAATACCAACGTGGGTTGCCATTTCCTTTTCCAGAGGATGTTCCCAACCAGGGGTCAAACCTGCGTCTCCCGCAGAGATTGAACGTGCGTCTGTTACATTGGTAGGCAGGCTCTTTGCCACTGAGCCACCAGGAAAACCTATTATTACCACAATAGCATAAACTATTTGAAAAATTGCCTGAATTTTCTATTTGTCTTGCTGAGGTAATGTCTATAATCGATGAATCTAATAAAATTACATGAAAATATGATCATCAAAAACATTTACAGGCATCTCAGGCATGTGACACCATGGTAAATGCTTTAAGAATTTATGAAACAGTTTCCAGAAAACCTAGGTTCTATGAGTGCCCCCTGTTTAACATGTACAAAATAAAATTAAACACTAAGGCAACAGTCACTAAGTCACTTCTTACAAGTATGCCACTTCTCAAGTTATCATTTCCCAATATTTGGTCTTACCAGAAAATAACTGATACCCTAGAGTCAGAAGAGAGATTAGTTATAATAGTCATGGTTGCTGAATCGTCCAAAAATACATATAAAATTTTTAAGTGATTTTCCCAATTCTTAGTTAAAAGCTGTCCCTTTGGTACAAATTACGTCATAGGTGAACTAGTATAAATTGTTTGACATTTTTTCTCATTCTCTCCCAGCTTCTTTTTCTTTTCCTTTGGCTGCTAGGCATGGAGTACAGTATCCAGGGACGAGCCGCTGTAACCAGGGTGAGGCAAAGAGTTCAAGTCAGGCAGGACAAAGAACCAATGTTAATAACTAAGGTCCTAATAACAAAAATTAAACACCTATGAAAACCTGAATCAATCCAATTAACCATAAGGCCCTGACTTACACTACAGGAAAGAAACACGTCACTCCTTAAAAATCTCTATTGTGCTTACTATACTACATGGTGACAAGCTGACAAAAGTCTGCCTTCTGATGTAAATTCCTCACAAGTAAGGACTTGCTTTACCATCCTGGTTCCCTCAATGTCCCCAGTGCTGAATGCAGCAGGAGCCCAACAAATGCTTATTAATCAAATCAAGGAATGAACGGTCACTATTTTTAAAAAGTTACAAAATGGATGCAATTAATTACAGAACTACCTTAGCTACCTGTTAGGATTGCAGCAAATACATAAAGTCTGCCATTGTGTTAGTCTACGTAGAGTGACATTCGTAACATTAGACCATCAATTAAAAGTCATTATTTAAGTTGCTTTATTACAGCTACAAATAAACTTTATTTGATGTAATGTAATAAAACATTTTCAAATTTAACAACATTTACCTGACCAGAACGAATCAGTTAAATTATGGATATAAGTATATACAGTTACTTCAGCAAATCCGCGGTTCAGGAATTGGTACAAGCTTTATCGGAAAGGACAGTGCCCACCTCCCCTTTCAAAGAGGCAGACCCTTCCTTGTGTGTGATAAGAAGCGAAGTCAGTGAAAGTTGGAAGAAATCTGCCATCCATGCTGGAATTCCACATTATCCTGTGAGAAAACAGCTACACATATTGCAGGAAAATAATAGTCACTTTCCATTCTCTCTTGTCAAATGAAGGTTTGCATTCATTTCGTCCCCTTAGAGGTACTCTTCTCTGATCTACTTTCTGTCTCCCTAACTCATAATATTACATAGAACCATTAAAAAAAAAATACCAAGTACAAAGGGAA
Source organism: Bubalus kerabau (assembly GCF_029407905.1). Lineage (NCBI taxonomy): Eukaryota > Metazoa > Chordata > Mammalia > Artiodactyla > Bovidae > Bubalus > Bubalus kerabau. The sequence continues at coordinate 15,081,537 of NC_073645.1, forward strand.
CTTTTCCATGTCCTGACCCGCCCTGAATATCTACCACTTTGGGGAAGGACAGGGGACGAGAACAGAATTGACCAGGCACACATGTGATTTCAGATACAGAGAACACAAATACCAACCCTCTAGAAGGAACAGAATGGTACTACAGAGGCTTCCCAGCACTGCCCCAGGGGACCGCCGGGGCACACATACAACGCTGCTCAATGAGAATTAGCACAAGGACGCTCCATCTCCAAAAGCATCACGGCCTTGCGTGGAAACCCCATTGTTACCATCCTTTCTCCCCCAAACCTCAGAGTTAGGAGCCAGCCCGCAGGCCCACAGCACCGAGGTGTAAAGGACAGTCACAAGTTCTGTGCCAACCATCGTGTTCATGTCCGGGGCAGGGAGGCAGCCCTCGCTCTCCATCCAGGGAAAACTCCTCACAGGAGGAATGCCCCTCCCTTCTCAGGAGCCCCCAGGAGAAGAGTGAGTGTGATTAAAAAAAAAAAAAAAAAAAAAAGCTTTATTCAGGTTTTAAGATTCTCTCCATCCTGAGCTCTGTTCCTGAGTTACTCCAGAACGAGAAGCGAGTTAACAAAGAAAGGAAGCTGGTGGGGACATCACAGGGACCCTGCAAAAAAGCCAAACTGTTTGACAGAAGCTTTGAACAGACACTGCTCTGGGAGATCATTTGTAGTGGCTGATGACAGGGTTCTGTTTTCTAATGTGGACATGCAGTGTATTCATCACTAGGCTTACCGCAGTGGGCTGAGGAAAACACCCTCTGTCCCACAGCAAAATACATCTGTCTCATGAATGATTCCTGAATATTCACCACAAGGCCTAGACTCAACAGCATGAGAAGTGTGCACGGGAACTTCTTCACTTGCACAGACTTGAACAGAAGCAAAGCACCAGAAACTGTGTTCTTTCTGGAACTCAGTTCTGTGTGTGCGCTTACAGCTGAGCTGATCAGGCCATTTTCACGTGCACACAACAGCACGGATCCACAGAAAACAAGGAGAGGTCACCATCCCTCTCACGATACACTCTGAACAGTGGATATACTTTGCTGGTCATGTCTTAGCCATCCCAAGAAAGGACAGACGCCGCATTCCATTCCGAAGTCTCGGCAAATGATTGCATTCTGTTTCCACCTCTGTCTTGCCTTGTTTATTTCATCTCCATTATTCTGCTTTTGATCATGAATCATGACTTTTTTTTCTACAGTAGTCAGAGTTTTGTCTAGAGAGAGAGAGAGAGAGAGAAAGAGGACGCAAGAAAATGATTTAGCAGAACTGTCGTTGTGAGTTGCTTTGTGGTGGGTGGATTTAATTCTTACAGCATTTGATAATTTGAATTATTTGTGGTTTCTAAGGGGATATGAGCATCTAAGGGGGAAGAAAAAGTGCTATGACTCTTGTCGTACATTTTGTAACATCTACAAGTTGCAGAGGCCTTAATATATTTGCAAATCAGCTCCAGATAACCCATTTAGGAGTTCATTTTTTTTTTTTTTTTTTTTTTTTTAGGAGTTCACTTTTATAATATAGCCCCAAATGGCTCTATTCTCAATAATCCTTTCAAAATACTACTGCACTTGCTGTACCCGAAAAGAATAATGATAACTACAATGGGAAATGTCCTCCCCTTCAAACTTAGAAGGATGCATTACAGTAAACCATGTGTGCAGAGACCGAGAAGCCCCTCCTTCCTAGCTCCCTTCCTCCCAGGTTCACAGAAATGGCGTGAGTCAGGAGAAGTCTTGGCCAACAGCTGAAGAAAAGTCCCTTTCTCCTTAGTGCAGAGCCAAATCCCTCTAGATAAACGCCTCTAACTCAGTACCTTCACAGGACGTCTCAACTTACCAAACTACATCTCTGTGCTTGAGAGCTGGGTCTAAGAGGGTTCGGGGCCTCTGCCTCCCCGTCCTATTGAAAGTGCCTCCTCACGTGGCTGTCAAGACTTGATGAGTGAGTCTCCCTGGTGACAGGATCAGTTTCTCCATAAGACACCAACTCAATTTGTTCCTCACCCCCACCACGGTGCCTGAGGGGAAGCACCGTGCTCCGGCTTTGACCCACGGCTCCAGGCTGCTGGGTAGCTAGGAAAAGGCACTGAGAAGAGGCTGTGTCCCCCCCGGGGCTCCACACTTACTCTTGTCCCAGGGCCTCTGCCTCCTCCCCACAGAGGAGACTGCAGTTCCCCTGAGGCTCACAGCGGCTCATGAGCTTTACTGAATGCCACCAGGCTCCAGCACCATCTCTGAAGCTCCGCTTTCCTCACAACCTACCTGTTAGTTTCCAAATGTCCAGACATTCTTGGTCTCTTTCGTAGTCTGAATGCCCACCATCCTCGGGCAGGCCTCATCACTTTTACGTTGGTCTCCTACCCGTTTCCCTTCTCCTATTGTGAACTCCTATTTATCCAGTAGATCTTTTCTCACTCCAGCTCAAAAACCTTCATTTTTCTCCCCGCCCACTTTGCCCACATGCCCTCCAAGTTGACCCCAATCTACCCAGCTTCCAGGTCCTACTGAAGACACAGCCAAGGGTCTTACTGTGTCTCTGTCCACTTCTAAGTCCCTCTGTCCATACTGTCCCCTCTTCTTGGAGTAGTCCCCAACCCACCTCCACCCCTGCCATCCCTTAATCCTACTCTTTATTCAAGACCCACCCCAAAGATCATCTCCTTCATGATGATATTTCCTTCATCATGGATATTTTCTTCCTAAGACATCCCCCTGAGGCTTATTTTTCTTGTAGACATGTTTATACTACTTGATTTTATCTTGTGCTGTGTGTATTTACTGTTTATTAAGAAAACAAACAAAAATATTAGAAAGAAGCAAGTGAGGTCAATTGCCTGCCTTTCTTACTTTAAAGAGATGCTGCAAAGTTAAAATGTAGGCAAGTACAAAGCAGGAAGTGAACAAGTTATTATTAGTACTAATTGATGATTTAATAAAAATAAAGAGCTGAATTCCAGCTAGTCAATGATGAGGAAAATACTACTCAGGGGAAAGAAAATTAATGAAACAACCAACTTTTTGTTTGGCTTTGTCTTTAAGACAACATCCTACCACAGACATCCAGGGTTTCAAGAGCCGTGATGTATCTTCCCAATTTTCAACAGGACCCATTTCATCTTATTTTTTTTTATAATCACTCCTAAGTGATTCGAATCACTCCTAAGTGTTTCCTTGCCCATAAAGACAAGGCAGATTCACTCTGAATGCCTAAGCTTCAGTGCTCACCATGGAGCAGCATTCAGGACAAGAACTCAAGATGACCCCGCTACAACTGCAACCGTTAGGGACTGTAAGGGTCTCTTTGCTAGGAAGAAGGGAGAAGGGGAGGCAGAGCTACTTGAAAACAATACCATGAAATTTTTTTACACGGAAGTATTTTAGAAATTGCTGTTCAATATTGTTCACAGTAATGGTGTTGAAGAACAAAAGTCATCCAAATGTGACACTTAAAAGCCATTTTGCTTTTTGGCAATTCAAAGCAAATCCATAAATAAAGTCATCAAATTAAAAAAAAAAAAAAAGCCCCTGCTTCTATCACATTATCACATTTGGTTTTATATTATCAGTATTTGAATACTTGTGAAAAGGTGACAAAGACTGTAATTTAGGGTAGTACATTATAATGACCAGGGAAGTATTTATAGCCTTTTCCCTCTATTCACTCCCTAGCCAAGGAAGACTCCCGAGTGCCTGCCAGACTCCTGAGCCTCTCGTTATGCGGATCAAAAAAATGGGGAAATATTTGGAAGTAGCAATACACAGGCTAGTAGATTGTTTATAAAGGAAAGGAAGAAAGCTATTATATAGGAGGAAAAAATAAAGCCAAGAAGATGGAGTTGGGGCAAAAGTAAAAGAGACTAGAACCTAAGCAGCCAGGGGAGGTGGAGGGGTGGAAAGAGGGCTGGAGAGATTGGAAGGAGCAGCCCAGAGTCTCTAGGTTGGCCAAGAAATGTGTGTGCTAGAAAGACAGGGAGGGGGAACAAAAGCTTGTAAGATTTGCTGTGAGCTATGGACTGGATGCCAGATCATTATTCCAGAGACCCAGGTAGAGTTAGAGTTGATTTGGGTTCTCCAGCTGGTGTTTACTTGAATGCAGCTGTGCAGAGCATGGACCATAGGGAGAGTTCTGGTCACTAGTCATTTGCTAGCCACCACTCCCACCACGTCTACAGCCACCCCAGCCCACTGGCTCTGTGAGCTTCCAGAGGCAAGGACTGTCACTCATTTGTCCTTCTATCACTGCCATGCCTGGTGCCATGCCTTGTACAGAACAGGCTCTCAAATATTTTTGGAGAAAACAAGCCAATGAAGAGATGCCTGAGTTCCAACCTCTACCTTCTAATTCATTGCACATGATACCACCAAATCAGTCTCATGGTTTTGGTGACTCCGTTTTCCTTACTTGCAGAGATTTGGCCAATGGCTTCCTTCTGCCCACAGGAGGATTTCTGAACCTTAGCATTATGGACATTTTGGGCTGGGTAATTATTTGCTGTGGGGGCTGCCTGAGTAAGATAGGATGTTTAGCAGCATCCTCAGCCTCTACCCACTGCTAGGAGGTCTTCCCCTTCCCTATCTGAGAAACCAGAAACATCTTCAGACATTGTCAAATGTCCCTGGAGTGCAAATTAACCCTAGTTGAGAACCATTTGCCTACACAAAAAAATCCCTAAAATTTCTGGGGCTAGAATGGAAGATCCTTCATAATTTAATTTATTTGATCTTTCCATTATGATCTCTAAATCTCCCCTACAACAATGCTTCAGTCAGCCTGTCCCTTGCATAAAGTCTCATATTGACACCTCTATAAGAAATGTCCCCTTCATGAGGAATGCCATCTCTAGTCTCCTGTAGACATAAATGCTTTGACCCTCATAGTCATATTTGAGCCCATATCCTTTAGGAAGTATTCCCTGGTCAGAGGTAAGGAAATCACTGAGTTATTTTCCTCTCCTTTGAATCTTATAGCTTTTCCTGTCTCCAACTTTCCTTGTGTTCTCAACACAAAAGAGTAAATGAGCTTGTGTGTGTGTTTACATATAGTCTGTACGATAGAAACACATGAGCGATAGCAAGAAAGACATCGTATGTTTTCCGTATCCTCCTCAATGCTTGACACAGTTATAAACAAGAATTTAAAAATGAGTCCTCCCACATTGGAAGAAAAAAGAAAACTGCCTGCCATAGAATTTTTTAAATAGCAGCTATTCCAACTAATTAGAAATCTCCTAGAGTTAATGAATACTTAGGTCCATCATCCCAAATAATTTTAACATTCCATAATTCTAAATAAAATCAATAATTAAACATTTAAACAGAAAGAGATATAATGAGGACACAATCATTTTCTGAGACCAGGGGAGACCAAACTATGACTTGTAGGCCAAACCCAGATTGCCACCTGTTTTTGCAAATAAAGTTTTATTTGTATACCACCACATTCATTTGGTTACTTGTGTCTAGGACTTATTGCTCACTACAAAGACAGAAATAAGTATTTTCAGTGGAGACCATATGGCTAGAAAAACTTAAAATATTCACCATCTGGCCCTTCAAAGTGAAAGTTTACTGATCCTTGTCTTAGATTAACAGGAAAACTAATACCTAAGACTCCACACTAGCTAAAGATGCAAAGGCAAATATCTTTTGACGTTATATTAGCTGATTTAAATACTTTTATAAAAGTCATAGCAGCATGGAAGTTAAAAATACATTTGAACACAGATGTCCTGCACTCAAATTCAGCTCCCCATTTAAGACTTTGAAAAATTATTTGACCTCCCCAACAGAATGAAGATAAAGGAAACAAACCTCCCATAAAGTTTTAAGAATTTAAATGCCATAATTCACATGGAGTGCTTAGAAGAATATCTGAGAGTGAATCATCAATAAATGTGGGTAACTATTATTTTAAACTGAAAAACCTATTTGTATGATGTTTGAAAAATTAGCATTTTTTGAATTATGTGTGGATTATTAGCTAAAGTAATCGATAAAATTATCCCCGAGTTCTTTGACTGTGTAGAAGGAAAACTAACACAGTGGTGTTTTCTAGTTCAGCACCTCAGTGGTTCTTTCCTAGTTTCTACACTGGCTGCTTAACTGGACCCCCTGCCATCAGTCTTTTTATTTTATCTGCCCTTCTCACTGCTGCCAGAGAGACTTTCTTCGAACACATCTTTCAGCATGTTACTCCTGGGAACTGAAACCAACACGCTTTCCTGCTCCTGTGCTGAACAATTCTGGAGCCAGGCAAAAGAACCCAGTCCTTGTTACAGGAAAGAGTTGCTTCTAAAAGATAAGACTGCACACCAACTGAACTAGCTTACTCCTCGAGACTGACAGTTTGCTCATTAAAAGTGGTTTCACGGTCCTCACTCAGCTGTACCCACCAATCCAAGTTATCACATCATAAACTCTGCCCAGTCCTCACTTCTCTGCCCTAGCACTACCCAGCCCAAGCTCTCAAACTCTATCAATAACATTTGTTTATTTCTTCATCAGAGAAGTGACCAAGACTCCGTCAAGGAGGTGTCCTCTTAAACTGCAGTAAGTCTAATAAACTTAACTTACTCCTATTAATGGGGTTTTCTAAACATCTTCTTAGTGAACTAACGGTTAAAATCCCCAGCTCAAAACATCCACAAGCTCATTGCTACTATAGACTGAAGTCATCTGACAAGTAGTGCTACCCAATAGTTAAGAGCACATGCGTTGGGCTGATTCATACCATATCTACCACTCAGACTATGTAATCTTAGGCCACCACTTTATGTCCCAAGCCTGTTATTCCTCTGAAAACTGGGGGTGCCAGAAGCAACTAGTTTACAGGTAGAATGATAAACACCCTGATAGCATCTGGTAGGTACTCAACAATTGTTAAAAATTATTACTTGGATTATCTATTATGTGTCAGGCACTGCACTAGAGTCTACAAACAGAAATTTGGCTAAGACATGGCCCTTTCCCTGAAGGAATTTAGAACCTGGTCCTGGTGGATAAACACCAGTGGTTGATTCAGTAAGAATCTTATAAACCTGGAAAGATCCTTGGTAATATAGGTCGCTCATTGCATACATTCTGAAGCCAAAAGACTGTATTCTTTTATAATGAAATTTTATTTATTTTTTGATGCAACATGGGGAATTTCCCCAACCAGGAATCAAACCTGTGTCCCCTCCAACGGAAGTTCAGAGTCTTAACCACTGGACCATGAGGGAAGTCCTTGTAGTCTTTCGAAAAAGAAAATCTAATTTTTTATTATGAACAAGTTATTATGTACAAAACAGGGTATAGAATAGAAGTAAAAATAAATACCTGCGAAGCTATTTCACAGCTCAAGAATTAGCATATCTGTAGTCTTACAACTTTGAGTTCCTAGGACAGGAAATGATGATCTCTGGTTTCCCTTATCCATATTAGGGAGATGTTTCTGCCTCCTTCATCCTGGTGATGAGTTAGAGAACAAGCTGAGTTCCTTGAGGTTTTCAGAGTCGTCTGGTGGGTATCCTAGTTGGGAGCTCTGGAGTCTACCGTAACCCATGAGGGTACTTTGGGACCCTATTCCCCTGAGATAGCTGAGAGCACAGAGGTCTCCTTGGCCACCTTGATTACACATAAAAGCAGTCTAGTATATGGACAGCATCTGGAGGTAAGGTTCACATGATGTGGGATCTAGACCCAGAGGTACCACTAATCACTGCTTGATAGCTCACTCGCCATGACCCAGTTATGTCTTCTGTCAAAGGAAGGGACTGGCCACGATGACTGGGAAGGTCCTTCTCAGCTACAGTGGTCCAGGGTTCTCTGGCCAATTCCAAAGAACAAGGTTCAGTGAAGAGGGACACGTCTTGTCTCACATTCAACACTGATCTATTCTCTAACCAGCACCTTCTATTTCCTCAATCTAGTTTATTTCCCCTCAGTTTTCAAATATGAAAATGTCTCCTCTACCTCAAATTTAAAACAAGATCTTCATTGGACCTGATGACTTTGCTATGCTGTCTCCTTCCTTCTTTACAATCCCAAATTAATCCACATGTGTGTTATATTTCCTTACCACCATTGGCTCTTTGCGGTCCTTTTCCAGATTCCAACGTCCTATTGTAATTGCTTCTTGAAAAGTCACTAATTGCTTCCTAGACAAACTCAACAACTCTCTATCAGTTCCCAACTCCTAAAGCTGGGTCATACTTTCTGAAAACTCTGTATCTATCAAGACTTTGCTCCACCCTGGCATTTCCCCACACTAACCACTCCCTACTGCCTCAGACTACTTCTTTTCTCTTTACCAGATGTAAGAGTAATAGCAACTAAAATGATAATGTTACAAGAATTAGAGCTATAAGGACCTAAGGTGAATGTTATTTTCAGAGAAAGGAGGAAAAACATCACCTTCCTTGTCAGCCATGGCATCAATTGCGATTCATCAGCAAATCAGTCTCTTCTTCCAATCCAACTGAATACCTATCTTTGGCTTTTGGAACTCTATGGGGCGGAAGACTACAGTATCCTGGACTCAAATCTGATACACTTGGGAGAAAATAAGCTTGCTACTGGTTCTGGAAGCTTTCTGCCATGTGCTTCAGAAAGGAGGTCCATGAAAGGGTCGGGGGGATAGAAGGGAACACTGATAAATGGCCTTACAGCAGAAGCTCAGGTCTCTCGGGCCTCTCGGCGAGCTTCAGGGCCTCATGCATGCCTGCGGCCGAGAGTTTCCGGTTGATATTCCGGTACTGGCATTGGAGCAGGCTGCGGTAGGTGGTCCTCAGGTCCCGGTTGAAGAAGGCATATATAAAGGGGTTAATGAGAGAGTTTGCATAGCCCAGCCACAGACATGTCCTCTCCACCCACAGCGGGATGCAGCTGCAGGCGATGCCGCAGATGAAGGGCCTGGCGGTCGAGAGGAGGAAAAACGGCAGCCAGCACATGGTGAAGGCCCCGACGATGATGCCCAGCGTGGTGGCTGCTTTCTGCTCCCTCTTAAAGATGGAGATGTTTTTCCTTTCGTGTTTGAGGAGTCTCGAAAGGTTTGCACACTCCTCTACCTCCTTCTGGAGCTTCACCATGCCATTAAGGGAGATGACGCTGTCGGGCTCCTCCGGCCGGGGGAAGCCAGGGAACTTGTGTTTGGCGGCGCTCTTCCTGGCGGCTTTGTAAATCTGGTAGTACATGAAAAGCATGACAGACATGGGGATATAAAATGCCACTGCGGTGGAGTAAATCGTGTAGCCGAAGTCCTGGCTGATCAAGCACACCTTGCCATCGTTGACGTTCTGAGCCCAGCCGAAGAGCGGCGGTAAAGTGATGGAGGCGGACAGAAGCCAGACGGAGAGGATCATCTTGGCCATGCACTTCCCGTTCTGCCTCACAGGGTACGTCAGCGGCCTCGTGATACCAAGGTACCTGGGAGAGAAGTGGGAAGAGAACACATGACTGCCGTGATCACAGCTGATCAACTGGGGAGCACCACTAGGCTATGAACCCAGGAGCTCCCTTCCTTACAGTCCCTTCTAGGCAGGCATCTGTCTTCCCATTTCACAGAATGGTAAACTAAGGCTCTGAGAGGCTGTGTATTTTATTCCAGGTCACACAGCCAGCCAAAGGCACTGCCAGCCCTCAGCCTGAGCCCTCTGCCTATAATGCTGGGCCATGCTCTTTTCATACCTTGCAGCCTCTCACAGTCTGTGTGGTCAAGGAACCAAAGACTCAACATCTGCCTTCGCCCCATGACTGCTGCCACTGAAATCAGTCAGAAACAAAATGTCAAGCCTGGTGGGATGTTGCGATACACGCTCACAGGCTAGCCAAGGTCTACCACACTCAGAGATTATTCACCCACTGATCTCCGCTGTCTGAATTCAGGCCAGCTCTGAATTCATTTTCACTTCCCCTTTGCACTGAAATGAAAGCACTTCTCTAAGATCACAGAGATTTGTGAGATATTTAGGAAATCCTAGGGTTTGGGAATGGAAAGTAGCAAGTGATCATTTTTTTTTTTTTTTATCCCCAGAAAAATTCTCACACAAGAGTAATGTCCTAGAAGTAATCATTAGAAAATAAAAACAGCCTGCCTTGTCTTTCCAGTTCTAAGGAGGATCACAAGGAAAAGCGTAATTCTGAAAAATATGAGACAAACCCAACATTTCCTCTGTGCTTAGTTCTATACAGAGAATAAATATTTCTCTGTGTCTGTTATCAAGGATTTATAATGCAAGAGAGACTCAGCAAACAGGGAAAACATAGTCAGCAAGATGTTCTGCCAAATGCTTGGTAGCTTTCAGCTTTCCAAACCTGTTTTCTTCTCTATATTTAATGGTCTTAGCTTCTATTTGAGAAGGGATTCAAAGAGCACTTGATAAGCCAAGATAGGTAAAGCCTGGCCATTCTGTTGGTTTTTTCATATATATATATATATGACATATTCTTGAAACATCAAAAGGAAAGGTACAGAGAATGACCAACTTACCAACATGTTATTTCCTGAAAGTCTGTCACTTGACGGGTTGGAGTTTAAAAAATAATTATTTTTGTGCTAGAAATACCCTCACACGTTATGCTTGAATTATCTCACAAAAGTCGCTTTCATAATGAAAATTAGCATCAATGCAACTTACAATAATGCAAAATCGAACTATAGTAAAAAAAAAAAAAAAAAAGGCAGCAGCAGCCAGATTTGCTTATTCAGTGACAATATTCATTCATTCATCCCTTTAACAAATATCAACAGAGCTCCTTCTATATGCCAGGTGCCATTTTAAATGCTGGAAATATGAAACCAACGAAAGAGACACAAACCTTGAATGCAGGCACATGGGGAAATCCTGCAGGGGTGAACGGGACAACTGAGCTTGTGGTCATGGTAAAGTGACCCCTGACCCCTCCCCCCAAGCATGCAGGTGTCAGCGGGACCAGTTCTTCATCCTCACTCCTGCCTTCCTTTGTCCACAATAAAGCTAGCCCACCAGCACAATCTCTAGGGTTTTCAGCTGTAACTAGGATTGTGTTTTGCCTCCCAGATAGAATGAAGGATGAGAAGGTAAGGGGTTTACCTGAGAACTCAAGAGTGAGAGCTGAAAAGGGAGGGAAGAGAGAAAGGAGGAGGAAAGGAGGAAGATCAAGAGAAGGTTAGTGTGAAGTATCTTTGGCCTGGAGAAGGCACTGGCAACCCGCTCCAGTGCTCTTGCCTGGAAAATCCCATGGATGGAGGAGCCTGGTGGGCTGCAGTCCATGGGGTCGCTGAGAGTCAGACACAACTGAGCGACTTCCCTTTCACTTTTCACTTTCATGCACTGGAGAAGGAAATGGCAACCCACTCCAGTGTTCTTGCCTGGAGAATCCCAGGGATGCAGGAGCCTGGTGGGTTGCCGTCTATGGGGTCGCACAGAGTCAGACACAACTGAAGCGACTTAGGAGCAGCAGCAGCTTTGGCTTTATGTGGAAATGTCTGAAATTATCTGAGTTTTAAGCTATGGGGGAAAAGTTAAAAAAAAAAAAAGAAAAGAAAAGAAAAAGAAAAGGTACATAAGGAAACCCCTGAAGCAAGATGTTAGAACTGACGAGAAGCTTACAATCAAGCTCATCTGTGTCTTATGGCTGAATGCAGAGGTCCCACTAAAAAATAAAACCTCTCTCTGTCTTTGCTTTGGTTCAGGGGCTCTCGCCAAGTTTTTCCTGCTAAAACTCTTTTGCAGACCTCTCTTTTTGGACCTAGTTTTTGCCCTCTACCAACTCCTGTGGATGGAGCCTGGGCTCTTTCCAAGCTTCCCTAGGCAGCCTTTGCTAGGACTTGGACTTTGATCATCTCCCTTTGACTGTAGCCACAGGCATAAAATGCCAACCAAGCCTGGAACTGGCTTCCAGGATTATTCTATCAACCCAGGCTGCAGGTCCAATGAGAGAGATTAGTTCATATAGTTTCTTAGGTGGCCACCAGATGGCACTGTCAGACCATCTTACTGGGGGTTGGGATGGTGGGTAGTTGGAGCAGTAAGTGCTGGAAGGAGGAAGGAGGATTACTCATGACAAGATGAGAAATTATACTGTATTTGTGGGGTCATATAAAAAATTAGCAAGCCTGGAACTCACAACCTGGTGAACTCTAATTCTTGAGGAAGTCAATTCAGTTTTCCCTTCCATCCTTCACATTTTCATTACTTAAAAAGGAACTTATACCTTAAGGCTTAATTAAATCTAGCTTCTCTCTTACATTAAGTAATATCAAATCCACAAAGATTAATCCTGAGAGGTTAATTAATTGAGTATCAAAGGACATCTCAGAATATTAAATAATCTCATAATAACAGCATACTTACTCATTCTAATATATTTAGTCTGACTTTATTACATTTCAGCGATGAGGACTCAGTCCTTCCTGGATATACAAATTGTATTCCATAAACTTGCCTATTTTAGGCTCTATTCTATAATCACCTCAAGTAATGTTCTACAATAAGGGAATTATATTTTCTTCTTTAGTCTCCTGGGTACCATCTAAGACTTCTGAAAGCTAAAACCAACCAAAAGATGATTAGGAAAAAATATGAGTGCTCATTAAAGTGTCTGGAAATAAAATAAATAAACAAAAGTCAATAGCTTTCTAAAAAAGGATTAACAGAAAATTTCATGGAAGAAAATAATTTCATTCACAACAATCAAAAAATTAAAATATCTAGAAAAATCTTTTTAAATGATCAGGGCCTATATAAAAGACAACATGAAATGCTACTGATAGACCTAAGAGAATCCCTGAATCCATAAGAAAAAAAAATTATAAAAAAATCCAGTACTATAAAAGTGCCACTTTCCCTTCAATTAATGTAAAAATGTCATAGAAGTCTAGTTGAAAATCCTAGCAATTCTTTTGTTAGCTTGACCAAATGATTCAAGTTCATCAAGTAAGTATACAAAAGTAGACAAAATCCAGAAACAATGAAAAATGAAGGCATATTTATAAAAAATAGCATAAATCCACAGACATAAAAACTGAATAACTATTCAGAAATAAATAGATCAATAGAACAAGATAGATCCCAGAAGTATATTCAAAAGTATAAGAGAATTTAATATCAGAAAGTAAGTAATTTTAAATCGGAGTATAAGATTAGATATTCATGAAGTCTGACAACTGGCTAGCAATTGAGGTAAAAAATAAATCTGAATTATCTTTCTTCTTATTCAAAAATAACTCCCAGATGGATTAAAGATTATCATATAAAAAAATTAAACCCTAAGACTGCTACAAGGAAATACAGATATTTCTGCAATCCTGCCAGAGGTCATTATTAACCTTTGGATACAAAAGCTTGATATTATAAAATGATAATATAAGCTTGAAACTATTGATAAATTTTTGACAAAAATTTTACACAAAAATACAAATAAATAAGAAACATTTATGCACAGAATTAAAAGTCAAATGACAAACTTGCAGTCCAAAGAACAATAGATCAATATTCACAGATCTCTTACAGGTCAGTAAGAAAAATACAACCATCCTGATAAAAATAGTGAAGCAATAAAACACAAAAGAAATAATATTCTATAAGCACTTGGAAATATGTATAACTTCATTAATAATTAAAGATATGCAAATTTTAAAATAATGCTAGAATTTGGAATCACTTGTCAATTTTTAAGAAAGACAAAACCCGCCACAGGTATACATGTGTTCCCCATCCTGAACCCTCCTCCCTCCTCCCTCCCCATTCCATCCCTCTGGGTCGTCCCAGTGCACCAGCCCCAAGCATCCAGTATCGTGCATCGAACCTGGACTGGCAACTCGTTTCATACATGGTATTTTACATGTTTCAATGCCATTCTCCCAAATCTTCCCACCCTCTCCCTCTCTCTCAGAGTCAATAAGACACATGTATACCTGTGGCGGATTCATCTTGATATTTGGCAAAACTAATACAATTATGTAAAGTTTAAAAATAAAATTAAAAAAAAAAAAAAAGAGACAAAACCCAATATTGGGAAAATGTAAAAAACAAGTGCGCTTTTTGCCAGTGGGAGTTTCAACTGAGATAAAAGTTGGGGAAGGCAGTTTGGTAATTAATATACATCAGCATTTGTCTTTTAGCTCAGCAATCAAGACTTCTAGGAATCTGACTTACAAATATAATTGTACAGATGCAAAATGATTACTGTGCAAGGATATTAACTAAACATATAAAAAGAGAGGAGAAAAAAGATGCAATCTAAATATCTAGCGATAGATATTTTTTTGTGTGTAGGTACAGACACACAAAATGTGTAGGTACATATATCATGTTACCATTAAAAATTATGAGATACATATCTATTTATTGATATTAAAAAGCCCAACAAGAAGTGGATAGAAAATGATGACTAGCCCTAAAAGACAAGTAGTAGAATATCATATGTTGTATTAACCTGTTTATATAAATCTAGGTGTTTTCATGAGTGTGTGTGCATGTGTATATACTGAGATGTCTAGAAAAATATCTACCAAGATAGTAACAAGAATTTTAACTGAGTTTTGGAGATATAAAAATTTTTTCTCTTTGCTTTTTATGCTTAAGTTTTAACTTTACATAATTTTTTTAAAGTCATTTTAATTCTAAGAACAAAATAAAAGATCTAAGAGGATTCTGTGATTCCTAAGTCACATAAGTGATTTTGGCAACAGAGATAATCTGGTTTAAAAGTCTGACAATTAAATCTTAGATAGTTTCATTTGATTAGCTTTTCAAAAGTGTTTTATTACATTCATAAGTTCACACAAAGAATACAGAACTTACTGGCATCTAAAATCCTATAATTACTATATAAAGTAATACTGGTATTCATGAAAGTGTTTGTCCAAATTATAAACTGATCCTCCACAATCTTGTATAATACAAATCTTACCATCGGTGGGGGGAGCAGCCTAGATTGATTCTAAATATTCCCTTATATGCGTGGCTAACATTTGTCAAACTAACATTTTATGCTCACTGTTAATTAGAAAGCGGGGTGCTTATAAAGCCTTCAGAATTTTATTTTTAAATGCATACAAATGTGAAAGTACAGTAAATCTCAAAGACAAAGGCAGCAAAGTATTATATAATTGAGAAATGTATGCAATTCACATTAGGGATTCTGTTAAAATGGGGTTTAGAGAAAAAGAGGATTAGAGAATTATTATATACATGGAGAGGGATTAGAATGCAAATTAACTCTGCTGCCTGTCTTCCATTCAAACTGTATAGAAATTATAGATAATGGCTCTTTAATTAAATGGCTTCTCCTGAGTTTTGTTAATATAGAATAATCATCTATGGGGTAAGGAAACTGGGTAGAATTACCCTGAAATACATTGGTTTTTTGTTTTTGTTTTTGTTTTTTTGGAATGTTAGGCTTTAAGAAGGTCTGTACATTTAGAAGACCTCTCCTGTGAGACTTCCTTCCTTACAGTAAGTGAAATTCATGGCAATCTCCAGCCTATATCAGTGGTTCCCCAAATTATCAGATTATCAGAATCACCAAGAAGCTGTTGAAACACAGACTCCCAGGCTACCACCCAAAGACTCCCTTTCAAGGTCTGGAGACCCTGGGCACTTTATTTGGGACTGATGTTTCTAGTTCTTTATCCCATGTACTTTTAGAGTCATTGTCCCTCATTCAGTCACAAAGACTTTACATGTACGGTATGAAGGGCTTTATTGTTACTTTATATATCTCATCTTAATCGTGTGCATCCAGTCAGGTCCTACAAAATCATCATGAATCACATTTCCAGTATCTCAGCCATTAGTTCTATCTTTTAGAACTGTGCTAAATGAAAATAAGATAAGCATGGTTTTTATGTCTTGATAAAGTTGTAGATTTTTTTTAATGTATAATACACAGCAGAGTTTTGTAAAATCTTTCTGACATGAATTAAAAATAAATATTTTTTTACAATAAGAAATACATTTTCCACCATCACACAGTACAAATATATATACTGAGTTGGCCAAAAAGTTCATTTGAATTTTTTTCTTAAGATTTTTGAAAAAACATGAAAGAACTTTTGGGCCAACCCAATATTTATTTATGCAAATTTAAAACTGATGAATGCACATGTATGTACATCTATGAAGGTATATAGATACAGATGCATATATTTATATATATGAAATTCAAACAAAAGTTTTACTAAACCATACTTACCATTACAACTTGCAAATCACTCTCTTCTACTGTATGCTATCCAACTTCAGATTTTTTATACATGGTCTTAATGTACTAAATTGATTTCAAGACCCAATAATGAAGCACGTCCTGAAGTTTGAAAATTGTGTGTTAGTTGCTCAGTCGTGTCCGACTCTTTTGCAACTCCATGAACCATATAGCCTGCCAGGCTCCTCTGTCCATGGAATTCTCCAGGCAAGAATACTGGAGTGGATTGCCATTCCCTTCTCCAGAAGTTTGAAACTTACTGACCTCCAATAAACATGGAGAGGCATTAAAATATTATGAGTCATGAGGGAAATGCAAAGTAAAAGCATATTGAGATACACCAGCATGTATCAGAACAGTTAGAATTAAAAATAATGATGATGATGACAATAAGAATAATAAATTATGATGCCAAGGGTTTTGTGAAGATAAAGAACAATTCTGATTGTCATGCATTGCTGGTGGGAATGTAAACAGATGTAGTTACTTCGGGAAACCATTTCTTAACATCTTCTAAAGCTGAAATAAATATATGTGTGTATATATATATATATATATATTTCTTTCTTTCTCTATGACCAGCATTCTTCTAAGTATACAATGAACACGCATCAAAATAGGCATATAAGAATGTTCAAAGCAGTAGTAATGGTAATAAACCCAAATAAAACCAACCCATTCTGCATGAATAAAATAAGTACAGTTCTACGACAGGAGAAGGGGTACATAAACTGTGGTACATTTACACAGTGAATTCTATAAAACAACAAGAACGAACCAACTGCTATATCAACATGGATGATTCTCACAAACATAACTGAGCTAAAGAAGCCAAACTCAAAAGAGAACACAAGGTTCAAAAATAGTCAAGACGAGTCTACGGTGACACGAGCCGGAAGTGTCACTGCCTTGAGGGGAGAGGACATGCTCTGGAGATGTTCTGTTTCTTTACATTCCTACCAACAGTGCGAGAGGGTTTCCTTTTCTCCACATCCTCTCCAGCATTTATTGTCTGCAGACTTTCTGATGATGGCCATTCTGACCTGTGTGAAGTGATATCTCATTGTAGTTTTGATTTGCATTTCTCTAATAATGAGCGAAGTTGAGCATCTTTTCATGTGTTTATTAGCCATCTGGATGTCTTCTTTGCAGAAACGTTTGTTTAGGTCTTTTTCCCACTTTTTGATTGGGTTGTTTGTTTTTCTGGTATTGACTTGTATGAGTTACTTGTATATTTTGGAAATTAATCTTTTGGCAGTTGTTTCATTTGCTATTACTTTCTCCCACTCTGAAGGTTGTCTTTTCACCTTGTTTATAGTTTCCTTTGCTTTCCTTTGCAAAAGCTTTTAAGTTTAATTAGGTCCCACTTATTTATTTTTGCTTTTATTTCCATTACTCTAGGAGGTGGGTCAGAGAGGATCTTGCTTTGATTCATGTCATCAAATATTCTGCCTATGTTTTCCTCTATGAATTTTATAATTTCTGGCCTTACATTTAGGTCTTTAATCCATTTTGAGTTTATCTTTGTGTATGGTGTTAGGAAGTGTTCTAACTTCATTCTTTTACATGTAGCTGTTCATTTTTCCCAGTAGCACGTATTGAAGAGGCTATCTTTGCCCCACTGTATATTCTTGCCTCCTTTGTCAAAAATAGGGTATCCATGGGTACATGGGTTTATTTCTGGGCTCTCTATCTTATTCCATTGGTCTAAATTTCTGTTTTTGTGCCAGTACCATAATATCTTGATGACTGTAGCTTGGTAGTATATTTTATCTGTGTGTGTGCATAGATCCATTCATTTTTAGCCACTCTTTTTTACATTCTTTTCCCATATGGGTCATTACAGAGTATTGAGTAGAGTTCCCTATGCTATATGGTAGGTCCTTCTAAGTTATCTATTTCATCACCCTGATGCCAAAACCAGACAAAGACATCACAGAAAAAGAAAATTACAGGCCACTATCACTTACAAACACAGAGACAAAATTCCTCAACAAAATACTAGCAAACTGGGTACTTCCTGTTGGTTAAGAATCCACCTGCCAATGCAGGGGACACAGGTTCAATCCCTGGTCCAGGAACTAAGATCCCACATGTTGTTGCAGTTGCTTAGCCACTAAATTGTGTCTGACTCTTTTGCAACCCAATGGACTACAGCCTGCCAGGCTTCTCTGTCCATGGGATTTCCCAGGCAAGAATATTCGAGTGTTTTTTTTGTTTTGTTTTTTTTGTTGTTGTTTTTTGGCACCACCAAGAACACTGGTGCCATTTACTTCTTCAGAGGTCTTACTGATCCAGTGACTGAATCCACATCTCTTGCATTGGCAGGCAGCTACCACTGAGCCACCAGGGAAGCCCCAAGATCCTACATGTTTGGGGCAACTAAGCCCATGTGCCATAACTACTGAGCCAGACAGCCCTAGAGCCCACAGTCCACAACAAGAGAAGCCGCTGCAATGAGAAGACCATGCACCACAGCTAGAGAGCAGCCCCACTCACCACAGCTAGAGAAAGTCCGTGCGTGAAGAGCACACACACTGCCAAGAAAACTCAGCACAGCCAAAACTCAATAAACATCTTTTAAAAAAAATACTAGCAAACCGGATCCAACAATACATTAAAAGAATCATATACCATGATCAAGAAGGATAAAACTATCTTTAAAACGGGGTTCTACTATACTTTTAAACCATTTTCATCAGTGTGTCCAAGCTGTAATTATAGTTAAAACCAGTAAACAATCTAAATTCCCCATTCTGACCTTAGCATTGAAGAAAAAAAGTGAGCGGACAGGCAGGGACAAAAAAGCAACAAAATTCAACAAAATTTGGAAACCGTAACAAAAGCTTTTTCTTCTTTGAAAAAGTAAATTATAAAACAAGATACAAGTTTCCCTTTAAGGAGAGAATCAGACAATTAAAGCAAATCACTTAAAAGTACTTTTAAAATATTCATATATTGTTGCTACATAATTAATTACCACAATTCAGTAACTTAACACCAATTCGGCAGTTCTCACAGTTCTGTAAGTCAAAAGTCTGGACACAGTTCAACTGGGTTGTCTACTCATGGTTTCATCAGGCTGAAGTCAAGATGTTGGCTGGGGCTGAGGTGTCATATGCAGCTGAGAGTACTCTTTCAAACACATGTGGTTGTTGGTAGAATTCATTTCCCAGTAGCTGTAGAACTCACAGAGGTTGCCACCTTCAAGCATACCAGGACAGCAGTGGCTGCAGGTCTCAACCTGTTTGATCTTTAGACCCACTTTGAAAAGGGCTCACCTGATTAGAGCAGGCCCACTAACATTCAAGGGGAAGGAATATACAGGGCATGCACACTGGGACCCGTCTTAGAACACTGCCTCCACAGATACTTGGTCATAACAGAAGCTAAAGATACAGAAAATGTCCTACCACAGGAGTTCACCAAAGACCTATTTCCTACCTACTCAAGTTGAGACAAGCCTTCCAGTGAGACTAATTTTGTCTGTAGTCTATCATAAGGCAGTGCTTTTCTACTGAATTTTTCTGTCATTCAGTGCAAAAATATAAATTATCTTATTGTCAACTCATTTATTTAGCCACCTGTTATGTAAAACTCTCTATGTCATCTATTAAAAACTATCAAAGGAGATTTTTAAACAATTACGGAAAGTCATGAAAATGAACAATACGGGAGATCAATAGTGATCTTTACATTATGCCTACTGCTAATCACTACAGTTGTATCTGAACTTTATTATATAATCAGTTCAGTTCAGTTGCTCAGTCGTGTCCGACTCTTTGCGACCCCATGAATCGCAGCACGCCAGGCCTCCCAGTCCATAACCAACTCCCGAAGTTCACTCAAACTCATGTCCATCCAGTCGGTGATGCCATCCAGCTATCTCATCCTCTGTTGTCCCCTTCTCCTTCTGTCCCCAATCCCTCCCAGCATCAGGGCCTTTTCCAATGAGTCAGCTCTTCACATGAGGTGGCCAAAGTACTGGAGTTTCAGCTTTAGCATCAGTCCTTCCAAAGAAATCCCAGGACTGGACTGGTTGGATCTCCTTGCAGTCCAAGAGACTCTCAAGAGTCTTCTCCAACACCACAGTTCAAAAGCATCAATTCTTCGGCGCTCAGCTTTCTTCACAGTCCAACTCTCACATCCATACATGACCACAGGAAAAACCACAGCCTTGACTAGATGGACCTTTGTTGGCAAAGTAATGTCTCTGCTTTTGAATATGCTCTCTAGGTTGGTCATAACTTTCCTTCCAAGCAGTAAGTGTCTTTTAATTTCATGGCTGCAATCACCATCTGCAGTGATTTTGGAGCCCCCCAAAAAATAAAGTCTGACACTGTTTCCACTGTTTCCCCATCTATTTCCCATGAAGTGATGGGACCAGATGCCATGATCTTCGTTTTCTGAATGTTGGGATTTAAGCCAACTTTTTCACTCTCCTCTTTCACTTTCATCAAGAGGCTTTTTAGTTCCTCTTCACTTTCTGCCATAAGGGTGGTGTCATCTGCATACCTGAGATTATTGATATTTCTCCCAGCAATCTTGATTCCAGCTTGTGCTTCTTCCAGCCCAGCATTTCTCATGATGTACTCTGCATAGAAGTTAAATAAGCAGGGTGACAACATACAGCCTTGATGTACTCCTTTTCCTATTTGGAATCAGTCTGTTGTTCCATGTCCAGTTCTAACTGTTGCTTCCTGACCTGCACACAGGTTTCTCAAGAGGCAGGTCAGGTGGTCTGGTATGCCCATCTCTTTCAGAATTTTCCACAGTTTATCTATTATATATTATATAATAGACTCTGAATTTTCCCACCAAAGAATTTTCCCACTCAGAGAAATAGAAATGGCAAGGCAAAGAGGGAGCCCAAATTTACTAACAACAATAAAGGAAAGGATGGCATAAAACCTTAGCTAAGAAGTATGAAGATTACAGGAAGGAAAAAAATATATATAGAGAGAGTTATGTGACTGTACTCAGTTCAGTTCAGTTCAGTCACTCAGTTGTGTCTGACTCTTTGCAACCCCGTGAACTGCAGCACACCAGGCCTCCCTATGCATTACCAACTCCTGGAGTTTAACTGAACTCATGTCCATTGAGTTGGTGATGCCATCCAACCATCTCATCCTCTGTCGTCCCCTTCTCCTCCTGCCCTCAATGTTTCCCAGCATCAGGGTCTTTTCCAATGAGTCAGCTCTTTGCATCAGGTGGCCAAAGTACTGGAGTTTCAGCTTCAACATCAGCCCTTCCAATGAACACCCAAGACTGATCTCCTTTAGGATGGATTGGCTGGACCTCCTTGCAGTCCAAGGGACTCTCAAGAGTCTTCTCCAACACCACAGTTCAAAAGCATCAATTCTTCAGAGCTCAGCTTTCTTTCTAGTCCAACTCTCACATCCATACATGACTACTGGAAAAACCATAGCCTTGACTAGACGGACCTTTGTTGACAAAGTAATGTCTCTGCTTTTTAATATGCTGTCTTAAGGGGCTTCTAATCCCACCTCACACCAAGAAGCAGTACTGAAGAAAGAAGGTAAGTGAATAAAATCCTTAAAATTATGTCTGTGCATACTGCATGCTAAGTTGCTTCAGTTGTATCCAACTCTCTGTGACCCCAAGGACTGCAGCCCACCAGACTCCTCTGTCCACAGGATTCTTCAGGCAAGAGTACTGGAATGGGTTGCTGTGCCCTCCTCCAGGGGATCTTCCCAACCCAGGAATCGAACCCAGGTCTCCCGTACTGCAGGCAGATTCTTTACCATCTGAGCCATCAGGGAAACCCAAGAATACTGGAGTGGGTAGCCCATCCCTTCTCTAGAGGATCTTCCTGACCTAGGAATCAAACTGGAGTCTCCTTGCATTGCAGGTGGATTCTTTACCAGTTGAGCTACCAGGGAAGCCCAAAATTCTGACTAGTACCCTCCTCTTTGGAGAGAAGCAAATTGGGGTGATAAGAAACTAGTGTTAAAAGAAAAAGTAATGAAAAACTATCATGTACCAATTGTACACAATTTCAGCAAAGATTAGAGGGGCCACCATAATTTGCTTTCTTTTAGGACACTGGGATGAACTGGGACACACCAAGGTTTGGAAGGGGTAACCCTTAGCTAACTGGAAAGTGCTCAGGCACCGGACATGGATGAGAAGTCGAATAAAGAACAGTCCTCTATTAAAGGCCACACGTGAC
Organism: Bubalus kerabau; assembly: GCF_029407905.1. NCBI lineage: Eukaryota > Metazoa > Chordata > Mammalia > Artiodactyla > Bovidae > Bubalus > Bubalus kerabau. The sequence goes on from NC_073645.1 coordinate 15,103,907, forward strand.
TGCAGCGAAGTCCACTCCCTTCGCTTCCCCCAACTCTACACCTTTTTCAGGCTACAGAGAAGTCGATACAGTAAATAGTGGCCTAAAGGATAAAATTAACTGAAATCAAATAGGAACGAATATCAAGAAGAGTTCAACCACATTGTGTCAGAAGAAACATTAAGTTTTAAGTAACCCATGAATGAGCAAGATGGGGGGAAAAAAAAAGAAAACACTACAGTAACTATATAAACATGTGACAAAAATAACCCCAGTGAAAGAAGCAACTGAATAGGCCCAAGACTGTTGAAAATCAAAGTTCAAAAAGAAAACACAACTCTCAGAATATAAGCCATTTTCCTACAAATACTTTTCACTGTGAAAGACCTTAACAAGTATATGTTATCACTAAAGCAGAGGCTCAAAGATGAGATTTTAAAACAGAACACAACACAAAAAGGGACCATAAGGTAAGGAAATAAACTGAGGTCAAAACACCACCACTGTAGATCTAATAGATTAATTAGAAGCAACTGGGAATAGAATAGAATAGATGGGGAACATGTGTACACCCGTGGCGGATTCATGTTGATGTATGGCAAAACTAATACAATATTGTAAAGTAATTAGCCTCCAATTAAAATAAATAAATTTATATTAAAAAAAAAAACACCACCACTGTAGATCTAATAGATAAATTAGAAGCAACTGGGAATAGAATAGACAGGCTTGAAAAGCTAATCAATGGCATGAAATAAAGGCTTGAGGTAATAATAATAATAAAACGCAGGGGGAAATTTTTATTCAAGCAATTAAAGAGACGATAACTAACATACAAAGCGAATATAACATAAAGATTACTTATGCTCCCAAAGAAAAGAACACAACAAATGTGAACAATAAAATGTAAACAGAGGTGCAATATGTACAAAGTATACAAAGATACAGGATATTTTCCTTAATGCAAGAGCTGAATGTTATGATCTAAGCAACACATAAAATAGTTGGAAGAAATGACAATTATTATCAAGAAGACCTATCCAAGTAAAGTCACTAAACTTCGAAACATGGGAAGATGTATGCAGGCATCTGGAGTGAAAAAAGAAACTGAAAAATATGCAAGGGGAAAATAATCGAGCTCATTCTCAACAGCACCATCCCGTAACAGGACACACTCAAAGATATCCAGAAAGATATGAATGTATAATAATATTATACCTGCTATTAAAGGCTATGAAATCAACAAGGATACTTTCTCAAACATGAAGACAATGGTGGGGGGCGCAGGGTGGAAATAGTTCCCTTTTTGGGAGGAAAACCACAATTCATCCAATCAAAAGATGAATCAAATTAGAGAATTTAGAACCATGATTCTAAACCATGGTTATCACTAAGCCTGTTTAAATGTAGAAACTAACACCTGTGGGAATTATATTAGAAAAACAGAATGTAAATTTTACAAAGTAAAAATAATATAAATCACAAGAACCGGGAGCTGAGGGAAATGGCATATGATAGAGTGTTAGAGTTCTAATAATGTCCACTCTCACAGTAGGGCACAACTAACATTGTCTAAAATTTTAACATAGAGTTTCTATAAATCCAGTTTCTTGACAGTTTTCATATTTTCCCTCATACTCTTCATACAATCTTTTAGGAACTACTAGCTCTGAAATTAATAAAGGTCTTAAAGGTCTTTTTTCTTCATTTCTTTTCTTTTAAATTCAAGTCAACTCAGTTTTAATATTTTGTGAAAAAAATGTATAACATGATTTCATTCTTAAAAGTTTTTATCTATCAACTTTCTATCTAGCTGCCTGTGGAGTCAGCCAATCAGAGAGCCAGCCATCTTTCTAAGTGGATATAAGAATAGACAACCCAGACATAAAGAACAGACTTGCAGACATGGGCGTGGGGGATGAGAGGGTAGGAGATGAGAGGGTGGGACGAATTGATACAGTAGCATTGAAACATACACATTGCTATATGTAAAATGAGATAGCCAGTTGAAATTTGCTGTATGACACAGAGAGCTCAAACCCAGAGCTCTGTGACAACCTGGAGGTGTCTAATGGTGTGGAGGTGGGAGGAAGGTTCAAGAGGAGGGGACAAATGTATACTTATGGCTGATTCATTTTGATGTATAGCAGAAATCAACACAATATTTTAAAGCAATCATCCTCCAATTAAAAATAAATATTAAAAATTAAAAAAAGAGACAGATCTAAAGTGATCCTCACCAAATGTTAACACGGGTTTTTTTCCCCTCTGCAGAGGGAGAGTTCAGATGATCTGTTGCTTTATTTGCATTTTTCATTTGTATGTTTTACAACTGCTTGAAATTTTTATAATGAGCACATTTAATTTTCACAAAATTAAATTATTTCTCTAAAATATACCAAAGCCTTTTAAAAAATAATGATTTCAACCAGTCGTTTCATTCACCCGCCGGTTAGTCTCTTAAGAATCCCTCCAGGAACTTGGCAAGTTTGGAATTAACAGCTAATTTAACCATATTCACTTTCTGAGAAATTTTGGCAAATTATCTGTTCTCTTTGAATTCTCACTAACTTCTTGGACTGTGAAGTAAATCGAAGAGGAAGCCAGTTCTAAGCATCCTAACACTATAATCTCCTAATGAGCCGTGGTGGACTACAGACGGCTACATATTCTTTGCCCCTCTCTCTTTGAGAGGTAAACTCTTCCCCTCTCCTTTATTCTGAGCTCTCCCTGTGACTTCTCTTTACCATCAGAGTGGGGCAAGTGATAAGGTGTAACTTCTGAGGCTGAGCCTTAAGAGATCTGCAGCTTCCACCTTCACTGCTTGGAAAACTCCGTCTTGGGAGTCCACTATGTTGCAAGGAGGCCAAAGCTACCCCTGTTAAGAAAATCAGTGCCATGTGGGGGAGCACCGGGGAGTCAAACATCTAAGCAAAGCCTTCCTGGACCTTTATTTCCAGGCTAGATAGCAGCTGAGTGCAGCCAAGTGCATAATCCCACATGATGCCATTGGGAGTCAATAACTACCCACGTTCCTGAAACAGGAAATTAGGAAGAATAATAAATGAAAATAAAGTTACAGGGTAGTTTATAAGGCAACAGTAGATGCCCCCAGGTGGTGCTAGTGGTAAAGACTGCATCTACCAGTGCAGGAGACATAGGAGGCACGGGTTTGATCCCTGGGTTGGGAAGATCCCCTGGAGGAAGGCATGGCAACCCACTCCAATATTCTTGCCTAGAGAACCCCATGGACAGAGGAGCCTGGTGGGCTACAGTCTATGGGGCTGCAAAGAGTAGGGCATGACTGAAGCAACTTAGCACTCAGCACAGATAATTGAGACAACACAACAATGCCATATTCATCTAACACGTGACCTTAGAAATTGGATTGGCTGGCAAGCACTTCATCTCATTACTAGGAATGAGTCTATCCAAGCACTTTGACGTGACATCTGCAGACCCTAAAGTGAGCCACAAACACCAGTATTTGAAGCAACTCTAAAATTCATTCCATGCTTACTTTGGAAACTTTGACTCCATCTTGACTGATTCATTTATTCATTCAAAAACTGTATCCTAAGTGTCTGCAGTACACCAGGTACTGTTTTAAAGACTAGGGATACAGTAGTGAATGAAACAGACAAAAATCTGTTAAATATGAAGCTGACAATCTAGCAAGGAGGTGAGGAGACAACTCCGAAATAAATAAGTAAAAACAGAGTCAGATAATTATGAGTGCAATGGAGAAAAATGAAGCAGTGGAGGGGAACAGGGTGGGATTGGGGGTAAACTGCAACACGGACTTGCATTGTGATCGCAACGTTGAAGCCCTTTCACCTCTGTCTCCCAGGGTGGATGTCTAGACCTCAGCTTTTCCTTGAAACATGAGATTGGTGTGTCCCTTTAGGATGAAGAGCACCATTATCTCAAGCAGGAGTTTCCTATGCAAGTTTTATTCAACAGAATCTAAACTCTCCCTGTGCAAGGACGTACTTAAAGAAGACGGACTGTGGGCCTAAGCTTTCTTCCCTCCTCTAAGGACTGGCATTTAAATTATTTCTCTCTCCCTCTAACTTTTCAAGACTATAGGCTTATTCTGTTCCACCTACAGGTATAAATGTATGGGCGGGTACATGTGCATCTACTGTGTATATACATTAATAATGTGTATGTGGAGTCAGTCAGTCACGCCTGACTCATTGTGACCCCATGGACTGCAACCTGCCAAGCTCCTCTGTCCATGGGATTTTCCAAGCAAGAACACTGGAATGGGTTGCCATGCCCTCCTCCAGGGGATCTTCCCAACCCAGGAATCTAACCTTTGTCTGTTGTATCTCCTTCATTGGCAGGTGAATTCTTACCACTGTGCCACCTGGGAAGCCCTTGTGTATATATTATATTCCATCTAATCCTCCATTAGTTCTCATTCCTTTTCACCCCAATTCTATGGAACACCTCTATCTAAACTGCTTTTATTTTCTACCCACCTACTTCCTTCTGATTCTCCCAATAATCTGGTTTCCAGCTGCATCAAAAGCTGCTGCTGCTGCTGCTAAGTCACTTCAGTCATGTCCGACTCTGTGCGACCCCATAGACAGCAGCCCACCAGGCTCCCCCGTCCCTGGGATTCTCCAGGCAAGAACACTGGAGTGGGTTGCCATTTCCTTCTCCAATGCAGGAAAGTGAAAAGTGAAAGTGAAGTCGCTCAGTCGTGTCTGACCCTCAGCGACCCCATGGACTGCAGCCTTCCAGGCTCCTCCATCCATGGGATTTTCCAGGCAAGAGTACTGGAGTGGGGTGCCATTGCCTTCTCCGGCATCAAAAGCAGTTTACTCTAAAAGGTTACCTCCCTTTTAGACAAGTCTAATTGTGTTTTTTTTGCTCATTTCTAGTAACTCTTGACTTCTTTCCTCCCTGAACTGTGATTGCAGACTGCCCAGTCTTTCTCCACTCTCAACTTCTGTGGCATTGCCTTCCCCACTTCTTTATCTTAGCCTGCATGGACAGGTACCATCTCTATAGAGTGGCTAGATGATATTCAATCTAAAGAGAAAATGAAACCAATCTAAACCTTGCATTGGAGAGGTCTGGTTTGAATTTTGGCTCTGTCCTTTTAATCAGCTAAAATACTCCAAAAAAGCAACTCAGCCTTCCTGAGCTTTCTATGCCTCATGCATAAGGAAGAGGAAAAGAGTATCTATCTTGTGATTCACTATGACAATTACATGAGAACAGGCATGTAATTAAAGCTTTCACCCCACTTTCTATCTAACAGACATTCATAATATATAGCTGACTTCCTTTCCTCCAAATGCCCTTTTAAAGAAAGGAATGGGCAAATAAGGTGATCCAGTAAGAGAATTAAGAGGATTACAATACAAAGATCTGAGAAAGGAAGTAAGACTAGAAGGTGGTTATTTCTACATACAACAGAGCATACAAGCACAGAGCAGGTATATGAGGAATTCATTGGTGTGATTGGTGGCCGGATCGGAATTGGTGAAATGGTGCTATTAGCGGTGAGAAGAAGACAGAAGCAAGAGAGAATGTTGAAACAGAGTAACTAGAACTTGAAAATGGTTTAGTAAGGGTGTGGGATGCTGTGTGTGCTCAGTCCTATCTGACTCTTTGTGACCCCATGGACTGACTACAGCCTGCTAGGCTCCTCTGTCCATGGGATTATCCAGGGATAAAGATAAAGGAGGAACTAAAGAAGCTCACTGATTTTCCTGCTAAGATAACAAGCAAAATGGTTAGCCAGTATGTGAGGTAAGCAGATCTCAATCCACTGTAATCTGCCCAAGAAGCCTCTGAGATGGATCTTGCTGGGATCACTGATGCTCTCTCTGGATTCCAAGGACATTTCTCCATTCTCGTCACCCCCAACAGCTCTGCAGCCCTCAGTGTGCACTCACTGCCTCCTTCTTGAAACTTTTTCCTTGGTTCAGTATTACTGCACTCTCCCAGTTTTCCCAGTCTTCTGCACCCTCTTGCCCACTCCTCTTTACCTCCCTGTCCTCCCCTAGCACACCTTTATGTTCTGAAATTCCACAAGGCTGGGTCCCAACTCGACTTTTCTTCTAATTCTAATTTCCTTGTTGTCTTCAACAATTACCAGTTCTTCAAAATCTCTACTGGCTGATGATCCCCAAATTCAAATCCCGAGCCCAGACTTCCCATGGAGCCCCAAACCCACAAATGCAACTGCCTCCTTCAGGTCTCTATTTTACTATCTCTAAAATATCACACTCACTTCTTTGTTCTACAGACTGTCATTAAATACTCTGTATGGGTCTGGCCCCATCTAGACAGGTCCAAACACATTAGCATCTCCACAAACTGAGCCTCCTTCTGTTTCCTCAACCTCATGAATCCACCTAAGGGTGTATGTAGTCCAGACACCTGGGAATGATCCTTGACTCCTCCTCTTTCATCATCCTGCTCCCAGTTATGAACACACCCTGCCCTATTTTACCTCCTCAGTACCTCTAAAACCTATCCACTTCTGTCTGTCTCCACTGCCCCTACTCTTGAATCACTCTCTCCCCACTGATTACTGCAACGACCTCTAAATTTGCCCTCCACATCTCTTCTCCTTCCTAATCCATTCTCTTCATGCATCCAGGGCAATCTTTTCTTTTTAAATTTTTTAATGTTAATTTATTTCATTGATTAAGTAACATCTTCACATACCTCAACATTTTAAATTAGGTGTATATTAAGAAGTCTTACTTCAAATCCCATTTCCATCCTCCTCACCCTCGTCTCATATAGGTACCACTTTTATTAGAATCCTGTGCACTCCTCCAGCTTTTCTTTGTACAAATGCAAGCAAGTAGAAATATGTGTTCTTACATGTAAGACAGCATACTGGATACAATATTTTGCATTTTTCACTTTAAAATATCTCCTGGGGATATTTTCACATGGGTGCATTGTGAGCTCCCTCATGTTTTTTCAGAGCTGCATAGCATTCCATTGTATGGCTCTGTCATAGCTTACTTATCTAGTAATCAATAAATAAAGGGCTTCCCTGGTGGCTCAGTGGTAAAGAATTCACCTGCCAATGCAGGAGATACAGGTTCGATTCCTGGGTTGGGAAGATCCCCTGGAGAAGGAAATGGCAGCCCACTCCAGTATTCTTGCCTGGGAAATTCCATGGACAGAGGAGCCTGGTGAGCTATGGACCATGGGGTTGCAAAGAGTCAGACACGACTGAGCAACTGAGCACAAATCAATAAACAATAGGATGAACAAATTCTGATGGCATCAACAACATTCTCACCCACTTTCTACCTGATACCCACACTTCAGAGGTGAACACCCAGGTATATAAAGGATAAAACAATTATAACATCTTGGTGATACGAACCCTAAAATTTAGTGGCCACCAGTCCTTCAGTTCACCTTTGAAGAAAAGAAAGGATGCTGATGACAAAGGCTGGTATTCACCCACTCACATGGCATAGAACTGACATTCCTTCCTACTAGCCAAGAACAGCCCCGTTATCTGGAGCCAAGGGCCCACTTCACTAAAGCCCTGCAAAGGCTGAGGGTGTGTGTCCCTGACACATCCTTGTAGAAAAGACAAGAAAACAAGTTTCCTTAATGTACTCCAAGTTGCTGCACTATTTGAATATGAACATCGCCTTACTCCTATGTTAAGAATATCACACATAGCAACCTAAAGCCATCAATATTCAAGTTTTTAAAAAGCATATAAAAATATGGCACCTACAGCTTTGGGGAAGACATATGTCTCTCTATTTAATACTTTGAAAACACCATTTCCCCTTAAGTGAATTGTATGGAAAGTTACAAATTAAATTTATTCTACACTCTCTTTTCTATTCATTATTGTTGATAATTGTTAATTAATTTGCCCATTTCCATTAATCTTCCCCCAAAGCAATCAGCTAGCAAGTATATTTAATCTTCCAAAGCACATTATGTATGCATATGAATGCATAATTTCAGTGTGTTTTCTTTCTGAACTAAATTGCTTATCTGATCTAGGCCTATCACAAATGTTCATATATTTCCACTGAAATAGAGTAGAATATAAATCAGCATGTACCAAAATGCATTTTCTAGTTTAAAGTTTTAAACATAATCAGCTTCATACGTTAGAACTAACTATAACCAAATTCGTACCTTAAAATAATTATGAGAACAACGAACAAAAGATGTTTTAGAATTATAAAATCAATGATATAATATATTCCAACTTAGAAAGTAATTTAAAAAATTAAAGTCTAAAATCCAAAGCAAAAATACAACGGTAATATCAGAACCAGCTAGCAAAAGACCAAATGCACCAGTGCTTTGAACAAAATGAATAAAACTGAAAATCCCCTTTGTAGACTGTGAAGTAAGAAAGAAATGAAAAGAGAGAAAATATTATATGGAAAGGTCAATAATTTTCTAAGTAAATTAAAACAGAAAACAAAAAATGAAGAAAAGCCCCTTGGTAAGAACCATAAATCATTATATCTTTAAAAACAGTATTTAGAAGAAATCTCAATTGAAAACTGATGATAAAATTACTATAAAATAATTCAACAACCTCCTAAATTCAGCGAATATTAAAACAAATTCCTAAAAACAAAACTCTCACATCATAACAGCACAATTTTATTCATATCTACTTAATACTACAGAATAGCAAATAGGCATCAGGTGTGTGGTTGTTTATTCTCTTAATCCTTTATTCTCATATTTTTAAATGGTTTCTCTTAAAATGGCATTATTCAATAGTTTGAAATAACAGTCAGTGTTAGTAATCTATATGAGCCATCACAGAGTCTAATTGCTTAGCTGTTGTCTTGTCCTAGGATACACAATATACAGCAGCAAAAGAGACCCTCCCCTTCCTTTCTCCTTTAGCACATTAACCACTAAAAATCCACCACAACTTTAGTCCAGAGGTTATTTTTATTCTTCTCTTCTTACCTTTAGTCCCATTTTACATGACAAGTCTCTTTGCATGTATGCGTGTGTGCTAAAGTCCCTTCAGTCATGTCTGACTCTGCGACTGTAGCCCACCAGGCTCCTCTGTCCATGGGATTCTCCAGGCAAGAACACTAGAGTGGACTGTCATGCCCTCCTCAACATGTCTCTTTACACTAAAGCAAAAACCTTTCCAATTAAATATTATAACTGACAAACTTACTTTCTACTTGTGTGGGGAAAGAATTATGTTTATTTTATACATGTGTCTACCCAGAAACCCACTCTGCATTATGTAAGGTTAATGAAATACGGCATAGTTTTTTCTTTTCTCCCCAGAATGATTATGCTGAAAGAATAAGACGAGCAAAAATAATTCTGCCTCATGTTTTCATAGCATTTGAATAAAACTGGCTGATATTTACTGAGCATACAGCATGCCAGGCTCTGTGATAAGTGCTTACACAGAGTATTGGATTCAGTTCTTACAACCCTAAATGGTAGGTATTATCCCCATTTTACAAATGAGGAAATTGAGGCTCAGAGAGGTTAACTTACTCTCCCAATGTCACATAATTATTTAATAAGTTCAAAACTGGGTTTCAAACATGGATTTTTCTCCAGATCCTCCTCTTAACCAATATATACTTTTCTACTGAGTCACTTACAAACCACATCCATATACCTGGTCTAGTATAATCCCTGTTTCCTGTTTATACTGGAGAATCAATGGCAGTCTTGTTGGAAAGAATTTAGAAGACCTGACTCTGACTCAGTATAGAAATTCCCACTTTGAGCATCTCTAGCTTTTAGTTAAACTCATATACTGACAGAGAAGTCCTAGCTGTTTGACAGAAACATCTACACTGCTGGATGGTCACAAGTGTTTAAAAAGTTCTATTAAGTCCAGAACAAACGCACTTTTTAATGGCTTTCCCTCCCCTCGATGGGTGTCATTCTTTCAGAGCAACTAAGACTAATTCTTAATCTTTTCCATATGACACCTATTCAAATAACTGTAGCCATTTGTGACCTTTTCACATCTTTCATTCAGTTAGGTCCTTTCCTTTGGAAATGACAGAACCCCAAGCAAAAATCAAGAGTAAGCAAGAAGGCACGTGTTGAGGTTTTGCTTCAGGCATGCCTCAATCCAGAGGCTCAAATGATGTCACCAGAATCTGGGTACTCTCCAACTCTCACCTCTGTATCCATCAATATGGCTTCATTCTCAAGTTCAGTTATGGCAATATGGCATTCCAGCAGCACCAGGGTTATATTTTGCAAGGATCAATCTGATTCAAAAGTATGTGCTCTCACCCAGCACGCCCAGAAAATGTCTGACTGTGTTTTTCTGGCCCAGATCAGTTCACACGTCCACCCCAAACAAATCATGCAGGCCAGGAAAAACACCCCACCCTCCAGGCGGGGGCATCCATTCCACCCAAAACACATGGAATAAGAATGGGGGCAGGGATAGCTTCCTGGACAAAAATAATAGCTCTTCCAGGCATCATCCTTGCTTTAGGTAGAATATGTCAGTTATAACATGACTACAGAAATGAACTCAGGACTTCACATGTACATGAACCAGCATGGATTACATGAAAAGCGGAATCATTGTTTCACATTTCTGTGCTATATTTATAATTCAAACTTATATAATGGTAACTGAAGGTATTTTTCCTTTGTTGGAGTTTTTTGTCCCTCAAGTCCTGAGTACTCATTTTGTGCTAACTATGCCTCTAGCCTACTCCTTCGAGAGATTCTACTTATTGTCACTTACTATGCCTTCTGTACCTTCATCTGACAGGTTTATAATTTGGAGGCCGCTTCACTTGAATTGTATTATAACATAAGACCAGTTAGATACATTTGGCTGCGGAGAAATTTTTTTTCAGAAAAATCAGCTCAAAATGGCCTAAACAATGAGAATGATTTATTATCTCCCCAAGCAAGAAGTCATGAAGTTGGCCGACTCTGAGATACTTAATTTGCCAGCCTGATGACATCAGTGGGGACTGCGTTTCCTTCCATCTTTTCACTCTGCCATCCTCAGTGTTCGACTCAGCAGCTCCAACGGTCAGGGTATGGCAACTGCCAACCCACGCATCACCCACAAACCAAAATCAATAGGACTCTGACAAACCATTTCTTCATGAGCACCTCTTTTTAAGAAATACAGCCTTCCCAGATGGCCTTCTCCACAGCCTTCTGCTCATGGCTTGCCAGCTGTGAACCATATCACGTATTTATCCCTAAACCAATCACATACAGAAATAGGAGACAACCACGAGTGGTTGAGTGAAACATGACCACATGTAGAAGAGAGGGTGCCTGAACAAAATAAGGTTCTTTTAACAAGGAAGAAGAGGGGATGAGCTCTGAGAGGTAGCAGAAAAAAGTTAAGATCAATCATACTCTCATCACCCCAGAAATAGATCTGATTAACATTGTGGCGTATCTGCTTCCAGACTTTTCTCTATTTTTGTTGCTTCTCTTAAAAGGTTTTCATTCATTCATTTGCTTGACAAATATTTATTGAAAATCTACTACTTCCCACTAGTGTTCTAGGCATTGGAGATATGGTGGTGATAAAGGCAAGGAAACAACTGGATACGGCTTCTCAGACAGTGTTAGGTGCCAGGTAGGTTAATTAAAAAGGGATAAAGAGCGAGGAGGGTGCAGTGGGCAAAGAGAGATGGTAAGGTGAGGACAGGACTATCTGAGCAGAGTTCTAAGAGAGGTGAGAGTGAGTCACATGAGGATCCAAAGAAGGTGAAGCCTAGATGCAGAGGTTCTGAGACCTCTGTCCATGAGCACTCGCCATGTCCAAAAGCCAGCCAAAGGACCAGAGTGGCCCCATCATCAGGTGAGTGAGTAGGGGAGATATAAGTGATAACATCTGGTCAGGAATGAGTCCTTACGGGGCCTGAAAGGTCCTTATGAGGCCTTTGGTTTTATTCTTGGTGAGATGAGAAAGCCTTGGAGAGCTGAGTGGGAGAGATGTGGACTGACTTACATTTTGTGATGTTTTCTCAGGCTGCTCTTTGTAGAAGAGACGGTGGACACAAAATTCTAGGAAGTAGACTTTTTCAAGAAATTCTGCAGCTTTTTAATGTCTTTTTTTCGCCTGGTTTGCAAGAACAATGCTGTCCACTCACTAGCTTTCTCCTGTATCTCTGACAGTCTCTTTCAATTTTCTGTTTTAGACCATACCTGGCCAACAGAAATATATGATGAGAGCCACAGATTTAAAGTTTGTAGTAAAAAAATGAAGTAAAAAAAAAAAACAGATGAGCTTGAATTTAATATTTTACTTAGCCCATATTTCCTAAATAAAATTTCCACAATCAACTAATACAAAAACTTTAATGAAATATTTCACAAGCTTTTCCTTGTATAGTCTTTGAAATCTAATTATATTTTATGCAGATAGCACAGCACAATTCTCACTAACCACGTGTGGTCACTGCTTACCATATTGGACGTGGAAGTTTGGGACAACAGTTTCTACTTGTTCTATATTCCTTTTTTTTTTTTTTTAATTTTATTTTATTTTTAAACTTTACATAATTGTATTAGTTTTGCCAAATATCAAAATGAATCCGCCACAGGTATACATGTGTGTATGTACACAGGTATACCTCCTGAACCCTCCTCCCTCCTCCCTCCCCATTCCTTTTAATGTATCCCTTACGCTATATCATACCTTTAATATCTGTGGGCTTAATTTCATGAATATTTAAATTTTAAAAGGTCTAGCTAACTTTAATACCCTGTATCAGTCAGATATGTTGGGTGGATCTTGTCTCATTTATTGTCTCTTTAGATTAACTTTTTATTTTCAAATATTTTAATTCAAAAACACACTTATACAATTGACTGCAGGCTAGTAATAGTTCACGATATTTACCTGAAAAAGGCAGAATGAATACTGACAACCTTTATATCCTTTCTGTTCTGTTTTGTTCAGCTGCTCAGCTGTGTCTGGCTCTTTGTGACTCCATAGACTGCAGCACTCCAGGCTTCCCAGTCCTTCACTGTCTCCTGGAGTTTGCTCAATTTATGTGCATTGAGTTGATGATGCCATCCATCCTTTAATTAACTGGATAAATTTTATTAACCTTAGAAAAGATGTAACTCTGATTTACTTTTTCTTTCTTTTAAGTTTATGTGGGAACTATGTTAATATCCTCACACATCACAAAATTGCATGCTTCCAAAAGTGCATTCCTAGTCTTTTAAAAATTCGAGTATGGTATTCAGTACATGGTACAGAAGTGGCACATAGTAGGGGATGATCAGCGTGAGATAAAGGACTAAGTGAATATACACAGAGCAACTCAGAAGGTACCAGGAGCAGCGGGAGGCACACTGCCTTGGGAAATGGAACAGATTCCCATTCGGTGTGAAGATCAACCACCACCAAGAATGACAAACTCAAGTTCCCTGCATTTGTAAATCTAAGAAGCAAAATCTAATGAGATTATGGGAAGTTATCTGACTTTTGGTTTGTTTCTTAGGTGGTGTTATGGTTGTTTGTCCCAGCAAGAAACAGGCATAGCCCAGAGCCCAGAGCATTATAGGATCCCATATGTCTCACTTTCCTGTCTCTCCTAAGAGTACCATTGGTTTGAGGAAAACAACAAGGACAATCAAAACTCCCTGAGAGTCCCTTGGACTGCAAGGAGATCCAACCAGTCCATTCCGAAGGAGATCAGCCCTGGGATTTCTTTGGAAGGAATGATGCTAAAGATGAAACTCCAGTACTTTGGCCACCTCATGTGAAGAGTTGACTCATTGGAAAAGACTCTGATGCTGGGAGGGATTGGGGGCAGGAGGAGAAGGGGATGACAGAGGATGAGATGGCTGGATGGCATCACTGACTCGATGGACATGAGTCTGAGTGAACTCTGGGAGTTGGTGATGGACAGGGAGGCCTGGCGTGCTGCGATTCATGGGGTCACAAAGAGTCGGACACGACTGAGCAACTGATCTGATCTGATCTGAATCTGAATGACATATGACACTTCAAATTTTAAAATTGTAATTTTATAAAATTTTATTTTCATTTTTCATATTGGAAATATGAGACCCACAGCATTGAAATAATATGAAAAGGTATGAATTCAAAAGTAAAAGTCTCCTTGTCCATTTGTAACCTTAATTTCTAATACTACTCTCCAAAGAAATTTCTCTAACAGTATATTCTTCTTAAAATTATCTATGCATACTATATTCATACATGTTTATATGTAATCTTTTCATAAAAATGAGATTATACTCTACATATTTTACAACTTGCTTTTTCCCCTTCAACACATACACTGGACATGTCTCTGTCAGTAAATATAAATATACTTCCTTCATTTTAAAGCTGAATAGTGAGAATAAGGAATTTAAGCCAAATCAATGAGACAAAACTTTCTGGAATTTCACTTTTAAATATATCTTTAAAAGAGAAAAAGAGTTTAAGACATTCTCTTGCAGAAACAATGGGAAAACTGAGCTCATATTCCACAGAAAAATCAAAAGACCTCAGAAGGGTAATATATGGTCAATACAATGCAACCATTCACCTTTTAACTGAAACTAAGAATCTGAGAAAGTTAAGTATTTTACTTTCTCTAAAAAGTGTGTGTGATTCTACCGGGGAAAAAAAAAGAATGATTTCAAATGTCCTTATTTCAAACACAGTTTTGTTACAAGGCCTCTTCTTTTATTTTCTCATAAGCAGAGAATCAGAATTGAAGTCCCTCCCCAACACTTCCCTGGTGGTGGCTCAGACGGCAAAGCATCTGCCTACAATGTGGGAAACCCAGGTTCGATTCCTAGGTTGGGAGGATCCCCTGGAGAAGGCAATGGCACCCCACTCCAGTACTCTTGCCTGGAAAATCCCACGGACGGAGTATCCTGGTAGGCTACAGTCCATGGGGTCGCAAAGAGTCGGACACAACTGAGCGACTTCACTTTCACTTTCCCCATCACTTAAAAGCAATATTCATGCATCAAACTTCACACATCAAATCAGTATTTTGCTGGGAAAACTCTCTCAGCAGTTCTTTGCCCACTGTAAGGTTCCTGGCAGAACACTGCCTGTAGCCATAGGGAGCACAGACAGCAGTCAAGCTGCAGCCTGCACCTCACTCAATGATTGTTCCCCCAGCCCAGCTCCCTGCTTTGGACATGTTCTTCTTTGGTGCCAGACCTCAGCTCTCTCCCTCTTCTGTCTGGGTTGGATCACACTGCATTCCAGGACCAAGCACTGACCTCTGGCTCTGCTCTGGTTTCCCCTTGGGAGGTTGATTCCTGCCATTCACGAGATGTCACAAATACAGCAAGGATGGCTTCCTCCCACAACCTGGAGAGGCTCCTGGATACTGGCACTAGCAGATCCATGGCACCTCCAACTCCATACTCATGAGCAGGAGACAATGCACCCATGCCCCACCTCCTCGGGTACCACACTGGCTGCTCTGCTTCTCCACAAGGACATGGCGCAGCTTCCAGAGAAGCCAAGTCAGGAACGTGAGTGCAAAGGTCAGGCTAACTGGGGTCACACCCAACTTCTAATTCGTAAGCTAGAGTGAGCCATTTTTAAAAATATTTATTTATTTATTTGGCTGCACTGGTTCTTACTTGTGGTATGCGGGATCTAGTTCCTTGGCCAGAGATCAAACTCTGGCCCCCTATGTTGGAAGTACAAATCTTAACCACCAGACCATGAGGAAGGTCCCTAGAGTGGGACATTTAACCTAAGACTTCATTAACTCACTGATAACATTGGGTTCGGAGAAGGCAATGGCACCCCACTCCAGTACTCTTGCCTGGAAAATCCCATGGACGGAGGAGCCTGGTGGGCTGCAGTCCATGGGGTCGCGAAGAGTCGGAGACGACTGAGCGACTTCACTTTCACCTTTCACTTTCATGCATTGGAGAAGGAAATGGCAACCCACTCCAGTGTTCTTGCCTGGAGAATCCCAGGGACGGGGAAGCCTGGTGGACTGCCGTCTATGGGGTCGCACAGAGTCAGACACGACTGAAGTGACTTAGCAGCAGCAGCAGCAGCAACATTGGGTTAATGACAGCACTTTCATAATATAGTTAAGTAAAATCTTATTTAATAAGATTAAATAATCCCTATTATGTATTGTGCTCAGTAAAGTTCAGTTAGGTAATAACACTATTACTGTGCTCAGCACAATGCATGAAGCTTAGTATATGCTTTCTAAGTATTGTGGAAATGACAATGGTGATGGTGATGATGATAATGATGAAAACAGTGATGGCAATGATGATGCAAGACCTCGCCAAAAGACTTTAGAACTACTGGCTTCCTAAATAATTAGCACAAAGAGCAAGAAGAGATTAAAAAAAGCCTTCTTAAATGAACAGTGCAAAGAAATAGAGGAAAACAACAGAATGGGAAAAACTAGAGATCTCTTCAAGAAAATCAGAGCTACCAAGGGAACATTTCATGCAAAGATGGGCACAATAAAGGATAGAAACAGCAAGGATCTAACAGAATAAGAAGAGATTAAGAGATGGCAAGAATATACAGGAGAACTATGCAAAGAAGGTCTTATGACCAAGATAACCACGATGGTGTGGGCACTCACCTAGAGCCAGACATCCTGGAGTGTGAAGTCAGGTGGGCCTTAGAAAGCATCACTACGAACAAAGCTAGTGGAGGTGATGAAATTCCAGCTGAGCTATTTCAAATCCTAAAAGATGATGCTGTTAAAGTGCTGCACTCAAAATGCCAGCAAATTTGGAAAACTCAGCAATGGCCACAGGACTGGAAAAGGTCAGTTTTCATTCCAATCCCAAGAAGGGCTGTGCCAAATTAGGTTCAAACTACCAGACAATTGCACTCACTTCACATGCTAGCAAGGTAATGTTCAAAATACTTCGAGCTGAGTCTCAACAGTACATGAACTGAGAACTTCCAGATGTTCAAACTGGATTTAGAAAAGGCAGAGGAACCAGAGATCAAATTGTCAACATCCACTGGACCAAAGAAAAAGCAAAACAGTTCCAGAAAAACATCTACTTCTGCTTCATTGACTACACTAAAGCCTTTGACTGCGTGGATCACAACAACCTGGAAAATTCTTAAAGATATGGGAATACCAGACCACCTCATCTGTCTCCTGAGAAACTTAAATGTAGGTCAAGAAGCAACAGTTAGAACCAGACTTGGGACAATGGACTAGTTTAAAATTGGGAAAGGAATACGTCAAGGCTGTATATTGTTACTCCGCTTATTTAACTTACATGCAGAGTACAACATGCGAAATGCCGGGCTGAATGAAGCACAAGCTGGAATCAAGGTTGCCAGCAGAAATATTAACAACCTCAGATATGCAGATGAGATACCACTCCAATGGCAGAAAGCAAAGAGGAACTAAAGAGCCTTTTGATGAAGGTAAAAGAGGAGAATGAAAATGGTGTGAAAAAGCTGGCTTAAAACTCAACATTCAGAAAACTAAGATCATGGCACCCAGTTCCCTCCCTTCATGGCAAACAGATGGGGAAAAAGTGGAAACGGTGACTGACTTAATTTTCTTGGGCTCCAAAATCACTTCGGACTGTGACTGAAAGTGAAAGTGAAGTTGCTCAGTTGTGTCCACCTCTTTGCAACACGATGGACAGAGGAGCCCACCAGACTCCTCTGTCCATGGAATTTTCCAGGCAAGAGTACTGGAGTGGGTTGCCATTTCCTTCTCCAGAGGATCTTCCTGACCCAGGGATCAAACCCAGGTCTCCCACATTGCAAGGCAGATGCTTTACCGTCTGAGCCACAGGGAAGCCCTCAGACTGTGACTGCAACCATGAAATTAAAAGATGCTTACTCCCTGGAAGAAAAGCTATGACAAACCTAGACAGCACATTAAAAAACAGAGACATCACTTTGCTGACAAAGGTCCATATAGTCAAAGCTATGGTTTTTCCAGTAGCCATGTATAGATGTGAGAGTTGGACCATAAAGAAGGGTGAGTGCCAAAGAACTGATGCTTTTGAATTGTGGTGCTGGAGAAGACTCTTGAGAATCCCTTGAACTGCAAGGAGATGAAACTAGCCAACCCTAAAGGAAATCAACCCAGAATATTCATTGGAAGGACTGATGCTGAAGCTGAAGCTCCAGTACTTTGGCCACCAGATACAAAGAGCCGACTCACTGGAAAAGACCCTGATGCTGGGAAAGATTGAAGGCAGGAGGAGAAGGGGTGTGACAGAAGGTAAGATGGTTAGATGGCATCACCGACTCAATAGACGTGAGTTTGAGAGAACTCTGAGAGAAAGTGAGGGACAGGGAAGCCTGGTGTCATGGCGTCTCAAAGGGTGGGGCATGACTTAGCAACTGAACAACCACAACTAATTAACCCCCTAGAATCATGCCCCATTAACTTTCCTAGATATCAAGGAATGAAATGCCTGGATCCTTCCAGAGGAAAGGCACTCTGACAAAGCTATGGCAGTGCCCTGAAATGGCCAACTACACTTACCCAGAATCCTCCAAAACTACAAGGTAAAGCCTTGCCACTTTCCATGTTCTTGAGGCTTCCAAGAGTCCATCTGAGGCTTGTACAATTTTATAACACTCATCCTGGAGCCATTTTTCCTCTTCCCACAAACCTGCCCAGTCATTCTGTATTACTTTTGTTCCTTGCTCATACTTTCGATGCCATATTTAACCTCTTTAAACACAGTAAACTTGGGTATCTCAGGTTCAGCATTTGATAATTACAGCGAAAGTCTACAGGCCAAACTGGGCTGTGTGCAGTGTCTGTTAGTAGTGCCTGGCTTCCGAAGGATTTGATGATGTGTTGACTGTGAGCCCGGGTTTACTGGGACTTTAACTGTAGGGAGTCTGTGAAGCCTGTGAGGAAGATGTGTTTCTCCAGGGGCCATCTGCATCCATCTCTGCCAGGCCAAGCAGCATTGTCAATCCAGGATCCCTTTACATCCAATTCTAGTTTGGGCTTTTGGTTTGTTTTTCCTTACACCTCAGGAGTAGTCCCCAGAAGTGCCTGCTTCTGGTTACAAATTCTTAAGAGAGACTTTACACCACACAGTGCCAGGGTTAAGAAAGGCAAATTTCCCTGCTAAATCCCTTGCAAGCCCGCACCCCCACAGGTCACTCTTTTAAGGTCCTAAATTCCAATGGTAGCTTCAAGCTCACTCCCCCATTCTGTAAAAGCCCTGGGTTTCTTTCTTGCCTCCAGAATGCAGTCTTTATAGACCAGGTTCTAGGTCACCAAAAATCAGCAACTATCCCATGGGAGGCCACCAGCTTCCATGCTGGTTTTCCTCTCTGCTTTCTCTACATTTCAGGATTATAAGCATTTCTCTCACTTTTTAGCCAGACCAGCCTCGTGATTTAAATGACAAATATTTTTCACATTTTATCCAGCATTTCTAGGGTTTTACATTAGATAAGTTTTACAAAATAGCTAGTCCATCCATGATACAACCAGGAATAGCCTGGATTTTAATCTGATGTTAAAATTTACTCAGTATTTTGTTTCCAGGGATTAGAATGACTTGTCTGCCTCTCCTTGTCATCTGCTTCAATAATCATGGTGTTCCTGCTATACTGTGAAGCCCCCATGAACTCACCTGTCTGAGTTGTCTCTTATTACCTCCTCTCATTTTCCATTAAGCTCTGGCTCTTCACCACGAATTTTCCCAACCAGGTCTGCCCACAGGAGAAAGGTTACTGCATAATTATTATTTTATTCTGTGACTTCAAGCAAGATTTCTAGGAAATTTAGTTCTTGACAGGTACCATAAAATTACACAAAGAAAGATGGGGATTAATTACATTCTCGTTAAGATAAGTCCTACTAAAGAGATGATATGGAATAGTATGGCACTTTATACATTATCTGTCATAAAATACACCACACACAAAACTATCTAATTATGTTTCCAACCACCTCAGGGATATAACTGTCTACATCCTATAATGCCTTCATTATCTTAAAATTAATCATGAAAGACTCTGAAAAGATTCACTAATAGCCCCTGCAAAACACCCCCATATTGTTCTTTCTCTGAAGCTCAAGTATAGGGATTTCAAGCCTAGCCTCTGAGATAAACAACCTGGGTCTGAGTCCTTACTCTGATCCTTAGAGGTGAGAGCCAACAGCAGGTCACTTCGTCTCTATGAGCCTCCAGTCCTCACTTACACAACAGAGATAACAGCTCCTCCTTTCTAGAACCACATCAGGGTTTAAATAAGAGCATTTATAAAAGCCTTGGTACAGTTCCTGGTACATAGGTTGCCTTCAATAAAAAAAACAGCTAAAAGAATGAATTCTATTACTACCTAGTTTTTAAAAAATACCCAGCATTCTTATAAATGGAGTAGTAAGCACAACTGGACCAACATCAGTAAAGTGTAAGAAAGCCAAGAGATTTGTTTAAGGACTGGAGATTAATGTGTGCTGACCTGATCACTCTTCTACTTGTTACTCTGTGGAGCCAACCCACTCTCCAAGATGGTCAGTCAGGAGAAAGCCTAAATTCAGGATCTGTAATAGCTGGTTGTGTGACTTGGTATCATTAGCACAAGTACATACAGTTCTATACTATTGCCCAGTTCATTTATCAGCTGTTCGTGCACTTGTCCACTCTGGGGCAGATTCAAGCTCCCAGCCACTGTACAGGCTGCTCCTCTGCCTGGAATATTCTGTGGTCTTTCTTGGGCTGCTGCTGCTGCTGCTGCTAAGTTGCTTCAGTCGTGTCCGACTCTGCACAACCCCATAGACGGCAGCCCACCAGGCTCCCCCGTCCCTGGGATTCTCCAGGCAAGAATACTGGAGTGGGGTGCCATTGCCTTCTCCATTCCTTGGGCTAAGTCCTACCTATTCTCTAGATACAAGGTTGGATGCCACCTCCTCCAGATTCTCCAGAGTTACAAAGTGCCCTGCTCAGAGTTCCTAGAGCATTTCCTCTTCACACCATTAACCACCCTGGACTATGATTAAATGCTCATGTGTTTGGATCCTCAGTAAGGTAAGATATATTAGGATAGGAAGCATGTTTTTCCTTGATCAGAACTAAATCCAAACACTAGTACAATGGCTGACAGGCATTAAATACTGGTAGGATGAATGAATGAATGAAACTTGACAAACTATACTAAAGACTTCTTTTTTCCACAGACATCATTTAGAGGTATTAGAAATATCAAAGGTGTTTGATCACTCAGGCAGTGATCATTAGACCTAAATATCTAACAGAGGTAATCAAACTGAAGAAATGGCACAGACATACACTTAAAACACTATCTTCTTGGTGAAAGCCAAGTAGAGCCTAAAGGCAAGAATACTTCACCAGGGGATCTTCCCAACCCAGGGACTGAACCTGCATCTCCTGCATTGGTGGGCATATTCTTTATCACTGAGCCACTATGTGGTACACAGTCACTAAATAAACATTATCTGAATAACTGAATGGAGAAGGCAATGGCACCCCACTCCAGTATTCTTGCTTGGAAAACCCCATGGACGGAGGAGCCTGGTAGGCTGCAGTCCATGGGGTCTCTAGGAGTCAGACACGACTGAGTGACTTCACTTTCACCTTTCACTTTCATGCATTGGAGAAGGAAATGGCAACCCACTCCAGTGTTCTTGCCTGGAGAATCCCTGGGATGGGGGAGCCTGGTGGGCTGCCGTCTATGGGGTCGCACAGAGTCGGACACGACTGAAGCTACTTAGCAGCAGCAGCAGCAGAATAACTGAATAGCACCCTTGCATTTTTCACTCATCAACCTCAACACTTTGCCTATGGTTAAATCGTTAACTTTCAGCAATCCACCTCCAGCCTTCATTTTGGGGATGTACTTTAAATAATACTATAGTTGATCTTTCTTTTTTTTTCAGTGAATATATATGGTATTCTATTAATTTCATTTAGGAGCTTTTAAAAATAATATGATGGTCCAGTGGTTAAAACTCCACACTTCCACTGCAGGGGGCATGGTTTGATCCCTGGGTCAGGAAGTTCCATATGGCATGCAGTGTGGACAAAAGATAAAATCAATCAATAAGCAAATATATATCAGGTGATCACTAATATTTTACTAGTATGTGGACAGGTGGTTTTCTTTTCATTAATTGTAGGATGAGGGCTTTTTAATTTTTTGTTTTTATTGAAATATAGTTGACTCACAATGTCGTGTTAGTTTCTGGTGCACAACAAAGTGATTCAGTGACACATTTTTTTCCATATAGGTTATTACAAGGAACTGAATATACTTCCCTGTGTTATACAGTCAGACTCTGTTGTTCATCTATTTTATATATAGCAGTTTGTATCTGCTAATCCCAAACTCCTAACTTTCCTCTTTGGTAACCATGACTTTGTTTTCTATCTCTGTGATTCTGTTTCTGTTTCATAGATAAGTTCATTTATGTCATGTTTTGGATTCCACGTATTAGTTGAGTTCAGTTGCTCAGTTGTGTCCGACTCTGCGACCCCATGAACCACAGCATGCCAGGCCTCCCTGTCCATCACCAACTGCCAGAGTCCACCCAAACGCATGTCCATTGATTTGGTGACGCCATCCAACCATCTCATCCTCTGTCCTCCCCTTCTCCTCCTGCCCTCAATCTTTCCCAGCATCAGGGTCTTTTCCAATGAGTCAGCTCTTTGCATGAGATGGCCAAAGTATGGGAGTTTCAGTTTCAACATCAGTCCTTCCAAAGAACACCCAGGACTCATCTCCTTTAGGATGAACTGGTTGGATCTCCTCACAGTCCAAGGGACTCTCGGGAGTCTTCTCCAACACCACAGTTCAAAAGCATCAATTCTTCAGCACTCAGCTTTCTTTATAGTCCAACTCTCACATCCATACATGACCACTGGAAAAATCACAGCCTTGACTAGACAGACCTTTGTTGACAAAGTAATGTCTCTGCTTTTTAATATGCTGTCTAGGTTGGTCATAACTTTCCTTCTAAGGAGTAAGCATCTTTTAATTTCATGGCTGCAATCACTATCTGCAGTGATTTTGGAGCCCAGAAAAATAAAGTCAGCCACTGTTTCCCCATCTATTTGCCATGAAGTGATGGGGCCGGATGCCATGATCAGATCCCTGGGTCAGGATGATCCCTTGGAGAAGGGAATGGCTACTCACTCCAGTATTCTTGCCTGGAGAATCCCACGGATGGAGGAGCCTGGCAGGCTACAGTCCATGGGTTGCAAAGAGTTGGACACGACTAAGCTACTAACACTTTTTTATACACACACACACACATATATACACATGCACACACACAAATATGTGCTTTCCTGGTGGCTCAGTGGTGAAGAACCCGTCTGCCAATGCAGGAGATGCAGGTTTGATCCCTGGATCAGGAACATCCCCTGGAGAAGGAAATGGCAACCCACTCCAGTATTCTTGCCTGGGAAACCCCATGGACAGAGGAGCCTGGTGGGCTGCAGTCCATGGGGTTGCAAAAGAGTCAGACATGACTTAGCAACTAAACAACAACATACATACATATGTGTGTGTGTATACCTACCTCTTCTTTATCCATTCACCTGTCAGTGGGCATTTAGGTTGTTTCCATGTCTTGGCTATTATAAATAGTACTGCTATGAACATATAGGTGCATATACCTTTTTGAGTTACAGATTTTTCTGGATATATACCAGAGGGATTGCTGGGGTATATGGCAATTTGATTTTTCATTTTTGTGGGAACTGACATACTGTTTTCACAAGTGAACTTATTTATGAAACAGAAACAGACTCACAGATATAAAGAACAGACTTGTGGTTGCCAAGGGTTGTGGGGAAGGATGGACTGAAAGTTTGGGATTAGCAGATGCAAACTATTATTTATAGAACACATAACTCTCCAAAGAAGCCACACCAATTTAAATTCCCACCAACAGTGTAGGCAGGTCCCCTTTTCTCCACACCCTCTCTAGCATTTATTGCTTGTGACTTTTTTTTATGCACCATAGCCCACCAGGCTCCTCTGTCCATGGGATTCTCCCAACAAGGATATCATGCTCTTCTCTGGGGGATGATCTTGACCCAGGGATCGAACCCGTGACTCTTACATCCCCTGCACTGGCAGGCAGGTTCTTTACCACTAACATCACCTGGGAAGCCCAGCTGATTCTTTACTCAGTCTTAAAATCAGGTTTTTTTTTCCCCTAACATTTCCTACTACTCTTCAAAGTACACTGTAATGCTTGATGGTAAGGACTGAGCTCTGAATACAAAGCCACACAAACTCCTCCAGGAAACAGTTGCTGGGCAGCCTGCTAAGCACCCAACATGGGAATGTTACATTCCCACCAGGCGTGGGCTTCCCCACTGAGATTCAAGTGACCGCTGATGCAGCGTTTCTGTGAAGAGCTTAAACACCACCTCAGTTCAGTTCAGTCACTCAGTCGTGTCCAACTCTTTGTGACCCCATGAACCAGAGCACGCCAGGCCTCCCTGTCCATCACCAGCTCCCGGAGTCCACCCAAGCCCATGTCCATTGAGTCGGTGATGCCATCCAACCATCTCATCCTCTGTCCTCCCCTTCTCCTCCTGCCCTCAATCTTTCCCAGCATCAGGGTCTTTTCCAATGAGTCAGCTCTTTGCATGAGGTGGCCAAAGTATGGGAGTTTCAGCTTCAACATCAGTCCTTCCCATGAACATCCAGGACTGATCTCCTTTAGGATGGACTGGTTGGATCTCCTTGCAGTCCAAGGACTCTCAGGAGTCTTCTCCAACACCACAGTTCAAAAGCATCAATTCTTTGGTGTTCAGCTTTCTTTATAGTCCAACTCTCACATCCATACATGACCACAGGAAAAACCATAGCCTTGACTAGATGGACCTTTGTTGGCAAAGTAACGTCTCTGATTTTTAATATGCTGTCTAGGTTGGTCATAACTTTCCTTCCAAGGAGTAAGCGTCTTTTAATTTCATGGCTGCAATCACCATCTGCAGTGATTTTGGAGCCCAGAAAAATAAAGTCAGCCACTGTTTCCACTGTTTCCCCATCTATCTGCCATGAAGTGATGGGACCAGATGCCATGATCTTAGTTTTCTGAATGTTGAGCTTTAAGCCAACTTTTTCACTCTCCTCTTTCACTTTCATCAAGAGGCTCTTTAGTTCTTCTTCACTTTTTGTCATAAGGGTGGTGTCGCCTGCGTATCTGAGGTTATTGATATTCTCCCGGCAATCTTCATTCCAGCTTGTGCTTCCTCCAGCCCAGCATTTCACATGATGTACTCTGCATAGAAGTTAAATGAGAAGGGTGACAATATACAGCCTTGACGTACTCCTTTTCCTATTTGGAACCAGTCTGCCCTTCCATGTCCAGTTCTAACTGTTGCTTCCTGACCTGCATACAGGTTTCTCAAGAGACAAGTCAGGTGGTCTGGTATTTCCATCACTTTCAGAATTTTCCACAGTTTATTGTGATCCACACAAAGGCTTTGGCATAGTCAATAAAGCAAAAATATATGTATTTCTGGAACTCTTTTGCTTTTTCGATGATCCAGCGGATGTTGGCAATTTGATCTCTGGTTCCTCTGCCTTTTCTAAAACCAGCTTGAACATCTGAAAGTTCAAGGTTCACGTATTGCTGAAGCCTGGCTTGAGAATTTTGAGCATTACTTTACTAACATGCGAGATGAGTGCAATCGTGTGGTAGTTTGAGCATTCTTTGGCATTGCCTTTCTTTGGGGTTGGAATAAAAACTGACCTTTTCCAGTCCTGTGGCCACTGCTGAGTTTTCCAGATTTGCTGGCATATTGAGTGCAGCACTTTTATAGCATCATCTTTCAGGAGTTGAAATAGCTCAACTGGAATTCCATCACCTCCACTAGCTTTGTTTGTAGTGATACTTCCTAAGGCCCACTTGACTTCACATTCCAGGATGTCTGGCTCTAGGTGAGTGATCACACCATCGTGATTATCTGGGTCATGAAGATCTTTTTCGTACAGTTCTTCTGTGTATTCTTGCCACCTCTTCTTAATATCTTCTGCTTCTGTTAGATTCCTACCATTTCTGTCCTTTATTGAGCCCATCTTTGCATGAAATATCCCTTGGTATCTCTAATTTTCTTGAAGAGATCTCTAGTCTTTCCCATTCTGTTGTTTTCCTCTATTTCTTTGCATTGATCGCTGAGGAAGGCTTTCTCTTCTCTCCTTGTTATTCTTTGGAACTCTGCATTCAGATGCTTATATCTTTCCTTTTCTCCTTTGCTTGTCACTTCTCTTCTTTTCACAGCTATTTATAAGGCCCCCTCAGACAGTCATTTTGCTTTTTTGCATTTCTTTTTCTTGGGGATGGTCTCGATTCCTGTCTCCTGTACAATATCATGAACCTCCGTCCATAGTTCATCAGGCACTCTATCAGATCTAGTCCCTTAAATCTATTTCTCACTTCCACTGTATAGTGCTAAGGGATTTGATTTATGTCATACCTGAATGGTCTAGTGGTTTTCCCTACTTTCTTCAATTTCAGCCTGAATTTGGCAATAAGGAGTTCATGATCTGAGGCACAGTCAGCTCCCGGTCTTGCTTTTGTTGACTGTATAGAGTTTCTCCATCTTTGGCTGCAAAGAATATAATCAATCTGATTTCGGTGTTGACCATCTGGTGATGTCCGTGTGTAGAGTCTTCTCCTGTGTTGTTGGAAGAGGGTGTTTGCTATGACCAGTGCGTTCACTTGGCAGAACCTTATTAGCCTTTGCCCTGCTTCATTCTGTACTCCAAGGCCAAATTTGCCTGTTACTCCAGGTGTTTCTTGACTTCCCACTTTTGCATTCCAGCCCCCTATAATGAAAAGGACATCCTTTTTGGGTGTTAGTTCTAGGAGGTCTTGTAGGTCTCATAGAACCGTTCAACTTCAGCTTCTTCAGCGTTACTGGTTGTGGCATAGCCTTGGATTACCGTGATACTGAATGTTACCACCACCTGGCTTCCAGCTAAACTACTGCTCATTCTTGGTCTTTCTGGGGAGAAAATTCCTCAGCACTTTCTGCACAGGTTTATCTCTGATCTGAACAACCTGTGTTTTCATTAAGATTACATAATTCAGAACAGCACCTGGAGGGACCATCTGATCTTTGCTTGGCATCTACCCACATACCCAACAAGCAGGATAACTGCCGTGGGGGCCTGCACACTCTGTCAATGCCAAATGGCCAAGGATGATTGCCCTGCCTTGGCTAAGGAAGACTGATCTGCTTCAAACATAGGAAATGACTGGTGAAACTTGCCTGCTGCTAGATACCTGTTCATATTTCTCTACGCAGGTCAGTGATCTTTTTCTTCCCATATACATTCCTCTTGGGAACTCTGAAGCTAACAAGGAGGCCAGCTGTGGCACCTGGGTTAACATTCCCATGTGTTTCTGTCCCTGACGCCATGACACAGGAACAAGCTAAGACATGATTGAAAAGATGGAAGAGCGATGAGATGGGGAAGACTGAGAAACTCTGACAGGGTCTAACTTCCCTTATTGTTGATTATTATCTGAACTTTTATTTTTAAACCACAAAGCCTTGAAATTCATGAATAATACAAGAAATCTGTAAAATGCCACTTTTCTGGAATAACCAGGACATTAAAATGCAAATTGCAGTTCCACACACAGCTGTACTCGATGTGACAAATTAAGCTCCTCTTATTCCTAGTCTTGACATTTACCTTCAAGATGTTTGTTCGATGTAGAGAGAAAGAGCAAGCAAGAAGCAGAGGAGAGGAATGGCCACAACAACCCCCCAGGAGGCCAGCCTCCATGAGATGCCCTCAGGGGGTGAAAGGCCTCCCTGGGACCCTCCTTCCCCCCCAGCAGAGAGCAAGGGAAAAGCCATCTTCTGCATTGTCACACTTTGTCAAGAAAACCTTCTCCTAAAAACAGCATTCTTTCATGATAACAATCCGTCTTCAGAATGAGTAGGACAGAAATCTAGAAACGGAGTAAACTGGAAAACTTATATGAGTCCCTGTTGGACCCCTAACTCCACACTTTGTTCACTCAGCTAGACTCACAAAGCCCATTCTCAAACCTTCCCTTCAGTTCAGTTCAGTCGCTCAATCGTGTCCGACTCTTTGCGACCCCATGAATCGCAGCACTCCAGGCCTCGCTGTCCATCACCAACTCCTGGAGTTCACTCAGACTCATGTCCATCAAGTCGGTGGACCATCCAGCCATCTCATCCTCTGTCGTCCCCTTCTCCTCTTGCCCCCAATCCCTCCCAGCATCAGAGTCTTTTCCAATCAGCTCTTCGCATGAGGTGGCCAAAGTACTGGAGTTTCAGCTTTAGCATCAGTCCTTCCAATGAACACCCAGGACTGATCTCCTTTAGAATGGACTGGTTGGATCTCCTTGCAGCCCAAGGGACTCTCAAGAGTCTTCTCCAACACCACAGTTGAAAAACATCAATTCTTTGGTGCTCAGCTTTCTTCACAGTCCAACTTTCACATCCATACATGACCACTGGAAAAACCATAGCCTTGACTAGACGGACCTTTGTTGGCAAAGTAATGTCTCTGCTTTTGAATATGCTATCTAGGTTGGTCATAACTTTCCTTCCCTTAGTAGTCAACATATTTCTTTAGGAGGAATACCTACTATGAGCCTGGAACACTTAGGATCCATCAGCAAATAGCACAGACCAAGCTCACTGACTGGGGGTGGGGGATGAAGAACCAACACTTCATCAGCTGCAGTGCTAAGTGTTTTACATAGGAGACCACCCAATCCCCAGGAAACGGAGGCACAGAGAAGGTATTTATCTAGTGAACTTGCTGGGATGTGAACCCCTGCACCCTGGACCAAGAATCAGCATGCTTATCCACTTCATTAGATTACCTTTCTCTATAGCCTTGTCCGGGCTTCCCAGGTGACTCAGTGGTAAAGAATCCACTTGCCAATGCAGGAGATGCAGGTTTGATCCCCAGGTCAGGAAGATCCCCTGGAGAAGGAAATGGCAACTCACTCCAATATTCTTGCCTGGAGAATCCTGGACAGAGGAGCCTGGTAGACTACAATCCATGGGGCCACAAAAGAGTCGGACACAACTTAGGGACTAAACAACAACAAAGGCCTCCTCCACTTGCTATTTGTCTACAATAAAGTGCAAACCTCCCAAGGACAGGGTCCACACCCTAGTTATCTTGGGAACCCACCACTCACAACCCATGTATAGTTTAGGTTGCATGTATCCTAAGTCATTTCAGTCGCGTCCAACTCTTTCTGACCCCAAGGACTGTAGCCCGGCAGGCTCCTCTGTCCACGGAATTCTCCAGGCAAGAATACTCCAGGGGATCTTCCTGACCCAGAGGTCGAACCTGCGTCTCTTGTGTCTCCTGCATTGGTAGGGTGATTCTTTACCACTGGCGCCACCCCAGTGTTCTTGTCTGGAGAATCCATGGACAGAGGAGCCTGGTGGGCCACAGTCCATGGGGTCACAAAGAGTTGGACACAACTGAGTTGACTACAAACAGCACACAGTGCCACCTGGGAAACCTTATGGATACTCAATAAATACTTACTGAATAAACAAATCTTCTATTACTACTAAATTATCCTGGAGCTACAACAGCAAATGTTAGCGCCATCTAGTGGAAAGAGGCCTGGCACAGGAAAGACTGCTATATTACGGAGTGGTTGACACCAATAGTCAAAGGTAGCCAAAGGTTATAGCAATTATCTGGGTGACACAGGAAAATGTCTTCATGTAGGTGCCTTGCCATCATCCTACAGACCGCTGGCACTTGATCTGATAACCTAATGCTAGTTGCCTACTATATAAAATTAACATTCCAAACCCAAATCAGATCAAGCCGTAGCATTTTTAAAGGATCAACAAAGCAGAACATTTTAAGCAGAATTCTTCTGAAAAACCCATGATCATGGACACAGCATAATAGGGAAGATCTCAAATTCTTATAGGAAAGACCTACAAACATGTATCTACAATATACGGTACTAACATTGCAAAAAGCAGATGACACCAATCATTTAGAGACCAAAAATTCAATTGGGTCCAGATATAAAGCCCAAAAGGGCTTCCCAGGTGGCTTGGTGGTAAAGAATCTGCCTGTCAATGCAGGAGACACAGGTTTGATCCCTAGTTCAGGAAGATGCCCTGGAGAAGGAAATGGCAACCCACTTCAGTATTCTTGCCTGGGAAATCCAATGGAGAGAGGAGCCTGGTAGCCTACAGTCCATGGGGTTACCAAGAATTGAACATGACTGAGTGACTAAGCAGCAGCAACATAAAGTCCAAAAAGAATATGACTGTTTCTGACCTCTACTCCTCAGGAACCCACTGTATATTCTTTTACTAAATATTAGCTAATTGTGCTATCAATTTATTAGTATAAAATAAGAATGAAGCCTCTATATAAACCAAATTGCATTTACCTCTTAAGACCTCTTATTAAAAACAATAGGAAAAGTAAGAATATTTTATTTTAATCTTATTTGCTTTTCCCCTTTGACAAAAAGTTAAAATAAAAAAAAAGAACAAAAGAAGTCAATGAAAAATGCAGGCAAACATTGTTATAGGCAAAAGTCAGAAAGAGTCTGTAAACTTTTAAGCCCCACTTCATAACCAGGAAAACTCCTATTCATCCTTCAAGACCTTGCTCAAGTGTCACATCCACTGTGACGTTCTTCCCTTCTGGGTCCCACCTACAGCTGCACACCCTCATTACTAAGATCCTCTGCTGCGACCCCATGGACTGCAGCCCACCAGGCTCCCCCGTCCCTGGGATTCTCCAGGCAAGAATACTGGAGTGGGTTGCCATTTCTTTCTCCAATGCATGAAAGTGAAAAGTGAAAATGAAGTCGCTCTGTCGTGCCCAACTCTTAGCAACCCCATGGACTGCAGCCTTCCAGGCTCTTCCGTCCATGGGATTTTCCAGGCACGAGTACTGGAGTGGGGTGCCATTGCCTTCTCCAACTAAGACCCTCTAGTACCTGAGAAATAACACTATCATATGATTCATATCACATCATATTATAACCATGACCTGACATCCTTCTCCTACCTTCCTCATGAAGTTTCTCCGTACATCCACCAGCTCTATAACTACTGAAACCAGAAGTAAATAATGATCATTTGAAACAAATATTATTTCTTTCTTCCTAAGCTATTCTTTGTATTATTACACAACAAAAAAGCTCTTGAAAATAGCATAAAGACACAGCAATTCTCAAGGCCTTTACCCTGACTCTCTGTTTGTGGGTTTTTTCCCCTATGTGGTTTTCAAAACTAATCCTGCTGACAAAATCATCACTGAAAATGTAAAATAGAAGAAATAACCAAGGACTTTGGTTTTCAATGCTATTTTTGTCTGTTCTGCCCACGATAAAACTGTGTCAGGAAGGACACCCCACACACATCAGTGCATCTGCCTGAACTGCAAAGAATGTGGAAAGGCTCACTAGGAACATCAAATCCACTTCATAAATCCAAGTGCCCAGACACGATCTGTCTCTTTAAATGTTCTTGGCAAATGTATGACTGAAGGTTAACAGACAATTAAGAATCTCTCTAGCTCCATGAAAATGATAAATAAAACAGAAAGATCAGCCTTGCATGATTACATAAAATCAGCTACAATTAAACAAAAATAAGCCACTGGGGAAAGCAGTGTGCTTGCTAAATGCATGTTACTCGTATACTGTGATAGTTAAATGTTTGGATTTGGAGAGATCACAAAGCCAGAATTTAAATCCATGCTCCGCCATTATGCCTCATATCTGTAAAATGGAAAGAATAAAATACAATCCTGGGTTTGTTATGAGCACTTTGCAGAGTGTCTGACATACAATAAACATTCAATAAATATTAAAAAGTTATCATCCTTTATCTTATCTCATTTATTTATTCATTAGTTCAAGAAAATAAACATTTAGTGCTAACACTAAATATTGTGCTGGAGACATTCATACATCATGGCAATTCCTATCTGGAAAAATGAAAAGATTTTATACTATGAAACTTTTTGATGCCAATATCTTTCATTCTAGTCATGTGAGTAATAAAACATGGCTTCCAGGGTTCTACAAATATCTGATTTAAATTTCATTGTGAAAATATCAATGATGAAAATATATCAATCATTTTTGGGAACTATGCTATAAAGCATCACCCATACTTGTGTTCTGTATTAAACTTTAACACAAAGCAGATCCCAAGTGACTTAATTTGTGCTGCCTTGTTATCTCTGCTTTCTTCTGGAGCCTTCATGATAAAGTTTCCTCATGGATATATTTGAACTTTATGGGAATGTGATGCTGATTAAGAAGATCTTTTCTTGTTTTGTTTCACTAAAATTCAGACCTACCCATGTCTACTCACAGAAAACCATACAAGCCAATACAGCACAACATATGTGTGTTCCGTTCAATTAAACGACATGATATATTCATAGGTATTTTTTGCCAAATGATGACGAATTAAAATAACCAAGGAACCCATTAATCGACTCTAAACTGAAACTTAACAATTACTTGCATGGGCTTGTTACCTAACTATGATATTAACTTGAAACAAGTACTTCCCACTCTTTTGAGTTACTGTAATAGTTAAATTGAAGAGCAAGCTATTAAAAAATACTACCATTTGCAATTATTCATCTGTGTGAGCCCCGATTTGCTTAATACCATGCAAAGAGAAAGAGAGTGTGCATGTACATGAGACACAGAGAGAGACACAGAATGAAAAGAGAGGGAAGATTAAATTGGATGCTTGTATTTATGTGACTAGAACTGTTTTCTATAAACAAATTTCACTGGAAGTTTATTATTGATAAATCAGCCTCATTGATCTTTTGGATGACTTTATAATAATCAAATGTCACAAATTCAAACTAACAGCTTATACTAACAAAATTCCCCTTTAATCTCTTCTACATATTTGAACCCTAGATGATGTTTCTTTTAAAAGAGAGGTTCAGAAAACTGTTCCAAGTGTTCTCTTTAGTGAGCCATTACCATAGGCCAGTAACTGTTATGTTCCTAGGTGAGACACAAAGAAAAATATTACCAAGTACCTGTCCACAAGGTTTAAATCTAGAAGAGACAGACATATTGACATTTACAATAAGGTAGTATGTGGGACGTGCCAACAAAGTAAGTGTGCAATTATATACAATACCTGGAGGAGTGAGGAGGCAGATTGGGGGATGATCAATTTCAACTGGAAAGTTAAAGAATTAGTATTTAATGAGTATTTAAGTTGCGCATTGAATATTGATTAGAATTCAACACAAAGATTAAACGGAAAGATTCAAAGGAAGAATGCTTAAGAAAAATGCATGATCCAGTGTGTATATATACATTTTTGTTCACGTCCACTGAAGGGAGGAGGGGAGGAGACAGAACATTCTGAGACAAGGCGAGCTTAAATTAAAATATGTCACAGCCCCTGAAACTGTACCTAGAATAAAGATGTACGTTTGGTATTTAACGTACATCTAATGAGCCAAAAGAGAAAATGTTTAAATTGAACTGTTGATATTGCCTTCCAGTTTTTTCTTTCAGCCAAGATACCATTATAATTTCCAGTAAGTTAAAGCTTGAAAATCCTCCTGTTTCTTGATCTTTCCTAACGATTTCTCACAAACATAAAAAGTATTCCAGTTTTTGACAAGAGTTTTATTTCTTCAAATTTTAAGTATCTGGTTATAGCTGCTCCATATAGTTCTTTGGTAGTTACCTGAGAAATCTCCAAGGCTGTCTTTGGTATAGTCTAAAAAATACATCATGAAATTAAAGAACTTTGAAAAAAGAAGAAACCATAAGATCAAGTAACTCAAGTTTCTCATTTTCAAAGGCATCTATAACCAATAAAAGTTAGACGATGCTGTTGAAATAATGAAATGAAACAGAAGGTGAAACCATTTTTTTTAACACAAAAACCACTAAAAAATATTTTTTTAAGTGTCACACAAGTTAACCACACAAGCTCTCAGCTCAGTTCAGTCGCTTGGTCATATCTGACTCTTTGCAATGCCATGCACTGCAGCACACCAGGCCTCCCTGCCCATCACCAACTCCAGGAACTTGCTCAAACTCACATCCACGGAATCAGTGATGCCATCCAACCATCTCATCCTCTGTTGTCCCCTTCTCCTCTTGCCTTCAATCATTCCCAGCATCAAGGTCTTTTCCAATGAGTCAGCCCTTAGCAACACATGGCCAAAATATTGGAGTTTCAGCTTCAGCATCAGTCCTTCCAATGAATATTCAGGACTGATTTCCTTTAGGATAGACTGGTTGGATCTCCTTGCAGTCCAAGGGACTCTCAAGAGTCTTCTCCAACACCATAGTTCAAAAGCATCAATTTTTTATGGTCCAACTCTCACATCCATACATGACTACTGGAAAAACCATAGCCTTGACTAGATGGACCTTTGTCGGCAAAGTAATGTCTCTGCTTTTTAATATGCTGTCTAGGTTGGTCATAACTTTTCTTCCAAAGAGTAAGTGTCTTTTAATTTCATGGCTGCAATCACCATCTGCAGTGATTTTGGAGCCCAAGAAAATAAAGTCTGTCACTGTTTCCATTGTTTCCCCACCTATTTGCCATGAAGTGATGGGACCAGATGCCATGATCTTAGTTTTTCGAATGTTGCGTTTTAAGCCAGTTTTTTCACTCTCCTCTTTCACTTTCATCAAGAGGCTCTTTAGTTCCACTTTGCTTTCTGCCATAAGTGTGGTGACATCTGCATATCTGAGGTTATTGGTATTTCTCCCAGCAATCTTGATTCCAGCTTGTACTTCATCCAGCCCAGCATTTCTCATGATGTACTCTGCATATAAGTTAAATAAGCATGGTGACAATATACAGTCTTGATGAACTCCCTTCCCAATTTGGACTGGTCTGTTATTCCCTGTCTGGTTCTAACTGCTGCTTCTTGACCTGCATAAAGATTTCTCAGGAGGCAGTTAAAGTGAAGTGAAGTGAAGTGAAAGTCGCTCAGTAGTGTCCGACTCTTCGTGACCCCATGGACTATACAGTCTGTGGAATTGTCTAGGCCAGAATAACGGAGTGGGTAGCTTTTCCCTTCTCCAGGGGATCTTCCTAACCCAGGGATCGAACCCAGGTCTCCCACATTGGAGGCAGATTCTTTACCAGCTGAGCCACCAGGGAAGCCCAGGGCAGGTAAGGTGGTCTGGTATTCCCATCTCTTTAAGAATTTTCCAGTTTGTTGTTATCCACACAGGCAAAAGATTTAGTGTAGTCAATAAAGTAAATGTTTTTCTGGAATTCTCTTGCTTTTTCTATGATCCAATGGATGTTGGCAATTTGAGATCAAATTGCCTACAGCCATACCAGATGGAAATAATTATAATTCTTGGTTTACACATTATTACAACACATTATCAACATTGCTCCATGTATGACTCTCTTTTTCATTTATTTTATTTATCTTTAAAAACACAGGGAACGGAGGGAGGAGCCAAGATGGCGGAGGAGTAGGACGGGGAGAACACTTTCTCCCCCACAAATTCATCAAAAGAGCATTTAAACGTCGAGTAAATTCCACAAAACAACTTCTGAATGCCGGCAGAGGACATCAGGCACCCAGAAAAGCAGCCCAACTCTTCGAAAGGAGGTAGGAAAAAATATAAAAGACAAAAAAAGAGACAAAAGAGGGAGGGACGGAGTTCCGTCCCGGGAAGGGAGTCTTAAAAAGAGAGAAGTTTCCAAACACCAGGAAACCCTCTCACTGCCAAATCTGTGCCGAGCTTTGGAAGCACAGAGGGCAACATAAAAGGGAGGGGAAAAAAAAATAAACAATTAAAAATCGCGGATTGTGAGCCCTACGGTAACTCCCCCAGCGGAGAAGCAGCGCGGACGCCTGCACACGGCATTAGCAAGCGGGGGCTGGGCAGGGAAGTGCGGCGCGGGCTGTGTCCCTTAGAGTAAGAATCAGGCCGAATGTCCTGAGCGCTATCTGAGCGAAATAATTTGGGCTAGCAAACCAGACTGTGGGATATCTACCACGCGAAAAGCCAGCCCTAACCTAAGACACCGCCAGGCCCGCGCACAGAACAAAGGACTGAACAGAGATAGCCGGCTGCAGACCTTCCCCCTCCGGTGACAGGCAGCCAGAGCCGGAAGGGGGACATCGCAGCCCCAGAGAGACACTATCTATAAAACTGTAAGCAGGCTTCTTTGCTAACTAAAACTTCTTGGGGGTCTGGACGGTCAACATCTGCCTGAGAAGGTGCGCCGGTTTTACACCCAGATAACCGAGTGGCGGGGAGGCGATAAGTCGCAGCATTGGCGCCTGCCAAACACCTCATCACCTGAGCTGCTCGGATCTGGGAAGAACACAAAACGCAGGCCCAACCGAGTCTGCGCCTCTGAGGACTACCCGAGTGCCTGAACCTGAGCGGCTTGGACCTGGGAGCTCAGCCCAGGGCCGGCCTCTGATTGTTCCCGGCGGAACAACCTAGAGCCCAAGCAGTGTGGGCAGGGAGGCTACACGCGCCGTGAGCGGGGGCAGACCCAGTGTGGCTGAGGCACTGCGAGCGCATGCCAGTGATATCTGTTTGCAGCATCCCTCCCTCCCTCCCCACAGCGCGGCTGAACAAGCGAGCCTAAATTAAAAAAAAAAAAAATAGTGTCCTCAACCATCCCCTTTGTGTCAGGGCGGGAACCAGACACTGAAGAGACCAGCAAACAGAAGAAGCTATAACAGAGGGAAACGCCTTGGAAGCTACAGGCCATAGATTAAAACCCTGTGGTTACTACGGATTACATAGGAAGGGGCCTATAGATCTTGAGAAATATAAGTCGGACTAAGGAACTGCCAAAAATGAACTGAACCCACAATACTCACAACAAAACCAGAGAAAGACCTAGATATATTTTTACTATTTTTACGATCAATCTTTCTTTCTTTCTTTTTTTTTTAATTAAAAAAAAAATTTTTTTAAGTCCTCTATTGTCCTTTAATTTTCACTTTTATAACTATTACTTTGCCAAAAAAAAAAAAAAGACCCTATTTTTTTTTTCTTCTTCAGCAAACTTCATATATATATTTTATAATTTTTTGACCGTGTTTTTTTTTTTCTTTTTTCTTTTTCTTCTTTTCTTTAACATTGTATTTTTGAAATTCCAAACTCTACTCTAGATTTTTAATTTTAGCCTTTTGATATATGTTATCAATTTTGTACCTATAGTTTTTTTCATAATTTCTGTGACTTTTTTTTTTTCCTCTGTTTCTTTCTCTTCTTCTTTTATATAACATCGTATATCTGCAATTCCAAACTCTACTCAAGATTTTTAATTTATGCTTTTTGGTATTTGATATCAATTTTGTACCTGTATTTTCTTTATAATTTTTGCGACATTGTTTTTGTTGGTTTGTTTGTTTTCTCTCTTTATTTTTCTTCTTCTTCTTCTTTTTTTTTTTTTTTTTTTTAACGTTGTATTTTTGAAATTCCAAACTCTACTCTAGATTTTTAATTTTTGCTTTTTGGTATTAGTTATCAATTTTGTACCTGTAGTTTCTTTATTACTTTCATGACCTTGTTTGTTTTTCTTTGTTCGTTTTTTCTCTCTTTCTTTTCCTTCTTCTTTTCATTAACATCGCATTTTTGAAATTCCAAACCCTACTCTAGATTTCTAATTTTTGTTTTTATGTATTTGTTACCAATTTTATACCTTTAAGAACCCAATCTTCAGGACCCATTTTTCACTAGTATACGAGATTACTGGCTTGACTGCTCTCTCTCCCTTTGGACTCTCCATTTTCTCCACCAGGTCACCTGTATCTCCTCCCTAACCCCTCTCTACTCTACCCAACTCTGTGAATTTCTGTGTGTTCCAGACGGTGGAGAACACTTAAGGAACTGATTACTGGCTGGATCTGTCTCCCTCCTTTTCATTTCCCCCTTTTATCCTTCTGGCCACCTCTGTCTCCTGCCTCCTTCTTCTCTTCCCTGTATAACTCCGTGAACATCTCTGAGCGGTCCAGTTGTGGAGTGCACATAAGGAAGTGACTACTGGCTAGCCCACTCTCTCCACTGTTGATTCCACCTCATCGCATTTGGGTCACCTCTAACTCCCTCCTCCGTCTTCTCTTCTCCATGTAACGCTGTGAACCTCTCTGAGTGACCCTCACAGTAGAGAAACTTTTCATCTTTAACGTAGATGTTTTTATCAGTGGTGCTGTATAGAAGGAGAAGTTTTGAAACTACTGTAAAATTAAGACCGATAACTGGAAGTAGGAGGCTTAAGTCCAAACCCTGACTCCAGGGAACTCCTGACTCCAAGGAACATTAATTGACAGGAGCTCATCAAACGCCTCCATACCGACACTGAAACCAAGCACCACACAAGGGCCAACAAGTTCCAGGGAAAGACATAACAAGCAAATTCTCCAGCAACAAAGGAACACAGCCCTGAGCTTCAAGATACAGGCTGCCCAAAGTCACCCCAAAACCATAGACATCTCATAACTCATTACTGGACATTTCATTACACCCCAGAGAGAAGAAATACAGCTCCATCCACCAGAACATCGACACAAGCTTCCCTAACCAGGAAACCTTGACAAGCCACCTGTACAAACCCACACACAGCGAGGAAACGCCACAATAAAGAGAACTCCACAAACTGCCAGAATACAGAAAGGACACCCCAAACTCAGCAACTTAAACAAGATGAAGAGACAGAGGAATACCCAGCAGATAAAGGAACAGGATAAATGCCCACCAAACCAAACAAAAGAGGAAGAGATAGGGAATCTACCTGATAAAGAATTCCGAATAATGATAGTGAAATTGATCCAAAATCTTGAAATTAAAATGGAATCACAGATAAATAGCCTGGAGGCAAGGATTGAGAAGATGCAAGAAAGGTTTAACAAGGACTTAGAAGAAATAAAAAAGAGTCAATATATAATGAATAATGCAATAAGTGAAATTAAAAACACTCTGGAGGCAACAAATAGTAGAATAACAGAGGCAGAAGATAGGATTAGTGAATTAGAAGATAGAATGGTAGAAATAAATGAATCAGAGAGGATAAAAGAAAAACGAATTAAAAGAAAAATGAATTAAAAGAAATGAGGACAATCTCAGAGACCTCCAGGATAATATTAAATGCTACAACATTCGAATCATAGGGATCCCAGAAGAAGAAGACAAAAAGAAAGACCATGAGAAAATACTTGAGGAGATAATAGTTGAAAACTTCCCTAAAATGGGGAAGGAAATAATCACCCAAGTCCAAGAAACCCAGAGAGTCCCAAACAGGATAAACCCAAGGCGAAACACCCCAAGACACATAGTAATCAAATTAACAAAGATCAAACACAAAGAACAAATATTAAAAGCAGCAAGGGAAAAACAACAAATAACACACAAGGGAATTCCCATAAGGATAACAGCTGATCTTTCAATAGAAACTCTTCAAGCCAGGAGGGAATGGCAAGACATACTTAAAATGATGAAAGAAAATAACCTACAGCCCAGATTATTGTACCCAGCAAGGATCTCATTCAAGTATGAAGGAGAAATCAAAAGCTTTTCAGACAAGCAAAAGCTGAGAGAATTCTGCACCACCAAACCAGCTCTCCAACAAATACTAAAGGATATTCTCTAGACAGGAAACACAAAAACGGTGTATAAATTCGAACCCAAAACAATAAAGTAAATGGCAACGGGGTCATACTTATCAGTAATTACCTTAAACGTAAATGGGTTGA
The DNA here is from genome assembly GCF_029407905.1 of Bubalus kerabau. NCBI lineage: Eukaryota > Metazoa > Chordata > Mammalia > Artiodactyla > Bovidae > Bubalus > Bubalus kerabau. The sequence goes on from NC_073645.1 coordinate 15,143,556, forward strand.
ATGCCCCAACCAAAAGACAAAGACTGGCTGAATGGATACAAAAACAAGACCCCTGCATATGTTGTCTACAAGAGACCCACCTCAAAACAGGGGACACATACAGACTGAAAGTGAAGGGCTGGAAAAAGATTTTCCATGCGAATAGGGACCAAAAGAAAGCAGGAGTAGCAATACTCATATCAGATAAAATAGACTTTAAAACAAAGACTGTGAAAAGAGACAAAGATGGTCACTACATAATGATCAAAGGATCAATCCAAGAAGAAGATATAACAATTATAAATATATATGCACCCAACACGGGAGCACCGCAGTATGTAAGACAAATGCTAACAAGTATGAAAGAAGAAATTAACAATAACACAATAATAGTGGGAGACTTTAATACCCCACTCACACCTATGGATAGATCAACTAAACAGAAAATTAACAAGGAAACACAAACTTTAAACGATACAATAGACCAGTTAGACCTAATTGATATCTATAGGACATTTCATCCCAAAACAATGAATTTCACCTTCTTCTCAAGCGCACATGGAACCTTCTCCAGGATAGATCACATCCTGGGCCATAAAGCTAGCCTTGGTAAATTCAAAAAAATTGAAATCATTCCAAGCATCTTTTCTGACCACAATGCAGTAAGATTAGATCTCAATTACAGGAGAAAAACTATTAAAAATTCCAACATATGGAGGCTGAACAACACGCTGCTGAATAACCAACAAATCACAGAAGAAATCAAAAAAGGAATCAAAATTTGCATAGAAACGAATGAAAATGAAAACACAACAACCCAAAACCTGTGGGACACGGTAAAAGCAGTCCTAAGGGGAAAGTTCATAGCAATACAGGCACACCTCAAGAAACAAGAAAAAAGTCAAATAAATAACCTAACTCTACACCTAAAGCAACTAGAAAAGGAAGAAATGAAGAACCCCAGGGTTAGTAGAAGGAAAGAAATCTTAAAAATTAGAGCAGAAATAAATGCAAAAGAAACAAAAGAGACCATAGCAAAAATCAACAAAACCAAAAGCTGGTTCTTTGAAAGGATAAATAAAATTGACAAACCATTAGCCAGACTCATCAAGAAACAAAGGGAGAAAAATCAAATCAATAAAATTAGAAATGAAAATGGAGAGATCACAACAGACAACACAGAAATACAAAGGATCATAAGAGACTACTATCAACAATTATATGCCAATAAAATGGACAACGAGGAAGAAATGGACAAATTCTTAGAAAAGTACAACTTTCCAAAACTCGATCAGGAAGAAATAGAAAATCTTAACAGACCCATCACAAGCACGGAAATTGAAACTGTAATCAAAAATCTTCCAGCAAACAAAAGCCCAGGTCCAGACGGCTTCACAGCTGAATTCTACCAAAAATTTAGAGAAGAGCTAACACCTATCCTGCTCAAACTCTTCCAGAAAATTGCAGAGGATGGTAAACTTCCCAACTCATTCTATGAGGCCACCATCACCCTAATACCAAAACCTGACAAAGATGCCACAAAAAAAGAAAACTACAGGCCAATATCACTGATGAACATAGATGCAAAAATCCTTAACAAAATTCTAGCAATCAGAATCCAACAACACATTAAAAAGATCATACACCATGACCAAGTGGGCTTTATCCCAGGGATGCAAGGATTCTTCAATATCCGCAAATCAATCAATGTAATACACCACATTAACAAATTGAAAAATAAAAACCATATGATTATCTCAATAGATGCAGAGAAAGCCTTTGACAAAATTCAACATCCATTTATGATCAAAACTCTCCAGAAAGCAGGAATAGAAGGAACATACCTCAACATAATCAAAGCTATATATGACAAACCCACAGCAAACATTATCCTCAACGGTGAAAAATTGAAAGCATTTCCTCTAAAGTCAGGAACAAGACAAGGGTGCCCACTTTCACCATTACTATTCAACATAGTTTTGGAAGTTTTGGCCACAGCAATCAGAACAGAAAAAGAAATAAAAGGAATCCAAATTGGAAAAGAAGAAGTAAAGCTCTCACTGTTTGCAGATGACATGATCCTCTACATAGAAAACCCTAAAGACTCCACCAGAAAATTACTAGAACTAATCAATGACTATAGTAAAGTTGCAGGATATAAAATCAACACACAGAAATCCCTTGCATTCCTATACATTAATAATGAGAAAACAGAAAGAGAAATTAAGGAAACAATTCCATTCACCATTGCAACGGAAAGAATAAAATACTTAGGAATATATCTACCTAAAGAATCTAAAGACCTATATATAGAAAACTATAAAACACTGGTGAAAGAAATCAAAGAGGACACTAACAGATGGAGAAATATACCATGTTCATGGATTGGAAGAATCAATGTAGTGAAAATGAGTATATTACCCAAAGCAATCTATAGATTCAATGCAATCCCTATCAAGCTACCAACAGCATTCTTCACAGAGCTAGAACAAATAATTTCACAATTTGTATGGAAAAACAAAAAACCTCGAATAGCCAAAGCGATCTTGAGAAAGAAGAATGGAACTGGAGGAATCAACCTACCTGACTTCAGGCTCTACTACAAAGCCACAGTTATCAAGACAGTATGGTACTGGCACAAAGACAGAAATATAGATCAATGGAACAAAATAGAAAGCCCAGAGATAAATCCACGCACATATGGACACCTTATCTTCGACAAAGGAGGCAAGGATATACAATGGATTAAAGACAATCTCTTTAACAAGTGGTGCTGGGAACTCTGGTCAACCACTTGTAAAAGAATGAAACTAGAACACTTTCTAACACCATACACAAAAATAAACTCAAAATGGATTAAAGATCTAAATGTAAGACCAGAAACTATAAAACTCCTAGAGGAGAACATAGGCAAAACACTCTCTGACATACATCACAGCAGGATCCTCTATGACCCACCTCCCAGAATATTGGAAATAAAAGCAAAAATAAACAAATGGGACCTAATTAACCTTAAAAGCTTCTGCACATCAAAGGAAACTATTAGCAAGGTGAAAAGACAGCCTTCAGAATGGGAGAAGATAATAGCAAATGAAGCAACTGACAAACAACTAATCTCGAGAATATACAAGCAACTCCTACAGCTCGACTCCAGAAAAATAAATGACCCAATCAAAAAATGGGCCAAAGAACTAAATAGACATTTCTCCAAAGAAGACATACAGATGGCTAACAAATACATGAAAAGATGCTCAACATCACTCATTATCAGAGAAATGCAAATCAAAACCACTATGAGATACCATTTCACACCAGTCAGAATGGCTGCGATCCCAAAGTCTACAAGTAATAAATGCTGGAGAGGGTGTGGAGAAAAGGGAACCCTCTTACACTGTTGGTGGGAATGCAAACTAATACAGCCACTATGGAGAACAGTGTGGAGATTCCTTAAAAAACTGGAAATAGAACTGCCTTATGATCCAGCAATCCCACTGCTGGGCATACACACTGAGAAAACCAGAAGGGAAAGAGACACGAGTACCCCAATGTTCATCGCAGCACTGTTTATAATAGCCAGGACATGGAAGCAACCTAGATGTCCATCAGCAGATGAATGGATAAGAAAGCTGTGGTACATATACACAATGGAGTATTATTCAGCCATTAAAAAGAATACATTTGAATCAGTTCTAATGAGGTGGATGAAACTGGAGCCTATTATCCAGAGTGAAGTAAGCCAGAAAGAAAAACACCAATACAGTATACTAACGCATATATATGGAATTTAGAAAGATGGTAACAATAACCCTGTGTACGAGACAGCAAAAGAGACACCGATGTATAGAACAGTCTTATGGACTCTGTGGGAGAGGGAGAGGGTGGGAAGATTTGGGAGAATGGCATTGAAACATGTAAAATATCATGTATGAAATGAGTTGCCAGTCCAGGTTCGATGCACGATACTGGATGCTTGGGGCTGGTGCACTGGGACGACCCAGAGGGATGGAATGGGGAGGGAGGAGGGAGGAGGGTTCAGGATGGGGAACACAGGTATACCTGTGGCGGATTCATTTTGATATTTGGCAAATCTAATACAGTTATGTTAAGTTTAAAAATAAAAAAAAATTAAAAAAAAAAAAAAAAAACACAGGGAACACCATGAACACACCATCCATCCCAAGAGCCCATGATGCAGACTATCATATCTATCTGTGGACATCTTCCTGTTTCTTTCTCTGCCTTCCATGAGAAGACTCAATGGTCAGACTTGAATCAAGGACGATCAGTAGTAGCATTTGGATAGATGGAAAATAAAACACAAATATGAATAAAATCTTGAACAAAGTGCAGATACACAAAAAAAACTAGAACTAGGAGGGGTTGGGGGGGGGGGGAATACAAAGACCTCTGCAGCTGAAATAATAATTTGTGGAAGGACTTAAGAGAAAATGCATCTATGGGTAGAGAGCTCTAAATGCCAACTAAGGGGTCTTAAGCTTATCCTGAAGACAGTGGGGAGATTTTCAAAGGGAAAATGAATGATCAAAGTAGTGTTTGGGGAAAGTTGGCAGGATAAATAAAAGCCAAATAGACTGAAGGGAAGGAAACCAAAGTCAGAAAGTTCAGAGTTGTGCAAGGAAATCTCACGGTAAATGATCACTGGCCAACATTCCAACAGCAGCCACTCTCTGCTTCCCATAAAAATACCCGCTCCTCATGAAAAATAGATATGACTTATAAAATTATTTATGTGAATAATCAAACTATTAACAAGAACCCTCAGACTATCTTTTAAAATATTCAACAAGACATAGCTTAAAATAAACACATCTATTTAAAAGCACAGAGAGTTAAAGGATAAACAGAGGCAAATACTAATTTTAAAAAAAGCAGATGGCCATATTAATTTCAGATGAAGTATACAATTCAGCTGACCTGAAATGTCTACAGGAAAATATAAATTTCACAGATTAACCCCCCAAAGAAGTAGACTAGTTAATAGTCTACTAAATAGACTAGTTAGTAACCTACTAAATAGACTAGTTAGTAGTGAAGGAAATTAAAGGGGAAAAAGAGGCTCCAGAACCAGATGTTCTAATATGGACAAAAAGATGTAAACCTATCTAATTCATTTTATAAATCTAATATAATTCTAATATCTGAAAAAAAAAACTAGCTCCATTTAAGAACAAATTGTTGATATTAACTTCAGACCAGTTTCATGTCTTTAATTTTAATAGGTGTTACATAGAGTCTGTTATCTAATAGGCACTATGCTAAAACACAAGAAAAAAATACAGTCTCTATATTCCTAAGACTTATAGTCTAGCCAGTAAACAAGTAGTTATTAGTGTTATGGGGTAGATATAAGATATATAAAAATTACAAAAAATACTGACAAACATTTTGAAATAAACTAAAAGAGCCACTCATAATGACCAGAGTGGAGGTTAATACCAGGAATGCAAGTACAATGTTCAGAAATTTATTTATATCGTTGTGTATCAACATATCTAATATATATTAGCATATATACAAGAAATTTACATTAAAAAGCATTTTTAAAAACTCTTTAAAAACAAAAAATAGTATCAGCTCATGATTACAGTTCAGTGTATACTATAGCTTCTCACTTAGTCACCGATTCCTTGATGTATAAAGAGTGTTTTTTAAAAACAGAGTTGGAAAGCAAGAAGAGGGTACTTTCAGTGAACCAAAACTCACATGGAATCCCTTAAAGACAAAAAGTACATGCATGCATACTAAGTCATTTCCAACTCTCTGCAACCCCATGGACTGCAGCCCACCAGGCTCCTCTGTCTATGGGGTTTCCCAGGCAAGAATACTGGAGTGGTTTGCCATTTCCTCCTCCAGGGAATCTTCCCAACTCAGGGATCAAACCTGTGTCTCCTGAGGCTCCTGTATTGGCAGGCTGATTCTTAACACTGAGCCAAGTAGACTGGATCAGATTTAAAAAGGAACCACAGTTCAAAATGCGCTGAGAAAAATGACTGCTGAAAAACAAAGGGGAGCTTCTGGGACTGCTCTAAGCTAGGAAGCAGGACGGATATAGGAGGGGGATCCAGGGCAACCGACAGTGTGATTTGAGTGGGGACAGTTATCACAGTACAAACAGACATGCAAATTTGTCACTCTCCACTTACCCCTGTGCCCCAAGCACTAACTAGTAGGACAGCCCACCTGGAAATGCATCCTCCCCTCCTCATCATTACTTGGGCACTGCGGTGAAAGAGACACCATCGGCAGATAAGCAGGATGAGCCCACAACGAAGAACCACAAAATCTTTTAGGGGAGAACCAAAATCAGCAAAGTGAAGCACCAAACTCAACAAAACCTAACAGAGGAGGAATTATTAGAACAAACACGGAGAGACTTGAAAAGAGGTATAATTTTTAAAAACATAATTAATAATCCCAAAATGATCACACAAGATATTAGTCAATAAAAAGTAAAAGTCTGTATAGAAATTATATCTTAGAAATGTAACGGGAGATTTGTTTTCTCAAAATGAGTTAAGTAATTCTAAGCTCATCTAGAAGAGTAAAATACTTAGATGATATTAGCCAAGGAAATAAGTGGTCTCATCAAATAATAAAAAATTAAAACAGCAAGATACTGGCATAAGAACTGATAATCAATCAGATATAAAAATGCCCAGAAACAGACCTCAATATGTATTAAAGCTTTCTATAACAATGAAAATAATGAAAGAATGGAATGTTTAAAAAAAATCCACGAAATAGCTAAAATAAATCACAAATATTTAAATTATCAAAGGATACATAAAGACATCTTAAGCAAAAGTGAAACCTAAGAAATAAAAGAAGATAGATTTAACTGTACTAAAAATATCACCAAAAATGAAAAGCAAATGATAACTCAGAAAAATATATCTGCAACACATATGACAAAAAAGGGACTATCCTCCAAATGTAGAAAGCTCCTATGAGTTAAATTTTAATTAGTATAGATGTTGAGATACAAAGAAAAAAGATTCTTTGAATATTCACCATCTTAATGATACATATCTCTAAGTTGCAAAAGCAAGAATTTTATTTCCTTTGTAATTTTTTATATGCCAAATTTTCTACAATGAACAATTTTATAATCAGAAATAATTAGAAACAAAAGTTATTTCTAAATCAATAAAATGAAGAACACACAGGCAAAGACAATTCACAAAAGAACAACAGAAGGCCAGTTAAGATGCAATAAAATTGGACATTACTAATCAAAAATGCAAAATGAGATGCTATGTTTGTTTCTTAAAATGTCAAACTTTAAGTTTTTTTAAAAATGATACTACCAAATGTTGGCAAGAACGCAATGAAACATGTACTTCACATACTCTTAGTGGTGAAAACCAGACTGGTATAATCTTTCTGAAGAATGTGACAATATATGCCATAAATATTAAAAATATACAAACTCATACTTTCTACTTACAGGAAATTAGCCTGAGAAAATAATCAGAGTGGCAAACTGGTATTTTCATCACACTCTTTAATAACGGTCAAAAATGACAAATAACCTGAAATATATCAACATATATATATATAATATATATAAAACAAAATAAAATTATGGTACACAATTATGCAGTCTCCAACAGATACAGTTTTTTAAAATGACTTAATTGTGGGGTAACTGCACTCAAAACAATGTTAAAAGAAAACAACAAAACATAAAATTCTATCTACAGGGAGAATTTAAAATGGTACAGTCGCTATGGAAAATAGTAGGTAGTCTGTAAAAAAAAAAAGGAATTAGCAGACGAATGGAAAAGAAAGCTGTGGTACATATACACAATGGAGTATTACGCGGCTATTAAAAAGAATACATTTGAATCAGTTCTAATGAGGTGGATGAAACTGAAGCCTATTATACAGAGTGAAGTAAGCCAGAAAGAAAAACACCAATACAGTATACTAATGCATATAGATGAAATTTAGAATGATAGTAATGATAACCCTGTATGTGAGACAGCAAAAGAGACACAGATGTATAGAACAGTCTTTTGGACTCTGGGAGATGATTTGAGAGAATGGCATTGAAACATGTATATTATCATATGTGAAATGGATTGCCAATCCAGGTTCGATGCATGATACAGGATGCTCGGGGCTGGTGCACTGGGATGACCCAGAGGGATGGTATGAGGAGGGAAGGGGGAGGGGGGATCAGGATGGGGAACACGTGTACACCTGTGGGGGATTCATGTCGATGTATGGCAAAACCAATACAACATTGTAAAGTAATTAGCCTCCAATTAAAATAAATAAATTTATATTTTAAAAAATAAATAAATAAATAAATTTAGGGGGAAATAAAATAAAACATGAATTTATTTTAAAAATAATAGATAAAAAAAGAGACACTGAAAAAAAAAGAAATTAAAAACAGAATTAGCATATAACCCATAAATTTCACTTCTGGATATACACCCCCAAAAAACAGAAAGCAGGGTCTTGAAGAGACACGTGTACATTCATGTTTAAAGCAGCATTATTCACAGTAGCTGAAAGGTGGAAGCTACCCAACAGATGAATGGATCAGCAAGATATGATATATACATACAATAGAATACTATTCAGCCTTAAAGACGGATATTCTGACACAAGCTACAATATGGAAGAACCTTAAGGATTTAATGCTGAGCAAGAAAAGACAGTCACAAAAAGACAAACGCTGTCTGATTTCCATTAATATGTGGTAACGAGAGTAGTTACATTCATAGAGACAGAAGACAGAATGGTGGTTATCAGGGGATGAGCGGAGAGAGAAATAGAGAGCTATTTACTGGGTACAGAATTTCACTTCTGCAAGATGAAAAGAACTGTACAGTTTAGTAATGGTTAAGACTAAATTTCAATAACCTCAGACATGCAGATGACACCACCCTTATGGCAAAAAGTGAAGAGGAACTCAAAAGCCTCTTGATGAAAGTGAAAGAGGAGAGTGAAAAAGTTGGCTTAAAGCTCAACATTCAGAAAACGAAGATCATGGCATCTGGTCCCATCACTACATAGGAAATAGATGGGGAAACAGTGGAAACAGTGTCAGACTTTATTTTGGGGGGCTCCAAAATGACTGCAGATGGTGACTGCAGCCATGAAATTAAAAGACGCTTACTCCTTGGAAGAAAAGTTATGACCAACCTAGATAGCATATTCAAAAGCAGAGACATTACTTTGCCAACAAAGGTTCGTCTAGTGAAGGCTATGGTTTTTCCAGTGGTCATGTATGGATATGAGCGTTGGACTGTGAATAAAGCTGAGCACCAAAGAACTGATGCCTTTGAACTGTGGTGTTGGAGAAGACTCTTGAGAGTCCCTTGAACTGCAAGGAGATCCAACCAGTCCATTCTGAAGGAGATCAGCCCTGGGTGTTCTTCGGAAGGAGTGATGCTAAAGTTGAAACTCCAGTACTTTGGCCACCTCATGCGAAGAGTTGACTCATTGGAAAAGACTCTGATGCTGGGAGGGATTGGGGGCAGGAGGACAAGGGGACGACAGACAATGAGATGGCTGGATGGCATCACTGACTCGATGGACGTGAGTCTGAGTGAACTCCGGGAGATGGTGATAGACAGGGAGGCCTGGTGTGCTGCGATTCATGGGGTCGCAAAGAGTCAGACACGACTGAGTGACTGAACTGAACTAAACTGAAGACTAAATTTTATGTATGTGCACTGTACTACAATTTTTTAAATGGGGGAAAAAATTAAGCCTGAACCCACTTTTGAAAGACATTGATACGGAAGAGAAAAAGAAAATTATCACCTCCCTCGACCATCTCTACTACCACTGTTTTCTAAGGAGACTGATGGTATAAACAAAAAGATTAAAAGTTATCTGAGCAATAAATATTACTAATAAAATAATATCCTCCATAAGATACAAGAAGTTTAGGAAATGAAGCAAAAAGCAAGAGAGAAAGGAAAAGATATACCCAACTGAATGCAGAGTTCCAGAGAACAGCAGGAGAGAGAAGACTTTCTTAAATGAACAATGCAGTGAAGGAGAGGTAAACAACAGAATGGGAAAGACTAGAGATCTCTTTAGAAAATTGGAGATATCAAGGGAACATTTCTTGTAAGGATGGGCATGATAAAGGACAGAAAAGGCAAGGACTTAACAGAGGCAGAAGATATTAAGAAGAGGTGGCAAAAATACAGAAAAACTGTTCAACAGGTTTTAGTGACTGGGATAACCACGATGGTATTGTCACTTATTTAGAGCAAGACATCCTGGCACATGAAGTCAAGTGGGCCTCAGGAAGCATTACCACAAACAAAGCTAGTGGAGGTGATGGAATTCCAGCTGAGCTATTTCAAATCTTAAAAGATGATACTGTTAAAGAGCTGCACTCAATATGTCAGCAAATTTGGAATATTCAGCAGTGGTCACAGGGCTGGAAAAGTTTTCATTCCAATACCAAAGACAGGCAGTGCCGAAGAATGTTCATACTACCAGACAACTGCATTCATTTTGCATGCTAGTAAGGTTATGCTCAAAATCCTTTAAGCTAGGCTTCCACAGTACATGAACTGACAACTTACAGAGGTCCAAGCTGGGTTTAGAAAAGGCAAAGGAACCCAAGATCGAATTGTCAACATTCACTGGATCATAGAGAAAGCAAGGAATTAAAAAAAAAAAAACAAAAAAAAAAAAACCTACTTCTGCTTCACTGACCATGCAAAAAGCCTTTGATCTGTGTAGATCACAACAAACTGTGGAAAATTTTTAAAGAAATGGGAATGCCAGACCCTGTTTCCTGTCGCCTGAGAAACCTGTATGTGGGTCAAGAAGCAACTGTTAGAACCTTACATGGAACAATTGACTGGTTCAAAATTGGGAAAGGAGTACAACAAGGCTGTATATTGTCACCTTATTTAACTTATATGCAGAGTACATCATGCAAAATGCTGGGCTGCATGAATCACAAGCTGAAATCAAGATTGCTGGGAGAAATATCAACAACCTCAGATATGCAGATGATACCACTCTAATGGCAGAAAGTGAAGAAGAACTAAAGAGCCTGTTGATGAAGGTGAAAGAGGAGAGTTAAAATGTTGGCTTAAAACTCAACATTCAAAAAAACTAAGATCATGGCATCTGGTCCCATAAATTCATGGCAAATAGAAAGGAAAAAAGTGGAAACAGTAACAGATTTTATTTTCTTGGGGTCCAAAATCACTGCAGATAGTGACTGCAGCCATGAAATTAAAAGACGCTTGCTCCTTGGAAGGAAAGCTATGGCAAACCTAGATAGCGTATTAAAAAGCGAAAAACTTTGCCAACAAAGACCAATATAGTCAAAGCTACGGTTTTTCCAGTAGTCACATACAGATGTGAGAGCTGGACCATAAAGAAGGCTGAGCGCAGAAGAATTGACGCTTTTGAACTGTGGTGTTGGAGAAAATTCCTGAGTGCCCCTTGCAAGATCAAACCACTCAATCCTAAAGGAAATCAGTCCTGAGTCTTCTTTGGAGGGACTGATGCTGAAGCTGAAGCTCCAATACTTTGGCTGCCTGATGCGAAGAACTGACTCACTGGAAAAGACTCTGATCCTGGGAAGGACTGAAGGTGGGAGAACAAGGGGATGACACAGGGTGAGATGGTTGGATGGCATCACTGACTCGACGGACGTGAGTTTGAGTAAGCTTCGGGAGTTGGTGATGGACAAGGAGGCCTAGCATGCTGCAGTCCATGGGGTCACAAAGAGTCAGACATGACTGAGTGACTGAACTGAACTGAAAACTCCATTACCGAAGAGAATTTACAATATGTTATAAATGGCTTCTAAATACTTTGTGTAAGTGGATTCTTCTAGGAAAGCTCAGAGAAGAGGCTGAGTGGCAGATGACATCTGGGTTATATAAGAAACATCTAAGAAAAAAGACTGGAAGGATACCTCCTAACTGTCCATGATGGTTATTTCTGGATGGCAGAACTCCTGGTGGATTTTCTTCTTGTTCATATGTATTCATTTACGTATTTTCTAAACTTTCTACAAACAGTATGGGGGGAGTTATTTTTCAGTGGTTGTTTTGGAGTACAGTAAAAAAAAAAAAAAAAAAAAAAAAACAAGGGAGAAGTGATGAGCATGAAAGAAAGGTTAAGCAAGAGACATGCTGTGTGAAAGACAAACCCACAGGATTAGGGCTAGGCCCACTGAGGAACTTTCTCTTTTTTGCAGTTCATTCATTTTCTGATTCACTGTTCTCATACATATTTATCAAGATTCAAAGGACACCAAAATGAAGAAGATTCAGTTCTTGCCCTCAAGCAGCCAGTTCTTACAGTCAGTTCTTACTTACAGTCAGTTCACCATAAAGGCAGAGGAGAAGAACTGGACAAATGCTACACATGAAGGATAAACTGTAAAAAGAACTAGAAATCTTGTCAAAGTACCAACTGGAAGCTAGGATGGAAAAATGCTTGGAATTAGTATAAATCAACAGATGCGAGATTCCGTCTTAACTATCTGAATTATTCCACTGAGGAACAAAAGCCCCATAGAACTGTGGAGAATGTATCAAGAAAGATGTGCCCCTAAGCAAACTGCCCCAACAGTGCATGTTCAGGCAGCTAACAATTTGATAAGTATTTTTGAATGAAATCTTTTAAAAATAATGTGTATGCTGTTTTTGCATCCCGAAAGAGAATCTGCAGAACAAAATCAAATGTTTTCCTGATGACTCAACGTCACCATGAAAAGAATCAAGTATTGAGCTGCCTGCGACACAGCTATGCCCTCAAAAGCTACTGGGTTCTCCAGGATTATTTCCTCCATACTGCGTCCAGGTTTCTAGGTTTTTCTCCTTCTTGTATATGTTTCCAGCAGCTTTTTATACCTTTTATCTTAAATACATTGAATTTTAGAGCTGGAAGGGAACTCAGAGATTAAGCAGTTTAACCCACTCATCTCACAAGAGGAAACTGTTCCCTCCTTCACTCTAAAGTTCTGTCTCCAACTTGGTGACATTTTAATGCTCCTGCTGTGACTAACACCTCTCCCTTTTCCGATCTTTCTGCCTCTGACAACTGGGAGGCCAGATAAGCAACCCTATTAGAATGATACCAAAAATAGCCATAATCGAAATGGAAAAAAATATTCTAAGAACACAAAGTCTGACTTTTACCATTGTTCTCTTGGGCCATACATTGTGGGAACATGGAGGCCTCTTTTCTATTCTTCAGGTTTGGTGAATCTGTTTACAATATGAAACTGAAGGTTTCCAGGACTGTCAAATGATGAATGCTCATCCTCTAAAAAGGAGGACTTCTTCCCCTTATGAACTGTGTGGACTTGAGTAATTATTCTGAGCCTAGGTTTGCTCACATGTATAAATGGAACACAGAAGAGGAAATAGCAACCCACTCCAGTATTCTTGCCAAGAAAATCCCATGGACAGAGGAGCTGGACGGGCTTCAGTTAATGGGATCACAAGGAGTTAGACAAGACTGAGCATCTGAGCACACACACACATAAAGGAAATAAAGTTTACCCAGGACAATAACGAATGTATGACATGAAGTCACATACTTCAATGAGTGCTCAAAAAATGGGACGTGCTCTTGCTGTGTCTCCCTACTTTTCCTTAAGCAGCACGAGAAGGAATATTTGCTAATGGACATCTTCATTTTCTGCAGCAGCTTCAGGACCTGAGTACAATCCTGCTCAAAGCAAAATGGGTTCTTCACAGGGCTTCTCATGTAGATACCATTAGAATCACCTGGGGGCTTGTAAAAGGCGTGCTGCTTACACATCACCTGCAGATATTCTGATTGGATTGGCCTGGGTTGGGGCCCAGGTAGAAGTTCTTTTTAAGAAGTCTCCACATGATTTTCACAGGAGCCCAGGTTGTGAGTTAATGCTCCAGAGAAAAGCCTTGAGCTGTGCTAAGCCTCCATGCCTGTCTGTGTGAGATCAGGACCCCTAAAAGCCCACTGTTCACCGGTCAGACCTTGGATTGGACCCTTTGCATAGACAGCTATAAAATTTGCCTCCTAATTTCATTCAAGTCTTTGGTCAAATGTCTTCATACTGGAAACGAATGGAACCCAGACTACTCACTAAAAAGGCATTCTGCCTTGCTTCACCATGTTTCAATTTGCTGCAAAGCACAAATTATTTACTACTACACTTCTTAGTCTATGTGTTATATGAGTCCCTCCACTAGATCCAAGGTTCTTTGAGAACAAAGATTTGGCCTGGTTTGTTCCATTCGCAATGCAGTGAACAGAATCCATTCCATATTAAGTGCTAATCAGTATTTGCCAACAATATGTGAAAAAAATGAATTACATACTACTTAGAAAATATATGGATGAGAGAAAATATCTGCAAAGTATATAACTGATAAAGAAAGGGCTTGTATCTAGAATATATAAAGAGCTCCTACAATTGATAATAAAACCGCAAACAACTAAAAAGTGGGGAAAAGTTTTGAATAGACATCTCACCAAAGAAAATACACAACTGGCTAATAAAATGCTCAAACTCAGGACTAGGTAGGAAAACACGAATTTAATGACAACAAAATTCCACTAGAAACCTACTAAAGTTGCAATAAAATGACTGGGATGAACATAAAGAAACTGAACTCCCATTCGTTGCTTTTGGGAGTGTACAGCAAACATCTTGGAAAATAGTTCAATCATTTCTTAGAAAGTTAAATATGTTTAACTCTGACTGTAATTCCACTCATAGTTATCTTACCCAAGAAAAATAAAATCAATGTCCACATAAGGACTTACCACTATTTATAGTAGCAAAAAAAAAGTGGAAATATTCCAGATGTCCTTCATTGTTAAGTGAATAAACAAAACACAGTATATACATAAAATAGAATACTGTTCTGCAAATACATGTGTATGTGTGTGTGTATAAAAGGAATGAGCTACAGATACATACTACAGTATAAATGAACCTCAAAAATATATTATGCCAAGTGAAAGAAGAGAAGTACAAAAGACCACATATTGTATGATTCTATTTACATGAAATTAAAAAAAAAAACAAATCTATAGATACTGAAAGCAGAGGACTAGTTGTCTAGGAGTGGTAAACGGGAAATAAGGGCATATGGAATTTGGAGATGTACTGAAAATTTTCTGGAACTGGATTGAGGGGATATATTCACAACTCCATAAATTCACTCAAAATCACTGATCTGTGTACTTATATTGGGTAAATTTTACAGCGTGTAAAGTCCTTCACTAAAGCTGTTAAACAATAACAATGACAAGACGAAATAAAAACCACCACGGAAATACATGTTCCTTCCATTCCCTCCCAGAAGATCTCTCCCACTCCCTTTTCATTAATACTGCTTCTCTCTCCACTATGGCAATCAGACATGCCTAGGGCTGCGGACCCAAGTCAATAGGGATCTTCTGGGTTTGGGACCTTGTCTTTGAATAGCATACCCCGTTCCCCCATAAATCTCCCAAATAGCCAGTGATTTGTTGATAATTTTGAATCACAACCCTAAATAGCACCATTAAGGCTTAACCTTTACTTCTGTGGTCCACCCATTTTGAATTGTCCTCTTGGTTCCCATGCTCACTTGTCCTGGACGGTAGCTTTGGTTTAGCCTTATTCCTCAAAGCATACACCTGAAACAAGAACCCTCCACTCCATCCCAGATCCTGGGCAAAGAACCTCCTTTAGATCAGCACCAGCTAGTTTCCCACTACTTCTGGGGAGGAACAGAGTTCATGCAGTATCTCACAAGCTAAAAGGAATATTCCAGGAAATCCCATCCTCCTTCAAAAATGAGGACCCTTTTTATATAAATGTCAAAACATTTTTCAAACCCACATTTAGTAGTCATTGTACTTCTAGTATCAGTTGACTGAAAAAATTCAGAATGACACAAAGGTATGATAGCTTAAATGCTCTTAAGTAAATTTGCATTTTATTAATCATAACTACATCTACATTAATCAGGAAGGAAAATTTGCTATTTCAAAAAATAGGGAAGTACTCCAGGTACTTCTGCATTCTGAGAAAGGGAAGAATTCATTTCTGGGGGAAAATGTCATTGTTTTGCTTAGAATGACACAGCCTCTAGGTCATGAAAGGGAAGGCTCTAGGCTAAAACTGATGAGAGAGAGGCTAAAGAAAAATAAATTGCTCTACGTAATAAAACAATACAGCTATTTTAAGCTGTTCCTAGGTAGCTTAAGAGAGTAATGGCTTTCAATTTTGTTTTTGTTGTTGGGGGTGTGGGCAAATAGGGAAGGAAAGACTCCCAACACATTGAAAGAGATGTTGGGGGAAAAAAAGTTGATAAGAAGAGGAAATGAACTTGAATCAGGCCACTCTTATTTGGAGCAAGAACCTGGAGGCTGATAGAACAACTCGACCAACAAAAGGGGGATATCCACTGAAGGAAATGCAGTTCCTGACCATTTTCTTGAGTTACTTCTTTAGAATCATAAGAACTACAAGTGATTTTACAGATACTGGGCAAAGATCCCAAGCATCTAAACCAGGAGATACAAGGATCAAAAGTCAACATAGGCCCCACAGTCCTGCCAAGTCTGGTGTTTCAAAGGACAGTTGTAACATCCTAACACTATAGTAAAAGCAACAATTTCCACAACTTACAAAAAAGCACTCTTGCATAAACATTTTTATTTTCACCACCAAAATATCCTATGAGAAAGGTATTACAACTCAACTCTATAACAGGGAAATTGAGGCTCAAAGAGAATGAAATGATACTTATAGTTAATAAGGAATGAGAAGTAAAAGAAAAGCCTTTGCATTCCAAAAGCAGTGCTCTTTCTACATCAACACAGGTATGGAAAAGGAGTAAGAAAATAAAAGGACATCGATAAAATTCTAATTAATTTTATCAGATTTCAGTAGCCAATACAGAACACCTGAGAGGTCAAAGAATGAAGCACTGCTCAAGACAGATTAGATGCTACTGCTAACTTTAAACCACTTCCCACTCAACAATATGAATATTCATTAATTTAATAATTAAATACTTACTGACTTTTTATCTTATGCCAGTGCACTGACTAAAGTGAAGTTTCAGTAATTATAACTTGAACACTGTTCAATAATTGTTATCAATAAACGGTATAATGATATTCTTCCCTTGATGGTGAAGTGAAGTGAAAGTTGCTGAGTTGTGTCTGACTCTTTGAGACCCCATGGACCATACTGTCTTCCTCTCTTCCCTGGTGTCTCAGCTGGTAAAAAATCTGCCTGCAATGTGGGAGACCTGGGTTTGATCTCTGGGTTGGGAAGATCCCCTGGAGAAGAGAACGGCTAACCACTCCAGTATCCTGGCCTGGAGAATTCCATGGGCTGTACAGTTCATAGGGTCACAAAGAGGCACGACGGAGCGACTTTCACTTCACTTCGCTTGATGGTAAGAACCTGATTCACTGCCATATTGGTTTGTGGATGTCATAAGCTGATGATGCCTTTCTTAAAAGAACAAACAGTGTTTACCCTGAAAGACATTAATTACGCTGAACACAAACCATCTGCCTACACTGCTTTTAAATTTGTAACCAGATAAACACGGAAGCCCATTCGTGACTTTTTTCACTCTAGACCACCCAAGGTAAGACAAAAGTCATAGCTGAGAAGTTGCCCAAGTACAGCTGAGCAATGACGCAGGTCAAAGTCATCACAGGAGGATGTGAGCCAGCAAAACCGCCCTATTAACAAAGGAAATAAATAAATAACTTCCTCATGTTCTGCCAGTCACTGTCTTTTGTCACTGGAGTCACTAGACAAGAAGTCAGCCCAGTGTGCCTTCCAAGTTCTGGTTCTGCCACTTGGTCAGTTTCTTCAACACTTTCTCCGTGCTTCAGTTTTCTCTTTATAGAATGTAATGGTTTAACTACATGATCTCTAGAATCCTCTGTCAATCAGCAATCAGCAAGATACAGACTGTACACTCAAATTAGGATAATTCAAGGAGACTATCTACAGAGGGATGGGCAGGAGGTAGGGAAAGTACAAAGGACAGAGAAGCCACAGGAGAATTGCCATCTCGGGAAAAGGCAGGAAGACAGAGGCAGTTACAGGACAGAAGGAAGGCGTGTAGCAAGGGCCACCGTGAGATGAGCAGCGGCCCCATCACAGGGTACAGTCAGTGCCAGGTGACCACCCTGCAGAAAGGGCTGGATCTCCCTTTCATGTCCTTCACTGGACTTGCTGTTGGCTGAACCCAACCAGGAGCCAAAGAGCACATCCATTTTCCAGGGAAGGAAGAGACTGGAGAAGGATAGAGAGTAAGACCTGGAGACGGGAACCAGCACAGCTCTTTGAAGTTTTAACACTCGCTGATTCTGTTTGTCTGGCACTTTGAGGGGACAACTTGACCTCGTTTGACCACTGACATGCCAAACCTGGACCTTCTGGGCAGTCGGGAATGGGTACAGAGCAACATTCCCAACAAGGTCAGCCCCTATCCTATCCCTGTACAGAATATTTCCAGGTCCTGATATCATGCTCCTAGGTGAACCCTGAAGGTCCAGACATGTTATTTGATTTTCATCTTTAGGAGAGAATACGTAATCTAAAAGGAATAGACCATATTTTCCATCTACTTCTTTGTGAAGCATAAGAGTTAAGATACCAACGCTGAAATAACATCAAATCAAACCCAAGTTTGATTCCAGGTTCTGATTCTGGGTAACTCGATTAAACTCTCTAAGCTTCTCCTTGTTTGTAAAATGGGGATAACAGAACCTACCATGTGACTGGGAAGATTCAGAGACGGTCAGCATGTAGCACAGGGCCTGAGTGATACAAGGCAACCTTTAGTCCTTCACTGGGTATTTATCTAATAACGTTTCTTGGGGAGTTGTTAATGACTATTACCTGAGTTATTTTCCTCCTCCTTCATTCTGACTCTGAAGGACTCCTTCAAATGACTTTCTAGGGTTCCCAAAATGCCAACAATCAATCACAGATTTTTACTGAGGCTACACATTAAACGAATTTGTTTGAAGAGTTATCACCTCAGACAAGACAAAATGAATAGCTTTCAGAGGAAAAATTGTTCATTTTGAAATCATAAATCTTACACATTGAAAACAAAATCAAACCCAAAGAAGATATAAATCAGTCATCACATAATACCATTGAAAAATATAATTTAGAAAAAGGAAACTTGGATTCTATCAAAGGGATTCATTTTGTCCAGTGCCTTTAATGACTATATAATCCTATTTTTTAAAACCTTGGGGGACTTCGGCAATTATCTATAGAAACACAAAGATACCATAAGGATGGATAAAAGATCACTGTACAACAGAATGTGACCATACAAAACATCACAAGTACAGCAAACATCAGGTTTTAGATATCTAGCTGGGGCGTAGACAAGAAATAACTAAAGACAATATTCTTGACACAGAAGCCAAGATTCAAAGACTTCACAAGTGAGCTGTACATGCTCATCTGGCCCATCCACACTTCCAGACTGTGTTCTTAGTCCTAGGCACAGGAAGAGGCTGAGGGTGAGCAAATCCTATTAGTCTTCCAGATACTGCTTCTGTTTTTGGAGTATCCAAGGTCTATTGGGGAGGTAGACTCATAAACAACCATCCAGAGAGCATGATGGACATGGTGCCATAACACAAATCAATATGGGAACATAAATCCAGGGGGAAGGAGAGTCAAAGTACTGATGGCTTTCTATACATTAGCTTTGGGTATGTAACAAACTAATCTAAAACCCTATGGTTTAAACACTAGCCATTCATCCAGCTAAATATTTGGTGGGTCAATGGGCCTGTCCTGGGTCAAGCAAGTTCGGTTCATCTCAAGTGGGTTATCTTATGTCTGTGTTCAGGTGATAGGTCTGCAGGTGCCTGAATAGTTTTGCATGACTTCATTCACCTGACTGGTAACTGGCAGCCAGGGAACTCGGAGGCCTAAGCCATGGGTCTCTCGTCATCCAGACGGGGCTCCTTCACATAGGTCCCCAAAAGCAGCAAAAGAAGGCAAATTCTAAGTCTCTGTATACATCATGTTTGCTGAAGTCCCATCAGCCAAAGCAGAAAAGAAGATCAAGCCAAGAGTCAGTGTGGGAAGGGCTGTACAGACACACTTGAAAGGCACATAGCATTGGGAAGAACTGGGAGCCATTTTTATCATCTATCACAAGGCTACCCACAAGCAAAATTTGAGGGGAATGTAACAGTCTCCAAGGAATTCACCAGGGGAGGAGCTATTCCCTGCAAGAAAATCAAAACAGGAACCAGCATGGAAATGGAAAAATGCACCACAGACCCACCAAAAATGGATTAAGAGAGGTTCTGGAGGCAAGGTTAGACTTCATCACTTGATTTCTTTTTTGAGGAAATTTATTTGAAATATTCATGGCTGTAGTGGATCCCATCATACTGTCTCCAGTGTCTAGTCTTGTCCCTGGGGCTTGGTAGTTAACCCACTAAGGCTGCTGGGAATGTTTATACAATATATTCTGTAGGCAAAAACCTCATTACCTGACCATCCTTACAGGGAGACCCTAAAGAAAAAACAACCTGGAAATGAAATCCACAGCATCTTTGTAAGTCATGAGAAGCAGAGCTGTGCCTTCAAAGACATAGAAAAAATGCACCTGGTAGCTATAATTAGGTCCCCACTCAAGGGAGTAAGGAAACAAGACCCACCAAAGCAGAACTGAGTCATAAATCTTGTGGCTTCTATGTCCCTCTTTCATTTTCCCTCCCTGTTTCATACTTAATGTCTTAAATAGTCACAAACAGTCTTAATGTGTGTGTCTTAAATGACACAAATATTCAACTTTCCCCAGCTTCATTCATTTATTGATTCACTTATCCAGAAAATACTTATTAAGACCTTTCACATATCAACAGAAGCTGGGAACAGACAGAGATTTAAAAAAAAAATGTCTCTGTCTTCAAGAATGTAGCGTTTGGGGTGTGGTGGACACAGAAATACAATCAACTACATTTCAGCCTTATGATCATAGAGAAGGAAGCTCAGAGTGGTAAGGGGGAGTCTGGGAGGGGCATCTAAGCCAGACCAAGGTGTCAGGGACAGCCTCCTAGAAACCAGGCCATGTTAGCTTCGTCATGAAGAACACATGGGAAATAAGCAGAAAAGAGGAGGGCATTCCAGGCAGAGGAAATAGGATGTAGTGAGACATGAAAACACAGGAAGACATGGAGAAAATGGAAGCAGCCCCGATACTTCCTGTGATACACAGGAGGTACACAGAGAAAGGACAAAAGCAGCAAACAGCTAGGATGTTATCTGGGGAGTGATGGTGCGTCACAAACGCTCCTCTCCCCATTATCTAAAACGTTATATAAGGTACCAATTATTGATCCTTCCTGGCTGACCCACTGAGCGCAACTCGGCATGACTGAATTCAAGTCCCTGACTTGCCTCAAGCAGCATCTGAACTAAATCATGGAACTGACTTTGGCCCCTATTTCTGGCATCCTTGGACAGGTGCGCCGGCAGGCTAGCACTCCCTGAAGCCTCATTAAGATCCCATATAGACTCTTCCTGAAGCAAAGTTGATTTACTTTTTCCTTTTAGGATGAAAGAGGAGAATCAGAAAAGTCAGCAGTGAACCTTCCCATTCAAACAACTCTCCAATCCCAGAGAGCTGCCCTGGGTGGCTGATAGAACTCAATTCTCTAGCACATTAATATTATTAATATTAACATTACTAACATTAATAATAATAACTGCTTTCAATCAGTGGGTATTTTATGTAAGTCAGGCCCTTGGCTAAACCTTCATGTATATAATCTCATTTATACCTCACATTAACTCCATGGAGATATTTCTATCATACATGAGAAATGAGGTTTAGAATTAAGGTCTAGTAACTCACAGTTCAGTTCACTTCAGTTGTTCAGTCATGTCCGACTCTTTGCGACCCCATGGACTGCACCACATCAGGCTTCCCTGTCCAGCACCAACTCCTAAAGCTTGCTCTAACTCATGGCCATCGAGTTGGTGATGCCATGTAACCATCTCATCCTCTGTCGTCCCCTTCTCCTCCTGCCCTCAATCTTTCCCAGCATCAGGGTCTTTTCCAACAAGTCACTTCTTTGCATCAGGTGGCCAAAGTATTGGAGTTTTAGCTTCTGCATTAGTCCTTCCAATGAATATTCAGGACTGATTTCCTTTAGGATGAACTGGTTGGATCTCCTTGCTGTCCAAGGGAATCTCAAGAGTCTTCTCCAACACCACAGTTCAAAAGCATCAATTGTTCAGTGCTCAGCTTTCTTTATAGTCCAACTCACACCCATACATGACAACTGGAAAAACCAGAGCTTTGACTAGATGGATTTTTGTTGGCAAGGTCACAGTTAGGTCACAGTTAAGACCTCTGTTGGCAAGGTCACAGTTAGGAGTTACAGAAATGGAACCTTGCTTCTGACTCTGGCCCTTCCCCAGTTCTATGGAAATCCTGGTCTAAACAACCAGCATCTCTGACCTTTCCTAACCCAAGCTCCCCTACTCTACTCCCAAGTTTAGCAGACTCATTTATTCATTCAAGGATATTTTTGCATTCCCACTAGTGTACATGAGCCTGCAGAAAATGAATCAGACACAGTCTTGAGCCTAAAGTGTTTCTACTCTAGTAGGATATTCAATAAGTCCATTGATCCATTCATTCAATTAATATGATTAAGCACCCACTGTGTGCCAGAAACTCTGTAAGCACTAAGAAAAACAGAATTTAAGACACACACATAAATAATTATCATAAGGGTCACTGCAGCAGATACAGAGTTGAAATGCAGGTTTCCTGACTCTGAAAGCTAACCTTCAAAGAGCTGATTCCAGTCATTGCCTCTACTTCCTTCTCAATCTCTCTTCACTTCGCTCCGTGTGGGCTTCCATACCACTTTCCCACTGAAACCACTCTTCTTAGGATCACCAGTGACTTCAAGGTCACCCAATTGACTGGCCATTTTGCTAGCCTTATCTTACAACTGTTTTTGACACAATTGATATTCTATCTTGTCAAAACATGTTTCCCTTAATTTCCATGATGGCACTCTCCAGATGTTCCTATTTCACTGACCGTATCCATGTTTTAAACTGTGCTGGCTCTTTCTCTTCTCTTTACCTCTAAATGTTTTACTTCCCTAAGAACTAGTAGCTGGACCCCACCCTATGGCTTTATACATCATTTCCAATGATGCTCAAATTTAGATCTCCAGTTCTACTTCTCTCTGGAATCCTAGACTCTTATATCCAAACGTCTATTGATATCAAAACAGAACTCTTGGAAATGCAAATCAAAACTACAGTGACATATCACTTCACACCAGTCAGAATGGCCATCATTAAAAAGTCTACAAATAACAAATGCTGGAAAGGGTGTGGAGAAAAGCGAACCCTCTTCACTGTTGGTTTGGAATGTAAATTGGCACAGCTACTATGGATAACATACAGACATTCCTCAAAAAATCTAAAAATAAAGTTGCCATATGATCCAGTAATCCCACTCCAGGGTACATTATCTGGGCAAAATCATAATACAAAAACAATACTATACACATAGCATACAGTACTGTTCACAATAGCCAAGACATGGAACAACCTGAACGTCCACCAGCAGATAAATGGATAAAGAAGATGTGGTACATACAGACAATGGAATGGTACTCAGCCATAAAAAAGAATGAAATAATGCCATCTACAGCAACATGGATGGACCTAGAGATTATCATACTAAGTGAAGTCAGAAAGAGAAAGACAAATACCAAGTGACATTATTTACATGAGGAATCTAAAATATGGCACAAATGAACTTATCTATGAAACAGACATGAAGAAGAGACCTATGGTTGCCAAGTGTAAGAGGAGAGAAGGAGTAGGGGTTTAGGGTTGGCTAGATATGGTGGCAGCCCACTCCAGTACTCTTGCCTGGAAAATCCCATGGACGGAGGAGCCTGGTGGGCTTCAGTCCATGGGGTTGCTAAGAGTCAGACATGACTGAGTGACTTCACTTTCACTTTTCACTTTCATGCATTGGAGAAGGAAATGGCAACCCACTCCGGTGTTCTTGCCTGGAGAATCCCAGGGATCGGGGAGCCTGGTGGGCTGACATCTATGGGGTCACACAGAGTTGGACACGACTGAAGCGACTTAGAAGATACAAACTAGTATATGGATAGACAGCAAGGTCCTAGTGTATAGCAAGGGGAACTATATTCAACATCCTGTGATAAACCATAATGGAAAAGAATATGAAAAAGCATGTGTGTGTGTGTGTGTAACCAAATCACTTTACTGTACAGCAGAAATTAATACATTGTAAATCAACTATACATCAATAAAATAAAATGAATCACAACTATATAAAATGAAACAAACAAATAACAGAATTGTTATTTTGTTCCATTGATCTATATTTCTGTCTTTGTGCCAGTACCATACTGTCTTGATGACTGTGGCTTTGTAGTAGAGCCTGAAGTCAGGCAGATTGATTCCTCCAGTTCCATTCTTCTTTCTCAAGGCTGCTTTGGCTATTCGAGGTTTTCTGTATTTCCATACAAATTGTGAAATTATACGCACCTATGGACACCTTATCTTTGACAAAGGAGGCAAGAATATACAATGGATTAAAGACAATCTCTTTAACAAGTGGTGCTGGGAAAACTGGTCAACAACTTGTAAAAGAATGAAACTAGAACACTTTCTAACACCATATACAAAAATAAACTCAAAATGGATTAAAGATCTAAACCTAAGACCAGAAACTATAAAACTCATAGAGGAGAACATAGGCAAAACACTCTCCGACATAAATCACAGCAGGATCCTCTATGGCCCACCTCCCAGAATATTGGAAATAAAAGCAAAAATAAACAAATGGGACCTAATTAACCTTAAAAGCTTCTGCACAACAAAGGAAACTCTAAGCAAGGTGAAAAGACAGCCTTCAGAATGGGAGAAAATAATAGCAAATGAAGCAACTGACAAACAACTAATCTCAAAAATATACAAGCAACTCCTACAGCTCAACTCCAGAAAAATAAATAACCTGGTCAAAAAATGGGCCAAAGAACTAAACAGACATTTCTCCAAAGAAGACATACAGATGGCTAACAAACACATGAAAAGATGCTCAACATCACTCATTATCAGAGAAATGCAAATCAAAACCACTATGAGGTACCATTTCACACCAGTCAGAATGGCTGCGATCCAAAAGTCTACAAGCAATAAATGCTGGAGAGGGTGTGGAGAAAAGGGAACCCTCTTACACTGTTGGTGGGAATGCAAACTAGTACAGCCACTATGGAGAACAGTGTGGAGATTCCTTAAAAAACTGGAAATAGAACTGCCTTATGATCCAGCAATCCCACTGCTGGGCATACACACTGAGGAAACCAGAACTGAAAGAGACACGTGTACCCCAATGTTCATCGCAGCACTGTTTATAATAGCCAGGACGTGGAAGCAACCTAGATGTCCATCAGCAGATGAATGGATAAGAAAGCTGTGGTACCTATACACAATGGAGTATTACTCAGCCATTAAAAAGAATACATTTGAATCAGTTCTAATGAGGTGGATGAAACTGGAGCCTATTATACAGAGTGAAGTAAGCCAGAAAGAAAAACACCAATACAGTATACTAAGGCATATATATGGAATTTAGGAAGATGGTAACGATAACCCTGTACGTGAGACAGCAGAAGAGACACAGATGTATAGAACAGTCTTTTGGACTCTGTGGGAGAGGGCAAGGGTGGGATGATTTGGGAGAATGGCATTGAAACATGTATAATATCATATATGAAATGAATCGCCAGTCCAGGTTCGATGCAGGATGCTTGGGGCTGGTGCACTGGGATGACCCAGCGGGATGGTACGAGGAGGGAGGTGAGAGGGGGGTTCAGGATGGGGAGCATGTGTATACCTGTGGCGGATTCATATTGATGTATGGCAAACCAATACAATATTGTAAAGTAATTAGCCTCCAATTAAAATAAATAAATTTATTTTAAAAAAATAATAGAATTTTTGATTTTTACCACCAGTTCTGCAACTCTCTTATTTGGGCAACAACATAACCATCAATTGAGCTGCTTGAGCCTAAAGCACAAGGTCATCTTTTATCCTTCTCTGTCATCTAATCCCTCAGTCTGTTGGGTTATTCATGTCCAACTCTTTGCAACCCCATGGACTCAGCACGCCAGGCTTCCCTGTCCTTCACTATTTCCTGGAGTTTGCTCAAACCCATGTCCACTGATGCCATCCAACTATTTCATTCTCTGTTGCCCTCTTCTCTTCCTGCTCTCAATTTTTCCCAGCATCAAGGTCTTTTCCAATGAGCCATCTCTTTGCATCAGGTGGCCAAAGTATTGTAGCTTCAGCTTCAGCATCAGTCCTTCCAACGAATGTTCAGGATTGATTTCCTTTAGGATTGACTGGTATGATCTCTCTGCTGTCCAAGGGATTCTCAAGACTGTTCTCCAGCACCACCATTCAAAAATATGGATTCTTCGGCACTCAGCCTTCTTTATGGTCAAACTCTCACATCTATACATGACTACTGGAAAAACCATAGCTTTGACTACAAGGACCTTTGTTGGCAAAGTGATCCCTCAGTTAGTCCTGTCAATGTACAGCCCAGATGTATCTCAAATCCTTCCACTTTTCTCCAACTTCACTCTTTTAATCTTCTTTTAACTTAACAATTACAGAAGCCTTCCCATTGGTCTCCCAGCTTTCACTCTCACTCCTCTCCATTTTATTCTCCACAAAGTAACCACAAGGAACTATTAAGACTATAAATCAGATCATGTCACCCGAGACTTCAAACTCTTCAAGGGCTCCACTTTATTTCGAATAAAATCCACTCTCTTTACCTGCCAAACCTCAATACGACTGTGACCACTGCTCTACCGTCATCTCCTTCTGGGCTTCCCCTGGGGCTCTCTACTCCAGTCACACTGGCCCAGGGCCTTTGCACCAGCTGCTGCCTTTGCCTAAAATGCTCTTCCTCCTGATCTTCTCACAGCCAGATCCATCACATTACTTTACACCTCCATGTATATGTCACCTCCTCAGGATCACCCACTCTAACACATTATTCTGTTCTAATTTTTCATCTGGCACTTATCACTAATGAATCAGTGTGCATGTGTGTATGAGGCTTTTTTTAGTTTATCTGTTCCTTATCTATTTGTTATTACTCAAATATAAAATTCAAGACAGCAAAGGCCTCATGTGCTTTATTTAGGATAAACAAGAGTAACCAATGAAGACTAAGTAATCAATACTGAAGATGTGAATAGATGAATCCCCTAGGATTCCCTTAACTTAAAAAAGGGCAATTTTTCTATGTTAAGAAATTGCTATCAGAAGACTATCACCTTTGTGACCCCGAAAGGAACAGAGTGGTAGAAGCCTGCAGCCTTCAGAAAACTGTCAACTATGAAACTGTGAGGCAATCTATTTTTCAAAACAGGAGGTTCTGCAAAGACTTCTCTTGAGAATATCAGAGACGTCTTCAAACCAAATGTATAGAATATACATTTCCCCAAAATAAAATTCTGAAATATTCAGGCAGCTGGGCTGGATTGATGATAGATAGCTTAAAGCATGCCATTTAAGTCTCCACATGCCTGACTATAAATATTGATAGCCCCCGTGAGGTGGATGGTTCTGCCTGATGTTCCAGATAAAAGAACCATTTGGAAGGAAGAAAGCTATCCAGCTGCCTCCCTTTGACAGAGTGGGAAATATTATCAGAATGCCCAGAAATACAGAATTTGAATCAGAACAGAGGCCAGGATGAAAGTGAGAATACAAACTGGCTAAACAGGCAAAAATAAAGCTCCCCAAATAGATGCACTGGAGATGCTCCCCCGAAGGCCCACAGCTGCCCAGCCCCCGGGGGCTGGCATCCTGTACTTCAACAGGCAACATCAGAAGCATGAGCACGTAGGTCTGACCTCGCAGCCCTCATTTTGCAGCAGTCTTAACAAGAATTCTTCAGGCACAGAGAGGATACTCAAAAACAGACCATAGAGTACTGGGGGTTTTATCGATGGAAGTGCTCAAACCACCCAATTGTTTGCAACCAGAAGCTATGTGATTCACGAATCCCTTCAAGAAAGGTCATACCACACAGGGATTGACTGAAAAGCAATATGTACAACCTAACTTTTTAAAGGTACAAATGTTCTGGTATGTGAAAAAAATAATTTATGCTCAACTAGATAACCTCTTGAGGACGAGGCTGTGCCTTTATACACCTTTGTATCCGACACTACTTAAATACCCAGTAGGCAAACAACAAGGGTTTGCTTAGTAAATAAACGTCACCTTCACCATCTCCTCTAACCTGCTTGCCCATGTACCCTCTACCTGTTACCTTCCCTCCCTTTCTTATTCTGTCTCTCCATCCATATCAACTCCCACTTACCTACCCCTCTTTTTACCCTCCCCCTTTACACACACACACATACATACTTGGCCTCTTTGTTAGGGCCTCTTGCTCAGATTCCAACTTAAATCTTTGAAGGGAAGTGCTAGTTGCTTCAGTAGTGTCTGACTCTTTGTGACCCCAGGGACTGTAGTCCACCAGGCTCTTCTGTCCATGGGATTCTCCAGGAAAGAATATTGGAGTGGGCTGTCATTTCCTTCTCCAGGGGATCTTCCTGATTTAGGGATAAAACCCAGCTCTCCTGCATTGCAGGCAGATTCTTTACCATCTGAGCCACAAAATGGATCTTAATATTCCATAATATTCCACAGTGACCTCACCTTAACTGTAACCCAAGAGTTAATGGATGCACTGGAATGAGGGAATGCCCTGGATCAATTAGAGAAAAATGTGCCAGAACACGTCTGGTCACTGTCCCTGTCTGAACAGCAGGAGAAAATACCTTCTATTACTTGGCATGTTCAGAAATGATGTTCAGAAAGCCAATACCCCTCTGGGCCTCAAAAGAGGGGGACTCACCCCCCGACAAATGGGATTCACAGCTTTCCTCCTATATGCTCTTGGGCAAGCTACTGCACCTCTCTCAGCTTCCCTTTCCTCATCCAGCAGGAGCAGTGGGCATGAGAGTGCCCACAGAGTGGTCATGGGAATGAAATAAGTTGTACCACATTAAGCTCTTGGCACTGGGCCTGGCATGTACTATGCACTCAATAAATGATTCTGTAACCATCAGTTACTGCGCTCCCCACCTTGGGTACCACCGTCATGCCTGACACCTATGGCTTTCCTTCTGGGTTGCATTAGCTCAGTCAAAATATGTTTTATTCATTGAAATAGAAAGGGTCTGGGATTTTTGTTTCATTGTGCCTGCCTTTTCACCCTGCTTCATGGCACAGCAATGGTGATAATAAAAAGCTGACTCCTGGGCTCTAAGCTGCTAAATTTTTTGCATCACTAGGGCTTTGTTTATGTCAATGTTCTGCACATGTGTGGAGAGCAGAAAGTGACTCACCAGTTTACTATGCCTTAATGGGAGGACCCCTCAGGACTGTCCACACTGCTTCTGTTTCATCACACAATCTCCCAACCCTAATTCGATTTCCAAAAAAACTTCCCCAAGAGGAATATTTCATAAGAAGCTAGAGAATAAGAAGGCAAGGCCAGACACTTGGGAATCAGAGGTACCCACCTTCCCTCTCCTTCCTTCCTCCGTCAGTCAATCCATATGGATTAACTGAACACCTACTATGTGCCACGTATTATGCTGGGGGCAGGGCGCACAGTCTCCAACAACAGAGATCTTGGTCCTGCCATGTCTGCTATATGGACAATCCTGCAAATCATGAATCCACTACAGTTAATTTAAAACCGGTAATTACAGACCAAGGTGAGTGCAAGAAAGAAAAACTGCAGGGAGTTATAAGACTAAGATAGTCTGGGGATTCTCAGAATGCTTCCATGAGGCAATAACATCTAGTCAAGGACCTGTCTGAACAGTGATAAGAATTAACTCGCCCAAGAGGCACATACGAGTGTCAGGGTGTAGGGTGGGGAATAGGCAATAAAAAAACTTGTGAAGTCCCTGAACAGCAAAATGTGAAGGAAGTCAAAGAAGCTCAGAGTTGCCAGAATATGGGGGGAAGAGAGACAGGGGGAGGGAGAGAGATGATCTATAAGATAGAGAATTGAATTGAATCAAACCAAATCTTGGGTAGAAGTCCACAAACTCCAGCAGCATTAAATCTGGTCCCTGCCTGTTTTTGTATACCAGCCCCCATCAGCTAAGAATGCTTTCATATGTTTTAATAGTTGAAAAAAATAAAAAGAATAATATTTAATAACATTGTGAAAATCATATGAAATTCTAATTGCAGGAGCTATAAATAAAGTTTTATTGGAACACAGCCATGCCTGTTCATTTACATACAGTCTACAGCTGCCTTCATGCTACAGAAGCAGAGCTGGGGAGTTGCAACAGAGACCATATGGTACACAAACCCAAAATATTTACTATCTAGCCCTTTACTGAAAAAAAAAAAAAAATGCCAACCCCTGATCTAGTAAGATACACAGAAATCAGATTACAAAATCGTTTAAATTATATTAAAAATTTAGCATCTTATCCCCAAAGCAGGGGAACTCATTAACCCACTAAAGAGTCTGAAGAGGAGAACAGCATAATTCAGTAGTGCCCAAACCTGGCCGCACACTGGACTAACCTAGGAAGCTTCCAAAATATAATGCATAAGTTTTTCCCCAGTGTTGCACATCAGCTGGACTTGTGCATGGCCTTGGTATGGGTTTTGGAATTTTTGGAAGATTCCAAGGTGATTCTGATGTGCAGGTAACTTTGGGAACCATGGATAAAATCACATCTACATTTTTATAAGATCACCCTAACTCAGGGCTTCTCCTCTGGCTGGATACACATTAGAATCACCTGAGGGATATCTTCAAACACACTGATGCCCAGGCCCACTCCACATCAGGATCTGTAGAGACGGACTCCGAGCCCTGATATATTTAATTGTCCAGATGATTCTAACATACAGCCAGGGTTACACACTTTGTTATCAATGTGTGGCAAGAGTAGATACAGGGAGAGTCCTGGGTGGCTACTTCAAGGGGTCCAAGTTAAAAATGACAGAGACTTGGGTTGAGTTTCTGGTCCTGGGAGTGGGGAGAAGAAAAGTGAAGGGACAGTCAGTAGGATCTGGTGATGGGCTGGTGACAGTGAGCAGTTGGGTGGGAAATTTCAAAGGTGATACCTAAAAGTCTAGCAAAGAAAATGGGTGCAGCCTAATGCCATTTACTGGGATGGGAACCTTGTAAGAGGAACAAGTTTAGGGGGTAAGAACATTAGTTCTTTATTCTGACATCTTGTTGAAAGAGAGGATACCTATGATGGAGTGAAGTCAGATTGAGACTATAAAGGAGGCTGGGGTCAAATTACAAAAGGCCTTGAATGCTATATTTACAATATCCTCCTCATTCAGCAAGCAATGGCTACAATGTAGTAAAGGAAGGCATAAGGGCTTTTGATTCAGTTGGTGTTCTTGCCCTATGCAGTGTATATGCTTCCTCAGCTTCCTCATCTACAAAATGGGATTGGAAATGTTCATACTCTGTCTCCTATACCTTTGGCCAGCAGACCTCAATGACAGCAGGGGCCTCAGTAAACACCCTTACAAAGGTGTTATGTAGATTAAATGAGATATTATGTGTAAAGTCTCTATGAAGTTATGTAGCACAGAAGGCCCTTATTCCTAAATGTCCATTCCAAGAGGAATGGATAAAGAAGATATTGTACACACATACAATACAGTACTGTGCTGTGTTGTGCTTAGTCGATTCAGTCATATTCAACTGCTTGCGACCCCATGGACTGTAGCACGCCGGCTCCTCTGTCCATGGGGATTCTCCAGGGAAGAATACTGGAGTGTGTTGTCATGCCCTCCTCCAGGGGATGTTCCCAACCCAGGGATCGAACCCAGGTCTCCAGCATTGCAGGCGCATTCATCTGAGCCACCAGGGAAACCCAAAAATACTGGAGTGGGTAGCCTATCCCTTCTCCAGGGGAACTGCCTGACCCAGGAATCAAATAGGGGTCTCCTTCATTGCAGGCAGATTCTTTACCAGCTGAGCTACCACCTGGCCATAAAATAGAATAAAATAAATAATTCCATCTGCAGCAACATGGATGGGTCTGGAGATTACCGTACCAAGTGAAGTAAGTCAGAAGGAGAAAGATATACACCATAAGATATTACATATATGTGGAATCTAAAATAAGACACCAATTAACTTATCTATGAACAGAAACAGACTCACAACAGACTTGGGGTTGCCGAGGGGGAGGGAGAGTTGGGGAGGGATGGAGCGGGAGTCTGGGATAAACAGATGCAAACTATTACATATAGAATGGATAAGCAACAAAAGGGGCTACTGCACAGCACAGGGAACTATATTCAATATTCTAAAATAAAACAGAATGGAAAAGAATGTTTAAAAACAGTCGTCATTATTCCCAAAGGAGAATGGCACAGTGACACCTCACAATGATGCTTCAGGAAATACACAGAACATTAGTGTGAAGGATACACACATAAGAAACGGGCACTAAGATTTAGAAGATGTGACAGACGACGTAACAATATCTGTTCAACCAATAGTAAGAAGTCAGGGACATGCAATCCGGTAGAGTCCATAACCCTTCAGGGTCCCGGCAACCTTCCCTGTACAGTTCTCCTCCTCCTCCAGCGTGGCCCTGGTTGTCCCTCTAGCCACTGTACTCACTCTCCAGTTGACAAGATGGAGGAAAAAAATACAAAAAAGGGTTCTATCAACTCTTAAAGAATATACACATGCTGAAAATTAATTTTAGAGATGATCAAGGATGACTTCCTTCAAAGAGAAAGGGGATCCAGAGAAGCCAGACGGCACCCTGCACTGCTGACTGCAGCAGAATTAAAGCCAAGAGCAGAACTCAGATCACTGAGGCGAATGAGTCATGGCGCCTGGCGAGGAAGCAAGGCTTCAGCCAGACACCAGTCAGAATTAAAGATTGTGGCTCTTGCAAATTAGCCAGAGGAGTTCCTGTAACTGTGGACAATCCAAAGACGAGCCCTGCCCTCACACGTGAGGCTGAAAACCACCAGATGCTGACTGCATTAAAACAGTAACTGCATCTGCCCAGATTAACCATACATTCAATGTAAATCCTGAACACCTCACAAGATGTCATCAAATAAATACTTCTGTCCCTTTAAAATACAGATGTAGGAAGTTGCCTAAAATATACATGGATATTTTCATAGTAACTTTTAGAGAACCCTCAAGATACCTAGCCTGTATCCACCTCTACAGGCAAGAGAGAAAACATTACGCCATATCAAAAGCATGCCTCTCTGATCATCATGTTTCTTCCCACCTAGAAGTAATTAATCACTACCCTTGTTCTCATGATGTATATTTCCTTCCTTTTCTTTATATTTCCATTTCTATGTATCTCCAAATAATGTTGCTTGTTTCTATTTTCACATGAATAGAATTACATTATATGTGTTCTTTTTACTCTGTTTCTTCTGCTCAGCATCATGTTTGTGGCTTCAAAGCATTATATTCATGGGTGAAAGGCCACAATGTCTAAAATTTGAGTTAAAATACTGTGAGGAAGGAGTTGCAAAGTAAACATTAAATACTTTGTGATGGATAGATTAGGCTCTTTATACTAGACTCTTAGCTCTTACATTTTAAGTTTCAAAATATTTATAATAAAAATTTGCTTAAATTACTTTGTGAGATTCCTTTTACTATAGCAATTTTCATTGCTGTATAGCAACAGTTTTCTAAGTAAGGTCTCAAAATCAAGAGCATCAGAATCATTTGGGAATTTGTTTGAAATGCAAATCACTAGGTTCCACCCCAGACTTACTGAATCAGAAGCTCTTGGAATGAGGCCCAGTAATCTGTGTGTTAATCAACCCTCCAGATAGTTCTGATGACACTCAAGTTTGATAATCACTACTGAATAGTATTCTATTATGTAAATGCTCCACAGCTTATCCATTCTACTATTGATACATTTATATATTAATATATTTCAAATTTGGGGGTTTCAAATTTGTGAATATTATAAAGTTTGTACAAGACTTTTGGTGACAAGAGTCTCCCTGACATATACCTACTGCTTCAATAACAGAATCGTAGGGTATACATATTAATATTACCTGATAATGCCAACTATTTTCAAAGTGGTTCACCAATTCACGGTCCCACTAGTAATGTACGAAGGTTCCCTCTGCTCTACATACTTGCCAATATTTGGTATTTTTCAGATATTTTCACTGCTGCCATTTTAGAGGGTTAAGCATGTTTAAGCTTTCCAAGTTGGGATTAAAAAACATGTATTAGGGACTAGAACTCCAGACATGGAATCATAGTATTGCAACTATATTAGTTGGTGGATCTGCATGGAATAAGCCTGACATAGAAAGAATCTGGCATGATAGAGAAACTGAAAAAGGCCAATATGATTATACTACGAAAAGCAAGGTGAAATACAGTACAAAATGCTGTTGGAGGTAAGAGAGGAACAAATCAGGGACCCTGTAAGCATGCTGAAGACTTTGAATTATATTTCTAGTGAAACCAAAAGCCAATGAAGGTTTTTAAGCAGGAAATTTACATGGCTATATTTCTACATCTGTATATTTAAAATCTTTCAGGCACACATCCAATTCTCCCTATAATGGAGTTGCTTAATGCTTCCGACTATGCTTCTGCTAAAAACAACTAGAATAGCTGGATAAAGCACAAATACATACACACACCTGCTTAAAGGCATAACAGAGTTTTTGAGACAACCAGTAATCGAGGGGACAAACCCTAGCGATAAGGGAACCACAAAGAGATGAGCCAAAATTCTGCAGTCATTCTTTCCCTTGGGACATTTGCCTGAAGTAGGGGAGGGGTAAGGGGCTGAGGATCCAGGCAAACAGCCTCAACACAGTTGCTATTAAGAGGCAAAAATACCAGAAGATATTTCAGCAGTCTCTTGAGGAAAGAAAGACAAAACTTAAGAGCTCTGAGATGCCAAGATCCAAATAAAAAAGAAGCAGAAAACTAAGCCCAGCACTTGGCTGGTATTCCCCTCTAGACATCTGCTCAGTTCTAAAGCTGTGCAGGGCAGGAGGCTAAGAAGCCAAGGAGAAGGCTCCCAAAAACACTTTAAGCGAGAATTTTGATAGTCTCACACTGCTGAGGAGAGAAAAGACGTCTGGACTAGCCAGGGGGAGAAGTCACTGAGAACACCCTATGCTCTTAGCTGCAGTTCCAAGAAGGCTACAACCTAGAAAGAGGCATCGGCAAGTGGCACACACAGCTTTATCAAAACTAAAACAATGCCTATGGTCAGCTAAGTCACTAGCTGGATTATAATAATCAGTCCCCCAATGTGCATGCCTGGAAGTTTTTTCTCTGGAGATAAAATCACATACAACATTCACAATTTTTCATACAAAATGTTGAGTATACAATCAAAGTTAATTAAACATGCCAAGACACAAAGCACAAACCCAGAGGGGTAAAAAAAACAGATCACAGACAAAGAAACCACAAGTGATTCAGGTATTAGAGTTAGTAGGAAAAGAGTCTAACTATGATTAATATATTCAGAAATATAAGAAGAAAGCGGAAAAATTCATAAAAGGCAAAGAATTTCATCATAGAGTTAGAATCAATAAAAAGAATCAAATGCAAAAACTAGGATCAAAAATAATTTCTAGTACCATTAAATTAAAACTACTGAGCAACATATTAGACATAGCAGAAGAGATGATTAATAAATAAGAAGGTAGGTCAAAATTCTTCAAAGCTGAAGCACAAAGAAAAGCTAAAATGGAAAAGAAAGAAGAGTGTAAGATACACTTGTGATAAAGGAAAAAGACCTAAATTATGTAAATTTGAAGACACAGAAGAAGAGAGAAAGAAGGGGCAACAAAAGTATTTAAAGAGATACAACCAAGTTTGAGATAGCAATGCACAAACACAAAAGTTACTAAGAACTTCATCAGGGTTGACAGCAAATCTACAACAGAAAATAATCAATAATGCCAAACCTAGGGACATCATAAAAAGATGGATAAAAACTAAAGGCAAGAAAATCCTAAAAGTAACCAGAGGTTAAAAAAAAACACAAAGCTTCATAAAAGTATTAATAATGTTGGTTAATGACTGACTTTTCAACAGAAAGGATGGAATCCTGAAGACAATGGAATAAGATTTTTAAAGTGCTGGGAAAAAACCTTCAATATATTAATAGAATGACATACTTAGAGAAAATATCATTCAAAATGACAGTAAAATTAAGATATTTTCAGATAAGTAGAAACTGAGAGGATCTGTCAGCAATAAACCCTCACTTTGAAAAAATGCTAATAAAAGTCTAATGGGCATAAGAAAATGATCCCAGATGAAGGCATGGTAATGTAGGAAAAAAATAAAGAACAATGGAAAAGGTAAACATGTAAGAATGAATATTGATTGTTTAAAGTAACAATAAAAACTCTAATACATTTTTAAAATGTGTATTGTAGATTAAAACGCATCTATAAAATGAAAGATGTGAGAGGGTATATAAAATTAAAATGCAATAAGGTATCTTATTATCCAGAATTACATTTACCCAAAAGAAACGAAAATATGTACACAAAATGATTTATACATTATATATTTATAGAAGCACTGTTAGTGAAAGGCTTCCCAGGTGGTGCTAGTCCTAAATAATCCACTTGCCAATGCAGGAGATGCAAGAGACATGGGTTCAATCTGTGGGTTGGGAATGATCCCTGGAGTAGGAAATGGCAACCCACTCTGGTAATCTTGCCTGGAAAATTCCATGGACAGAGGAGCCTGAAAGGCTACAGGGGGCTTAAAGATTATAGTCCATGGGGCCGTAAAAATTCAGACACAGCTGAGCACACACACACTTACCCAATTCCTATATCCATGGTTAGTGACAGGTACAAACTGAAAACAATTCAAATGTGCATCTACAGGTGAACTGATAATCAAATTAAATGGAATACCACTTGGGAAAAAAAAGGAACAAAATGCGGACAGACTAAAAACTCCTGACGAATCACATACACAGGTTTAGAGTGAGCAAAAGATGCCAGGTTTAAAAGTATACAGTATACTATTCCATTTTGTGAGGTTTTGACCAAGAGAAACTAGTTTATGATGCTAACAATCGGGATAACTGTTATCTTTGGAACTAATATAAACTGGGAACGAGTAAGAAGGGACCTCTGGCTGGTTAATAATGTTCCACTTCTTGATCCAGTTACATTCATGGGTTCACTTCATGGAAAGGGATCAAGCTTCACATTTAGGATTGTTCATTTCTCTATATGTATTTCCAACAAAAACAGAAAGTTACACACAGGACAACAAGACTGTATCAACCACTAAAATATAGCTTGACCAGTATCATCAATACACATGTTACTCCCTAATTATCCCCACCCCCACCCCACTAGAGATAACTACTCTCATAAATTTGGTGCTCATCATTCTTCTGCACTATCTTATATTTTGACTGCTTATATATAAGTTCACCTAAATAATATATAGAATTGTTTTGCATGTTTTTAAACTTTATATAAAAGATCATTTGATTTCTGTTTTTAAGAGATCATTCTAAAAATGGCACAAGGAAACTTCGTAGTATGACAAAATATTCTATACATTATTTGGAGTGTTGGTTAAATGTGTAAAAACATTTGTCAAAGCACATCAAAATGTACATTTAATATCTGTGCATTTCACTACAGGTAAATGTTACCTCACTTAAAACCACTTTTTAAAAAACAAATCATTCTAGCATTTTCATAGGCAATGGATGAGAAGTGAAATCAGGAAGACCAGTTAAAATATTATGGTAGAACTGGTGAGGGCCAAACTCATCTCTCTGAGAAGTAAGGAACTAAAGTCAGGTTGTGGTCATAGTTCTTTCAACAGCTTAACTGTGAAGTGAAGGGCTTCCCAGGTGGTTCAGACAGTAAAGACCCTGCCTGCAAGGCAGGAGATCCGGGTTCAATCCTTGGATAGGGCAGATCCCCAGGTGAAGGGAATGGCAGCCCACTCCAATATTCTTGCCTGAAGAATCCCCTGGAGGAGGAGGAGTCTGGTGGGCTACAGTCCATGGGGTCACAAAGAGTCAGAGACAACTGAGCAATAATCCCTCCACTTCCCACTGTGAAGTGAAGCAGTGACTGGAGGGAGGGATGAGTCCAAAGAGAAGTTCTCAAAAACGGAAGATTAAGCCTGACTCTATTGAGAGGCAACACAGAAGACAAAGGCGAGATGAGGGGTTAAGGGTTGAGTCCTCCAGAAGGTGAGAGGGGATGGTATGGTCTGGTCTCTGCTGGGACACAATGCCTTCTTGCTTTTAACTAGAAGGAAGTAAAGGGTACAGATGCAGGAAAAATTGTTTGGTGATAGACAAAGGAGTTTCCATTCAATGGCTGCTACGTCTTCAATGATCATGGGTCATTACCGATAAAGGGTGGAGACTGGAGTATTGAAGCTTATGAAAAGGGGCATGAAATTCCATTGGAAAAGGCTGGGAAAGCATCCCAACATGGTGGGGAAAGGTTAAGAAAAAATCTAAGGTTCTATTTTGCAAGGTTAAGTGTCCGACAGGTATCCAAATCAAAAACAGGAACATTATTATTTATCTTTGCCTATGCTTCATGAAGGTTAAGAAAAAATCTAAGGTTCTATTTTGCAAGGTTAAGTGTCCAACAGGTATCCAAATCAAAAACAGGAACATTATTATTCATCTTTGGCTATGCTTCATGAAGCACAGTGTAACAAATATTAGGTACATGAAAGAATGAACGAATGAAGATTAAATCTTTTCATATTTTCTTAGCACCTTTTTATATTGTTGGCCATATTCTATGATGGAACTGAAGAAAAAATAGAAATAATGTACCTTAGCAATCAATCGCTATCAAACGCATTTTCCTGTTCCTCAGTTTTAGTTCTGTTTGTTCTTGGAAGAAAAACAATACGTGTCTTCCAATGTTACAAATTCTTCATTTTATCAAAAAATGACGTGTTCATCCTCTAAAACAACTGTTCAGCAGAATTCACCAATGGGGCAATTTTCATTAAAAAAAAAAAAAAAGAAAACCTAAAAGATAAACTCTGCATCCCTATATTAACACAACTTGTGCCAATCATAAGGATATATGTAGTTGAAGAAGAAATTAGAAGCTCTTGCCAAGAAGGATTAACCTGTCTCTGTATTGGAGATGTTCCTGCTGCTGCTAAGTCGCACATGCATCATGAGTAAAGAAAGCCTTT
Organism: Bubalus kerabau; assembly: GCF_029407905.1. NCBI lineage: Eukaryota > Metazoa > Chordata > Mammalia > Artiodactyla > Bovidae > Bubalus > Bubalus kerabau. The sequence continues at coordinate 15,182,885 of NC_073645.1, forward strand.
AGCTTGTGTACAGGAATCTCAGGGTGACCCCAGCAAACAATAAGCACACTGTGCCATTTGTTTATCGTTTATCAATTGTGAAATTGAAAACAAAGATTATAAATGCATTACTTGCAGTCGAAATTATTTTTATTACACTAAGCTCCATTGAAAAGGGCTCCATTCATACAAGAAGCACAGTTTTGGCTGGATGAACAGTCAGATTTTTACACTTATAATTCAAGCATACACTTACTACGTATATTGAGTGCACTCTCCGAGTTCCTGTTGCCACAGTCAGACTATAAATGCGTATTTGCGGTCATGCTTAACTACAGTAATTCAGAACTTCAACTGTCAAGTTTGGAGCTAATATTCTCACGTAGGCAGTTCATGTTCTACTCTTAAAAATAATTCCTTGTTTGCTATCGGAAGCTCCTAATATAATACACAAAATAGCAGGATCAATTTTTTTTAATAATCTATATCTTTAACTAAGTGTACTTTTTTCCCTTAAAATACCCCCTTCCTTCAGTAACTATAAACCCTGGTGAAGCAGTAAAACAGCAGAACATATTAAATATATACAAAACACACACAGAGAAAACAGCCCTGTTTACAGGGAGGAAAAGAAGGAAAATCTCAGTTTTGTGCTAACTATCCTTTGAGACATTTTTTTAAGTGTGGAGGCACCAATTATTTCTCCTTTGCTGGAAGGTCTACACATTTAAAGGTTCCGTAAGTCCACTAAGAAAATAAGCAACTGTTTCTCTGTATCATTAAACACAACAGGATACCAGTCCTGTGCCGATTTTAAAACACTAACAAAATTCTAACTGTGAATATTAAGATTTAACATTTCAGTTTCAAGAGAAGCAAAGAGTTGTTTTGTCTACAAAGAGCATTAGAACCATACTCCAAATTGTCAATTGCACAATATCTCTAGCACTGAAGGCTAGCTCCATTGCAGAATCTTATACTGCTAGAGTCTGAAGAAACCTTGCAGGTCTCCTATTCTAATCTGACACCCAAGACAGGAATTTTTTCCTCAGCATCCCTGACAGATGGTCAATCTCTGTTTCAATTACTCCAGTGGGGGAGTTCTCAAGAGAATATTCCCAAGGGATATGATGAAATGCTAGAATCAACCATTCAGACAGGGAGTACAGCTCCAGTAAGCCTGTAGATATAGACAGCGTTGCCAGACACTAAAACCAGACTTCCAAAAGAAAGTGATTCAGAATCAGCAACGTTAAGACATATAGACCCCCCAATCCTGGGACCAGCCTAGGTCTTTTTATTGGCCTGGGAAGTAGCCTCTACAATCTGGGAAGCAAGGTGGCTTTTCTCCTGCTGATTTCTTAAAGAACTGATTCTTTCAGGCTCACAGCAAGGGTTTGTTAGCCTCAGAGAGGATCAAATTTCTTCCTTCTGAAAACCAAGCCAGGGGACCCCCCTGGTGGAATTGCTAATGCTTAAAATACTCCTAACTTTGGTCTTAAAATTCTCACTACAACAAACCAGGGCATTTCAAGCTCTTCTTTTAAAGATATATACAGGCTAAGCTGTAACTGAAGTAGCTTGGTTGGTGTAGGGTTGACGTGTGGGGGTTGATGGTTTAAGCGCAGCCCTTCATCCCGCCGTGAAGTCTGGTTTATCTGACAAGGAAAGGCGAGCGCGCGGGGCTAAGCTGCTAGCACACCCCCTGCCGGACCCCGTCACAGGGCTGCCCGGCCCTTACCTGTCGATGCTGATAACGCACAGGGTCATGATCGAGGCCGTGCAGCACATGACGTCCATGGCGATAAAGACGTTACAGAAGAAATGGCCAAAGATCCACTTGCCCCCAATAAGGTCGGTGACGCTGACGAAGGGCATGACCGCCACGGCCACCGAAAGGTCGGCCAGCGCCAGGGACACGATCAGGTAGTTGGAGGGCTGCCGGAGCTTTTTGACGAAGCACACCGAAATCACCACCAAGCAGTTGCCGGCGATCGTCAGCAGCGTGATGAGCGTCAGGATGGAGCCGATCACAACTTTCTCGGCTCTGCCGTAGTTGATCTGCTCCCAGCAGCCGGAGGTATTGTCCCGCGGCGCGTCCCGGGTGGGCCCGGGGCTAGCCGTCACCTCCACGACCCCGTGCAGCAGGTGAGGCGCCCAGGAGCCCGCGACCGGGCCGGCGCCGTCGGGGCTCAGGTCGGGCAGCCCGCGCCCCACCTCCGGCAGGAAGAAAGAGCGGAGGTGCCCGTAGAGGTCCGGGCGGCCGCTGCTATTAACGTCCATCATCGTGCCGCTGTGCGCCGCTGCCCATGGAGCCGGCGCCCCCGCCACGCGCTGCGGCTGCCCGCCCGGGGGCTTCACTTAGCCGGTTCCGCTCCGCTCGGCCCAGCCATGAGGCCCGCGCTGACCGCAGGGGGGCGCCCCGGCTCGGCCTCACGGCTCCGCACGTCCCGGTCCCGCAGCCGCAGCGGACAACACGGGAGCGCGGCCGCCCCGGGGACTACTTGCAGGAGGCGTCTCCAGCACCCGACGGATGCCCGGGACGCGCGGGTTCGCTAGCCGGCGGGCCGGGCTCGGCTGACCGCACCGCAGTCCGCAGCCCGTAGCCGCCGCGCCGCTCGGCCGAGAGCGCCCGGGAGGCAGCGGCAGAAGTTGCGGAGTGCGCCCCGCCCCTCGCGCCCGCCGCCGCCGCCGCTCCCCTGCGGCAGCCACGCCGCGTTCCCGTCGCCGCCGCCGCGTCCGGCCGCTGACCGCGCGCCCCGGGATCCCGGACGGGCTTCCCCGGCTGGGCAGGGGCCGCCGCCTCTTCCGCGCCTCCCCCAACCCACTGAGCGGGGGGAGGCGTTCCTCGCGCCTCCCGGGATCCCGAGCCGCCTCGCCCGGGGGATCTTTCTTTCCGCGGGAGGCTCACACGCCCTCCGACAGACCCGAACCCCCTTGCACTAGTAAAGATAGTTTGGTGGGGGAGGACGAGGGAGCCAGCGGATGTCCGGACTCACTGCAAAATGAAGAACCTGGGGAGGAAATTTTTTTTTTTTAATCTTAATTTTGAAAAAGACAAAAACAAAACAAAACAAAACAACTTTCTGAGCACTCTACCAAGCAACAGATAATTTCCAGTTCTTATTTTGATCCCTGATGGGAGAAAGCGAAGATGAAAAAAGAGAAGCAGCTGAATGGGGGGGGGGGGGGGGCGGTGGATGGTGAGAGCTCAGATGGAGACAAGGGACAGCGAGGGACGTCTTAGGGTCCTGGCACCTAGGAGGAACTACTGGCTCTGGAGAAGGGCCTTCAGAGAGCTTAAAAAACCCATTGTGACAAAACCCCCAGGCGTATAGAAACCAGCCTTTCCCCTCTGAATATAGACCTTGGCTATATTCAGACTTCAGAGCCTATGTTCAGACTTTAGAGCCTAATATATTGAAGTATTCACAGCCTAATATATTGAAATGAGGGCTAATTCTCCATGGCGTTCTGGAAATCTTGCACATAAGCAAGGACCGCTTTTAACGTTCTCCAGAAGAATCCTGGAGACGTATGTTGATTTAATCCCTATTGCTTAAAATCCCCTTGGTATTGAAACCCAGTCAGGGTGGAGCTGGTTTTTTTATTTGTGAGACTTATTTCATTCCATTTTGTTCAAATATTTTACCGGAAGCTAGCAGTGATTTCTTTAAAGACCCTTAAAAATAAGCAAATCTGTTTTCTAGTTAGGCCCTGCTGCTGCCGCTGCTAAATCGCTTCAGTCGTGTCCCCGACTCTGTGCGACCCCATAGACTGCAGCCCACCAGGCTCCCCCATCCCTGGGATTCTCCAGGCAAGAACACTGGAGTGGGTTGCCATTTCCTTCTCCAATGCATGAAAGTGAAAGGTGAAAGTGAAGTCGTTCAGTCGTGTCCGACTCTTAGCAACCCCATGGACTGCAGTCTACCAGGCTCCTCCTTCCACGGGATTTTCCAGGCAAGAGTACTGGAGTGGGGTGCAATTCCCTTCTCCGAGTTAGGCCCTAGTGTATCATAAATAAGAAGAAAGGGAACAGAAACCTCAAAATGTACTGATGTGAGTGCTGGGTTGGGTAACACTCTTCCATTCTACAAGGTTTTTCATTTATCCTGTTTTTCCAGGTAAGGAAACATAGTTGCTACTTCAGTCAGCTGGTAATAGGTTTCCAACCAGGTTATTCTGATTACTATGTTCATATTCTTCCCTCTAAACATTCCCCAAATTTTTTTTTAAGTGAAAAAAAATAAATCCCTAAATCTTGGGCCAATATTGACAGCTCTTTCACTACTGTGAACCTGTCAGGAGCTCTCCTCTGTTTGGGGTAGGTGGATCAGTACACTCAGAGGAAGAGTGAAAGGTACTGTTTCATAGTTAAGAGGATGGGTGAAGAAGTGTCTTCAACCTTACGTAAATTAGTATTAAACGTAATTTCAGACAAAAGAAAAGTAGTTTGCAGTTGGAAGGCACCTGCAAAACCATTCTCTTCAATGCAGAGAGGGAAGTAGAGGCTGGGACAAGTGACTTGTTCAAGATTATTGGTGACTACAATGAAACAGATCAGGTTTTTGGTTTTGTGGTTTAGAATTGTCTCAAGGCCTCGTAAAAATTCCTTAATGTAGTAAATTTCACACGATATCCTCAGCTTTTCTCATTTTGACTTTTCAACTCATTTTGGCTTTTCTTACTTTTTCCTTCTTGAGAACTCTAATCAGGGTCACCTTACTTTCTGTCTTGGCTCTTTTAAGTAATATTCTACATTAATTAATTATACAAAGAATCTGAAAAGCAATATTCTATATTTGAATCTACAGTCAGTATAATTTGCCACTTATACTCTGGCCAGCCCTTACCCAGCCCACTTAGGTTTCATAGCAGCTTCTGACGTTTTTTGCTTTTGTTTTTTTCATTGTAGACATATAAATGCACCAAATAATCGGTAAAATAGTACTTTCAAATTTACTTCCTCTTCCACTTTCAATATAGCATTAGTTCCAAACTCCCCTTTTTATAGAGAAGTCACCTCTATTATATTATCCCTGGTGATGGCTGAGTGTATTTCCTAAGAGTTGCTAGGTTTTTAATTTATAAGCTGTCACAATGCATAAACACAGTTATCGAAAATCTCAGCCTCTGCAGCATTGCTTATGTTGAGTTTAAATTTCATCTATCATTGTATCATTCCAAAATCCAGACAGAGCAACCTGGAATTCTTTCAGTTTGCCTCTAACCTTGACTAAATAATCATATCTTAATAAAAATGCTAAAATCTCATTTATTCTTTTCCATAATTTTCTCACAAAAAAATGCTAAAGATACAGCTTCACAAAATGTTCATTAAAATACCTAACATTCACCTAAATGGGTTGTTTTGCCCTTGGTTTCCTGGGGTTTTAAAATCCATATCAGGGTGTTGTTGCCTTTCCTTTCCTCCTGCCAACCTACTCTGGCTGTTATTTTAGAGACAATAAGAGAAGTGTTGGCATTTAAATCAAATCATGTCTTTAGTTTTTATCCCTTGTATTTCTTTCATTAAAAAAATTTAACTCTGCTAACTTTAAAAAGTACCAGTCCTTGTCTAGACTCTCATCTCCTATAACAGCATTTTCCTAAAATTGTCAATGAGGGCACCTGAAACGACAGCTTTCTGAGGCTTCCAACTGGCAATCTCCTGCTCTCAAAACTGCTCTGGGGGAGGACAGAAGAGCAGCCGCATCCTACAATAGGAATTATCATCTTTTTATAAGCTCTTCTTCCTGTAGGTACTCATCTGGCTCATCTAAATGCATGTGCTTAATCACATCTCTGCAGACCCACACATATCCATCTGGAGAACATAAGCTTAGGAGAGTTTATTTTCCCATAAACCAGCATTCTCTGATAGTCTAGATTTACTTTAAGAAACACAAGTAAAAATAAGGCTTTCTATGCCATAGGATTCATTGGCAACACACTAGTTGTTAAGCATACTAACGTCATGGTGACTGAGGCTCCAGTAATTTCCAATGCCCGATGCTGTCTTCCTGCAGGGTTACTCTTGCACATCCCCAAAGCTTCTCAACTGCTTACTTGAACATCCAATTGGCTCATTCAACTGAACTAATTGTCTGGGTGTTGTCCCCAGAATTAGACCAGAAAAGGCTAGGAAAACAATGCTTAGATGGGTATTGTGCTAAGATTAGTATATGTAAATAATCAAATCCTACCCTGTCAGGCTGTAGAGCAGTAGCACAGAGAAAGAACATACATCCTAGCAACAGTCAACACAGATATTGGGAGGCCCCATTGGAATAAAAGCAGTTAGTCTGGAACATAAGAATGTCCCCTTCTCTGTGACAGGCCCCCTCACCGTGACTAGTCTCATCCTTTCTAGGTGCTGAAGGCTCTTATGGCACTTTTTTTCACATCTTTATTATAGCACTTACTGCTGCATTATGCTTTTATGTTTAGGTGACTGGATTTTCTGTCCAAGTGAGAACACCCCAAAGATAAAGATATTTCCTTATTTCCTCCACATACTGCTGCTGCTGCTAAGTCGCTTCAGTCGTGTCCGACTCTGTGGACCCCATAGACGGCAGCCCACCAGGCTCCCCCGTCCCTGGGACTCTCCAGGCAAGAACACTGGAGTGGGTTGCCATTTCCTTCTCCAATGCATGAAAGTGAAAAGTGAAAGTGAAGTCGCTCAGTCAATAAATGGCTGTCAAATAAATTGAGTGTAGAAAAATGCCTTATAACCAAGAGTCGTTCATGATTTAAAATCACTCCTCAGCCTAAAAGTGAATGGTGAGTTTTGTTTTGATTCAGATGTATGTCTTTTAATTGTGATACTTTCATTTGCATTTTCACTTAATTCTGACTAGAAAAAAATGTAATTTTTTTCCATTGGTTCCTTTTGTTTAGAAAATTTTCATTCTCTTTACAAAGCAAATGTAACCTTTAAATTTTTTCCTCAAAAACAACAACAAAAAATATGAAGAGAAAATCAGAGAACAGATAAATCCAAAAACGCTCAATTATTTTCCTAATTACTCAACTTTTTCTTACCAGGACCATCTTGAAATGTAAGTGGTACATGCACACCCTCTAGTGGTGAATTCGTTCCTCATACAAATTCCACACAGAGCTTCAGTGGAAAGCGTCAGCTTCCATGGGCCAAACCTGAAGGATTAAAAGAAAAATTAAGTTCCTTAACTTAAAGAAAAACAGATAATATAAATATTCCCTCATTGATTGAGTCAACATTTACTGACTGTCTAATACATCCCAGATACTGTTTTAGAAGTTCTTTTTTAAAAAGGACACAGCAAGCTGGAGATCCTGTTGGACATCCAAGTGGAGGTATCAGATAGTAAGATACGAAATCAGGAGACAATTTCTCCAGAAGAGTAGATAGAGAAGAAACCTGAGGAATTTACCCTAGGATGGATGCTCCAACATCCTGAGGTCAGGGAGAGGATGAAAGACCAACAAAAACCAAGGAGAGACCCTTGAGTTAGGAGGTGAACCACAAGAGATTGGATGCTCCAAGTCAGGGGAAGAAGATGCATCAAGGAAAATAAATTGATGAACTGGATAGAATGCCAAGAAAGGAAAGAACTATTCCAGTGGAATAAAAGTGGACTAGAATGGGTTCAAGAGATCAGGAGAAGAGAGAAAATGGCAATTGGGAGGGCAGACAACTTTTGTAGCAGTTTCATTCAAAAGAGTAACAGGGAATTGGGCAGAAGCTAGAGGGACATGTGATATTTAAAGACAATCAGAAAAGAAAAATAGGAAAGTCCTTCTTTTAAAAATTGATAGGATGCACCTTATTCCACATTTTCTACTCTTCTGTATAATTTTAGTAATCCTTCTATAGTCTTCAAAATAATATGTGAAATGAAAATTCCCATCACGTTCATGTCCCCATTTCCAGGCAAAATTATCCTTGGTCCATTCTTTCAGTCATTCAATAAACATGTACCAACTATATATTGTGTTCAGTGCTGAGGATGAATAATTAAGACAAATTCTCCATTCTGCAGATGTTCACTACCTGGTGAAAGAGACAGACTAGATACAGTGCAGTATGAAAAGCCTCATAGGTATGAAACAAAGATGGAGCCCAGAGGAAAAGGGCATTGGCAGTTCTTGGGGGGACCAAAGAATTCACAGAGCTAACATTTCAGTGCAATCAGAAGTCTAATCAATAGACTGAAGGACAGGGGGGTGCAATGCTGACAGGTGTTCATAACTATATGGAAGACTTGCCATAATATTTCATGTAAAATGCATTGGAAACAGCAAGGGTAGACTTGTTGGGAGGCAATCATAAAGAATCATGTGTGTCCAAACAATCAATGCTAGAGAAGGTGTGGCAAGAATGGAACCTCCCTACGCTGTTGGTGCAAATGTAAATTGGTACAGCCACTATGGAGAACAGTATGGAGGTTCCTTAAAAAGCTAAAAAAAGAGGTACCACATGACCCTACAGTCCCACTCCTGGGCATATATCCAGAGACAAACATGATCTGAAAGGATATATGCACCCCAGGGTTCATTGCAGCACTGTTCACAATAACCAAGATGAGGAAGCAACCTAAATGTCCATCAGCAGAGTAATGGATAAAGAAGATGCAGTACGTATACACAATGGAATATTACTTAGCCATTAGACAGAATGAAGTAATGCCCTTTGCAGCAACATGGATGGACCTAGGCAGTGTCATACTGAGTGAAGTAAGTCAGAGAAGGAGAAATATCATATGATATCCCTTATATGTGAAATCTAAAAAGAAATGATACAATTGAACTTACAAAACAGAAAGAGACTCACAGACTTAGAGAACAAACTTATGGTTGCCAGGAGAAAGGATAGTGGGGATGGGATAGTTAGGGAGTTTGGGGTGGATCTGTACACACTATTATATTTTAAATGAATAAATAACGAGAACCTGCTGTATAGCAGGTGGAACTCTGGTCAATGTTAGGTGGCAGCCTGGATGGGAAGGGAGTTTGGGGCAGAATGGATACATATACAAGCATGGCTGAGTCCCTTTGCTGTTCACCTGAAACTGTCACAACATTGTCTGTTCATCACCTATACCCCAACACAAAGTAAAACATTTGAAGAAAAAAGAAATGGTGCTACCACCTCCCCCCAAAATAGAATTGCGTGTCATGCAAAGAAGTACGAACGTTGCTGTGTGCTCATATGGCAGAGATCAGAGAGAGTCATGTTTCTTCTTGTAAGGGCACTAATTCCATCCTGAGGGCTCCACTCTCATGACCTAACCATCTCCCAAAGGTTCCATCTCTAAATGTGATGTAAATACATCATATTTGGGGTTAGAATTTCAGCCTATGAATTTGCAGGTACGCAAACATTCAGTTCGTAGTACCTGCCTTTTAAATAAAATATTTTGCAATGATAGAGGAGAGAATAAATAGATATATAAGTGTATGCATGCTTAGTCACCACTGGATCAAAAATATAGTAGATGCCTTTATCTACTTCTAACAAATATGTTTTCATTTTAATATGTTTAAATGTAGATTTGAGATCAACTGAATATTGTCAGTAGTCCCAACTTACATGTAACATTTTGAAAGTGAAGTCGCTCAGTCGTGTCCGACTCTTTGCGACCCCATGGACTGTAGCCTATCAGGCTCCTCCGTCCATGGGATTTTCCAGGCAAGAGTGCTGGAGTGGATTGCCATTTCCTTCTCCAGGGGATCTTCCCGACCCAGGAATCGAACCCAGGTCTCCCACATTGCAGGCAGACGCTTTACCGTCTGAGCCACCAGGGAAGCCCAACATTTTGAAGTAAGGGCTAAATACATATATTAGATAGTATATAAGATGATGGATGGATGTACATGTGAGTATGTCTGGTAATATTTACATAAAAGAATCACCATGAATGTAACTACTATAAACGCAGACTGATATAGTTTGTCAACTCAAATAATAAAAGTAGCATAGCTGCAATGACATAAGTTTTTGAAAGGGGAACAACTCTTCTGGTTCTCTTATATATAGTTCCAACCAACTCTTATAGGTCCAAGCAAAGCAAAATACAGTCTTCCCTTTATTTACACAATAATTATATTTGTGGAAAATTCTGTACATATAAAAATTGCTGTGCTTTTATATGTAAAACCTATTCAAGGTCTAGGCTTAGGTAGTGATAAGCAAGCTTTATCCCATGTGAATGTCTGGCAGGATATTCAAAAATCGTGCAAGATGAGGGACAAGTGTTCATTACATGATACTCTCATTCGCTGCAGGATAGTTAACATCTCTGGCCCCTTCCTACTCTAAGCTAGTGTCAACCACCTCACTTCTCAAGTATAGCGACAATGATAAGCTTACAACAACAAATTACTATGATGAGCAAAAAAATTACACAAATTTTCAAATCCCTCCCCACCCTGGCAACGTTAACTGAGAGGTAGAATAGAGTGTATGAACACTGTTGTGGATCATTGATTTAAAAAGTGTTCATCAGATGAAAACAAGGACCTCCTGTACAGAACAGGAAACTACATTCAATATTGTGTGAAAAGAATATGAAGAGGAATGTATGTAAAACTGAATCACTTTGCTACACAGCAGAAATTACCACAATGTTGTAAATCAATCATACTTGAATAAAATAATTTGAAAAAATAACAAAGGGCTCAGCAAACATTTTCCATAATTTATATCAGATAGTAAATATTGGGGGTTTTCTGGGCCAAGATGCAGAATTGAGGCTGTTTAAATAGCAAAACTTCCTTTTGTAGTTTAAAATTACATTAGTGACATTAATTGAAGAGGGCAAATTAAGAAGTATTAGCATAAAGTTTCAAGGTTTAAATCAGAGCACCCTTTTTGGATCAGTCTTCAGCTCCACAATTTACTGCTGCACTATGAGATTAGACCATAATTTTCATATTTGGAAACCAATTTCTAGGCCAAAAATGAGCTTAATTATTCCTAGTCAGATGAGTTTCCCCAAAACAAAATTTTGCTATACATAAACAAATCAGATTATATGATTTTTCAAAAGGTGGGGAGAAAGAGTATTTAAAGGGGTGATAGCATGGACCAAAAGAACCACATCTGGCCCAGCCTCCACTGGTAAACCAAGATGGAGACTTTTTTTCTTGACAGCATTAGTAAAGTAAATTTCTTTCAGCAGTTCACAATTCCCTCAGCATCCACTATATGCACTGCAGCTTTTTGGAACACAGATTGTGTGGGTTATGGTTAATTACCATGGCTATTACTTGTATAGTTTTTAAGTTTAGAGCTCAAAGTGGTTCTGATCTACGGGACAATAAATTGGCTAAAATTCTGCCTTGACAAAATCTTGTCACATTGTGCTTAGGTTTCTTGAGTCTGATGTTAACACTGACCCCTGCAGGAGTCCCATCTGTAGTCATGGTTACCAATTCTGACACATCTACTTTAAAATGGTCAAAATTTCTCTCCATACACAAAAATAAGCCACTTCCTAATGATGTGCCTCATTTGGGCAGCATTTTCAAAAGACATTTGGTCATATCAAAATTCTCAACCACACCAATAGCTTTTATATATCTACTTACTTATCAGCTGTAATGGAATATGCCAGAAATAACCTAGCTTTTTCATGCAATTTACCCTGAAAGTTCTAAGCTATATTTCCAACATACTGAAAATAGACTTTTAGTTGTATTTGTCTGTGAATACTAGTTTCTGTTTAGGACCTGCTCTTTCTTGTGCCTTCAATAAATATTCTTCGTAAACTAGTCTTCAGTTCAATAAAAAAAAAAAAATTTAATTGCCTGAGCAGTTTTTCTTCACTTATGGGATGATTTCAAGGCATCATTCCTACAATGATTCTATCAACTTGACTGGGCCACTGGGTGCCCAGATCAGTGTCAACATTCTGGCTCTGTGTTTGAGTTTTTTCTGAATGAGATTAGCACTTGAATCAGTAGATTGAGTACAACAGATTAACCTCCCTAATGTAGGTGGGATTCATTCCAGTCTGTTGAAGAACTGAATTGAACAATAGGACTGACGCTTCTAAGGGCTTCCCTGGTAGATCAGTGGTAAAGAATCCACCTGCAATGCAGGAGACACAGGAGACACGGGTTCAATCCCTGGATTGGGAAGATCTTCCGGCGAAGGGAATGGCAACTCACTCCAGTATTCTTGCTGGGAATATCTAATGGCCAGAAGAGGCTGGTGGGGTATAGTCTAAGGAGTCACAAAGAGTAGGACACGACTGGAGAGAATGAACACACACAGTATGCTCTACCAGGGTCCCTAGGAAAAGTTGGGCAGGTGGTTCACTGAACAAACTTACCACCCATGTGGTGAATAGGGGCAAAAGTGAATCTGCCTGGAGGAAGGGCATCTTTTTCTGATCTGCACAGAAGCACCAGCAAGTACTCCATCACTGGGAACAAGAGAGGGGGTTCTATTTGAGTTACTAGTGTACCCTACCAGTCTACCATATGCATGCTACTGCTGCTAAGTCGCTTCAGTTGTGTCCGACTCTGTGCGATCCCATAGACGGCAGCCCACCAGGCTCCTCTGTCCCTGGGATTTTCCAGGCAAGAACACTGAAGTGGGTTGCCATTTCCTTCTCCCATGCATGAAAGTGAAAAGTGAAAGTGAAGTCGCTCAGTCGTGTCCGACTCTTAGTGACCCCATGGACTGCAGTCTACCAGGCTCCTCCTAGTCCATGGGATTTTCCAGGCAAGAGTACTGGAGTGGGGTGCCATTGCATAGTCAGTTAATTTCTGTATTTATGTAACTGAATACATACAGCAGTGCTTCAGTTACCCAAAGTGCTGTTTAAGTAACTGAATACATCCAGTAGTGCTACAGGGCTTCCCTGATAGCTCAGTTGGTGTAGAATCCACCTGGAATGCAGGAGACCCTGGTTCGATTCCTGGGTCAGAAAGATCCACTGGTGAAGGGATAGGCTACCCACTCCAGTTTTCTTGGGCTTCCCTTGTGGCTCAACTGGTAAAGAATCTGCCTGCAGTGCAGGAGACCTGGGTTCAATCCCTGGGTTGGGAAGATCCCCTGGAGAAGGGAAAGGCTACCCACGCCAGTATTCTGGCCCGGAGAATTCCATGGACTATACAGTCCATGGGGTCTCGAAGAGTCGGACACGACTGAGTGACTTTCACCTTCATCAGTGCCACAATTGGGTTGACGTGGGTATGAAGATAAACACAAAGCCATGGGTTGCTTTATTAAATTTGCAACTTTTGACTCAGTACCACCTACTTTATGCCAGTTCTGGATACACCTCAGACCTCTGTATCTTGTTCCTCAATTTCATGGGTCAAAATTTAATTCAAGCATCACCTCCTCTAGTAAACTGTATGTCCTCTCCAAATCTCTCAAACCTCCCCCTCAGTCTGGAAGAGAAGACTCTGCCAGATGTTCTGGACACACCTGTGCAAGTCATGTTATAGTACTGCTTTCTTGCCTTGCCCAACCTCGCCTTAAGCTGACAGAGGACAGGGGGGTGGAAGGAGTGTTGCTGAGCTCACTCAGGAAGGGTGAGCCAAGTGAGAAGAGTAGAAGGCAGAGACCAACAGAGCATGCACTGACACTGAGGGGCCAGCCCAAGAAAGAGAGGTCTGCAGGGAGACCCAGGTGGGCTGGAAGGTTGCTTTGGATGCTGCTGCTGCTGCTGCTAAGTCACTTCAGTCGTGTCCGACTCTGTGCGACCCCATAGACGGCAGCCCACCAGGCTCCACTGTCCCTGGGATTCTCCAGGCAAGAACACTGGAGTGGGTTGCCATTTCTTTCTCCAAGGCATGAAAGTGAAAAGTGAAGTCGCTCAGTCATGTCCAACTCTTCCCAACCCCATGGACTGCAGCCCACCAGGCTCCTCCATCCATGGGATTTTCCAGGCAGGAGTACTGGAGTGGGGTGCCATCACCTTCTCCGCTTTGGATGCTAAAGCCCATTCTCTCTTTCATAGCTGCCTAAGGAAGAGGAAATAACTGAAGAGTCATCCTTTTTGAGTTCAGGATTCCTCCTTGATATAATAGGAATAACAATATCTCATTGGCTGGTTGCATGTTAAATGTTGCATCTGGTTAAATCAGACTGTAGATAGGAAATATGTAGAGTAATTATATAGTACTATTATTTTCCAGTCAGAAGTTTCCAAGGTCTTCTATCCTTTTTGCTATAGCTATACCAACCCAACTCACCCCTAGGCCAAACTCTGACCCCTCTTCTCTGCTCCCCTCCCAGTGCCATCTTCTCTTTTTCTTCTTCCCATTCTTCCTCCCCTCTTCCACCTCCTTCCTCCCCTACCCTCTCCCTCCATACTTCTTCTTTCCTCTCTCTCCAGCCCTCCACTCTCCCTTTCCCTCTTCTTCTCTCCCCGCTCCCTTCCCTTCCTCCAACTCTCCCTCTGCTTGCTTTGCCCAGGAGAGAGTACACCAAGCTTTGCCCGGGAGATAGTACACCAAAGCCCAGGATGAAGATGCTTGGATCCACATGTAGGTCTACCATGATTAACTAAGTTTTAGATGACTCAGACATAAAATGTAGATGTTACTAAAAAGCAGGACTTAACTCATAGCTGTTTTTAAAATTAAATAAGATATATAGGTAATTACTTAGCAAATAAGCTTGCCCTCAGGAAAGTGATCAATGACTGTCATCTGCTCATTTTCCTTCTTGCCCTTTTTTTTACCCTTGTTATCTAAGCCCAGGGTGAAGATGAAGAATGAATTCTAAAGGGTACGGTTCACAGAAACAGCACCATGACTTTCAAAGAGAGAAGCTCTCTGTTGTCTAATGCTGGCATCAAATAATGAGTCATCTTATTCACCTTCCCCACACATTGGTCATGTTTCTGACCAATCTAGTTTTTGTGGTCATAGTATTACCAAAATGCAAGTTCATGTGCCTGACACACAGTGAGGCCAAACAATACCAAAATGTCATAGTTTGAAACAGAAATCTTATTACAGGGCCATGCAAGCAGATGGGCAGCTCAAGCCTTAAAACCCCCAAATTCCCTGAAATCTTTCAGCAAAGCCCTTTTCTAGGAAAGGTGAAGGTGAGGTGTAGTTAGTCATTGCAAACTTCTTGGCTCAGATCCTTTGTTTTTGAGGTCAGGTCATGGCCAGGTAATGATGTTTCTGTAAATCTCTACCAAAGGAATGTTATTCTCTGTCCTGACAAGAAAGGGCAAGGTCTCAAGGCACAGCTTTTTCCCTCTGAGGTCAAGGTCCTGGCTAAGAGGAGGTAGAGCTCAGCTGGCAGCTCCCTCAGAGCCAGCTCCCTGCCCAGCTGTCACTGCTGAGGGAGCAGGATGCCCAGGACCCAGCTTGCCCTCAGGTTCCTCAGGTTACCTAAATGGGAGGGAAGAGAAGGTCGCACAGACTGCAGTCCAGGCAGATGGTCAGTAATTGCTATCAGGTCACCGAGATGCGCTTGGGGGAGAGGTTCACTGCTGCCTTACAGCCTGGGCCAAGGCCAGTGGGTGGCCATGATAAGGGTTCTGGAGTCCTACAGAACAGAACCCCAAGTCTGTTCACTGGGCTCCCCAGCTTACCCACTGGCCCGGGACCAAGTGAGCTGGAGGAGCCTGGGGAGAAGGCAGGGAATCCACCTCTTACCTGATTTTCCACCTGACAACCACCACTCTGCCTGACTGGAGTTGGCTGAATGAGCCCACTAATGGTCACTCCTTGACAGTTGGTTGCTTGTGGGTGGGGCCCACTGCAGTGCCGACCAATGGCTGAGCGGGACCCCTCGTGGTCCTGTGGTAACCTTTCCCTGGCAACAGGGTGCAGGGATAATGCCACACAGCAATGGCGGTGTGCCAAAGGCTGCACTCGGCTGCACTCTATTACAATAGTGTGATAGAGTATGACTGGGTGCAGCCCTTAGCACCCGGCTGTTGCTGTGTGCCATTAACCTCCTATCCTGTTATCAGATAAAGGTTGCTGCTGCTGCTGCTGCTAAGTCGCTTCAGTCGTGTCTGACTCTGTGCGACCCCATAGACGGCAGCCCACCAGGCTCCCCCGTCCCTGGGATTCTCCAGGCAAGAACACTGGAGTGGGTTGCCATTTCCCTCTCCAAGGCATGAAAGTGAAAAGTGAAAGTGAAATCGCTCGGTCGTGTCCGACTCTTCGCGACCCCATGGACTGCAGCCCAGCAGGCTCCTCCGTCCATGGGATTTTCCAGGCAAGAGTACTGGAGTGGGGTGCCATTGCCTTCTCCACAGGTAAAGGTTACCACAGAACTATTAGGGGTCCTGATCAGGCATTGGTCAGTACTGCAGTGGGCCCCGCCCACAAGCAACCAACTGTCAGAGTGACCCTTAGTGAGCCCCTTCAGCCAACTGCAGTCAGGCAGAGTGGTGGCTGTCAAGCAGAGAGAAAAGTAAGAGGTGGATCCCAGCCTTTTTCCCAGGGCCCTCAAACTCACTTCCTGGCCTGAGGCCCGGTGAACTGGAGGGGCCCAGGAAACAGGCATGGGGCAGTGTCCTGGAGGGATCCAGAGCCTGTCCCAAGGCCACCCACAGGCCAGACCCAGGCCTTAAGGTGGCAGTGAACCTCTCCCCACCCCCATCTCTGTGACCTAATAGCAGCAGTCTGCATAAGATGCAGTCTGGGGGACCTGGCCCCTGCCGTTTGGGTGGCCTGAGGAGCCTGAGGGTCAGGTGAGTCCTGGGCACCTGGCTCCCTCAATGATGACAGCTGGACAGCGTCTGGGAACCTGGCTCTGAAGACGCCTCCAGCTGAGCGCTGCTTCGTCTTAGCCAGGACCTGAACCTCAGAGGGTGAAAGTTGTGGGTTGGGATCTTGTCCTTTCTTGTCAGGACAGAGAATAATATTCATTTCGTGGAAGTTTACAGGAACACCATTACCTCACCATGACCTGACCTCAAGAACAAAGGATCTGACCCCAAGAAGTTTGCAACAGCTAACTACGCCCCTCCCTCACCTTTCCTAGAAAAGGGCTTTGCTGAAAACTTTCGGGTTGCTGGCGGTTTTTAAGCATGAGCCACCCATCTCCTCGGATGGCCCTTGATAAACCCTTCTCTGTTCTAAACTCCAACATTTTGGTATTGTTTAGCCTCACTGTGTATCAGGCGCAGGGACTTGAGTTTCCATAACAACTGGTGAAGATCCTGTGAAATTAACACCAGATATTCTGATGAAAAGCAAAGGGTTTGCTTTATATGACTTCATTCTCTTTGCAGAAGTAAATTTTTATTCTTACTTAGGATATATCAAGTGTTGGGAAAGCAAAAGATTTCTTTTCACTAAACTTAGCTGAAAGGAGAATTGCTTGCTACTACATGCAATTCTAGGGACAGGATTAAAGACAAAAGGAGAAGAGGGCAGCAGAGGATGAGATGGTTAGATAGCATCAGTCACTCAATGAACATGAATTTGAGTCTGCCTGCAGTGCAGGAGACTTGGGTTCCATCCTTGCAGCAGGAAGATCCCCTGGAGGAGGAAATGGCAACCTACTCCAGTATTCTTGCCTGGAGAATGCCATGGACAGAGGAGCCTGGTGGGCTACAGTCCATGGGGTCACAAAGAGTCAAACAGGATTGAGCAACATACACTTTCACTTTCAAGAGATAGTGAAGGACAGGGGATCCTGGTGTGCTGCAGTCCGTGGTGCGGCAAAGAATCAGACATGACTTAGCGACTGAACAACAATAACGTGGGGCAGATCCCTCTTAAAATTCCCTTCTGAGACCAAGGAAAAAATCATGAGAGGAATGCAAGTCAAGATGTGGCCTCAGGCTAGAGATTGTCTGTGTACTTTCTGTGATAAGTTAGCACAGAAATTGGAACTGTTTAGAAACTTTCACACCCATTAGGCCTTATCTGGATACCCAAGTCCTTAGTTATTGGACTCTTCTTATTCAGTCGAGTACACAGCAATTCAGATGTTTGATCAAACTTTTGAGGCCAGATTTGTCTATTGGTCATGCAGGAGGAAACAGGAATGGGTCCTAGAACAATCGGGTGGGTGGGTGGGGAGGGCAGTAACCAGGCCCTTCATCACAGATCGTCTGAAAAAGCACTGATGTTAATGTTGTTGTTGAGTTGTTAAGCCATGTCCAACTCTTTGTGACCCCATGGACTACAGCCGCCAGGCTTCTCTGTCCTCCAGCGTTTGCTCAAATTCATGCCCACTGAGTCGGTGATGCCATCCAACCGCATGATGTCATCTGATGTCAACTATAGTTTCACAGTTTTATGTTCTTGGATCATTGATCAATATTTAAGAAGAGTTCACTTACACGAAGTTCAAAAATGTGGAAATATCAATTGTGTTGAATTTGATTGTACATTTCTTCTTATTCAATTACACCCCTCTCTTGTCTACCCAGTTTTTGGCTAAACCAGTGACGGAGCTAACCTCTCATCCTAGAGAGAACCCTGCCATCTGGTGGCTGAGGATGTTGAGTGTAAGGAAGTAACGCGCTGTGAACCCCCAGTTCAGACAGAGGAAAAAGAACTTTCCCCCTGGCAATCCGCTTTTAGGTCAGTTTCCCCGTTTTCCGTTAAGTCCATTTTAAACAACGGAATGGCCTTTAACGGGGGAAAAAAGAACAAGTTCCCTACTACTTTTAAAGCATTTCCAGCCCTTAGCAAAAGGATTTGGTTCAAGCAAGCGCTCAGTTGATGGTATATTTGTCCAGCTTCTCTGGTGGCTCAGAGGTTAAACCGTCTGCCCGCAATGCGGGAGACCTGGGTTCGATCCCTGGGCCAGGAAAATTCCCTGGATATTCTTACCTGGAGAATCCCATGGACTGAGAAGTCTGGTGGGCTACAGCCCACAGGGTCGCAGACGGACTTCACTTTCACTTTCATGTCCATTTTAAAAGAATTACTTTCTACATTATTTCCAAGGATGAAGGGTGGGAGATGTGAACTCCCACCCCCCAACCCTAGGAGAAACCAGACATTCTCATTTGGAAGAAGACGAAGAAGGACTGAAGCGAGGCTGCTAATCTCCACATGCTAACTTCTGGGGGAGCCTGAGAACCGCAGACTACTGGAGGGCGGGGCTGGCCGAGCCGGTGAACTGCAGTTCCCGGCATGCCCGAGGAGGCGGGGCCCAGAGGCTGCGCCGGCGCCAGGGCTCACGTGACTTCAGCATGGCGGTGTTTGCCGATTTGGATCTGCGGGCGGGTTCCGACCTGAAGGCGCTGCGTGGGCTCGTGGAGAACGCTGCTCACCGTGAGTCTCCCGGGCTTCGCGGGCCGCCGTGCCTGCGCTGTCTCGCTGTCCCTAGGCCATGCTCTGGAGAGACCCGGCGGGCCTAGTTCTGGTGTCCTGGGGCCTCCGGCGTGTCCTTGGAAACGGATGCCCCTGCGGTGTTGCTCTGACCCGCGGGAAACTCGAAAGCACTGGGGAGATGTTACCCAGTCCAACTTCTTCTGTCTTGCGAATTGAGGAAACTGAGGCCCTGACATGGCGGGGGATCTGCATGGGCCTCACAGCTGATGGATAGAAGAAAACAGGGCTCCCAAGTGTACACCTACACGAGTGCTTTTTATATCGCCCCTTCCTGCGTCTCTTGACATTGTCCTGATGCTGTCAAATGCGGGAAACTGATGCACAAGTACTGTGGGGCCCTGACAATGAGGAGGGGGACCTGTGGTTCCCAGTGTTGGCATGTCAAATGCGGGAAACTGATGCAGAAGTACTGTGGGGGCCCTGACAATGGGGAGGGGGACCTGTGGTTCCCAGTGTTGGCATGTCAAATGCTGGAAACTGATGCAGAAGTACTGTGGGGCCCTGACAATGGGGAGGGGGGCATGTGGTTCAGAGTGTTGGAATGTTATTTACACGGAGAGTAAGTGGGGGCGGAGGACTTACTAGAAAGGTGGGAGGAGAGCAGAATGGCTAGAATGTTACTCCTGTTTGAATCCAGGGGAAACAAAAGCCGTGAGAGGTAAGACCTCATCTAAATTATTGAAGTGAATCACAACTGCTAAATGGGGATAGAAGGGTTTCAAAAGAAAAGGTTTCTTCAGGGTCTGTTAAGTAATGGATGCTCAGTAAATATTTGAGAGAGGAAGAAAAGGACCTTGGACAAACTGATGAGGGGGGAGACCACTATTTTGGCCTTAATATGCGTTATCTTTTAATATTAATATCCTGTCGTCACCGTTGGTGTTTAAATAGCTTAAAGATTGGAGTCATGATTTAAACATATTTTTGAAGTCCACATGTCCGGAGCAGTGCTGTGTTGAGGCTGATAAAGCCAGGCCCTGGCTTCAGAGAGTTCTCCGTCTCTTGGTGGGTAGCTCAAAGGAGAACGTGGACATTGGTGTGAATTAGTGGTTATCCTGTTCCTCCTTAGCAAACAGGGTCTCTGAAGAAGTAGAAAGGGTAAAAAGCAAAAGAAAAGAGTGACAACAAAGTAAGAATGAAGTTGATAGTGAAAAAAGTATAAATTTGATGAGATGAAAATGAACATAGGGACACGAAAAAGAATAATGGTTGAAAGAAGATAGGCAAAGATAAGGGTCTTTGTTGTCATGCTGATAATACATCACCAAAGTCAAACAAAGCCCTGTGTGTATGCCACGCACTGTTCTAAAACATCCAGCATGTGTTACCTCATTTAATTCTCATGACAGTTGTATGAGATGAATCCTGATATTATCACCATTTGGCAGATGAAGAACCTGAAACTTAAGGTTAAGTAACTTTTAAGTGGAAATGTTTAGGTTTGAGAACAGGCAAATCTGACTCCAGAGTCCATACTCATAACCATTCTTCTACCTTGTAGTCTTGACATGAATTGATATGAGCTTATGTGTAAAAGAGGTTGTTGTATTTGACAAGAATGTTCAATTTTTCTTTTCAGTGGGCTATTCAGTTGTTGCCATCAATCATGTTGTTGAATTTAAGGAAAAGAAACAGGTAAAATAGATTTCTGACAATAATAACCAGCATTTATAATTATTTTGTGTGTATTGGTAATGTGGAAGCTACAGATGAGCACTCTTTGTGCATTATTTTATATGTTAACAGTTGAGCTGATACATATCTGTACAAATGGTAACTTGTTTGTGAAGTGCTGGGGTATGGTGTAAAGATTCTTAAAGTTGGTTTGATGTTAAGTAACTTTAAAAGTGCATTGTTGTTGTTTAAACTGTAATCACAATAGTTAATCTTTTTTATTTTACTGTCATGGACTCATTACTGATTGATTTCCCTTCCAAACATACTAGTAAATATGTGTATCTCTCCTTAGGCCAACAACTGTTCCTTACAGATTGTTTCATTCTAAAAAATTGTTGTTCATCCTCCCTTTCCATTGATGTTCTCCTGTCCTACTCGGCTTCAACTTTCTTCATTAAAAAACACACGCATGCACCTACACACAGCTTATTTAGGGTTTCTGCATGCTAGAAATTAGCTTTCTGAAAACTTATTCTTTATTTGTCATAGGAAATTGAAAAACCGGTAGCTGTTTCTGAACTTTTTACAACTTTGCCAATTGTACAGGTAAGTGCTTTGTTTAAGAAACATAATATGTACTCATCCAGTTCAGACATTCCCAGTCATACATATGGTTCTCTAACCTGCACTGCCCCTTCCTTTGTCTACCAGTCTTACCTTTCCATGAAGACTTAGTTTTTCCATGAAACATTATGTACATCTCTTTTTCTCTAGCTATACAGGTATACCTCAGAGATGCTGTGGGTCTGGTTCCAGACTACCGCATTAAAGCAAGTCACGAATGTTTTGGTTTCCTGATTCATGTTAAGTTTATGCTTACATTGTTAAGTGTGCAGCAGCATTATATCTTAAAAAAACACAATGTTTATCTTAATTTTAAAGTATTTTACTGCCTAAAAATGTGCTCACCATTGTCTGAGTCTTCAGTAAGTAATAATCTTTTTGCCAGGGGAGGGTCTTACATTGATGCTGAAGGCTGCTGACTGATCAGGGAGGTGGTTGCTAAAGGCCGGGGTGGTTGTGGCAATTTCTTAAAATAAGACAACGATGAATTTGCTGCATGAAACCTTTCAGTACAGTTTCTCTATAGCATGCAATGCTGTTTGATAGTATTTTACCCACAGTAAATCTTTCAAAATTGGAGTGAGTCCTCTCATACCCTGCCACTGCTTTATTAACTAAAGGTTTATGTAATATTCTCAATCCTTTGTTGTTATTTCAACAATTGATTAAGTTCGATGTCTGACATGTGTGTGGTCTTTGACACTGCAAACAATTACAATAGTATCATCAGAGATCAGGGAATTCCCTGGCAATCTAGTGATTAGGACTTAGGCAAAATCAGTAATCACAGATCCCCATAACAAATATGATAATAATGAAAAAATGTGAAATATTGGGAGAAAAATGGAAATGTGACACAGAGACGCGAGTGAGCAAATGCTGTTGGAAAATGACACATCATAATAGACTTGCTCGGTATAAGGCTGCCACCGATCTTAAGTTTGTAAAAAAAAAAAGCAATATCAGTGAAGCAGAACAAAGCAAAACACAATAAAACAAAGTGTACCTCTATTATAAATTCCTTGAGAATTAGGGCTAGGTTTTACTGATCTTCACTATTCTTTATTGTTAGTACCTTTTAATGAGTACTTTCCACTGGTAAGGAGGAAAATCAGTCACCTGTATTTTGTTCTTTTTTTATTACAGGGAAAATCAAAACCAATTAAAATTTTAACTAGACTAACAATTATCGTTTCGGATCCGTCTCACTGTAATGTGTTGGTAAGTTATTTTTCTTCTCTCTTGGTCTTGTAAGTTGTATTGATTAATGTTGAACACTTGCTTTTCAACTCACCTCATTCTTACATCTTCCCCAACCCCCAGTGTATGACACTTGACTGCTCTCCTTAGCTCAGAGTTCTCATGGTATAATAGAGTCTCTTCTATTCATGACACATGTATAAGGATTAAAGCTTTTAAAGATTTAAAGAGTCTTCCAGCGACTGGTATTCATTGAACTTACACGACCCAGACATAGAGTACTGGTGATGTTGCTATGAGTAATACAGACATAATCCTTTGGAAAATGGGAAGAATGTTTAAAAAGTGGGAGATAGTAAATAAGGAATGTTCTGGGAGTGTGTAACAGGAGACCAAGCTGAGGAAGCTGATGTTCAAACTGTGGCCATACAAATCAGTGAATGTTATTGGTGCCAGATAGGGAGAGGATATTCCCCCAGACAGGATAAATTATGCAAGGTTCTGAATCCCAGAAAATCATGGTGCATAGTGGGAAATGAAATGCCAGTGGTGTTGAGCCTGATGAGCTGTCTAACCTAGGATGATGTTAGAAAGGTAGGTCTGGGTAGGTCTGGGTGAGCAATTAGAAGAAGCCTTTGAAGGTTTTAACTAAGGGAGTACAGTTATGAGATTTGCATTATAGAGAATGGATCAAAGGGGATGAAGGGATTTGATGCATGGGGAAGGGGAGGATTGACAGGATTTGATGTTGATTGGATCGAAGGTGGTGACTCCCTTCTTTGGCCTGAGCAGCCAGATAGGTAAATGGTACCATTTCCTGAGATGAAACATACAAAGAGAAATAAGTGTCGGATCATCATGTTCGAGACACGGTAAGTTATTGTAAGAGTTCCAGTGAAAAGACGGTCACAATCATGTCCAACTCTTTGTAACCCCATGGACTGTAGCCCACCAGGTTCCTCTGTCCATGGAATTCTCCATGCAAGAATACTGGAGTAGATTGCTGTTTCCTTTTCCAGGGGATCTTTCCAATCCAGGGATCAAACCCAGGTCTCCTGCATTGCAGGCAGACTCTTTACCAACTGAGCCACCAGAGAAGCCACAAGAGTTCAAGTGGAGCTTGTCAAATGAGTAGTTGGAAAAAAAGGGCGTGGCCCTCAGAAGAGGAACCACAATTCAAGATACTCATTTGGAAGTGGTCACCTTGTAGAGAATAATTGTACTCATGAGAAGGGATGAGACTCCCTGGTCAAAGTGTAATGTGGGAGGAGAAGGTCGGACAGAACCCTAAGGAACATCTATATTCAGTGATGGAGTAGAGGGTGGTGAGCTAGGATGGGAGACTGAGACAGGCCATCTGAGGAGTAGGTGCACAATGAGGAACATGAGAAGGGTGAGCAACATCAGCGTGCCTGAGTACTCAGTCAAGCAGGAGAGGGGCTAAAACATGTCTTGGACAGGCAAGTTCCCTAATGACATGGTGGTCATTGGTTGCCTTACGAAAAGCCATTTCCATGGGAATGATTGGGCTATGAGAAAATACAGCCAGTGTCTGCTGCTAACTTTGCTTAACCAATTTCACACATGGAGGAACAGAAGGCTTGGGATGCTGGTGAGAACCTGCTGTCTGGATTTTGTTTGTTAAATGGAGACTTGCAAATAGCTGGTGCTGATGTGAAGAATCAGTGAGGGAGAGAGAAAGTGAGATCTCTGAGAACATTAGCTGTTTCATCATTAGCTGGAATGGCCTCCTCCCTCATAGAAAAGGAGTAATCAAGGAAGGGCTGGCCTCCTTTCTAACAATTAGCATTGCTAAAGAAATTATGAAAAACCAAATTTGGGGGTTTTTTATAGCTGCAGGCTGCATTCCAGTTCTCTAAGACATAGAGGTGACTTTTGATGGTCACAGACTTTGATTTTTCTCGTTACCATGAACATCCTGGTGGCCCCTTTCAGTCCCTGTCCCAAGTGGGAGTGCCAAGCAGAGGAAAAGAGTACTGGAACCTGACCTTTTCTGAGACCTGGAACCTGCCCTGTCTTGGCATGCATCTGCCCAGTGGGTTCTATTAGCTGCTCAAGCCCAGTACCTGCTGCATCTCTTCAGCCGTTCTGTTTCCTCCCTTAATTTTTATCTTGCTTTTTCTTTTTACAGAATAAGAGGTAAAAAATTTAAAAGGTGCCAAAGGGAAAGAAGAAATAGCACATATTATCTCATCATTCAGTGATTGTATACTTGAATATGTATTTTTTCAGCCTTTTCACACGCATACACATACAGTATCAGTTTGAGACTTTCTTTTATAAATAATCTTTAACTGATAAATCTCTCTCCTTCTGTCGGAGGGCTCTTGGTTATTTTCTTACACATCTAGCAGTTTAATTTGTATTTAACAGTATTCTCATGGTGAACCTAATCACGTCATACTTAGTCATGTGTATTTCTCGTCTCACCAAAAAATGATATGCTCCACTGAAAGCAGACATATGCCTTAAATGATTTTGTATCCCTAGTGCCCTACACATAGCAGGTGCTCAGTAAATTTCTGGCAAGCTCCTCCGCTAGCTTATAAGAGCGGGAGCTGTCTAATTTGATTTTTGTGTCTCAAACAAAATGTTTGATATACAGGTACAGCATGACAATGTGGGAAGGAAGGAGAGATGATTGGTGAGATGGGTGTTGATAACTAGAGTCTTATGTGCTGAGAAAGTCTTTGCTGTCAACATACAAAGCAACGCAAAAATGTCAGTGGCAGATTATAAGTATTACAAGATTGAAATATAAGTGCAGGCAGGACAGTAGTCAGAATCCCATATGCATTTGTTGTTGTGTTGTTCCTGTACAGTAACATTCTTTTCATTTTACTAGAGAGCAACTTCATCAAGAGTCCGGCTGTATGATATTGTTGCAGTTTTTCCAAAGACAGAAAAACTTTTTCATGTAAGTAACAGTAAAAGAAAATAGTATTCATTATTTTACATAAGAAGTCTGAAGTTGTACCTTTGTAGATGACCTGTTTCATCTCATCTGGAAACACTGAGGATTTTTCGCTCATACATGGAGTCCTGGAACTGCCCAAGAGTGTATTTGGGTGGCATATTTTGTTTTGTTCGTTCTGCTATATATTTGATGGGCTGATACTAAGAGAGTCCATCAAGTTTTCCTCTTTAAAAAAAAAAAAAAAATTTTTGTTTATTTTTATACTATGGCTGTGCTGGGTCTTCTTTGCTGTGCAGACTTTTCTCTAACTGTGGGCGGGGGGCTGCTTTTCCTTGTATTGCATGGGCTTCTCTTCTAGGTGGCTTCTCCTGTTGTGGAGCTCTAGGGCAAGTAAGCTTCAGCAGTGTGGCTCTCAGGTGTAGTTGTCCCCTGGCACGTGGGATCTTCCCATGTCAGGGATCAAACCTGTGTCTCCGGCATTAGCAAGTGGATTCTTTACCACTTCGGTTTCTGTCCTTGCTGTTTGCTGCTGCCTGTTACAGAAGAAAGGCACGAGATTCTACTGTGGCATAAAAGGTCCTTCTCTGCTTCGCTTCTCCTTTGTGTGCTCAGAGGTGTGGTCCGTATGCTAGCATGATCATGGTCTTCTAGATATCCTTCAGAACCAGCTGTCTGCTGGTGTTCCTTTTTGTTTTAGAGAACCTTTATGAATTTCTTTTGTCCTTTTCAAATGGCCATTTCTGTGACTTTTTAGGAGGCAAAGTTGTTTAACGTATATGCTCATTTTGCCAGCTTGAGACGGAACACACTGGGAGTTGTTTGTGATCACAGGAAAAAAGAAATCAACTGTAATAATAGTTTTTCAGGAATATGTTTTACTGTGTAAAGTGAGATATAGCTGCTTTTAGAAATTTCGGAATGTTGACTTTGTCTCGGTTCAAGAAAATAGCCATCTACCAAAAAGTGTATCCGCCAAAGGGATGTTATGGAGCTGGTCTTTGATGTTTTAATTTTACAGCATAATCGATTTTTAAGTAGTCTGTTCTAAAATTATAAGAAGATTTTCCCTAAGTTTATTCCAGTAGATGGAGCTGTTGACTAAGGAGACTTCTGTGTGATAAGTTTAGTTTTTGAGGTACACTCACAATTTTCATTGTATATATTAATGCAGGGAAACAGCACAAGTTAGCAATGAATTCCTCTTTTTTGGTGACTCCTTTTCTGAAATGCTCAGTTATAGTAATTCTCTAGAATTTCATTTCAGAGAAAAGGAAAGTAGGATCGAGTGGATCTTAGACATCAGAGACCCCTGTGGAACCTTTTAAAATCAGGCAGGCTCAGATCTCCACCATGGGAGATTCTGATTAGGTAGGTTTTGGGGTTGAGCTTGGGTATCTGTTTTTTTTAAGTTCCACATGGAATTCTGATTCAGTATGGAAACCCTTAAGAGAAACATGAATATGTCCAGATTTGTTAAGCAGCAACTTAGTTTTTTATTAAATATTAATAACTCGGTTATAATGTAGACTAAAAGTTGGTAGTATACCTAATTTTTTATTATACTCTTGTGTTTTGATTTTGAAGAGCATACATCGTACGTTTCCATAGCCATTTACGTGATTAGAGGAAACAGCCCAGGGGGTAATTGGGATGAATGCTTATTATTATCCCCATTTGTAGAAGAGAAAATTGAAGCTCAGGCTAAATGATTTGCTCTAAACCTCAGGTAGCGTGTCATAGAACTAGGACTATGGTGTTAGAATGCATTATAATTTGACACAGTGAATTTATCTTAGTGTTTTCCTCAGATTATTCTCAAATTTTAGGTCAGAATTATGAACACATAATTCATGATAGTGGGTGGAAGAGTCAGAAATATTCTGGAAGATGGATAAAAGCTATAAATAATTGGCAGAGTGTTTGGGATTGACTGTAGAAAAAAGTTTTTAAAATCAGAACATTTTTCCATATCTTACCCATTCTTTAAGGTTCAGTTGAAGTTGGCACTCCTTGTTTTCTGTAGAAAATCCATTTAAAAAGAGATTTTTCTTTTAATCGTAAAGCTTGAAATTGGGTCAAATGCAAGCAATTTGTTGCTTAACAGGTTATGTTCTATTAAGTGATTTTGTTTGGTAAGCTGATTATTTAGAAGGTAGGCAAGTGTCTCTGTAGATAGGATATTCTAAAACTAAGGTCTTAAAAATGAATCATAAAAGTATTCGTAAACACATGTTAACAATTAGTAGTATGAAATCTAACCACCTTAAATAGCGTTGTTTCCTTGGGAATTAACATACTAGTTTCCACTCAGAGTATCTGAAAGATATCTCATAGATAAACCCTTTTTCTCCATAGTTACCCCAGGGGATTAGGCAAAGATGAAAGGTTATAAGCTGAGTCCATTGGCCAGGGCTTCTTGGGATGGGGGTGGCTGTAGAATGTGGCAGAGAAAGTTACATAGAAGTTTCAGGAGCTTCTGAGTTAGTTATTCCCATTTAGGATTTTTTTTTTTAATTTTATTGAAGTATAGTTGATTGTTGTGTTAATTTCTGCTGTGAAGCATAATGATTCAATTACACATATTTTTCTTCATATTCTTTCCCATTATTATTCCCATTTAGGACTGGACAGGGTGAGGAGAATTCAGCCTGTTTAGGCAGCGGCCTCCAATCTACTTTGAGTGTGTACTATATCAATTTGAAAAAATACTGGTCCTACATCCCCAATATGTGTATGTTTATTTTCTTTTAAATTATTTGATGTGTATATTTATTTTCTTTTAAATTATTTGCATGCTCCATTATATCAGTGTGCTTTATGAAATAATATACACACACTGAACAAAATATTTTGAGAGAAGGAATTAAAAATAAGTGAAAATTGAAGTTCTCTTTTCTTCCTGCTCCCCAAATCCATCCCTTACCCTTTGCAGAGCCTTATTGTACTAATACCTGAGGCTACTCAAAGGGCGGATCTTTCCAGGCTCCTTTTAAGGTGTGGTCTGGCTGCACTGGTGTCAGATTTGCCATGAAAATTTCTTAAAATGCAGGTGATTAGACCCTGCTTACTGAACTGATTGCCGGGAGTAGGGCCTGGTAATCTCCATTTTAAGCAAATTCTTCAGGGGAGGATTTTTTTTTTTAAAACATGGGTTTAAATGTTGGGAGGATCCATTTATGGGCATCTCTTTTCACTGGCAAGCCTGGCTCTTCCTTGCATAAAACACCAGGATGTACCAGTCTGACATCCATGAAGGATTTGGGGGAGACTGAACCTTCTCCCTCTTATTCTCCTTGTTCCATAAAATCAAAGATAAGTGTATGTGTGTATGTACCATTTGGGGAATACCTTCCTTAAATCCTCATAGGAGTCTTTGCCCAGAGGAAGATTAGGAACAGTTGATATGAATTCATATACAACCTGCCAAAACCACTATAATCAAATTCTTAATCACAAGTATTTGGACATAATGTAATCATTTTTAATGATTTAGAAAGTATTTCATTATAATGTGAACATTAAACATTAGCTCTTATTTTATAGTTACCTAAGTGTATCAGTTGAACATTTGGATTAATAGCTAAATAACAAAAGAATTCGGTTTGAGACATTTTAAGTCTAAGGTGCCAAGTAGAGCTGTCCTTTGTAACTGAAAATTTATTATAGTGCATGTATTTAAACCAACACAGGGGATTTTTTTTAAATTAATCCTGGGGAAAAAAGAGCAATACATAATCAAGTAACCTAATTTAGCTTTACGCTGGGGAAGAATGTTTTACAGGCTTTTAAGAAATGAATCAGCTTTTTGAAATGAAAAATAATTTGTACTTGCAATAATAAATTCAAAGAGTGCAAAGAGGTGTACACTGAAAAGTACACCATCCTCCTACTTAAAACGCCTTGTCCCTTTTCTTTAGAGGCAACCACAGTCAGAAGTTCTTGGGTTCCTTTTCAGAAGTATTTTCACCCAGTCCTTCTTCATTCCCCTCTCCCTCTTTCCTGCCTTCCTTCCTGATGCCTTGCTTTGTTCACCTGCCAGTGGTTCCATAATATCCATTTGAGAGGTGCCTCCCTGCATAGAAGGAGTCAGCGTGTTCTATTGTGTAAGACCCTGTTTGTTTAAGTAAAATTGAGGAATGTTTACTCGTGTCTAACCTTTTGTGATTGGTAATGCAGCAGATGTTCTTTCACTAATATCCTGAAGCATTTGTAGGGTATAAAGCTACAGAACACACTTCCGGTCTCTATAGGATACATTCCTATAGGTACTTCTGGTCTCTATAGGATACCTTCCTATAGGTGAAACTTGCTGATGTGTGCATGTAAAATCTTGATACCTGTTGCCGAGATGCTTTTCGAGACTGATTCTGAAAACCCTGTGAGTCCCTGTTTGTTCTTGTGTCACCTGTATATTACTAAACTTTATGATCTTTGCCAGTCTGATAGTGTAAAAATGGCAAACAGAAGCTGAATTTGTTTTAGTTTTACCTGCTATTCAGAGCTTTTCTCATCCATTCTTAGCAAATTTTCAATGACTTTTATGAGTTAGACAGCTGTAGCAGTTGGGATGGGACAGGTCCTTTATGAGCCGAGTGTCTGCCAGAGCAGCATTACTTCCCAGGCTTACTAAGTTACTGTGACGGTCTTAAAGCCAGGCAGCCTCCGATCACTCCCTGCTTCCTGGAACCCTGAGGTGGGGGTAGCAATGAGGGGAGCGGGGATTCTGAAGGAAAAGTATAAGATGTGACAGTCCTGTCGCTGCTGAAGGTCGAGCCTGCCCTGCAGGGCACTGTCACCCCCCTCGACCCACGCCTCCTGGTCATCGCCACTGATGTTAGATTGCCAGCACAGCCGCCCTGGCAGCTTGAGTTTGTTCGTCAAGCCTGACTATACCGGCATTGATAGTGAGGCTTATTTTTTGTCATGGTAGGGAAGAGCCAATTCTTTTTATCTCTGCAAATCAAATAATGGCAAAATGAGAGCCGGATGTGCAGCTTCTAGCCTGCACTTTTAAGCTAGTAACCACTCCTCAGCTTTATTTTCCGTCCCTGTTCTTCCTTTTATCCTCGTTTCCTTATCCATTTATTTTGTCTTGCATGTATTTTTTTATAAGCAGTTTCAGATCTCTTTTGGAAGTAAATGCAGTGTCAACAAGTAATAGCAAAAATGAGAAGAAAGGAGAGAAATTAACAGTTTAAAAAAAATGCATTCAGAATCATTTGATTTACAACAGTTCTCCTTTGACCATTTGTGGAGATGCTTTGTTTCTATCAGCATTTGAACGAAATGCTGTTGGTAGTGCCACGTGTTTCTTTGACCACTCAGTAAACTGATCGGACCCATAGACGTGGGACAATTGCTGGCACAAAAATAAATAATTTCTGGAGAAAGTGGACCGTGCATACGTTCCTTTTAGCTTTGCTTTTTTTTTTTGGATGTCAAAACCGTTTCCTTTTTCTGGAACAATCTGAAGTAACCTTCCAGAAATTGAGCCTCTCTTAGCAACCTCTCCTTGTGTAGCTGACCGTGGATTAGAGGGTCTCTGGACCATGTCTGTTGAGATGTTCTGTAGACATACCACCCTACTTCAGCTGGATTGCAGCTAAACCATTCAAACCAAATGCAAATGGCTAACCATTGGTTTTGCAACAGGACGGATGCATTTGAACACAGAACCCTACAGTGTCTATTGAGTGAGCCATATCTATTTGCATTTCTTTATAGCATGTTTGACCCTACCGCATTCTTAACATGTGCCAGTTTTGCTTTTGGTTTTACGTGTGTTTTCTTCTTGACAGGTTGCTTGTACACATTTAGATGTGGATTTAGTCTGCATAACTGTGACAGAGAAGCTACCATTTTACTTCAAAAGACCCCCTATTAATGTGGTAAGTGTCACACTTTGTTCTCTATGTGAATCTCTAGATGTGCGTTCACATGCTGGGAAAGGGGCAGAGGAAACCGCTGTTTTTAGAGGGGAAAAATCAAAGGCTGGTAATAAATAGACAACTTAAAGGATTTTATTGTGCAAGCTGACTAAAGGCTGAAAGAAAGCTTAATATAAAAAATAACTAGTAAATTACCAAGGTGTGTTTGAAAGGCCTCAGGAAATTTTCTAAGCGGATAGCTAATAATAATGGACACTTACAGTCTGCATGTTGCATATTAAGGAGACAGAGAAGCCAAGAAAGGAGGAGGGAAAAACTAGGGTTCTCATGGCAGCAGCAAACTGGAAAGGGGAGTGGGGGTGGCAGGGACAGGAGAGGGCAGGGGATGGAAAGCACAGCAGGCATAGTCTGTGCCCAGTTAAAACCTGCACCGAGGCGTGCTGGCTCACACAAAGACCCAGCGTTGCTTTTGCAATAACCAAAGAAGGTGACCCGCGTTGTACTCCTTCCTCTGCTATAGAACCTTTCTCGTTACCTTTCTACATAATTTCTCATTTTCTTCTACTCGTTATCTTCCATCTGTCACACCTTTTTATAAGTCTTCTTCTATCATGAAAGTGAGATTGCTTCACATCGGGAGCTATAAGGTTGGCACACCTGTCAACTATTTGCATTGGCAACCGGATCCGGGAAGAGTCAGGATGCTATTTTAGAACAGTCTTCTGAAGCTGGTTCCCATTCTCAAAAAGTGCTGTTGAAGGAGAAAAAAAAGGTTTAACAGTCTAGATTACATAGCCAACCCTGTCAGAATTGGAAAATTAAAAATGTATGGGTTTTTTTCAGGATAGGTAACTCCCCTATTCATTTGTCTCTGGAGAATCTTTTGTTTCCCTCTCTGCTGCTAAGGAGTTGGCTTGATGCTGAGAGTAGGCAGAGACGGTAAAGAGGAGAAAATTGATCTGTATGGTATGGAAAAATTGAATCTGGTGTGGAAAAAGTTTAAGATGGCTTATGTTCTACCCCTGAATGTATGCTACTATAAAGCATTCAGGAGTAATATTTTGAAAAGTATTCAAAATTTTAGAGTTATATATTTAAAGGAAAAACTATTAAACAGCTCTTTGCTGATTAATAATGAGAATACTACTGAACATATGTATAACAACACGCTCAAATCATTGTTTCCCCACGTTCTTGCCAGTACTTATAGATAAATGAGTAAACACTTTTAAAAAAAGGCCCTAAATCATCACATTTTAGAATTGGAAATCTATGTTGTTTTAACAGCTCACTTGTCAAACATGGTCAAATGAAGGCAAGGAGAAGCTGTACAGCTCTTCAGACCCAGGGTTGGGACAGACCGGGTTGATTTCCATTGGGTGAGATCTCCAATGTGCCCCAGCTACCATGTTGAAAGCTCAGACTAACAGAGTACCTGAGGTGGTGACAGTCTTACCGGCCTCACGTGTTGGTGCTCCCCTGCAGAGCAGGCTTTGTCTCCAGAAGTTTGCCAAGGCTTTTTACCAGCTCCAGTTTGCCATTCCAGTTTACATGTAAATGGCACTTGCCATAAGTTGCTCTTAAACTTTCAACTTCTTTACTTTTCTCTTTACCCTGATGAATAAGGAAGGCCATTTTTTAGATGACTTTGCCTGAGTAAACCCACGTACAATACTGTGTTCTTGGTTGGGAGGAGACAGTGACATGTGATGCTAAGGCCAAGTCCATGGAATGGACAGCAGTTCACGGCACTTAATTCTTCTCATCCCACAGCAATGCTAAGCTACCCAGTGGCAGTTTTGGGGATGTCTGTTGGTTTCTTATGAACCTGCCCTACTGTTCAACCCAGATTATAAGCTTCTAGGAAGCACCAAGCGTGTCATGGTCTTTTCTTAATTACCCCAATACCTTCTCTTTAATGAGTCCTCCCTAAAATTTTCAGTTGAACGAGTATACATCTAATTTCATATTGTCAAGGTGCAACTTAGGGAACACAAGCAAATCCTGCAAGCCATTA
Source organism: Bubalus kerabau (assembly GCF_029407905.1). NCBI lineage: Eukaryota > Metazoa > Chordata > Mammalia > Artiodactyla > Bovidae > Bubalus > Bubalus kerabau. The sequence continues at coordinate 15,216,420 of NC_073645.1, forward strand.
ACCCTTAGCTGTTGTCAGGGCTCAGCAGGCAGCCTCCACAGTGAGAGGAGTCGGGCACTGGGGCATGAGGAGGAGACGCCCCAGGACAGCCCACCTTCCAGTTCCATCTGTAAGGTCAGGAAGGTACTATTTTTTGATGGATATTTTTGGCCACATTCCCACATTTTTTAATGTAAGAATTCTGAAAAGTAAAAATTTGACAAGTGCGACGGATATGCAGTATTTAACACAGTGTCTGCTTTTTTTAAAATCTGGTGTGAACATTTTACATATGTTGTTTAATAAAAACTAGATGATGGAGTGGAGGGAAGGCTGTGCAGCCTTATTTTTAGTCTTTGTCTAGTGTATAAATAGGCTGCGGTGTGAATTGGTCAGGAAGCAGAAGAGTCCCTGTTAATTTCATTCACCTCTTTTTCATTTAAGAGAAACTGGAATTAAAAGTTAAATTAACTAAATTTAAAAGCATATTGATACAATAAAAGTTATCGAGTTTGTTGTACAGGGTAAATAAAGAGTTGTTGTATAGATGTGTGTATATTATTTATACCTGATAATTATACCTATTATGGATTTGGAACTGTATCCTTAAAGTATGGAAATACATTCCCCATGAAAATATAGAAGATGTAGTGAATGTGGGGAACAGTTTAGTCTGAAGTCTTGGTCCTTGCATGCTCTTTTGGCCCTTGGAATGAATTTGTCTTTGACCATGATAAGTTGTTGGCTTGGTTTATAAGGATCACAGTATTGGGTACAGATCTTAGTTTGGATGGAGTGGTGAAAAAAAAAAAATGAGCAGTAAGATACTTAATTCATTAGTCTTGACCTCCTGGCCATAAGGCATGTGAGAATTATCAGCTCAGAAAGTTGGGATTTTAGGCCAAAGGGTACAGATTTTCACTTAGAAAAAGAACTAGTTCCGAGGCTCTAATATACAGCATGGGCGACCATAGGTAATAGTCCAGTATTGTAACTTAAAAGTAGCTGAGAGAAGATCCTAAGCAGTCTCACCACAGGAGAAAAAAATGCTAACTACATCAGGTGATGGTTATGTTAATTATCTTGATCTTGGTAATCATTCTACATTGTAAAGCAATGGTCCCCAGCCTTTTTGGCACCAATAACTGTTTTCTTGGAAGACAGTTTTTCCATGGACTCGGGGCTTGGGGAAAGAGATAGATGTTTTCACTTTCGCCCGCCGCTCACCTCCTGCTGTGTGACCGGGTTCCTAAGAGGCCATGACTGCTGCTGGTCCATGGCCTGGGGACCCCTGATGTAGAGTATATGTATATCAAATGACCACATTATATACTTTAAATATATACATGATATTTTTCAGTCATCCCTCAATACAGCTTTAAAAAAAGAAGTAAAAGAAGGTTGCAATTATGAAGCAGGGCCCAGGAGCTAAGACATACCAAAGCATTCCTTATATATAATTTTTAGCAGCTTTCATCCCTCTTGGTATCTTCACCACATGCTTAGGGCACCATAATTTCAGTTATGTTAATTCCCTCTAGAATCTCCTACAAACCTCCTCTGAAGTCTATGTAACTTGTAATAGAAGCATTTTATCTTGTTATAGTTGGGTTTCAAGAAAGCTGAATTCAGCTCCTTTTCTTGGATAACCAAATGACCTCTAATAGCATTTTAAGGTTTAAGCCCTCTCACACTTGCTCTCAGCCCACAGCTTTAAGGTGGGGTAGATGTTAATTCTCTCCATTATGCAGGTGATGTAATTGAGACTCAGGTAGCTTGCATCTCGCAACAGGTACACATCTCTCTGAAAGGTTAACTTGGGATTTGTACTCAAGCTTTGATTCTAAATCTGCTGTCATTTTCCTCTTGGGAAATGTTATTTAAAATTACAGCAGAGCTCTTTGTTAAGCACAGAGTAATTTCTTATTTTAAAATATCTTTATGAATTCAGGTTTTGAGAAGAATTTTCTTTAAGCAACACCTATCTTCACCTTCATTTTGATTTTTTTTTAAACAGTGTTTTGCCATTCAACAACAACTAAAAGTTTTTTGAGCTATTTTCATGCTCTCTTTGTGAAGTTTTCCCTTCAGCATTTTCTCGAACTCTAATGCATTTGTCTTCTTGGTCCAATTAGTCCCCACTGAAAGAAATCCAGTAAATAGTATCTGAAGCAATGAGGTTGTTCCAGGAATCTTTCCATATATCCTTGAGTTGGGTGTGACTGCTCTATAAACTTTATTTTTCATCACACATACTGTGAACCTAAATGTGTTAAGTACTTTATGGATTTAGTGCTTGGAGCAGTGCCAGCAAACTTGGCAGTATCAAAAAATGTCTGTGTGGCAAAAAAAAAAAACCACCACCCATCAGAAACAGAGTGGAAAGACTAATGACAGACTGGTGGAAATAGTTTCACTTATGTCATAGACAAATGGCTAGTCTCTTTAATATATAAAGAGCTCCTAGAAGTTGATAGGGCTTCCCTGGTGGCTCAGACGGTAAAAAAATCCACCTTCAATGCGGGAGACCTGGGTTTGATCCCTGGGTTGGAAAGATCCCCTGGAGAAGGGCATGGCAACCCACTCCAGTATTCTTGCCTGGAAAATCCCCATGAACAGAGGAGCCTGACGGACAACAGTCCATGGGGTCACAAAGAGTCAGACATGACCGAGCTACTAAGCATGCATGCAGAAGTTGATCACCTTAAAAAAGAGAGATGTTCAATCCAAAAAAATGGATTAAGAATATGAAAAGGACATTTCACAGGAAAGGAAATACAAATAGGCTGTTAACATATGAAAATATGCTTAAATTCATCATGCTAAGAGAAAGTCACATCAAAAATCACCTATCTGATTGGCACAAACCCAGAAGTTTGATGATACATGGTTGTAAGGCTGTGGGAAAGCAAGGGTTCTCATACTTTGATTTTAACTGTGTAAGTGGAGCAGTCCATATGAGGGAGGGGATAATTTGGCAACAGCTATCAAAATTATGCATGCTTTACCCTCTGACCTAGTGTATTAGTTGCTTGGGGTTATCATAACAAAGTACCACAAATGGGGTGGCTTAAACTAACAGAAATACATCAACTCACAGTTCTGGAGACTGGAAGTCTGAAATCAAGACATTATGGGGTTATGCTCCCTCTGAGACCAGTAGAGGGATCCTGCTTTGTCTCTTCCTAGCTTTCTGTGATTTGCTGGCAGTCTTTGGTGGTCGTTGGCCTGCAGCTGCATAGCTCTGATTTCTGCCTGTCTTTACGGCGTGTCTCTGTGTCTTCACGTGGTCATCATTTTGTAAGGACACCAGTCATACTGGAATAGGAGTCTGCCCTATTCCAGTAAAACTTCATTTTAATTTACATCTGTAGTGACCCTGTTTCCAAATAAGGTTACATCCTAAATACTGAGTATTAGGACCTCAACATAACCTTCATAAGAGACACAATTCAACCTGTAATACCCAGCAATCCCACCTTAGCATTTATTCTACAGATATACTGGAACAACTCAAAACTATGAGAGGCTTGGTTAAGCATGCCATACCTCTGCAATGGAGCACTGCTCTAAAGCAGTGCTGAAGTTAGGAGCTGACATGGAAAACCCTTCAATCAGAACCACAATGTAGTATGCTATCTTTGGGGTAAAAAACAGGAAAACAGATGTTGTTTATATTTGCTTATATTCGTATGAAGAAACTCGGGGAAAAGACATAAGAAATTAATAAGTGTGATTGTGGGAGACGGGGGTGGGGCAAACAGGGGCAGAGATACAATTAAGACTTTTTGTTGCTTTCTTGTGTTACTTGATATGTGAATCGTATGAACGAGTTACCTGTCTCAAGAACGATACACCAAGAGTGTCCTCCTTTGCAACTTAGTAAAGAACTAATTTTCATGAAATAAACAGGGAATCTGTATATCGTCCCAGTAATCCACCCCCTATTTTCTTTCTCTCTTCTTTCTCTTAAGCTTTGCTTTAGTTCTTGGGATTTTACTGCCACTATCTCTTTTCACACGTCACACACCTGCTCTTGGTTTGTAGCATTGTTATGACTTATTTCTCATTAGTAAAGAAATATCTGCTTATTCCAGAACCTTTGGTCAGAGATGCAAACAAAAGCTAATCAAGCAGGCACTGGCATTCTTTATGAAAAGGCTGTTATGAACAATCAGTTGATGAGCTTAAGGCAATTTACATTAAAATGGGCTTGGAAGCAGGAGCACAGGTAATGAGTCTGTATTTCATCTATCTAAAATTTTTGAATAAAGTGTTATGAAAGAAGTGTTCACAGCCTTCAGTAGCACATTATCTTCAGTTTCCGAGTTTTCTTTCCATTTTAAAAGTGAATTTGATTAATGTACTAAGATCAGAATCAGAACTTTTTTCTTAAAAAATAATTAAGTGGATAATTATGTCCATTTAACCCTCTCTATGCCCAAAGAAGAAGTTTTTCTTTTGCTGTGGTCCCCAAGGGGGCGCGAGGTGGGGAGTAGCAAGAATACTTGGGACCTGGTCCCCTAGTTGTGTGTGTCACCTGCATCTTTTACTTCTCCTCTTCTGCATCTTACTGACCTGTGCTTTAGTTCAGCAGCTAGAGGGATGAGGAAAAGAAGTACATGTAAGTAAGCCTCTTTGGCTAATTAGTAGTTTTGGTTAGAGAAACAGCCAGGGGGATAGTTGAGAATATGGTTGAAAGACATGATTTGGTTTATCTGTGAATTTCAATTTGCCAAGTTAACCTTGGTTTCTTTTATGATGGATAATCCATAGTGAAGAGCATTATCATATGACCTCTTTTCCATAAGCTACTATTTATTCCCTCAGAATATTAATATATTAAATGCTTTTTATATAAAAGAACAGCTCTGTGTTACTGAGAAGTATCATGATGCCAGCTTCCAAATGTCCAAGCTAGACAGGGAGAATGGGGTATATCTTTGTGCCACAAAGAATATCATAACAGACATCATTCCCAGATAGAATCAACACAAGACAAAGAATTGGGGGCAGGAAGAATCTGTTGAAAAAGAGAGGGGGAGGTTGCAGTATGGAAGACAGGGTGTAAGTGCTAATTAAACTAGGATCAGGTATAAAGGGGAGCTAAAGTAAAATCTGGGCACCTCGAGGCGGCATGAAGAGGAAAGGGGAGATTAGGGGATGAGAAAAGAAGTCTGTATTCAGAAGACAGGTGTTTTGCATTACTTTTTACACTCAGGAATAGACCTCCAGCCGTCCTAGCTGGACAGGTCCCAGCCCATCTACCTCCTGGTCTTTGCCTGCTTTACTTACTTTGTTCCTTCAAAAGACCACTGCAGCCATTGTGACTCCAATTATCACCTCCATGAGAAAATCCGTAGATGCTCTGTGTGGCTACCAAGATTAATTCTGTCTCTGTTCTAAAGACCGGCATTGCTGGCCCTTCCCATCCTCTTCTAGCCTCCACTCCCACCACAGGTCTCTCCTCATTCTCTCCTCCCCAGCCTTTGACCTTCTCCACACGCTCCACCGCTCCCTCCAGCCCTGGAGCCTCTTCATATACCCCTACCTGCAGCCTGCCTTGCGCAAGTGCTTCACTCTTCTGCTGTTTAACTGATTTAAGTCCTTCCTCACCTACACCTAGACTTCTCCTTGACTTTACTTAGCACAGTGCTGCTGCTGCTAAGTCACTTCAGTCGTGTCCGACTCTGTGCGACCCCAGAGACGGCAGCCCACCAGGCTCCCCGTCCCTGGGGTTCTCCAGGCAAGAACGCTAGAGTGGGTTGCCATTTCCTTCTTCAAGGCATGAAAGTGAAAAGTGAAAGTGAAGTCGCTCAGTCGTGTCCAACTCTTAGCGACCCCATGGACCGCAGCCTACCAGGCTTCTCCGTCCATGGGATTTTCCAGGCAAGAGTACTGGAGTGGGGTGCCATTGCTTCTCCACTTAGCACAGTGGAAGTTTTTAATTTTTGTGTAATTATTTGATGGTCTCCCCCACTAAACTGGAAGTTTTTAGAAGAGAAGAACCATGTAAGCTTTTGCTCACCATACCCTTGCACAGCTGGCTTGAAACCCCCCTCTTGTAAATGGATGAAGATGCAAATCACTCTTCAGGGAAGCAGAATAGTGTAGGGGTGGATTTAGTCCCATTGCCACCTCTTCCAGGCTGAACAGTCGGTTGATGAGCTTAAGGCAGTTCGCATTAAAATCATCTTATAAGCAGGAGCTCAGGTAATGAGTCTGTATTTCATCTATCTAAAATTTTTAAATAAGGTGTTACCTGTGGATACCTGTGGATTCCACCCTATTAAGAACACCTTAAACAAGAAAGTTTCTTTTTCTCATGTAGAAGGCCAAGCTTGCAAGCTGGGCAATATTGTCAGGGATGCAGGCTGCTTTCCTTGTTTTTGCTGGGCATTCATGAGCTCCGCTTAAGATACTGATTCCATTGGTAAAGAAAATGGGGAGATCAGAGCGGGACAGTTAGCTGTCTCTGCCGTAGTGCTTTCTGGGCATTGTGGGTGTTGAGTAAATACAGAAGACTCTCTCAGCACAGAGCCTGGTACATAGCACTTCTTGGCTGTTTGTGTGTCTTCCTTCAGCATGTGCACACTAAATCCCTTACCCTAGATGCCTTCTGCTCCTGTTCTTAGGATGTTTTTGAGTTCTTCATTCTTGGATCAACTTAGTTGGTTCACTACATTTGCAAACAGTCTACCCTGCATGTAGGGAACACGTCTCCGATTTCCTTTTGATAGTTCATGGAGTAGTAGCCCTTCTGCCACACCACTGGGATGTTGCTCTCCTCGGCTGTTTATATAAAGTCAGCTTCCCCACAGCTCAGATAAACTCTGTTGATCAAATAGAGCCAAAGATCTTTTTTTCTCCCATGGATGGTGCCATCCGGGCACAAATATGCCTTTTTTCAAAGCTATACCTGGACATGCAGGAGTTAGGCGAGGAGGGACAGGGTGAGGAAGGAGGTGAGAGGGAAGTTCAGTGAAAATAAAAGAAGACAGTGTGTGTTAGCCTTAACAGTTTTCTTTTCTTTGTTTCCTATGAAGGCAATTGACCGAGGAGTGGGCTTTGAACTTCTCTATAGCCCTGCTATCAAAGACTCCACGATGAGAAGGTACACAATTTCCAATGCCCTCAATTTGATGCAGGTCTGCAAAGGAAAGGTATGGTTCCATAATTTTAGGATGGTTTTCAAATCTGATTGTTTATTATTAATATACTGGGGTTATCCAGCTGATCCTTAGAGCAAAAAGTTCTCAAGGCCCAAGAACAAATTCTACCATTTCAACAGGCTCTGCAGGTTTTAAGAGAAAGAAAAATACTCTAGGGAAAAATAACATGAAGTGGGAAAGATGTGTTGAAAGTCTTTATCTTTCAGTAAAGAATTGGCCATTTACCTCCTGTGAAAGAATAGTCTGGAGAGCAATTATTTGTCATCATTGAGTTGAATTAAGGTTACATGCCCTTTTCAACTAGTTTTTTAAACTGATTCATCTTTCCTAAGATCTGTTGGGAAGGCCTGTTCTGTTTCTTATTTTAGGCTGCTTTTAGTTTGACATGAGGTCTTTCATCCATCACTTTAATTATGTACCTTATCTTAAGAAGAAGTTGGTGTTTATGTTAAAAATTTGATTGCTGGTTATTTGTATTGTAAGACTCTTCAGTTTTTTCCCACATTTATCTAAGATTAATGTTGATTACTTTCTGTTTTGTAGAATGTAATTATATCTAGTGCTGCAGAAAGGGTAAGTCTGGCATTAAGTACTTTGTTTTCACTTTTCAAGTTTTAAAACTAAAAGGTTTCTAGGGTAGAAATTAAAATAGTAATGTAATAAAAGGTTGTGTTTTCATTTTTAACTTCATTTGCTCATTGTAATTGCTGAAGAGCAATTTTATCCCTATTTATCCCCATTCTTTTGGGGCTTCAAATTTTGTTTATATAAATAGTCTTTCCTTCATATTGTTGTAAAATGCTTTTCAAGGATCTTTTATATTTTCAAAAATGTAAGAAACCCATCAAAATTATAACGACTTAAATTTATGCAGTTGACTTCCTTATTTTTAGATACTTAAGCATCCTATTTACTGCAGATGAAGTCATTGAAATGTTATGAATAACTTCTCTCATATCTATTTTTTGTTCATTTTATTTTAGCCTTTAGAAATAAGAGGCCCATACGATGTGGCAAACTTGTATCCTTTTCTGAATAAGAAGTCATTGCAATTTTCTTTTAGGAAATTTGGAATTTAGTATATTAAACTTTAACAAGAGTTTTAAAACTATAAGTCTATCAACTAAGAATTTCAAAAACAAATTACATCAGGCTTAAAGTGCTTTATCCTTTTGTTTTCTGGATGAAGGGTAAAGTAGAAAAGGGGGGAAGAGTAAAAGTTTAGAGTTAAATGAGCCTTTTCTCAAATGCTTTTTCCATTTAGGCTAAGAACTGTAAAATTAAAGTGTCTCTTTCAGTGCCAGGGCAGCTGGCATTGTTGGTTATGTTTCTGTTGGTCTGGTGTCCTCGGCTGACTCTGGGCTGAAATCTTTAACGACCCCCAGAGGGTTGCTGTTTGGGCTGTCTGAAAGTGATGCGAAGGCCGCAGTGTCCACCAACTGCCGGGCAGTGCTTCTGCATGGAGGTGAGCACGTTTTTCCAACAGAATCAGAGTGGTCATGTTAAGAGCCAGTCATTTCTGTCAAACAGTTGAGCCATATCAACTTTTATTATCCTGCCCCTCAGAGTTCCTTTAAAATCATCTTTTCTGAACCCACTAGCCATGTGCATCAGTGCTTTTCTTGCCCTTCACTTCAGGCTTTTATGTTCTGTAGTGTGTGGAATGAATATACTTTGCCTTGAGTGTTGAATGCATTCTTTCAAGCTCTACATATGTATCCCTGCCTACATTTTGATAGGCCTCTAATTGCCCTTTCTTCTCCAGAGGGACATGCTTTCCCTGCTGAAAATCACTGATTGAGAGAAGTGAAAAGTGAAAAATACATGTTAAGCCATTGATGAGGAACACAAAAGCACCGAATACATTTTTAAAGATCTAGCTAGCAAACTCGGATCACAACTTTGCACATTTATTACATCTTGTGGTTCTTTTCTCATTTTTTGTTTCCATGTTCAAGTATGCATAGACTCCACGTTTTTTTTTTTACTCACATTTCATTTACATATATCTACCTCCTTACCCTAATTCTGCTACTTGAAGGCACTGAATTGCTTATTCATCAGATGATAAAAATTGAACTAGAAGTGTTTGACATTCCAGGACTTTGGAAAATGAAAAAGAGGCTTTTTAAAAGGAAAAGAGTTTGTACTTTTGATCTGCTGTTTTTATCTGCATTCTCTTTGTAAATTTTAGTAGTAGTGGTAATGGTCAGAAAGCAGTTTACTTGATACTATCCACATGCGTGTTAAGCTTCAGAATTGGTTGATACATGAAGACTAGGTTATTTAAGAGTAGTTAAGACTAGGTTAAAAGAGTAGTTAAGTTATTGAGGGCTTGTATACTATGTCTGGATTTTAATGATCTGATTTCTGCTTGGCAGAACTGGTTGCTGTATTGACTTACCATGAATTAGATGATTTTGCTTTTGTTTTCAACATTTTTAGTTTGAGATTCTTTTATTATATACATAACCTAGTCCCATCATATAAGCTCTGGGAATGACCAAATTAGAACTTTTATCAAGATTTTCTGAAATTAGGAAATAGTTCAAACTGGTGGTTCTGCCATTATTTTTGTCTATCTTAAGTGAACGTTTAAGTATCATCAAGATTTTGGGTAACAATTAGTGGTCTAAAACAGACTAAGACAAAGAAGGGGAACTAATTTTAAAAATTTAATAGGGAAAAATATGAAAATCTACTCTTGACTTCAAGAACCTCAGCTGTTCAACATAAGCTATATCTAAAGCTAGGCTTTTATGGAAGCTAAACTAAAAGAAGTCTCGTGGACTCTAATAGCATTCCCAGTCATTCTAGTTGTGCCCCAGACAGTCCTAGTTTATGCTCTCTGTCCCTGTAGAATTAATAGCACATCTATAGGATAAATTGTAGTTCCCGTGATTTTAGTTGACATTGGGATCAATGAGACAGTCGTGTGGTGGGATACTAGGATTATTAATTCAGCCTAAGGTTCAGTTCAGTTCAGTCACTCAGTCGTGTCCAACTCTTTGTGACCCCATGGACGGCAGCACGCCAGGCCTCCCTGTCCATCACCAACTCCCGGAGTCCACTCAGACTCATGTCATTGAGTCAGTGATGCCGTCCAGCCATCTCATCCTCTGTCATCCCCTTCTCCTCCTGCCTTCAATCTTTCCTGGCATCAGGATCTTTTCAAAAGAGTCAGTTCTTCGCATCAGGGGGCCAGAGTATTAGAGCTTCAGCTTCAGCATCAGTCCTTCCAATGAGTATTGAGGACTAATTTCCTTTAGGATTGACTGGTTTGATCTCCTTGCTGTCCAAGGGACTCTCAAGAGTCCTCTCCAACACCACAGTTCAAAAGCATCAATTCTCCAGTATTCAGCACTCTTTATGGTCCAACTCTCACATTCATACATGACTACTGGAAAACCGTAGCTTTGACTAGACAGACCTTTGTTGGCAAAGTAATGTCTCTGCTTTTTAATATGCTGTCTAGGTTTGTCATAGCTTTTCTTCCAAGCGTCTTTTTAATTTCATGGCTGCAGTCACCATCTGCAGTGATTTTGGAGCCCAAGAAAATAGTCTCTGACTGCTTCCATTGTTTCCTGATGAAAGTGAAAGAAGAGAGTGAAAAAGCTGGCTTAAACTTAACATTCAAAAAACTAAGATCATGGAATCTGGTCTCATCACTTCATGGCAAATAGATGTGAGAAACAGTGGAAACAGTGAGAGCCTAAGTTTACATGAAAAGAATTACTCTATTCTGAGGCAAGAGGATTCAAAGCCTCACTGTCATCCTCTGTACTGGGAAGACCCAACTGGCACCTGCATCATCCTGAGTGCCACATTTAAGGGCACCACTGCACAGAAGCACTACCAAAAGATGGTTAATTCTTGGAGGGTGTGAAAACCCTATCATGAGAGCAATTGTTGAAAATAGTGCAGGAGTAGATACCTAGAAAACAGAAGAGTTGGAAGCCTTCTCCACATTGGAAGGCTTGCTATAAAGAATCAAAGTTAGATGAGTCCTGTGGGCTTCTAGCAGCCAGTGAATAGCAGTTTTAAGGTCAAGACAGAGAAAAGAGGTTTAGGGTCTAAAAGAGTTACTTTAGTAACTATATAAAAATCTTGTTTTTCAGTGGTTTATAATCTTGTTGGCTTAGATTAAAAAGTAAATGTTCATGTGATTAAAAAAAGAATATTTCTGACATGGAACTAAAATAATTTTGAAACTAATCCTTTTTGTTTTGTTACAAACATTTTTGTTAATTGCTTTTGACAATTTAATTTTTATATTTATTCTGCTGATTTTTAGACTTTTACTCATAATCATAGTGATAAAATAGACATCTGTAACATTTTTCTTGGTGAAATGCAAATTTAAGGCAATTTCTGTTTGTTTTGAGGTTCTCTGATTATGTTGGTGTTGTAATGACCTTGAAAGAAGTTTTGTCCCTGTTATAAATTAAAATGCTTTTAAATAACTGACAGAAATTTAGTAGACTTGGTAAATTAATCTTGATAAATGAGAAGGTAATATTTAACTTTTTAGAAATGACTTTACTTTCTATTACATGAAATAAGTCTTAATTAAATTTGTGTTTATCAAGTCCCTTTGATTTTATCTCTTTTGTCACCAAAGGGTCTTGCTTCCTCCCTCATCCTTCCCCATTTCCTAAGGACTAAGTTTAAATCTCTTCGTGGCACTGTGACCTTTCACAAACTACCCCTCCAGCCTTGTTTCCCCCTGGTTTTTTCACACTCCTCCTTTACACCAGTCATCTTGTCTCCTACGTATTATTTTCTTATCTCTCTCTCCATATCTTTGCAAAGGAAAACTTTCCTTTTTCTTTTCCTTCTTTTATGATAGTGTTACTTCTTTTGTGATACCATCCTGATTCCTCCAGGCAGGGTTACTTCTTGTGGGGTCTCCATTCCTACTATACTATTATATTTGCCCCTGATGTGCTGTCAGTATGGGTAGAAAGAAGCACTGTTTAGGCTTCTCAGAATCCTCTGTAGATAACACAGTGCCTGGCCCCTTAGTACACTTTTAGCAGAAGTTAGCTAGACTGAAGTTGAACTCTGCTGCCAGCCTGACCTAAACATCTAATAATTTCCATTCTTCTTTGTCCATTGTCAACAACACAAAAGAGATCAATAACCATGTGTATTATTCTTTATTCACTCAACAAGTATTTCTTAAACATTTGTTAAATAACCAGGCATTGCTGTATGTTGGCCATATAATATGATTGATTCTTCAGACAGACACTCATGACCTAGTGAGGGACACAGATAATGAATGGTCTGTGCCATAAAATGAAGTGAGCACACACACCACCGTGGATCAGTACAGCTGACTGTTGTACTGCTGTCCTGGCTCATCCATCTCTACCACACTTTATGCATGTGCTGCCCCAACCTCTGAAACTTGGTTTCTGGCTACATGAGATGCCATTAGAGACAGACCATTGGAGATAACTTGCCCTGTAATTTTACCCTTGAGGGTAGTCCCTTTGGAATGAACTAGATGTTAATAATATACTGATATTTGTATAAGCTAGGGGCAGGTAAAGGCGATCGCAGTAAATGGCATCAGCACTCACAGCAGTTCATACAGGTTTATCATTTACTCATGCTGTACGTCACAGTGACATGGGGATTTCTTTGGAAGGAATGATGCTAAAGCTGAAACTCCAGTACTTTGGCCACCTCATGCGAAGAGTTGACTCATTGGAAAAGACTCTGATGCTGGGAGGGGTTGGGGGCAAGAGGAGAAGGGGACGACACAGGATGAGATAGCTGGATGACATCACCAACTTGACGGACATGAATTTGGGTAAACTCCGGGAGTTGGTGATGGACAGGGAGGCCTGGCGTGCTGCAGTTTATGGGGTCGCAAAGAGTCGGACACGACTGAGTGACTGAACTGAACTGAACATGGGGATGCTTGTCATACCACCTCTTTAAATCATATCTTAACTTTAAGCACCTTGGTTTCCCTGTTTGATTTATAGAAACTAGAAAAACTGCTTTTGGAATTATTTCCACGGTGAAGAAACCTCGGACATCAGAAGCAGATGATGATTCTCTTCCAGCCTGCAAAAAAGCCAAGTGTGAGAGCTGAAAAGAACCGTCCATCTCAGTTGACACTCTGCCCTTTCAGAGTCCATCAGCCACTCTGAACAGAAACGGAACCCCCATATGATTCACTGTTTTCACTTGGAGCCAGATGTCACTAGTCTATAAAAGCAATCTTATATTCAAGCCATTAAAATAACAAAACCTAGTAAAACATTTAAAAAAAAAGACTGTCCCCTTACATTAATTTAAATATATTTTAGGAGAAAAACAAAGACTAGTTTGTTTATCCTTTGCATTAAGTGATAAATGGCAGGTATACGTAAGATCTTTCAATACAAGAGACTCTTTAAAAATCTTTCTTATTCATTTTGAAGTTCATGCTTTTCAGCTTCACTTGGTATATATGGCTTATTATTTTTTAGTTTTACTGCTCAAAAAGTGATTATTTTGAGGACTATTGAAACTTTTGCTAAAGGATTGACTTTTTAGTTGATCTTTTGTTTTAAGCCTCTCTCATTATGTTCATGAAGTCCAAGTCCTTTCTAAGAGCAATTGCTATAAAATTTGTGGAGGAGAGGGAAAGTGCACATAAAATCACACTTGGCCTCTTCCTTTGCTGCTTCTTACCTCCATGATGTCCTTAAAATAGGATTCCTCTGAGTTGGAAGCCCCTGAAAACCTAATACTGATTTTTATAAAACTATAGTGAAAATCTCAAAGTACTAGACTCAACCAAATTTGTAAATAATTTTTTTTAATAGTGGGATCATTATGTTAAATAGAAGTAGCCTTTTTTTACAAGTATGTGCATTTATGCTATATTGATACTAAGAAAATTGGAGAAAGCTTTACACCAAACTCAACCTGCGAATTTATTTTTGGGTGTGTTTTTTTTGCTTTTAAAAATGTTTTATTTATTCGTAAACATTTTTAAATTTTTGTACAGGTTTTAAAGGTTACTTTCCATTTACAGTTGTTAAAAAAATGCTGGCCATGCCCCGTGTTTACAGTGCACCCTGAGCCTGTCTGCCGCCTCCTCTAGTTTGTGCCTCCTGCTGTCCCCTCCGGTGTTGCCCCTGCTCCCTCGCCCCGCCCCCCCCCCCCCCCCGGTAACCCTCAGTTTGTTTTCCTTATCTGTGAGTCTACTTCTTTTATGTTATATTCTCTAGTTTGTTAAGGACTCATATTCTTTAACTCTGGGGTACAGGGCAATAGTACTTTTAATTTGTGTCATTCATGCTGAAATATCTATTGTATTCTTTTCTTTTTTTTTTAATTTTTTATTATAAATTTATTTATTTTAATTGGAGGCTAATTACTTTACAATATTGTATTGGTTTTGCCATACATCGACATGAATCCACCACAGGTGTACACGTGTTCCCCATCCTGAACCCCCCTCCTTCCTCCCTCCCCGTACCATCCCTCTGGGTCATCCCAGGGCACCAGCCCCAAGCATCCTGTATCATGCATCGAACCTGGACTGGCAATTCGTTTCACATATGATATTATACGTGTTTCAGTGCCATTCTCCCAAATCATCCCACCCTCACCCTCTCCCACAGAGTCCAAAAGACTGTTCTATACATCTGTGTCTCTTTTGCTGTCTCGAGTACAGGGTTATTGTTACCATCTTTCTAAATTCCATATATATGCGTTAGTATACTGTGTTGGTGTTTTTCTTTCTGGCTTACTTCACTCTGTATAATAGGCTCCAGTTTCATCCACCTCATTAGAACTGATTCAAATGTATTCTTTTTAATGGCTGAGTAATACTCCATTGTGTTTATGTACCACAGTTTCTTATCCATTCATCTGCTGATGGACATCTAGGTTGCTTCCATGTCCTGGCTATTATAAACAGTGCTGCGATGAATATTGGGGTACACGTGTCTCAATTCTGGTTTCCTCACTGTGTATGCCCAGCAGTGGGATTGCTGGGTCATATGGCAGTTCTGTTTCCAGTTTTTTAAGGAATCTCCACACTGTTCTCCATAGTGGCTATACTAGTTTGCATTCCCACCAACAGTGTAAGAGGGTTCCCTTTTCTCCACACCCTCTCCAGCATTTATTGCTTGTAGACTTTTGGATCACAGCCATTCTGACTGGCATGGAATGGTACCTCATTGTGGTTTTGATTTGCATTTTTCTGATAATGAGTGATGTTGAGCATCTTTTCATATGTTTGTTAGCTATCTGTATGTCTTCTTTGGAGAAATGTCTGTTTAGTTTTTTGGCCCAGTTTTTTGATTGGGTCGTTTATTTTTCTGGAATTGAACTGCAGGAGTTGCTTGTATATTTTTGAGATTAGTTGTTTTGTCAGTTGCTTCATTTGCTATTATTTTCTCCCATTCTGAAGGCTATCTTTTCACCTTGCTTAGAGTTTCCTTTGTTGTGCAGAAGCTTTTAATTTTAATTAGGTCCCATTTGTTTATTTTTGCTTTTATTTCCAGTATTCTGGGAGGTGGGTCATAGAGGTTCCTGCTGTGATGTATGTCGGAGAGTGTTTTGCCTATGTTCTCCTCTATGAGTTTTATAGTTTCTGGTCTTAGGTTTAGATCTTTAATCCATTTTGAGTTTATTTTTGTGTATTCACCTGTGAATTTAGATGCTTACATAAAATATTGGCAAAACCATGTATCCCATAACCAGGTGAGATTTATTCTAGAAATGTAAGTATGTTTCAGTTCTTTTCAGTGTACTATACTTTATCATATTAATAGGTCAAATTAGATAAATGAGAATCATCTTAATAGATGCAAGTAAGACATTAAATAAAATATGAAATGTACTCCTAATTTAAAAAATAATAAAAGCCCTTAATAAAATACAAGTATAGGAATACTTCACATATACACACGTTTGTTTCTATTTATATATTGTATTAAGCATCATGTTCTAAAATAAAGCATTTTTTACTCCCATCTGAACACAATATGATGGATTGGACTGCTGCATCCCCTAGAACAGATGGCCACTGCTGTTGAGCCCCAGAGCTGCCACTTCCCTGAGTACCAGCTTGCTTCTGCCTTCACCCTCCTGCATTCACCAAGGGCCGCTGCTGCTGCTGCTAAATCACTTCAGTTGTGGCCGAGTCTGTGCGACCCCATAGACAGCAGCCCACCCAGGCTCCCCCGTCCCTGGGATTCTCCAGGCAAGAACACTGGAGTGGGGTGCCATTGCCTTCTCCAATACATGAAAGGGAAAAATGAAAGTGAAGTCGCTCAGTCGTGTCTGACTCTTAGTGACCCCATGGACTGCAGCCTACCAGGCTCCTTCATCCATGGGATTTTCCAGGCAAGAGTACTGGAGTGGGGTGCCATTGCCTTCTCCGCACCAAGGGTTAGGTGTGTGTTTATTCACAAGTCTGTTTATGTCATTGCATTTATTTAGCATTATAAAATTATGTAAGTTAATTTAAAATTATGAAAACTGATGAACAAGGAGGAGCAAAGAAAAAAGGATTCCCAGGAAAATTAACGCTTTTGAAAAATTTTAAAAAGATAAGTCATTTAAAAGAACTGTCAAAATAGGTGTGAGCAAGACAGCTAGATTTGGAAGAGATCCAGTGGACATTTACCAGTCTTTTTTTTTTTTTTCTTCTTCTTCTTTTTTAAATTGATGTAACATTGTCAAGTTTTATGTGTATAACATTATAATTCAACTTATGTATACTATGCTGCTGCTGCTGCTAAGTCGCTTCAGTGGTGTCCGACTCTGCGACCACATAGACAGCAGCCCACCAGGCTCCCCTGTCCCTGGGATTCTCCAGGCAAGAACACTGGAGTGGGTTGCCATTTCCTTCTCCAATGCATGACAGTGAAAAGTGAAAGTGAAGTCGCTCAGTCATGTCCGACTCTTAGCGACCCCATGGACTGCAGCCCACCAGGCTCTTCCATCCATGGGATTTTCCAGGCAAGAGTACTGGAGTGGGGTGCCATTGCCTTCTCTGATGTATACTATATGTGCTACCAAAAGTTTCTACCCATCACCATACAGTTGACCCCTTACAATAATTCCACATAAGAATGAAATCACCTAGTATTTGTCTTTCTCAGTCTGACATAATTCCTTTAGCATCATATCCTCATCTGTGTTGTCACATGGCAAGATTTCTTCTTATTTTATGGCTAAGTAGTCTATTTTATATACACACACCCCACATCTTTATTCGTTCATTTGTTGATGACATCTAAGTTGTTTCCCTACCTTGGCTATGTAAACAGCACTGTAGTGAACATTGTAGTGCATATATCTTTACTAATTTATGCTTTCGTATTCTTTGGATAAATTCCCAGAAGTGTAATAGCTGGGTCATGGTAGTTCTCTTCTTAATTTTTTGAGGAATCTCCATAGTGCTTTCCTTATTTGCATTTCCACCAATAGTGTATGAGGGGTCCCTTTTCTCCACATCCTCTCTATAACATTTTGGTATTTCTTGCCTTTTTTATATTAGCCACATTTCCAATAGGCAGTCAGGCATGACATAGGTATTGGCATTATCTTTCTGCATGTTGTCTCCTCTGGCAAGGGAAACATGCAAAAGTAAAAGGCTGCACAGCAAAAGAAATCCACCAGCAAAATGAACAAAGACAGCTAACAAGGACCTACTGAATAGTACAGGGAACAATAATAAATATTTTGTAATAAACTATAAAGGAGAAGAATCTGAAAAAGTATCGTGTGTGTGTAAAAGTTTGTAAAAAAAAAAAAATTTTGAGTGGGAAGATATTAAAATAATGTATCAGATGAGGGGTTAATAGCCAAAATATTTTTAAAAATTCATATCACTCATCAACAAAACACTAAACAACCCAATTAAAAAATGGGCAGAGGATCTGAATATAGACATTTTTCCAGAGATGTACAGATGGCCAATGATTGACACTTGGAGAGATGTTCAATATCACTTATTCAAATCAGAGCTAAATGAGATACCACTTTTCTTCTTTAAAGAAAACACGAAGATCAAAAACGAAGATCTCCCGTCAATGGATCAGATCAGATCAGTCGCTCAGTCGTGTCCGACTCTGCAACCCCATGAATCACAGCACACCAGGCCTCCCTGTCCATCACCAACTCCCACAGTTCACTCAGACTCACGTCCATCGAGTCAGTGATGCCATCCAGCCATCTCATTCTCCATCATCCCCTTCGCCTCTTGCCCCCAATCCCTCCCAGCATCAGAGTCTTTTCCAGTGAGTCAACACTTCACATGAGGTGGCCAAAGGACTGGAGTTTCAGCTTCAGCCAGCATTCCTTCCAAAGAAATCCCAGGGCTGATCTTCAGAATGGACTGGTTGGATCTCCTTGCAGTCCAAGGGACTCTCAAGAGTCTTCTCCAACACCACAGTTCAAAGGCATCAATTCTTCGGCGCTCAGCCTTCACAGTCCAACTCTCACATCCATACATGACCACAGGAAAAACCATAGCCTTGCCTAGACGGACCTTTGTTGGCAAAGTAATGTCTCTGCTTTTGAATATGCTGTCTAGGTTGGTCATAACTTTCCTTCCAAGGAGTAAGCGTCTTTTAATTTCATGGCTGCAGTCATCATCTGCAGTGATTTTGGAGCCCCCAAAAATAAAGTCTGACACTGTTTCCACGGTTTCCCCACCTATTTCCCATGAAGTGATGGGACCAGATGCCATGATCTTCATTTTCTGAATGTTGAGCTTTAAGCCAACTTTTTCACTCTCCTCTTTCACTTTGATCAAGAGGCTTTTTAGTTCCTCTTCACTTTCTGCCATAAGGGTGGTGTCATCTGCATATCTGAGGTTATTGATATTTCTCCCAGCAATCTTGATTCCAGCTTGTGCTTCTTCAGTCCAGCGTTTCTCATGATGTACTCTGCATGTAAGTTAAATAAGCAGGGTGGCAATATACAGGCTTGACGTACTCCTTTTCCTATTTGGACCCAGTCTGTTGTTCCATGTCCAGTTCTAACTGTTGCTTCCTGACCTGCATACAGACTCCTCAAGAGGCAGGTCAGGTGGTCTAGTATTCCCATCTCTTTCAGAATTTTCCACAGTTTATTGTGATCGACACAGTCAAATGCTTTGGCATAGTCAATAAAGCAGAAATAGATGTTTTTCTGGAACTCTTGCTTTTCCCATGATCCAGCGGATGTTGGCAATTTGATCTCTGGTTCCTCTGCCTTTTCTAAAACCAGCTTGAACATCAGGAAGTTCACGGTTCACATATTGCTGAAGCCTGGCTTGGAGAATTTTGAGCATTACTTTACTAGCATGTGAGATGAGTGCGATTGTGCGGTAGTTTGAGCATTCTTTGGCATTGCCTTTCTTTGGGATTAGAATGGAAACTGACCTTTACCAGTCCTGTGGCCACTGCTGAGTTTTCCAAATTTGCTGGCATATTGAGTGCAGCACTTTCACAGCATCATCTTTCAGGATTTGGGATAGCTCAACTGGAATTCCATCACCTCCGCTAGCTTTGTTCGTAGTGATGCTTTCTAAGGCCCACCTGACTTCACATTCCAGGATGTCTGGCTCTAGGTCAGTGATCACACCATTGTGATTATCTGGGTTGTAAAGATCTTTTTTATACAGTTCTTCTGTGTATTCTTGTCATCTCTTCTTAATATCTTCTGCTTCTGTTAAGTCCATACCATTTCTGTCCTTTATCGAGCTCATCTTTGCATGAAATGTTCCTTTGTTATCTCTGATTTTCTTGAAGAGATCTCTAGTCTTTCCCATTCTGTTGTTTTCCTCTATTTCTTTGCATTGATCGCTGAAGAAGGCTTTCTTATCTCTTCTTTGGAACTCTGCATTCAGATGTTTATATCTTCCCTTTTCTCCTTTGCTTTTCGCTTCTCTTCTTTTCGCAGCTATTTGTAAGGCCTCCCCAGACAGCCATTTTGCTTTTTTACATTTCTTTTCCATGGGGATGGTCTTGATCCCTGTCTCCTGTACAATGTCATGAACCTCATTCCATAGCTCATCAGGCAGGAATCCCTCAGAAGAAATGGAGTAGCCATCATGGTCAACAAAAGAGTCCGAAATGCAGTACTTGGATGCAATCTCAAAAAGGACAGAATGATCTCTGTTCGTTTCCAAGGCAAATCGTTCAGTATCACAGTAATCCAAGTGTATGCCCCAACCAGTAACGCTGAAGAAGCTGAAGTTGAACGGTTCTATGAAGACCTACAAGACCTTTAGAACTAACACCCAAAAAAGATGTCCTCTTCATTATAAGGGACTGGAATGCAAAAGTAGGAAGTCAAGAAACACCTGGAGTAACAGGCAAATTTGGCCTTGGAATATGGAATGAAGCAGGGCAAAGACTAATAGAGTTTTGCCAAGAAAATGCAGTGGTCATAGCAAACACCCTCTTCCAACAACACAAGAGAAGACTCTATACATGGACATCACCAGATGGTCAACACCGAAATCAGATTGATTATATTCTTTGCAGCCAAAGATGGAGAAGCTCTATACAGTCAGCAAAAACAAGACCAGGAGCTGACTGTGGCTCAGACCATGAACTCCTTATTGCCAAATTCAGACTTAAATTGAAGAAAGTAGGGAAAACCACTAGACCATTCAGGTATGACCTAAATCAAATCCCATCAGTGGAACCATACTTCAAAGAATAGGCTTTGATGCGATGTGATGTGATGTGAAAGTCGCTCAGTTGTGTCTGACTCTTTTTGACCCCATGCACTATACAGTCCATGGAATTCTCTAGGCCAGAATACTGGAGTGGATAGCCTTTTCCTTCTCCAGGGCATCTTCCCAACCCAGGGGTTGAATCCAGGTCTCCCGCATTGCAGGCGGGTTCTTTACCAGCTGAGCCACCAGGGAAGCCCATGAGTGCACAAAAGCTTGCACATGAGTGTGCGTTTACATATTTTAACTTGGAATTTTTAAGGGGATGTGTGTTCAACTTATTTTTGGTGCACCTCCATAATCTATGTTTTCAACCGACTATATATTAGCCCCATCTGTGCCAGATATAATATCGAAGACTTTCATTGTTATATTGGAAAGGAAGTAAAGTTACAGCAAAATGTGAGTCTTGTTTGAAACATTTCAAGAAAAGCAACTGGATAAAGAAAAGAAATGCAGGTGCTTCTTAGTTTACATACATCTGTTATCTATTTGCAGTTGTACCTGCTTTTTGTTTATGAATATGCACGTATCCTGTTCAAAATAGGGCATGATGGCTGGTCACCAGTGAACAGCAGCAGGCGGGGCTTTTTAAAGTTTGCCTTTGTTAGAACATGAACTGGTATAATTGTAACAAGATGACAGTACCTTTATTTCAGCAAGGTGGTCAGTTATAAATATGAAAGCCAATAATTTTAATTAATATTTTATAACAGTAACTTGTTATAAAATACCATTTTAAAAGATGGTCCCAATCACAGACATGTTTCCCAGAAACGATGGAACTCATGAAGAAAACTCTTAGAGGATGTGGGAAATTAAAGCCTGGAGTACGTCAAGGGAGAGGTGGTCAAATTCTTCCCCAGTTTATGAATTTAACAAAATCCAAAACAATGTATACATTATTGTTTGTGTTTACTTTTTGCTTTTAGGCTTCATATTTTGAAAGAAAAAAATTGAGACCAGCTAGGGAATTTTGTAGAGAAACACTGGGAGGGACATGGGATGGTGATTATTACAGAGTACAACAGAAATCTAGTAACTAAAACAGTATAATTGGTACAGAAATCCATGTAGATGAATAAAAGAGCTGGGAGTCCAGAACACTCCAGTTACGAGAACTGACCAAATTGTTCAGTTAGTGGTGTTGGAACAACTGGTCACTTAGCAGGAGAGGCAGGACAGCATAGTACAGTAAAGCTGAAGACATGCTACCCAGACTGCTAGTACTTACTGCCCATGACTCTGGGCAAATGACATAACCACTCTGCATCACTTCTCTTCTCCCAGTGGTGGTATTGCAAAGGTTAAGTAGATTGAAATTTGTAGAAGGCTCAGAGCAGAACCGGAGAAGACAATGGCACCCCACTCCAGTACTCTTGCCTGGAAAATCCCATGGACAGAGGAGCCTGGTAGGCTGCAGTCCATGGGGTCACTAAGAGTTAGACACGACTGAGCGACTTCACTTTCACTTTTCACTTTCATGCCTTGGAGAAGGAAATGGCAACCCACTCCAGTGTTCTTGCCTGGAGAATCCAGGGATGGGGGAGCCTGGTGGGCTGCTGTCTATGGGGTCACACAGAATTGGATACGACTGAAGCGACTTAGCAGAGCAGAACCTGTCATATAGAATATTCCTACTACATATCAGCTGTAATTCTGTCATTTAGGGGGAAAAGTCCACTCCCTATCTCATACCCAGGACACATCATAAATTCAAGTGGATTAAAGAGTTATTTTTTAAAAATAAGATTGGATTGCAAAAGACCTAAACACAGTCACCAAAACCAGAACATAGAGAAGCTTAATCAGTTTGTCTCTATAAAAATGTAGTGTTAGAAAAGTACAAACAATTAGGAAGATACATTTGCAATGCATGTTCCAGCAAGGTTTAGCATTCTTGGCTTTTTTAAAGAGATTGCTTTTAAAAAACAAATATGCAGCGTGACAAATACTGCTAGTGTCCATCCAGATTCTTTTTACCAGGTGGTACCCCCTCCCCCACAGCTGCTGCAGATGTTAGGTATTAATTGTTTATCCTCACCCTCCCCCAGAGAGTGTCCAGGGCTGGTTGTCCCAGAAATGCTTGGGAAGGTTTATCCCCACCCCTGGAGGTTAGCGCGTGCTGGATGCCTGATGCAGGGCATTACAGCCTGGCCTTCTGGTCTCCATGGTGCAGTTTATGCTTCTGAGCTCCCCATGGGATGAGGTTTAGGGGAGACTTCTGAAATCACCTCCGTGCCTCTTCTCCTGCCCTATCCTGTTTCCCTCAGTCCCTTACAGAGCACTCTCAAGAAATCACACAAGAATCCTCATTTCAAGTGCCACTTCCAGGGAACCTGACTTAATAGACAATTGAGCAAAGAAGATTGACCCAAGAAAATGCTCAACAAGCCTGAAGATGCTGAACGTTTTTTTAGTAATTGGGAAAATCATCAAAAATACATCTTTCCATTGCTGATTGGGTTGAAACAATAAAAGATTATAAAATGAGTATTTTCTTGATTGTGGGGAAAGGCTAAGGGATAATTTGATACCAACCTTATAGATACTTCTGTCAATGCATTTCTTCAGAAATGGCTAGGTGTAAAGGATGGGTAAGGATAGTCATTGCAACAGTGTCTAAAATGGGAAAATGGAAACAACCTGGATGCCAGCAATGAGAGGACTAAATGATCCATTGTACATTGAAACAAGACTATCATTTATAAAAATGTCTAGAATAAGTTGTTCAATTGACAATAAAGTTATAAAGCTAAGTGTATGGTGCCCATACATAATGTGCACAGAAATCAGTGCCATGAAATTAGGGTTATAGGGAATGTTTGTTTTCATTAGTCATTTCCATAATCGGCTTATTAATGAGCATGTGTTGCTTGTTCAAGGGGAGAAGACATTTTTTCATTTAGGAGGTAAAGGTAGCATGATAGATGTTACAACACGGAGAAAAAAAAGTACAGGAACACACGAGACTAAAAAGTCCAAGTAAGGATCAAGGATGGCTTCCTGGAGGACAAACAGCTACCCCTAAAGGGAAGAATGAGGAGAAATTATGCAGTGGGGTGGGAAGAAGAGCCTTCCAGGGAGCTGGCACAGTATATGAGAACAAAAGCTGGTGCCTAGGTTTTTTTTAGAAACTGGAAATTCAGTTGAGTTGAAATTTACTGTTTAGCTAGGAAAGTAATGAGAAATGGATGAGAATGAAGAGTTAACAGCAGCCAGATTTCAAGAGAGTTTTCAAAAACATTACGGCATTTTTATTTCATCCTGAGGGCAGTGGGCAGTCAGTGAAAATTTTTGTAAAGAAGAATGACCAGATTTGCATTTTAGAAAAATCACCCTGGCTGCAACTTGAAGAACACACTGGAGGAAAGTTAAGCTGAGGCATTTCGTAACCAGGGAGATGACAGGTAGTCTGAACTAGGAGTGGCCCCTAGGACGAGAGGAAGTAGACAGATAACAGAGCCCCATAGGTAGTATTCTTGGTAAGCAGTCCTGTGGTTATTTGAAAGAGGGATGAGGCCAAGGGCAAGTTTACAACAACTTCCAAGACTCTCTACTGGCCAGTGGGAATTCCCTTCACGGATAAAGAACACAAGTGACAGACTGCGGGCAAAGAGCTGGCTCAGGTTGGAAGACAGCTTATAAATGTTGACCACCTGTGTGACAGAAACGAAGGTTGTTGCCTCGAGTGTTTATCTTCTCAAGTAGCAAAGGTCACTGAGTTGCCCTTGCTATAATGAAACTTACTCCGTTTTGATTCTCATGCCCCCTACTTCTGTAGTAGTGCAAATCTTTATATGCAGGAACACAAAAGTGTTTTAACCCCTTACTTCCTTCTCTCCTTACCTTCCAATTCTTGTGGGGAAGGGAACTCGAGGAAGACATAGAAAACTTGGCCACATAATAACACACCCAAGTTGTGCTGTGGGAGATGTCAGTGTAGCGAGGGAGATGCTGCCTGTGTAGTGGCTGCTTTGCTTAGAAAAAAAAAGGATCCTGAACCATAAGGATCTGATGGGTTAGAGCCAGCAGGATCCTCTAGGGAGGGCAGAGGGTGGCAGAAGGGTATTGAGAGGGAGGGATATAACAGAATGAAGCTCCTGAGGCCCCCAAGAGGTGGATGCTACAAATTGTTCAGAGACCAGATAGAAAAGGCACAGAAATATTTCACACCATCCTTATAACTCCATGATCGGCTAACTGAAGGATCTTCTGGTTATGGATTGTGCCTGCACGCCCTCAAAGTGTTGGCGACATAGCTGAGAGGTCATGAGTATTATACTATCTAAAGTGGGTTTTGGTAGGGGTACCAGCACAGATGTTTCACCCTGGCCTTCAAACATTTCAAGTGACAAACTTCCCCCATAACCTTGCCCTTTTCTACATTCTCTCTGCTGCCTATAACTCCAGTTTATCCTTCAGACTCCTCTGGGAAGGTCCCCACCTCAAAGAAGTCTTTGTAGAAACTCCCTCCCCTGCCTCCCCATGGAATGATGGGCCTCCTCAGCTTAGACTCTCAGCATGCTGTGCTTGTTACTTCATTGTACTTATTAAGCAGATTGTTACCATGTATTTATTTCTGTGATCACTTCTTTAATACTCCTAGGAAGTCCTAAGAATAGGGGGCTTCCCAGGTGGCTTGATGGTAAAAATCCACTTGCTAACCCAGGAGATGAAGGTTCGATCCCTGGGTCAGGAAGATCCCCTAGAGAAGGAAATGTAACCCACTCCAGTATTCTTGCCTGGGAAATCCCATGACAGGATCCTGGCAGGTTACAGTCCATGGGGTCACAAAGAGTTGGACACGACTTAGCGACCAACAATAATCCCAGGAAGGCAGGGCAGGGACAACCTGGTTTGCTCATCACAGGTCATAGCACCTGGCCAAGCATGTGACAAAATCACTCTCCTTGGAGGTCAACAATCATTGGCCAGGTGCATTTTTTCTTGGGCAGCTTTGACACTAGTAGCTGGTGTCCACAATAATTGTTAAACCTCAGATTAGTTAAACCCCAGTGGGAAGGTTTTAAGGAATCAATTGTAGTAATCATTTTGCCCACCAGAGGTCCCTTTCTTCCCATCACTGGGGCCAAAGAGCTTGAACTCCTGTGTATCTTCATAGTTTTCACAGCCATGCTGTTCATTGAAGACTGTGGTATACCATCACCTCTGCATCGCCCAGGGGCTTGTCGGTAATGCAGAATCTCACGCCCCCCCCCCCCACGCCCACTGGAGGAATCAGAATCTGCATTTTAACAAGATTCTCAGGTGATCTTTGTAGACATGAAATACTGAGAAGTACATACAGTTCTACAGAACATTCATAATCTGAAAAGCTTGGAAGACAAAACCCCTATCTAAATGGCCTTTCCACCAGACTTAAAGAAGGAAAGAGGTTTAGAATCTGCTTTTATTATGAATATAAAATATACATACAACATAATACACATTTACACATTTACAATTTGCAGTTAGTTTCACTTTTTTGAGCACGTTTGGTTCTGCACGGCCCAGTGGCCCATGTTCCTTCCACTTACACTCAAGACATTCTCTTCACCTCGGTACATACTTGGTAAGAAATACCAGGCCCAGGCGTCAAATGGCCAGCTTTACTGTCTTCCCAGAATCACGTTCATTCTGTTTCCCCTTCTGCTGCTACAGGCTTTCCATGGCCTCAAACTTCAGCATTAAAAATGCAGGAGAAAAGAGGGCTGCAGTAATCCCCTTCGTCTTTCAAAATCACCTTGAAACATCTCACCTGAGCGAGGTGATACATCATAGGCATTGCTGGTTAACATAGTCTAAGAACTACCTAAGGGGAGGCTCTGACGTGTCACATACAAACTAAGCTTGTTCACCAAATGAATGATCACAAAGGATCTGAGTATCGGTGGTATTGCAGTAAATAAATAAATAAGTTAACTGGAATAAATACAAATAAATAGAGTGAGTTTCACTAAGGAAAATGTCAATGCCTACGTCCCTGTGCTCCAAACCTCATTAGGTGCCACTTTACAACAGGTTGATAAACGGAAGCTGGATTTCTCTATGAGTCGCTCTTTGGGGCAACGCCTTCCATGTGCTGGTACAGAGCAGCCAATGGAATCGTTTGTCATCGCTTTTCTCAGAATGTTGCTATGCGAGACGCTTTGTAGGCGTTCTCTTTGAGGCTGTCAAATATTGCTTTGGTTCCATTCTGCCAGTGTAGCACCAGATCCATCGGAGTCTTCCCAGCCTAATCGAAACAGAGGAGGGAATTTGACTTCCAGGTTGAAGGCATCTCTAAGTTCTTCTCCTCTGTGTGTGTGTGTGTATTTGATGAGGTAATGGATAGGTGTATGTTACTGAGGTGTTTTATGTTTCCCACTATGATCTGCAGTTTATTTTCAAACCAGTCCTTTATGTTTCTCACAGGAAGGCTTTTGGCATTTCAAATTAGCAGATCAGCAGTGTTTGGTTTTTTTGCCCCCCTGTGGGACTATCCCAGGTGTTGGTAAAAATCCCTAGTCCCTTGACACTACATAGCAAGCCTAAGCCAACTCACTGTGAAATTCAAAAGATGCCTCTGTACTTATACAGTATACTGCAGAATGGGCATGGAGAGGTAGCAGTATCCACCTGGTCAAAAACCAGTTCCTATCAGTTTGGAAAATGATTCCTGACTGATAAAAACTGGTGGGATATGAGCTGCTGCAACACCTTGGCTTAATTACACAGGTACGGCTCCAGGGAGTAGATTTTTCACAGCTGCTCAGAAGTTACGCTGGGCTCTCCCAGGAAATTTATTTTTCTTGGAGATGATATCAATGATTTTTGAGACCAAGTTTTCTTTACTTTATGTCTCAAGATATTTACAAAAATTAAAATTATGTCACCTCTCAATTCTTGCCTCTCAATTTGAGAAGTCCTAAAATTTTCCATCGCTATTCAGAAGTCTCTCTTTATCTCAGAGATTGCAAACTGGCAGCTTTGAGATGCAAATAAGTCTAGAGACCTGTTTTGGCCCAAACAGAGCTTAGATTTTTAAAAAACGGGAATTAATTGGCAACAGTTGGAAATTAAGAGATTTCCCAATTGAATCTGTGATCTCTCTGAAAAAAACTGGAAGGCTTGGCAGCATGATATCCATGGTTTCATGGAGCAAGAAGGGGCTGGATTAGGGAAGGACTACTACCTTATGTGCACAGAGCCTGCAGCCACCATAAAGTCATTTATGTGATCTGCCTGGGCCCTAGGCAGATTTGAGTTAACGTCCCTGCAACCTTAATTTTGGACCTTCTCACCCTGTAGCATGTGCCCTGGGGAACACTTAGCAGCAGATGTGAAGACAGTTTGGGACAATGAAACAATAATGATACAGTAATGTATTGTTTACAACCCCCTTCAAGATGGTGTCCAGTAACTTATCCTTTTTTGGAAATATCCATCCATTGGGTCAATGACATTTATAGTTCTAGAACCTTTATGCTGGGGTCTTACTGAAAATACAGAGCTCTAAGGCCTATTTGTATATTTAGGGCTATTTTTCCATGAATTCCTTAAACTCCTTTGTATTGAAATTTATCTCATAATTCCCTGGTGACTTACACAGTCTCTCCAAATCTATATGCTTTTGATCTCTGCCTGAAAAAAAAAATTATATTTTCTGCAGCTTTAGGGGTTTTGTTGAATCTACTCTTTCTGATGGTTTAAATTATTTGATAAGATCAATCCCATATCAAGGATGAGGGGACCCTACTGTTAACACTTTCCCAACCCAAGCAGTCTCTATCTGCATTTATTTTGTTCCTGTCACCAAGACAGTTTTATTTTCTTTTTTGGAATGATGAAGTATTCCTCTCAGTCTTATAGTAACACAGTAAGAGGAGGAAATGATTCACAGTAAAAGATGACTGGGTTTTTTTTTTCCCCTTTCTTTGTAAAGTGATTCTCCAAAAGCCTCTTTCAAATTACTTCTTCAGTACTTTACACTCATTCCTCCCAGTGGTATTTTTAAAGCTTGTATTAGATGATGCTTGACTAGGAATTGGGACCATGAGGAAAATCTGGTTACATTCCCTGGCTTACAGATGAAGCTAAATTAACATGTACTTGTAAAAGGGATTTATACAAGCATTTTCTGGGCCTAAATATAAGAAACTATTTTGAGGGATGTGCAACTAAACCAAAGAGGAGAATGAATAGAAATTAGCTCAAAAATAAAGGCAAATGCATGGCTACCTCTGTAAGAAAGTGGTAGCATTCATGCTGTTTTAAGAGGGGAAGGGCTATTCACAATTACTCGGATTCAGTGTTGAATCATTTGAATTCCTTGACCCTTGGCTGCACTGACCACTGTGGAATTTTCAAGAGCTTCAGGAATGGTGGGTGTCTTTATTCCTGACTATTCCAGCCTAACTCAGCCAGGGATGGCCAAGGCAGACACTGCTTGTGTCTGTGAAGGTGGGTGGTTTGACCATCTTTTATTTTCAATACCAAACTCTAAAAGAATTCCTAAATGCTGTGTTAGGCATTGAGGGCATAGGAGGCACTATGGCTTCCCCATCTCTGACTAGGTGACCTGGGTCCTTGCCAAGGTCAGCAATATCCTTATGGGAAGGAACGGGGCATTTAAATCATCAAAAGACCCCCGAATGCTACCATTGTAAGGCTATTTTCAAGTATGTGAGCCATACTTCTGTTCATTAGAAAGCCAGCAAACAAGGCCCCTTGCCTGAGTACTTACACAGTTCTTGACGTTGAGGTCGGCGCCATATGTAATCAGGAGTCGGATCATCTTGTACCGATTCAGTCTCACAGCATCATGCAAGGGAGTATCTCCTTCCTAGAGAGCAGAGTGAACAGGCTAAAGGAGGGCCTGAGGCCAGGAAGTGGGTCCCGAAAGGGTGCCCAGCAGGGGTAGTGATCCCAAATAAATGAGTGAAGGTTTTAGGAGGCCACACTCTGCCGGCCTCTACTCACCCGGTCTTTGGCGTTGAGGTCTGCCTCGCAGGCGATGAGATGCTCCGCGCACTCGTAGTGGCCAGTCCTCACCGCGACATGCAGCGCGGTGCTGAGCAACTACGAAATGGAAGAGCCCGTTGGGTCCCTGGGCGTGAGGACAAAGGCTGTCCCAGACCCCAACGCATGTGTGAAGGGGAGGAGGGGAACGGGAGTAGGAGAAATACCTTATCCCGCGCACTGATTTTGGCGCCTTTGTTCAGCAACAGTTTTAAGACATCCAGGCTTCCTCCGCGGCTTGCCCAGTGGATTGCTGTGGATTCAAGCTGTAAGAGGGAGGTGAAAGGACATGACTCAGTGGAAGAAGAACCTGGTCAGAGGAATTAGTTCTTGGTTTCTAAGACCTAGGAATACCAGGTTTGCTAGGGCATCTGTGATGGCACTGGGCTGTCCTGGTCTAGGTTGCCAGTTCTAACTATTGTAGTTCAAATCTCTTGCCAAATGTTTTGGCAAAAATGTGCGAACGTGTATGCTCTCCTGTGTATGTATCTGTGTGCATGTTTGCATCATTAGGAGGTTCTCAAGAAACCTAATCTTTTTAAGAGAGGATAAGAACTAAAATGTACTGAGAATTTCGTGGTGCCCACATGGTGCCACATACTTCAGACTCATGGATGCTCCCAGCAACATTGTGAAGTGGGCGTTCCTGTGCTCATTTTGCAAATGAGAAAAAGGAAGCTCCAAACTATTCAAATTTTTTGCCCGAGGAAACACAGCTAGTAAGTGGCAGAAGAGTTATTATTCCAACCCACAGCGTGCCTGGAACGTTTAACCACTTTTGCCAGATTAAAGTTCTAGACAAATGTACAGATTTTAAAATTCTGGCAGAAAAGTAGTCCCTTCCAAAGGATATTCATCTGTATCTGACGCCTCTTCCTGTGTCCCTGTTGTCTTTTCCTCGTCTCTTCCTGGTTCTCTGCTTCCATTCGTGCTGGCACACTCATCTACCTCCACCGGCCTCATTTGTAGTTACTGCGCTTAATCATACTAGAAAGTTTGGTCTATCCCTGGCCCTCCAAATATCATGCTCATGAATTTTTGTGTCTTTCCACGCAAACTTTATATTTTGTTTCTTTACTTGTTTTTCTGTGTGTGTATCTTCTGGGTTCAGTTTTAGCCAAATCCTTTGGACTTTTCCAGTCCCTTTTCCACTCTGCTTAAAAAGTCAAATTGAGCTGTATTTAAATAAATAAAGCATTTTTTTTTCCCCAGCTCAATCTTCATTTCATAGGATATGCTATCTACTGGTCTGCATAGAAATCACAGTGGTTGAATTACTGATATCTGAATAGCAGCTACTTCCCATAGATGCGATTCATTTTGTGTGCAGTCTAGCCCCAAATCTCCCTGATGGCAATCAGCATCTATCAAATAAGGTGTTCAGCTAGAGAATTCTGAGATGTTGCTGGCAGCCAAGGGTCAGGAGCAGGTGGCCACGTATGATGGAAGGATGGGGATGCTGAAAGGCAAGTGTTGACTGTATTACTTCTCAGTAAGGCTACTGACTTGATAACGACCCAAGTCTTTGATGAGGATATTGAATTCTGTCCAACAGCTCTCACTTCCTTCTTTTCCCTGAAATACTCGTCTCCTTTTCAGTATGTATGGAAAATACTTTCCACATGACCTAGTCCCATCTCCCAACTTCCCTTTGTATGGAGAAATAAGCTTCTGCCTAGTTCTCTCAGATCAATCTTCAATACAATTGGCCCCATTTTTCATGGTAGGTTTTCTCAAGCTTCACATAGTCTACTTACTTTGGCTCATTTCCAAACAAAGAGATATATTTACCATATCACGGAATTCAATCTGGGCTCCAGCTTCTATTAACTTCTCCACAATTGCCAAATGTCCTTCCAAGCATGCTCTGTGAAGAGCTGTCCGTTTATACTGTCAGAATAGAGATTTTAAAAAGAGTGAGAGAGAGCAATGCATATAAAAATGAGTATAAATCCTTTCTAAGAAATAGAAAGCTGGGGATTCTGATGACCTAGCTGATAGAAACTTGAGTTCTTTTTTATGAGTTAGAAATGTCAAATTTACTAAAATTATCGACTGGAACAATTATTCTGCAACTGAGATTTGCGTTTCCTGCAATACATATTTCTAAGTGATTAGAGGTCCCAAGTGCTGACACTTCCCTTTCTTGTGTTTTGTGCCCTCATGATTTCTGTAGTACCTGCCATGCAGTTCAGCCATTTCCTTCCTTTGGGACTGCTGTTAGGTTGAATATCAAAAAGTATTCATTTTTAAGATAACGGAAGACATTTTTCTTTCAGCTTCAGAAATGATTCCCCATTCCAGTTCATAGGGGAAAGGAGTGAAAAAAGGGTTAGTGATGTCTGATAAATTGGCTTCAAATAATGGATTAATGGGCTTCCCAGGTGGCTTCCCTGGTGGTTCAGAGGGTAAAGAATCCGCCTGCAATGCAAAAGACCCCAGGCTTGATCTCTGGGCCGAGAAGATCTGCTGGAGAAGGGAATGGAAACCCACTCCAGTATTCTTGTCTGGAGAATGCCATGGACAGAGGAACTGGTGGGCTACAGTCCATGGGGTCACAAAGAGTCAGACACAACTGAGCGACTAACACTTTCACTTCAGGTGGCTCAGTGGTAAAGAATCTGCCTGCCAATGCAGGAAACACAGGAGGCAGCAGATACCATCTCTGCGTCAGAAAGGTCCCCTGGAGAAGAAAATGGAAAACCCACTCCAGTATTCTTGCCTGAAAAATCCCATGAACAGAGGAGCCTGGCAGACTGCAGTCCGTGCAGTCGCAGAGTCAGAGACTACTGAGTTCACATGCAAATGGATTAATAGGCTATTTGTGCTGGAACACTATTAGGCATTATTTCACTCCGATGCCCTCTCTTTTTAGATAAGGAAACTGAGGTCTAGAAAATGCAGATTGGCTGCCAAGAATCAAATAAGCAAGTACTGATAGAACTGACATTTGAACTCTGGGCTAGAGATTCCCTGTGTAGAGCTGATATATTTGGGTCCAGTCAAAGCTAATGCTAACAATATATTTCCCCAGTCATGAGTGGTTGGTCCTGCCATACTAAAAGTCTATCCCAAAGATCTCAAAATTAAAGGCAAACTGAAAAAGCAGTGGGAAGAAAATGAGAGTGCAAAAAAATAATGCAATCCATAGCACTGATCCAGCATTTTCTTTTTCTGGCCCACTGCACTCCCCTGTCATGCCACTGGCATATGTGGCAACAGCTGGGGCGACGGTTTCAGGTGGATTGATTTCTGGCACCAGACTAGCAAGGCTGCAGTAAAGCATAAGAAACACAAAATTAACAAGCTGGATTTTGCAGTGCTTTGTATAAGCCTTACCTCATCACAGACATCTGGATTGTTCTTGTCTGACAAGAATTTTTCTATTACTGGCAGTTTATTCTCCAGGGCAGCTTTCAGAAATGTAGGCACATCCACAGGTTCTGTCTAAAGTTTAAAAAAAAACAGTGTGAGAGTTACCACGGGCTTTCCAACATTCAGTCAAACCCTCCACAGATAGTTATTTCCTTGTAGCCTAATGCCGAGGGTTTCCCTGGTGGCTCAAACAATAAAGAATCTGCCTGCTGTACAAGAGGCCCAGGTTCAATATCTGGGTTGGGAAGATTCCCCTGAAGAAGGAAATGGTAACCCACTCCAGTATTCTTGCCCAGAGAACTCCATGGACAAAGGAGCCTGACAGGCTACAGTCCATGGGGTTGCAGAGTCAGACATGACTGAGCGACTAACTCCCACCCCCACAACATAAGGAAACCCAGCAGTGCTTACCACGATTTCAGCTTCAGGTTCCTTCACAACTGGAATTTTTGTTTTCCTGTATTTTTTCCTTTTCTTCAGTTGAATGATTATTTCAAGATCTTCTAAATTTTCCAGTTTTGATCTTTGTTCTAGTTTTTTCTTCTTGAGCTAAAAAAGAAATGCATGTTTCAAAATATGGTGAGTTCTACTGACAAGCATTCTGGTTGTGTCAAAACAAAATCTGCAAGGTCTGAGCTCAGTATGTGAACAGTTTGAACAAAAAGATAAAAAAAAAAATATTTATAATAAATCTTTGACTTGGATTTAGTGACTTCTTATTCAAGTATTTAGGGGTCAAATTTTTCAGCTAATTGCCTTTATCTTCACTTCCCTTGCTTGTAGCGCCAGCTTCTTGCTGAAGATAGAATCTAGTTTCTAAGTGATGATTTTGTAATTATTTCCATAAACAGACCCCAGATTTCTGTAGAATTTTTTTTATCATGCTCATGAATTTTTTTAATTGAAAAGACTTTACTAATAAGTTTCAAACTCTTAAAATTTCAATGCCAGTGTCTTTTAGGTGGCTCACTGAGCAGCGCTCATGAAACAGACTGGGGACTACATCTGCGGTTAGTAAGTAATGAAAATTCACCCAGCAACACATTTTCTCAACACAAAAAGTTGCCACAGTCAAACAATGATCCATGAACCACAAACCACATTACTGAGGGAAAAAAAGGCTCCCTTCCTTGGGATTAATTAAACTATATAAGACATCAGAAATTCACTGGACACTTTTCTCTTTCCAAGTCTTTCAGTCAAAACACAGTCATAGACCATTCAGTGATTGATTCGGAATCCAGAGGTCATAGTCTTGCCAAAGAATTATTTTCTACAACCTGTTCCATAGAAGTTGCTTCTTTGTAAGTTAGAAATTGATAAAGAAATACCTTTGGAATGGTTGCATTTCTTTGGTTTCTCTCTCTTCTCCTTGCTATCTGGCACCTTTGTCCTCTACGCCATCCCCAACCTCCCACTAGTGAACCTCCCAGAAGGCCCTTACCTCTGCCTCTCGCTGTTTCTCAGTATTCCACTGTTGCTCCCCCAGGCTGACAAAGTGGACTGGAAGTGTTTTCAGGTCTTCTTGCTTCTCTAAAGTGACAGCAGCTTCATATTCTCCATCTCTGAAGTCCTCAGGAAGGAACTCCCCAGCATCCCCACTGCCATTCTTCTTCCCTGTAACCTACAAGGGAAGAAGGTGGCAGGGTCAGAATAACAGAGTCTGTCCTGGAGTCCTTCTCCATAAAGGATGCTGCAGGAGGTCCCGGGGCCCTTCCTCCCTGCTGACAGTGGCTTCAGAGCAATGCACTCTCAGAGCTCAGGCCGTGATGCGCTGCCCCAGTGTTCCAGGAATACCTTCAGATACTTGTTCTCTTCTATTGGTTAAATCAAGGTTTAGGTTAGGTTGATGTGTTTAAATCTGGTTTTAATCCACTTAATCGCATTTCTCCTAAGAAAATCCCAACCTCTTCCCCCCATCCCCACCGATGATTTTAAAATTCTTTCATTTTCAGTACTTTTGATGATCCCTTGCCTTCCTGTGGTTTCCAGATATATATTGTTGCAATAGAACTTCTCCCCTAAGGCATTTTGATTACTGTACATGATTCCACACTTTAGTGATAAAACCAAAGGAGAAGATAATAAATAGGGAATATGTAGAGAATTCATTACTGCCAGCTCCTTTTTTTCTAATTTTGCTTATTCCATCACATAAATCAACCATTTTCCACATATGACATTTTTCAGAATACCTGTGCATTATGCCTGAAAGAAAAGAGCATTTCAATTTTCAAATAAAAGTCAAGGCTGCACCATTTTTCACTGCATAAAAATAATGTGCTTTACATACCAGCTCTTCTACCTTCAGAACCATCATGTTGACCCGAAGTTCGTCAGTCTGTTCTCCTCCTGAGGAATGAACCCTTGAGTTGCCCTGGGGAGCCCATCTGCTCCAGTGAGCTTATATAGCTAGAGCTGGGTGAGATAATCTTCCAACCTGGGAACCCAAGTAACACCCCTGCCCCCCCTCCCTCCTGGGGCCAACTCAGAGGCAGGTGAATTTTTCATTTCAGACTCAGTGTCTGGGAAGCAGGGGAGGGAGGGGATGACAAGTAACCCCACTGAATATGTGAATCAGGAAGAAATGTGAGAGGGCCATTCCTTTGGCAGTGACCACACCGCTCAGCAATGCAAGTCATCCTATTTATCGGGGAGCCAGAGGACAGCTGTCTGTTGACATTGCACCACACCGCTGCTCCTTTTCCTTCTTTGTCAGCTTTCATATGACTAACCCTATCAAGAAAATGTAAATGCCCTGCGTATCACAGCGCCAGTAATATCTTTCTGATAACCAGACTTATCAACACGTCACTTGGGGGAAGTGTTGCTTTAGGACATCCTATTCCCATGGCTAAACAGCCCGAGAGGAAAGGACCCAGGTCCTAATGGCCCTTGTCTATATCTGTTTGGAATCCTCTGGAGTGATGTCGAGGGCTAAAAAGGCCCCATGACAGGCCACCTTACCATCATTATAAGAAATTGAAAGCATTCAGTAATACACTTTTATTTTACGGTGTCACAGGCCATAATTAGCACATGACATGCTTACTGTCTTCTAAAACAGCATACTTACTGGAACACTTTTTATTCAAAAAAGTTTCAAAATGTCCTGAGATAGATTATATGAGGCCTTGATCATATCAGTATGACCTTGATCAGGTCATTGAGCCACAGTTCTCAGATGCTGTGGAGAAAAGACACCTGCCGGAGCTGGTGAAAACAGCAGGTCCCTGGGCCCCACTCTGGGGCGTTCTGTGTCAATTTATGGCTGAGTCCTAGGAGTCTGTGTTTTTCAAAGCACTCGGGTAATTCTGATGAAGGTTTGAGACAGGTTGCCAGAGGAACAAAGAGCTTTGTTTGGGTTGGAGTGAAAAAAGACCTCTGATCCTGGTTTCTTATCTCTGAAGTGTTAAATTATGTAAAAATGTTTACTGTCTCTTTATGGTCCAAGGAGAAACTAGAATTACTATCTCCAAAGCCATTTTAAAATGTTTTTTTTTTTATTTTTTTTTCAGTAAAAGAAAGGAGGGGAGAGTGAGAGAAAGAGAGTGTGAATGGAGAAGTGTGTTCATTAGATGTTCTGTTGACCTTCTGTGTCCATCACTCCCTCAAACGTACCCCACTCAGCACACATGGCTGCCAATCTCTCTTTCCTCTGATCAGCCTGGGGGTGGTTTTGCTGAAATTTTCAGAATGACACATTGACACCCTCCACCTGTCCCCCAACCAAAGTGCTGACAAAGAGGGATCCTCCCAATTACCCGGGTATCTGTTCTAGTCTCTTAATGTTCTATCCTAAAGGGGGTTTTACTAAAACGAAATTTCCCGGTGTTTTCTTTGAGGTGGAGACAGCTATGACCATTTTCACTGGTTTCTTTAAATAAGAAGCAGCCATTAAACTTTTCCTACCGTTTCTTATCTTAGTCTCTTTGTTCCAGGCCTGACCCAAACTGCGGGGAGCCTTAGGAGATCTCCTTGAGGGAAGGATCACCGGTTGTTGAAGCATCTTGGATATTGAATCCCAGAGCTGGTAATGCCCTCAAAGTTCAAGCAAGGCCAGTGCTTTCATTCTACAGAGAGGGCATGGAGGCACAGAATCGTGACAAGTCACTGGCTACAGACACACAGCTGGTTGCTGGATGCTAGGTTGAAGAGTTTGGGTTCCATCCATCAGAAGCAGAGAATCATTGAGGCCAGAGCACATTTTCAGAGTAGTTCAGTCCTAGACCCACTCAGGGCCCAACCAAGACCTATTAAAAGGTCCTTCCATGTTCAGGACACCTCAAAAAAAAAAAAAGCAAGTGAAAGTGGGTGGGATGGTACACCAAGCCTATTTCTTCCTCTGGTCATTTAATTATCCCCTCAAACCTGGCTGGTTTTACGCAGGAGAGTCCAATAGGTCCAAAGAAAACTGCAGAGGATGACACTTGAGGAAGGCTTGATGGGATGGGCAGAACTTAGAGAAAGGAGCCTGCCGGCCAGATCCCTGGGTATCATCAGGTGAGTAAATTCTACCTGCCTCTCCACTCGCCGCTTCCGGTGTTGATCCCACTGGTTATCGTAAAACATGAGAAGATTTTGCTTTTCAAAAGAGCTTCTAGATACACATAGCCCCCTAACAATGGATCAGATGAAACTGTATTTTCAAATCATTCCTATTCATCAAAATTGAGAACCAAACTTCACAACTGGAGGAGAGTTTTCTGTTACTTGCTTTTAAGGAGCTTCCTTTCCATAAAAGTTCCCCTAGTGGAGTAAGTTCTGAAATTTGTACATTTGACTTGATCACAACCTCAAACTAAGCATAACCTTTCCTTATCAAGACGAATTAAGACAAATTGGTTCTAGAATGATTTAGCAACCCAGTGTCAACCAGAATGAGCAGGGAAATGGTCCCTGAGATTGGCCAGAGTCATCTCAAGAGCCTTTTCTCCTTCCTCTCAAGATTTGTGCGTTTCAATGCAACCAGAAATATAATCCTATTTACAGGTAAGGAAAGCGAGGGGCAGAGAAGTGGAGTCTAAAGCGTTTATTATTGTCACCCAGGGTGTGAGAGACATGCCCCAGCACCACCAGGGTTCATGTGCCGTATAGCTCAGCTCCAAGGACAATTTTGTCTTGCCAAATTTTAGGACATTTTACACTTATCTACTCAGACTTTTTATTTTTACTATGTTTTCTTGACTATGTAAGTAACATACAAATATGTTGTTAAAATTAAAACAATGCAGAGAGAAGGTTGCTTAATTGTAATCTTGCTGAGTGCTGATTTGGTACTTGATGTGTTTCTCTTGATCATGTGTCTTAAAGATTATCTTCTACCAGCACGGATGAGTCTGTCTCATTATCTTAAACCACCACGTGGATTTCCGTGTGTGGACATACCCTTGCTTATTTAACCACTGTCCTATTTATGGACATTTAGACTGTTTTCCAAAATGGTCTCTTATTTGCTACAATCCAGGGTATTTTATAGCACACAAAATGGTATGGTTATTAACACTCCTTGCCCTCGGAACACCCACCTTGATACAAACAGGAAGGACTCTGAGGACTGTCGCCAGACTCTGACTGGAAGCCACCTTGTTCTGCTGTTGCGCTTGTAACTGCTCATTTTCCCATCCCTCCTAATTGCCTTCCCAGTCCCAGCTGCTCCTCACCTCTCTTGGCTCTGAGAAATGGCTGACTTGGCCCTACTAGGAATCCAAGTATCCCTCCAGCCAAGCCTAGGTTCAATTACACACTCAAAAATACCAGAGGGAGGTCATAGAATTGAAGCAAACAAGTTTCAAGGTTCCTTCCCTTCCCTGCCAACCAGGGATGAAATCACCTGTATTTGAAAAGCCACACATGCTGGGAACATTTTGAGCAGTACTGGGAACATTTTGAGCAGAAGGCATCTGCCTTCCTCTCCTCTCAGAGGATAGACTCAAGACCAAGGTCCTCCTGTATCCAGAGCTCTGAATAAAAATTGCATGCACACTGGGTTGTAAGCAACCCAGTTTCAAGCTGCCTTTTTGCAAATATCAGCAGTTTCCTTTGGTAGAGATGGGTGAAGGCTATAGGAGAAGGCAATGGCACCCCACTCCAGTACTCTTGCCTGGACAATCCCATGGGCAGGTGAGCCTGGTGGGCTGCAGCCCATGGAGTGGCTAGGAGTCAGACACGACTGAGCAACTTCACTTTCACTTTTCACTTTCATGCATTGGAGAAGGAAATGGCAACCCACTCCAGTATTCTTGCCTGGAGAATCCCAGGGATGGGGGAGCCTGGTGGGCTGCTGTCTATGGGGTCGCACAGGGTCGGACACGACTGAAGCGACTTAGCAGCAGCAGTAGGTCTCTTCCCCATACCTTACAGCAGCAGGTGCCTTGCTATAAATTATGTCTGTAGCCAAATTCTGCCCCACTTATGGATTTGTGTCAGCCAACAGGTATACACAGCCACACGACTGTTCTGTAAACTTTCTGAAAGTGGCCCCTACCCATTTACACTCTAAGACAGTACCTGGCAAATGAAGTCATTCTAGCAGTAGACTTTAGTTAACTTGCTAGCCTAATCAGATGACAGAACCTTCCATGTATGACCCAAGACAAGATCTGATCAATTCCTAGTACTGAATATATAGGTCTAGGATGCCACAGAGCATACATAACAAAGTGCCTGACACATAGTGAGGCTAAGTATTTGGCTAACACCTGGTAGGAGTTTATAGTCTTTCCTAGCCAAATCACATATCTCAAATCTCCTTTCAATGACAAATAATTAGGAACATTTTAATGCTAAATAACAAATAATCTTCTAATACTAATTAGGGGTAAAGATAAAGTGCTTAGGTAATCTCCTCTGGAGTGTGAGCATCTTATTAGCATTTTTCAAATGCTGACCAACCATGACAACTGTAATTTCCCAGTTAGGGCATATCACAAGTGCCCTTTCCTTGGGTGGTGGTTCCAAGGCTGGGTGCATCTTAGAATCGTCTGAACATCTTTTAAAAGATGCTGATGCCCTGGTCTCAACCCAGGTGAATGAAATCTGAATATAAACTTTAATATCCAGGTATTGTCTTGAAAAAGAAAAAAAAAAAACAACAAACAAAACCTTTCCAGTTGATTCTATTTTCCACCCAGCATTGAGATTACCACTCCAGGGTACAGATTTAAATGAATACATGCATAAATATATACATGTATATCCTTGAAGATAGAGGCAGTAAAGTCATCTTTATCCCAGTGTCAGAATTCTGATTGTGAAATCACCTTTACTAAGACTGTGGGAAACACACATAAAACTTACCATCAATATTTATTTGGCCCTACTATGTGTCAGGCATTTTTTAGAGCTAGAGATATACCAATGCTTTCAAGAGTCAAACTCTCCTGCCCTTGGGGAGTTTTCAGTTTTACTGACTTTTTTTAAGGAAAACCGCAGGGAGCATAGTATGCTGCTTCTGCCACAAAACCAAGGAGGGAAGCCTTTGTATATATAAATGTATAAAGTTGTGAAAGATGAAGGATGTGGGGTGAGGAATTAGGGAACCTGGCTTTTAATCTCAGCTCTGCTCTGGGACTAGTTGAGCAAATCCCCTCAACTCCTCAAATTACCAAAGGAGAGCTTTGAACAAAATGATTTCTGAGCCCCTAAAGTTTTATTGAGATCTCAAAATCACTGAATTAATAGAAATAAACAGCCCTCGTGACTGCGGCACCACACGCGGACCACAGAGTGGATTCTGCAAAGCCTCTAACACAGGTGCTGCGCTGAGCTTAGCCATTCAGCCATGTCCAACTCTTGCGACCCCATAGACTGTAACCCGCCAGGCTCCTCTCTTCACGGGATTCTCCAGACAAGGACACTGGAGTGGGTTGACATTTCCTTCTCCAGGGGATTTTCCCGACCTGAGAATTGAACCCAGGTCTCCTGCATTGCAGGCAGATTCTTCTTCTTCTTCTTCTTTTTTTTTCCAATGAAGAATAACTGCTTTACAGAATTTTGTTGTTTTCTGTCAAACCTCAACATGAATCAGCCATAGGTATACATATATCACCTCCCTTTTGAACTCCCTCCCATCTCCCTCCCCAGCCCACTCATCTAGGTTGATACAGAGCCCCTCTTTGAGTTTCTTGAGCCCCACAGCAAATTCCTGTTGGCTTTCTATTTTACATATGGTAATATAAGTTTCTATGTTACTCTTTCCATACATCTCACCCTCTGCTCCCCTCTCCCCATGTCCATAAATCTATTCTCTATGTCTGTTTCTCCATTGCTGCCCTGTAAATAAATTCTTCAGTACCATTCTTCTAGATTCTGTATATGTATGTTAGAATACGATATTTATCTTTTTCTTTCTGACTCACTTCACTCTGTATAATAGGTTCTAGGTTCAGCCACCTCATCAGAACTGACTCAAATGTATTCCTTTTTATGGCTGAGTAATTTTCCATTGTGTATATGTACCACAACTTCTTTATCCATTCATCTGTCAATGGGCATCTAGGTTGCTTCCATGTTCTAGCTATTGTAAATAGTGCTGCAATGAACAATGGGATACATGTGTCTTTTTCAATTTTGCTTTCCTCAGGGTATGTGTCTAGGAGTGAGAATGCTGGGTCATATGGTGGTTTTATTCCTAGTTTTTTTAAGGAATCTCCATACTGTCTTCCATAGTGGCTGTATCAATTTACATTCCCACCAACAGTGCAAGAGCCTTCCCTTTTCCCACACCTTCTCCAGCATGTATTGTTTGTAGATTTTTTGATGATGTTGATTCTGACCAGTGTGAGGTGATATCTCAGTGTGTTTTTGATTTGTATTTCTCTAATAATGAGCGATGTTGAGCATCTTTTCATGTGTTTGTTAGCCATCCGTATGTTTTCTTTGGAGAAATGCCTGTTTAGGTCTTTTCCCCACTTTTTGATTGGGTTGTTTGTTTTTTGGCATTGAGTTGTATGAGCTGCTTGCATATTTTGGAAATTAATCCTTTGTCAGTTGTTTCACTTGCCATTATTTTCTCCCATTCTGAGGGTTCTTTTCACCTTGCTTATAGTTTCCTTTGCTGTGCAGAAGCTTTTAAGTTTAATCAGGTCCCATTTGTTTACTTTTGCTTATATTTCCTTTACTCTATGAGGTGAGTCATAGAGGATCTTGCTTTGATTTATGTCATTGAATGTTCTGCCTATGTTTTCCTCTAAGAGTTTTATAGTTTTTGGTCTTATATTCAAGTCTTTAATCCATTTTCAGTTTATCTTTGTGTATGGTGCTAGGAAGTGTTTTAATTTCATTTTTTTACATGTAGCTGTCCAGTTTTCCCAGCACCATTTATTGAAGAGGCTGTCCTTACCCCATTGTATATTCTTGTCTCCTTTGTCAAAAATAAGGTACCTGTAGGTGCATGGGTTTATTTCTGGGCTTTCTATCTTGTTCCATTGGTCTATATTTCTGTTTTTGTGCCAGTGCCATACTGTCTTGATGAGTGTAGCTTTGTAGTATAATCTGAAGTCAGGAAGGTTGATTCCTTCAGCTCCATTCTTCTTTCTCAAGACTGCTTTGGCTATTTGGGGTATTTCCATATGAATTGTGAAATTCATTTTGCTTGAATTTCATTCAATTTCAATTGTGAAATTTTTTGTTCTAGTTGTTCTAGTTCTGTGAAAAATGTCATTGGTAATGTGACACAGATTGAATCTGTAGATTGCATTTGGTAATATAGTCATTTTCACAATATTGATTCTTTCTACCCAGGAACATGAAATATCTCTCCATCTGTTTATGCCATCTTTCATTTCTTCCATCAGTGTCTTATAATTTTCTGTGTATAGTTCTTTTGTCTCCTTGGGTAAGTTTATTCCTAGATATTTAATTCTTTTTATTTCAATGGTGAATGGGATTGATTCCTTAATTTCTCTTTCTGATTTTTCATTGTTAGTATATAGAAATGCAAGTAATTTCTGTGTATTGATTTTGTATCCTGCAACTTTGCTAAATTCACTGATTAGCTCTAGTAATTTTCTGATACTATCTTTAGGGTTTTCTATGTACAGTATCATGTCATTTGCAAACAGTGAGAGCTTTACTTCTTCTTTTCCAATCTGGATTCCTTTTATTTCTTTTTCTTCTCTGATTGCTGTAGGTAGGACTTCCAGAACTATGTTGAATAATAGTGGTGAAAGTGGACACCCTTGTCTTATTCCTGATCTTAGGGGGAATGCTTTCAGTTTTTCACCATTGAGAATAATGTTTGCTGTAGGCTTATCATATATGGCCTCTACTGTGTTGAGGTTGGTTCTTTCTATGCCCATTTTCTGAAGAGTTTTAATTATAAATGGGTACTGAATTTTGTCAAAGGCTTTTTCTGCATCTATTGAGATTATCATATGGTTTTTATCTTTCAATTTGTTAATATGGTGTAACACATTGATTGATTTTCATATATTGAAGAATGCTTGCATTCCTGGAATGAACTCATTGATCATGGTGTATGAGCTTTGTAATGTGTTGCTGAATTCTGTTAGCTAAAATTTTATTGAGGATTTTTTCATCTATGTTCATCATAGTGATGAACATAGTGATATTGGCCTGTAGTTTTCTTTTTTTGTGTGTTGTCTTTGTCTGGTTTTGGTATCAGGGTGATGGTGGCCTCCTAGAATGAGTTTGGAAGTATTCTTTCCTCTGCAATTTTTTGAAAGAGTTTTAGAAGGATAGGCATTAGCTTTTCTCTAAATGTTTGCTAGAATTCTCCTGTGAAGCCATCTGGTCCTGGGCTTTTGATTTTGGGGAGATTTTTGATTACAGCTTCAATTTCAGTGCTTGTAATTGGGTTGTTCATAATTTCTCTTTCTTCCTGGTTCAGTTGCAGGCAGATTCTTTACCAACTGAGCAACAAGGGAAGCCCATAAAGTGAAAGTTGCTCAGTCGTGTCCTATGGAC
This sequence comes from Bubalus kerabau, assembly GCF_029407905.1. Lineage (NCBI taxonomy): Eukaryota > Metazoa > Chordata > Mammalia > Artiodactyla > Bovidae > Bubalus > Bubalus kerabau. Next base: position 15,260,571 of record NC_073645.1, read on the forward strand.
TATACAAATTGTGACCCGATGGACTATAGAAATTCTCCAGGCCAGAATACTGGAGTAGGTAGCCTTTCCCTTCTCTAGGGGATCTTCCTGACCCAGAGATCGAGCCTGGCTCTCCTGCATTGCAGGCCACTATATCTATCTCTTCTGATATGTAAGGCAGAGCCTTTAACAATCAGCATTGTGAGATGGTGATAAGGATGAGTGGATTGCCTGTTACCACTCAGAGGAGAATGGGTGTGTGGGAGAATCAGCTATTGTGAATGCATAATGTTTTCCCCTTCTACCCCTAAACTTCTTGAAAAGCTAAACTGACTTCATGAGATGAAATTGTACTGAATGGACAGTGGGATGATGAAGAGTTTGCACTGAAGTGGTTTTTGAAAAAGAAGTCTGATTGTCATAGTTACACTCTGAAAAGATTTTGATGCAACTTTGGAATTACTTCACATCCAATTACATAGGACATTCACTTGGGGTGAGAGATAAATGCTTCTCTCACTGCAAGCATAGAAAGAAAATCCATTTAACCTTTTTAGCCAATTTATTAAAGCAGAGGAGAATTATTTTTAAAATGCAATTTCTGACTTCAAGTAAGGAGTGTTGGAAGAAAATTTTTCTTGGTATAGTTTGGAGTTTCCTAATAAAGGAGAAAATGCTGCAAGACATCTTAAGTTTGGGTTCTTTAGGAAGAAGAGAACTTGAGGACCAGGAAAAAACACTAAGCAGTCATTGAGTTCATTCTCTGACCATCAGGAAGGGCCAGGTTCAAGCAGGTAGGATCCTCCTACTTTAAAGACTGAGGCCTCCCTTTGTAAACATCCCAGTGCTTATACTCTCCTTTTACCATAGTTTTTTTTTTTTGTTTTTTTTTTTTTTTATGGTTTACCTAAATCTTGGCAGTTCAGTCTGTTTGTTTCATTCTAGCTTCAGAAAAGATCATCACCACCAAAAACATTGAGCACTTTTTACAATGAGTTTTATTAGATGAAGAGGAGAAAAAGCTAAAAGGTAAGGTTTTTGCCCCTAAAATCTTACAGGAACAATCCCCTCTTTCAGCTCAAAACCCTTCTCATAAATAGGTATTGTTAATCTCTTCAGAACATTGAATTTTGGAGCATACAAAGGGTTTCAGTACCTCTAGCCCAGTTCCCTAATTAAATACAATGGAGCAAGTGACACCAGAAGAGATTAAGTGGTTCAACCCAAGTCACACAGAGTTGGGATTCCAATCCAGGTCTCCCTGCTTCCAGACCAGTACTCCATCTCTAGCTTAAAAGTATCTTGGTTATTTTTCTTCACAAACATACCCTGGCTGACATTTAGTGCTGTATTCCCTTCAGAGTAAATGCCCACACATGTATCATTTCATATTTTGTCTCCTCCTATACTGTGCTTATAGTATAGGGACAGGAGAGGTTCAATATGAGCTTAGACTACCCTGTGCCAGGAAGCACAGACCATGGTATTCACAGACCATGGGAAACTTGCCCAAAGATACAACTGTAAGGGCTCCTGCTCTCCAGATTTGGGACATGTCAAATGTCAGAAAGAATCACGATGTTAACTTCTGAATAAAACAATCTTTTGAGTCCATGCTGCTGCTACTGCTAAGTCACTTCAGTCGTGTCCAACTCTGTGCGACCCCATAGTTGGCAGCTCCCCAGGCTCCCCCGTCCCTGGGATTCTCCAGGCAAGAACACTGGAGTGGGTTGCCATTTCCTTCTCCAATGCATGAAAGTGAAAAGTGAAAGTGAAGTCGCTCAGTCGTGTCCGTCCATAATGGTACTCAAAAAGCTAATATGAATATATAAACAAGTAAATAAATATAAAAAGGAAAGGAAAGGGAAAGTCTCTTCTTAACAGAAGAATGCCAGCTAATTGATATGGAGAGAAGGGTACAATTAGAAAGTTAATGGCTTTACAACCCCCAATGAAATAATTGATTCAAGCAAAGATTATCTATGAACACGAAGACCATAAAAGATTGTTGGGCATCAGGATATTCTCATAGTACTAAAAGATCACACAGAGTGGAGATTCCTTAAAAAACTGGAAATAGAACTGCCATACAACCCAGCAATCCCACTGCTGGGCATACACACCGAGGAAACCAGAATTGAAAGAGACACGTGTACCCCAGTGTTCATCGCAGCACTGTTTATAATAGCCAGGACATGGAAGCAACCTAGATGTCCATCAGCAGATGAATGGATCAGAAAGCTGTGGTACATATACGTAATGGAATATTACTCAGCTATTAAAAAGAATGCATTTGAATCAGTTCTAAGGAGGTGGATGAAACTGGAGCCTATTAAACAGAATGAAGTAAGTCAGAAAGAAAAGCATCAATATAGTATATTAACGCATATATATGGAATTTTAAAGGATGGTAATGATGACCCTATATATGAGACAGCAGAAGAGACACAGATATAAAGAACACACTTTTGGACCCTGTGGGAAAAGGCAAGGGTGGGATGATTTGAGAAAATAGCATTGAAACATGTATGTTATCATATGTGAAACAGATCGCCAGTCCAGGTTCAATGCATGAGACAGGGTGCTCAGGACTGGTGCACTGGGATGACCCGGAAGGATGGGATGGGGAGGGAGGTGGGAGGAGGGTTTCAGGATGGGGAACATATGTACACCCATGGCTGATTCATGTCAATGTATGGCACAAACCACTACAATGTTATAAAGTAATTAGCCTCCAATTAAAATAAATAAATTAATTTAAAAAATAAAAGATCACACAGGGATTACATATTTAATATGAAGGAGCAAAAAGCATCTTTACAGTGGAGAAATCTGGCAGGCACCACCTTCATCAGTGACCTGGTTTATCAAGAGAATTGCTCAGGACCAGATATTGCATTTTTTAAAACTTTCCAGCTGATTCTAATTTCTATCTAGAATTGGGAATAGCATCCCAGGGTTTATTTAGATTTACACAAATATGTATGTATACGTATATATATATATGGAGCTTCCCTAGTGGCTCAGCAGTAAAGAATCCACCTGCCAACACCAGAGATACGGATTCCATTCCTGAGTTGGGAAGATCTCCTGGAGAAGGAAATGGCAACCCACTCCAGCATTCCTGTCTGGGAAATCCCATGGACAGAGGAGCCTGGCTGGCTACAGTTCATGGGGTCGCAAAAGAGTCAGATACAACTTGGTGACTAAGCTGTGTGTGTGTGATACCTTATCATGGTATCAGAAGTTTGATTGTTAAAGACTCTGCCTTTACTAAGACTATGGGGGAAAATACATACATCATATATATAAGTCCTTCATTCAAGAAATGTTTGTTTAGCTAGTCTGTTCCCATGGGACAACCAGATGTTATGCATTTCCTAAAGTGCGATGAGTAGCATCACTTATGTAATATTCTTACTAAAAATGTTTGACCTGAATCCAATTCTGAGGCAATAGTCTGACAAATCTAGAGTGTTGGGCAGTCAAAAAGACTAACTACCTTGGGCTCTTCAAAGGTCAATGACTTGAAAAACCAAACAAAAAGTGGAGATTGTTCTAGATGAAAAGACATAAAAGAGAACAGTCAGACAAAATGCATAAACTTTGGTTGGATCCTGTAATTTAAAGAACAAAAGCCATAAAATACATTTTAGAGCCAATTAAAGAAATCTAAATTTGGTCTGTATTTTAGATATGATATTTGATTTAATGATAGTTTTCTTGTGTGTAATAAAGACTTTGAAATAATGTAGGAGAATGTCTTTATTCTTAGGAGATACATTCTGAATTATTTAGGAGTGCTGCTGCTGCTGCTGCTGCGTCGCTTCAGTCGTGTCCGACTCTGTGCGACCCCATAGACGGCAGCCCACCAGGCTCCCCCATCCCTGGGATTCTCCAGGCAAGAACACTGGAGTGGGTTGCCATTGCCTTCTCCAATGCATGAAAGCGAAAAGTGAAAGTGAAGTCACTCAGTCGTGTCTGACTCCTAGCGACCCCATGGACTGCAGCCCACCAGGCTCCTCCATCCATGGGATTTTCCAGGCAAGAGTACTGGAGTGGGGTGCCATTGCCTTCTCCGATTTAGGAGTGAGGTGTCATTATACCTGCTCTCAAATGGTTCAGCTAAAAAACAGTATGTGTGTTTGTGTGTTGAGAGAGAAAAGTGGAAAGAAAAAGAAAGCATAGCTTTAAAAGGTTAGCAGTTGAATCTACGTGAAGAGTATACAGGTACTCATTGTACTATTCCCATGTTTCTGTCCCTTTAAAAAATTAAAAATAAATAAACCAATCCTCTTAGTAAAATAGGAACCTTAGGACATAAACTCCATGAAGCAAGGGATGTATGTTTGTCTGTTTCTCTCACTGGGGTACCAAAAGCCCTTAGAGCAGTCCCTGGCACATAGTAGGCATTCAGTAAACATCGTTTAATGAAAAACAAACAGGAAAGGTGGCCCCAGCTTGGGCTCAGAGGGCTGGATGGAGGCCAGCGGGCAGGCGTGGCTGCCCAGCGGTGCCCTGCCTGTCAGCGTGGTTCTGAGTTCCCTGGGGAGGCTCCAGCACCAGCCGGGTGCTGCCAGCTGGGCAGAAGGTTGGGGGAAAGAAAAGCCACTCAGCCAGAATGGCTTTCCCATGACCTGCTTTCTCACCATTTGCGCCGATCCAATTGGAAACAGCAAGGAAGGGGACGTTTCTGATGAGAGTATTAAGATGTAGGCACCCGTCGACACACAGGGGTTCAGAGTCTCCCCATGGACTCAGGAGAAAACCTCCTGGACCGCAAACTCCAACAGACCCATACAATGGGAAAATCAAAAGTCTTACAGTACGGCCACAACTGGCTTCTTCTCTTCTTTTTATCTCCCGTAATGCCACCAAAACAATGCATCGCTTTTCAAAGATGAGTTTCCTAAGATTCTATCAGTTAATGACTTACTACTTCATTTCCAAATTCTAGGATTAAGGAAACACATATATTAAGAAGTGATACAATATGAATTTTAAAAGTGCCCTGGAAGTAATCGGAGGAGTTGGTGGTGAGGGGCTCGGGTGTGTGACACGGCTGCTCAGTGATAGGCCCACCAGTAAACGTGTCTCTATCCTCCTCTTTCTCTTTTTCCTTATTTCTTCTATCCTCTTTCTTTTGCTGTCTCCTTTCTTTCTTCCCTTCCTTCCTATCTTTTTCTCTCTCTCAAAAAGAAATCACCTGAAGCTCAAGGCTGACCCAGCCGCCACCCCCACCCCCCACCTCCCATGAGCAGAGCCATTTCCCTCCCAATAGTGACAGTTGGAGACAGAGTTTCAGACCCTTTACCTCAGAAAATCCCCCACCCTCTCCCCAGGCCTGTCATCTCTTTCCTGTGTAGACCTGCAAGGGAGGCGACCTTACCTCTCTTGCTTAGAAGGAGCCTGGCAGTGCTTTCTGAACTGAATTCATGTAAGAAAGGGAAGCGCCTGTTTTGGAAGAACATACCCTCCTGCTGCCAACACAAGCAGATCTTTAGAGAGAGGGGAAACTGCAACCCCTCCAAGATCTTTGCTCTCCTTCGGAGCCCAGGCGCTCAGGTTTCACAAAGGAATTTATAGAGCAGACTGACGCCTCTGGGGTTGGAATGGGCTCAGAACCAAGTGGAGAGCAAGAAGAGGGACAGGCACCCCTGTCTGCTTTGTGTGGGCTGGAATTGTTTACCAGGGGATGAAAACGTCCTCTCACTGAAAAGGAATGTTTGGCAAGGAAATGACCTCTGGAGGCTCAACCCAGTGGCTCCCTGGGGAGGCAGTCTGGGTGAGTAAGAGAGCAGAACCCCCAAGCTGGACAAAGCTCATCAGGCTGGGCGAGGAGGGGGCTGGGATCACAGGAGCTTTGTGATGTTTAAAGCAACTCCTGCCTTCAAAGGACAGCTGTCCTCTTGATAAATTATGTTTTGCAAAAGAAGGAAGAGATAAAAAAAAAAAAGCTTGAGTGGTGTAAAAGCATATTGAAAAATAAAAGAAATGTTTCCTAATGTAGCATTTAGCTCAGAGCTATCCTAGGTCCTTTCAAAACCACGTTTGGGGGTCCCGAGACGGCACGGGGTGAGTTGCTCTGGTTGCTGACTTTTCTACTCGGATGAAATGGAGAGAGAGAGATGACATTCTTCCTTATTTGGCAGCTCTGGAAGTCAGATTCCCTTGTCATCTCTCTTCCTATAAGACCCTGGCCCTGTAGAAGCCCAAACCATTCAGCAGGCCCCACCCTTGGCGCTTGCTTATCTCAGAGTCTTCGCTGTGGAATTCCCAGGCCCACCCCAGTGCTCCGGATGCGCTTCAATCCATGGTCTGCCACTTGGCTCCTCTTGTGATGACAAGCAGATAACATAGCTCACATGCCTTCTCCTTTTCTTGCATACCAACCAGACCCCAGCTCCGAAAAGGAAACACACCACAAACCAAGAGAGATGGCATTTTTATTTTTATATAGACATTGTTAAGACTCTGCAGTAAGCCTAGAATTGTGGAAAACACTCTCTTGTGTTGCTTCAGTTAATCTTCTCCACATCCCAGGATTTTTACAGATGAAGAAATTAGTGGATACAGAGGTTAATTAAATATCCACAGTCACATAACAGCCATGTATGTGTGTGTGTGTGTGTGTGTGTGTGTGTGATGGGGGTGAGGGGCAAATTCAAACCCGAGGCTGACTCTAAGTCCAAACCACTTTTATCGTAGTTAAATCCAATCACAACTAAGCATGACCCCAATGGCAATCACTTTCAAGATTTACCAAGTTCGAACATCATTAACTTTAAGACAAGTTTTCTTTCTTCAAGGCATGCTAGCAAAAGTGGCACTTTTATTATTCATCAACATCACCATAGTTCCAGCCACAACTTAAATGCAATTTACAAAGGCTCCATATCTGAGAAACAAGAAGCAGAGAAAATATTTGCTAACCACATTAGTAAATGAATAGGTGTAAACATGAAATGAAGTGGCAGAAATATGCCTGAATCAATAACTATGAAGGAGTTAAATGCCTCTTTTAAAAGACAGTTGCTCTTTTATGGGGTAAAACAATATGAACCAAGCTGTTTTGCCAGGGCTTCCCTGATGGCTAAGTGGTAAAGCATCTACCTGCAATGCAAGAGACGCAGGAGATATAGGTTCGATCCCTGGGTCGGGAAGATCCTCTGGAGGAGGAAATTGTCACCCTGCCAGTATTCTTGCCAGGAAGTTCTCATGGACAGAGGAGTGTGGCGGGATACAGTCCACAGGATCACACAGAGTTGGACGCGACTGAGCATGGATGTACACATCTGCTGTTTTCTAAGAGACACATTTATACCAGGATGACACTGAGAGGATGAAAATAAAGAGGTGGACAAGGGGATACCATGTAAATGCAACCAAAATATGCAGAAGGGGCAATGTTAGTATAAGACAGAATAAATTCAAAGCAAAAAAGCACTAAATGAGACTAAAAAGGATGAAAAACACCATCCAGTGAGAATTTCTACCAATAATTAATTTTTATACAGTCAACAATATAGCAGAAAAATTTCTAAAGACTGAATCTGTGTACTCGGGCCTGCTAAGAATGGGTACACTCAGTAAGAAGTATTGTCTGGGTCCGATAGGAACTTGCTGTCTCTTCCAGTGTGTAATTTGTATGCAGTGTATTTAAAGCAAGGAGCTTAAGCTCAGATTTCTAGATTGGAAAGACTCGAAGTATTTCAGGGAGAGTTTATTTACCCTGTATGAGTATTTTACGTCAGGGAAGCATTATAACAAATAGACCGTGAAAATCGCACCACATCCTAAGGAAAAACAAAAAGCCACAGAAGGTTCTTGGAGTGTCTCTTCAGGAAATCCTCAAGCACTCAAAGCCCTTGCCAGTTAGGGTAATGTGTTCATAAATTTCCCCTAACAAACTCATTCCAGCATCAGAAAATGACAAATCAATCAAACTTTAAAGGATTGATGGCTAAACTCTTCCAGGACCGTAGGCATGAATCCAGGGAAGGAATTTATGCCAGAAAATTGAACCCCTTCCTGCCAGAAATGGAAATAAAGACAGAAACCCAGTTACTTCAACTCACATCTACCGCGCTTTAGTCAAGAGAGTGAGGGTGCAGCTGAGAGCTTCTCAAAGGTGAGAAGAAAGTAAGGAAAAGACGGGAACTAAAGTGTTCAGTTCTTGAACAAACCTCATCTTGTCAGCAGGGCTTGGGTTGGTGGAGGAAAGGGGCCCAGTGACCCCTAGTAAGGGGGAAGATTGTGGAGTAAGCACCTAGGTTCTAAATGATGTCTTCTGAGGGGCACACAATTTGAGTCGATATTAAAGGAAACTGAAAGCTAGTAAGTACAAATCTAGAATATTTAGTCTAGTAAGCCTAAATTAGACAATGAGTAAGTTGGAAGCACTTGAAGGAAAATTAATGTAAGTTGAAATCACGAGTCTTTTGTGTTCTATGTCCAAACCCCATAAATACTTCCAAACTCTGTGGGGATGTAGAATGGAGACCCTATTAGGTCATTGACCAACATGACTTTTTGGTCTGAATGGGTTGAACACACACACACACACACACACACACACGTGTAATTGCATGTGTGTATGTCTATACGTGTGTATAACTGCAGGTGGGTAGATATTAATTTCTGTCTCTCCCTCTCCATTCCTTGCATGGTCTTTTCTCTGTCTCCTCCCGTCTGATCTAACTCTCTGCCTCTGTGTGCACTCCCTGTGTGACGGTCAATATGTATGTCTTTTCGTGTCTCCATGGAGCTCAGTGTACCGCTCTCAGTCACAGGCTGTTTGCCCTTCTCTCTTGCTCTCTCTGTCTCCCTCCTCTTTCTTACTTTGGCCTTTTGCCCTGCTGCTGGGATGCATTTTCTACGAATGGTGTGAGCATTCAGGATGAACAAATACGGTAACGGGTTTCAATCAGAGTTGAGGTCATGGTAGCCAGGCAATGCTTAAACCCTGCACAGTGATCAGGAAACTCAGGACGCTCACAGACACCTCACACCTCATATCCAGGCTCCTGAGATCAGGAGGAGAGAGAGAGATATAGCCAGTCCCTGGTTTATAAAAGGCATCAGAGGCTCTTTGTTGGCAACCACCACTTGTCATAATTCAGTCAATTTTCCATCCCAAAGCAATTTACATTCATGTCTCTGTGAGGATTACTTTGCTCTTCCCTTACTGGAGGGGAAGCTGTCTTCCTTAGAATCATTTAGATAATTAGAGTAAATCCACTGGATAAAGGAAAGCTCAGGTACAACAATGAAACTATTGAAAAATCTTATTTTTTTTTTAATTCACTCTTCTTTTAAAAGAACATTCAAAGAAATTGCCACATCAGAGTTCTGAAATGTCAAGAATTCCTCTTATTTCTTGTGGTAGCTAATGCCAGAAACATTCTAGAACACTGCAATTGCTTGTTCTTTAGAGTGAAGGATAAAGGATAATTTTGTTTCCCTGTGCTTTAACCTACCTGAGAAGTATTTTTTCGAGGTCCTCCTTGAGCAAAAGACTGAAAAATGTTCAACCAACCTATGGGGAAATAACTTTTTTTTATTAAAGGGCTTTGCTTAATCAAACATTAATCTATGACATTTTAGAGATTTCATTTTTACTGAATCCTTCCAGAACCTGCAAAAAAACTTCAAAATGGACAGCACCAACTTCAGCTACAGAAAACAGTTGCAGTGAGGGTTAAAGAAGACAGGCTACAGTGCAGTGTGTCAAGGGTGCAGCCTCATTTTTCTGTATTTCCCTTTTGTGATATATATATATATATTTTTAAAGAGGAATCCAAATCAGAAAGGCAGGGGAGCCTATCGCTTAAATTCATGACTCATGAAATTTGTTAGAAAGTTTTTTTGTTTGTTTGTTTGTTTTTTTTTAAGTCTTATGGAAAGGCTATGTAGGGTGTGAAACTTTCCACCTAGGAAACTTCCCCCCAGGTGGCTCTAGCTGTAAACAACCCACCTGCCAATGCAGGAGGCATAAGAGACTTGGGTTCAATCCCTGGGTCAGGAAGAGCCCCTGGAGGACGAAATGGCAACCCACTCTGGTATTCTTGCCTACAGAATCCCATGGACAGAGGAGCCTGGAGGGCTATAGTCCATAGGGTCACAAAGAGCTGGACATGACTGAAGCAACTTGGCACACATGCAGGACAAATTCTAAACTGTAATGGGACCTTCCCCTCAACCCAGCCTATTTATTACCATTTATTGAATACTCACTATATGCCACATTCTGGGATAAATGTTTAATTAGTTTTGTATCAATACAGATAAGATTGTGCTTGTGCTGTGCTTAGTCACTCAGTCGTGTCTGACTCTTTGTGACCCCATGGACTGTAGCCCATGAGGCTTCTCTGTCCATGGGGATTCTCCAGGCAAGAATACTGGAGTGGGTTGCCATGCTCCCCTCCAGGAGATCTTCCCAACAGCTATCAAATGCAGATCTCCTGCATTGCAGGATTCTTTACTTTTTCAGATTCTTTACCACCTCAGATTTTTTACCATCTGAGCCACCAGGGAAGCACACAGATAAGATTACTATTCTCTATTTTACAAGGAAGAAACTGAGCCTCATGGGTTAAAGCAATTTGTTCATACAGCTAAGAAGGAAGAAATATGGGATTCAAACCCAGGTCTACTGACCTTACAGTCTGTATTTTTAAATACATGTCCCATGGCTAGACTCGACACCTGAGAGTTCAGCTACAGGGAGAAAATTGGCTCCAAGCCTCAGTGGATATGGGAAAATTATGGAGACCTTTGTAGTAAGAACTATTGAACTATTGTAGTAAGAAATAAAACAGGAAGAGAGCTAGAATTTGTGAGAAGGAAAATACAGAGCAGCTCTCTATCCAACATGCCCAATAGCCAGAAATCACCAATAAATGAATAATATTAAGTATTATTAATTAATTTATACCTGTAATAAGATGTTCCGTGGTAAGGGGGACTGCCCAGAGAATTGAGTATAGAGATTAAAGAAACATGTAAAGGAGATGGGCACCTCTTTCCCTTGGTTGGATATTCACAGCAGACCAGCTCTTCCATCTCTGCATCGAAGAGGATTGGAGAGATGTGGAAAGTACAGAAAGCTTCTCCACCACTCAGAGCTGCGTGCCCACCACTGGGCCTGGCCATGAGCTTGAACTTCCCATGGGACAGCTGGAAACACGACATTGCAGGGAGCTGGGCTTGAGCCATCTTTCTATCATCCCGCCTAAGAGGGTTGTCCATCCAGTGTGGAGTAGAGGGCATGGAGCTGGAGCTAACTGCTTTTGTTAGGGAGGAGGAGGGATTCCTCGGGAGTGTCCGAAGAACTGCTGCATGTACATCTGTCACATGGGCGGCATGGACACTGAACACTACGACCCGGATAGTTAGCAACACGAGGGAGGACCTTCACTAGTTGAGTGAAAACAGGTTTTCCCTTTCTTCTTCCCTCTTCCCCACTTGCAATGGTTAATTTTATGTGTCAACTTGATGGGCCCCAGGGTGCTCAGATATTTAGTTAAACATTATTCTGTGTATGTCTATGAAGGTTCTTCTAGATGAGATTAACATTTGAATCCAAGGACTCGGTAAAGCAGATGGCCCTCCCAATGTAGACGAACCTCATCTAACCTGTTGAAGGTCTAAATAGAGTAAAAGACTGAGTAAGAGAGAAATGGATCTTTGTTTCTGAGCTGGGATATCAGTTCATCTTAACCTATCCTCAGACTCGGACTAGAATTACACCATCATTCCCCTGTGTCTCTAGCTTGCCAACTGTGGATCTTGGGACTTGTCAGCCTCCAAAATCATATGAGCCAATTCTTACAATAAATCTCTTTCTGCATGCATTTATTTCTTTTTCTTTTTTAACTTATTGAAGTAAAGTTGATTTACAATGCTGTGTTAGCTTCAGGTAGCAAAGTGATTCAGGTATACATACATATATACCTATTTTTTCAGATTATTTTCCCTTATCAGTTCAGTTCAGTCACTTAGTCGTGTCCGACTCTTTGCAACCCCATGAACCGCAGCACACCAGGCCTCCCTGTCCATCACCAACTCCCGGAGTTCACACAAACTCACGTCCATCGAGTCGGTGATGCCATCCAACCATCTCATCCTCTGTCGTCCCCTTCTCCTCCTGCCCTCAATCTTTCCCAGCATCAGGGTCTTTGCAAATGAGTCAGTTCTTCACATCAGGTGGCCAAAGTATTGGAGTTTCAGCTTCAGCATCAGTCCTTCCAGTGAATATTCAGGACTGATTTCCTTTAGGACTGACTGCAGTCCAAAGGACTCTCAAGAGTCTTCTCCAACACCACAGTTCAAAAGCACCAATTCTTTGGCACTCAGCTTTCTTTATAGTCCAACTCTCACATCCATACATGACTACTGGAAAAACCATAGCCTTGACTAGACGGACCTTTGTTGGCAAAGTAATGTCTTCTTTTTAATATGCTGTCTAGGTTGGTCATAACTTTTCTTCCAAGGAGTAAGCATCTTTTAATTTCATGGCTTTTCCCTTATAGGTTATTGCAAAATATTGAGTATAGCTCCCTCTGTATATATTTAGAGCCCTGACAACTGGAGAGGAAAGGTATAGAGCTTTGAATCACATAAAACATTGAAGTTTTATACTAAGTCAGGCAAAATTTTAACAGCTGAAAGTGAAGGGAAAGTTATGGAATATATCTAAATTCTGTTAAAGCCTAAAGAATGATTTGATGGAGTATAATAGGGACTTGGGAATAGCCATTGAAATAAATCAAAATATTTCATGTTTATACTCCAAGAAGTTTAAACTCTTCAGTAACCTAGTTACATGCCTGACCTTGTCCCACAAAAGGCTTAAGTCATTTATTAAACGCCATTTAACACAATGGAAAATAAAATCTATGATAGGAAAAAATGTAAACAGAATAGAATGATAATCAACGAGAAAGGAAAGTCACAGCAAAAGTCCACAGGCCTCCCAGTCCTGCACTGATAGCAGGGTTAAGCCACTGACTTGGTTCTGATCTTCTTGGCAGCCAAAGCAGAAAGGGGAACTGGATCCGTTGACTGATTACAGGAACAAAGTATGCTAACAATTTTCAGAATAAAAATGTTCTGGATGGTAAACTGTGTGATCAAGTGTTCAACACCAGTGACTGTCACTATACAATGCCCTGTCCTCCACGGCTTCATTGCTTTAACACTTAACTACACCCTCAAGGAGATCCAACCAGTCCATTCTAAAAGAGATCAGCCCTGGGTGTTATTTGGAAGGAATGATCCTAAAGCTGAAACTCCAGTACTTTGGCCACCTCATGTGAAGAGTTGACTCATTGGAAAAGACTCTGATGCTGGGAGGGATTGGGGGCAGGAGGAGAAGGGGACGACAGAGGATGAAATGGCTGGATGGCATCACCGACTCGATGGACGTGAGTTTGAGTGAACTCCAGGAGTTGGTGATGGACAGGGAGGCCTGGCGTGCTGCGATTCATGGGGTCGCAAAGAGTCGGACACGACCAAGCGACTGAACTGAACTGAACTGAACTGACACCCTCCAATTAATAATATACTTTGTTTATGTGTGTGTGTGTGTGTGTGTGTGTGTGTGTGTCACTCAGTCACGTCCGACTCTTTGCAACCCCATGGACTGTAGCTTGCCAGGCTGCTCTACCCATTGGATTCTCCAGGCAAGAATACTGGAGTGGGTCGCCATCCCCTTCTCCAGAGGACTTACCAACCCAGGGATCGAACCGGGTCTCCCGCCTTGCAAGCAGATTTTTGACTATCTGAACCACCAGGGAAGCCCAATAATATGCTTTAGATGAATAATATTAAAGACTAAAATGGGGAACCACATGCTGAGTGCAGTGTGAGCACTTCTAGTTGTTCTCATTTTATAGGTGGGGACTCTGACGCTAACAGATATTAGGTAACTAGACTACATTGACCCAGCTAGCAAGCTGCAGAACCAGAGTCTGAAATCAGATCTCCTGGTTCCTAAGCCCACATTCTTTGCTAAACCCAACTCTGTAATGCTATTACGGGAAACGAGAGAATACTGACAGCGCCCTCTTGGCCTGAGTGCCTGAGGACCGGGGTATTCTGGTCAACTGAGGAGTGAGCATACTGGTGACATCTTGTAATCTAGGGAATGCGGCGATATGACGACAATGGTTAACAGTGTCTGAAAACTCCACCCAGCACTGGATACACTCCACGCTAGTTCATCTTTCAGGCCACAGAATGAGAATCCATATCCCTCTCACTGACGATCTGAACCAAACTTCTCTCTCTCTTTTTTTTTTCCCATGTGCACAGTTGAGATTTTTCAGGTAATTAATTACATTTAACTAACAGTGTAGAGAGCAAACAATTAATAGAACCAAAACTCTCCACCAATCTGTGTTAAATGCCCTCTGTTCACACTGGATTTCATCCTTATCTCTGATTTTCAGGATGTCATGCCAACAGACTGGTAGCCTATGATTTGGATGAAAATGCCTGAAAACAGTTTATTCTTTCCTTTGGCATCCTCATCACTGGTAACTGAATTGCTCTGAGACAAACCTGGGAAGAAATATCTTGCATCAGCTTGTTTTCTGAGTACTGCCATGGTTAACTGACTTCCTGTGCAGGAGATGCAGTTGTAGGTAACCACAGAAACAGAAGTGTTTCTTCCGGCCTTTAACAATGAAAGCTGGAACCTGTGAGATCTGGGAAAAGCTGAGTCTGAATTTCCCCACTTGGAGCTCCTGCCTCAACCACAGCAGCTGAGTTCCCAGAACGTATTAGAGAAATCACAGAATTAAGAGGTAAAAACCCAAGTTCTCATCCTGGGCCGCTTCAGGCAAATTGTCCTCTACACACGAGAAGGATAATGAAGCCTTACTTGTTACTTAAACGTCATAATACATAATAACACCTGAAGTTATCGAACCTTCACATGTTGAATATTAACAGTGTACCCAGGTAATGTTCGGGCTTCCCAGGTGGTGCTAGGGGTAAAGAACTCATCTGCCAATGCAGGAGACATAAGAGATATGGGTTCGATCCCAGGGTCGGGAAGACCCCCTGGAGAAGGAAATGGCAACTCACTCCAAAATTCTTGCCTGGAGAATCCCATGGACAGAGGAGCCTGGAGGCTACAATCCATGGGGTCACATGACCAAAGGGATTTAGCACACAGGTGATGTTCTGGGGGTGGAACTGTAAACAAAACTAAGTCCCTGCCCTCATGGAGATAAAACTTTACAGTGGGAGTGACAACTGTTGATGTTAAGTTTTAAGAGATCTTCTGGCCACTCTGGAGAGAATAGACTGCAAGGTTGGAAGCAGCGAGACCAGTTAGAAGGCTATTGCAATAAGATAGGTGAAATTTGACTCTGGCTTATGAGGGTAGAAGTGATTAAGGGTGATCAGAGCACAGATGTGTTTTAAGGTTGCTAAGTCCCTTCAGTCATGTTTGACTCTTTGCGACCCCATGGACTGTAGCAGCCAGGCTCCCTTGTGCATAGGATTCTCCAGGCAAGAATACTGGAGTAGGTTGCCATGCCCTTCTCCAGGGGATCTTCCCAAACCTGGGATGGAACTCACGTCTCTTATGTCTTCAGCATTGGCAGGTGAGTTCTTTACCACTAGCGCCACCTGGGAAGCCCATTTTAAGGGTGCAATCAACCAAATTTTTCTGATGCAAAGTGGTGGTGTATGAGAAAAAGAAGAGTTAGAGATGGCTCCATTACTCCATTACTCCGGGTTTTCTCTGAGTAATCGGGAGGGCTTCACTGCCAAGTGGAGCAGGGAGATGGAAGACACTAGATAACCTCTTCAAATGTGGCTGCTCGGGTAAGGTCCTCCCCTGGATCCAGGCTCCTTCTCTATGAGTTGGACACATGGTGCATGCAATGACCTTCAATGGGCAGTTGTTCAGCTCCAACCAGCCACTGCCCCCACTCCCCACATTTCTCTGGGGCCAGCAGCTCTGTACCCTTCACTGTGCTGATGCCTGGCAGCCCTGCCCTCCCTCCAGTGTCCACGTTCATCTATCCTTTGGAGGCTTTGGGCACAAGAGGAGGCCGTTTTATGTGCCTTTAGAGGAATGAGAACTTGAGGGTGGTGTCCTTATCATGCTTTGCCTCCCTACCTGCCCCTTCTCTCTCCCCAGGGCTTAGACCAGTGGGAGCAAGTCTGCAGCTCAAGAGGCAGTACAGACTTTCATCTAGGGATTGAAATGGCAGTCTCTCCACCAGAGTTCATAGGCAGTTCTCATGGGCCTCGCTTCCGTAGTTTGAGGGAGGGACAGTTGGTGGCCTTCTCCCTGAGAGAGGGCAGCATCTTTCTGAAAATGATATGTTTTCTTAAAGGCGGCTCCTTCCAGACTGCAGTGCCCTCTTAGATCTCTTCTCCCCAGGGTCCCCTCTCTTGCACAGGTGATGGTGAAGGGTAGCAGCAGGGGTCGTCCTAGAGCCAGAGTGGGACTTTGTTTGAACTGGAGTTCTGAGAACTTGTTAACATCTCACTAGAGTTATCTTTGCTCCATAAAGCAAAGTCAGGAGCAGAGGGGAAAAAAAAAAAACCTTAATACTTCAAAACATCCCATGATGTACAGGATGAGTTGTTGCCATGAAGCAACAGAGAGCCGTGTCTGTCCCTAAGAACACACATCAGAAAGAGTGGCCCCTGCCCAAGGCAATGAGGGAAATGCCTTCCAACAGAAGAGATGTGGAAATACCCATTTCCCAAGGCAAGGGGTGGAGATTCTGGTCTAAAATCAGTTTTTCTGGGCCAATCAGCCCAATGGGACATTTAACTTTTCTAAGACTCAGTTTCATGATCTCTAAAATTAGCCTTGAATTCATCTGCCTGGTTTTCCCAGCTCCGGTTTTTAAGAGTTAAGATGACGGAATGTGCTGATGTTGTATAAATAAAAGAAACAAGTCACTTTATTTTTAGCTATCTGGAAATCCCCTTCAGAATTTGTGACTAGAGATAGAATTCAGATTTATAACCCAAGATAATCTTCTCCTATGTCAAATGTCCCCAATTTACTCTCTGGCTTATTGTTATATTCATTTGTGATTTAAGCCAAAGAGATGTTGTCCTGATTAAATAAAAGCAAAAATCAAGTAACTTGGACTTCAAAATTGTCAGCAAATTCATAAAACTAGAGTGGCATGGCAAAGATGTCAACTGAAACACACAGAATCTCTTAAAGGAGTCCAGTGACAAATGGATAAGGAGTAAGCAGGGGTGTCTTTGTCCAGGACTATTAAAATGATCTTAAAACTACAAGGTGGGTTTGTTGGAAGGGCACATGGGGATCTCCTGGAACCCAAGAGCAGATGGGGTAGCAGACCCCATGGGGGTGGGTCCCAGGGGCTGGGGCAATACTTCTCACCAGCTATCCAGCTACATGGTCTTTTATCTTGGCTTCTTTCTGCATATCTACAGGCACACTTCAGAGAGAGTGTGGGTTCAGTTCCAAACCACTGCAATAAGGCAAATATTGCAAGAGAGCGAGTCACATGAATTTTTTTGGTTTTCCAGTGCATATAAAAATTATGTTTACACCACACAGTGGCCTATTAAGTATGCAGTAGGATTTTGTCTAGAAAAACAATGCACGTGCTGTAATTTAAAAGCACTTTATTGATAAAAATGCTAGCCATCCTCTGACAATATTGTGCTGTCACAGACCTTCATTTGTAAAGAACGCAGTAGGTGGAGCGCATGGTGATCTGCCAGTGCTGTTACTGAGGAGAAGGTGTAGGCAGGGTGACGAAGTAATGGAAAAGCGTGTGGCAAGCTGCAGAGCTCAGTGAGCCTTTATCGCAATACAACTAGTCGCGTTTTAGTTACTCGTGCTTCTGATTTTAATGGCCTTTGTCATGGGGAGCCTAAGAATCTTAAATTGTAGGTGCCTTAGGATCACCAGCAATAATAAAAATAAAAAAAGATAAAGCACTGGATAACAAGACAGGGAGCGTTGATGGAAAGCTGTCAAGTCCCTGAAAGACAGAAATAAGGCAGGAAGACTCCCGTGTTCCTAGTCCATGATTCTGGCGACAGTTGACCTGTTGACTTAAAGATGACATTTAAAAGGGGTGGCTAGAAATAATGACAGGGTCAGAACCTGTTCACCGTGTTAAGATTTGAGAAAGAACCTTCAGTAAGAAAAAGTGAAACTGTGCCTATTACTCAGACATCTTTGGCCTTTTTTTCTTTCTTTTTGGAAATAATTTCCAGACCTTACAATAATTTGAGCCAAAAGTTACAGGCCCAGATCCTAGTCCAGGCTTTGACACTAATTTTTCAGAAACCTTTTTCCTGGAGCCTGGAGCTTGATGAATAGCACAGAGTTCCTTCCCGAATGCCTTTGGTGCTAAATGCTTTGATGTCTTGAGAAGGTTACAATGCTGGTGCCATCACTGACCAGTTATATGCCCTTGGGAATATGCTTAACCTCTCTAAGTTTTTCTCCTAAAGCCTTGAGCAGTTCACTTTCTCGTGACGTATCATTGGTGTTACAGTCTTTAACTCTTTGGAGGCAGTGTTTCTCACCTGCAACGCTTTGTCTTGCCTTGGCTATCACTGTTGGCACAGTGCCAAGCTGGGACCCTCTGTTCAAGAAATGTTTATAATTTACTTGATTTTGCCAAAAATGTTAATAATCATTTATGAACATTTTCCTCTGGGCAAAATCTGGTCACTTTAATGAGGGGAGAGGAAGAAGGACCATCAAGGAGTAAGATTTGTCTTTAGGAACCTTTAGTTCTATGTAGGGACCAGATAGGTAATTGACCTGGCAGGTTTCTCCTCTGCTCTCCCTCAATGTGTGACGCCAGGGATTCGCTTGGGAGTAGAAACTGTTGGGACAAGAGTTGTCTAGCTAGATGATCCTGGCTTCCTAGTGACCCACAGAGACACAGAAAGGAAGCTGCTGCTACTTGTTAGATGTCCTGTTTTCCTAAAACAAATATATATTGGACATTACAGGAGCTCTGCTGTTCGTCTTTAAAACATTCAGTTATTGCCTCAAAGATTTGGAGCTGCACAAGCTGGGGGGCAGGGCAGAGGTGAAGGGGAGAGTTATTTGTGCATTGTGCTCCTGGCTTTGCTCCCCTCTCCTAATTTCCTTGTACCCCAGAAAGGAGCAAATCCTCATGCCTGCAGGCAGCAGGGCTTCTCCCATGGACATCCCCCTCCACCCCTGTCCCATCTCTTTCTCCTCAGTCAGTTCTCTCTGATCTTCCAGGGTGGAAGGTGAAGGTTGGAGAAGTGTGAGTTCTGGTCCCATGGATGAGGGGAGGGGAGAAGTACCAGAAAGAACGGGATGGGGGAGAAGAAGGACTTTCCATTTCAGATTGCCATTCATTTCCTCCACGATAATCTAAAATCACACAGTATTTGTGAACCAGAAGACCAGCTTTTCTCTGCTAATATCCACTCCAGTGTATCCTGTGTGAGCCATTCCTATTCCTCCTCTGAACAGAACTTTGGTCCTGTTTCTGATGAAATAAAAATTCTGGTTTTACCGAGCTGAGAGAGTTTGTCCCCTCCATATCTGGGTAATTGTGAAGCTTCCTGGCATTAACTGACATTGACGGGTGCCTGTTATCCCTGATTTCTCCTTCTTACTAGGCAGAAGACTAGGCGGCAGGTAAGGGTGGAGGTTCAGCCAGCCTCGTAACAATGGATTACAGGAGCTAAAGTCAATTCACACAGCATCTTTCCCGAGGAGTCCAAGGAAGTATTGGTACCACGTGAAACTGCAGTGCCTTCTCCATGGTTTCTAGGGAAGCTGCAGGAGTGACCCTTTCCTATATCCTTATTGTCCACAACCTAGTGTCATCTCTACCACTCCCTAAGATTGAAGGCAAAAGAAGAGGGTGATAGAGGATGAGATGGTTAGATAGCATTATCAACTTGGGCAAACTCTGGGAGATAGTGAGAGACAAGGAGGCCTGGCATGCTGCAGTCCATGGGATCGCAAAGAGTCAGACATGACTTAGCGATTGAGCAATAACAACCACCACTCCCCACCTGAGGCTGTGGGCCATCTGAGGGCAAAGTCTGCCCCACCACCTGCAACTAAAGGCATGCCAGCTGCCCTCCCATCACCCTTTACTTACAACATTTTGTGAAAAGAAAAGAGGGATGTTTTACCTCCCTTGTAATTGTTCAGAAAGTACAGCATTCCCCTCCCAAGCACTGAGACTCACACTATAAAGTCAGCCCATTATGGATGAGATGAGATATATACAAAGACTGGCAGAAGACAGATTGGCTTCCGAGCCTGAAACTGGAAGGCCAAGCAATTCTGGCTCCATCGACTTGTCTAAAGCTGCATGGAGTGAATGGTATTACTGTAACCCAGGAAGTTCAGGATGGTTAGATAACTGTAGCTCTAGTAAAGGACAGACAAGGAAGAAAGAGCCTGCGATGTGTCTCCAGAGCTGACCCTCAGGTGTCACCTGTCTGTTCCAGCTTGTGCAGACAGATGATTCAGCTGTCAGAGCCTGGAGACATAAAATATTTGAATCATACACGCAGTTACCATTCATATCGTTTCATGTTCACTCAGCATCTGTAATTGTAATCAAATTACAATCTGATTTTCCATGTATTTATTAATACCGCAATTTGTTCTAAAAAAATACATGAGGGAGCTTATGAAAGTGGGCATGCTTCCATTTAAAAATAAAATTTAATATAAATTGTTACTGTAGGGTTTTGGTTTTCCCTGTCTCAAATCCATTTTATGCTCATATGTCCACATTTTCTTTGAGAGAGCTAGCTACCTCTCAGGTGGAACTGGTACCATCTCATAATAAGTTCCTACACATGGCACATCTGAAAATTCCATCAGCCCGGTCTCTGTGGCTTGGCCAAGTCCACCGTGGAAACTCAATTCTAGAAACTTTGTTGGAATCATGAGGAAAAAGAAGCTCTTCTTCCACTGGCATTGCTATCAGTACGGTGATACAAGTCTGACACTGCCAGGAGCCTTCAAGGAGTAGGCAGGAGCCTGAGGATGGAGGCTCCATAGAACAGAACAAAGCGAAGAGATGGAGGAAAAGACACTAAGTGTTGATGAGAATTTTTGAATTCTTAGATCCAGCCATGGCTGAAGTTAGACCAACTCATGGGTTTTCTTAGTAGTCCTAATGTATTCCCTTTTTTCTTGAGTTTCTAGCCCCTTTCAACTGAGGGTCTTGATTAGTTCAACATATCAGAAAAGTAGACAAAGAAAAAAATTAGCGTAGAGAAGGAAAAATGAGACTAATAGTAAGGTGAGCACACATCCCCACAAAATGTTTGCAGTGGACTCAGTATCTTTGTTGGCACTGGCCTGCAAACTCACCTCAAACTACATAGCAGGTAACGCAGGGGCCACCTGATCACTGACACTAATTAGAGGACCCAGAAGAAGAAAACTAAGCAAATGCTCAGGAGAAATATTATTATTCCTGGTTATAAAAATGGAAGAAATTTCTCCTTTGGGCTCCTTGTAAAGATGTCGTGTGAAAGAATGAATCACACCCTCAAAAATATTCCTACGATAAATCCAACAATGAAATAATGACTTTCATGGGACTGTTTCTAGTAATGTCTTCTAAAGTGGACCGATGACATCACACCAGAGCCTAACTCAATGAGGACTGCTTTACAGTCCAGGAGTTCTGCCAGTCACGGATATGGCTCTTTGCTAACACGCTTGGTCAAAGTGACTCCTCCAACGGGAACATGCTGCCACATCCGCCTCTAGGTGACGGAAACGGTTTAGGGCCATAACCCAGTTACAATTCCTTTGCTTTGGGAAGCTGATCTATGTCTAATTTTCTGTGGTAATTAGATGAATCGTTGTCTATTGAGGCCATTTATACTTTCATGCCTTAATGCAATGTCATACACAAAGAAGACAGTGGGCCACAAGACAGAGGCTTCCTCTCTAGTTTTCTAGAAGGGATACCGCCCTGATTTAAAGGAGTCTTCCTGCCTACAATCTGACAGAGACACAGGGTTTTTGTTGCTGCTTTTTAATCTAATGAATTTCTTTTTTCTTTTTTTTTTAATTTCTATTTGTTGAATTTCTTTTTTTCTTAATGAGGTTGCTTTTTTTATATTATTATTGAAGTATAGCTGAGGCACAATGTTGCGCTAGTTTCTTTTTCTTTCTTTCTTTTTTTTTTTGGCCACACCACACAGCATGCAGGGTATTAGTCTTAGTTCCCCAACCACCAAGGATTGACCATGCCCCCTTGCAGTGGAAGAGCTGGTTCTTAATTAACCACTGATTGTCCCAATGTTGTTAGTTTCTATACAGGGTTTCAGTAAAGTGTACAGCAAAGTAATTCACTTATCCATACAAATGTATCTATTCTTTTTCAGTTTTCCCCTTATATGTTTTGTAAAAAATATCGAGTATAGTTTACTATGCTACACAGTAGATTCTCGTTGGTTATCTATTTTATATGTAATAGTGTTCATATGTTAGTCCCAAACTCCTAATTTATCCTACCTTCCCTTCTCCTTTGGTTACCCCATCAGTTTATTTTCTTTGTCTGTGGGTCTATTTCTGTTTTGTATAAAAGTTCATTTGTATCATGTTTTTTAGAGTCCACATATAAGTGAAATCACCTGATATTTGTCTTTCTCTATCTGGTTTAATTCACTTAGTATGATAATCTCTAGGTCCATCCCTGTTGCTGCAAATGATATTACTTCATTCTTTTTAGTGGTTAAGTAGTATTCCATTGAATAAATATACCACATCTTCTTTATCCATTCATCTGTCAATGGACACTTAGGTTGCTTCCATGTCTTTGTTATTGTAAGTAGTGCTGCAACGAACATAGAGGTACATGTATCTTTTCAAATTATGTTTGTTTGTTTGTTTCCCAGATATATATTCAGGAGTGGAATTGCTGGATCATATGGTAGCTCTGTTTTCAGTTTGTAAAGGAACCTCCATACTGTTCTCTATAGAAGCTGTACTAGTTTACATTCCCACCAACAGTGTAGGAGGGTTCCTTTATCTCCACACTCTCTCCAGCAGTTATTATTTGTACTTTTTGGCAATGGCCATTCTGACCAGGGTGAGGCGGTACTACTTTGCTGAAGTTTTGACCTGCAGCACTAACTGTGTGGCTAGCACGGTGGAGTTCAAAGCCAGGCAGTCCCTGCTTGGTGGCAGAAGATGTTTCTCAACATATGAGTTGAATGTGTGATCATCGCGCCCTCGAAGTGTATCTAATAAAGGTTTTCTGCTCCTGTTGAGACGGAAAAGTCTATAACATCCCTAGCAACACTTCACTCTCTGGATGTAATCTTGGAAGCTAGGTTTTTAGCATTGTATGTGTCTGTATGGTCAGGCCGCTCAGGATGGCTCTCTTGCTCTCTGAATACCCGCTGCCTGACCAGTGCTTGCTCCCCCTACACCCTGTGCACGCAGCTGACCTTCCCACTTATTTGCCCCAGACCCCAGCTGGTGACTGTGCTTATCAAGGGGGCGGTGAGGGGCTTGCCCCTCTGCTGGTTTCCGTGGTAACTAGTGAGCCCACCTGAAGTCCATTCCCACTGTAATTAGCAACCTCTTTATTCCTTCCCCTCCTCTGCGGGAGTGAAGACTGCTGCCATGTCCTGCCTGCCATCAGCTGCACACAGTGGAGTGTTGCTTCAGGACCTTTCTGGTGGGTAAGCTCGGCTTTCCACTAAACCACTGATGTCTCTGTTGCCAACTGCAAGCTCTTTCTTTGATCTTGAAGCTGGGCAAGGGCAGGCCTTGTAGGCCTGCAGGGTGCAGCTCAGCAGTGTCCTACCAACTCTTTTTATTTATATGGTCATTATCCATTTTTTTAATGTACAAACAAGTTCATCTCTAATAGGCACAAATTTTAATGTATTCCTTTCCCTCAGTTTGTATTTCCACTCTGTTTCCTCCATAGAACTTCATTCTAATGTAATATATTTTTATATGTGAAAGTCTTTTGCTGATATTTATCTTCAAGTACATTTTGTAAATTGAAATTAATTTTTTAATTCTTGTGACTATAAAATTCTTAGTGTTAAAATTTTCAACTGGATTCAGTTATTCATTACAATAGATATTAATATGTGATTGATCAAAACAACATAACTGTATTACAAATTATAATACATACTTAAACATAAGAAATAACATTTTATGAAATAGGTTCCTCTTGATGAGATCAATGGGACTTTTTTCACTAGTTTGTATATGCATGGATGAATATTACTTACTGGTAGGATGAGACAGGATTCAACATAAGTTCTAGTGCTTCTTTTTGCTTTTATAAATATAAGCATTGATAAACCTGGCTCACATAACCAATTAGATGGGAATGGAAACAATTTTGTTTTCTCAATTCAACTCAATTATATTCTAATTTATAGTCATATTTATTTATATTTTTGGACTTTAAGCTCATATATATATTCTTATGATTAATATAACATACAATTACTATATAATATGTTATATATATAATATATTAGCTGGGAAATATTGAAGGCAAAAGGAGAAGAGGGCAGCAGAGGATGAGATGATTGGATAGCATCCCTGACTCAATGGACATGAACTTGGGCAAACTCTGGGAGATGGTGAGGGACAGGGAGGCCTGGCGTGCTACAGTCCATGGGGTCACAAAGAGTCAGAAATGACTTAATGACTGAATAACAGCAACAAACATTATATATTCAAATATTTGATTCCTATATATTCTGTTCTGCTATGTTATATTCAGAAAATCACATAATGTTCCATGTTAAGATAATTTTTAGTGATCTTTGAAAAAATTACTTGGCCTTCCTTTAATTTAGCTGAAAGCAAAGCATTAGACATCATAATATTTAGAAAATTAGTCTTTAAATTCTATCACTAAGGCCATTTACTTGCTCAAAGCTATCAATTTCAGTTGCCCCTTTTTTCAAGCTCTGGACTTCTACACCCACTGTGAGATTCAGGATGCGTGAGTGGTACACAGAGCAGAGAAGCACAATTGTGATGGGGGCAGGAAAAGGATGGGCACAGTGTCTCCTCTGCAGGTCGATACTCACATGGAAATTAAGGCTCTGGAAAAAGGCGCCCTTAAAATTCACTCTTTATACCCTCATCCCTTAGAAAGGTACTTATTAAACTTAAGAAATGAAATAGGCATCTCAGTTTGAGTGTCAGTGTTCTAGTGAAGAAGAAAACATTTTATTAAAATATAGGAACTTACTAAAAAGTACTATAAAGAAGCAGCCAGTGGTAAAATTCTGGAGGGAGGGTGCTGTGTGAGAAAGACCCTGGGAGAGGCCTTGTGACAGGTGCCACTGCACTGAAGTCCAAGGACAAGCACAGGCAGCATGCAGAGCTGGGGAAGCACGTTCTAAGCAGGCGGAACAGCAAGTACACAGGTCCCACTGGGATTATGCTTGGGTGCACATGAGTGGCAGGAATTAGGCTGGTATGGCTGGAGCACGGTGGACGGGGGAGGTGTGGAGCAAAGTGAGGCCAGAGAAATGGGCAGGGCCAGGTTGGGTAGGCCCCTGTGGGAGCTGCCTATTGTTCTCAGTGCAGTCCATAGCCATTTGAAGTTTACCAGGGGAATGATAGGAGCTAAGCTGTGTTTTAGAGAGATCATTCCAGATACTAAGATATGAGGCAGTGGATGACGCAGAAGTAAGAATAAAACCAGCAAACAGCTGGTGGCCTTAGACTAAGGCAACTGTCCACAAGGGGAAGAACAGAGTCTCAGGATAGGGGAGGAGGAATAGAGCTATAAGAGGCGGTGAATTAGGACAATACTTTGTAGAAAAGGCCTACAGGAATTACTGATGAATATAGACTGTAAAGAAAGGGAAAGAATCTACCTGTAGGATAAATTCTATTAAGTGGGATTACTTAACTATGTCTATGACATATTTCAACATCAGAAAATTTGAACCCAGTGGTGCTGGGCAGCTATCTGTGTCATGGCACTGACTGCTTTTTTTTTTTTTTTTTTTTGGCTTATCATACTGTTCATGGGGTTCTTGTGGTGAGAACACTGAAGTGGTTTGCCATTCCCTTCTCCAGTGGACCATGTTTTGTCAGAACTTGCCGCTATGACCCGTGTGTTTTGGGTGGCCCTGAACGACATGGCTCATAGATTCATTGAGTTATGCAAGCCCCTTTGCCACAACAAGATCTATGAAGGGGCTCAACTCAATGGACACAAATCTGAGCAAACTCCAGGAGACCTGAAGGACAGGGAAGCATGGTGTGCTGCAGTCCATGGGGTCACAAAGAGGCGGACATGACTTAGTGACTGAACAACAACTAAGTGACCAAGAGCGCCAGCCTGAAAATCTACCTGGAAAAGCAATAATGTGGATCCTACTCATGGCTATTTGCTCCAAATCACCATCCATGTACCAGGCATGAAATCTGCCACATAAAATCTCTGAAAATTAGGTCCATTTTTGAGGGGGAATTCTTATTGCCACAGTTCTTGTTAGTTCAAAGTATATGCCTATCAAGTTTTAAGTGAATATTTTGTCAGTTCAGTTCAGTTCAGTCGCTCAGTCTTGTCCGACTCTTTGCGACCCCATGAATCGCAGCACGCCAGGCCTCCCTGTCCATCACCAACTCCCGGAGTTCACCCAGACTCACGACCATCGAGTCAGTGATGCCATCCATCCATCTCATCCTCTGTCGTCCCCTTCTCCTCCTGCCCCCAATCCCTCCCAGCATCAGAGTCTTTTCCAATGAGTCAACTCTTCACATGAGGTGGCCAAAGGACTGGAGCTTCAGCTTTAGCATCAGCCCTTCCAAAGAAATCCCAGGGCTGATCTCCTTCAGAATGGACTGGTTGGATCTCCTTGCAATTCTGTAACTATTAGCAAATAGGAGTTTTGAAAGTAAAGTAAATATTTCAAAATTATCCATAATTTAAATAATTTTGATCAACCTAGCAAGAGAAATGATCTGTTCTTTCTCACTACAGAAAATAGTATAAAACTGTTGTTACACAAAGAGGTGATTATAAAGAGCACACAGCCAAAATTTAAGGGAAGAAGTATGATAGAAATGTGTCAGGAAGGTAATTAATAAAATGTTACATGATCTTTCTTGATGTTGCGATGATTATGGTATTTGTCAGCATTTTGAAATTTGCAGTTCATTGTTATTTCTCAGCCTAAATGAATATTTATTGTCACATTCAATTTGTATTTTAATTTTGTATTATTTATGTAAAGAGGGCTCTGCAAATCATTTAAGCTTTAGGCCTAAAAAACCTGCCCCTGGCTAGCGGCATCACTTACAAGATAGGGAAGTCTTGGCAGGGAGCGGAAGATTGTTGTTGTTTTGGGGGCTGTGGTATTGGATGGGTTATCAGTAGTGGGTTTGTTTTTTTTTTTTTTTTTTTGAAGGGATGAGCCTAGGTTAAGTTAGAAATGACCATTAGACATCCAAATGGAGCTAGACAGTGGAATCAATAGTTCTAGAGCTCAAGAGTTCTGGGTTGGAGACATCAGATTGAGCATAATTAGTGCACAGTTGGTATTTAAAACCCAAGAGTCTATGAAATTAGCTGGGGAAGGAGTTTATAGAGATGGAAGAGAAGCAGGTTCCTGACAGAACTCTGGGGTCATCAACGTTTAGATAGTTAGTTAAAAAAAAAAAAAAGACTCAAGAGAAGAGGCTTGGCAGCAATAGCTGAGCGGGGAAGCCAGGAAAGTGGGAGCCCAGAGGCCTGGAGGAAATGACTCCATGGAAATGGGGAGGTCAGTCAGGCCAAACCCTGCTGTGAGGCCAAGAAAGACAAAGATGGAGCTGGCCCAGGGCTTTGGCCACTGGTAACTCTGACAAGAGTAATTTCCCTAAAGTGGTGGATAAAGAACAACTGGGTGTGGAGAGTTTGGGAGAGTGTGGATGATGAGGAAGCAATGGCGATGCCTGGAGACATCCCTCTTAAAGAGTGTAGGTGTGGTGGGAGCAGAAGAAGGCCAGTAGCTAGAGGAGTGTGGGCCCAAAGGAATGTAGTTGGATTTTCACTTTAAATGTGTGATATTCAGGCATATTTGGGTGTGGATGGGAATGAACCAGTAGAAAAGAAAATTGATGATGCAGGAAAGAATGGGGATAATTGCTGAGGAATCTGGGTCCAGATGGAAACATTTAGCTTAAGTGAGAGCCAGGACAGAGGGATGGTGGAGAGTGTGGTTACCAATGCAGGTTGAGGATGGATCTGGTGCTGCACACTGAGGTGTCCTCATCGGATCGCATCTATTTTCTCTGTACAGCATGGACATTTGGAGTCAGAGAACGGCTCTTCTCTTCTGACTATTGGGGATGAGGGACAAGAGAAAAAGTGTTGAAGATTTGAGGTGAAAAAAGAAACGTAAATAGCTCTTGAGTGGAAAAGCAACACGGCTTTGCTGTTTGTACTGTTGTTGTTGTTTAGTCACTCAGTCGTGTCTGACTCTTTTGTGAACCCATGGACTATAGCCCGCCAGGTTCATCTGTCCAAAGGACTGTCCAGACAAGAATACCAGAATGGGTTGCCATTTCCTTCTCCAGGGAATCTTCCCAACCTGGGGATCGAACCCATGTCTCCTGCATTGGCAGGCAGGTTCTTTACTGCTGAGCCACAGGGGTGGCCTGCTGCTTGTATACTTTTCTACAAAATTGTAAGCTCTTTGAGGGATGAGCCTGTGATACCCATTTCCAGAAACCCTATAGAGCTAATATGGCATCTGGCACAAGTAGGCCCCTGAGGCACT
Organism: Bubalus kerabau; assembly: GCF_029407905.1. Lineage (NCBI taxonomy): Eukaryota > Metazoa > Chordata > Mammalia > Artiodactyla > Bovidae > Bubalus > Bubalus kerabau. Next base: position 15,289,317 of record NC_073645.1, read on the forward strand.
CCTGTTGGATAGGTGGGTGGGTGGATGAATGGGAGCAGTCTTAGAGAAATCCAAACGTAGAAATACACTTCATCAAATGAAGTAAAAGACTTCACCCAATGATGTGGGGCAGGGAGGATATGAGTGATCAGGAGGATTTTCCATGGGAGTGTGGCATGAATAAAGATGTAAGTGTAGCATCTTCTAGGAAGACTTTTCCCCAACTTGGGCAGAGATATGCATGTTTGAGACAATGGGGAGATACATTCATGTGTGTTGGTGAGAGAGGCCCACGTGTGCTGTGCCTTGAAGGTTGTGCTGAGGAGTTTGGATTCCAGCTGAAATTAGCAGCATGTATGTGGTGCCCAGGCTGAGACTTCTACTTGAAGGCTTAATGAACACAACCTGAAAAAACTGAAATTTTAAAACCACTACTAGTTTCATGTCACTCAAAAAGTAGAAACTTAAAAAAGTACAGACTTCTGTTTCTTGGGAAGCCATCTGAATGGGTCTTTATACTACAAAAATGTAAAGTGTGTGGCTCTCTAAAATGAAGATGGTATTAACTCCAGAGGCTAAGCTCCTCTGTAAGACAAGGGAACAGGTTACTGCTGAGGGTGCAGAAAGAGTTGCATCTCTGCAGATATTTCCCTCAGAAAAATGGTTTCTTACACTCACTGGCAGATGCTTGTGTTCTACTTGGATGGATGTGTTCTTGTTCAGGCAATGTTCATAGGAGGCCAAAGGCAGAAGGGTGGGAATGGTGAGTGGAAAATGACTTCACCTTACCAAGGGGACTGGTTTGAGTTTGGCAGGATTTAACCTGGTCTGAACGTCTGTCTCCTGCCCATCATATCAATGAAGATCGATTAGCCCAGAAAGTACTATTATAAGAGTACTGTATTAGGATGTGGTTGTCCAGAAATCCTCCCGCAGAGGAAAGCTATGTTTCTCTTGAAAGGAATGAATATCATTGCTGTCAATCACCCAGGGAAGAGCTAGATCCTAGAACAGGAAATAAAGATTGGGAAGGTTGATCTTAGACTAGAGAAGAGGAGAAATTCCTTTCATTCACTGGGACTTGGGTGATGGGTCTGCATGCTTTGAGTACTTCCACAGATGGGTGTGATGACTGTTTTGTAGGCAGGTCAAATTTTAAGCAACTATAACTCAGTATATCAGCCTGTATATTCAGAGAAACCATATCTCTTAGTCCCCGCAGGTTGAGGAAAGTCTCAGTCTTCTTCCCGTGCTTCCCCTAGCCTTAAGTTAAGTTCAGCCTAAGCAAGGTAGTGGGGAAAGAAGAATGCACTGGGACGTGTTTGGGTCCTAATGAGGAAGGGCAGAATAGGGCCTTTCTCAGAGGCCAGGGTGATGAAAGCATTATACGAAAACTGCCATGCGCCACAGCACAGCAATCCCTGGGGACCATGGGCAGCAGTGGTGGGAGCTTGGTGGTTTTGCAAGGATGTTATTAGACATGAGACATCAGACACCCTACAAGGAATTCTCTGAAATAACTGGGAGAGATTCTACAGAAGCCAGTGGCCAAAATCATACTTTAGCAATTTAATAAAAAGTGTTAGGGTTTAAGTAGGTCATATAAAGCAATTCCATATCCCTTTTCCAAATTTGAAATGGATAGAGATTTAGACATAGGGGTCAAAATACGAAAATATCAGCCTATTGTCACCAGCACTGACTTGGATGTTGCATCCAAATGACGGCAAATGATCAGACAGCAGACACACCAGCCCTGCAGGGGCAGTATTCCTCGGAGGAAAACACAGAGACAGAAGCAGTAGAATACGTGTCAGTGCTCACTGTCCTCTGCCTTCTAGGCATGATCAGTGGAGCCAGATGTCAGATTCCAGGAAACAGACCCTGACTCTTAGATTGTGAACTTATAAAGATATGTTTTTTAAGGAAACAGGCTTCCCTGGTGACTCATATGGTTGAGAATCTGCCTGCAACGCAAGAGACCTGGGTTTTATCCCTGGGTCAGGAAGATCCCCTGGAGAAGAGAATGCCTACCTACTCCAGTATTCTTACCTAGAGAATTCCATGGACAGAGGAGCCTGGAGGGCTACTGTCCACCAGGCTCCTCTGTCCATGGGGTCACAAAGAGTTGGACACTCCTGAGCGACTAACACTTTCATTTACACTATTAAGAAAACACCAAGCCATCCTCTGGAGTATTTGGTGGTCAGAGTACCACACAAGTTTCTAGTATAGGAGAACCCTGGCTCCGGCCCCTCCCCTTGTATAACTGGCTCTTGGGTGTGGGGGAGGGGTGGGTCCAGGCTTTGCCTCTGCAGCTGGAGCAGCATGGCTCATCCCAGGATTCAGGACCTTTCTCCTGGCCTGTTCTGGAGGCTGCATCCAAGCCTAGAGATTACCTAGGACTGGCTGCTTTCAGCCGGGGGCTGTAAATTGCTTCCTGAGATCTTTGCAGCCAACTCCTTTTCTAGAAGGCTGATTGGTAAAAACCAGTCTCAGACAAATTAAGACATATCTTTCTGAGCCTCACCCAACTGCAGGCCTTCTTGGGGAGGGGCAAGGTCTACCTAAGGGAGTTTACTTCTCAGTGGAGCAGCAAATGTGCATGTCCTGAGGCAGGCTACTGTGAAAGAGAATATCCAGAGTAAGCTGAATTTCAGTCTTCTCCCAAATCATCAATCAGCTTATTCATTCATCTACCCTTGGGGAGAAGGAGTGAAGAGTTGGAAAGTCTTCAGAAAAACCTTCCACTGATGCTTTCTGTTCCTGGGGAAGAAATACAAGTTTCTTGTCCTTTATGGAAATGTACAGCAGCTCTGAATTAAAAGTGAACTGGATCTAAAAGTTCTGGACATGACGGTGATGGTTCCACAACAATATAAATGTATTTAAAACCACTGACCCATTCACTAAAAAATGATTAAAATGGTAAATTTTAGTTATGTATGTTTTTACCGTGGTAAAGCAAACAAATGGACAAAGTGAATCTAATCCTGGTTTTTGTTTTGCTTTATTTTGAACAGTTAATATATTCACAAGATTTTAAATTTAAAAAATGAAATGGCACCTCTTCTGTCTTTTTGAGCCAATTCATTTTCTTCTCCAGAGGCAAACAGTAAATACCAGCGTTTTGGTATTCTTTCAGAGATATTTTATGCAGACACAAGCAAATACTTAAAAAATATATATATATTTTTACACAAATGGTATCAAACTTACACTGTTCTACAGTTTGCTTTTTCAGCTTAATGAAATTTCTTGAGGAACATTTCAGATCAGCATATCAGAGTTCCAGCATTCATAGGTACCTATTTTGCCATGCATGGATGGCTCACAGTTGATTTAATTAGTCCTCCTTTAGAGTGCAAATCTAGATGTTTCTACCCTTTTACTATCCCAAACACTAATGAACCTCTAATATGTTTTGTTTCTCACCTGTATCTCGGAGAAGGCAATGGCACCCCACTCCAGTACTCTTGCCTGGAAAATCCCATGGACGGAGGAGCCTGGTAGGCTGCAGTCCATGGGGTTGCTAAGAGTAAATTCCCAAACATGGAATTATCTAACCATGGTTTTAATCGTTTTTAACATAGGCAAACTTACCTCTAATACTCTTTTTAAAATTAATTAATTTTCTTCTGGTTCCACTGGGTCTTCGTTGCTGTACTCGGGCTTTCTCTAGTAGTGGTGAGAGGGGACAACTCTGCTGCAGAGCACAGGCTTCTCGCTGCAGTGGCTTCTCTTGCTGCAGAGCGCAGGCTCTGGTCCATGGGCTTCAGTAGCTGCAGTACGAGCAGCATCTGTGGCGCACAGGCTTAGGCGCTCTGTGGCCTGTAGAACCTTCCCGGACCAGGGATCGAACCCACGTGCCCTGCATTCTGTGGCCTGTAGAACCTTCCCAGACTGGGGATCGAACCCATGTGCCCTGCATTCTGTGGCCTGTAGAACCTTCCCAGACCGGGGATGGAACCCACGTGCCCTGCATTCTGTGGCCTGTAGAACCTTCCCAGACCGGGGATCGAACCCACATGCCCTGCATTCTGTGGCCTGTAGAACCTTCCCAGACCAGGGATCGAACCCACGTGCCCTGCATTGGCAGGTGGATTCTTACCCACTGTACCACCAGGGAAGTCCTTAACTTTTAGTACTCTTCAATAGACACTGGAACTGAGTAAGATCTCTAATCTGACAAGCTAGCCAGAAAAGTGATGATATGTATCCCCCTCATAAACCAATGCACCACACTTCTGTATGTGTAATAAAGTGGGAAAACCATCAAGTGAACCCCAAGAAATAATGTCTATTTTCAAAGAGAAACTTTTTCTGACAGCAGTCTGGTCAGTCTATAACTGCCTGACTATACAGGTGTTTTCCTTAAATAATTCCTTACATTTTCCCCAATATAATTTCCTCATATTTCTATATATGTTATCTGTTTTGTTCTGTAATAATTCAAGAACCCCATTAAGTTATCCAGAGAAAATGACTACATGCTATGACAGGTAAGAAAACAAAAGAATAGAGGCCAAGTAAAATTGCAGCTAGTTTGATGTCACCCAGCAAGTTAGTGGAAGAGTCTGGATTAAGATTCAGGCTCAAAATAATAATAGGGACTTCCCTGGAGTCCAGTGGTTAAGACTTCATCTTCCAGTGCAGGGGGATATGGGTTCTATCCCTGGTCTGGAAGCTAAGATCCTACATGCCTCTGGCAAAAAAAAAAAAAAAAAAAAAAAGAAGCAATATTGTAACAAATTCAATAAAGACCTTTAAAAAGTCCACATAAAAAAAATAAATGACCCAGCTCAATAACCTAACTCTGTGCCTTTTCACTAATCTATATTGTCCTGTTTATCCAGCTCTCAGCAATAAAGGAAGTGTTCTGAACATACTGGGCTTGGGAGAGGTCTCAGTTTATAGTTGGCCAATGACTGCCTCACTGCTTATAACTTTGCCCTGATGCTCCCTTATGCTGAAGATGAACAGAGAGGATCTCTCAGGAATAAAAGGTAAGTCTGAGCTTTGGTTGATACCACTACCCAGGAGGAACCAGAGGGGAATGAATTTTGATTTTGCACCACGGGAAACACTTTTTCATATTATGTGCACGAAAATGCTATGAGCTACTCAAAACCCTTGCCATGCAATGCAGCACAGGGTGGCATGGAAAAGAACAACTCCAGCACTGCAAGCCATTCTGGGGTCACCAAACAATACCCATTGTACCGATGCAGTAACTGTGTGTATATATTTGGTCAACAAGGAATTTACTCAGGCTAATCTTTGAGCCATAGTAGACACAGTAACGAATTCTTCAAAGTTAGTATTTCTAACCTTGGTCTATGAAAGAGTCTGTTCTGAGTGCTGTAACAAGCTAGCCTCCAACCTTACACCTACCTCTGCCATGGTGAGATAGTGGCTGTATGGGGCGGGGTTGGGGGACTGTACTTCTGGTGATCACAGAGGTGATGTCATCACCAAGGCCCAGTGAATGGTTCCCATTGCTTGGGAGGCTAGGAAATGAGTTTTCCAGTGTGCTTGGGAGAAAACGAAGAATTAAGGTAAATACAGCAATCTGAAGAAAGAAGTGGCAACCTACTCACTCCAGTGTTCTTGCCTGGAGAATTCCATGGACAGAGGAGCCTGGCGAGCTATAGTCCCTGGGGTTGCAAAGAGTCAGACATGACTGAGCGATTAACACACACACACACAGCAATCTCTCTACTCTATCAACATAAACAATCTTAGAATTTCAATGGTAAAGGACACTGAAGAGGGCACCACATAGGCAAGAACTGAGACAATGAAAAGAAAAAAGATCTGAACAGAATCAGATAGAGATACACAGACAAATCTTTGGTGAAAAAGAATGTGGAAATTGATTCCGTAATTAGGCTGTCTATTATGGATGACTTTGAGACTGTGTAACAAACTGCACATCCTTCTCACTTCATAACTGGAGTCAATCATTCTCAGTTGGCCATTTATAAGGTCGTGGGTTAAAGAACCATATTGGGTATTTCTAACATGAGGTGTTTGGGCAGGGAGAGTCTTACAACTGAGGTCAAGATTCTTGGCCCAGGGCACAGAGCAAGAAGGGGTTCACCTTCAGGATGGCCACCCTGGGCAGATTTATTCCTGTATGCCATGCTACACACCTCTCTTCAAGCCTGGAAAAATGAGTGAGTGAGCAGGCATCAAATGCCGAGTCCCTGGCAGAGTTATTCTAAAACCACACACCAAGACAAATCTCTGGGCAGTTAAAAAACAAACAACAATAACCGAGGCATCCCAGCTATTCTAAATAGGGCGGGAGCTTCATTACTTCAAACCCAAATTCCTGTGAACTTGGCAACCTCTCAATTCTGAAACAAACATCCCTTGCCAGCCATGATGTTTAAACAAAGCTAAGCCCTATCCTCTGAAGTAGAAGCTTTCTCTAACCTCAGAAATGTGTCTGTGTAGGGGGGCCCATGACAGTGGGTTTAGGAGAATGTGACTGTGTTCAAGTGTGTGTCTGGTTTATTGTGTGTATTTGTGTTACTCTGTGTAGCTGCATGTATGTGTCTGCATGTTTGTGAAATCCAGACCAGGAGAGAGGAAGGTAACTCAAGTGGCTCCAAGTTTTACCTTAAATCATGTGAAACGCTAGTTAATTGGCTGAAGGTAAAAAGAAACCTACCGGGAACTGACATTAGGGCCATTAAGAACCTCCCAGAGGACCTAACGTTTGCTGGCTCTGTAATCACAAGCACCTGCAAAGTTCTGCCTGGCTGAGGACCGAGCAGGGTACACCTGGCAGCCAATATCTGCCTGGAGGAAGGAAGACAGGCCTGCAACCCAGCAGAGGAGTGCCAGCCCCTCACCTGTGCTCTGCCGTCACACTCAGGTGCACTGTGCGTGGGTCTGCCTGTCAGCTGGCACTGAATCCTACCACCCCGTTCCAGGCCTGACTATCTGCTTTGTGTTCCCAGAGACCTGCTGCCCCTGCCTGTGTGCACCCAGGAAGACCCTGGTTTCTATAACAACAGACCCCGTGCCCCCAGAGTTTCCTCTCACTCTGAGTTTAGGCCACCTGCCAATCTGCCCCGACTCTGCCCAGCCCTCAGCCTGCCCATGCTTGTCCCCACCCAGACACCAGCACTGAGCATCAGTGTTTCCCACGGGTGCAAAGAGGAAAATGGAGAATCAGTAAATGTCAATAAAAGGAGAGCTTCTGTAAGTCATTCTAATCTTGGCACAGTTCGTATTGCCTTCACCACTGCTTTATCTAGGTTCTTGAAAGTTTACAGTGAGATTAGGAAATCGGCCATCATTGCCTTGCAGTGACATATTTTGCAATAGTCCTTTTGAACGGCAGTTGATTCAAGATGTTTTCAGATCTAGACGCAGCATTGTGCCGCATTTATGGCCATGATACCTTTTGCTGGAGTTGTCTTTTCACTTGTAGGGTTTTTCTCAGAGTCCATCTTGGCGAGAAGAGAGCAGGTGAAGTGTTGCTCTGTGACCTTGCTGCAAACTGGAAGGAATCATGCTTTCAAGTCTGAAGGATCGTGACTGTTGTATTGTGACCATATTCACATTTGCAGTCTTTCTCATAACTAGAAGAGCCACTTGACAAATGTGTGCTCTGAAGGCGCCAATAGAACTGCCTATTGCAATGTGGCTCTGGGCGCTGCAGGCTGCATAAGCAATTGCTCTTACAGCTGGAGGGCCAAGCGTGAGCATCCGTCCTCTGGGTGGATTCGGAGCTAGTTCCTTCCCCACCAATCTCAGTTGCTAAGAGCAGGTGACCTCACAAACCATTTTAGCAACTTTCACTGCTGGGAATCATTCTCTTGGGAACCTCAGAAGCTGGCAAAGTAAATCTTGTGCTCTGTTTATATTCTGATAACACTGACTAAAAACCTCTCCTTTAAAGAGGAAAGGTTTATCCCAAACAAAGGCAACTGACGAAAGAGATTTCTGTCGTGTGGCTTTGAAGGTGTTAATGGAATAATAGTAATTGCTTAAATTTTGATAAGGGTTCCAGAGTTCTCTTCTGAGCTCCATTTCATTTGATATTTGCAGTTACCACGTGAAAGAGGCAGGGTTGACCTTGACCAGCTTCGCTGTCAGCAGCTCAGTGGGATTAAATGACTTGCCAATGTCACAAGGTGAGTCATTGGCACCAATTGCAATGCAAACATTCTGACAAATAAGTTAGCTGGCTTTCTATTCTGCCACTCCACTAAACTAAAATAATCCTGTGGATTAAAAAAGAAAATGTAATGGCCACTCATGCACAAGCCCCTGGAAAATTCACAGGCTGATGACAGGAGTCCATTTCGGTGATGAAAGTAAATACTGAGCTGCTGATTTTGAGCAAAAGCAGCCGATGCAAGTCAACATGAAATATTCATATATTCATCCATTTGAAAGAAACCTGATGGCAGGAATTTGCTCCCAAATTCTCAGATTTTTGCATGTGCCAGCATCTGTACAAATGCATGTCATTCTCTGCAACCTCCATGCCCATAGGAGGAGACAGATTCCCTGAGCATGAAGATGAGACAGGACCTTAGAGATAATTTTGTGCCACCCATTCTGTTTGGGGAGGGGGAGTGGGAAGAGGTGCAGAGAGCAGTGCTTTATCCAAGGTCAGAAGTGTCAGAAGTAAGACCAGACCCCAGACTTTCAGACACCACAGTCAGTTCGGAGTGATACCTCTGAGCCCTTGACTGGTTCCAAGTCACTAAAGTACCACTAAATTATGCTCAGGGCAGTACTTAAGCAGATGAGTGCAGTCAGGCCCTTTTAGCAGGATGTAGAGCAACAAAAGCTGGAATCAAAGGCCTGCGGCTTGTTTAAGGTTGTTCTGACAGCAGGTCTTTCCAGAGGGCAGGCTCACAGCAAATCAACCTCAACTCCGCTTTGTCCTGGAGCCTCGGGCCTTGGTATGTGAAGCCAGAGCTGGCTGGTGCCCGGTGTGGTGTGATGGCGGGGACAGGGTTTGGCCCTGGGCTCCCCGTGCTTTCCACATGGCTTCATTTATCAGCCAGGACACAGTGCGAGTCCCAGAAAACCAGGCCAAAACAATTGTGACCAATGGCGCAAGGGGTGACGGTATTTATTCAGGGGCTTTCTCAGAAGGCTTTCCAAATATTCCATGGGGAGATTTATTTTCAAATCTCAGTCCAAGACCAAAGCACTCAGAGTTATGTCAGCCTCTTTGCTCGAAGTGTCCCTGAGCTGCTTTCAGCAAGCTTCTCAAAGAATCACAGACAGGATTTGGACCGTCTCTGAAGGAATGGTCTGAGTCCAGGCTCTATAGGAAACTTTCCTGTGCATCTCTGCACCAGGGGCTTAATCAGATAAACCTGTGCTGGGTGGGGGCTGCTCTCATGGACCAGCAGATGCCACGCATGCTGCTCCGATCTTCACCTCAGGACCAAGGCACATCCTCCCGGAGGTATGAGCAGTGTTGGCTGTAGATGAGTTCCTCCCCAGGGATTACCTTTTGATAATCACTCAAGATTACAACAACCTGCATCTGATGGCTGGTCATTGTTGGGGTACAAAGCATTGGCCCTTTTGCTCAATTCAGGACATGTTTGCAGGGCCACCCCAACTCCAGAGCTCCCTGTGGGATGGCTGGGGCCTCTGTGCTACTGCCCCAAAGTACAACTCCCCCCTCTGCCCAGCCTGCTTCCCTCACCCCTGTACAGTGGTGTTCCCCAGAGGGCCCCCCTAACCCCCCAGATTTACAAGCAAATTTTTGTCCCAGAATATCAGTACACACTCCCTCTCGCCTTCTTCTGGGCCAGAATCTTGACTCTTATCAAATGGCCATCACCCCATTGGCCATATCAAAATGCCTAGAAATCTCTTTTGATCAAAACAGCCAAAGAAATCTGCATTTGTTTCCTATGACTGCCATAACAAATTATTATTAATGAACTTGGTGGGCCAGAAGCCGGAAATCAGTTTCACTGGGCCAAAAGCGGGGTGTTGGCAAGGCTAGGCTCCCTTTGGAAGTTCTTGGGGAGAATCCATTCCTGGCCTTTTTCAGTTTCAAGAACTGAATTCTTTGCATTCCTTGGCCCAAGGCCTCTTCCTCCATTTCAAAAGCCAGCCACAGAGCATCTTGCTTGAGTGGTCACATTCCTTCTCCTCTGTGTCAGAGCTCCCTCTGTCTCCCTCTTATAAGGACACTTGTGACTGCATTTAGGGCCCAGCTGGATCATCCCAGATAATCTCCCATCAAGAGCCTAAATCTGAGCCCACAGCAAAGTCTCTCTTGCCATACACGGCAGCATTTACAGATTCTGGGGATTAGACCTGGATATCTTTGTAGGTCATTGTTTAGCCTGCACAGAATCATGGAGTAAACCCTGGGGGACACACACTCTGATTTTGAGGTGTAGTTTATAGTTGTTTACTTGAAAGTGAGGCAGCCTCCAGATCTGCTTTTTGCAGTCCATTTCTTATTGTTCCAATTAGCCTGGTCTCAGCTGGGAAAACTATTTCGTTTTAAAAAATTAGAGATTAATTACTTTACAATATTGTGATGGTTTCTGCCATACATCAACATGAATTGGCATTAGGCATACATATGCCCCCTCTCTCTTGAACCCCACCTCCCACCTTCCTTCCCATCCCACCCCTCTAGGTTGTCACAGAGCACTGGCTTTGGGTTCCCTGTGGAATACGTGGAACTCCCCCTGGCTGTCAGTTTTATATATGGTAATGTATGTGTTCCAATGCTATTCTCTCATATCATCCCACCCTCTCCTTCCCCCACTGTGTTCAAAATGTCTCCTTGCCGCCCTGCAAGTAGGATCATCATTACTATCTTTCTAGATTCCAGGTGTATGCGTTAATATATGATATTTGTCTTTCTCTGGCTCTGAACTGATATTACTTCACTCTGGCTCTAGGTTCATGTACCTCATTAGAACTGACTCAAATGTGTTCCTTTTTATCGATGCGTAATATTCCATTGTGTGTATATGTACCACAACTTCCTTATCCATTCATCTGTCAATGGACATCTAGGTAGCTTCCATTGTACATTATTCCATTGCTACAATAGTCCTAGCTGTGGTAAACAGTGCTGCAGTGAATGCTGGGTGTCAGGAAGCATTTGACAGGAGGCTTCCTGTGTGCTGTTTTGGATCTTCAGGAATTCTCTGTTTCTTATTAATTCCTGCTGCTGCTGCTGCTGCGTCACTTCAGTCGTGTCCGACCCTGTGCGACCCCATAGACGGCAGCCCCCCAGGCTCTCCCATCCCTGGGATTCTCCAGGCAAGAACACTGGAGTGGGTTGCCATTGCCTTCTCCAATGCATGAAAGTGAAAAGTGAAAGTGAAGTCACTCAGTCGTGTCCGACTCTTCGCGACCCCATGGACTGCAGCCTACCAGGCTCCTCCGTCCATGGGATTTTCCAGGCAAGAGTACTGGAGTGGGTTGCCATTGCCTTCTCCGATTAATTCCTGAATACTCAGAAATTAGGAGGAGAGGCAAGCCTCTCCCGGGGGCTGAGGAATCCAGGCATTTCCTTCATTAGTTTTTCTATACAGTGATAAGTACCCTCTTCCTTTTTATGAACTATACGGTAAAAGTGATTATTTACAACTCTCTCTCTTTCATAGGGATGACCTCATGGTTCCTTGATAACTTGTAAGTTTTGATTTTATCTCTGCTGAAAATAGCTGCCTTGTAAGACAGTATAAATACTCACACAATGTTGAATAAAACACCTTTGCTCCATTAGAGCTCTGGTCCCCGTGTCTTTCTCTCTCTCTCTCTCTCCCTCCCTCTCTCTCTCTCTCTCTCTCTCTCTCTCGCTCCTCTTTTTCAGGCTGATCCTCTGGAGCACAGAGGCCCTCTGAGTTCACTTTCCTGCCCGGGCTTCTTAGACCCTCTCAAGAAGGCGCTCTGCACCTTCACCCCATTGAGAGGGCGCCTGAGGCCTTCGTGAACCAGAGCAACCCCCGTGCAGGGGCTTTATTGGTTTTCTGCATAAACCAAGGAATATCAGCCTCTTTCTCTCTCCTTTACTTTCTTATCGATCAACTCCAGACCACCAGGTTCCGGTCCATTAAAGGACCTCAACAACTGGGGTACATGTGTCTTTTTCAATTCTGGGGAAACCTACTTCTTGATTCTGGCTTTTATTATCAAACAACAGTAATTCTTACTTCTTACCTGCTAGTGCTAGAACTCATTCTCTCTCCCTGTCTTCTTTCTACCCCTCTAACCCACCAAATTCTGTGTCTTCAGTCACCTTGGTGGTTGTCTGTTCTATGCTGGAATAACATTCTTAGGCATGCTATGGCCTGGGGTCTGGACAGAGTGGGCAAGGGAGGGGAGTGGAATAGTCATTTAAGCCCAATTATCAGATTCCTGTCACCTCTATAAAGCATCCTCAGTCAATAGCAACTTGGGATGATACTGTATGAACCTTCAGATAGGGATTTGAAGATCAGTCTCCACATGGTCATTGACCAGAAAGAAGGCTGAACTTTTTGGTAGTTCCAAGAAATCCTCTGCAATCTCATTTCTTCCCCTGCCACTAATTCTTTTAATATATTGTTTCTACCTTTTTTTTTTCTTTAATGGACCATGAATCTTGGTCTGCATATTTATCATCCCCATCTTTTATCTTCCCCAAAAGAAGACTGTGAGCTTCTTTTTTTTAGAGTTAATTTTTTTAGAGCATTATGGAGGTCACAGCAAAACTGAGGGAAAGGTACAGAGATTTCCCATATATCCCCTGCACCCCCCATACATGTATCAGATCAGATCAGATCAGATCAGTCATTCAGTCGTGTCCGACTCTTTGCAACCCCATGAATCGCAGCACGCCAGGCCTCCCTGTCCATCACCAACTCCCGAAGTTCACTCAGACTCAGGTCCATCGAGTCAGTGATGCCATCCAGCCATCTCATCCTCTGTCGTCCCCTTCTCCTCCTGCCCCCAATCCCTCCCAGCATCAGAGTCTTTTCAAATGAGTCAACTCTTTGCATGAGGTGGCCAAAGTACTGGAGTTTCAGCTTTAGCATCATTCCTTCCAAAGAAATCCCAGGGCTGATCTCCTTCAGAATGGACTGGTTGGATCTCCTTGCAGTCCAAGGGACTCTCAAGAGTCTTCTCCAACACCACAGTTCAAAAGCATCAATTCTTCAGCGCTCAGCTTTCTTCACAGTCCAACTCTCACAACCATACATGACCACAGGAAAAACCATAGCCTTGACTAGACGAACCTTTGTTGGCAAAGTAATGTCTCTGCTTTTGAATATGCTATCTAGGTTGGTCATAACTTTCCTTCCAAGGAGTAAGCAAGCGTCTTTTAATTTCATGGCTGCAGTCACCATCTGCAGTGATTTTGGAGCCCAGAAAAATAAAGTCTGACACTGTTTCCACTGTTTCCCCGTCTATTTCCCATGAAGTGATGGGACCGGATGCCATGATCTTCATTTTCTGAATGTTGAGCTTTAAGCCAACTTTTTCACTCTCCACTTTCACTTTCATCAAGAGGCTTTTGAGTTCCTCTTCACTTTCTGCCATAAGGGTGGTGTCATCTGCATATCTGAGGTTATTGATATTTCTCCCGGCAATCTTGATTCCAGCTTGTGCTTCTTCCAGTCCAGCGTTTCTCATGAGGTACTCTGCATAGAAGTTAAATAAGCAGGGTGACAGTATACAGCCTTGACATACTCCTTTTCCTATTTGGAACCAGTCTGTTGTTTCATGTCCGGTTCTAACTGTTGCTTCCTGACCTGCATACAAATTTCTCAAGAGGCAGATCAGGTGGTCTGATATTCCCATCTCTTTCAGAATTTTCCACAGTTTATTGTGATGCACACAGTCAAACGCTTTGGCATAGTCAATAAAGCAGAAATAGATGTTTTTCTGGAACTCTCTTGCTTTTTCTATGATCCAGCGGATGTTGGCAATTTGATCTCTGGTTCCTCTGCCTTTTCTAAAACCAGCTTGAACATCAGGAAGTTCACAGTTCACATATTGCTAAAGCCTGGCTTGGAGAATTTTGAGCATTACTTTACCAGCATGTGAGATGAGTGCAATTGTGCGGTAGTTGGAGCATTCTTTGGCATTGCCTTTCTTTGGGATTGGAATGAAAACTGCCCTTTTCCAGTCCTGTGGCCACTGCTGAGTTTTCCAAATGTGCTGGCATATTAAGTGCAGCACTTTCACAGCATCATCTTTCAGGATTTGGAATAGCTCAACTGGAATTCTATCACCTCCACTAGCTTTAATCAACATGCCCCACTAGAGTGCTACATTTGTTGCAATCAGTGAACCCACACTGATAAATTAGATCACTCAGAGTCCATAGTCTGCATTAGGGTTCACTCTTGCTGCTCTGCATTCTATAGGTTTGCATGTGTAATGGACATGTGTCCACCATTGCAGTATCACAGAGTAGTTTCATTGCCCAAAAAAACCCTCTGTGCTCTGCCTGTTTATCTTCCTCCCGGCCCCCCGAAACCTTGTTAATCATTGATCCTTTTACTATGTGCATAGTGAGCTCATTTTTTCCCTCTCTCTCCCAGTAAACCGATCATCTGGGGTCATCCTGGGAGTACGTGGCCTCTGTGGAAGCCTGTGAACCGCCTGGAATCACAGCGGCCCTGGCTACGTCACGTGCACAAAGATAGAGGCTGCCATCCAGGGACACCTGGGAAATCAGAGGGAGCTTGTGACTGTCATCTGTAGACCTGACAGCCAAGCGTGTGGCCCTGGGGAAAGCCCTTCAGATGGGTCTTTCCTTGTTGCATTTATATTTAGCTCAAATGAAAAGCCACATTTGTTTCCCTCAGTTGCAGGTACCAAACAATAGCAAAAAAAAGATAAGGAATCATTATTACTGTTTTCCTCATTAGGACATGTTGTCTTTGACTTTGGGACTACATGTCTCTGACAACTGACTTTCCTATACTTGGCCCAGGAATACATATAAACGTTTGTTGTATAAAATTGTATTGAAGAAAATTCAGAGGGAAAAGACTTGAATTCTGGTTCTCAGATTTTTAAAAATGTTTCTATATTTTATTTTTTACAGTTAAGAACTATTTCAAACATATTGACAGGGTAGAAAAAAAAAAAGACCACCATATGCCCTCCATCCAGATTAAATAGCTTTTAACATTTTCCCATTTACTTTAGACCACCTATAACAGAAGCCAGATTAAAAAAATATATGTAACTACCCACCATCTGCACTCCCCCTTCACTCTTATCCCTTCCCTTCTTCCCTCTGTAGAGGTATCTCTGCCTCCAGTTGATATATGTTGATCCTGTGTTTGATTCTGGACTTCTACTAAGCATCTGTAGGTCCAAAACAACAATTACTATCATTTTATGTACATTAAGAATTTACTTAAATGGAATTGTATTGTCTGTATTCTTTTGCATCTTGCTTTTCTTACTTGAGGATTTATTTCAGACATTTGTTCAACTTGTAAGGATACAGTATATACCTCATTCATTCATTCTAACCACAGCTTCAGTTGAGTTCAGTTCAGTTGCTTAGTTGTGTCCGACTCTTTGCAATCCCATGAATTGCAGCACGCCAGGCCTCCCTGTCCATCACCAACTCCTGGAGTTCACCCAAATTCATGTCCATTGAGTCAGTGATGCCATCCAGCCATCTCATCCTCTGTGGTCCCCTTCTCCTCCTGCTCCCAATCCCTCCCAGTATCAGAGTCTTTTCCAATGGGTCAACTCTTTGCATGAGGTGGCCAAAGTATTGGAGTTTCAGCTTGAGCATCAGTCCTTCTAAAGAACACACAGGACCGATCTCCTTTAGAATGGACTGGTTGGATCTCCTTGCAGTCCAAGGGACTCTCAAGAGTCTTCTCCAACACCACAGTTAAAAACCATCAATTCTTCAGCGCTCAACTTTCTTCTTTTTTTTTTTTCAGCTTTCTTCACAGTCCAACTTTCACATCCATACATGACCACTGGAAAAACCATAGCCTTGCCTAGACGGACCATTGTTGGCAAACTAATGTCTCTGCTTTTCAATATGCTATCTAGGTTTGTCATAACATTCCTTAAAGGAGTAAGTGTCTTTTAATTTCATGGCTGCAATCACCATCTGCAGTGATTTGGGAGCCCAAAAAAATAAAGTCTGACACTGTTTCCACTGTTTCCCCGTCTATTTCCCATGAAGTGAGGGGACCAGATGCCATGATCTTAGTTTTCTGAATGTTGAGCTTTAAGCCAACTTTTTTACTCTCCTCTTTCACTTTCATCAAGAGACTTTTTTAGTTCCTCTTCACTTTCTGCCATAAGAGTGTTGTCATCTGCATATCTGGGGTTATTGATATTTCTCCTGGCAATCTTGATTCCAGCTTGTGCTTCTTCCAGCCCAGCATTTCTCATGATGTACTCTGCATAGAAGTTAAATAAGCAGGGTGACAATATACAGCCTTGATGTACTCCTTTTCCTATTTGGAACCAGTCTGTTGTTCCATGTCCAGTTCTAACTGTTGCTTCCTGACCTGCATATAGGTTTCTCAAGAGGCAGGTCAGGTGGTCTGGTATTCCCATTTCTTCCAGAATTTTTCACTGTTTATTGTGATCCACACAGTCAAAGGCTTTGGCATAGTCAATAAAGCAGAAATAGATGTTTTTCTGGAACTCTTGCTTTTTCTATGATCCAGCGGATGTTGGCAATTTGATCTCTGGTTCCTCTGCCTTTTCTAAAACCAGCTTGAACATCTGGAAGTTCACGGTTCACATATTGCTGAACCCTGGCTTAAAGAATTTTGAGCATTACTTTACTAGCATGTGAGATGAGTGCAATTGTGCGGTAGTTGGAACATTCTTTGGCATTGCCTTTCTTTGGGATTGGAATGAAAACTGCCCTTTTCCAGTCCTGTGGCCACTGCTGAGTTTTCCAAATGTGCTGGCATATTGAGTGCAGCACTTTCACAGCATCATCTTCCAGAGTTTGAAATAGCTCAACTGGAATTCCATCACCTCCACTAGCTTTGTTTGTAGTGATGCTTTCTAAGGCCCACTTGGCTTCACATTCCAGGATGTCTGGCTCTAGGTGAGTGATCACACCATCATGATTATCCTGGTCATGAAGGTCTTTTTTATACAGTTCTGTGTATTCTTGCCATCTCTTCTTAATATCTTATGCTTCTGTTAGGTCCATACAATTTCTGTCCTTTATCAAGCCCATCTTTTCATGAAATATTCTCTTGGTATCTCTAATTTTCTTGAAGAAATCTCTAGTCTTTCCCATTCTGTTGTTTTCCTCTATTTCTTTGCATTGATCACTAAAGAAAGCTTTCTTATCTCTCCTTGCTATTCTTTGGAACTCTGCATTCAGATGCTTATATCTTTCCTTTTCTCCTTTGCTTTTCGCTTCTCTTCTTTTCACAGCTATTTGTAAGGCCTCCCCAGACAGCCATTTTGCTTTTTTGCATTTCTTTTCCATGGCAATGGTCTTGATCCTTGTCTCCCATACAATGTCATGAACCTCTGTCTGTGGTTCATCAGGCACTCTATCAGATCTAGTCCCTTAAATCTATTTCTCACTTCCACTGTATAATCATAAGGGATTTTATTTAGCTCATACTTGAATGGTCTAGTGGTTTTCCCTACTTTCTTCAATTTAAGTCTGGATTTGGCAATAAGGAGTTCATGATCTGAGCCACAGTCATCTCCCGGTCTTGTTTTTGCTGACTGGATAGAGCTTCTCCATCTTTGGCTACAAAGAATAGAATCAATCTGATTTCAGTGTTGACCATCTGGTGATGTCCATATATAGAGTCTTCTCTTGTGTTGTTGGAAGAGGGTGTTTGCTATGACCAGTGTGTTCTCTTGGCAAAACTCTATTAGCCTTTGCCCTGCTACATTCCGTATTCCAAGGCCAAATTTGCCTGTTACCCCAGGTGTTTCTTGACTTCCTCCTTTTGCATTCCAGTCCCCTATAATGAAAAGGACATCTTTTTGGGGTGTTAGTTCTAAAAGGTCTTGTAGGTCTTCATAGAACCGTTCAACTTCAGCTTCTTCAGTGTTACTGATTGAGGCATAGGCTTGGATTACTGTAATATTGAACGGTTTGCCTTGGAAACGAACAGAGATCATTCTGTCGTTTTTGAGATTGCATCCAAGTACTGCATTTCGGATTCTTTTGTTGACCATGATGGCTACTCCATTTCTTCTAAGGGATTCCTGCCCACAGTAGTAGATTTAATGGTCATCTGAGTTAAATTCATCCATTCCAGTCCATTTCAGTTCGCTGATTCCTAGAATGTCGACATTCACTCTTGCCATCTCCTGTTTGACTACTTCCAATCTGCCTTGATTCATGGACCTGACATTCCAGGTTCCTATGCAATATTGCTCTTTACAGCATCGGACCTTGCTTCTATCACCAGTCACATCCACAACTGGGTCTTGTTTTTGCTTTGGCTCCATCCCTTCATTCTTTCTGGAGTTATTTCTCCACTGATCTCCAGTAGCATATGGGGCACCTACCGACCTGGGGAGTTCCTCTTTCAGTGTCCTATCATTTTGCCTTTTCATAATATTCACAACCACAGCTGAGCATACCACAATTTCTCCATTTTTCTTTGGAGGGACAGTCAGTTGCGTTTCTGTGGTTGTTGGTGTGAACGTGCTTCTGCATGTATCTTTGTGCACCTGTACATAGTTTCTTTAGTGCTGACACCAAGGAGTGGAATTGGTAAGTAGTAGGGAATATATGCTTTCCTTTCCTTGATATTGACAAATTGCTCTCCCAAGTGGTTATACCAATTCACATTCCTACCAGATTCCAAATTTCTATTTTCCTACATCCTCACCATCCTTTGTGAGACTTAAGTTTTTCCAGTCTGACAGATGTAAAGGCATTTTATTGTCTTAATTTACATTTCCCTGATTATATATAGGCTTAAGCACTTTTATATGTTTGCTAGCCAGGAATGTGTCTGCGTGTATGTGTGTGTGTGAGTGAGAGAGAGAGAGAGAGAAAGAGAGAGACTAGTTCTAATCTTTTGCTCCTTTGAAAATGCTGGTTTATCCTTTTCTTATACATTTATAACTGTCCTTTATTTACTCTGGTTATTATTTGAATTGCAAATATCTTCTCCTGAACTGTATCTAGACTTTTTATTTTGTTTATGATTTCCTCTGTTATAAATAATTTCTAAAACTTAATGTAATCAAAATCATAGATCTTTTAAAGATTTGGGGGTATTTGTTCTTTATTTAATAAATCTGTTCATGATTCTACATCCAAGATATTCTCCCATATTGTTTCTTAAAAATTCTAAAATTTTGTTCTTCGCATTTAAATTTTTGTCCATCTGGAATTTACTTTTGCTTATATGGTGAAGTAGGAATCTAATTTTATCTTTTTCCAAATAGAAAGTTGAGTGTTTCAGCACTTTGTAAGGATAGTCCAGCCTTTCTCAGTGTTTGAAATGCCAGTTCTGTTAGATACAAGTTCCCATGCATAAATGGGTCAGTTCTTAGACTCTCTATATCATTCTCTGGGTCCATTTGTTTATCCCTGTGCTATAAAGTAATTTTGATATTTTTATAGCTAATAACTACACTTAGCAGTTGATATAGTGAGTCCCTCATTCTTTGTCCTCAAATTTGTCTTTTTGTTTGTTTGTTTTCCAGCTTTACTGAGATATAATTGATAATATTTTTAAGTTGTACAACATGATGATTACATATATATGTGTGTTTATACACATATAGTCAAATGATTACCACAATAATGTTAGTTACCACATCCATCACCTCACATAGCTACCATTTGTGTGTGTGTGTTGAGACATTTAAGATTTACTCTCAGCAATTTCAGATATATAATATAGCACTGTTGATTATAGACTCATATTTGTTTTGACTTCCAGTAGTCATTATTCTTCCAATATTTAGGATTAGCTATTGGATTCCTATGAAAAATGCTATTGGAATTGATAACAATAGTGCATGACAATAGACTAATATGAAGAAATGCTGCAATTTGTATACAATGGAGTCTTCCCAGTCAGAAATATGCCTTTCTACATAGGCCTTCTTGATAAATGATATATTTATATTATTTAATAGATTTATACATTTCCCTGTAAAGACTGTTTACATTTTGTTAGCTATATTGTTGGAGAAGGAAATGGCAACCCACTCCAGTGTTCTTGCCTGGAGAATCCAAGGGACGGGGGAGCCTGGTGGGCTGCCGTCTCTGGGGTCGCACAGAGTCGGACACGCCTGAAGTGACTTAGCCGAAACTGTATTGTGAAGTTTTTATAGTGCTCATGAATACCATAAATAGTATCTTTTTGAAAATTGTGTTTTCTAAATTTGTTGTGGGCTTCCCAGGCAGTGCTAGTGGTAAAGAACCCACCTGCCAATGCAGGAGACTGAGAGGTGGGTTCCATCCCTGGGTCAAGAAGATCCTTTGGAGAAGGGCACGGCAACCACTCCAGTATTCTTGCTGAGAGAATCCCAGGGACAGGGGGCCTGGCAGGCTACAGTCCATAGGGTCAGGAACAACTGAAGTGACATAACACCATACACACAAACATTTGTTGCAAATATTCGAGAACCATTTTTAAAAATCCATTTTAAATTAGATAACTTGTTAATTTCCTTATTTCTTCTAATAGTTGCCTATTCTCTTCTCTTGGAATTTTGAAGATAGTATCCATAAATAATGATACTCATTTTTCATTGTGAATCTTTAATAATTTTATTTCTTCTTATTGTCATTACTTCATCAGATAGTACTTAAAAAGTACCAGTGAATAAGGACTTTTGAGAATAGTTATCCTTGTCTCCTTCCTGAACATGAGTGGAATTATTTTAGAGATACACTGAGCAAAATTTCCACTATAAATTAATAGTAGATGAAATGTATTGAGTAATTCTTTTTATTCCTAGTATGCTAAGGGAATTTGCTTATGAATGGGTATTGAACTTTATTAATATATTTTTTGCATCTTTTGAGGTGATTACATGTTATTTCTTATTTATCATGTGTGCAGCAAATTACATGAATAGCTTTCCTATTGTATTCTATTTTTAAGCTTTCATTCCTTGAGTAACCCAATGTGGTTATGATGTATTATTTTAACACTGCTAGGTTCAGTTTGCTAATGTTTGATTTCAAAATTGTATATATTTTTTAACAAATGAAATTCTCCTATATTTTGTGTTTTTTTGTAATGTTTCTTCCAATTTCTGTTGTCAAGTTTATATTATTATCACATAATGAGTTGGAAAACATGTCTCTCTTTTTTTTTTTTTCTTTTTTCTGGGACAGATTGCAAAAGATAGTAATATCCATTTTCCTTGAAAGTTGGGAAAAAATTTACCCACAAAACTCCCTGAGGTGTCAACTCTTTTTTTGGGGATAGATTTTTAAATTACTGATTAAATACTTAAAAGGCCATATGTCCATTCCGTTCATCTTTTTTTTTTTTTTTTGAGTTTTATTTTCTGTATGTGTTTCCATTTCACCTAAAATATCAATATTATTACAATAAAGTCAAACACAGTAGTCCCATGACTTGGTAAATATATATTATGTCTATGGTTACATCTTTTTATTTTTTCTTTCCCAGAATGGTTCATTTATACCATCTTCCTTTTTCTTCTGATCTTTTGCCTTTATTGGCTGCCCCAGTTGTTTGTTTTTCTACTTTGTTAATTTTTGTCCTTATCTGTATCTTCTCTCCTTTGTCTTTTCTTGGGTTCACACATAATTTTTTTCTGACTTCTTTAATTAGATGTGTTCATTATTCCTCAAATTTTCTTCTTTTCGGGTTTAGTATGTGTGTATATGTGTGTCTCTGACTCTTTGGACCCCATGGACTATAGTCCTCTAGGCTCCTCTGTTCATGGGATTTTTCAGGCAAGAATACTGGAGTAGGTTGCCATTTCCCTCTCCAAGGGACCTTCCTAACCCAGGGATTGCCCACTGTTTCCTGTATCTTCTTTCATTGGCAGGCAGGTTCTTTACCACTGAGCAACCTGAAGTGTAAGAGAGTGTTGATTGCTCAGTTGTGTCCGACTTTTCCACTCCATGGACTCTAACCCACTAGGCTCCTCTGTCTATGGGATTATCCAGGCAAGAATACTGGAGTGGGTAGCCATTTCCTACTCCAGGTGATCTTCCTGACCCAGTGTTCAAATCCACATCTTTTTGTATCTCCTTCATTGGCAGGCAGGTTCTTTACCACTGTGCCACATCCATAATGTTCTCTCTCATTGCACTTATTTAGCTACATCTCACAATTTTGATATGCAGTTTTTCCCTGATCATGCAACTCTAGATACTTTAAATTTTTCTTTATGACTTCTATTTTAACCTATTAATAGTTCAAAAGTATTTGAAATTTTCCAAGCATCTGCTTCCATTTTTTGTAGTTACATTTTTGTAATTTGCTTTCAGTTTAGTAGCATTTTGAAAGGGAATGTGTTCCGTATGATATTGATTCATTTATTACTGTTAGATACTTGCTTTGTGGTCAAGCATGTGGTCATTTAAAAATAAATTCAATCTGTACCCTCTAATTGTTAGATATAGGAAATTTCATGTTGAAGTTATTAAATGTGTTGTTTAAATTTTTTATTTTGTTGTTCAGTTGCTAAGTTGTGTTCAACTCTGCAACCCCATGGACTATAGAAGCCCAGACTACTCTGTCCTCCATTATCTCCCAGAGTTTGCTCAAATTCATGTCCACTGGATTGATGATGCTATCTAACCATCTCATCCTCTGCTACCCTCTTCTCTTCCTGCTTTCAATCTTTTCCAGCATCAGGGTCTTTTCCAAAAAGTTGGTTCTTTGCATCAGGCGGCCAAAGTATTGGCGCTTCAGCTTCAGTATTAGTCCTTCCAATGAATATTCAGGGTTGACATCCTTTAGGATTGACTGGTTTAGTCTCTCTGCAGTCTGAGGGACTCTTAAGAGTCTTCTCCAGCACAATTCAAAGCACTGTAAGTTTACTAATTATTTTGTTTGCTTGAGCTATTTAAAATTGAGCATTGTGTTAAAATATCTCATTATGATGGTGGATTTCTTGATTTTATTTTTCCCATTATGGTCATTTCTGGTTCATATATTTTGAGACTATTGTCTTAAAAGTCAACAATTTCAGAACATTTTGATCTTTCTGATGGACAATTCTTGGCCTATTTGTATAGTAATTCTTCCTTTGTTTCCACTCTTTCCTCTAGGAACTAAACCAGTCCAGAGGATTCTGCCATCATTGCCCATACACATTCCCACTGTTCTAGGATTAAGATTTAGACTGTACCTCTGAGAAGCTTTTGTTCACTTTTATTGAGATTTTCAGCCACTAATACTCTTTATGATTCCACTCATGTGCCCCATTGCTTGCGGCCCACAGCTTTGGGGGAGCATTTCCACTTATTTTATGACTCAACTTTTAGCTGTCTCCCTGTTTTGCTAAAATTGGAGGTCAACTTTTAGTTTTCATTCTTCTTGATGCTTTGGGATGCAGAAAACACCAGTTTTTGCTGTCATCTTCACACCAGAATTTCAACATAATGAAACCTCAAGTGAATCAGTATCTTCGCCTGCCTCCTGAGCATTGCCTGCCTCCTTTCATTCTAACCATTCTTTCTTGTATTATATGCTTTTGTCTAGTATTATATTTTGTCTAGTATTTTAGTTTTTATAATCCCCCAAGCAAAGCATCATTCTGTTGGTTTGTGATCATTGTTCATTTAGACTTCCACAGGTATTTATCAGTCACTCCATTTGCCTTTGGCTCTGGCTTCCCATGATTTCTCTCAGAGAAGGAGGGATTTCGGAATTCTTTCAGCAGGGGGCCTGTGAACTGGCCATTATTTCAACCTTGGCTTACCTGACTATATCTAGTTTGCTTTCACTCTTGAATTTTAGTTTAGCTGAGAACAGAATTCTAAAGGGTCATTTATTTTTCTTCAGCATTTTGAAGTTATTTTTTAATTAGTTTTCTTTTATTGCTACTAATAAATTAGCTAGAAGTTTAATTTATGGTTTCCCAAACATTTTTTGATTTTGCAACCTTATAAATAAAACCAATTTTGATTCCACCCCTCTAGTGTGTGTAATATATAAATACACATAATATATATTAATGTCCTCCTCAGTCATGTCTGATTGTTTGTGACCCCAGGGACTTTAGCCTGCCAGGCTCCTCTGTTCATGGCATTTTCCAGGCAAGCATACTGAAATAGGTTGCCATTTCCTCCTCCAGGGGATCTTCCTAACCCAGTGATTGAACTTGTGTTCCCTACATCTCCTGCATTGAAGGCGGATTCTTTTTTAACTGCTGAGCCACTGGAGAAGCCCCATATATTACTGTGTATATTAGTAAGTTTGTATGTATTAATGTACTAGTATGTACAAAATCGGAGAAGGCGATGGCACCCCACTCCAGTACTCTTGCCTGGAAAATCCCATGGACGGAGGAGCCTGGTGGGCTCCAGTCCATAGGGTCGCTAAGAGTCGGGCATGACTGAGCGACTTCACTTTCACTGTTCACTTTCATGCATTGGAGAAGGAAATGGCAACCCACTCCAGTGTTCTTGCCTGGAGAATCCCAGGGACGGTGGAGCCTGGGGGGCTGCCGTCTATGGGGTTGCACAGAGTCGGACACGACTGAAGCGACTTAGCAGCAGCAGCAGCAGCATGTACAAAATACAACATATATAAAATACAAACAGACTGCATACGTGAAAGAAATATTTTAAAAGCTAAATTTGTCCGAATATATAAAAAACATTTTGCTTTTACTAAATTAATAGTTATAATTAATAATACTTTAAGTTATTAAGTATGGATAAATATATGCTTCATTGGTTTTAAATATCTTGATTGACACTTGATTTAACATGCTCTAAAATAAAGCAATAGGAAGATCTGGTTACATGTTTGGCTAATTTTGAAACTTAGTTTTAGGGATTATAACAGCTAATAGCAAGAACAAAAAAATCTAGACCCCTGTGGATACAAATGGAGGCAACAGTAGTAGCTCTTACTAAGTCAAAATACTCATTTTTTATTCCCATTTGTCAATTACGTAAAAGTTTTATTTAAATTCTGTTATTACATTTCTAGTTCTCCTGATGTCAATCAATTACTTTTACAAACTATTTGGAACTTGTTGCATTTTTGCACATTTAACGTATGTGTTTAACTCACTAAAACTCTTTATCTGTAAGAGCTATAAACGGGTTAGGAACTTCTGTGTCCAAATTTTGTATTTGTTCTTTTTTTGTAAATGCACAGCTATGAGGTGTTTCCCCTGCAGAAGTGACATCCTTACCTTGTTTTGGTGACAAATGATCACATAATTATAGAAAATGCCTTGACATCCCTAACAGCTAGAACCGTTTCTGTTAGTTCTCTGTGTCACTTCAGGGAAAACACTTCCATTCTCCGTACCATTCCCTTGTCCTACCAGCTCCTAAGGTACTCCCACACATTCCTAACCCACCCTAGGAGAGCAGAAAATCCAGGGTCTTGGGAGTTGTGGTTACACGAATCAATGCACATCCACATGGCAGAACATGGTGCAGCCATAAAGAAATGAGGATGTTCAGTGTGTGCTGGTATGAGTGGGTTTCCAACATGTCATTTAAAGACAACAGAAAGGGAAAGAAGGGTGCATGAAATATGATTTCT
The DNA here is from genome assembly GCF_029407905.1 of Bubalus kerabau. Lineage (NCBI taxonomy): Eukaryota > Metazoa > Chordata > Mammalia > Artiodactyla > Bovidae > Bubalus > Bubalus kerabau. The sequence goes on from NC_073645.1 coordinate 15,314,972, forward strand.
TCTGCATAAATTTTAAGAAGATAGATCAATGTATAGTTGTTAGTAGAAACAATTGGAGAATGGGGAGAATCAGTGGTTAAGTGTTCACAGTGGTTATTAACAGACATGGACGAGGGACTAAGGAGTAAAACCTTTCTTTTTCCTTCTTTCTTTTTTTTTTTTGCAACTATTTTTAAGTATCTGAATTGGGCAATTCAGGACAAATATTCCATGCTACTGCTGCTGCTAAGTCGCTTCAGTTGTGTCCTACTCTGTGTGACCCCATAGACAGCAGCCCACCAGGCTCCCCCGTCCCTGGGATTCTCCAAGCAAGAACACTGGAGTGGGTTGCCATTTACTTCTCCAATGCATGAAAGTGAAAAGTGCAAGTGAAGTCACTCAGTCATGTCCGACTCTTAGCAGCCCCACGGACTGCAGCCCACCAGGCTTCTCTGTCCATGGGATTTCCCAGGCAAGAGTACTGGAGTGGGGAAATATTCCATACATACATATATATATGAATGTCATATACTTATGTGTATGTATGTAAGCATACATATGTATAACACATACACTATATAGTATATTGGGATTATACATGTTATATATAATCTATATTATATATAGAACAGAAAATTATATATATAACAGAATGGTGGTGGTGATTTAGTCCACTAAATCTTGTCTAACTCTTGTGACCCCATAGACTAGAGCCTGCCATGCTCCTCTGTCCATGGGATTTTCTAGACAAGAATACTGGAGTGGGTTGCCATTTCCTTCTCCAGGGGATCTTCCCAACACAGGGATCTAACCCAGGTCTCCTGAATTGCAGGCGGATTCTTTACCAACTGAGCCACCAGGGAAGCCAACGGGATAATGCATACTACATATATACACAGCAGGAGTTTTCTGTGCAGGATAACTGAAAACCATTTTTTTTTCTGGCTTATTTTCTTCTTTATACTTTTCTATTTTAAACATTTTAGGGAAAAATTGTGGAAAACAAAAGGTCTCTTAGTACACCTGTACTGGTTTCCTAGAAGTGCAGTAAGGAAGGACTACAAACTGGAAGGCCTGAGGCTTACACAAGAGGAATTTGTGGTCTCACAGATTTGGTGGCTAGAAGACTGAGATTAAGGTGTGCGTGGGGTAGGTTCCTTCAGAGGTCTGTGAGGAAAGAAGCTTTTCCAGGCCTCTCTCTCTTGCACTTTTTGAGAAGTATTTGAATATGGTAACCCAGTGGGTTCTGTATTCACAGATTCAACCTACCACAGTAAAAAATATTCTGAAAAAAGAATCCAGAAAATTCCAAAAAGCAAAACTTGAATTTTCTGCACTTTGGCAATATTTCATATAGTATTTACATTGTATTTTCAACTATTTCCACAAAATTTACATTGCTTTAGTTGTTATAAGTAATCTAGAGGTGATGTAAAGTATACAGGAGGTTTTAAGATTATATGCAAACTATGACATTTTATGTAAGAGAGATCAAATTGCCAACATCCGCTGGATCATCGAAAAAAGCAAGAGAGTTCCAGAAAAACATTTATTTCTGCTTTATTGGCTATGCCAAGGCTTTGACTGTGTGGATCACCAAAAACTGTGGAAAATTCTGAAAGTGATGGGTATACCAGACCACCTGATCTGCCTCTTGAGAAACCTATATGCAGGTCAGGAAGCAACAGTTAGAACTGGACATGGAACAACAGACTGGTTCCAAATAGGAAAAGGAGTGCATCAAGGCTGTATATTGTTACCCTGCTTATTTAACTTCTATGCAGAGTACATCATGAGAAACACTGGGCTGGATGAAGCACAAGCTGGAATCAAGATTGCCAGGAGAAATATCAATAACTTCAGATATGCAGATGACACCACCCTTATGGCAGAAAGTGAAGAAGAACTAAAGAGCCTCTTGATGAAAGTGAAAGAGGAGAGTGAAAAAGTTGGCTTAAAGCTCAACATTCAGAAAACTAAGATTATGGCATCCAGTCCCATTACTTCACGGGAAATAGATGGGGAAACAGTGGCTGACTTTTATTTTTTTGAGCTCCAATATCACTGCGGATGGTGACTGCAGCCATGAAATTAAAAGATGCTTACTCCTTAGAAGAAATTATGACCAACCTAGATAGCATATTAAAAAGCAGAGACATAACTTTGTCAACAAGGTCCGTCTAGTCAAGGTCATGGTTTTTCCAGTGGCCATGTATGGATGTGAGAGTTGGACTATAAAGAAAGCTGAGCGTGAATTGATGGTTTTTAACTGTGGTGTTGGAGAAGACTCTTGAGAGTCCCTTGGACTGCAAGGAGATCCAACCAGTCTATCCTAAAGGAGATCAGTCCCGGGTGTTCATTGGAAGGACTGATATTGACATTGAAACTCCCATACTTTGGCCACCTGATGAGAAGAGCTGACTCATTTGAAAAGACCCTGGGAAAATTTGAGGGCAGGAAAGATTGCTGGGAAAGATTGAGGGCAGGAGGAGAAGGGGACGACAGAGGATGAGGTGGTTGGATGGCATCACCAACTCAGTGGACATGGGTTTGGATAGAAGCCGGCAGTTGCTGATGGATAGGGAGGCCTGGCGTGCTGCGATTCATGGGGTCACAAAGAGTCGGACACCACTGAGCGACTGAACTGAACTGAGTATCTGCAGATTTGGGTGTGGGAAGTGGTCCTAGAACCAATCCCCTGAGGATATCAAGGGATAACTGTACTTAACATGACAGGATTTCACAGGAGAGGAGAAAATAAATGGAGACACTTTCTGGAGGGGGTGACATTGAATCTCATTCTTGAAGTGTAAGTTATCTTCATTCTTTGTCAGGGAGAAGAATTAATTTCACAACTCCCTCCTTTATTTCTCTGGATTAATATGGGGGAAAGAATGATCTGGAATGACCAGGACACTCAGGAGGTAACTCTTTGTGACCCCATGGACTGTAACCCACCAGGCTCCTCTGTTCATGGGATTCTCCAGGCAAGAATACTAGAGTGGGTTGCCATTCCCTTCTCCAGGGGATCTTCCCAATCCAGGGATTGAACCTGCTTCTCCTCTATTGGCAGGTGGGTTCTTTATCATCTGAGCTACCATGGAAGCCCTTTATTTCATGCAGTGAATATAAATTGGGATACAACAGATGACACCAAAGTAAGTGAGTAGATGTAGGGCACTCAAGAAAGAAGTTGCATGTACCCAGAATGGTTCTCTAGTGGAAATCATCTCTGCACCCTCAGGTAAGGGCATCCCTGGGGGAAACTGAGGCAGAATCACAAAAGGGTGTCATTGGGTAGGCTATTGGGTTAAACCAATTCTCCCCACCAGGGAGAAACCTTGGTGGGGTATGGGTGAGGCCTAGAGGAAGAGCGTTATGAGCAATAGCACTCCTATGGGGGAGAAATGAAACCCCAACACAGGAAGGGGAGTTCCTTTCTAAAAGACAAACCACTCACAATGGGGGAAACAAAGGCACAGGGGGAGAATACACTTACTTTTATGAGGAAGATCTGATTCCCCAGAGTGGCACTTTGCAACCATATTTTCACAGGGCCACAAAGTTCAGGCCCCAAAACCTGGGGTCAAGAGTATGAGAATTTTGGCCCAAGATAAATAAACCTGGCCTCTGCAGCTGACACCACTCTGGAAATTTGCATGTTGAAAGAATGTGAGCACTTGAGACTATTTCTAGTTCCAGCTGCTCTGCGGTATTAGTAAAGGTCTAATTGCTAAAACCATATGCAGTGGACATGGTGTTCATTTTCCTGACACATGGAAAATGTGGTTTGGAGACTGAGCTGTCAGGCCCAAATCACCTTCAGATCCTGCCTATTGCTAGCACATTTCATCACCGGGCAGGACTCACTAAGCTCGGTTGATGGCCTCATTACAGCTATTTGTATCCTGACACTGGAGCTGACATGACAGGTTGGCATTCCTGTCAAAGAAACCCCAGCACCAGCGCCCTTCCAGCCCCATTTCCCAGGGGATGCAGTGTGGACAGATTCTATCATGTCATCACACCTGAAGAAGGAGTGATCTGTCCAGCTTTGAGATCATGTTCCTAGGGCGTCTCCTGACTCTCACCTGGCAATTTCATATAAAGGAGGCCACCTTGTAACTTAGAGACAGGCTTCCTGTGCAAATAGAGGCAGGTGAGAATGGTGGGGCAGTAGTCACATGGCTCTTCAATCTGCCATGGCTCTTCAGGGACAGACACAAGTCTCCACGTCTTAGGAGACAGCTTGCTCTTCCAGCCCTGCCCGACCATACCCACAAGTTGTGGTTGCCATCTCTCCTCCAAATCTAAATGTATCTTACTACCTTACTGCTTCATGGTACCACAATTCAGATTCACAAAGCTAATCATTAGTTGTCCCATACCAAAAGCATCAAAGCTCATATATTTAAAAAATTTGTGTTTTGTATTGGAGTATTATTAATTAACAATGCTGTGTTCATTTCATGTGTACTTCAAAGTGATTCAGTAACACATATCCAAGTCTCTATTCTTTTTCAAATTCTTTTCCCATTTAGGTTATTACAGAATATTGGGCAGAGTTCCCTGTGCTATGCAGTAGGTCCTGGTTGGCTATCTGTTTTAAATATAGCAGTGTGTAGATGTCAATCCCAAACCCCAATCTATCCTTCCCCCTCTCCCTTTCCCCCAGTAACCATAAATTCATTCTCTAAGTCTGTGAGTTTGTTTCTATTTTGTAAATAAGTTCATTTATATCATTTTGTAAAGATTCTGCATGTAAGCAATATCATATAATGGTGCTGGTGGTAAAGTGAAGTGGCTCAGTTGTGTCTGACTCTTTGTGACCCCATGGACTGCAGCCTACCAGGCTCCTCTATCCATGGGATTTTCCAGGCAAGGGTACTGGAGTGGGTTGCCATTTCTTGTCAATGCAGGTTAGACATAAGAGATGCAGGTTCGATCCCTGGGTCAGGAAGATCCCCTGGAGGAGGGCATGGCAACCCACTCCAGTATTTTTGCCTGGAGAATCCCACGGATAGAGGAGCCTGGTGGCTACAGTCCACAGGGTCACACACAGTAGGACACAACTGAAGCAACTTAGCACTTAGCATATCTGACTCGAAGTCCATACATTTATAATTTACTACTAGGTCCAATACTTTGGCCACCTGATGTGACGAACTGACTCATTCTGATGCTGGGAAAGATTGAAGGCAGGAGGAGAAGGGGATGACAGAGGATGAGATGGTTGGATGGCATCACCGACTCAATGGACATGAGTTTGAGTAAACTCCAGGAGTTGGTGATGGACAGGGAGGCCTGGCGTGCTGCAGTCCATGGGGTCAAAAAGAGTTGGATACAACTGAGGGACTGAACTGACTGACTAGATCCAAGCTTTTATGAGGAATTCCTCTTCCTAATTTGACTCACTTTTAATTTGTTTTTCTGGCTTGTCAAGGGAGTACCTAGCTAGGGCTTCATTCCCTATTGGACTTTCCATGAAGGCCTTGGACTTCAGTGGGTTAAATGATTCTTATGAGAGGGTAAGAAATATGTCCTGCTGATTTATTGGCCCAGACCCTGGGCATTGACAAGCTGTATGACATAGTGATAATGAGCCTGAATTTCACAGTCGGCCTACCAGGGTAGTCCATACTGATTCCACTATTTATGCCTCATATGACCTTGTGCAAGTGTCTACAATAGTCTGTGCCTTGGATTTCTTATATGTAAGTCAGAAAAAATGATAGTATCTCTACGTAGGTTAGTTGTGAAAATTCAGTGCATTATCAAGTATAAAGTACTTTATAATAAATGTCAATCATTAGTATTGTCTCCACAGAAAAAAACGTGGTTAGATCAAGTAAAGTGGGGTCCCAGAAGCATCCTCTGGAACATGGGGGCTCAGGCCTACACCCTTTACCACAGGATACCCATTAAACAAATGCTGGATTTGCACACATGTTCTGCAACAGGGCTGGGCTGTTTTCCATGTAATCAGTGGATAGTGGGCATCAAATGGTTAAACAGAAAACTCAAGTCTGGTTCCCACTACTGGAGGAATAGATGTCTGATAATGCTAAACAGGAAGTCTAGTCTGGAAGAGGTTATTTACTGTAGAAGAGTCCTGGCCTCTGGTAGCCAGAAGCAGCTCAAAGAGAGACAGATACCCCTGATTTATAGTGATCTTGGCAAAGAGCTGGTGCAGATGAGGACAAGCTGTTCTTTAGTTAAGTGGGCAGCAGGAATTTTGCAGAACATTTGGGGGTGAGGGAGGGTTAGCAGTGCCCGAACCTGTGCAGTAGCCAGCAGGGATAGCTAAAGCAGTTAGGGATGAAGAATGTCATTTATGCCTAAGCTTAGAGGAATTCCTAGGGGGGACAACTGGTGTGGTTCACAGGTCAAGCCAATGATTGGTTTAGAGCCAGGATGACGAAAAAGGATTCAAATGTCATCTATGCAGAGACATCTGCTTGGAAGGGGCTCTTGAGCTCACTGTTTGAGGGCTGTGATGAATGAGGCTCCCAGACTCCTGAAAGAGATGTGAGCCGGCTTATTTCCCAGCTGCCAGCACATAGCCCTCAGGGCTCAGTCCTCTGGAATTGCCTTGGCGGAGGGGCCTCGCTCAGGGTCACACTCCTTCCCAGGACACCTGATCCAGTGCCTGTATTCATGTAGGGGTACAGAAGTCTAGCCCTTTCGCCCCAACTCAGGACAGTCCTGAAGGTGTCTGGTCTATAGAACCCCTCACAAAATCAGCCAAGACTCCAGAGGTGACTACATTGAGGCCTGATCTGTCTCTCTGCCCAACTCCTTCCATAGATGTGACTCCAAGAGCACTCCCTCAGAGAAGCTCTGTGTGTGAGTGTCCACCTCAGAATCTCCCTCCCAGCAGACCCAGGACTTTTCCCAGGAAAAGCTGTGGTTTTCTCTGCAATTCCCAGAAGACACCAGGGTCATGTGATTGAGTGCTGACCAATGGGAGGTGAGCAGAGTGAAGTAGCCCAGGGATCTTTCAGGGGTGTTCAGTGTGTGAGAGGTGGTGTAGACGGAGGAGACTTGCATGAGTAGAAGATAAACCTTCACTGTGTTAAAGCACTGAGATTTGGGATTTGTTTTGGTTTGTGGGTTTGTTTTCCTTCTAAGCCCTGGCTTACCCTGTCTTATCTAACACATTAGCTATATTTTTTCGAAACTTGTCTAATTCCAGAGGGAGAAGCAACATGAATTAATATCTGAATGCACTATAAATATTTGTTGCTAGTTTTATGTCTGCTTAAGTTGTTAAAGAAGGATAACATAATTTATCCCATTTTGTAGATTTAGTTATTCCCAATTAAATAGTATTTATAATAAATCCTTTTGTTGTATTTATAGATTTTAGTTATTCTCAATGATGATGTTTCCAGTGAACCCTTTTTTCGGTGTGTATTTATAAAGTCCCACATGAAATAAATCCTTTAGGTATTTTAACAAATAAATCTGAACAGAGAGGATCCAGTGAAAATTACAGTCAATATTTTGATGCCCTAAATAGAAAAAAAATGAATAAATGTATGCTGATTAACTCTTTTTATTAACCAACATTAATTAAGCATCTATTTTGTGTATCATGTACTTGAGTTTTGCTACATAAGAAGGGCTTACTGGCCTCAGAGAGCTCACTGGTCAGTGGGAGAAGCAGACTGTTACTCACCTGCCACTGGGTTTAGCCTGGCAGAGACATGCCGGGGTGTGCAGGTGGCTGCAGGGAGGGAGTACCCAGCTCTATCTGTGGAGGGTTAGCAAAGGTGCCATACAGATGACTTGAAGGAAGAGTTGGGGTCCCCCAGGCACATGAAGTTGGGGGCAGGAATTCCAGGCAGAGGCATTGGAAGCAGCGCAATAGATTCAGGACACAACAGAGCTGAGAGGTGACCTGGCAGGGCATGGCAGGAGGAGCGATGCATAGGAGATGAGGCTGTGCTGTGAGCAAGCACAGACTGTGTTTGAGGAGGTCTATACACAGTGCTGTGCAATTTGGACTTTTCCATTAAAGCTCAACATTCAGAAAACTAAGATCATGGTATCTAGTCCCATCACTTTATGGCAAATAGATGGGGAAACAGTGGAAACAGTGGCTGACTTTATTTTTCTGGGCTCCAAAATCACTGTGGATGGTGATTGCAGCCATGAAATTAAAAGATGCTTGCTCCTTGGAAGGAAAGTTATGACCCACCTAGATAGCGTATTCAAAAGCAGAGACATTGCTTTGCCAACAAAGGTCCGTCTAGTCAAGGCTACGGTTTTTCCTGTGGTCATGTATGGATGTGAGAGTTGGACTGTGAAGAAGGCTGAGCACTGAAAAATTGATGCTTTTGAACTGTGGTGTTGGATAAGACTGTTGAGAGTCCCTTGGACTGCAAGGAGATCCAACCAGTCCATTCTAAAGGAGATCAGTCCTGGGTGTTCTTTGGAGGGACTGATGCTGAAGCTGAAACTCCAGTACTTTGGCCACCTCATGTGAAGAGTTGACTCATTGGAAAAGACCCTGATGCTGGGAAAGATTGAGGGTAGGAGGAGAAGGGGAAGACAGAGGATGAGATGGTTGAATGGCATCACCGAGAGAATGGACATGGGTTTTGGTGGACTCCAAGAGTTGGTGATGGACCGGGAGGCCTCACGTGCTGTAATTCATGGGATTGCAAAGAGTCGGATGTGACTGAGCAACTGAACGAACTGATTTATTTTTTCCTTCATTTATTGCCATGTTTGTTTTGACCTGTTTAATTATTTCTCTTTTGTACTCTAGTTCAGATACAGTTTTATTCTGAGGGGTAGAGTTTGTGGAATCATAAACCTCAGGCATCATCAGAGCTAATTTCCTACAGTTCACACCAGTAAAAGACCAGTGGTACATCCAAACAGTGGAGTATTATTCAGCACTTAAATTCTCTGTCACGTCCGACTCTTTGTGACCCCATGGATGGCAGCACACCAGGCTTCCCTGTCCTTCACTATCTCCCAGAGTTTGCTCAAACTCACGTCCATTGAGTCCATGGCGTCATCAAACCATCTCATCCTCTGTCACCCTCTTACCCTCCTGCCCTCAAACTTTCCCTGCACCAGGGTCTTTTCCAGTAAGTTGGCCTTCACATCAGGTGGCCAAAGTCTTGGAGGCATGGATAAAACTTAAATGCATATTACCAAATGAAAGAAGTCAATCCGAAAAGGCTGTGTAGTGTATGGTTCCAACTATATGACATTCTTGAAAAAGGAAACTATGACCAGTGGTTGCCAAGGTTTGGGGGTAGGAATGAGTAGGCAGAGCACAGATGATTCTTAGGGCAGTGAAACTCTTCTGTGTGATACTATCACGATAGCTGCATGTCATTCTACATTTGTCTAAACTCACAGAATGTACAACACCAAGAATGAACCCTGATATTAACTATGGGCTTTGGGTGGTGATGCTGTGTCAGGGCAGGTTCATCTTTTGTCATAAATGTTGTGTCTGCAGGGGGTGTTGAAAATGGGGGAGGTGCTGCACATATGGGGGCAGTATGATCTCTCCGCACCTTCCTCTCACATTTTGACTGTAAACATAAAACTCCTCTATAGAATATTTTTTAAAAAGCCCCATGGCTCTGGGTCTACAGTTGCTGCATCTCAGGCAATTAGCCCTGTCCCCAGGCAAATTAAGGTTCTCTACAAGATGCTTTCTTACATGTGTTATTAAGGTGGCCAGCTCACCCAGTTTGCCCAGAATTTCCCATTTTAGCACTGAATGTCTCATGGCCCTGGAAAGTCCTCAGCCCAGGGCAAACCAAGGTGGTCATCCTAACAGTGACTGGGAGTCTGTCCTTCCTGCTTTTGTTTTTCTGCTCAGGGGGCATCTCATAAAGCAGCCAAACCACAAGACACTGACCATCAAGTCAGTGATGCCATCCAACCGTCTCATCCTCTGTCATCCCCTTCTCCTCCTATTTTCAGTCTTTCCCAGCATCAGGGTCTTTTCCAGTGAGCCAGTTCTTTGCGTCAGGTAGCCAAATATTTGCCTCAGTAATAGCAGCCTCATTCATTGAGCGTGGCAAACTGCCCAGGTGAAAGAATATTCCTCAACCCCTCAGTCAGCTTTGGAAGTGTCTGGGAGACTTTATAAAGGCTATTTAAAGGAGAATCAGCTCAGAGACCTCACTCTAAAACACATTCACCTACACACACTATTTTTTCCTTTTCCACTATGCTTCCTTCCAGGCTGCAATGTGGATATGATGACTGGCTCTCTAGCAGCCCTCCTGTGACCCTGAGGAAGCCATTCATTAAGGCTGAGCAGCTACTCTAACAGCTCTGTCTACTTCTAGCCTTTCTTTTAGAAAGATTAAACAACTCATTGTGTGTTTAAGATACACACATTATTAAGATACACATTATTGGGGTTTAACCTAATCCTAATTTATTAATATTTGGTCTTTCTTGGAATGATTGACACAGTGAATTTCTCATTCCTTAAGGAACAATCCCAACCCCTACCACTAGGGGGTGAACTTGCCCTATATGCCTCAACATGACAATTACTTCGTTAGTTTAGCCCAACCTCAGTATATTCTGTATAACTCAGTTTTAAATAACAGTGTGTGTACGACAGCTAGGGCCCAGTATGGATGGGCTGATCTGTGCCAAACTCCATTGAATTCCTCTAGCATAAGATCTGGATCTCAAGTTTTTCTTCTGTTTTCGCTACCCAATATCCTCAGTTTCTGCAAGCAATGCCCAGAACCAAAGAAAGTGTACGCAGAGGCAGCTCTGATTTGGGCAAACAAGAATTTTTATTTCCAAATGGAACAATTAGCTTCCAGTCTAAATGGCATTCAGATTAATGGTAACTTGACACTTTTCAGCAAGAAGCAATGGGTCGATACTGGCTTTACATTTGTGTAAAATAAAGGGGCTTGTTGAGAGGGTCTAATAAAGAAAGATTCTGCTGTGAAAGGATGATTGAAATCTTTACTTCCTATGAAGTAGAAAATTGATTGTCGCGCTAAGTGACTGTTTTTCCAGTTTATACTCATCAAAGTTTCAAAAATCTTCAGGCAGTTTCGGTCATTAAAAATCTGATGTGAGGGGAGTCATTTATCTAATTCTCACTCTGGCTCAGGGCAAGTTGCTTTCTCAAAACCAGAGTACAGTAGCAGTGCTTAAAAAAAAAAAAAAAACCCACTCACAACTAATCAACCAAGGCATCCTTGGAGGGGGTGTTGTCAAACAATCCTCTTGACAGTTTCAGCTCACAGGGCCTTGGTCACCTCTGTGCTCTCCCTGCATGCCTCCAGTTTACACCCCAGCATTGTGTACTTAAGACTTGGGGGCTTCACAGAGACCCAATCATCCTGCATTTCTCTTCCCGGTTTCCATACTGGACTGCTGTGCTCGGCAAACCAAAGTATGCCCACGGCATTGAGAAATAGTCACTTCTTTTATCTCTCACCTCCTTAAAGATCACACAGGAAGTTTTCATATGTAATAAAATCAGTGCTCACTGAGCAATCTCAGTGTAGGAGAAAGAACCAAAACTCACTGCCCACAGGGCCAGAATTAGATATCTGCTGCCTCAGGGAGTCCCTTGGGGGTAGGATTTAGTGAATTAAGGATGCACAGTTAATCTGTGAGTTTTTGGACACTCATACTAAAAAGTTATTCATTGTTTATCTGAACTTCCAAGTTAATAGAGTGTCCTGGATTTTATCTAGCAATGCAGTGGGGGTTGGAGGGAAAGTAGTAAAAAAATGAGCAGATTCCGGAATCTCTCAAGGGGACTGCCACAGGGAAAGTCACTAATTAAAAACAAAACAGACACCAACCACAAGGCCTGTGGGCAGGTGTCCCAGAGTAGCTAATGTCTTCTGGTTATGTACCTTGACAGAGGTGTCTTCCTGCTCTGAGTATATTGAGAGCTCAGCTAGGGATACTGACCAACTGGTTCGTCAGTGAAGATGAGAGATGAGCTGTTTCCTGAAGCCGCATGTCTTTGGGATTGTGTGTTCCGTGCTTTCAGACATCTGTCTGCGCGGGTCTGGGATGCCACCTTAGAGACAAGGCAGTCAGTTGTTACCAGGAGGCCCAGCCTCCCCAGTCGTCTTTCAGGAGGCAGCTTGTCCAAACTATGGGGTAAGAAAAAGATTTGATTCGACACCTTTCTCGAGATTGCCTGCTCTGGACTGCTCTTTCTACCAGCTCTGCCAGGCATCTCTTTTCCAAATACCCAGTTCATTCAGGACTTCTAGCCAGAATCCTTTGGAAAAGGAGATGGGAAGATAGGCACCATCTCTTCTGGATCCAGTGAGGATACCGGTGGGCAGTATTCCATTTTCTGCCTTTTCAGTTTCCCCTTCAGGCAGACATGAACACATAAGTATACTGAACAGTGAGTCACTTCCAGGAGGGAATCACAGCTAAGCATCCCCTCCTTCATTCGAATTCCCTTCTAACACTGATCCCTGCATTTGGTGAGGTAAAAGGGCCCATCAACTTAAGTTTCTTGAGTTTCACAGGAAGGAACCTGAAGACTTGGATCTCTCTCTAGGATGAGGTCCTTCCCCTGATTCTCTCACATTGACTCAGCTCACAGGCCCTCAGATTTTAGCCCCTCCTTGCTGACTCTTCGTCTTATCTAACGTTTACCCACCTCCTCTAGAGAAAGCCCCGCATTATCTTTAGCCGAAGTTAACACTCCCTGGATTTACCCTTCCTACCCAGGCAAGATCTGAAGTCTGGTTTTAATCTGATGTAGCACCAGTGGGTGGTAGGAGATGTCCTTTGCCCCAAATTCTCTCTCTTTTTTTTTTTTTTTAAATCTCATCATCATGGCTAGAAGTGGATTTCTCTGGACACAAGTTCATTACCGAATATGAGTTTTAGGCACACCGACCCTTTGAATCATAGACTCGTTTAATTGGGCATGTACACTGTCTGATAACATGGTCTGAATTCTCATTGAGAGAGACCAGTTAAATGTAACCAATCTCTTTAGCCACTCTGGATTTCTTTCACATTCTCCACAGTCTGTCAATTAGAGATCTTATATCATGTCTCTTTTTTTCTTCGCATTTTGACATTTTCGACTTTAGGATGTATTTTGCAATCATGTGTGTCTTTTTTTTTTCTTTTCCATTATGTTTCATTACGGGATATTGAATATAGTTCCCTGCTATACGGTAGGACCCATTGTTTATCCACTTTATATATAATAGTTTGTATCTGCTAATCCCCAACTCCCAATCCATCCCTCCCCCCTACCACTTGGCAACCACAAGCCCGTTCTCTATCTGTGAGTCTGTTTCTGCTTCATAGACAAGTTCACTTGTGAAAACAGTATGGAGGTTCCTAAAATAAACTAAAAATGGAGTTGCTATATGATCCAGCATTCCCACTCCTGGGCATATATATGCAGAAAGAACCATAGTTCAGAAAATACATGCTGTATTCCATGTTCACAGCAGAACTATTTACAATAGCAAAGGCATATAAACAACCTAAATATTCATCAACAGATGAATGGGTAAAGTATGCATTTGTACTCAGTCATTTCAATCATGTTCAACTCTTTGCAACAGTATAGACTATAGCTCACCAGGCTCCTCTGTCCATGGTATTCTCCAGGCAAGAACACTGGAGTGAGTTGCCATGTCCTCCTCCAGGGGATCTTCCTCTCAGGGATTGAACCGGCGTTGCCTGCATTGCAGGAGAATTATTTACTGCTATGCCACGTGGGAAGCCCTGGATAAAGAATATGTGGTATATATATATACAATGGAATATTGGTGGTTGGTAGTTTAGTCGCTAAGTTGTATCTGACACTTGCGACCCCATGGACTGTAGCCCGCCAAGCTCCTCTATCCATGGGATTCTCCAGAAAAGCATAGTGGAGTGGGTTGCCATTCAACAGATGAATGGATAAAGAAGATGTGGGCTATGTATACAATGAAATGTCACTCCGCCATAAAAAGAATGAAATAATGCCATTTGCAGCAACATAGATGGATCTAGAGATCATCATACAAAGTGAAGTAAATAAGACAGAGAAAGACAAATACCACAGTATATCACTTACATGTGGGACCTAAAATATGACATACGTGTGTCTTTAATACAGTTGATTTTCTTTCCTTTCTTCTTTCTGAGTCCGCAGGCTCTGATAACCCCACATTTCCCCCTTGTTGCCCAGTCCCCAGGCAGATAGCTGGTTTACCCCAACCCTGGGGTCAACAGCTTCTTCCAATAATGATTAATAACTTGGTTACCTCAACTTCTGTTTTGTTCTTCCAGCCTTACAACATTTGTGAAACAATTCCGCATATTAATACTCCTCTGTTCAAAATGCCTATCTTGGTTTCTGTAGCCCTCATAGTCAATGCAAGAGTCTGAAATGCAGTTCTTGGATGCAGTTTCAAAAATGACAGAATGATCTGTTCATTTCCAAGGCAAATCATTCAATATCACAGTAATCCAAGTCTATGCCCCAACCAGTAATGCTGAAGAAGCTGAAGTTGAATGGTTCTATGAAGACCTCTAAGACCTTCTAGAACTAATACCCAAAAAGGATGTCCTTTTCATTATAGGAGACTGGAATGAAAGAGTAGGAAGTCAAGAGATACCTGGTTCAATTCAGTTCAGTCACTCAGTCATGTCCAACTCCTTACGACCCCATGGACTGCAGCACGCCAGGCTCCCCTATCCATCACTAACTCCGGGAGTTTACTCAAACTCATGTCCATTGAGTCAGTGATGCCATCCAACCATCTCATTCTCTGTCATCCCCTTCTCCTCCCATCTTCAATCTTTCAGCATCAGGGTCCTTTCTAATAAGTTAGTTCTTCATATCAGATGGCCAGATTATTGGAGTTTCAACTTCAGCATCAGTCCTTCCAATGAATATTCAGAACTGATTTCCTTTAGCATGGACTGCTTGGATCTCCTTGCTGTCCAAGGGACTCTCAAGAGTCTTCTCCAACACCACAGTTCAAAACATCAGTCCTTTGGTACTCAGCTTTCTTCAGAGCCCAACTTTCACATCCATACATGATGACTGGAAAAACTATAGCTTTGACTAGATGGACCTTTGTTAGGAAAGCAATGTTTCTGCTTTTTAATATGCTGTCTAGGTTGGTCATAACTTTTCTTCCAAGGAGTAAGTGTCTTTTAATTTCATGGCTGCAGTCACCATCTGTAGTGATTTAGTGGCCCCCTAAAATAAATGCTGTCACTGTTTCCATTGTGTCCCCATCTATTTGCCATGAAAAAGTAGGAAGTCAAGAGGTATCTGGAGTAACAGGTAAATTTGGCCTTGGAGTACAAAATGAAGCAGGGCAAAGGCTAACAGAGTTTTGCCAAAAGAATGTACTGGTCATAGCAAATACTCTCTTTAACAACATAAGAGAAGCCTCTACAAATGAACATCACCAGGTTGATTGATTATATTATATAATTATATATTATTGTATATAATAATTATAATTAATATATAATTATATTGATTATATAGTATACAATCAGATTAATCAATCTGACTGTATACTATATAATCAATATAGTTATATATTAATTATAATTATTCTTTGCATATAAATATTATAAAAAATATAAATATTCTTTGCAGCCAAAGATGGAGAAGCTCTACACAATCAGCAAAAACAAGACTAGGAGATGACTGTGGCTCAGAGAATGAACTCCTTATTGCCAAATTTAGACTTAAATTGAGGAAAGTAGGGAAAACCACTAGGCCATTCAGGTATGACCTAAATCAATCCTTTATGATTATACAGTGGAAGTGGCAAATAGATTCAAGGGATTAGATCTGATAGACAGAGTGCCTGAAGAACTATGGATGGAGGTTTGTGACATTGTACAGGAGGCAGTGATCAAGACCATCCCCCAAAAAAAGAAATACAAAAAGGCAAAATGGTTGTCTGAGGAGGCCTTACAAATAGCTGAGAAAAAAAGAGAAGTGAAAGGCAAAGGAGAAAAGGAAAGATACACCCATTTGAATGCAGAGTTCCAAAGAATAGCAAGGAGAGATAAGAGAGCCTTCCTCAGTGATCAATGCAAATAAATAGAGAAAACAGTAGAATGGAAAAGACTAGAGATCTCTTCAAGAAAATTAGAGATACCAAGGGAACATTTCATGCAAAGATGGGCACAATAAAGGACAGAAATGGTATGGACCTAACAGAAGCAGAAAATATAAAGATGAGGTGGCAAGAATACATAGAAGAGCTATACAAAAAAAGATCTTCATGACCCAGATAACTATGATGATGTGATCACTCACCTAGAGCCAGACATCCTGAAATGCAAAGTCAAGTGGGCATTACGAAGCATCACTATGAACAAAGGTAGTGGAGGTGATGGAATTCCAGTTGAGCTATATCAAATCCTAAAAGATGATGCTGTGAAAGTGCTGCACCCAATATGCCAGCACATTTGGAAAACTCAGCAGTGGCCACAGGACTGGAAAAAGTCAGTTTTCATTCCAATCCCAAAGAAAGGCAATACCAAATAATGCTCAAACTACCGCACAATTGCACTCATCTCACATACTAGTAAAGTAAAGCTCAAAATTTTCCAAGCCAGGCTTCAACAGTATGTGAACCATAAAATTCCAGATGTTCAAGCTGGATTTAGAAAAGGTAGAGGAACCAGAGATCAAATTGCCAACATCCATTGGATCACCAAAAAAGCAAGACAGTTCCAGAAAAACATCTATATCTGCTTTATCAACTATGCCAAAGCCTTTGACTGTGTGGATTACAACAAACTGTAGAAAATTCTTAAAGAGATGGGAATATCAGACCACCTTACCTACCTCCTGAGAAATCTGTATGCAGGTCAAGAAGCAACAGTTAGAACTGGACATGGAACAACAGACTGGTTCCAAATTGGGAAAGGAGTATGTCAAGGCTGTATATTGTCACCCTGGTTATTTAATTTATATGCAGAGTATATCATGCGAAATGCCAGGCTGGATAAAGCACAAACTGGAAGGAATCAAGATTGCAGGGAGAAATATCAATAATCTCAGATATGCAGATGACACCACCCTTATGGCAGAAAGTGAAGAGGAATTAAATAGCCTCTTGCTGAAAGTGAAAGAGGAGAGTGAAAAAGTTGGCTTAAAACTCAACATTCAGAAAACTAAGATCATGGCATCCGGCCCCATCACTTCATGGCAAATAGATGGGGAAACAATGGAAACGGTGAGAGACTTTATTTTGGGGGGCTCCAAAATGACTGCAGTTGGTGTCTGCAGCCATAAAATTAAAAGATGCTTGCTCCTTGGAAGAAAAGCTATGACCAACCTAGACAGCACATTAAAAAGCAGAAACATTACTTTGCCAACAAAGGTCCATCTAGTCAAAGCTATGGTTTTTCCAGTAGTCATGTGTGGATGTGAGAGTTGGACTGTGAAGAAAGCTGAGTGCTGAAGAATTGATGCTTTTGAACTGTGGTGTTGGAGAAGACTCTTGAGAGTCCATTGGACTGCAAGGAGATCAGCCAGTTCATCCTAAAGGAAATCAGTTCTGAATATTCATTGGAAGGACTGATGTTAAAGCTGAAACTTCAACACTTTGGCCACCTGGTGGGAAGAACAGACTCATTTGAAAAGACCCTGATGCTGGGAAAGATTGAAGGCATGAGGAGAAGGGGACGACAGAGGATGAGATGGTTGGATGGCAACACTGACTCATTGGATACGAGTTTGAGGAGGCTCCAGGAGTTGGTGATGTACAGGGAAGCCTGGCGTGCTGCAGTCCATGGGGTCCCAAGGAGTCAGCCACAATTGAGCAACTGAACTGAAATGATTTTCCTGTCTATACAAATACGAATTTTAAAAGCATCTCTTTAAATACAAATGATAGAGTTTAACATTCACATAGTCGTGAGAATTATATATGTCAGATTACTTTCTCTTTATCATGATTTCTTTTTATTCATCAAACATTTATTGAACATCTAGTTTGGACCAGAGCCTATGCTCCCACCATTGGTAAAAGGATGAAAAAGACAGTTCTTATCCTGAGGAGCTTAGAGTCAGGGTGGGGCTGGGACATCAGAAGAGACAAAGATCACAGTATGAGAAGACCTGTGGGAGCACGCAGGGTTTCCACAGTGGCTCAATGGTAAAGAATCCACCTGCCAATGCAGGAGACACAGGTTTGATCTTCCCGACATGGGTCGGGAAGATTCCCTGGAGAAGGAAAGAGCAACCCACTCGTGTATTCTTGCCTGGGAAATCCCATGAACAGAGGAGCCTGGTGGGCTATAGTCCATGGGGCCACAGAAGAGTCTGACACAACTTAGTGACTAAACAACAACATCAACACGGGAGCTTAGATGGCATCACTGACTCAATGGACTTGAGTTTGAGCAAGCTCAGGGAAATGGTGATGGACAAGGAAGCCTGGTGTGCTGCAGTTCATGGGGTTGCAAAGACTTGGACTCAACTGAGTGACTGAAGGACATGGACAAGGGAGCACGAAGAGTAGGGGGTGGGTATCTAACATAGTCCAAGGCGGGTGAAGTCAGGGAAACCTCCTCCAAAATGTCCTCATGCCTTGCCATGAAGAAGAGGAAGAAGTAGGGGAAGATTTTCCAAGCTGAGTGAGGAGCTAAGATCCATATCTAAACAGCAGGATTCCTTTAGGACACTGAAGTGTTTCCATGATGTTGGAGAAGAGATGGAGCATAACAACAGCTAAAGCCGGAAGGGTAGGCAGTGAGGTACACAGTACTGGAGAACAGTGTGAGACTTTCCTTATTATGAGTTCACTTGAAAACCAGTGAAAATAGTGACTGGCTCAAGTTTATAGACAGGAATTACTACTGGCTGAAAAGGGAGAACAACATATTTTCTAGAAGCTACCAAATGACTGGCTAATTAACACAAGTTAAGGTATGAATGGTTCCTTCTTTCATTCACCAAACATTTAGTGAACACCCATGATATATCAAACACCATGTTTGATCTTGGAAATAAAGATAAATAAGATGTTTCATACCTTCAAAGACTTCACCATCTCATGGGGGAGAAAGAATCTTTAAGATAACTGTGTGTTAAGTATCATAGAAATAGACAAGAGAGTGAGACCAAGTATAAGAAAATGGAAGATATAGAGGAAGTGATAGTGTCTTGGATCCTAAAGGATGAGGGCAGAGCATTGGCTATAAAAGAGTAGGGATTCAGTGTTTCAATGAAGGAGAGCACTATTTGTATCAGATGGGGACACCGTGCTCCAGACGTGTTCAGGGTCGAGCCAAGAGCCCTAGGCTCTGAGTAAATGAGCTGGTGGGAGATGAAGCCCTAAGCCTGGGTCATAAGGGACCTCAGAAGCTTTGTTGACAACAACACATCTAAGCAACAGGCACTCGCTAAAGGCTTTTGAAGGATATGGAGGCTGGTGGAGTAAGATCCACATTTAAGAAGATTATTTCTGGAGAATAAAACCGAAAAATAGAGACTGGCAGCAGAGACCAGTTTCGAAGTTGGGGCAGTAGTTGATGCTGACGAAGACTTGAACTACAGTTCAAGGGGGGCAGAGCGGGATTCTTTTTTTTTTTTTCCTTTCGTCTAAAGAGGAGAGAGAGGAAAATCTGGGAACAAATGGTGGTCAGAGGTTATGAAGGCGAACACATCCAGAACCGAGAAGTAGTAGGAATGGAGAGGAACAAACCAGTCCTGGGTCACAGACGCCATCCAAGAAAACATGTTCACGTTAAAGCACCTGTTAGTTCCCAGGGGAAGCCTGGGAAATATGCTTTCGTTCGTCTTTCTCAAAACTTTGCTAAAATCTGTTGAACTGTGTCTTAAAATTCATGCCCTAGTAGAGCAGTCTTTTATCATTCCAAATCCATCTGGAAGGCCTCCCAGGAAACAGCCCTGAGAGCTGAGGGAAATGCTGAAAGGGCAATGTGAGGATGCAAAGTGCAAGGAAATACTCCACGGGCTGCAAGGAGACAACTTTTCAAAGAATAAAGGGGAGGGGTGCTGGAATGCAGAACTGGAAAAGACCTGAGTCTGAGTGAGATAAGACACTGGGGGGCAGGGCGGAGCGAGATTCATTTTTTTCCTTTCCCGTAAAGAGAAGAGAGCGGAGAAAGCAATAGCACCCCACTCCAGTACTCTTGCCTGGAAAATCCCATGGACGGAGGAGCCTGGTGGGCTACAGTCCACGGGGTCGTAAAGAGTCAGACACGACTGAGCGACTTCACTTTCACTTTTCACTTTCATGCATTGGAGAAGGAAATGGCAACCCACTCCAGTGTTCTTGCCTGGAGAATACCAGGGACGGGGGAGCCTGGTGGGCTGCCGTCTATGGGGTCGCAGGGAGTCGGACACGACTGAAGCGACTTAGTAGCAGCAGCAGCAGCAGCAAAGAGGAGAGAGAGGAAAATCTGGGAACAAATGGTGGTCAGAGGTTATGAAGGCAAACGGATCCAGAACCGGGCAGGTGACGTGAATAGATCTGTGAAGCAGACTTGGTTAAGAACATGGAAGCACGTGGCCTATGAAAGGGGCAGATACCCGCAAGCTCCAGCCACTTGTCACATGGAAACGCAGTGTGGCCAGATCTTGTAACTTTTCAAGAGACGTTCCCAATGCAGGGGACCCAGGTTCAATCCCTGGTCACAGAACTAGATCCCACATGCCGCAACTAAGAATTTGCATGCCACAACGAAGATGGAAGATCCTACATGCTGCAACTAAGGCCTGGCACAGCCTGTTACTTAATTAAAAAAAAAAAAAAAAAAACACGTTGGCTCTATTTGGCCCTGGGGTGGCTAATTTGTAACCTCTGCTCTAGGGAGACTGAGATAAATAAATCCCTCTAGCCATGGCAGATATGCAGCCCACTTCTGCCAGAACATAAGGCATGAAAGGATGTTTCCAAAAAGAAAAAATAAAAGAAAAAAAAATCATTAAATCTACTGGCTAATTTTAGAAAGAAGATACAGAATGCATTGATATGTAAGTGTGGTCTTATTTTGGTGGGAAAAAGTTTATAAAGCCAAAGCAGAAGGAAGGAAATCAATCTTCTTTGAGGTAGTCTCTGTCATATCTTTAGGAAGCCAGGGTTAAAGATAACAACACTCTTGAAAATCATGGTCTGAGTCTCTTTCAGGAGCTAGCACTGGCGATGAAAGTCCATTATTTTCATATATATCACAGACAGGGTATAAAGAGTTCCCAGGAATCAATAATAAGATGATACCCTAACAGAACATGGAAAAAGAACATGCACAGTTCACAGAAAAGGAAATACTATAGGCTTTTCACATATAAAAATGTTTTGATTTACTTTACTCATTGTTTAAAAAAAATCTAAATTATAACAATGGTTTTCACCTATAATTCACCTATAATATTGAAAAAAGTTAAAAAGAAAGTTGCATAATCAGTTATGTAGACAAAGGTGTTGGGAAATGGCTCTATCATACATTGGTGGTGAAATTAAAAATTTACATGGCTGCTAAGGAGAGCAAATTAGCAGGATCCGTTAGAATCTAGAAGTATGTGTACTTCTTGACCATCAAATTTCTAAATATAAGAAGTAATTATTTACACTTTTTAAAAAAATTTTAATTAGAGGCTAATTAGGAACTAAAAAGCCTCTTGATGAACGTGAAAGTGGAGAGTGAAAAATTGGCTTAAAGCTCAACATTCAGAAAACTAAGATCATGGCATCTGGTCCCATCACTTCATGGGAAATAGATGGGGAAACAGTGGAAACAGTGTCAGACTTTATTATTTTGGGCTCCAAAATCACTGCAGATGGTGACTGCAGCCATGAAATTAAAAGACGCTTACTCCTTGGAAGGAAAGTTATGTCCAACCTAGATAGCATATTCAAAAGCACAGACATTACTTTGCCAACAAAGGTCTGTCTAGTCAAGGCTATGGTTTTTCCTGTGGTCATGTATGGATGTGAGAGTTGGACTATAAAGAAAGCTGAGTGCAGAAGAATTGATGCTTTTGAACTGTGGTGTTGGAGAAGACTCTTGTGAGTCCCTTGGACAGCAAGGAGATCCAACCAGTCCATTCTGAAGGAGATCAGCCCTGGGATTTCTTTGGAAGGAATGATGCTAAAGCTGAAACTCCAGTACTTTGGCCACCTCATGCGAAGAGTTGACTCATTGGAAAAGACCCTGATGCTGGGAGGGATTGGGGGCAGGAGGAGAAGGGGACGACAGAGGATGAGATGGCTGGATGGCATCGCTGACCTGATGGACGTGAGTCTGAGTGAACTCCGGGAGTTGGTGATGGACAGGTAGGCCTGGCGTGCTGCGATTCATGGGGTCGCAAAGAGTCGGACATGACTGAGCGACTGAACTGAACTGAACTGAATTACAATATTGTATTGGTTTTGCCATACATCAACATGGGGGTTCAGGATTGGGAACACATGTACACCCATGGCAGATTCATGTTGATGTATTTACACGGTTTTATTCACACACTTGTGAAAGGAGATACACACATATTCATTAGCATCACTTACAATAGCAAAGAGTTTTGGGATGAACTAAATGCCCACTAATGTGACAATAAAATAAATCATGGTACTCTCAAACAATGCAATATACTGAAGCCATTAGAAAGCTACAGCTCTATATGTACTGAAATGGACACATCTCCAATATATATTAAGTGAAAGAAGTAAGGGTAAGAAGTATAAATTGTATAATAACATTTAAAGATTGCATAAATATATCCTCATGTATGTATAGAATGGCTCGAGAAGGTTTGAAAAGCATCTTTCAAGAAGGGATGCCTTGGGACATCCGTGGTAATCCAGTGTCTGAGACTCCAGGCTCCCACTGCAAGGGGCCTGGGTTTGATCCCTGGTCAGGGAACTGGATTCCATATGGCTGCAACTAAGAGTTGGTGTGCCACAGCTTAAGATCCCACATGTCAGAACCCATATGCCACAAGAAAGATTGAAGATACCATGTACCACAACTAAGACCTATCCCAGGGGCTTCCCAAGTGGTGCTAGAAATAAAGAATCCACTGGCCAGTGCAGGAGACACAAGGGATGCAGGTTTGAAACCTGGGTCAGGAGGATCCCCTGGAGTAGGAAGTGGCAACCTACTCCAGTATTCTTGCCTGGAGAAGTCCATGGGCAGAGGAGCCTGTTACAGAGGGTTACAGTCCTGAGGTTGCAAAGAGTCAGACACAACTGTGAGAGACTAACACTTTCACTTTCACAGGAAATCAGTAAGTGAAGTTGCTGAGTTGTGTCCACCTGTTTGCGATCCCATGAACTGTAGCCTACCAGGCTCCTCCATCCATGGAATTTTTCAGGCAAGAGTACTGGAGTGGATTGCCATTTCCTTCTCCAGGGGATCTTCCCGACCTGGGGATTGAACCCAGGTCTCCGCATTGCAGGCAGACCGTCTGAGCTAATACTTATATTTATACTACCTATTAAAAGCACATTTTTTTAAAAGGCCTACTAACTTAAAAAACCACTTATTCTCAATCTTCTTTAAAGTCCTCTGTTATTTTTGAGTCCCAAGATTAAAATGGCTTCTAAGTCCCAGTAACTCTACCACAGCTTTGGCTGTTGAAATAATTATTATTTTTCCTTTGCTATCTTAGATTCATTAGCTTTTCCATCCCACATGCTAGTGAAAGTAAATCCAAACCCACAAATGTGAAAAATGAGGCTTAGAAGTGGGACTCCTCTGTGTAGAAGTTCTGGGTCAGTTTCTTTGCAGGGGTCTAAACTTCTCAGCTTCTCCCTGAATTTCTCTACGTGAAATAAAATGGGAAGGCAGACATTTCAATGACAACAAGTGAAGTCTGGGTCTGCTGTACTATAATAGAAGTGGAAAATTCTGTGCACTTGTTGTGTTCCCACTGTGTATAAGCACAGACAGTCTTTCTCAGACAGACACAGAAGTATATAGAGGACTTAGAAATCCCATTAGTTTCAGAGTCTACTGCCAATAAATTTAATAAGAAATGGAAGCAAGGTTATTTATTTGTTTTACAGCATTCTTAAGACTGTGCAGAAAGAAACTCTTAGAATTTAGGTCAGTGAGTGAGTAAAACATGAACAATTCTTTTAACACAACATTGTAAATCAGCTATACTCCAATATAAAATAAAAAGTTTTTAAAGTTTAATGATTATTTGCCAAATCTCCAAATACTTCTTGAGCCCCTACTAAGTGCTAAGTCAGTAGACTAAGTACCATAGTAGGGTTACCATGATGGGTAAGGAGGTTATAATCCAATTCCACACTTTTCAGAGTCTCCTCCAAGGAGCACTAAATTATTCTAAGAAATATTAGCATTGTTATAAGCCAGAAATTTTTTTCTTGATAATTATGAACCAGAAAATTAAGCAAACAAATTAATCAGAAATTAAGCAAAGTTTCATTGGCACAGGTCTTTTAAAATCTCTTAATATGCTCACATGCAGTGTGAATTTTCTAAAAAGGAACATAGTAGGAAGCTTTTCCTAAAATTATTTGAACACAATTAGCTTTTAGGTTTGAACAGCTGGATGGACAAATGTCTATGCAGCGTATGTTGGGAAGCAATAGCCTTAATGGAAAGAGAAATATAAATACATATGTGAAAAGTTAAATATCAAAACAAAAGTATCATAAAGCAAGCTGCATTTCACTGCCCATATTTTGATAGGGATATGATGAATAACTTGAGTTTCAGAGATGAACTAGAGTTGGACATGCTGGGTGGAATTGAAAGAGCTGGAGCTAAGCTGCAAGGAAGGGATCCATCAGTCAAGGAGGAGAAGCACCTGAAAGGGATAGAGCTCTTTGGAGGAGGAAAGGGACCAGCTTGCTGGAAACAGAGGGTTAGCATACAGGAAGGAGATGGAGTTCAGTCTAGGTAGGACTGGATTGCAAAGGGACTTGACTGCCAGGTGAAGTAATCTGAACCTTGTCTTACAGGCAGTTCAATTCAGTTCAGTTCAGTCTCTCAGTCATGTCTTACTCTTTGCGACCCCATGGACTATAGCATGCCAGCCCTCCCTGTCCATCACCAACTCCCGGAGTCTACTCAAACTCATGTCCATTGAGTCAGTGATGCCATCCAACCATCTCATCCACTGTCGCCCCCTTCTCGTGCCGCCTTCAATCTTTCCCAGCATCAGGGACTTTTCAAATGAGTCAATTCTTCGCATCAGGTGGCCAAAGTACTGGAGTTTCAGCTTCAATATCAGTCCTTCCAGTGAATATTCAGGACTGATTTCCTTTAGGATGGACTGGTTGGATATCCTTGCAGTCCAAGGGACTCTCAAGAGTCTTCTCCAACACCACAGTTAAAACCAATCAATTCTTTGGTGCTCAGCTTTCTTTATAGTCCAACTCTCACATCCATACATGACCACAGGAAAAACCATAGCCTTGACTAGACGGACCTTTGTTGGCAAAGTAATGTCTCTGCTTTTTAATATGCTGTCTAGGTTGGTCATAACTTTTCTTCCAAGGAGTAAGCGTTTTTTTAATTTCATGGCTGCAATCACCATCTGCAGTGATTTGGGAGCCCCCAAAAATAAAGTCTGACACTGTTTCCACTGTTTCCCCATTTGCCATGAAGTGATGGGACCAGATGCCATAATCTTAGTTTTCTGAATGTTGAGCCTTAAGCCAAATTTTTCACTCTCTTCTTTCAATTTCATCAGAGGCGCTTTAGTTCTTCTTCACTTTCTGCCATAAGGGTGGTGTCATCTGCATATCTGAGGTTATTGATATTTCTCCTGGCAATCTTGATTCTAGCTTGTGCTTCATCCAGCCCAGCGTTTCTCATGATGTACTCTGCATGTAGGTTAAATAAGAAGGGTGACAATATACAGCCTTGATGTACTCCTTTCCCAATTTGGACCCAGTCTGTTGTTCCATGTCCAGTTCTAACTGTTTCTTCTTGACCTGCATACAGATTTCACAAGAGGCAGGTCAGGTGGTCTGGTATTCCCATCTCTTTCAGAATTTTCCACAGTTTTTGGTGGTCCACACAGTCAAAGGCATTGGCATAGTCAATAAAGCAGAAATATATGTTTTTCTGGAAATGTCTTGCTTTTTCAAAAATCCAACAGATGTTGGTAATTTGATCTCTGGTTCCTCTGCCTTTTCTAAAACCAGCTTGGACATCTGGAAGTTCATGGTTCACATACTGTTGAAGCCTGGCTTGGAGAATTTTGAGCATTACTTTACTAGCATGTGAGATGAGTGCAATTGTGCAGTAGTTTGAACATTCTTTGGCATTGGAATGAAAACTGACCTTTTCCAGTCCTATGACCAAATTTAAGTTTTCCAAATTTGCTGACATATTGAATGCAGCACTTTCACAGCATCACCTTTTAGGATTTGATATAGCTCAACTGGAATTCCATCACCTCCACTAGCTTTGTTTGTAGTGATGCTTCCTAAGGCCCACTTGACTTCACATTCCAGGATGTCAGGCTCTAGGTGAGTGATCACACCATCATGATTATCTTGGTCGTGAAGATCTTTTTTGTACAGTTCTTCTGTGTATTCTTGCCACCTCTTCTTAATATCTTCTGCTTCTGTTAGGTCCATACCATTTCTGTCCTTTATTGTGCCCATCTTTGCGTGAAATGTTCCCTTGGTATCTCTAATTTTCTTGAAGAGATCTCTAGTCTTTCCCATTCTATTGTTTTCCTCTATTTCTTTGCATTGATCACTGAGGAAGGCTTTCTTATCTCCCCTTGCTATTCTTTGGAACTCTAATAACTCCAGAAAGACTGAAGAGATGGAGCCAAATCAAAAACAACACCCAGTTGTGGGTGTGACTGGTGATAGAAGCAAAGTCCGATGCTGTAAAGAGCAATACTGCATAGGAATCTGGAATGTTAGGTCCATGAATCAAGGCTAATTGAAAGTGGTCAAACGGGATGGCAAGAGTGAACATCGACATTCTAGGAATCAGCGAACTATAATGGACTGGAATGGGTGAATTTAACTCAGATGACCATTATATCTACTACTGCGGGCAGGAATCCCTTAGAAGAAATGGAGTAGCCATCATGGTCAACAAAAGAGTCCAAAATGCAGTACTTGGATGCAATCTCAAAAACGACAGAATGATCTCTGTTCGTTTCCAAGGCAAACCATTCAATATCACAGTAATCCAAGCCTATGCCCCAACCAGTAACACTGAAGAAGCTGAAGTTGAACGGTTCTATGAAGACCTACAAGACCTTTTAGAACTAACACCCCAAAAAGATGTCCTTTTCATTATAGGGGACTGGAATGCAAAAGGAGGAAGTCAAGAAACACCTGGGGTAACAGGCAAATTTGGCCTTGGAATATGGAATGTAGCAGGGCAAAGGCTAATAGAGTTTTGCCAAAAGAACACACTGGTCATAACAAACACCCTCTTCTAACAACACAAAAGAAGACTCTACACATGGACATCACCAGATGGTCAACACCGAAGTCAGATTGATTATATTCTTTGCAGCCAAATATGGAAAAGTTCTATACAGTCAGCAAAAGTAAGATCGGGAGCTGACTGTGGCTCAGATTATGAACTCCTTATTGCCAAATTCAGACTTAAATTGAAGAAAGTAAGGAAAACCACTAGACCATTCAGGTATGAGCTAAATCAAATCCCTTATGATTGTACAGTGGGAGTGAGAAATAGATTTAAGGGACTAGATATGATAGATAGAGTGTCTGATGAACTATGGACGGAGGTTTGTGACATTGTATAGGAGGCAGTGATCAAGACCATACCCAAGAAAAAGAAATACAGGCAGTTGGAAGCCTTAAAAAAGCCTGTAAGCAGGAAACTGAAATGTTTAAGGTGGTGTTCTAAGAAAAAGTACCCTGGTGCTCATTTGTAGAAAGGATTGGGGATCGTGGAAGTGAAATGGGAAAGTAAGGAACTGGAAGCCAGGAAATAACTGTGAGTTAAAGGTCTCTCAACTTATATGCAGAGTACATCATGAGCAACGCTGGGCTGGAAGAAACACAAGCTGGAATCAAGATTGCCGGGAGAAATATCAATAACCTCAGATATGCAGATGACACCACCCTTATGGCAGAAAGTGAAGAGGAACTAAAAAGCCTCTTGATGAAACTGAAAGAGGAGAGTGAAAAAGTTGGCTTAAAGCTCAACATTCAGAAAATGAAGATCATGGCATCTGGTCCCATCATTTCATGGGAAATAGATGGGGAAAAAGTGGAAACAGTGTCAGACTTTATTTTTCTGGGCTCCAAAATCACTGCAGATGATGACTGCAGTCATGAAATTAAAAGACGCTTACTCCTTGGAAGAAAATTATGACCAACCTAGATAGCATATTGAAAAGCAGAGACATTACTTTGCCAACAAAGGTCTGTCTAGTCAAGGCTATGGTTTTTCCTGTGGTCATGTATGGATGTGAGAGTTGGACTGTGAAGAAAGCTGAGCCCAGAAGAATTGATGCTTTTGAACTGTGGTGTTGGAAAAGACTCTTGAGAGTCCCTTAGACTGTAAGGAGATCCAACCAGTCCATTCTGAAGGAGATCAGCCTTGGGATTTCTTTGGAAGGAATGATGCTGAAGCTGAAACTCCAGGACTTTGGCCACCTCATGTGAAGAGTTGACTCATTGGAAAAGACCCTGATGCTGGGAGGGATTGGGGGCAGGAGGAAGGGGACGACAGAGGATGAGATGGCTGGATGGCATCACTGACTCGATGGACATGAGTCTGAGTGAACTCCGGGAGTTGGTGATGGACAGGGAGGCCTGGTGTGCTGCGATTCATGGGATCACAAAGTGTCGGACACGACTGAGCGACTGAACTGAACCTAAAGGTCTCTCATAGAGGTCAGTGCACAAACTGCTAAAGGCATATTGAATGAAAAATTGACAGAATGTGATGGCTGGGTGTGAGAATTGTATAAATGTTAGTGCAAGACGTGGGGCTTGGAGTCTGGATAATAAGGTGAGTGGTACCATTCACCTGGGTAGATTAGTTTTTGAGATATCAATTTGCATTTTGCTTTCGAGTTTTTCCTAACCCTGGTCCCTACCTTCAATCCCCATGATTCCACACAAGTAGGCAAGCTTTTCATACTATTTTGTTTGAATGATTTTTTCCTGAAGAGCTTCAGCTCTCCTTGTGTTTTATAAAGTCAAAACTCACAAAAGGATGATATTGAATGCCCTAGAATGATGGGCTTTAGTGGCAGAGAAAGGAGGTTCAAGGTAAGAGAGAGAGAAAGAGGGCAGCAGAGGTGGATTCCAAGAGGCTAGAAAGTGTCCCATGAGAAGTGTATGCCCAGCTCCACTCAGTGGCTGCTCCCTCCAGGAAGATCTCTAGCTTCAGAGAGGCTGGTAAAAGATGATCTTGGAGAAAACAGAAGCTAGGTTCATCTGGAAGAGTTGAAGATTCCTGTATTTCTCATTTAAAAGTGTGAAGTGAGGATGAGGAAGGTGAGGATGAGGAGCAATAGGAATGCTGTGTTAGTATACCCCATATGGGAGAGCAATTTGGCTGTATCTAGTAAAATTGAAGATTCTCAGAAATCCCCTGGATGTATACCCTAGGAAAGCTCCCACAGGTATGCAGGAGGAGACAGGTGCAAGAATATTGATGGGCAACATTGTAAGAGTGGAAGATTGAAAACATCTTAAAATCCAGGAGAGTCTTTAAAAACAGTGTATATATTCAAGTGGACCACTAAGTGAATGAACTAGAGTAACATGTTAGTTACATAGATAGATTTAAAACATAGACAGATTTAAAGAAACACAATGTTGAATATAAAGAACATGTTTCAGGAGGAAATTTCCGTTTATATAAAGATTTCCAATATGCAAACTGTGCAAAAGTATATCATGTATTATTTATGGACATACACACAAAGCAAAAAGGGGAAACCTTCAAGGGCTCCAGAATCATTAAAGTCAAGATAGTGATTTCACTTAGGGCAATGGGACAGGAGGGAAATTGGATCAGAAAGGGGTCCTAGAGTTTCACCTGTGTCTGTAATAGTTTTTTTTTTTTTAACTTGAACTGTAACAAAATGTCGCAACAGTGTTGGGTGCACAGATGTTTGCTATATATCCTTCATGTTTGTGTGAATTTTTGAAATATCTCAATAAAAAATATTTTTAAATTATTTTAACAGATTTATTGAGATAGAATTAAATGCATCAGTTTATAGTGAATAATTTGATGTTTTGACATATGTATACATCATTGAAACAGTCGCTATAATAAAGAGGATGAACATATCTATTATTCTCCAAATTGTCCTCGTGTTCTTCTTTAATTACTTTTTTCCTCTCTTTCCTCTCCACTCACACTCTGAGACAACCAGTGTTTCAGTCCCCATTAATTCGTTTCCATTTTATAGACACATGCCTAACAGGAAGCATAGTGACAAGTATACATAACTAGAAGTAGCAACTCTTGTTTGACTACTTTTTTTCATTCAGTATAATTACATTGACATCCATCTATGTTGTTATATACATAGTCCCTTCCTTTTTATTGCTGAGCAGTATTTAACTCTATGGATATACTACAGTTAGTTCATCCATTCATCTGCTGATAGACTTTGGGTTTGAGATCTGAAAATTCTTTATAAATACTGAATAGATCAGCCATGTGATTTGCAAACATACTTCCCAGTCTGTGGTTCTCTTTTTCTTTGCTTAGCAGTGTCATTCAAAGAACAATTCTTCATTTTTATAATGTCTGATTTATCAATGTATTCTTCTGTAGACTGTGCTTTGATTTTATAACTAAAAGAAAAAAAAACAGTAAGTTCCCAAAGATTTTCTCCCATGTCTTTCCCTGTAAGTTCTGTAGTTTCAGGATCTATAGGTCTATGATACGTTTTGGGGAGCCTCCCAGGTGGCACTAGTGGTAAAGAACCCGACTACCAACGCAAAAGACACAAGAGATGTGGGTTTGATCCCTGGGTTCGGAAGATGCCCTGGAGGAGGGCACAGCAACCCATTCCAGTATTGATGCCTGGAGAACCCCATGGACAGAGGAGCCTGGCAGGCTACGGTCCATAGTGTCACAAAGAGCCGGACATGACTGAAGCAACTTAACACATATGATCCATTTTTTAGCGATTTTTTAAAAATTATTTATCTTAATTGGAGGCTAATTACTTAATATTATGGTGGGTTTTGCCATACATTGACATGAATCAGGCACGGGTGTACATGTGTTCCCCCCATCATGAACTCCCATCCCAACTCCCTCTCCATCCCATTTTTTTAGCTATTTTTTAATATAAAATGTTTTTTGGTTGTTTTCTTTTTTTTTTTAATGACTAGTTTATTTTATTTTATTTTTAAACTTTACAATATTGTATTGGTTTTGCTAAATATCGAAATGAATCTGCCACAGGTATACATGTGTCCCCCATCCTGAACCCTCCTCCCTCCTCCCATCCCATACCATCCCTCTGGGTCGTCCCAGTGCACCAGCCCCAAGCATCCAGTATCGTGCATCGAACCTGGACTGGCAACTCGTTCCATATATGATATTATACGTGTTTCAGTGCCATTCTCCCAAATCATCCCACCCTCTCCCTCTCCCACAGAGTCCAAAAGACTGTTCTATACATCAGTGTCTCTTTTGCTGTCTCGTATACAGGGTTATTGTTACCAACTTTCTAAATTCCATATATATGCGTTAGTATACTGTATTGGTGTTTTTCTTTCTGGCTTACTTCACTCTGTATAATGGGCTCCAGTTTCATCCACCTCATTAGAACTGATTCAAATGTATTCTTTTTAATGGCTGAGTAATACTCCATTGTGTATATGTACCACAGCTTTCTTATCCATTCATCTGCTGATAGACATCTAGGTTGCTTCCATATCCTGGCTATTATAAACAGTGCTGTGATGAACATTGGGGTACACGTGTCTCTTTCCATTCTGGTTTCCTCAGTGTGTATGCCCAGCAGTGGGATTGCTGGATCATAAGGCAGTTCTATTTCCAGTTTTTAAAGGAATCTCCACACTGTTCTCCATAGTGGCTGTACTAGTTTGCATTCCCACCAACAGAAAGAATCTACAGATAAACTTAGAGAGAATTAGCATTTTAACAATATTGAGTCTTCTGATCCGTGATTCTATTATTTCAGTTCAGTTCAGTCGCTCAGTCGTGTCCGACTCTTTGCGACCCCATGAATCGCAGCACGCCAGGCCTCCCTGTCCATCACCAACTCCCAGAGTTCACTCAGACTCACGTCCATCAAGTCAGTGATGCCATCCAGCCATCTCATCCTCTGTTGTCCCCTTCTCCTCCTGCCCCCAATCCCTCCCAGCATCAGAGTCTTTTCCAATGAGTCAACTCTTCACATGAGGTGGCCAAAGTCCTGGAGTTTCAGCTTTAGCATCATTCCTTCCAAAGAAATCCCAGGGCTGATCTCCTTCAGAATTGACTGGTTGAATGTCGTTGCAGTCCAAGGGACTTTCATGAGTCTTCTCCAACACCACAGTTCAAAAGCATCAATTGTTCAGCACTCAGCTTTCTTCACAGTCCAGCTCTCACATCCGTACATGACCACTGGAAAAACCATAGCCTTGACTAGATGGACCTTTGTTGGCAAAGTAATGTCTCTGCTTTTTAATGTGCTATCTAGGTTGGTTGTAACTTTCCTTCCAAGGAGTAAGCATCTTTTAATTTCATGGCTGCAATCACCATCTGCAGTGATTTTGGAGCCCCCAAAAATAAAGTCTGACATTGTTTCCACTGTTTCCCCATCTATTTCCCATGAAGTGATGGGAGCAGATGCCATGATCTTCATTTTCTGAATGTTGAGCTTTAAGCCAACTTTTTCACTCTCCTCTTTCAGTTTCATCAAGAGGCTTTTTAATTCCTCTTCACTTTCTGCCATAAGGGTGGTGTCATCTGCATATCTGAGGTTATTGATATTTCTCCCGGCAGTCTTAATTCCAGCTTGTGCTTCTTCCAGCCCAGCGTTTCTCATGATGTACTCTGCATATAAGTTAAATAAACAGGGTGACAATATACAGCCTTGATGTACTCCTTTTCCTATTTGGAACCAGTCTGTTGTTCCATGTCCAGTTCTAACTGTTGCTTCCTGACCTGCATATAGGTTTCTCAAGAGGCAGATCAGGTGGTCTGGTATACCCATCACTTTCAGAATTTTCCACAGTTTTTGGTGATCCACACAGTCAAAGCCTTGGCATAGCCAATAAAGCAGAAATAAATGTTTTTCTGGGACTCTCTTGCTTTTTGGATGATCCAGCTGATGTTGGCAATTTGATCTGGTTCCTCTGCCTTTTCTAAATCCAGCTTGAACATCTGGAAGTTCACGATTCACGTATTGCTGAAGCCTGGCTTGGAGAATTTTGAGCATTATTTTATTAGCGTGTGAGATGAGTGCAATGGTGCAGTAGTTTGAGCATTCTTTGGCATTGCCTTTCTTTGGGATTGGAATGAAAACTGAACTTTTCTAGTCCTGTGGCCGC
Source organism: Bubalus kerabau (assembly GCF_029407905.1). NCBI lineage: Eukaryota > Metazoa > Chordata > Mammalia > Artiodactyla > Bovidae > Bubalus > Bubalus kerabau. The sequence continues at coordinate 15,348,424 of NC_073645.1, forward strand.
TGCTGAGTTTTCCAAATTTGCTGGCATATTGAGTGCAGCACTTTCACAGCATCATCTTTCAGGATTTGAAATAGCTCAACTGGAATTCCATCACCTCCACTAGCTTTATTCGTAGTGATGCTTTCTAAGGCCCACTTGACTTCACGTTCCAGGATGTCTGGCTCTAGGTGAGTGATCACACCATCGTGATTATCTGAACCGTGAAGATCTTTTTTGTACAGTTCTTCTGTGTATTCTTGTCATCTCTTCTTAATGTCTTCTGCTTCTGTTAAGTCCATACCATTTCTGTCCTTTATCGAGCCCATCTTTGCATGAAATGTTCCCTTGGTATCTCTAATTTTCTTGAAGAGATCTCTAGTCTTTCCCATTCTGTTGTTTTCCTCCATTAGGCCCACTTTAATTTTTTCAGCAATGTTTTGTTGTTTTCAGTGTACATATCTTGCAAATCTTTTTTGTCAGATTTATCTGCATTTCATCTTTTTGATACTTCCATAAATGAGTTTGGTTTTGGAATTTAAATTTCCAGTTGTTCTTGCAAACTTATAAAACACACTTACTACTTTGAATAGCCTTTTTATATAAATTTCCACATGAATAATCATTTCATCTTTGCATATTTATTCCTTTATCTAGATACCATTTATTTCTTTGTCTTGCTTGATGGCACTGTCTAGAACATCCTGTTTAACGTATTCTGGTTCTCTTGTGTGGTGATCAGTCTGATGCAGCCACACAAGGGAACACAGGAGAGGAAAGGGAAACAGCAAAGATTTAGCTGTGCTCAGATGGGTAGGTAAATCAGCATACTCCAATAATCAAGAAGCTAAAAGAAGAAAGAGGAGGTTGTTACTATCCTGTGCTCAAAGAGGCAAAGGAAATTGAGACTGAGGAGCCATTAGATCCAGTGACTGAGAGATGGTTCGTGTTCTCATAAATACAAGTTTAGTATATTGTGAAAAGGGGGCCCATTTCAGACACTGAAACAGGGTGGGCTGGTGAAGATGCCTCTGAATAAGTGTAGATCATTCTAAGAGTTTGGCTATGAAAAGAAGGGAAATTGAGCAGTGATTTGAGGGAGAACTTGAGTATGAATATCGTCACCCCTCACTATCTGCAGGGGATTGGTTCCAGAACCTGCTGCTGATACCAAAATCCTTGGATTCTCAAGTCCCATGGTTGGCCTGCCATATGAGTAGCTTCTCCATCCAAGTGACTTCCCCATCCAAGGATCCAACCAACCCCAGATTGTGTAATACTGTATTATTTAAAAACAATTCACATATATGTGGACCCACGCAGTTAAAACTTGGGTTGTTCAAGGGTCAGCTGATAAGAAAGTTTTACCAATAAGAAATACCAAAGATGTCTATTTAATAATGGCAATTTTTACCATCTTCAAATATTACTATTGTGAAACATTGTTATAATTCCAAAGCTTTATTTTTAGAGATGATTCATTCAATTCACTCACCAAGTGTAAAAATAAAGAAATCTGCATTTCAAATGTAAATGTTAGAAGCAATAAATATTTTCAAATCTTAAACACAAGTAGGAAAAGTATGATTTATTTTTCAAAATCAGAGGTTCTAGAAAATGTCTCCCTTTTACTTAACAGTTGCAAAGAGGGGGAGTGGGGTGGTGGGTGAGAGAACTGTGGAGTCAAAAGTGTGTGAGATCAACTTGGCAGATGGCCCAGGGCTTGGGGAGCTGGGTCTTTCTTTGGGAACTTCTGGAAGCTTGCTTGTTATCAGCTTTCTACACCTCACAGTTCTCTCCACATAATGCAATATGTTTTGTGCCCAATTTGTTCTCAACAGAGCTCTTAGAGAACAATGCAGAGAAAATGGTAGAAACTTATGTGTGGGATGCCAGTGCCCCAGCTCAGATCTTCTGCATCTGAAGTCAGTTTTTAAGAGATCAATGTGACTGGAAGCAAGACAATTAAATCTGAATTAACTGAAGATAGATTATATTTCTATTGTTGTTCAGTTGCTAAGTCCTGTCCAACTCTTTGCATCCCACAGACTGCAGTATGCCAGGCTTCCCCATCCTTCACTGGCTCCCAGAGTTTGTTCAAAGTGTTGTCCATTGAGTCAGTGATGTTATCCAACCATCTCCTCCTCTGTCGCCCCCTTCTCCTCCTACCCTCAATCTTTCCCAGCATTTCCTATGAGTTGGCTTTTTGCATCAGGTGGCCAAAGTATTGGAGCTTCAGGTTCAGCATCAGTCCCTCCAGTGAATATTCAGGATTGATATCCTTTAGGAATTACTGGTTTGATCTCCTTGCTGTCCAAGGGCTTTCAAGAGTCTTCTCAAACACCACAGTTCAAAAGTGTCATTCTTTGACACTCAACCTTCTTTAGAGTCCAACTGTCATATCCATACATGACTATTGGAAAAACCATAGATTTGAGTATACAAACCTTAATATATTTCTATTCCTGTGTTTAAAGTAGAATGATGAGATGATAAAAAAAAAAATACTGGAGCAGATGAAGTAGGATATAAAAGATAATTATGAGCTACTCATCATGTAAACAGAGTCGGACATGACTGAAGTGACTTAGCAGCAGCAGTATCATGTAGATCCTGGCTACTCAGAGTGTGGTTCACGGACCAGCAGCATCAGCATCGCCTAGCAGCTTGTAGCAAAGCAGAATCTCGGGCGCCGCCCCAGACCCACTGAGTCAGCAGGTGATTCCCAGGTGATCTGTCTGTGTATGCAAGTTTGAGAAAGTGCTGTTGAAAACATTCAGGGAAAGTGAGAAGAGGTTCTTTAGGGATCAGACAGGTGAGCGGCAAAACAAGTCTCTCTGGCAGGAATCATGAGTAGATTAGTGAGACATCCATCGGGGATTAATCAACAAGGATTTGTAGGGAAACGTGAAGAGAAGAGAAAGCTGGCAGTTCTGGAAACTGAGTAAGAGGCAGAATGTAAGAACCAAGAATAAAATTTTTCAGCTTATTCATGCTGGCAGAATCTGTGGTTTAAGGAGAGATCAGATTTATCCAAGACTGAAAGGCTGGACCCAGAACAATGAGAGATTTTGCCCAAGCCAAGTCCTGGAAGTTTCCTAGATATTTAAGTGAGGAGAGTTTGAACAAGCCACAGGGTTGGAGAAGGAAGAAGGGACCAGATGATGGTGCTTGTCTTGGGGGTGGAGTCAGTACTGGGCATGGTCTATAAACCCAGCTCACTCATTTTACACTAAAACCCTCATTGTGGGGCTGGAGTTATTTGGACCCTTTCTACCAACTGCCTGCCTTGAAACAATAAGGTAGACCAGAGTACGGCTTTCAGGAACATAATCTTCTTTGGAAATTCTCTATCCTCACTGGTGCTTGTAGGAGACAGTCACTCCCAGTGAGATGCCAGGATGGCAGGACCTTGGCTGGCAGGAGGCCCCTGTAGGGACTTTGCTGGTAGGAACCTCCCATTGTTCCAGATGTACACTGCACTCATCTCAGGTCGTCATCCACACTTGAGGGTCTGGGCCTCTTGTGCTCACAGCCCTCCCTTTCTGACCCAACCTCTGCACCACTGTCCATCCAGTCAAGCCTCCAACATCTGCCTTTGCTCTCCCTACACAGCTGCAGTCCCGCATCCTCCTGGTTTTCAAGTGGTTGGTACCATCTGGATTACTTGCGAGTGTTAGTATAAAATGCTGATTCCTGGCCTCCCACCCCAGGGCCCTGAGGGATGCTGATAGTGGAGGTCCAGCGTGGCATCCAGAAAATACATTAGTAACAAGTACCAGAGGTGATCCTGATGCAGATATTCCCACCAGATCGCAGAAGCATTGTTATCCCCCTCCTTCTACATCACTCCTTCACTGCTCAGATCTTACCAGTTGGGGTGGTGATGGTGGTGAGGATGTGGAGACGAGCTGATAAACGCTGGCTCCTCTACATTAGCCATTCCCTCTCTGCCCTTCCCCCAGTGATGCCAGTTTCTAGACCATATCACTTCCTCCCCACCTCCATCACTCCTCCCTTCTGCCCTTTGCTGCTGTCTCCATGACCTTCAGACGGGGCAATCCACCATTCGCAAATCTCCAGCCCTCACCAACTCATCCACTGTGAAGTTTCCCCAACGTGTTCTGTCTCGCTGTTTCCAGTTCTACATTTGGAATTCTCACAGTTCTAGCCAGCTTTTACCCTTCTCTTCTATAGCTTCTCCATGTCTCCAATTACCTCTTCAAGGGCATATTCAAAACCTCTCCATCATCAACTCTTCCCCCCACCCCGACCTCACAGCTGCATCTGGCTCTGCCAATCACCCTCTCCTCTGAACGTCCAAGCTCTGATGGGCGGTCACTTCAAGGCCACATCACACTTCGCCTTTTCTACAAATCAATGAGCCCAGCTCCTTCACTGTGAACAGATCTCAGTATTTCACAAGCATTTCTACTTGTCACTGCCTCATAGGCTTCCTTTAATCCCCTGAAAATTGGAATAGTGCTGGGGAGCCCGAGTGGGGCTCTCTGCATGATCGGCTGTCTTAACTGAGGAATGCTTGAGGCTCTGGTCTCACCATCACCCATGAGAATGTGGGTCCCATTGTTTAAAAAGTATTAGGAAATTTCAAGACAGTGACAGCAGGCATTAAGACAAGCTCGGGGCCCTTCAGAGTGTGGAGGCCTGTGTTATCACAGGCTCAGGAAGCCAGGCCTGCATTGCCCCAGCCTATTAGCTCAGTGACTATCAAGACCAGATAAGCTTGTGAGAACAGGGTAATAATTTCGATAGAATCAGAGCTCGCATTCCCAAGTTACCCGCTTGTTTCCCCAAGGAAATCTGCCCTTCCTGTTCAGTCTTCATGTCTCAGATCTACCAACTTTGTTGTCAGGAGTAAGGAGGGGAGCCTGTGAGTGACACAGCAGAGTTCATCCAAATGACATGGGAGAAGCAGCCCAATAAGGTAGGTCAGAAGCAACATCGCTACCATCATCATCGTCGTTACTGTTGCTTTAAACTGGTATCTGGAATACATGAAATTTAATCCTGAATTTCATGCTGTGCTCTAGTTTTGCCCCATTTCAAGCCCCTAAACCCCATAAAACCAGACTGGAGATAGAAATTAGAATCCCAGCGGCAGCAAGGCTCTCTGCTTTCTTTGGGGCAGTGCCAAAAGGAGATAAAGAAAGTGTTGTATTAGGCAGCAGTAAACAGGCAAGAGACAAGCAGGCCTTTAATGAAACAGACCTTTATTGGGGCAAAAGTGGCCCCAGGCTGACCCCACCCTAAATCCTGGCAGTGTCCAACGACAGGAATTCAGAGGAACAAAAACGCTGGCATTGCCGGCTGTATCCTGCGCATACATAACAGAAAGCATTGCAGAAATCCGCAGCAAGGAATACATAAATACCATTATCCAGCATTACAGCAGAAACTGATCTTTTAGTCCAAACGACTATGCTATTCTGCCTTCTCTGCCTCGGATTTCTGTGCTGTGACTCACAAGGAAGGACTTGGGGACTGTGAAATAGCCAAGGACCTAAAATAGGTCCTTCTTTTCCCCTCCCATCAGGATGAATTTCCTACGACATTTGTTTTTTCCTTTATTAACCAGGCATGAATGATAATATTGCCTGGGCTTAGGAACTCATCTCTGTCACTGGTAAATAGAAATAATGAGCCATGTTCACAGAAACGCATGCCAGAATTTCATTGATTAACATCCCGTGCCACAGCCTCTCTTTGAAATTAAAAACACTTTCAATGACACCGAACAGAAAAGGCACCGCATGAAAAATATTTCGAAGACGAGGTTGTCATTAAAGCACGCCAAAAATAGAACTGTTTTTATTTAACCATCCTCTCTCCTCTCTCTTACCCCCACCCTCACAGGCTGTGAGGCTGCTTGCAGTTAAACCACAAGAATTACAGAACATAATTTCATCCATTTGAATTTTAGAGGCTTCAAAAGCAGACCTGTGGAGAATGCTTCGTGAATATGTCTCTTTCTCCCCTGCAAGGGATCACTGAAGAAGGGATATGTTGCTGTTGTTTAGTCACTCAGTCGTGTCCAACCCTTTGCGACCCCATGGACTACAGCATGCCAGACTCCTCTGTCCTTGGGATTTTCCAGGCAAGAATACTGGAGTGGGTTGCCATTTCCTTCTCCAGGGGATCTTCCTGACCCAGGGATTGAACCAGTCACCTGCATTACAGGCAGCTCCTTCACAGTCTGAAGCACCAGAGAAGCATATGGCCAGGATTTAAATCCAGCTGTTTAGGGATCTATAGGAGAATTTTTAAATATCCTAACTCAACATCAGACTCCACCCCCACCACCAGTGTCCTGCTCTGTCCCTTATCATCCTTTACACACGGCCTCCAGTGGTCCGGTGGGTCCACACATAGACCTACCAGTGGGTCTCTTTGCCTCCTGGTTTACGTCCTTTTTCATTAGGATAGCATGGCCTCAGAGAAACTGCAACCTGGTCATTGAGGACCCAGGCTCACTGCAGACCTGGCTTTGCAAGGATTGTTTGGTTTTGGAATTTTAGATTTCTGCCGCTGCTACTGCTACGTCGCTTCAGTCGTGTCTGACTCTGTGCGACCCCAGAGACGGCAGTCCACCAGGCACCCCCATCCCTGGGATTCACCAGGCAAGAATTCTGGAGTGGGTTGCCATTTCCTTCTCCAATGCATGAGAGTGAAAAGTGAAAGTGAAGTCGCTCATTTGTGCTCTACTCTCAGCGACCCCATGGACTGCAGCCCACCAGGCTCCTCCACCCATGGGATTTTCAAGGCAAGAGTACCAGAATGGGGTGCCATTGCCTTCTCCATTTAGATTTCTAATGCCTTCAAACGAAGACTCCCTTATACGTGGGGCATCACCTCCGGCCTCACGCTCTACCCTCTGGAGCCCCACCCCCCCAGTCACTCCTTCCTCTTCGCTGACGCTCCTGCAGACATCTGAGTGGTAGACATGGATCTGCGATGTCTGAGCTCTTCTATCTCTTGCTCAACATCCTCCACCATATCACCGCTGTCCACTTTCCCATCACTATGTCTCACAGTCTTCTACCTCTCCCAGCCCCGGTCTGCTCTCCTGTTAGCCTAGCCCCCTCTGCACTGGGCCAGGCTCCTCAATTCCCCACAGCTCCCTTTTCTCCAGTCCCCATCTCTGACTGAAAACTTGACTCCTTTTCCCATGCCCAGTGGAAATGTCTCCTCTGTGAAGCATTTGTTCATCTTTGCAGTCAGACTAGTGTGATAGAAGAAGAAAGGACTCTGGCGTTACACAGACTGGAATTTGAATCCCAGTCTTTCACTCATCAGGTATGAGAACTTAGCAATTTTCTTAATGTCTGTAAAGCTCCACTCACTGATTTATAAAATGGAGTATGATTCTCACTGCCATCATAGGCTTGTTTTGAATATCAAAATAATAATGTATGTTAGGAGATGTGAGTTTGATCCCTGGGTTGGGAAAATCCCCTGGAGAAGGAAACAGCAACCCAGTCCAGTATTCTTGCCTGGAGGATCCCATGGACAGAGGATCCCAGCAGGCTACAGTCCATAGGGTCACACAGAGTTGGACACAACTAAAGTGACTTAGCATGCAATGTTCATGTAGAATTCCTGGCATATATTATTATTATTATCATTAACTATGTGGTTTTCAGCTTTCATAGAACATATTAAAGCATTTTCAACATTTGTCTTTGAATGAAGATACTTGTGCAATTGTCTTTCTCTTCAACTGAGAAAGAGCAGGTACCTCATCTCTTACATCACTTCCTTCCCCATAGTGCCCACCTTGGCATTCAGTAGATGCTTAGTGAATACGTACTTGCTCAAATTGCCTGTTCTGCTTTGGTGAAACAGTTATTTGTTTAGCTAATACCCCTTGGGAGAAACAGGGCTGAAAAACTTGGTGGTAGTTCACACAACATTTAGACTTCTTTCCTCACTTTTAGATTTGTATCCGCATAATTTAGATTTTGATCCCTCAGATTACAATATAATGGTAATAACTTATTAGCTATGTATATAAAGGTACATGTATTTGAATTTTTATTATTTTTATAGTGCTTTCTATGTGCCAGGAACAAGTCAAGGTGCTTCATATTCATTCCTTATGTAATCCTCACAACAAATCTAGAAGGTAAATGCCATTTTTACTCCCATTTTATAGATGAGGAAATTGAGCCTTGGAGAGGTTAATTAAGTAGCTTGAGCTATATTGTGCAACCAGCACATGCTCCAGAGAACAAGGTGTTTCCCACTGCCTTGTACAGCCCCTAACCTACCACCACCAGATGAACCATAACCCAGAAAGGAAGTGGGATTGATCCAACTGGTTATTGTTTCACAAATCATATAACCTAATTCTACTGGTATTTTGATTGGCCAGACAAGCTGCCCATGTGTGAGCTTGTATGTGATTGAAAAGGACACAAGAAGGTCACATACACTCTCCTTTCCAATGACACTTCCAAATTGCACACACTGCCTGTGCTTTCATCTCATTGCCCAGAACTTCATCACATGGTAGAGAAGCAAGGAAGGCTTGGAAATGTGGTCTCTATTCTGAGCAACCATATTTATAGCTAAAAATCAAGAGTACTATTACCCAGAAGAAGGCAGTGAATATTAGGGAAAAACAAGCTGTTTCCATCACAGTCTCATAAGAATAGTAGAAAAGAGTTTGGGAAATATTGCTGTGGTCTAACCCCATCATTCTCTACAACTTCTTGGTGGATGAGCCAGGAGAAGCATCTCTTGGCTTCCACTCCAGGTCATGCTCATTCACTCTGTGGTTCCTCTCTAGAGATCATCCTTCCTATCCCTCATGGCCAAGGGGCCCCAGGGAGTTCCTATCTTCACTGCTGAAAGCTGCAGCCCTGTTAGGAGCCCCCGTGTGATAGGCTGCCCTGCCCAGCTCCCCCTGGGCTCAGAGAATGCATTAGCATCACACAGGAAAGGCAGGGACACTCAAGAATGTTGTTATTTTGTTGTTGAACAGATCTGCACCAATGAACATAGGACAGCATCAAAAGTCATGCTAGCATGCACTTTTATAGTGGACCCAGTCTTTGTGAAGGCATCTCTATGAATTTCTCCATGCTCCATCCTTCCATCCTTGCTTTGCTGTCTCTAAATGTTGATGACCTGCTGTGTGAGGCAGTGAGTTTCACGCTCTAACGCTGAATGGTTGAGCAACATCAGTCATGTCTTAGTGCTGGGATTCCTGTACTAAATAAGAAAGGCATAGGATAGGGGCTGGGAAGAGGGAGAAAGAACACTGGCTGACTGCCGACTATCTGTTAGGCACTGGCCTCGGTGTTTATACATGTATCTCATTTAACACTCGTTGCAATTTATGACCTGGACTGGCAGTGACCCATCTGGGACCTGAACCAGGTATCTATACCTGTCAAATCCATATTTTTTTACCAGGGAAGAAAATAAGAGCCTTCTGTACTGTTCACTTTCGTTTTTTCCCCTGCTCTTCCCTTCCCCCTATCACATTCTTTCACACATTGACTTTGTGTTCATCTTTTCCCAGTAATTAGTAAATTATAACCCGCGCATCTCAAATTCTTGACATTCATTTGCTGTTTCCCAGTAATTCATTCTGCTTGGTATTTGCTCTGAGAAAGGCACAGAAGTGCTCACTAATGCGGCTCGCACTCCCTTGCCTGGATGAGGCTCTCCACCTCATTTATCACATAGCGCTGTGGTCCTGAAGTCTGACAGGCAATTCAGGCTTTCTGAATGCAATTCAGGCATTGATTTTAATCTATAAAGCTTTGGCGTCTGGGTCCTGGCTGCCATGGAAATGAAATAGCTTCTTGGACACTTTTCTACATGCCACTAACTGTTCTGAAATGCCGGGCTCCCAGAGACATTTTTGTGCCTCTCCTGATGTAAAAAAAAAAATGCCCAATACAAAGAGCTTCCTAACTTTAACCATTATCGTTCACATGATAGAGAAATCTCAAATAAAGACAAATACACAGAAGGTGCTCAGATGCATGGACTGGCACACTGAATATATTGATTATATCTGGTTAAAAATAAAATAAAAAATACAGCCACTGAGGTGGCCAAGGCACTTGGTTTCCAAACAGGAAAACCCTAAGCCTGAACAGGACACCGGGTGCCAGGAAACCAATGGGGAAGCATGATGCTTGGACTTTCGTGTGTAATCTGATTTTCTCTCACCCGGATGGGGAAGTTGGTGGTGAGAAAATGACTCTAAGACGCATGCTTTGACAGGTGGGGACAGGAAGAGTGAACGCTTGGTGCGTGTGGCGGCAGGCAGTGTGCCTGGGGAATGAGACACCACCTTTGTTCCAGTGCTCAGAGGCTGGGAAAGTGGGGAAGAAGACCAGGACTATAAAGGGGATTTAAACATTCTCCACCAGCGTTATGCTTTCATTCTCTTCAGCAGAATGTCCTGGCTCTCTGCCTCCCTGCTCACGTGGCATTCATCTCAAAATGCAACTCCTTGCTTCAGCTTTTTAAATCCTGATGACATTGGCATTAGCAATGAACGTGACAAGGCAGTTGACACGTTGACATAGATCCCTAAAAGCAAGAAGTTTGCTTTAATTTGCTTTAATTTCTTAAAGCAAGAAGTGTCCGAAAGTCAGAAACTTTAAAACAAGAATGAGTAAAAGTAGAAATAACAAAGGATAAACCTGAAGTATTTCCAAGCAACAAATGATAATTGAATCCACTTGTGTAGCGTCCCTGGTGGCTCAGATGGTAAGGAATCCGCCTGCAATGCAGGAGACCTGGGTTTGATCCCTGGGTTGAGAAGATCCCCTGGAGAAGGGCATGGCTACCCACTCCAGTATTCTTTCCTGGAGAATCCCCACGGACAGAGGAGCCTGGCCGGCTACAGTCCATGTGGTCGCAAAGAGTCAGACATGACTGACTAAGCATGGCACGTGTAACTTTATTTTTCCTTAAAAGGAGGCTGTAAGACCATGACTCAGGAGACAGAGAGTTGGATGGAACATGTAATTGGTTCCCTAAAACATCACATGCTCCTAAACCTGTGTTTAGGAGCACATGGAACTCAGGAGGCAGGTGCCAATCTCAACTCCCATGAGCAGTGAAGGAAAAACTGGACTAGAGTTTGCCAGGAGCTTCTCCCTGTCCTTCTCCAAATATCCAGTTCTGTTTAGAAAGCCACTGTGAAAAGTCTACCAGCCCCATGAGCTACAAATGTATAGCCAAAGTCCTCTCTTCAGGGTTTGATTTCCACAAAGCCAGGCCAGTTTGGGAGACAGAGCTGACATCAGAGAGCATCAGAGCAGGGAAATACACACTGACTTTTTTCCAAACTACAAATCGTGGCTCCGTTTGTCAGATATCAAAACAATGGTGTGATGAAGTCAGCTCCATCAAGAATCTCTCAGGGCGGCTGCTTGGAACATAAATATAGATTGGCTTGTCCCTACTTTTCTTTTTTTAAATTAATTAATTCATTCTTACTTTTATGGAAGTATAGTTGATTTATCGGAGAAGGCAATGGCACCCCACTCCAGTACTCTTGCCTGGAAAATCCCATGGATGGAGGAGCCTGGTGGGCTGCCGTCTATGGGGTCGCACAGAGTCGGACACGACTGAAGCGACTTAGCAGCAGCAGCAGCAGTTGATTTATAGCACTGTATTAATTTCTACTATATGACAAAATGATTCATATACATCTTCATATGCATACATGTCTGTGTATATATTATATATACATTCTTTTTCATCTTCTTCTCCATTATGGTTTACCACAGGATATTGAATACAGCTCCCTGTGCTGTAGAGTAGCACCTCGTTGTTTATCCATCCTATCTATAATAGTTTGCATCTGCTAATCCCAAACTCCCAGTCCATCCTACCCCACCCTGCCCACCAAAGTCTGTTCTGTCTTTTGCTTTTCCAATGTGAACGGTGTGTTCTTAGGTACATTAAGAGTGAGCAGTAGGCAGGAAAGATAGACTCACTTTATATTTGGCCAGTTCCCAGCCAGCCACTTGTGAAACCAGTCAGACAGCTGCCTTGTCATGGGGGGAGGTATGGAAACTTGGGATAATAAGTTGAGTGTGGAATGAGAACCTGACCACTCTTAGCACCGCCACAACCACGATCCCCATGTTTTTAAGGTACATGGTGTGTGCCAGCCCTGCCCCAACCCCCCTTAAGCCTGAGATCCCCTCTTCCATTGTAAGACACACCCAATGTGCAGCTGACTATACGTCACTGGATTTGGGGGAACAAGCTCTCTTCAACTCTACCATCATGGAGCACCCACAGGGGCACTGTGATATACCCAGAGGTGATGTAGGTATTATCCTGGCCCTTGAGACAGACATGTCTTTCAAGTTAGCTCCCTTTTTACTGGGAACAGCGTGGCAAAGTATTACCAGTTTCCTCCCAGGAAAAGGCTTTGAGCTCAAATTCCCATTTAGATTCCTGGATGTAACAGATACCAACTGGAGCTCACAGTGCTTCTCCTTTCTCTAAGAACTTCTCTGACTCCTGGGGATGGGACCCAAGCAGCCATGTCTGTGTCACATGGCCCTGTTCCTTGCGCTGCTGGCAGATCCAAGGGGAAAGTGAGCCCAATGTGGATGCATCAGGACCCCACCTTCCTATGCATAATCAATCACCCCAGGGGTAAATTAAAATGTGAGCAGTGTGCTTACAACTAGCAATTGTCCTTAAAAACTGGCATAAATTTGAACTGATATACCTAACCTGGGTGGGCAAGCTCAGTAGAGTTTGTCTGCATAACCAAAGGAAAAGGGTCATCTCCCCTTTGGAGGCAGAAACCATGGGCAAGACCATAACCCTTTGAGCAATGATCTGCGTTCAAGGCAGTGATGCCAGCTCTCTTCAGAGGGAGCCAAAGATGAGAGAGATATAGAGACAGGGAGTCCTGGGGACACTATTTCTTGGGGTCCAACTGCCCTTTTCTCCTTGTGTTGCCAGTTATATGAGGCAGCCCCTTATCCTTTCAATAAATTCTCTTTTGCCCAAGTTAATTAGTGATGGGTTTTTATCACTTGCAGCCAGAATGACACATTGGCAAATGTTCTCATCCTGACAGCTGGCCTGGCCCACAGTTAGATGAGCTTTCCTGTTTGGTTGGTTGGTTGGTTTTGTTTTGTTTTGCTTCGTATCATCCATTTGTCCTCTCTGTCCTCGAGGATGCCTCTGAGTCACAGCCTACTATTTGCAGCACCCAGGTGTTCAAGATTTTTTGAGAACGCCACTTTTGGTGGCCCAGAGTTCACCATGACATTGCTCTTCCCTGCTGTAGTCACGTCCTTACCTTTTCCTTGGGGAAGAAATTCCATGTCTCCTGGCTCAGTGCCCCGCCCCCCTATTCACTACCTCAACACCCCCACCCCTTCTCTCTGCTTGCTTGGGATTTCTAGCAGGTGATGGCACAAAACTGAACAATGATGCCCCCTCCTCTACCCAGAACTGTGAACTCCCCCTGCCCCTAAGAATTTTAATCAGCTTCCTTTTTTCTCCTTCCCCTTTCCTCTGTTAGCATTAGATGCAAACCCCTGGACAATTGAAAATTATCCTCTCTTTTAAAACCTACTTTGAGGCTTCATTTGAAACATTTGACCTCAATTCCGATAGGCTTTTAGGGATCTTATTTCTAAAGATTATACGCAGAGGCCCTTGACAGTCTCAGACTGAATACTAACCATCTCCCCGTGTGGCAGGCATTTGTTGCCTGCAGAACATTTGAATTTCCCTCCTATGTTTCTGAAATTGGTAGGAGACAGAACTCACCTCCTATAGAAGCTGAAAAGAGTTGATGGTCACTCTTCCAGCCTCTCTTGCAGCTAGAATGTCAGCACCTAAATTAAGAGTGGCCTGTCAAATGCACACAACTGAGACCTGGAAGCTATTTCAGCAAATAAGAAAGGTTCACAAATTATCCGTTCTGGCAATGGCAGCAAGGACAGCAGCAACATCCAGTATGCAGGGAAAGCCTGGCCTTGGTGCCTCTGGGGGTCAAGCGCCCTGCAGCCCGGCAGTAATGTCCATGTCGGACAACGTCTATGGCATTGATCTTGGCTGAGGACTGGCTGCCTAGCTCCACTTTGTGACTGCTCATTTCTCAATTTGATTCTACAGCCTTCCCCAAGGACTGTGTAATTTTCCTAGTGTTCTTTTTTCTTTAAATTGCTCACAGCTAGAAACCATGAATGATGCACCCTCAATGTATTCATGATATGCAACAGTTTGTTTTTCTCTTGTGGCGCAAATTGAAATATTTCATCTGGAAGGTTCACATGTAAGATCTAGTTGCTTTGCTGGTGAATGAGCCTGACACCCAGGATCCACGACTCAGCACAACTTGATTCTTTCCTTGTGAAATGGTATTAGCAGCTGGTTTCTTTTCTTTTTTTTTTTTGGTGGGGCCAGGGGAGGAGGCACAGCCAGTCAATTGGAGCAGCAATAGAAGTGATAGAATTGCAAAGGAAGGAAGAGGTGGTTTGGACGCAGAAAATAGCTTTATAAAGCTATTTATAAACTTCAGTTCTGTGCATAAAATAAAATCACAGATCTCATGGGATCACTTCAGTGATGCTTCTCTCATTTTATGGGGGGAAGTTAGGTTCTGTGGTGATTGTGTGACAATTTGGTTTATCAGCTAAACCCAGATGATATGGACAGTGAAGGAAAGAAGGATTGTGTGCTCTGTCGTGTCTGACTCTTGAGAACCTATGGACTGTTGCTCTCCAGGCTCCTCTGTCCATGCGATTCTCCAGGCAAGAATACTGGAGTGGGTTGTCATTATCTTCTAAAGGACATCTTCCCCACCCAAGGATCGAACCTGCATCTCCTGTGGATCAGGCATTGGCAGGCAGATTCTTTACCAGTGAGCCACCCAGGAAGCCCATGGACAGTGAAAGGAGATGCTATTAATAGGAATTCTGAAACAATGGACAGAATGGTCACCTAAGTAGTAGGGTAGGGATTTGGAGATTCTAGATCTTGGGTTCTATCAGGCATTGAGGTATCAGTCATGGTCCCTGCTCCACAGCACCCTCCCTATCGTCCTCAACCACCTTCAAGTAATACTTCTCTTCCTTCAGATCCAAAGCTGGAGACTGACAAGTGTCAACATGCCCACCGCTTGCACACACCCCTCTATTCATGCATCTGGCAATATATTCTACATTTGCATGTGTTCTTAGAGGGGTGGTTTCCATAGCAACAGTAGGAATATAACAAAGGCACCTGAGTGATGCCTTAAAGATAAATCACCCTCTTGAAGAAGCCTTCCATTTCAGGAATTACAGGCTGTTGACACTTCGTGTTTCTTAGTGGCCTGTCACATGTACACATTTCTAACTCCAGTTCACTGTCCTCCAGTGTAATGAATTACAAACATTTTAGCCTCCCTCTCAGGCCAGAAGATAAAGAGAGATCCTGGCTGGACGATTATTTTATGAACCAAGAAGGAAGGAGGAAAAAAACTTGTATGTTTTGAGTACCTACAAGGCACTCAACATTTTTACTTATTTTATCTCATTTTCATAAAAAAAAAAAAAAAGGGCTTGGGCTGGCAGTTATGCTTCTGAGTCCTTCATCTCATGAGAGCAGAGGGGAGAGAGGGAAGACAGGGTGGTATTGGTTCATTTTCTGATCTGAGGGGTGGTGTCCTGCAAGTAAAAGGCACTAAATATAGACTCACTTCCTTGAAACCTGTCAGCCTCAATGAGTTCTATTCTTTTTTTTTAATAGAAAGAAATTTGTAAAATTTGCTTTATTTTAAAACAAAACAGTAGTAAGTTTTCTGCTCCCTAAAATCTTTCCTTTTTCTTGAGCCTGTGTCACCGTTGTCAAACAAATTTTTACACTTGGGAGCAGATGTAAAAGGGTTTATCTCACATGTATTTAAAATTTTACCTCATTTGTTTGTTCATTCATTCGCACAACGACTGTTTATTCGTCTTCTTTGTGTCGGTCCTGGTGATTTAGGCTGAGAAATGCACGTAGACATGGGCCTGGCCCTCTCAAAGCTTGTCATCTTATTGAAAGAAAGAAATGCAACTGCAAATTGTGATGCGAGTGTTGAGAAAAAACACATGATATTGTTGTGTTGCAGAAACCAGTACTCAAGAAAGCAAGCACCACACTTGGAGAGTCGGAGAACTTAGGTTTATTATACTGGCGGACTCAGAGGACTTAACACTCCAAAGGGGTTACAGAGTTTTTATCCACGGATAGGCATGATTAAGCGGGTTTGCAGGTTTGCAGGGGCTGGGCGATTGTAAGAGCCAGACAAGGGTAAGTGAGATAAGCTCCAGTTCCTAACATTGTGAGTCCCCACTTTCTGAGACCTGCGTGATCTAAACTTTGCAAAGACCAAGCTGAGTTACAGAAGCAGAAGGAGCAGGAGGTTATGTAAAATTTTAACTTTTCCTTTTCAGTTGAAGTGCTAGGGCATGGACCTCGTTTCTCCAATGTTCTACCGTTGGGATCTATCCATGTGAGGGTCGGATGAGTTCACGCAGGAAGTCATCCACGCTGTAGCAAGAATAAGTTCAATCACATTGTTTTCCATCAAACAGATGCATGAGATCAGTGTTCTCAGGAAGTAGGAGGATTAATGAAATCAATGGAAACTAAAGGAATAATTTGAGGATGCTGGAAATTGTTTGGTGGACAAATCCGGTCAGGAAGCTCCAGAAACCCCTGTTTGCAGCAAGAAGGTGCCAGATCAGAGAAAGAGGGAGAATAAGACAGAATGAGAAGCTAAGAGCACAGAAAACAGATCTATCCCAAAGAGGGCCTTCCCCAACACTGCACAGAGAAAAAGTGCAGTATGAGCGCTCTAAAGTATAAGAAGTGATCTTAAACTCACTCGTCATTAGTACCTGAGCTAGTCAAAGCTAATTTTCAATGACTTGGTGATTAATAATAGACACAGGTGTTTGGCATGCCCTCTGGAGCCAAGAAGCATCCTCTTATTAGAGGTTTTCCAGATGGCCGCCTTGGATTCTGCCAACGATGCCAGATGGGAAGGGTACCCTTAGCTGGACTGAATCTGTACATCCCTGCAGTTGTTACCTGTCAGACTTGGACTTCTGAGTGAGATAACATGGAATGTGGTTGGGTTAAATGAACATTCCTTATTCCTGGTTATAGTTTAATCCCTCTTTGCTCCTATATCTTAATGAATCAGATCAAACAACATATGAACTCCAAGTCTCTTGCCTTTTCCCTTATTTTAGCCTGAAGCCTAAGTCAGAACCAATCAGGAGAAATCAGTCCTTTGATTTGCTTTGGCCTGGGCTTCCACCTGGCCCTGCATATCCTTCTGGATAAAAACACCTCCTAAGATGACGACGGCTCAACCAATGCTCTCTTACCATTCTGAAAGCAGGAGTGAGAAAGAAACTTTCCCCAGGGTTATCTGTCATTCATTCATCTTTTCCACCAGGATCTCCATTGCCAGGTCTGGAGGAGGGTGTGTGAACCCTCTGCTAAGGCCACGTAAAGCTCCTTCTTGGGCTCAGAACTGGGGAAACATTATGCAAACACTTTCCAATTTAGGGTCAGTTTGGACCATTCATACAAGAGCTATTATCCTCTGTAAAAAGTTAATGTGGGTTTCCTCTAGTATTTTCCCTTCTCTTAACCAAGATTCTAAACTTCTCCTGGAGTCCAAATCTCAGCAGGATATTGCTTTATGTAGATTGAAATATTTTTCAACTTTATTTTAACTTTAAGGCATGTCAAAGGAGCTCCTTCTCTGTGCCTAGGACTGAGTGATCCTGGTAGGGTTGGGCTAAGTCTTATCACATTTCATCTACCACATGGCTTGCCAGGAGCCTTTGCAAACTAAAAGTTGAATGAATCAATCATTCAAATACAAGGCAACTTCTCTGCTTTCAGGAAATGTATAATCTAGTAAGAGATAAAGCCACATACACATTAAAAAGATATATAAAGTAGTGTGCTTCAGTGGGAAGTGTTCTAGGTTGGAAATCAAGAGCCCATATCATGGCAGTGGTTCTGCCATTTGCCGATAGTGACTCAACATTGCTTCTCTGAACCCCACTCTGAACTCCTCTGTATGGGAAGGATTTGCATTATCATAATAGCAGGTGATGCCTTATAGGCTCTACCTACAGACCATATCCCAAATCTATACCCTTGCCTCCATGTCCACGACGACTCCCGTCCACGCCGGCGCTGTCTCATTCCTCTACAATCATAAAAGGTTCTTTTTTTGTTGTTTTTGTTTGTCTGTTTGTTTTTGTTTTTTAATTTAATTTTATTTTTAAACCTCGAACACTGTATTAGTTTTGCCAAACATCAAAACAAATCTGCCACAGGTACACATGTGCTCCCCATCCTGAACCCTCCTCCTTCCTCCCTCCCCATACCATCCCTCTGGGTCGTCCCAGTGCACCAGCCCCAAGCATCCAGTATCGTGCATCGAACCTGGACTGGCAACTCATTTCATACATGATATTACACATGTTTCAATGCCATTCTCCCAAATATTCCCACCCTCTCCCTCTCCCACAGAGTCCAAAAGACTGTTCTATACATCTGTGTCTCTTTTGCTGTCTCGAGTACAGGGTTATTGTTACCATCTTTCTAAATTCCATATATATGCGTTAGTATACTGTATTGGTGTTTTTCTTTCTGGCTTACTTTACTCTGTATAATAGGCTCCAGTTTCATCCACCTCATTAGAACTGATTCAAATGTATTCTTTTTAATGGCTGAGTAGTACTCCATTGTGTATATGTACCACAGCTTTCTTATCCATTCATCTGCTGATGGACACCTAGGTTGCTTCCATGTCCTGGCTATTATAAACAGTGCTGCGATGAACATTGGGGTACACGTGTCTCTTTCCCTTCTGGTTTCCTCAGTGTGTATGCCCAGCAGTGGGATTGCTGGATCATAAGGCAGTTCTATTTCCAATTTTTTAAGGAATCTCCACACTGTTCTCCGTAGTGGCTGTACTAGTTTGCATTCCCACCAACAGTGTAAGAGGGTTCCCTTTTCTCCACACCCTCTCCAGCATTTATTGCTTGTAGACTTTTGGATAGCAGCCATTCTGACTGGTGTGAAATGGTACCTCATAGTGGTTTTGATTTGCATTTCTCTGATAATGAGTGATGTTGAGCATCTTTTCGTGTGTTTGTTAGCCATATGTATGTCTTCTCTGACGAAATGTCTATTTAGTTCTTTGGCCCATTTTTTGATTGGGTCATTTATTTTTCTGGAGTTGAGCTGTAGGAGTTGCTTGTATATTTTTGAGATTAGTTGTTTGTCAGTTGCTTCATTTGCTATTATCTTCTCCCATTCTGAAGGCTGCCTTTTCACCTTGCTAATAGTTTCCTTAGTTGTGCAGAAGCTTTTAAGTTTAATTAGGTCCCATTTGTTTATTTCTGCTTTTGTTTCCAATATTCTGGGAGGTGGGTCATAGAGGATCCTGCTGTGATGTATGTCAGAGAGTGTTTTGCCTATGTTCTCCTCTAGGAATTTTATAGTTTCTGGTCTTATATTTAGATCTTTAATCCATTTTGAGTTTATTTTTGTGTATGGTGTTAGAAAGTGTTCTAGTTTCATTCTTTTACAAGTGGTTGACCAGATTTCCCAGCATCACTTGTTAAAGAGATTGTCTTTAATCCATTATATATTCTTGCCTCCTTTGTCAAAGATAAGGTGTCCATATGTGCGTGGATTTATCTCTGGGCTTTCTATTTTGTTCCATTGATCTATATTTCTGTCTTTGTGCCAGTACCGTACTGTCTTGATAACTGTGGCTTTGTAGTAGAGCCTGAAGTCAGGTAGGTTGATGTCTCCCTGTTTCCTGCCTTGCTATCCTAAAATCCATTGTCACACCCAGAGTAATCTTTTGGAAAACACAAATCATATCTTATCACATTCCCCCTCACCCCGCTACCTAAGATTCTCCAACTGGCTCCCAACTACACTTACACTAAAGCATAAGCCATGTGGCAGGCCTTCCGTGATCCCCATGGCCTGACCCCGATTAGCTCTCTGACTTTACCTCTTGTGCTTGCCTCCTCCTCCACTATGGATGACCACTTTCTTTGCCCAAACCTCACCCGTGCTAATTCTTTCCTGTTCTTCCATCCAGAAAATTCCCTTCCCAACAGACTCATGTCTTCTTGGCTTTTTGTCCCAGACACATCATATTCTCTCTCTGTCCCTCAAAGTGGGGACCAGAGGACCAATGAAATAAATAGCAGAAATCAAGGTTAGATTCTAGTCCAATTGAGGTATTAAATGGAGGATAACATCTACGTTGCTCATTTGGCACTCTGATGGGGGCAGGAAAAGAGAAGAGGAAGAACGAATATGGGACATGTTAAAGGAACTTCCAGGGCATCGGTTATGAAACCCTCACCCTTCTTTTGATCCCTTTCCCTTGTCTAGGATACACAAGCATAGTCATAGCTAAGCTGGTTGCTATGTTCAGTGTCTGGTCTGATTGGTCAGCGCCCGTTTTTAACATCATGGCTGCTAGTGGTCTTTCAAGTGCCTGTCCCCCTCTGAACCATTTCCTGCTCTATGCTAGAAGTCCGTCCTCAGGCAGGACTTTTCAAAGTTTTCTCTGAGGGTCTGCTAAAGGCAGAAATTCCTAAATATGAAGTTATGGGGCCACCCAAGAAACAAGCCAGGGTTATTTGAAACCTTATAATTCATCAAAGTTTGTATTCTGCTTCATAAGAACTCTGTATTTGTTTAATATAAAAATAACATGTTAAAATACTATCAAGCTTTGAAGTTTAGAGAATGGGTTTGGCAGTCTGAACGGTAAGAGTCTGGATTGCCATTCTGCCTCTTGCTTCTTATCTGACCTTGAGAAAGTTCCTCAGCCTCTCTGAGCCTCCATATTCTTCGTATGGTGGTTGAGCACATGGTAAATATTCTATGGATTGTGAACCCAGAGAGCCAGAGTCTGTGTTTCATTCATCTTCAGATTCTTCACAGAGTCCAGAAGAGTGTCCTATCCAGAGAAGTCATTTTCTATGTGTTCATTCCTCTATATCAGACATACGTGCACATATGGTTATCCCGTTTTTACCACTAGATGGAGAGCACGTATCCTAGGATTTTCAATCCATTAGTGAGAAAGCAAACATTTGTCTTTTGTGTCTTAACCAAATCAACTTCTATATTGATGACAATATCATTAAAAATGTCTTTCCAAAAAATGTAGCTATAAGATAATTCTCAGAACTATTTGTTCTTAAAATAATTAAGAGGCAGAAGCAAAGGAGAAACACTAACTTCAGGATAATGGTTACCCCTCTGAGGGGATACATTGGAATTGGGTTGGAGTGAGGAGCTCTGTGGGGAGCTCCAAATGTATCTAACTGCTGATTTCTTGTTTCAAAATAGATTTGAAGAAAATACATCCAAATATGTTAACCTTGGATGAGTTCTGGGTGGTTGAACACTTAGATGTATTTCTCTGTGTTTGAAATTTTTCACAATTGCCAATTTTTTTTTTTTTAAACAGGGGGAGGGAAGCCTCTAGGGGGAAATTTATGCTCACTGTTTCTGTCTCAATACATCTGCCTAACAAGCTTTTTAAGATTCTCCTCAGATAACTGCAATGTGCAGCGAAAACTACAACAGAGTAAAAACCCTACTGTGTCGGTCCACTTGGTCTCTCCCGTTGTCCCCCCCTACTAAACCTGATGTTTTGCCCTGAAGTTAAGTCTACTAAAGGCTATCACTTAAACTCAGTTGACTAATTAGTTCTTATCTCCAAATTGGATTGTTATCAACTAAGTTGAAAGATGAAGAAAACTGGTCTCTGTAAGTCTGTTCTAGTTACTACAGCTATGTAACAAGCCACCCCAAACCTCAGTGGCATAAAACAACTGTTCTGTGATGCTCATGGAACTTTGCTCCATGATATCTGGAGCCTCAGATTGGGAGACTCAAGCCCCTCAGGTTGGGGGTGACTTGACAGTTGGGAGTGCCTGGCTGGTTTGGGGGCAGAAATCACTGGGAGATGTCTTTCCTCTTGTGTCTGGTAGTTGATACTGGCTGTCAGCTGAGACTTTAGCAGGGGCTGTCAGCTGAGCCATCTACTGGTGATAAAGAAGTCACTCTGCTTGGCCCAGATCCCATGGGGAGGGGAGTAGGGGTGGGGGACAGATTCACACTGCTTGGGGTGGGGAGTAGGGTGGGGGACAGATTCACGCTGCTCTCCATAGGAGAGGTGTCAAAGAATCTGCAGGCATATTGTAAAACCACCCCAATATTGTCCTCACTCTGCTCTCAGAGTGGAGTAGAATGGATAAACTGGAACCTCCTTCCTCTTTGTCCAATCAAATGATCCACATGGAGGAATAGCTGAATGTATTCACTCCATTATCTACAAACATGTATGTTGGATCAAGTTCAAGTGGCTCAGATACAAGCTAATTTGGTCGTAGTTTATTTTACCAGCTCTATTCCTTTGGAAAGCTGACTGGTTGTTTCCTATGACCAGTAAACATAAAGATCATAAATAACATATATACTAAAATTTTCACCACAATGAAATATTCTCAAAAGGCAACTTTATTATCTATGGCGGCATAACAAATTACTCTGAAATTCAATAGCTTAAAACAACAAACATGTATTATCTCACAGCTTCTGTGGGTCAGGAACTCGTGAACAGCTTAGCCGAGTAGCTCTGACTCAGAGTCTCTCATGAGGTTGCCATCAAGGTGTTGCCCAGGGCTGTGTCATCTGCAGACTTAACTGGGGCTGAAGAATCTGCTTCCAGTGGTGCTCACTCATGTGTCTGCTTGGCAGGAGGCCACAGTTCCTCGTCAGGGGTTGACAAGTGACCTCAGCTCCCCACCATGTGGGCCCCTCTATAGGATGGCTGAAGTGTTCTCACGATATGACAGCTGGCGTCTTCCAGAGTGAGTGATGCGAGGAGGAATCCATGGTACCTTTTATGTTCAAATCTCTGTAAGTGACACAAGGTCGCACCTGCCATATTCTATTCATGAGAAGTGAGTTACTAAGTCACACTCAGGGGAGGAGAGCTAAGCCCTACCTCTTGAAAGGATTCACATCAAAGAATGTGTGATTATATACAAGACCAGCACAGGGAGTTTGAGAACGAGGTTTCTCTCACTCTGTCCTGTAGATATCTGCCTCAGGGCACATGCCCTTATTTATGCAACCAATGTGGGGGAATAAGTACTTTCCATGTGGAAAATTAGCAATCAGTTTCCACTATGCCATTCAGATGGGAGGTACTTCTGGACTGCTGTCTCCTACTCTGCTCCTATCTCTGTATGATGGGAACTGATTCTTGTTGATAAAAGCTTGGAGAATGCTCTGAAACACTGTGTATTTCATTCTTACTCTTAGTTTGGGTGATGGTACAGAGGTGTGGGCATTCTCATGCCTGTTTCAATCACTCCATTGCGATTAGGAGCCACCTGATCATCCAAGTTGCCTGGACAGGCATGTGCTCCCTTGTAATCCATTTTATGACGTATCTTTCAAAACTCCAAACTTGAATGGTCAGGATGATAGATGTGGCTGTGCTTCAGGCCAGCATGGCTCATAAGATGCAGAAAAATTACTATCTTCGAAAAGCAAAAGCTTTTTTGAGGGAAAAGTAAAGTGTAATCGTGAGTAACTGTTTCTCATCCTTTGTGAGAGGTAACAGAGAAGAGTCAATGACACATTTATCTGAGAAGAGGAAACTTAAGTGGCCCCCAGTTCAGGTGTCTAAAAGGAAGATCTGCTACAAGTCCTAACTTGGGAAAAGCCAGCCCTTAGGACAAGGTAGCCAGGTCCCTGACAGAGAGATGGGGATAACTCCCTTCAAGGAAAAAAGGGTCGAATTGTAATCTGGTTCTGGAACCAATTCAACCTGACTACTTAGCAGTAAAGATAAATTGAACCCACAGAGAAAACTGAAAATAACATTTTCCTGGCAAGTCCTTCAATGGACTTAGTGTGTTTAGATTTATGAGGGGGTGAATGACCTTCTCTGACTTGGTGTTCCACATTTTCGTTTTTCCAGGACTGATTTTCCATCTGGCCTAACCAGAGCTCAAAGTTACTGAATCAAACAGAGCCAGTAGGCCTGACTGGAGCTGGCTGGAACATGCACAGAGCTGGGAAAGACAAATAGGCTCCTTTCTGAAAAGCCTATCTAGCAGAAGTCTGTTCTTCCCCACCTGTCTCAGAGCACTGCCCTGAGAGGGAACCCATCCCACTCTTCACCACCCAGCAGATGGGGCATTAGGTGACCTGGGGGTGTTTCCGTCTGAGAAGTGGGCTGTATGAAAAGGAAGGAAGGGTGTTATCAAGTGCAAGGAAACTAGCTCATAGGCCTGGGGTGGTCTACATCTCCAGCAGAGGAAGCTTGGAGGCACCGTGTATGTTTCCAGAAGGGTTCGGGGCAGCAGAGTGCTGATGGACCCTGCTAGTATCTGGCAGAAGTAACAATGGGACAGTTGAAGCTGAAAGCAGCCAGACCAGATGGGGTCATGAACACCCCTGGATTGCCAGCAACCAGATCAGGATATATCTCAAAAGAAACAGACTTTGCAGGATGCCATGTAGGCTTCCCACACTAAGGGAGAAGGAGGACAGTAGAGAAAATCCAGGATTAACTGAACGTTGAGATGAAAAGACTGAGAGATGAGAAAGTGCAGAGGTTTTGTAGAAATGATTACAGTTGCATGTTCTGACATTCAGCGCATTAAGCTTCATTACAGAAAATAACGTTATATTTCTGGCCTACCCAAGTTTGTGGCTTAAGAAAATTCAAACCTGTCATTCTGTTTCTTCTTATACCTTGCCCTGTTTTTCACATCATATAGAGAGAAAGGCTGTTTGGGGTTAGTGGGTCTCTCAGCATCTCAACAGATGACTATAACCATGCAGTGTGAGGTCACGACCAGTAAGTCTTCTAGACCAGAGGTCAGAAAATACTCTCTTTAAAGGGTCAGATAAGACGTACTTGAGGTTTTCCACACTATACTTTCTCTGTTGCAACTCTCCAACTCTGCCTATGCAGCACAGAAGCAGCCACAGACAATACGTAAACGAATGGGGAACAATGAAACTATGACGGACGCTGAAGTTTGAATTTCATAGCTTCCAGATGTCACAAAGTATTATTCTTCCCTTGATTTTGTTTTCAAAGCATCAAAAATGTCAAACCTACTCTTAGCTTTAAGACCATACAGACACAGGCAGTGGACTGGATTTGGTCCACAAGCAACAGTTTTATAACCTTTCTACTGACCACTGCTCTCTGCACTCGAGAGGGATTAATTTGTTCACATGCATGGGTCTGGTTAAAAAGTTCAACTTCTTTAAAAATGCCTGGGAGATAAAGTCTCCTGGGAATCGCAGAATATTTACACACAGTATTTCCCCAGGAATTACCCTTTTTATGTGGTTTCAAGGCAAGTGACAAGCTAAGAAAAGCCACGATTCTCATACAAGCTACTTTTGTGTTCGCAGAAGTTATCAGCTGGGCTCTAAGCCTCAAGTAGACAGGACCTGCGTCTACTTTCCCCTGCTGTTGTCTTGCTGGGGTCTAAAGCAGTATCTGACACAGAGTAGGCATTAAATGAATGATTGTTGATTGAATTATTGGGGGAGTGACTGAAAACTCCTTTTTAGCCCTTTTCAGAACTTATGTTATTCCATCATATGTGCGTTATGTAACTCTCACTTTAAAAATGCCTGTAAGTGTGATTTAGAATTCAGAAGAATCATCATGCATAAATAGAAGATTTTCTTCAAACGTTGGCCAAAATCCCATGTCACTGTAAAACTACAAAGCCATTGCTGGCTCTGTGTAGTGGGGGCGGGGGCATGTTGGCCCCAAGAAGCCAAAGAAAAGGAAGTGTAAGTATGAGACTGCTCTTGGTAAGAAAGTTGTCACTTCTGTCGCTCTCCTGACATTAATTTTGACCAGGGGTGGCCTCCATCATTATATCCAGTACATGAAAGAACTACCTGGAAAATTTAGCAGGACCCACAATGTGGGAGGAGCTGGCAGTGAAAACCCCTCTAAATTGGTGCGTCTCTCTCCATTAAGCCACATGGTATCTAGGCAAACAGAGCAAACTCAAAGATAATCACACAACCTTTGGCTACCTTAACTCAGCACTTAATACGAATAAGCTTCTCAGCTCTTCTTTCAGCTCAGCTTTCTTTACTAAATCCCAAGTAACTTTGGGAAGGGAATCATGAGAATGTGGGAGACTTTGGGATGATAATTAATGTGTGGTACCAGGAAGAGGCAAAAGAAAAAGATCAAAGGTTTGTTTCTCTGAGCTGGGTGGCACCTTGGCACTGAATCCTGGGAACAGATGCTGGCTGATTTGAATTAAAAAAGAGCAGAAGTAGCCAAAGATAAGAAATAATTGGCTAAAAAATACAAAGCCATACTTTTGACAGGGGACAATAAAGTTTTCCAAGCAGAGGTTAGAATAACTGACTTTTAAAAAATAATAACCTCAAGGAAAACTAGGAGAAGAGAATATTTTTTCCCCTGCAGTTTGAATTAAGACATGGTCAGCAAAGAAGAGACCCTTTCCAAAGGGTCTCAGCAGGATAAATCAATCTAGTGGAGGCCTTTGTGTTCCCAAAGAATGATGTCAGAACCCATTCCAGGGAGAAGAAAGAGATGTTTGCACTAAAGGTCACTTGAGAACTATAAAGATAAATGCTATTTGTAATGACTTAAAAAGGATTCCAGGAAGGAGAGGAGTCAACTAACTGTTTTAGAATCAATGGAAAAGTAAAAACTTTCCTGGTTGAAAACTTTCAGAGGGTCGTTTAGACATTCTTGAAAGTCTGTGAAACTTTGAGGGGAAAGAACCCAAGAGTATGATGATGGAAAAACTACGTTATATCCTTTAACTGTTAAATGTAGGTTGTGTGTTTACACATGTGTTGGTCATTAAAAAATAATTGAAAAGGTTTCTGGCAGTAAGAAGTCAGGGACTAACAATCCCTGCACCCTGGTTATTAAGTGACCCTGAAAGTCCTTGGGTCAACCAGATATTCATAGCACAGGGAGATAGCCAGGTATCTAGAGTTGAAACACTAGCCTGTGATTCAGGAGACCTGGGTTCACATTTCACCTCCATTACCTTCTTTTTTTCCTTTCCTTTTTGGCCATGCCACACAGCATGCAGGAGCTTAGTTCCTACCAGATCGGGATGGGGAATGAACCCAGTGCCGTACAGTGGGAGAATGGAATCTTAACCCCTGGAAGTCCCTCTTTTCTTTTTCTTTTTTTTTTAATTGGATGAAACAGTCTTTAAATTCTGTAGTGCTTTATGATTTTTCAAAAATTTCACACACATGATTTCATATAACCCCATAATAACCATTTTCCCCTCTACTCCTGCTTGGTCCCTCTCCTCTCCCCTCTTCCTCACTAGTTTGTTCTCTGTATCTCTGAATCTCCTCCTTTTTTGTTTTATTCACCAATTTGTTGTATTTTTGAGATTCCACATATAAATGATATTACATTGTATTTTTCATTCTCTGTCTGACTTATTTCACTTAGGATAATGCCTGCCAAATCCATCCATGTTGCTGCAAATGGCAAAATTTCATTCTTTTTTATGGCTGAGTAGCATTCCATTGTGTGTATATACCATATGTTATTTATTCATTCATCTGTTGTTGGATACTTGGATTGCTTCTGTACCTTGGCAATTATAATTAATGCTGCTATGAATATTGGGGTACATATATATTTTTGAATTAATGTTTTTGCTTTTGGATATATACCCAGGAGTGGAATTGCTGGGTCATATGGTAGTTCTACCTTTAATTTTTAAAGAAATCTCCATACTGTTTTCTATGGTGGTACACCAATTTACATTCCTATCAACATTGTACCAGGATTCCCTCTTCTCCACATCCTTGCCAGTATTTATTATTTATGTTTTGTGTTTTGTTTTCCAAACTATAAACTTTTCATTTGGTATTGGGGTTATGGCCAATTAACAACATGGTAGTAGTTTCAGATAAATAGCAAAGGGATTCAGTCATACATATACATGGATCCATCTCCCTCAAACCCCCTCCCATCCAGGCTGGCACATAACACTGAGCAGAATTCTATGTGCTATACAATAAGTCCTTGTTGTTTATCCATTTAAAAAATAACAGTGTGTACATGACCTTCCCAAAGTCTCTAGCTTCTCCTCCCCCCAACAACTATGAGTTCATTTTCTAAGTCTCTGCTTCGTAAGAAGGTTCATTTGTATAATTTCTTCTTAGATTCCACAAATAAGGGATGTTGTATGATATTTCTCCTTCTCTGTCAGACTTACTTCACTTAGTGTGACACTCTCTAGATCCACCCATGTTGCTGAAAATGGCATTTCATTCTTCTTGATGGCTGAGTAATATTCCATTGTATATATGTACTACATCTTCTTTATCCATTTATCTGTTGTTAGACACTTAGATTGCTTATGTACCTTAGCAATTGTAAATAATGATGTTGCTATGAACATTGGGATGCATGTATATTTTCAAATTAATGTTTTTGGTTGGGTGTTTTGTTTGTTTGTTTTTGAATATATACCCAAGAGTGGAATTTCTGGGTCATATGGTAGTTCTATTTTTAATTTTTTGGTAAAATCTCCATAATGTTTATATACCAATTTATATTCTACATTTACCAATTTACTGCTTACCAAGTTACACATCAACAGTGTACCAGGGTTCCCTCTTCTCTGCATCCTCGCCAGTATTTATTATTTGCATTCTTTTTGATAATTACCATTCTGATAAGTGTGAGGTGATATTTCAGCATGGTGGTGATTTGAGTTGGTCATATCATTTGCAAATATCTTGACCCATTCAGTAAGCTGTTTTTTAATTTTGTCAATTGTCACTTTTGCTGTGCAAAAGCTTTTAAGTTTAATTAGGTCCCATTTATTTACTTTTGCTCTTGTTTCCTTTGCTTTAGGAAATGGGTCCAAAATTATTGCTGCAATTTATGTCAGAGAGTATCATGCCTATGCTTTCCTCTAAGAGTTTGGTAGTATCCAGTCTTGCAGTTAGGTCTTTAAATCATTTTGAGTTTATTTTTGCATATGGTATCAGAGAATGATCTGATCCCATTCTTTTACATGTGGTTGTCTAGCTTTTCCAGCACCACTTATTGAAGACTGTCTTTTCTCAATTGTATATTCTTGCCTCCTTTGTCATAGATTAGCTGACCATAAGTGTGTGGGTTTATTTCTGGGCTCTCTATTTTGTTCCATTGATTTATATGTCTGTTTTTATGCCAGTACCATACTGTTTTGCTGACTGTAGATTTGTAGTATAATCCTAAATCAGGGAGCATAATTCCTCCAGCTTTATTCTTCTTTCTCAAGATTTGGAGTCTTTTTTGTTTCCATGAAAGTTTTAAAGATATTTGTTCTAGTTCTGTGAGAAATGCCATTGGTATTTTGATAGGGATTGTACTGAATCTGTAGATTGCCTTAGGTAGTATGGTCATTTTAACAATATTAATTCTTCCATTCTAAGAATGTGGTATATCTTTCCATCTGTCTATGTCATCTTCAGCTTCTTTCATCAGTGTCAGTTTTCTACATACAGGTCTTTTATCTCCTAGGTCTTTTATTCTTTTGATGCAATCAACTCCATCACCTTCTAACAAAGAGAGCTGCTACACATAATTTATCCTTTCATAGCCTTAATATCCTTATCAGTTAAGTGAAGATAATGAGTGTTCCTTGTAGGGTTATTGTTAAGTGAAGTCCCTGGAGTGGACACACAGTAGGTGCTCAGAAGATGGCCTTGAATCTATTGCACTTAAACCAACTTAGTAGCTAACTTCATAGAGCACTTACTATGTGTGAGTGCTTTGTTCACACTGTCTGAGTATTCCCAACAGCCCTACGGCCAGGATGGGCATTGTTATTGCTCCTGGTACAAGCTAGTGGGTAGTCTAGCCAGGCAGCCTGGCTCCAAGCCTTTGTTGTTACCTGATCTGATATCAGGGAGAGAAAGTATGACTTGGACTTATATCATTTTCTTCCTGGTTGTTTTTATGACACAGAGAATGAGATGAGGAGGTTTTCCTCACTCAGTAGCATAAATAGCTACTGACCTCATTCCAATAGGAATAGTTAAAAAGAGTGGCCTTAAATATAAAAAGTATAGTCATAACTAACATTTTATCGTCCAGGCCGTGTTCTAGATGCCTTGTTATGGTGAAAGTGGCTCAGTCGTGTCCAACTCTTTGCGACTCCATGGACTACACAGTCCATGGGATTTTCCAGGCCAGAATACTGGAGTGGGTAGCCTTTTCTTCTCCAGGGGATCTTCCCTACCCAGGGATTGAACCCAGGTCTCCTGCACTGCAGGTGGATTCTTTATCAGCTGAGCCACAAGGGAAACCCGCCTTGTTATATGAATTCATTAATTTCCTCAACAACCTTATGAGGCAGTTGCCACTATCTTCTCCACTTTGCAGAGACCAAGCAAACATGTGGTAGAACTTGGTTTTGGACCAGCTGTTGGAGCTCCAAGGCCACACTCGCCATTATACCACCAAGTCTCTCGATCTTGGGCTTTCTGTGGTAAGTCAGCAAGCAACTATTGGAGCTGCCCTGGCTATGTGTCGAGGGTGGGAGGAGCTACGTAGTTTCAGAGAGAACTGTAAACTGAAGTTGGAAGAAATACAATATTTATTGACAGCTTATAATTTAAGTGTGTAGGGACATTTTAAGTTAATATGTCCTACCTAGGGTTCCAAGTCCTTGGACTTCACCAAGGATAATAACAGGGGTCTGTGAGCTATTTTGAATATTTCAAAATGCTTATTAATATGTCACAATAATATAAAACATAGTATATGGTAACAAAGCCTTAAAGAAAAAGACTTTTAGAGACAAATTTCATTTCTAGACTTGAGCAAGGTTTCAAGGATTCCTAACTCTAGAAATGAATAAATTTTTGTCTGTTAGAGTTGAAATAAACCTTATAGATGTCAGATTTGCCCTAATAGAGAAGATACCCCATTATCAAAAAGAGTTCAACGAGACTTTAAAACTTCAAGAAAGAAGTTGCTGACAGACATAAAAGGCAATTTTAGCCATTTACTTAGAACTGCCAGTCACCATAGGAGCAGAAGAGGCATTTTTCTGCCAACTGGTTGAAGCTTGTGCCAGAATGATCCTGCTGTTTCTTAATTGTCCTAAAAGCTTGTAGCCAGCAATTTTGCTGCCAAGCCTTACCTCACTTTCATGTTTCTATAATATGCAGATCACGAAGTGTCCCATTCAGAGTGGGAAAACGAGAAGTTACTTCCTTGCCCTTCCTCTCTTTGGAGCTCACCACCTAACCTGTACAATGCCTCCCTGTGAAATAATACACCAGTGGTTATCTCAAAACCTTGAGTACCATCTTCTTAAAAAAAAAAAAAAATTGAGTACCTTTTAACATGCGAATAATCCTCATGGCAAGCTTGTAAGAGAGGGGAAAACAGTGTTATTCTTATTTCTGACTAATAACCTAACAATTATGACTGGTGGACATAAAAATCTCTGTGTGATGTATTCAGTTGCAAATTGCAGATGAAATAAAGGATAAACTCTCATTCTATAAAAAAGAAAGGCCACATAATAACTATGTGTATGCATACGTGTGTGTGTGTGTGTGTGTGAGTTGGAGGGTTGGGCTATGAAGTTGTGGCAAAAAATCTTGCAGTGTACACTCCAGTATAATCAGTGGTTACTTCCCAAGGAGGGAGTGAGTGAAAGGGGCTATAAAAAAAGATATTCACTTTCATATTTGTGTACCTCTGTATTGTTTTAATGTTTTACAATAGACATACTATTTTTACAAATTCAAAAATAATTCTAAAAAAGGAAAAAAATTTGAAGTAGATGATAAATGTCTCCCACAATAGACTGTCTTATCTAGTTTATTCTGTCCGACTTCATATTTTCAAGAGTGATTTCAAAGAGGTGTTAGAACAACCTGGCCCATCTCTGCAAGAAAATAGTTGTGTGGTATCTGAGTCTTGTGCAAAAGCAATCGTCTGCTCAACTCTTCATGGAGGCTTTGCTCCTAAATGGAATGAAGACTGAGCTGGGAGGATCAAAGGATTCACTTGACCATCTCTTTGGCTCCATAGGTTCTTTGAGGGACAAAATTTAGATTCCAAAAAGCAGAATACAGTGTTCATGATTTATTTAGATTTTTGTAAAAGCCTTTGATAGGAATCCATAATTAAGGCAATTTGGGGATAAATAATTCACAAAGCAAGGACCTTCCATTCCAGTAGAAATGTGACCAAGGAACTGTGGTTTAGTAGAAAGAGCAAAACTTTGTACTTCGACAGAGTTGCTTTCAAATCATAACTGCTGCTTAAGAGTGGTTTGGCCTCAGCTAGGCTACTTAATTTGGAGAAGGCAATGACAACCCACTCCAGTACTCTTGCCTGGAAAATTCCATGGACGGAGGAGCCTGGTAGGCTGTAGTCCATGGGGTCGCTAGGAGTTGGACACGACTGAGCGACTTCACTTTCACTTTTCACTTTCATGCATTGGAGAAGGAAATGGCAACCCACTCCAGTGTTCTTGCCTGGAGAATCCCAGGGACGGGGGAGCCTGGTGGGCTGCCGTCTATGGGGTCGCACAGAGTCAGACGCAACTGAAGCAACTTAGCAGCAGCAGTAGCAGCAGCAGGCTACTTAATTTCTGCAAAAGTCCTTTCCTCTAGTATAAAGTGGAATAATACAAGAGTGAGGGATGACATGTAAAGGGCACTGCACGATACCTGGTGCATGGCAGATGTTCTAAAACTTCAAGGCTCCCTAATAGTAATTTGTTAGAGTATAAATGAGTTTTAATCTATCTACTTATAGTGAACAAATAAGGGGACTTAGAACGTGGATGCCATTTCAACAGCCCCTAGGAAGAGGGACAGGAAATGGCAATGCTTCTGTCCATGGTCTAGTTTCCTAGACCATGTTTCATTATGTGCCTAGACCATTACTTGTCCATTATGTCCCCTATCTGGCCAGATTAATCTATCACACTATGCAAAAACCACCTGAAATATATGTCTTACTGAGGAAGGGCCTAAAGTGTTAGCTCCACATATGAAAGGACCAACATGCAAAAAGAAAAAAGTGATCCCTTCGGAGACTTATTTGGATTGTGTTTGCAACTGGAGGCATCTTGCCCTGCCACCTTCTCCAACATTCTGCATCAAACAAAGATAGTAAAGCCTATTAAATTTCTCAGGGACATCTCTCTGATGACTAGAGTTGGCCTTGGAAGGTGAAAACTGTTGAAAGGAGAATCTCTTGGCATATACTGGGTAACAGGCAAACGGATGACTGAGGCATTTCAACATGAGAAATTCAGAGGAAGCACTCGAGAAGAACTAAATCAAACCATATATATATATATATAGGATATTTGGTTGTGGGTTCTCCAATGTAACCTTGGAAAAGCATCTGAGTGTCACTCATTCAACTCATATTTGGGAGCAAGATGCCACATTAGGCCCCATGGGAGGGTCAAAGATGGATAAACATGGGTCTTGCCCTCTAAGAACTCACAGTCTCATCACATTGCATAAGACTCACAAGATCATCCAAGATTAAGATAAACTGATTTTTATCTCCATCAAGTAGCTTCCCCGAAGCTTTTCTGCTTCTTAGCTGCCCTGGTTGCTTTAACACAGAAGAGAGCTCCATGTCTTGTGACAAACAATCAAAAAAGATGCAGAAGAGGACTGCAACGACGCTCTGTAAGACCACCATTCTGGGGCTGCAGCCTTGCTTCTTTATTTTCCATCTCCCTTCCCACAAGACGACTTCTGGCAGCATCACAGTGGGTCATTGATGGAGAGAAAGGACTTTACTACAATGTGCGCAATATTACAACACATCTCAAGGAAGCCTGGTCAGGACTAGGAAGTTTTAGAATCCGTCCTTTCTGATCCCGGGTAGTTTTTGGTCTGGCTCCTTGAGTGATTTTTCTCTCCAGTCCCGCTTGCTGCTGTTTCTCTCCAAATGCTGAAGACTTGCTCTCAGTCTTCTTGACCTGAGGCAGTTACACCATTTGATCTGCCCCCCCTCAGGAACCACTCCTAGATCCTGAGAAAGTGGGGATCCTTGGTTCCTTGGGTGCCACCAAGGAGATGTTGATGCTTCTGGTCAGCACACCCCAAAGTTCTTCCTGAACCTACTCCTCACAGGCGTCAGCTTCCATACTTGCTTTTCATAACTGTCGTTTCTCCTGTAATGGCTGCCAGCACCTGAAGCCTCCACTCTTACTTCAAAGCTTGTGCCTGGCCAGTTTGAATTTAAATTACAGTTTATTTAACTGGACTGATAATCAGGTCGTTTGTGTTCTCATGCTGTCTCTGTGGCTGCAGATGAGTCAGTTCATGTCTCCAAGTTCCAGGTGACTAGATGGGAGAAACTCCAAGACTGGCAAAGGTATGTTCACTGTGCTCTCACATGCAAACATACACATATACACTTATTCTCAGAATGATTTAGGAAGGTAGTTTCAATCCCAACCTCACTATTTACAAGCACATATAATCTTGGCCAAGTTATTAATAGTTTTTGAATGAATCTCAATGTCTTAATCTGTGAACTGGAGGTAATATTACCTCCTTCAAAGGGTTCTATAAAAATGAATGGAATCGTCTAAGTAAAGCACTTGGGATTGAGAAAAAACTTTCTAAATGTCCATGCGCATCACAAGCTTTCCTAAGGCTCCCTCCCCACCCATTCATCTTTCCTTCTTTCTTTTCTATCATTTTAACTGTTTCTTCAGGTTTCCCTTTTTTTTTCTCCCATTCCTGCTGCAAGTGGTGAAGGGCTTAGAAGCAAGTGGCTTTGTGTTCCTTAAATGTGCCTTCTTGCACTAATTAAGAAATGGCAGTGCTTATGCCCACATGCTGCTACCCTTGGTGGCCAAAAGAGACAGCATGATTAAACTGTGGAACTGACCCTGAGGTTAACTGAGACTGTCTAACCATTTAAATCCCAGCTTCATGAAAAATGCTTTATTGCCATCACATCATATTCTTGCAAAGACAGGCCAACATCAACATTAGGTGACTTCCTAAAAGTATTTTCTCAAAACTTTTTTTGTGTGTGAAAATTACACTGTAGGAAAAAATGTGGAGTAGTATAATTTTAATACCCCTCTTATTTATTTTTTCTTAAAATTTATTTTTGTCTGGTTTTTCTGACTATTTTGTTTATTCTAGAAAATTAGAAATCATACAAAAATATTTTGAGGAAATTAAAAAATTATCCATAATTATACCACCCAAAAACAAATATTGTTGGCTTTTTGGCATATTTTCTTCTTTGTAAATGCTTTTATTTTAAAAGTTAAGAACATTTTTGTATATATAGTTTTGTGTCCTGTGAGCATTTTATGATGCCAATTAAAAAAAAAACTATTTAATAAACAGAAATTTTTAAAATGCACCATTGTCTCCAGATTTTAACCAATTGCCTGTTGTAAGCCATTTTTTGGTTGTTTTCAATTTTGTTGTTTTGTCTACCCTACATTCCTTCTCCTTTTTCCTCTATAATTATTAGTGATGCAAAATATTTTTATGTTTATTCAGCACTAGTATTTATGAATTGTCATTTCTGACAATTTTTCTAGTGATGATGATGTTCATGATCATTGTCCTCATCATATCATTTGGGGCCAAGAATGGTCAAGACCAGGTTAACACCAAAACTTGGGTAGAAAAGAGAACCATAGACTAGAACAGTATTTATCTTCCGGACACTGGCATTTTCCTGGGACCAGATAGTATTGTAAATAGTTATTTTGGTTGCCAAGAAATCTATTAGAAAGTGAGTTTGCAAGGACATCCAGGCCTGGGGTGGTGCCTGAAATTGAACAAGAAGCTACCAGGTCCTGAGACTTCTCAAGACAGTTCCCTGGTGGCTCAGAAGGCAAAGAATCTGCCTGCAATTTAGGAGACCTGGATTCGATCCCCGAGTCAGGAAGAAGGGAATGGCTACCCACCCCAATATTCTTGCCTGGAGGATTCTGTGGACAGAGGAGCATATATATACGTAATGCTCACCTAAGGGAAAGAAATCCTAGGAAGGATAATTAACAGAAGAAAAGCAAACAAGCATGCATCTTCCTTATCTCTAAAGAGAAAAACCATTTGCCCAGGGAGGAATTAATTTTCTCCTACATAGTTTTGTTTTTGCCTGAGCCTTTATCACTGGGCTTAGCTCAACACTACTTGGAACTCTACAGAAGGCAGAAAATGGGAAATAAATATGATGCTCCAAATTTGGGATCATGCACCCAGGACCTCTCCAAGGCCACCTGCCTGCCAAACTCGCTGATCACCAAATGGGACAAATCAGAGAAGGCAATTGTACCTTAAAGACAAGAAGGAATGTTGGCTCCTTTTCCAAGAAACAGAACCACTTATTTCACCTGTCACCATAGAAGACTGGGCTTTCCCACAGCATCCTTCCTGGTCTTGATGCTTGAGAACCTCTACAACTTTGAGACACAATGCACTTGGTTGCATCCATGAAGATATAACCCTCTTAGGTCAGAGATGAAATCTACAGCTTCTTTGGAACTCTCACTACAGAAAGGCTGCTCGAAGCTGTTGGACTAGGAATCAGCCAGAAGGTGTATCGCTCTGCCAGATGCCAGGCCTCAGGAGGGCTGGGTATTATTGTCTGAAGGGTAGGAAGTGGGGTGTAGCAAAGGCAGGGGCTAAAGATAGCATCAAGCTCAGCTCATGTCCCTGCCCACTGAATGCCCTTCTCCACCCCTTCCCACCTTGAGTAGAAACCAGTGTTCCCATAATGGCCTCCAAGGTGCTCTGTGATTCAGCCTACCAGCCCCCTCTTACCTCATTCTTCTCCTTTCCCTGCTACTATTCAGGCTTTTTATGCTCAGTGACACAGAAGAGAGACAACACTGTTCCCCAGCCTCAAAGAGCATGGCCTCACTTGAAAGTGAGGGCAAATCCTGACAGCATTAATAGCCAGATGCCCTCAGATTACTGCACTCTCAGTAGCTGAAGGGCAAGTTCTTTCTTAAAGGGAAATCCAAGTGGATTATTCCATGGCTGCCACTCTGCCCAAAGTAATTTTTTCCAGAAGGCTTTCCCCATCACCACCCCCCACAGCCTGCCAATCACATCTAGGCCAGATGTCCTAACCTCGTCTCTCCCAGCAGCCTGGACCCCCACCTCACTGCACATTCAGACAGATAGCAAGTGCCCATTCCCTCTTCTGTGTCTCCCACTGGACTGAGGCAGTGGCTATGTAATTTTATTCACCATTGTATCCCCAACCCTAACTAAGATTTGGCACGTAGAAGGCATTCAGCAGATGGCTGCTGAATGAAAATATAAATGAATAAATGATTACCAGCTGCCTCTATTCCCTTAACCTGCTGCAGAATTAATAAACTAATCTTGAACCTAGCAGATATGTGAAAATAAAGGTATCGCTGAGGATTATCAGGCCAGCCTTTCTGTACTGGTTGCCATATTGTGCTTGCTGATAAATGCTAATAATTACTACTATTTTGACTCTGACTTTGCATATAAAATGACAACATTACTTGAAAGAAAGCTCCCAAATTTCTAAGCATGAGGATACTGCTGAGGACATGAAATTTCAAAAGGCACACACACACGCACACACACACCACTATGTAAACATCTAGCAGACTACATCTAGTAGAAAAATTCTATAATGAAATTTTTATCTCAAAGCAATTAGCCCCAGACGTTCCAATCCCAGGACCAAGCCAAAGATGGTGCAGCATCATAATAAAGATCTGAAGGAAAATTGGAGAGAAGGACTCAGAGTTTCCCTCCAAACTATGGTATATTTCTAAATCTTGACTGCAGCAGAAACCCCAGTGGGCTTTCAAATACGCACTGCCCCAGCCGTACTGCAGACCAATTACATCAGAGTTTCTGAGGCTGGGAACCAGAGAATGGTGTTTTTTTCAAGTGCCCCATGTACTTCCACTGTGTAGGAGGCTTGAGAACCACTGCTCTGGATTCTAGCTTGTGCTCAACTCCCTCACTGAGCCCTGCTGTGTGCCAGGCTTTGTATGAGGCAGACTTTCCCCTTAATTTGTTGATATAAAATGGTATCTCATCCATTTTACATGGACTGGCTGGCACCCTGAAAAGGAACCAGTTTTATAAGTCCTCATTATTTACTTTATACTGTTACAGTACAGGAAGAATAAGAAAAAAATATGTATACTTGCTTCAGCTAGACCCCAAGTATCTGAAGAGAATCCTTTAGCTCATTTTTTTAAGAACATTGACACTAAAAAGGTATTCCATAGATGAACTCCATGGAGTTTAATTTAGACACTTCAATTTACACGTGATGGGATAAAAATTATGAATGTTTGGAGGTCACAGCATTCTCTTTCTACCTTTGTCCACTCAGCTCCTTATTTCTCCCTCACTCCCTGTGGAAAAATAAAATGGGAATAAAATCTGACCCTTGTGAGAAAAGTCATTAAGATAGAACACAAACCTCCATCTTCAGGGTGCTTGTGGGACTCCTCTGGAGCCTGTATAGAAGTACATGTGGAGAGGAGAGAGGGGACGCAGGGACTAGGGTAACAGAGACAGGGCAGAAGACAGAAACTGTAAAGAATTTAGGGGTGCCAATCACTTCATGGCAAATAGATGGGGAAACAGTGGCTGACTTTATTTTGGGGGCTCCAAAATCACTGCAGATGGTGATTGCAGCCATGAAATTAAAAGACACTTACTCCTTGGAAGCAAAGTTATGACCAACTAGACAGCATATGAGAAAGCAGAGACATTACTTTGTCAACAAAGGTCCTTGTAGTCAGGCTATGGTTTTTCCAGTGGTCATGTATGGATGTGAGAGTTGGTTTATAAAGAAAGCTAAGCGCTGAAGAATTGATGCTTTTGAACTGTGGTGTTGGAGAAGACTCCTGAGAGTCCCTTGGACTGTAAGGAGATCCAACCAGTCCATCCTAAGAGAGATCAGTCCTGGGTGTTCATTGGAAGGACTGATGTTGAAGCTGAAACTTCAATACTTTGGCCACCCAATGCAAAGAGCTGACTCATTGGAAAAGACCCTGATGCTGGGAAAGATTGAGGGCAGGAGGAGAAGGGGACAACAGAGGATGAGGTGGTTGGATGGCATCACCAGCTCAATGGACATGAGTTTGGATGAACTCCGGGAATTGGTGATGGACAGGGAGGCCTGGCGTGCTGCAGTCAGTTCATGGGGTTGCAAAGAGTTGGACACGACTAAGCGACTGAACTGAACTGAACTGAAAGATAGATGAGGACAGGAGATTTTAATGAATTTCTAAGAACCAGGTTTGGGGACGAACTTAAATGTTTGTGAGAGAGTGAGGTGGAGAAATGCAAACTTCTCTGTGGACCATGCTACCAAGCTCTTGCCTCCCCTGGGCAGGGCCTTGGAGGCTGTGCCTTTATGGGAGCTACGTGGACATGCTCTGTGTGGGTCCTCCATGTGAACTCTTGACTCTCCCATCCCCACCTCCCCTGATAGTGAGGAGACACACCAGGAGTGATTGCTGAGACTCTCTGCCCTGTGTCCAAGGGAATTCTACTCTGTCACTCTGATTCTTCACCTGCTCATCTTCCCCTTCCTCATTCTCTCGATTCATGTCTGCTTCTCACACACATGGGTTGCATCCAGATGCAGGAGAGCTGCCCCAACTTATATTGTAGTTTTTTATGCAGTCACTTATACTCCCATCTTCAAGGCTGTGTGCAAACCAGACATTTATTTACTGAACACATATTCACTAAGTGCCAGTTGCTTGTCCAGCACAGCAGAAGTTAAGCAGGATAGACACAGTGACACATCCCTGGCCTCACAGAGCCTGTATTCAAGCAGAGAATGAGGTGTCATTTAAAAAGCAAGAGGTTTCTGGAGCCTATTATACAGAGTGAAGTAAGCCAGAAAGAAAAACACCAATACAGTATACTAACGCATATATATGGAATTTAGAAAGATGGTAACAATAACCCTGTGTACGAGACAGCAAAAGAGACACTGATGTATAGAACAGTCTTATGGACTCTGTGAGAGAGGGAGAGGGTGGGAAGATTTGGGAGAATGGCATTGAAACTTGTAAAATATCATGTATGAAACGAGTTGCCAGTCCAGGTTCGAAGCACGATACTGGATGCTTGGGGCTGGTGCACTGGGACGACCCAGAGGGATGGAATGGGGAGGGAGGAGGGAGGAGGGTTCAGGATGGGGAACACATGTATACCTGTGGCGGATTCATTTTGATATTTGGCAAAACTAATACAATTATGTAAAGTTTAAAAATAAAATAAATTAAAAAAAAATAAAAATAAAAAGCAAGAGGTTTCTGTTAAGTATTAGTTTCAGTAGACAGCAAGAATAGAGTGCACGCGGCGAAGCCTCCCGATCACAGAGAACTGCCTGAGGAAGTGACGTTGAAATTGGTCATGCTGAGAAGGGTATTCTAGTATGGGGAGAGACAGTAATGAGGTCAGGAAGGGGTAGGTCTAGATTCTGTAGCCGTATTAAGGAATCTGAGCTGCATACTAAGGGTAACTCCCTGCTCCCCCACCACCTCTACCTGGCAACCGCACTATCCAGTAGGCTTTTTGGTGATGGGAATGCTGTGTATCTGTTCCATTTAATATGGCAGCCACTAGCCTCGTCTGGCTATTGAGCACTTAAAATGTGGCTAAGTTAACAGAGGTACTGAATTTTTAATTTTAGTTACTTTAAGCAGGCAAGTGTGGCTAGTGATTACCCATATTGTGCAGCCCTACAGCCTTACAATCAGAGGACATTTACACACGTATCTATTTGTTGGCACATGTATGGACACCTATGTACGGAAGTGGTTTTATATTTGCACATAATTATATACTCTCATACATCAAGAACGCACATATGGATACAACTAGACACAACTGCATGAAACAGACTGTTACCTGTTCTTACCATAGGATAAGAACGATGAAAATTGAAACTGGAGACAGTGCATGGCTCAGTCTAGGGAGATTTGACACGAGAAGAATTGGAGCAAAAAGGATATGGGTGGGTTGGAAAATAATTGAATTGGGGATGATCTTATTTAACTGAAAACAAGAAGAAAAAAAAAAAGGAAAGAAAATCCAATAAGACCACCAGTGGTTTGGGAATCTAAACTTTGTTTCCTTTGTTCTTTTAATCACAAATGATGCACATGCTTCTCAGGCAAACTTGAACTTTTAGGATGGCCCTGATGACTGGGAAGAACTCCAAGGAACATAGAACAGAGGAAGAAAGCACTTCTTAACAAGGATGACCTAATTCTCTAACTGACATTCATCCATCAAGAAGATTTTAGGCACTCCCACTGGCAGGAGAAATATTTATTTCAAAGTTATTAAAATTGTATGAGATGGAATAGATGAACTCCTAGCTATCAGAATTGTTAGCTTATCCAAAAGCTTTACCATCCCATGGACTAGAATATTGACTTTTTCTTTGTTGGAAAGGTAACTAAATTCTACACACATGAGCTAAACAGTAACTGCTCCATCTAGCACCAGCTGGGATGTTATGATGTGCTTTTCAGCATTCTCATTATCCATCTAAGTCTCTGGATTGACACCCTTTACCAATACTGGCCTTGCACTTCCCTCAGTGTGCTGTGCTCCTGCTCCTCCTCTGAGTCTTTGCACATGCTGTTCCCTCTACAAGAAATACTCTTTCCAGCCTCTTGCCAAGTTAGCTTGTACACATCCTTCAGGTCTCAACTCGTACATCTCTGCCTTAGGAATGTTGTCTCCAGTCCTTCTCAACTCTCCCAGATTAGATTAGTCCTTCCTCTTTCATGTTTTCATCGTATCCTGTTCTTCTCCTTCATAGCACATTTCCCAGTTACAGTTACTTACTTGTGTCAGTATCATTTCATTTTATCTTGTCCTCAGGATTGTTAGCTCCATGAGATCAGATACTGTAATCTGCTTTGTTCCTCATTTACTGCATCTGCAGGGCTTTCCAGATGGCACTAGTGGTAAAGAGCCTACCTGCCAATGCAGGAGATGTAAGAGATGTGAGTTTGATCCCTGAGTTGGGCAGATCCCCTGGAGGAGGGCATAGCAACCCACTCCGGTATTCTTGCCTGGAGAATCCCACGGACAGAGGAGCCTGGCAGGCTACAGTCTGTAGGGTCACACAGAGTCAGACATGACTGAAGAGATTTAACATGCACACATGCAGGATTTAGCACAGGTCCTGGCAAATAGTGGATGCTCAATAAATATTAATTAACTGCTCAATATGTGAATGAATGTATTTAAATTTCTTCACTTTAGATTTACTTTAAAATTCCTCCCTCCCTTCCTTTCGCCTTGCTGTATCATAAGCTACACCATTATATATTCTATGTAATGCTAAACCAGTCGAAAGAAACCATAAACGCTATACATAGTTAATTCTAATACTCCTTGTTCAGTTCCCTTTAAGATCTGATAGACCATCTGGTGGTAAATCATTAAGTTGCAGCAGTTATAAACATGTTAAGTCCCAGCATGAACCTGGTCTGACATCCAACAAGTCTTGAGGACGTTGCAGAAATGCTCCATCCATTTCAGAAATGTGCTTACTACAGAAAGACAGTGCTCAGTTTTCTATATTTGTGAGATACTGGATTTTCAGATGACTTCAACCAAGAGAAAATAGACTTTTTCTTCTTACCTGAAAGCAACAGTGATGTGACTGGCTGTGAATTTGGGAGTGAAGGGCATAAGATGGCTCTCAGAGAATTATTTTAATCAGAGAGGTGCTCACTTACCTTAGAGAGAATGGCTTGCAGACAATTAGATTTTATCAAATGAGAACTATGGAAAATGTTTAAATATATGATGATCAAAAGGGGATTAATCAGAGATAGGGACATAGAAAGGAATCAACAAACACTAGTAAAGAAGGTGTCTTGTTCTCTCACACAGCAGATCTTGAGGAACTGTGGTCTTATCAGCAGAACCCTTTCTCCCTTGAGAGAGTGTTGATCAGCTATCTATGTGCATTGAGATTAAACAGCTGACTTTTTGTGAACTGGTTCTTTGGAGATGGTCAAGGGAAGGACCAAAGGGACTAATAAGGAAGGCGAACAGTTGAAAAAAAAATTGCTACAAAGAAACATAGTAGAAAAAAAATCTTTTCTCCTATCATTTAATAAAAGAATATGCTTTCAGAGGTTAAAGCGTCTGCCTGCAATGCGGGAGACCTGGGTTTGATCCCTGGGTCGGGAAGATCCCCTGGAGAAGTAAATGGCAACCCACTCCCGTATTCTTGCCTGGAGAATCCCATGGGTGGAGGAGCCTAGTGGGGTACAGTCCACCGGGTTGCAAAGAGTCAGACACGACTGAGCGGCTTCACTTTCACTTTCTTTCACTTTCTCACTTTTTACATATAAATGTCTGTCTGCTAAGGATCTTTCATGACAGTATCCTTCTATAGTTACCCTTGGAGGTCCTTTTTATAGGCTTACCATGTTCTCTAATGGTAGTCCAACTGCCCTCAGTGTGTCTGGGGAAGGGGTCTCTGGAAGTTGGAGACTTGATCATCTCCCCAGACATCCCAGCCTCTTCCCTTGACTTTGAGTCATAGATATTTGTCTCTGTGGTTCCCATATCAGTGGATCCCAAACCCGACTGAGCATCAGAATCACGTGCGAGAGATTTTTACAAATATACTCCTGGGCTATCCTCCCAAGAGGTTCCAATATTTTGGTTCAGGGTGGGAACTGGGGAGGGGTGCACCAGGGGCGGTGTGTTGGGAGCTGTATGCACAGGTGCAGACAGTAAGCAGGACCTTTTTCTTCAGAGAATTAAAGAATGATAATAGAGCTGACAGAAGGTCAGCCTGCTTTTGATTACCACCACACGCTCACAGTTCTAAACAACATCAGTGAGAAAATAC
Organism: Bubalus kerabau; assembly: GCF_029407905.1. Taxonomy (NCBI): domain Eukaryota; kingdom Metazoa; phylum Chordata; class Mammalia; order Artiodactyla; family Bovidae; genus Bubalus; species Bubalus kerabau. Next base: position 15,392,426 of record NC_073645.1, read on the forward strand.
TTCTCCTCCAAATCTTTTTATTGGTCTAAGTCCTAAACACTTGCTGTTGAATTTAAGTAATATATTCTCAAGTTTCAAACTGCACATTTTTATTATTTACCTCTAATAAAAGTGGTATTCTGTACACTCGTTAATTTACAGAACTCCCAGTGATATAGTCAGCTCCCACCACACAGTCTCACCTACACATGCTCATTTTCAGAGAAAGTTTTTAACAGCTGATGTCCAAGGCTTGCTTTAGGTTCAGTTTGTGTTTCTAACACCTGTAGTACATTTGCCTGCATTTATTCAAAATAAATAAGAATAATGCATGGTAATAGTCTGAGTTAAGACAAAGAACCTGTTGTTGTTCAGTCACTAAGTCGTGTCCAACTCTTTGCAACCCCATGGACTATAGCACACCAGGCTTACCTATCCTTCACCATCTCCCGGAGTTTGCTCAAACTCATGTCCATCGAGTTGGTGATGCCATCCAACCATCTCATCCTCTGTCGTCCCCTTCTCCTCCTGCCCTCAATCTTTCCCAGCATCAGGATCTTTTCCAATGGGTCAACTCTTCTCATCAGGTGTCCAGAGTATTGGAGCCTTGGCTTCAGCATCAGTCTTTCCCATGAATATTCACGGTTGATTTCCTTTAGGATGGACTAAACCTGTTACTTAGGAGATCCAACCAGTCCATTCTGAAGGAGATTAGTCCTGGGTGTTCTTTGGAAGGACTGATGCTAAAGCTGAAACTCCAATACTTGGGCCACCTCATGCGAAGAGTTGACTCATTGGAAAAGACTCTGATGCTGGGAGGGATTGGGAGCAGGAGAAGAAGGGGACGACAGAGGATGAGATGGCTGGATGGCATCACCGACTCGATGGACATGAGTTTGAGTGAACTCCAGGAGTTGGTGATGGACAGGGAAGCCTGGTGTGCTGCAATTCATGAGGTCGCAAAGAGTTGGCCATGACTGAGTGACTGAACTGAACTGAAACCTGTTACTTCAAATTTTCCATACTATGTAATCACCTGGAGTTTTCATTTGTGTTTCAAATTTAAAATAGTGAAATAGAGTATAAAGTATAAAGTAATGATATTTTGGAATGGGCAAATTTTATTCTATACATAGTCTATTGAATAATATTTTAAAATTGAAAGTTGCTCTTTCTAATTAACTAATTAACTATAAAATAAAACTGAGTCAAAAAATGTTATTTTATGTTTTAAATTATTTATTTTATTATGTACACATTATGTATAACAAATATTACATAATATGTGGCTTTTATATGTTATATAACATATAATCAGCTATTATTGCTATATAACATATAATCAGCTATTGTTGATTATTACATAATTGCTATTAAAATAATTTTGTCACATACAGGACAAAATTTTTATCTACTCCAGGTGTCAGATGTGCTTCGATTCATCATTGGGTCTAGAGGTCTTTATCTCAAAAGTTCCCCAGGTAATTCTCAGATGCAGTCAGAGGCATGAAGCACTACCTGTAACATGCTTAGCATTGGTTCTAATTCTTTTTCTATATTACCCATCCTCCTTTCCTAAGGCCGGTCAACTCCCAGTTTTCACTGTATTATGTCTACCAAGGACTCTAGATGACGGAGTATTCATTAAAACCCTTGGCACTTCTAATGGTGTGCTGGAATATACTTAACAACCAGCTCTCTGAGGGATTTATAGCATTTCTGGATTTCCCAAGTGTAAAATACTCCCAACCACCAATGGATGAACTCTTCTGTGGAGAGTTCCTCCAATTAACAGCCAGCTCTCATAAGCTGAGTCAACGGCAGCACACCACTGCCCCCATGGGTTCCTAAGACATTCCGCTTAGAAGGATGATGCATGCCCAGGGAAGAGTTTGGTTCATTTTTTAGAAACTGAAGTTTGATTTTTCTGGATTCTTTCTTAAATTTGTGAGCTAATCTTTAAATCTTAGACTGTTCTTATATGCACTCTTCTAACAAGGGTCAGGAATAACAACCCTCCAGGTTTCTTTCTGTATCTACTGTATGTTACACATGACAGCCTCATATTTAAAAAGAATTTGGGGATGAAAAGTTGACTGGCTAGCAATCTGTGTACATATTTTCATATTTTGTACAAAATATGTACATAATACATATTTTCTCTGTATTGCTTTATATAAACAAAGTCTAGGTACTTAACTCCTTCTTATTACTTAACTGTTCAAGTAGGGTGCTTTGTTTTCTCAAGTATTTTGTGAAAACACAGGAATCATGTCTTATTCATCAGTGAGTGCCTCCACAGCACTTAGTGGAGTGTGTGGTATGAGGTGGGTGTTCAGTAAATATTTGATTGACTACGTTGTTTATATAAAATGTTGGCACTGCACATTCATTGGCTTGCTTTGGTGCTATAATTCTGTAATATTCCTTATTCTTGATTCCCAGAGACTAAGGGTTGTGGATAAAACAAAGGTCTTCCTTCCCCTAACACACATGTACATTATTTACTTTAATACAAAGGCCAGATAGATACATGGATATGTTCAGTTAATGAAAATGTTATAAAGAATATCATTTTATTATCAAAATGATAATAATTCACTAAGGATCCTCAGACCTTTTGCATTTCTCTGTGCTGTCCACAGGGTTGCACAGAGTCAGACATGACTGAAGCGACTTAGCATGCATGCATGCATGTGCCTCTGTTAGAAACTCAGTACCCTCAAAGGGCACTTTGAAAGTTGACCCAGGATGTGTGCATGACTTGTGTGCCCAGATGATCAGCACCTGCCCACCTCAAGACTGATCTGGCCATAAAGTTCTTATAGTGGAACCGGGGAGTAGGAAGCCTGAAGAAATTCTGGAGCCTTTGTACCAGCCACATGGCTCTGGCTAGATGTAGAGAGTGTACTTCCTGAACTTCGACTGTGGAGGGTGTTAGATAGGGGCAGTCATGCATGGAGCCAGGTGTCTGGCTTGAACCATGGGGAGGACACAGTCTACTGGGTTAGAAAACTCTGGCAGAGAAATAGGTTTTAGAGGGAAGAATATAGTCTAGCTTTGGAAACCTCAAAGCTTGAGATGCTTATAATTCATCTCAATGTAGGTGTCAAGGAGGAAATTGGTGGGGAGGAGGAGTGAGGTGAATTAGGAGATTGGGATTGACATATATACACTATTGATACTATATATAAAAGAGATAACTAATGAGAACCTACTGTACAACACAGGGAACCCTATGTAATGCTCTCTGGGAACCTCATGGGAAGGAAATGCAAACAGTAGGGGACACATGAATATGTATGGCTGAATCAATTTGCTGTACAGTAAAAAACTAACACTGTAAAGAAACTATACTCCAATAAAAGTAATTTGAAAAGAAAAGCAAAGGAGGCAATTGGACTTCAGAGACTAGAGACTTAAAGAGGAGGCTGGGCTTGATACATAAACTGGGGGGTCATAAGCACAAGCTGGAATCAAGATTGCCGGGAGAAATATCAATAACCTCAGATATGCAGATGACACCACCCTTATGGCAGAAAGTGAAGAGGAACTAAAAAGCCTCTTGATGAAAGTGAAAGAGGAGAGTGAAAAAGTTGGCTTAAAGCTCAGCATTCAGAAAACGAAGATCATGGCATCTGGTCCCATCACTTCATGGCAAATAGATGGGGAAACAGTGTCAGACTTTATTTTTGGGGGCTTCAAAATCACTGCAGATGGTGATTGCAGCCATGAAATTAAAAGACGCTTACTCCTTGGAAGGAAAGTTATGACCAACCTAGATAGCATATTCAAAAGCAGAGACATTACTTTGCCAACAAAGGTCCGTCTAGTCAAGGCTATAGTTTTTCTAGTGGTCATGTATGGATGTGAGAGTTGGACTGTGAAGAAAGCTGAGCACCGAAAAATTGATGCTTTTGTACTGTGGTGTTGGAGAAGACTCTTGAGAGTCCCTTGGTCTGCAAGGAGATCCAACCAGTCGATTCTAAAGGAGATCAGTCCTGGGTGTTCATTGGAAGGACTGATGCTAAAGCTGAAACTCCAGTACTTTGGCCACGTCATGCGAAGAGTTGACTCATTGGAAAAGACTCTGATGCTGGGAGGGTTTGGGAGCAGGAGGAGAAGGGGATGACAGAGGATGAGATGGCTGGATGGCATCACCAACTCAATGGATGTGAGTCTGAGTGAACTCCGGGAGCTGGTGTTGGACAGGGAGGCCTGGCGTGCTGCGATTCATGGGGTCGCAAAGAGTCGGACATGACTGAGCAACTGAACTGAACTGAAACACATAGATGGAATCTGAAAACAGAAAAGGAAAATTCACCCTGGAAACAAACTGAGAACCTCCTATTTAGAAAAAGCAGCAAAAAGAGTGGAAGACTGAGAAGAAGCAGATAGGGACTGATAGAGAAGTAGGAGGAAGACCAAGAAGAAGCAGAATCACAGAAGCCAGAGGAGCAGCATTGGAAGAGGAAGATGTCTCAGACCAGTTTCCTTGGGAAGCAGACTGTGAGATCCAGCTGCCCGGGACATGGGGGACAAGGACACGCTGCAACCCCTGAGGATGAATGGAACCTATGAGGACGGATTGAAAAGTGTGAGGACTAACTCAGCCTTGATGACACGAGGGATCTGTGGGGAACGTCGGCATCCTTCACTGTGGAGTTGCACACACACCCGGGCCCAGGCTGCAGAAAAGCTGAAGGAGGAAGTGCACGGAGACGCAGGGGCTAGGAGCCTGGGTGCTGCCCCCGGCCGACAGAGAGGCCAGCACACCAGTGTCAACACGAGGGAGATACCGCCGTGCCTGGCGGAGGATCCGTAGCTGCTTCACTCATCTTCTGAATATCATGCGCATTTCTCTTGTGGCCAGCCCTAATCCCAGATCATACAGAGAAGTCATTTCACTTCTCTGAGTGTACACAGTGAAAAGCCACCACAGAGCTCTGGAAGCAGAAGAGCTATCATTTCCTTGCGGAATTATTGTAAAGGGTGAGAGATAACACCGGTAAATCATACAGAGTGGCAGACACACAACTGGTCCCTATGAGATGGGAATAATGCTATTGATAATAATAATTTGTTTAAATGTTAATTTATGGTTTCACTTCTTTATATTTTCCTTTACATTTCAAGCAGATAGCTCTAATTTTCTCTGATATATATTCTCTTCTTGCCATTAAAATTCCCTCCACTACTGTGTTTGGGCTTCCCAGGTGGCGAAGAACCTGGGTAAAGAACCTGTCTGACACAGATGTATAGAACAGTCTTTTGGACTCTGTGGGAGAGGGAGGGGGGAGATGATTTGTGAGAATGGCATTGAAACATGTATAATATCATATAAGAAATGAATCGCCAGTCCAGGTTCGATGCAGGATACAGGAAGCTTGGGGCTGGTGCACTGGGATGACCCAGAGGGATGGTATGGGAAGGGAGGTGGGAGGGGGGGTTCAGGATTGGAAACACGTGTACACCCATGGTGGATTCATGTTGATGTATGGCAAAACCAATACAATATTGTAAAGTAAAGAAAGAAAGAAAGAACCTGTCTGCCAATGCAGATGTAAGAGACACAGATTCAGTCCTTGGGTTGGGAAGATTCCCTGAATGAGGGCATGGCCACCCATTCTAGGATTCTTGCCTGGAAAATTTCATGAGCAGAGGAGCCTGACAGGCTACAGTCCATAGCATAACAAAGAGTTGGACACGACTGAGCGACTGAACTGAATGGAACTGATAGTCTTATGAATTAGTTCAGCCAATGTTTTGGGAATGGAAGTGACAGGAGAACTTCTAGGTCATCTCCTTAATGTTACAGGTCCTGGGCTTCTGCTCTTTCCTTTTACTGCAGGCTGGGTCACTGACATAAGGGTGACCCAGCTTTGAGCATGGATAAGGACAACACCCTGGGGACCAGTGGAAGGAGCCTCCATCCTGACAGGACCATGTGGAGAAGAAAAGCCCAGCCCACCCTGCTGCTCTCCAGGCTGCTGTTCTACTCATCATACATTTGGGCCTCTTGTCACAGTAAATAACCCCACACCCTAACTAAAACACATGCTATTTCCTAGCATCCAGGTTTTTTTTTTTTTTTTTCTGAAGGCCTAAAAGCAGAAATAGGATTTTTTAAAATAAATACACACACACTTTTATTGAAGTACAGTTGATGTACATTATTATAGAAGTTACAGGTGTATAATGCAGTGATTCACAGTTTTTTAAGATTATTCTCCATTTATAGTTACTATAGAATATTGTCTCTATTCCCTGTGTTATATATCCTTGTAGCTTATTTTACCGGAGAAGGCAATGGCACCCCACTCCAGTACTCTTGCTTGGAAAATCCCATGGACAGAGGAGCCTGGAAGGCTGCAGTCCATGGGGTCGCTAAGGGTCGGACACAACTAAGCGACTTAACTTTCACTTTTCACTTTCATGCATTGAAGGAGGAAATGGCAACCCACTCCAGTGTGCTTGCCTGGAGAATCCCAGGGACAGGGGAGTCTGGTGGGCTGCCGTCTCTGGGGTCGCACAAAGTCGGACACGACTGGAGTGACTTAGTAGCAGCAGCGGCAGCTTATTTTACACATAATAATTTGTACATCTTAATCTCCTTCCCCAATCTTGCCCCTCCCCACTTCCCTCTCCCCACTAGTAATGACTAGTTTGTCCTCTATATCTGCGAGTCTGTTTCTTTTTTTGTTATATTTACTAGGTTGTTGCAGCTAAAGCAGAAATAGTTTAATGTGACTCCTAGTTTTAAGTACCTCATTCATTAAATAGATGTTCCTGGGACGGGGAGAAAGAGTGAGGGATGACTTGAGGACAAGAGGAAAGAGAGCTTTCTTCCAGACAGAGCTTTCTTCAGGACCCATGAACAGTGGTGGACCCTTACTCTGCTCTCTGGCAGTCCCAGGAGGTGGCAAATATTAGGGGGAGTGATTGCACGGTGCCCTAGGGATGCTGGCCCCTATTACTCTGACTCCAACTCTCATCATAGATTATCATGGATGGCCACAAAGATGCCAGACATGGCGATCATTTGAACTGGGACAAAGAAGCTCTTAGAAGTAATCAATCAGTTGCAGAGAGGTCATGCTGATGCTTCGCCATTGGAAGGCCCAGCAACAAGTTGTTGTTGTCACTAAGTCGTGTCTGATTCTTTGCAACCCCATGAAGGACTGCAGCATGCCAGGCTCCCCCGTCCTTGACTATCTCCTGGAGTTTGCTCAAACTCTTGTCCGTTGAGTCAGTGACGCTATCTAACCATCTCATCCTCTCCTGCCCCCTTCTTCTCTTGCCTTCAATCTTTCCCAGCATCAAGGTCTTTTCCAATGAGTTGGCTCTTCCCATCAAGTAGCCAAAGTATCGGAGCTTCAGCTCCAGCATCAGTCCTTCCAATGAATAATCAGGTTTGATTTCTTCAGGATTGACTGATTTGATCTTCTTGTTGTCCAAGGGACTCTCAAAAGTCTTCTCCAGCACCATAATTTGAAAGCATCAATTCTTTGGCACTCAGCCTTCTTTATGGTCCAACCTTCATACCCATACATGACTACTAGAAAAACCATAGCTTTGAATATATGGACCTTTGTCAGCAAAGTGATATCTCTGCTTTTTAATATGCTATCTAGGTTTATCCAGAGGCAATTAGGATAGACGTTCAGTAATAACTAAGATAGATTTCCCATTAGTTTGGTAAGATGAAGACTTTGAGTTAGATTTAAAATTATTTTAAAGAAAATACAGAAATATGATATTCTGGCACTCCTGAGTTTGTAGATGTGAATTCAAATGGATACATCATCATTTTGAATTATTATGCAACAGTCTCACCAGATTTTGTATCTACAGCAAGGTTAACCCCGACTTGGCTGAGGGACTGGCTAAGGCTGATGAGCAAAGTAAAGATTATTAGTGTCCACACTGAGAGGGACCAGGGTTCACCAGGAAGCAGGCACTCTTGTGGTCTCAGAGAACTGTGAGAGCCCATAGCCAACTAGGGCTGAGTACGTTATTCCATAGTTCTTGTGCCTCTGACATTCACCAAGTTATCCTTTTCCCTCCTTAAAGTGCCAAGCTTGACAAATACAAACAGGCATAGCTTGGGGACTGTGGTTTCCCAGGGTCCTCCATCTTAAGCTCCTCTTTGAGCAGTGAGTTCCAGGGTATTGACCTCACCCGGCAGATGGGCATGGTGAGGGCCTTCCTTAGAATTATGAAAGAGCCACAGCCAGGAAGGACTCTAGAGACCCCATAGCCCAACCTTCCCATCACCCAGATGACCAATGGGGCCAAGAGAGGAAAGACTTGCCCACATCTACACAGTGAGCTGGAGGTAGACATGAGAGGGGAACACAGGTCTTGATTTTCAGACTAGTCCCTAGATTATTATAGACAGGAAAGACTTAGATTTTTTTTCTCATTTATTTTATTGGGAACCACTTAAAGGGAGATTAAATGCTCATATTCCTCTTCCATAATCCTACCAAGCTGCCATATGTAAATTTTTCAGTGTTCATTTCAACCCATGAAGCCTTTGGCCCATAAGCTCTTATGTTGACCTAAGCAGGAACAGAGGTCCATGTCAATGTGGAAGGGGATGTGGAGGCCAAAGATGCTGACAGGTGAGCTGCCAGAGGACACATAGGAAAGCTGTCTTCCAGCATCACTTTCTCTCTCTCTCTCTCCCCCTCCCCATCCCTCCCTCCCTCCGTCTCTTCCTTTACCTCTAAGGGAGGATACAAGAGTAGCTAGGGGAGACAGAATGAGAAGGTCAGCTCAGAGGCTGGAAATCCCTCTCAAGGTAGAATGCCTAGTTTTCCTAGGGGCCAGTACCACCTAGAAACCTTCTAGATGCTTTTTAAGTTATAAAGGGCTAACAGTTTGTGGAGAAGCTCACCATACAGGCCTGAAATTTTATGGCCCCGAGGCAGGTGTAACAAACGCCTGCAGAAGACAAACAAAGCTGCTTCTTGGCAGCCGGTGCGCTTGTCCTGGAAAGTGGGGTGGCTAGGCCAGCTGTCTGTTCTCAAACCCTTCCTTCCTGCCTCCCTGTCCCTCCCTCCCTCCCTTCATATTGTTATGCATTAGCTCATCCAAATGTATTTGAGTTCCTTCTATGAGTCAGGAACCCTGCTTAGATACTATGGTTACAAAGAAAACCTTTAGTCTCTGCCCTAGAGGACATTGCCCCATTTTTGTAGATTATTCGCTCATTTATGCATTCATTCAAAACACATTTATGAGATGCTGGATTAGGGAAAATACAGACCCCTTGGAACTGGAGCTTACACTCCTACATGCCCTCCGCAATTAGCAACTACCTTCTACCAAACATGCAGAGGAAATTCACAATCCTTTTACAGACTGGTTATGGAAGCACCTATGATTCTCTTTCCCCATCCCCTCCTCAACTCCCAAATGTACTCTTCTATTCCTGTGTCCACCAATTTTTCTTCCCCTAAAGGGAAATAGTTTGTGCCTGCAATTTTAAACTCCCTGATTTCAGACAAGGCCTGGGAGAGTATAAATAAGCACATGAATATTTAGCAAAAATGACTGCTATGCGAAGCTCGAAGCGCTGTTGTCAGAATGCAGAGCCCGCTTTAATCGCATCCACAGGGAAAGCATTTGTCGCTGTCTTATCACAGAGGAATGATTTTCCCACTGGCAACGGCAGCCTGCCAGCTGGCTGTGCAGCCAGAGCCTTCCTGGTCCTTCGGGTCACAGTATCAGTTGGCATGCTCCACCACCGCCAGGCACTGACATTTCTATTTTTGCAGGAGGCACCAGGTCAGGAATTACAGACTGATTCTTATTTATATCAAATGTGAATCTCATTTTGGCACAGAAGCCTGTGAATTTCCAACCCTTATAGTTCAATACATCAGGATGGCTGGGAACTTCGCTGATCGAAGTCGCCAGATAGTTTGGGATCTCATCATTCCCTTAAAATTCCCAAGGTAGAGAGTGTCTCTGTAAGTCTACAGTACTTTGCCATTTCTAAATAAAGCAGCAGCTCAGCTGGGGCACCACTGTTATCGAAGCCCAGCTCAGAATGGGCACAGCAGCATGACGACTTATATGGGGAAATTAAGTCCTCTGGGAGAAGGAATCTTCATTAGTTTGGAATCTTCATTAGTTGTCTCCCCCAAAGAAGACTGCCAAGGACTCCTTCAGACCTCACCTGGGACGGTTTATAGCCATGCAGATGCCCTGATAGTTGTGTCTTGAAAGTATTTTAAGATTAGATTGACACTTCTTTTTTTCTTATTTATTTATTCTGGCCATGCAGCATAAGGGATCTTAGTTCCCCAGCCAGAGATCAAACCTGAAACCCCTGCATTGGAAGCACTGAGTCTTAACCATGCTTAACTGGACCACCAGGGAAGTCCCTAGGTTGGCACTTTTGATTCTAGCTAAGATGGCATCCGGTCCCACCACTTCATGGGAAATAGATGGGGAAACAGTGGAAACAGTGTCAGACTTTATTTTTCAGGGCTCCAAAATCACTACAGATGGTGACTGCAGCCATGAAATTAAAACACACTTACTCCTTGGAAGGAAAGTTACGACCAACCTAGATAGCATATTCAAAAGCAGAGACATTACTTTGCCAACAAAGGTTCATCTAGTCAAGGCTATGGTTTTTCCTGTGGTCATGTATGGATGTGAGAGTTGGACTGTGAAGAAGGCTGAGCGCCGAAGAATTGATGCTTTTGAACTGTGGTGTTGGAGAAGACTCTTGAGTCCCTTGGACTGCAAGGAGATCCAACCTGTCCATTCTGAAAGAGATCAGCCCTGGGATTTCTTTGGAAGGAATGATGCTAAAGCTGAAACTCCAGTCCTTTGGCCACCTCATGTGAAGAGTTGACTCATTGGAAAAGACTCTGATGCTGGGAGGGTTTGGGGGCAGGAGGAGAAGGGCACAACAGAGGATGAGATGGCTGGATGGCATTGCTAACTCGATGGACGTGAGTCTGAGTGAACTCCGGGAGTTGGTGATCGACAGGGAGGCCTGGCATGCTCTGCAAAGAGTCGGACACGACTGAGCGATTGATCTGATCTGATCTGATCTGAAGATGGAGTAGCAGGGACCAGATTTACTCTCCCACATTAAATAAAAACTGGACAAAACATGTGAAATAACAGTTTTCAAGACACTAAACACCCGGCAGTAAGGGATGTGTGAGAGCTGGGAGGCAAACAAGATGAGCACTAAGTTTGCCTTGGCTTACTGAGCTGAGCAGTTTCACAGATTGCAGTGCAGTGGTCAGGAAACACAGGTAAAGTTCACTGGACTCTTTGAGTTGAGGGATGCAGGCAAGAGTCTGAGAGATCAAGGCAACTAGAGTTTGCAGGGCTGAATACTGGGGAGGAGAAGCAGCATGCAGAGAGCACTCTGAACATCTTCAGAGAGGCCCCTCTGAGTATTCAGCTAAGTAATGATCAGTGCAGGCAAGAGGGAAAAACTGCGTGAGGCTAGGGAAAGAAAGACCCAAAAGGATTAGAGGTAATACTGCCCAACAATCACATATAGCTAGGAACAGTACTTGTTCTCACAAGCCAGACTGGAAAACTTCATTATTCATGGAGCATTGGGTAAAGTACCCAGAAAGGACTTATTTCTGTAGGAGGCAAAAATTAGCCCTCAATTGGTCACTGCTCCAGTCCTGCCAAATCTTAAGCAAGACTCAAAAGGATCAAAATATTTCTAAATAACCTAACTGGGTCCCAAGAAAAAAAGGTCAAGAATATTTATAGTAATGCAAAAATACTGAAACCCCATGAAGTAAAATTCACAGTGTCTGGCATTCAATGAAATATTACCATGCCTGAAAAGAAGTAGGGAAATACAACTCTTAATGAAGAAAAATAAATCAATTAAAATCAATCCAGAGTTCACGCAGATGTTAGAATTAGCAGACAAGGACATTAAAGTCGCTATTATAACTACATTCTGTATGTTCAAAGAGTTAAATAAAGGCATAGGAAATATGTGTTTTTAAAACTCCAACTTCTAGAGATGAAAACTACAATATGTGAGATGAAAAATACTTTGGATGGAATTAATGGCAGGTTAGACACTGAAGAAGAAAAAAATTAGTAAATTTGAAGACAAAAGAGTAGAAAGTATTCAAAATGAAACTCAGAACAAAAAGAGAATTTTTAATTGAGCACAGCATCAATGAGCTCTGGGTAACTTCAAATAATATAAGTATAACTGCAGTTCCCAAAGGAGGGGTGGATCAGAAAAATGTTTGAAGAAATAATGACTTAAAATTTCCAAATTTGATGAGAATTATAAACCCACAAGTCCAAGAAGGTCATCAAATCCTAAACACAAGAAATATGTTTTTAAAGTATGCTAAATGCCAATGTATATTCTACAAGAGAGAATGGTTTTATAAATTAACGTATTGAAGAGTAGGTGCTGGTGTTATACAATTTTTATTTTAAAAAGTAAATTTTACATGTAAAATCTAAAAAAAAAAAAGTACACCAAGTATCATATAATCAAATTGTTCAATATCAATGATGCACAAAAAATCAGAGGGACAGATTTCTCATAAGAATTAATGTGAGTGAGAAGACAATGGAGCCACATCTTTAAATTACCTGAAAAAAACCTTCAACCTAGAATTATATACCCAGAGAAAATACCTTTCAGAAACAAAGATGAAATAAAACCATTTTCAGAAATAAAGAAGCTGAAAGAATTCATTACCAGCACATCCAAACTATAAGAAAAATCAGTGGAAATTATGCTAGATGGAAATATGGATTGTGTAAAGCAGGGCTTTGGAAGTAGTGACATGGATAAATATTTTTCCTTATTATTTAAATCTCTTCTAAAAGACACTTATTTAAACAAAAAGTTAATGTTGTAGTGGTACCTTTGTCCATGGAATTCTCCAGGCAAGATTACTGGAGTGGATAGCCAGTCCCTTCTCTAGGGGATCTTCCCGACCCAGAGATTGAACCCTGATCTCCTGCATTGCAGGTGGACTCCTTACCACCTGAGCCACCAAGGAAGTCTGACTAATGCTAAAGGATAATCGTTTAAACAAAACATAGCATTGTAGTATGGGATTTATAGTGTGTGTGTGTGTGTGTGCATTTGTGAATGCACACACCCAGGCATGTGTGTGTAATGTATGACAATTATATCATAAAACCTGAGAAGGGAGAAATGAAAGTTTATTGTTGTAAGATTCTAATATCATACATGTGGTGGCATAGTATCACTTGAATACAGATTCTGATAAATTAATGATGAATTCTATAAACCCTAAAGCAATCAGTAGTATAAAACAAAGAGTTAAAATAAATAAACCAACAAGAAAAATAAGATGAAATTATAAAAATTCAATTACTCCTCAAGCTATATTGTCTTAACATATTAAAGATAAATCTTGTTGACGTTTGAGGAAGTGATTTGCAAGACATAAGTGAAAAAGGGGCAGAGGGCTGTGAGAAAGAGAGGAATTAACTGAGAAGGGAAAGTGGGTACTGGAAAGGATGGGAGGGTAAAGAAGCTGTGTAGAAAGAAAGCAAGGGAAATTGGGGGAACAGAAAGTCAAGCATGAGGGAGTTATTTAAGATTTTTACACTTTACCATTTTAAAGTAATAAAGCCTAGCCTCTTTCCCTACCCTTGGATTATACAAAAAGCAAGTTATTCACCGCATCTTTCTTCATTTCTCAATGCTGTGCTGTGCTCAATAGCTCAGTCATGTTTGAGTCTTTGCAACCCCATGGACTGTAGCCCTCCAGGTTCCTCTGTCTGTGGGGATTCTCCAGGCAAGAATACTGGAGTGGGTTGCCATGCCCTCCTCCATTTCTCAATACTCCATGCCTATTTTCAACTGATGACTTTGTTTGATTTTTACATTGGGAAAAATAGAGAACATTGAGTGGGAACTCTCTTTCCATAAGCAATTTTGCCATCTTAAAACATCTGCCCCTAACTGCTGCTTCCTGCCTCCTGGTTCAAATGAAAAAATATGCACCTCCTTTCTCTCCTTCTCATCTTACCTATGATTCAGCTTTTTCTTTTGCTTCATTGTCTCTCCCTGACTACCAGGACATTTTTTGTGGTATACATGCATGTACTACTCTCCCTGTGCACCCTGCTTTCCATAACACAATTACTGGGCTAAACCCTTCTCCCAGCTTCTGCTACACTGACCCAGTTTTGTGGCAACTCTTGGGCCCTGGTTACCTGCCATGAACTCCACTCTTGACCCTTAACATTGGCAATTTTGACTGTAGCTCTGTGATGTCTTCTCTACATCATAAATGTTCTCCCCGTAGCCCTGTTCCTCATCCTTGTCCCCTGTCGTATGTGATTATATTAAAGCGATCCTATTATATATACAAAAACAATAATAACATCCCCATCTGTGAATAACAAAACTTGGTGAGGTTGAATGATCTACCCAATGTCACACAAGAAGTGGAAGAGCTGGATTTTAGCCAGGTGTTCTGATTACAAATAATTTAATTACCCATAAGCAGTTGGGCTAATTGGAATGCCCATTGTCTTGAGTGGGTTTTGAAATTCTGACCCTCTTTAGATTGTAACTGATCTGGAAAATTCCTGAGAGGCTGATTCCCTTTAACAATTATGACAACTCTCTGGTCTCCTCTGCTGTTCTTCTATCCCTCCAACTCTCAGAAGTCTAGCCTTCGGGGAAAAGGAATTTCTGATTTGTCTTTAACTGTAGATTATTTTGAGCTTCTCTGGTAGCTCAGATGGTAAAGAATCTGCCTGCAATACAGGAGACCCGAGTTCGATGTCTGAGTGTTCCCTGGAGAAGGAAATGGCTGCCCACTCCAGTAATCTTGCCTGGAGAATCCCATGAATAGAGGAGCCTGGCAGGCTACAGTCCTTGGGTCACAAAGAGTCAGACACTACTGAGCAGCTAAGCACACACGTAGGTTATTCTAATCAGGGATAGAAAATGAGGTGTGGAATCAGGTTCCTACAAAATGTCCTAACCTGCCTGAACTCACAGAACCATCACAGCAAACTTGTAAGAAGGCATTCGAGCACCATTTATTTATGTATGTGCAGGTATATGCACGTAAATTTGTATCTATTACTTGAACTCAAAGGTAATTCACTAGATATAAAAAATGAAAAGAATACAGCAAATTGGAGGACTTCTACTACCTGACATCAAGAGTTATTCATAAGCTAAAAGTAATCGGAATAGTGGCTTCCCTGGTAGCTCAGCTGGTAAAGAATCCACTTGCAATGCAGGAGACCCCGGTTCAAAATAGTATACCACTAACACAAAGACAGATAAATAGAGCAAAGAAGACACAAATCATACAGTATAGGACTTTATTTAAGCTCTAAAAACAGAAAGCATAAGGTCATTATAATTCCTAGCACATATAAAACAACATGAAGGACCTAATTTCTAACGTATCAGTCATGTTGACAATTGTAAATGGGCTAAAACCATCTGTTAAGATAAAACTGTATTCAGTTTTGCAAGATTAAAAGAATTACAAAGATGGATGGTGGTGATAATTTCACAACATTATGAATGTCTTTAGTACCACTGAACCATATACTTGAAAATCATTAAGATTTTACATTATATGTATTTTACCACAACAAAAATTTATTTATAAAAGATAAACCAAACTCAATATTGCTTATAAGAAACAATATGATAGAGAACATATGCTGGAAGACACAAAAGAAGACTTTGGCAAACAGGACATATGCCTTGTTCTTAGATAGGAAACCTCAGGGCATAAATGTCAATTCTCCGCAAGTTGGCCTATACTTTTGAAAAACTACCCAATAAAATTGCTAATAGAAATTATTTGAAACTAGACACCTAGTTCTAAATTTTACATGGGAAAAAATTAGTCAAAAGTATTCTAAAAAAAGAAAAGAAATTGAAGTGTGTAGTAATGCATATTATGAACTACAATAATTTGGGCAGTGTGGTAAGTGAGTTAGTAAATAGTGGATCAGAATAGAAAGCCAGATACAGATCCAAATAAACTGAGAAATTTCATAAGTTGTTGAAGGGACACTTCAAGTTAGTAAGAAAAATGTATTATTCAACAAATAATGCTCAGAACTGGAGAAGGAAATGGCAACCCACTCCAGTATTCTTGTCTGGAGAATCTTATGGACAGAGAGGCCTGGTAGGCTCTGGTCCATGGGGTCTCAAAGAGCTGGATACGGCTGAGCAACAGACATTCAGTGCTCAGACAAATGGGAAGCCTGCTGGCAAAAAGTAAAACTGAATCTATGGACTGTACCATACACCAAAATGAATTCCAAAGATCTGAATAAGAAAGTAACCCATACAAGTACTAGAAAAAGAGATATCTCCAAGTTTGTCACAAGCTCAGCCATTAAGTGTAGGTTTATAAATTTAACTCTTTAAAAACATTCACGTGCATATATAATACAAATTTGCGTGCCAAGCACAGTGGGGTATGAGTGCGTGCTCAGTCATGTCCGAGTCTTTGAGACCCCATGGCCAAGTTCTGCTACTCATGGAATTTTCCAGGCAAGAATACTGGAGCGAGTTGCCATTTCCTACTCCAGGGAATCTTCCCAATCCAGAGATGGAACCTGTGTCTCTTGTGTCTCCTGCGCTGGCAGACGGATACTTTGCCACTGGCACCACCTGGGAAGCCAAGTCAAGAGACACCACTGTAAGCCAAAGTATAAATAGCAGAGTGGAGGGAGTATCTATTTCCACAAAGTTTAACATAATAATAGCAAGTATGAGTCAAAAGAAGGCCAACGACGGGAAAATATGCAAAGTTTTGTTTTTCAGATATATTTTAAAATCTCCTGATGCAAGATGATTTGCTCTCCTTTCCCAGTCTTCTATCCTTCTAATACCCCTAATATGATCATTCTAGCACTTTATTGAACCTTCACTAATTTTCCAGATGTTCTTTCTGGATCTTCTCTGTTTATTCATTTAGCCATTCTGAGATACCAAGTACTCAATATAAATGTTACCATTGCTGGCTTTCCCTGATAACCTATGTCTTAAGCTGTTTGGGTTGCTATAGTAAAATACCACAGACTGGATGGCTTTTAAAGAACAGACATTAATTTCTGGCATTTCTGGAGGCTGGGAAGTCCAAGATCAAGGTACCACCACCATGGCTAACCTTCTAGTGAGGGCCCTCTTCTTGGTCTATATCTGGCCCTGGCCCTGTGTCCTCCATGGTAGAACACATGAGTAAGCTCGCTCAGGCCTCTTCTATAAGGGCACTAATCCCATTCATGAGGGCTCCACCCTCAGGACCCTCCACCCTAAGCACCTCTCAAAGGTACCACCTTCTCATACCACCACATCAGGCATTAGCATTTCAACATATGAATTTGAGGGGATCACAAACATTCATACCATAGCATCCTTTAAAGATAAGTCTAGAGTTGAGCAGTAAATTCAGTTGACTCTCTTCTACCTTCACAGGCTGCTCAGGAACACAAATCTATTTAACTCCTCAATCTGGCTTCTTCTCATTTCCAATCCATAGGTCTGTCAAATACCTGCCACATCTCCTGCTATTACTTCTTGGTAGAAACCACTAATTGATCACATCACTCTTTCCTTTTGAACCCATAAAACTTCACTCTTTTCAAGACAGCCTTCACACCTCAAAGAGATGGTGACATTCACAGTCCCTACCCAGAATGGATCTAGGTCAGCTTCCACCTGGGTGGCATTTACCATGGAGCTGAGGGCCTTCATGCAGTCCTCCCCCAAATGTTTCAGTTGAACTCATGATGCCAGTGCTCCAACTAGTGCCCTTCTAAGTTCATTGATCTTCCTGTGTTGATGGAAGACAGCAAGTAACATATTTTTATTTTATTTTTGTTCTGTTTCTAACCCAGAGGACTCCCTAAATCCTTTTGCCTACAGGATCCGCTTTAGGTTTCCATGTCTATAAGTATCTGTCCTCAACCAAAGTCAGCCGGGATTTATATTTGAAATTTCCTAAAATGTAGAGAAGAGGAAGAGGAAGGAAAGGGATGTTATTGTTATTGAATGCCTATCTGCTGAGAAGAGCAGAAGGACCATTTTTGGTTTTGCCAAAATTAGCATTGCTAGATAAATGAGAGCCTTTTATCTTCCCAGTTGCCAGGAGGACATGCCAGCTAATTTTAGCCCACTGTGTAAATATAACCAACATTGGTATGCGCTGGCCTTTAACATCTGATGAGGCTCAATGACATCTGGTAGCAGCCAAAGTGCCTGTGCTGCCCCACAGCTGATAAGGCTTTCTGGGCCCTTAGGCCCCTGCTCCTTCTAGACGTTGATTTTCCACTTGGAAATGACCTTGAAGATCCCTTGGCCTGACCCCATGCACTGAGCATGGCCTTCTACAGCAAAGGCAATTTTAATAAAGCAACATCCTTAATGAGTTTTTATTTAAGTGAGTTAAGGTGGGTAAAACATTTAGAAGAGTTCCTGGAAGATGATAAATGCTTAATAAATGTTAATTATTGTTTTATCATTATTATGGGTTGAAATCACAGCTCCTCACTTATTAGCTGGATGACTTAGGCAAGATGATATAAGCCTTGATTTGCTCATCTATAAAATAGGCATAAGGAAAACCCTATCTGATAGGATTGCTGTTAGGATTGAATGAGTTGAAACATAAAAGTCCTGGCTTTTGCCTGGAACTCATGTGTGCCCAGGATACGGCAGCTGCTCTGAGTATCTCTTCAGACACTCGGGAGTCTGAGTTTTCAGTCGGCAGTCATACTGACAAACCACTCAGCTTAGATTTTTCCAGTAATGGTTTCAGAGGAGACATATGCGTGTTTACTGTCACTATTTTTTCTTGATGGCCACTTAGATTTAAGATCATGCTAAAGACAAAATGGTTCTAAAATATGTTGTTATTGTTCAGTTACTGGTCATATCTGACTCTTTGCAACCTCATGGACTGCAACACACCAGACTTCCCTGTCCTTCACTATCTCCCAGAGTTTGCTCAGACTTATGACCATTGAGTCAGTGATGCCATCCAACCATCTCATCCTCTGTCGCCCCCTTTTCCTCCTGCCCTCAATCTTTCCCAGCATCAGAGTCTTTTCCAATGAGCCGGCTCTCAACATGTAAAATATGTAAAAATTACCATAAAACAAGGTTCAAGAAAGAAAAGAAAGGTTTTTGAATTGTTTTTTTTCCCCCCTTTTATCTTGTTGTTTTTGGATGGGTTTTGTTTTGTTTGTTTTTATCTCAAAGTTAGTTATGAGAATAAAAGTGATGGAGTAATGGCTAGAGTTGTCTAGCTATAGTGCCACTCTACTCCAAAGGTCCTTGAAAGCCATAGGTAATAGCTGAGGTGGGTAAAAATAGCATATGACTTTCCTACAGATTCCATGTATCTGAAGAAAGTCCTGATGGGACTAATATAAACTGATGGACAATCCTCCAAGTTTTCCTCATTGGCTTAAGTGTGTATAATGTTATCTCTTTTTAGCAACCAGTTAATTGTCTTGGCTATGTTTTTGCTTAGGCTAATATTAGCTATTAGTATTCCCTGAGCCAGCCAGACACTTGGTACAAGATAGTGATATGAGGAGGGAGTTGGTTCAGAGTTATAAAACTGGCAACAGAACAACTGCTGGGCAAATAATTCAGTATTTAAATGTGGAATATTGCTAGATCATTTTCTTTTCATAGAGAAGCATTTCTTTTTGGTAAACAATTTCTACTATTACAAAAATGTACTCCCAGGAGTTTTCCCTCATCTGTAGTTTCTTTTAAAGGTGAAGACACCATGGTAAAGACAGGCTTGCTTAGGTGGTCTTGGGCAAACACCTCTCTCTTCCCTCTCAGGGACTCTCAGGGGAACCATGGTCCAACTGTGCTCCTGGGTGATTACAGGCCATGACAAGTAGGGAGACACTTCTCCTCTCTCCTTGAACCCCAGTATGAGGTGACTTCTCTTTACGGCTCTAGTGAAAAGGGGACAAGGCCCAGAAATCAGACAGACAGAGTTTAAAACTCCACTCTATAATCCACAAGCTTTGTGACCTAAGGCAAGTTACTTAATCTCTGAGAACCTCTAAATAAGAACAGTGGTTCCTGCTTTGCATGCTTCCTTTCAACTCTCCCTCCTCTTTCCCTGCTCTATGTTAATGACAGTTTTTCTGAACTTTAGGCTGTTTAGTTGACTAGAGTAGCTAGTCCTTTTACAATAGCAAGATTTTCATTACATTTCTTCTGTTAAAAGACCTTGTTGCTCAATCCTCATCCCTATTCCACCTCCCCACCACACATACTTGTAAACAGGCATACACACCCACACACACACACAAGTGCACGCGCACACCTTATCTGCACTGTTTGATCACTCTACACTCACACCTGCCATGGCCAGAGAGGTGGGCACGAGACTTTCTTGCAGCGATGCTAACTTGAGTCTTCTGAAGGCCCAGAGCCCAACTGCTTGGAAGAGGCCTGTCTGCAGTAGGGGATTCAAAGGCCAACACAAAAAGCAGCAGAGACCAGCAGAAATAAAAGATGCATGGAAGCCAACTCAGCCTCCTTTGGAAAAGGCCACTGAGTCCCTGAGTCCGTCTCTTTCTTCAATTTTGTGAGCTTCTCAGAATCTCTCCCTCCCAGCTACTTGAGCCAGTTTGAGAAAGCAAATAGGAGTTGGGAATTTGCAGCCAAAGGAGTTCTATTTTAGTATACTTAAGTCTTCTATCAGAAAGTTGAAGAGAAAGAAAATTCTAAATGTAAATATACTTTTCACATTTCTGAGGATGACTCTACACTCAACATACTTGAACTGACTGCCAACTGTATGCCAGACACTGTGCTGAGGCTGGCAATCTAAGGATGACTAAGCCAAGGTCCCTACCTAAAAGGAGCTTACAGTCTAGAAGAGGAAGATGGACACTGAGTTAAAATGCAATCAATGTCACCTGTGTTTTCATAAAGGTCATGGGAAGCTATAGGTGTGGAAAGAAAAAAAGGAATCAATTCTTCCTGCAAGTTTCAGGAAAGGCTTCAGAGAGATAATAATCCTTTGCTGACATTTGAAAGCCAAGTGTGGTCTGTATGTGTGCATGCTAAGTCACTTCAGTTATGTCCAATTCTGTGTGACCCTATGGAATACAACCCACCAGGCTCTTCTGTCCATGGGATTCTCCAAGCAA
Organism: Bubalus kerabau; assembly: GCF_029407905.1. Lineage (NCBI taxonomy): Eukaryota > Metazoa > Chordata > Mammalia > Artiodactyla > Bovidae > Bubalus > Bubalus kerabau. The sequence goes on from NC_073645.1 coordinate 15,413,591, forward strand.
AAATACTGGCCTGGGTTGCTGTGCCCTCCTGCAGGAGAGCTTCCCAACCCGGGTATTGAACCCATGTCTCTTAAGTCTACCTGCATTGACAGGCAGGTTCTTTACCACTAGTGCTACCTGGGAAGCCCAAGTGTGGTCTAGGCCTTTGCTATTCAAAGTGTGGTCCATAGACTGGTAGCATCAGTGTCTGGAAATACAGAATCCATAGCCCCTCTTGAGGCCTAATGAATCAGAATTTGCATTTTAACATGATCCCAAGGTGATGCCATGGGAACCTTTGGGGAGTACTGATCTAGGCAACAAGAGGAGCAAAGGAAGAAGAATTTCAGGCAGAGGGAACAGTTTGAGCAAAGATTGGCAGATATGATGGCACGTGATTGGTTTGTGAGACTATAAGCCATAGCAGAGGGTGTAAGGGAAGATGTGGCAGGAATGAAGCCAGGTCCAACCCCCAGAAGGCCTTGTGATCCATGCAGAGATACATCCACCCATGGGATTTATCCTATGGGCACTGAGAGTCAATAAAGTATGTAAAGTAAGAGTGTGATAACATCAGATTGCATGCTTGAAAGCAGAATAAGAAATGTTTCTGACAAGCCGAGCAATAGATGAAGTTTGGACATGATCCTGATAGGAGGGGAGTCATAGAGAGATTTAAAGAAAGAGGAATGTGCCTTGAACTAAAGAGCCCCTTGATGAAGGTAAAAGAGGAGAGTGGAAAAAACTGGCTTAAAACTCAACATTCAAAAAACTAAGATCATGGCATCCGGTCCCATAACTGCATGGCAAATAGAAGGGGAAAAAGTGGAAACAGTGACAGATTTCATTTTCTTGGGCTCCAAAATCACTGTGAATGGTGACTGCAGCCGTGAAATTAAAAGACACTTGCTCCTTGGAAAGAAAGCTATGACAAACCTAGACAGCATATTAAAAAGCAGAGACATCACTTTGCTGACCAAGGTCCATACAGTCAGAGCTATGGTTTCTCCAGTAGTCATCTATGGATGTGAGAGCTGGACCATAAAGGCCGAGTGCCAAAGAATTGATGCTTTTGAACTGTGGTATTGGAAAAGACTCTTGAGTGTCCCTTGGACAGAAAGGAGATCAAAGTAGTCAATCCTAAAGGAAATCAACCCTGAATATTCATTGGAAGGACTGATGCTGTAGCTGAAGCTCCAATACTTTGGCCACCCAATGCAAAGAGCCAATTCATTGGAAAAGACTCTGATGCTGTGAAAGATTGAGGACAGAAAGAGAAGAGGGTGACAGAGGATGAGATGGTTGGATGGCATCATTGACTCAATGAACATGAGTTTGAGCAAACTCTGGGAGACAGTGAAGGACAGGGAAGCCTGGCGTGCTATAGTCCATGGAGTCACAAAGAGTCGGACACGACTGAGTGACTGAACAACAACAATGTGATGTGATTTATTTTCAATTCTTAAAGCTCAGTGCCTGACAATGTGTGGAAGATGGATTGGAGAGAGGCTCATTTCAAAGGCAGAGAGACAAATTCTTATCCTGATCAGTGGTGATGGAGATCTAAACGACAAAAGCCATAGAGTGGGTGGAGAGGAAGAGCTCGCTTTCAGAGAGGAAATGAGGTGAAATCTGCAGAGCTTCCTCCATGGTGGGAAACTGCACACTCAAGTGGGGAGGGGCAAGGATTTTTGGCCTAAAGAAGAGATAGGGTGGAAGAGTCAATCCTGGAAGGAAAGATCCTAAGTTCTGTTTGGGGTCTGTTGAGTTTGAGCCTCTGTGGGACACAGACATGGAGATAAATAGCATGTTAGCACCAAACACCAACCTTAATGTGCAAGGCCTCTCTTGAAATTCCTCGATTAGAACTTTCTTTACTTACTTAGAAAGCATTTAATTCCATGAATAATTCGCTCTGATGTAGAATTCAGTGACCGTGAACTCAGACTCCACACTGGAAGCCAACCTTCTACAAGTTCCTTCTGCCTCCTGCACACGTGGCGTGGAGAGCCATCAAGGGGGCAGCTGAATGGAGAGCGTGATTCTGGAGACAAGACAGAGGAGTTCCTTCTGTCCTCCTGGGTCCCTGAGGCCTTAAGTACAATTCAATTTAACAAGTTAGAGTTGAGCAGCCAGCATGGTTCAAGTCCTGTGTTAGGCACTATGCATGTGTGTGTGCTGAGTTGCTTCAGTCGTGTCTGACTCTTTGTGATCCTATGGTCTGTAGCCTGCCAGGCTCTTCTGTCCATGGGATTCTCCGGGCAAGAACACTGGAGTGAGTTTCCATGCCCTCCTCCAGGGGATCTTCCCGACCCAGGAATCGAACCCGAGTCTCTTATGTCTCCTGCATTGACAGGCAGGTTCTTTGACTAGTGCCACCTTGGAAGCCAGGTGAGGCACTGGGAGTATGATAAACTAGAGGAACAGTGTTCTCACCCTCTCAGGTCTTCCATCTAGCTAGGAAGACAGCAGGTAAATGGAAAAGAAATGTAGCGGATGCAAAGGTCTTCAGTTCTCCCTTCGGGAAAGGACTTGCTTCCTAGCTCTCAAGAATCTGGTTAGCTAACAGCCTCCAGCACTTAGCACCTTCAGGTCTATCTCAGCTTGCAAGCCAAGGCCAGACTTTACCCACAGCAGCTCTCAGAGGATGGCTGAGCACAGCAGTGGGTAGCTGAGTGCATGTACTTCTTAGGGTGATGCCGAGCTATTGTTGCCAGATTTAGCAAAAGAAAACATAGAACATTCAGTTAAATTTGCCTTGCAGATAAACAATGAATCTTTTTAGTATGTGTATGTCCCAAATATTGCATGGGACAAGCATATATTTAACAAATTATTTATCTACAAGGCAAATTTAACTGAGCACCCTCTGTTTTATCTGGCAGCCTTACTCCCCAGGCTCTGACTGAGCAAGGCAGTACTACATTCAGTCTCAGACAATGTTAATACACAATCTTTGCTCCAGAGCTCTTACTGGGTTGGCCAAGACTTTGTCATGTCTTTATCCAAGAATCTCATGACAGGTGAATCTAGAGGGCTACAATCCATTAGGTTGCAAAGAGTCAGACACAACTGAGCTTGACTAACCCTTTCATTTTCACTTTCATGGCTCTTTACATGGTCCTGATTTGTCCTCTTTTCCTTTCACAGGTATTACTCTCCAACGAATTTTCTAACTCCATTTCAGCATCTGCTTCTCAGAGAATGCAAGTTCAACAGTTGGTATCAAGAATGACCTGAGAAAGCAAGTAACGAGACAAAGGTCTGGGGACTAGATCACCCACCACCCACCATCACTTCATAGGAAGACCTGCATCCCTGGAGGTAAGTGGTGTGCAGACAGCCCCTGGCAGTAGATGGCGGTACAGTTGTCTAAAGCTTCATCACTGGTGAGATGGGAAGGCACGTAGGTGGGGGGGAGATGCACTGTTTCAAGAATTTGATATGACCATTGGGATTTGTTAAGTGTATAAATATAACCAGAAATTGGATGATTATCATTAAATTTCCTGAGGCCCTACAGGAAGATAATGAACATCTGAGGACAGTTAACAACTAAAACCAAGTGTGAAAGGACTCTGCAAAGAAGCCCTTGCCCTGTGGGTGAAGAGACAAGCTGAAGATGGAGCGCAAGGTTTAAGAGTGTTACTGAACATCCGAACATTGACTGTTCAACCAAAGTGGGGCTGTTATGCCAAAGGCAGGGCCTAGTTGGCAAAACCTGGGACCATGATGCATCGTGTGTGCTCAGTCGTGTCTGACTCTTTGTGACTCTATAGACTGTAGCCTGCCAGGCTCCTCTGTCCATGAGATTTTCCAGGCAAGAATACTGGAGTGGGTTGCCATTTGCTCCTCCATTGACACATGGGACTGAGCGTTTGGGTGGATGCTCCCCAGTCTCAACTGAGCCTTCTGAGCCTGCTGGGTGGCTCACTCCTCTCAGATAAGAACTAGCATGTTCCTGTGACCATAGAGAGGACTTGCCATGAAAAGGCAGCACATTCCCTCTTCCTCTCCTCAACATTAGTCCTATCATCAGGATTAAGTCACAGCATCACACAGCCAGAGATGTACTGGGTCTGAAAAGGGAAGAAAGTGGTCACAGCCCCAAAGAACTACAAGATGGGATCAAGTGGTTAATGAAGGGGACTGAAACATATGTGTAGATAAAGGAGAGTGTTTTCAGTCACTCTTAAGATACAACACAAACTTGCTGCTAGGGTGGCTCCTAGAAGCCTGGAGAAAGTGTGGCCCTTGCTGGATGGTGGACGTGCAGACACAGGGGAAGCGTGAAAGGCGGAAGGAATGGGCTTGCAGGGATGGGTGTATCAGTGAGGCCAGAAGACACGTCAGAAGACACACTATCTATCAAGGTCATCGAGAATGTGCTGGAGAGAACGGCAAGCCAGCATCACTAAGGAGGTCAGTGATGGCCCTTCTCTGGGGCCAGGGCTGACAACAGAAGAATCTACCATAAAACTTGGCTCACTGATGGCAATGGGGATGTCTCTTCCCTCTTCTGGGCTGAACAGTGGCTATATGTATGTGTGTGTGTGTGTGTGTGTGTGTATACACTTCCTAATTCCTGGAATCTGTGAATATTACTTTATTTGGAAAAAAGGGTCTTTGCCCACATGAATAAGTCAAGGGTCTTTAGATGAGGAGATTGTCATGGGTTACCAGGATGGGCCTTAAATGTAATCACATGCATCCTGATAAGAGGCAACAGAACAGAGAAACACAGAGAAGGCAGTGTGAACACAGAAGCAGAGGCCGGACTTAAGCAGCCACAAGCCAAGGATGTCAAGAGTCCCCGGAAGCTGGAAGAGTAACAGAGCAAATTCTCCCCTGGAGCCGGTCAGAGAAAGTGCAGCCCAGCTGACTCCTTGATTTTGGACTTCTGGCCTCAAGAACTGCGAAAGAAAACATTCCTGTTGTTTCAGGCCGCCACATCTGTGGTAATTTGTCCTGACGGCCACAGGAGACTAATACACACCCCTTTTCTTTTCACAGGAGACACTCCCTGTCTTCTCTGCTCCTAACTACAATTCTGAATCTACTTCCTGGAGACCTCAAACTGCAACATCAGGATAGAATACAACTCAATTGTGCAGGTTCGATCCCTGGTTCGGGAAGATCCCCTGGAGGAGGGCATGGCAACCCACTCCAGTATTCTTGCCTGGGAATCCCATGGATACAGGAGCCTGGCAGGCTACAGTCCACAGGGTCATAAAGGGTCAGACATGACTGAAGAGACTTAGCATGCACCCACTTGTGACTGGGCAGAGTCCACAGGAAGGGTATGCAGGCCAGTCTTGGAAGAGTGGGAGGGCAGAGGCAGTGACATCTCAAGTGGCCTGAAGGGAGAGTAGAATCAGCCAAATAAAGACATGCCAGAGAGACGGACACATACTCAAGGAAGCAAAAAATATCCAGTATGGGGAGGAGTTGCGGGAGATAAGGGCAGTGAGGCAAGCAGAGGCCAGATCACACTGGGCTTTGTAAGTGATCCTGGGTCTTTGTACTTAATCCTGAAAGGATTTTAAACAGAGAGTGTCATGATCGGCATTTCGCTAATAAAGATTAATTCCTTTGGCTTAATTCCTGTCAGAATAAAGCTATCCCTGGGAAAGATACCACAGTAAAACCTCCTCGTGTATCAATGTCTTTATGTAACCAGCTGTATCCAGTCCTATCCTAAGACTGTTTCCACCAGGGAGATGGTGACATTACGATGGCCTCAGGCAGCCCTTACTTCAAAATTCGATCAGAACAATTCACAGCTTTTTCTCCATCTTAATATGAAGCATTACGCAAAAGCAGTTTCAAGAACCCCGCCCCCGCTTCCTTCCAGTCAGGTGAAGTAAAGTGAAGTAAAAGTCACTCAGTTGTGTCTGACTCTTTGTGACCCCATGAACTATACAGTCCAAGGAATTCTCCAGGCCAGAATACTGGAGCAGGTAGCTTTCTCTTCTCCAGGGGATCTTTCCAACCCAGGAATCAAACCTAGGGCTCCTGCGTTGCAGGCAGATTCTTTACCAGCTGAGCCACAGGGAAGCCCAAGAATACTGGAGTGGGTAGCCTATCCCTTCTCCAGAGGATCTTCCCAACCCAGGAATCAAACCGGGGTCTCCTGCATTGCAGGCGAATTCTATACCAACTGAGCTGTCAGGGAGCGAGTAACACTAAATCCCTTCTAAATAGACATTCTGGAGCTGTGGGCCTTCCTGACAAGAAGGGTTTTCAACCCAAAGAGGAGTAAAGGGATGCAGAAAAGGACACCACCATTTGCTACCCTGGTATCCTCCCCAGAGGACTGCAAGGGGTCATTATCTGACTGCAAGATCTGACCAGTCTCAGGGAGGAAAAGACATCAGCAACCACTCCAGGAAGGCCTGGCCTCCACAGGAAATTGTTATCTTACCTCCCTTGGGGAACAAAAACAAGCTTTGATATCAAAAACAAGTGGCCTGAGAGCTACATCGGGTGTGCTTTCTCTGGTACTCCAGTGCCTTTGTTGTTGTTTGCAATGAAATCAGCATTCAGATATTAGCAGAGTTCGTGGAATGGGCCAGACTTCCGGGTTCTCTTGTCAAATCAGGAGCCCTGGTTTCAATTCACCCTCACTGCTGCGATGACTAGAGTGCAGCAGACACCCCCTTCACAAGGGACAAGCCAGCCTCCATCTACATTATCCTTGCCTTCCTGGTTGTCTCCTCATCACAGAGCCAAGTGTTTCATCTTTTTAATGCAGGTCAAAGAAATATTTATTTTTAGTCATGTGCCCACCCAATGTGGGAAAATGAACAGTACAGTGAGGAAGTCTGAACTTCTAGAAAGCAGGAACAGCTACACAATGTTTTTCCTCTGACACCAGTCAGCTTCATTCATTGAATTCATGGGACTGAGTTTGTGGCCCCTGATTTAAATGTTTTCAAGGCCTGCCTCAGCTGCCCCCCGACCCCACCTCCTGGTCCAGTTCCTCTGTTCTGCCTGCAGCATCCACTCCCACCTTCTAGGATGAGCCCAGCCTGCATCTCAGTGGCCCAGCATCACTGCAGAGCAGAACCACTGCTGGAGAGACCTCCAGGGAGATGGCCCCTGGGGAGCTGCAAACTTCTGGGAAGAAGCCACAGACAGAAATACCAGGGGAACTGTAGGGAGAACTTTGGCCGAGACACTCTGATCAAAAAGGAGATGATTTCAAGTACCCTTTTCTTTTCTGCCTTCCCTAACTGATTAACACTACCCACCCACGCACCCAGTCTAGACCTGCCTCACAGTTAAATGTATCATGAAATGGAACGAGTCTGCTCCTGAATTACCCTTCCTGGTTCACAAATCACTGGGGTGGGGTGGGGATGGGGAGTAGGTAGGGGATGGAGGGAGGGTTGGGGGAGATGATAACTGACCCTGGATCTTGCAGGGTGGCCTTGTGGTGGGAGAGGTGCAGTTTTATCTGCTAATTCTCAAGGCCAGAGTGTCATGCACGGAAGGGTGGGGGCGAGACAAAGGAGCCTGGTGGGCTGCAGTCCATAGGGTGGCAGAGTCAGACAGCTGAAGCAACTGAGCATTCACTCACAATGAGACCAACTCTCCTAGGTTGCTGGAAGGATTCCATCAGATAAGATGTGAGTTAGTGGGGTCTGATTTAGTAGGCTCATTCTGTGTGGCTCTGGGAGGGCCTTGGAGTTTCGGTGGGGTGGAGGGGGAAGGAGCAAGCGCACTTGAAGTGGTGTGGGTGGGCTGCTCTGGGTGTAGGCAATAAAAGGTAGAGATACGGGGTGAAAACTAGGAGTAATAGACCTGCCTGGCTGCCCCTGCACACTTTGTAAACATCTCTTCCACACAGATTTCCTGCCTGTGAGACCATTCCTAGGTTTGGCCTCGCCTCTTCCTGCCTGATGCTATTCAGGAACAATTCCTTTGTTTTGCTTCCTGAAGGCATTCTCAGTGCTCAGTCCAGCAGTGCCATTCCCCAGCAGCAGGATAACAAAGAGGCATTCCTCCTTGGCCCTTCACTAAGTCCTCTCTCTCTTGTCTCGAGACCCAGGATCTTAGGAGTCAGGCCTGGGCACCTGCCATCCCCATGCTGCCCTGCAAGGAGAACAGCCTCTAGGCCACCAGGAGCCCCAAAGTCCTAATGGGAAAGAAAGAACAAGAATAAAGATTTTTAAATGAACAATGCCTTTTAAGTATTACAAAATGGTTTTAGGAGTAGATTTTAATTTCATAGGTAATGCATATTCATTGAAGAAAAATTAGAAAATCTATTTATGCAAAAATATAAAATCTCACCACATACAGGAACCATTGATAATCTGTGATTGCACATTCTCCAAGACTTTTCTCATTAATATCGTTATGTACGTTTGGTATGTGCTTTTATAACAATCATGAGAAGTACAGCAGTTTTAAAAGCTGCTTTTCTAAGGCATTGATTATTATGCTTTTGATATAGTTCAATCATTTTGCAGAGATACAGGTTTCCCTATACTACACTCTAACTTTTTGTAATTTAATGTGTCATTTACTAAACGAGTGACTATCTGTGGGCCAAAAACAAAAAGAATTAATTTTTTTAAATTATGTTTCTGACCTAAGGTTGGCCTATTATCTTTTGTGGGCTGCGTGCATCATCTCATTTAATCCTTCCATTAAATTTATTTATCATCTTCGTTGTGTAGATAGAAAAAAAATATGGGCTTAAAGAGGTCCATTAACCCTCCCAAGGTCACACAGCTGGAAATCAGTAGATCCACTCCTGTCTCTCTGACGTCAAAATCAAGCTGTTTCCAAATTCATGATGTCAGTGACCTTGATTTGGCATGGTTAGGAGGCATGGGTAACAGTATGGATCATATTATATAGACTGTAAAAGAAAGCACCCACTGTTACCTTGGGGCCCGTTACCAGGACTTGATGTGAATGTCTCTGATGAAGGCCCACCCAGAAGGTCAACTTCAGTCTCTAATGATGAGCCTTCTCTCTCTCTCTCTCTTTTTAAGTTTAAAGCTCTTTGATACGTAATCCATTCACAGTGATGGTAAGTACTTTGCTAGAACCATGTGTCAATACAATAGGAGCTAACACAACATTGTAAAGCAATGATGCTCCGATAAAAATCAGTTTTTCCCTGATAGCTCAGTTGGTAAAGAATCCTGCAACACGGGAGATCCCGGTTTGATTCCTGGGTCAGGAGGCTACCCACTCCAGTATTCTTGGGCTTCCCTTGTGGCTCAGCTGGTAAAGAATCTGCCTGCAATGTGGGAGACTTAGGTTCGATCCCTGGGTTGGGAAGAGCCCCTGGAGAAGGGAAAGGCTACCCACTCCAGTATTCTGGCCTAGAGAATTCCATGGACTGTATAGTCCATGGGGGTCTCAAAGAGTCAGACATAACTGAGCAACTTTCACACACACACATACCAAAAAAACCCTAAAGTGTCACATATATGGCACTGGATCCACAAGCCTAGTGATAAACATCTTACTACTTAAGTTTTCTAATATATTTTACTTGAGAATTTATATATTAAAATAAGTACATTTATTATTACAAAAAATAAGAATAAAATATAACAAAATTTTCCTTTGAAAAAAAAGAACCAATGAGTTGAGCTGTGAGCATGGTGTCATTGTATTTTTGATATGCTCCAACTGGCTCATACTCTGTTCTTTAAACTAAAAGACCTGACCTTCCATCTGGGATATGAAAATGAAAGTGTTAGATGACTCTTTGTGACCCCATGGACTATAGCCCACCAGGCTCCTCTGGATTTTCCAAGCAATACTGTAGTGGGTTGCTATTCCCGTCTCCAGGTGTTCTTCCCAACCCAGGGATCGAACCCTGGTCCCCTGCATTACAGGCAGATTCTTTACCATCTGAGTTACCAGGGAAGCTCTCTTAAGCACAGCAGGCAGACTGAGGCAGCTGAGCAGGCTTATGAAGAGGCAGAAGCAGCTTTGCCCTCTTGGTATGTAGAAAAGGAGGCAGATGTTTAAAGCAATTGGAACTTGACTGACTGCAGCTGCCTGGCAACTGTACCAGCCCTAAGACAGGCTCCAGGGAATCCTGGGTGAGCTCACTCAGGCTCCATGAAATTCAACTTCTCCTTAGGAAAAAGGTCCTTTCTGTTTCTTGTAAAAACTCAGGATAAAACAGGCGAATTTCCCAGTGGTCACCCCTGGACACTGGCTGACCACATTCTGAACAAACGGGACAAACAATTACTCCATATGAGGACATCTTTTTTCTTCAGGGGACGAAACCCAAGAATGCATGTGCCCACTTGCAGATTTTGGTATTTCTGCTATGAAGTTGGAAGGATTAGCACTCTATAACTTTACTCTTTGCTTGTATGAGGAGTAATTATTTGTTAGAACAGCCATTCGTTTCCTTCAACGTTACAGTTATAACTCTAAACTGTTTTAATGTCTTTGAAGAGAATTAATTAGCTCTTCTGTTGATACTTCTAAAGCGTTTTAATGCAGGTCTGGTTTTTTTACTCAACCTTTAAAAGAACTTCCACAGCAGCCATTTAACAGATAACAGACTTTTCAGGAAATGCCCAATGCTTTGTAGCATCTGAAAGAAATCATGTTTGATAGACATTTGTGCAATTAAGAAATATAATTACTCATTGATAAAAGGGTACTGTTAATGAAAATTCCTTTAAAAATTAAAGGTATGTCTTATAATTGATTTTTTTTTCTTAGTAAAAAAATAATGGCCTGGCTAATTTCTTTAATTATAAAGAAACTTTAAAGGATAAGGCAGTACTCAGTGCCAGGAAAATCATAAAGTACTTAAAATCTCCAGAGTAAAATTTATTGCTTTTCTTGGTGGTGCATTCCCCTGTCTGACAGACATTTTTATTTTCACTCTTCTTCTTAGTTTATCCTTAAGTCATATTTATTGAAAGCCAGCAAGCACCTGCTGTATGCCAGGTTAATTTGGCAATTATTATTTTAAATAATCTTCAAAGATAATTCCATGAAACAGGTAGTAGAAAGGTCAAAAAGTACCCCCATTTTCCAGATGATAAAACTAAAATTTGGGAAAATCAATTGACATGGTCCAAATCACACAATCCTAAAGGCCAGAATCAGAGTTTGGACCCAGGTCTTGAGACCGCAGTGCCCAGCAAACCACAGCTGCTTTGGTGTGTGCCGAGGAGCTGCCGTGGAGGGTAACTCACGCCTGTTACAGGTCCATCTGTACCTAGCCCAGGCCCAGGGGCCACTTCTCAGACTGACTGGTGGGGACCCTTGGCTTAGACACTGGGCATCTTGATTTTTAAAGCTTTCCAAGTTATCTTCAGGGAGGAAGAATTGTGAAACTTGCTTCAATTACACGAATCCAATTCCTCTGGCCTCTGCTCGCAAATCTCATTTTCTGCAAACCATCTTCATTTTGTCGTGGCTCCCTTTGGGACTCATCCGTCATAATTAACTTGGAGTCGCCCTGTAAGAGCCCGCCAGCTCCAGGAGACAGAATGACAGAACCTGTGGCCTTTTTCCTTCCTGTCAAACCTTCTCAATATCTTCTCACCCATCCAACATTTAGGTGAAAAAAAACCCCAAAAGTTCAATGACTTTTTTCAAAAGCTGAGAGGTTTGTAGGTATAGGTGTGGAGGCAAACCACATCCGCGTAACTGAAAGAACATGAAAAGTCAACAGACTTTTCTTTAAATCCTCGTGATGTGACTTTGGCTAAGTCATCCACTCCCTCAGAATCTATAAAATAGGGATAATCATAGGTAGCTCTTAGAGCTCTTGGGAGTCATATATTGATCTCAATGAAACTGAAAAAAATCTTTCTTCTTCCCACTCTGCCTAGGCAGAGCAGAAGAACCTCAGACTCAAAAAAAAAAAAAAAAAAAAAAAAAAATCAGTTTCAAAAAATCTTGAAAAGCAGTGTCTATCCGTATGGAGGTCTGTTTATAGATGACAGCAGGATTTCCACTTAGCAGGACCTGCATGACTAAGCCACGGACTTGAGGGCCAGCCTGCTGCAGTTCAAACGGTGACTCCCTCACTTCTTGGCTGTGTGTCCTTGGGAAAGTTGTCAGGTCATTTCTCTGCCTAAGTCTCTTCATCTGTGAAATGAAGGTGATAATAGTATTTTCCTCACAGGACTAGAAACTCCAAGAAGTTTTTGGAGTGATTAGCAGAAGAAATCTCTTCTGGGCCGGCTGTCTTGTTTCTTGGAAACCTGTTTTGATTGTAGGTGTGCCTGCCAAAGCTCGCAGCATTTAGACGCAGGCCCTGAGTCTGTCCCCTTTCTCCTCCTATCGTCCTGACCACCACCTCTACCTGTGCTCTGACATCCACTGCCAATGGTCTTGAATCTCTAGGGGCTCAGCCTCTCCTCAAGCCAAGGCCTAGAGTCTAGAATTAAATGTATTAAAACAGGGAGGCCTGGCATGCTGCAGTCCATGGCGTTGCAAAGAGTTGGACACGACTGAGGGACTGAACTGATACTGATACTGAAATGTAAAGAAGAGTGCCTGGGAATAGGCTAGAAGGTATATAGCATAAAAAGCCATAGTGGTTATTATTGGAGCCTCTGACACAGAGCCAAACAGCCTTAAAACCTTTGATCCAAGTAAGTCAGTCCCTAAGGCCCCACACTGGGTAGCACCTTCCCCAGCCTCTCATCTCTTCTCCTTAACACTCGTGTCTGCCTGGCTAATCCCTCTATTTGCCTCTCAGTCATCTTTAATCCATTCCTTGTCTGCTCTTTCATAGGCAATGTGGTGTGCTCCTTCCTCTGCTTCTCTTGTTTCTTTAACCTAGCATCCCCTTTGTCTTTTATTTTGGAGGGGTGGAGGGTGGGCAGACTGGTGGTTTCTTTCTGGTCATGTCATGCAGCTTTTAGGACCTTGGTTCTCTGACCATGGATCAAACCTGGGCCTTTACAGTGGAAGCATGGAGTTCTAAACACTGAGCCACTGGATGATTCCCTAGTATCCCCTATCTTTACTCTGATGAGCCTAACAGGTGTTTTCAGGGCCTGGGGAGGCAGGAGGTGGCAGGATCTTTTTGTCACACACACATAATGTACTTATGATGCTTGGCACCAGCTGGGCACTCAATAAATATGAGTTTGTTTCTCACTTTGTAATTTCCTCTCACTGTAATATCCATCACAGAACAATAGGGCAAAGCAACCCATTTCAGATGTTCATGGAAAGTCTGGTACCACAAATTTCTTGTCATTCAGTGTGTTAAGATACCTACCTCATCACATTTGATTCTAAAAACTAGGAACCAGACGAATCCACAGGCCTGGGGCATATGCAGTCTGAGGGTCTCAGGTTGTGTTATCCAATGTGATTACTACTAGCCACTCAAGCCTGCATGCATGTATGCTAAGTCGCTTCAGTTGTGTCCGACTCTTTGCAACCCTATGGACTGCAGGCCACCAGGCTCCTCTGTCCATGGAATTCTCCAGGCAAGAAGACTGGGGTGGGTTGCAGCGCCCTCCTCCAGGGATCTTCCCAACCCAGGGATCAAACTGGAGTCTCCTGCATCTCCTGAATTGGCAGGCTGCTTCTTCACCACTAGCACCACCTGGGAAGCCCAGCCACTTAAGCCTATTTCAATTTAAATTAATTAAAATGAAATAAAATTTAAAAATTCAGTTGCTCAGCCACATTATCCACATTTCAAATACCCAATTGTCAGATAGGAACAGTGGCCGCTACACTGGACAGCATAGCCATGGAACATTTCTGACATAGCACGGAATTCTGCTGGGCAGTTCTGGTGTCTACCATGACTCTGGTATCCTCCTTCCAGCCCTTCCTGAGCCTTGAGGCCTCGGCTGTAGAAGAAGTTGAGCCCCCAGAGATTTAAGACCATCGAAAGTGGGTGTCAGGGTAGAGGCAGAGGCGGTGGTCAGGATGGTAGGAAGGAGATAAGGGACAGACACGGAACTTGCATCTAAATTTTGCAGGCTGCTGTCTACTTTAAGATCAAGATAGGTTTCCAAGAAACAAGGCAACATGCTCTGAAAAGGCCTCAGCCCACAGGTACTTCTGCAACAGGCTCCGAACTGAACTGCTTGGGAAAAGAACTCTTAGGGCATTTCTTGCCTTTTATAGTGAAGTGAAAATTGGGAGCAATTATCAGAACACTTCTGGAGAAGGCAATGGCAACCCACTCCAGTACTCTTGCCTGGAAATCCATGGACGGAGGGGCCTAGTGGGCTGCAGTCCATGGGGTCACTAGGAGTCAGACACGACTGAGCGACTTCACTTTCACTTTTCACTTTCATGCATTGGAGAAGGAAATGGCAACCCACTCCAGTGTTCTTGCCTGGAAAATCCCAGGGATGGGGGAGCCTGGTGGGCTGCCGTCTATGGGGTTGCACAGAGTTGGACACAACTGAAGCGACTTAGCAGCAGTAGCAGCAGCATCAGAACACTTCAAAGAGAAAAATATCTAAGCTATGAGCAAGGTTGATGCAAAAGGAAGTTTTCTGCCCTGAATTTTCCAGATTATGGCTTTGATTCTTATGTGGACCCAGTCTGAAAATGTGTTGCCCATTCTTGCCTGTGACGTCCCCTCACTGTGACATGAGACCCAGAGGAGGTGGGAACAGTAAAGACAACCACAAAGATGGGCAGGCAGCCGTGGGTCAGACAGGTGGCAAAATATATGGAAAGGGGTCTTGGTTACCAGCTGCTTCTTTGGAGATTAGATCCAAAAGGCTGCGGAAACTCTGCTTCTCATGACATGCTTTCCTTTCCAGGACCTCCTCCCCAAGAGCTCCCCTTTGCTGCTGTCTCCAGGGGATTTCCGCATGCACAGCTGATGTGTGGGGGTCACCAGCCTTTTTCACAAGGCTTTTTTTTTATCAAGAACATCCATTCACAGAGGATCTGTGCTCAGGCTCCATGGGCATGGGTACTTCTCAGGTACTTCTAAGTTGGGACAGCAGCTGCCCCATGTTGTCCTGTGTCTGCCGGGAGAGGCAGGGTGCGTGGTGCCTGCCACCTCCAGGCGGGACTGTAAGGGTACAAAGTGAGCCTCGTTAGCACCTGGAGGCTTGGGGAGACTCCTGAAGCATCTGCCTTGGTTTCTCTGCTTCTGTCCCTTCTTCCTACACCAACTCACACGGAGGCACATCCTGACACTTATACAATTTGTGAATCTTCTTTAGGAAAAGAGGTGAAAAAAATGTGAACACAAATTAGGTAGGAAAGTGAATCTTTATTTAGACTTCAAATTTCTGGAATCAGAAAAATCCAGGGCTGTCCTCTGAAGCTTCTTCAGACAATTCCCCAGAGATGCTTAAGAAGACATGCTTCCAGGCCACCTGGCTTTTCCTCTCTACCTAGAATATTCTATAGCGTGCCCCCGGCCCTGCGCTGCCCCATAACCACCGGCACTCACAGGAGCCATACGAGGGAGGGGCTCTGAAGCTCCGGGTGTGTTCGTCTCACAGTAAATCCACCTCTGACCACAGGTCACAGGCCTGTGGAAGGGACTGTAGGATGATCCCAACTATTTGAGTGCTTTATTTTTCTTTTCCAAATAAGAAAATGACCTCAGAGGAGTAGTTTCCCCACTATCCCATCACTTTTCTTGTCAAAGAATATTTATTTATTTAAAATTAATTTTTATTGGAGTATAGTTGCTTTACAATGTTGTGTTAGTTTCCACCACACAGCAAATGACTCAGCCATACATTTATATATACATATATACACCCTCCCCTCCCTTTTGGATTTCCCTCCCAGTCAGGTCACCACAGTGCATTAAGTAGAATTCCCTGGGCTACACAGTAGGTACAGTAGGTTCCTATTATCTATTTTATACATAGTATCAATAATGTATATGTGTCAATCCCAATCTCCCAATTTCTCCTACCCCATCTTTCCTCCTTGGTATTCATACATTTGTTCTCTATGACTGTATCTCTATTTCCGCTTTGCAAATAAGATCATCTATACCATTTTTCTAGATCCCATTGCTTTTAACATCAGGAATGAGAACTGGGTCTCATTCCCAGCTTGCATTCTAGCCTCTAAACCACTTTGTTTGATAGGAGGTAACGTCATGCAGTGGTCAGAGTCCAAGCTTACAGTCTGAAGATTTGAGTAACAAAAAACTTGATGTACATCCACAAGCAGTAAGATCATGGACAAATCACACAGCTTCTCTGAACCAAGTTTCTTTACCTAGTATGAGTCTTTTGAGTGTGTTGTGTGCAGTAAGTGAAATAATGTAATAAAAATGTCTAAAAGGTAGTAGGTGCTTAACAGACCTTGATTGCCTTATTGTCTCTAATGCCATCCCTTGGATTCTGCCTTTCTACATGACAGTGTGTGTTTGGAGCAAGAGAATGTGAAATTAAATGCCATAACAAAAATTTCTTAAACTGCTTTTGCAAGTCTAAAGGAAAAAGAATCACACATCCCTATATCATTTTTGCAATTCAAACAACCCAGGTGTCAAGTTCCCAGAGTAAAATATGGCTATAAAATTAGCTCCAACCATCTAGGAAAATAAAGCACAGAAGTAATTTACAATTAATATATTCACCATTCTGCTTATGAAATCTTCATGGCTAGTTTAATGTATTTAAAAATATGAATTGAAATGAACCAATATTTAAAAGGTGGGGTATTGATTCTCTTTCCTATTTTACCTCATGACAAAAGAGATTTCATGCTGTCATATACACATTCAAGCAGAAAGCCATTTTGCTTTTTCCATTTGTTTTCATTACTTTTTTCTATATTTGTTCTTTGACACTGTTTGTATTGAAACCAGGGTTTGCCTTCTTTTCACTTTATCTCGCCATGGCAACAGATAGATTGCAATACCACACGCAAAAAATGCAGAATTACAACCTCCTGGTCAGATCACGCAGAAAAAACTGTACACGGTGTAACCAGTGATGGAGACTTGGGATAGTTAATGAATAAGCCACATCTTTCTCTTTCAGACAGAATATAAATCAGAATTCCTTTTTGTGTCTTCTCTTTTCTCCCTGGAAAAGATCTGTAAATATGTGTAGATAGGCAATAGATTGGCTATTTCCTCTTCCTTTCCCAAGCTCTCGCCAGTCATCTGATTAATAATGTATTGGAGAAATGGTGACTCTAATTATTATAGTTTAGCGAATGCTTTCCACCTGCCATGTACTGTACTGAATGCTTCACATAGATGAGTTTTTTATCTCATCGCCACAGCTCTACAAAGGGATCACTATCATCTCCTGTTTGCAGATGAAGAACCTGAGGCTCCGAGAGGGTAGGTGATGTGTTCATAGCTACAAAGTGGAGGAACTGAGATTTGCTCCTTCAAAGTCTATCTGATGCTATAGCTTGGGTTCTAAACCTCTGCTGGCATACTTGCCCAGATTTTTGCTGGGAGATCAATGTCAATTCTATAGATCTATTATTCCAACTACTGCTGCTGCCACTTCAATTTTTTAAAAGGGGTTCATTTATTCATCTCTGATGTCTTCCCCATGCTTCCTCAGAGGTTTCTGACGCAGCTCCACTTTACAACCCCAAGCTCCTTTAGTATCTAGGATTTGTTCAATGCAAACACCTGAACTCATCTGAAAATAGCCGCATGCCCTTTCTTTATAATGTTTGCTATCGTCCTTCTGATGTCAATTTCAAGTTCTTTGCAGAAGATTATTCTCTTTGATGATTGATTCTCCTTAGGAATATTTACAAAGTATTGATTGACATGAGCAAATGCTTTAAGCTCATGGGGTTGAATCCTGTGTGACTTTTGTCAGGTTCTTTAGCCTCATGAGCCTCAGTCTTCCACTTCTGTAAAATGGGAATCAGTAATGTGATATAAACCTTCTGGTATTCTTCAGTGCCCAGCAAATGGTACCCCCTTCTTTGTTCCTCTTAGGACAAAAAAAATCTGGAATTAGGTTCATCCTTCAGTCTCTTGTTATATATTACCTAAATAAAACATGTCACCTCACCAATTACTCTAAGTAGAAACTCTGCCTCTTGTCATTCTCTGTCAGTTCAGTTCAGTTCAGTCGCTCAGTCATGTCCGACTCTTTGCGACCCCATGAATCGCAGTACGCCAGGCCTCCCTGTCCATCACCAACACCCGGAGTTCACTCAGACTCATGTCCATCGACTCAGTGATGCCATCCAGCCATCTCATCCTCTGTCATCCCCTTCTCCTCCTGACCCCAATCCCTCCCAGCATCAGAGTCTGTTACTTCCCACAATTTTTTTTCCTGATAGTGTTCAGCTACAACTTGTCTGTTTATATAACTTATGATCAAAGCTCCATGAGAATGGGAAACAAAATCTGCTTTATTCACCACCTACTACAGTGACTAGCATGTTCTGTTTGCCCAACAAATACTTGTTGAATGGAAAAGTGAATGAATGGATGCATATTCTTGCCTCTCTACCAGTTCCTTATCAAAGTCAGCACAGCCCCACCATACTCTTAAATCACCAGCCTCAGAACTCAGGGGCCATGTTTGCTTCTCCTTTAGGACCAATTCCAAAGTTCTGTTGTGCTATGCTGTGCTAAGCCGCTTCAGTCGTATCCAGCTCTGTGCAACGCTATGGACACTTGCCCACCAGGATCCTCTGTCCATCGGATTTTCCAGGCAAGAATATTGAAGTGGGTTGCTGTTTCCTCCTCCAGAGGATCTTCCTGACCCAGGGATTGAACCCACATCTCTTACATCCCTTGCACTGCCAGGCATGTTCTTTACCACTAGCGCCACCTGGGAAGCCCAAAATCCTGTTGAGTTTTCCCTATACCCTCATTCAGACTTGTTCTTTCTTGCCCTGTTCTTTAGCCTCTATCAAGTGGAAGACACCCCTAAATTAATGGGACAGCCTCTTACACGTCGTCCTTTAAGATCTCTATCCCACCCATTTCTCCAGCTAAAACATTTGGGGTTCTTCTGTTTGGGAACTTACTGCAGCTTTATGTCTCTTCACAGAGAAGGCAATGGCACCCCACTCCAGTACTCTTGCCTGGGAAATCCCATAGACAGAGGAGCCTGGTAGTCTACAGTCCATGGGGTCATGAAGAGTTGGACACGACTGAGCAACTTCACTTTCACTTTTCACTTTCATGCACTGGAGAAGCAAATGGCAACCCACTCCAGTATTCTTGCCTGGAGAATCCCAGGGATGGGGAAGCCTGGTGGGCTGCCATCTATGGGGTCGCACAGAGTCGGACACGACTGACACGACTTAGCAGCAGCAGTAGCAGCAGCATGTCTCTTCAAGGATAGGTTCCAAATCCCTTCAACATCTTCCAACTCACCCATTTTCTCATTCTTCCCTAGGTCAGACCTAGACTGGCAAATCTATAGATCTCTAATACAGGGCTTTCTCATTACAACCTCTAAACTCCCCCTTCATCAATCTTTTGACCAAAATGTCCACTACTCCTTTCTGTCAAAACCTATCCTTTCCCTGTAAATCCTTTTTGAAATTTACTTCCAGGACTAGAGACCTAACTTTTCTCTCAGCTCTGTCGTTAACTAGTTTAGGATCTTGGCTAAGCCTTATGGATGTTTATCTTTTTTGGCAATTAGCCAGAAATGCTTACATAGGAAATGTTCCTCCAAAGATTGACTGTCCTGGGCTTCACAGTGCCCTGGTTGATGAAGGTTTCCCTTTGGCTTGGTGCACAGGAGGGTTAACACCTTGGAGCAAGACATCAAAGGAAGACTTTAGGTAAACAAGGACCGTGTCTTTTGTAAAGTAGGAAAATGTCACTTCTCAGGAAGATCATGTTTAATAAAAAGATCAAATTTAATAATAATGATATAGAAGCTAAGGATGTGAAAATAGATTCTCTGCAAATATCCAATGAAAATTCTTCTCATTGCCCTAGAAATACAAATGCTCCAGATTAAAGATCACTGGGACTAAAGGATACCAGAAGTCCTTTCGCATGATGAGGTTCCATATATGTAATCTGCATTTAAGCATCTATCTAGGCGTCTTGTGAACCACACATCCTGAAGCCAGAGGACTGACTTTCAGATCACAGCATGTTTTATCACTGACCACCTAGTGACCTTGCTCCTGTTACTCATCTGTTCCTTGACTAAACAGAAATAATAATAGTACCTCTTTCATAGAGATGCTTTAAAAAAATAAATAAATGAGTTAGTGCCAGTAAAACACTTAAAATAGTGTCTAGCACATACATTAAGTTAATTTAATAAATATTAACTACTCTTACTACGATAATGAGAGAGATAGCCTAGCAAGAGTTTGAGAAGTAAGTCATATCTATATGGTTGAGGAGGTATCTGCACTCAGGTAGTAATGAAAATTAGGTGCAATGATGCTTCTAAGAAAATTATTTCAATCAACAAATGTCTGTTGATCATCTACTGGTTCTGTCCTAGCTGCTGAAGAACAGATATAAGTCAAAGCCCTTGCCCTTCTGGAGCTAAAACTTGGAAGGGAAAGTTAAGTCAGTGCATGTATCATGTAATTAATGGGCAGAATGGTTGGTAGACCATACCTGCTACAGGAAATCAGAAAAGGGAAGAACAGTAAGAGTTAAGGTTAAGAAATTGACAATGACCTCAGGAGGATTCGATTTGGATAAATGTGAAGAGAGCTGAGTGTTTCACCCATAGCCAGAACATCAAAGGAAGAAGAGTTAGTATGGAGGACTGGGTTGGGGAGAGAGAGGACAGGAGCTCAGCCAGCCAACAGTGAATCTTACTGAGAAATGGAAAGGGCCCCAGCCAACAAGATGGCAGCTGTTGGCGGTAAGTGAGAGGTCCTGCGTGTGTGTCCCCTGCACAAATTCAAGGGTAAGTAACCCTAAACTGATGGTAGTCCATGTGAAAAATTCAGGAAGAAGAAAATTAGGGGCCAATTGATTGGATTGTAAATTCAATATGAGTAAGAATTTTCCAGCCTCTGCTGAAATTCCTAATCCAGCCTAGGAGGCTATTACAAGATCAGGAAGATCATTGCTCAGTGAGAGGATTGTTGTTGTTGTTTTTGTTGCCCTTGAAGTGATTTTTTGAAAAGACTATTTTGAGGTTAATTTTGGTTTTAAATTTTGACACACAATGTTTTACAATACCTATTTTAAAAAGCTAGCTCTTAAGCTTTTAAATTAAATTTATAAAATCTATCATTCAATTCTAGCAAATTTCACAATCATTTTTAAAGGGGCTTTGAATAATATTTGGCCCTAATTATTAACTTAAAGACCTTCAATATTTAAACTATTGCTTATAAATGTAATTCAGTCTGTTATATTTTTAAATATGTATATTTAAAAGATAAATTATATTTATAAATGTGATGACCCAAATTCTCTCAAATATTCCAGTACTGTATATAAACTTGGTAAGATTTTCACTTAAAATTGTTGGGTGAAGTTACATGTTTTAAATTCGAGTAGTAAAGTGGCCCCTCAAAACCTTTTTCTAACTACTGCAAATATACCAAATACTAAACATGTGTCCATTCCTTGATGTAAAAACATTAATATCCTTGGTTTGATTTTCTTAAAACATGTTACATAATTCTAAACCTCTCCAAGGATGGAATGTGTTTAACCCTTAAGTTAACTGTGTTATACAGTTTGGAGGGCTACCTTCTCCCGTACTGTGGTGAGGGATTCTGCAAGAGATTACAAAATGATCCGAGATTTCAGCTGGGGGAGCTGTCTGCATTTTCTTCTTTGGAAAACTTGATGGAATGCTTTGAACCCAATTAGTTTTAATGGAAATGACTCCATAACGTCAAAGTGTTTATAAGGTAGAAGAGGGAGAAGAAGAGAGGACAAGTAACCCATTTTCCTGAACTCATTTTATATATTACCTAGTTTTCATTCTTCTCACAGATGTCTGCAATTCCTACCCAAAGTGACCATTTGGCCCAATTTTGCCTTGTTTGTTTCTTAAGAGAAGTGCGTTTTTCTTCTACCTCAAAAAGCTCTTATATTTAATGGAATATTCCAGTGTTTTTCATGTATTTGTGATTGCCGTAGGATCACACAACTCTTGCAATTAATTAGTAATAATATATATAGTTGGGGACTTCCCCAGTGGCTGAGCAGTAAAAAATCCATCTGCAGTGCAGGAGACTCAGGTTTGATCCCTGGATTAGGAAGATCCCCTGAAGAAGGAAATGGCAACCCACTCCAGTATTCTTGCCTCAGTAATTCCACGAACAGAGGAGCCTTGGCAGGCTATAATCCATGGGGTCGCAAAGAGTCAGATGTGACTGAGCATGCACACACACAAATATATATAGTTAGATTCTAGATATCTCTCTAGGTTTTTCCTTACCTTTCATCCCAACCTACAAGGACACATTAGATGGTCCAAAACCACATTTGGTGCTGGGCACACCATTTCAATTGTCTTCTGTCCAGCGCTGCTCTAGGTGATTTCAAAGATCGTGACAACGCAGCGACTGCGTTCCAAGGACAGCCATCTGGACTGCAGCGGGGACATTCGTGCAGAAGGGTGAAACTGAGGGTTTAGGGAGACATAATGACTTTCTACAAAGGTGTGATTGGCCATCCCATGAAAGAAGGCTAGACTTATTTGATTCCTGACATCACTGGATAGAGGTGACAGAGTAGCAGATTCGATTTGGCAAAGGGAAGATGTTTCTCAAGATTGAGTTTCTCACAGAGGAAGAGACTACCCTAGGAGATAGTTAGCCCTTAGTCACTGAAAGTACCGTACCCAGGTGAGCCTGGGTACCCATCTGTTAAGGATGTGCTAGAAGAGATTCTAACAACAGTCACGAGGTTGACATCAATGCTTTATAAACTCTCTTCCACCTTTAAGAATCTCTGATTACAGAAAACAAGGGTTCACAAAGCTAGATGGCTCATAAAAGGCATCTAAATGTCAGAAACGTAATGGTGTCATTATATTGCCCCACTTACCGCAGCACCGGCATGTCAAACCTCCTGATGCAGAAAGCCTTTCTCTTTCCTGGGACAGAAACTGCATTCTGAGTTTTACGGAGAGATTAGAAATGAGATGGATCAGGGAAGTGGTGGAGGAAGGAGGGACGGGAAGCGTGGCAGCAACAGCTGGAAGAAATTAGAGCCATGATAGAAATCAAAAGGAACAGATACCCTGAAAGGAGACAAAAAAAAATAGTACCACTGTGCAGTTTGGGAGTGGCTGGGGGAATGGGGAAAAGGCTTTATCACAAGATAAAACCCTTGAAGGCATGCGTGCTAAGTCACTTCAGTCTGACTCTTTGTGACCCCATGGACTGCAGTCCACCAGTCCCCTCTGTCCATGGGATTCTCCAGGCAAGAATACTGGAGTGGGTTGCCATGCGTTCCTCCAGCAAATCTTCCCCACCCAGGGATCGAACCCAAGTCTTTGTTTACCTGCTCTGGCAGGCACTTTCTTTACCACTAGCACCACTTCTCTACCTTATGACCCACAAAAACAGATTTAGATGACAAGAATGGGGGACGTCCACCAACATGTGCCACCTCCTTAAACTTCCAAGGATGCTGCCATTTCCCAGATGGAGAAGACATATGGCACAGATAAGTTGAGCTGTGCACCCAAGGTCACACCCTTGAAGGTATAGGCATCAGATCAGATCAGTCGCTCAGTCGTGTCCAACTCTTTGCGACCCCATGAATCGCAGCATGCCAGGCCTCCCTGTCCATCACCAACTCCCGGAGTTCACTCAGACTCACATCCATCGAGTCAGTGATGCCATCCAACCATCTCATCCTCTGTCATCCCCTTCTCTTCCTGCCCCCAATCCCTCCCAACATCAGAGTCTTTTCCAATGAGTCAACTCTTCACATGAGGTGGCCAAAGGACTGGAGTTTCAGCTTTAGCATCATTCCTTCCAAAGAAATCCCAGGGCTGATCTCCTTCAGAATGGACCGGTTGGATCTCCTTGCAGTCCAAGGGACTCTCAAGAGTCTTCTCCAACACCACAGTTCAAAAGCATCAATTCTTCGGCACTCAGCCTTCTTCACAGTCCAACTCTCACATCCATACATGACCACAGGAAAAACCATAGCCTTGACTAGATGGACCTTTGTTGGCAAAGTAATGTCTCTGCTTTTGAATAGGCTATCTATGTTGGTCATAACTTTCCTTCCAAGGAGTAAGCGTCTTTTAATTTCATGGCTGCAGTCACCATCTGCAGTGATTTTGGAGCCCAGAAAAATAAAGTCTGACACTGTTTCCACTGTTTCCCCATCTATTTTACATATATGTATACATTCTGGTTTGAGAGTGTGTGTTTGTGTGTGTGTGTATAACAGGTAATGAGAATTTGACCTAAGGATAAATTAACTAATTATAGTTTGTGAGGTATGGGACAAAATTAAGTCATTTGGACACTTCATTATTAATTATTAGATTTTCATCCTCATATTAGCTAGCATTTACTGAATACTTGCTTCAGGATGGGTTGCTGCTGCTGCTAAGTCGCTTCAGTCGTGTCCGACTCTGTGCAACCCCATAGACGGCAGCCCACCAGGCTCCTCCATCCCTAGGATTCTCCAGGCAAGAACACTGGAGTGGGTTGCCACCTCCTTCTCCAATGCATGAAAGTCAAAAGTGAAAGTGAAGTCGCTCAGTCGTGTCCAACTCTTCCGGACCCCCATGGACTGCAGCCTACCAGGCTCCTCCGTCCATGGGATTTTCCAGGCAAGAGTACTGGAGTGGGGTGCCATTGACCAGGCATTTTGCATGTTCTTTCCTGTGCCACACACAGTGGCAGGTTCAGCATGATACAGTGACCAGAGAAGACAGGAAAGCCTAAAGCACATTGTAGAGAATTGTCCATTGACCACTCCTCGGAGGCCACAATCAAACTTTCAGAGTCTCTGGTCAGATACCTGGCTTTCACACTTTTATGAGGAATGGAAATTCTAACTTCTTAGAACCTCAGTTCTCCTCTTCCTCACTAGGGCATCTTCACAGGTTGTTTCTTTCTTCCGTCCCCACCCTAGATCCCATGGCAACTACTTGAAACTAACCTTTCAAGCAACTTAGGCTCCATTAATATATTTTTTTTAATGTACACAGATCAATATAGGGAAACACATAGCCTGACTAAGCTCCTTTTGTGGGCTTTCACCTTTTTATCAGAACCCTGTTAATGGAAGATCTTTCAAATAAATTATCATTTCTATCCTAACGCAGATTGAAAGGAGCTGGCAGCAGACATTTGACAATGCATATAGGTGTACACACAACTTCCCTAGAGAGGGGCTTGGTCATATCTATTGAGATGCTTAACGTTGCAGATCTTTCTGTCTAGGTAATTGACCTTCTAGGAATGTGCCCTAAGGAAGTCGTCATTCACACACACACACACACACACACACACACACGTTTATGAACAAGATATTCATCACAGCCTGTGTCCCTCAGACTAAATTCTTAAGTGAGATTAACTAATTTCTGTAGCCGGATGTATGATTTTCCTGCTTGTGTCAGATGCCTACCTCTGGTCCAATCAGCAATGAATAAAAAGGTTGAGAGGTGAGCAGGGTTGTGTGGTAATCAGAGCTGTCCCTTCCAGGGGTTGTGGAGAGGGAACCAATACTTTTCATACACTGTTTCATGAAACAGGAAGACAGTCAGGATCTCACGGCAAGTGAAAAGAGCAGGATATAAACTGTACAGACGACAGACCTTAAGCTTCCCAGGTGGCTCAGTGGTAAGTGCCTGCCAAGCAGGAGACGTGGGTTCAATCCCTGGGTTGGGAAGATCCCCTGGAGAAGGAAATGGCAACCTGCTCCAGTATTCTTGCCTGGGAAATCCCATAGACAGAGGAACCCAGTGGGCTACAGTCCAAGGAGTCACAAAAGAGTCGGACATGACTGAATGACTAAACAGCACTTTTAAAAATATGAAATTATTTGAAAACAGATGAATACTTACAAAAAGGAATTATGTAATAATTAAGTCATACATCAGCATATAATCAAAATCCATTTCTCTGCCCTTACAAATGATTAGTATGTGCCCTTCTCACCACACTGCACCCATCAGTTCTACAGTGTAACTCATCCTAGCATCACCAACCGCAGTTAGAGTGACCACTGAAATTTATTACTTCATTTCCTTAAGGCTATGAATTAAAGTAGTACAAACATAAAACTTTTTGATATATGGCTACAGGTGGAAGTTGCACAGTGTATTGAATGTTGTAATTCATTCAATTGCTTTTTAATCAACCTGCAAGATATATAACACACACCCACACACTTTGTGCATGTGTACACATGCATACACACAGGAAAAAAACTAGAAATATATACACCAAAATGCAAATGGTTATTATCTCTAGGTGATAGACTTACCAGCATGGTTTGTTTCCTTCTTTATATCTTCAGTATTTTATAGATTTTCTGCAATGCGTATATATTTCTCTTTTAATAATAAACAGTAAACATTTTTCTCTAAGATTTAAAAATAAAAAACATTGGTGGGGATCATAATCTTCAACCCCAAAATATGACTGTAGGAGTTCAGGATACACAACTCCAAAATAAACTGCTTTGGTATGTTGATTATTTTGAGTTTAGGTACTTGAAAAACAGCAAATGCAGGGAAAGGCTTTCTCTACACTCCACTTTTCTGCCTAAAGACAGATCCTGCAGAAAGAACTTAGTTACTAAGTCCTTTCCCTGAGAGATCCATCGCCCAGGGAAGGTTGACTCATCACAGAGTTGTAGTTGTTTAGTCACTAAGTCTTATCCAACTCTTTTGCAACTCCATGGACTGTAGCCTGCCAGACTCCTCTATCCATGGGATTTCCCAGGCAAGAATACTGGAGTGGATTGCCATTTCCTTCTCCAGGGGATCTTCCTGACCCAGGGATTGAACTCTCATCTCCTGCATTGTAGGTGTATTCTTTACCACTGAGCCACTCAGGAGGCTATCACAGGAGAGGAGTCTAGAAGCAAACTTTGTCACAAACTGTCACACCTCCCATCTGTCCCTCTAAAGACCCATTCATCTTTCCTAGAAATCATGCATTCCGCACCAAGAGGCCCACACTCCTCTTTCCCTTTGAAGATAGGTATTTAAACCTGAATTCTAAGCCACCTCAGGGAATTACGCAGTTTTCTTTGAATATCACCTGTGTATAAATGAGGTGTACATGTTAATAAATTTCTGTTTGTCTTTTTCTTGTTAATCTGTCTTATGACAAGGATCTTGGCTAAGAACTCAAAAGGTTAGAAGGGAAATTATTTTTTCTCCCCAGTGGCATTCTTTTACAAAAAAATAATGACCACACCAGGCACTATCTCTGAGCCCCAGCCCCTCATGCTGTCTTTTAGCCTCATTGTGGGAGGAAGATGCAAAGCCAGCCATATGGAGCAGCTTAGGAATATGCTGTGTGCCGAGATCTCCCATTCATTTCTCCAGATCCACTTTCTTTCCACACTGCTCTGTAGACCAATCTGTACAGATTTGCATTTAGCAGGCTCCTTTGCCCTCTGGCATCAGCTGGATTTGGCCAACCCAAGTCAGGGAAACTGAGCGCAGCAGGGTCTGCCAAAAACAACAGCTCCGCAGCTGCCACCAAGCAGCTCTCTGAACGCCTCTCCTTTTGTCCTGTGAGTGCATGCTCAGGGGCTCAGTTGTGTCTGACTCTTTGTGACCCTGTGGACTGTAGTTTGCCAGGCTCCTCTGTCCATGGGATTCTCGAGTGAGTTGCCGTTTCCTACTCCAGGGGATCTTCTTGACCCAGGGATTGATCACACATCTCTTAACCTCTCCTGCATTGGCAGGTGGGTTCTTTATCACTAGTGTCCTGGTAATAGGTTTCTTCCCTTGTCCCTGTGGGCCTGGGAGTGAAAAAGGCTCCCCACTATGACTGCTCCTGAGTTCTGCACCATTCCTTGTCAATTTTCTTGAAAGGTTGAAATCAACCTTTTCTTAGACTCTTCTCTCTTTTTAATTTTTTTCTGTTATAGTTTGTTACAGAATATTGAACATAATTCCTTTAACTATACAGCTGGACCTTGTTGTTTGTCCATTCTGTATGTAAAAAGTTGGCGGGCTTCAAACTCAACACTCAAAAACTAAGATCATGGCATCCGGTCTCATCACTTCATGGGAAATAGATGGGGAAACAGTGGAAACACTGACAGACTTTATTTTCTTGGGCTCCCAAATCACTGCAGATGGTGATTGCAGCCATGAAATTAAAAGATGCTTACTCCTTGGAAGAAAAGCTATGACCAACCTAGACAGCATATGAAAAAGCAGAGACATTACTTTGCCAACAAAGGTCCATCTAGTCAAAGCTATGGTTTTTCCAGTAGTCATGTGTGGATGTGAGAGTTGGACTATAAAGAAAGCTGAGAGCCGAAGAACTGATGCTTTTGAATGTGGTGTTGGAGAAGACTCTTGAGAGTCCCTTGGACTGCAAGGAGATCCAAGCAGTCCATCCTAAAGGAAATCAGTCCTGAATATTCATTGGAAGGACTGATGCTGAAGCTGAAACTCCAATACTTTGGCCACCTGATGCGAAGAACTGACTTCTTGGAAAAGACCCTGATGCTGGGAAATATTAAAGGCAGGAGAAGGGGACCATAAAGGATGAGATGGTTGGATGGCATCATTGACTCGATGGACATTAGTTTGAGCAAGCTCTGGGAGTTGGTGATGGACATGGAGTCCTGGCATGCTGCAGTCCATGGGGTTGCAAAGAGTCGGACACAACTGAGCAACTGAACTGAACTGATTTAATAGTTTGCATTTACTAAACTCAAACTGCCAGTCAGTCCCTCGCCCACTGCCCCACTCCCTTGGCAGCCACAAGTCTGTTCTCTGTTTGTGAGTCTGTTTCTGTTTCAAAGATAAGTTCCTTTGTATTCTTAGACTCTTCTTAATGACCCTGCTTGGGTGTGCCCTCTGTCCCCTGCTGGCTTACTGACTGATACATTCTCACATTGCTCTATGCATCTGGCCCCCGTAATACTCATCTCTTGTTTACATCCATGGGTTCAATCCCTGGGTTGGGGAGATCCCCTGGAGAAGGAAATGGCAATCCACTCCAGTACTAGTTCCTGGAAAATCCCATGGACAGAGGAGCCTGGTAGGCTACAGTCCATGGGGTCGCAAAGAGTCGGACATGACTGAGCGACTTCACTTTCACTCCTGCCTCTCCAGGGTTCTCTCATGCTGAGGTCCTCACCACATTCACAGCTGGGTCCTGGCAGTCATCCTCAGGCCTCATCTGTCACTTCCCTCTCAGCTCTGTTCCACTGAGGTCAGGAAGTCAGAGGATGGGACCCCTCACAGGTTCATGGAAGAAATCCCCCTGGACAATCTCTGTACCTTAGTGCTGCCCCAAAGGAGGCTCATTGCCCAGATGACCGGGACACCCAGGTGTCCACCACTGCCCTTTTCTCCTTTTCATTTCATGGTATATTATCCACTTTTATTTTTAACCCTTGAATACAGCCTTTACCTTACCCCCTTGCTGGGCACACACAGGCTTTGTATATGGTATTCAGCTATTTGTGAAACTAAAAAGAAAAAGAGAGAAGTATTTATTCACTCAGAATACTGTCATTTATTATCTGAATGTATTGCAAATGTCCTGGCAGTCCAGTGGATTTCCACTGCATTTCCAATGAAGAGGATGTGGGTTCCAATGGAGAGGATGTGGGTTCGATTCCCGGTCAGGGAACTAAGATCCCACACGCCATGCAGTGCAGTCAAAGGGGGAAAAAAATGTCTTCTCCTAGTTAGTGACTCATTTTTTTTACACTTGCCACCTTAAGTTTCCCTAAAATCACCCTGGTATACCCTTCATTGTATTCAAAATGAATATAAATTTGACCTCCAGCCCTCATCCTTGAACCAAGTTTGTATACCTCACCTCTTTCTTGGGAAAAATTCCTTTCTATCAGCCCAGAGACACTCACATAAATAGACCCCCAGTAGGCTCAACCATTTCCAGACATGCCTGGAAAGATATGAATCCTAGTTTCTTAGGCAAGGCCCTTAGTTCTTCAAATTGCATCACCATGAAGAGGCCAAAGGAGCCAGGAACAGAGTCAGTGAATGGAGTTGGCTGATAGAGTGAGCTTCCAGCTCCTCAGCGGGGCTGATTAGCAGACACAGGACCTGCAGGGTGCTGGGGGGCTGGAGTAAAAAGTAGGGTTTAGTTTCACTTCCACATACGCACCAGAAAACCACCTCTCCCCTCGACCTTTCAGTTTCAGTTGTTTTCTTTCCTCTTTCCTTCTCCTCTTCTCTCCTTCCTTCTCATGACCTTGCTTCTCATCAGGGTGGCACTATTTACACACCACAGCAAACCCAGGGCAACCTGGCCTAAGACATCTTCTGATCACATTGATAAACAAACCAAGCGTTCAACTGAAACTGTGATGGGAATTTTTAATCGAGCTTTCACGCGCTTGCTGTTCCACAGCCTCTAGACCTGCCGTGACTTGGACCTTATCAGAGCATTCCACTTGGGAAAGTACCTATGTGCAAACACATTCTGTTTCCTCTCTCCTTCGTGTTCAACGCTAGGACCATTAGACTGTATCTCCTGCAAACCTTCCTGGTTGACCTCAGGGTCACCTCAGAGGAATCTTAGGTTCTTTTCTTATAACTCTAAATGCACATCAACTCTATGAACTTAAGTTACTTTATTTTTTTTTAGATGTTTATTTTATTTATTGATTTATTTAGCTGCACCTGGTCTTAGCTGCAGCACATGGGATTTTCAGTCTTCATTGCAGCACACAGCAGCTTTAGTTGCTGTATGTGAACTCTTAGTTGTAGAATGTGGACTCTAGTTCCATGACCAGAGACCAGTGTGGGCCCACTGCATCGAGAACTCACAGTCTTAGCCACTGGACCACTAGGGAAGTCCAGAGACTAAGCTATTTTGGCAAGCAACATGGGGATTGCTATCTAGGTAAAGAATGTGGTATAAGCATTGTGGAGGATGTGGATTGCTAAGGAAGTGCTCTCTAGCAAGTTCTAAGTTTTAAGAAAAGACATGTGTAGTGAGGTGAGGAACTTAAACAACAGAACTTAGACCCAGTTCATGAAATGAACTGTTCTTCACTGGAGTTACGCCCTTGTTAAGGTTCTCTCTACACAGTACCTGGCCTGCTGTGGTCGCTATAAAAATGTTAGCTAAAAGCCTAAAGACACCTCCTGAGGTGCCCCACAACCACCTCACTGGGGTCCCACCATGTATTAATATATCTCTGGCTCTTCCTCACCAACTTCAGCCCCATCTTCAGAAATCACTTCCTTTCACCTGCTTTGGCTTCTTGCTTCCTGCACATATTAGTCCATTTGTGCTGCTATAATGGATATCATCGGAGAAAGCAATGGCACCCCACTTCAGTACTCTTGCCT
Organism: Bubalus kerabau; assembly: GCF_029407905.1. Taxonomy (NCBI): domain Eukaryota; kingdom Metazoa; phylum Chordata; class Mammalia; order Artiodactyla; family Bovidae; genus Bubalus; species Bubalus kerabau. The sequence continues at coordinate 15,444,934 of NC_073645.1, forward strand.
GGAAAATCTCATGGGTGGAGGAGCCTGGTAGGCTGCAGTCCATGGGGTCGCTAAGAGTCAGGCACAACTGAGCAACTTCACTTTCACTTTTCACTGTCATGCATTGGAGAAGGAAATGGCAACCCACTCCAGTGTTCTTGCCTGGAGAATCCCAGGGATGGGGAGCCTGATGGGCTGCCGTCTATGGGGTTGCACAGAGTTGGACACAACTGAAGCGACTTAGCAGCAGTAGCAGCAGCAATGGATATCATAAGCTGGGTGACTGAAAAAACATGTATTTCTGATAGTTCTGGGGGCTAAGATGTCCATATAAAGGCACCAACAGATTCAGTGTCTGGCAAGAGTCTGTTCTGCTTTATAGATGGTCATCTTTTCTCTGTGTCCTCACATTGTAGAACAGAGCTCTGCCAAGGGAGCTCTTCGGGGATAGCTTTTATAAGAGCACTAATCCCCTTCATGCAGGCCCCACCCTCAGAGCCTAATCACCCAAAGCCTCACCTCAAAGTGCCATCATATTGCAGGTTAGAGCTCCACTTACAAAATTTAGGGAGACACAAGCATTCTATCTAGAGCACTACCCAGGCCACTCGGCATAATCCTCTGTTTAAATGTTCAGGTTTTCACAAAAGAAAGGAAGAGTGTCTCCTCAAGCAGCTTCCGAAGTACAGTTCTACAAACACCCTAGATGCCAGAAACACCAAGGAACAAACACTGGTTAAGCGCTCCAGAAGTCGCCCTGCCATCCCATAAATTCACTCTTTTTTAGAGTCTTTTCCCATATAGGTCACTACAGAGTTTTGAGTAGAGTTCCCTGTACTCTACCGTGGCTTCCTATCAATTAACTATTTTGTTAATAGTGTAGTGCATGTATATGAATTCCAATCTTCCAAGTTGTCCCTCCCTCCCCCACTCTCCTCCTTGGTAACCAAAAGTATGTTTTCTACATCTGTGACTCTATTTCTGTTTTGTAAATAGGTTCATTGCTACCATTTTTTTAGATTCCACATGTAAGTGATATCATATGATATTTGTCTTTCTTCATTTGACTTACTCCATTCAGTATGACAGTCTCTAGGTCCATCCACGTCATCACTTAACACACTTATCTCCCGGAGTTCACCCAAACTCATGTGCATCGAGTCGGTGATGCCATCCAGCCATGTCATCCTCTGTTGTCCCCTTCTCCTCCTGCCCCCAATCCCTCCCAGCATCATAAGATAGTTAATATGGTTTCAGATTCCACATTGCAACTAACCTCTAAAATGTCATCACTTGGTGACTCTTGGTGTAGTATCAATGAGTATCCACAATTACCTTAAAAAGCCTATGCAAATAGACTCCCCTTCTAAATATATATCTCTCTGAGGTCACATTCGCTTCATCTACTTCAATCAAAACCGCATTGCAACAGTTGAATACAGAAGCAAATATAATCATCCATGCTGTTCTCCTAAGTCATATACTACAAAGATTTCTAAATATATAAAAACACCTTTCTTCTCACTAAGTTTTAATTTGGAAAAAATAGTTAAAGGTTTTTATTTATATTAACTTGTGATGGGTTTATTGTAATTTAAAAATAAACTAATAGATAGCTCTTTGGAGTCCTCAATAAATTTTAATTTTTTGGTCCTGGGACCCAAAGGTTTGAGTCTAGGATAACTCAACTTGAAGGTCTTCTTTGACCATAACTTACCAGCAGGGCATACCATCTTTAACATATAAACCCAACTTCTTTAAAGTATAAACCAGATTATTTTTAGTCTGTGTGGCTGATCTGACCCTTACCTACACTAAGGCTCCTAGTGGTGTTTCTGGTGGCGTTTATGATGGTTCACAGGCAAGACTGAAGAGTATCTTCAATCCACTTCTCAGAGGAGCTTAGTGTTTCTCGAAAATTTGGAGGTTTTGCCCTTCCAGGTCATTCATAAAAATATGGAGGAGAATATCCCTCTGTACTTATTACCTTTGAAAGGTAATGTCTCAAAGACATCTGCCCTTGACTAAACATTCCCCTCAGTTTCATCAAATCTTAACATCAGGATTGTCTGTGATATGCAATCTAGAGAAAAGCTGATCATTGTCAATATTGACCACGTCCATGGAGACCCCATTCTCAAATAGATACATGTGACCCCAGGGGGATTCCTAGGGTATGGAAAATACCTAAGGCATGATTTCTCCTTACAGAACAATTGCCCCAAATAGTTTATGCTTGATTCAGGAGTCCTTGATCTTACAGCTTGAGTGATTTCACAGTCCTAGTCACTCAGAGATGGTTCATGTGAAAACAGTGTTCCTTGTTCTATGTGGTCCTTGAATTTCTGACTAATTTTTGATGTGAATTTGATCTGACAGAAGTAAAATGCTTTTCTGTTTCTGTCATCTGTGGAATGTTTCCCTTCTCCCATGAAACCCTTTACCTCTAGAGAGTTTGTTTACTGCTCTAGCGAACAACATAGGATTTTTCCTGCAGCATCTAACTTGTAAAATTGGTGACATCCATTTCTTAAGAAGCTATTTTTAAATTCTTTGTAATATTTAAAAAATGAACTACAAGTATTTATTTCAATCTAGCAATTTGGTCTTATTTCCTTTTTAAAATTAAACATCTTAATGGATTTTTTCCTTCCTTTTCCTCTCCCTAAAGACCCTGAATTCAATCATGTTGTCACTGTTCTGTAACAGTTCACCCACAGCTACTTTCTGTAGCTATTCCTGATCACCACTCAGGACAAAACACAATATATTTCTTTCCTGTGGATTTCAAGACTAACTTAAAGAAAGAATTTGTATTATTCTAAACTTTATTTCTATATCTGGTTCTGATTCAGGAAGACTTGCTACAATGTGAATAAACACCTTTTTGATGGTAGATCCCTGGTTATTATCATCTGGTCGAATTTCGTAGCTTCCCTTCTTACTCCAAATAATAGCTCACAATCATCATTCAGTCCAATAAACATGTGTTGGACACACACTGGAATAAGTGTTAATACTATGGGGACACAAATACAGAAGATGATATAAAAGCCTAGGCACACCATGGAATCTGATCTTCCAGGAGTCCGTTCTGAAGGGGGAGACCAAGGCTGACATGAGCAACTCTCCTTTGGGAGCACAAAGGAGAGCAGCAGGAGCCACGGTACAATTGCTTGCTTACAGAAGGTAACTGTGCCTTCAGGGTCTTTTAAGAAAATATTTATTTGGCTGTGCTGGGTCTTGGTTGTGTCATATGAGATTTTTTTTGTCTTTGTTGCAGCATGCCAGATCTTTAGTTGCAGCATGCAAACTCTTAGTTGCAGTATTTAAACTCATTAATAGTTGTGATATGTGGGATCTAGTTCCCTGACTGGGAATGGAACTCAGGCTCCTGCATTAGGAGCACAGAGTCTCAGCCATTGGACCACCACGGACGTCCCGAGGGTCTCTATTAACCTCTTTGCATAGACTTTGCTTCCCTGAGTTATATCTGTCTTGGCATTTAGAAGGCTCCGGTGATAAGTGCAAGGGCATTTGTGTCCATCCACATCAAAAGGCCATATTTGACACCCTATACTTCCCCAAGTACACCCTTCTGATGGGTTCTTCAGCTATTGTCATTCTGTACTGCTCCTTCTAACACACACCCAGAGCCCCACTGCACCCTAATAGTATGACCATGCTTCCCAGTGCTTTTGGTGCTGCTGCTGAGTCACTTCAGTCGTGTCCGACTCTGTGCAACCCCATAGACGGCAGCCCACCTGGCTCCCCTGTCCCTGGGATTCTCCAGGCAAGAACACTGGAGTGGGTTGCCATTTCCTTCTCCAAGGCATGAAAGTGAAAGTGAAGTCGCTCAGTCGTGTCCAACCCTCAGCGACCCCATGGACTGCAGCCCACCAGGCTCCTCCATCCATGGGATTTTCCAGGCGGGAGAACTGAAGTGGGGTGCCATCGCCTTCTCCATTTGGTGCTGGGTTTACTGCCCTAATTGTGATCATTGATGAAGTTCTAGACCTGGGATAATATTTTTATCTAGTCATTGAGGTCTGTAAAAGTAGTGAATTAAATTTCTTTTCAAGCACTTACAGTGGCCTGTCTCTTGCTTAAAAGCCCCAGGAGAGAGACTTGGATCAAGTTCTGCAGAGTGGGGAAGGAAATGGGAAAGATGACCCGAGAGTCATCATCATATGCATTGAGCACTCATAAATGTATTTTTTTCCCCATGTAGTAAATGTTCTGCCTTTCTGGAGGCAGAGTGACCCCAGAAGTTGGGAAACTCTATCTCCTCTCTGTTGAGCTATATGACACAAGGAATCCTAGAATCTCACTATTAGCTTCAATATCCCTTCAACATTTATCCCAGGAATCAAGTCTCCCATGCAAATAGGAATCTTGACCATGTGATGTGGGTGGACTGTTTTTATGTGTGTTTTTATGATCCGTGAGGGCAGGGACTGTTGCATGTTTTGCTCACCGTTGTAACACTAATGCCTGGCACATAGTAGGTACTCAATAAATATTTTTGCCTAGTAAACCTGATAGAGTGACCAACCATTCTGGTTTGCCTGGGGCTGAGAGGCTTCTGAGGACATGGAACTTTCAATGCGAAAACCAGGACAGTCCCGAGCAAACTGGGATAGTTGGTCACCCTACTTATCAATAAACCCAAGTGGAAGAGAGAATTTGAGTGTTTCCGTATATTAAAAAATTCAGTTTAGTCTATTTCCTTCGTACTGTGTGCTTATTCCCTGTGATTTTCGTTTGTTTGTGACCCAGAACACTTCACTTGTGGTCACCAAATATGTGGAGGTTTCCCCCCACACGGAACAATTCTCTTCAACACCAGGTGGATGTCCTACAATTTAACTCAATTCTAACAGTATCTACTGGAAGAGAGCTCAGATTCCACAAGTTAAGGGCTCAGTCCCACAAGTCTGTCCCTGCCCCTCCCCCCTGCCCCCAACCCCCTCACACTTCAGAGGCCAGTTGAAAGCCAGGCTATCACCTGCGCTTCTGACCAACCAGCTATAGACTGGATGTTCCAATGACTCTCTCTCTGGGTTTGATTAAGCTGCTAGAGTGGCTCAGAGAACTCATGTGATATGATTATCATATGATATCATATCATATGATAGGGTATGATAAAGGATACAGATGAACAGCCAGATAGAGATACGTAGAGTGAGGTCTGAGAGGGTCCTGATCACAGGGCTTTTGTCTTCATGAAGGTGGGGTACATCTCTCTCCCAACGTGGATATGTTCATCCACCCAGAAACTTCCCAAACCCCATGCTATTGGAATTTTATGGAGGCTCCCTCAAGAAAGTATGATTGATTATTAATTCCATTTGCAGTCCATCTTCATTCTCTGTAGAATGAGGAGTGGATCTGAAAATCCCAAATTATAGCTTGGTTTCTGGTGACCAGTCTCCATCCAAGAGCCATCCAGGAGCCCACCTAGAGTCACCCCATTAGAAAAAAAGGTGCTTCTAGTCCTCTAATTACTAAAGGAATTACAAAGGTTTTAGGGACTCTGTGCCAGGAACTGAGGGCAGAAATCGATACATATTTTCTATTATCTCCCACCATGGTTAACCAAGGAATAAGCTGCTACATTCAGGATTTTAAAAGAAAGTGAAATTTTTCATTGAGTTTGCTTTGGTAGGTTATTAACCAAATCAAGCTAACTTAATGAAACAGTGCCTCTCCATGACACAAATTATACAGTGATATTGTAGAATCTATAACAACATTAAAACCACCAAGAGTTTGCAGAACTTATAAATGTAAGATTCTCCCTACACCATGCCAACATAATCTAACAGCATCCCAAAGTGAGAAGCCATAAAAGAATTTTCTTCATTAAATTGCAAGTCACCACAATGTCTTTTCTCCTAAAAGTAATCTGAAAAAACCAAGGCTCCTGTTCCTCTGGAAATGATATAATAGTGAAAGAATACTCATCTAATAAAACAACTACTTCTGGTGAGAAATATAAGTAATGAATTTACGTTTGAGTCAACAGTTTTTCTAATATACAGCCACACAAGTTTTCTGTTTCATACTAATATTCATTATATTCAAAATGTGTGTGGGTGTGGGGCAATAGTAGGTATAGCCTATTCAGTAAGTAAATAACATCATTAACCAAAAAGTGTCCTGAAGATTCCCATGATTTGCCCAGCCAAAAACAAACACAAATTCCCTCAGCATTCCTGTGTAACTTATCATCTCAGCTGAAATCTTAGTCTCACATGTGGCTTCTGCCTCATTCTCCCTTTATGTCAGACAAGTCTTGAAGAGTCTGTCTTTATGATACTTTCCTAATTCTTCCGTCCAAGTTGATCCTAGGTCTAACATAATGGGAATAGAAATAGAAAGTGGATCAGTTTACAGTACTTTGGGGTTTGTTAGCCAAGCAGTGATGGAAAAAGAAAGAAAAAAAAAGTGCCATATACTGAATGGATAAAGAATCTGCCTGCAATGCAGGAGACACAGGTTCAATCTCTGGGTCAAGAAGGTCCCCTGGAGAAGGAAATGGCAACTCACTGCAGTATTCTTGCCCGGGAAATCCCATGGACAGAGGAGCCTGGTAGACTGCAATCCATGGGGTTACAGGAGTCAGACGCAACTTAGTGAAATCACCGCCACAATCCTTAAAATAACTCTGAGGGGTGGGCATTGTTATCCCTGTTTACTTATGAAGAAACTGAGGCTCAGGAAGGTTTGAATATACTGAATGAAGTCATTTAGCTACTAAGCTTTAGGATTCAATTCCAGTCAGTCTCTAAAGGCTGCTCTCCTACTGTATCTTATCTGAGTGAACATACCCAGGTGGCTTTGCATTCTATGATAAATGAATAATTTGGGCCCAGATAATTAGAAAGTGAATTTTCCTGTTTTTAACTGATAAGAAATGTAAGAAAATTGCCTTGTATAAATGTGTAGTCCTACTTTTAGATTTTATTATAGACATGATTTTGTAACTTCATATTTTGATTAAGCTCAAATAATAAGCTGCCCATATAATAAATTTTGCTTGCCCCTCTCCCCAAATAATAAAACATCACTTTGTGAATAAACCTGCTCTCTTATTTTAGCCTCAGTGTATCTTAGTAGTTTAAGTTTGAATTTCATGTTGCTTCAGAAGCTCATCAATTTTAGGATATCTCATTTTGAATCAAATTATCTGATACATGATGCAATGTATCACCCACAAATGGATGATACATTGGATCACCCATAAAAAGCCACCATTGCTAAAATAATGTTTTTGTTATTCAAAAAAAAAATTAGCTTGAAATGATTAGCTTTATTAAAACTTACTTTATTCAAGTGATATTATATTCTTTGTTAAATTATTTAAAAGTACTAATTTTATTTACTACAAATTATTTTTAGGTTATGAAATAAAAAGTTTATGTTATTATCACAAATTAAGTATGCAGATATACACAAAAAGAAATGTTATAGAAAAGCTGGAGTTAAACAAACAGGTAGAGGTCAGTTTATGTCGGTCTTATGAATCAGATAAAGGAGTTTGGACTTGACACATTCGGTAGGAAGTCAATGGAAGATTTTAAGCAGGAGAATAACACAATCTGATTTATGTTTTAAGAAAAACACTCCGGTTAACATTTGAAGAGTGGATCACAAAGGAGAGCAAGAGTGGGATCCAGGCCAGGGGAGAGGTGCAGTCAACGTTGGGGAAAAGACAGTGGTAGCCGGGAGTGGTGGCGAAGCAGTGGAAATGAAGGGTCATGTTTGGTATCTTAAGGTGGGTTGAACTGAGGGTTGGGCTGGCTGGAGAGAGCAAAGTGTCAAAGACAGCTCCTAGGTTTGAGAACTGAGCTATGGCCAGCAGCATTTTCTGAAATGGAGAATGAGAGAGAAGCAGGATGCTTCCCTTGTTATAGGATTTATTTGTGTGCATGTTTTGGCGAGGGAGTCACTCCTAGAATTTAATCCTACTCTACTCCTTACTTACATTTTGTAATTTTCCAGTTGTGGCCAGTAGACTCTAGGGTGGTCCCCACGATCCCGACTTCCTGGTGCTCACGCTTTGTGTCATCCTTTCCCCCTGTGTATTGATACCTGGGATCTGTGATGTACTTCTAACCAGTGGAAAGTAGCAAATGCAACAGAATACACACATTAATGATTCTATTACGTAACATTGTAACCTTTTTTTTTTTTCTAGGAAACTCTCTCTCTTTCATTGGCTTTGGAGAAGTAAGCTATTTATTATGAGCTAGCCCATCAAGTGGAGAAGGCACTGGCGACCCACTCCAGTACTCCTGCCTGGAAAATCCCATGGACAGAGGAGCCTGGTGGGCTGCAGTCCATGGGGTCGCTAAGAGTCAGACACGACTGAGCGACTTCACTTTCACTTTTCACTTTCCTGAATTGGAGAAGGGAATGGCAACCCACTCCAGTGTTCTTGCCTGGAGAATTCCAGGGACAGAGGAGCCTGGTGGGCTGCTGTCTATGGGGTCGCACAGAGTCAGACACAACTGAAGCGACTTAGCAGCAGCAGCAGCCCATGAAGAGGGCCGAGTGGCAACAACTAAGGGCAGTCTCTGATGTATGATGCAGGGAACTCAAACCAGGGCTCTGTGACAACCTGAAGGGGTGGGATAGGGTGGGCGGTAGGAGGGAGGTTAAAGAGGGAGGAGACATATATATACTTACAACTGATTCATACTGATGTATGGCAGAAACTCATACAATATTGTAAAGCAATTAACCTCCAATTAAAAACAATAAAAATGGGAATTAAAAAAAAAAAAGAGCCAGCAAGAAAGAGGCCCTCAGTGCAACAACCAGAAATGAATTAAATGGTGCCAGTGGAGAAGGAAATGGCAACCCACTCCAGTGTTCTTGCCTGGAGAATCCCAGGGACAGGGGAGCCTGGTGGGCTGCCATCTATGGGGTCGCACAGAGTCGGACACTACTGAAACAACTTAGCAGCAGCAGCAGCAGCAGCAGTGACTACATGAATTTGGAAGCAGATCCTTCCCCAGTCAAGCCTCCAATAAGGCAGCAGCCCTAGTCAACCCCTGACTGTGGCCATTTGATAGTCTAAGGCAGCTAAGCTGAGCTCAGACTCCTGACCCACAGAAACTGTGATATGTCATTTTAAGTATACTTGAGGTTATATTGCTAAGTAGAACTAGATAACTAATACACCAATTTTCTTAAACTATTTTCTTAAAAGAAAATATAGTTATAACAGGATTCAGATTTCTCCCATATATAAATTCCCATTCCTGTTCTGATAATTTTACTTTTTACCAATATATAGTATTTATAAATGTGTAAGTCTACATACTCTTTCCAATAGCATACATGTAAAAGTATTGCAAGTATCTGTCAATTGAACACTTAAAGAATTATAAGCTACAAGGAAACTTGGATAGGTGATATGATTTGTCCAAGTTCCTACAGCTAGTTTGTGACAAATTCAAGAACAAAACTTCCCACACCGAAATGTGATTTTCACACTCACATAACATACAGGAAAGTCTTGACAATCTTCCACTTTTGAAGTGTATACTATCAAAACCTTTCAAGAACTCCCAAAAGGGAAAAATATTCTCACCTAGAAAGTGACCTGCCATATGTGAACTTGAGCATTATGAAACTCATCAGAGCTGAATCAAATGGCTTTTATTGTATTTGACTCCTTCCTTCACTCTAAATTTTTTAAATAAGAAAGGAGAAAATGGGAGCTTATTAAATACATATGCAGCCATAGGAGATGATGAAAAAAGAAGGAAAGCACAGCCTCTGCTCTCAAAAAGCTGCTAGTTTGAAGTGGCACAGATACATTTGTCTTGGCTTAATAAAAGGCTGTCTGAAAATGTTTCATTTGGCTCTGATAATAAAGCATCAATGATAATACATGCAAAGTGCCTGGCACAGAGTAAATGTACCTGTTACCTGCTATTTCTATTTCTATTTCTATTACCACACAGAAAGGACAAGGGAGGTGCCCAGAAACAGTATGTACCAAACTTTAAGCAAGGGATGAAACAAGCCTTACCACCCAATGACTTCGTAATTACTTACAATTTTACTTTCACCGTTTGTCATCCTGTTTGATAAAAACCCTGATAAAAAGAAAAAAGAACGTTCGGCAGCATGCTGACAGTAACTGGAAATGATTCATCAAAGGGAACAATTGCCCAACCCTTGCCAGGGGGAGGAAGTGACAGAAAGTTGCACCAAAACAAACGCTTCTGGATTGACACTAGAATCCTGAGAAATGTTAGTAGGTAAATTTCGGGGTTGAGCAGGCAAAACCTGCTAATTCGTCAGTTCTTTTTTGGCAGACATTTATTGAGCACCTACTGTGGAACACCCTGGAGAAGGGCATGGCAACCCACTCCAGTATTCTTGCGGGGAGAATCCCATGGACAGAGGAGCCTGGCAGGCTACAGTGCATAGGGTCACAAAGAGTCGGACATGACTGAATCGACTTAGCACTAGCACTGTGGAAGAAACCCTGTACTAGACACTGAGATGTAAAAATGATTAAGTTACAGTCTTTGGCTTCAAAAAAAGAAAAAAAAGAAGAAGAAATTGTAATGGAGTTCTGTGACCATGGAGCTTCTTGACGGGATGATGAAAACGTTCTAAAGGTGATTGTGGGGTTGCACAACCTTGTGAATATAGTTAAAACCACCGAATGATACATTGCACATGAGTGAGCTGTATGGTGTGTGGATTTTATTTCAATGAAACTGCTAAAAGGCACAGCAGATGTTGGACTCCTGAGTGCTCACGTGGCCTCAGTACTTCACATCTGTGTCCATGCCCTTTACCACGTGGCCATTCACTTCCTCTCACTGAAAAGATAGAGTCATTTTCCTACCCATCAAATCTGGGTTCACCTTATGACTTGCTGTTTCTAATAGAATGCAGGGAGATGATTTGGTGCCAGTCCTGAGTCTGGGACTCAAGAACCCTTGCATGTTTCCCTTTGACCTGTGCTCCATGGCCACTGCCGTGAGGACATGCTTGGACTAGCCTAATAAGAGGTGAAAGACCTGTGGTGCAGAGTAGAGTCTCTTTCATCATCCCAAATCCATCCTAGATTAGCCAAAAGACAGCCAACTCTCAGACATGAGCCCAGTCATGACCAGAAAAACCACACAGTCAAGTCCTGCCCTTGTGGTCCACTTTCAAACTTACAAACTTGATATTTTTGTTTTAAACCACTGTGTTTTGGGATGGTTTGCAGGGCTTTTTTTTTTCTTTTTTTTTGTAGAAATAGGTAACAGTGGGATACACAGTATTTGATTGTCACCCCTGAAACTTGAAGGAAGATGATAGAGAAGACAATGAATGAAATTCAGAGCTTCCTAGTTACTTCTCTTCAGAGGAGGGGTGGGAGGGTTAGCATACATTTATTTGATTGTGCATGCATGTGCACAAAAACACATAAAAATATTAAAATACAGGCTAAAAGTAATACAAGGTGGTTGGAAATTCCACAGTTTAGAGCATATACTGATTTACTATCTGGTAGTGATTACACTAAGAATTCTATCTTAATTTTTTTAATATAAAATTTTAGCCAAACAACATCACAGATATGGTATTCATACAAAAATGCATTACCTTGATCAATGCATAATAAATGTCAGAGTAATCCAAATTGTGGAATTGTGGAACATTCTAGTTAAAAAACAAAACAGAACAAAAAAACCAGCCAGTATCTAGAAAAGTGTCAAGGTCATGAAAGACAAAAAAAAAAATTGAGCTACTTTACAAGATTGGCTTAGATGGTAAAGCATCTGCCTGAATGCAGGAGACTGGGGCTTGATCCCTGGGTCAGGAAGATCCCCTGGAGAAGGAAATGGCAACCCACTCCAGTACTCTTGCCTGGAAAATCCCATGGATGGAGGAGGCTGGTAGGCTACAGTCCACAGGGTCGCAAAGAGTCAGACATGACTGAGCGACTTCACTTCTCTTTACAAAATTGGAAGAAATAAAAGAGACATGACAATTAAACAGAATTTGGATTCTAGAACAGAAAAGGTACATTAGTGGAACAATTAGCAAAGTTTGAATAAGATCTGTAGATTAGTTAGTAGTAAAAATATTAAATCAATGCTAATTTTAGGTTTCAATAATTGTACTATATAAATAAGTTCTTAATATTTGTAGAAGCTGGGTGAAGGGTTATATGGGAACTCTGTGTAATATTTTTGCAATGTTTTTCTAAGTCTAAAATTATTTCAAGATAAAAATCTTTTTAAATAAAAAAGATAGGCCAAGGGTACGGTGATCACATTTATAATTTTTATTTAAAGAGAGGAGAGTATATAAAAAACTGTTGGGACTTCCCTGGTGGCGCAGTGGATAAGAATCTGCCTGCCAACACACAGGACACGAGTTCAATCCCTGGTCCTGGAGGATTCCATGTGCTGAGCTGGTGCTCTGGAACTCGAGAGCCGCAGCTACTGAGCCTGTGTGCTGCGACTGCTGAGGCCCAGGCACCTAGAGCCTATGCTCTGCAACAAGAGAGGCCATGGCAATGAGAAGCCTGCACACTGCAACAAAGACTAGGCCCCGCTCCCTGCAACTAGAGAAAGCCTGTGTGCAGCAACAAAGACCAGTGCAGCTAATATATGTATACAGACACACACACACACACACACACACACACACACATACATACATAGACACACACGTACACGTTTTTAAAAAAACTGTTAATACCAGCAAATACTGTGTTGACATGCCAGGCACTATTCTAGACATTGGTGGTTATACTAGTCAACAAGACAGAAAAATCTCTAGACTCTCATGTAAATTGACAGAAATATATGGGATAATTTCAGCTGGTGCTAAATACTATGTGGAAAATAAAACAGGGGAAAGGAGTAAAATGGATTGGACAAGCTACTTCAGATTATGTGACTGGAAACACTCTTCTGGGAAGTGTTATTTGAATGAGATCTGACGGAAAGGAACCAGCTTTGTGAAGATATGGAAGGGTATCCTAGGCAGGGAAGAACCAGGGCAAATATGAAGAATGGCAGGAAGAGAAAGGCTTGACTAGGCAGGGTGGAATGTGACTCAGTCAGACCAGACTGTAGGCATCACCCGGAAGAGGTAGGCCTGGTAAACAGTTTGGGTTTTACATAAAAAAGGAAACAACTGGATCATTTCAAGATAGGTGGGACACACGACTGACATTCTTAAAAAGGTCATTTCATTTTTTGTGAAGAACGAACTGTAGGAGGACAAGCATGGGAGGAGGAGAGCCTGTCAGGAGGCAAATAGGATAGTCTTAGAGCAGGAGGGTGGTGGCTTGATTGGGGTGGTCGGTGAGGGTGGAAAGCAGTGAGCGATTCCAGATACACTGTGTTGAAGGTCGAGCTGAACTTTGCAGATGGATTGAATATGGGAGGTGAAAGAAAGCAAGAAATCTAAGATAATTCCTTGTTTTCTTGTGCAACTTGGGTGGATTTTAGTGCCAATTACCTTGGAAGAGTAATGGAAGAATAGTTTTCTTGGGGGAAAAAAAATAAAAAATTCTGTCCTGGATACATTAAGTTTAAGACACTAGACCTTCATCATTTCAGGTCTTTGCAAAATTTACAGTGTGTGTGTGTGTGTAAGTATATATATATATATATATTTAGAAGCTTATTACATTTTGAAAAAAAATAATGATGTAGGTTTAGGAACGTTCAAAATAATGTTAGACGAACCAGGTACCCCAATTATTCAAATAAAGACTGGGAGCATATCTCACCCGGAAAAGTTACTGAGTTGAGACTAATAAATAGGACCGATGATTCCATCCTTAAAACAAGCAGTTATAGGATTTACAAAGAAAAGCAATGTATTAATTTCTCCTGAGCATGAACAATGGTGGGCATCCAGGGGCGAATGTTTTTACACTTGCCATCACCCGTGTAAATGCAGCGTCCTTCAAGAGGAAAATAAATGAAGCCATGCACATGTCCTTCAGGTTTAGAAAAAGGACTTCTGACCAAATGTGCTTGTAGAAAGAGATGTTATGGTGATTTCTTTTTCTTTTGTCTTAAAGGAACACAGGGCACCCGGGGACTCCAAGGGTTAGTCCCACAGTCGTGTCCAACTCTGCGACACCACGGACTGTAGCCCACCAGGTTCTTCTGTCCATGGGATTCTCTGGGCAAGAATACTGGAGTGGGTTGCCATATCCTTCTCCAGGGGATCTTACCATCCCAGGGACCAAACCGGGGTCTCCTGCATTGCAGGTGAATTACCCTCCAGATTGGAGGGACTGTGGTATTGCGGTCAAGGGGATGGGCTGCTGAGCCCCCAAATCGGTGCTTTAATCCCACCTCCATCACTCACTGGTGGTATAACTGGCAAGTTCCGTGACTTTTCTGTGCCTCAGTCATATCATCTGTAAACCAGGGGGACAATATGTAGTGGACCTGTGGTGCCTAACCCTTGCCTTCTGCAGATTCCCCTTCTCAGTTGCTGGGGACTGTTACCAGAAGATGTTATTCATCTGGGAGCCCTCTCTGGACATGGCCTTGGCTGAGGAAATGGTCTCTCCTTAGGTCACACCCCTTTCCCTGGGCAGCCCACATCCAGTGACTGATCAACAGAGTATCAAGGCCTGAACCTTCGCCCTAATTCAGGGCAGCTGGTAGAGCCTTCCCAGCTCCAGAGCTCCCTATGGGGTGGACTGAGGGCTTCACTAGGCTTCCACCTCAACATCTCATCCTTCCCAACCCTGCTTCTTTCTCCTCCCTTCCCCAAGAGTGGATCGCAAGACCTCTCCCTGAGAAACATTCTTACAGTGTCAATCACCCTCTCTGAGTCTGCTCCCTAGAGAGCCGAGCCTGTGAGGTAAGAGTACCTTCCTCCAACCAGAATTGAAAGAGACACGTGTACCCCAATGTTCATCGCAGCACTGTTTATAATAGCCAGGACATGGAAGCAACGTAGATGTCCATCAGCAGATGAATGGATAAGAAAGCTGTGGTACATATACACAATGGAGTATTACTCAGCTATTAAAAAGAATGCATTTGAATCAGTTCTAATGAGGTGGATGAAACTGGAGCCTATTATACAGAGTGAAGTAAGCCAGAAAGAAAAACACCAGTACAGTATATTAACGCATATATATGGAATTTAGAAAGATGGTAATGATGACCCTATATGCGAGACAGCAAAAGAGACACAGATGTAAACAACAGACTTTTGGACTCTGTGGGAGAAGGCAAGGGGGGGATGATTTGAGAGAATAGCATTGAAACATGTATATTATCATATGTGAAACAGATCGCCAGTCTAGGTTCAATGCATGAGACAGGGTGCTCAGGGCTGCTGCACTGGGATGACCCTGAGGGATGGGATGGGGAGACAAGTGGCAGTGGGGGATTCAGGATGGGGAACACATGTACAACCATGGCTGATTCATGTCAATGTAGGGCAAAAATCACTACACTACAATATTGTAAAGTAATTAGACTCCAATTAAAATAAATTAATTAATTTTTAAAAATAATAAAAGATATTATAGAAAAAAAAAGAGTACCTTCCTCCTCTTAGGGGAATCCTTAGGAATAAATAAATTACTATAATAAGGCATTTACAAGAGTATGTACACATAGTAAGTGGAATATAAGTGTTAGCTATGATTATGGAAGTATTTTCTTATGAGATTATCAATGCCTACAATAGTGTTTTCTTATGAGATTATCAATGCCTACAAAACTACAAATAGTTTTCTCCTTTAGCTATAAAAGTCTCATCACAGTAGCCTGAGTTAATTTTCCATATATTGTATTACATACAAATAAAGTTAAAACTGGCTTGTTTTAGGTGACAAGACATGGAAGAAATGTATTTCTGGCCTATTTGTTGCTACTGGGATCCCTTCACTGGTGATTATCAAGGGGTATCTCTGTTTGCAAACTAACTATAGACACTTTCTCTATTTATATATTGGGTTTTTTTTTAATGGAGAAAGGTAGATGTGAATTGTATTTTTTATTAGGCTATGATTACATACATCTCCTGATAGACTCCTTCCTGACAGGAAATGGCATTTGTAGGGTCTTCTGAGATGAAACAAATGTCTTTAGCTTAGTCCACTCTGTTCAGAACAAACAGCTGTGATAACCAGAGAGAAAGCTGGATATTAAACTCATTTTGTCACTGCATATTTTTTCTGGTTCATAAGTACTTGATCCTTATGGACTAAAATAGGGATGGAATTTTCCCATAAAACTGAAGGTTCTAAAAACAAGAATAACCAGAGCACTTCTGTACTTGAAAGCCATGAATATAAGATCACATAAAGCTAAATTTGAAAAATAAATGGTATTCTAAAACTCAGATTATACATTAAAGTTAAACCACAGTCTAACACATCAAAAGAATTGACAAATGCAAGCAGGATGAAAAATAGAGGATATGGTGGATAAAAATGTATCTTTCTTTTACCTGTAATTCTTCAAAGAGCATTAGTTGTATAATTTGGTTAAAGCCATGTATGTAACATATACAACAGGTTACATTCTTCTTCTTGCAATTGGAAAGCCAACACTTGTGATTCCACTTCTCCATATGAGTCTAGTATTATTACCTGATACAAAGCCTCCAGCCTGTGAACAGTTTGGGAAATCATCACCAAAATCAATGATCCTCCCTGTTCTGTTCAATGTGAGTTCTGGGCTGTTTGCTTCTTATCTACCTGTATTCATCTGAAGGCTTCTGGCTTACAGGAGACTCCACGCCACTACTCATGGTAGTGTTCACTCCAGTGGGCACCTCATTTCTCAGCTACAAGTTGAATAAATTGGGAGTGGCTGGCATAAAGCTTGAGTTTATCATTGATATCCACCCATCTCACTTTCTCGGCATCATCGCCAGCTTCCAGGGGCAGAAGATCCATGACCTCCCTTGTTTCATCATGATAGTTCACAGCCTCTGTCTCCATCCATGCGTTATCTGTGTTCCAGGGATCATCAACGTAGCCTCTGTAGACCACAAAGTGTTCCTGGCTGAATAGTTTGTGCAATTGTTTCTCCAGCTCCTGTGTGTCTGCTCTGGACTTCTGTAAGGAGTTCATGGCTTCCTCACCAAATTCTCTCTTCAGTACAGCGCTAGTCTTCTCTCCTGGATCCACCATTCCCCCTGGGATGGCCCATTCCCCACAGTCCTTCCTTTTGATAGCTACAAACTGTAGGATGTTTCTCCCAGAAACAGGATGGGTTACTTTATTTCCCTTGCTGTCCTTTTTCCACCAGGTTAAGATGGGATCTGCAGCATGATTGGGGCCCCAGAGCCCCCAAAGCCCTCAACCAACCAGGCCTGTCCCAGCTGCAGGATTTCTAGGTCTACCATGTTCAACCTCATACCAACTGTTCTGGCTCCTTCTCTCAACAGGCCCCTCCTTTTCGTTAAATTTGGGAGAGAAGTTTCACCCCAAAGAGGGTCTGCCCACCTTGGTCCCGCCAAGACTGAACCAGAAGTGTACTTGACAAGCTTGTACTCTGGCCACTCAACCAGCCAGCTCACCTTCTCGTTGGAAACCTGGCTTCGCTCTACTTGAGAGCCCGGATATGGTGACGTCCGGGCCTTCTTGTGGGGCTTCTCAGCAGCGCTGTTTGAAATGACATGATGCAATTCGGAGGAAACCCGTGTGAGGAAAATGGGCTCCAGCCGCCTGAGATGGGGCAGCTTCTGGGTCTGACTGCCGCAGAGGCCAAGGCCACAGAGAGAAACGCTGGGGCTAAAGCCTTTGCCAGGCAGTGTCCAGCCATCCACCGCCGGCAGGCTGCGGGGATTTCGGTGGCTCTCAGGTGGGGCGTCAGAATCCTTGCTGGTGGGGGTAGGGTTGCGGGGGAGTGGGGGGTGGCTCTCCCGCGGAACAGAGCGATTGGGAATGGGAGCCATGGGGATAGGGGATGGGAGTCCTGGGGGATGGGAGCCCTGGAGGAGGCTCACCACAAACCACGCCCAGCGCTCCCTGGGGAGCACAGCGTTTGCATTTTACATTGAAAGATTTCAGTGTCCGGAAAGGATTCCGAACGGTTGAGAAAGAACGTGAAAGTCGCTCAGTCGTGTCCGACTCTTTGCCACACCATGGACTACACGTGTAGTCCATGGACTTCTCCAGGCCAGAATAGTGGCCAGAATAGTAGAGTGGGTAGCCTTTCCCTTCTCCAGAGGAGCTTCCCAACCCAGGAATCGAACCCAGGTCTTCCTCATTGCAGGCGGATCCTTTACCAGCTGAGCCACAGGGGAAGTCCACCAATACTGGAGTGGGTAGCCTATCCTTTCTCCAGGGCATCTTCCCAACCAAGGAATTCAACCAGGGTCAAACACCACCAACAAAATCAGCACACAATAACTTGCTTCGCATGGTATTAGGCTTAAGGGTAGATTTATTAAATAGTTCACCAAGTGTAGGACCGGTGTCTGGGAAAAAGCATAATGAATGCGTTGGAGGCTGTGGGGCACAAAACTTGTATGGGATGCTGGAAAGCCTGGCAAGGGTGCCCTGGAAGGGGAAAGCTCTCTTGATGCACCCTGCATGGTCTGGTGAGAAATTCATGAGATGCAATGCCTGCAATGTGGGGGCAGCGGGGGAGGGGGTTGGGGGTGGGGGAAGAAGGTTCCAAATCTCAGGCCCACCTCACTAGCTGAATGGCTTAGGCCAGTTGCATAAGCTTTATATCCAAAGGAGGAATGGCTATAGCATGCCAGGAGCTGTCAGACAGAAGACTGTACTGAGGTCTGGACCATGTGGTATCTGCTCTTAAAGGATTCTGGTTGAAAAGGCAGCATATATATTTAAAAATAGAAGTAACACAGGAAACTCAAACAGGGGCTCTGTCTCAACCTAGAGGAGTGGAATGGGGAGGGAGATGGGAGGGAGGTTCAAAAGGGAGGGGATATATGTATACCTATGGCTGATTGATGCTGAGGTTTGACAGAAAACAACAAAATTCTATAAAGCATTTATCCTTCAAAAAAAAAAAAAAAAAGTAACATGGGAAGGGCAGTGCAGAGTAATCCTTAAGAGTTGAACACAATCAGGTTCAAATCTCAGCATTGCCTCCTTACCTGGGATCTTCTTGGGAAAAGTAACTTAAGTTACATGAGCTGACTTCAGTTTCCTCAAGCGTAAGATGGAAAAAGAATCTGCCTCATAGAATTTTGGTGACAGGTAGGCTGTTACATGTAAAGCTGTTAGCACAATAAGTGACCTATCATACATACTCAAAAATGCTGGCTGTCATTCCTATAGCTATCATTGACTTTTTGACCCTGCACCTTGAAAACTGTAGATTACAACAGGACAGTTGAAACGATCTTGAAAATTGAGCAGCTCACATATGAATTTAGAGTTAAATAAGCTGCGATTCTCTGCCTGGAGAAATTCAGGCTGAAAAATAACAGTGTCTAGGTCCTGAAATGATATGAAAAGCAGCAGCACAGGCTAAGTCATTATATCTAAGATAACAAACCCTCAGGAAGGGTATCCGAATGTCTGCAACAGTTTTAGAACAAATGGAGCACTGTATTAGAGTTAATTGAAACCCAAAGGATATTTAAGATTTCCCAAGGTTTGTTCCATGTTACATCACCCCCCATGAGAAAGATGTTCGAGGAATAAATGAGTTGACAGTCAAATATGTCTGGGAAATTCTACATATTTTACTGTCCTCCTTTAGGAATTTAGGATTCACAGAGTGCTTTAAAGATCCAGTAAAAACAAGTCAACCCAACAGTTTAATTCTGTTTCATCCAGTATTTTCCGAACTACCTGACCAGAGAATGCTTCTTTTATGCAATGCTGCTGCTGCTGCTAAGTCACTTCAGTCGTGTCCGACTCTGTGCGACCCCAGAGACGGCAGCCCACCAGGCTCCCCTGTCCCTGGGATTCTCCAGGCAAGAACACTGGAGTGGGTTGTCATTTCCTTCTCCAATGCATGAAAGTGAAAAGTGAAAGTGAAGTCGCTCAGTCGCATCCGACTCTTGGCGACCCCATGGACTGCAGCCTACCAGGCTCCTCTGCCCATGGGATTTTCCAGGCAAGAGTACTGGAGTGGGGTGCCATTGCCTTCTCTGTCTTTTATGCAATAGTTGGTATTATTTTGAGAACACACTTCCTCAAATTTAGAAAAGTTTCAAAATACCTATGTGTGCTTGGGGGTAGATCTCTAACCCTTTGAAGTTATCATCACTATTGAAAGGCAGCTACTGAATACCCACTCATCATATGAACTCTAAATTGAATAAGTCAGGTTTCCAAAAGTCTGGAAACCCAGAAATAGCTGGGCTATTTTCCCTAGATTGTAAACAATCTGCTTGCAATGCAGGAGACCCACATTCAATTCCTGGGTCTGGAAGATCCCCTGAAGTAGAAAATGGCAACCCACTCCAACATTCTTGCCTGGACAATTCCATGGACAGGGGAGCCTTGTGGGCTACAGACCAGGGGGTTGCAAAGGGTCAGACACAACTGAGCAATTCAGCACACACACACATAGAGATCAAAATGGTAAAAAAAAAAAAAAAAAAAAAAAAGAATTGAAAGCAGAGAAACATGAGACCTGGTCCTCATTCATCATCATCATTGTTGAGGATTTGCTGTGTACACTGTACAAAGTACACTAGAAAAGAAAGATGATCATTTTGGGACAGGTTCCCAGCTCTGTAACTCATGTCTTCATTATTCTTAAAAATTATATATTTATTTATTTTTGGCTATGCTGGGTCTTTGTTGCTGGATGAGGGCTTTCTCTAGTTGTCATGAATGGGAGCTACTCTTTGCTGCGATGCACAGCCTTCTCATTGCAGTGGCTTCTCTTGTTGAGGGGCACAGGCTCTAGGCGCACAGGCTTAAGTAGTTGGAGCACGTGGACTCAGTAGTCACGGTGTGCGGTCTCAGTACTTATAGCTTGTGGGCCCTTAAAAGAGAGTGCAGGATCCAATGGTTGCCGTGCATGGGCTTTAGTTGCTCTGCAGCATGTGGAATCTTCCCAGACGAGGGATGGAACCCATGTCCTCTGCGTTGGCAGGTGGATTCTTATCCACTGTACCGCTAGGGAAGTCCTTCGTGTCTTCTTATGGCTGCATTTTTTTTCAGTCGTGGAATTCCTAGTCTTTGAGCCTCCTGGAAATGTATTAGGAAAACCACTGGTATGAAAAACTAAACATTTTGGGAGAAGACACTTGTAAATTCCTTATATTATTATTTCCAGGCATCATAATCTAACACAAAAAATAAATGAAGTGCAAGTCTTGGGTCTGGTTCTAGCTTCCCCCATCATAGGCTGTGTAGTTGTACATCCAACACTTGGCTTCCCTGGGTCTTGATTCTTCCCTGTAAAAGGAATCACATGGCCTCTGTTATCTACAAAAGTCCTTCTGGCTTTAACATTGTATGATTCCAGGATCTATGAAAATCCCATTATTGGAAGGCCAAGGTCAAATGCTATGAATCAGAAAGACCAGGTGTTCAAATATAAACAGCCAGATGCTCAGGGGGCAGTGACACTTGAGGAAAGTAAGGGAGCAGGGAAGGTCTGGTGTTTCAACCCAATGCAGAAATTGAGTGGGCCAAAGAAGAAAGCAAGGGGCACCTGGGAAGGAACATCAAAACCAGTAATGAGGGGGTTTGTTTTGTTTGTAGCATCATCAAAGGGAAGAAGACTTAAATCAGACCATTTGATGCAAAAGGTACCCTAAGGGGAGGAAATGAAATACTATAATATAGACCAAAAGAATTATTTGCTGGGAAGCCACTGGGGAGATTCTCTTCCCTAAATTATCTTCTGAGGTGGAAAAACAAGCAGCGCTAGACAGAGAGAATGTTCTGGTCCCAACCATGAGAAAGCCCTAAAGGAACTCTAGCACCATCAGAGAACAAATCTTTGACCTGTCTCTATGAACTCTTCCTGGGCTAGAGATTGCCTGTGTGAGTTCCATTTTATCAAGAATATTACAGGGATGGGGAGGACCAGGGTGATTACAGGGCCCCAGCAGCGCAAGAATCCCTGATCATCCTTCCATCTTCTCTTTGGGAAGCAGAAATACGTGGTACCCAGCAAACTGGATTCCCACTGTGATGCTAAGGCTCAACTTCTGAAAGAAATTGGGAAGGAAGGCAAAAAAAAGGATTTCTCCTCTCTTTAAAGTAATAATACTCATAATAAAAACAACAATAAAATAACTACCATTTACTAAGTGCTTTCTATGTACCAGTCTGTGGTATACAGGTCTGTTCAGGTTTGACTGCCCGGTTCTGAATCTTGGTTCAGTCACTTCTTGGCTTGTTACTCTTTGGAAAGTTTCTGAACTCCTTTGGACCTTAGTTTTCTCATCTAGAAATAATAATGGATCTATGTTAAAGGGTCAATATGATACAATTCATTTAAAGAGCTTAGGATAATGCCTGGTCCATAGGCATTATGGACTCAGCAAATATTACCTATGACAACTATTGTTACTAATCGTTCTGCATTTATTATTTCACCTAATTCTCAAGCAAACCTATGAGTTAGGCACATGTATTGATAATATCACCACTTAACACACTGAGGACATGACCGTTCATAGAAGTTGCCTAAGGTTGCCCAGCTAGTTACTAGTATAGGTTTCAGAACTGGAAAGGCTTGACAATAATAAACTTATATTTCATGGATAGTCTAAACGCATGTTGAATTTTACTTTACATGGCAAAATGTCACCATTTTATTATAACTATTAAAAAACGCGTATATATGGAATTCAGAAAGACAGTACTGATGATCGTACATGCAGGTAGCAAAGGAGACACAGATGTAAAGAGGAGACTTTTGGATTCAGTGGGAGAAAGCGAGGGTGGGATGATTTGACAGAACAGCACTGAAATGTGTACATTGCTGCTGCTGCTGCTGCTAAGTCGCTTCAGCTGTGTCCGACTCTGTGCGACCCCATAGACGGCAGCCCAACAGGCTCTCCCGTCCCTGGGATCCTCCAGGCAAGAACACTGGAGTGGGTTGCCATTTCCTTCTCCAATGCACGAAAGTGAAAAGTGAAAGTGAAGGTGCTCAGTCATGTCCGACTCTTACTGACCCTATGGACTGCAGCCCACCAGGCTCCTCCGTCCACAGGATTTTCCAGGCAAGAGTACTGGAGTGGGGGTGCCATTGCCTTCTCTGAATGTGTACATTACCCCATGTGAAATAGATGACCAGTGCAAGTTTGATGCATGAAGCAGGGCACCCAAAGTTGGTTCTCTGGGACAACCCAGAGGGATAGGGTGGGGAGGAAAGTGGGAGGGAGGTTCAGGATGCGGGGGCATATGTATACCTATGGCTGATTCATGTTGATGTATGGCCCAAACCATCACAATACAGTAAAGTGTGTGCATGCTAAATCACTTCAGCCGTGTCCGATTCTGTGTGACCCCACGGACTATACAGCCCACCAGGCTCCTCTCTCCACGTGATTCTCCTGGCAAGAATACTGGAGTGAGTTGCTGTGCCCTTCTCCAGGGGATCTTCCCAACCCAGGGATCGAACCTGCCTCTCTTACATCTCCTGCATTGGCAGGTGGGTTCTCCACCACTAGCGCCACCTGGGAAGCCCCATATTGTAAAGCAATTATCCTCAAATTAAATTAATTAAAAAAAAACTTGAGTTATAATAAGATGGTTCTACTAGGTTGACTGTGTAAAAGAGGAGGAAATTGGAGAGAGACAATGAAACCATTTAACAACCTATTGTAGTAATACAGTTGTAAAAAGAAAAAACCCTGAGTCATGGGACAGCACAGACTAGAAAGACAAGTCAGAGATATCCTGATGTGGAAGGGGAGGCCTGAAGAAAAAGAAGAGTCAAAAAACACCCATTTTAATCCTAAGGGGCTCAAAGGATGGTTTGACAAGTAGAAGTCAGGAAGGCAGTTGGTGATGCATGGTTTACTTTTAGACAGAGCACGGAATGATGACTGGGAATTCAAGATTCTGTCACTGACATCTCTGTGCCTCAGTTTCCTCTCCTACAAAATGAGGAGTTGATCTAGAATTAACCCTTTGGATTCCTTCCAGCTTCCCAGAGGAAGCATGCAAATGAAGTATAGGAAGTGGAGAAAGATATGAGGGCTTAAAGAGTCAGTGAGTGCGCAAGGTATTGGGTCACCAGCCTGGCTTTGATATAAAAGAGGAAAATGAGACAATGATGGACATTTTTAAGATTAAAGAAAGCTGTGCCTTTTAAGAAATTACTTAGGTGGGATAATTAATATGTAATGGAGGCTATCTCCAAATTAACCTAATAAATCTAAACTAAAATGAGTAACAATCAAAGTCAAGTAGCCTTTACTTATAGGAGAGATAAGCTTCGGTTTGTATGGTGTGATATGAAGGTGTTAGGGAAGTCCAGCTGCCCCCCGGATATCGTTCTGACTCTAATAAATACTGCCTGGGTTTCTACTATTAAAAACCTTTGAATGCAGTTTGTATTATAAAATGAACGTTTATTTCACATTTAGCTGTTGGCATGCTTTCTCTGGTGAATTAGTGTAGCAGGCTGACAATCAGCTAAGGACCAACCAACTGAGGAGACAAAGTTTTGGAGGAGGTGGCAGAAGGGATCCTCTCGGTGCGTGTGGCATTGCTCACATCAGTCAGTTCAACAATGCGTGGACACCTGTTTTCTCGAGCTACATTCCAGAGATGAAAAGGTGAGTAAACTGTGGCTCATCACTTCAAGATGCTTACAGTCCAGAGAGTGGACAGCATGCAGTTCATAGAGCTGGGGAGTTTTGAAAAGTGGGACCAGGGACTCAGAAGGCAGAGGTGGAGGGACAAAAGAGATTCTCTACCATCACAATTTTGTTGAAGGATTGGACACTCAAAGTCAAGGAAGGCTTTTTCTTGATCCCAGTGAGTTCTCCTAAGGAACTACCAGAATTTAAACTGGTAGGTTTGACACTCTATAGGCTGAAGAATGACAGGTCACTCCAACTCCTTTAATTCAATGATTCTTTGGCCCTTCGAACTTTAAATTAGTAAAATCTGATGATATAAAAACTTGTCAACTGTATTGTTGACTATGAAATACATGTCCCTTGCTAATTTTCATGTCCCTCTCCTCTCCGGGAACTTGGACTGACTCCACAGTGAGATTGCTGAGCCTGGTAGAAATGCAGAGGAATGTGAGCTAGAAAGACAACTGAGAACGTCTACAGACAGCAGACTAGGGCAACACCACAGCCCCCAGATGGCATTCAGCAAGCACCCCGAGACATAACATCCAGCAATGGAGAGGATACTCAACCGCGGCTTAAAAGATTTGGCGGATCCGTTCTGGCTCTGCTATTTGCTAGTGAGTAACTATAGGAAAACATAAAACTCACCTATGTTTACTTAGGACAGACTACGTGACAGATACTGTACTTTGTTTTACTTGTAAAAACATTTAATTCTTACAACAACCCACTGAGGTAGGTTCTGTCAAGTTTCCTATTTTATAACAGGGGGAACACAGATAAGTTCAAGATCATATTACCTAACATTTGTCAAAGCAGGGATTTGAATACAGGTAGTCGCAATGGCACCCCACTCCAGTACTCTTGCCTGAAAAATCCCATGAACGGAGGAGCCTGGTGGGCTGCAGTCCATGGGGTCGCTAAGAGTCGGAGACGACTGAGCGACTTCACTTTCACTTTTCACTTCCATACATTAGACAAGGAAATGGCAACCCACTCCAGTGTTCTTGCCTGGAGAATCCCAGGGACGGGGGAGCCTGGTGGGCTGACGTTTATGGGGTCGCACAGAGTCGGATACGACTGAAGCGACTTAGCAGCAGCAGTCGACTCTAATGCCCATGTTTAACTACTTCAGTTACCTAAGTCTTTGAAGGCTCAGTTTGCTTAAAAATAGACGTTGGGTCAGACAATGTCTAGATTGCTTTCTGGCTTTACAATGTTATGATTCTACTTACATGAATTATACGATATATCTGAGTGGTCTTAGAGTACTGAGTTCTAAAGACAAGTTTCTGAAATCTGACCTTATTTCATGGCCATCTCTTGTGTTTAAGTCAAGTTGGACCATATTGTTCACTGTTCCACCAAGAATGTCCTTCCTTGATCTTCATCTATTGAAATCCTGTCCAGCTTTCAAAAGCCAGCTGAAATGCAATCTTCTTCAAATACCCATTTTCCATCTTTGGAGATTTAGAGTGGAGATGTATGAAACTTGAGGATTGAGATCTAGGGAAAATATCTGTGTTATTGAAAGGGAAAGATGTAGGATAAGGAGAAAAAAGGGTGGAGGGAGACACGAAGATGAGGAAGGTTAAGGGGACCATTAGCAGTTTCACTGGTGACTTCCACCACAAAACCCTTTCCTCAGATGGGCAATTATGAAACCACCAAAGTTCTATTAAGTGGTGCCCAGCAGGTAGGTGTGAGGTAAGGATTAAATGAGATAACATAGGTGAAGTAACTAGTATAGTGTCTAGAGAAGCAACAATATGATAGTTTTCAATTGCATTACCTACAGAGGAACCTGCTCATCTCCTTCAAGCAGAAGGTTGCCCTCCGCCCAGGAAGGAGTAGGGCAAGCAGAGGTGAGAAGAGGCTCAGTGGGAAATAGAGAGGTCAGGAGGAGGTTTATGGGGACACAAGGAGAAAATTAGGAGCCAGAGATAGAGAAGTAAGCGAAACCAAGGAAGCATACGGGAGTCATGGTAGAGAAGAGGACAGAAGGAGACATGGAAGCCAAAGGGCAAAGAGAAAAAGAAAGAATGAATTCTGGGGCTTGGAAAGAAAAAGTCTGTGCTGCCTGGGTCAGAACCCAGTGCCCACAGGAAGAGCCCTAGAGATAACCAACTGAGGCACCCAAGTCCAGAGCACTCTCAGAGCCATTCACTCTTCACTGTTATGATCTGTTATTGGAGGGGTTCTGATCCTGTCCCCCACCTTCAGGGGATTTCTTCCCCTCTGTCTGCTTGGGAATCATCTCCAGCAGTAGTTATACTTCCTTCCTGGCTCCAGCTCCCACTGGACAAGCCTTTCATGGTCTTGGCAGCTTCCTCCCTTAGTCTCTCCAGCCCCAGGGGAGGAGATGCACTCAGCAATTGCTGATATCGGGGTTGCCTCACCTTCTCCTGCTTGTAATTCTAGTTCTTTCAATAGCTTTGCAATTAATGTGCATGCATGCTTACTAGCAAAGTCACTCAGTTGTGTCCAACTGTTTGCAACCCTATGGCCTATAACTCACCGGGCTCCTCTGTCCATGGGTTTCTCCAGGCAAGAATACTGGAGTTGGTCATCATGCCCTCCTCCAGGGGATCTTCTCCACCCAGGGATCAAACCCATGTCCTGTACTTCTCCTGCACTGGCAGATGGGCTCTTCACCACTAGCGCCACCTGGGAAGCCCCTTTGTAACTAATGCACTGCTTTAAAAGATCACTATTGAAGTACCTGGGGTTCCCAGGTGGGGTTAGTGGTAAAGAACCTGCCTGCCAATGCAGGAGACTGTAAGAGACACAGGTTTGATCCTTGGTCGGGAACATTCCCCTGGGGGAGGAAATGGCAACCCACTTTGGGATTCTTGCCTGGAAAATCCCATGGACAGAGGAGCCTGGTGGGCTACAGCCCATAGGGTTGAAAAGAGGCCAACATCACTGAAGTACCTGGCAATACCTGGCAAAGACTTTACTTTCACTTGGATTGGCCCTTGGAGCTCAAAGACAGCTTTCTCAGGGAAAACAGCACATCGAGTGAGAGAAAGAAATCCAGCCATTCCAAGAGTTAGGAAGCGTCAGGGGCCACTTCTCCAGTGTTTGATTGGAGAAGGACAAATCCACAGTGGCTGCCAGAGTTGAGGGAATTATCTGTAAAATGACTGGGTTTGTGGCCATTCACATCTATTCCTCCATAATTTACTGTACTCACTTTGATCACCTTGAGCCTCAGCTTAAGGAACACCTCAGTTTTATTCCTCCAAGGGTTATTATGTGCCCTGATGAGTACAAAGGTCACCTAGCCAGGTGTGGTGAGGTGGAGACACAGAGACAAATTGGGAGGACATTCTGGATTTTTGGAAGTGTTTGCTTTGTGCAAGTTAAGATTTGTGGATGGTCTATCAAGAGACCCTCCTGGCAGACTCTTTTGAGTTTTTGTTGTCCCGCAGAGTTGCAGATGCTTAATTTTTTTCTCCAGGCATCAATCTCTCCCATTCCCAGAGTGCTTCTATTAATAAAACCAGGTTCCTGTTCTTCAGAATCCACAGCCTAGTGAGGGCACAGACTGGGCACATGACTGACCCTCAAGTCAGGCTGATGGCAGCCACACAGGAGGATTCTGCACAGGGGTCAGGAGGCTGCAGAGGGGTCAGGAGGCTGCACAGGGATAGACGGTGGACGAGCTGAGAGGATGCTAGCTGGACAGGTCGAGAGGGCTATGGGTTTTCTAGCAGAACATAGAGCAGGATCAAAATCAATTGTGAAAGGGCAGGGGCATCTGAGGGTTTGTAACAAGGGTTTGGGGGGTGAGGGTTCAGCACTGGAAAAGAGGCTGCAAAGTGGAGGCCCAGCTGCAGAGGCCTCGGAGACTAAGGAAATGGGACTTGAGGCTCCAAGAGCCATCTGAGGATCTTGAGCGTCTTCTGGCAAGGTCACTTCTGGGATGGCTACTTGAATGCTGCCTGGAGGACAGATTTACAACAGAGAAACTGAAGACAGGCGAAGGAACTGCGATCTCCCAGGGGCAGCTCAGACAGGAAGTCTCAGCTTGACCATCGCCAAAGGGGCATATCAACCTTTGAGCTGCTCTTCTCTCCATCAAGGGCAAGCGTCCTCCGTCTTCCATCTGTGTATGAGGGTGGGGGCGGTGGGGGGGGGGGGGGGAGGAATGCCCCTTCTACGCTTCTATGGCTGGATGATACGATGACTCCAGCCTCAGAAGTTTCGAATTTCTCCTTGCCAAGGTCGGGCCCCTACAGGTGGGCGCCTGTGAGCCCCGGCCCCACGTGTGGGCCCCATGCCCGGCCGCGGCCGCGGCTCGTCCCCTCCAGGCCCGGACGCCGCCGCGGGCCGTGCCGGGCCGGGCGCTCCGGGAGCTGCGCGGCGGCTGCTCGAGGAGGCCTGGCGGGCGGCGGCGAGAGGCTGTGCCCCAGTTTGTGTCCAATCAGGGAGTGCGGGCTGTGCCCCGAGCCGGGCAGCAATGCGTAAACAAACCCACGGCAACTCCTCCGCCCCCTCGGCGCGCTCGCCCCGCGCCCGCCGTCGCCGCCGCCGCCGGCTCCGCTCTCCTCGCGCCCGCCCGCCCGGCCGCCCCCCCGCCGCCCCGCCCGCACCCTGCGGCCCCGCCCCGCCCCCGCCGGCGCGGGCGCCCTCATCTACCTCCCCACGCGCGCGCGCTCGCGCACCACGCGCCCCGCGCGGCCCGCCCGGCTCGTGGCCTCCCGAGAGCAAGGTAAGGGCGATGCGCCGGGACCCGGGCGGCTACCCCGCCCGGCGCGGCCCGGGGAAGTTTCTGGCGTCGCTGTATTCCGCCGGGCTGGGGGGAGGCCCCCGAGCGGCTGGGGACCGGGACGGGCGGGAGGCGGCCGCCGGGCGCCCGGGGGTCACAAGTTGCCCAACCTGCCATCGGGGCGGGCCGGCGGGCTGCGCGGCGGGGCGGGCGTCGCGCGGAAAGGGGCTGGAGGCGCGGCGGGGCCGGGCGCAGCGCGGGCGAGGGGAGGGCCCCGAGGAACTTTCTCCTCCCCAGAGGGGCTCCAGCCAGCTCGGGCCGCGGCCCGGCTGCCCCAGCGGCCGGCTCCGCGGCTGGAGGGAGCCCGTGAAACGTGTTTGAAGAAGCTGACGCAGTTTGTGACGCTCGCGGCTTCCTGACGGGGACCGGCAGCGGCAGCGCCTTCTCCGAGGAGGGACGAGCCGAGGCGGCGCTCTGGCCCTTTCCCCGGAGCCGCGCGCTCTGGCGCCTAGTTCGGGGGCCGGGGGCTCGGGGCGCGAGCATCCAGTGGCAGCCGAGAACCGGGCCCCGGCAGCGCGCGTCGCTTCCGTTTTGATTAGCTCGGGTTATTATATAAGATGTCACGGAGAGGAAAGGGGCGAGCGGGCGGCGCGTCGGCGAGGGCGCGTCGGCCTTCCGCGAGTGGCGGGGAGGGGCGGGAGGCCGGGCGGGAGGCCGGGCGGGCGGGGACCCACCTGTGCGCCCGCCGCGCCCCCTGCGGGTGCTGCCCGCGCGCCAGCGGGCAACGGGGACTGGAAGGGGGTCGGCGGCCGGGTGGACGGACGTGCTCGGCGCTCCCCTCCCGACCCCGGGAACACTCGGGCAGCGGCCGAAACGTGCTGTTTCCTCCTCGCCGTCTGGCCTGGGTCGACACATTTCTGGCTCCGGTCGTTTGTACTTTGAAACATTTGTTTAATATTAAGGAAGCTGCGTGTGCGGCCGTACCCGTACGCCCGAAACGTGTGGCCGTGGGCTCCGGGACGGTGAATGAATCATCGCCCCGCGGACCCGGCGCCGATGATTCATGCGCGGTACACCCCGCGCGTACTCGCCGTGTGCCTCTGCCCCAGGGACCGCGGCCCTTCCGTGGCGGTGACGCCTGGAGGGCCGGGGGGAAGACAGTGTAAAAGGGTGGGGTTTATTTTTTCCCCCTCCTCCCGCAGTTTGGGGGAACTTTAGCGGGGAGGGGTGTCAGTTTGCCCAGATTTCCCGAGGCTTGATTCCCGTTCTTAGAAGAGTTTCGAGATTCCACCTGGCTGAGTTGATGAGTCGGTGGAGAGCACTGGTTCGCTGCAGGTGTGGGTCCTCTCATTAGAATCTGCATGCTGTCAAGTGAGGTTTTGGACTCACTAGAAGGCATCCTTCTAGTAATTGCCTTTCCTTAAGTACCGCCAGGGTAATTAGCAGAAAGTTTAAAAGTTAGTGGATCTTAAAAATAAGTAGTTCCTAAATAGATGGGTTCTACTTAAAGGCTTAGGTTTAGGGCTTTTTATTTATTTATTTTTTTAAGCCAAATCCTACAAGGAACCTAGTTTACCATTAATTCAGAACTTTTGACCACTGTGACCACCCTTAAAGACTAACAACTCATTCCTACCATACCCTACGCTTTTAAGATTGAGTGAAGTTTTCTCATCATTTAGAACTTAACTCAAATGGCATTTACTCAGCAAGGCCCTCTTGATTAACTTAAGTGGCCTCTCACCCCTCACCCCAGGGACCACCCCCAGGCCTATTTTTTCTTCATAGAACTTAATCACTATCTGAAAGGATTTTCTTTGGGTGTTCTTTAAGTCCTGTCCCTCTGCACTAGAACGTAAACTATACTATGGCAGGAGTTTTCGCATGGTTTGTTACTGCTGTAACTCTAGAACCTGGAACAGTGCCTGGCATAGTAGGCACTCAGGATTTGTTGACTAGTGAATGAATAAATTCCTTTTCCCTGATTTCTTGGTGAGTCTGTCTTTGACTGTTGAACTTAACTGTAACCTTTTTGTGGGCCAGGCACTAAGATGGGACAGTTCTAACTTTTTTCTTCCAATTTTCTTTTGGTTGATTCATTTTCTCTGTGGTGTTAAATTACAGCACAAGGTGGATTTGAGCTGTATATCCTAAGATGCCGAGTATGAAGAACGATAAGGCATGTGGAGCCTTGTCAAGAGAAAGTGTAACTGTAGAGGTTAATGGATGATTAAAAATATTACCTGTGCTAGTTGAGAAGTAGAGGATATTGAAGGGAAATTGGCAAAGTCAGTTCCCACAGTATTATTTGTTTCCAGTGATATTTGAAATACTGATATTTCTATATTCCTCCCTCCCCACTGCCTGCACACCAACCTCAAATTTAGCATAGTTTGGGATGGTCCCTAGTAGGTAGCACTTAATACGGTATATTAATTTAACTGAATACAAGATTTCCGTCTCTGCAGGGGCCTCAGTTCTGTTGTTGTCAGTGCCCATAGCTTAACTCCATAGGAGAGTAGATAGAAGGAGTTATTTTAAAGTATATTTTAATTTGAATACTTTACATGGATTGTAAAGAATTAAAACTATAATATGTCAGTGATATAATGGAAGAAGGATTCGAATGTCGTGCTTCATACTACCTCCCTTCAGGAAAAACTTGAGCAAACTTTTTGATTATAAATAACAAACTTTGGAGGCATAGCTTTACATTGTAGGAATCTTCTCAGTACCCAGTTCTTCCTAATTCAATGCCAGAGAAGAGTGGGCTTCCAGCAGTTCCGTTTCCGTAGTAGTGTAATCTCAAGAGTGAGCTCAGACATAATAGAATTTTAAAGCTAAAAGGGTCCTTAAAGTTGGTTGGCATAATTCATTCCTTTTTATCAGTTCCTTTACTGAGGAAACTAAGGCATAGTGGGATGATTTGCCGGGGGAGCAGGACTGGGGTTAGAATCAAGCGTCTTGACTTCTTGTTTGGAAGTCCTCGAATCAGCCAGAGCTCCCAAAGCTGGGGGTGAGTGGTTCCCGTGGTTAGTGGATTCTCTGCCTCTTACTGGTGAACTCTCAGAGTGAAATGATGTCATATTCAACTTTGTACCCTCCCCTGTGCCTTGGACATCCAGGGGGATCAACACATACTTGTTGAATGTGGTTGGACAAATGCATTTTAAGTTAAAAAGTTTATTTAAGAATTGAGAAAGCAGGAAAACGTGTATCTTTTCCAGATTAAAGATGTTTTTGACAAGAAAGTCAGGATGTTGGCAGTAATTAACCTTAGAACTTTTATGGTAATGAGGCTGTTGCTCAATTTTCATGCCTCCAAAATTTCTAGTAAGATGGCTTACAACTTGTAAGTGTATGCACTTACTTCGTTGGCGTAATTATTCACTGAAGAAACAGTAGAAGGCTGTTTCAGGACACCTGGTAAAGGTCTGGCCTTTGCCACAGTGAGGGACGTTCAAGAGGGAGGGGACATATGTATGCCTCATCTGTCCATGTTGATGTACGAAAGAAACTAACACAGTATTGTAAAACAATTATCCTCCAATTGAAAAAAAGTGGAAAAGCCTAGACTTCTCAGCCAGACAGAGTTGAGGCCGAAGCTCAGCTGTGTCCCTGACAAGCAGGGCTCTCTGTAGCAAGTTGCATAACCCTTTTGAATGTTCTCATTTCTGAATGGGGATAATACCGCCTACCTTGAAGGACTGTTGTAAGACTGGGATAATGTATGTAAATTACCTTGTGTACACTAGGCCCTTAATAAATGAAAAGTTATATTTTGACTTCTGATTTATATGACCAAGTGAACAACTTAATTTCTTAAAGCTTCAGTTTTCTCAACTCCAGAACTGGTGATTGGCCTGGGAGGAGGGGAATTAAATGATCCCTAGTTTCATGCATTGGAGAAGGAAATGGCAACCCTCCAGTGTTCTTGCCTGGAGAATCCCAGGGACGGGGGAGCCTGGTGGGCTTCCGTCTGTGGGGTCGCACAGAGTCGGACACGACTGAAGCTACTTAGCAGCAGCAGCAGCAGCAGTGTCTTCTCTAACTGTATAGTTTAAGGAACTGATAAAAGATACATAGTTCCTGGATATGTTCTAGAGTCTCCTAGTTTATAGTCTATGGGAACTTGAACAGAATTTGTATCCTCCTCTTGTGTCAAAATTGTATAAATCTTAATTATGTTGAATTGGTTCATAGTGCTTTTCAAATCTACTGTATCCTACTGCTTTTTTGCATATTCATTCTGTTTTGGAGAGTTTGATAATGAAACTCCAGTTACAAATCTTAGTTTATCTACTTAAAAAATGTAACATATAGTGGAACTATCTGTAACTTCATTATGTGTTTTCTAAGTATCTTGTAAATGTGTAATCATACTGTCATAATTTAAAAAAGAAAAAGAAAAAAGAATGTATAATCTTCCTACAGTTTTAGTTGAAATTATTCATGTATCCTTGATCTAATAAGAGCAACTGCAAAAGTGGTTAATTTCTAGGCCTTCCTAAGAATTTGGTATAATTAGCTTTGATGATCTTAGCTACGTTTTCATTATTTTCTGTGCTATATGCTAGATACAAAGTTAACTTGAATATTTCAGCCTCTCATTCATCTTACTATGTATAAGGCAGTATAAGGATGTACATGAGTTAATCAGACATATGCACCCTTCCTTTGAGGGGCTTAGGAAGCATGTAGGGAGCGTAAGACACACGCATGCTAAGTCACTTCGTTCGTGTCCGGCTATTTGTGACCATATGGACTGTCGCCCTCCAGGCTCCTCTGTCCATGAGATTCTCCAGGCAAAAATACTGAGGTGGGTTACCATGCCCTCCTCCAGTGGGTCTTCCCAACCCAGGATTGAAGCTGCATCTCTTACATCCCCTGCGTTGGCAGGCAGGTTCTTTAGCACTAGTGCCACCTGGGAAGCCCATAAGATAGGTAACCACAGACTTATTACATGGAGGAACTGTTACAGAGGCACAAAGTAAATGCTTTGTGATTTTAGAGAAGGAACACACTGTTTCTAGCTGGGAAAAAATGGGGAAATTTTAATTAAGGAGTCTTGAGCAAGGCTTTAAAGAATTGGTAGAGTTTCAACTGGCAGAGATGTAGGGCTCAGCCTATACTAAGACTTGAAGGAAAGCCTATATGGGCATACCCAAGAATGGAGAGGAACGTGGTCAAGCTGGTGGGTAAGGAGCCTTGAGGCAGGAGAGTGGGACAGCAGGCTGCATGGCAGACGTAGGACCGTGTTGAGCATCTTGAACACTGGGCTAAGGAGTCTGGTTAGTACGCTGTGGATAACTGTCAACAGTAGTTTGGGGGAATGATGAGACGAAAGCTGTGCTCTATTACGTCAATTTGTATTGGAGGCGTCATGGTTAGTCCCAGTTTGAAAGCTATTAAAATAGTTCCCAGAAGAGAAGCAGTGAGAACCTATGTTAGAATCGGGGCAGTTGGGTGGGTGAGAAACTGTAGAAATAGTAAATGCATTGGGATTTGTTGTCTGATTGGATGAGGGAATTGAGGGAGGAGTCAGACTGAAGTTAAATGACTTTGGATGGTGATGGCAGAAGATGAAATCATCAAGAAGGCCACTAGCAAAGCACCTGTAAGTGCATGCAGTCAGTGAAGATGTGTCTAATTAATGGAAGTTTGGATTTGGATATGTTGATTTCCATGTGCCTATGGAACTGTCCAAGTGGATGGCAGCCGTTAAAAACAAAGATGGAATTGCAAGCATCCTTATGACAGGGGATGCTGATGCTGTGAGAATGTTTCCAAGTGTGAGTGAGAAGGGTAAAAGGCCAGGATGGAGCTCAGAAAAGCCATGTTTGTGGGCTTGAAGGGAGATAAAAGAGGCTAATGGGATGCCAAGAGGAAAAGCTGGAAGAGAAGAAGGAAAAGCTAGGGTAAAGACAGGTGAGGAAGGAGAATTTGGACGGGCCAATAGGGTAGAGACCCTGAGATAATACTTGGAAAAGGTCGTTAGGATTGTCAATGAGACCGTTGTCAGTGGCCTTTGAGGGTCAGGGTCATTTGGGCAGTGGAAACGGAAGTCAGCCAGGGCCCTGAGAGGCGCCTGAGTGTAAACTGGAATTGGACTGTGGACATCAGAGGACAATGACTCGAGGTGATGAGGGGGCCAGTGGACACTCTTAAAACTGTATGAAAAGCTCAAGAGTGCTATGCATTGAGTGGCTGTCAGTAGAGAGGAAGAGACTGAAGCTCAGGGTAGGGAGCAGGAAGGTGGTTAGTGCTCCTGGAGCAGGAGGGAAAGGAGCTGGAGAAGGTGACCGTGTATCGGATTACCCAAGACAGTCTCAGTTGACATCTGTCATCCCGGTTCAGTGGTAGGATAGTATTTGGACAAATATTACAATTAGTTGGACGAGTAATGCCTGTTTTTATTCTAAAACAAAGTCCCCTTTTGAATAATAAATCATTTGACCATGACAAAGGTCATGGAAAAACATGTGACATGGAGGGGAAAAGATTAAATGAAGGCAAGAAGAAACTGCAATTGAAAGAAGAAAGTTGGAAGCTTGGAGGGAGTGTGATCGCATCTGAAATTGGTAGGTTCCTCTTTTTTAAAAAAGGGAAAAAACAACAGAGGAGGCTAGTTTCTTGGCTTAGAGTATATTGAGAGTGAGAGGTAAAGCTGGGAGGTGGAGGAAGAGGGGAAAGATTTGGAATGGATCTGAGCATGACCAGAGCCAATGGTGGTGAGGAGGACCTGACAAGTTGCTAAGAAGCCTTCACCTTAGCCTTGTGATATGACGAGTCTTCCCTGTATTTATACTTTTTCTCCAGCAATACTCAGAAAATTGGAAGTGGAGATGGTGTGAGTATCATTGAAACTGCCAGCTCCATATGGGTCCTGGGTTGAGGAGGAAGGCGAGTGAAACTAGTGTTGATGGACTGGGAGAAAGAGCTGGAGATGTGAGGGTAGAATGCGTAGTGGCTGGTTCAGCAAAAGCAAATGAAAGGGAGGATTGGAGTGTGGGGGAGGGTGTCCAGGGCTGGGTGGTGAAGGGCCTGGGGGACTTTTGCAGTAGCTCATCGTGATGGAGAAGTCGGTAGTGAGCAATGATGTGAACTCAGAGTGTGGCTGAACCTGAGGATGGTGAAATGACCCAAGCTTGAGGTCGAATTTCACTGCTCTTCAGGAACTATGAGGCCAGGGTGTCAAATCACACACACACATATGTTTTTAAAATTCTGGAATACATTTATTAAAGCCTTTCTGAGCTTTTAGTTCATAAAGTTGGAAGCATCTTAAAAGAGGGAAGTTATTCCTTCATTTAAAAGATGAGGAAGCTAAAATCTTTTAAAGGCTTTCTAGGAAAACTAAGACCCACCCCAGATCACAGGCATGCGTGTGGCAGAGTTTCTCTGGAAAGAATCAGAATCCCTGAATTTCAGATTAGTGTTGCCCTTCAGGGTAGAAGGAGCAAAAAAGTGTCCACTGAACAAAGTCTTAGGATGCTTCCTCTTAAGGAAGAAAGCTTGCTTATTGCTTGCTTATTGCTTCTAGAGCACCTGTGTTTGTGAGCACAGAAACCCACTGAGGAGGGCTGTTGAGTCATGTCCACAGTCTCTGACTTCTAACTGAAAGGCAGGTGATGGCGTCTCTGAGGAGGACCCATGGAAAGCACCCCTTCTTTCCTACCAATTAAAAAACAGATGAGAGCAGCAGATCGTCAAAAAATTTACTTCATTATTGATGAAGACTAGGCTGGAAGACACAGCTCAGTGGGAAGGCCAAAATGGTCTTATAAACTGTGTATACCCTAGGCTAGACTTCGGAACAGCCTACTGGATGGAAAGTTTGAGGCTGCAGAGCAGAAACACCCATTTCTGCCTTTCACTGTTCAGGCAAAGAGACGAGGCCAAATCTCTCATGCCCGATCTCTCTGATAGGAAAACCCCATCCATTTGTAGACTGAGAAACAGAGCCACGATGTCACAAGCCAACTAAATAAGTGGCTCCACCTCCGTGGAGAAAGCATGGTGTGGGGGAGAAGACAGGTGTGGATGGGGTTTATCCCCGCCCTGCCCCCTTGGGAAACCCTGTGGGTATCAGACAGGCATTTGTTCCCCTTGAAACCCCAGGTTATAGACCACTCATAACTTTCGTGTTTATGTTGGAGTTAAACTAGCTTCTGAGGAAGCAGGTGCATTTTTATGTTAACTAGAAGTGAGTGAAATGACTCAGAAGGTGTGAGCATAATCCTTAGTTAGTTGATTTCATAGCCATGCCAAGTTGTTCTCTCCTCCCTGTCTCAGGAATCTCCAGAAACTCACTGGTACCATCACAGAGACCACCTTTGATAACCTGCTTTGGAATTCAAAGTGGAAAGTTCTTTGTCCTCATAAAATGTTGAAGGGGCCTTTGATTGGACGTATGGCACTTGGAGTTTGTCCTGATTCTGTCACTGTTAGTGACCTTGCTGCTAAGTCACTTCAGTCGTGTCCGACTCTGTGCAACCCCATCCCTGGGATTCTCCAGGCAAGAACACTGGAGTGGGTTGCCATTTCCTTCTCCAATGCATGAAAGTGAAAAGTGAAAGTGAAGTTGCTCAGTTGTGTCTGATTCCTAGTGACCCCATGAACTGCAGCCTACCAGGCTCCTCCATCCGTGGGATTTTCCAGGCAAGAGTACTGGAGTGGGGTGCCATTGCCTTCTACTAATGAACTATTACATGCCTCAGCTTCCTCATCTGCAGCATGGGAGAGCACAATGCCTGTTCTGTCTCCCAGGTATTTGATGTGAAAGTGCTTTGCAAATAAATAGTGTAAGATATCAACATTACCGTGTGGGATAAAAGGTACATTCCGAAGTTTAAGAATTTTTTAAAAGTAAAGTGTTTCAAATAAAACAACTGAGATGACTGTTGAATTTTGGTGGGACCCTGCTTTAGGCACTGAAGGTGAATCATGGTGATTTTTCTACCTTTAGCCACGTCAGAGTGGATAACAGTTCTGGCCAAGTGTGATTAAAGCACTGCATTTATGACAAATGAAAAATTTGCCTTTTTATCTATTTCTCTTTTAACTGCTAAAAAGGTATTTTTTTTTACTGTAAAAGATAACATATATATATAACATTTTGAAATGTAAATCTCTAGTTCAATGAATTATTTAAAAAGTGAACATCCATGGAACTACCTCCCAGCTCAAGAAATAGGACAGTTTCATTCCCCACCCACCCCTGCACAGGAGTCTTTTTTCTTTGTTAGGTGCTTGGTTTTTCTTTTCAGGGAAGTTATAAACATTGACAGGTCCAAAATATGTGCTTCTTTGAGTGGAATTAGATCAAAAGTGTAATATTAGTGTTTTACTTGGTAGTTATTTCTTATAACTATGAACTTAGTGTTTTTGATAAGCCCTGAGTTTTCAGCCTTAAGGATCATAATCTTCAGGTTTAGAACCGTCAGATTTTTGTCCTTTGAATTGAACACAAAAAGTTGTAATCCTTTGGATGTGAGAAAACTTAACTTGCCTAGTTATTTTTTAAATATTCTGATCGTTCCTCCTTTGCCTGGTTTTAGAAATGAAATAACTAAGACTCCAGTATTGATGATGACTTGTACAGAAGTCAAAGGCCTTCTTGGAAATACTTGAACATTATCAAGGCAAACACCTTTCAGTTCAGGTACCATAGGCTAGATCTGAAGTGGCAAGAGTCAGTGAAAACAGCTTTATTGCATGAAAACAACCTGTATTTTCTTTCATTATAATCTAGTGTTCTAAGTACTGCCATCTTTTAAGGCTTAATTAATGAGTCAATAAAGCAGAAGATTTTGTGGTATCCAGAATAGGATTATGTTTTGTTTTTTATGTTTTTATGATTAAGACAGAAAATGATGGTAAACATGACAATAATTGAGAAAGTATCTTAGCTAATCAGATGTGTCTATAAAAACAGAAAAGCCATGAGTGTTTCAAAAATTGATAAAGAAAGGCTCATCTTTGGGGGCCAGTTTCTGTGGCTGTAGGATTGAGGTTTTGGGATTCAGCAGTTTGGTGGATTGAATGTACGTTAATCCGCCCCTCTTGAAGCACGGGTGCAGTGGTGGTGAACTGGAGATGGGACACACCAGCACACTTTTGGAGAGTGAAAATCAGACAGACCTGTGGCAACTGACTTAGTGTGGTGGAGAAAGCTGCTGCTGCTGCTGCTAAGTCACTTCAGTTGTGTCCGACTCTGTGCGACCCCATAGACGGTAGCCCACCAGGCTCCCCCGTCCCTGGGATTCTCAGGAGGTTGGGAATAGAAACTAGGAAGAAATGGCCAATTTATCCCCCAGAATTCCAGAAGTGCTCTAGAATTAGAGGCTTTGAAGCAGGGCATGGGACTGGAAATAAGGGCTTGATTGAAAATCTAAAAGGAACAAGACTCACAGTTCGCTTCTCCCACCCCATATAGCAAGAGAAAGTCCTGAATATTTTGTCTTTGGAGAAATCAAGGTAAATTAGCAGCTCTGGACTTAAGGATAACAGGGAGAAAAAAAGAGGGTAAGAGTGAAATGCTCAACTGAAAACAGAGTAATTTAATGAAATTGTGCATACCAAATGGTGAGACCTGGTATTCTTTTTTACTCATTCCCAATCCTAGGGTAACCAGGTAATCACCAACCTGGGCAGGATATTGAAGGACTCTTCTCTGGGCAAAATGAATGACCCCCCCCAAAAAAAAGAACCTACATATACTGATGTTTTCTCCCACAGTGAGAAAACTTACTACCCAGTCTTCCTATGGTGAGCCCACTACTGGTCAACCACTCTACTCCTTCTGTTTTATGAACATGGAACTTACAACTAGTTTTTTAAAGTGTGTGTGCACACTCAATTGTGTTTGGCTCTTTGCGACCACATGGACTATAGCCCCCCAAGCTCCTCTGTCAGTGGAATTTTCCAGGCAAGAATACTGGATTGGGTTGCCATTTAAAGTCAGTGAATATGAGACATTTGAAGAAACCATTCAGCAATGAAAAGGAACGAACCAGAACAAATGAGAAAAAAAAAAAATCATGGAGGAAACAAATGCAAAAATAAGAAAATGGAAATAATCAAAACCAATCCACCCATAACTAATGAAATAGGAAGAGGGCTATAAGGTAATAATTAGACAATAAGAGATAGGTCTTAATTAAAAATAAGATAGCAAAAGTCATTTGAAGGACCAGAAGAAAAAGTAGAAATAAAAGCAGAGATATAAAAAGAAGTAAAAAGTAGAGTTAGTCAGTTAATCACGTGTTATATTAACAAGAGTTCCAGAGAGACTACAAAAATAAAAAATTAAAATTAAAATAAGCAAAAATTTTTTAAAAAGAGAGATTATAGGGAAAAGTAAAAGAGAAGAAATTACCAAAGACATATTACAAACTATTTTCCCAGAACTGGAAGACATACATTTGTAGATTGAAAGAGTTCACAAGATAGCCAAGTGAATGAATGAAAAAAGATCCACACAGGGAGTGTGTATAGGACATAACATTGAAAATTTTTAGGATACTGATGAAAATGGGAATGAGCTAAATCCTGTCTGGGGTGGGGGGAAGAGATAACATACAAAAAAATCGGGAATTGGAATGGCAGCTAAGAAACAATGGATTCATTCTTTCAGAATTCTGAGGAAAATTATTTTCAATCTAGAATTTCAAACAAACTATCAAGTGGAAGATACAATGTGGACATTTTGTGCATGTGAAATGTCTCAAAAGTTTATTTTCTGTGCATCTTTTTTAGGAAGTTATGGATCAGTATAAAAATGTGGGTATCAATGAAGAAAGAATAATGTATAGTCTTCTGGAAACAGAGGCAAACACAGGAGAATTCTAGGATGACAGTGAAATTGCAAGGTGGCGGTAG
Source organism: Bubalus kerabau (assembly GCF_029407905.1). Taxonomy (NCBI): domain Eukaryota; kingdom Metazoa; phylum Chordata; class Mammalia; order Artiodactyla; family Bovidae; genus Bubalus; species Bubalus kerabau. The sequence continues at coordinate 15,486,248 of NC_073645.1, forward strand.
CGCAGCAGGCCTGCAGAGGCCAGTGCAGCTCAGAACAGCAGCCCGTGTCCCAGCGAAAACAGAAGCAAAACCCGCAGACGCTCTGGTGCATCTGACCGAGCGTGGGATAGTCCTCAGTGGGGCTTCCCATTTCCTATGGAGTATTTGGTATAAATTATTGATTCATAAGACCTATTAAGTGAGGGAAGTAAAGGGCAAGTATAAACTCCAGAAAAATTAAATGGTCTTACAAAAAGAAGCACATAGAGTGAGATTTATATTTACTTCGGGTGATGTCTCTGCTCCATGCAGCTCTTCGGGAACCCAGGTTCCTTCCACCTTGTGACTCCGCCATCCTCTAAGCCTTAGAGTCTAAGGCATTGTCCTCACCTGTGTGAGTGGTTAGCTCTTGATTGCAGCCTGTGTGCACTCCAGCGCACAGGAATGGGAAAGAGCAATGGTGGGCAAAGGTTTAAAGTTCAAGCCTGCATGTGGCAAGATCACTTTCCCTCATATTCCAGTGGCAAACATTCAATCACATGGCCACATCTAGGGAGAATATTCAGAATATTTCATAACTGGTAGCCCGTCAGAACATAGGTTCTAATATGGAGTGAGAACTGCTCTAAAAGCTCCCTCCTGTATCAGACGTTAGCATTTTGTTTGCTGGATAATGGGGACAGGAGAGGGTCCCTGGAAGGGCCTAAGAGAGCTCAGGTAGCACTCATTTACCAGTTGGTGTGGAAGTATTTAATAGTGACTGGTGCAGTGTACTGAGACACATGCCTTATTAACCCTGACCATTGGAAGGAATGATGCTAAAGCTGAAACTCCAGTACTTTGGCCACCTCATGCGAAGAGTTGACTCATTGGAAAAGACTCTGATGCTGGGAGGGATTGGGGGCAGGAGGAGAAGGGGACGACAGAGGATGAGATGGCTGGATGGTGTCACCGACTCAATGGACGTGAGTTTGAGTGAACTCTGGGAGTTGGTGATGGACAGGGAGGCCTGGTGTGCTGCGGTTCATGGGGTCGCAGAGTCCCACACGACTGAGCAACTGAACTGAACTGAACTGATACATACTACCAGAGAGGTTGGGAAAAATATTGACTTCACTCTATCATAGAAATCTGGGAGAGGATAAGCTAGTGTCTAATAAGACATTGGTTGCTGCTAAGTGGCTTCAGTTGTGTCAGTCTCTGTGCGACCCCATAGATGCCAGCCCACCAGGCTCCCGCATCCCTGGGATTCTCTAGCCAAGAATACTGGAGTGAGTTGCCATTTCCTTCTCCAATGCACAAGAGTGAAAAGTGAAAGTGAAGTCTCTCAGTCGTGGCCAACTCTTAGCGACCCCATGGACTGCAGCCTACCAGGCTCCTCCATCCATGGGATTTTCCAGGCAAGAGTACTGGAGTGGGGTGCCATTGCCTTCTCCTTGGTAATTTTATTAATTACTAAATGAAAGTCAAAAATACATCAAGAAATATCAGTATAAGCATGTTGTTTAGGAATATAAAATTAAGTATCAAAAGAGAAATAGTTCAATATTTTTAGAGTAGATTGCATTTGGCAAGTTAGTTTGGGGGTGAGTGGAGATGTAAGAGAGGTTACTGCTGTTTTCATTTTAAGTCTGGTAGTAATTTGCATGAGTTATATTGACAAAAATAAAACTAGTAAGAAAAAACAGTAATCCAGTGCTAATAATTACATTAGAGAATGATTTACATGGAATCTGGAGCTTTTACAAATATACGTTAAAAGTTAAGAAACATTGTTTCAAAGTTAGACTCCTCCCTCAGGACTGACTCCAGTCCTCTGGAATCACTGTGTCTCACAGTCATTTGAGGGAGCTTTAAAAAAGTTCAGATGACTCCCGCCTTCCTGAGACTCTGGCTTCTTTGGCTTTGGGTGGGCCCCAGGGGATTCGTAACTTTTCAAAGAACCCCAGATGCTTCTGATGTATAGGGAGGGCTGACTCCCAGCCAAGTAGTTTAAATACCCTTGCTTCTGCTGCTTAAATGTTTCTTCTTTTCTTCCTATCCTCTCTCACTGCTTCTGCTTCAGTCTGATCTTCTCTGTCTCTCAATTCTGAACCAGTGTGGTCTGTTTGGGGTCAGAAGAGTAGGAGAACAGAAAGAAGAGACATGGGAGAGGTCATTTGGATGACTGAATAGTGAGAATGGCTGTACAGAAAGCCAGTATTGTGTCCTTTTGTTTTGCAGAAACTAATTAAATTGATGGTCTTATCTTGCATTTCTGATGGAGTAATTTTAGAGCTCAAGTAAATTTGAACTTAATGACATTTTGTTATTTCTTTACATTTGGTATTGCCTCCGGTGGCTAAATTCACAGCATCCTCAGGTTGCCCTCAAGTTCTTTTATCTCCCCTAGGTTTGGCCCCTGATGGTCCCAGCTGTGGTTGACCAGATGTTCATCACTAGCATCTGGGATCACCAACAGTTCCTATAACGCTCTTGTTTTCTGTGAGGGAATTCTTAGAAGGAGATTAACAAGCAAGAGATGAAGGAATTTCAGAATGATGTAATTTCCCAAGGTTAGAGGTCTTGTTGAACTAGACTTTGATCACAAGAGATTTTGTATACCTTAAAGGAGAAATGTTTGTTGTGTGGATGAGAAAGTTTAGACCTCAGGGAAGAACTTCTTTTTAATCTAACTTTTGATTTTTTTAATTATCAATAATTACAGGCATAGTTACTTTCCTTTGTACCTTTCCCCAGCCCCATTCCCTGCCTCTGTAGATTCAGCTGCTCTTGTGAATCAGATGTCAGAGATCTGCTTGTGACCATTTCACATCAGGCCAGTGCCCCGCACCAAGTAGGGGAGGACTTGCCTCTCGCAGCATGTCCAGGGTATAAGGAGCTGTCCTGGCTGGTTTCTGAGCAAGTACTTTACATTTAATATATTTGTACGCTGGGGTCAGAGTGTGACCGTTAAGGTGAGGGATTGATTCAGCCCATCAATCAGTCTTATTCAGAGCTTGCCCACTTAGTGCAAGTCTGTTCTAGGTCAGTGCATCTCACACTTCACCATGCACACACACATTACTCTGGATGGCATTTCATTGCAGATTCCAGTTCAGTTGCTTTCAGGTGGGACCAGAGATTCTGCATTTCCATTAAGCTCTCAGGGGATGCTGTTGGTTCTCGGACGGCACTTAAAGAAACAAGGTTCTGGTTACCGGTTCTCAATTCTGATTGCTTTGTGGAATCACCTAGGGGCTTCTACGGCTTATCTCTATAGTGTTTCTGATACCATTGGTCTAGGGTGGGGCCCAGATATGACATATATATATACCGACTTCACTTTCACTTTTCACTTTCATGCACTGAAGAAGGAAATGGCAACCCACTCCGGTGTTCTTGCCTGGAGAACCCCAGGGACGGGGGAGCCTGGTGGGCTGCCGTCGCACAGAGTCGGACGCGACTGAAGTGACTTAGCAGTCACTTAGCAGCATGTATATATATCTATGTGTGTACATATATTTTAAACTTCCTGAATAACACTAACATGCAGATAGGATTAAGAACCACTGTTTGAAGCTCTGCGCACCTGCTGTGACTCACAGGTAAAGATCTTCATGTGTAGACTTTATAGCAATTTAGGAAGTATCCATAGCCTTTATGCATGAATACATCTACTTTGTGGGCTTCCCAGGTGGCACTAGGGTTAAAGACTTTGCCTGCCAGTATCCGAGATGCAAGAGATGTGGGTTTGATCCCTGGATCAGGAAGATCCCCTGGAGAAGGAAATGGCAACCTACCCCAGTATTCTTGCCTGGAAAATCCTATGGACAGAGGAGCCTGGTGGGCTACAGTCCATGGGGTTGCAGTGAGTCAGACATGACGAAGCGCACGTGCGCACACACGCGTGCACACACACACACACACACACACACACACACACACAGATGACTAAAGGTGGCTATCAGAGGGGACATGCCTAAGAAGAAAACAATAGCCTTTTCATTAAAACCCGTATGTCACCTAACAGGAAAAATATTTAAAGTGATGAACAAATACTAAGTTAGTGTCTCTTTTTTTTTTCTTCTTCCCAAAGGATCCTTCTGTCTTCTACATCCTTTCCCTAAGAAATTATGGGAAAATTATATTAGAAACTTTCTGATGCTTTGTTTTCTCTGGGGAAGGCTATCCATTTACTTCCTATGTATATGTTTTGTTGTTATTTAGTCATTAAATCATTCCAACTCTTTGCAACCCCATGGCCTGTAGCCTGCCGAGCTTCTCTGTTCATGTGATTTCCCAGGTAAGAATACTGGAGTGGGTTGCCATTTCCGATTCCAGGGGATCTTCCCGACCTAGGGATTGAAGCCACATCTCTTGCATTAGCAGGTGGATTCTTTACTACAAAACCACCTGGGAAGCCCATGTATATGTTTACCTATAAATATATGTATTTGCAAAGTTTCCACATAGCCAGAATTCTAGTCCTTATCCTTTGCCAAATACTTAGGAAAATTTAGAGTATTTCCTATACTTTGTCTTAACTTGTACTAAAACTTGAGTGACTTAACCATCCTGGTGAATAAACAGTTGTTATTCTCAGGATTTTCCAATGCTGATGGCAATGGATGACTTGATTTGCTCAAAAATCATAGGCCTTAGTTCAGCTCAGATGTTACTTGTTTTGTTATTCTTACAAGGATGATCCTAGAAGCAGATGACACAATTTTCTGTATATTAAAATTATGTAAATTACATTTTTTTTTGGAAACAACAGCATTAAAACCAGTGGATTAAAATTAAATATAATTGTGTGGCTAAGAAATTGGCAGTCCTCTCTTCCACCTCCCTACCATTCAGTCAAAAATAGGGTTTTGATTTTATTTCCTTAACATAAACTTGTCTGCTTCATAGGCTCTGCCTTGGGTCAGACCCTCCTTACTTCTTATTCGTGTTAATTTCTTCACTGGAACTCCCTGCACTCTTACTCCTCACAGTCGTTCTGCCAGAATCCTCATTTGCGGAGGTAAATCTATGGCTGAGGATAGAGTCTGAGGATGGAGTCCAGATCTCCAGGGTGTCTTGAGGGCTCTCTGACCTGGCCCTACCTTTTCTCCACCCTCATCACCTGTCACTTCCCTGGACAGTAGTTTTTCTCATTCCTTAGCTGAGCTCAAGGACAGAGGAGAAGATATCGGAGGTTTGAAGGAAGATATAGGTATGGAAGAGTAGTCTAGCATGGGGAAGAGTAGATGGCCCCAGGACAGGAACTGTGATCTCTGGGCAGCGTGACGGTCCCTGAGGTAGGTGATGACAGAAGTAAAGTGAGCCCGGCTGGCATTGGCTACAGAGGGGACAGGTGTGGGGAAGGTGGAACCTTGCATTTTGCATCCTGACTAGGCCATTCCACTTCTTGTCTCTTGCTTTTGCACATGGTAAGTCCTCCATCTAAAACAATTCCTTGTCTTTGCCTGGGAAAAAACGTCTCTTCCCTTAAAAAGTCCTGCTGGTAATTTTGTCCCCTGTCCAGGCATTATCCCTTTACCCCCGTGATATTTGGTCATCTTCCTCCATCCTGTCGCCACTGTCCCGTCATCCAGCCGCTACACTGCACCACCAGACCACAGCGAGCATCTGTTCACACATGTCTCTACTAGACTGTTGACTTAGGGCAAGGACGTGATCTTTGAATGTCCAGTTCATACCACAGGACCTGGCACGTAGTGGACACATACAATAAACGCTGGATGAATCCTTATGAGATTTCTCTGTAAAGTGTCGAGACTCTGTTCTTGCTGGATTGGAGGTTTGAAAGTAAATTCCACTTAGTAGCACATGACATGCATGATTGTGTTGCTTTAAGTTTTAGTCTGATCTACCCGTACCACATATCCAAGTTAACAGAACTTTCCAAATATACACATATATGTGCACGTGTGTATATATGTGTGCTGGGCTTCCCTGGTAGCTTAGTCAGTAAAGAATCCACCTGCAGTGCAGGAGACCGAAGTTTGATCCCTGGATCGGGAAGATCCCCTGGAGAAGGAAATGGCAACCCACTCCAGTATTCTTGCCTGGAAAGTCCCATGGATAGAGGAGCCTGGTGGGCTACAGTCCGTGGGGTCACAAGAGTTGAACACAACTTAATGACGAAACCGCTACATATATATATATATATATATATATATATATATATATATATATATATATATATATACATACACTTATCCACATGAAAATGGAGGGAAGTTAAAGAAAAATCAAAGAGTATAAATGTTAAATATCCGGATAACAGACATCATGGACTCCTGCACACAGTGCACGCGGTTTATCTGTTCTCTTTTGGGTGGGCCTCCTCCACTGGTAGGAAATAGGTTGAAACCTTAAGGGCTGGTATTAAACACATAGATAGTTTCAAGTTGTGTTGAAGGTATAAGACTCTAATTTTTAAAAGGTTTTCCCAATCATGTAGAAACATATGGAGATCTTAACTGCCAAAACAATTTCATGTCACTTACAAATGAATAAAACCCAGAGAGAAATTAAGGGATACTTTCTTTTGGAGGTTACAGTTTTACATTTTTCCTTAGGAGTGAGGGGACTTGGTTCTGTCATGATGCATCATTAAAGGGCTGTGGCGTCAGAGTCTCCCCAACTCTCTAAGCTTTAGTTTCCTCATGTATAAAATATGAGATTTAGTCTCAATTATTACCAAGGTCATTTTGAATCATCTGTGATTCTGGAAAGTTATAAAACACATCCTGTATCCATGGAGAGGAAAGTTGATTGGTGACTCCAAAAATAGACTTATTTTCTCCTTCATAACATTGATTCGCTCTCATTGAGGAAATCACTCTGTGTATATTGCCTTAATCAACCAATTTCTCGACTTTTTTTTTCTTATTGCCAGAAGCTCGAAAGTGAATGAGAGAGACTGTCTTAAGAAACACCAAACAAATAGCTCTTGCCTCTTATTTTAAATATAGAACTGAATTATTGTGCTCTTGTGCATTTCTGTTGTAGGTATTCAGAAGGCAGAAGGTGGTGATTTGGTAAATGTGGAAGCTGTTTTGCATCAGTTCTTGCTGTCTTTTGTGTTTGTGTGAGAACCCCATTCAAAACATGTCTTATTTCTTCTTCTCTGAAAATATACTTTCCTTCATTTTTTGCCTTTCTGGTGGCAACATGTCCACATCTATAAATACTTCCAGATTTTGTCAAAATCCTTAGGTAACAATTATTTTCCTCCATTAACATATAGTTAATCTAGTGAGGTATCGTTCCATTTTATTCCTCAGTCCCTTGATTTCTCAAATGCATTGCACCGCCAGCCTGTCCCTGTGTAGTGATGTCCTAAGGGGTCCTCCTCCAGTCGCTCTGAGGTTGCAAGGCCTGTGGCCACACCATACCCTTAGGCCTGTCCTCTCTGTAGCATTTTGACCTGGTCGGGCCGAGTATAGTGCTGGTAGGGAGAGTCTCCCTGTCTATCAGCATCTGTGCTGGATCCAGCCCTTTGAAGCAGAGAATCAGCTCATTAAATGAACATTTTAAATGCCTAGACAGGCTGCAGAAATTTCACTTTTGCTTTCCCTATTCTGTAAGACTGTGTGTCCAAAGTATCAGATCACTGACTAGCTGTGTGAGATAAGACAAGTCACTTACCCTCTCTGAGCCTCAGTTGCCTTCTCTGTGAAGTTTGTTTTTGATCTCTAAAATGACTTGGTCTTCAAAAGAAATATTTTTTCTTTCTTGCTTTGTCATATCCCTCTGACCCTGAACTGACTGACTGGCAGTCGGCAGTCTTAAACATCAGTAGGTGTCAGTGCTTTCTCATGGTACTTCCTCAAACCAGTATGTTTCTTTTTCCCACTACACAGGCATTTATGGAGGCTTTTACAAATCATTTATGACAATTTTAGTCATTTATTTTTCTATGCATATTGAGACCAGATGAACTCAACAACTCAATTTGTTTTGCCCATGTACTTGGATAATAGCATAAAAAATAAAGCATTGTTAATTTTGTACCAATAACAAACATTTTTATCCAGCAAACACTGATGTCTTTGTTAGTGAGAACTGAGTTAGTTAGATACTATTCACCTCAGCTGTGGGGCAATGTTAAGAGATCAGTCCTTTGATATTTATCCATATTCCTCATCACCAGTCAAGATCTTTGTTCTTATAAGTGTTTTTGAACTGTTGAAACTAAAAGCAATCTGTGGAAATGGGGTTAGAGAATGTTAAGCGACAGAATAAGTTTATTCATCCAAGAAGGGCTTACTCCATTCCTTCTAGCTAGTCTTTAGATTGGGATTGAATGAAAGAAAGATCCTTGACCCAAAGGAGTTTATTTTATAGCTGGGGAATACATATGATAATCAATAAGCATAGTACATATTTGTTGTATGATTTGTTATAAGATGGTCAGAGCTATAGAAAAATGAGAAAAATGAACAAGAAAAGGAGATGAACTGTGATGGGGAGTGGAGAGCTGGTTTGCAGTATGAATGCCATGGTCAGGAAAGGAGGCATGACGGACAGAAAGCCTCCTAGGATATCCATGCTGTAATCCCTGGAACCTGTAAATAGGTTATGTTCCATGGCAAAGGAACTTTCCAGCTTTAATTAAAGTTGTTGCTGCTGCTGCTAAGTCGCTTCAGTCGTGTCTGACTCTGTGTGACCCCATAGACGGCAGCCCACCAGGCTCCCCCGTCCCTGGGATTCTCCAGGCAAGAACACTGGAGTGGGTTGCCATTTCCTTCTCCAATGCATGAAAGTGAAAAGTGAAGTGAAGTCGCTCAGTCATGTCCGACTCTTAGCGACCCCATGGACTGCAGCCTACCAGGCTCCTCCGTCCATGGGATTTGCCAGGCAAGAATACTGGAGTGGGTTGCCATTGCTTTCTCCACAGGCCTTAAAATACAGAGATCACCTGGATAATCTGGGTGGCCCTTAAAAGTAGAGTGAGTGGTTTGAGTCACAGAGATGTGGCTGAGTTTGGAGCAATTCAAATGTGAAGGAGATACAGCCTGCCAGTGCTGGAGAGGGGCTGTGTGGAGAGTGAAAAAAAGGGGGAGAGCAGCCTTGAGGAGCAGCGACCAGTGAGGAAATGGGACCTCAGTCCTACAGCTGCAAGAACCTGAGTCTGGCCAGCAACCTGAATGAGCCTGGAAGCATACTAATACTGGAGTGGGTAGCCTATCCCTTCTCCAGTGGATCTTCCTGACCCAGGAATTGAACCAGGGTCTCCTGCATTGCAGGTGGATTCTTTACAAACTGAGCTATCAGGGAAGCTTATACTAATACCTAGAGCCTTCAAAAAGGAATGCAGCCCTGCTGATTCCTTGATTTTGGCCTTGTGAGACCCTGAGCAGGGGACCAGCAGAGCCGTGCTGTACCCAGACTTCAGACCTACAGAACTAGGAGGTTATAAATGGATGTTGTTTTAAGCCACTGATTCTGTAGTGATTGCTCCTAGCAGCAATAGAAAACTAGTGCAGGGACTGAGGAGGATAGCCACAGGTATCAGGGAAAGAGAATTCCAGCAGAGAGAAGAGGAGAGCCAAGTCCCCGAGTGAAACCCATCTGGAGGGTTAGAGGGACAGCAAGTGGCCAGCGTGGCTGGAGTGGAGAAAGCAAGGGATGCCGAGGAGGAGGTCAGAAAGGCAACTGGGGTGGATGGTGGAGACTATCAGGGGCTTTGGCTTTTATTCCCAATGACCTAGGGAGTCCTTGGAGCATTTTGATCAGAAAGTAATGTGTCAACTTAATTTTTAAAAGGATCATGTTGACTGCTCTGAAAATGAACTGTAGGAGAGAAGCTGGAGACCAATTAGGAAGTGACAGCAACAATTCTGATGCAAGGTGGCCGTGGCTTCACCCGGCGGTAGTGGAGGTAATGAGAGGTGGCCAGATTCTAGATATATTTTGAAGGTAAAGTCTACTCTTCTGTGAATTAGATGCGGGATATGAGAGAGAGAAGAGTCAGGGATGCTTCTCCCATTTGGGACCTGAACAACTGGAAAGATGCAGTTGCAGTCAACCAAGATGTAGAAAGCTGTAGGTGGAGGAGATTTGTGATGGGGGAGAATTGGAATTCAGTTTGAACATAGCGACTGTGTCTGTTAGATAGCCATTTGGAGAGGCAGAGCAGTGGCGCCCAAACATGTCCAAATCCTAATCTCCAGATCCTGTGAACATGCCACCTTGGGTAGCAAGAGGGACTTTGCAGATGTGATTAAATTAAGGACCTAGAGGTGGAGAGATTATCCTTGATTATCCAATGGGCCCAGCCTAATCACATGAGTCCTTAAAAGTGGAGAACCTTTCCTTTGGTGGCCAGAGGGAGATGTGACTCTGGAAGGATCAGATTGTCAGAGAGATTCAGTGTGGCTGGCTTTGAAGACAGGAAGGGGGCAGTGGGCCAGGGAATGTAGGTGGCCTCTAGAAACCGGAAAAATCAAATGAATCTTCCCTAAGAGTCTTGAGAAAGAAACACAGCCCTGCCAACATCTGATTTTACCCCAGTGAAACTCATATCTGACCTGCAGACCCATCAGAAAATACTTGTGTTGTCCTAAGGCTAGATTTGTGACAGTTAGTTACAACAGCTGTAGAAAACTAATACACAGAGGATGCAGTTGGACCTGAGTCTGGAGAGGAGGGGAGGGAGGCCTGGAAGTGTGTAGATGGTATTTAAAGGCCTGGGGATGAAGGAGGTCACCAACAGAATGTCCTCTTTGCTTCTCTCTCTCTGCTCAAAGCATTGAACCCTTGGCATTCCCCATCAATGAGGAAGAAGGAAACAGCAGAGCCCACGGAGAATGATCAGCCAAGGAGATGGGGGCAGACAAAGACAGGGTGGTGTCCTGGAGGGCAAGTGAAGAAAGCATGTGAAGGAAGAGGGAGGGAGTGATTGTGAGAGATGCAGCTGATGGATTACATAAGATGAAGAGTGAGGTGATGCTAATGAAGATTTCCTGAAAAGGGGAGCAGAGAAAAGGGGTGGCAGCTGTCAGGAAAAGTGGCATCAAGAGAACTTTCTTTGGAGAAATGTCTGTTTAGTTCTTTGGCCCATTTTTTGATTGGGTCATTTATTTTTCTGGAGTTGAGCTGTAGGAGTTGCTTGTATATTCTCGAGATTAGTTGTTTGTCAGTTGCTTCATTTGCTATTATCTTCTCCCATTCTGAAGGCTGTCTTTTCACCTTGCTAATAGTTTCCTTTGATGTGCAGAAGCTTTTAAGGTTAATTAGGTCCCATTTGTTTATTTTTGCTTTTATTTCCAATATTCTGGGAGGTGGGTCACAGAGGATCCTGCTGTGATGTATGTCAGAGAGTGTTTTGCCTATGTTCTCCTCTAGGAATTTTATAGTTTCTGGTCTTACGTTTAGATCTTTAATCCATTTTGAGTTTATTTTTGTGTATGGTGTTAGAAAGTGTTCTAGTTTCATTCTTTTACAAGTGGTTGACCAGATTTCCCAGCACCACTTGTTAAAGAGATTGTCTTTAATCCGTTGTATATTCTTGCCTCCTTTGTCAAAGATAAGGTGTCCATATGTGCGTGGATTTATCTCTGGGCTTTCTATTTTGTTCCATTGATCTATATTTCTGTCTTTGTGCCAGTACCATACTGTCTTGATAACTGTGGCTTTGTAGTAGAGCCTGAAGTCAGGTAGGTTGATTCCTCCAGTTCCATTCTTCTTTCTCAAGATCGCTTTGGCTATTCGAGGTTTTTTGTATTTCCATACAAACTGTGAAATTAAGAAGACATACAGATGGCTAACAAACACACGAAAAGATGCTCAACATCACTCATTATCAGAGAAATGCAAATCAAAACCACTATGAGGTACCATTTCATACCAGTCAGAATGGCTGCGATCCAAAAGTCTACAAGTAATAAATGCTGGAGAGGGTGTGGAGAAAAGGGAACCCTCTTACACTGTTGGTGGGAATGCAAACTAGTACAGCCACTATGGAGAACAGTGTGGAGATTCCTTGAAGAACTGGAAATAGAACTTCCTTATGATCCAGCAATCCCACTGCTGGGCATACACACTGAGGAAACCAGAAGGGAAAGAGACACGTGTACCCCAATGTTCATCGCAGCACTGTTTATAATAGCCAGGACATGGAAGCAACCTAGATGTCCATCAGCAGATGAATGGATAAGAAAGCTATGGTACATATACACAATGGAGTATTACTCAGCCATTAAAAAGAATACATTTGAATCAGTTCTAATGAGGTGGATGAAACTGGAGCCTATTATACAGAGTGAAGTAAGCCAGAAAGAAAAACACCAATACAGTATACTAACGCATATATATGGAATTTAGAAAGATGGTAACAATAACCCTGTGTACGAGACAGCAAAAGAGACACTGATGTATAGAACAGTCTTATGGACTCTGTGGGAGAGGGAGAGGGTGGGAAGATTTGGGAGAATGGCATTGAAACATGTAAAATATAATGTATGAAACGAGTTGCCAGTCCAGGTTCGATGCACGATACTGGATGCTTGGGGCTGGTGCACTGGGACGACCCAGAGGGATGGTATGGGGAGGGAGGAGGGTTCAGGATGGGGAACACATGTATACCTGTGGCAGATTCATTTTGATATTTGGCAAAACTAATACAATTATGTAAAGTTTAAAAATAAAATAAAATTTAAAAAAACAGAGAACTTTCTTTGCTTGTATTTTTTTAGAGGTAGTGTTAAGGGCATGTTTGTATGCTGGTGGGAGCTAAGAATTCCTGAGGAAATGTCCTTGGGTGGGCAGTAAGGATGCTGTGTTTGTAGGGCATGAGTTGATATCTACTTTGGTAGGAGATTGGTGAGTTGCAAGTGGAGGGTGGGTGAATGCGGTGCGAGTGTGTGGACCTTCTCTTCTGATGCTCCCATCTTCTTAGTGGAATAAGAAAGCAGATGAGAATGAGGATGGAGAAGGTGGTTTGGGGGATTTAACAAGCCAGGGATATGTAGTAGGATTACTTGGAAGCATTAAAAGCCCATAAGAAATTTATAATCATGAATTGAAAGGAGTAAATGACTCCATAAACCTTTGAGAAAAATGCCACCTAATACTAGATACCATCTCTCTTTTTTTTTTTGAAGCCAAAAATTAAAGGACAACATAAAGTACAATTATGCAAGAAAAGCCCAATATTATTTTCTTATCATTTCTATCGCTTTCTAGAAGATAACTTGCCTTATAGGGTTATTAAATTGTTGAACATAAATCATATTTTACTAAATCAGATTTAAGTGAGTCTTAAGCTGGGTTCCTCTAAGTAACAAAACCTGGACAAGGCTTTATGGGACAATTAATTTATATTGAGTAGTAATACCAAAGAAAAGGATTGGCCCCTGGAAAGAGTTAATAGGAAAGAAAGGAAACTGGAGGCAAGATTTGTTCAGTAACTTGGTGACCACTATGGATAGCTGGGGCTTGGTCCCACAGGTGACCCTCCAGGAACATGCCTTAGAATTGTCCGATGGCAGGGGTGGTTCATTCATTTTTTCATCCACTTGCTAGCATCCTCCGTTGATCATGGATTGCTTCATGGAGTCTGAAGTCCATCACAGGACTCCCTGTGTGTCAGAAAGCTCAGTGGGTTCCTGCAGGTGACGGGAGGGTAGCTTGACAACAGGATCCCAGCACCAGGTGGAAGGAGTCTGTACTTGTTGAATACATGGTTTTCATAACTCATCTTCTTGTTCACTTTTTCCATGCCGTGTGGCTCATCTCACGCAGTTAAGCTACTACTAAGTGAGGAGCTGCTGAGGCCTTGGGGGTTCACTGATGGAGGAGACCCAGCCCCTCCCTCAAGTCTCCCAGTTCCCCGAGGAGCCTCCCCAATTCTTTTTATTCTTGGCATGACGTTGTGGTCCGCTGGAATCCTTCTTAAACAAGAGAGTAACATGCTGTGGTTTCTCTGTTAGAAGCAAACGGGGAGTCATTATTGGCAGTGCTCTGGTCGTCTGATAGACTGACAGACCCACCCCAAACTTGATGTAAAACAAGCATCTGTTGCCTCTCGTGGTTTCTGTGGGTCAGGAATTTTGATTCTGGTTGGCTGTGTGGCCTGTCTCCATTCCATTCAGGATCAGGACAGAAGGCTTAGAGGCTGGGGTGGCATCATCTTAAGGCTTGCTCACTTTCTGGTGCCTGGTCTGAGACACCTGGGCTCCTCAGATGCATCCTTCTCTCTGTGTGACCTCTCCATGTGGATTCTCCAGCATGGAGGCATCAAAGGACCCAGACTTGTTATGTGGCCCCCCGGGGCTCCCAAGGAGCCTGGCTCAAGAGAGGAGGGGCCAGAGGAAAGCTGTGTCACCTTGTATAACCAGTCTTGGAAGTCACATAGAATCACTTGTACCTGGTCACAGGCCTGCCCAGATTCAAGAGGAGGGTTCACAGTCATAATGCATGATGGAGGCATGTCCGCACCACCCTGCAAGGAGCCCTGTCGGGTGGAAGGTATATGCTAGTGTGGCCATGTTTGGAAAATAAAATCTCACGGGCAGTGTTACCCTTGCAGTGACCGCTGATGTTGACTGAGGGCTCACTGTGCTCCAGGCATTGTGTTAAGTGCTGGGTGTGTTACAGTATTTACCTTCTAGCAGGTGGAATTTGTAAGGTGACCCCGCCTTCTTATAATTTTGTTTATTTTTGGTCTTCATTGCTACGCACAGGCGTTCTCTAGCTGTGGATAGCGGGGGCTACCCCCTAGTTGTGGAGCACAGGCTTCTCCTCGCAGAGGCTTCTCTCGTTTCAGAGCACGGGCTCCAGGTGAGCAGGCTTTGGTAGCCGCGGCTCGTGGGCTCTAGAGCACGGGCTCAGTACTTGTGGCGCGCAGACTTGGTTGCTCCACAGCATGTGGATTCTTCCCGAACCCGTGTGCCTCGCATTGGCAGGCAGAGTTTTACCACTGGACCACCAGGGAAGTCCCTTTGCCCCCTTTTTACAAGGAAACAGGGAGACTCAGTGAGCTTACATGGCTGGTGTAAGCTCACAGAGGAGTTCTGAATTCAGTGATGAAAGGGCTGATGGTGGAGAGGAGGAGGTGGGGGCCTTGCTTCCAGAGGGAAACAGAACCACGGGTCCCTTTCTGACTCCTTCAGCAGCTCCTGGCAGTTTCCCCTTATTCCCTCCCTCTTCTTCCCTCCAGTATATTTCCAGAATATTTCCGTTTTATTCAATTAAATTTCAGTGATGTTGTCCTGTACTATTTTTCACTATTGTGCACAGAGATCATTTCAGTTATGCCTTGAGTCTGTGGATTGATCAGGAAACACAAGTATTACAAAAAGACACCTGAATTTATTTTAGAAAACTTTCTAGATAATAAACTATTGGTATGTTGGAAACTTCTGTATATAAAAAGGACACATTTCCTTATACTGTTGAGTCTCAAGCTTTTTTCGCACCAGGGTCAGTGATTTTCAAAGGGGATTCCCTGTCCTTCTAGCGAGGGCACTAGTCCTTTGTAAATGCTCTCCTCCCTCCCCTGCTCCCGTCCGCCCCTGAGAATGGCAGGCCTGTCACAGGAAGGCAGTGGCTCTGAATCCTGTTCATTTGAAACCTCATTAATGAGCATCTCATAGACACTGTCTCTCGCTGTGTGTTTCATGAATGAATTCCATATGTGTAAAACCTCCCAACTGCTGATTCGATGAGTCTGGTTTTCTTCTGCATCTAAGCATCCAGTTTTTAGAAGTTATTAATAGAAACATATTTCTATCTTTGGGCACCTAGGTGCCTAAAAGAAAGAGACGATAATTTGTTGTTTTGGCCTCACAGTGCCAATCTAAATATCTTTGGAGGGAGTAGAAACATACTCTTTGTTGAATTCATATTGCCATTTAGAAAAGTTCTTCAGGTTCTTCTCAAGATGACCCATTCATTCATTCAAAAAATATTGATGGTCTAGTAAGTGCCAGACACTGGGGGACGCTGCAGCAGTGAAAAAAACAGACAAAAATCATCTGCCCTCATGGGGCTTACTTTCTAATGGGTGCAGACAGTTAGTAAATACTGAACATGTATAATTTGTCAGATGGTAAGAAATGCTGCAGAGGAAAATCAATCCAGAGAAGGGAAATGGAAGTGTTAGATTATGTCACTCAACACAGCTGTGTTCCCAGGACTTCCCACCTTCTCCAAGTGGATGCCAGCATCCTTACAGTGGCCCAGAAGGCTCTGCCAGACCTGTCCCTCATCTCCCTGACCTCAGACCCTCTCAGTTCTCGGCCACACTCATCTCCTTGCTCTTCCTCGCGCATCGGCTTTGTTCTTGCTCATTCATTTCTCTCTGTGTGACCACCTTCCTCCTGTGACCAGGAGACTAAGTCTTTATTTCTTTGCCCAGATGTCACCTTCTCAGTGGTGCCTTTGCAACTTACCATCTTATTTTAAGTTCCAGTCGTTATCCACTGCTAGCCTTTCCTCTCCAGGAGATCATAGCCAAGCAGAGGAGGTAACCGGCTGCCACCAGTTGGGCACAACCTTTGGCAGAGCAGCATCACCAGCTTTCTCACTGAAGAGCCGTCTGGGTCCTTCAGTGTCATTGGGAGAGTCTCTGCAGAGGCCCTGCCTGTGGTAGCATCATGGGAATCTCCCCAGCCTCTTCAGGAGCATGATCTAACCTGAGCTTCATTGGTGGGAATTGCCAGGATGGCATTTGCCTTGGTCACACTGGGGGATGGTATGTCTTATGGGTTGGATGTGGTCCAGGGCCCTCTTTCAGACGGATTGTTTCTGCCCCATGATTTTTGACTTGGTATGTATGGTATGTTTAGTCTGCTGCTTCTCCTTAGCAAAGCCATTCTTGTTTTCTTTCTCTGGAAGAGATTTCTCTCTTTCATTGCCCTCTGAGACTACCTCATCTGAGTTCTCTCAACTTTCAGTTTCACTGACTATGCTGACCTTTCATGTATTTCTTGCTTTTGTTCAGAAACCGAAACTGCATCTCATACATAGCTGGTCTGTATCTGCCTCATTCCCGTCTTATTAAAAACTTCGCTTTATTTCCTCCTGTCTCCACCACTTCCTGGCCTTATAGCATTAAAAGGAACATGCCTGCTTCCACAGGCAGAGTTCCAGAGTCTGTGATTTTCATGACATAATAAATAAAATTTAAAATGAAGTCATCACAGGTGGGGTCCTCTGGGAAGCCAATCACAAAGTGGAGTTGAACACTCAGGATGTTTATCAGCCCTTTGAAGGATGGGAAAGAAACAAGAAGGCAGGCCCAGCGGCAGCCTCAGCAGCCCCCCGAGGAGCGATGGGGCTAAAGTGGCCCTTCAGAGTTGGCTTGACTTGGGCTGAGATGAACAGGTCTTTTCAGCCCTCAGTCAGTGCATAATGACGACCTTGGGAAAGCGCATCGCCTTGGGGAGGAGGATCTCTGTAGCTGAGGCCGTCCCCACGGCGGCCACAGGGACCTCACTGATGGCATCCGGGCAATGCTGCCTTCTTCCTCCTCATTTATGGAGCTAGGCTCCAAGACAGGATACAGTGGCTCAGTGAAGAGGCACCCTCATCATCAGTTTCAGTTGGATGCTTTCATCATTGAAAGCAAAGGATGCTAGAGCCTGAAGAGGCACTCGAGATCCTCTGTCCAGTCCTGGTGTTTTAACTGGTAGAGAAATGGAGTCACAAGGGAGAGGAAATCCCAGTCTGGCTTCCCTAGAAACAGACTCCAAGACAAGGACTTGAGAGTAAGCGGTTTATCTGAGAGGTTCTCCCAGGAATGTCAGCAGGGAAGTGGGCAAGTGGGACAGGGCAGAGAAGAAGCCTTCAATAAAGCTGAGTTTTGAGAGAATAACTGCCGTGGGTACCTGGAGCTCAGTCCCTCGAGGGAACTTGGGGAATTGTCCTCCCCAGAGACCAAGGGAGCGGGGAGATTTGCCCTTGACTAAAGGCTGTTTCCTGGAGGCCCTAGCTGCCCTGCATACACAGCTCACTCCCTGAGCTGGCCCAGCCTGCACCCAGAACCCTGGTTCAAGCACAGGCTCCCAGAAGGCAGCCTGGAGAGTGGAGAGGGGAGCCTCACGGACCAGGAAGGATGGGGACAACGATGCTGTCTTCCACAGGGCATCACCCCAGGTGTGACCAGAACTCAGGGGTCCTACCTACCAGCCAGTCCCTTGACACTGAGTAGTGGACATCTGCCTACACTGTGCCCACACCCATTCTGGGTAGTTTGGTGAGGAGGGTGAGGCTGTGAAAAGTGCAAGGAAGGTAGTTCCTCTTTTTGAGAAGGGCTAAACACGCATGTGTCTGCAAGAGGGACCATCTCCCTTGTACTTTTCACAGCCTCACCCTCCTCACCAGACTGCCCAGAATAGGAAGATGACAGGGCACTGAGAGCTGTGCCCTGCATGTGTCCGTGCCAAGCGTGGTGCTGCTCTGAAGGGGGCTTTGTGTTCTGTTTTGTTTGGGGGAGGTTGCGTCTGGAACAGTGTCTCAGGGAAGGTTTGAACAGGAATTAACATGAACTGAGAGGCCAAATAGCACACTGGTTAAGAGCCGGGGGGCCCTTGAGGTGGGCCATCTAGTTTTTCGAACTGCTTCCATCACTCCGTGGCATTGGACAGTGGGCTCCTCACAGTAGGGCCGTAGTAGAATCCGAGTCACACAGGCGTTGAGCACAGTCGGTGAAGGAGTTGATGTGAAAACATCTAACTGAGAGCCAGCCATATAGAAAGAATTTGGTGAACATGAGCTGTGGTCTCAATGATAGTTGACAAAGGAGGGTGGAAAGGCAAGGTCGTGTGGGAGTATGATTAGGGCATGAGATTCTAGAAGCAAGAGGAGAAATGCTGTTAAGTGAACCTTCTGGGATGTTGGGGAAGTGATGGGGAAAGCTTTCTGAAGTCGAGAAGGGCCGCCCACTCAGACCGAGTTCTCATGGGAGCCTCAGTCCCATCAAAGCAAAAGTTTAAGGGGAAACCCAATATGTAAAAAATATAAACAGAGCTGCTTGTTTGAAGGTGGAGTGGGGAACTGGGGTCCTATCTCTTCCCCTTCTCCCTCTACCCACAGCCCCTGAGGGAATTCTGAGAAACCCCAAAGCTGCAAGAACAAAAACAATTTCTACAGAAAGAATTTTAAAAGCTACTGTAACACCTCATTTGTTCTGTATTGAGTTTGTTTTCTAGAAAAATATTTTTTTAGAAATTCATCTTGGATGAAATTTTGCTTAAGTGTGTTACTTTTTTGCCTTCTTAACAAGGCTGAATGAAAACCTTTTAATCTGTTCTTGATGACTTCTGATTATAGTAATGAACATTTAGTTACGGGTCTGTGCTTTAATGTGGTGATTTCCAACCTCAGAGGTTCTAAAGAGTTAGGATTGTTTACTTGTGCTGTGCTTTTCAAATTGTTAAAAGAAGCAGTATGGCATCAGGGGAAGGTCCTGGACTTGGAAGCTAGGCTGTCCAAGTTTGCCTTCCAGCCTTGCATCTTCTTAGCCTTGTGACCTTGGACAAGTACTTAACGTCTCTTTGCCTCAATTTCTTCTTATGTAAATTAGGAATAATAATCATACTCCAGAGGGTTATTGTGAGAAATACACAAGTTCTGTATGTTCATGGCTTAGAATAGTGCCTGCATATAAAAATTATCATTCAAATTATCATACATATTATATTATTGTTAATATATCTGTTTTTATAATTCTTCTGTCTTCTCTATTGATGTAGCAGAGTGGTTTAACCTAAGGGCTTGGAAGTGGAATAATTCTCGTGACTCAGTTTATTCATCTGAAAAATGGGGCTAATAATACAAAGTAGCTCACAGAATTTTTGTGAAGATTAAACAGGGTGAAATTGGGGAGGCCTTAGCACAGTGTGCCCCTTGTTCCACAGTCGTCATTACTATGAATTATCAAGACTAGACGAGGGACACTGCAGCTGTAATGTAATTAGAGCCACAAGTTTTTACTGTATTGACCCCTTAGAAAGAAGTCTGTAGAAAGTGCCTTCTTGTTACTTAACTGTTTTTCAGTTAGTAGAATTGTTATATTAAGTAACAATGATCTTAAGTAATAAACATTCAATGTGTTTCTTAATATTGGAACAAGGGGTGGATGGGTGGAAGAATTAACTGTTTATGCTATAGAATATGATGCTTATTCATGAATAAGCCTCTGACTCATTACTTTTAGATGTATTTATGATGAAAGAGTTTGTGTTTGGTTTAGTTAAAAGGTTGACATGATTAGTACTCATAAAAGGGGATATTTTTAAAGGAAGATAAACAGTAAAGAAATGTGTTGGTGGAAATGACTAGAAGCAACTCAACATTAGGCATCAAATTTTCTGATACAGAAGAGAGGTGATATGAAAAGCAGGTAAACAAATAAAGAGTGATTTTGCAGCCCTGGTGATTGTGGGATGTTCACCTACCACGCACCAGCATACACCTTGGTACTAACATTTTAAGGGCTAATTTAGGTTTCTGGGCTTCCCTGGTGGCTTAGACAATAACGAGTCTGCTTGTAGTGCCGGAGACCCAAGTTCGGTCCCCTGGGTCCCTGGAGAAGGGAATGGCCTCCCACTGCAGTATTCTTGCTTGGAGAATCCTACGGACAGAGGAGCCTGGTGGGCTATAGTCCACGGGGTCGCAAAGAGTCAGACACAACTGAGCAACTAACACTTAGATCTCGCAACCATGGCACTATCAAGACTAACCCATGCATGAGGATTTTGTATAGCCAAGGTTCTATTGCATATTAAAGTGTTAAGAAAAAAATACCCAACACTTGGGAATGAGGCACAAAGGTGAAGATTGCATGTCCTTTCAGTGTTCTGAAGCATTAGCGGACATACCCAGTCACAGATCACATGATTCTCTAGCGAACTGTATCTTTGTTGAACTTATTAATTTACTATTGATCAGGACCCAAATTCTGTGAAGTTACATGTTCATTGTAGATCGATAACTTGCAAACAGTTTATGTCTGATAATGAAAATAAACCTGAGATTTTGCAGTTTTATTGACCTATAGCATATTAATCCAGAGAAGGCAATGGCACCCCACTCCAGTACTCTTGCCTGGAGAATCACATGGATGGAGGAGCCTGGTAGGCTGTAGTCCATGGGGTCGCTAAGAGTCGGACACGACTGAGCGTCATCACTTTCACTTTTCACTTTCATGCATTGGAGAAGGAAATGACAACCCACTCCAGTGTTCTTGCCTGGAGAATCCCAGGGACGGGGGAGCCTGGTGGGCTGCCATCTATGGGGTCACACAGAGTCGGACACGACTGAAGTGACTTAGCAGCAACAGCAGCATATTAACCAGTTACACAGACACATACACACACGCATACATATATAAAAACAATATTCTTTCAGTATTCTCTTTCATTGACTATATATACTTAAGGCTTTGCTATACTCCACTCAACTGGATGTGTCATCCTGCTGTTTTAATGATTTAAATAAATTTTTGACACATGCTCAATTTATATTTTTATGAGTGATGTTTTAACTCCTTGACAGTATATCCTAACAAACTAGCTGTTAATGGTTTTACTTTCTGTTTTCCTGCTTTGTCTAACAGTTTTGTTTGTTATAAGTTCAAAATTGATACATGTTTTACAGCTCTTTTATTCTTTTGATGTTGACATTCTGTGAAGAGCAAAACCAAGTGTAGGTAGTCAAAAGCTTTAAACCTGATTTTTTTTAGGCTGTGTAGTTGTGAACCTAATGATTTCAGTAAGACCCCCATTTCTGAAATGTGTTATGTCAGTGTAAGCTAATGTAACACTTTCATAACAATTTTCATAATGTGATGGTGCAACTAGTTGCTGTTTTTGAAGTTGCTTGAGTTTATGGAACATGACATAAAAAATTGTAGAAATGTTCCACTTAGTGTAACTAGAACTACAAATTAGGTTGTGATAAAATTTAGAGAACATGTTTTTTAATAGTTATTGGGTTTTATACCCAAATTTTTAAAAGTATATTTCTCTCCATTCTTTACCCCTCATAAAATATTGTGGCAAATCTTGCGTTAGAGAAGTGAGCTATTTGTTAGGGATGGGATGTCTTAGACAGGATCCCAGAGTTGGATAATAGATTGCACTTATGACTTCCCTGGTGGCTCAGATGGTAAAGACTCTGCCTGTAATGCAGAAGACCTGAGTTCAGTCCCTCTGTTGGGAAGATCCCCTGGGGCAGGGCATGGCAACCCACTCCAGTATTCTTGCCTGGAGGATCCCCATGGACAGAGGAGCCTGGCGGGCTACAGTCCATGGGGTCACAAAGAGTCAGCCATGACTTGAAGGTCACCTGAGTCATTAAAGTTATGTGATTGTGAGGTTTTCATAAAACATTTTAATTAATATTAAATTTAATTTGAATTTAAATTGAATATTTAATATTCAGCTCCTCTAGAAGGTAAGCTCCATAAAGACAAGGCCATGTCTGCCTAATTCACCTATGTTTTCCAGGCACCTGGCACCCTATGCCTTGTACAGGGTAGCCTGCAGCAAAGTGTTTATGGGGTGACTTAATGACCACATGGAGAAGGCAATGGCAACCCACTCCAGTAGTCTTGCCTGGAAAATCCCATGGACAGAGGAGCCTGGTAGGCTGCAGTCCATGGGATTGCAAAGAGTCGGACACGACTAAGCGACTTCACTTTCACTTTTCACTTTCATGCATTGGAGAAGGAAATGGCAACCCACTCCAGTGTTCTTGCCTGGAGAATCCCAGGGACGGGGGAGCCTGGTGGGCTGCCGTCTATGGGGTCGCACAGAGTCGGACACGACTGAAGCGACTTAGCAGTAGTAGTAGTAATGACCACATGCTCACTTTCACTCCATTACAAAATAAGGACTGTGTTTAGACCTTGATAATAGATGATTTCAAATGCTGCAAATGCTGATTGCATTTCATCCAGGGCGTTACCAACCTAGGAGAACCACAGAGACATGGCATAATCCTTGACGTTCTTTTTTTAGTTGTCTGTGTCAAACTCTTATTTTCTTCAGGGTTTTGTTTTTGTTTTAAACCGGCCTGTTTGTAAATTACCAAAATGGAGAATAAACTGGTATGAAACAGTGGAGCAGTTACTGTCGAGGCAAACCTTTGGCTCTCAGGAGTTTTGGAAGATGACAGGCATGAGAACACAGAAAATGCTGAGAGCGCTCAGAGAACAAAACCAACTGCTTGTACATAGCGAAAGCTCCAGCACCCCCAATTCATTGTTGCTCCCTTCTTTTTCTCTCTCATCCTTAAATCCCTTTCCCTTTTAACTGCCTCAGTTTCTTTTTCCGAAAATGAGTCCTTTCGGTGTCCCTTTGGTACTATGTAGGTCTCCAAGTTCAAGAAAGGTAATAAACTGCCTTTATCTGGGCACAATGTGAGGCTTTCTTTGCTGTTCAAGTTTTAGCTTCTTTTTCATAAAATGCCAAAAAATGAAGAAATTTTTAAAAATTCAGAGTATGTAGCTGTATTTATATTGAATATATCTATCTAAATTATCTAATAAATTTATAATTTTTATCTATATAAACAACTTTTTAAACAGGGTTAGGACCCTAATCCTTCTAGTTCAGTGAGATCACATCTGTAAATATAATCGTTTTTAAAGCATCTATATATTTCTGTCTCTCATTAGAGTCACTGCATTGGTCAAATTCTTGATTTCTTTGATTCTCCATGTCATCCATGTTTGAGCAGAGTTGCTCCCAAATATTTTGAAAGGATACTATTAATTTCCTTTTTTTCCCCCCCGGATTACCAAAATTACTAGAAAAATGTAACCTCTGTTCACTTGGCTCAGCTCAGCTAACAGGGAGGCGATCTGTGCCACTCCTCCCCAGAGCAGTCAGAGTCCTCTACATCCCGCATAACACAGTCTGCGAGTGGAAACATACCAGCTCTCCCAGAGATCCATGTTACCAGTGACACTTGGATGCAAGTTCATGGTTATTGCATTGGGGATGCCATCCAACCATCGCATCCTCTGTCGCGCCCTTCTCCTTCTGCCTTCAGTCTTTCCCGGCGTCAGGATCTTTTCCAATGTGTCGGCTGTTTGCATCTGGTGGCCAAAGTATTGAAGCTTCAACATCCATCCTTCCAATGAGTAGTCAAGATTGATTTCCTTTAAGATTGACTGGTTTGATCTCCTTGCAGTCCAAGGGACTCTCTAGTAATTGTTATTAGTTTATAATCATGTTTTAGGTTATTAATTTATAAAAAGTGTACCAAGTTCAAGGTAGGTTTTTGCCTCTAGAAGCAATATTATTAATGTTAACAGATATTGTAAATACTGTTAGTATTGTAAACAATGGCTTTCACAGGCCAGCCCACATAGCTCCTGTCTGGTGTTTGGTCAATTATCAGTCTAACCATTTCTCCATCCATCAAATACCTAGTAAGTTTCTATGTACCAAGTACCGCACCCTGCATCAGACTGTATTTGAATCAGTTATGATATGTTTACAGTAAGGCATGGTATATTAACATTTTGGCAACCTCCATCAGCTTAATAAGAGATTGTCTTTTAAATCTTTTTCCTTTAAAACATTCCCACAACTATTTATTGATGAACTACTATATGCCAGGCCCTTTGCTTGTCACTAGGAATAAAAGACTGACCGTGATGGCCTGCCTTTAAGTTGCTTAACAGCAGAACTTGAACGAAAGCAAGTTTGACTAAAGGATAATGGAGAAGCAGGTGCCAATGTTTTCTGAAGCACTTTCTGGGCATTTTTGAAGACTTTTTATGCTAATGCTTTACTGTGACTCAGCCCCTTCAGAACTTAAGCCAGGAGTGGTGGCTTCTGGGAGAACCAGCACTGGGTGTTA
This sequence comes from Bubalus kerabau, assembly GCF_029407905.1. Taxonomy (NCBI): domain Eukaryota; kingdom Metazoa; phylum Chordata; class Mammalia; order Artiodactyla; family Bovidae; genus Bubalus; species Bubalus kerabau. Next base: position 15,511,046 of record NC_073645.1, read on the forward strand.
TAAATATGGCTCTTCAGCTTATCAGCTATGATGTGGCTCTTTTTTTTTTTTTTTGTAACCTCTCACCCCAAAGAAAACTTTCTGGAGACCTTTGCATGAGATTTAAACAGGAGTGGAAGGAGAAAGGAGTTCAGCAGAGTGTGTTTCCAAGTATGGCGTCTGAGGAAGAAGAGACCTAGATGGAAAGCTGGCAGGAAGGGGAAGCGTGCTCAAGCCTGGCACTGAGAAGCACACTGGGCCGCTTTGTCACGGTAGCCCTTCATGACAGGGCTGGGTAGTTGGCTGTCCAGTGCAAGATGGACGGGTACGAGGCTGCAGTTGGCTTATCAGAGTAAATAGAAAAGTCTGGATGATGGCCTAGGAGGGACTCCATGGCCTTACCACCTCCAGTCTCCCTTTTGCTCTCTCTGTGCCAGCTTGGGCACCATCCTGCCTCAGGACCTTTGCACATACTGTGCCCTCTGCCTGGTCTGTGCTCCCCCCAGTTACTTGCACAGTTTATTCCCTCACCTCATTCAGGCCTCTGTTCACTGTCACCTCACTAGAGTCCTTCTCCAACCACCTGTTTTATTTTTATTAACTTTATTTTTTGGTCATATCCTGCAACATGTAGGATCTCAGTTTCCCAACCAGGGATTGAACCCAGGCCCCCTGCATTGGAAACACATAGGCTTAACCATGGGACCACCAGGGAAGTCCCTCCAACCACCTGTTTTATTTTTTATTTCATTATTGTTATTTTTAAATTTATCATCTTAACCATGTATTGCTGTGCTGGGTCTTCATTGCTGTGTGCAGGGTTTCGCTAGTTTTGGGGGGCTGAGGCTGCTCTCCAGTTGCAGTGGCTTCTCTTGTTGCAGGGCCTGGGCTCTGGGCGTGCAGGCTTCTGTAGTTCTGGCTCTTGGGCTCAGAGTTGTAGCTGTCAGGCTGTATGGTTCAGGCTTAGTAGTTGTGGTTAATAGACTTTGTTGTTCCGCAACATGTGGGATCTTCCTGGACCAGAAATCAAACCAGTGTCCCCTGCGTTGCAAGGCAGATTCTTAACCACTGGACCACCAGGGAACCGCCCCCCCCCTTTTTTTTTTGAGATAATCTTAAGCTTTTTATTTTATATTGGGGTGTAGCTGATAGTTTCAAGTGGACAGCAGAGTGACCCACCATACATATGCATGTATCCATTCTCCCCCAAACTCTCCTCCCATCCACGCTGCCACATAACATTGAGCAGAGTTTCCTGTGCTATATAGTAGGTTGATTTTCCATTTTAAATATAGCAGTGTGTGTGTATATCCCATCCCAAACTCCTTAACTATCCCTTTCCCCCATCCTTCTCCTCTTTCCCCCCACCCCAACCCTAGTTTGTTTTTTAAGTCTGTGAGTCTGTTTCTGTTTTGTAAATAAGTTCATTTGTATCTTTTTAGATTCTGCATTTAAAGGATGATATACAATGTTTCTGTTTCTCCATCTGACTTAACTTCATTCAGTATGACAATCCCTACGTCCATCCATGTTGCTGTAAATGGCATTATTTCATTCTTTTTAATGGCTGGGGAATATTTCATTGTATATATGTGTCATATCTTCTTTATCCATTCCTCTGTCAATGAACATTTATCCAACCACCTGTTTTTTAAATTTATGTTAAATGAAACAAAGGTGACTATTTTTAAAGATAAAAGGTACAATTCACAAAGAAGATAGACATCATAAACTGTTAGACAGTTAACAACAAAGAAACAAAGTTATAAAGCACAAATCAGAAGTATAACAAGCACCTGTTTTAATAGCACTCCCTCTCTGTCCCTCTGAGCTTTATAGCACTTCAGTTCAGTTCAGTTCAGTTCAGTCACTCAGTCGTGTCCGACTCTTTGTGACCCCATGAATCGCAGCACACCAGGCCTCCCTGTCCATCACCAACTCCCAGAGTTCACCCAGACCCACGTCCATCGAGTCAGTGATGCCATCCAGCCATCTCATCCTCTGTTGTCCCCTTCTCCTCCTGTCCCCAAGCCCTCCCAGCATCAGGGTCTTTTCCAATGAGTCAACTCTTCGCATGAGGTGGCCAAAGTACTGGAGTTTCAGCTTTAGCATCATCCCTTCCAAAGAAATCCCAGGGCTGATCTCCTTCAGAATGGACTGGTTGGATCTCCTTGCAGTCCAAGGGACTCTCAAGAGTCTTCTCCAACACCACAGTTCAAAAGCATCAATTCTTCGGTGCTCAGCCTTCTTCAGAGTCCAACTCTCACATCCATACATGACCACAGGAAAAACCATAGCCTTGACTAGACGGACCTTTGTTGGCAAAGTAATGTCTCTGCTTTTGAATATGCTGTCTAGGTTGGTCATAACTTTCCTTCCAAGGAGTAAGCGTCTTTTAATTTCATGGCTGCAGTCACCATCTGTAGTGATTTTGGAGCCCCAAAAAATAAAGTCTGACACTGTTTCCACTGTTTCCCCATCTATTTGCCATGAAGTGGTGGGACCGGATGCCATGATCTTCGTTTTCTGAATGTTGAGCTTTAAGCCAACTTTTTCACTCTCCACTTTCACTTTCATCAAGAGGCTTTTGAGTTCCTCTTCACTTTCTGCCATAAGGGTGGTGTCATCTGCATATCTGAGGTTATTGATATTTCTCCTGGCAATCTTGATTCCAGTTTGTGTTTCTTCCAGTCCACCATTTCTCATGATGTACTCTGCATTTAAGTTAAATAAGCAGGGTGACAATATACAGCCTTGACGTACTCCTTTTCCTATTTGGAACCAGTCTGTTGTTCCATGTCCAGTTCTAACTGTTGCTTCCTGACCTGCATACAGATTTCTCAAGAGGCAGGTCAGGTGGTCTGGTATTCCCATCTCTTTCAGAATTTTCCACAGCTTATTGTGATCCACACAGTCAAAGACTTTGGCATAGTCAATAAAGCAGAAATAGATGTTTTTCTGGAACTCTCTTGCTTTTTCCATGATCCAGCAGATGTTGGCAATTTGATCTCTGGTTCCTCTGCCTTTTCTAAAACCAGCTTGAACATCAGGAAGTTCACAGTTCACGTATTGCTAAAGCCTGGCTTGGAGAATTTTGAGCATTACTTTACTAGCATGTGAGATGAGTGCAGTTTTCCAGTAGTTTGAGCATTCTTTGGCATTGCCTTTCTTTGGGATTGGAATGAAAACTGACCTTTTCCAGTCCTGTGGCCACTGCTGAGTTTTCCAAATTTGCTGGCATATTGAGTGCAGCACTTTCACAGCATCATCTTTCAGGATTTGGAATAGCTCAACTGGAATTCCATCACCTCCACTTAGCTTTGTTCGTAGTGATGCTTTCTAAGGCCCACTTGACTTCACATTCCAGGATGTCTGGCTCTAGGTCAGTGATCACACCATCGTGACTATCTGGGTCGTGAAGATCTTTTTTGTACAGTTCTTAACTATTACCTAACATTTATTCTCTGTCTGCTTCTGTGAGAATGTATGTTCCATGAGAGCAGCTCTTGGCTTGCTCCACAGCCCCTATTTCCTGTGTCCAGAACACCCCCTGCACATACTAGAAGGAATTAGGAGGTTCACTTCCAAAGAAGAGGCTTTTAGCCTTGAAAATGCTTTTTCCTAGAACTCTCTTAAGGAGGAGTATTTTCAGCCTGTCACTTGCTTGTATTCACTTTCAAGACCACTCTAGGTGGGAGAGGGTACAGTTGGTAGTGGTATTCTAATTTTTCTAGAAAGTTGTGGGTTGGGGTCATTTTTAATTGCATTACTTTCAGATCATTTGCTCTGTTTTTTTATTTCCAACTTTTTATTTTTATAAATTCAAAATCTGAAGAAAAATTTCCAGAATAGTTCAGTGAACACGCATATGACTTTCACTTCGATGTGCCACTTGCTACTGTTTGGTCACACCTGCTCTCTCTCTCTCTGTATATATATCAGTCAGTTCAGTGTAGCTTTGACTATACAGACCTTTGTCGGCAAAGTAATGTCTCTGCTTTTGAATATGCTGTCTAGGTTGGTCATAGCTTTTCTCCAAAGGAACAAGCATCTTTTAATTTCATGGCTGCAGTCACCATCTGCAGTGATTTTGGAGCCTAAGAAAATAGTCTGTTACTTTCCATTATTTGCCCATCTATTTGCTGTGAAGTGATGGGACCAGATGCCATGGTCTTAGTTTTTTGAATGTTGAGTTTTAAGCCAGCTTTTTCACTCTCCTCTTTCACTTTCATCAAGAGGCTCTTTAGTTCCTCTTCACTTTCTACCATAAGGGTGGTGTCATCTGCATATCTGAGGTTATGGATATTTTTCCTGGCAGTCTTGATTCCAACTTGTGATTTATCCAGTCAGATATTTTGCATGATATACTCTGCATATAATTTAAATAAGCAGGGTGACAATATACAGCCTTGACATACTCCTTTCTCAATTTTGAACCAGTCCGTTCTTCCATGTCTGATTCTGACTGTTGCTTCTTGACCTGCATACAAATTTCTCAGGAGGCAGGTAAGGTGATCTAGTATTCCTGTCTCTAAAAATTTTTCACAGTTTATTGTGATCCACACAGTTAAAGGCTTAGCGTAATCAATGAAGTGGAAGTAGATGTTTTTCTGGAATTCTCTTGCTTTTGCCTAGCTTGGAGAATTTTGAGCATTACTTTGCTAGCAAGTGAGATGAGTACAATTGTGCAGTAGTTTGAGCATTCTTTGGCACTACCTTTCTTTGGGATGGAATGATAATTGATCTTTTCCAGTCCTGTGGCCACTGCTGATTTTCCCAAATTTGCTGGCATATTGAGTGTAGCACTTTCACAGAATCATCTTTCAGGATTTGAAATAGCTCAACTGGAATTCCATCCCCTCCACTAGCTTTGTCTGTAGTAATGTTTCCTAAGGTCCACTTGACTTCCCAGTCCAGGATGTCTGGCTCTAGGTGATTGATCACACCATAGTGGTTATCTGGGTCATTAAGATATCTTTTGTATTGTTCTTCTGTATATTTTTGCCACCTCTTCTTAATATCTTCTGCTTTTCTTAGGTCCATACCTTTCTTTTATTGTGCTCATCTTTGCATGAAATGTTCCCTCGGTATCTCTAATTTTCTTGAAGAGATCTCTAGTCTTTCCCATTCTATTGTTTTTCTCTATCTCTTTGCATTGATCACTTAGGAAGGCTTTCTTATCTGTCTTTGCTGTTGTTTGGAACTCTGCATTCAAATAGGTATATCTTTCCTTTTTTCCTTTGCCTTTAGCTTCTCTTCTTTTCTCAGCTATTTGTAAGGCCTCCTCAGACACCCATTTTGCCTTTTTGCATTTCTTTCTCTTGGGGATGGTTTTGATCACTGCCTTCTGTACAGTGTTAGGAACCTTTGTCCATATTTCTTAAGGCACTCTGTCAGATCTAATCCCTTGAATCTATTTGTCACTTCCACTGTATAATTGTAAGCGATTTGATTTGATTTATTTTTTTTAATTTTATTTTTAAACTTTACAATATTGTATTAGTTTTGCCAAACATTGAAATGAATCCGCCACAGGTATACCTGTGCTCCCCATCCTGAACCCTCCTCCCTCCTCCCTCCCCATACCCTCCCTCTGGGTCGTCCCAGTGCACCAGCCCCAAGCATCCAGTATCGTGCATCAAACCTGGATTGGCGACTCATTTCATACATGATATTATACATGTTTCAATGCCATTCTCCCAAATCTCCCCACCCTCTCCCTCTCCCACAGAGTCCATAAGACTGTTCTATACATCAGTGTCTTTTTTGCTGTCTCGTACACAGGGTTATTGTTAGGGATTTGATTTAGGTTGTACCTGAGGGGTCTAGTGGTTTTCCCCACTTTCTTCAATTTAAGTCTGAATTTTGTAATAAGTCATTCATGATCTGAACCACAGTCAGCTCCTGGTATTGTTTTTGTTGACTGTATAGAGCTTCTCCATCTTTGGCTGCAAAGAATATAATCAATCTGATTTTGATATTGACCGTATGGTGATGTCCATGTGTAGAGTGTTGTTGGAAGAGGATGTTTGCTATGACCAGCACATTCTCTTGGCAAAAGTCTGTCAACCTTTGCCCTGCTTCATTTTGTACTCCAAGGCGAAACTTCCCTTTTACTCCAGGTATCTCTTGACTTCCTACTTTTGCATTCCAGTCCCCTATGAAGAAAAGGACATCTTTTGTTTTGTTTTGTTTTATACACACACACACACACACACACTATTACAGACCTCACTGTTTAAGAGGTCTGTACTGGAGACCTCTTTTAAATAGTACTAAAGAACTATTTAAGAATAAGCTGCAGATATGACCCATCACCTCTCAATACTTCAGTTTGTATTCCCTAGAAAGGAGATACAGTTACCATATTCAGGAAAAGTAACATTGATACAGTATCATTAGCTAATATGCAGACCTGTCTCAGTAATGTCCTTTTCAACAGTAAGATCCATAAAAGAGCAAAAAGGAAGTCTCAATCCAGGAAAAAGTCTGGGATCACACATTCCATTTAGTTATCAAGCCCCTTTCATCTTGCTCAGTTCTTCTTTGTCTTTCATAACACTAACATTTTTGAAAAGTACAGGCCATTTGATTTATAAAATGTCCCTCAGTGTGGGCTTCCTTTTATTTCTTTATAACCAGAGTCAGGTTATAAATTTGGGGGGCAGGAGTATCACGTCAGTGCTATTATATCCGGCTTCCTTTTATTTCTTTATAACCAGAGTCAGGTTATAAATTTGGGGGGCAGGAGTATCACGTCAGTGCTATTATATCCTTCTGCATGCACCACCTCAGCAGGTACAAATGTCAGGTGGTCCTGTTGCTGGTGATGTTAAACTTGATCACTTGATTAATGTAGTGTGCAGTAGAGTTCTCCTCTGTAAAAGTGCCTTTTTCCTCTTGTAATACATAAGTAGTATGTGGAAGGATACTGCTGCTACTGCTAAGTCGCTTCAGTCGTGTCCGACTCTGTGTGACCCCATAGACGGCAGCCCACCAGGCTTCCCCCGTCCCTGGGATTCTCCAGGCAAGAACACTGGAGTGGGTTGCCATTTCCTTCTCCAATGCATGAAAGTGAAAAGTCAAAGTGAAGTTGCTCAGTCGTGTCTGACTCTTAGCAACCCCATGGACTGCGGCCCACCAGGCTCCTCCATCCATGGGATTTTCCAGGCAAGAGTACTGGAGTGGGGTGCCATTGCCTTCTCTGGAGGGATACTATATCCGTGTGTAAATATCTTAGCACCCTGACAAACGTTTACTTCATGGCTTTAGGATTCCTGGAGATTCTTGCCTGAATCCACTATAATTTTGGTGGTTGCAAAATGGTAATTTTCTAACTCTTTCATTCTTTAGATAGTTATAAAATGGCCTTCTTTTGGGCTTCCCTGCTGGCTCAATAGTAAAAAAAAAAAAAAAAAAAAAAAAAATCTGCCTGCCAATGCAGGAGACAAGGGTTCGATCCCCAGGAAGATTCCATGTGCCGCAGAGTAACAAAGCCTGTGAGCCACACTGCTGAGCCTGTGCTCTAGAGCCCAGGAGCCCTAGAGCCTGTGCTCTGCACCTAGAAGCCACCGCAATGGGAGGCCCACACATTGCAAGGAAGAGGAGCCCCTGCTCTCTGCAGCTAAAGAAAAGCCCACGCAGCAAAGATCCAGCACAGCCAAAAAAAATAAATAAAATTGTATTAAAAAATAAAAAATAGTAAAATGGCCTTCTTTTTAAAGAAGAACTTCCTCTTACCCATTCATCTGTTTGTTATAAATTTAGACTCATGGCTGCTTTTCTTTAAATTCAGTGTGTTATAATCCCCACTATCATTCATTTTGATGCTCAAATCATCCTAGACTTGGCCTTAACTACACTGATCCCTGGCATGTGGGGAGAAATGCCTAATCCCAGGGGTAAGAAATATTTTTCATCCAGTCACAGTGCTTCTGAAATTTTAATTGTGTCCAAATCACCTGAGGCCCCAGACTCTGCATTCCTCACAAGCTGCCTCATGGCACTGCTGCTGAGGGTTTCTGGGACTGTCAGCTGAAGGAGCAAAAGCATAGGAATCTGTAGGCAGATCTGGAAGACTTAAAACTGTCTTGCTCTTTCCATGAAAAATTCCCCTTGTTAACATGAAAGAGATTGATCTTCTGGAGAGTGCATGAGCTCTGTGAGGCAGGGGGAGAGGAGAGGAGAGCTACACCCCTGTTACTCCATTCCCAGAAGTCAAGATGATAAGGAAAGCGCTGTTCCACCCACTCATCTTATTTGTGCATTTCCCTAGAAATCCTGCCACTTTAGGGTGTGGCTTCAGCTGATTCTTGGGGCCATGGCAGTAGTGACAGCCTTAGTGGAGGGTGTCCCTGCTGGTGGTCTCTGTTAGTCAGATGGAACGTAGGTAGTTTAGACTGTCCTCATCCAAAAGTAAATGTTCTTTTTTTTCTCTTTTCTTTTCCCCTCTGTTGGAGTTATAAGCTTCTTGTCATTGGTAGATTTTAGTAGCTCTAAGTCAAATAATTTCCTTTTCCCCATTAAAAGCTATTTTTTGACAGATGCTTGTCGGCCCCTGGGCCACCTGCAGTTTGTGACCACTACATTCATAAAAATTCCAAATGTTTGTGGTATTTTGTACTGTTTAATCATCCTGTTTACATTTTTATCAGCAAGTTTTTTTCCTAATGTAATTTCATTTACCCATCTGTCCTCTGGCTTTTATATTTCCCCTTCTTCATCCTATTAAGAACTGTTGGGCGGCGGGGTACAAAAAAAAAAAAAGAATTGATGGGATCTTCCCTACGGAAGAAGTGAACTTCACAAGCATGGGAATCCCTGTATGGTGGTCTTAGAGGACACATAACACATCAAAGGACATGTAATCTTGTCTGCCGAAGGTTTGTGTCTTCCAGCATTCTTGTGGTGAAGTCATATCTCCACTCACCAATAAGATGGTGTTAAAAGGTGGCCCTTTGGAGCTTCCCTGGTGGCTCCTACAGTCAAGAATCTGCCTGTAATGTAGGAGACCTGGGTTTGATCCCTGGAGAAGGGAATGACTACCCACTCCAGTATTGTTGCCTGGAGAATTCCATGGACAGAGAAGCCTGGCAGGCTGTAGTCCATGGGGTCGCATAGAGTCAAACACGACTGAGTGACTAACACACACACACAAGGTTAGACGAGTGCTAAGGGTGGATCCCTTATGAAAGTGAAAGTGAAGTCGCTCAGTCGTGTCCGTCTCTTTGCAACCCCATGGACTGTATCCTACTAGGCTCCTCCGTCCATGGGATTTTCCAGGCAAGAGTACTGGAGTGGGGTGCCATTTCCCTCTCCAGGGGATCTTCCCAACCCAGGGATCAAAGCCGGGTCTCCCATGTTGCAGGCAGACTTACCATCTGAGCCACCAGGGAAGCCTTCATGATTATGCCTTTATAAGAATCATGTGAGCTTGCTGTCGCTGTTCTGCTCTTGGCATATGTGACATTACAGTGGTGGTGGGCCACCCACAAACTAGAGATGGCTCTGCTCTCACCAGCACCCAGGTATGGTGCCACCCTGACCTTGGACTTCCAGCCTCCACAGCTGTGAGAATACGTTTCTGTCGTTTATAAGCCATCCCTTTTATTCTCTTTTGTTCTAGCAGCCTGAACTGAGATGCCTGCTGATGTCAAGTTATAATCATCCTAGTTTAGCCAGGTCCCAGTCAGCCTTCGGAGAAGACAATGGCACCCCACTCCAGTACTCTTGCCTGGAAAGTCCCATGGCTGGAGGAGCCTGGTGGGCTGCAGTCCATGGGGTCGCACAGAGTCGGACACGACTGAAGCGACTTAGCAGCAGCAGCAGTCAGCCTTGGGGGAGTGAGTGAGTGTGGAATCAGTGTGCACGTGCCAACTCATTTAAGGGAGTTCAGAAGATCTACAAAATGAGTGTTTGTTTTTGTTTGTTTGAATCTCCACCATTTGTACCTTTTGCTGTTTCTCACAAGTCATCTCACAGATGATAATACCAGAAAAGCTTGGGCACCTTCTGACCTATGAGTGATTTACAACTTCCTATGTCCCAGGACTCTCCTTTAGCTTCCCTCCTTATCCCGGAAGGCTGGCCCTCACCTCCCTGCTGAGAGGTGCTTGGTCCTTTTCCCCTTATTGTACAGTATCTACCTGCTGCTCCAGCAGGTAAGTGCCAGAAAGTGCCCTTTTTCTTATGATTCATCCCATGGTCACAGCATTTACTCATGTGCTCCTTGAACTGCATGAAATTGGTAGGGATTTCGTTCTCCCCCTCTGAGTAATATATGTATTACAGAAGGGTGTTTAATATAGCTACACTATATCTAAAAGCTAATCTGGCAGTCTCCTAGAAAGATACATCAGTAAGTTGTTGTTGTTTAGTCACTAAGTTGTGTCTGAGTCTTTTGCGACCTGGTGGACTGTAGCCCACCAGGCTCCTCTGTCCGTAGAATTTTCCAGGCAAGAATACTGGAGTGGGTTGCCATTACCTTCTCTGGGGGATCTTCCTGATTGAGGGATTGAGCCCGCGTCTCTTGCATTGGCAGGCGGATTCTTTACTGCTGAGCCACATCAACAAGTAGATACCCTTTAAAGAGTGTTCTTTTTTAAAGGTTACCACCTGAAGATTTCTGCTATCAAGCTGTATAATTGGCTTAGCCCAGTAAGAGATGATTGTCCCACAGAGGTTCCTCGTTGCCATAGAAGCACAGGGACATCAGAACCTGTGGTCTGTGTGGGCCACTGTGAGGGAGCTCAGGTACGTGACTGTGGGTGGGTGCCAGGGCCCTGTGGAAAGCAGAGAGGCTGCCTCCCTGCCTCGTGCTAGACACCTGGTACTGATTAGACCACACCTGCCCTCTGCTATTTGGTCCCTCCCTTTCTCTCTCCTGTGAGTTGCTCTTTAAAAAAAAAAAAAAAATTCACTGAAAGTCAGAAATGCTTCAGATTCTGACCCAGATCTCTGTGTATCTTTTTGACTTCTCAAAACTGTATTTGAATTCCGATGGTAGTCAGAGAGCAGGTTTCACCTCATTCAAATGTAAAAGAATAAATAGCTCATCCTGACACTGAAAAATTCTCAGACAGACGAGGTGCTTCACAAAAACCTCTGCCAGACCACAGCGGCATCCTTGAGAGTGCCCCCAAAGAGTATTTAAAGATCAGGTCCTAGGAAGTGTTTGTTACATAAATGAACCAGAGCCGAAAAGAATGGCAGCTGAGTGCATTTTATTTTCATTTGCCATCTTATCAGCCTTTTCAGAACATCATTTTGATTCCAACAAATTGGGATGCCTCATTCTGTTTCCCGTGCTGTGTTTGAACACTGCCCTGGCTGTTTACACTCGCATATGCATAGACTGGTGATATCCAAACACAGAAATGCCTGCTTAGTTGGTGTGATCAGCTGGGGAAATAGGTTGTCCAGTTGAGGAATACTCTGGATGTTATGCGTGCCTTTACTTTTACCCCAGAAGTCTTGAGATGATGGCCCGAGTGTCATGACGGTGTGCTGCGTTCATTTTACCTACAGTATTCTGTGAGATTGTAATACATTCCGCCAGCGTGTATTGAGCATCTGCTCAGCTCACAGACATGTGCTGGGTCCTGTGTGTCCCTGCCTCCAGGGTGTTTGTTGCCTGACCTGGTAGACTGGATAAACACCAAACAAACATCAGCACTCATCCTGAACTCTAAGTATTCAGGTGCACGGAGCTCCAGCAGTTCTCAGAACAGAGACACTCAAAAGAGGTGGGAAGGCTGGAAAAAGGAATAGTTTGAGAAGTTGTAGAATTGCAGTTGGCCTTCCTGGAGGGTGAGAAGGAGGAAATAGAGCATTCCATGTGGTGGGCAGTGCTATAAATAAGCCAGGGTTAGGGGCTGGTTTTCACATTGCGTTTGTGGGATGGTGAGAAGTCCGCTCCAGCTGTGGAGGAGAGGTGCTGTGTTGGAGAGTGGAACTAGGGTGATGAAGCTTGTCTGGTTCTGGGCCCCAGAAGCACTGTGCTTATACAGAGCCAAGGTTCTGGAAGGTTGTCCAGTAGCACAGGGGCTATCCTAGAACTGCCCTGCTGGGTTCCACACCTGCTTCCATCCATCGTGTACTGTATGGTCCTGATTGTCATGCAAGCTGTGTGTGCCATGGCTTCATCTGTTCAATGAGGCCATGAGTTTATTTATCTCACAGGGTCGCTGTTAAGAAATAGGAGAATCATAAAGCACTTAGCACAGTGCTGAGTACTTGGGAGTGCTCATTACATCATTGTTTGTTGAACAAGGAGACAACTAGTGGCTTTACAAAGCTGATTGAGGTTGAGTGACATTTGAGGAGGGTTCATGGAGTTGCCTTTTGCCTAGATGGAGTCTGAGATAGGATTTTAAAGGTGTTACTCAGATTCTAGCCTTTGCGTACAAGAAGGCATATGAATGTATGGAGGATGACGTGTTAAGTGAGGCCATTCTGTTTTCACCGCCATCTCCATTCCACAGATTTTTAGGAAAGATCATGCTTGGCAGTCACTCAGGAATGACTGGGTCAGAGTAAGTGGCAGTGTCCCATAACAGCACAGAACACTCTTATGCTGGTCAGAGGAAATGAATTATTGGACCAGAAGTAACTGGAAGTTTATTTGCTCCCCCCCCCTTCTTGGTTAATATTTTATACTGTGTACCCAGAGGCTGGTGTACTGACAGGGATGAGATAGAGAACTGAATAATCAAAATGGAAAGTAACTGTGAATATCCCTAAAAGAATTGTAGTGTCTAACTGCAGCGACTCATGCATGCTACTTCTGTCTGCTTTTATGCTTTGGGTGGGTAAGATCATGGAAGGCAGCTCCCTATATAATGACAACAATCCTATTGCATACCTTTTCTTGAAGCTTTTCTTTGAACTATAAAAAAATGTAGCTGAAAGTCAGCTGAATTCATTGATGTAGTAGGAAGTTTGCTTTTTTTTTTTTTCTAAGCTTGATGTGGTCTGTCTTTGTAAAAATATGAAAAAAAAAGTTGCACTTCAGTCCTGTCTTCGTGGTATAGAAACTGTATGAAGAAACCTACAGCATGAGCATTACACCTCATGAAGAAACGGCATCTTCAGAGCAGAACACTACAAAACACTCACATTCTTGTTTAGCACAATACTTTACCTCCAGACAAGTGCTGCTCGTCTGTTTTTTTATTCTAAATATTATAGATATTAGCATATGTGGTAGAGAGTGTTCTTAGGTGCAATTCAAAGGGTTTCCAGGATCAGGGTTTACAAATGCCAGGAGTCGTGGTATAGCGCTCCAAATATAATGCAAGACATCAACTGACGCCACCAGTTGCAAATCAGTCTGGATGATATTTGTGTCTAATGAAACATGAGGTAATCAGCTAAAAGTGAATATGATGCTAATGTTTGAAGAAATACATCTCCTTAGTTCCTAGCTCATGCAGTCCTTAGAATACACCATGCATATGCGTGAGTGCATATGTGTATGTGATTTGTGCTTAGTCGCTCACTCATGTCCAACTCTTTGCCACCCTATGGACTATAGCCCGCCAGGCTCCTCTGTCCATGGGATTCTCCAGGCAAGAATACTGGAGTGGGTTGCCATGCCCTCCTCCAAGGGATCTTCCCAACCCAGGGATCCAACCCAGGTCTCCCACAGTGCAGGCGAATTCTTTACTGCCTGAGCCACCAGGGAAGTCCACATATATGTATACATGTATGTTAATGTATATATGTATCGAGTAACCTCTGTAACTATGTGGCTATATGTAGTACAAATTAGTTCTATGCCAGATATTGTAAGTATTAATCTATGTCAGATTCCTTTGAACTGATCCAAAAGAATATCTCGAGTTAAGGACAATATAACTCAGTTTTAAAATAACCATTTTGGCTTATACACTTGGGAAATTAATAATATGATTGGGGATTCACTACCCTTCCTTTAGCTTCCTCTCAGCTCCATTCATATACCACATGTTTCTCCACATGTGTTAGCCTTTTGGTGAGTCCATTCATCTGTTTTTCCATCATGGCTGTCTGCAAATCAGTACTGCTAGAAATACAGTATCCAGTTCAACTGGATTCTCAGTGCTGGGTTCTTTAAAAATCCTTCTGTCTGTGCCTGAACAAATTCTCTCTCATTTCCTGTAGCCATCATCTTAAATGTGATCAGTGTCCTTAACTTCTTGAACCCGATGGTAGCTGAGTTGTAGTCCCCTCTGGTGGAAACATCCCTGGAGAGAATTTCCCGTCCCCTGAAACGTGCCATTCAGGTGCACTGCTCCAGTCTCTGCCTCTCTCGTCACATGACCATCTTCTCTCTGTGCATCTGTGTCTTCATGTGATGCTCTCCCTGTCTGTCTGTCTCCTCTTCTTATAAGGACACACTGCCGCTGCTGCTGCTAAGTCGCTTCAGTCGTGTCCGACTCTGTGCGACCCCATAGACAGCAGCCCACCAGGCTCCCCCGTCCCTGGGATTCTCAAGGCAAAAGCTCCACTACTCTAGTATGACCTCATTGTACTTGGTGATACCTTCAAAGACCTTTTCTGACTGGAAAATGGCAGTTTTCATTCCAATCCGAAAGAAAGGCAATGCCAAAGAATGTTCAAACTACTGCACAATTGCACTCATCTCACATGCTAGCAAAGTAATGCTCAAATTTCTCCAAGCCAGGCTTAAATAGTATGTGAACCATGAACTTCCAGATCCTCAAGCTGGATTTAGAAAAGGCAGAGGAACCAGAGATCAAATTGCCAACATCCATTGGATCACAGAAAAAGCAAGAGAGTTCCCGAAAAATATCTACTTTTGCTTTATTGACTATGCCAGAGCCTCTGACTGTGTGGAGCACAACAAACTGTGGAAAATTCTGAAAGATATGGGAATACCAGACCACCTGACCTGCCTCCTGAGAAATCTGTATGCAGGTCAAGAAGCAACAGTTAGAACTGGACATGGAGCAACAGACTGGTTCCAAACTGGGAAAGGAGTATGTCAGGGTTGTATATTGTCAATCTGCTAATTTAACATATTCAGAATACATCATGTAAAATGCTGGGTTGGATGAAGCACAAGCTGGAATCAAGATTCCTGGGAGAAATATCAGTAACCTCAGATAACACCACCCTTATGGCAGAAAGCAAAGAAAAACTAAAGAACCTCTTGATGAAAATGAAAGAGGAGAGTGAAAACATTGGCTTAAAATTCAACATACAGAAAACTAAGACCATAGCATCCGGTCCCATCACTTCATGGCAAATAGATGGGGAAACAACAGAAAACAGTGACAGACTGTATTTTCCTGGGCTCCACAGTCACTGCAGATGGTGACTGCAGCCTTGAAATTAAAAGATGCTTGCTCCTTGGAAGCAAAGTTATGACCAACCTAGACAGCATATTAAAAAGCAAAGACATTACTTTCCTGACAGAGGTTCGTCTAGTCAAAGCTATGGTTTTTCCAGTGGTCATGTGTGGATGTGAGAGTTGAACTATAAAGAATTGATGTTTTTGAACTGTGGTGTTGGAGGGGACTCTCATGATGTTGGAGGAGACTCTTGAGAGCCCCTTGGACTGCAAGGAGATGCAACCAGTCCATCCTAAAGGAAATCAGTCCTGACTATTCATTAGAAGAACTGATGCTGAAGCTGAGACTCCAGTACTCTGGCCACCTGATGCGAAGAACTGACTCATTTGAAGAGACCCTGATGCTGGGAAAGATTGAAGGCGGGAGGAGAAGGGGACGACAGAGGATGAGACAGCTGGATGGCATCACCGACTCAATGGACATAAGTTTGAGCAAGATCCAGGAGTTGGTGATGGACATGGAAGCTTGGTGTGGTGCACCCATGGGGTCACAAAGAAGTGGACACAACTGAGCGACTGAACTGAACTGAGTCATATTAAATTAAGAACCCCGCTACTCTAGTATGACGTCATTGTACTTGGTGATACTTTCAAAGACATTTTCTCCAAATTAAGTCACATTCACAGAAAAATATAAAAGTTGAAAGTTTTATATTTGTATTTTTATGTGTATCTTTTGGGGCATACAATTCAACCCTTAGCAGGCATTTAGAAATAATCTGTGCAGATTTATAACATGTAATATTTAACCCTTAATGTGGAATATTTAAATAATGAGGTTAATGAGTAAAGTATAAAAGTAAGAAATATTCACATTGTTGTTGAGTATGGATATTATAAATATCAACTTTTAAAAGTTAAATTCTATGTATCCAGTTTATTAATGACTAGTGTTTATTGTTGGATACTTCTGAAGTTAACTAACTTATATAATGACTTCATACAAGTATTCATGCCTGTGCTAATAAATTCAGTTTCTAATTACAGAAATTCTTTCTTTTGCCAGTAGAAGTGAGTACTTTACTTAAAACTTCAGACTTCACTGGTAAAGAGGGTTAAAGAACAAACTGTTCAGGAACTCCACTGTAAAGGAAATGGTGATCTGCTAATTTATAATCATCATATTCCAATTAACTTCCTTGTCAGTATTCATGATAAGTATCATCCTCTGAAATTTTAAGAAGTGAAACACCATTGTAAGTTGTTCAAATCAAGAACAATTCTTGACAAAATTTACCTCTTAAAAGCGTAAGCAAAATGGGGAGGGAGGAGGGAGGAGGGTTCAGGATGGGGAACACATGTATACCTGTGGCGGATTCATTTTGATATTTGGCAAATCTAATACAGTTATGTAAAGTTTAAAAATAAAATAAAATTAAAAAAAAAAAAAAAAGAATTAAAAAGTAAAAAAAAAAAAAAAAAGCGTAAGCAAATACATGTAATTACATCTCTTCCTTGGACTTTGCAGTGTTCTTAATTTGGTAAATTAAAATGCCAGCATTCACATGATCTAATGTCAAAACCTCCCCTTTCGTAATTCTACAATGTAGGGAGTGAATGGTGCTCAGTCTTAATGACTTATGTGAAAAGTACTTAGCAACTCTTTCCCCCTTCACAGATCCTTCTTGATTTACGTGCAACACTCGTCCAAAAATCTTCAGGGGGCCGAGTATCATCAGTACTCAGGCTGTGTAAATTTCTCTGTTTAGCATCTATAGAAATGGAAGCATCTCTCCTCTCCTTAGGCTGTGAGGCCAGATCTAGTTCCCATAGACACAGTATCCTGATTTCAAATGTGCTCTCTCTTGTTGCAGCTGTCGTCCTTCAAAGGTCTATGGAGATGGGACGGTGAATGCTCACCATCCTGTCATTCAGGGCTCCTTCTGAGACCAGGGTCCAGGCTCCTGAGGCTGGAGATGACATGTACACACACTCCGGCATGCTTCCCCAGGTCAGGCCAGCTCGCAGCACTGTCCATCAGTATGCAAGCAGAAAGCTTACCCCTCGAAGTCCTGTGTTTTCTCTTAGATCAGCACCCTAGAATCCCAGGTAGAATGGGGAAATCCTTTCTCTTTAAATGCCACCATGACTATTTGGTGCTTTGAAGTCAGAGGTGAGGGACTAAGCCCTGCTCTTTGGCAAACAGGAGAGAATGTTTTTGTTTAATATTCTTCTCTTTGTTGGTAAACTTTCTCCATCGTGACTAAGGAGAAATATCAGATTATGCAGATCTTTACAAAGAGGAATGAAAGATTGTTTCTAACTCTCCTGGCTGTTTGATGATGATAATAGTGATGAGGATGACCCCCTTCTGGTAGTTTAGCCACTGTGTCCTACTCATTCCTGGAAAATAGAAAGCGGAAAGTTTGATTTAAGATGTTGCACTAAAACCATTTCGGTTTGAGACTGTCATCAAAAGCTTATTGAAACTATAGAAGTTTTCAACCTTGGGATATAGGGAACTTTTTAATTGCTATTATCTATTAGTGGAGCCTTGCAGACTACAGTGCATAGCGTTGCAAGAGTTGGACACAACTTAGTGACTAAACAACAACAGCAAAATGCACATTCACAGAGATATTCTTTGGGTAAGGAGCTGGCAAACTGTAGCTCAGGGCTACATCTGGCTAACTGCCTGTTTCTTAAATAAAGTTTTATTGGAAGATAGCTACATCCATTTGTTTACATACTGTCTTTGGCAGCCTTTGCCCTGTACGGGCAGAGTTATGTGGTTGTGACAGAAATCACATGGCCCACAAGGCCTAAAATGTTCCCTCCTGACCCATTACAGATGCAGGTCGCTCTAGGTAATGCTCCCAAATTGTACAATCATTATTAAAGATCTTCAAGGCCCATTAGAGATGATGTATCCCAAGTCTAAAGTGGTTTTATAGATGGGTCATGAAGTGAGCCATTGATTATGGCTCATGAAGTGAGTTGCCAAGGGTCTTACTGTTTGCTGGTGACATCTTTTTCCTTTTTTAAAAAAGGAAGATTTTTCTTCCCAGAACTTTTAACACATTATGATAAAATAAACATAATGCAAATTTTACCACTCAGTCTTTTTTAAGTGTACAGTTCCATGGCATTAAGAACATTCATATTATTGTACTGCCATTACCACCATCCATCTCTGAAACTTTTTCCATCTTGGGATCCCAAACTGAAATTCTGTACCCATTAAATAACCTTTTGTTCCCATTGCTGCCCATCCACCCAGCTCCAAGCCTTAGGCAACCCCTATTCTACTTTCTGTCTCTTTACATTTGACTACTTCTCTTCTTGAACTATCAAGAACAACTTATCACCGCCTCTGACTGTTAAAGGGTTTATCACCGTGAAGTCCTTTGTGACTAGCTTATCCATAACTTTTTAATTGAAAGAACTATGCTTTACAGAAACTGGAAAATCCTAGCCTTTTTCCTGACTGATTCACTACCGCTTGTCTTAGACCAGGTAACCTGATCAACTTAATATCCGAGAGTATACCCAGGTCACTCTGTTGAAGTTTTACATAAAACTCTGTACTGCTGTGTACATCCTGTTTCTTGAGTTCATCTTGATGAGTAAGTTAAGCCATGATTTCCATATTTTACACATTTACCACTTAGGGAATAATCTTACTTTAAAATTCTTGCAGGAGGAGTAGGGGCACTGGGCAGGAAAGTTAGGCGACTTGCTGTTGCCTCCATGTGTGTCCTAAAAGCAAGTAAATTGTGGGAAGACATTTGTTTGAAGTATTTGTTTGTCATCAGGCCTTAAATTACATCCCATGGTTCATTGTTTCATCCAGATAGGAAATTCTTAAAGTTAATTCAGTAAATGTTTGTTAGCTTTACTTATATCATCTCATATATAATCTCATATATATCATCTCATATATAATGCATAAGTGTGCATTACTTATATCATCTCAATAATCCTCATAAAAACTCCTCAGAGTTACATACTTCTTCTGTTATATCCATTTAAGTGGTGAGGAAACTGAGTCCGAAAACAGTTCTTTGTCCTCAAACATAGAGCTAGTATGAGACTGTGCCAGAATTTCAACACAGGCAGTTGGTTGCGAAGTCAGAATTCATTTATCTGTTTGTATATTCCTTCATCCTTTCCCTCCATTCAACATCCTTTCCCAACATTCAACATTTTTGTTTTTTTTTTTTTTTTTGGCTGCACAGCACGGCACGTGGGATCTTAACTTTGACCAGAGATTGAACCGTGCCCCTGGCAGTAGAAGCAAAGAATCTGAACCAACCTGGTCTAAGCACTGAACTGCCAGGGAAGTCCCATATTATGTTTTAGACTTGATTCAAGGGATACAGCAGTAATGGTAAAGTCCTGGCCCTCGTGGGGTTATGCTCTGTTAACTGTTTTCTATGCAGCCATCTTGTCTTCTCATTCATCATCTGATCAAAGATGCTTTGATACTGGTGCCTTTTTCAGCTTCTCATTTAGAAGGTATCAAATGAAGGTTTGATAACCGGCAGGAATTTTTCCGGTCATCTGGGAGAACTCCTTTCAACAGACAAACTAAGGAACCATTGAAGACAAATAGTGTCTCTCTCTTGTTGAACTATCAAGAACAACTTATCACAGCCTCTGAGACTGTTCTAGGGTTTATCACCCTGAAGGTCATGAGTTAAGAATGCCTATCTAATACTATAGCTAATCTGCTCCCCGCTTGCCCCACTTTAATTTAGGCCAGTTTTCTTTTAGCATTTCCACAAACCTGTCCAAAAATTAATCAGTATCTTAGCCATTAAGTCTTTGAGTAGTCGAATACAGTATGAAGACTAATTTGCCTTTTGTTTTCAAAAGGGTTTTTTGTATTTTGTCCGAGATGGAATTGTGAAGCTCAAGCAAAAGGGTTGTCTTTGTTTTTTTTGACATCCTCCTCTTTCAGATCTACTTTCCTACTCCTGCTGCCTCCCAGCCAGCAGAGTGTTACAGTTTTATAGTTCAGTTCAACTCAGTTGCTCAGTCGTGTCTGACTGTTTGCGACCCCATGAACTGCAGCACACCAGGCTTCCCTGTCCATCACCATCTCACAGAGCTTGCTCAAACTCATGTCCATTGAGTTGGTGATGCCATCCAACCATCTCACCCTCTGTCGTCCCCTACTACCTTCAGTCTTTCCCAGCATCAGGGTCTTTTTCAGTGAATCGGTTCACATCAGGGGGCCAAAGGATTCGAGCTTCAGCTTCAGCATCAGTCCTTCCAATGAATATTCAGGGTTGATTTCCTTACGGATTGAATGGTTTGATCTCCTTGCAGTGCAAGAGACTTTCAAGAGTCTTCAACACCACAGCTACCCTGCTAAAATGTTAGCTCTTAACCAGAGATTCATGCCCTTCCTGTGTGTTCTCCCTGCCTGCAGACTGAGAGTCCTACTAATCCTCGTTAGCTGAGAACAGATAGCTGGAGATGGTTCATAAGGGCTTAATTATGACCCTGGCCTGGAATATTTGCCCTTTAATGGAAAACATTTTTTGCTACGCCTTCATTCCAGAGGAGTGAATAAAGATTTAACATACCCATTCTACAATGTTGAACTAACCCAAATTGCTAAGCATTTTTGTGGAACTAGTTTTCTTTGTACTACTTTGAATTGCTCGTGAAATATTTAAGTTTCCCCATCTTGTTTTGAAAAATTGAGTGTGTTTAGTATTGAATCCAGAGGAGGGAGTGCCTTCTGACCACCGCTTGCCTTAGTTTATTCTGTGTGCGGTTCCATTGCCCCGCCAGGAGTGTCTCATTCATTCTACAAACATTCTTGGGTACACTTACTGTCAGGACCTTTGATGGGTGGGACAGAATTACTAGATACTGTTCATCTGCTGGTGGTCCACACCGTTCCTACTTAAACTTTACATTTTTGTAGTCCTTTACAGTTTACAATTTATAAAAAATTTTCTCACTTATTTAATCTTATATATGCTCATTATAACAATGCACAAGTATAAAGAAAATCTTCCTTATACGCCAATGGTTAAGATAATATTAGTCCCAGTTTTCATAGGAAGCAAATAAAGCCAAGGGAAGTTAAGAGATTTGCCCTTACTAAAAAACCAGGCTCTCTGGGTGCAGTATCCTTTCTTCTAAACCACAGCTACCTATAAAGTTTGGACTTTTTCAATTCACGTGCCTACTTTTCTCTGGTATGAATGTTCTGTCACTAAGTTTATATATTCCATTTGCCCCAATTGAATATCATTTCCTTTTTTTTTCTTGATAGAATATTTTTCCCCTAACTTTACCATAATCACTCCTAACTTAGAATCATCTACATTCAAATTTGATGACATATTCTAAGTTTCTGTATTTAGGGCCTTTGTCCATTTATGATCTTTGGGGATTTAATCTGACCTTTCAAAGTAACAGTTGTGATTCTATACTGATGTTTTAAAAGATGGTAGCCCTGATGATTGGAGTAAATCCAGTTTTCACATACAGTCTGTGCCTATTCTAGTTCCAACCTCTGTTCTTCCAGTTGAAGTAGAACTTGCTCCAGCCAACTGTTGACATCACAGTAAAGAAAATACAACCAGTTTTATCTGCCTCTCAAGGGAAAAAAAAGCAAATTTGGTTGGTTTGTCTCTTTAGCATGGTGTATCTGCTGCTGCTGCTGCTAAGTCACTTCAGTTGTGTCCGACTCTGTGCGACTCTAGAGACGGCAGCCCACCAGGCTCCCCCGTCCCTGGGATTCTCCAGGCAAGAACACTGGAGTGGGTTGCCATTTCCTTCTCCAATGCATGAAAGTGAAAAGTGAAAGTGAAGTCGCTCAGTCGTGTCCGACTCCCAGCGACCCCGTGGACTGCAGCCTACCAGGCTCCTCCATCTATCTAAAGCACTTTAAAATATTTATTTAGCAAGTTGCACAGTCTTTAGCAGACTGATCTTATCTCTATTCCTAATGCTATTTATCTGTACTCACTTTTAGTATTTTGACTTAATTCTCTTTTTGTCTCTGGCTTTCTCATTTATTTTTAATATCCATAGTTTTTGGTATTTTGCTTTACTATCACTATCTTTGTAACTGGCAAAATCCTAAGCATGTAGGGCTAGTTTTTGACCACCCATAGTATTTCCTCTTTGAAATGGAGATTTTGTCATTTGATTCTCTTTCATTTAACACTTTATTAGTAAATCAGGTGTATTACTCTATAATTGTTTCCTGTGTGTTAGTCTCTCTCTCTACTCCTTGGTGTGACTTTAATTAGTAGTTCTGAAGGGCGGTGATAAACATATTCTTTGTAAGGATCCCTTCAAGAAGAAATCTCCCTCCCCACAAATACACAGAATGTCTTAGAGTGTGTGCACTTACCCGGTTTTTCAGTCAATATTTATTTGAAGGATTACTGGTTGTCACCCACTGTGCTAGGGATGCACAGTCAAGGGACAGATCCACAGGCCAGCACACTAGGGGGATCAGACAAGTTAACCAGGCAATACAGTTCAGGGTAGTGTGGGGCTTGAGAGAAGAATGAGTCGTGTGTTCTCTCTCTCTCATATATATATGCTGCCCTTGTGCCTCAACTGGTAAAGAATCCGCCTGCAGTGTAGGAGACCTACACATACACACACACACACACACACACACACACACGTTGGGCAGATTTAGCAAGGGTCAGGAGGGGACTGAGATGGGATTGGGACAGGATTC
The DNA here is from genome assembly GCF_029407905.1 of Bubalus kerabau. NCBI lineage: Eukaryota > Metazoa > Chordata > Mammalia > Artiodactyla > Bovidae > Bubalus > Bubalus kerabau. The sequence goes on from NC_073645.1 coordinate 15,534,043, forward strand.
TTATTTGAAAGAATAAAGCTCATCCCTAGCTAGAGGGTAAAAAGGTTCATTATGGCTGCAGCATGGAGTTCAGTGTAGAGGCTGTAGAAGTAACAGGGTTATGGGATGGGCTTATTAGGTGTTTGGGCTTTATCTGAGGAACAAGGGATTTTTTTTAAATCAGGGAGCAGCATGATCAAATTTTCAGTTGGAAAGGGTCCTCTGCTGTGCTACGGAGAATGGTTTGGCAGAGAAGAGCTGTAGGAAGACCGCTTGAGAGTTCATTGAAGTAATGACAGGTAGACATCATGGTGATCTGAACCAGGGTAGGTTAAGTGGAAGGATTCAAGAGACATTTAGCAGAGAGAGTCCTTGAGAGTTATTGATTACAAGGGAGGGGTACATTAAGAGAAAAAGATGGTGAAGGGTGATGAGAAGTCCTTAAGTTCTCTGTTCCCTCCCATTCCTCCATCATTGATTTTAGGCCATCATAGATTTTGAGCTGTAATACCCATGACCATAAAATAAATACATTTAGGCCCAATAGGACACTTTAAATTTTAATATTTTCTAAAATCTCTGTGGGATGACTTTTAGATTACAGAGGGTAGCTTTATGTCAGAGATATTCTATGTTCAAAGCTTAAATAGCATACTTAGGTATATAAAATAATTTGCAATAATGGAAAAGTCATCTTATTTAATATTTCAGGGAAATAAAGATGTAACTTTATTTTAAAAAATGTTACGCTGTTAAACATCTGTTCACTGATGATATATTTATTAGGCAAGAAAGGAATGTGAACTTTTCAGTACCGAATTGCCCATCCATGGCCCAGCCTTAACCGAAATAAAAATCTATACTTAAAAATATAAAGTACTGAAAACATTTCTTAGGTATACAGATAGCCCCAGGTAGTTCCAAGGGTTGTCAGGAGCCAAGTTGTTATTTGTGGTTTCCTGGAAGAGCCTGGATCAGTAATCAAGTGAAACAAGTTAGCGCTGTGTGATTTTTCTGCTTTGATGGGAAATCACCACTGACCAGTTCACTCCTAAGTACAGTGTATTCATTATTTCCCTTCCTCCTTTCATTTATAAAGTTTCTTTATTTCTTTTTTAAAAAGTTAATCTTTTTTCTTTTTTAACCTACTGCTGCTGCTAAGTCACTTTAGTCGTGTTCGACTCTGTGCGACCCCATAGACGGCAGCCCACCAGGCTCCCCCATCCCTGGGATTCTCCAGACAAGAACACTGGAGTGGGTTGCCATTTCCTTCTCCAATGCATGAAAGTGAAAAGTGAAAGTGAAGTCGCTCAGTCATGTCCGACTCTTAGCGACCCCATGGACTGCAGCCCAACAGGCTCCTCCATCCATGGGATTTTCCAGGCAAGAGTACTGGAGTGGGTTTTTTAACCTAACCCCTCTTAAATTCTTGGGTTTAAGAAGTTCTCTTAGGACATGTAAATCATATGTGCCTTCATTTTGATCTTGACCAAAATCAGCTCTGTGATGATGAATTTGCCACTTCTCAGGATCTTGGCTTCTGCGTCTTTAAAGTGAGAAAGCTCAAGTAGATCAGTGATAAGGGGACCTCAGCTATGATTCTTTTATCTGCCTTTTCTCTTTCTTGGTCCTGTATATTTAGTTGTTCCCAGGCCTTTGTCTACTTGAACATCCCTCTGGTTTTTGATATTTGTTATCAGAGCTATACTGAGGCTTCTATGGTTTGTTGCAGTCCCCACAGTCAGAACCAAAGGACTAAGAGATGAGTTACTGGAAAGCAGTCCGAAGGGAGGAGAAGCAACACAGCAGCTAGAAGTCTATGTTTAAATGCTTAGAACTTATACATGAATCAGGACACTTGCCCCTTCTTAACATTCCCTCTCACCATTTCTTTTGTTATTTTTTTTTTTTTTTGACCCAACAAATGTTTGAGTTTTTGTTTTTGCTTTTTGTGTGTGTGTGCATTTTTTTTCCTTTGAATGAGCAAGGTGGGGTGGTAGCTGAAGAGGGGAAAGGAGAAACTACTGAAGACTTCACTGCAAACCATACTGCCTCAAGACACAAAACACAGATTTTCTTACAAAGCTGTCATTCTCTTCCTGCTTCCAAGACCACCATTTGCAGCTTTATTATGAAAACCCTACCTCCACATCTATCTTCAGGTACTGCTCTATAGCATATTTGTGACCCCAGTCTCCATTGCTAGTGTAAATCCTACTATCCAGCCATACATTCATTTCCTCAGGGAATGCCAGTTAACCCCACTTAGTGTTGATAGCGGGAGAAGGCAGTGGCACCCCACTCCAGTACTCTTGCCTGGAAAATCCCATGGATGGAGGAGCCTGGTAGGCTGCAGTCCACGGGGTCACTGGGAGTCGGACATGACTGAGCGACTTCACTTTCACTTTCCACTTTCATGCATTGGAGAAGGAAATGGCAACCCACTCCAGTGTTCTTGCCTGGAGAATCCCAGGGATGGCGGAGCCTAGTAGGCTGCAGTCCATGGGGTCGCACAGAGTTGGACACGACTGAAGCGACTTGGCAGCAGCAGCAGCAGCAGCAGTGTTGATAGCATCACCGACTCAATGGATATGAATTTGACAAACTCGGGTAGAGAGTGGAGGACATGGGAACCTGGTGTGCTGCCCATGGGATTGTGAAGAGTTGGACACGACTTAGTGACTGAACAACAACACACTGTTGATCACCAATCACACTTACACTCCCAGGACTTCATTAAGTGTTATTCTTTAAAAATACATTTAAAATAGCTTCAGATGCAAATTAGGAAGATAGCAAGTCATAGTGTATATGTTGTAGTATTCATTATATACAATAGTATCTTCTATTTTAAAAATACACTAGAAATAGGATGACTTTTCACATATCCATATATTTAATTAGTTTTCAGGATGAACTAGCTGCAGAGTAGTCCAGCAGCTGTAAAGTCATCTTACAGGACGTATATTCATTGCTCATTGTGATTGCCAGGACTTACTGAAGTTGATCCCAGCTTGGAAATTGGCATGTATACTTTTCCAAAGTGGTTCTTCTGAGGCATATGAAAATGTGGTCACTGAAAAGTGTTTCAGAAAATCTGTTGCTCTTCTATGATATTAAAATAGTAATTTTTAAAGGTTACGTTCATGCTACCTTAGTTTAATTATAAACTGGATATTTTGTAAAAGCTGTCTTGTCACTTGGTGTATTTCTGACTTGAAACGCATCTTTGAACATTTGTGTGCTGCTGGACGAGGGGGCATCGGGTTCATTGGTTTGCCACTAGAGCCATCTCCACTCCGGTAGGTAGGAAGTCAGGTGACTCGATTGGAGGTAAAGGAGATACTCTGCATTATTTCCCCGCCCCCAGTACTGTCAAATCCTTAGCTATCAGTGCTTTCACTTCTCCAGAAGCAAAAACGATGTATGTTATGGCAGTGCCTTTTCCTCTTTCTAACACGCAAGATTGGAAGTTGCCTTCGACAGATACCCTTTGGGATGTTCTTTTGAACTTTTGTTTTACTGGTGGAGACAACACTGATTTGCCTGCTATTTTAGGATTACTGGATTCCAGTCTTCTAAGCAAGGAAGAACCAAGTCTAATTTATGTTTAGCAAACTACTGGTTTTAGTAGAAATTTATAAGTTTGTGGAATGCAAAATATTAGGATTGAATGACTTTGAGAAATCCTTCAGAGTATGCTTTTGAATCAATTTTTTTTTTGCAATGAATGGCCTCTTGTAGTTCTCAAGTCCACTAGAAAGAGAACTGGGTCTTTTTGTTTGGAACCTTGCAAACAAAACTCTTTACCTTTCCAGTTACATCCCCACCCCTGGGGTTCTCCCGCTTGCTTACAGTTGTCAGTGATCCTGATCTACACCCACTCCACCCCAAGTACCAAGTTCCTTGCATGCTAAGTCGCTTCAGCTGTGTCCCACTGTTTGCGACCCATGGACTGTAGCCCACCAGGCTCCTCTAAATACTGAAATGGGTCGCCCTGCCCTCCTCCAGGGGATCTTCCCTGACTCAGGGATCGAATCCACATCTCCCCTGTCTCCTGCATTGGCAGGCGGGTTCTTTACCACTAGCGCCACCTGAGAAGTCCACTAAGTTCCTTCGTGGTTCTTAAATAAGGTGCAAATCAATAGGTCTTGGTCCCCACCGTGGCCTGCGTGGGGCTGGTTTGGGAAAGACGCAGCTGAGTAGACAATTTCTCGCAGGGTGACTCATTCTCAACACTGACCATTGCTTGTAAACCCGCCAGGGAAAATATGCCAGACATTGTTATGATGAAAACAACTGGGAGGGGCTGTTGGTGAGGCGAAGAACAGATAGAATTTGCTCAAAGCTACCGGGAACCTGGGCGGGCGGGGCGGCCGTGGCACCTGCAAGGAGCGCGGGCCTGCGGGCGTGGCCTGCGGGGGCGTGGCGGGGGCGGGGCCGGCCGGCGGCGCCGGCGGTTGGAAGGGGGTGGAGTTGCCCTTGGAGGCGGCACCGGCCCTGGGCCCGGAGGCCCGCCGCGCCCTATCGGGCCCGAGCCGAGTGGCCCCGCGGAGCCGGCGCGCTCCCGCCTGCAGGGGGAGGGCGGACGGGGCGCGGGGACCGGCCAGGCCGCGGCGGGCGCTGTTTCTCTTTCACTTTCCCTCCCTCTGAGGCCGGCGCGCTGGAGGCAAGGAGCGGCGGTGGCGGCCGCAGGGTAGGTACCCGGTGGGCTGGAGAGCTGTTGAGGGGCCGGAACTCCGGCCGCCCCCGCGCTGCACGGCCAAGTTTGCTCAGAGAGCTGGAGCGGCACCCCCAGGCACCTGCCGCGGCCGACCTCGCCTGGAGCCGCGGGAGCCCCTTGGGGGCGGGGGTGGGGGTGGCCAGCCCGAGTCTGGGAGCTTCGAGGTCGCGCGGTGCTCTAGGGGGGCGGAGAGGGCGGCAAGCGCCAGACCCGGACAGAGGTGGCGCGTCCTCCTCGGCGCAGCCCCGGCCCGGCCCGAGCGGCGCGTCCGCCGAGCCCGGGCCCGCGCACCTGCCAGGCGGGCGGGGCGACTCGTGCTCGGACCGCCCAGGGCAGTGGCTACCGGGTTCTGCCGAGGACGCGGAAAAGTTCCCTCCTGCGCCTGCCGAGTCCCTGCCCGCGCTGGCTTCCTTTAACCGCCGTGGTGACAGGGCTCTATGGCTTACAATCCTAAAAGCCTCCCTCGGTCGGGACTGTGCATGTCCTCTTTCAGAGGACTTTCAGACTTTGGAGCTTCGTGGCAAACCTGTGAGAAAGGCAGGGCCGTTAATCCCGGTGTGTAGAGGAGGAAGCCGACATTTAGTGCCTTACTGAAGATCATACACGGCTAAGGACCGGAACCCAGACCCCTTGAGCAGATACGATGATTACTTGCAGAACCTATTCTGTGCACACACTCAGTGGTACAGTGTCTGTCGATGGAAGGATGGAGCGATGCCTTTTACCTCTTCGGTTGCTTTATACTTAACCTATGAGTTAACAGCTGAAGTAGGAGAAGGTTTTTGTTTACAGAATTAACTTAGGAAATCCCCACCTTTTTCTCATGTTATGTTTCATGTTCTCTAAGAGGACACGTTTGTTGTAAGAAACATTTAAAACTTTTTAAAACAACCATGTGGACGAGCCATGCTGGACATTTCTGGAGGGAAAAAAGTTTTAAAAAATGTTAATGACGTTCAGTTTTGATAGTGTGCTAGCTGTATGTATATTGTCTCATTTCATCGTCCCCACTGTAGGAGGCTGGCATTCTTGATTTCTTTACTTATGTATTTGACTGCACCAGGTCTTAGTTGCGTCATGCATGAGCGTCAGTTGCAGGATGTGAACTCTTACTTGTGGGTTGTGGGGTCTTATTCTGGGACCAAGGATGGAAACCTGGGCCCCCCTGCATTGGGAGTGCAGAGTCTTAGCCACTGGACAATTAGGGAAGTCCCACGGGAGGCTGGCATTCTTGTTTTCATTTTACAGTTTAAAAAACCCTAAGGCTTAGGTAAGTAACATTGCCCAGGTTGTACATTTACTAACTATGACTGGTATCTTTTTAAGGTTTTGCAGTCTAATAGAGGAGATTAAGAATGAAGATAATTGTAAATCACAGAAGAGTCAGACATGACTTAGTAACTAAACAACAGCAGCAACAGAGGAGCAGAAGGACTCACTGGGTAGAGGGCATGGAACCTGCAGAATGGACTACGAAGAGAGTCATCCTTTCAGTTTGCCCGACTGTTGAACAGTGTGTTAAGATCAGCCTGTGGAGGGTCTTTTATGACAAGCTGAGAAATTTAAACATTTCTCTGTTGCAGAGCAAAGAGGAGAGACCCTGACAGTCTTTGATAAGGGGCTCCAAACGTAATAGAATAAAACTTGGTAGAATCTAAGTTGGTCTGCAGGTGGAGAGATAATATTTGAGTAGCATTGCTGCGGGTGGAATGGAAAAGGGCACCCATTTGATTTGATTACGGCTTGATGTGGAGTACAAAATGGAAATAGGGAGCATTTTGATAGGGAGGATAATGACTTCAATTTTGAATCTTTAGCTTGTGTTGGCAGGAACTCCTAATAGAGCAGTCAAGCAGACAGTTAAAATGCATTACTGGAGAGGTAAAGATATCAAAACCCGAGTTAATAGCCTCAGGTGTCATTTGTTTAGAGGTGATAGTTGAGGCCTCAGTATCAGATGAATTCGTCATTATTCTGAATTAATCATAGCAGGTTTACAAATTAATATTACAGTGAGGGAAATATTCTGTTCACCTCTTTACCCAATTTGGAACATGTAATGCTTGCTGCTAATATACTGGTATTAATCCAGTACGAAGAATTTGACACCTCTTTTTCTCATCTTTTTAAAATTATTGTGGAAGAAGATATGGGAAAGCAGAACCACCAAAAGGAGTGATGACTAGCGATCTCATGAGAAGTCTGGATGTTAGTTCTCATGCCTCGGGACACCCAGTTGGGAACTCCACACCAGCTCCTGGGATCAGACTTTCATCCACTTAATACCCTTTTTTGCCTGAACTACTAGAGCCAGTCCTAGCTAACCACAAATGGCTACCCAAAGGAAACATTTGGTGAAAGATTTCAATCCTTACATCACCTGCTATATCTGTAAAGGGTATCTCATCAAGCCAACTACAGTGACGGAATGCCTTCATACCTGTAAGTATTCTTTTTTTGTTATCTACCTATTGGAAATTTTCGGTTACATTTGTTCTTTTAAAACCACCACATTTTGGGTTTTTTTGTTTTCTCTAGATTTTTTCTTTTAAAACAGTGAATATTCTAAGAATTAACTTTGAATTCATTTTCATAACTTCTCATTGGGATACCAGTGGTATGAATTTTTTCTTGTTTCTTTTTAAAATTGTAATAGTTGACTTTTTCTGACTTTAAAATGTCCTAAAAATCATAAGAAATTACTGGTTATAGTTTTTTTAATGAACTATTTTAGGTTTGTTTTTTTTAATTTTACTGAATTAATGTGTTCTGATTTTTTTTTTTTTTAGGATATGCATACTCTAATTCATTGTGGGTTTCTTTTAATCGCTTTATTGAGGTATGGTTGGCATAAAAAAGTTGTGAAGTGAAGTGAAAGTCACTCAGTCATGTCCAACTCTGCAATCACATGAACTGTACATTCCATGGAATTCTCTAGGCCAGAATGCTGGAGTGGGTAGCCTTTCCCTTCTCCAGGGTATCTTCTCAACCCAGGGATCCAACCCAGGTCTTCTGCATTGCAGTTGGATTCTTTACCAGCTGAGCCACAAGGGAAGCCCAAGAATACTGGAGGGGGTAGCCTATCCCTTCTCCAGCAGATTTTCCTGACCCAGTAATTGGACCAGGGTCTCCTGCATTGCAGGTGGGGGTTCTTTATCAACTGAGCTATCAGGGAAGCCCAGGAAGACCACCAGGGAAATCTAAAAAAAAAAGCTGTACATATTTAATGTGTATAACTTTGATGGGGTTAGACATAAGTATGCACCCATGAAACCATTACTGCATCACTGCCACAAACCTTATCCATTACCTCAGAAGTTTGCTCTCACCTTCTTGTTTATTATTACTATTATTGTGATAAGAACACAACATAAAATCTGCACTCCTGGCACATTTTTAAGTGTACAGCATAGTATTGTTAACTGCAGGCATGATCCTGTCCAGTAGATCTCTAGGACTTACTCATCTTATATGATTTAAACTTCATACCCTTTGACTAATAATCAACCGCCTCAATGCTACCTTGTTAGAAATGCAAATTATCACGCCTCACCCTGGAATCACCAAAACAAAGTTATCTGTGTTTAACAAACTTCCAGGTAATTTTGAACCATGTGCAAGTTTGAGACCCACTGTTCTAATATGATCATATCTTTGGAACCCCTGCCAAATTTTTCACCAGTCCTGTCAGTAGAAGAAGAGGCATTTTAATAGCCACATAGGTCAGGGTTTCACCTGCTTTTTGTGTTTTTGCCAATACAAGTTTATTTCCCTATTGCAATGAAAGTAATTCCAGTAAGTTCTGATTCTGTTAATTCCAGTAAGTTCTTTGGTGCCTGTTATGTACACTGAAGTAGATACTGTATGTGCATGATTTCGTTGTTCACCTTACAGTAACCTTGAAGCAGTTTGCAGGGGACACGGGGAGAGCAAGGGTATAGAAATTATCTTCATTTGTGGGTGTGGAAGCTTAAGAGCTAAGTCACCTGCCCAGTCTCACAGCTAGTAAGTAGTAGGCCTGTATTCAGCTCTAAGGGCCGTCCTCTTACTGAGATAACCTGGGACATTTCTTTAATCCCCCTCTTCAGCTGTTCTTTCCTCTGCGTACTATTATGCCAGTAGTTTTCAACAGAGTTGCAGAATAGAGTCACCTGTTAATCGTTAAAAAGGCAAATTTTATGTTATAAACATTTTACCACAGTAAAAAAAAAAAAAAAACATAAAATCACCTAGGAAGCTGTTTTAACATAGACTTTTTCAGAATGCCACCTGAAGAGATTTAGTGGGTGCTGTGATAAGGTCTCAGTTCATTCACTCAGTCTAACTCTTTGCAACCCCATGGACTGCAGCACGCTAGGCTTCCCTGTCCATCACCAACTCCCAGAGCCTACTCAAATTCATGTCCATCGAGTCAGTGATGCCATCCAACCATCTCATCCTCTCTCGTCCCCTTCTCCTCCTACCTTCGATCTTTCCCAGCATCAGGGTCTTTTCCAGTGAGTCAGTTCTTTGCATCAGGTGGCCAAAGTATCGGAGCTTCAGCATCAGTCCTTCCAGTGAATATTCAGAAGTGATTTCCTTTAGGATTGACTGGTTGACCTCCTTGAAGTCCATGGGACTCTCAAGAGTCTTCTTCAACACCACAGTTCAAAAGCATCAATTCTTCAGCACTCAGCTCTCTTTATGGTCCAACTCTCACATCCATACATGACCACTGGAAAAACCATAGCCTTGACTAGACGGACCTTTGTTGGCAAAGAAATGTTTCTGCTTTTTAATATGCTGTCTAGGTTTGTCATAGCTTTTCTTCCAAGGAGCAAGCATCTTTTAATTTCATGGCTGCAGTCACCATCTGCAGTGATTTGGAGCCCAAGAAAATAAAGTCTGTCCCTGTTTCCACTGTTTCCCCATCTATTTGCCATAAAGTGATGGGATCAGATGCCATGATCTTAGTTTTCTGAATGTTGAGTTTTAAGCTAGCTTTTCCCACTCCACTCTTTCACTAGGGTCTGGGCATGTGTATACTTTTTGTTGGTATTACTGGCCCATGCTATTCAATTACCAGTTAACTATAAACTGTCTTAAAATGTTCGCTTACTGTTGCCCTTATCATTATTTCACTTGAACAGTTATCAGTTAAACATCATCAAACATACTTATTGAATACCTACTGTGTGCTAGGCACAATTCTAAGCAGAGGATACAGCAGTGAACAAGGTAATCAAAAATCTCTGCTCTCAAGAAAGGGGAAAACCAGCAATAAATATATGCCATGAACAAGAACAAAGAACTGTAGGACTGTAGATAGCAGAGTTGGGGTTGTTTTATTTAGTGTTGTCATGATTTCTCTCTGATATGATGACATTTGAACAGAATTCCTGAAGCGATTGAGCTCTGTGGATATAGGGGAAGAACATTCCAGGCAGAGGGAAAAGCAAGTATATAGCCTTGGAGTGGGAATGCCCTTGGCAGTTCAAGGGACAACTGATGAGTAAGGAGGCTATCACTGCAGGTCAACTGAAAGATTATAAGGCCATCATCTAGGGTAATGAGATGTGAGATGGAGGCAGGGGAGAGTGATGGACTGTGGATGCATTTTGGAGGAGGAACCCCCTGGGTGTGGCTCCTTTAGAATGGGGGCTTTGTCTCGCAGTTTCCCTCTATGCCAAGTATGGTACCTAGACACTGTCCACAGTCTGTTGTTTTGCTTCTTCTGACGCTATTAGACATTATGAGTACACTTTTTTATATTTGTGTGTCTCCAGCAAAACCCTGCAGTTCTAGGAAGAGATTTAGTGGATGTTGGGAGTGCTTAGTGTTTAGAGGAGAAAGCGCAGATTCTCCAGTCTCTACCTAAAGATTTTATATCTGTTCTTCTGAAAGAACATTTTCTTTGAGACATAATGAAATCCAGGTTTAAATGTTCCTTTTTTGAAGGGAAAACAAAAGATTGTAGAAATTTAAACAGTAAGTTTATAAGCAAGGGTTATGTTTATGTTTAAGTAGTAATTTAAGGTTTAAAGGGATAGATGACCATTTAGCTGCTTATGTCCTTCTAGCCTGAAGTTGCTTGGCAGTCAGCGAATCCCTTTACTGAGAGAGAATGAACATGGCAGAATTGTGATTAAAGACTCAAGTGTGGCCTTTTTCATCCGCAGAAGCACAGAACAGTAAATGATGGAGGAGTCAGGCACTCAGCTCAGTGTCTTAGGAGACCTGAGGATTCTACAGAGTGCTAAACTTTATGCACTTTCTGGTCCTTGGATTTCTGTGTATTTTTTGGTTTGTATTTATACTGGGGCTTTTAGGCAAAACCTTTCTCACTTGCAAAATATCTCCCTATTTGTACTGATAAAATAAATAGTACCCCAAAGCAGTGTTTCTTACTCATTGGTTGGGTCTTGATGTTGCCTGGTTTTCTTAGGTCTGAGGTGGAACAGGTGTAGTGGTATTGTGATTTGGAATCAGTATACAATAGAGAAGGAAGGTGGCCAGTGGGACAGGAGGAAAGTGAGAAGTCCAGTGTGCATTGAAGTACCCCAGAGCAGTTTCCACCTCGACTGTGGTGCTTAAACAAAACTTATTAAGTTAACTTTGTACATAGTCTGCAGTTTTATGATACTGTAAGTTAAGAATGGGTATACAATAATTCTTATTATGAAAACTCATAGTAAAATGGAAGGATTTTGTTCTTACTATTCAAGTTTGAAATATGAAAATGAAACTTTATTATTGGTGAGCAAAGTCACACTTTCGGCCCAGTCCCTTCAGAACTCTCTAGTCAAGTGAAGAAACAGGAATCAAGTTAAGGAAGGAATCAAATGAATGTGGATGCTGGTAAGCGCAATGGCAGTTGTGAAACAGAGTGATGTAGTAGCAGGTCCGTGTCAGGGTGTTGCAGCGGAATGCAAAGCCAGAGAGAGAAGAGTATGTTTTGAAAATCCTTGATACAGATAAATGCAGTTACTTTACTCTTTCAGATTACTTTACACATGCGTCTCCACTCTCTCTCCTGCTCAAATCAGATTATTGTCCCCCGACTCCCCCCCCCCCGCCATTCTCCCAGTAAGCAGTTCTAGAGCTCACAGTGCCTGGCTTCCCTGTGGATGTAGAAACAAGGATCAAGATGACAGCCGACTGACTGAGGCAGCCCATGGTGTCCTTAGCACTCAGCTCTGTGGAGGACAGACAAAAGGGGTGAGCCAGTCGGAAGGAAGAGGGAGAGGGAGGGATAGATGGCAGCACAGAATGTCCCGAGCTCCTGACAGGGAGTTGCGGGGGGGGTGAGAAAAAAGAGGCTTATGAAAGCCTCGCCTTTAAGTGGGCTCCTACCTCACCTACTAACACCCAGCTCCCTTTAGCAGGTCAGGGGCATGTGATAAAAAGGTACAAAATTTTACAATGAGGTAAAAAATTTAAATGCAGATGCATTTCCCCCTTAAATGTGATCACTTAATGCTAGTGAACTAAGTCCACATTAACTATGGTTACATGTCTATGTCTATAGGGTAATTCTGGGGCTTCCCAGGTGGTTCAGTGGGTAAAGAATCTGCCTGCAATGCAGGAGATGCACGTTCTGTCCCTGGGTCAGGAAGATCCACTGGAGTAGGGCATGGCAACCCACTCCAGTATTCTTGCCTGGAGAATCCCATGGACAGAGGAGCCTGGCAGGCTACGGCCCATGGGGTCACAACGAGTCGGCCATGACTGAGCAACTGAGCATGCACACATGAGGTGATTTTGACAACCCGAGAAACCTAAGGAAATAAACTTGTTCACACAAATAATTATTGAATTCTTTAATCAGATGTTAGCACTTGCTAACTGGTAGAGTGATGAATAAAATAAATTTGGAGCTTAAACTCTGTTAAGCAAAGCTCATAAGCTAAGAAGAAATTTCTTCAGGTGTGTTTGGATCTATCTACTCCTTTTCTGTGGAAACTCACAGAAACTCCTCTGAGACTCAACTACCTATGCTGATGTCTTCCAAATCTTTATTTTGGGCATAGTCCTGAGCTTCAGAATCCCACTGGACGCCTACTTGGATGTCCTGAAGTGGCCTAGAACTTAACATACCTGAAAGTGAATGGATGGAATGCCAGCATTCAATTGTCCAAGCAAGAAATATGCTCCATGCTTAACTCTCTTTACCCTCACCTAGCTCAGCTGGTGAAGAATCCGCCAGCAATGCAGGAGACCCCAGTTCGATTCCTGGGTCAGGAACATCCGCTGGAGAAGGGATAGGCTACCCACTCCAGTATTCTTGGGCTTCCCTGGTGGCCCAGATGGTAAAAAATCTGCCTGCAATACAGGAGTCCTGGGTTCCATCCCTGGGTTGGGAAGATCATCTGGAGGAGGGTATGGCAACCCAATCCAGTACTCTTGCCTGAAGTATCCCTGTGGACCAAGGAGCCTGGTGGGCTGCAGTCCATGGGGTCGCAAAGAGTCGGACGACTAAACGACTAAGCACAGCACAGCAGTACGAGGCAGAGTTCTGCACGGTCTTGCCCTGTAATCTCTCAAAGATCTGTCCCTTCAGTCTGATCCCCCACGACCTTTTTGCTCAGGACATCATTCATTCTCACTGGAGTCCCTGCAGCCTACTCCTAACCTGTGTTAGTGGTGATCATTTATAAGGGCTTTACTGTCTTCATCACTCACACTTCAGCCAACCCAAAATTTCCTTAAGGTACCCTACTGCCCTCAGGATAAATTAGATCTATTTAGCTTTGATTGATTTCTGCCCTCCCCCACCAGAACACACACACATATGCATACACGTGGTTCAACTGCTTGCTCTGCTTGGAACATCTCCTGTATGCCTGGCTGGTAGTTCCTCATCCTTTAAAGCCCATCTACTCCAAGATATGCCATCTCTCTCTCTCCCACAGGTAGGTTTAGATTCAGTGTATCCTTAGTACCTGGTACTTGAGTGCTCAAGAGAAGCTTAAATGAATAGATAAATGGTCAATCAGTTGATTATTTTATTGTCGGCTTTTCCTTTCAAAGATTCAAATGCAGTGGTAGGTAGCTTGAAAGGCATGTAGAGAGTGGGGGTTAGGAATTATGGATTTTGAAAAGCTGTCTTCTACAATATAGGTGGGAGCTTTGCGGGTCGTGGGTAGGGGTAGGGCATGGGAGAGGGAGAGAGGATTGTGGGGAGTCAAGACTGGTGGTTCTAAATTAAGAGACGCTCTGTCTCTTGCTCCAGGGTCCTGAGAAATTTTTTGAGGTTGCTGACAGTGTCTTTGCTGCTTGTTGTATAGGTTGTTGACTTAAAATGAAAGACTTTTCACTTAAACTAAGAACAAAGGAGCTTTGTTCCAGCAGCTAAAATGCGCATAACACAGTGCATTGGTTCTTCACTCCTTTGTGGTTCGAGGCCTCTTTAAGCGTCTGACGATTCTTTCCTCAGAAGAAAGGGAAGGTTTTAGACATAGAATTCTGTGGTACAGGAAAGAAAGCTTTCTTCTTTCTGCCCTTTCAGAGATTATGGCAGTAATCCCTTAACTAGGATGAATTCTTTGGAAAAACGTTGTTGTACTTGGTTTTTAACTTAAGTAAAGAAGGGTTAATTGGTAATTAGATATAGATGTGACAGTAAGGGACTCGGTGACGTCATACAGTAGTGTGTGAGCAGGAGACGATTCAGTGGTAAGCCTGAAGTGCTGCCATCGCTTATTGTTTTCTGAACAAGTATCATAAATACACAAGTATTAAAGTGCCGAGAACTCGTGGTATGGTACTACTCCATGTTTAAAAATCTTATGCCACATATACTTGCTGTTCAAAATACAGTCTCCAACCAGCAGCATGATCACTGGGAATTGGTTAGGCGTGCACGTTCTCGGGCATACCATAGAGCTGCTGGGCTGAGTCTCTGGGGGAGAGGGCTGTAATAACAAGCCCTTCAGGTGATTCTGGGGTGCACTAAAGTCTGAAAAGCATACCTTGGACCAGACGTTAATAATACAAGCATCTCTAGAAGTAGGCATTTTGTTCTTTTAATCATACAGTAATTGGAGTGAATGCTAATAAAATTAAAACAGTGGCTGTCATTTGTTGAATGTCATATTGAGGGTCATGGGGTTTTACATGCATTACCTTATGCAATCTTCCCAAGAACCCTTCTATTTAGGTGGTATTAAATCAGTCAGCAAATGTTTATTAGCACCTACATTGTGCCATTCATTACTCTGGACAGTGGAAAGACAGCAGTAAAGAAGACAGATATAGTCTGTCCTCTTAGAATTTATGTTTCAATAGAAGAGATGGACAAAAAGCAAGCGAATGATACAATTTTAGGGTCCATGTATGACACATGCTGCAAAGAACAGTAAGACAGTAAAGGCTTGCCTGGAAGTTACCGTTTGAGCAGAGATTGTAAATAATAGGAAGGAGTGAGCTATGAAGAGGTTTGAGGGAAGAGTATTTCAGATTCTTATGCCAGTGTTTTTCACAGAGACAAGACTCAGAAAGGTTAAGTAACACAGCTAATAAGTGCTGGAGCTAGGTTCTGAGACCCAGATATCTGACTCCAGGTACATCTTTATAATAAACTAGGATATTTGCTAATTTTCTTCTTCTTTCTGGTTGTTTACATTTTCTATAATTTCTTTAAGCAGCATGTGATTTTTAAAAATGTATATAGGAAATCTCTTCTAACTGTATTTCCGTGACTGTATACCTGTCATTATGTACCCAATCAGGATCTGAATTTATTAATAATTCTGAATGATAGTCTTTAAAATGTAGAGCTATAAATTGAACTTTCCAATACTGTATTCTCTATAAAATTGGATTTTGAGTCAAGACTTGTTTATAGAGTAATAATCAAAGGCCTGAATAGAAGTTGTACTTGAAGTTTCAGTAAGTGCAAGCACAGTGGCCTAGGGTTGTAGTAGAGATGAAGTCACCAGTAACATTGATGTTACATGTTTCAAACAGTATTTTGGCAGCAACTAGTCATTCATGAAGGTGATTATAGTGTTCATTTTGATGATTCTTTTTAAATAGGAAACAATAATTATAGGCCTTAAACAATCTAGGTGTCATCTATCATTAGTAATAATGTTAAGAATCATATCAGATGTATGGTTCTTTTTGCTGTTGAAACTATGTGTTAGATAGTAAAGAATGAACAGTAGAGCAGAGATTCATACTACTACTAACTACTACTACTACTACGTCGTTTCGGTCATGTCTGACTCTGTGCAACCCCACAGAGGGCAGCCCACCAGGCTCCACCGTCCCTGGGATTCTCCAGGCAAGAACACTGGAGTGGGTTGCCATTTCCTTCTCCAATGCATGAAAGTGAAAAGTGAAAGTGAAGTCACTCAGTCATGTCCGACTCCCAGCGACCCCAGGGACTGCAGCCTTCCAGGCTCCTCTGTCCATGGGATTTTCCAGGCAAGAGTACTGGAGTGGGTTCATAGTGGACACTAAAAGACAAAACTAGGGGTTAACAAATAAGTGAAATTGTCTTCTGTATTGGTTTGTAAGAATAAATTATATATAGATTAGGATGAGTTGGAATTGATACCAGTGATGGATTGAGGAAAAAAACACGAAACCTAAAAGCCAGAAGTATTCAGACTTAGAAGCTGTGGTCAGCGTGCAGGTGTGTTTAAGCATGTGGCACAAAGGTTGAATGTAAACATTGTGAACAGTAGAGTGCAGCCAGTGGAGAAGAGACCAAAGATCATTTGCATTTGGATACTCTGAAGATGTATCATAACTTCTGGTGTTTTACAGCATATTAGTTTTTACCGGACTAGTGTACTACTATATATCAGAAATTCAAGAACCAGTGAACAAAGCTATATTCTCTCAGAATGCTCAACCACTGGCATATCTTTACTCAGTTAATAGAAAATCATTTTATTTTAGAAAACTATTTAGCTTATATTGAGTTAGCACATTTATTTTAATGTTTTTAATTTATTTATTTTTGGCAGTATTGGGACTTTGTTGCTGCACAGGCTTTTCTCTCACTGTGGCGAGCAAGAGCGCCTCTCTAGTTGAGCTACGTGAGCTTCTCATGGCAGTGGCGTCTCTTGCTGTGCAGCACGGGCTCTAGGCACTCGGGCTTCAGTAGCTGCGGCCCGTGGGCCCAGCAGCTGCAGCTCGTGGGCTCTAGAGCACAGAGTTGGTAGTTGTAGCACACTGGCTTAGTTGCTCTGCGGTATGTAGAATCTTCCCGGACCAGGGATCGAACCCGTGTCTCCTGCATTGGCAGGCAGATTCTTTGCCACTGAGCCACTAGGGAAGCCTGTAACTCATTTTAATTGTCAAAAAAATTAACTCGTGAACTCAGAATCTCTTCCCTTGCTTTAGTTGAAAATGTACGCTTATTTCTGACTTGACTCTGTAGTACACTTGTAGGTACTAAAACCACGACTGCTGTTGCTGTTCCTAACTTTTGTGTCCTCAGTTGTTCCACAGATATTTGCTGAGTACTTCCTCCTCCAGCTACAGTGCTAGCCTGGGCACATGAGACACACCAGGCAACATAGTAGGCAGTAAGTCAGAGTGCACATTAGCAGCTGCTAAGTGACACAGAAACAGGGAAGTTCAAGCTGGGTACAGGTAACTAACTGGGTGGCCAGTGAGGCGGTGTGACCGCTGAAGTCTGTGAGGGAAGGCCTCATTAAGAAGGTGGTAGTTGAACAGATTTAAGGAGGTAAAGGAGTTAGCCCATCAGATACTTGATCCCAGCCCACTGGGAGCTGGATACACGAATCTGCAGAGGATCAGAATTTAGATCCTATTTCATCAGTGAGAGTGCCAAGAGAGTGAGTGTAGAGAAGGGAAGATGACCAAAGACTAAGCCCTGGAACCAAAAAAGAGGAGACAGTGAGGTAGGAGGAGAACAGAGTGTGGGGCCCTGGGAGGCAAAGCACACACAGCGTCCAGGAGTAGAGAGCGGTCAGGCTAGCCACGTGGGGCGGAGTGAACCAAGGAGGGGCAGCAGGCACGCGGATAAGCTCTGAGCAGTTTCAGTTCGGTCCTCAGGAGCAGAAGTCTGGGTGGGTGTGAGAGGATGGAGATGTTTGGATAATTGTACAATGATTATATAAATCTTTCACCTGAATGAAGGTAAAGAAAAGGTGGAGAAAGAATGGGAAAAGAGGAATTAGAGTATCGGTAGCTGTGAAATGGAGTGCTAGTTGACTCAGAAAGTAGGGTCAATAGAAATTTGATTTTTTTTTTTTAATAGATGGGGAAATAATGTGTATGAATGTTGGTGGGAGTCTTCAGTGGATAGCAAAAGACTGCCGCAGGTGAGAGGGAGAAGCAGTGGAGTGATCTTCTCAGATCATTGGAATAGGGTCACAGAGCAGAGGTTGGCACATTAAAGTTCTGAAAACAGGCAAAACCACAAAGGTTAGATGTTAGTGAGTGAGTGGGTGTGGTGATATAAATTCTACTGCCTTTTTTTTTCTTCTTTTCTTTTGTTTTCAGTTGAACAGAAAGTGAGGTCATCAGTGTAGAGTGGTGATGGGGGAGTAAAAGTGGGGGTTCAAGGAGAGAGGAGAAAAGTGAAAGTGAAAGTCACTCAGCCATGTCTGACTCTCTGTGACCCCATGGACTGTATAGTCCATGGAATTCTCCATGCCAGAATACTGGTGTGGGTAGCCTTTCCCTTCTCCAGGGAATCTTCCCAACCCAGGGATCGAACCCAGGTCTCCCACATTGCAGGCAGATTCTTTACCAGCTGAGCTACCAGGGAAGCCCAAGAAGACTAAAGTGGGTAGCCTATCCCTTCTCCAGGGGATCTTACCAACCCAGGAATCGAACCAGGGTCTCCTGCATTGCAGGCGGACTCTTTACCAACTGAGCTATAAATGTTGGTGAAGAGCATATGGAATTAGGGTGTTGAGTGTGACCACCTGGCAGATGAAGGACCTGCTTTTGAGCATCATGGTCGTGAATTTAAGGTGAGAGACCAGTCGGCACGGTGCATGTTTTTCTCCCACAGTGTTCAGCTGTAACCTTGTAGAGCAGCATGTGTAGAGTTGGATATAGCCCAGGTTGACAGTTTACCTGATTAAGTATGACAAAAGAAGGGTTGTAGTAGAGCAGAGCTATCCAGAGTCTGCGTGTGAAAGTGATTATTCCAGTCGGCCATGGAATTCATACCGATGAGGGGAATGAGGACATGGTGGTCCTCACCCTGGAGTCCCACTTGACTCCTTAAGTCTGTCTGTAGAAGGCCTTCCTGGACTTTGTGTTCTCCTGGCCTGCTTGGTCTAGGATTCTCCTACTGTGCTGAAGCCCCAAGACACTCCTAACCTTGCTCGGCAGGCTCTGCCTTGCTGTCTGTCCCTCTGTCCTGGCAAAGCAAGAATAAAGCAGTCTCCTAGATAGAAAGTAACGCTGTCCTTCGTGTTCTCTGTGAAATTGTAGCTCATGTAGGCCTTTGAAAGAACTGTACCGTGTAAGAGAAATAAAGATGCTCATTAGTCCCTTTTATGAGTAAAGCAAAGCTAGGAGATCCTGTCTCATGGAAGCAAATTACAACTGTTCTGGAAATCTTTAAAAATCATGTCAGTTTCACATGTAAATATGTATCAAAAGCAGCAAGCTGATGCCTCTTCTCTGCCGATGACCGCAGTTTACTTACAAACTGTTAGCAGATAACAGACAAATTTTTCAAAGGCAAACTGTGTCAAATGAGTGTTATCAAGAAGGGCATATAAAGATAGTGATGTGCTTCAGGAAGTAAGAAAAAATATACTCCTATGTTGAGAGATAAAACCAACACATTCAGATGATTTTAACAAAGTCAGCATTTGATCACTTTTAATAGACAGAGGATTACTAATGAATGACATGACCAAGGACAGGAGAGAAAAGACTGTTACTGTTTTGTTATCCATGATATTAGAATTGGTGCTCAAAAAGAGAAATTGCTGTAGATCACTGCGTCATCAGGGCTTCCTTTGTGGCTCAGCTGGTAAAGAATCTGCCCACAAACCGAGAGACCTGGGTTCCATCCCTGGGTGGGGAAGATCCCCTGGAGAAGGGAAAGGCTACCCACTCCAGTATTGCAGCCTGGAGAATTCCATGGACTGTATAGTCCGTGGGGTCGCAAAGAGGCAGACACGACTGAGCCACTTTCACTTTCACTCTGTCATCAAAGCTAGGAAGATGTGGGTGGACCATACATGTGAGATAGCAACAACTGATGGGCCTTGTACCTGTTGTGATGAACCTGCCCCTCTCAAGAATTTGAAAATTAAAATGTGGAATAGCCTTTTAATAGTTGAACTATTGGAGTCAACTTAGAAATCGTGCTTCTGAGCAAGTATATGAAAAGCGATCAGGAAGAGACACAACAAGGTTTCTCCTATACCCAGGAGGCTATGCTGGAATTGTATTAAACATATTAAGTTAAGGAAGGAGTGTAGAATGCAGAAGTGAGTCTTGTGTCCTCAACCCCAGAAAAAGAAGCATCATATGTGCAGAGAGAGGCAGTTCCCATTTAGGTGATGCAGCGTGTCATCAATTTGATACTTGAGTTGCGAGACTATCTCTAGGGTAAATATGGCTGCAGAGGGTTACTACCGGTACATGATCGACATTTCAAGTTCCATTAGCAAGATCATCAGTTACTTAAGATAGATGTGTCAAACTAATCATGGTCTGATGCCGTTCAATATTCGATTGCTGATGTCTTTTTGTTAGGATTTTATGCTCATCTGGCAAGCTGATTTATAGTGATAGCTCACATTTTTATTAAATAGAAGTTACCAGTTACTCATTTACACATTTTATGTATATTAGCTCATTTAATCCTCATAAGAGCCATGTGAGATAGATATCCTTGTTATCCCCCTGTACAGAGACACACAGAGTAATTTGCCTAATGGCAGACCCGGGATTCAGATTGAGCTGTCTGCCTCAAGATTGTCTTTTACCTGCTAGAACCATGTGCTGTACTATCTGGGCTTCTCGTGTAAACCTGCCCTCTAGGGAAACAACACATTAATCCCATATTCTTGTGGTTATGTTTTGTCTTCTGTCAAAATGATTTCCTGATGGTGAATAATAAAGTGCCTTCTGGTTATGACTTGGCAGAGGACCAGCTCCTGGACTGGCAGCCTCACTGAGGCATTCACCAGTAAGTATTTGGTGGCTAGGATTGCCCAGTTGTCTTCTGGCTGCCTCAGTAAGAGAGCTTTGCAGAGTTGGAGTCCTGGTGCCAATCCCACAGAGATTTTGATTTAATTGGTCTGGGATGAGGCCTCTGAATCTGTTCTTTAAAAAAAAAAAATCTCACTGGTGATTGTGGTGCCCATCAAAATTTGAAAATGCTTCAGATGACACATGACCCTGTCAATTTGTTTAACAACCTAGTTCAAATCTAAGGTGCGGCAAAAGGAACAATTTCACTTAGTATGCTTTGGCAGAAGTTTAATGATGGTTGTGATGAGCTAAATGTAAAGATCAGTTAAAAATATGAAATCTTGGTGCCTGGGACCAAATGGTATTGGCTTTAAGATGTGTAGCAGAGTGGTTTGGATTTTAGGCCTTGAGCTGGACGTCCAGGCTGGGGGTAGATGCCCTGCCTGTTGCACAGCTGGGCACATGTGGGCAGCCTGTCAGGCTGTCCGGTACTGCACTCCTCCTTTGCCAGAGGGGGATGGTAGCTCCGTACTGTAATCCATACAAAGCCCTGAGCCCAGAACCTTCTATTTGGTTAGTGTTCAGTAAATGCTAGCACTTGTTGCCATTTAGGTGTTTTTCCAACTGGGGATATCTTTGGTGAGCCTAACTCCCTTTCTGACCAGGTGTTTCTGCTTGCTCCAGCATGTCTCTGTAGAGTGGCTGCTGAGGGTCAAGACTTTATTTGGTCTCCACACACAGTCTTAACAACAGACTGGGACCTTCATAAACATTATTCTTGAACCACCTGAGTTAACCAGTATAGCAGTTGAGCAATTAGCTTAGTATTAAATCTTAAAGATATTTTTTAAATGTTTTTCAGCTAGTATAAACTGGGAATCAAAGGTCAGTTTTATAGTGATTTTTTTAATTTAATTTAATTTTTTAAACTTTACATAATTGTATTAGTTTTGCCAAATATCAAAATGAATCCGCCACAGGTATACATGTGTTCCCCATCCTGAACCCTCCTCCCTCCTCCCTCCCCATACCATCCCTCTGGGTCGTCCCAGTGCACCAGCCCCAAGCATCCAGTATCGTGCATCGAACCTGGACTGGCAACTCATTATAGTGATTTTTTTAAAGCATCTGAGAGAAAGCAAATTCTCATTTTACTTTTTTCAGTTTCACTGAACTTCTGGCCTGGATTTTCTCAGGTTCTAATTTGTGTACGGTTGTGCTTTGTTAACAGCTTTTAAAAGCATATGGGAGATGTATTTCTAGAGTTTCTTGGGATTTTCTTTTAAGGACTATATAAGATACTGAAGGAGTTCGAATTCTCCTTTTGGACATATTTAAGGCTCCCAAATGAAGGGATCAGGCTCTCTTTTTCTGTATACTTTAGACCTGTAGATATAAAATTAGAAGAAAATGTAGCATATAGGCATGCATTGAGTAAGAAAATGGGTTCTTGATTCAAGTCCTGGCTTTCACCACTTATGGACTCCATGATTTTTGGCAAATTTCTAAAGTTCTCTATTCAATTTCTTCATCTGTAAGAGGCCTGATATATATTACCTAATTAATGGTGTTGCAATGAATATTAAATTATGTCAACTATACGTTGAAGCACTTGAGAGTGTTCCTGTTATTGTTCAATCCCTGAGTCGTGTCTATCTCTTTGCTACCCCAGGGACTGTGTAGCATGCCAGGCTCCTCTGTCCTCCTCTGTCTTCTGGAGTTTGCTCAAATTCATGTCCATGGAGTCAGTGATGCTGTCTGACCATCTCATCCTCTGCCACCCCCTTCTCCTTTCACCTTCCATCTTTCCCAGCATTAGAGCCTTTTCCAGTGACTCAGCTCTTCGCATCAGGTGGCCAAAGTGTTGGAGCTTCAGCAGTCCTTCCAAGGAATATTCAGGGCTGATTCCCTTTAGGATTGACTGGTTTTCTTCTTGCAGTCCAGGGGATTCTCAAGAGTCTTCTCTAGCACAATTCAAAAGCATCAGAAGCTGCCTGTTGCATAAATCTTTTAAGCATTGATGATTTTGATGAAAATTATGACATCCACCCAAATCATCTGAACAAAAAAGAAAACTAGAATAAAAATATTTTAGCATCTTAAATTTTTCTTGTAAACTATTTGGGAAAAAATTTTAATTAAAAATAATTATGGGCCTTAGCCTATGAAAAAAATTTTTAATTCTTTTAATGTAATACTTGATGTAGCAAGGTTAATTACTATATCCTATGGGATGGCTTAATTCCATAACACAAGCTGGAATCAAGATTGCCGGGAGAAATATCAATAACCTCAGATATGCAGATGACACCACCCTTAGGCAGAAAGTGAAGAGGAACTAAAAAGCCTCTTGATGAGAGTTAAAGAGGAGAGTGAAAAAGCTGGCTTAAAGCTCAACATTCAGAAAACTAAGATCATGGCATCTGGTCCCATCACTTCATGGCAAATAGATGGGGAAACAGTGGAAATAGCGTCAGACTTTATTTTTGGGGGCTCTAAAATCACTGCAGATGATGATTACAGCCATGAAATTAAAAGACGCTTACTCCTTGGAAGGAAAGTTATGACCAACCTAGATAGCATATTCAAAAGCAGAGACATTACTTTGCCAACAAAGGTCCATCTAGTCAAGGCTATAGTTTTTCCAGTGGTCATGTATGGATGTGAGAGTTGGACTGTGAAGAAAGCTGAGCGCTGAAGAATTGATGCTTTTGAACTGTGGTGTTGGAGAAGACTCTTGAGAGTCCCTTGGACTGCAAGGAGATCCAACCAGTCCATCCTAAAGGAGATCAGTTCTGGGTGTTCTTTGGAAGGACTGATGTTAAAGCTGAAACTCTAGTACTTTGGCCACCTCATGTGAAGAGTTGACTCATTGGAAAAGACTCATGCTGGGAGGGATTGGGGGCAGGAGAAGGGGACGACAGAGGATGAGATGGCTGGATGGCATCACCGACTTGATGGACGTGAGTTTGGGTGAAATGCGGGAGCTGGTGATGGACAGGGAGGCCTGGCGTGCTGCGATTCATGGGCTCGCAAAGAGTCAGACACGACTGAACTGCACTGATGGGATGGCTTATCTGTTGTGTTTACTTGGTAGTCAGATTTAGCAGAGAAGCTGAAGATATTTTTTCAGGGCGGGGGGTTGTATTTCTACATTACATTCTTTTCCTTTGTTAAGTTAAAAAAATGTTTTTAATCTGACACAATTTGTGATCCCCTACCAGAAAACCTGGATTCAAGTCTCTGCGCTGCCATTTATCAGGGAAGGCAGGTTACCTGGCTTATAAGAACCTCTTCTCCTTTATCTGCAAAAGTAGAATAAGATACTGTATCTCACACGTTTGTGTGAGAAATAAAGTTGCCTCTAATGGGGCTTTCTACTCCCTCTGTTCTGCACAGTAGAAATAAAATGTGAGCCACCTGTGTAATTTTAAGTTTTCTAGTAGCCACATTAAATAAAAGAAATGAAATTCGTTTTAATATATTTTATTTAATCTAGTATGTCTAAAATATTATCACTCCAACATGTAATTAATATAAAAATTATTAATAAGATTATTCTTTTCATTCTCAGTCTTTGAGATCTGGTGTGTAATTTATACTCACAGCACATCTCAACTTGAACTAGCAACATTTCAAGTGCTCAGGAGCCACATTCTGCTAGTGGCTATCAGGCCAGATCTGGAGTACAGATTACTGGTCCCATCCCTGAGTACCTTGAGGCTGCCTTGGCCTCAAGCAGCTTTATTCTTGAAACTGTGTGCACCTCTGGACAAATGAGCCTGACATTTCTTTCTGCATCAACCTGGATTAGTATCTTTGTCCCTGGGAAGACAGGCTCCTGCCCTTAGCCTTCTAGCTGACCCACATGAGGACTTGCTCTGGGTATGTCACGTGCCTCTCTGTTTGGCCAAGGGCCAGAGACAACCAGGAATTCCTGAGAATGATAAACCTTTTGAACCACAAGGATCAGAGTTCCAGGGCAGGAGCTGAAGTTCAGGACAGGATCGGGCTTCCTAATGCCCTTCATTCTTGCCTCTTATCCGTCCTATTTGCCTTCTTTCCCGCATTTTAGAGATTTATCTGGTGTCCCTGGGAAAACAGCAAATACCAGCAGTCTGCTAAGGGATTCAGCTTTTCCCGCCTCTGCCTCAGTATTGATTAGCAAGGTAGCCCTTCCTTCCCAAACATTAACTTTTAAAAAAGACATTCAGAATGTTTTGGAGAACAGAAATATTCACATCTAAGCTTTTTTTTTTTATTTTAGGGTTTTGTACTACTGTTTTTCATCCAAATTTGGGGAGAAATGTAGTAAAGGAGTGTTACCCTAATAGCTGTATGTTATCTTAAAAAGATGTAGAGAATAGGGCACCCAGCAAAAGAAATCTGCTCAGATGTCACCTTCTTAGGAAGAAGTCCTACCCTGATCTCTCTGACCTAAAATAGCCCCCAGCCTGCAGCACTCTCTCTTGCTACCATTTTTGTCTGTTTTGTAGATATCACTTATTACTAACTAAAATTCTTTGACTTCCCAAATAGAATATAAGCTCCGTAAGAGTATGGACTTTGTTTTGTTTATCCCTGCATCCCCCAACTCCTAGTATAATGCTTGGCTGTTGCAAGTGAAAAGTGAAAGTGTTAGTCTCTCAGTCCTCTCCAACTCTTTGCAACCCCATGGACTGTAGCCCACCAGGCTCCTCTGTCCATGGCATTTTCTGGCGAGAATACTGCAATGGGTTGCCATTTCCTTCTCCAGGGGATCTTCCCAACTCTGGGATCAAACCCAGGTCTCCTACGTTACAGACAGACTCTACCTTCTCAGCCACCAGGGAAGCTGGCTATTGAATCAATGAATAAATAAGTGAAAGGAAATACTGTATGTACTGATAATTTTAAAATTAGTTTCCTAGGAGAAGTCTACCCTGACCACTGTTTCTCTGACCAGTGTGTGTGATAAGTTTGAATTTTCAGATCTAATCTCAGTGGTAGGAATCCTGGTGTTTATTCTAGGTCAGTCGTATAGATAAATTTTCACTGCTTTTAGATAGTCCAGGGCTTGCAGAGGGGAGAAAAGTAGTTTGTATTGAAGTTGTAAAAGGGAGAGCTGATCTGTACAGGTGAAAATTTCAGATTACACAGGGTAATAAAATGGAAGAGGGGGCATTGGGATAGGGAATTGGGTTGAAAATTTTTTACAGTTCAGCTGCTGTTTATGTCTGAGGTTTTGGGGCAAGAAATTTGGTAAATAAGAAGCTTAGGGAAAAGGTGGGAGAGAGTCATAACCAGAAAGATTAGTATTATTTGGAGGAGAGGTTGGCTATATAGACTTGTGCCCCAAAAGCCACAAATCATATTTCCATTGTCTTTGTTTATAATAAGCTTTATTTAACATCTTAATTAATTAATCCTCAGTGGTTCTTTTGGTTTACCTCTTGTGCATTTGCACCAGCTTGATGTCACTGGCTATACTTCATGGCCCTTGGAATTACAGTCCTGTGAGCGCAGACGCATCATACTCTGCACGGGCCAGAAGTTCTGTTGAAACTTCTGGTTTGTCCCAGGAGCACCCTGCCCATAAAAACTAATCCAGGCATGTTGAGAACTCTCAGATATTATTAAGTACCATTTATATTGCATTCAAGTAAATTTTTAGCAAAAGAAATAAATTCAGATTTACCAGCCTTTACTGTTCCTTGTTCTACTTCTTTAAATGAGAAAATCTATTGTTGTATGTAAATGCATCAACTTTTTTACATACTGTGAATAAATTGTTTGGTTTGTGAATATATTTAAGAATAACAATAATCAAAATAGTTAATTTTTATATTGTGGCAGTAGGCTTTATTTCAGGTGTTTTTAAAATAGTGTTATCATTTTAAGGTTTTATAAAGTTTGATTAAAGAATAGTATTTCAGGTGTAGTAGATAATTTATAGGGACTATGTCTAGTTATATTAAGTTCAAATGATGCATTTTAATCTAACATCTTGTTTCTTCTCAGTCTGCAAGACTTGTATTGTCCAGCACTTTGAAGATAGCAATGATTGTCCAAGGTGTGGCAACCAGGTTCATGAGACAAACCCATTAGAAATGTTGAGGTATGTCAATATATTTTTAGTTCCTCTAACTTAAATAATTATATAAGCTCTTAATAATTTTTATTATGCATCATAATATTTGTTGGTACCTTGACTCAGTTAATGTAGGCTTTGATTTTCATTTTAAAGCATTTTATTTCAATTTATTTTATTAAGAAGAAATGAAAAATAAGGCTGTGCATATTAAATATTTAAGAAATATATTTCCAAATTAAAAATTACAACTTTATCTCAGGATCTCAGGGTTACTTTAGTTGCAGTTATTTTTAGTATTTTATTATTCTACACAGTACTCTGTATTTGTTGAGCTACATGGTAGTGGGAAGAGGGCAGAACTAATAGGGATACTAATCTTGGGACTCTTAATTTTTAAAAATTTATCATATATTCTATAAGTGCACATTTATGTAAAACCAAAAAGAATTTTTAAAATGACTACCCTTTTCTTAATGGTATAATCATGATACCAAATAAATAGTAATAATATAAAGAAGTGTAGTCATATATTTTTAAAGTTAGAAGTGCAGTATAAGATCCTAATCCAAACCAAACCTTTTTTTCAAGATTATAAATGGAAATTTATAGGAGTGACACTACATTGCCTAAGGTCCACCAAACTCAAATGTCACTTCCAGCCACAAACCACTGAACACACTTTTCTTCCCACAGTTCGTACCATAGTAAAGAGCCCTCATGAACGTTCATCTCTGTGTAGTGTTTGCCATCATTCTGTAAATCTGGATTTTCAGGTCTTATATCTTACACTTTTTTCTATTTTAGTGTCTATAGTTGGAGTAATTTGTCTGTAAGTAAATGTCTGCTCCATTGGTTTTCAAAGTTTGGTCCTTACACCATTACTATCTTAATGGAAATGACAGTTTTGGGGCCCCACCTCAGACCCTCTGAATCAGCAACTCTGAGAAGTGCTGCAAGTGAGGGACACGGCGGGGGGAAGGGAGGCAGTGAACGGCGGGCAGATGCCAGTTCTAAATAAAATGGTGAGGACAGGCCTCATTGAGAAGGTGGGATCTGAGCACAGGATCACTGTCTCTCTGAGGTTACAGCCACATGTAGATCTGGGGGGAGTATGCCTGTTCCAGGTCAGGAGGGCACCTGCAGCTTGTCTGAGGAACAGCATGGGCAGGATTCAGGAGCTCAGAGCAACTAGAGCATGAGACAAGGAAGACTAAGTAAGGAGAAGGCAGGTTTGGGGCTGGTAGATCTGGAATTTAGGCTTCCCTGGTGGCTCAGCTGGTAAAGAATCCCCTTGCAATGTGGGAGACCTGGGTTCAATCCCTGGATTGGGAAGATCCCCTGGAGAAGGGAAAGGCTACACATTCCAGCATTCTGGCCTGGAGAATTCCATGGACTGGATAGGACTGAGCAACTTTCACTTTCACAGATGGGGAGTTTGGATTTGGGCATGTTGAGTCTATTAATCATTTCAGAGAAGAGGGAAGTTGGCTGGTGAATATACAAGTCTGTGACTTGAGAGAGGTCTCGCTGGGGTTAAAAATCTGGTGGTCTTCAGTGTGCAGACAGTATTTAAAACCGTGGGACAAGAGAGGAGCACGTAAGAGCATGAGTGCAGAGAGAAGTGTGGAGGACCGAGGATGGGTCCCTGGAACATTCTAAAGTTGACGGATCAGGAAGAGGGGGAGTAACCAGCAAAGGAAACTGAAAAGGCACAGTCAGTATAGGAGAGGGAAGCTTCCAGAGTGTGTGGCCTAGAAGCCAAGCAAAGGTGCGGGCGTGCTGGACTGTAATGTTGTAAGGTGAAGACCGAGAGTTGGCAGTTGGATTTAACAGTTGGAGGTCAGCAGCCTTGACAGAAGCACTTTCCGCGGAACCGTGAGGCGAAACCTAACTGGATTGTTACAAGAGAGAAGGGGAGGCACACGAGTTAGAAACAGCGAGTATCGACAACCTTTTTCAAGTTTTGCCACTAATGGGGGCAAAGATATGGGGTGGTCACTATTCAAAGAAGTGCAGTCAAGAGGGCTTTTATTTTGTTGTGCTGTGGGAACAGTACTGACATGTTTGAAAGGAATAATCCAAGAAAGAGCAAAGAGATAATAATAGGAGAATGGGGGAGAGGGGACATTGCTGAAGCAGTGTTCTTGGGAGGGAAGAGGGTGTGGAGTTTAACAGTTGAAGAGATTGGCTTCATGGGGAAGCATCAGCAGACCCTCTGCAGCAGCAGGTGGGAGGGCAGCGTGCAGATGCCACGGGTCGATGCGGTGCTCAGATTCTGTAGACATTTGTGTCTCACTGAGCAGAAGATGTTTTACCAGCCAGGAGTAGGGTGGAAAAGGGGGCTGTAGGGGTTGGAGGAGAGGGAAAAATGTGTTGTGCAGGAAAGTAAGAGAATACATGAACTGGGGAAGTACAGTATGAGTCCTGGAAATCCTAAAGTCACATCTGGGTTGTAGTTATGAATTTAAAGGGGTGTGGTTGTGTTTTTTTCCAGCCCAATGGCTACCAGCACAAGTTAACAGAGAGTGGGGTTTAACTAGTGTTGTGGTTATACCAAATAATTTGAGCAGGTGAGGGGGGGACAAGGGAATCAAAGGTACACGCAAGGTGTGGCTTTAATGATGACTGACTGAGAAGTAAATTCTAAACTGGATGAGGAGGGCAGAGAGCACATGAAATTGGCGAGGGATGATGCATATTACAGGGACAGAAATGAAACTGGTTGATTCCTGATCTGTTTGTATATGAGTGAGTGAGTGAAAGTCACTCAGTCCTGTCTCTTTGTGACCCCATGGACTATATAGCCCATGGAACTCTCCAGGCCAGACTACTGGAGTGGGTAGCCGTTCCCTTCTCCAGAGAATCTTTCCAACCCAGGGATCGAACCCAGGTCTCCTGCATTGCAGGCTGATTCTTTACCAGCTGAGCCACAGGGGAAGTCCAGGGATACTGAAGTGGGTAAGATCCACCAGTCCATCCTAAAGGAAATCAGTCCTGAATGTTCATTGGAAGGACTGATGTTGAAGCTGAAACGCCAGTACTTTGGCCACCTGCTGCAAAGAGCTGACTCATTTGAAAAGACCCTGATGCTGGGAAAGATTGAAGGCAGGAGGAGAAGGGGACGACAGAGGATGAGTTGGTTGGATGGCATCATGGACTCAATGGACATGAGTTTGAGTAAACTCCGGTGATGGACAGGGAGGCCTGGCGTGCTGCAGTCCATGGGGTTGCAAAGAGTCGGAAACAACTGAGTGATTGAACTGAACTGAGCCTATCCCTTCTCCAGAGGATCTTCCTGACCCAGGAATCGAACCAGGGTCTCCTGCATTGCAGGCAGATTCTTTACCAACTGAGCTATCAGGGAAGCCCCTGTTTGTACATAGTAAGAAGAAATTATGGTAGAGCATTGGCGAATGGGTATGTAGAAATTGATGAAAAGTAAATAGTTACTATACTCCAGGGAAAGAAAAAAGTTGAACGAGGGGATATCTTTAATCAGAGTACACTTTAAATATTTGTATAATCATAATCATGTAAACATTCATTGTTAAACACAAAAATGGCAGTAAGACTATCAGGAAGAGGAGAGTTAGGAGAATGTATGTTGGGAGGACAGGGGCATGGAGGGATGATATCAAGAGAGCTAAAACCTTATCTCCCACAGAAGGAGGTGAGAAAAATCTAGACAGCAAAAAAGGAATGGCTTTGTTTTTTCTCTATCTGTCTATAATATATATAGAAATATGAAAGTAAATGCTAATAGAAACAGCTTGGATTTGAAAGTGGTTGTTGTAGGAATCAGGAATAGGAAGGATGGGGCAAGAAAATGTGATATTTTAATATAACATTTAAGGTTGGGGGAAGCTTGATTTGTAAATTATGTGTTAATATATGTATTACATTGATAAAACAAATATTAAGAAGAGAAATAATACTTCTTTTAAATACTGCAGCTGTTAAATAGACTAGGAAAACTGTGAATGAGTTAGTATGTGTGTCCTGAAGAATCAGGTGACATTGGTTCGGCTGGAGAGTAGGACTGGGAAACGAGTACTTGAGCCAGGATGAAGAGCGTGAGGGAGAAAAGCAGGTTGGAAAAGGCAAGGCATCCTTAGGGATGACTGACTAAGCCAGTTGGCTAGAGAAGAGTAACAAGGGAGCAGCACCACTTGCAATTTGTAGGTTGGACTCAAGTTGTAAGAACACTTTAAGCCAGGTGTTGGGAAGAAATTAGTTTTTGAGCAGGCAAGTAATGATCAGAGTAGTGCTTAAGGAAAATTCGTTATGAACATGTCAAGGTTAAAGAGAATGTCTCTGGGCTGTCCTCTAAGTAGGGGTGCTAGTTGAGGGAACAGAAGGATGGAAGTGTGAAAAGACTGGGTGGGAGAAATGCCGAGAAGGGGGCTTGGTGAGTAAACATGTGAAGCAAGAGACAGGTGGGTGACGATAATGCTTGCATTTTGAGCCTATTTGGGACTGATACGGTATCATTTCTGAATTTAACTTTGAGAAAGTAAGGCAGGTTTTCAGAGATATTCTGTTGAAGGAGAAGACATAATCTTGACATAGATGAACAAAAAGGAGGGGCTTGAGATATTCGGCATCTGTTGGAAATATGGAACTTGAGCTTCACAGAGAGATGGAGGGGGGTGTGTGTGTGTGATCAGCCTGTATGTTAGTTTTGAAGTCACAAAAGTGGATGAGATCCTCAGGAAGTATGTAGAAAAGGTCAGAGAGTACAGAGAGCAGAGCAAAGGAGAATCCTCGGAGGGAGAAGTAGTTGGAAAAAGAAAAATATCTAGAGAAGAATAGGAAAAGAGAAAAATCGAGAACAGAAGTTTTCAAAGAGGCATCGCCAGGCAGCACAAACTGCTGTAGAGCATGAGGAGAAAAATGACTTTAAAAGTAATTAAAAATTTTTAAATTTTAACTCAAATTTCTTTTAAAATCTATTCAATAATGGAAGTTATTGATGATTTGGGAAGGTCTGTCAAGTAGGAGAAGCAAAAAATATATGACAGAAATAATGTTGGTTATGCTTTCAGAGTTTTCCAGTTGGAAGAAGAGGTTGAGAATCTGCTGACAGCTTGAGAAGACGATAGGTTAAGCCAGGATTGGGGGGGTTCTTTAGATGTGAGAAAAGTGTCCATGTTTATTGTCAGAGAAGGATACTGCAGTTGAGCAGGAGGAATATGAGAGGGAAGCGTGCTGTAGGAGCAGGAGGGCGAGATGAGGAAGTGAAGCCATGGAGAGGAGGAGTTATGCTCAGATCCAGGAGGGAAAAGAGACAAAAGCAATGGCAAGATAGTGGTTTTTTTTGTTTTTTGTTTTTTTGGCCATGCTGATGTTTGGCATTAAAAGATACTTACTCCTTGGAAGGAAAGTTATGACCAACCTAGGTAGCATATTCAAAAGCAGAGACATTACTTTGCCAACAAAGGTCCATCTAGTCAAGGCTATGGTTTTTCCTGTGGTCATGTATGGATGTGAGAGTTGGACTGTGAAGGAAGCTGAGCGCCGAAGAATTGATGCTTTTGAACTGTGGTGTTGGAGAAGACTCGTGAGAGTCCCTTGGACTGCAAGGAGATCCAACCAGTCCATCCTAAAGGAGATCAGTTCTGGGTGTTCTTTGGAAGGACTGATGTTAAAGCTGAAACTCTAGTACTTTGGCCACCTCATGTGAAGAGTTGACTCATTGGAAAAGACTCTGATGCTGGGAGGGATTGGGGGCAGGAGGAGAAGGAGACGACAGAGGATGAGATGGCTGGATGGCATCACCGACTTGATGGACGTGAGTTTGGATGAACTCCGGGAGTTGGTGATGGACAGGGAGGCCTGGCGTGCTACGATTCAAGGGGTCGCAAAGAGTCGGACACGACTGAGCGACTGAACTGAACTGATGTTTGGCATGCGGGATCTTACTTCCCCAACCAGGGATTGAACGTGCATCCCCTGCAGTGGAAGGGTGGAGTCCTAACCATTGGATCACAAGGGAAGTCCCCAATATTAGGTTTTTTACCTAGGAAAAAACGGTGTCAATTTCTCAGAATGGAGATTTTCTTTCTCTACCAGAGTTGTCATAGAGATTTTGAAAGTGGCTGGATCAGCTATTGGTGTATAACAGACCACGCCTAAATTTCATGCTGAAAACAACACTAAAAGCATTTTCGATTCCTCACAGTTCTGTGTGGTTCACAGATCCAGGTGGGCCTGCTGGTCTTGGCTGGGCTCACTTAGGTGACTGCAGTCAGAGGCTGGTGGGTCACTGCTCTGCTGATCCTGGCTGGGTTCTGTCCTGTTGGGTTGGGCGCCCATGAACTGGTCTGAGATGGCCTTACCAGGGCAGCTTGGCTCTGAAGGTCATGGTGTCTCATCCTCCAGACTTGTGCTTACGGTGGCAGGGTTCCAGGAAAGTGCATCAAAGCGCATGAAGTGCCTCAGGCTTGGCTCAGAGCTCAGCAGTGTCGCTTGTGCCACATTCTCTGGCCTGAGTATGTTTCAAGGCTGGCCCATATTCTCAGGGTGGAGGAAGAGACTCCCTCCCTTAATCACAGTCCTGTTCAGAGTGGGTAGATTATAGAGAGGACTGGAGACGGGACCATTTTTATAATCTGTCTGCTCCTGGGACAGGCTGGAAATAAATGTGTTCCACCTACAGAGTAGTTGGGTGTGGTGCTTGTGCTAAAACCATATGTTCTATATTTTGTAATCTATGTGAGATGCAAATCTTAAACAATTTACATACTGGATTTTAATGTCTTTATTGTTAGTATATTCTCTTTTTTCCTCTTTGGAAGGTTGGATAACACACTAGAGGAAATTATATTTAAGTTGGTTCCTGGACTACGAGAACGTAAGTTACTCTTGAATTCTTGCCGATTTTTTGTTTTGTAAAATCACCATTTCTGTTAAAGATTTCGTGATTGTTTCTATTATTTTTATACTTTTTTTCTTTTAAATTAGAAGAACTTGAGCGTGAGTCTGAATTTTGGAAGAAAAATAAGCCTCAAGAAAATGGACAAGGTGACTTTTTTTTTTTTTTAACTTCTATCTGTTGGAATTTCTTAGCTTTTTGTAGCTGTGGTGAACTCGTCTCTCTCTCCAAGCTCAAATTTCTCCTGTACAATAATATTGTGTACCCCTTTATATTATGAACTTTTCTGTTATTATGAACTTTTAATATAGAATCATGAGATTTTGTGTAAATGCATGTAAAATCTAGATCAGTCCAATTGAAGGTAATAGGAAATAGAGGAAACTGGGAAGAGAAAAAGGAGATAAAACAGAAAAGTGACCACTGATTATAGCAGTATTAGCTAAAGAGCTACAGGAAACTGAAGAAATGGCCATAGCCTGCAACTGAACAGTGAGGGGTTTATGGCTGTATCTATTTTATTTTGTATATTTAATAGGAGAAGGGACTTGAATGTAGCTGAAAGCCAGAGCGGAGGATCTTGCTGTGCTCTGATAATCTGGAATGAACTTTTCATAGGTAGAGTTCCAATAATACAAATTTATGTATTCTGAGATTTGAAAAATATTTCTAGGTACTTCTGGGAACTTTCCCCATCACATATGTTAAGTGTTCAGATTTGCCTTTTAGGTCCCAGGAGATTGAGCAGTGAGTAATTTTTAATAATTAAGGAAACTGGCAGACATTACTGGGTAGAGAAAAGGCTTTGCTTTTAGTACGTATATAATTCACATAAAAGGAAAGAAAATACAACATATATGAAATTATAAGGAAGAAGCGTCCTTTCATTTTGTCATTTAATATGAGATTTGTTTCAGGATGGCCTGAACACCACTGAAGTTTTTCAAGGATTGTGTGTGTTTTTATGGGCTCATTCTTCTATAGAGCTCAGTCTTCCACCTCTGGTTTTCCCACAAGATTCATAGGATTGTCGATTACATACATATCATTGAAATGGCTTTCTCTTTTCATATGAAAAATGGGCATCAGAGTTGTTTTTCTTTTTAGTTCAGCTGAACTGTGCAGGACTGGCTTCCTAAAGCAGGGAAAGTTTGAGAATAATTTTGAATGGAATAAGGTAGCAAGGGATTATTTTTAATCTATAATTAAAACACTGAAATGGGCAAAGAAGCCAAGCCTGGCAAAAAAAGACTTAATTAAAGGCATATTTTACCCAGATGTAAACTGCAATTTATACAGTAGTGCCATAGTAAAAAAATATAGGTAAAATTGACTGAATGTTCCAGTTTTTAACTATGTTTTCAAGACAGTAGGAGCCAGGGCTTGTCATCAGAAGCTGTGTGGTCAGGTTAGTCCATGACTCTGCGGCTTACAGATGGACTAGTGAAGGACCGCAGCCTGACTTGTGTTTCTCTCCTTTCCCCCCATATTTCTCTCTTTTAAAAATAGTTTTATCATATTTGGTCTTTAGTTTGGGTGGAGGATTTGGACCTTTTCTTGGAGCTGGAGCTTGGTCCATAGAAGGCAGTTCCTAAAAAGGCAGAAGAGAACACCCACCTCTCCTGTACAACACACCTGTGATGCTTTTACTACACTCATTACAGAGGAGCTAACTCATCTTTCTTTTTTTGATCTAACTGGTCTGTGTTTTTTTTCCTGGGCTTTTCTATACTGTAATGCTTGACTGGCTCATTCTTTCAAGTTTCAGCTTACATTTTATCTGGAAATCTCCCCTGAATCTTTGCTTCACCGCAGAATTTGGGTTTATTACCACCTCTGTTATATGTGCCCACTTGGCCTATCTTACCTCTTACATCAGAGTCTATCGACTTCTCCGTCTGTTTTCCTTACTTGCCCGAACCTCCTTTTATGCCCTGACACCGTAAGAGTGAGGATGACCTCATAGTTTCAATGTTGTTCCCTCAGGCTTAGACTAACAGAATTAAAGGCACTCAATAAACAAATGAATCATTAAATATATGTGCATTATATGTAGCCTGCTGGCATTTCATAGGTTAAATACATTTGATTATAATATGAAATATTCTCAGATTTCTTTGATGGTGTTTTAATATGTTAGTTACATACATGTTAAAAAAGCTAATTCATTCTACTCGTTATTTCACTAGCTAGTTAATTTTGAACTTAAATATTTTAGTTTTACTAAATATTTAGTTTAGTTGGTTTTAAACTTTGAATAAATGTAGAATTTGGAAGTATTTTTTTCTTTGATCAAAAACACTTTATTATGTATATACAAACTTGAAATTGTAATTACATATGTTAACTGAACTTTGTAAATGATGTAGTTTAAAAAAAAACATTTTATACATTTCTTTAAACAACATATGTTCAAAATTATTAATTTATCAAATATATATCGTTGTGTTGTTGTTTAGTCACTAAGTTGTGTCTGACTCTTTGTGACCCCCTGGACTGTAGCCCGCCAGGCTCCTCTGTCCATGGAACATCCCGTCAATTTCTAAGTGGTCTAATCACTAATGGCAGTCATTTTGTGACCAAATATAGTTAGTCCTAAATCTTTCATTTGGATGTCCCAGTGAGTCCAGAATTTGTAAGCTCTGCTAATGAGTCACTTAATGGTTTTTTTTAAGTATTTCCATTATTGAGTTGGTTGGAACATTTTAAAGGTACTAAAATTTTCGGTTATTCTTCATCAAGAACTGTTAAGAAATGTTTTTTAAATTTGATTTTTGTTCTCATGGTTAGTGTATTGTTGCTTAACTATAAAATCAACTTTGAGTTTTATCTAACTTGGGTTTGTTTAAATTACACAGATGATATGTCAAAAGTTGACAAACCTAAAGTAGATGAAGAAGGTGATGAAAATCAAGATGATAAAGACTATCACAGAAGTGACCCACAAATCGCTATATGTCTAGATTGTTTACGGAATAACGGACAATCAGGGGACAACGTAGTAAAGGTGAGTGGACAACTACAGTTGTTTTTTATAATCATTTTATAGTAAATCTTCTATAACTTGTTGATAGATTTTCCTAGTGTCTCAGAATGTTTGCTTTCAAAGTTCTTATTAACATAAACAAATAGAACGTCGCTTTCTGATACTCCCTTGCCTGCAAATTGCGAAGCAGTTGCTTGCTTCGGGCTCCTTCCTGATTTCTAACCCTCAAAACTGAACCGTCCTGGGTCAATGCCACCACCTAGTGGCCAGTGTGGAGAATCACACCTCTATTTCTCCTTCCATCTCCTTTTATACCTTTGTTGGGAGTTCATATACATACACTGTTTTTCCCTTTTTAAGTGTGGTCACCAACTCAGACTCGGGTCATTTCGTGACACACAGCATCTTCAACCCTTTTATTCATCCTCTTTTAGTTTTCTCTTTTGTTTCTCTATTTTTATTTGCAACTCACAAAGCTATCCACGTCATGGCTAATACATTTTATGAACAATATAGTTGGTTTAGATGGATGTCATAAAGTACCTGTGAACTTTTCCTTAACTTCCTCTGTGTGATCTGTAAGCCAGTGAGCTGAATTCCTCAATGCTGATTAAGTTTTCCCAGCATCTTACAAAGAGAAATACGTATTAGCATAACGATTCAGTGAATATTACCGACTATATGGACATGAGCAAAGATGTAAATAGTAAGTTTTTTCACTCAGGGATCTTTGGTTAGATCTTACTCATACAAACAGGTATAATAAAATAAGATAATAGATTTAGTTAAGAGAGATTGGTTGGACAAGACATGTAAAAGAGTACAGCAATGGTGGGAGAAGTGGCCTCCATTCCCGTCCACCCTTCAGGGCCTGTCAGCATCTCATGCTCTGCTGCAGCACCCTTTCCTGTTGTCAGCCTTCTTTGCATAAGAATTTTTAATGATCTTACATTTTTCTCTTATTCTCAGTCATTTCTGTAATCCCCTTTGGGGGAGGTTCTTAATGGAGACTATGATCATCCTTTAGCTCTCTAATATATACAGTTATTATCTTGTAGTGAAAATTGAGTCAATCAAAAGGTGGAGTATCTCTTCATAAATAAATGAGGAGTCTACTTCTCTGCAGGATTTCTAGTATGAAAGTTACAAAGCATTGAATTTCAGATTCATCTGAAAAATTGACTACCCCCTGCCTTGATACTGTTTGGCATCTTTGACACCTCACAATTCCAGATGAGCTTTTATCTTTTCACTCTTTCCTTTATAGATTTTTCTTCATTCTTGTGCCTTCCTTCTTAAAACAACTTTTACAGCTTACCTGACTTGTACTGTGCTTTCCTGAGTCTCACCTTTTCCCTCCGGCCACTCCTCTACTGTCTCTACTGACGTCTTCTTCCTGTCTTCTGCTTGGTATATGTGAGTGTAGGCTACTATCTAGCCCCCCGCTCAGTTATTCTTTCTCTGTAGTCATCCTAGGAGGTCACTTCTACTTTTTGTGACTTCCAACTATGCAAAGAAATTTTTAAATCACCCTTTCCAAACCTGTCATCACTTCCAAGTATTATATCTCTAACTACTTTTAGTATCCTAACTAGGAGTTTCACTAATACATAAAACTTCACATATTAAAAGACAAATTCACTATACTGTACTTTCACCTAACTTTACTCCACACATGCAGTTTCCCTTATCACTACCATCTTTTAACCAATCATAGAAATGCAAGTTCTTACATTTTTGACCTTCTCTCCCTTCCCTTCAACCAGTCATAAGTCCTGCAAAATTTCCTCAGTCTAATAAGTGCGGCTGACATTATATCTAGATTTTTAAAAGTAGTCTGAAGTGTTTCCTGCATGCTTGATCTCTTTTATTATCCAGGGCTGGGGCTGCAGCCTTAGTGTGTGCAAGCAGTTATAACCACTATCAGGGTCAAGTAGCAAGTATTTTAGCTTCTGTGGGCTATATGGGCTTTGTTGCAACTACTCAGCTGACTTATTTTTAGCACTAACGCAGCCATAGATGGTAGTGAACAAACTGCCCTTGCTGTGTTCCAGTTAAACTTCACTTACGAGAATAGCTGGACAGCCGAACTTGGCTTGAGGGCCATGGCCATGGTTCGCCACCTTTTAGAATCAGGTCTTGACTCCTTGTGTTAGCATTCAAGGTCTTTCATTAAAACCCCTGTGTTTGTAAGTTTATTTCCCATAATTCCTGGCAGAGAATCATCAAAATATGATTCTTGTCATTTATCTGTGAGCACCAACATAAAGTTTGGCACCCTTGTATCTGACAAAGAATTTGCATCCAGAGTATATAAAGGCTTATATTAAGAATATTTAAATCTCCTAAGACTTTGAACAATCTTCCATTTTGGCATGTTCTTCTCTCTTCTCACCACTGTCCAAGACTTCTGTCAAGATTCAAGAGACTTATATATTTTGTGATTTTTTTTTTTCCCTACCTTGGTGAATCCCTTCTGAAATTGACTTGTATTTATCACTCAATTAGGGCTTACTTTGCTATTGATTAAATCAGTATTTGTGTATTAAAGGTACCAGGCACGAATACTGTCTTTTATCTTTTTTGGCATGTGTCTTATCCTTGAGACTGGATTATATATTGCATAAAGGCAGAAAAATTATTCCTAGGTTCCTTTATAGCCTTCTCAACCATCTCATTCCTCTGTAGTAGGATGAGATTCTCAGTAATGTATTGTTTCTATAGTATACCTACTGCAGTTCAAACGTCGAAGTCAAGAGCAAAAACGCAGTGAAACTATTAGAATAAGGACCTCCAAAAATTTGCTCCTGCATAAAATCAGTGAAAAAGCTGGCAAAAGTTTTCATAATCGACTTTTTCAGAAATCTGATAGTTAACCAAAGGCTAAAACCCTTGCAGAAACCAATGGAGCAAAAAATGTCTGACTCTTGGTAAGAATAATTTTAACTTGCCTTAGTCCCATCCTCTACTCTCAGCTCTGAAACAGCCTGGTAAAAATCACAGCCCACTATGCTACTGCAGCTTCTCAAGCACCAAAGGACAGAGGGAGGTGGATCTCTTTCAAAGCCTAATTGCCAAATAATTATAATTTGTCTGATGGATCCTAGAATACTGTACTTAAAAGATTGTCTATATTGGACCTGACTGGAAGCTTGCCTAATGGATAAAACCTTCTCCATGGACTAGGGAGGAGCAGGAGGAGGAAACTAAATACAAATAAATGTTGTTGTAACTGCATGACTGCCTGAAGTATAAATAACATTTGGGGCAAAAAGTAGACTTAACCAAAAAGCTTAAAAGGAAAAACTAGAGAATGAGAATGGCACCCCACTCCAGTCCTCTTGCCTAGAAAACCCCATGGACGAAGAAGCCTGGTGGGCTGCAGTCCATGGGGTCGCTAAGAGTTGGACACGACTGAGCGACTTCACTTTCACTTTTCACTTTCACGCGTTGGAGAAGGAAATGGCAACCCACTCCAGTGTTCTTGCCTGGAGAATCCCGGGGACGGCAGGGCCTGGTGGGCTGCGGTCTATGGGGTCGCACAGAGTTGGACACGACTGAAGTGACTTAGCAGCAGCAAGCAGCAGCAGAGAATGAGATGTCTACAGATATCAAAATACATAGCAGCTTTGAGAAACTCAAAAATATTCATAGGAATCTAGAAGGACACGTATATACACAGGATTCTGTAGATGCTCAGAAAAGACATTCAGTTCAGTTCAGTCACTCAGTCATGTCTGACTCTTTGCGACCCCATGAATCGCAGCACGCCAGGCCTCCCTGTCCATCACCAACTCCCGGAGTTCACTCAGACTCACGTCCATCGAGTCGGTGATGCCATCCAGCCATCTCATCCTCTGTCGTCCCCTTCTCCTCCTGCCCCCAATCCCTCCCAGCATCAATCTTTTCCAATGAGTCAACTCTTCGCATGAGGTGGCCAAAGTACTGGAGTTTCAGCTTTAGCATCATTCCTTCCAAAGAAATCCCAGGGCTGATCTCCTTCACAGGCCCTAAACGCTCACCTTTGGCTGACATCGAGGTTCTGCACAAGCCAGAAGTGAAGACCAAGGTAGAGTTGTCAACAGCTTGGTTAAGTGTTAGAGGTATGCCCCAAAACTCATACAGAGTCCTTCAGCAAAGACTGGGAAACTGACTGGTTCCAAGGAAATCTCTGTTCAGTTGTTAGCTGACCATACATGCTGTAAAGAATACAGACTTTGCAGAATTAGTTTTAAAAGGTCATTAAATAATGACAGGAATCCCTGAGGAACAGGCAGGAATTTGATTTCCAGTGTTACCACATTAAAATGTTCAGTTTTCAACAAAAAATTGTGAGATAAAATGGAAACAAAGTACAGCCCATATGTAGGGAAAGTACAGCCCATATGTAGGGAAAGCAGCAAATGTGGTGTCAGTGTAACATTTCTATGGAGAGAATGCGTAATTGTTACATTTTTATTTCCAAAGTACTTACACATCAAGTATTAAATAATCCAAGCTGGAATTTTGTTAGCAATTGATGTCAGACCTTATTGGATTAAAAATTCCAAAAAACAAGCTTTTGCCTAGTTTTAAAACCTTTACTCTTCGGAGGTCTCTATACTTACTAGTAATTTTGAAAAGATTATGAGTGATGACACCAGGTCATTTCTACAGGTTCTTTTATCATTAGACTTCCCCGCAGATGAAAATACACTTAAAGGGTCTTCTGGTACCCTCACATTATTCTCTGTCTTAACTGGGACCTATGCAACACGCTAACAAGTCTGCACAGGCTGTTTAGAAGCCTTGATGAGGCCGAGCTGACGTGAGCAGACAGCAGAACGTCCGTGTGCGTCGTCTGTCGCTCTGTTTTCACGCTATCTGGAACGTCAGTCTTCTCATTCGAAGTGGGTCAAGTGCCTCTTGCTTTAGATGTGACTTTTGACTTGTTTTCTTCTTAATGGATACTTAACCATCTGAATTGTGATCAGGAGTTATTTGTAAATAGATTAGTTTCTGTCGGTCTTTGCTGGGAAATATATTTTGCTAGGAATATATTTTGGCTGGATACTTCCACTTTCTGACTTCATGAATTAAGGAACGTCTCCAAATTGTTGACCGAATTTCCTAAGCATAAGTAGCAGTAACACTTTATATCTTTTAAAGATTCAGTTGCTTGGTTTTGTTTTTGTTTTAATATTGATAACTTTTAAGATTTGGGGATATAATTTTGTTTCACAAATTGGTTCAGGTTTACCATGTCTACAACCTCATTTGTGGCGTTCATTCTAGATCGGTACTTATATTTTATTGATGTTTAAGCTTAATGAGTGGATTAGTACTGCTAAGGAAATGAGAAAACCAAAACATAATAAAATATTTTCATTAATAATCTTTATTTCCTTTAGGGTTTAATGAAGAAATTCATTCGGTGTTCTACACGTGTAACTGTGGGAACTATTAAAAAATTTCTAAGTTTAAAACTAAAACTTCCAAGTTCTTATGAGGTAAGTTAATAATCTAATCTTGATTATTTTGATAATTCTAATCTGAAGGAGAATTCTAACAAAAGAAAGTAAAAATTAAGAATACATTTAATTTTGTGGAAACTTTGGTTATTTTCATGTTAAAATTTTAATTTTTGGATGTGCACACATTCTATTTGTGTAATCTGTATTTTTGAATTTAATGTCCTGAGTAGAACATGATACTTACAAATTTAACATTTTATAATTAGAGGAGATATTTACCATTAAGTACTCTTGAAATAAATATCCCAGCTAAAACGGATGGTTTTTTTTTAATGGCTGCATGCTTTATGGTATGTTCATTTTTTCAGTCTGAGACCTTTCCAATCTATTTTAACATTCTTTAAAGACTTCTTTTTCAGAATATAAAACATTGTTGCTTTATGAAAAGGGATTTTGTAATTGATATTCATTTAGTTCTGTAGTATGCAAAAGTGATACATTGTTTAGCCCTAGGTAACACCAGCACACTGTGTCTACATAAATGTAACATACTAGTTTCTGTACAGGAGAGGTCAGTTGCCCTGATGTTGAACACAGCACAGCCTGCCCTGTGTGTGCCCTGTTTCAAGAATGTTTATCATCCTAAAGCTATAATGAGGGAACATGGCTACCATTTCTCACGTGTGCAAATACAGTCTTACAACTTGTATTAATTTCCTCTTCCTCCTTTCTGAGTTCCACTGCTGCTGCTAAGTCACTTCAGTCGTGTCCGACTCTGTGCGACCCCATAGATGGCAGCCCACCAGGCTCCCCCATCCCTGGGATTCTCCAGGCAAGAACACTGGAGTGGGTTGCCATTTCCTTCTCCAATGCATAAAAGTGAAAAGTGAAAGTGAAATCCCTCAGTCATATCCAACTCTTAGCGACCCCATGGGCTGCAGCCCACCAGGCTCCTCCATCCATGGGATTTTCCAGGCAAGAGAACTGGAGTGGGGTGCCATTGCCTTCTCCGAGTTCCACTAGTAGCACCTAAAAAACCTTTAAGACCAAGGCTAGATTCCTATATAAGCAAAGGCACCAAAGGCAACATAGTTTTTTCAGGCTTATATACAATAGTATTCATATGAACAATCATAGCAGAAATAAAGTAAGATTTAAACACAGGCATTACCAGGTATTAAGTCTGTATTTTGAGGAAACCTCTGAACCTGAACTTATTTTAAAATGTCTTACAAATGACTAATTAATTTATGGATTAAGGATTAATTCTTATATGTTTGGTCCTACAAATGTAAAAAAAAATTTTTTACATTTTTTTTTTACATTTTTTACATTGGGGGAAAAATTGTGAACATTAATCAAAGCCATATGTACTTGATAAAAAGTAAAAGATAAAAACAACTTATAAATAGAACCACAGTGAAATAGAAAATGAAACTTTATAATTTGGTTTTGCTCTTGATTCTCTTCTTGCAGAATACCACTTGCAGTTTTATTTCCTTACTTTCAGGTGTGACTCACT
The DNA here is from genome assembly GCF_029407905.1 of Bubalus kerabau. NCBI lineage: Eukaryota > Metazoa > Chordata > Mammalia > Artiodactyla > Bovidae > Bubalus > Bubalus kerabau. Next base: position 15,577,784 of record NC_073645.1, read on the forward strand.
GAGTTATTTTCTAGCTTTCAGGAAGTTATTAGACCTGAGAGAACTGTTACTCTCCTGCAGTCCTGCTGCTGGCCCTTGCTACACTTCTTTATAGAAAAGGATGGAAGGGGAAGAGACTGACTCCACAGACAGCTTTTTTTCTATCCCAATGCTAAGAACTTTATGTATGATTTTAGTAGTATTTACTCTTCTCCCCCCCTTATCTTGCTGCCCTACAAGTACGCCAGTAATTTAATGAAATACCTAACAGCTGGAGCTTCTATAACAGTATTGGTAATTCAGGCAGGATGGTTTGTTTGGTTTTTAAATGACAATAATAGAAACAGTGTACCTGATTGTAATTGCATCCTAAGTAAACCCCTTTACTTCTTTGCTTATGGATTTTACAGTCAAGATAAAGAAAATAAAACTATCTGCTCTGTTCTTTTAAAAATAAAGTGGTTTCTGGAAAACATTATGCGGGTCCATTTATGTCACCATAAGTCATCAAAAAATCAATATAATTTAGCATCTATCTAGTACAATTGGAATTACACTCATTTTATACATAAAGTTCAAAACTCTAGTCTTTGTTTAAATAATTCATTAAAACCCTTAAAAAGTTCCTTTGGGTTTTTCTGTAAGATGTAAGAAAAACCTGAGTGAACTTTTTAGCCAACCCAATATTATGCAAGTCACCAACCAAGCAAAGCAGAAAGCAAGAGCCCTGGGAGATTCAGGCTTGTGGTCTGGGCCTTACTGTTCTGTCAACTTGAATCCCTCCTCGAAGGCCCCCAAATCACACATCCACAGCCATTCATTTACCCTCTGCAGATGCAAACGAATGAAAGCAGCTCCTTCAAATGAGAGACGAACCCATAAGGTAAACATGCCAGGAGGAACCATGAGGTCTCCACTTCCTTCTCATTCAGTAAGAGGCGGTCACAGAAATATGTCTAAAACCTCAGCGGCTGCACAGAGACGAAGGAAGTTCACATTGCATTTCAGATTTACGTGCTGAGCTTGAGATAGAGGTGTGTGGGACAGGACAGACAGTGGTTCGTGTTCCTTACGTATGAATTGTTAATACCTATGAGGTGAGCCTTTGTTTTTAATAGAAAGATCCAGTGTTCTCTTCAAATAATGGATACTACTTCTATTTTGATATAACTATTTGAATCTTATTTGAACTTTGAAAAAAATGTGTAAAACTCTTAGGAATTGTGTTGCTTATGTTAATGGATCTGTAACTATTCTTTTTAAAGTTGGATGTGCTGTGCAATGGTGAAATTATGGGGAAGGATCATACTATGGAGTTCATCTACATGACAAGATGGCGACTAAGAGGCGAAAACGTAAATTGCTTTTATATTTACCTATGTGTATAATTAGTTTTTTATCATTATGTTAATCAAATTTAACAGTTACTGAGACACTTTAAAAAAAAAACTAGGGAAAGAGAAGAAACGGGTTCCTCAGTGACTGCACGATAGCTGATCCCAAGTATAAGACCCAGGTCTGTGTTACATGTGGTTTTGTTATGTTTAAGGTGAGTTTAAAACACTGATCTGCATATGTTCAGAACTCTACCCAGAGTGGAGGAGATGGCGCTTCAATTTTTTTTGAACCCCAATAAAATATGGAAACTTCTAAGTTCTGCCCTGACTAGTGTGTTTAATGGTTAAGATATTTTTGTGTGTGGTAGAGAGGACAGGTAGGGTAGAATCTAGATACTCTTTTTTTCAGGTACCTCCTTTACATTGAAAATATGAGATTGGACCGAAGGGTAAGTGAGTTTGCAGTGGTTTCTGATACCAGATTTAGATTATTGTGCCTGAGGCCCCAGGAGACATGAGAGAAATGATTAAAAGAAGAAACCTAAGAGCATTTTTTTTTAACCCCAAAGGAGTTGGTATTTTGAACTATTTCTTTGATTAGGGTTAATGTGAACGTTCTAGAGTATCGTACCTGAGTTATACGTAACGTCGATACTAGGGAAATCTGAAGGGGTAGGAATTACAAGGCTAATTTGTAGCAGTAAGAAATACAGTAGTAATTATAAAAACACAAAATTAAGAACTGTAGCCTCACACAATTTCAGTGGTTCAAAAATATACTTATATTGAAGGTAAACATTTGTGGAGCTGTTTTTTTTCCAGAATAACTGTCTTGATATGACACAATAATAAATGAAGCATATAACTTCTTAAGTAGAACTTTTTTTCAATTTGCATCCCACTGGGATGATGATGCCTTCCTTGTGAGGCTGAGTTCTCGTGACCAGGAGGAATAAATTACGTTCTAGTCCTGCCACCAACTGGCTGTGTGCCTTGAGGAACTCATGAAACCTCTCTAGGGCTCCTTTTTATTTTTTTCCTAATTGTCTTTGTATTTGGTAAATTAATGCTTGCCTTTCTATGACATTTTTATATTTTTAAATGGTTGTACATATATCACCCTCATTAATTCTTTCTAACCAAAATGTTCCAGGGACCCAGTGCAGATTGCAAGGGTAGTCAGTTCTCACTTGACCAGCCCTCCTGGGGCCTAAATGTTGTGATATTACACACAATAGTAATACCATATTGGTATAATTTTAGCTTTCTTTGATCATGGGACACTTCAGTACGTGTCAGAGCTTGAAATCATTGTTATAAATAGATTTGCCTTCAGGTTAGAGAGATGTAACTAGTCATCCATGGTAGGACCTCTCCTGGCACTCACTTGTCCTTCTCGAGGTCCCTTCCCAAAGGTCACTCACACTGCCAGTTATTCTAATGGCAGAGCTCTAAAGAGCCAATTCATAGAAATTGTCATTAATAGAGTGTTTTCAGTCTTTACTACAAGTATGTGTCTGATTACACATTTCTGAATAGTTTAAATCCCCTGCTTGTGTAAGGCATATTTTATTAAAAATTGGTTCCAAAAAATGGTTTTAGTATCCTAAGATTTTTATTCAGGTAAAAACTAAATCAACAAATAGGGAAAAAATACCACACTTGATATTTGGTACAGCAGTAAGTAGCCCGTTTCATTTTTTTTAGCATGACAACTCTGTTTTTTGTTTGTCCTCCGCTAAACCCGTTTCTCTCTCAGCTTCACAGTCTCAGCAACTCCAAGATGAGTAGTTCATTTTTCTGGTTTCTCAGACCAAAATCCCTGAAGTCTGTCCTGATTAGTTTCTCCATCCTTAGCAAATTATTTGAACTCTGCCATCAAGATACAAATCCAGTTGCACCTTACCAGGTCCTCATTCTGGTCCAAACTCTTCTCCAGAATTTCTGTAAGAGTCTCTTGCCTGGGCTCCAGGCTTCTCCTCTGGCTGCCACCCATGCCTCCTTCCATCTTCACCTCGCACAGCAGCAAATTAGAACATGTTTCCGTGCTCTAAAGTCTCCAGTAGCATCTAATGGCATTTAGATACAAGCTGTAGCCCTTCCAAGGACCCGTACAGTAGGGCGGACCCCACCCAGGTTTTCCTCCGTCTTTCACCTCGCCCTTTGCTCCTGCCCTCTGGCTTCAGCGGCCTCTGTGTTTTGTTTCCTCTAATGTGCCAGGCTTGCCCTTGCTTCCCCACGTATCTACCTCCCTTGTTCCCTTTACCCCTTCAGAGAGCTGTGCTTCTGCGTCACCTTTTCAGTAGTCCCAGTCTGACACTCTTAATCCCCTTCCTTGCCTCACCGTTTTCCATAGTATGCCTCTTAGTATGTTTATTGTTTGTTCCCGGGGCAGCTGTAATCTGAGGGCAGGGTGATCATTTGTTCACTCTGAGTCTCCAGCACCTAAAGAGTGCCTCCTACAGATACTCAGTATTTGTTTGAAGAGTAAATTGAATGAAAGTTGTGTCTTTTATAAGGTAATGGTTATGCAGATACAGCCTAAAGGTCATTTTGTTCTGTTTCCCATTCGTTTTCTGTTAATTTTTTAATTTTGCTCATGTTCTAATTAATTATGAGGTATTATAATTGATAAACTCTGACAGTTTGGGGTGAATGTACAAATTAGCAATAAAACAATTTTCTCTTGATTAAGCCCCTTCCAGCATATGTATTGCAGTCACGTCGCTTCCCATCTCTGCCCTTCACTGCCAGCAAGACACCAGACTGAAAAGTTCGCATTAGTCTACCCACTGGCATTGCTAACTGGCTTTGGGCTGGGATTGGTGTTATTTCCTAAACTAATGACCAATTTATGGTTCTTTCACTTCTTGTACTTTTTTCTATTAAACATTTTAATCTATCCAGGATTTGTTCATTTACACACACATCTACAGTGAGGCTAAGAAATTTATTTGGCAGAAATACAATTTATTGAATGATTCACAATCTGCACCTCATTGTTTCGAGATGTCACCATTGTCTCTGCATATGTATCTAGACGTATGTGTACATGTGCAGATGTGATATCCATTTATGTTTCTGGACATTGTTTTGTCCTTCTCAGCAGGACTTCTCCTACACCAGCATTTCACATTATAGCTTTTATAAAAATCCAATCACATGACATCTACCTAAAACTCTTCAGTTGTCCATTTTCTTTGGGATATATTTAAATAAATTTCAAATTAAGGAAACTAGTTGAGCCTTCTATGTTACTTTATGATGTCTGTCAGTATTTGTTGGGTCAAAGCTCTGTATTATTATTTTCTTAATTGGCTAGTTTTCCCCATTTATTTAGGTGAGCTTGAGAATGGGATTGTGATTGGCAGTGGATTAAACTTCTGCGTTGACCGGACTGGCATTTGCAGTCTTGTATTCAGTTTGCTGCTGTGGGGTGCTCTCTAAAGTTCTACAGTCCTCTTCTGTCTGAGTAAAGTCTGTGGTTTTCTTCCCTTTTCATGTTGGACGCCACCTCTGACCTGCTGGGCCTTTGGCACGGTGACCCCATATTCACATCACCTCTTCCCCATGTCCTCTTGCTAGACTCCTGCGAGAATCTCTGGCAGTCAACATCTCTGCCTGTACCACGCAGCATCTGGGTCACTCCCCACCTCTGTCCCGGGGCCAGTCCGCTTCAGGTTCAGCCTGTTTACCATCTTCTCTGCTCTTTCTGGATCCTTGTCTTCATCATGTTGCGTTTTTGAAAGACTTTTATCTTTCGGAATTGCATATCTGGTCAGACTTAGCTAAGTCCTAGAAATTTTTTAGTTCATAACAATATTTGTGCCTCAAGATCAGTGTTCCTCTTTTGCTTATTAGTGGGAGAAAATGGACCTTTTCTTTGAAACTGTTGCTTCTCAAACTTGGATGCAAATCACAAAACACCTGGGGATCTTGGTAAAATACAGATTCTGATTCAGTAGTTCTAGAGTGAAGACAAAAATTCTGCATTTCTAAAGCTTCCAGGGGATGCCTGTGCATCTCATCTCTGGACCATCCATTCAGAAGTGTGTCCCACTTCTGACACATCTTTTGGGCTTCCCTGGTGGCTCAGACAATAAAGAATCTACCTGCGATGTGGGAGATCTGGGTTCGATCCCTGGGTTGGGAAGATCCCCTGGAGAAGGGACTGGCCACTCCAGTATTCTTGCCTGGAAAATTCCGTGGACAGAGGAGCCTGGTGGGCTGCAGTCCATAGGGTCACACAGAGTCAGACACAACTGCGAGCGACTAACACTTGAGTAGTAAGATTTTAGGGCATGATGTATGAGCATGGGTTTACCCTGTGGTCTGCACATCTGTACTAACACATGTATTCTGCTTAACATGTCCACGCAGTGTTTTCATCACATTTTTAAAAACGTAAATGGGATCATATGTATTGTTTTGCAGCTTTTTCTCATGTGCTGATATGCCGTGTGGAGAATCAGTAAATTTTAAAGTAATTCTTTGTAACAAATTGTTAGTATTCCATTTATGCAGCTGTAGCATGATTTGATTAGTACTAATTTGGTGGACATTTTCAAGTTGACAGTACAGACATGCTGTATTCCAGTACAGACATCTTTTTGCACATGTGGAAGCATATTCGTTGGCTAAATTCCAGGTGTGGATTTACAGCAGAATGTGCAGGTTCTAAATTTTGATAGATACTGATAAATTGTTCTCTAAAAAGGTTTTCACAGTTTATAATAATACCAATAATGTGTGAGTGCCCGTTTTCTGACACCCTCACCAGCACTGCATATTTTCACTTTTGTGAAGTTTCTTTCCAAATCCATTGCCCCTTTTCTCTCCGTTATGAAGTTTGCATGTTTCTTACTGACTTCCAGGAGTTCCTTATGTATCTGGATGTTCATCTTCGTTATGTTTGTTGCAACTGTTTCCTCCCAGTCGTATTGTGCTGCATAGTTCGCCTCGGATTTTTGATCGTTAAACTTGGAGTAATAATACCGATCTTAAAAAAAATTTAGTAAGAACTAATGAAATATTATTTAATAAGGTACTTAGCAGGGTGCCTGACATAATAAATGTTGTATTATTAACAACTAACATATGTTTGCTTTCATTATTATTATAATTCTATACTCCTACAGTTGGTCTCACGCCTGGGAGCTTACTCCTAATCCCTCTGTCTCTTCAGCCTCAGCTTTCCCCGTGAACTCATGTTCTTCCTGCTTCCCTTTCCTTGGGTAGGTTGAGTACCTACTCTCAGGACTCCCTCTTTCCCAGATAACCCTGGTTGCTTTATGGCTTCCAGCAACCCCTGGCAGTCCTTACCTAAAGTTATTCCACCATGTTTGTCTTGCCGTGCTTTCTTTGCATTACCAAGCAGTTTTAGGAAAAACAAACATCTAGCTTAACTGATACCAAATAGATTAATAAGGAAAAAATACCACTTAATGAATCTTCCCTCTTTCCACCCAGCTCCTCCCTTGTTAAATGCTGTCTGGGACTTGTTTGCATCGTTAGGCAAAGCCTGATGGGCCAGAGGAGGGGAGGAAGGTTGTCAAGGAGAGCAGTGCAGGGCGTGCCTTAACAGTGTTGATGAGCCCTGTCCAGAAATTCAGAGACTGACTTCTAGAGGAAATATTGTTATCTGTATTTTCATTTTGAAGAGTCATGCAATGTTGAATTCATATATGTAAAATTTCAAAGTGTATGTTTTTATATTTCATAATTCCATTATAGTTCAAATATTTATGCTTAATAAGTGTTCAACGTAATTTTGAAAAATCAAGATTTGGCAATGACTTAAAATATGAATGGCTAGTTGCTCAGATGGTTAAAGCATCCGCCTGCATTGCAGGAGACCCAGGTTCAATCCCTGGGTGGGGAAGATCCCCTGGAGGAGGAAATGGCAACCCACACTCCAGTATCCTTGCCTGGAAAATCCCATGGACAGAGGAGCCTGACGGGCTACAGTCCATGGGGTCACAAAGAGTCAGACACAACTGAGCGACTAACACACACACAAACTGCTAAAAGACAGTGGATTTAGAATTGAATCTATTCACTAGTTTAAAAACATATTCATTCATTGGTTTACTCATAAACCTTTTTTTGAGTGGTTGCTGTGTGCCAGTTCTGCCCCTTAGCTATTAAGATTGCAACTATGAATAAGATCAGACTCGGGGAGCTCACAGTCAAATGCTATTAAAATAGTTATGGAGACCAAGAGTCTAATGTGAGGAACGTAAAGAACCTAATCCGAAGCAGAAAATGGGTCCCCTACAGGCTGAGACAAGTTCCCTGCCCCCTTGCAGAGCTCTGAGACTCTTAAACAGTGGTTGAAGAAGAGATCTAGGAGAGATTAATCACAGGAAAAGATGGAAGAAAGAAGGCGCCTCTCCTGGATTGAGAAGGCAAGGGTTTTCTCATGAATTTAGTATTTGAAGAAGAGATGGATAAGATAGGTCACCATTTTGGTAAATATTTGCAGAATGTTAACAGAATTCATATTTAGAGACTAAAATTATTTCACGCTAAAATTTACCAGTCACTTAAGTTATTAAAGTCTTTTTCCAAAAACAACTGCCATATTTTGGAAAGTGTTTACTTAAAATTAATCATGTTGCCTCATGTTTGACATTAAAATATTTTAAATATGTATCCAGTTGTGGATGCCTCTTATCTGATGAGTTCATCTCCTCCGCAGTTTCGGTGTCTGAACTGCTCAGCTTCGCAAGTCTGCTCTCAGGATGGCCCTTTGTATCAGGTAAGAGGCACTCACGACTGTACATATGACCCTAATGACACCTGCCCGCCACAAAGGTGACTGCTTTCACCCCAAACGCAAGGTCCCAAGACACGTCACTTGGCGAAACTCAGACCTATTTGAGCTACAAAACGTCATCTTTTCAACTTATGTCCCCAAAGTTTCCACTTATTTTAGTTCTCTTGAATTATCTATTTAATTTTACCAAACTAAAAATTAAGTTATAAATGTTAAAGCCATTATTTATGCATCCATCAGTCTTAATAACTACCAGCTTCAGCCTGCAAGAAATCTCTGCTCCATATTGAATCTCTGCTCTGTACTTAACACTTATTTGTGTGTGGGTTTTTTTTTTTTTTCCCATTGTTTATTCCCCCACAAGTGAAGGAAAAAAATGTCAGATTAGGTAAGGCTAAATAACAGCAATAGCTAAATGCAGATGTGAGCTTGCTTGCTGGACCTGCCCTAAGGACTGTACTGAGCCACCTCTTAGCACAGAATAACAGTGAGCGGATTTAATAATGCACTGAGCAAGTGAACATGCCTCTGAGGAAAGTTTATCTAATAAAACTGCATCTTAAAAATTTGGAAAACAGAAGAGACAAAGTGTGTAATATAGTAAGGATTACTGTTGAATACAGAGATGATCTAGGATCAGCCTTAAACCATGTTTTTGTATAGTATTTATTAAAAATATAGATTTTTAATTAGTCTTCATCATCATTTTCTTGGCTCCAAGAAGGGAGAATTATAATTATATACAACCTTAACTAGCAAATTTACCTCTGATGTTGCTATTTTAGGGTTAGGACAAATAAATCTATGTTCAGTAGTGAAAGAACCATTTCAAATCAAAAGAGTTAAATTAGCAATTTATCTAGAATCTCCCTCAGTCTCAGTGTCAGTTCTGTGATAGCACAAATCCCCACACTCATTAACATGTATGTTTCTTAATACACACGGGTTAAGTCCTGGGTGTATGTGTGTGTAGTAATGGAGTGAGCAAATGTAGCAATTATAAAGGCCAAGAGAAAATCATTTAGAGGAAAAAAAGGCAATCATCCTTCTCCTTATGTAATTGAGGGTGGGGGGTGAGGAATTGAACTGGACTGGTGACGTGTGTGCAGATGCTGCAGCTGCTTTGGACTTCACAGCTGACTTGGGGATGAATCGTGGTGTCCTGGCCTTCCGTTATAACGCGTACATACATGGCTTTTGCTTTTATTCTCGGCACTGATGTCTGTTTGTTTCCTGAGAAATAAAGGTATTCTTAAACTCTGATCTAAAGTTTTAGGAAACTAGAGTAAGACCAAGTTTTCAAAAATCCACACACATTTGCTTTTTTTTCTGCAGCACTTCATTATGGAGTATAGTCTGGTCAGAAAGTTGAACTTGTAATTAATAGGATGCATCTTTAGCCAAAAATCAACTAGAAAATTTCAAGGAAAAAATTATCACTTTTATTATAAGAAAATATTATATGTGTAGCTTTATATGATTAAATCTTTTAATTTTGTGAAAATTTGGTGAAATCGTTTTATAGGAAAAATTCTAGTGAACCGGCATTCACCCAAGAAGAAAAAAAATGCAAATCACTAAGTAATGAAAGACATAGAACAATATTAAAGAATTACTTCTTAAGGGATACTTAAATATAAAACTACTTTGAATGGTCACATCCTTTCAAATTTTCAGGGAATAGATCATTCCCATCCTAAGTTGTTAATTTTAAGTCATTGAAAATGATGGAATTTTACCAAATTCATTTTACAGATGTAACATAATCATGAAGGCAAAAACTGATAGAGAACCTCCAATTAGAACACAAATATCAAGTCTCATTTTGAACATAACAAAAATGATAAATAATATACTAAATGTACTAAAATAATATGCTAGAAGAAGAATAAAGCAAGACCAAATAGTATTTTTATCAGAAATCAAAGAATAGCTTAATGCTGGGGGGAGGAATTATATATATTAAGTAAAATAAATGTCAGTAAATACTAAAAGGGCATTTGGTAAGATTCACATTTTTCCTACAAGCTTATTTTGAAAATTTTTCAAGACAAGTTGACATAACACAAAGAAATATCCTTAACTTTTAGATTTATCAGTTAACATTTTGCTACATTTTTTGACCCTTCTTTTCCTTTCTTCCTCTTTTTCCTCTCCTTATCTTATTAATCTTTTTATAAATATATCTCGTTTCTTTATGGAGCCATTTGAAATTAAATTGCACATATCATGACAGTTGACCACAAAGTACTTCAGCATATATGTTTCCTAAGATTAAAGACATTCTCGTATATAATCACAGTACATCATACACAACAAATTTAAACACAGTGGTCCATTCTTCTTATAATTATGAAGTTTACTATAGTTTCAAACACATTTTTTTACCCGATTCTTGTTTAACTTGACAAAGTCAGTCAGTCTCGAGTTCATCAGGAAATATAATTTGGCACTTTTCGTCAGTCACATTTTTAAGTGAGTAATCACAGGGCATATGCACGGCCACATACTGAAATGTACTTTAAAGCTTAAATAATTAAAATCGGGTACTAAAACATAGACACATGGATAAAAAGCAGAGCTCAGGAACTCACTCTAGTATGTATGAATCTATAAAGAGTATTTCAAATTAATGGCAGGTACCAAGTTTCATTAACAAATATTTACTGAGCACTTAATTATGCACTGGGCAATCTTGTAGGCCCTGGGAACACAAAAGTAAAAGTGAAAAAAATTTGTTTCCTTCATGGAGCCTATACTCTAATGATGGTAACAGATGAAAAACAAATGAGTAAAATTTATTGTGTTAGAAGAAAAATTGAAGTAGATAAATAGAATATTTTAGATTAGATAGCTAAGAGAAGACCACTTTGAGGTGGTGATTTTTAACCAAAAAGAAGTGGGAGTATTAGCTGTGTGTCTCTCTGGGGTAGAGCTTTTCAGGCTGAGGATGGACAGAGATCTAGAGGCAAGGTCATGTGTGGTGGTTTGAGGGCTGCAAGGTGGCCAAGGGGCCTGGAGCAGAGACAGTAGTTGACCCGGGAATTAGGAAACTTGGAGTGTTGATGTTGGGGAGGGGTGTGATCTTGTAGGGTTTGTTTTCAGTTAACTGTTCTGAGACTATTAGTGATGGGGGGATGGTGGGGAATTCAGTCCATACCTCACATTATATGTGTTTCTCATGGCTGAAATGGTGCACATTAAAAATGAGACCATCAAAGATCAAGAAGAAAACATAGCTAAATAACCAATCTCAAAGATGAACTTTCTCAATGTGTTTACATGTAAAAGGAAAAAAAAACAAAACAGACAAACCAAGTTGACTACTAATCCTGAAAAATACATGGCAGATGCCCCACACATTTTAAAAAGTACATGCAAAAATACCATAAATAAGGAATATTTGCATATATACAAACAAAAATCGAAAAAATTCCAACCACTGATGACCAAGCCATTTTACTTCCCTCTTTTCCTTCATCCTAGTAGAATTGGTAATGAATTCTTCGACACATGATAATGGATTTTTGAATGAGTGACTTACTTGCAGAAAGTGTACAGATTTAACAGAGTCAGGAATGGAAAGCAAAGCTAGAAAGGTTATTGTAATGAGAGACAAGCTGTGGGATGAGTTGGGTAGAATGGGAAGAAGTCAGGTCAGGGTAGTAAGATTCTAGGTAGCTAGTCTCTACATCTGGCTGAACTTCAGAAAACCCAGGGAGTTTTCTAAAATAGATTTCAGTGTCCACTCACAGATACTCGATTCAGAGGGAACAGAATAAAGTGTAAAATAAAAACAAGTAAGCAGAATTTAACCAAAATAGATTTAGACCATAGAATCTCAGTCCACCCCTTTCATCTATTGGAAAGGAAACAGTTTTCTCACAGGATTTTTGCATTCACCCACAAGGAGACAAGGGGGAAACAAGCCAGTGGCCATCTCAGCCTTTCTTGCTTTCTTAAAAGTAGTTCCTGGACATTTCATTTTAAAAAGGGGAGTCTGCAGCTTTCAGAAAAGGAAAAACCATTGGTTCTTCAGACCCTTTCTGACTTTGTGATGTTTGAATTCTACATGATATGGCAAAACAAAGGGCAAAAAGACGCAAAAGTGGTGGTGTGGCTTTTCCCACAGAAAGCTGTCTCCTCTCCGGGGCTACATGTTGATACTTTCCCTGTGTGGAGCAAGCTGAAGGATAGTCTGAACCACTCAATTTCATGATAGTCCAGTCCAAATATTTAGTAGGATCAATTGTTGAAAGGAGGCGGTAACTTAAATGTTTCCTCTAACAGTTAGTGACTTGTTTTTCAGCCTTTTTTAAAGGACCATTAAATTTTAAATGCTAAAAATAATAAAGTGTCAAACTTACTTAAAATGTGTGATTTGTAAACAGTACCCCAGCTTCCTAGATTCATAGCGTGTGTGTGTGTGTCAGTCGCTCAGTCATATCCAGCTCTTCGCCACCCCATGGACTGTAGCCCACCAGGCTCCTCTGTCCATGGGATTCTCCAGGCAAGGATACTGGAGTGGGTAGCCATTCCCTTCTCCAGGGGATCTTCCCGACCCAGGGATCAAACCCAGATCTCCCCCATTGCTGGCGGATTCTTTACCGTCATAGCAGAAGGTCTGTTATTTGTGATTCAGTGGACTCACACAGAGAACAGCTCTGATGGAGTCCAGCCTGCGGCTGGTCTTGTACAGCGCCACAGGTAAACGAGTGAATGCCCCCCAGCAGCGAGAGCGTTCCGTCCTCACAAACCCTGGCTTGCCCCAAGTACTAACAGTAGTACTGTTCACATACGCATCCACTATGACAGCCACAATCTTTCGAACTTGACCTTTGTTGCAAATTATGGAAAAGTTGACTGTCTCTAGAACATAAGAGTTTAAAAATATAATGATAATTAGTCTTAATTGTGATAATTACTATTCCCAAGAACTATTGTAAACTATAACTGCACATTTTTTAAAGCCTTTTATGTATACTCTGCATTGTTTTTCTATCAACACAGTCTTACTCATCATCTGTTTCTATTTTATAGTCATACCCCATGGTATTGCAGTACCGACCAAGAATTGATTTTGGTTAGACCAAGGGGCCCGGATCCCGCCGAACGAACCCTGCACTATGCGTTCACCCGTCGACAGATTGCACAGTGAAAGGTGTGTGGACTCGAGGGACGCAGCCAGACTCTCACATGCGAACAAGGCCACTGTCTGTCTCTAAACTGTCAGTTGCATTTATGTTGTTTCTATTCAGAGCAAACCAAGTGCCATTCTGCTACCAAACCATCTGCACAAGGCGTCGTGCGGTCTCCCGGCGTACAAGTCATGGCTGAAATCAGTAGGTGTGCGGCCATGACCTAGCCTTCTGAATATTTTGCTTGCCTGTTCCAAGATTGTTCTAATGTTTGACTACACTAGTAATATGGCTCAATCTTTGTGGTGTTGCAGTTTTCACATACTTACTATTTGACTAATTCTTGTTTAAATAGAGTACTGTACAAGGAACTAATAATTATTATATCTTGAAATTATTTTGTATGGGAAATATATTTAGAGAAATGGCCTTTGAGCCACTGTCCTGTTTGCGGTAAGCTTTTTGTGTGCAAAATAGTTCACTCTTGAGTGTGCAAGTCCTTTTGGGAAGAATTCCAATTGTTCTGTACATTAGAGCACATAACTGTAGGCATTTGGGGTCATCTGTCTGTGTAGTCTACCAGTCGCACAAGGAGGGCCTGTTCGCCTTCCAGAAAATGTACATGACTCCTTGGAGAGTGAAGTGAGATTCATAACCATTTGAAATGTTGGCAGCTGATCACATTCACTTCTAACAAAACCCATGTTTCAGTGAGGTTAATCTTTCATAATGCCTTATGATGAGCGGGTGCTGCTTCCTGAGACGTCATTGCCCTTGTGTAGCCCACATTACTGTGTGCGTCATGATATTGTGGTTCTTAATCTAACAAGTACACTGTTTCCCTTTTTCAGTTGGCCTTAGGTGTGTGTCAGTGTGGCATGCAGAAAGTTATGATGATTTTAAATACTAGGGGTTTTAGAGCAGGTAACATTAGCTATTTTATGGATTTCAAAAATCTCAAAGCAATTGTAGATTAAAACTGTTAGTAACCTGTCACATTTCCAAACCATATGCATAAACTAGAACAAATACTGTGTCATAGATAAATATGCTAACCAGAATTAATGGTTTGAGGCTATTTCACTTTAGATCCTGTAGTAATTAGGGGGAACTGGGATTATTGTTTTATAAATAAGTTCTTTAAGGTCAGAGCTATGATAATGTCCTTGGTTTTGCAGTTTTGTTAAGTCTTCCATTCCTTTTGAGATGAGTCTGCAAGTCAACAAAAGTCTTCTTACCTTAAATTATATGAAGAACTTCATTTTAAACCTCTTAAAATCTACACTGTTTCTCATAAGCTTTGGAAATTAAGTTTGACTAATTGCTTTGAAACAAAGTTAACTTCTGAAACTTAGGAAATAATCTTAAAAGTTAGGAAAAATACTTGTTTTAGAAATCTGACATGAGCACAATCTGTGTGTTACACACATAGCTTTTATACTGTATTTTCCAGTAAAATGTATCATAAGCTAATGCCTTCTAAATCTCAAAATGCTTCTTAGAAATAAAAGTATATGACTCTAAGAAACACAAAATACAGCTAAATCTTGATGCATTTCACAATATAAAAGGCTGAAACGTCATAATTATCTTTTCTGTATATCTTTGTTTCAAGTCAAAAAGTCTAAAGTTTTCTGTTGTTTTTGGCCTGACTTTTGTGGAAAAGGTCATGGCAATATTTTTTTAAATTTCATTTTGTTAAATTGTGTTTGTGCTTGGAAGGGCTCACAAACAGAATTTAAAAGGCAGATTTTTGTTAACTCTTAAAAAATGGTTGGAACAGACCATTACACTAAACCAAAAACTGAATTTACTCTCCAGCTACAGAAATTATTTTGCTGTGCTGTGAAATCCAGTTCCCTGACATCTCTAAGGCATTTTTAGATTTCTTATAAATTTGTCACATCTAGGTCAGTGATTACTTATGGAAGTTGATTTTTAATAACTCGAATTGAGAGTGCATTTTAAAAACCACAAATGAGACCTGGATGTTTTCGGGTTCCCAGCCAAAACTTACAGCCTTAAATGAGTTTTATATACATGATCTCTTAAAATTTGGCCTGTTGCCTCATCTTATGTAATGTCCCTATTTTCCAAGGAAATACATAGGAAGTAATTATGGAATTGAGAATAGTTTTATATAGAATTCCTTTATTTAATGTTACTGTATTAACGTTTTTATTGAAATGCAGTGGAATATGTGCCAAAACATGTGAAAACCCTTGCATAGAGAAGGGCATCTGTTATATGGGGAAAGGTACACATTTTATGATGGTCCTGAATAATGTGGTGTTACTGTTTGAACCACAGACTTCTTCATCTGTTCAACTATGGTTTTTAAGTATGGGACTACTTTCATGTCTAGTAATACACTAATCCCTAGTTACTTATCCCCTGAGTCAGGCTGTGAAATTTGTAAGAAACCAGATATAGAAGAAATACACAGGCAAAAATACATAGGTGGTCAGTTTTACAAACTTGGGGTGCTAATAAAATTAACTCTTTATACAAATACCCTATATGAATAATCATCTGAATCTGCAAAATTGGAGAATAAAACTAAGTTTTTCTTTTGTCTCTTGTTTCTTAAGCAACAAACTGAAAGAACTTTACTTCCACAAAAGATTTTGTAATCGGTTATCTCTGCTTTAGATATCATAGATGTCCAAGGGTCAAGGGACCTTGGATCTAAAGAAGGCCTGTGCGTTAGAAGACATCAGTTTAACTGAAGTAATCACATTAGTTAATAGAAAAATCCAAATATGGCCCTTTCTCCAGGTTAACAAAATGCTTTTAAGTATTTCTAAAAAAAAAAAAAAAGGTTCACTGATTAGGTGATATTAGGTCATTCAGTCTGGGGTCCAGGTACCTTGGGTGATGCTTTTAGAAAAGTATGTTATTTCTTTATTCATTAAAAGTCTGTCCCATATTAATATGCTACATTTTATAAATGTAATGAGTTTGCTCAACTATATGTAACCTAAATTAAAATGATTCTTTAAGGGGGAAAAAAGTATGTTATATAATATTGTGAACTGTTTAGCTTTATTGAACTATTTAAGAGAAAGTGCCTCATTGCTAAAGTGCATTTCTGTTTTAGATTTACTGCATAAGTTTTGAGTTTTCTGTCCCTGTCTCTTATCAATGGTTTTATATCTAAATAGGCTCTTGTAAGTTAGAGTAATCTCTTTTTGAAAGATTTTCATAAGAAAATAGATATCACCAAAGACATTTTAGTGTTAATAACCATGTTAGAGAGAGACAGTTTTAACTGTTTGGAGGTTGAAAATTTTTAGACTGCAATTTACTTTTATATAATTAGGCAATAACCTTGAGTAGTTGCTAAAATATCACCAAAGAAAGACTTTAATTTTCATGGTAAGATCAATCAAATGCAAGTTTTTCTTGCAATAATCAGAACATACTTCCTTTCAGCCATGTTTCTTATTTTTCCAGCACCATCTGGAATTTCTTAGGAAATTCTCAAAGGTGAAAAAGAGATTAACACAACCAGTAGCCTCCCTCTGGATGAAAAATGGGAGAAATACATAGTTTGGAGAGAAAATTGAAATTGAGATTTTAAATTCTAATTTGAGAAGATTTTTATCCCATGGAGGCGATATGGACTAAAATTATGCTTATTTAGTTCCTGGGTTCTTAGTAATATGAGAAATTTTATTAAAGACAGACTTTGGTAAAAGTGCTGACATGCTTCCTTGTGTAGAAAACAGTACATTCTCTTGGACTCACATAAGTAAATGCTTTTTCTGTATCCAAAAACAAAAATTTTCCTAAAGGCCTGTGGGTTGTTTTTTTTTTTTTTTTTTTAAGTAACTCTTTGTCTTGTTTCTCAGCAGTTATTTTGTTATTAGAATTTAACCATACAGCCAAATTCGGCAAGACGGGCCCCAGATGAAGAGCATGCACATCAGGTTAAGCCCTGACCTCACACCGATATTTTGGGCAGCCCGTGCTGTGGGCCACCTCAAGTAAAGCCCACACTAATGAAGTCTTCCTGACAGGCCCCTAGGTAAACCTCCTGGGCTAGGGTAAAGATGGATGTACTCATTACATACTCTGGTGTACCATAGGAATTTTCCAGCAGGCTATACTTTATACCAGTGAGATGTAGATACTGGTTGTAGGCATTACAAAAGGAGAGTTTGCCATAGCTTTAATTTTATGGGTTGGAAACATAAAAATATGAAATGCTATCATTTTAAGATACACCCCTGTCCCTACAATAAGGAATATAACCTGTCTGACAGATGTGGTTTATAAAAATTGAAAAACATGCTAAAACTCAAACCCTCTGAAAGCACAAAATAACCAACTAATTCTGGATTTACTTGATACACTTAGTTCAGTAGTATTTTGTTGAAAAAAGTTCAGATTGAAAGTTCACTAAAAATACTTAAATATTACATCACAGGGTTTTCATAGTTTTTTCTTAAAGCTGTAGCATTTTCCCAATAATTTAAAAGTGATTCTCTTCCCACTGTAATATAGTTTTCACAAGCAGTGTGTTTATTTGCTATCCTGACTATATTTTCAAATACAGTTAAAATGCTTGAGCACTTCCTTTTTAGAAAGTTATGAAATTAAACAAAAATAATTTAAAATGTGTCTGCATACTTGCTATGCCCCTTTTTCTAGGATTCAGAACTTGAGACATTATTCAGAAATGCGTTTTAATTTTAATTGTCTTTAGAATCAAGTGGAACATTAAATACTGGGTCCAGTTTTCTTCCATTTTTCAGAGCTTCATGGAATAAGAAGCGAATCTAGTGTAAACTGAAGATTAAATATTTCTGGGCAGTGCAGAGATAGTGAATAGATCATGTGTATGTGGACTTCACATCAGTCCAGCATAGCAGGCATTCTGCACATTAGAAATGGAATGGGATCAGCCTACCATTGTTTGGGGGCGGTTTTCTTTTGCTGTATTTTTTTGAATGGGGATAGGGGCCCAAGTGTCCTTATGAAGCTGTGGTCGGCGACAAGAGCTTGTGGGGGGAGCACCAGTGTTCTGCTGCGTTTCCTGCTTCTGGCAGCTCAACATCACGCACCAGTTCTTAACAGAGTAGCCCTCACGTTAAATTAAACCATCATAGACTATACTGTACAGTTCTGTTGCTAATTTTCCTTTGAAATATGAAATATTTTAAGCTTTCTTTTTGTCAAAAGTGGTAACATCTTAATACAAATAAAAACCTTTTTGTGGTTGTAAGATTTAGCTTATAAATCATTCAAATTGAAGTGAAAGATTACCAGGTCATTGTTAATGACTTAGTCTATTAAGAATATATGTATTTTTGTAAAGGGAAAGCACTTGTAGATATTTAATCAGTACTATATGTCTGTTTTGCAGAAATAAAATGCTGCTTAGAGATTCTCTTTAAATATTTTTTATTTTTGTGCTCAAATGTATTTTCTGTTGATCTATGGAATGTTCTGTACAAAGCTGTATGGTTGTACTGTTGGGCTAGATACTTTTGTTTTTTAAAATCTGGACTTAGCCAAGTATATTTGACCATGTTAAAAATAGTATCTTTGTTATTAAAAACTTGATTGCATAATTTTTTGTGTGTCATCCTTCATATCAGTAGCTGCAGATCATAACCTTCATTGAAAAGTTTCCATTAAGTATTATTGTAGCAAATTTTATGAACATTTGTTGAATATTTGAGATAAAAAATCTTTAGGAAATGTTTGTTTACTTTAGAGATGGCAGGCTGGCCCTCGAATAATACTGCAATTTTCACACAACCGTAGTATGCGAATTCTATTCAAGTTCCCATAAACTACAGACCAGCAGACACGGGAACATATCCAGGGACGTAAAATAAGGGGCAAACCTTTCATGGTCTAAAGGCATTGAAATCACACAGGCCTATTCTCATCACTGTGGAATTCTGGTGGAAATCAATACCAAAGGATATTTGAAAACAGCCCACATATTGTCAAGTGCAGTGTGACGTTTGCCAAGAGATCTTTGACTCAGCCGTTGAAAGCCTCAGTAAAGTTAAAAGACTGAAAAAAAACAGGGTGACTACAGAGAAGAAAAATTTAAATGAGAAGTTAATATCAAAGATACTTGAAAAACCCCGTGTATTTGGAAATTAAGTGTCCACTATAGGAGCCATACAAGGTATATTAGAAAATATTTGTAAACAATAAAAATGAAGAGAGAATTTATCAGAATTTGTTGCAGTTAAAGCTGCTCAAGGCAAGTAAATACAATGTGGAATCTTGAATAAGGTATGAAAACAAATAATGGACGCTAGCATAAAGTTTTGTGAAATTTGAACAAAATGTGCAGTTAATAACATCACATGTTAATTTCTTGTCTTGTGTGTTTTTGTTTTTTTTTTTTACAACATAGTGTTTCTTTATATACTCAGAATTCGATTAGAAGTTTCAAGCCTCATTCAATTTTTTTTTAATCACAAAGATAATAAGTTTTCTAGACTTTTAGCAGTAATACTAGATTACTAGTAACACTAGATTAGATTGCTACTGTTTAGCAATACTACTAAAATAAAGGGAACTATATTAAAGTTTTGAGTGAATATAAATTAGAAATCTAGCATTCTCTGCATAGTCAAGTGTAATCAAAATGTCTAAATTTTTTAGTTAGGCAAAAAATTCATAAATTTTCTAAAACATGTAATATACATACTATTTATATTAAAAAATGTTAGTCACTTAGTCGTGTCCCACTCTCTCCATCGTGTCCCACTCTTTGTAGCCCACCATGCTCCTCTGTCCAAGGAATTATCCAAACAAGAAACCTGGAGTGGGTAGCCATTTCCTCCTCCAGGGGATTTCCTGACCCAGGGATCAAACCCAGTCTCCCTCACTGCAGGCAGATTCTTAACCATCTGAGCCACCTATTTGTATTTATGTATACAAAAGCTTTTCTACTATACTTGATAAAGGCCTGAGAAAGAACAACAAAAAAAGAGATGGAGAAATTGGAAAGCAAACTAAATTAAATGAGAGCTCTAAATATGAAATAGAAAAAAAGTGAAACAAACCAGACACAAGATCATCACAAAGTCCAGTTGTCTTTAAACAAAGCTGCCCACTAGACACATCTGGAGCTTTGGAGAAAAGTCCAGCTGATTGGAACAACAGACTGTTCTCTTCAGCTCATTAGATAAAGCCTTGTTTTATTATTAAAATACCTTGCCTGGGGAATTCTGGATGGGCTAAAGTAAGACGTTAGTTAGAAGGTTGCAGTGACTCCTATCTCTGCCCCATATGTCTGCCCTTAGACAAAAGTGCCTGAAGCTTTGTCTGAGATTAGTGATACCATGGAGGTGTCAGGAGACCCCAGGCATGCAGTGGGGTAGAAAAGCAGCATCTTCTGAGCAAAACTTTCACTCTGTTCAGCATCACCTTCCTCGGAACTGGTGCAGAATAGGAAAGCATTTGTGAGGACTGTGTGTATGAAGTGCTCAAAATGTAGCCTCTAATACTTTTATCCTAGGTCAGGGGCTGGAACAGGGGAAGGCCTCAGGGAAGGGAAGGCCAAAAGACATGCACGAAGAAAAGAGGAAACCATTCTGTGACCTGCTAACCAGTCTGCCATGCCTCCACTTGGGAAAAGGGTCACTTTACCCCGTTTTTAGTGCTTTGTCAACACAGGCTCAGCTCTGATCTTTTCACCAGTTTAAAAAGGTATGGAGGAGTCTGCACCCCAGCTAGGCCTGAGAAGGTAGGGAGCCAGACCTGTTTGTCTGGAAACTGAGGAATTTGCAGACAATATTTTGCTGGAAGCCATGAATAATTCTGCTTGACTGAAGCCCCTGCTGTGCAATTTGGGTGCCAGGATTACCATCAAATGGAGAAGCATGCCCCAAAAGAAGAAATAGTGAATGATCACCCCACACCTTCCACCACCAAAGCCCTGCTCTTACCAAACCCAACTCAGATCTCAATTCCAGCAGGCTGAGCTGAACTTTCTCCTACTTCTGTACCACTTAGCACTTTCATTGCAACCACAGAAATTATGTTTTATTGTCCTCCCATTACGTTACGCGTGTCAAGAAGGATGTCGACCATCATTGTGGTATCCTCACCCTCACAACACATTTGCATAGTAACTGCCACCCATAAAACCCATGAAGTGAAACAGTTTCGGTTTCAGAAGGCAGAAGCAAAGCTGATAAGTCTCCAGCCACTCCCCAAAGGTCTCCTGGTATCATTTCTCTTCTTATAAAGAGAACAGTCATACTGGGTTAGGACGCCACGCCTATGACCTCATCAACCTTAATCACCTCTTTGAAGGCACCACATTCTAAGGTCCCTACCCCACAGATTTGTGGAGGAATAAGAGACCACAGGAGGCGTCACCGCAATGCCAACGGAAACAACAAAGAAGCAAAAAAGCACAGCCATCTGCCGTCTCCCTCTGATCACCTGCGGATCGCAGCCCAGGTGACCCAGTGTTCTCCCTGACTTGCCGGGAGCTAAGATGCCAACAAGTAACTCAAATCGGGCTTAGCTAGAACCATTCCAATCACATGGTCACTCATAAAACTTACTCCCACTGAATGTACTAATACATCAAGGATGCAGCAGAAGGTCTGCCACGTGGTAGGTACTTTACAAAGGTCTCCCTTCTCTGACTCTCACCCATTTAACCATCAGAACAATCTGTGAGATAAAAGCAAAAACAAACACATGGGACCTCATCAAACTTACAAGCTTTTTCACCGCAAAGGAAACCAGAAACAAAATGAAAAGACAACCTACAGGTGGGGAGAAAATATTTGCAAATAATGCCACCAATGAGGTCTTAATTTCCAAAATATGCAAACAGCTCATACAATAACAACAAAATACCAACCCAGTTGAAAAGTGGGCAGAAGACCTAAACAGACATTTCTCCAAAGAAGACACATAGATGGCCAGTAGGCGCATGCAAAGATGCTCAACATTGCTAAGTATCAGCAAAATGTAAATCAAAACGACAGTGAGATATGGCCTCACCAGTCAGAATGGCCATCCTTAAAGCCTACGAATACTAAATACTGGAGAGGATGTGGAGAAAATGGAACCCTCTTATACTTTTTGTAGGAATGTGAGTTTGTGCAGCCACTATGGAACACAGTATGGAGGTTCCTCAAACTAGACTTGCCATATGATCCAGCAATACCACTCCTGGTCATATACCCAGACAAAACTAGACTTATATATACACTCTTATCTTCATAGCAGCAATATTTACAATAACCAAGACATGGTAACAACCTAAATGTCCATCAAAGGATGAATGGATAAAGAAGATGTGACACACACTCAATGAACTATTACTCAGCCATAAAAAAGAATGAAATAAGGCATTTACAGCAACATGGATCGACCTAGAAATCATCATACTAAGAATACTTATATGTGGAATCTAGTAAGATGACACAAATCTTTGAAATTCCATGGGCTGTAACCTGCCAGGCTCCTCAGTCCATGGGATTCTCCAAGCAAGAACATCGGGGTAGGTGGCCTTTTCCTCCACCAGGAGACCTTCCCAATCCAGGGATTAAACCAGCATCTCTAATCGTCTCTTGCATTGGCAGGCAGATTCTTTACCACTAGCACCACCTAGGAAGCCCCAATAAAATATGAGACAAATGAACAAAATAGAAACAGACTCAGAGAACAGACTTGTGTTTGTCAAGGGGGAAGAGGGTCTGGGAGGGAAGGGTTGGGAGTTTGGGATTAGACACAAACTACTATTAATATATATGGGATGGCTAAACAACAAGGTCCTACTCTTAGTGGAACAGCTGACCAAAACTGCCCATCCTGGCCAGGCAAGACAGTAGCTCCTTGCATGAGTTATCTTACCATGGAGGGCCTAGTAAAGAAGTAGGAACCAACAATCTACCACCAACAGGAAGGATTTGGGAAAGGTCAAAAGGGGAGAGGAGGCTCTAGTCCATATGTCCTACCAGCCTTCCAGAATCCTTCTCACTGGAATCTATCTTGACTGAGTAATGTACGTGCCACCAGGAAGGACCCTGAGTCAGAATGATTAGCCAGAGACAACCCAGAAATCCCATCACTATAAAACCCAAGACTTCAAGCCATATGGCAGAGTGGTTCTCCTGGGTTCCTGACCCTGCTGTTCTCCCCGGGCAGCCCTTCCCAATCAAGTCACTTGTTTTGTCAGCACATGTGTTGCCTCAGACAAGTCATTGCCAAGTGTTAGACAAGAGCCCACTCTTGGGCCCTAGAAGTGATCCCCCTTTCTGTAACACTGCTGTATAGCACAGGGAACTATATTTAATATCCTGTGATAAACCACAATGGAAAAGAATATAAAAATGAATATATGGGACTTCCCAGGTGGCTCAGTAGTAAAGAATCCGCCTGCAAAGCAGGAGACCTGGGTTTGATCTTTGGGTTGAGAAGATCCCCTGGAGAAGGAAATGGCAACCTACTCCAGTAGGTTCTTGCCTGAGAAATCCCATGAACAGAGGAGCCTGGTGGGCTATAGTCCATGGGGGTCACAGAGTTGGACACAACTTAGCGACTAAACAACAACAACAACAATATTGACTAATACTTCAATATAAATAAATAATTTTTAATGTATACATATAACTCAGTTTATATCTATATGTATTTATATGCATAACTTTGCTTTATGCAGAAATGAACACAACATTGTAAATCAAAAAAGTGAAAGGCAGTCAGTCATGTCCAACTCTCTGCGAACCCATGGACTGTAGCCCCTGCCAGGCTTCTCTGTCCATAGAATTTTCCAATCAACTGTAAGTCAATTAAAAAAAAAAAAACAGACCTGTGAGATAGGCATTATTAGTCCAATTTTAATGATGTGAAAGTGATCTAAATCACTCACAGTCACAAGAGATGTATTTGGGTCTCCACCATGGACCTATTTCCAAAGATGAGTCTATTCTCAGGGCCCCTGACTCTGCATCTGAGAGCTGAGAGCTATAGAGCAGCCTACCCTCAGGCTCTCCTGGCCGCTCCAGGGTGGATCACATAGAGGATAAATACTCGGCGGCCAGTATGTAACCTAAGATGATTGTGGTCAACACATCATTTTGAGGACCCACTGTATACAGGCACTGCCCGAGCCTCTGGGGATCCAAGTGGTGAGCCAAACAGCTAACTGAGCCGCCAGGATGGGAAAGAGACACGCATTAAACAAAGATGAGAAATACATGATAATAAGAGCGGTAAGTGGGCTGAAGAAAATAACCTCTGTGACAGAGCACGGAAGGTCCGACCTTTCTAAGAAAATGGCATTAAGTGGAGATGAAAGAGGAGCTGGGGTGGCAAGGAAAGAGTATTCCTGAGAACACTAAAAAGGGAGAGCCCGTGCTGCCTGGCCACCTGTGGCCACCTGACAAGGTGGCAAGTGGCGGGAGAGAATTCTGGAGAAGGCAGTAAGGGACTGGGTCACATAGATACTTTTCCTGCTAAGTCGCTTCAGTCATGTCCGACTCTGTGCGACCCCATAGACACCAGCCCACCAGGCTCCCCCGTCCCTGGGATCCTCCAGGCAAGAATACTAGAGTGGGTTGCCATTTCCTTCTTCAATGCATGAAAGTGAAAAGTGAAAGTGAAGTCGCTCAGTCGTGCCCGACTCTTAGCGGCCCCATGGACTGCAGCCCACCAGGCTCCTCCGTCCATGGGATTTTCCAGGCAAGAGTGCTGGAGTGGGGTGCCATTGCCTTCTCTGATAGATACTTTTAAGTCATTTAAAAGCTTGTGTTTTAATTCTGAGCATGATGGGAGGGTTTTACACAGGCGCTTGACATCATCTTGTTTACACGTTTAAATGACCACCATGGAAGCTCTGTGGAGAATAGCTGGTAAAGAGGTACGGGCTAGAAGAGACAAGGGAACAGGCTCAAATCCTAGCACAGCAGCTCAGGTGAAAAAGGCGGCAGGGTCCTCAAGATGGAGAGAAGTGGGTTTCTTCACATACATCACCCCGACCCCAGCTACAGTGAGACTACCTTTAATGAAACCTAAGTTTTTAGGATGAGTGAACTTCTAGATGGGGGTGGGGAACTCAGACCAAGAGGGTGGGAAGACAAAACTGAGGAGCAGCCGCACCTAAGCTCCCAGCACTACCTTAGAAAACCCAAAATGAAAACAGGAGGAGAGCAGGAGCAGGGAGGGGATGTTTGGATGGGAGAAAGGACCCTGGAAACCTTTAAGCAGAGCTCCCACGGAGCCGGCTGCTGCTCTGCTGAGCACACGTCTTGCCTGGCCAGGCCTGCGCTCCCCAACAGAGGCCCAGCCCCAGCACCTGCTCAGGATGTGGGATATTATCCTTTGGAAATGCTCTTCTCCCCCCACCCAGAGGTGGTCCTTGCTTGCTCCTTCCCCATTACCCTTCACACAGCCTTGTCCTGGCCTGGGCATAGCAATAACACCTTGGACTCCAGGTAGGGCTCTCCCACTGATTAACTGAAAGTGTGAGTCCCTCAGTTGTGTCCAACTCTTTGCAGCCACATAAACTGTAGTCAGCCAGGCTCCTCTGTCCATGGGATTGTCCAGGAAAGAATACTGGAACAGGTTGCCATTTCTTACCCCAGGGGATCTTCCCAATCCAGGGATCAAACCAGCATCTTTTTCATCTCCTGCATTGGCAGGTGGACTCTGTACCATGGCGCCACTTGGGAAGCCAGAAAGTGAAAGTCAGTCAGTCGTGTCTGACTCTTTGCAACCCCATGGACTACAGTCCATGGAATTCTCCAAGTCAGAATACTGGAGTGGGTAGCCTTTCCCTTCTCCAGGGAATCTTCCCAACCCAGGGATTGAACCCAGGCCTCCCACATTGTAGGCATATTGTTTACCAGCTGAGCCACAAGGAAGTCCAAGAATACTGTAGTGGGTAGTCTATCCCTTCTCCAGTGGATCTTCCCAACCCAGGAATTGAACCAGGGTCTCCTGCATTGCAGGTGGATTCTTGACCAGCTGAGCTATCAGGGAAGCAGCGAATGTGACATTAAACCAACAGAACTCACGAGATGTAATTAACACACCTGGATGAGAACATCAGCAACCCCGGGACTTTCTCAGCACACTCTAAATCACAACGCACAGTCTCAATTCAGAACTCAGAAAGTCCAGTTCAGTATATTGATCAATAACTACTTATTGCAAGGTTATACATCTTCCCTGCTCCTAACTAGGGCCCAGTAGAGGGTTACATACTTTCCAAAAATGGAGGATAATGGTCCTCCTGTCCTGATGTGTTCTCCCTGGTTTGGGTACGTGGTGTGGAAGGAGAAATCAGAGAACAGCAGAGCAGCTTGCACACCGGCTCCAAGCAATCGGGACCTGACTGATGTTTAAATCCCCCTTTCCCAGAACTCTTTCTGGGTTCTTCAGAGGGTCCCCCGTGAATCCTTCAACCATCACTCACCTCACCAGGAGCCACGCCTGTTTCTGTGGGCTATTCCTGGTGCCCCTGACCCTCTATGCCCGTGCTACAGCCCACAGCCTCTTACTACAGGAGATGTCTCTTCTGCCCCCAGCTGACGTTCCTACCGCAGATCCGTCCCAGGGTCCCAGGGTCTGCAACAGCGTTCCACAGTCAAAGACACCTCTGTGGTTCTTGTCAGCCCAGAAGCTCCTCTCCCCCCTGCCTGTCCTGATGCCTCCAGGCTGAGAGGCATAACCTTGGCCCTCTAGATTCTTCTGGTTGTGCCAACTACAGTTAGGTGTCGTCATAGCCACGGTCTCTCATGTCAAGCCTTCCTGCTGAAGGTTGTTGGGGCCCCAGCCCCATTAGACTTGGGTGGAAGGCTTGTCCGCCTTGAGGAAGAGTGCGCACAGCTCAACTCACGCCATAAATGCTCCCGCCTTAACTCCTGTAGTATTTCTTGGAAATTGTGAAAGGAGAGCTCACCAGGTGACCAGAAGCCTGGGCAGTTTATTATCACTGATCTGTGTGGACTCCTCTCTCTGCCTTCCCTCCCCTTGGCTCTCTCCCAGGTCACCAGAGGCAAGATGGCATGCACCCTTCAGCCACAACACAGCTCCTGACAATGCCAGGAAATGGAGAGCTGCCTGCACCCTGCCCTGCAGCATCCAACCCAGACGGAGGGACTGAGGCCCTGGCGCCAGCCCAGGCCAGGCTTCCAAGACAGCTGCCCTTGGGAGCTAGGCTGAAGGGAGGGCAAGCAAGTCCTGTCTGAACCACCAGAGTCCAGTTCAACCACTGATTCTCTGAGTAAGGACAGAGTGACCCAGCCAGGGCTGGGGAAGGAGTAAGTGAAACAAGCATCAGACACTGTAGCTCCTACGATGCCTGGGGCTCAGCTGCCCACCTATGAGCTTGGTGCCCATCTGTTCTGGGCTGGTCAGTTCAACCTCCCAGCAACCTTTGCCTTGGTTCCTCATATTCCCCGCCAGGAAGCAGTTGGGTGACCAGCTGCTGGAGTGGGGAGGCAGGTGGAGGGAGTGTTCTGGGAAGTTTTCCCATTGGGGCTGGTCAAGAAGGGAGAGGGAAATGGCCCAAGGACAGTGTGTCTGGTTGTTAGACATGTGCTCATGGAAGAGCATCTCGGAGGTTTCCATCTGAGGCAGCCCCAGAACTCCCTCCTGGTTACCTGGAGGATGACGGGAAAGAGACCAGAGATCCAGAAGTCCGACTCCCAGTAGCCTCACTCCCAGTTCAGCTACTCCCCAGCTGTGTGACCTTGGGCAAGCTGCTTCCTCTCTCTGGTCCTGCCTTGGCTACTTCACCCTGTACCTCCTCCTTCTTGAGACCCTCATCTCCACTGTGATATGTGTGTAGTATCTGTCTTCCCAGCCAGGCGGCAAGCTCCCTGAGCACACAAGCCAGTCTGCGTGGCTCAGCTCTATGTGGTCTGGCTCATGGAGGTGCTCAAGGAGAACAGGGAAACCTCAGTGAATAATATGGGCAGTGAGCCTTCTGTCCTATGAACCCTCAGGTACAGACCTAGGTGGAGAAATGCCTGCAGGACCACCGCTACCACTAGACTTGTGCAAGAGGGGCCCCTGCCCTAGACCTGACTTAGGAGACCAAGCTCCAAAACACAAGACATGTTCCCCCTTTTTTGGTTTTTTAAGAAACTTTTTGAAAAATTCAATACCCATTTGAGTGAACAAGAATTAGGGAAGAGGAACACACCATCTAATTGAGGCTCTCAGGCCTCAGGATTCTGGAGGGTGGAGCCATGGAGGGTCATGGTCTCTGTCCTAGAAAATTAGACAAGGCAGTGCTACCTGGTTAAAGTCACACACCCCAGATCATCCCCAAGTGAGTGTCCAGGCAAACAGACATCTATACCCCTTCCCTGGCCTCTGCTCGGGTGCAATGATTTAGGGGAGGCCCTGTCTCCCTAAGAATCCTGACAAGTCAGTCTCCATTCTGGGCTCAGGTGTGTTCCAAGTGGGTTCAGATGATCTGAGATCCTGGACCTCATTTATTTCATTAATCCTCATAATGTATTATCTCCCTTATGATAAACTTATGAGGTCTGGCTACGGTCCTCATTTCATAGATGGGGCTCAGAGAGGTTAAGTAATTTGCTTGAAGTCACACAGCTAGTGACTATCAGAGCTGGGATTTGAACCCAGGTCTGTTAGATTCCAGAACCTATGCCTTTAACCACCACAACTTCTAATAAGCAATAATTGTGCATCTTCTTTGTGCTTAGCACTATTCTGGGTCATGCATGCAAAGGGGTCTTCCTGGTATTCGTCATTCTGAAAAGGAGAGCACTACACACCATGCAAACTTCTCAGCTACTGAGAAATGTTGAGCAAATTCAACAGCAGTAGGGGTGTTTTTGTGACAAATTAAGTGAAAAGCCCTTCTCACAAAAGGAAATATAGGATACCAAGGTGAGAGACTGGTTGGAGACTGCTCTAGAGAGAGGGGGGTAGACCATCAGGAGTGAAGAAAGAGCAGAGCATGAGGCGTGGATCTATAGAACAGTGACGGACCTAGAGGAGGTGAACTTCAGTATATCCATCACTCTCCCACAGGACACAGATCAATCCAAACAGCTTATTCCATGCCCAACCTGTCTGTCCCCTTAGCAGAATTCAACAACGATGACCATCACTTCTTAAAAAAAAAAATTCCCTGGCTTTCATGATGTGACTCCAGATTCACATCATTCCTCTCTGGCCAGCAGGGAAGGGACTAGGTGGAGGCAAGTGAAATGTTTAGGGTGCAAATTTAAGGAGGCATTTACTGTCAAGGTCAGGCAAATGCCTCCCTCTTCTGCTGCATCTTGTACTGTGGACAGCCCTCCAGATTTGGCCCTGGGATCTCTCCTCTCTCCACTCCATGCTCTTTCCTGGGAGATCTCACCTGGGCTTTTAAGACCACATCTGTTCTGAGGATCTTCAAAGACCACATCTATTCAGATTGATCTCTCCAAACCACACCACTCCTTTGAGCTCCTGAGCCAAATAGCCACTTGCACACTTGGAAGCCCTCCTTGGCTGCTTCAGAGACATCTCAAACTAAGCATTCTCAAAGCAGAATTTAAGATACTCCCTCCCCAAAAAGTCTTTCCCAGCGTTCCCAGCCTCAATGAGTGGTTCACCATCCATGCAGCTGTTCATATCTAAAAACTAGGTTTCATTCTGGACACAATCCTCTTCTTAATCTTTGTCACCCTCCCTCCTAATATCTTTTCATGAACCCTACATTTAATCTACCACCACCCTAGTCTAATCTACTGTGTTCTCTTAACAGGAAGCCTACAAAACCTTTTTATCTGGTTCCCAGCAAAGGCTTTCACCATACTCCCACCTCTGTGTCTATACTCCATGCTGTTTTCAGAACAGTATTTTCAAATTGCAAATCTGATTATGTCACCACATCCTCTTGCCTTCCACAGCTTCCCTCCCTTGCTCAGAGCCTTTTAAAAGGCTTCCTATTGTTCTTAGGATAAATCAAAATCCTTAACATGATCTGTGAGGAGTTTCATGTTCTGGGCTCCATGGGCTCTCCAGCCTCACCTTGCCTGATGCTTGGTCATTAATAATTCTGCACCCATTTGCAATGTGGGTGGTGTTCTCTGTGGCACCAGATGTGTGTCCACCATTCAAATAAACTCTGATACTATCTATTTGGCGATATTCATCACCTGTGCTTCTGACTGACTGGCTATAGATTGGAGGTTCCACAGTCCCCCTTTCGGGGTTTGATTAACTTGCCAGAGTAACACACAATACCCAAAGAAATATTTTACTTACTAGATAGCCAGTTTATTATAAAAAGATAAAACTCAGGAACAACCAGATAGAAGAGATGTATAGGGCAAAGTATAGGAGAAGGGCACCAACATGAAGCTCTCTGAACCCCATGCTTTACAGTTTTTATGGAGGTTTCATCATAGAGGCATCGCTGATTAAACTGCTGCCCACTGGTGATCAATGCAACCTCTAGCCCTTCTCTTCTCCCTGGAGGTCAGAGCGAACTGAAAGTTCCAACCCCCTAATCACATGGTTGGTTCCCCTGGTGACCCACTCCCATCCTTAGATGCTTTCCAAGTCACCTCATTAACATAAACTCAAGTGTGATTCAAGGGGGTTGTTATAAACAACAAAACACCTTTATCATATTTATCACTTAGGAAATTCCAAGGGTTTTAGGAGCTTTGTGGGGATAAAGGCCAAATACATGTTTCTTATTATAAATCACTATATCACAGTCATGATATGCAAATTCCATCCAGACCCACTTGGCTTTCTTCCGCCCCTTATCCTTGCTGGTTTCTCTCCATTACTGAGCCTTTGCTTAGGTCTCCTGGTAAGTAACTCCAAGAAACCCTTCACTCAACTTAGTCATCATTACCTAATGGACTAACCCTGCCCACTCAGGAGACCCTTGAGGGAAATCTTTCCTGACCTCCATAACTGGGTTAGCCCTCCCATAAGAGGCCTAGCACAGTGCTTGACACACTGCAGGCACTCCAGGAACATTTATTGAATGATTGAATTCAACAAATCCCATGTAATGT
Organism: Bubalus kerabau; assembly: GCF_029407905.1. Taxonomy (NCBI): domain Eukaryota; kingdom Metazoa; phylum Chordata; class Mammalia; order Artiodactyla; family Bovidae; genus Bubalus; species Bubalus kerabau. Next base: position 15,609,021 of record NC_073645.1, read on the forward strand.
ATGGAAGAACTCAATACACGTTTGGTGGTTTGAATTTGACAGTGCCTATTGGGCATCCATAAAACAGTGTGACTGAGAACCAAGCACCAAATGAGAACCATCTGATACTTCATGCTGCTGAGATCAGATAACCTGGCCAACTGTGGGATTTATGGGGAATTCATGAGAGGGCTGACAAAGAGATTGGATAGTTACATTCTGTGGTCAATTATACGCTCATCTTGTTCTGTTCACACTCTTCACCAAGAGTTACTTTTCTGCTATTTTGTTTTTATGACTCTTCACCAATCCTTCCTTTTTTCACTCCTATGTGACTTCCAAATGGCTTCACTGTCAGAAAAATCAGTCTAATATGCAAGTGCTTTGCTCCAGAGAGCCCAGCTGAAGGAATTATAACGCAAGTGATAAAATACAAAAGAATATGTGCTGCAGCATTTTTATAACGGTGAGAAAACAGAAACAATATAAATGATCACAAATAGAGAAATGGATTAATAAACCCATAGGCCTGACACTGAAAAGAGTGTAATAGAGCTACATCTTCTGATGAGAAGATTTGCATATCTTAATTTAAAAGGGGAAAAGTTGAAGCACAGTATGTACAGTATGATCCTTTTTCTACAACAAATATATGAGTATTTGTTTGTACAGGTGTATGCATGCTAAGTCACTTCAGTCGTGTCTGCCTCTTTGCAACTCTATGAACTGTAGCGCTCCAGGCTCCTCTGTCCGTGGGATTCTCCAGGCAAGAATACTGGAGTGGGTTGCCATGCCCTCCTCCAGGGGATCTTCCCAACCCAGGGATCATACCCACATCTCTTATGTCTCCTGCATTGGCAGGTGAGTTCTTTCACACTAGCGCCACCTGGGAAGCCCATATGTTTGTATAACCATGGTTAAAAAAAAAAAAAAAAAAAAACTGAAAGAATACACATTAAATTGTAATACTGGTAACTTGTGAGCAAAGAGTTGGCGGGACCTTGAGAAGGCAATCTCTTTTCTTGCTTTATACTCCTCTACATTATCTAAACTTGTGAAAAAAGCATGTTCTATTTCTAACTTTAAAACTCTAACAACATAGGTAACATATTTACTTGTTTGGTTACCATCTGTCCCCCTCACTAGGATGTGAATTTTACATGGTAAGGAACATATGGTTAGTCTATATGAGGATGTGAATTTTACATGGTAAGGAACTTAGTCCATATTTTCTTGCTGACAGATCCCCTGTGCCTAGAACAGTGCCTGATACAGTAAGTACTCAATGTATATGTTTAATATTTTAATAATAAAAATATTTAATATTTTAATGAATCTATTTTTTTTTTTTAAAGAAAGTGACATTTTAACAAAATTAACAAAGAAGTATTCCACATCTCCTGCTGCTGTGTCCTTATCTTGGAAACAGGTTGGGTACTGAGGAATCTGAAATTTTCTGTATCCACGTCATTCTTGCCTGGAGAATCCCATGGACAGAGGAGCCAGGTGAGCCACAGGCCATAGGGTCCACAAAGAGTTGGACACGACTGAAGCGACTGAGCACACAGGCCCTGAATTAAAGTTGGCCTCTTCTCCACATGGGACTTCCCAGGTGGCACAGTGCTAAAGCACACACCTGCCAATGCAGGAGACACAGGTTTGATCCCTAGGTTGGGAAGATCCCCTGGAGGAGGAAATGGCAACCCACTCCAGTATTCTTGCCTGAAAATTCCATGCACAGAGGAGCCTGGCAGGCTACACAGTCCACGGGGTTGCAAAGAGTCAGACATGACTTAGCGACTTAGCACACACACACACACCATATCATTGGTTCTCATGGAAAATAAGTTGAAAACCCATAAAATCCCCTACTAATGAGGGTAGAAAAGCCTCGCAGGCTCAGTGTTCAAGTGCTGTGCTGTGCTAAGTCACTTCAGTCATGTCCAACTCTGCAACCCTATGGACTGTAGCCTGCCAGGCTCCTCTGTCCATGCAGATTCTCCAGGCATGAATACTGGAGTTGGTTGCCATGCCCTTCTCCAGGAGATCTAGGTCTCATGCATTGGCAGGTGGGTTCTTTACCACTAGCACCACCTAGGAAGCCCTGTGTTCAAGTGATAAAGCTTCAAATGACGAAACTTGGTGATTTTCAGAGAAACACTGAAAATGAAATAAAGTTCATTCATTCAAAAAATCAGAGCTAAAAAGGAACACAATGAATAATGGAAGGAAGAATGTGCTGTCACGTCACATATTGAGTAGTGGAAAGGTCACAGCTGTTTAACCACCAAATAGTTTAAACTGGTTAGGAAAATTAAAACCACAAAAGTAAAACAGATTATAGCTTAGGAAAAGATTTGCAAAAACACACACTGAAATATATTTTGTGGTCCCTGTTTCTTTTTAACTTCCCTCTTGCTTTACTGCAGAACCAACACATACCAGTGAAAAGGAGATCCATTATTTCAAGAAAAAGTGGGCTGTCTCTCCTTTTCATATCAATGCTCCTAAAATTGAGAAGCCATGGTACAGAGAGAGAAACTATTCAAGCCAAAGCCAAAGCACCCCGAATTGAGGGCTTTCTGCCTTTGGGCAATGGAGGAAGGGAAGAAGGGAGTATGTTTGTCCATTATCACCTGAACTTAATGGTACTGGGAATGCTTACTTCTTGCACATTAACCTTATATAATCTATAAGTTTTGGGTTTTGATTTTTTCCTTCTTATATCAACAGGTTAGGACTCCTCTAACGATTAAGAATCTGTCAATGCAGGAGACATAGGTTTGATCTTTGGTCCAGAAAGATTCCACATGCCGGGGGGGCAACTAAACCCATGTACCACAATTTCTGAAAACTGTGCTCTAGAATCCGTGCTCCACAAGAGAAGCCACCACAGTGAGAAGCCCAAGCACTGCAACTAGACAAAGCCTATGTACAGCAACAAGGACACAGCACAGCCAAAAATAAGAAATCAATAAATAAAATTTAAAAAAATGAAATAGGCTATCGAAGAGGTACATAGTCTGGCCATGGTCGACCAGAAAGATATTCAATGAATTCTTAGTGGAAGAATGTAGACACACTTGATCCCTACTGAGAGGTAGGGGGAGGGAATAATTTGCTAGAAAGGCAATGCCAAAGAATGCTCAAACTACTGCACAATTGCACACATCTCACACGCTAGTAAAGTAATGCTCAAAATTCTCCAAGCCAGGCTTCAGCAATACGTGAACCATGAACATCCAGATGTTCAAGCTGGTTTTAGAAAAGGCAGAGGGTCAAATTGCCAACATCTGCTGGATCATCAAAAAAGCAAGAGAGTTCCAGAAAAAACATCTATTTCTGCTTTATTGACTATGCCAAAGACTTTGACTGTGTGGATCACAATAAAATGTGGAAAATTCTGAAAGAGATGGGAATACCAGACCACCTGACCTGCCTCTTGAGAAACCTGTATGCAGGTCAGGAAGCAACAGTTAGAACTGGACATGGAAAAACAGACTGGTTCCAAATAGGAAAAGGAGTACGTCAAGGCTGTATATTGTCACCCTGCTTATTTAACTTCTATGCAGAGTACATCATGAGAAACGCTGGACTGGAAGAAGCACAAGCTGGAATCAAGATTGCCGGGAGAAATATCAATAATCTCAGATATGCAGATGACACCACCCTTATGGCAGAAAGTGAAGAGGAACTAAAAAGCCTCTTGATCAAAGTGAAAGAGGAGAGTGGAAAAGTTGGCTTAAAGCTCAACATTCAGAAAACTAAGATCATGGCATCTGGTCCCATCACTTCATGGCAAATAGATGGGGAAACAGTGGCTGACTTTATTTCTCTGGGCTCCAAAATCACTGCAGATGGTGATTGCAGCCATGAAATTAAAAGACGCTTACTCCTTGGAAGGAAAATTATGACCAACCTAGACAGCATATTAAAAAGCAGAGACATTACTTTGCCAACAAAGTTCTGTCTAGTCAAGGCTATGGTTTTTCCAGTAGTCATGTATGGATGTGAGAGTTGGACTGTGAAGAAAGCTGAGCGCCAAAGAATTGATGCTTTTGAACTGTGGTGTTGGAGAAGACTCTTGAGAGTCCCTTGGACTGCAAGGAGATCCAACCGGTCCATTCTAAAGGAGATCAGTCCTGGGCGTTCTTTGGAAGGAATGATGCTAAAGCTGAAACTCCAGTACTTTGGCCACCTCAAGGGAAGAGTTGACTCATTGGAAAAGACTCTGATGCTGGGAGGGGTTGGGGGCAGGAGGAGAAGGGGACGACAGAGGATGAGATGGCTGGATGGCCTCACCAACCTGATCGACGTGAGTTTGAGTGAACTCCGGGAGCTGGTGATGGACAGGGAGGCCTGGCGTGCTGTGATTAATGGGGTCGCAGAGTCAGACACGACTGAGCGACTGAACTGAACTGATTGGAAATAAAGTGCTAATTGCCTAAAGAACTTCCAACTTAATATCTGATTATTTGATACCTGTGATCTTTACTCAGGAAGTAGAAATCTTCTGTCTTTCCAGTGTCTTTTTCTGTGGCAGTAGCTTGAGATCACACTGGATGTGCTCTCATCCAATGTAGGTGAAAGTAAAATATTCTTTAGAAAAAAATAAGTTTATAAGAATACATCTTAGAAGTACAAAAAGATGTGATTAAATTTAAAGGGAATATTTACAGGATAATACAATAGGTGCAGAGAGAGAAATTTTTGCTTTTTTCTTCATTCTGTTCTGTATTGTTTGAATTTCTTTTAAGAATCAGGAAATACAAAAAGGGCTAAAAAGTGAATTCAGAAGAGATACAATCAATAGTTTTCTCCAAGTGCTGTGGCTAACATTACCCTACATGTCTCTTGAGATCTTTCTTAGGAAGTCATTTCCCTCCCCATGAGGGCTGATGGACATTTGTGGCTTCTCTCCAATGGTTCTCCATGAAAATCAGCTCAAGATATGATGGCAGATTGAATCTGATCTCTCCTGGCAGACTGGGAAATTTAAAGGGAATATTTGAACTTTATCAGAGAACAAAATTCAAAGTCACAGGAAAGAAACTGGAGAGGGGTAAATTACAGACTGTGGAAAATTATTGAAATGGAGGGAGATGTTTATAAAAATGTTGAGTGATCTATTTTGATAAGGTAGGAGGTCATATGCAAAACAAATCTAGTATTTGTGGTTAAGAACACAGGCTTTGTGGTCACAAAGACTTGGGTACAAATCTTTCTCTGCCACATGCCATTTGGGCAACTCACCTGCCTCTCTAAGTCTCACTTTCCTTTCTTTTCTTTTTTTTTTTTTTAATCAGGTGGATATAATGAAAAGACAATGTTACTCAGAGGAGTACATAAAAGTGCTCAGTAAAAGGTAGTAATTGACCCAATCTACATATTAAATGCAATTTCTATCAAAATTCCAGTGATATGTCTTTTTTTCTTTTATAGAAATAGAACAGACAATCCTGAAATGTTCATGGAAAAATGAAAGTTCCCCAATAGTCAAAACAATTTTAAGAACAAGGTTGGAGGCACCACAGTTTCTGACTTCAAACTATATTACAAAGATATAGTCATCAAAACAGATGCATAGATCAACTGAACAGAATAGAAAGCACAGAAATAAACTCATGCTTCCATGTCAGTTAATTTAAGATAAAGAATATACAATGAATATACAGTGTGGATTGTGTATTCAAGAATAGACAATTACAAGCCAAGGATGGTGAAGAGACAGTCTCTTCAATACATGGGGGTGGGAAAATTAGACAGCTACATGCAAAAGAATGAAGATGGACCACTATCTTACACCATACACAAACATTAGCTCAAAATGGACAAAAATCTTGAAATGGATAAAAGACTTGAATGTAAGACCTGAAACCATAAAACTCATAGAGGAAAACACAGACAGTGAGCAACTTGCCATCAATCCTGGTGATGATTTTTTGGATTTGACAGCAAGAACAAAGGCAACAAGAGGGAAAACAAACAAGTGGGGCTACAGTAAGCTGCAAGCTTCTGCCGAGCAAAGAAAATCATTCCTAGAATGCAAAGGCGGACGACTGAATGGTGGAAAATACTTGCAAACCAGTATCTGATAAGGGGTTAATATCTAAAATATACAAATAACTCATATAACTCAAGAGCAAAAAAAACAGCAATAATAATAATAATCCGATTTAAAAACTTAAAAGGCAGAGGATCTTAATAGCTGTTTTCCAAAGAAGACATATAGATGGCAAACAGGAAATGGGTATATGAAAAATACTTAGCATCATTGATTGGAGAAGGAAATGGCACCCCACTCCAGTACTCTTGCCTGGAAAATCTCATGGATGGAAGAGCCTGGTAGGCTACAGTCCATGGGGTCGAGAAGAGTCAGACACGACTGAGCAACTTCACTTTCACATTTCAGTCTCATGCATTGCAGAAGGAAATGGCAACCCACTCCAGTGTTCTTGCCTGGAGAATCCCAGGGACAGGGGAGTCTGGTGGGCTGCAGTCTATGGGGTCGCTGAGGGTCGGACACGACTGAGCGACTTCACTTTCACTTTTCACTTTCATGCATTGGAGAAGGAAATGGCAACCCACTCCAGTGTTCTTGCCTGGAGAATCCCAGGGACAGGGGAACCTGGTGGGCTGCTGTCTATGGGGTTGCACAGGGTTGAACACGACTGAAGTGACTTAGCAGCAGCACCGTCATTGATCATCAGGAAAATGCAAATCAAATCCACAATGACATATCACCTCACACCTATTAGAATGGCTATTATCAAAACGACAAGAAATATCAAGTGTTGACTAGGATGTGGAAAAAAGGGAATCCTTGTACAATGTTGGTGAGGATACAAATTGGTGCAGCCACTATGGAAAATAATATGGAGGCTTCTAAAAAGATTAAAAATAGAACTACCACACGATTCAAAATATACAACCTTCCAAAACAGAATCAGGAGCAGACAGACAGTCTGAAACTATTGAGCACTAGCAGTGAAATTGAATTTGTAGTTTAAAAAAAGTTTTCAGCAAACAAAAATCCAAAACCAGACAGTTTTACAGAGAAATTCTACCAAACATGTAAAGAAGAGCTAATAGCTATCCTTCTCAAACTATTCCAAAATTGAAGAGATTGAAACACTCCCAAATTCATTCTACAAGGCTACCATTACCTTAATACCAAAACCAGACAAAGACACTACAAAAGAGAGAAAATTATAAGCCAATATCTCTGATGACTATAGGTGTAAAAATTCTCAATAAAATATTAGCAAACCAAATTCAATAATATATAAAAAGGATTAGACACAATGATCAAGTGGGATTTATTCCAGGGACACAAGGATGGTTTGATTTTTACAAATCAATGTGATACACCACATTAACAAGAGGAAGGATAAAAATCAAAGTGTTAGTCACTCAGTCATGTCCGAATCTTTGCAACCCCATGGGCTGTAACCCACCAGGCTCTTCCGTCCATGGGATTCTCCAGGCAAGAATACTGGAGTGAGTTGCCATCTCCTTCTCCAGGGGATATCCCAACCCAGGGATTGAACCTGGGTCTCTAGCATTTCGGGTAGACTCTCAACCATCAGAGCCAGCAGGGAAGCCATTAAAAAAAAAAAAATCAAAAGACGGTCTTAACAGATACGGGAAAAGCATTAGACAAAATTCAACACTCATTCATAATAAAAACTGTCATCAAAGTGGGTATAGAGGGAACATATCTCAACATAACAAAGGCCATTTATGACAAACCCAGAGCTAACATAAAGGGAAATGTTGAAGGCTTTTCCTGTAAGATCAGGAACAAGACAAGAATGCCCATTCTTGCCACTTCTTTTAAAAATAGTATTGGAAGTCCTAGACAATCAGACAAGAAGTAAAAGGCATCCATATTGAAAGGGAAGAAGTAAAATTGTCACTATTTGCAGATAATGAAAGGAAAGTGAAGTTGCTCAGTCGTGTCTGACTCTTTGTGACCCCATGGACTGTATCCTACCAGGCTCCTCCATCCATGGGATTTTCCAGGCAATAGTACTAGAGTGGATTGCCATTTCCTTCTCCAGGGGATCTTCCCAAACCAGGGATTGAACCCGGGTCTCCTGCATTGTATACAGACACTTTACCGTCTGAGCCACCAGGGAAGTCTAATATTTAAGTAAATATTAGAAATATTTACCTCTTTAGTGAATATAAACTGAAAACTTACAACGATGTTTTCATTTTACTACCAAAATATAAATGAAGCAATACCAAATGTTGTATGGCTACACACTGTACAGTCAAGTTACTGTCACTATATTTCTCTCACTCTTTCACTAAAAATAGTTTAAACATTTCCAACAAATAACAGAGTTATACTGAACAGTATCATGTATAAACCAATTCTACAAAAAGTAAACAAATTAGCACTCAAAACAATCTTTATGAAAAATACTTATTCAATCCTCAAATTGAAATTATAAAAATTCATTTTAGCCTACTGTTTTAGAAAATAAAAGACAGAAGTCTATATACATTCTCCAGATGGAATAGTGATATTTTCCCTCCTCCCAACTACTGAGGATGGTAACAATCTTTTAATTTTAAAACCCGTGAGTTTCAGAAACATTTTAAACAATTGTTTTGGTGACAGTTTCTCAACAAAAAGCCTCTCCGTTTATATTTCAAAAATTTTAGATAAGTGTCAATAAACTGGCTAGTACAAAAAAAAATGATATACAGTGTATTTTAAAAGGCCTTTTGGATTACGTTTAGTAGTAAGCAGGCTGCTGGTGTATCTTGGGAGAGGTCAAACGGTACTGGGGAAGGGGAAAAGGAGCTCGCTTTCCATTCCTGTGTGCAGGCAACAGCGGCAAAACAGCAAAGTTATTCCAGTTAGCTGGTACTCAGCCGTGCTTTCTGCCAGCAGAAGATCCACTTAGTGAATTCTGAAGATAATATGATACTATATATAGAAAATTCTAAAGTCTCCATCAAAAAAAAAAAAAACACCTATTTGAGTTAATAAATTAATCCTATAAATTTGCAGGATAAAAGATTAATATACAGAAATTTGTTGCCTTTCTACACACTGACTATGAACTATCAGAAAGAGAAATTATGGAAACAACCCCATTTACAATTGCATCAAAAAGAATAAAATACACATGTATACCTGTGGCGGATTCATTTTGATATTTGGCAAAACTAATACAATTATGTAAAGTTTAAAAATAAAATAAAATTTAAAAAAATAAAAGAAATTAAATTAAAAAAAAAAAAACCTATGAATAAACTTAATCAAGGAGGTGAAAGACATATCCTCCAAAATCTATAAAACACTCATGAAGGAATCTGTAAATCGTACAAAGAAATGGGAAAATATTTTGTGTTCTTGGATTGAAAGAATCATTACTTTAAAAATGTCCATAGTACCCAAAGCAGTCTATAGATTTTATACAATTCCTATTAAAAATACCCCCATTTTCCCCACAGAACGAGAACAAATAATCCTAAAATTTATATGGAACCACAAAAAAACTTGAATTTTCCAGGCAAAAAGACCAGAGCAGGGTGCCACTACCCCAGGGGATCTTCCCAACCCATGGATCAAACCCCCATGTCTTCCATCTCCCACACTGGCAGGTGGACTCTCTACCACTAACGCCACCTTGGAGGCCCACACAATGAAATAGTATTTACTTATAAAATGAAGGAGAGCTTGCTATTTGCAACCGCATACATTGACCTTGAGGACATTATGCTAATGAAATACACCAGACAGAGAAAACAAATACTGTATGCTTTAACTTATATGTGGAAAGTATAAAAACAAACAAAGCCAATAAAACCTGGAACTCATAGATGCAGAGAAGAGACTGGTTGTTGCCAGACATGGGGAGTTGGGAATGGGAAAAATATGTGAAAGTGGTCAAAAGGTACAAACTTCCAGTTATAAAATTTAAAATTCCTGGGCAAGTAATGTTCAGCATGGTGACTAGTAAGGAATACTGCGCTGTATTTGTAAATTTGTTGTATTGGAAACTTTCAAATCTTAGCAATTTGAAAATTGCTAAGAGTGTAGATCTTAAAAGTTCTCATTACTTTTCTCATCCCATCAAATTTCATAACAAGTTTTTTGTTATAAAAAAAATGTGTAACAACGTGTGGTGATGCGTGTTAATCAGATTTATTATAGTGATCATTTCAGAATACACAGAGATATGGAATCATTATCTTGTACACTTGAAACTATTATATTCTATGTCAACTATATCTCACTCTTTTAAAAAAGATAGCCATTCCTTTTCATTACTTTTTAGCTCTTATGAGAAGCACAAGCTGTTTCAGGTAATAAGAAATTACATAAAACATATATAAATGAAAACTGATGTTTCTTTGGCAAAAATTCTAGATTGCTGTTATGTTATTTCAGGAATTTTAAAAAGTAGAATCGGTGCTAGGCAAGCGTGAAATCTCACTCAGTGCATTGGCGGTGACCGAAACCATCCCCAAGAAAAAGAAATGCAACAGGACGAAATGGCTGAGGAGGCCTTACAGACAGCTGAGCAAAGAAGGGAGGTGAAAGACAAAGGAGGAAGGAAAAAATACACCCATCTGAATGCAGAGCATTGAGAATAGCAAGGAGAGATAAGAGGTGAAGTGAACAATGCACAGAAAGAGAGGAAAATAATAGAATGGGAAAGATCAGAGATCTCCTCAAGAAAATGAGACATACCAAGGGAACATTTCATGCAAAGATGGGCTCAATAAAGGACAGAAATGGGAAGGACCTAACAGAAGCAGAAGATATTAAGAAGAGGTGGCAAAAATACACAGAATTATACAAAAAAGATCTTAATAAGCCAAATAACCACGATAGTGTGGTACCTAGAGCCAGACATCCTGAAGTGTGAAGTCAACTGGGCCTTATGAAGCATTACTATGAACAAAGTTAGTGGAGGTGATGGAATTCCAGCTGAGCTGTTTCAAATCCTAAAAGATGATGTTGTGAAAGTGCTGTGCTCAATATGCCAGCAAATTTGGAAAACTCAGCTGTAGCCACAAAGGTCAGTTTTCATTCCAATCCCAAGAAGGGCAAACAAGGTTCAAACTACCAGACTATTGCACTCATTTCACATGCTAGCAAGGTAATTCTCAAAATCCTTCAAGCTAGGCTTCAACAGTATGTGAACTGAGAACGTCCAGATGTACAAGCTGGATTTAGAAAAGACAGAGGAACCAGAGATCAAATTGCCAACATCCATTGGATCATAGAAAAGGCAAGAGAATTCCAGAGAAACATCTACTACTGCTTCATTGACTATGCTAAAGCCTTTGACTGTGTGGATCTCAACTAACTGTGGACAATTCTTAAAGAGATGGGAATGCCAGACCACCTTACCTGTCTCCTGAGAAGCCTGTATGTAGGTCAAGAAGCAACAGTTAGAACCGGATATGGAACAATGGACTGGTGCAAACTGGAAAAGTACTTCAAGGCTGTATATTGTCACCCTGCTTATTTAACTTATAGGCAGAGTACATCAGGTGAAATGCCAGGCTGGATGAAGCACAAGCTGGATTCAAGATTGCCGGGAGAAATATCAACAAACTCAGATATGCAGATGACACCACCTTTATGGCAGAAAGCGAAGAGGAACTAAAGAACCTCTTGATAACTGTGAAAGAGGAGAGTGAAAAGCTGTCATTCGGTCCCATCACTTCATGGCAAATAGATGGGGAAGCAAGGGAAAGAGTGACAAACTTTATTTTCTTGGGCTCCAAAATCCCTCCGGATGGTGACTGCAGAAATTAGAAGACGCTTGCTCCTTGGAAGAAACACGATGACAAACCTACACAGGATATTAAAAAGCAGAGACATCACTTTGCTGACAAAGGTTTGTCTAGTCAAAGCTATGGTTTTTCCAGTAGTCATGTACAGATGTGAGAGTTGGACTATAAAGAAAGCTGAGCGCCGAAGAATTGATTCTTTCAAACTGTGGTGCTGGAGAAGACTTGAAAGTCCCTTGGACTGCAAGGAGATCAAACCAGTCAATCCTAAAGGAAATCAGTCCTGAACATTCATTGGAAGGACTGATGCTGAAGCTCCAATACTTTGGCCACCTGATGTGAAAGAGCCGACTCGTTAGAAAAGACCCTGATGCTGGGAAAGATTGAAGTCAGGAAGAGGAGGGGACAACAGAGGATGAGATGGTTGGATGACATCACCAACTCAATGGACATGAGTTTGAGCAAGCTCTGGGAGATGATGAAGGACAGGAAAGCCTGGCGTGCTGCAGTCTGTGGGGTCACAAAGAGTCAGACATGACTGTGCGACTGAGCAACATACCGTCTACACATTCCTAAATGTGAGAGCATCAGTGCCTCCCAAATGCCAGTAACTAGTAAGAGCTACTTATCTGCCCTTTCATCTCTCAGAGGTCTTCTAATCCTCCTGATCACACGAAGGAGAAAGTCCCCAGGAGAACAACCGCCCTGGATCACCCTCCGGTGCTGAGAGTAGGGAAATCAATTGTCCTAGTTTTCCCCATACTGTTCCCATTCCAGCCCTTCAGGTCCTGTGGCCAAAGAAATCCTCAGTCCTCTCTGCTGAGACAGTTATCCAGTCTGCCTGGGAGTCTGACACCCAGATCAAGCCCTGTAGGATCTTCTCGTCTGCACAGTTTCACTTCAAAGCCAGTGGCATTTCTTTTTCTTAGTACAGCAACTTCACTAACATCTCTGAGAGTCTTGTCAGATGTGATTAGACTTAAATTGGGGCAACACAAATGGAATGGATAGAGGGGAAAGAAATTATATTTTCCCCTGAGATAACTGGTTGAGAGTTGAGATGGTTTAAGGGATTAAGAAGAGGTATGCATGCTTCTGGGCGCTTAGTGATTGATGTGCATCCATATATGAACGAGCGTGTGTACGTGTAAGTGTGATACATTCAGGAAGACACAGACCAGACAAGGGATCTGACCTGGGCACCGGTCCCCGGAAGATGAGGGTCAGAGGTGGTTGTCAAGACCACAGTTCCCCATACTGGCCTCCAGGGGGCGCCATCATCCCGCAATAGTTCTGTTGCCTTTGGGGGAAGTGGGGCAGGTTGGGAGGAAGTAGATGGACCTTTAGAGTGAAGATGATGCAACTCCCCACCTTTAGCGGTGGGGCGTGCAAGAATGAGGTGTTTACAGCTTACAGGAGCATTCCAAAATCCTTCTCATTTACCGCACCCAAGGTAAGTAAGCATCTCCACCTTCTTCCTGCTTGAACTCTGCCAGCCTTCTCTGATTTGCAAAGAACCCTCATCCCAGTGATCACTCAGGGATCTGCATCCTCAGAAGGAAGAACTGACGGGCTGTTTACTGCAGGTAATCATGCAGCCAGGCCTCCCACTCAGTGTCCCTGTACTACGGCTGCCTTCTCAGGGCACCAGGCGCCCCTGGGTCACCAGCTGGAATGAATAGGGAGCTGATTGCTGATCGCTACTCCACGCTGACTGATGTGTGTTTATTTCATTTGAAATGTTCTGGGAAAAGAACAGTTACTCTAAAGAAGAGCTCCGTGTGAGCACAGTGAACATGAGGGTGATGATTCCAAAACTGCCAGGGGGGTCAGCTTCAGTGTGAGAGCGTGCTCGGAAAGCAGAGGCGGGGTGCCAAGCACACTCTGGGAACCTGGGAACACCTGTGAGAAAGGACCTGCATAGGCTCCTTGTGTCAAGCCCATCGGTTGGCACTGTTCACAAAATGGAGTCGCTTGTGCTAAGCCGCACATCAAACTGAGACTTCACTCCAGTTCTGGCTCTCCCAGAAATGGATTCTTAGACCAGTCAGTCGGGACTTCACCAGATCAACACTAGTTACGTAACCTGTCGGACAGACCCCTGCCACCCACTAAAAGAAAGTAACCTCGAGATAACGACCCACTTTTTTTGCCTACTATAATTTCCTTGGTCCTGCTCCCTTCTGCATATGAAATTCTTTCATTTTGTAACAGCTCCTTGGAGCTCCTTTCTGTCTGCTAGATTGGATGTTACCTGATTCAAAGCGTTTGCTCAAATAAACTTAATTTTTTAATATGCCTCAGTTTCTCTTCTAACAGATTCAGAAAGTATAGAAACTGGCCCAGGGCTAGTTCTTGTTGCCTCTTGTGTGACCTCCTGGCAAGCCACATGAAATCTGTAAAATGATGGAGCTGGGCTGGAAGGTGTCCAAAGCCCCTCCAGGTAGGCACTTCCTGCCTACAATTTCACTCACCACAGAGGTAGTACCAGTTCTCAAACTTCTTGCCCTCAGGACCCCACGACAACACTTAAAAGTATTGAGAACTCCAAGGCCTTTTGTTTATGTGGGTTGTATCTATCAATATTTATATTAGAAACTTAAATACAGAAAAATTTAGAACACGAGAATATACAAGTACCCATGATCTCATCACTCATGGGATATTCTCCAGAAAATTCCTCTGTAAAAAAATGGGACTGAAGTGTACTATCATCTTAGTCTTATTATGAAATAGCTTTGGTCTCATAGACTCCCTGTAGGGGGTCTCTAAGACCCCAGGGATCCCCAGGCCACACCACTGTGAGAACTATTGGAATGCTAAAGGCTTCTGGAGACAGAATCTGCATTGGAATCTGGGTTTTGCTAATTGTTAAACAGGTGATCTGGGGCACACGCCTTAACTGGTGGGTGCTTTGATTTCCTGTAAAACTGGAATAATAAGAGTACCTAATTCCCAGGCTTTTAGAGCTAATTAATGTATGAAAAGTACCTCAACAAATGTAAGTGCTCCCTAAATGCAGGCTATTAATCAACAGGAGACACATTTTCATCAAAAACGTATGTTTGGAAAATTAACAACAGGAAAAGAAGAAGGAAAAAAAACTTAACAAACAGCAGCATTGCTACATTTTCAGACTGCATCTAGAAAACCTGGTTTCTGCAGGGATTTCACAGGACGCCAGGCCAATACTTTTAGGTCTCTGCGCTCAGGCTGTCCCTGCTTCAGAAGAGTGAGGAAGGCACACCCTGGGCCCAGCCAGAGCTCCGTCTCCACTGCTGGTCAGTGGTAACTGCAGCCGACACAGGAGTTCCCCAGTTATGCCCAAGCATCTTCATCCATAGCTTCCTCCACAGCTATACATGCCCAGCATATTTTGGAAGCTGCCTAACTGAACAATTCCCTGGCTTTCAACACCCGAGCCCCCACAGAGCTGTGGGGGCTTCTTTTGCTATTTGAGAGTCAGTACTGATCACAAGAGGCTTCCCAGGAGGCTCAGTGGTGAAGAATCCACCTGCCAATGCAGGAGCCACAGGAGATGCGGGTTCAAGCCCTGGGTCAGGGAAGATCCCCTGCAGGAGGAAATGGCAACCCATCCTAGCATTCTTGCCTGGAAAATCCATGGGCAGAGGAGCCTGATGGGCTACAGTCCATGGAATGGCAAAGAGCTGGACACAACTGAGCATGCACAAACACACGCGCTGATTATGTGGAATTTTGGTTTATACACCATAGGTCTAAGTCTTTCTCCAAGTTCCTATTTCAACCCCTGACTTTTCCATTTGCTTTGGTTGATGTACCACAGTGGTGATGAGCGTTGGACACACACTGGAATCACCCAGAGGGCTGAAATGCAGTCTGGGACCCCCTGCCCAGAGATTCTGATTTAACTGCCTCTGCTAGTGCTTCCAGGGGATTCCAATGTGAAGCCAGGCCTGAGAAGCAGAGCTCTAGGAACCTCATAGTGCTCAAAATGTGGTCCTGGTCCAGCAACAGCAGCGCCACCTGGAAACTTGCTAGAAGTGCACATTCCCAGGCCCAGGCCTTCTGAGTTGGGGTCCAGGAATCTGTGTTTTACCAGACCCTCGAGGGGATTCGAATGCATGATGGAGGCTCAAGTTAAGGACACCCAGTACTCTTGATGGGCTCATCTCCACGAGTCCCACTTCCACCATTACCATCCCCTCCATCCACCAGGTGAGCCCATAAAAAGAAGTGCCAGGTGCCTGTGGAAGGTTGAAAGTGCAGACACCTGTGTGGCTTGAGGTGGAAGAGCTTGGGTGACTCTGCCTTCAATTTCCCACCAAGTCTTTCTGCAGAGCTGCTGGGTTATTGAGGGAACCGATGAACCAAGGATCATTAAACGTCACACACACACACATTCAGTTCAGCAAACATTTATTGCACAAATGTTTACTGAGGCATCAGGCTATTGCTGAGCCCATTGGAAGGACAGATAAGCCTCAGCCCTGCCCTAAGGAGTGTGTGATCTAACAGACACGGCACATACACAAACAAGTTAGCAGGATCCCAGGGCTTCAGAGAAACACAGGTTTATAGCAAAACTAAGATTACTTGGTGAAAGTGAAGCCGCTCAATCGTGTCTGACTCTTTGTGACCCCATGGACTGTAGCCTACCAGGCTCCTCCCTCCATGGGATTCTCCAGGCAAGAATACTGGAGTGGGGTGCCATTTCCTTCTCCAGGGGATCTTCCCGACCCAGGGATCAAACCCGGGTCTCCCGCATTCCAGGCAGACGCTGTAACCTCTGAGCCACCAGGGAAGCCCTAAGATTACCTGATAGCGAATATCAATTGAGCACTTTCTGTGTGCCTGGCCAAGTGCAGGCAGTCTCAATCCTCTTACTCTTACTTGATTCTCATACGTAATCCTCAAAACAACTTCTGAGGCAGGTCCTACTATTGTTCCCATTTTGAATATGAGGAAACAGGTTTAGCAGCAGTGAATTCATTGCTAGTGACAGCAGGTGCGGAGCCAGGACTTACAGCCACGTCTGTCTGACCCCCAGTCTTTGTAATGACATGCCTGCATGGGATATTTCAACATGCAAAGGGTGTACTGGAGATTTGGGGAAACATTTCCTAGCTAATTCTGAGACAAGCAACTGTTCTTAAATGTTAGGGCTTGTATAAGTAGGTTGAGATGATGGCAGACTTGAAACAGCTTCTAGTTAGATGAGGGAGAAACCGGAGGAGAAATCTGGGTCTTAAATATTCATACCCTCACCACCTGCACAGACAATGCCTCAGCAATGCTGGCTGAATGATTTCCCAGGACACTGTTTGCAGCCATTCTTCAGGGATCATGCATCACGTCCACTGTGTCCCCACTTTTGACACATAGGAGAGACTCTGATGCCTGGAAATCCTAAAAATCCAGCAATGCCAACAAGAAAATCTCAACCACATCCAGCCTGTGCTAGTCTCTCCAACAAAGTTGCTGGAAAGAAAGGAAAATATTTGCAAACATACAATGCTATTTGAATATTCAATAACTAATTCTATATTTCTTAGTTCTTGATAGAAACTCCACTTTACTATGAAAACAATAGCCTAGTGGTTACTGTGAAGACGTATAGGATTGTCTGCCCAACACTCAACTATACTTGTTTTTCTAGAAATTGTCACCCATCTTACCTGTGTTTCTCATGGAATTGGATGTTTCTTACATGACCCATGAGCCTAACCACAGTTAACTTGTCCCAGGGAGGGCTTATGGACTTTGTTGCTTGGGATTTTTAAAATTTGACACTGAGAGTCTCCCCCTGGTGACTAAAGCTGAACGTACACAGAACCAAGTGTAGGCCTGTTATTGGCCTTCCTTTTCTGTAAGGAAAGAGAAGAGAGCTGATAACACGTCAGCAGGGCAGCAGAGGAGAGGCAGAAGGTCCTCAAGCTCTTTGAGAACCAGCTTATTCCTGAGACCCACTTGGGGCTTCCCAGGTGACTCCATGGTAAAGACTGCCTCCCAATGTAGAAGATGCAGGTTCGATCCGTGGGTGGAGAAGATCCCCTGGAGAAGGAAATGGCGACCCACTCCAATATTCTTGCCTGGGAAATCCCACGGACAGAGGAGCCTGGCGGGCTACATTCCATGGTGTCGCAGAGAGTCAGACACGACTAAGTGACTTGAGCATTCACCCACACATGAGACACGTGTACCTCCCTGCTCTTTCCCGGGCTTGGTTTTTCCAAAAAATATTTCCTTCAATTTTGTCATTCAACCCCATTCTTTATTGAGATGAACTACTTGGAATTCTGGTCTGTCACTTGTAACCACAGCCCTGACCAGAACAGGTGTTTGAACAGCTTTCGGGTGATTAAAATGAATACACAAGAGAAATGAAGCAATTGCTCTAACTTCTCATTTTCTGGCGCCTTGTGCCTTTCTTAAACATGTCAATTTCAGTAGATATCCTCCAAGGGTCAGTTTTGTATTTTTTTTTATTTTAGCAAAACTTGGATTGAATTGTAACACACATACAAATCCAAACACTAATAAATCATGACTTTCCAGAAAATATATACATGGGTATAACCAACACCCAGGTCAAGAATGAGATATCTTTCAATATTCTGTGATAAACCATAAAAGGGAATCATATGAAAAAGAACATATATGTGTATAACTATGAAAAATTAACACAACATTGTAAATCAACTGTCTTTCAATAAAATTTAAAATTTAAAAAATAGAATGAGAACATTTCCCACAGCTGCTTCATGCCCCCTCTGCCAGGGGCATATCCCCCACCCCAGGGCAGGCACTCTTCTGACTTCTGACATCAGAGATTAGTTTTCTTGGTTTTATACTTGAAGGCATCGTACAGCACACTCTCTTTAGTGTTTGGCTTTTTTCCTCATTCGTGAGACATGTCCACACTACTGCATATGGCTGTGGTTCATTCTCATTGCAGAGGTGTATCCACAGCTTTGTATTTTAAATCTTACTTTCACTGAAGTAAAGTTAGGCTGGAACTCAGTACTAAGGACCCAGCAGAAGGAGCTGTCTGTTTTTCCTGATCATCTATCGACCCTGATGGCCAAAGATACAATTCAGGCAAACTACCTGGACCTTTGCAGAAGAGAGAAATTCCTCCTCTGATGCTGGGAGTTTCACTGAGATTATTATACTGTTCAGCTCCAGGGAGGACACCCAGGCTGCTTCCTTCTTACGAAGGAGAAAAAACAACAGTTCCTTGTTCAGAACTGAGCTTTTGAAAGAAAAGCAGGGCACAGCTCTTCTCAAAAGTGACCCTTCCAAAAATCCTAATCAGACAGCATATTGTTTATTTCAGCAGACAGCCTTCAGGGACTCAAAAGACAAACAACCCTGTACTTCAATTTGTATCATAATTTCTGGAAGACAACACCATCCTTTTAATTTTTACCAAGCAGGTAAACAGTAATTTATCCACAGGGCTCTTACTGTCAGACCTTTTCTCCCCAGCCTGAGATACAGATTCTGAATATAATTTCCATCAACACCTGTAGGTTTTCTTCTTTAAGCTTCATGGGAATTAGTATGCAAATCATTACTAACTCCAGTTACTAACTGGTTTAACAAATAAGAAGAATTTCTTATTTTCCATCACAAGAAGTATGGAGCTCCGTTAAACTAGTCCAATGACAAGAACATGGACCTAGGCTCTTTCTGTATCAGACTGTCCACAGGAGGGCACCCTACAGATACAAGGTGACTGAGCTGAGGTCATTCCAAGAGACAAAAGAAGAAATAACAGCTTCCAGCTGCAAAAGAGGGCTTCCCTGGTGGCGCAGACAGTGAAAAATCTGCCTGCAATGCAGGAGATCCAGGTTCGACCCCTGGGTCAGGAAGTTCCCCTGGAGAAGGGAATGGCAATCCACTCCAGTATTCTTGCTGGAAAAATCCCATGGACTGAGGAGCCTGGCAGGCTATACGCCTTGGGGTCGCAAAGAGTCAGACTTGACCGAGTGACTTTCACATTCTCACGTTCCCATTCACAGCTGCAAAAGAAGCTCTTCCATGCTCTCTCTCAAACCTCACACTCCTCATCAGCCAGCATTAAACTCAGACCCATTGGTGAAGCCAACCAAGAGTGAAAGGAATGGGATTACCATACTTCACACATAACAACAGTGTTTATTCCTAAAATTAGAAATAGAAGCCCCTTGCCTGAGTCACCTTAAAACAAAACGACGACTCTTCTGGAGAGGAGGAGAAGAAGGATTGCGGGGCTCACAGCTGCCCAGCTGTTGTCATCCAAGGCCACCTCTTTTGCTTTCCCACATCCAAGCATGCCTCATGTTCCACTCGTTGTTCAAAACATGCTCATACTTCCACAAAATGCACACACAGCCCCTCCACAAGTGAAAACAACCCGAAGTCTCATCACAAAGAAGCAAGATGAATCCCACAAAACTCCCGCCCAGAAAAGTGCCTGTCACCACTGGCCCCCAGTACACTGCTTCCCACAGGACAGGAACTGCATGAGCCGCTCCCACAACCCAGCCAAGCTAGGTCCCTGGGTTTGCTTTCTGGGAGGACCTCCCTTGCCTCCTGGTCCCCATGGTCACCTCTGAGGTACAAAGGGGAGTGTAACATTGACGGTTTCTTTGTTCACTGAGATTTCCCACATTTATAAAACATGCCAGGCAGTTCTGTTCATTACGAACAGTCCCAGCTAATTTTTGTTTTAAAAAGATCTTGTCTTCATCAGTGTTCCACTAACGCCAATTGAGTTTCCTCCGTGATCCCTGGAAGAAAGATTCGTGCTGGTGCACCACTGAGCCTTCTGAACTTTGTACTGTTTATTCAAAGCCAACATGCCAACCTGACAACCTGCCACACAAACAGGCAAGACACACTGGGTCCCAGGGGACTGGGAAGTCGTGGTGGTCCCATCATCAACACAAGCATCCCAGGACTCACCACGTGGTTCTGGTGGTCTAATTCTCACCATGCGTGGGTGTGACATGTTCTGATGTTATTTAAATTGAATTCCTTTGTAAAAATAAATACTCCTATTTGGTTTTGAGTTGAATGCTGATCAACTCCCTTTATACAAATTTGACACATTTGACCAAAACAGAATCATGGTTCCAAAAACAAGGTTGATGCTGTGTGTTATGTTCACCAATTCATCCCTGTGATTAGCATGTTTCTGGCACATGTTAGGTGCTCAGTAAACACTGAAAATGAAGGAATGAAAGGAGACATGCTCACTCAGTAGCTTGGACAGCATTGACTTAGGACATTTCACTGGTCACATAGAGTTGCTTGCAGTTTAACAACAAAGCAGAGAGGAAACAGACATGGAGAAGCCAGATTTTTCTTTATATGACATCATTTGTCATTTCATTTGGGCTTCCAAGGTGGTGCCAGTGGTAAAGAAATTCCCTGCCAATGCAGGAGACAGAAGAGACACAAGTTCGAACCAGGGCTTGGGAAGATCCCCTGAAGGGAGGCATGGCAGCCGGCTCCAGTATTCTTGCCTGGAGCATCCCATAAGCAGAGGAGCCTGTTTCTCTTCAGGGCTACAGTCCATAGGGTCTCAATGACTAGACTTTGAATCTTACTTTTCTTGTCAAATAGTGTCTCTCAACATCTATTCCGTCCCAGGTAGAGCTCTGGCAGAAAGCCGAAAGTTAAAAATTCCAGAACAAATCTCTTATCTCCATTTTTCTTCCTCCACCCCCAATACCTGACTCTGAGCCAGATGCCTATAAGGTCCAGCCCTGAATCTATGGGAATGATTGGTCCCAATGAGGCTCCTTAAACTCTGCCTCTCCTTCGTTCTTCCTCTGGCCTCAGAAATAACTGCTGCCTCTTAATTCCCATAACACTGTTCTTACCTCTAGTATAGTCATTACTATTGCAAGTTGCACACATATGGCTGCAGAATCACTAAAAATCTCTTTCTCATTTTGCCATATCATGAGTTCCATGAGGGCAGGGCCCCCTCTGCAGTCCTAGCTTCCAGTGTGGTACCAAGCACGTAAGAAACATGTATCAAGTGAAGGAAGAATAAATGAATAAACAGCAGAGATCTTCTTCTCTGTGAACTGACAATTTAAAGGTAAAAAGGAAAAACTATATAAAATTTCTTTCTTTGGCATAAGACAGAGAAAGGAAAGTAGATAAAATTCAGTATTTGTTGTTCAGTCGCTAAGTCGTGTCTGACTCTTGGTGACCCCATGGACGCAGCATGCCAGGCTTCCCTGTCCTTCACCATCTCCTGGAGTTTGCTCAAACTCATGTCCATTGAGTCAGTGATGCCATCCAACCATCTCATCCTCTGTCTTCCCCTTCCCCTCCTGCCTTCAATATTTCCCAGCATTAGGGGCAATGGCACCCCACTCCAGTAGTCTTGCCTGGAAAATCCCATGGACGGAAGGGCCTGGTGGGCTGCAGTCCACGGGGTCGCTAGGAGTCGGACACGACTGAGCGACTTCACTTTCACTTTTCACTTTCATGCATTGGAGAAGGAAATGGCAACCCACTCCAGTGTTCTTGCCTGGAGAATCCCAGGGACGGCGGAGCCTGGTGGGCTGCTGTCTATGGGGTTGCACAGAGTCGGACACGACTGGAGCAACTTAGCAGCAGCAGCAGCAGGGTCTTTTCCAATGAGTCGGCTCTTCACATCAGGTAGTCAAAGTATTGGTGCTTCAGCTTCAGCATCAGATCTGCCAGTGAATATCCAGGGTTGATTTCCTTTAGGAGTCACTGGTTTGATCTCCATGCAATATAAAGAACTCTCAAGAGCCTTCTCCGGCACCACAGTTTGAAAGCATTAATTCTTGGCACTCAGCCTTCTTAATGGTCCAACTCTCACATCCTTACACAACTACTAGAAAAACCATAACTTTGACTAACGGGCCTTTGTCGGCAAAGTGATGTCTCTGCTTTTTAATACACTGTCTAGGTTTGTCATAGCTTTTCTTCCAAGGAGCAAGCATCTTTTAATTTCATGGCTGCAATCCCCATTGATTTTGGAGCCCAAGAAAATGAAATCTGACACTGTTTTCATTTTCTCCCCCATCTATTTGCCCTGAAGTGATAGGACCGGATGCATGACTTTAGTGTCTTGAATGTTGAGTTTTAAGCCAGCTTTTTCAACTCTCCTCTTTCACCTTCATCAAAAGGCTCTTTTTCACCTTCATCAAAAGACTCTTTAGTTCCTCTTCATTTTCTGCCATTAAAGTGGTATCATCTGCCTGAGGTTGTTGATATTTCTCCCAGCAATCTTGATTCCAGCTTGTGAGTCATCCAGTCCGGCATTTGTATGATTTACTCTGCATATAAGTTAAATAAGCAGGATGACAATTTACAGCCTTGACAGACTCCTTTCCCAATTTTGAATCAGTCCAGTGTTCCATGTCTAGTTCCAACTGTTGCTTCTTGTCCGGCCTACAGGTTTCTCAGGAAACAGGTTAAGTAGTCTGGTATTCCTGTCTCTTTAAGAATTTTCCACAGTTTGTTGTGATCCACACAGTCAAAGGCATTAACATAGACAATGAAACAGTAGTGTATTATTTTCTGGAATTCCCTTGCTTTTTCTATGATCCAGCATATGTTGGCAATTTCATCTCTGGTTCCTCTGCCTTTTCTAAATCTCTTTGTACATCTCAAAGTTCTTGGTTCACATACTGCTGAAGCCTAGCTTGAAGGATCTTGAGCATAATCTTGTTAGCATGTGAAATGAGTGCAATTGTATGGTAGTTTGAACATTCTTTGGCATTGCCTTTCTTTGGGATTGGGATGAAAACTGACCTTTCCCAGTCCTGTGGCCACTGCTGAGTTTTCCAAATTTGCTGGCACTGAGTGCAGCACTTTAACAGCATCATCTTTTCAGATTTGAAAATCAGTGAAAGAGAACAGTAGTCTAATTCTCTTTGGGCTTGGTCATTCTGGAGAGTGTGTATAGCAAATGAAAATTCCTTGACACTCTTCTCATTAAGGCATGTGGTCTGTGTCGCTTCCCCTTGAACCTGGTGGGTCTATCTGAGTGTCCTGACTATAACCAACAGAATGCAGCAGAAATTACATGGTGTACCTTCAGAGGCTAAGTCAGAAAGCCATGCTGCCTGCACCTGGTTCTCTTAGGAGGCTCGCTGTGGGAAGTCTGCACCTGCCTACACATAAGTCTACCTACCTGGGACACACAAAGGCTTCTGGTCGGGCCCAGCTGGGTTTTCAGCCAGCAGCCAGCATCAGTTCCAGCCATGTGTGTGAGTCACCCTGGACATCCATCCCAGTTGTGCTTTGGGCAATTTCAGCCCCAGCGGACATTTGACAACATCACATGAAAGACCTCAGTGAGGATCACTGGACCTGTTTCTAAATGACTCACAAACTCATGAGCAAAATGAAAAAGTTATTTTAAACTCCTAAATTTGGGGTACGACTTATTACACATTAATAAGAACTAGTTCAATTGCCTCTGTGGATTAATACTATAGAAAATCCTTGCATTTTTCTTCTATATTCCTGAAGGGGCCAGTTGAGACCTCTGCCCATTTTCAGACCAAGCATACACAAGGACATACAAGCCCGTCAGTTCTCAGTGAGTGTGTCAGTCCATAAAGAAAAACACCCAGGGTTTATGCATGGAGAATCCAACAAAATGTAAATTAAAAACCACAAACGACTTCTGGAAAGGAAGCAGTCTCTAATTAATTAAGGTAAGAAAGGCAAAACCTCTCTAAAAGGAGAGTCAGAAGGATAATGACTAGAGGCTTCTAGAAAGTGATGTTTCTTAGTTACTAAATGAAGACTCGGTTACTAGAAAGGCTCAGAAATCATTCTCCTCTAAAAGGAAATGAAGGGAAAAAACATCCACAGAAAATCTTGTAATGCCCCCATATAGGGCCACCACGCTGACTTCACCCCATACAACATCCCCATGACTAATCTCCAACAATTAGTCCAAACTTACAAATACTCTCTCCAGCCAAGGCAACAGTAGGAAACCTTTCCACATGGCCAAATTTTCCCCAATCAGGAGGGCTTGCAGGATTTGTAAATTAGACCTTTCAGTTGCACAAAAGGAAAGAAGTGCACGTGACCCTCTGTTTTGCCTTGCTTTGTTTCCCTTCCTGACAGAAACATGTCCCATCCACGTGCAGCTGAGGAGGAGGCTTCCTGAGTCCGTGCCCTTCCTTTCTGTCCTTTTCTGTTCATCTCCTCAGCACTCCCCTTGTTTGGGAAGGACTGGCCCAGCCTGGCCTGAGGGAGAGTTCAAATAGAGCCAAGCTGTCATCATAGATCCGTCTGCCAGTCTGGCAGGCCAGGACCAGGGCAGCCCAAGGCGAAGAGCACATGAGACCTGGATCCAGTTCCCAGGAATGACTCCTGCTCGGGGGCAGCTCCCAGTGTCTGTCCCTGGGACTGACAACTGAGAATGGTAACCCACTTTTTGGCAGCACCCCGGCTTGAGCAACCTTGTCACAGAGCTCTCTGAGCCATCCAGAGAGGCCATGCTGTGCAAACTGTGCTCTGAAGTCACCCCAAGAGGTTACCACAGAGAATGGAGCCATGTGGGGCAGGGGGTGAGGTGAGTGTAGCTCTCAGCCCCCCACACACATCACAACCAGAATGTCTCCTCTTTTTTCTGTTTCACATATTTGACCTCAAACACTTCATACAAAAACAAAAAAGTGTTGCCCCTAAAATTTTTTTTACAAACCACTCTCGAGTAGAAAGAGAATGAGAAGAGAATCAGAAGGCTGTGGGCTTAAAATCCAGCTCTGCTACCCCTTACTGGTACTCATTAAATGTCTCTGTTGCACTCATCTCACACCCTAGCAAGGTCATGCTCAAAATTCACCAAGGCAGGCTTCAACAGTACATGAACTGAGAACTCCTAGATGTTCAAGCCGGATTTAGAAAAGGCAGAGCAATCAGAGATCAAATTGCCAGCATCCACTGGATCATGGAAAATGCAAGGGAATTCCAGAAAAACATCTACTTCTGCTTCACTGCCTATGCTAAAGCCTTTGACTGTGTGGATCACAACAAACCGTGGAAGATTCTTAAAGAGATGGGAATACCAGACCACCTTACGTGTCTCCTGAGAAGCCTGTATGCAGGTCAAGAAGCAGAGGTTAGTATTGGACATGGGACTACTGGTTCAAAATTGGGAAAGGAGTATGTCAAGGCTGTATATTGTCACCCTGTTTATCTAATTTATATGCAGAGCACATCATGCAAAATGCAAGGCTGGATGAAGCTCAAGCTGGAATCAAGAAAAAGTCCTTGCTGGCCCTGGGTGATACTCAGTTCTCTCAAACTCACTGATAGATAAACGGCCCAGGGCCAGCAAGGACGGTGGTACATGTTGCTCACTGCCCATTTGTGGATAGCGTTTATTGCACATTTTGATTTGCTTCCTAACAATAAATCCAGAAGTTTTCATTGGTCACAGCCAACAAATGCACTGAATTCTCAACATTTTGTATGATAGGACGACATGGACAACACTGCTCATTGCTTGAGAAACATGACTATCAACGCTGCCGTTGTACCATTGGTTTCCTCATCTAGGATAATCGCCCTAGGACTTGACAGACCTCACACGCCTGCTGGGCCATCTGACATAAGCCCTGTCACGCATCTGGGATACTTTCACAGGGGTGCTTATTAGTTATTATTAGTGATTATCAGTTGGCACATTTAACTTCTGTGGCCATACAAAGACTTGCTCTCTGCTCCCTGACTCAGAACAGTTTTATATACCCGCAGGTTGTTGCCTGGAATCGACCTAGATAAAAAAGCTTTTACAATAGCTTCTTAGCCTCTTTTAACATGAAGGCTAATCTTGGGAGAGTACCAACAGCTCACCCTAAAGTCATAGTGTTTATGTGTATATACCTATGGAGATGAAAATTTCAACTCATTGTGAAAATAAGCATTCCCCAGTACTTCTCTGAACACACTCAGTTCAATGGTATTAACACTAGTCTTGAGTTGCCAGAAATACTTGGAAACGGGGCAAAGATTGTTTATTTTGGTATCATTCCCTTTTACGTCCTCTTTCCAGTTTTCTGTCTGAGGAGTTTTGCCATATTCAGTTGTCAGAAATGGAGAAGGGGATGATCTGATTTGTGGGATACCAGTGAGAAGAAACAACTGCAAATTATTTGGTGAAAGAGTAAGGCTTTAACAGAAATATGAGTGTTTCTGAGGGCAGAGGTTTAATGGATTGGATAACAGTTCTCTGTAACTGTAGAATTTCTCTGAAATTTTAAAACCTCCATGGATTTGAACAAGAAGCCAAATACAGTGAAAGCAACAGTTGCCTCTGTTGAGCCTTTACTGGGTTAAGTGCCATGCAAAGTGCTAAGTGCTTTACTTGCATTATTTCCTTTAATCCTCATCACATCTCTATGAAGTTAGTTCTATTATAATCCCTGTTTAATACAGGAGGAAACAAAAGAAATTAAGTAGCTCACCAAAAGCACATGCAGCTGATAAGTTTCAGAGGTGTACTTGGATCCAAGCAGCCTGACTCCTGAGGTTGTGAGAATATGTAGGAAGAATTGTTCCTCTTGAAAAGATTCAAACAAATATAACTTCTGTCAATTTTTCTACAGAAAACCTATTTGGTTTCAACAGGAGTTGAGGAGTTTAACCAATAGTAGAACTCTATGGAAAACGTTCTTTCTTATCACTAGAAGTAAAGGTCTCCTAGATTTATAAAATAAATCTGATTAGAGATGTATGTCAAGTAGCTCTGTGAAAGAAAATTGCTCCTGTCCAGGAATCATATAATGGGTTATGAACAACAGCAAAATAGTCTCTGTGCTGCTGTGCTGAAAATGGCCTATCCCTGCGTTTCTTCCAAATTCTATGTTGTGAAGATACTTTACTAATATATAATCAGGGTTAGGGTAAACCCCTGATCTCAATTATTAATCCAAAATAACTAAGGAGTATGGAGATAACCCAATTCCTGATAGTCTTTATGCCAATTCAAATATAGGATCTGAAATTTTAAATGTAGAATAAAACTTTGAGTGAGTTCATATGAAAATAGAACTGAAGAATCCTCTTGAAAATTTTAAGATGAAAATTTTTAGTGCATTTTTCCTAGGGCTGTTTATCTTCCAAAGGAAAGGGGATGCTGTGGTGAGAAAGCCAACTAGAATTGTTTCCAATTGTATTCATTTTCTGGTTAAGTCTTAAAGGCAACAATACATCTTTGAAAATCAAACAACAGGTCTATAATGATCATTATCCAAAGGTTCAACTGGTCCACAGCTTTTGGTTCTCTGGATACAATGCTTTCTAAATGAGCCTCAAGTGTTTTGAAATTGCCTTTTTACTCCATCAGAAACAATTTTCCCACAAGAGGCTGGGGAATATGGGAGACTGGCATTGGAAACAATGGAGGAATTATTATATGGACAGCCAAACCCATGGCTTTGCCTCATGTCCTATTACAACAGAAACAATCCTAGGGCTCAAAGAAACTAAGGGAAAATTCTCTCTGTTTGACTCAACGCGAATCAAACTTGGGCTATCCAAGAGCTACCTAAGGAGCTAATTCTATATACTATCCATCAATGCCAGTCATCACCATTATCATTTAAAACTCATTGAACTATTGAGCACAATGGTAGGGAGTGGGGGTGTAAAGATGAACACAAAAGTCTCCTACAACAAGGAGCCTGTGGTAAAACTGAAAGACGGGCACACCTCTGTATCAAAATGGATCATGTTTCAAACTAGCATTGGAGAATTGACATAAAATGGTCCAAAAATAAATATTTCAGTGAGTTAGATGAGCAAAATCCTGGTAACTGGGGAGGCATCCAGGTCTCTAAGAGGAAGTAAGGATTCTGGGAAAGGTGGGAGAAATAAAAGGCTTTCAAAGTCTAGCTGCTCCATTTTGAATCTGGTAAAAGTATTAACATAGTTTTAATTCACATAAACTCAAAAATTCACTTGTGAAAATATAGAAAGTTATGACCAACCTAGATAGCATATTAAAAAGCAGAGACATTACTTTGTCAACAAAGGTCCGTCTAGTCAAGGCTATGGTTTTTCCAGTGGTCATGTATGGAGGTGAGAGTTGGACTGTGAAGAAGGCTGAGCGCCGAAGAATTGATGCTTTTGAACTGTGGTGTTGGAGAAGACTCTTGAGAGTCCCTTGGACTGCAAGGAGATCCAACCAGTCCATTCTAAAGGAGATCAGTCCTGGGTGTTCTTTGGAAGGACTGATGCTGAAGCTGAAACTCCAGTCCTTTGGCCACCTCATGCAAAGGGTTGACTCATTGGAAAAGACTCTGATGCTGGGAGGGATTGGGGCAGGAGGAGAAGAGGACGACAGAGGATGAGATGGTTCATCTCATGGCATCACCAACTTGATGGACATGAGTTTGGGTGAACTTCGGAAGTTGGTGATGGACAGGGAGGCCTGGCAGGCTGCAATTCATGGAGTCGCAAAGAGTCAGACATAACTGAGCAACTAAACTCAACTGAACTGAGCTATAAACCAATAACTGGTACACTTTTTGCATATATTACTTTAATACAAACTTTAAATTTAAAAAAAATTAGTTTTAATTTTAATTCTTTTTCAAAGGAATACATACTTGTAAGATAACTGAGTAGCACAGAAAATTTAAAAATAGAACTGAAAACTTCCCAGATAATTCTCTTTCTCTCTGGTTCACATTATTCCTTCTCTTCCCCATCACCGGAAACTCACCTGCACTCCAAATTGCAATCAGTGACTCTCTTACCTTCATCATGACTTCAACTAATAACTGAGACCTGCTCTAAGAACCTTACCAAAGGCCAGCAATATCACAGTGGGGAAGGCTTTCCTCTTTCTTGCAGTGCCAGAACTTGTATTGTTTATTGGGTAGTTTTGCAAGATTTAGCAAAACAAAAACCCAGAATTCTCAGCTATATTTGAATTATAGATAAACGAGTAATAATCATTTACTATAATTTTAACCCATTCAATATTTGAGACGTACTTTACTTAAAGTAGGATCTAGTTCCCTGACCAGGGATTGAACCCAGGCCCCCCTGCTCTGGGAGCATAGAGTCTTAGCCATTGGCCCACCAGAGAAGTCCCATGCATTCTTATAATAACTTCATTCCTTGCCTCATTTTGTCCCTGATTGTTTTCTTTCCCTGTCTTAAGTGAAGGGTGTGTGTCCACACAGCCAACGTGGTAGTAGCAGTAGAAATTAACAAAGGAAGGGGAACTTTTGGGGACTTTAATTATAAAGTTCAAAATTTCCTCCCCCTATAGAGGTTCTTCCTCCACTGTTTACCCTTAGAAAATTTGAGTTTGGTGTCAGCACCACTGTCTCCAACCGGGTCAACATCTCCCAAAACTCAGTTAGCAGAAGAGTGATTATACTGGAAATCAGTACTGGAAATTAAGGTTTATCTGCATGACACATTCCCATATTATGATAACAGGAGAAATGTGGAAATTGTATAGAGATCCACAGAAGACTATTAACAACTTAAGCCTGATAGTAACAGATTGAGTTTTGTTTGTTTTTATTGAGAAATCATTTTAAAAACCTACGTATATAGGAAGATCACATGAAGAGGCCTCTAGCCAAAAAAGCTGAGAATTTTGAAAAGCTACCCCATCCATGAATATGGGGTAGAAAAATCCCCACCCAGTAGTCTTGCCAATAGATCCTGAAAGTAATCAGAGGTCTGGGTGGAAAAAATGTATGTAACTCATGAAAAATCAAAGCTGTACATCATAAGGATATAAGGCTCAACATTTAGCTATCCTTATATTACAAGAAACCAACGTGATAAACTAATGTTAACGTTAGTGAAACTGCTACATTGAGGGCTTCCTTGGTGGCTCAGACAGTGAAGAGTCTGCCTGCAGTGCAGGAGATCTGGGTTTGATCCCTGGGGAGAGAAGATCCCTTGGAATGGCAACCCGCTCCAGTATTTTTGCCTGAAGAATTCAATGAACATAGGAGCCTGGCAGGCTACAGTCCTTGGAGTCACAAAGAGTTAGGCATGACTCAACGACTAACACTTTCACTTTCTTCCACTAGGACTGAAGCAGAAGCAAACTCAAAATAGTTTTGTAAGAATACTTCTACAATTCAGAGCCCACAGCAATCACCACTTTGGGGAAAAAAAGACACTGAGATAATGTCACAATGTGAACATTACACACTCTACAAGGAAGTGATCTACTACGAGGGCGAACTGGCAGATGCAACCATCAGGAGAAGCAGCATTTTTAAGGACTGAAGAAAGAAGAGCCATTCATAAGACTACAACAGAAGTATGTTGGGACTTCCCTAGGGGTCTAGTGGTTAAGACTCTGTCTTCAGAGGGCACAGGTTTGATTTCTGGTCAGGGAACTAGATCCCGCATGGAGCACAATGTGGCCAATAAAAAAGTATGTTGAAAATAATTACATAATAATGAAAGAACACGATAGGATGTGGGGGGAGAAAAAAAAGGCAGAGAGGAAGAGAGAGAAATTAGAACTTTTAGAAATGAAAACCTGTTTGTAAGATAGGCACTGAATAGAGAATTAGTGAACTGGTGTATAGATATTAGCCAATTATATGCAATGCAGCACAGAGGGATAAAGAGGGGGAAAGTATAAAATAGGAGTAGAAATATGGAGAAATGAATAAGAAGGTTAATCCTATATGTCTTCAATGTATCAAAGACAAAGTGAACCAGAAAATTAAGGAAACCATGTTAAATAGGCTATCACAATAGATGAGTGTTCATTGATGAGGCCTGTCTCTGTGAAAAAGAAGGGGACTTGGGATCCTACCGAGTCAAGTAAACAAGAGAATCATGGCGAGTCTTTCGGGAGCCCATAAGGAAGGAAAGAAATGGGTTTTATAGCAGAGGATACAGGGCAGGTTGGTCCTTTGACATCAGCTTTTCGAGAACACAAAAGAATTGAGGGGATTTCTTAACCATTCCTGCTTTCTGGAAACACACAATCTCAGCTAAAGTTCAACATTGCCAAAGAAGAGTTCCAGAAAGACAAAGCAGAAGAACCGAGATACGAGAGGGAATTTGAAAAAGATCAAATATGAGAAAGTTTTTCAGAGTTAAAGACGTTATTGCCAAAGAGGAGTTCCAGAAAGACAAAGCAGAAGAACCGAGATACGAGAGGGAATTTGAAAAATATCAAATCTGAGCAAGTTTTTCAGAGTTAAAGACGTTAAGTCCTCAGAATTATGAAGTACAGTGTCCCAAATAAGGATAAATGAAGTCATACCTAGACACACAGTAGCAAAACTGCAAATGGGAAGAAACACTGTTAATTAGGAATGCTTTTATAGCTCATTTTTTTCATCTTCCCACATTTCAGGTGTTGCTGGTTTTATTGAGTTAAAATTGTACCTTTTATTAATTGCTCTCTGAAACTGAGAACTTAGGTAAGAAACCTAAGAAGAGTTGGAACAACCCTAGACCGCACTGTCCTTCTCTGTCACAGGAGCTCCTCCTCAGGACTGACCTTGCCATCACCTTGGGTCTCTCCCCTCACTTTTGCCTTCTTTCACTGACCTGAGCCAT
Organism: Bubalus kerabau; assembly: GCF_029407905.1. Taxonomy (NCBI): domain Eukaryota; kingdom Metazoa; phylum Chordata; class Mammalia; order Artiodactyla; family Bovidae; genus Bubalus; species Bubalus kerabau. Next base: position 15,641,316 of record NC_073645.1, read on the forward strand.
TTGCCCCTGAGAAACCCCACACTTTCCTTCATTTATTTTGCAGAGAAATTCAGGCTTCTCACTCTGTGCATCTCTATTTCTCCCACCTATCAGACCAAGCCCACTCCCAAAGTGACCTGCTATATATTTCCCTAAACAAAATACCTATTCCGACACAAATTATGCCACCACTCAGGTTGCTTTTTGTAATAAATAGCAATTCTTTTTTTCCAGCAATGGTTATCTTTTTCCCCCCTTAATTATCAAGTTCTACATATAGTAACGTTATTGGCTATTAATTCGTCTTTGCCACCTAACTTTCCACTCTGGGCCAGGCTTAGAGTGGGACACAGGAATGGAATAAGGATTCTCATATATATGTTGCTTTAAATTTTTTTAGTCTAAAGGGTAAAGGTCCAACCAGTCCATCCTAAAGGAAATAAGTCCTGAATATATTCATTGGAAGGACTGATGTTAAGGCTGAAACTCCAATACTTTGGCCACCTGCTGCAAAGAGCTGACTCATTAGAAAAGACCCTGATGCTGGGAAAGATTGAAGGCGAGAGGAGAAGGGGATGACAGAGGATGAGATGGTTGGATGGCATCACTGACTCAATGGACATGAGTTTGAGTAAACTCTAGGAGTTGGTGATGGCCAGGGAGGCCTGGCGTGCTGCATTCCATGGGGTGGCAAAGAATCAGACATGAAGGAGTGACTGAACTGAACTGAAAGTGTAAAGGATTTGTTATTTTTAGGTCACATGAGAATGGCTAAGCCAAAGCAGCTACATTAAAACGATTTCACCAAAATGTCACATACATGTACACACATCATAGTAGTACTCTTATTTTACAGATGAGTAAACTGAAACCCTGAGCTTTCATTCATTTTACTGCTCCAAGCTCACAGATCTAGTGAGTGGTTGAGCTGGCCTTCAACCCACATCTTCTGATTCAAAATACCACCCTCTTCTAGTGACACATTGCAGGCCTGGGACACTTTCCTTCTCAATTTAATAAGTTTCATTTTGCTGCTGCTGCTGCTAAGTCACTTCAGTCGTGTTCGACTCTGTGCGACCCCATAGACGGCAACCCACCAGGCTCCCCCGTCCCTGGGATTCTCCAGGCAAGAACACTGGAGGTGGTTGCCATTTCCTTCTCCAATGCATGAAAGTGAAAAGTGAAAGTGAAGTCGCTCAGTCATGTCTGACTCTTAGCAATCCCATTGACTGCAGCCCACCAAGTTCCTCCATCCATGGGATTTTCCAGGGAAGAGTACTGGAGTGGGTTGCCATTGCCTTCTCCAAAGTTTCATTTTAGCCTAAGGGAAAACACTGAAGGTTATTGCAACTACATGTACTTTATATTTCTAAGAATCACGTTTGAGTACAATGGAGAGTTCAATTCCTTTTCACAATCAAAGTACCCAGAGGGTAAACAGGGAAAGAACGTTTGTAATTCTTCACACAGAGCTTTTCTTTCTTTTTCCTTGTAAATCAGCATGTAAAATCCCATAGCACTGTTGTGACTGTAATACCTAGTGAAATCAGACTGGCTTTCTCCACTACAAATAAAGCGGGGGAACTTCATGTCCTGTATTATTTCATGAACATGGAGTATCATTATTTCCAGCTCTGTTGTCAGCTAGTACAATGTAGTTAGAGCCAAAGAGTGTCTTTTTAAAAAAAATGCCCTAAAAGCTGCTACTACTGCTGCTGGACCCATCACCCTCCAAATCATCAGCCTTCTCTTGTGTCCTTCAGACTCTGGGCAAAGGGACAAACAAATACTGTCTTTTAGATCGCTGTTCATCTAGGAACCAGAAATTGTATGGAGCCACCAAGTAGAGTCATTCATTTGTGTATTCATCCAACATATATTTGGACACCCACAAATTTTATTTTCCTGGACTCCAAAATCACTGCAGATGGTGACTGCAACCATGAAATTAGAAAATGTTTACACCTTGGAAGGAAAGCTATGACAAATCTAGACAGCATATTAAAAAGCATAGACATCACTTTGCCAACAAAGTTCCATATAGTCAAAGCTATGGTTTTTCCAGTAGTAATGTACAGATGGGAGAGTTGGACCACAAAGAAGACTGAGCACCAAAGAATTGATGCTTTCCAATTGTGGTGCTGGAGAAGACTCTTGACAATCCCTTGGACAGCAAGATCAAGCCAGTCAATCCTAAAGGATTTCAACCCTGAATATTCATGGGAAGGACTGTTGCTAAAGCTCCAATACTTTGGCCACCTGATAGGAACAGTCAACTCTTTGGAAAAAACCCTGATGCTGGGAAAGATTGAAGGCACAAGGAGAAGGGGGCCGGGGCAGAGGGTGAAATGATTAGATAGCATCATGGAATCAATGGACATGAATTTGAGCAAAATCTGGGAGACAATAAAGGACAGAAAAGCCTGGTGTGCTGCAGTCCATGGGACTGCAAAGAGTTGGACACAACTGAGTGATGGAATGCTGCTGCTACTGCTAAGTCGCCTCAGTTGTGTCCGACTCTATGTGACCCCATAGACGGCAGCCCACCAGGCTGCCCCGTCCCTGGGATTCTCCAGGCAAAAACACTGGAGTGGGTTGCCATTTCCTTCTCCAATGCATGAAAGTGAAAAGTGAAAGTGAAGTCGCTCAGTCGTGTCCGACTCTTCGCGACCCCATGGACTGCAGCCTACCAGGCTCCTCTGTCCATGGGATTCTCCAGGCAAGAGTACTGGAGTGGGGTGCCATCGCCTTCTCCAAGTGATGGAATAACAACAACATTATGTGCCAACATTGTGCCGGGGGCTGGGGACATGCTAACGAGAGGCACAGTTCCTATCCTCAAGCAGTTGTGGATTAGGTGGGGAGATGGGGGGGTAGGTATAGGTATTAAATAAATAGTGTGATTACACTGGTAACTTCAGTGTGGCTGGTCCTGTGAGCTACCTTTCTGTTGTTCTCCTGCTAACCCTGATGCAAGACACAGCCTCTCTCTTCTCTCCAATCAATAGACACTCTGCCTTACACCAAAAGCATCAATGAACATAGGTGCTGACTGACATTCTCCATGGGGGACAGAGGAAGGAGTTTGGTTTCACACACCTCAGTGAAATACTCCAAATTCTCTTAGTAGGTATCTGATCTCCGACCTGGATTTTCCCTCACCCTTTGCTGAAGCAGTTCTAGACCTGGCTGTCTTGTGTCTGTTCTTCCTGGATGTCCCCCTGGAACTTGTGTTTTAATCTCCCCTTCCTGTACCCCAGAACCCCATCATGGTGAGCAACTTAGCTCTGCTTCTGAGTCTCCCTCCAGTCTTGCTCACTGGCTGCATTTCAGCATCCAGCAAAGAACATGCCTTCCTGACGGTTGGAACCCACTTCCTCAGAAGACAGCCTGTGTGTTGGGGTGGGATGGACGTAACATCAAAACCTGATTGTGTTACACTTAAATAGGTGGTGATGATGATGGTGATCATTTGCTAAAGGGAGAAGTACCCGTGTTGGAGACAGAGCAAGAGGCCAGCCTGGGGTGATGGCCATGAGCAGGTGTGCCGAAGCAACCTTGCTGCGGCAGGTCCCCCACTCCCTGAGTCAACCTGTGGCTAATTAAGAGCCACCGCCATCACATCTGAATAATTCTCTGGGATAGGATTTCTTCCTGAATGACTCGATTCACACGGGATTAGAAACTGTCTCTCTCCACTAGGAAGTAGAATAAAACAAGTGACTCACATTTCACGCTTTCGTTTTTGCCAAGCGCAGATGATAATGTCTGTTACTCAGAAGTGGGCTAGAGCTGAATCCTCTTTATATAACCGATTTGGCTGAGATGTCAAAATCCAGGTAGCACGAAGCCAAGGGAGGCAGGCTGAGATCAGTTCCTGGATCCTAGATGCCAATAAAGTTCTAGAATGTGTCCACTCCTTGGTCTTGTGATGGGGACACATGCTGGATGAGACCCAAGGTGATCCTATTGATTGAGAAGTTTCCTTCCACAGGGAGAATAAAACTTATTGTCCCTGGATGTCTCCTGGAGGAAGGGCAAATCCCAGATGACCTGAGAACACATCTGATATCCTAGAGTCAGCACCTGGAGCATGGGGCTTCTGGAGCCTACCGTGGCTACTAATAGACACTAAGGAAGTCAGTGTTGAAAGCATATGGCAGAAACCAAGCTGGGAGCACACTTGACCACCACGGTCAAAAGCAAGAAAAGTGCCCAGATCTTGAGTGCTAGACACACATGAAGACTACAGGCCCATGCCCACAGGTGTACTAGGGGGTAGACAGGGTTCTGACCCAAACTTATGTGCCTCCTAATTACTGATAGTGCTTATGGGACTCAGCCAGTCGACCTGCTTTTCTTTTCTTAGCATTATTTCCTAAACATTTCCCCATGTCATGACATATTGGAGATGTGGTAGTTCTACCAACGATTGCAAGAAAAAGACCTGTGGTTTATACACACATGGTTATGCCATTGCAGACTGCTCACTGTGCTCTGGTCTATGTCCACACGGTACATAACATCACGGTAAGTACATGGTACTACATAGGGGTGAAGAGTTTCCTTCATCTGTACCATCATCACTGCTCCAGAGTTCACACATCCACCCCACCCAGGTGGTTGCAAGACAAGATCCTGTTGTTTTAGAGACTAGCTTGCCAATTAAAAAGTGATCATTTTGACCCTTCCCCTGGATACTCACAAAACTAAGAATTGACAAATTAAACTCCATAGTGGATGGACTTTGTAAACTTACTACCAGCTGACATTTATGGAGCTTGGCATACATTAATAAATCTGTGCAACAACCATGTAATATAAGCAGCTTTACAATCCCTAATGAATAGAAGGAAACAAAACCTTAAAAAGCTTGAAGAACTTAGAGCCACTCAATAAACAAATTACTGAAAGTCATTCCATAAACCAAGACTCAGATCGAAGTTGTGTTTGGTGCCAAGCCCGTGTGCTCTTTCCTGGGAACGCACGTCAGACACCTTCATGAATCTTTTCTAAGGCCACTTGGGTTCACGGTGCACCGTAGTGCCCCTTGGCTCTCCTCTCCTCCACAGGACGCTCGAAGCGTTAACCATTCTTCCCACAGTAGAGGGACTCTTCATCAGTCTGATCTTTATCACGACCATCTCTTCCCTGACTCTTTTGGCCTTCAGTCAAGGTAAACTTGAGTCAAGCTAGTTTACCAAATATGGGTTCTGATTTTAAATTTCTAATTCCCAAGAAATGGAAAACTACCCACAAGTTTAGATAATCCTTTAGAAAAAAGTCTTCCTTAGGCTGGCCCAACCTGACCTTGTATTAGAAGGAAGTACAGGTCAGTTAGCTTCCTGAGGCAGTGATCACTGAGTCATTTAGACATCCCTAGAACCCATCTGAAGTCTGTATCAGTAACTCAGGTTTCCCATGAGAGTTGTAAGTGCCCTCATGTGGAAAAAAGAGAAACATTTACCACCCAAGAAGCCCACCTATGTTGGCTGCTTCATGGTATTCTCTGGAACTTGAATAACCATAGCTGTGCCACCAATGCCCAGATCTTTCATACCTATACCTATAGGTCAGCTGAAAGTCTTACACTAAAGAATGGTTTATTTTATCATCTAAATTATAAACTCTTTATATACACTCCAATAAGACATCTCTTCCTCCACTGGAATAATCACAAGATAAAAATGAAAATAACATAGAAAAGTGGGAAATGTTTTGGTAACATGAAAGTCCAAAAAAAAAAAAAAAACTTTAAACATAATTTGAATAAGATTTTGCAATTGTAAGCACATTAATTTTCTCTATTTTTAGAGAGAGTGAATGACTATGAATCGTAAGCAATGGAAAATAGTGACACTAAAGACCATTTTAAATAGCTGAGCCTATTTGAATATCATATTAGATCATGGAAATATCATATTAGACATGGAAGCTAGGTTTCTCAATGTCTGGAGAAGGGAGTTAAAAATGGAAACGAGGAAGGCTAGAGTCAACGCTACAGTTTTTTTTGGTTGAGATGGTAACCTCAAAGTACTTGCCCACAAATCACTTATTAATTACACAGCAGGGCCATGGTAACTGCCCAGATGATTACCACTGCTGACCACGGAACAAGGTGACCTTCGTGGGCCTGATGTGAGACAAAGAGAAGGACAACCACATCACACCTCTGGTAGTCCTGCTGAAAATGCATAATCTGAATTAAATCATGAGGACATGTGAGAAAAAGTAAAAGAAAAAAGAAATCCTAAAAGATACCTAGCCTGTGCATTTGTGCTTAGTCGCTCAGTTGTGTCCACCTCTTTGCGACCCCATAGACTGTAGCCCGTCAGGCTCCTCTGTCTATGGAATATTTTAGGCAAGGATACTGGAGTGGGTTGCCATTTCCTACTCCAGGGGATCTTCCTGACCCAGGCATTGAACCTGTGCCTCCTGTGTCTCCTGCACTGACAGCTGGATTCTTTCTACTGAGCCACCTGGGAAGCCTGACTCCACGATTATCAAGAACATGAAACACAAGGGAAGATGAACAAACTGTGCCAGGTTACAAGAAACTAAAGAGACATGACATCTAAATGCAATGTATGCCCCTAGATTGGATCCTAGACTAGGGGGAAATGACTATAAAAAGCATTACTGGCACCCCTGGGGAAATTTAAATATGAATTTTAGGTTAAAGTATTACATCAAAAGTGAAGTCACTCAGTCGTGTCTGACTCTTCACAACCCAATGGACTGTAGCCAACCAGCCTCCTCCGTCTATGGGATTTTCCAGGCAAGAGTACTGGAGTGGGCTGCCATTTCCTTCTCCAGGGGATCTCCTGACCCAGGGATTGAACCCCAGTCTCCCACATTGCAGGCAGATGCTTTACCATCTGAGCCACCAGGGAAGCCCAACTTTGATTACATCAAAGTTACAGCTTGTGATTTTGATCATTGTTGCATGATTATGTAAGAGAAGTCCCTGCTTTTAGGAAACACATGTTAGAGAATGTATGGGGGCAGGGTCATAATATCTGCAAGGTGCTTTCAAATGGTTAAAAAATAGAAAGTCAGGGAAAATAATAAAACAAATGGAGCAAAATATTAACAACTGCTGAATCCAGATAAAGGGAATATAGATGTTTCTTAGACTATTCTTTTGACTTTGGGGAAAGTTTGAAATTGTATTAAAAACATTTAGGTATCATATTTAGAGCATTTGATAAAATTTTTTAAAACATAGTGTGTTACTTTCCTATAACTGCTATAACAAATTACCACAAATTTACTGACTTAACAACAACTTGTTATCTTCATGACTTTTCTAGTTTCTATAGGCTCCTGCATTTCTTAGCTCATGATCCCCTCCTTGTATCACTCCAACCTCTGTTTCCATCATGACATTTCCCTTCCTGACATTGACCCTCCTGACTTCTTACAAGGGCCTTTTGTGATTACATTGGACCCTTCCCTGAATAGACCAGGATAATCTCCCCATCTTGTCCTTAAGTTAATCACACCCGCAAAGACCCTTTTGTCACATGTCCCAGGGGTTAGGCTGTAAACATCTTTGGGAAGCCATTATCCTATTTACCACAATGAAATTTCAGTTGTCAGTATAAAGAGAAAAATTCTATCCCCCTTCCAAAATAATACTTCAACAATATTCAAAGAATTTTGGTTTGAAGGGCCACCATCACCCCTAGGAAAGAAGAATGCTTTAATGGATGGAAACACAAGGCATTGTGTTTAAAGATACTGTCATATTCTAGATCTTCAGTTGGGAAATACATATATTATTTAAATTGTACTTATCTTACAATCTATGATTTAGTTCATAAACATTTCTAAAAACACATGGAATTACATATAATGACAGAACATTCTATGCTAATAAGGCTTACCTTTCTTGAGGCCCAGAGTATTTTAAAAATGATTCTATTTAAATGTTTTTGAGAAAAGTTAAATAGTTTATCTTCTCATTAGAATTAATTACATGGAAACATGATCTTAGTTAGCAGACCTAGCTACTAATGTCTTGAACCTGTTTATGACAGAGCATTCATTACTTTGTCAATCAATCAAACTGAACAAGTAGAAGATTATTACCATTTAAAATTATGCTGGAACAAGTGAGTTGTTATCAGGGGTCAGGGGTGGGAGGAAGAGTGCAAAATAAAGAGACAGCATGACAAAGTGTTTTATTTAATACAATTTCAAACTTTCCCCAAAGTCAAAAGAATAGTCTAAGAAACATCTGTATTCCCTTTATCTGGATTCAGCAGTTGTTAATATTTTGCTCCATTTGTTTTATTATTTTCCCTGACTTTCTATTTTTTAACCATTTGAAAGCACATTGCAGATATTATGACCCTGTCCCCATACATTCTCTAACATGTGTTTCCTAAAAGCAGGGACTTCTCTTACATACATGTTGCATACAAATGATCAAAACCACAAGCTGTAACTTTGATGTAATCAAAGTTGGGCTTCCCTGGTGGCTCAGATGGTAAAGCATCTGCCTGCAATGTGAGATCTGTATCCTGACTGTAGCGGTGAGTGACTTCAAGAACCTAGATATGTATTAAAATTCATAGGACTCTACACCAAAATTAAGAAGTCTTTACTTTGTGATAATGCAAAAAGTTTATGATATTTCATATTCATTGGAAGGACTGATGCTGAAGCTGAAATTCCAATACTTTGGCCACCTGATGTGAAGAACTGACTCATTAGAAAATACCCTGATGCTGGGAAAGATTGAGGGCAGGAGGAGAAGGGGACAACAGAGGATGAGATGGTTGGATGGCATCACTGACTCAATGGACATGAGTTTGAGCAAGCTCAGGGAGTTGGTGATGGAGAGGGAAGCCTGGTGTGCTACAGTCCATGGGGTCACAAAGAGTCTGACAGGACTGAGCGATTGAACTGAACTGAAAAAGTTTATGATAATGCACAGAATAACTTTTTAAGTTATTGTCATCTATTTTGACTCAGCAGTTTTAAACCTGGGAATTTAGCCTGTGAAACATCCATGCATAAGCACACACATACAAACACTCAGATGTTCTCCCAAATAGTACGTCCACTGAAGCAATATCAAGAACCTGGACCTTATCCAAATGTTTACCTGGAGAGGAATAGTTAAATCACATTGCTTTCATATTCTGTAAGTCATTAAAACAAGTTTCAAGTAAACTGACTTCTCCCAAGACTGTCTCAGAATTGACTGGAGATTGGGGAGATAAATAACCCACATTCTGAAGGGAGCCTACAGCACCTGGGGGCCAGGTGTGTCTCCAGGGCAGGTAAGAAACAGCCGCATTGGCTCAGCTACCCAGCGATTAGTGTGTAATTCCCTCCAAACTACACACGCATAGATTTAGGAAACAAAGTTCAAGGAGAATTTCAGTCTTGAGATGTCAGCTTAGTGGGGAGGCTTATGGTTTCCCTTTCTTTCCTCTCTCAAAAGAATTAAGTAAGAGGAAACATGCAAAGATTAGAAGTTCAGGTAAGAAGGGAGGTCTTCCTGCTCAGATACCTGCTTATTCAGTGGAACTGTTCAGGTGTCCTCTGAGACGTCTGCTTGAGCAGGGGATAAAAGGAAACAGACATCTGGGCAAAGATGACGTAGGGATGGAGCAGTCTGCCCGCCCACGCTTGGGTGTGACAAGGCTGTGCCGGCTTCCTGAGATTGAAATGACCCTGGAACGTAGCCAGGCTCCACACACCCTGCTGGGTCCCTCCCTGAGTGAATTGGTCACCAGGAGGGAGGCTCCTTGCAAACAAGAGACTGTAAACTGTCCTGGGTGGGCATCAAGAGGGAATGGGGAAAAGCATATTTACCATGCCAAAGAACTGCGTCCTGAGAACTTTCTGTGATCTCCCCTTAAGAGGCCACACATGTATGCCCATGAACACGTGTCCCATGAAAGGCAGCCTTTAGCCTACAATAAGCACCATCACAACACCCCAACCACAGGGTTGCTTTTCCTGCTTTTACATGGTTGTCCCTATGTGCATGGGAGCTCTTGGTGTTGGTATATTTTAATTTTCTCTTCTTATAAGGACACCAGTCAGATTGGATATGGGCCACCCTAACGGCCTCATTCAACTTAATCACCTCTTTTTAAGGCCAAATACAGTCACATTCTGATGTATCAGGGGCTTGGGCTTCAACATATGAATTTGGGGGGATTCAAATTCAATAAAAAACTAACACGAATAGGACACACTTGTCTGTTATTCAATCAAAAACTAAGATGAATAGAATACACTTCACACTGCAAGCATAGAAGAGAGAGAACAGAAAAGTGAAACAGTAACCCACTCCCTTCATTCCAAATTGCTTGATGGAAGCCCGCACCACACTGGCAGGTTTGAGGGACAGAATTAATATTAAACTGGATATGAGATTTAGGTTTAAACAACTCTTGACAGGACAAGCCACTTTAATAATAAAAAAAGTGACCAGAAAGCTATGCGTTTTGCCAAGACTAAGGGTCAGAATAACCACTAACCCAGATAACTGCAATGATGTGATCACTCACCTAGACCCAGTTATCCTGGGGTGTGACGTCAAGTGGGCCTTAAGAAGCATCACTACAAACAAAGCTAGTGGAGGTGATGGAATTCCATTTAAGCTATTTCAAATCCTAAAAGATGATGTTGTTAAAGTGCTGCAGTCAGTATGCCAGCAAACTTGGAAAACTCAGCAGTGGCCACAGCACTGGGAAAGGTCAGCTTTCATTCCAATTCCAAAGAAAGGCAATGCCAAAGAATGTTCAAACTACCGCACAATTGCACTCATCTCACATACTAGCAAAGCAACGCTCAAAATTCTCCAAGTGAGGCTTCAACAGTACGTGAACGGAGAACTTCCAGAATTCAAGCTGGATTTAGAAAAGGCACAACCAGAGACCAAATTGCCAACATTTGTTGGATCACAAAAAAAGCAAGAGCAGTCCAGAAAAACATTTGCCTCTGCTTTACTGACTGTGCCAAAGACTTTGTGTGGATTACTACAAACTGGGAAATTCTAAGAAGATGGGAATACCAGACCACCTTACCTGCCTCCTGAGAAGCCTGTATGCAGGTCAAGAAGCAACAATTAGAACTGGACATGGAACAACAGACTGGTTCCAAATTGGGGAAGGAGTAAGGCAAGGCTGTATGTTGCCACCCTGCTTATTTAACTTATATGCAGAGTCCATCATGCAAAATGCTGGGCTGGATGAAGCACAAGCTGGGAGAAATATCAATAACCTCAGATGTGCAGATGACACCACCCTTATGGCAGAAAGTGAAGACGAACTAAAGAGCTTCTTGATGAAAGTGAAAGAGGAGAGTGAAAAAGCTGCCTTAAACTCAGCATTCAAAAAACTGGGTTCATGGCATCCAGTCCCATCACTTCATGGCAAATAGATGGGAAACAATGGAAACAGTGACAGACTGTATTTTCTTGGGCTCCAAAATCTCTGAAGACAGTGACTGCAGCCATGAAATTAAAAGAGGCTTTCTCCTTAGAAGGAAAGCTATGACCAAACTAGACAGCATATTAAAAAGCAGAGACACTACTTTGCTGACAAAGGTCCATCTAGTCAAAGCTATGGTTTTTCCAGTAGTCATGTATGGATGTGAGAGTTGGACCATAAGGAAGGCTGAATGCTGAGGAACTGATTTTTTCAAACTGTGGTGCTGGAGAAGACTCTTGAGAGTCCCTTGGACTGCAAGGAGATCCAACCAGTCAATCCTAAGGGAAATCAACCCTGAATATTCATTGGAAGGACTGATGTTGAAGCTGAAGCTCCAAAACTTTTTGGCCACCTGATGTGAAGAACAGACTCAGTGGAAAAGACCCTGATGCTGGGAAAGATTGAAGGTGAGAGGAGAAGGGGAAGACAGAAGATGAGATGGATGGATGGAATCACCGACTCAATGAACATGAGTTTGAGTAAGCTCCAGGAGTTGGTGATGGACAGGAACGTCTGGCATGCTGCAGTCCATGGGGTCACAAAGAGTTGGACACGACTGAGTGACTGAACTGAACTGAAGGGTCAGAAAGGGAGATTCTGTGGAGTATGATTAAAATAAATGATAGGAGAGAAAATGAAAAGTTTCACATTTCTGTTCAATTGAGTATGTATGGTCTAGTAAACTGATCATAATATATATATTGATATGGAAAGAAGTCCACAATATATAATTTACTGATTAAAACAAATTGGAGAATAATATGCATCTTATGATCCTTCCTGGATTTTTTTTAACTGATAGATGCCTTTTGTTCTTGGCTGCCCATCATCCTTTTCTCTGCTTTTTCTAGTAACAAACACTTTTTTCTAGCAACAGTTTGAGCACGTGACTCCAGCTGAGTTTATCCTAATACCTCATGCCCCTGGCTAGAGTGATTTGATCAGCAGATTAAACCAATCAGAAACATTCTCTGGGAATTTTCAAGCCAGAAGAATGATGCCCCTTTCCTCTCTGGTCACAAAGCTGTAAGGCTCAGAGTGGGGAGCTCCTGGTGGTCACATCTCCTGACTCATAGAGGACTCAATGTGGAAGGATGAAGCCCACTTGCAGAGACTGAGATGAGAGACAACAAGAGTGATGCCTGATGATGCTCTAGTCCTGGTTTCAACCATCTCTAAGGTGAGTTCTACTCTTGTCCTTCCAAAATGTGGAGGTATATGAGTTATCTTTTTTATTTAGTGTTTTCTTTTCTTTAGTGTAATACTCAGAAGTGAAATACTGGATCACGGGCTAGTTCTGTTTTTTAGGAACCTCCATACTGTTTTCCGTAGTGGTTGTACCAAGTTACATTTTCACCAACGGTACACAATGGTTCCCTTTCCTCTACATCCTTGCCAATATTTTTTACTTCCTGTCTTTTTGATAATTGTCATTTGATATTTCATTGTGGTTTTAATACAATATTGAAGGGTAAACCCCAACCCTCCAAACAGGTAAAGAGAGAATTAATTCTAAGATGTTTGAATAAGTTCAAGAACTAAACATTAAGGTCAACCATGTGATACCTGTGGGATAGACTAATGTCATGGATGCAAATGTGGACAGGAAAAGAAAAAAAGAAGGAAAGAAAAGGAAAGCCATAGAAAACTTAGGATCTGCCCCTTGTGGGCCACCTCTGCATTATAAGTCCTTTGTGAGCAGAGACTCCATCTTACTCATCTGCTGCCCAATTCAGCACCTGATACATTATTTAATACATTATTGGTCTTTGTCTTAGTTTGTGAGAATGATAAATTGTCAAAAAACTTAGCAGCTTCCAAGAACGGTATTTAGTACCATTTCTGTAGGGCAGGAATCTGGGAGTGGCTCAGCTGGGTACATCTAGCTCAGTGTGACTCACGAGGTTACAATCAAGGTATCGTCCTGGGCTGCAGGCAGCTCAACTGGGGGGAGGTGTCTTCCAAGTTCACTAACTTGGCTGCAGGCTGGCCTCAGTTGCTTGCTGCCTATTTACTGGAGGCCTTAGTTCCTTTCCACCTGGGCTACTCAGCACAAGGCAGTTTTATTTTCCTGAGAGAGAGAGGGAGACAGAGAGACAGACAGGTAAACTGCAAGTCCCAGTCAAGCAGAGAGTGAGTACCACTGGCATCTAGTTTGCAGAGATCAAGGATACTCATAAACATCCTAAAATGCACAGGACAATCCCCACAACAAATTATTTGGCCAAAATATCAAAAATGCTAAGGTTGAGAAACCCTGACTTTGAGTACTAATGTTTGCCAAGTGTTTCACATTTTCTCGATCTCCATGAAACCCTGTAAAGCAAGAGTTCTCTCTGCATTTTCTTGCTGAGGACACTGAGTCTTAGGCAAGTTTGATAATTTTCTTCAAGCCACATAGCAAACAACTGGGGAGGCTGGATTTGAATGCAGGCCAGTTTCACACCAATGACAGGCTCCTCCTAACTGCGGGAAAGGAGCCGAGAGAGAAGAAATGGAGAACGAGGTCTGGGAGAGGGGAGGGAGACATGCCTGCTTGCCAGGAAATGTTCCAGATGCCACTTTTGTTACCTTATTTGAAATCTGCAAGGAGGTAAGAACAGGAACCTGAGCAGACTCTGTTCTCTGGGAAAGGCCAGCTTGGCCTGGCCCTGGTCTGCATCAGATCTGAGTTAGAACTGTGGATCTCTGTGGTCCTGCAAACCCGGTGACTGCACCCGCTCCCTTCTGCCAGGAGCCCCAGCTGTTCCTCCAGATGAATCACTGATGGCTGCTCAGGGAGCCAAGCCAAGGGCCCTGCCTTTGTGCTTTCAGTATGGTAGGCCTGGCTTCTTTCACACCCAGGGACCCACCACAGACTAGATCACAGCGTGAAACCATCCGATAGAGATATTTTCACATTCCCTGTCATTGCTGCACCTCTGGGTTCTCCTTCCTACACCGTTTTTCAGACTGGAGGACTCATTTCTTCCTAAACCCCTCAGTCAGAATTTGAACCTTTCATTCTCCAAAGGATCACATCATCTGAGAGAGAGATTTTGGCTGAATAATACCTTCTCCAAGTGCCTTTTTGTCTGGAGAATCACCCCTTCGTTAGTTGTGTTCCTCATTAGGATGTATTCTGCTGCTGCTGCTGCTGCTAAGTTGCTTCAGTCGTGTCTGACTCAGTGCGACCCCATAGACGGCAGCCCACCAGGCTCCCCCGCCCCTGGGACTCTCCAGGCAAGAACACCGGAGTGGGTTGCCATTTCCTTCTCCAATACATGAAAGTGAAAAGTGAAAGTGAAGTCGCTCAGTCGTGTCCGACCCTCAGCGACTCCATGAACTGCAGCCCACCAGGCTCCTCCATCCATGGGATTTTCCAGGCAAGAGTACTAGAGTGGGGTGCCACTGCCTTCTCTGTAGGAATGTATTCTAGCATGGGATAAAAACATGCAAATTCATTCCATGATGGCTCTCAAAGAACAATGACAGGCCATTAGTGCCACAAACTCGTAGAGGACTTGAATCTAAATGTTCAAGTGTGGAGTCATTATTAAGTTCTTCTTGAAAGTTTTATACAAAAAAATTGGCAAGTGAGATCCTGTTTTCTCTGCCCCAGGGCTGCAAGGATAGACAAGAATTTGTATGTGTATGCCTGCTGGGATTTCAAAGGGCAGGCATTCTTTGGCCGAATATGGCGTTGGCATATAGCCAAACTTGTCCGAGCCTTGGATGCTGCAGGTTGAATTTATGGTTTGGTGACTAATGTCACTTTACCTTGTTCTTACCATGACCTAAATGGCAGGGGTGATGCATGCATTGGGAGGGGTGGGGGTGGTGCAGGGATGTTCATTTGGGCTGCAGCAGATCAAGCAAAGTTCCACACCTTGCTCATCCTCTTACTGTCAGCTAATATACCAGCTGCAGCCAGAGACAGAAAAATTTGAGTCTAGAAATGGCAGTTACCAAGTAACACAAATGCACAGGGCCTTTTAAAAAATCAACAGAAAAACAGCAAGTTAAACCACCCACCCAAGAAGAACAACTAATCATGTGGCACCTCTAGCCTGGTCCCTCTGCCAGGTTACACTCCTAGTTTCTGACTGGTTGGCATAGTCAAGTTTTAGTTCTCTGATTCAAGTGAGTAGTAACGGGGATTTTGGTTGGAAATAAATTTTCATTGAGTTCTTATTTTCTCCCCTTGAGTCTTTTTGTTATTTTTGTATTATATGTGCAAATGCATTATGTAGGGGTTTTCAAGCTTTGGGGACAATGAGCACAGTTAAGAAATTGCTTTTAACATTGTGACACAGCACACACATACACACAAACATGCAAAACTAAAAATTCGATAAGAAATACATTCTCTCTTGCTGTATGTACTTCCCAGATGAGGCTAGTGGTAAAGAACCTGCCTGCCAATGCAGGAGACATAAAAGACGTGGGTTCAATTCCTAGGTTGGGAAGATCCCCTGGAGGAAGGCATGGCAACCACTCCAGTAGTCTTGCCTGGAGAATCCCATGGACAAAGGAGCCTGGCAGGCTACATTCCATAGGATCACGAGGGAGTCAGACACCACTGAACAACTTACTATGTGTCACTTAGTGTTCACATACTGTGTGTGATTCACTTTAACATTTATTCTATTCCACTTCATTCTAAACTAGTCTAGACCATTCAGACTGCTTTTTGCTGCCCATGAAATCAATTTCATAACCCATTAAAGGGAAATGACCCACAATTTGGAAAATATCACATTGCTTAAACTATGGTTTGAAGAATGACAATTTAGAGCCTTCTGATGAAATATAAAGTGTAAGAGGAAAGTGAAATTAATTAGCATTTTCCAGGATATTTTTTCCTGTGAGATCAGTAATATTGCTCATCCAGTTCTTTGGTGGAAGTGTAATGTACCCATAATTTAACACTTTTCTCTTCCAAGTCTGATGATCAGTTGTGAAAACTGTTTAATTATATAAGACTCTTCTACATCCTCAGACAGACAGGTCTTTGGGAGCTCCTTGCAAAGTGCTTCACCCATAAGTCTGGCAAAGGTGAGGGATATGGTGCCACTTGGCTGTGGCCATAGTTTATGTCAACATGAAGAGTCCAAACTGGAAATGGCATGCCAAGGAAGTGCCAGGGCTTAACCAGATCCTGCATCTAGAATCAGCATCAAAGAAAGGGAGGGAACCAGTGAAAGCCAAGTAAAGTGAAAGCTGTAAAACTCACGGACAGAGGGCAAAGGAGCTGGTATAGGACAATTCCCAAACTAAAACGTAAAAACCATGTGGTCTCCTGATCCTGTTCTTGTGGCCTTCGTAAGAGTGTGCTTCAAGCGCTGGAAGAGCAAACTCCAAAGCTGTTACCCAGAGAATCACATTAAAGTAAACTTTCAGATTCACTCATATTAATTTACTCCATGAGCAATTTTCCTTTAAGAATCTGATACTAAGTCAAAGTTTTCTAGGTCTCTTCACCGATATTATCTAGTGGCAAATGCCAGAAGTTTTATCATTTAATCCAAAGTCAGTCAGTATGTATATAAAAGCGGTTTCTAAAAACAGAAACAAAATTAAATCATCACACTTAAAAAATGTTAACAATGATTTCTTTATACCATTCAATATCCAGTTAGTATCCACATTTCCTCAACTGTCTCACAATTTTTGCTTGCTTTTGAATTCAGTTCAGTTCAGTCGTTCAGTCGTGTCCAACTCATTGCGACCTCATGGACTGCAGCATGCCAGGCCTCTGTGTCCATCACCAACTCCCAGAGTTTACTCATACTCATGTCCACTGAATCGGTGATGCCATCCAACCATCTCATCCTCTGTCGTCCCCTTCTCCTCCTGCCCTCAATCCTTCCCAGCATCAGCGTCTTTTCAAAGGAGTCAGTTCTTCATATCAGGTGGCTAAAGTATTGGAGTTTCAGCTTCAACATCAGTCCTTCCAATGAACACCCAGGACTGATTTCCTTTAGGATGGACTGGTTGGATCTCCTTGCAGTCCAAGGGACTCTCAAGAGTCTTCTTCAACACCACAGTTCAAAAGCATCAATTCTTTGGCACTCAGCTTTCTTTATAGTCCAACTCTCACATCCATACGTGACTATAGAAAAAACCATAGCCTTGACTAGACGGACCTTTGTTGGCAAAGTAATGTCTCTGCTTTTCAATATGTCTAGGTGTGTCATAACTATCCTTCCAAAGAGCAAGCATCTTTTAATTTCATGGCTGCAGTCACCATCTGCAGTGATTTTGGAGCCCAGAAAAATAAAGTCTGACACTGTTTCCCCATCTATTTACCATGAAGTGATGGGACCAGATGCCATGATCTTCGTTTTCTGAATGTTGAGCTTTAAGCCAACTTTTTCACTCTCCTCTTTCACTTTCATCAAGAGGCTCTTTAGTTCCTCTTCACTTTCTGCCATAGGGTGGTGTCATCTGCATATCTGAGGTTATTGATATTTCTCCCGGCAATCTTGATTCCAGCTTGTGCTTCCTCCAGCCCAGTGTTTCCCATGATGTACTCTGCACAGAAGTTAAATAAACAGGGTGACAATATACAGCCTTGACGTACTCCTTTTCCTATTTGGAACCAGTCTTTTGTTCCATGTCCAGTTCTAACTGTTGCTTCCTGACCTGTATATAGGTTTCTCAAGACACAGGTAAGGTGGTCTGGTATTCCTATCTCTTTCAGAATTATCCACAGTTTATTGTGATCCACACAGTCAAAGGCTTTGGCATAGTCAATAAAGCAGAAATAGATGTTTTCTGGAACTCTCTTGCTTTTTCGATGACCCAGCAGATGGCAATTTGATCTCTGGTTCCTCTGCCTTTTCTAAAAACCAGCTTGAACATCTAGAAATTCATGGTTTGCACATTGCTGAAGCCTGGCCTGGAGAATTTTGAGCATTACTTTACAAGCATGTAAGATGAGTGCAATTGTGTGGTAGTTTGAGCATTCTTTGTCATTGCCTTGCTTGCTTTTACAATTTGCTTTTTCTAACCAGGGTCCAAATAATTAGGGTCTATACATTTTAATTGATTGATTTGTCTCAACTCTTTTCATTTGTAAGATCTCCTCCTCTATTTAGCGGTAACAAGATAAAATCCGAGACCTCTTTAAATAATTGGTTCTTTCCACCTAGAAATAAATCCATGTACCTATGGTTACATAATCTGTGACAAAGGAGGCAAGAATATACGATGGAGAAAAGACAGTCTCTTCAATAAGTGCCTTCAATTGACAGTCTCGTCAACATTCAAGAATATACAATGGAGAAAAGACTGCTGGAACAACTGGACAACTATATGTAAAAGAATGAAATTAGAAGACTACCTAACACCACATACAAAAATAAACTCAAAACGGATTAAAGACCTAAATGTAAGGTCAGATAAAACTCTTAGAGGAAAACATAGGCAGAATACCCTAAATCACAGTAAGATCTGTTTTGATCCACCTCCTAGAGTAATGAAAATAAAAACAAAAATAAACATATAGGACCTAATGAAAGTTAAAAGCTTTTGCAGGGCAAAGGAAACCATACATAAGATGAAAAGACAACCCTCAGAATGGGAGAAAACATTTACAAATAAAGCAATTGACAAAAGATTAATCTCCTTTGTCAAAATAAACAAACAGCTCATGAAGCTCAACACACACACACACACAAAGCAACTCAATCAAAAAAATGGGATTTTGAAGAGTTAAATAGACATTTCTTCAAAGAAGACGTACAGATGGCCAACAAACACATGAAAAGATGCTTAACATCACTAACTATTAGAGAAATGCAAATCAAAACTACAATGAGATATGACCTCATACTGGTCCAAATCCCCATCATCATAAAATCTAGAAACAATAAATGCTGGAGAGGGTGTGGGAAAAAAGAACCCTCCTATACAGTTGGTGATAATGTAAATAGATACAGTCACTATGGAGAACAGTATGGAGAGTCCTTAAAAAGTTAAAATAGAACTATCATATGACCCAGCGATCCCACTCCTGGGCATATACTGGGAAAAAACAATAACTGCAAGAGATCCATGCACCCTGATGTTCATTGTAGCAGTATTTACAATAGGCAGGACAAGAAAGCAACCTAAATATCCAGCAACCAAGAACTGAATAAAGAAGATGTAGTACATGTATACAATGGAATATTACTCGGTCATAAAAAGGAATGAAATTGTGCCATTTGCAGAGATATGGATGGTCCTAGAGATTGTCATACAGAGTGAAGTAGGTCAAGAAGAGAAAATGAAACATTGTATATTAATGCATATATACAGAATCTAGAAAAATGCTATAGATGAACTTGTTTGCAAAGCAGAAATAGAGACACAGAGAGAACAAACACTTGGACACCAAGGGGGAAATGGGGGAGAGGGATGAACTGGGAGATTGAGATTGGCATATATATATATATATATATATATATATATATATATATATTACTATGTATACAATAGATAACTAGTGAGAACCTACTGTGTGGACAGGGAGCTCTACTTAGTGCTCTGTGGTGACCTAAATTGGAAGGAAATCCAAAAAAGAGGGGATATTATGTGTAGCTGATTATATATAGCTGATTCACTTCGCTGTACAGCAGAAATTAACACAACATTATAAAGCAACTATACTCCAATAAAAAATTTTAAAAAGTAAAATCATGAAAGAAAACAACTGGGTCTTTCCAAGAAAATATAAATTGTTTATTTCAACTTGTCAGCTAAGGAAAATAGCTTTAGGCCACTTCTGTAGGAAATTAGGAAGGAAAAAAACTTGCTTGGGGTTACACGGTTCCAAGGATGATGAAAACTGTGTTTACCTCACTCTCCCCTGTCATTCCTGAGATCTCCTACATTAGACTCATTCCTTTATACTTCTAAAAGCCTTCTTTTAAACACTACTGCATTAAATCCCATGCATTTCATACTCTATAAACAGGAAACATTAATCTCTGATGCCAATTCTGAGCTCTTTGCCAGCAGAATGTTTATAAATGTTGGGCCTGGGGATGACAGGCTTGGTGAGTCATCAAAGAGTCAACTCTCTTCAGCAGAATTTTAGTGTTGAATGCATTTAGATGTCTTCTAATTCTTAGAAAATCCACATATTTATTACTTTGTATGTGATGGCACATGCCAGAAAGAAATGCTAAGTTTCTATTTCCAGAATGAGTTTTCATACATGCACCTGAATAAATTTCCCCTTCACTATCCAGCATTTTCTAACTTTCAAAAATTATAAAACATATTTTTAAGGTAACAAGCAAGCACTCAGAAACCATAAACTTTAGTTTTTCTTTTCTCTTTTCCGTTGCCACATTGCTATCCCTTTACCTCTGTCTGGATTTCTGGGTGATGTGGGTCTAAGAGTAGAAATGCCATGTGGCAGCAATCCACAATACGGTGACATGCCAATTTTAAGTCATTTGAGTCAAGTCACTGAGATATTTCTATAACATAACCTGCACCCATATTATATGATGCAAGTCAACATGATCTGATAAATGTATATATTTTTATAACTTCCATCCCAGTCAAGACAGTTACTGAATATTTTCATTGTCTGCCAACGTTTCCTTTATGCCTTTTTGCGATCATTTACCCTTTATCCTACCCCAGGCAATCAAGGACCTGTTTTCTATCAATAGAGCTTAATTATGTTTGCTCTAGAATTTCATATAAATGGAATATACAGCATAGACTCTTGTTCCTGGCTTCTTTAGATCAGCTCAAGTTTTTGAGATTCATCTGTGTTTTTGTATATATCAATGCTTGTTCTTTTTTTATTGCTGAAAAGAATTCTGTGATATGAATACATCATAATTTGTTTATCCATTCACTTTTGTATAAACATTTGGATTATTTCCTGTTTTTGGCTAGTTTGAATAAAGCTGCTCAAATGAACGTATACAAGTCTGGGTAGATATATGCTTTCAATTATCTTGGATAAATACTTAGGAGAAAAATTGCTAGCAAGTGTATGAATAACTTAATAAAAGACTGCCAAAGTGTTTCCCAAAAAGATTGTGTCATTTTACACTCCCACCAGTAATATAGGAAATTCCAGTTGCTCTTGATTCTCACCAACATTTGCTATTGTCAGTTTTATTAATAATAGTATCCTCGTGCATTTGTAAGAGGATCTTACTACAGTTATAACTTCCTTTTCCCTCACCATGGAAGACGTCGAGCATTTTTTCATGTGCTTATTGGCTTATTTAAATATCTTCTTTTGTGAAGTAGCCAAATCTTTTGCTTATTTTTACCGAGTTGCTTCTTATTATTGACCTGTGAGAAAAAAAAAATTGACTATTTCTAGCTCATTTGCATTTCCATATAAATTAACTGTACACAATAAATTGCTTACCAGTCATAAAAAATGAAATATTGATACATGTAAGAATATAAGTAGCTGTAAGTAATTATGCTGAGTGAAAGGAACCAAGCAAAAAAAGTATTAATACATACTATTTTAATCCATTTGTAGAAAATTCTAGAAAATGCAAAATAGTCTATACTGATAGGAAGCAGAAAAGTGGTTTTCTGGGGATGGGTCATGGGAGAGGGGTTGCAAAGAGAGACAGAAATAAGAAATTATTCAAGGGCATGAGGAAACTGCATATTGCAAACTGATATACCCAAATAGCTATATTCTTTATTGGGATAGTGTCATGAGTGTAAGAAGCAGTAACTCAAATTTCACAGTTTTGCAGCTCATTGCACAATCATACTTCAATAAGATTGTTTTTTTAAAAACAGACATTCTCACAATACAGAGCTAAAGAAAGTGTCAAAAGAATATAGAATTAGAATGGTTTGGGACTACTCAACATCAACACTGGAGACTGAAATACAATACAGAAATACATCCAAAAGTCTTAAATGAAAATTATTTCCAACCTAAAATTCTATATCCTGCTAAGCAAGAAGATGAAATAAAAACTTTAGATATGTGCAATCTAAACAAAATTAATTTACTTATGATACATTCTTTCTCAGGAAGCTGCTACAAAGTCAAAACAACAAAATAAATGAAGGAAGAGGATTATACAAGATTTGAAATTTCCTAGGAATTAACACACAGGAGAGGTGAGAGAAAGACTCTGCTGCTGCTGCTAAGTCGCTTCAGTCGTGTCTGACTCTGTGTGACCCCACAGACGGCAGCCCACCAGGCTCCCCTGTCCCTGGGATTCTCCAGGCAAGAACACTGGAGTGGGTTGCCGTTTCCTTCTCCAATGCATGAAAGTGAAAAGTCAAAGTGAAATCCCTCAGTCATATCCGACTCTTAGCGACCCCATGGACTGCAGCCTACCAGGCTCCTCCGTCCGTGGGATTTTCTAGGCAAGAGTACTGGAGTGGGGTGCCATTGCCTTCTCTGGAGAAATACTCTGGTTGATGGTAAAGGAAAACCCCAAAATGGCATCAGTGAGTGAAACATTTTAAACAGTGAGAGCTGCAAATCACAGATGCTCCAGAAGAGACGTTCCTTTTAAAACAACAACAAAACCAACATGAGACTATCTCATATGTTTTATGATGTGTGAAATTGTACTAAGAAGCTGTTGGAGCAAGTGGGAAACACTAGCAATTGATATAGAGAAAACTAAGCAGTTAAGACCTGATGGAGGGCATGGCAACCCACTCCAGTATTCTTGCCTGGAGAATCTTCATGGACAGAAGAGCCTGGTGGGCTACAGTCCATGGGGTCACAAAGAGGCAGACACAAAGGAACAACTAAGCACAGCACAAGCAGTTAAGAATTGGGTAATTAATGCCAGAGATAACCAGAAGTTGTAAAATAAAAGAAATATAACCATAGTATACTATGAAGGGGGCTTCCCAGCTATCGCTAATGGTAAAGAACCCGCCTGCCAATGCAGGAGACATAAGAGATGTGCGTTCGAGCCCTGGGTTGGGGAGATCCCCTGGAGGAGGGCATGGCAACCCACTCCAGTATTCTTGCCTGGAGAACCCATTGGACAGAGGCGACTGGTGGGCTAGGGTCCATAGCATCACAAAGAGTCGGACATGACGGAAGCTACTTAACACACGCACACACATACTACGAAGACCTAAAGAACTTCTAGAACTAACACCAAAAAAAAGATGTCCTTCTCATCATAGGGGATTGGAAATCAAAAGTAGGAAGTCAAGAGATAAGTGGAGTAACAGGCGAGTTTGGCCTTGGATTACAAAATGAAGCAGGGGAAAGGCTAACAGAGTTTTGCCAATAGAAGACCCTGGTCATAGCAAACACCCTCTTCCAACAACACAAGAGATTACACATGGACATCACCAGATGGTCAATACTGAAGTCAGGTTGATTTTATTCTTCAAAGTTGAAGATGGAGAAGCTCTATACAGTCAGCAAAAACGAAACCAGGAGCTGACTGTGGCTCAGATCATCAGCTCCTTATTGCAAAATTCTGGCTTAAACTGAAGAAAATAGGGAAAACCACTAGGCCATTCAAGTATGATCTAAATCAAATCCCTTATGATTATACAGTGGAGTGATGAATAGATTCAAGGGATTAAATCTGACAGAGCACCTGAAGAACAATGGATGGAGGTTTGTAACACTGTACAGGAGGCAGTGACCAAAACAATCCCCAAGAAAAAGAAATGCAAAAAGGCAAAATGGTTGTCTGAGGAGGCCTTACAAAACTGAGAAAAGAAGAGAAGGGAAAGGCAAAGAAAAGGAAAGATATACCCATCTGAATGTAGAGTTCCAAAGAATAGCAAGGCGAGATAAGAAAGCCTTCTTAAGTGAACAATGCAAAGAAATAGAGGAAAACAACAGAATGGAAAAGACTAGAGATCTCTTCAAGAAAATTAGAGATACCAAGGGAACATTTTATGCAAAGATGGGCTCAATAAAGGACAGAAATGGCAAGGACCTAGAAGCAGCAGAAGAGATTAAAAAGAGGTGGCAAGAATACACAGAACTATACAAAAAAGTCTTAATGACCCAGACATCCTGGAGTGTGAAGACAAGTAGGCCACAGGAAGCATTTCTACAAACAAATCTAGAGGAGGTGATGGAATTCAGGCTGAGCTATTTCAAATTCTAACAGATGATGCTGTGAAAGTGCTGTACTCAGTATGCCAGCAAATTTGGAAAACTCAGCAGTGGCCACGGGACTGGAAAAGGTCAATTTTCATTCCAATTCCAAAGAATAGCAATGCCCAAGAATGTTAAGTTCAGTTCAGTTCAGTCGCTCAGTTATGTCCGACTCTTTCAGACCCCATAGGCTGTAGCACACCAGGCCTCCCTGTCCATCACCAATTCCTGGAGCTTACTCAAACTCATGTCCATTGAGTTGGTGGTACCATCAAACCATCTCATCCTCTGTTGTCTCCTTCTCCTCCTGCCCTCAATCTTTCCCAGCATCAGGATCTTTTCAAATGAGTCTGTTCTTCACATCAGGTGGCCAAAGTATTGGAGTTTCAGCTTCAGCATAAGTCCTTCCAATGAATATTCAGGACTGATTTCCTTTAGGATGGACTGGTCAGATCTCCTTGCAGTCCAAGGGACTCTCAAGAGTCTTCTCCAACACCGCAGTTTAAAAGCATCAATTCTTCAGTGCTCAGCTTTCTTTATAGCCCAACTCTCAACTACCACACAACTGCACTCATTTCACATGCTAGCAAGATAATGCTCAAAATCCTTCAATCTAGGCTTCAGCGGTATGTGAACTGAGAACTTCCAGGTGTACAACCTGGATTGAGAAAAGGCAGAGGAACCAGAGATGAAATTGCCAACATCTGTTGGATCCATTGGGTCTGTTTTTAGAAAAAAGCAAGGGAATTCCAGAAAAACATCTACTTCTGCTTCACTGACTGTGCTAAAGCCTTTGTGTGGATCACAACAAACCATGGAAAATTCTTAAAGAGATGGGAATACCAGACTACCTTACCTGCTTCCTGAGAAATCTGTAAGCAATACTTAGAACCAGACATGGAGCAATGGACTGGTTCAAAATTGGGAAAGGAGTACATCAAGCCTGTATATTGTCATCCTGATTATTTAACTTATATGCACAGTATCTCATGACAAATGCTGGGCTGGATGAAGCACAAGCTGGAATCAAGACTGCTGGGAGAAACATCAACAACCTCAGATATGCAGATGACACCACCATAATGGCAGTAAGCAAAGAGAAACTAAAGAGTCTCCTGATGCAAAGAAAGGTCTGTATAGTCAAAGCTATGGTTTTTCCAGTAGTCATGTATGGATGTGAGAGTTGGACTATAAAGAAAGCTGAGTGCTGAAGAACTGATGCTTTTGAATTGTGGTGTTGGAGAAGATTCTTGAGAGTCCCTTGGACTGCAAGGAAATCAAACCGATCAATCCTAAGGGAAATCAACTCTGAATATTCATTGGAAGGACTGATGTTGAAGCTGAAGCTCCAATACTTTAGCCACCTGATGTGAAGAACAGACTCAATGGAAAAGACCCTGATGCTGGGAAAGATTGAGGGCAGGAGGAGAAGGGGACGACAGAGGATGAGATGGTTGGATGGCATCATCACCTCAATGGACGTGAGCTTGAGCAAACTCTGGGATATAGTGAAGGACAGGGAAGCCTGGTGTGCTGAAATCCACTGGTGTCACAGAGTCAGACACGACTGAGCAACTGAACAGCAACAAGCATGGACAAAGCCACCCTGAAGAAAAACGAAGCAGGAGGCATGACCCTCCCAGACTTAATAGTACAAAACTACAGTAATCAAAACAGTTTGGTATTGGCCCAAAAAAAGACATATGGGTCAACGGAACAGAATAGAGAACCCAGAAATAAACCCACACAATCTTCAACCAAGGAGGCAAGATTATACAATAGGAAAAAGATAGTCTCTTTAGCAAGTGTTGGGAAAGCTAGACAGCACATGAGAATCAATGAAGTTAGATCACCATACATAAAAATAAATTCAAAATGGCTTAAAGCTGTATACATAGGACATAACACAAAGTGACTTTCCCGGTGATCAAGTGGTTATGACTCCATGCTTCCAATGCAGGGGGCACAGTTTCCAGCTCTGGTCGGGGAACTAAAATCCCACATGCCACACAGGGTGAGGGGAAGGGGAGACATGACACCATAAAACTCCTACAAGAGATCATCAGCAAAACGTTCTCTGACATAAATCTTAGATCAGTCTCCCAGGCAATAGAAGTAAAAACAAAGATAAACAAATGTGACCTAATGAAACTTACAAACTTTTGCACAGCAAAGAAAACCATAAACAAAATGAAAAGATAACCTACAGACTGGGAGAAAATATTTGTAAATAATGTTACTGACAAGGGCATCATTTCCACAGTATACAAAAACTTGACAACAGAAACAAATAGCTCAATCAAAAAATGGGCAAAAGACCTCAATAGATATTTCTTCAAAGAAGAAATACAGATGGCCAATAAGCACATGAAAAAGTACTCAACATTGCTCATTATTAGAGAAATGCATGTCAAAACTACAATGAGGTACCACCTCACGTCAGTCAGAGTGGCCATCATTAAAAGTCTACAAATAACAAATGTTAGAGAGGGTGTGGAGAAAAGGGAAGCCATTCACACTGTTGGTGGGAATGTAAAGTTGGTGCAGCTGCTATGGAAAACAGTATGGAGGTTCCTCTGGAAACTAAAAATAAAATTATTGTATGATCCAGCGATCCCATTCCCAGGCTTATATCTGGACAAAACTATAATCTGAAAATAAACATGCATCCCTATGTTCATCGAAGCACTATTCACAATAGTCAAGACACAGAAATAACCTCAATGTCCATCAGCAGATGAATGGATTAAGGAGTGGTAAACATATACAATGGAATACTACTCAGCCATAAAAAAGAATGAAATAATGCCATGTGCCAGAACATGGATGCAACTAGAGATTATCATACTAAGTGGAGTCAGCAAGACAAACACCGTATCACTTATATGTGGAATCTAAAATATGACACAAATCTATCTATGAAAGAGAAACAGGGACACAGAGAATAGGCAATCCTTGGTGGTTGCCAAGGGAGACAGAGTTGGGGGAGAAATGGAGTGGGAGATTGGGGTTAGCAAATGTAAGCTTTTATATACAGGATGGGTAAACAACAAGGTTCTACTGTATAGCATAGAACACTATATTCAGTATCATATAATAAGCCATAATGGAAAATATATATATATAAATCATTTTGTTGTACAACAGTAATTAATACAACATTGTAACTCAACTATACTTCAATAAAAAATTGGTAAAAGATAGAATAAAAATGAAACAAAAACCTTTAGCATATACTTTTGTTGAAAAGCTAAGTAATTTTTAGGATGATTTCTGAAGGTTGTATGCAAATAAATTGACTTTTCCAGGACTCATCTGATTACATATATTTTATGGAATGATTTTTTTTTCTATTTGCTACATTGTTCACTTGTCTCATGTTATCAGCATGAGTGCAGATTATAAGAGAACACTTTTGCTGAGGTCTCCTAGAAAGCGTGTATGGAATGTGTTATATGAGTGTAGGAACTGGGAGATTCATCTCTGCTTTGGCCAGGGTGTGAGCTTTTCAAAACCAACTGTTAGCTCTGATAATTTTCTTTATTACTTGTATTCTGTTTCATCAATTTCTATTTTTATCTTTATTATTTCCTTCTTCCTACTTAACTTGATTAGCTGCTTAATTTAAAAACAGATCTTGATTTTAACATTTTAATTTTCTAATATGGATATTTAAATCTCTGAATTTCCTTCTAAGTCTTGCATTGGCTGAGTTTCAAAATTTTGATAAATTATGTTTTCAAGTTCAAAATATTTTCTAATTTTCCCTGTGATTTTTTTTTTTCACTGAGCCATGGATTGTTGATAGATGCATTATTCCCATATCCAAATATTAGGGGGGATTTTCTAGGTAACATATTGCAATTGATTTCTAACTTAATTTCACTGTTGTCAGAGAATACATATGATTTCAATCCTTTTAAATTTGAGATTTACTTTATGGCTGAGCAGATGGCTATTATAGTAAATGTTCCATGTGCACTTGAGTAGAAGGAATATTCTATAGTTTTGGCGTGTAGTGTTTGGTAAATGATAAGTACATTTAATTAATAGTGTCATTAGATTTTTATATCTTTACTGACTTTTTTCCACTTTATCAAATTACTGAAAGAGGGATGCTCTACTCACCAACTGTGACTGTGGAGTTTTCCTTTTCATTTTTCAGTTTTTAACTCATAATTTTTTTCTTTCATTTAGGTGCATATATATTAAGGTTATTGTGTCCTTTTGATGTCTCTTTATCTCTTCTAATACTTTTTGTCTTGAAGTCTAACTTACCTGATAGTAATATAGTAATGCCAGTTTTGCTATGTCCACTGTTGTATGGTATATTTCTTTCTATTCTATGTATTTTCCGAGTGTGTTTCTTATAGATATCGCTTACTGGCCTTGTTTTTTTATCCAAACATAAAATTCCTGCTTTTTAATCGGAGTTTAGTCCATTTACATTTATTGAAATAATCCATAAAGTTGGGTTTAAATTCACCTGCTTGCTAGTTGTTTTCCATCTGCCAATGGCTCAGCAAGTAAAAAGTCCACCTGCAATGCAGGAGACTGGGCAGATGTGGGCTCAGTCTCTCGGTTGGGAAGATCACCTGGAGAAGTAAATGGCAACTCGCTCTGGTATGCGTACCTGGAGTATCCCAAGGACAGAGGAGCTTGGCAGGCTACAATTCATGGGGTCGCAGAGAGTCAGACACAACTAAGCAACCAAGCATGCGTGCATGCGTTCTGTGTTTTGTCTGTTGCTTGTTTCCCGCCTTCTTTGGGGAAGGAAAAAATACTGAATACTTTTATGTATTCTATTTTATTTTCCCATTGCCTTCTTAGTTATACTCCTTTTATTTTAAATTTTTAGTTGTTGCTCTCAGGCTAATGATATGCAGCCTTAACAAATTCTGTTTAGAGTCATATTGTACTTCTTCAACTTCACACTTCACATCTAACCTTTGCACTTCCTACTTTGTCCCTCCTACTTTACATCTGATACTTTTCACTTTCCATTTTATAAAGTGTAATAAGCTTACAATGATATCATTCCACTTACTTACTCACCTTTGTGCTACGTTGTCATGTCTTTTGCTTCTGCAACTGTAAAATCCCCTTATAACATTAATTTTGCTTTAAAAAGTCTGTTCACTTCTAAGAAAATTATGAAAAGAAAAAGATAACTGTCATTTAAATGCAATTTCTTATTTACCATTTCATTGCTCATATGTGACCCAGTCCTCAGCCAAGGCTTCAGGACAAACCCTCTCCTACTCTGTGCAGCTCCTCCTCTCTACTGTCCTATTTTGCAGATTTCAGCCACTTCAGAAATCCCAAACTCTGATCTGTGCTTTCAGCCCATCAGGACTACTGCTCCCTGCTCAGATTCCAGGTCTCCACACAATGGTTGGAAAAATACCCCAGGCAGAAAGCTGCAACCACGTGGGGCTTACCTAATGACTCTCTCTCAGGGATCATCCTTTGCATTCAGTTTCCAATGTCTGACAATGGTTGTTTCACATGTTTTTCCAGTTTTGTGATTGTCTGTCACAGGAGGAATAATCCAATACCAGTCATTCTATCACAGTCCTAAAGCAGAATCTAGCCAGCCTTTGAACAAAAAACCAAAAATGAAAACATTCTTGGAAGCTCTTGCATATTCTACATCCAATTTTCCAATTCTTAAATATTCATAATTATGAAACATAAGAAGAATGTAAATACTTTATTTCATGAAGGAGTTTAACGTATTAAACTTGTAAAATTAAGCCAATTAGAGGAACCTGGCCACTTGCAAGCACTGTACTGCTCCGAGATGGGCCATTGAGGCTGAATGATTAGCCAATAAGGCCTCCTCTACCGCCACGGCCCAAACAGTCCATCAGAACTGGGGACCTGCAGACTGGGTGGCTTACTGAGTCTGTTTTATAGGGTCTGTTTTCAACTTTGCATAACAGAGGAGTATGGATGGAAAAATGAAAAACATGTGAGTCTGTAAGAGGCTACAGCTAGAGATGCACACCATCAAACAGCCTAATTCTCCTGCAGGACAGGAGAGTTAACGATCTATCAAAATGTCAAGGAGAATAAACAAAAGGACAATACTGCCTCATATTTGAATAGTGAGTTTCTTCATTGGGACCTTCATTAATCCTTTGAAAAAGCGTTATCATCCCCGTTTTACAATGCAGAAACTCAGAATCAAACAAGCTAATTGATTTATCCAACATCACACAGGTAGATGATGACAGAACTCAAAAGGCAGAGTCATTGTGGCTAAATTTACTGATAATTCCTTACTACATGGACAGCTCAGGCCAGCCCTGGGAACAGACAGAATACATGACCAACTGTGAGGTGCAATTTGAGAGATGCCAAATCATTCACATCCTAACTTATTAGAGGGCCTAAAATTTCAGCATTAGTCATTCATTTTAGCATGAGCCATCAGATCAGATTAGATCAGATCAGTCGCTCAGTCGTGTCCGACTCTTTGCGACCCCATGAATCGCAGCACGCCAGGCCTCCCTGTTCATCACCAACTCCCGGAGTTCACTCAGACTCACGTCCATCGAGTCAGTGATGCCATCCAGCCATCTCATCCTCTCTCGTCCCCTTCTCCTCCTGCCCCCAATCCCTCCCAGCATCAGAGTCTTTTCCAATGAGTCAACTCTTCACATGAGGTGGCCAAAGGACTGGAGTTTCAGCTTTAGCATCATTCCTTCCAAAGAAATCCCAGGGCTGATCTCCTTCAGAATGGACCGGTTGGATCTCCTTGCAGTCCAAGGGACTCTCAAGAGTCTTCTCCAACACCACAGTTTAAAAGCATCAATTCTTCGGCACTCAGCTTTCTTCACAGTCCAACTCTCACATCCATACATGACCACAGGAAAAACCATAGCCTTGACTAGACGAACCTTTGTTGGCAAAGTAATGTCTCTGCTTTTCAATATGCTATCTAGGTTGGTCATAATTTTCCTTCCAAGGAGTAAGCGTCTTTTAATTTCATGGCTGCAGTCACCATCTGCAGTGATTTTGGAGCCCAGAAAAATAAAGTCTGACGCTGTTTCCACTGCTTCCCCATCTATTTGCCATGAAGTGATGGGACCGGATGCCATGATCTTCGTTTTCTGAATGTTGAGCTTTAAGCCAACTTTTTCACTCTTCACTTTCACCTTCATCAACAGGCTTTTGAGTTCCTCTTCACTTTCTGCCATAAGGGTGGTGTCATCTGCATATCTGAGGTTATTGATATTTCTCCCGGCAATCTTGATTCCAGCTTGTGTTTCTTCCAGTCCATCATTTCTCATGATGTACTCTGCATATAAGTTAAATAAACAGGATGACCATATACAGCCTTGACGTACTCCTTTTCCTATTTGGAACCAGTCTGTTGTTCCATGTCCAGTTCTAACTGTTGCTTCCTGACCTGCATACAGATTTCTCAAGAGGCAGATCAGGTGGTTGGTATTCCCATCTCTTTCAGAATTTTCCACAGTTTATTGTGATCCACACAGTCAGTGACTTATTAAATGGAAATCTAATTACATTTGTACAGTAATTCACATTTTCCAAGTTGTTTTACATTACATAATAAACAATACCTAATATTTATTATGAGTACTTCTATGTGGTAGGCACTATTTCAAGTATTTTTGTATATATTGACTACTTTTATTTGTACAATAATTCTAACAGAAAGTAAAGTAGTAAAGTCGCTCAGTTGTGTCTGACTCTTTGCAACCCCGTGGACTGTAGCCCGCCAGGCTCCTCCGTCCATGGGATTCTCCAGTCAAGAATACTGGAGTGGGTTGCCATTTCCTTCTCCAAATTCTAACAGAGGGGTACTATAAATATTTCTATCTTACATGTGAAGAAACTGAAACATAAAGTGATTAAATATCTGGCCTGTGTGTTAGTTGCTCAGTCATATCCAACTCTTTGTGACCCTATGGACTGTAGCCCACCAGGCTCCTCTGCCCATGGGATTCTCCAGGCAAGAAAAATATCTGGCCTAAGGTCATACAATTAGCAAGTAAGAAGTTAGGATTTGAGTCTATATCCAGAAGTTCTTGCTTTTAACCATAAACTATTTGTGATGCTATTATACCAATCCAATGTCTTGTAAGATAAAGGAATCATTAAATCATCTTCTATGGATGAACCAATAGAGATCCAGAAAATTTAAATGACTTGTTCAAGGTTCTCCAACTAATGACTGGATTAATTCTGGGAATCATGACACTGGGCCAACTCTTTCTCATTACTAAGCCAAAAGGATTACTAGTTAAGTCATCATTAGCAAAAACACAGACTGGAGCAAAGGTAAGATATTCTGAGATGCCAAAGAGCAGCTTGAGAATTCTGAGCTTCTAACTGGTGACAAGAAATATTAATTTCATTCTACAACCATTTATTGATTCCTAATGTTCCCAGGAATATATCTGTTCCCAATATATCTATGAACAAAACAAGCAAAAATCTCTGCTTCCATAGGATTCACATTCTAGTAGGACATAAGAAAATATTACTGTTGATAAGGAAGAAGTCTGTTGAAAATAAACAGGTACAATATGAAGCAGAATTGAAAGTGAATTCAGCTAGACATTTTTTTCAAATCTACTCCTGTAACAGTTCACTTATTTTCCATATACTTTTTCTAGGAAATAACCCACTGATGTGTCAAATGTAGGTAATTTGCGATTTTTTAAGAGTACAATATCAAACTTATTGTTGATGGTGTAAATTTCAGACTATTACAGGAAGAGATTAAGTTCCCTCAAATAATAAGATGGGATCAGATGGAACTGTACAGACACAGTTTCACAGCTTATTAGAACACATAAAGTCTTTGAGAAATTTTTCATGTCTTAAACAGCAGAGGGTCATAATGTACCAATAAAATGTTCTAAAATTCTTCCATTTTAAATCTTCCTTTAGGTTATCAAAGGTTCTTGCTACCAAAAGCTGGAAGGCTAGCATCTAGAAGAGGTGGGGACCACTGAGGGGAAGGAAAACTGACCAGCTAACCCTAGTTCTATGCAAACTACTCATCACTTTAACAGAGGTCTAGCTTCTCCAGTCTTCATTTGGACTCACTTTAACAAACTCATCAGAATTGACAAGGGATGAATTCTTGGTTCGGGGTAGGAAAACCTCTGCTTTGATTCTTGAGCCTGAGTTGCTAGGCAGCAGCTGTTCCCACGCTGAGGGAACCAGCTCTTGCTTTCATCAGCAGTTGTCAATCATGCCCAGCAGTAGGAACCTCCATGGAAAGCTTATTTTTCTTTTCTCTTTTGCTGGCCCAAGCCTCAAAATCTTGTGGGATCTCGCCGGAGCCATGCTTAAACTTCAGGGATTGAGGACTCCCAACTCAGAGAAGGAAATGGCAAACTGCTTCAGTATTCTTGTCTGGAAAATTCCATGGACAGAGGAGCCTGGCAGGCCGCAGTCCATGGGGTCGCAAAGTGTCAGACATGACTGAGCACACACAATACCCCTTCGTTCCTATGATTCAGGAATGCTTCCCTCTCCCCAAACAATGACATCCAAGAGAGCCTGAAGTTCCACAGAGCTTCACTCTCTGTGCCCAAAGACTCTACCTTACATTGAAATGCAAAGCCAGTTCCTGTCACTGACAGGCTTGGATGAATGAATTTATCAAACTGTTTGCACTGGAAAGGTGGGTGTGGTAGAGGCACGGGGAGGTAAGCAGGAGAGCACCTGGCAAGGAAGCGGGGAGCAAGCAGGGGAAGAGGCGTTGGCCAAGGGAACAAGGAGTCCAGGAAGGGAAGCCAGGATCACTGATGATAGATCTCAGTTTCCCTAAGAGCTGGTCTTGTACTTGGCAGTTAAGCCCTGATCTCGCACTGAACAGAGCAGTGTTTTGTTGTCCAACATGTAAATCAGGAATGGGAACTGGAGTCAGGATGGAGGCAGCAGTGGGGATGCTGGGATGCGCTGCCAAGATCCCTCTTCAGGAATAAAGGACAAATTACTCAGAGCTACTGGAACTGCTTCTGGCGTTCCACCCTCAGCCATCAGTCCCCTTGGGGGAACAGCTCAGCTAAAGGAAACCCTCCCCCACAAGAGGCCCCACATATAATGACTGATTAACACAGTGGGAGAAAGGCCCAGCCCATGACACCTCTGCAGTTTCATTCCCTCTTTATAATTCCCCATACGGTGGGCAGAGACATCTGTTAAGACTGCATCACAGCTCAGCTTTTCCCTCTTCCGAATCTGGCTTCCTCCCCTTCCCTTCCCTTCAACAAGGGATATGTTCACAGGCATGCCCTAAAAAGTCTCAAGGCCAACCTCCATCTGAAGGTTTGCTTCTTGGAGACACCAAACTGCAATAATCAGGCAAACCACATCCTACACGGTTAAATGAATGAAAAGACTAGGATGCCTTGGTGTGCAACACGGGGCTGCCTATTGGACAGTTTAGGCTGGAACTGGGAAATCTGGCTCAATAACATAAGAAGTCCAAACAAGTCCCGTTTTCCTTTTTCCTCTGAGGGAGATCCTGGAAACCTAGCTTCTCAAACATTCGACAACAAAAAAAGATGATCCATTTCATTCATCAAGCTTTGGACAGAGTAACTTTAGGACTTCTCTGAGACTGGTTCCAAATAGGAAAAGGAGTTCATCAAGGCTGTATATTGTCACCCTGTTTATTTAACTTATATGCAGAGTACATCATGAGAAACGCTGGACTGGAAGAAACACAAACTGGAATCAAGATTGCCAGGAGAAATATCAATAACCTCAGATATGCAGATGACACCACCCTTATGGCAGAAAGTGAAGAGGAACTCAAAAGCCTGTTGATGAAGGTGAAAGTGGAGAGTGAAAAAGTTGGCTTAAAGCTCAACATTCAGAAAACGAAGATCATGGCATCCGGTCCCATCACTTCATGGCAAATAGATGGGGAAGCAGTGGAAACAGTGTCAGACTTTATTTTTCTGGGCTCCAAAATCACTGCAGATGGTGACTGCAGCCATGAAATTAAAAGACGCTTACTCCTTGGAAGGAAAGTTATGACCAACCTAGACAGCATATTCAAAAGCAGAGACATTACTTTGCCAACAAAGGTTCATCTAGTCAAGGCTATGGTTCTTCCAGTGATCATGTATGGATGTGAGAGTTGGACTGTGAAGAAGGCAGAGCACCGAAGAGTTGATGCTTTTGAACTGTGGTGTTGGAGAAGACTCTTGAGAGTCCCTTGGACTGCAAGGAGATCCAACCGGTCCATTCTGAAGGAGATCAGCCCTGGGATTTCTTTGGAAGGAATGATGCTAAAGCTGAAACTCCAGTCCTTTGGCCACCTCATGTGAAGAGCTGACTCATTGGAAAAGACTCTAATGCTGGGAGGGATTGGGGGCAGGAGGAGAAGGGGACGAGAGAGGATGAGATGGCTGGATGGCATCACTGACTCGATGGACGTGAGTCTGAGTGAACTCCGGGAGTTGGTGATGGACAGGGAGGCCTGGCGTGCTGTGATTCATGGGGTCGCAAAGAATCGGACATGACTGAGTGATTGATCTGATCTGATCTGAGCATATGTGATACCTCAGAGTCCATCCCCAGAAGCAAAACAAAAGAAATCTTTTGTTTTCTCACATACTACTTTTCATTCACTCTCACTGGCATTCAGCTGATAATTTTCTGGTGAGCTCTCTATGATTATTTTTGTTGGTTGACATTTCTCTCCTTCAAACAATTTACTACCTCCTGCAAACTTAGAAGCTTGACTACACATATCCTTTGCCAGTATGTTCCTAATCGTGAGAAACTAGTTCTGCTTGCATCCCTCTGGATTCCATTATTTAGACCTCCGTTAAGTACCCATACGGAGAAGGCAATGGCACCCCTCTCCAGTACTCTTGCCTGGAAAATCCCATGGACGGAGAGTCTGGTAGGCTGCAGTCCATGGGGTCGCTAAGAGTCAGACACGACTGAGCGACTTCACTTTCACTTTTCACTTTCCTGCATTGGAGAAGGAAATGGCAACCCACTCCAGTGTTCTTGCCTGGAGAATCCCAGGGATGGGGGATCCTGGTGGGCTGCCATCTATGGGGTCGCACAGAGTCAGACACGACTGAAGCGACTTAGCAGCAGCAGCAGCAGTAAGTACCCATATTCCTACCTTTTCTTTCTTGCCTGTAATTTGTATTATTTTTTCCTCTCCAAAATAATCCTACAAGTTACATAATGATGCATGTGGGGACTAAGACAATGTGGGGAAACCACAGGGCTACCCTAAGATATATACTGATCTAGACATTCCATGAAAACATACACATCGTTGGTGACTGATCCGTGGCCTGGAAGCAAAAAATCTGGGAAAGCTTATTCACATTTCCCTTTAATAAGTGCTTCAATGGGCTCTGAGCTCCTTCACTGGCCTTGGACCTGCTCCACTCTCTGGTTGTGACCTGACCAATTTAGATGTCCTTGCTATGACCTCTTAAGGTTTAAATTTACTCCCCAGGGATTCCAACTGGACTCAAGAAAAATAGGCCACAAAGGTTCTTGTATAATTATTATCCCAAGTTATCTTAGAAACAATATGATCAGAAACTTCTGACAAAGACAGCAACGAACTGTGTAAAGTATCACCATTGCATTCAATATGTGATGAGCTGGCAAATCCAGTGTTCCTTTTCAAACAAACTTTAAGACAAAAATCTTGCAATTCTGGTACTTATTAGAGACTGGTAGGAATAACGTGTGTATAACTTACAACATCACAAAGCACAAAAAAGCACCTATTCTCTCTTATCGATCCATGAGGAACTGGCAAAGGGGAATTTTTGTAAGGTATGAATATGAAATCTCTCTTCTTCCTGGCTGTGAGTCATACCTCTAAATATAGATTTGCGTGTGTGTGCATGCACACAATTGTGGCATCTTCCCTGTTGACTCAAAAGATTTTATTTCAACTTTTCATTTCTAAGAAGTCACTGTTCTCTCCTATTCCTGTATGCCTGAGTCACCCCTCTCCCAACATTTGCTCCATGTAAGATAATGCAAGGCAGACTCACACAACTAAAGTACAGGATATTTTTAGGAACAAGCTGCTAATGTTAGTCCTTTTGATGGGAATCAAAACCACCATATCATATCTCTTCTTATCTAATGACCACCAGTAAGGCAACATACCATTCGTGCATCTTGAATCATACATATTGAAAACAACTGGGATTCAATGCTCTGTTCTCATGAATTTCTAACTATACTCTAAATCAATTTAGGTCATTGGTAACAATAGGTAGGTAGGAAGGTAGATAGGGACAAGTTTAGTTTACACATTTGGATGCTTTCCTTTTAGTCCCTCCTAATATTTGACTTGGTAATCTACCTGTGCTTAAAATAGATTTCTTTTTTTTTTTACTTCATTGCTATTATTATTCCATAGGACACTCAATGATCGATCACGCAGCCATGTAGCCGAGTAGTGAACAGTTGGAGTTCAACTACTTGGCATAGAGCAATATATATGGTAGCTGTGTAACAAGTATACTACTTAAAAGAAATGTTCAGTTAAAGTGATTGAATTGAATTGAAACAGGTCTGTAGGCAAGGAATTTTCAGGTCTATGAGTGACAAGGATATACTCTTGGTCTGTGAGATTCTTCACTTCTAACTACCAACCTAAGTCATGAACAATTACAAGAACCACGTGTTGACATGATTTGATAGATGGTAGCACTGAGATCCGGAGAAGGCGATGGCACCCCACTCCAGTACTCTTGCCTGGAAAATTCCATGGATGGAGGAGCCTGGTAGGCTGCAGTCCATGGGGTCATGAAGAATCAGACATGACTGAGCGACTTCACTTTCACTTTCATGCATTGGAGAAGGAAATGGCAACCCACTCCATTGTTCTTGCCTGGAGAATCCCAGGGATGGGGCAGCCTGATGGGCTGCCGTCTGTGGGGTCGCACAGAGTTGGACACGACTGAAGCGACTTAGCAGCAGCAGCAGCACTGAGATCTCCCCACTCTAGGCAAATCCGGTCCCTACTCTACCCTCTGCTCCTGCTGCTGCTAAGTCGCTTCAGTCATGTTTGACTCTTTGCAATCCTATGGACTGAAGCCCGCCAGGCCCCTCTGTCCATGGGATTCTTCAGGCAAGAATACCAGAGTGGGCTGCCATGCCCTCCTCCAGGGAATCTTCCCAACCCGGGGATCGAACCCACATCTCTTACGTCTCCTGCATTGGCAAGCAGGTTCTTTACCACTAGGGCCCACCTGGGAAGTCCCCTACTCTACCCCCATCCTGATGAAATAATGAGAAACTTGGACTCGCAGGTTATAAAGGTGAACGCTAGGATAAAGAGCATTAGGTCTGGGACTTCTTACTTTCTGTTAAAACACAAGCACCATCATTTCTTTCTTGTTCTTCCCCAGGAAGTAGAATTCAAAGGAAATGCCAGTGAACCAGGATTTACTCAATGATTTTGTGTTATCAACAAAGTTATAATGGGATTGAATGATTCCTATTTCATTCTATTTCATGCCATTTACAAGTTTTCAATGACCATCTCTAATATTTTCCAGTGTCTTACATATGAACTGATGAGATTCTTTTCCTTTTTTCTTCTTTTCCTCTCCTTCCTCTGCTTCCTTCCCTTTTCCCTTCTTTCTTTTACTGAAACCTATATGATTTCCAATTGTTAATTCTATATGGGCAAAGACAGCTATGAAGAGAAAACTTTGTTCAGACATGAACATTTTTTTTTGTTGTTACACTCGGAGCTATTTGTTCTTTTGGCACCCTCTGAATACAGCTGAAGAGACAGTGTGTCTGTCAGCATCTGGTCTGTAACAGACTGCCAGACTACAGTGTTATTTCAAGGGTTTGGAAAGTAAACTAAAGGGTTTTCCCTTCCTAGTTTCCTTCATCATCTCAATAGTTTAGAAGGAGTAAGGGGAGGGAGAATGCAGTTGCCATATGCCAGTCACTTTCGTATGTAATGATTTTGTGTTTGCTGCTTGGCTATTTATTTGCTCTTGCTTTGAGGAATGAAAACTGATTTACGAAAGTCAAATTTTATGAAGTTATTCCAGGCTTCCAAAGTTATTTTGCCTTTTGAAACATTAATTCTCCTAAACATAGCCAACAGAACTTTTTCTCTCACAACTTTTGACTCCTGAATATACAATTAACAACAATAAAAATAAAAACAACAAAAACTCCCTAAGTGTCAGCTTTAGGCATGGGACATGTTTTCATTTGTAGGTTTATGTGTAATCATGCGTGCGTCAAGGAAGGAAGTCAGCATATGGAGATGCAGAGAACACAGACCAGTGGTCAATGGAACTGGGCTCCAGGCTTCATTCAGCCATTCTCTCCCTGCCTGATTCTGGGCAAGTAAATCCACCTTGCCAAGTTTTAGTTGTCTCATCACATTTTAAAGGCTTTATTTCTACAATGATTTTTTACATTTCTCCTTGTATTCCTTCCATTTTTTTTATTATAAATCTTCACTGAATGAAGATTTGGTTCATAAGGATCCATGACTCTCTTCACTGAGGAAACTTTATCACAATAAAAGTATTTTTATCATTTATTGCATTTTCTCTTGAACTCTACATTAATTTTATAATGACTCTCTTCTTTATCCATTTTGACTGAGGTATGTTGACTCATTAGGAGTATCAACATGGAAGAACTTTATTATACAAATAACTGATACGAGTTAAACTGAATAGATTCTTTCCAATATTTCAGTCTGATCTTATAACTTAAACTTAAAACTGATACCTAAAGCTTAAACTTTAAACTTATAACTTGTAACTTAAAACAAGACCGGAAGCTGACTGTAGCTCAGATCATGAACTCCTTATTGCCAAATTCAGACTGAAATTGAAGAAAGTGGGGAAAACCACTAGACCATTCAGGTATGACCTAAATCAAATCCCTTATGACTATACAGTGGAAGAGAAAAATAGATTTAAGGGACTAGATCTGATGGACAGAGTGCCTGATGAACTATGGACGGAGGTTCGTGACATTGTACAGGAGACAGGGATCAAGAACATCCCCAAGAAAAAGAAATGCAAAAAAGCAAAATGGCTGTCTGAGGAGGCCTTACAAATAGCTGTGAAAAGGAGAGAAGCGAAAAGCAAAGGAGAAAAGGAAAGATATACCCATTTGAATGCAGAGTTCCAAAAAAGAGATAAGAAAGCCTTCCTTAGTGATCAATGCAAAGAAATAGAGGAAAACAACAGAATGGGAAAGACTAGAGATCTCTTCAAAAAAATTAGAGATACCAAGGGAACATGTCATGCAAAGATGGGCTCAATAAAGGACAGAAATGGTAGGGACCTAACAGAAGCAGAGGATATTAAGAAGAGGTGGTAAGAATACACAGAAGAACTGTACAGAAAAGATCTTCATGACCCAGATAATCACGATGGTGTGATCACTCACCTAGAGCCAGACATCCTGGCATGTGAAGTCAAGTGGGCCTTAGGAAGTATCACTATGAACAAAGCTAGTGGAGGTGATGGAATTCCAGTGGAGCTATTTCAAATCCTGAAAGATGATGCTGTCAATATGCCAGCAAATTTGGAAAACTCAGCAGTGGCCACAGGACTGGAAAAGGTCAGTTTTCATTCCAATCCCAAAGAAAGGCAATGCCAAAGAATGCTCAGACTACCACACGATTGCACTCATCTTGCACGCTAGTAAAGTAATGCTCAAAATTCTCCAAGCCAGGCTTCAGCAATACGTGAACCGTGAACTTCCAGATGTTCAAGCTGGTTTTAGAAAAGGAAGAGGAACCAGAGATCAAATTGTCAACATCCGCTGGATCATGGAAAAAGCAAGAGAGTTCCAGAAAAACATCTATTTCTGCTTTATTGACTATGCCAAAGCCTTTGACTGTGTGGATCACAATAAACTGTGGATAATTCTGAAAGAGATGGGAATATCAGACTACCTGACCTGCCTCTTGAGAAACCTATATGCAGGTCAGGAAGCAACAGTTAGAACTGGACATGGAACAACAGACTGGTTCCAAATAGGAAAAGGAGTATGTCAAGGCTGTATATTGTCACCCTGCTTATTTAACTTATATGCAGAGTACATCATGAGAAATGCTGGGCGGAGGAAGCACAAGCTGGAATCAAGATTGCTGGGAGAAATATCAATAACCTCAGATATGCAGATGACACCACTCTTATGACAGAAAGTGAAGAAGAACTAAAGAGCGTCTTGATCAAAGGGAAAGAGGAAAGTGAAAAAGTTGGCTTAAAGCTCAACATTCAGAAAACTAAGATCGTGGCACCTGGTCCCATCACTTCATGGCAAATAGATGGGGAAAGGGCAGAAACTGTAGCTGACTTTATTTTTCTGGGCTCCAAAATCACTGCAGATGGTGATTGCAGCCATAAAATTAAAAGACACTCCTTGGAAGGAAAGTTATGACCAACCTAGACAGCATATTAAAAAGCAGAGACATTACTTTCTCTAGTCAACAAAGGTCCGTCTAGTCAAGGCTATGATTTTTCCAGTGGTCATGTATGGATGTGAGAGTTGGACTATAAAGAAAGCTGAGCACTAAAGAATTGATGTTTTTGAACTGTGGTGTTGAAGACTCTTGAGAGTGCCTTGGACTGCAGAGAGATCCAATCAGTCCATCCTAAAGGAGAGCAGTCCTGGGTGTTCATTGGAAGGACTGATGTTGAAGCTGAAACGCCAATACTTTGGCCAACTGATGTGAAGAGCTGACTCACTTGAAAAGACCCTGATGCTGGGAAAGATAGACGGCAGGAGGAGAAGGGGATTTCAGAGGGTGAGATGGTTGGATGGCATCACCGACTCAATGGACATGGGTTTGGGTGGGCTCCAGGAGTTGGTGATGGACAGGGAGGCCTGGAGTGCTGCGGTTCATGGGGTTGCAAAGAGTCAGACACAACTGAACGACTCACGACAGCTCAGTCACGCTCACGACTGAACAACTGAACTGAACTTATAACTTTCAATCTCTATTTCAAGTTTACTCAAAGAGAAAGTTGTATTGAGTCCCAGCATCTGTCTATAAACAGAGTATATAATTTCTCTTTGTTCCCTTTTATTATTTCCCTAGCTACCATCAAAATTCTTCTCTTCACTCACAAGCTAAAAAGCTACCTCCTAGATAGTTTTCTCGGAGAACGCAATGGCAACCCACTCCAGTACTCTCTCCTGGAAAATCACATGGACAGAGGAGCCTGGTAGGCTACAGTCCATGGGGTCGCTAAGAGTCAGACACGACTGAGCGATTTCACTTTCACTTTTCACTTTCATTCATTGGAGAAGGAAATGGCAACCCACTCCAGTGTTCTTGCCTTGAGAATCCCAGAGACAGGGGGGCCTGGTGGGCTGCCATCTATGGGGTCACACAGAGTCGGACACGACTGAAGCAACTTAGCAGCAGCAGCAGATACTTTTCTGGATGCTGTGACTTTTTTTGTATAAACTGCAGTCCTTAGGATATGTCTTTTGATCTTTTCACTTGATTATCTTTCCATAAGGAGTGGAGTTTATTCCAGAATTCTCTGAAACCTTTCTATTCAGAAACAGTTTCAGACTCAGCTGTCCCTTGCTACAACCAAATTCACATCTCCAAATTAGTGTCCCAGCCATCTTACACTATCAGAAACAGTAGCTCTGAGGTAGGCAGAAGGGGCAGTGGCCATGAGTCTGGCAATGCTAGGAAGGAGCTCTTGGGGTCTGTCTGTCTGTCTGTCTGTCTGTCTCTCTCTCTCTCTCTCTCTCTCTCTCTCTCATGAGGTAGATGGAGTAGCCCAGTGCTACTGACTCAGAGCTTCATTGTGAATATTAAGTGATAAATTAATGGTGCTATTATTTTAATCACTTTTTTTTTGTAATTTTCAAAACAGCAATGAATAATCCAGAAACTCCAATTAAGCATTTCAAGCTGGGGAGCAACATGACCAGATTCATATTTTCTCAGAATTCAAAAGGCTACTCATACTGGAGTGTCGGAAATGAATTTGAAATAAGTTGAGAGTGAAAAAGCAGGAAGTCAAATTAGAAGGATATAGTAAGAGTCCAAGAGAGCCTTGGCAAGCCCTGGACCAGGGACGCAGTGGTGAAGATGGTTGAGGAAGCTCGAGATTCATGAGAGGTTTATGAGGTAGCATCAATCTGAGTGATTCCCTCTGTGGTAAGCAGGTTAGTTCAAGGTAAACAACTTTAATTGTGCAAAATGGAGAAACTGGAAGCTTCTATGTGGCTTCCAAGAAGTACACTGGAATGCTGAGCTGTTTAATTTACTGGGGGAGGAATGCTAATGTAGTAAACTTTCCTACACGTATTTACATTTTTTTTCTTCTGTTCGTTATCAGTATCCCTGAATATCATGTTTACTTAACTCTCAGTCACAGCCAGGTAACTTTTAAGGAAGTATCTTTATTCTCTGATAACAAAGAGTGATGAGTGTTACTTGCCTTAAATGGGTAATCAAAAATGGAGACATCACAGGACCAGGTGATGTTGCTATCTGGGTTGCCACCTAGTCAATACAATCCTGCACCACAGACAAGGAGTCCTGAGGATGTTGTAACAGAGTGATCCTAGACTTGAAATTCATGTGTGTTGTTACCCTC
Organism: Bubalus kerabau; assembly: GCF_029407905.1. Taxonomy (NCBI): domain Eukaryota; kingdom Metazoa; phylum Chordata; class Mammalia; order Artiodactyla; family Bovidae; genus Bubalus; species Bubalus kerabau. The sequence continues at coordinate 15,685,436 of NC_073645.1, forward strand.
ACATTCCAGTAAAAACGGTGGATGTCCATCAGATAGAATCTAATGACTAGGTGTGGGATTTTAGCAATTAACTTTATCTCAATAGGTCTCAGTTTCCAAATCTATAAAATGTAAGTCTTGTGTTACTTTATTTTTAAGGCACTAAAAATGCATAGTACTTCAATGACTTGCTATTGTTGTTGTTTTATTTGTTTAGAAACAGGCCAAGACAACTATTCAGAATGAGAAACATATCTTTTTATTTTTTTAGCCACCAAAATCACATATTATAAAACTAGCTTAAGGTCCTGTGACCTCAAATTTTGAGAGTTTACCTTCAGCAGTTTAATCTCATTCCAGGTTCCCCATGAATTCAAGTAATTGACCATATTATTAACTCTAGTGATTTTTCTAAAAGTCAAATCAAATAATAATATTATATCACTATTCAAAACACTCCAGTTCATCTTTATAAATCACAGCAGTCATCTCCAAGGTGTTATTTACTCTTATTTGAAAAAAAAATGAACATGCAACTTCTATAAATAATATATAATATTAGTAATATAATATTTTTGGCTGATAAATACTATGCATGAACACTGCATTACTTTGTGATATATAATAAAATATGAAAACAAATGTTTAAAGAGTGAAATAAAATCATGTTGTTTACAGATTTCAGAAAAAAACATCCCTCTCTTACTAAAACAATATCCAGGCCCTTTTAAAAGAAGTTTCAAAATAAGAAGGGAAAAAAGTCTTTGTATTAGCCCATATATTTATCATTTCAGGTGCTTTCGTTTCTGCACATAGATTCAGATTTCTATCTGGTATTTTTTCCTTCATCCTTAAGTATGTCCTTTGACATTTCTTATAGTTCTGGCCTACTGATGTTGAATTTTTTTTTAACTTTCATATGCCTTTAAAAAATCTTTATGTTGCTTTCATTTTTGAAAGATGTTTGCTGGGTATAGAAATCTAAGTTAGCCAATTCTTTGTTCTTTTGGTACTACAAAGATGTAACTCTGCTGTCTCTTTTTTACTTGCATTGTTTCCAACAATAAATCATCCTTATCTCTGTTCTATACATCATTTGTGTTTTTATTCTTTTTAAAGATTTTTTCTTTATCACTTATTTTAATCAATTTGATTAAGATATGCCTTGGTGTATCTTCATCTTTCATCAGCTTGTCGTTGAGATTCTTGAATCTGTAGATATACAGTTTTCATCAAATGTGGAATAGTTTCAGCCATTATTTCTTCAAGAAATTTTGTTTCCAGTCTTTCCCCTCCTTTTGAAACTCCACCTGTATTAAGCCACTTGAAGCTGTTTCAAGGTTCTCATGCTCTTTAGTGTTGTAATGGAATAATTTCCATGCTGTTCTCACTATTTTTTTCTTCTCAAGTATCTAATCTACTGTTTATCCCATTCACTGTGTTTTTCATTTCAGACACTGTCTTTTTCATCTTGAAATTTCAATACGGGTCTTTTTTCTATCACCTACATCTCTCCTAAAACTGCTCATGTTTCTCTGTACATACTTAACATATGGAACATACTTAACATGTTCCATATATGGAATACACTTAACATGTTCCATATATGGAATATAGTCATTGTAGCTATTTTATTTTTTTTTAAATTTTATTTTATTTTTAAACTTTACATAACTGTATTAGTTTTGCCAAATATCAAAATGAATCCGCCACAGGTATACATGTGTTCCCCATCCTGAACCCTCCTCCCTCCTCCCTCCCCATTCCATCCCCCTGGGTCGTCCCAGTGCACCAGCCCCAAGCATCCAGTATCGTGCACCGAACCTGGACTGGTAACTCATTTCATACATGATATTTTACATGTTTCAATGCCATTCTCCCAAATCTTCCCACCCTCTCCCTCTCCCACAGATTCCATAAGACTGTTCTATACATCAGTGTCTCTTTTGCTGTCTCGTACACAGGGTTATTGTTACCATCTTTCTAAATTCCATATATATGCGTTAGTATACTGTATTGGTGTTTTTCTTTCTGGCTTACTTCACTCTGTATAATAGGCTCCAGTTTCATCCACCTCCTTAGAACTGATTCAAATGTATTCTTTTTAATGGCTGAATAATACTCCATTGTGTATATGTACCACAGCTTGCTTATCCATTCATCTGCTGATGGACATCTAGGTTGCTTCCATGTCCTGGCTATTATAAACAGTGCTGCGATGAACATTGGGGTACTCGTGTCTCTTTCCCTTCTGGTTTCCTCAGTGTGTATGCCCAGCAGTGGGATTGCTGGATCATAAGGCAGGTCTATTTCCATTTATGATAAAAACTCTCCAGAAAGCAGGAATAGAAGGAACATACCTCAACATAATCAAAGCTATATATGACAAACCCACAGCAAACATTATCCTCAATGGTGAAAAATTGAAAGCATTTCCTCTAAAGTCAGGAACAAGACAAGGGTGCCCACTTTCACCATTACTATTCAACATAGTTTTGGAAGTTTTGGCCACAGCAATCAGAACAGAAAAAGAAATAAAAGGAATCCAAATTGGAAAAGAAGAAGTAAAGCTCTCACTGTTTGCAGATGACATGATCCTCTACATAGAAAACCCTAAAGACTCCACCAGAAAATTACTAGAACTAATCAATGACTATAGTAAAGTTGCAGGATATAAAATCAACACCCAGAAATCCCTTGCATTCCTATACACTAATAATGAGAAAACAGAAAGAGAAATTCAGGAAACAATTCCATTCACCATTGCAACGGAAAGAATAAAATACTTAGGAATATATCTACCTAAAGAATCTAAAGACCTATATATAGAAAACTATAAAACACTGGTGAAAGAAATCAAAGAGGACACTAACAGATGGAGAAATATACCATGTTCCTGGATTGGAAGAATCAATATAGTGAAAATGAGTATACTACCCAAAGCAATCTATAGATTCAATGCAATCCCTATCAAGCTACCAACAGCATTCTTCACAGAGCTAGAACAAATAATTTCACAATTTGTATGGAAAAACAAAAAACCTCGAATAGCCAAAGCGATCTTGAGAAAGAAGAATGGAACTGGAGGAATCAACCTACCTGACTTCAGGCTCTACTACAAAGCCACAGTTATCAAGACAGTATGGTACTGGCACAAAGACAGAAATATAGATCAATGGAACAAAATAGAAAGCCCAGAGATAAATCCACGCACATATGGACACCTTATCTTTGACAAAGGAGGCAAGAATATACAATGGATTAAAGACAATCTCTTTAACAAGTGGTGCTGGGAACTCTGGTCAACCACTTGTAAAAGAATGAAACTAGAACACTTTCTAACACCATACACAAAAATAAACTCAAAATGGATTAAAGATCTCAACGTAAGACCAGAAACTATAAAACTCTTAGAGGAGAACATAGGCAAAAGACTCATTGTAGCTATTTTAACATCCTTCTGTCTTAATCCATCATCTGTATTATTTCTGAATCTGTTATTGATTGATTTTCCTCCTCATACTGGATTATGTTTCCTGTTTCTTTGTACGTCTGAATTTTTTTGGTTGGATGCTAGATATAGTGAATTTTGTATTTTGGCATGCTGGGTTGTTTATGTTCTTTTCAATACTCCTAAACTTTGCTCTGGAATGCAGTGGAGTGCCTTAGAAATGGTTTACCCCTTTTGCAGCTTGATTTTAAGAGCCACTAACAGTCTTTAGTCTCAGCAACTAATCTCTGCCAGGGACAATTTTGACCCTATGAGAAGGGAACATTTGGTAATGTATGGAAACACTTCCAGTTATCACAACTACAGGAGTGGGAGTACAACTGGCATCTAACAAGTAGAAACTAGGAATCCTGCTAGACATTCTATAATGCACAGGACAACCCCCCACAAAGGATTATTTAGCTCCAAATGTCAATAGTGCCAGTGCCAAGATTGAGAAACCATAGTCTAGGGCTATTGGGGTTCCATTACTGAAACACCCTTCTGAGCGTTCTACCTGGCACTCAGATGTCCCTGTATAGTAAGAGATTTCTCTGCTCTGGCCATGGGGAAGGCGAACTATTTCAAATCCTGGGGATTTGCAAGAATTCTTTCCTTTACTCCTTTCTGGTGGCCTCAGGGAGTTTCTTCACCCATGTGTGCCAATCAGTTTACAGCTCAAATGCAAATAGAGCCTTCCGTCATCTCCAGAGCTCTGTCTCTGAGACGCTCCTGCCTGTCAGCGCTTTGCCCTCTGCATTCCAACCACTTGGCTTCCCTGCATTCTCAGCTCCATTTTCTGAACACAGCATGTCTGTCAGGCTCTGTTTGGGATTTCCTTCCCTGTGCTCTGGCCTGGAAACTCTCTCTGAGCAGTAAGCTGGGGTGACTGTAGAGCTCACTTTATACCTGCTTGCCTTCGTTTAGGGATCACTGCTCTGCACTGCTTACTGTCCAATGGCTGAAAACCACTCTTTCATATATTTTGTCTTTTTTTTCAGTCGAGTGATTTTTAAACTAGGCAAAATATAGGAAACAGAGGTTCTGATCTTTGAGCAGTGGCTAATGTCTTAAGATACAATATACAATTAAATCAGGGTTCATCATTAAACATATTTCAAATAGTTTTGGTCACTTGGAAGATCTTCCCTAACTTTGTGTTAGTGCTAGTTAGATTATCATTGTTTTTATCTCACTGGTTAGCTGACAAGTGGCTCACAGTAGGAGGAATGTGTCAGCTCTGCCATTTTTTGTGGTTGGTATTTGCCTTATTAGTATTATTTTCAATTTGTCTTATTTGTAAAAAAAAAATATTTTGTTTTATTATAGAAAAATGCAATCATAAAACAAAGGGAGGATAGCATAATGAACCTTGACCTGCCCTTCACTCAACTTCAGCAGTCAACTCAAAGCCATCTCATCTCTGTTCCCACCCACTTCTCCAAGCACCCTTCCAGGCCCTGGGTTCTGAAATGAATCCCAGGTATCATATCATTTCATCTATAATCATTTCAGTTGTGCATCACTAATAAGAGATGACAAACCTAGACAGTGTGTTGGAAAGGACAGACATCACTCTGCCAGCAAAGGTCCACATAGTCAAGGCTATGGTCTTCCCAGTGGTCACATAGAGTGTGAGAGCTGACAGTAAAAGCAGAGCACCAAAGAATTGATGCCCCTGAACTGTGCTGCTGGAGAAGACTCCTGAGAGTCTCTTGGACTGCAAGCAGATCCAGCCACTCCTTCTTAAAGGAGATCAACCCTGAATACTCATTGGAAGGACTGATGCTGAAACTGAAGCTCCAGTATTTTGGTCACCCAATGTGAATAGCTGATTCACTGGAAAAAAGTTCCTGATGCTGGGAAAGATTGAGGGCAGAAGGAGAAGAGGGCATCAGAGGATGAGATGGCTGGATGTCATCACTGATGCAATGGACATGAATTCGGAAAACTTTGGGAGGTGGTGAGGGACAGGGAGGCCTGGCATGCTGCTGTCCATGGGATCACAAAGAGTCGGACACAACTGGGTGACTGAACAACAACATCTCTAAAAACAAAACCCCACAGTTCCATTATCTCACCTTAAAAAGTAACAGTAACGTCATAATATATACATCCAGCTTAAAACTTTCCTGATTATTTCAAACTTTGTTTTTTTTTTATGTGCATTTATTTATTTGAGTCAGCATCCAGATACTGTTCATATATTGTAAATGGCTATATGTCTTTAAAGTCTCTTAATTTACAGGTTCCCTGCTCCATCTTTTTTTTCCCTCCTCTTAATCACTCTCTCTCTGCAATTTACATGTTAAAGAAACATATGTTTGTCCTATAGTGTTTCCCACACCTGGATTTTCCTTACGCTTAGTCGCTCAGTCATGTCCAACTGTTTGTGACCCCATGGACTTTAGCCTGCCAGGCTCCTCTGTCCATGGGGATTCTCCAGGCAAGAATATTGGAGTGGGTTGCCATGCCCTCCTTGAAGGGATCTTCCCAATCCAGGGATCACACCCAGGTCTCCTGCATTGCAGGGGGATTCTTTACCATCTGAGACACCAGGGAAGCCCCTAGATTTTGCTTAGGGGCCAGGTATCATTCAACACATTCCTCAGTTCCCTACATTTGCCATAAATTGGGAATTACATGTAGAGATCTGAACAAATTCAAGTTCAATTGTCTTGCAGAAACTGCTTCATGGATAGTGTATAATTCTAACAGGAGGCACATTTTGTGATGCTAATAGCCCTGGATAATCATTGCATGAATGATTTCATTAATTCCTTAGGGATATGGTATTAGTCTAATTCTATCATTCTTTCTTCATTTATTAATATTAGCTGGAATACATGTATAAGGGCAATCTTTTCTTCATGGTTACATTCTAATTCTCTCATGTCTTCTCTATGTAGTAAACTGGGTATTTCTATAAAGTTAATACTTTAACTTCAACTCTTTTTTCCCCATGGGGTAGAAATTGTGTAGGAAAAAAGGAGATAAATGTTTAATGCATGCTAAGTAGCTTCAGTTGTAGCCAACTCTTTACAACCCTATGGACCATAGCCTGCCAGCCTCTTCTGTCCATGGAATTCTCCAGGCATGAATACTGGAATGGGTTGCCATGCCCTCCTCCAGGGACTCATCCCAAATGTTTAATGCTTTCCCTTTATTTATCAGTTCTCAAAATAATGATTTCTCCCTATCATTCTCCAAAAGTAACTCCCAATTTTTTGTATCATTATGATCTCATGCATTTAAACATATTTGATGTTTCAATTAAATTGCACTTATTCTTGTTAATGCTCAATTTGTCCCATCTTTGACCAGTGGGAGGCAATTCAAGTTGATCCTTATAACCATTTGGTATGTCTCCAGCAGTCCTTGATAGCTTCCATGTTGTCTGGTTTCACAAGAGTTTTAGGGCTTATGTGATTTTGCTAAATAGAACCAAATCCTCTTCATAGTGGTACCATTTTGCATCACCCTACACCATTCCCTAACAGTACATGAGTGCTGGTTTCTCCACAGTCTCACCAAGAAGAGTATTGAGTCAAACTTGAATTTTTGCAAATCTGATAGGTGGGAAGTGGTACCTTGAAAGAATGCTAGCTTTAATTTGCATTTATCACTGTGAGTAAGACTGATCATCTTTTCATATGGTTAGAAAACATTTGCTGTGAGCTGTCTGTATCCTGGTCCATTTTGCAAAAAGCTCCTGATAATCTGTGGTTTCTTTGCAAGACTATGTTAAGCCATGTGTTCACTTTGTAAAGTCAGGTGGATTTCAACTTAGAGAAGCCCAGAGCAGCAGCATTTCAATGTGATTCCAGAGGGAAACTCTTCTGTCAGCAAGTCATCCTCTTGGGAATGTTCACCAGGTAGAGTGGACATTGTTCAGCACGCTTCAGCCTCTTATCTCTGGACTCACCCAGCTGTATCTGACCCCACCCCCGCTCTCCAAGCAGGAAGCCCTCCTTGTCAGGGTTCTCCAGCCTCAGGCCTGGAAATGCCCCCAAATCTAAGTTCTAATAGGCAGCTGGGAGGCCTCAGACTATACGTCAATCTAAGCCTGACCAGAGAATGCTAACTAAATAAAACCAACATTTAGATGGCCATTTGACTTCTTGTATTTGCATGGATTGCACTTCTTATATTTCACTGGAGCAGAACCCAGAGGGGAGGATGAGCTATTGGCTTCCTAGATGTCACAGATGGTAAGTTTAGCTGGGCAAATCTAATCAACCAAATGTACTTAACTAGAAGAAAGACTGAAAAGAAAGTGAATGGTCAGCCTAAAACCCCATGTAGACTTCGTAAATCCTGTGGAGAACTTGTTTAAAATGCAGATTATAGGACCTCTCCCTTTAGATTTTGATTGTGGAAAATCTGGGATGACATCTGGGCATTTGAATATTTAAGTTCCCCAGTGAATTTAGATGCAGGTATTCTGAGACCTGACTTTGAGAAACTGTGACCTAGAAGATAAAAAGGGGGGATTTAAAGCACCTAAAGTTGCTGGGGTCATCTAAGCACTGCCAGGTGTATAGTCATTCTGTGTTGGCTGCATCCCTGCTGTGAATGATGTAGCAAACCACCCTTGTTCTGACTGTGGGCACATCTACAACCTTCAGCCCACATTTCTACTCCCCTTGTCACTTGCCTGCAGGGAGCCAACCTACAGATCTACTGATGTGAGGACTCTGCCCCATCACAGCTGTCTTTCTCATCATAAACCAATATATTGGCATTCTCTTTTATTTTTATTTCTATGACTTTGCTCACTATGGGTCACTCCTGAAAGCAGAGCTTCTCCACTTGCGGCCCTGATGAAAACTGTTCTTGGCATTACAGAAACAGAGGCTTACTGTTAGCTGATCACTCTCCTCTCGCACCAACAGGTCCAGAAGAATGTTCAGAACAGTAACTTCCTGCTCCAACCATCTGCTCTAATCCCAACAGCATCTACCCTGCTCAGAGCTCCGCCCCCACCCGGCCTTTGTTCTCATTTCCCAGGGCCACCCACGACCTCACCCTCTCCCAGGGCCGTGGGGAGTCCCTCCCGTTAGGAGTGCTTTTGACTCCCCACCACCTCTTGTCTTTCAAATTCCTCTCCTCCTCCTCTCTGATCTCTCTTCCCCTCGTGGCTTTGGGTCTCCATTGTCGATCATTCAAATCTATCTGCTTTTCTGTTTTTTTTTCCCACCTGGCAGGATGGGGCTACCGAGTTTCCAGTGTCTGCTGGTGGCGGAATCCGGTTGACAAAAGACCCCTTTCTGTCATCCTGCTTAGCGCATGCCCGACCCAGAGGAGCTGGCTGCACGCCAGACCACAGGGGAAGGGGGAGGGGGAAAACAGCCGCCCACAAGGTTAAAGCCAGACGCTCAATTCACTCCAGTGAGTGTCACCCTGTGCTGTGTCTTGGCAGCCAGCTGGCTTTCCTGGGTGATGTAGCATTGCGAATCCTCTGAACCACATGCATTAGCATTCACACCGCATTGCCAGTCAAGGGAAAGAGCAGAAGGAAGGCTAAACTAGCTTAGACCAATCTGCCTTCACTGGCAGTCCTGGGCTCTTAATAGCTGCAGTGATTTACAGGTTGCCCTTTGAGCTATTTACCTCAATAGATTAGGGACAGGCCCTGAGCAGCTTCTTTTCTTTACTAACCTGTTATTTAAGCCTCTCCTTTATTCCCTCTATCAAATTGGTCATCATGTCCTGCCAATTTCGGTTGCTACCGTTACTGTTCTAATTGTTCTCATCCTCATTATCTCATATCCTGGCCCCTGAGAGGGTCTGATTTCTGTGTTGTCTTCTCTCAGCCCCACCAGAGCACTTCTTCCTGGCTTTCTTCACCTCACTTGCTGGCTCAGAACCTATGAGGACAATTAGATCCAGGCGCCCCTTCCGAGGTCTCAACAACCTAGCTCCACCGGACACCCTCCCTTCCCAGCATACCCTCCTCTCTGCATGCTGGCCCCAGCTTGGTCCAGTGTCCCAAGACTTCACCCTCATACCTGCCTGCCATGCCCTCACTTGTACTCTTTGCAAAATTCTACCTCTTTTTAAAATGTAAACCTCAAACCTCGCTGTTTCAAGTGGGCAGCTGGGATGCAGTGAGAAAGCACTGGGCATGGTGTCACAGGTCCCAGCTTTCCAGCTTTGAGACCACTTCCCAGCCATGTGACCTTAGGCAGGGAACTGATACTTTCTGAACTGCAGTGTTAATAGATAATAATCATACTTTACAGGGTTTTTGTGCTTTCAACCAGTTTGTTAACCCGAATTTGATGAGGGACAAACAGGAAATGGTTTTATTTTCTCCAGCTCCTACCCTCCACCATGTTATATCGCCTCTCCATTCCTGGCTGTTAAACAACAGGTTCAAATTAACTTACAAGGACAAGTCTCACTTTCAAATATTAAAAAATCCCATCCAATTCAAATATACTTCCCTGGTGGCACAGTGGTAAAGAATCTGCCTGCAATGCAGAAGACACAGGTTCGACCCCTGGGTCAGAAAGATCCCCTGGAAAAGGAAATGGCAACCCACTCCAGTATTCTTGCCTGGGAAATCCCATGGACAGAGGAAGCTGGCGGGCTACAGTCTAAGGAGTTGCCGAGTTGGAGACAACTGAGTGACTAAACAACAACAATCCAAATACAGATCTAAAAGCTTCTCCCCCACCCACCTCTTCCCACCAACTCAGCTTGACTCATGGCTCAGGAACCTTTTCACTCCCTATTTCTCTTCCCCTCCTCTTTTGCCTGCTTCTAGGTCTTCTAGAGTCAGGACAGGAGGAAAGAGAAACAGAAGGAAAGTGGCAAAGTCTTTCACTTACCTGGCTCTCTCTTAAGACATTTGTGCCCTCTGTCACAACAGAAGACTAAAGCCTGGCTCTTGTGTGGGGTGCCAATGTGTGGATTCTTTGAAGATTCCTCAAGGACCCCTGAAATTCACAGGCCTCTATGGCAGGGGATACATTACCTGCCACTGGCTTCAGCATCACATACCCCTTCATTTTTTATGTGGATATCTCTCCTTGACAAGAAGGCCTTTTCATTTCAAGGGTTCCATTAGGATGGAAGGAGCCCACTTTTCTTCCCCAGTATCTAGCTGGCCCTGAAAAACCTTGTGTTTCTCTGCCCTACCTGTACCCAGCACACACACTGCCACCTCCATGTTTTCTCTTGTACCCCTGCCCTTGCGGGTGACGGCAACCTGGCCCCCACCTTCAGACTCTCCAAGCAAAATGCAGCTCAGTTAGCAGCCAGCTGGGACAGGAGACCCCGTCTCCTCTTGTTGCAGCACCCCAATCATTCTTGGCTCCCATCTCATGGAGCTTAGGAGGGGGTGGAGCACAGAACTTAGCTCTAGGTCAACAAGTCAATAACTCTTCTTCTGTTATGACACTTTCAGCCTTCTCTCTCTTCCAGCCTTCTCTTTACAAAGACCATGGATGGGTAATGGCTGTGAGGGATGAAAAACCAGTGTGGCAGCCTCTCAGCTAGTCGTGCAGGGATGTGTCTAACAACTCCAGTTTAAAATGTGGGACTAATAAAAAAGAATGAAATACTGCCATTTGCAGCAACATAAATGGACCCAGAGAATATAGCAGTTTTAGTGAAAGAAGTCAGAGAAAGACAAAATACTATATGACATCACTTATATGTGGAATCTAAAAAATGACAGGAATGTATATTCAAAACAGAAACATATTCAAAAATAAACTTGTGGTTAACAAAGGGGAGAGGGCGGGAGGGGGGACAAATTAGGGAGACAGGATTAACAGATACAGACTACTATATATAAAATAGATAAGCATCAAGGATTTACTTTATAGCATATGGAATTATACTCATTATCTTATAATAATATAGATAATTTATATTGGGTTGGCCAAAAAATTCATTCGGGTTTTCTGTAACGTCTTATGGGGAAACTCCAACCAATTTTTTGACCAACCCTACGTACCTTGTATAATGGAGTATAATCCGCAAAAGTACTGAACCACTATGCTGTACACCCGAAACTAAGACAATAATGTAAATCAACTTACACAATTTTTTAAATGTAAATTATCATCCATTGTGCCGAGATTTGCAGGCCTCAGGAGAAGTCCTTTTGAATACCCATCTTATGTGGAACAAAGCAAAGAATGTCAAATTCTCTATACAGACTCTGGCATAATATATACTCTACAATGGTCATCGTGACGTGCCTGTGCTCTAAGAATGGTAGAAATGGTATAAACATATGAAGTATTCTGATGTTGGTGCTCTGTCAACTCGGTGCAGTATTTGTTATCTATGCACTGCAAAATGAGATCTATTATATGCCATCTTTTTCAATTATATATATGCATGGGGCTTCCCAGGTGGCTCAGTGGTAAAAAGCATTCACCAGCCAATGCAGGCATCACAGGAGACATGGGTTCGATCCCTGGGTTGGACAGATCCCCTGGAGGAGGAAATGGCAACCCACTTCAACATTCTTGCCTGGAGAATCCCATGGACAAAGAAGCCTGGTGGGCTACAGTTCACGGGGTTGCAAAGAGCTGGACACAACTTAGCACACACACATGCATATATATGCACTGAATTTTTAATTAGAATGTAAACTTCTTGAAAGGAAATAGTTTTTTCTCTATTCCCCATAACATCAGAAATGGGGCAGGGCATATCATGATGGTTTAATATTGTTGATTCATTTATTCTCTACTTTTTCTTGTTTGATCTTCAATAGTATTCAATTGAGAATTATATTTTCCTTCTGTGCTTTTCTTATTGTTTTGTGGGTACATTTTGCTATAGCAAGGAAGTTATAAACTTGCTAAGTGTAAGTGTCAAAGAATTTGCTTCTTTGCCATCTCCTGCTCAAACTAATTTAAGAGTAAAGGTGAATAGAAAGGAATGGACACAAGTTGCAGGAAAAAGGTGAGTCCTCGTGAGTATATTGGATTGAATATAGAGTTAGGTCATTAGTGATTTTCTGAAGAATAGTTTAAGTCTTGGAGATTCTTACCCAGGATATCAGACTAGTTGAAGATAGGGACTGTAAGCCAAGAGCAGCAAGTCTAGATCAGACTTGAAGGGAAAGAGAGAAAAGAAGAGTGCTTTCTGAAAAAGTTGGGTCAAGGATGGAGAGGGGCTTTGAGCAAGTCTCTAGGTCAAAAGAAGACACTGATGTGGTCTGTCTTGGAGGTGACAAGGGGACCAGCATTGAGAGCTTAAGCATTAGACTGGTATAGAACAGAGATTCTCATCTGGGGGTGATTCTGCCCCTCAGGGCACACTTGACGCTGGCTGGAGGCTTTCTTGACTGTTGTGACGGGGGAACTATTGGCATCTAGTGGGTAGTGTTCAAGCTCACTGCTCAGCATCCTGCAATGCCAAGCACAGCCAACCCACTCTCCCTCAAATGCGAGAGAATTCTCTCACCCTAAGGGTCCATAGCACCAAGGATGAGAAAGTGAAACTCCCTCAGTCCTGTCCGACTCTGCGACCGCATGGACTAGACAGTCCATGGAATTCTCCAGGCCAGCCTTTCCCTTCTTCAGGGGATCTTCCCAACCCAGGGATAGAACCCAGGTCTCCCTCATTGCAGGTGGATTCTTGACCAACTGAGCCACCAGGGAAACCCAAGAATACTGGAGTGGGTAGCCTATCCCTTCTCCAGCGGATGTTCCTGACCCAGGAATCGAACTGGGGTCTCCTGCATTGCAGGCGGATTCTTTACCAACTGAGCTATGAGGGAAGCTCCTCAAGGATGAGAAACCTGAGCCTAGAAAGAGGCCAAATATTAGTATGAAACAGACACCCATTAAAACCAACACAGGTCAAAACTCGGGGGTTATTGATGGGATTCAAGGAAATTTCCCAGAACCTGAGTTTGGAGGTACAGCCTCATAGGAACTGGAAAGTTATTTGGAAGACATTCCCTGCCTCTTGCTTACTTTAGGGTCTCAGTTCTCTGCTCACCGCCTGACCCCCTCCTTCCACTTTCTGCTTCGCCAGCATGCAGTTTGTGGTTTAAGTCTGTATAGAGATATGAGTTGAAATCTTTGTGCCTTTTAATTTTTCAAAGGGAGACCCAGGATGGCCAGTCCTGGCCATTGAAAGGTGTAGCTTTGAGTCAGACTACAATCAGCTATGGCCAGAGGGCAAGATCCTATCCACCATCTACTCAGCAGAACCATGGCAGGCAATGCAAGAAGAGGAAAAATAAAAACAAAATTCAGGCAGAGGGAAGAAAAATGGAAGGAGTTCAAAGCATGTGACCTGAAATCTTGATAAACAGATGGCCAGCTCACCTGCCATGAGTGGGCACTCTGAGAAGAGCTTGCAAAAATGCTTCCCTTTGCTTGGGGGCAGGTGTCAGTTATCAATTTGGTGGTGGTGATTTAATCACTAAATCTTGTCCAACTTTTGCAAACCCATGTTCTGTAGCCTGCCAGGCTCCTCTGTCCATGGAATTTTCCAGGCAAGAATACTGGAGTAGGTTGTCATTTCCTTCTCAGGAAGATCTTCTCAACCCAGGGATTGAACCTGGGTCTCCTGCACTGCAGGTGGATTTTTTTACCAACTGAGCCAACAGGGAAGCCCATTATCAATTTATTGCCTCTCAATTACAAATACACTCTTTGTTACCTGCTTTCTGATAATACAGATGGATCCTTTGCCCAAAGGACAGTGTTAAGCTTTATCAGCATGGTACACTGGGGAGACTTGGAGGAAGAGGCTTTCCTTTCTTGTTCGTGTGTGTGTGTGTGTGTGTTTATACTATAGCCATAATACAAAGCTGTAGAGGCTGTGAAGTGTTGAACATTACTGGTGCTCCACCTTAGCTAAGTGCCCAGAAATGTAGTCCCTTGCAAACTTGCAGCCCTGGCCTGGTGACCACCTCACTGTGGCCCTCCTGACATAACTCAGCTTGTAATTTACACAGACACCCACCCACCCACATACATTGTGTTAGACATAAGTAAATGACATCCATGGGATATGAGTGTGTTAGCAATGATCATCTCTACTTGGGATTATGGGTAATTCTTATTATTACATCTATGTCAGGAATTGAGGCCACAGAAGAGAGTTATGAATTCTCAAATTTTCAGAGATAATCTGCCTTCTCCTGTCTTTTAGAAAGAGAAAATCCCCCAAGTAAAACTTGTATATGTCAGTAGGTTAATTTCCCTCAGCACCGAAATGCTAAGTTGAGCTCTTATGTAGTTTTGGACTCCATGAAATACACAGAAGTGGAGCAGTCACTTCATGTTTGCTATTTACCTGCTATTTACCTTGCAATGACCACCCACCTGGGAGGATATTGTACATAGAAAAATATAACTTTTATTTCTTTCTCAAAACTTGGGAGGTAGGAGGAGAAATTAAAAGAAATGTGGAATGCAAGCAAATAGGAGTAATTATATGTGCAAACTCATTCTTTGAGGGTATTTCATTTTTGCCCTTGCAAATTATGTTCTGGAACCACACAGGATGATTGGCATATACCCTGGATCTATACCTTAATTGACTCATTGATTTTGGTGTTCCTCGAAGGAAAGACCCAGGAGAGAGAGGGAAGTGGTATATTGGGAATGAGGGTTGCCTTTGTAACAGCAATTCTCCTAAAATTCTTGTTAAGCCCAAACTCTCTGCCCTCTTTTCTGTGGGTTAGAAATGTTTGTCTTTAATGCCAAAATAAATTTATTCTTTGGCATTTAAGAGAAATACCCAAATAACTTAATCTCAATGTGTTAAATCAATTTCAATTTCTGGGAAGTGAAGGAGTATGTACGTGTGTGTATGTGTGTGTATAAACCCCTTTCCAAGTCTCTTGGATTGTATTGACACCATTGTTATTTCTTGAGAATAGATTTTTCCTAAGTTGCCCACTCATATTTTGAAACTTGCCAGGATTTGAAATAATTTGGTGCTAAAATTATCCTTGGAGAAAAAGTTCTACACACCAAACGTTCACCCCAAAAAAGGACTCTAAAATGCAAATGTTTGGTTGTTTCTGCCAGGAATCAAGGTTAGAGAAGAAGAGACTGCATCTTTGCCCAAGTTAGGGAAGCGAAAAAATCTGCTCTGTTATCTCACAGCACTCCATCACCACCGTGGCTTGGAAGCATGTTTATCACACTGCTGGGGTGCTCACTTACCTCACTTCTGGCATTGTGATTTTTGCAAGGTCAGTCGTGTCTGACTGTTTTGAAACCCCATGGACTGTAGCTCACCAGGCTCAGGATTTTCCAGGCAAGAATACTGGAGTGGGTTGCCATTTCCATCTCCAGGGGATCTTCCTGACCCAGGGATTGAACCCATGTCTCCCGCATTGGCAGGCTGATTCTTTACCACTGAGCCACCTGGGAAGCCCAAGCACTCCCTTTGAGAATCAGCAAAGGGAGAAGTGAATCTATGATGTCCACATCCACTGAAGAGCTGGGTTGCATGGATAGGATGGGCAAATGCAGAGTGAATAAATGAGCCCTATTGTTAGCGAAGCATCTTTTGCTACTTTTTAAGGTAGTTTTTGTCATCTAGAAAATGCACACGTTTAAGGAAAAATATTGATACATCACAGGACTATCTATGTATATAAAACAGTATTGGCACCATGACTCCATGGACAAATATCATTACTCTGATTAGGGTTAGAGAAATTGGTGACTTAATTTTCTTTCATTTTTAACTGGAACATGGCTAAGTTATTTTGGAGAGTGGTAATGGTTTGTCTAAGAAACTTCAGTTACCTGGGCTACAAAGCCTGTTCATCTCACAGCACCACATCGACCACATACATAAATATGACCAAATTTGACAGCCTAGAAGATTTATTTGATTACAAATGTGGACTTCATCATCTAACCTCAATAATTTGTGTTCCCTCTTTCTGGAAAAGTCCCGCTCCAGCACCCTTCTCTACCACCCTCGTTCTTTCTCAACCCCTCACCCCCCCATGCATATTTCCTTTCATTATTCACAAGAGAAACTCTATTCTTTCCAATTCGCTTTACCTGCCCCTCTTACTCCAAGAACCAACTTAAATTAAGTGCCCTTCTTCTGTGCTCCTTTAAAACCTTCCACCTGCATTACAGCACCTTTCAAACTGGTTTTCTTATCAGCCTCACCCTATCTGGCTGAAGAGGCTTCTGGAGGGCAGGGATTAAGTGCTTTACTCCCAGCATTTCATTTGGCACAGGGCAGATTCTCAGTCAACCGTGGGTGAGAGATGGTAAGATGAACTTCCTCACAGGGTTGGCCAGGGATTCAATGAGATGAGGCTTATGAGATTGAGTGTCAAATGGTAAGGCGCTTTCTGGATGTTAGGTAGTTCTGGCAAAATGGAAAAACGTAATTTATTGCACTGTGCTCAGGTTTAAGTAGAAGTTTGGGGCAGCATATGTTTGTTACAATGAATGAAGGGTGTTGGAAAGGACTGAATCTTTACTGGTCACTTTCTGTTGGCCAAGTAAACTTTTCATGTATTCTAATTAATTCCTCCAGCAATCCTGGAGGTAGATGTTAATACCTCCATTTTACAGATGAGGAAACTGAAGCTCAGAAAGACCAAGATATTTGCAATATCACACAGCTAGTACGTGGTAGAGCCAAGATTTTTTCCCAATGTGTCTGCCTTCAGAACCCAAGTTTGCCCCCTACAGGATGCTGCTTTTGCAGAGGAAAGAATCTTGGGTCATAGATTACAATCACACCTCCATCCCTCCACACTTCCACAGACCTGGGGAGGGGGTGTGGAATGGGCATCAGGAGAATTGCCTAAGGCACGCATCTCAGTGGTGGCAGAGCTGGGGATGGTCTAGGACTCTGCACAATTATTGACTAGAAGTCCAGAAGCCAGAAAGGTGCTACATCTTCTGCGCAGCAAAAGGAAAAAGATATTCCCACAATGTCAGTCAGT
This sequence comes from Bubalus kerabau, assembly GCF_029407905.1. Classification (NCBI taxonomy): domain Eukaryota; kingdom Metazoa; phylum Chordata; class Mammalia; order Artiodactyla; family Bovidae; genus Bubalus; species Bubalus kerabau. The sequence continues at coordinate 15,702,826 of NC_073645.1, forward strand.
AAATACACTGGAATTGGAATCTGACAGTTAATTGTATTTTTCAAACTCTTGATTTTTTTCTTCCAGCAAATTAAGGAACATAGGAATTTTTAAAGGAATGGTAAAAGAAAGTCAGTATTATATATCCAGGAAGGGAAGAAGGGAACTAGAGTGTATGTCAAAACAGTGATCTGTATTATCATTGTGTATTTTCTAATTTATATTATAAATTTATATACTATAAAACTGTATTTTGTATCATATGTAATTTATTGTTAGAATCATGCTAGAGCAAAATCTTGACTCTAATATAAATATCTATTTGATTAGTTTGTCCCAATCTTTCTAATATACAACCTGCAGTAAGTTTGTGAAGTGTTTTGCAGGGATTCAGGGTTATAACAACAGGATGAAGCAAGTTTGAATCTCACGTGAAAGGCACCTGACTGTCACCTGAACACATTATGCATTTTAATAGTTAATAAAGGACTAACCCACTCCAGTACTCTTGCCTGGAAAATCCCATGGATGGAGGAGCCTGGTAGGCTGCAGTCCATGGGGTCGCTAAGAGTCAGACACGACTGAGCGATTTCACTTTCAATTTTCACTTTCATGCATTGGAGAAGGAAATGGCAACCCACTCCAGTGTTCTTGCCTGGAGAATCCCAGGGACAGGGGAGCCTGGTGGGCTGCCGTCTCTGGGGTCGCACAGAGTCGGACACGACTGAAGCGACTTAGCAGCAGCAGCAACCTCCTTTACTCAGGCTGCTCCGTCAGTCATGAAGCAACAAACACACACACACACACACCTGGGAAACTCCTGTGAATTTTTTAAGGTGTTGCTTAACTGTTAATTTGTTTGAAAAGCCCTTCCGGACGTACTTAAGGGGAATTAGCTCATTTCTCGTCTGCGTACTCACAGATCTTTGTACGTACTTCTCTGGTAGTTCCTTTTTACACTGTGCTATGGTTAAATACCTCTACTGTCAGGCCAAGAAATAAGCAAGAGTATAAACTGTGTCTTAAATGTCTCAGTCTTCTCAGAACCTACCTCAATGCTAAGTATACAACAGATGCTCAATAAACATTGAATACGACTAAACAGAAATGTTTATCGCACGTACACCCTCATGATCCCACTAGAGGGCAATGTAACCAAGAGAACCGTGCACCACCCATGCAGTGCCGAGATGGATAAGAAAAGCAGCTTTTTAAAAAATGTGTATTATTTCCCAGATGTTCGTCGTATTTTTTGCCATGCCTTTTAGTCAATCCTGTATTTAGGTTTGAGGAAACATTCCACAAATTTAGAAAGAACGCTGGAAACAGAGTCTAAGTGCCAGAGTGCAGAGACTGGGGATTATAGCTCTCTGACCCGGAGGAGAAGAAACTACCAATTACAGGTGTGACTGGAGATGTTCTTCCTTCCTCTCAGATATAAAGCAGTTATTTAATATTCGAGCTGGATCTCTCACGTTTTAAAATGCTTGATCCTCCACATTAACCTCAGTGTCACGTTCAGCATCATTGCATTCAAGAGAAAACGGAGGGGCAAAGAGCACACACATACGGGTCAAGCGCTGCGAAAATACAAACGGAGGGCGACCTTCAGTCTAGCAAATACTTCCTGCCTGGTTATTTCTGAGGGACAGCAGCTCTACAGCTGGTTTTGCTTCTGTTTAGATATCAAACCATAGATGGGGCAAGAATTCAAGGGGCAAGTTTCTCGTGAAACACGTCTTCTGTAGAACGTGAATAAACTTCAGAGCAAGTCCACTCAGTGATCACTGCTATAATGCCAGATGATGCTTCCTCCAGGAAACACTGCTGCCCCTTCCAGCTTCAGGTAAGCTCACCACCTATTTCCTTCCGTGGCTCTCTGTGCTCCCCTGATAACTCCCCTCACATCTCCCTCGTGCTGTATTTATGTGAGTACAAGCCTTTGCTCCCCTCCCACACCAGAATTCCTCCAGGATCACAGTAGGTTTGTTCATCCTCATAAGCCAAAGAGTACCTATTAATATTGTACATATAGTTGGTGTTCAGTAAAGTTTAATTAAACTGAATGGAATTGAGTTTGTGTTCCAATAACTGTGAATCTGAAGCCTGTTTTTTCAGCCTGTTCCCACTTTCTCTTCACACAGCTGATTTAGCAGTAGCACTTATCAGTTTTAAATTTGGAAAGATTTTTGGTTGATTAAAAAACTTCTTAGCATAAACATTTAGAGCCAATACCACAATTTAGCTAACAGTTACAGACTTATTTAATCCAATTAATTACCCTCATCTATATGTTTAGAGGTGGGGTGTGGACAAACATGTTTTCTTGGAAACAGATTAATAACTAATGTCCTTTTTATTGCTTTCCCCTGTCCATGAAGCCTATGATTTGAATGATCTGTCAAACTTCATTTACATACAAGTTTATCATTATTATCTCTCTAATGAGTTCAAAACACAAGTAACTGGCAACAGGTGAATAACTGATGTTATAATACCAACTTGATATAATCCTGGCCCAAGTCTTTGTTTTTTTGAAAAACACTTATTAAGTGCCCATTGGGTATCAGCTTCTATTCTTGGGGATAACAGTGAAAAAGAGAGAAAACACCTCTGCCCAAGTGGTACTTATATTCTAGTGGGGCTAGAAACAGAGAAAGTTGATGGTTATCAAGATCAAGTAAATCTGTACAGCAGTATTTGATAATAAATGTATGATGATGTAGACTTTTAAAAATTTAAAATAGCTTGTGGTTTCACACTGCTTCCTGTATCTAGAGACCTTCTTGGCCCAGGGAACTGGTGCACCAGATACACTGAATTTCCTTCTACCTTAAGTAGTCTGGTCACATTTTTCCTGACTCTATCAGTTTTCTATCGCAATGTAAAAAATTATCACAAACTTAGAGGTGTAAGACAACACCCACTTACAAACTCACAGTTGTGTAGGGCAGAGGTCCAGGCTGGCTTGGCTGCATTCCCTGGTTGGCTGGGCTGTCTTCTTAGGGCCTGGCAAGGCTGAGGTCAGGTGTCAGCCTTGTGTGGAGGCTCTGAGGAGTTCCCACTTTTAAACTAATTCAAGCTATTGGCAGAATTCAGTTCTTCGAAGTTGTAGGCCTGAGGTCACTGTTTCCTGGCTGGCAGTCACTGTGACCTCTCTCATAGCTCCTTAAGGACGCTTACATTCCTTCTCATGGTCTCTTCTACAGTCACGGCCAGCAATGGCGCGCCGCATCCTGCTCACGCTTTGAATCTCTACAACTTCTCCTGCTGCTCAGAGAAAGCCCTCGGCTTTTCGGGGCCTGTGTGATTAGATGAGGTCCACCTGGAGAACCACTGTCTTAAGGTCAGCTGTGCTACATTAACACAATCATGGGGGAGAGCTCGCCTCATATTCACAGGGGCTGGGATTAGGGTGGGACATTTAGGGGGAGCATTTCAGAAAGCCTACCTACTCTACTGACCAGTGGGAATTTCTGCTTCAAGTAATCAGTCTTTCAGAGACCTTTGTTGCCAGACAGAAAGATTTCAGACCTGTGCCACAGATAAGGTTTTTAGAATCATATAGGATTGTTTTATTTAATCAAAGGAAAGTCTTTTAGAAGTGCATGTTGAAATTTTATAGAAGCCCTTTTAAGATTTCTTTGGTCCCTTTTTCTTCATGTCCTTTCCTTAGAAAATATCTATTTAGGAAACTGACAGGTAATCACAGATTCAATGAGTACCTTCAAGTAAAAGATATATTGATGAGTTGTCATTTATAGAAATCTTTCTATGCCTAGTCCTCCAAAGTATATTAATAAATAATACAATTTTCTTTTGTCTATTTTGGATCTACCATTCATTAAATTTTAGTATCTCAGTATTTCATCAACAGAATAGAAATATGGTGAGCTTGTGTTGTAATAGGGAAAAAACTTTGTATTCTAATAGAAATTAATCACTAAAGGGATGTTGCCTTTAAGCTTAAATTATACATAATGGCCTGTCTCTGGGAACCCTGCTTCCCAGGTAATGAACATTAAGTTAAAATATTCTGGTTTAGCTCACAAGAAAGCTCCTGACCAGGCTCACCTGTGAATGACTGCTGCTGCTGCTGCTAAGTCACTTCAGTTGTGTCCGACTCTGTGCGACCCCACAGACAGCAGCCCACCAGGCTCCCCCGTCCCTGGGATTCTCCAGGCAAGAACACTGGAGTGGGTTGCCATTTCCTTCTCCAATGCATGATAGTGAAAAGTGAAAGTGAAGTCGCTCGGTCGTGTCCGACTCTAGCGACCCCATGGACTGCAGTCCACCAGGCTCCTCCATCCATGGGATTTTCTAGGCAAAAGTACTGGAGTGGGGTGCCATTGCCTTCTCCGGTGAATGACTGCAGGGAGGAAAAAATGAATACTTCCCCGCCTGAAGCTGATGGGACCCAGAAAATGCTTGAGTTTGCACTCTCCTCTTTTAGTAATAAAGGAACCTGAATTCTAACTCAGGCAAGATGGTTCTTTGGGACACGAGTCCACTGTCTTCTCGGTCTGCTGGCTTTCCAAATAAAGTCACTGTTCCTTGACCCAGCATCTCATCTCTTAATTTACTGGCCTGTCATTTAATGAGCAGTATGAACTTGGACTCAGTAACTATATCTGAAAGGGCAAGATGATGATAAGAGTTCATATAAATTTTATGCAGCATTTTTTACTTCAATGGCGTTGAAGTGTAAAGGAACTTTTAGCTTGGTTTAAATGTTCTGATCTGTTGACTATTTATGGTGACAGTTCAATTTTCACTAAGTAATATGATCACTTAAAACTCTCTTTGTCCACTTCAGCACATGAGAGGAATAACAATGGTTGTTGTGCTTGCGGTGAAATCACTCCTTACACTAGCAGAGCAGGAAAATGTATGATTTTAAGTTTCAGAAACATTTATCCTTGGCAGATGCATATGGACAAATGAGTCAAACCTTCAAACTACAACTCGTTAAATGTAATTTAGTTAAACATTTTTGTATTAACCTACATATTGTGGCTCAGCTGGTAAAGAATCCACCTGCAATGCAGGAGACTTGGGTTCGATCCCTGGTTTAGGAAGATCCCCTGGAGAAGGGAAAGGCTACCCACTCCAGTATTGTGGTCTGGAGAATTCCATGGACTATATAGTCCATGGGGTTGCAAAGAGACACAGCTGAGCAACTTTCATTACATTACATATTTTCCTTAGGGATTTTTAAAACTAAGCTAATGATGCAAACACTTCTACTCTGAAAATGATACCTATCCAAATGTATTAGACTAGGTCCATCACCACCTACTTTAAAATCACTTGGAGTAACTTGTTTAAAATGAGGATTCCTGTGGCCATCTCACAGTTGCAATAGCTAGGACTTATATCACTGCAAGTAATGACAACAACTTAACAAAAAACAAACAAAAACACCACATACACAGCTGTTTCTTAAGAGAAACAAAAGTTAATGAGCCAAAGGAATTAAGTGGCTCATCAATGTCATTAAACATTTGGTCCCATTTTCTCCTTCCTCTCTGCACTCCATGGTGTCAGCTTCATTCTGCAGAGTGGTATCCCTAACTCCCTGGGAACTTGCTTCCTATACCACACCTTGGAAGGGAGGAGGTTGTTCCTGCAAGTTGTCTATGTAAGGCCATGCTGCTGCTAAGTCACTTCAGTCGTGTCCAACTCTGTGCAACCCCATAAACGGCAGCCCACCAGGCTCCCCCGTCCCTGGGATTCTCCAGGCAAGAACACTGGAGTGGGTAGCCATTTCCTTCTCCAGTGCATGAAAGTGAAAAGTGAAAGTGAAGTCGCTCAGTTGTGTCCAACTCTTAGTGACTCCATGGACTGCAGCCTTCCAGGCTCCTCTGTCCATGGGATTTTCCAAGCAAGAGTACTGGAGTGGGATGCCATTGCCTTCTCCAACGTAAGGACATGTCCTCCCCTAAAAGTTTAGGTCATGGGCCCCTTCCCAAGCCAAATACCGTGATGCAGAAGTGGAACTGTGCTGATGAACTCTGAGCAATGTGTCCACCCACATGACCAGACATCGAGACATGGTCTCCTCAAGCACACTGGGTGGGGATGGGAAGTGTGCATGTACCGAAAGATGGGAAAATAGATATTGGGAAGACTCCATAACACCTACTCTACTTCCAAGATTGAACAGGCACACAGGTGGTACATTTACAAAAATTCTAGACATTTTAGAGTACATTTACAAAAATTCAGAATTTTTTACAAAAGTTGACTACATGTTGACTGCTTGCGTGAAGGCCTACCTTTCCCCTGTTCCCACCTGAGGATTTTGCAATTTGACAGTCTTAATCTCTGGGTGAAGTCTGAAAGTCTACATTTTAAAAACTTACCAAGAGAGTTGGCTACATACAAAAGTTTGAGGAACATGGCACTACACTGTAAACCTCTGGGGATAGTTTCATACTTTTGTATCCTGAGCACCCAAGTCCAATATGTTGCCTGCTGAATAGTTAGTGATCAGTAACACTGGCTAATTGATGACTGAATTATCAATTTTATCAACCAGATAAAGGTAGTCAAGTAACTGAGCAGGACCTGATGAGGCCTCCCCAGAATAAGCCCCTGCCAAGTCCTTGGGCTACCTTTGTTTGCAGAAAAATTTTAGTCAAAGAATAAATTGAGTCAGAGAAGTGAGAAGATGCAGAAAGAAAGGAAAACAATCAAGCAAGACAAAATAATAATACTTTAGCCATTAAACAAAGTCAAGGACCTTTAGTTAACCACAGATAATACTCTGAGCCATATCCTTTGAGCTGTTTTGCAGATACTGAAACCCCCACCAGGTGGAGGAAGTTCACTGTAAGCTACCCATAAGCACATAGACCCCAGACCAGTTGAAACCAGAAGGTTGATGATGTTGACTCCCAATTACATCACCATCAACCAATCAGAAGAATGACAACAAGCTGATCACACACACCCAAAACCCCTCTCCCTCACCCTGTCTTTATGAACCTTTCCCTGAAAGCTTTCAGGGAGTATGGGCCTTTTACTAGCTGCCTGGATTCCTTGCTTGGTGCACTCACTGCAAGAAAGCTATTCTTTTCTACTTCACCCAAAATTCTCTGAGATTTGATCCAGCACTAGTATATAGAGGCCGAGTTCCAGCAACAGTCAGGAAGGCCTTCTAAAATTAAACCTTTCCATGGCACAGTTTCTACAGTGGGAGATAGCTGAGGGCATTGACATTCATCCTGCCTTTTCTGGGCTTATAGCCCAGTGTCCCATCTGCAGTGACAGACAAGAGAATACAACCTAATAGAACCATCACAAAGCATCCAAAATCATCCTTAAAAATGGGTTTCCAAAAGAGGTTTGTAATCAGCATAAACATAAAAGCATATGAGAATTAGCGTAGTCAAGGAACTTCTTTCATCTTGAATTTTTTACCAACGTGTTGCGCTTTTTTTCCCAAGTAGATGCTTTAGCACCATTTAGCATTCTGTTGCAAAGCAAAGCTCTTGCATGGTGAAAAGAAGGGTCAGATTTAAGAAACAATGGTTCATGATCATCAGAATGAATTAGTACAGACCCTCAAGCCAGGAGCTCCTTGACATTCTGGAAGGTGTCCTCATGCTAGCAATCCCATCACAGGGTCCCACTATCCTGTTGCCAATAAAGTGACTCGACTTCAGCTTCCTGTGAAGAAAACATGACAGAAATAGGGTCATTCCCAGGAAGGCTTAATGCCTCGCCTTTGATTTGGAGGAAATTTACCATGTGAATGCATCCCCCAAACACTAACACCTTCACCAAACTGACGGTGGCTTAGCATTCATGTCAGCATTAGTGGCTCGGTTGTGTCTGACTCTTTGTGACCCCATGGACTGTAGCCCACTAGGTTCCTCTGTCCATGGAATTTCCTAGGCAAGAATACTGGAATGAGTTGCCATTTCCTTCTCCAGGGGATCTTCCCAAACCAGGGATCAAACCTGGGTCTCTCGCATCGCAGGCAGATTCTTTACCACCTGAGCCACTGGAATCCCAATTACATATTTGCCTGCCCTTCAGAAATAAACTGTAATACCTGGTGTATTTAAATAATGTAAGATTTACTCAAATCTTTCGAGAATATCCTTTGTTTCTCTCCTGATCAAAACATGACTGAAACATAATAACATTTGCAGGGCCTCAAAAAGCAGGGTCTCCGTGAAACATTAAACATTTGTCCATTAAAAATTATCTGTTGAACCTGTGGGCCAGCAGTCTTCAAAAGGCTGGGAATCCTCTGTATCTGTCCTCAAAAACAACTAGAGGCAAGAGAAATTGTTAGCCAAAGATGCTGAACCTGGATTGCCATCTTAATAAAGGATGATTAGTTCAGTATCTGTAGTAGGAAATGGCCCGTTAAGATGTCAAGCAAGAGGGAGGTGGTAGGTAAGCCCTCAGTAGCCATCCTTTATCATGGCTAAACCTATGCATTTACAAAATCCGTGTGTGTGTGTGTGTGTGTGTGTGTGTGTGTGAGTCGCTGAATCATGTCTGACTCCTTTGTGACCCCATGGACTGTAGCCTGCCAGGCTCCTCTGTCCATAAGTGGTACACAGTAACAGGACATCAAAGGGAATAAAATGCACATCTGTCCCTGCCAGAAATATTTTTTGAACAACTATTCTTTGTGCTTTGTGGGGAATAAAGAGATGAATCTGCACTGTTTACTGGGTGACTCCTTCATTTCCCCAGGTATAAAATGGGGACAAGTTGCTATTCTGTGGCAATATTAAAAGTGGGTTCCTAAGAAGAATATATGAACCAGTCCTTGGAAAGTGTTTAGCAGATTCTTTGGTACCCAGTGAGAGCTCATTAATTGGATTTGTTAAAATGCTTCATAATTCAAAAGGCACTTTTGTACGTTTCCTCATTTTGCTTCACAACACCCATGCAAGGACCAGGAAACAAACTAAAGGACAGAGAGACTTTGCCATGACTGCAAAATAGTTAAAAATAGGAAAAACCAGAACTAAGAGCCAACTTTCACAAGTCTTAACTTTTCCCAGTATTTTGAGTTGAAATATAGAGGCATCTTTTCTAATTCCAAACAATAAAGTTGGTGCTTTTGTAAAGGTTACTACAATTTCCAAAAATCTTAGAATTAAGACAAGAGATTTTACTTGATTAGGATTGTGTCTTCATAACTGAAACAACATGTTTAACCAGTAGGGATTCAACCAATTAACTAGTTTGAGGATCAACTAAGAAAAAATTTGTGGATTCATATGTGTGCAAGCTGAATATACAAGAAATGTGTTTAACCAAAATGAGAGAAAAACCACATATAGATAATTCAAGCTGGTGTATAAGCTCCCCAATTTCAGAAACATTCCAAATTCCTTCTGTCTGTCCACTACACTCCCCAGAGTCCTTTAACATTCATCCTCATGATTGCAGACTCATGGTCATAAGATTATAGCAACACATCCACACATCGAACCCTCATTTCAAGCAGGACAAAGGTAGCAAAAACTTCCCCTAAACCATCCAGCTTACACCTCATTGGTCAGAATTATGTCAGATGCCCACCTTTAACTGCAAGGAGTCCAAAAATGAAACCCCTCTTAACTATGCAGATTCCCAACCACGTTAAAACCAGGTTCTGCTAGCAAGATAAAAGGAAAGAATGAATAGCAGTGTCTGCCATTCTGACTTGTTTTCATGCCTTCAACAACCAAAGGACATACAGAGCTTCTGTTAACTTAGACCCATGAAAATTTGAAATAGGTAAATCACGTGTGGAATGCTTTTACTGTGTTGTTTATTGTTTTATTGGGATTTGTTGTCTCCTGTGAGTGGAAAACAAATATAAAATTGGGATTAAGATTTAAAAGAGGTATAAATACGGGTACCTAGTTATCATTATTTCTTTGGAAACATCTAAGGAGGGCATCCAAAACCAATTTGAAAACATACATGGATTTCAACTTTTACTGCCATTAACATTTTCTTCTCCACAGCAACAGACTAGGGTCATTTCCACACAGCACTGGGCTAAAACAAGATGCAGTCAAATGTAGTTTGTCTCATTTACTTCTGTGAAAATGCAAATTTCTGTGAAAATAGTAAAGAAAAGAACCCAACCCACCACCTCCAAAAAAAACTGTTTAGTCTTTTAGGTTTAGTCTTTCAGAGCTCATTTAAACCTGTCCTCATTATTTTGGAAATGTTTGCTTGCATATATTCTGAAGAAGGAAATGAATGGTGGTGGTGGTTTAGTCATTAATTCATGCCTGAGGCTTGGAACCCCATGGACTGTAGCCTGCCAGGCTCCTCTGTCCATGGGATTTCCCAGGCAAAAATACTGGCGTGGGTTGCCATTTCCTCCTTCAAGAGATCTTCCTAACCCAGGGATCGAACCCAGGTCTTAGGCATTGCAGATTCTTCACCCCTGAGCCACCAGGGAAACCCTAAGATATAATAAAGTTAATTAATAAAGGTGCCATGAATTTGGGAGCTGGCTATTCTTTTAAAGTTCATACGTGACTCTAGAGCTGTGCTGTCCATATGGTGGCCATTAGTCCCATTTGGTTACTCTAATATAGTTAACTAAATGACCACAATTTAAAATTCAGTTCCTCAGTCACAATAATCCCATTTCAAGTACTCAGTAGCCACATGTGGCCAATGGCTACATACAGAACAGTACAGATAGAGAACATTTCCACCACAGCAGGAAGTTCTACTGGACTGTGCTAGAAAATCTAGACTTTTAAGAAGCAAAACCAGACAAAATCATCTAAATGAGTTCAGCTCAATAAAGACGATGTGAATGGAATTTTCAGTTCAGTTCAGTTCAGTCGTTCAGTCATGTCTGACTCTTTACAACCCCATGAACTGCAGCACGCCAGGCCTCCCTGTCCATCACCAACTCCCTGAGTCCACCCAAACCCATGTCCATTGAGTCGATGATGCCATCCAACCATCTCATCCTCTGTTGTTCCCTTCTCCTCCTGCCCTCAATCTTTCCCAGCATCAGGGTCTTTTCCAAGAATGGAATTTTACTCAACCATAGAAAAGAATGAAATAAACCTGGAGAAGGAAATGGCAACCCACTCCAGTATTCTTGCCTGGAAAAGTCCATGGACAGAGTAGCATGGCAGACAGTAGTCCATGGGGTTACATGACTGAGCACATGTGCATGAGGGCAGAGGGAGATGGGCTGGTAGCAATAAACTGGTAGAACTAAAAAAAAAAAATGAAATAAGGCCATCTGCAGCAACAGTGATCAACCTAGAGATTATCATATTAAGTGAAGTAAGTCAGAAAGACAAATATATGATATCACTTATATGTGGAATATTAAACATTATTCAAATGAACTTATTTACTAAACAAAAATAGACCCATAGACATAAGAAACAAACTTTGTTGTTGTTCAGTTGCTCAGTCATGTCCAACTCTTTGTGACCCCATGGACTGCAGCACACCAGGCCCCCGGGTCCATCACCAACTCCTGGAGCTTGCTCAAACTCGTGTCCATCAAGTAGGTGATGCCATCCAACCATCTCATCCTCTGTTGTCCTCTTCTCCTCCTGCCTTCAATCTTTCCCAGCATCAGGGTCTTTTCTAATGAGTCATCTCTTCATATCAGGTGGCCAAAGTATTGCAGCTTCAGCTTCAGCATCAGTCTTTCTAAAGAATATTCAGGACTGATTTCCTTTAGGATTGGCTTGTTTGATCTCCCTGTAGATCAAGGGACTCTCAAGAGACTTCTCCACCACAACTCAAAAGCATCAATTGTTCCTAGCCTTCTTTATCGGAGAAGGCAATGGCACCCCACTCCAGTACTCTGGCCTGGAAAATCCCATGGATGGAGGAGCCTGGTGGGCTGCAGTCCACGGGGTCGCTAGGAGTCAGACACGACTGAGTGACTTCACTTTCACTTCTCACTTTCATGCATTGGAGAAGGAAATGGCAACCCACTCCAGTGTTCTTGCCTGGAGAATCCCAGGGACAGGGGAGCCTGGTGGGCTACCATCTATGGGGTCGCACAGAGTCGGACACAACTGAAGCGACTTAGCAGCAGCAGCAGCCTTCTTTATGGTCCAATTCTCACACCCATACATGACTATTGGAAAAACCATAGCTTTGACTGGACAGACCTTTGTTGGCAAAGTAATGATTCTGCTTTTTAATACGCTCTCTAGGATTGGCTGCAGTCACCATCTGCAGTGATTTGGAAGTCCAAGAAAATAAAGTCTGCCACTGTTTCCATTATTTCCCCATCTATTTGCCATGAAGTGATGGGACTGGATGCCATGATCTTCGTTTTTTGAATGTTGAGTTTTAAACCAGCTTTTTCACTCTCCTACTTTCTTCAATGTAAGTCTGAATTTGGCAATAAGAAGTTCATGATCTGAGCCACACTCAGCTCCTGGTCTTGTTTTTGCTGACTCGATAGAAATTCTCCATCTTCGACTGCAAAGAATATAATCAATCTGATTTCAGTATTGAGCATCTGATGATGTTCATGTGTAGTCTCTTGTGTTGTTGGAAGATGGTGTTTGCTATGAATAGTGCGTTCTCTTAGCAAAACTCTGTTAGCCTTTGCCCTGCTTCATTTTGTACTTCAAGGCCAAACTTCCCTGTTACTCCAGGTATCTCTTGACCTCCTACTTTTGCATTCCAGTCCCCATGATGAAAAGGACATCTTTTTTTGGTGTTAGTTCTAGAAGGTCTTGTAGGTCTTCCTAGAACCATCAACTTCAGCTTCATCGGCATTAGTAATTTGGGCATAGACTTGGATTACCTTGATATTGAATGGTTTGCCTTGGAAATGAACAGAGATCATTCTCTCCTTTTTGAGATTGCACCCAAACACTGCATTTCAGGCCCTTTTGTTGACTACGAGGGCTACTCCATTTCTTTTAAGGGATTCTTGCCCACAGAACTAGATGTAATGGTCATCTAAAATAAATTCACCAAAAGGGAAAGGGGATGGGGAAGGATAAATTAGGAATTTGTGATTAAAAGATACACACTACTATATATAAAATATATAAAAAGTCCTATTGTATAGTACAAAGAACTATATTCACTATTTTGTAATAACTTAAAATAGAAAATAATCTGAAAACTGAATGATTTTGCTGTACACCTGAAATACCGTAAATCAACTGTCAGCTCAGTACAGTCGCTCAGTCGTGTCCGACTCTTTGTGACCCAATGAAACACAGCACGCCAGGCCTCCCTGTCCATCACCAACTCCTGGAGTTCACCCAAACTCATGTGCGTCGAGTCGGTGATGCCATCCAGCCATCTCATCCTCTGTCGTCCCCTTCCCCTCCTGCCCCCAATCCCTCCCAGCATCAGGGTCTTTTCCAATGAATCAACTCTTCTGATGTGGCCAAAGTATTGGAGTTTCAGCTTCAGCATCAGTCCTTTCAATGAACACTCAGGACTGGTCTCTTTAGCATGGACTAGTTGGATCTCCTTGCAGTTCAAGGGACTTTCAAGAGTCTTCTCCAACACCACAGTTCAAAAGCATCAATTCTTCAGCACTCAGCTTTCTTTCTAGTCCAACTCTCACATCCATACATGACCACTGGAAAAACCATAGCCTTGACTAGATGGAACTTTGTTGGCAAAGTAATGTCTCTGCTTTTGAATATGCTATCTAGGTTGGTCATAACTTTCCTTCCAAGGACTAAGCGTCTTTTAATTTCATGGCTGCAGTCACCATCTGCAGTGATTTTGGAGCCCCCCAAAATAAAGTCTGTCACTGTTCCCATTGTTTCTCCATCTGTTTGCCATGAAGTGAAGGGAGCGGATGCCATGATCTTCGTTTTCTGAATGTTGAGCTTTAAGCCAACTTTTTCTCTCACCTCTTTCACTTTCATCAAGAGGCTTTTTAGTTCCTCTTCACTTTCTGCCATAAGGGTGGTGTCATCTGCATATCTGAGGTTATTGATATTTCTCCTGGCAATCTTGATTCCAGCTTGTACTTCCTCCAGCCCAGCGTTTCTCATGATGTACTCTGCATATAAGTTAAATAAGCAGGGTGACAATATACGGCCTTGACATACTCCTTTTCCTATTTAGAATCAGTCTGTTGTTGCATGTCCAGTTCTAACTGTTGCTTCCTGACCTGCATATAGGTTTCTCAAGAGGCAGGTCAGGTGGTCTAGTATTCCCATCTCTTTCAGAATTTTCCACAGTTTATTGTGATCCACACAATGAAAGGCTTTGACATAGTCAATAAAGCAGAAATAGATGTTTTTCTGGAACTCTCTTGCTTTTTCGATGATCCAGCAGATGCTGGCAATTTGATCTCTGGTTCCTCTGCCTTTTCTAAAACCAGTTTGAACATCTGGAAGTTCACAGTTCACATACTGCTGAAGCCTGGCTTGGAGAATTTTGAGCATTACTTTACTAGCATGTGAGTGAGATGTGTGGTAGTTTGAGCATTCTTTGGCATTGCCTTTCTTTGGGATTGGAATGAAAACTGACCTTTTCCAGTCCTGTGGCCACTGCTGAGTTTTCCAAATTTGCTGGCATATAGAGTGCAGCACTTTCACAGCATCATCTTTCAGGATTTGAAATAGCTCAACTGGAATTCCATCACCTCCACTAATTTTGTTCGTAGTGATGCTTTCTAAGGCCCACTTGACTTCACAATCTAGAATGTCCAGCTCTAGGTCAGTGATCACACCATCATGATTATCCAGGTCGTGAAGCTCTTTTTTGCACAGGTCTTCTGTGTATTCTTGCCACCTCTTCTTAATATCTTCTGCTTCTGTTAGGTCCATACCATTTCTGTCCTTTATCGAGCCCATCTTTGCATAAAATGTTCCCTTGGTATCTCTAATTTTCTTGAATAGGTCTCTAGTCTTTCCCATTCTGTTGTTTTCCTCTATTTCTTTGCATTGATCGCTGAGGAAGGCTTTCTTATCTCTCCTTGTTATTCTTTGGAACTCTGCATTCAAATGGGAATCTCTGTCCTTTTCTCCCTTGCTTTTCACTTCTCTCCTTTTCACTGCTATTTGTAAGGCCTCCTCAGACAACCATTTTGATTTGTTGCATTTCTTTTCCATGGAGATGGTCTTGATCCCTGTCTCCTGTACAATGCCACGAACCTCCATGCATAGTTCATCAGACACTCTATCAGATCTAGTCCCTTAAATCTATTTCTCACTTCTACTGTATAATCATAAGGGATTTGATTTAGGTCATACCTGAATGGTCTAGTGATTTTCCCTACTTTCTTCAATTTAAGTCTAAATTTGGCAATAAGGAGTTCATGATCTGAGCCACAGTCAGCTCCCAGTCTTGTTTTTGTTGCCTGTATACAGCTTCTCCATCTTTGGCTACAAAGAATATAATCAATCTGATTTCAGTGTTGACCATCTGGTGATGTCCATGTATAGAGTCTTCTCTTGTGTTGTTGAAGAGGGTGTTTGCTATGACCAGTGCATTCTCTTGGCAAAACTCTATTAACCTTTGCCCTGCTTCATTCCGTATTCTAAGGCTAAATTTGCCTTTTACCCCAGGTGTTTCTTGACTTCCTACTTTTGCATTCCAGTCCCCTATAATGAAAAGGACATCTTTTTTGGGTGTTAGTTCTAAAAGGCCTTGTAGGTCTTCATAGAACTGTTCAACTTCAGCTTCTTCAGTGTTACTGGTTTGGGCATAGGCTTGGATCACCATGATATTGAATGGTTTGCCTTGGAAATGAACAGAGATCATTCTGTCATTTTTGAGATTGCATCCAAGTATTGCATTTCAGACTCTTTTGTTGACTATGATGGCTACTCCATTTCTTCTGAGGGATTCCTGCCGACAGTAGTAGATATAATGGTCATCTGAGTTAAATTCACCCATTCCAGTCCATTTTAGTTCGCTGATTCCTAGAATGTCGACATTCACTTTTGCCATCTCCTGTTTGACCACTTCCAATTTGCCTTGATTCATGGACCTAACCTTCCAGGTTCCTATGCAATATTGCTCTTTACAGCATCGGACCTTGCTTCTATCACCAGTCACATCAACAACCGGGTACTGTTTTTGCTTTGGCTCCATCCCTTCATTCTTTCTGGAGTTATTTCTTCACTGATTTCCGGTAGCATACTGGGCACCTACCAACCTGGGGAGTTCCTCTTTCAGTATCCTATCATTTTTCCTTTTCATACTGTTCATGGGGTTTTCAAGGCAAGAATACTGAAGTGGTTTGCCATTCCCTTCTCCAGTGGACCACATTCTGTCAGACCTCTCCACCATGACCCGCCGTCTTGGGTGGCCCCACGGGCATGGCTTAGTTTCATTGAGTTAGACAAGGCTGTGGTCTGTGTGATTAGACTGGCTAGTTTTCTGTGAGTATGGTTTCAGTGTGTCTGCCCTCTGATGCCCTCTGGCAACCCCTACCATCTTACTTGGGTTTCTCTTACCTTGGACGTGGGGTCCAAATCAACTATACCTCAATTTAAAAAAGAAAAAGAAAAACAAGAGTGTGTCTCCACTTGAAGCATTTTTGTTATTCCCCTTTGGAAACTGTTTTTATAACACCTTACAAGCCACATTAAGAAAAACATCTTATTTTCCTTTATTCTGAGTTTATTGGGTGCCTCAACAGCACATGCCATATAGTGTACTACATGTGGGGATTCAAGGTGCAATTAAACATGACCCTTCTCCTCTCTGGACTGGAACAACAGACTGGTTTCAAATAGGAAAAGGAGTACATCAAGGCTGTATATTATCACTGTACTTATTTAACTTATATGCAGAGTACATCATGAGAAACGCTGGGCTGGATGAAGCACAAGCTGGAATCAAGATTGCTGGGAGAAATATCAATAACCACAGACATGCAGGTGATACCACCCTTATGGCAGAAAGTGAAGAAGAACTAAAAAGCTTATTGATGAAAGTGAAAGAAGAGAGTGAAAAAGTCAGCTTAAAGCTCAACATTCAGAAAACTAAGATCATGGCATCCACTCCCTTCACTTCATGGCAAATAGATGGAGAAACAGTGGGAACAGTGGCAGACTTTATTTTTGGGGGCTCCAAAATCACTGCAGATGGTGATTGCAGCCATGAAATTAAAAGATGCTGACTCCTTGAAAGGAAAGTTATGACCAACATAGACAGCATATTAAAAAACAGAGACATTACTTTGTCAACAAAGGTCCATCTAGTCAAGGCTATGGCTTTTCCAGTAGTCATGTATGGATATGAGAGTTGGACTATAAAGAAAGCTGAGCTCTGAAGAATTGATGCTTTTGAACTGTGGTGTTGGAGAAGACTCTTGAGAGTCCCTTGGACTGCAAGGAGATCCAACCAGTCCATCCTAAGGGAAATCAGTCCTAAGTGTTCATTGGAAGGACTGATGTTGAAGCTGAAACTCCAATACTTTGGCCACCTGATGCAAAGAGCTGACTCATTTGAAAAGACCCTGATGCTGGGAGGGATTGGGGGCAGGAGGAGAAGGGGAAGACAGAGGATGAGATGGTTGGATGGCATCACCAACTCAATGGACACGAGTTTGAGTAAACTCTGGGAGTTGGTGATAGACATGGAGGCCTGGCATGCTGCAGTCCATGGGGTCACAAAGAGCTGGACATGACTGAGCGACTGAACTTAACTGAACTGAAATGAACTTCTCCTCTCTGTCATGACCTATTGGGGGAACAAGTAACTGGGTACATAAATGTAAGTATGTACAACACTCTGGAAGAAGAAAGAAAGAAACAATTGATTCTAGTTAGGACATTAAGGATAAGATTACAGGTGGGGCACTGGTAAAGAATCCGCCTAAAAGTGCAGGAGCCATAGTAAATTTGAGTTCAATCCCTGGGTCAGGAAGATCCCCTGGAGAAGAAAATGGCAACCAATCCATTATTCTTGCCCAGAGTATCTCTTGGACAGAGCAGCCTGGAAGGCTATAGTCCATGGGGTCACAAAGAGTCAGATATAACTGAGCCACCGAGCACACACATAGGACATTAAGAAAGAGTTCATCATAAACAATTCAGGTGAATGTTCTACTACGGGTTTCAGAGTTTTGCTTCAAGAGATCATGAAAGTTTTATTAAAGAAAGGTCTGACAAAAAGTCACATATTTTGAAAACATCATTCTGGTGGCAATAGGAGCAGGTAAAACATTGAGGGCAAGACCTGTTTGAAAACTATGTTAATATTTTGGGTTAGAGATGTTAAAGGATTGACTAGGTCAATGGACAAGAGAATTCAGATAGAAAGAATAGATTCAAGAGAGGTCAGATTCAAAATATAAAGCTTGATCACCATTCACTCTTTCCCTCAGTCTTGGCCCTACTTAACAGTGAGTAATTTTTAAAACTTCATCTTCTGAGGATAGATTTACAACACCACTGTGGGTATTTTGAAGAATGAGGTACACATGTTCAAAACAGTATTTCAGGATGTTCTGTTTTCATAAAAACAAAGAAAGAAACACAATGTGTGTGTGTAGACAGATAGGCAGGGAGACAGACAGGATAATTTATAAAGATACATTCCAAGGTCTTAGCCACTATTGAAGTTGAGAAGGATCCAGAGTTTATTTTCTTCATTTTGCTAAACTGTATTTTATAACTTTTCCTGTAATGATAATGTATTGTTCATTTAATAAACCAAAATTATTCTTTAAAATAATCTTTAAAAGTCACAGTGATTAAATCTAAGGAAGAGTTCTAACAATGTTTTTTTAACAATATCAACATGGCTAAAATAAGTTCATTTCTCCAAGTCTAGTACTTCAGAACAACATGCAGTTGAAATGTGAAAAAGAAGTTTTTAAAAATCTTCACCAATTCATGAAAGTTAAAGTCGCTCAGTTGTGTCTGACTCTTTGCAACCCGAAAGACTATACAGTCCATGGAATTCTCCAGGCCAGAATACTGGAGTGCATAGGCTTTCCCTTCTCCAGGGGATCTTCTCAACCCAGGGATCGAACCCAGATCTCCCACACTGCAGGTGGATTCTTTACCAGCTAAGCCACCAGGGAAGCCCAAGAATACTGGAGTGGGTAGCCTATCCCTTCTCCAGAGGATCTTCCCAACCCAGGAATCAAACTGGGGTCTCCTTTATTGCACATGGAGTCTTTACCAACTGAGCTATCATGGAAGCCCTCACTAATTCATAACTTTATCTTACATAATTAAGGCGTTAGTTAGTTATAAACCACTTTTAACCAAACTGTCATAGCATAACCATAACTGACTAGCAAGGAGAGATAAGAAAGCCTTCCTCAGTGATCAATGCAAAGAATTAGAAGAAAACAATAGAATGGGAAAGACGAGAGATCTCTACAAGAAAATTAGAGATACCAAGGAAACATTTCATGCAAAGATGGGCACAATAAAGGACAGAAATGGTATGGACCTAACAGAAGTATAAGATATTAAGAAGCAATGCAAGAATACATAGAAGAACTATATAAAAAAGATCTTCATGACCCAGATGATCACGATGCTGTGATCACTCACCTAGAGCCAGACATACTGGAGTCAGAAGTCAAGTGGGCCTTAGGAAGCATCACTACAAAGCTAGTGAAGGTGATGGAATTCCAGCTGAGCTATTTCAAATCCTAAAAGATGATGCTGTGAAAGTGCTGCACTCATTATGCTAGCAAATATGGAAAACTCAGCAGTGGCCACAGGACTGGGAAAGGTCAGTTTTCATTCCAATCCCAAAGAAAGGCAAAGCCAAAGAATGCTCAAACTACCACACAATTGCACTCATTTCACATGCTAGCAAAGTAAAGCTCAAAATTCTCCATGTGAGGTTTCAACAGTTCATGAACCAAGAACTACCAGATATTCAAGGTGGATTTAGAAAAGGCAGAGGAACCAGAGATTGAATTGCCAACATCCCTTGGATTATAGAAAAAGCAAAAGAGTTCCAGAAAAACATCTACTACTGCTTTATGACTATACCAAAGACTTTGACTGTGTGGATCACAACAAACTGGAAAATTCTTCAAGAGATGGGAATACCAGACCACCTTACCTGTCTCCTGAGAAATCTGTATGCAGGTCAAGAAGCAACAATTAGAACCGGACATGGAACAATGGACTGGTTCCAAATTGGGAAATAAGTACCTCAAGGCTGTATATTGTCAATCTGCTAATTTAACATATTCAGAATACAACATGCAAAATGCTGGGTTGGATGAAGCACAAGCTGAAATCAAGATTCCTGGTAGAAATATCAATAACCTCAGATATGCAGATGACACCACCCTTATGGCAGAAAGCAAAGAACTAAAGAGCCTCTTAACGATAGTGAAAGAGGAGAGTGAAAAAGTTGGTTTAAAACTCAACATTCAGAAAACTAAGATCATGTAATCCAGCCCCATCACTTCATGGCAAGTAGATGGGGAAACAATGGAATCAGTGAGAGACTTTATTTTCTTGGGGTCCAAAATCACTGCAGATGGTGACTGCAGCCATGAAATTAAAAGAGGCTGCTCCTTGGAAGAAGTCATGACCAACCTAGACAGCATATTAAAAAGCAGAGACATTACTTCACCAACAACTGTCCGCCTTGTCAAAGCTATGGTTTTTCCAGTAGTCATGTATGGATATGAGAGTTGGATTATAAAGAAAGCTGAGTGCCAAAGAATTGATGCTTTTGAACTGTGGTGTTGGAGAAGACTCTTGAGAGTCCCTTGGACTGCAAAGAGATCAAACCAGTCAATCCTAAAGGTAATCAACCCTGAATATTCATTGGAAGGACTGATGTTGAAGCTGAAACTCCAATACTTTGGCCTCCTGCTGTGAAGAACTGACTCACTGGAAAAAACCCTGATTCAGGAAAGACTGAATGCAGAAGGGGGCGATAGACAATGAGATGGTTGGATTGCTTCACTGACTCAGTGGACATGAGTTTGAGCAAGCTCCGGGAGTAAGTGATGAACAGGGAACCCTGGTGTGCTGCAGTCCATGGGGTCACATAGAGTCAGACACGACTGTGTGACTGAACTGAACCAAACTTTCAGAACTTACTGTGCTACTGTTCACTAGATTAGTACCACTGTATACAATTACAGTAGAATGTTACCTATAATTTAGATCTTTTAATTACCTTGTAGTTTTGTTTTTGCTTTCACAGAAATAACCCGTTCTCTAAGTTCCCCACCCCACTCCCAAACTCTTATACCCCACAGGTATGATGAATCAGCTCATGTTTTCCATCTGGACTTAGGAAGGTGAATGTTTCGCCTGCTTCACTGCCAAGTTTTCCTGGGCTAACGAGTTTGAACTTAGATGCCACCACAGTTGGGCTTTTTGTTAACGCTTGGCAGGGTTGAAAAGCATCTTTTTCACACTTCTGTACAGAGCAACCGGAACACTCTGTGTGTCCTGTACCACGATCTCTCACTCCTACCTGGGCCTTCAGACGTGTCTTGGTGGCCGTTAGGACTCTGTTCCCCCAGCCCACTGGAGTCATCACTCTGCAGCATTCCAGAAATCCCTCTCCCACTCTCCATTCTGGAGCGCATGTAGATGATGAAAGGATAGGGTGGAGTATTGAGAGCAATGTATTTAACAGGAAGTAAAAGAAAACATCAATGAATTACCTCTTCTTTTTTGCAGGGGGTTGGGGGGGAGAATGTAACTTCCAGGTGAATTAATCAGCATACTTGTTTAGAAGTGGATTATCTATTCTGGCACAGTAGCAGAAATTACAATTTCTGATTTGCCTTGTTTTGCCAATATTGAAGCATTTGTTCTATTGAATGTGACTACATGTACAGACAAACTTCTATTTAGTCTCACACATGAAAAGAGAAAGCATAAGGCCTATAATTCAACTGGTTTCTCTTCCAAGCATTTTAATCACAAATTACTAAATCTAGTTTAAAAGGATAGCAAAAGATACAATTGTTCATTCTATCCAAGAGGGATTGTTTCCAGGTCCCCCTGGATACCAAAGTCCAAGGATCCTCAAGTCCCTTGTAAAATGGCATTGTATTTGCATTTAACCTACATATATGGTCTCACGTACTTTCAATTGTCTCTAGATTACTTATAATACCTAATACAATGTAAATGCTATATAAACATTTGGTGGAAAATTCAAGTTTTGCTTTACGGAACTTCCTAAAAAAATTTCTTTCGAGTATTTTTGATACACAGAGGCTGAGCCTGTGGATATGGAAGGCAGATTTTGTTATTTTCCCCTAGTATTTGTTCTATCAGCAGCCATGAAATTAAAAGACGTTTGCTCCTTGGAAGGAAAGCTATGACAAACCTAGACAGTGTGATTAAAAGCAGAAACATCACTGTGCCAACTAAGGCCCATATAGTTAAAGCTATGGTTTTTCCAGTAGTCATGTATGGATGTGAGAGTTGGATCATAAAGAAAGCTGAGTGCCAAAGAAGAACTGATGCTTTTGAATTGTGCTGGAGAAGACTCTTGAGAGTCCCTTGGACTGCAAGATCAAACCAGTCAGTCCTAAAGGAAATCAATCTTGAATATTCACTGGAAGGACTGATACTGAAGCTCCAATACTATGGCCACCAGATGCGAAGAGCTGACTCACTGGCTAACCATCAAAAGATCCTGATGCTGGGAAAGACTGGGGGCAGGAGAAGGGGACAACAGAGGATGAGATGGTTAGATAGCATCATCGACTCAATGTATATGAATTAGAGCAAACTCTGGGAGATAGTGAAGGACAAGGAGTCTGGCCTGCCTCAGTCCATGAGATCGCAAAAAGTCAGACTTAGCAACTTAACAATTTGTTCTATCAATATAGCTTGGCAGCATAGACTATCTTGAACTGCAGTTAAAGCCTTCCATTTATAATATTTCAGTTGCTGCTGTATCAAAAGATCAGAACAATGACCTGCTAAAAGTAGGAAATAATTATATATTCCTCCTATAGGGTGAATATTTCATAGGTTTGAGAAGAAATGCAAATCCTAAAGAAGAATTCAAGAAAAATAGAATGCTTCAAAGTAATGTGTGTCCGTGTCATTTTCCCTCCAAGACTAATTAGCAGTGAAATACTTTTTGCCAACTATATTAAAACCAGAAAGCCCTTCTATAAATGAAAGTCGGAATTTATAATATAAAAGGCAATCTGAATACTAATTATTATAGTCATTACATGGTTTACTTCAGATCTGTTTGTTACAAACTCTGGGTTTGAAGGAAAAAACATGCAACCTCGTTTCATGGTGCACTATAACTAGTACTCAGTTATGCTAATAATTCCGAATTATGTAAAATAACAGATAACCCAAACATCCTCCCAAACATGTTTCAGAGATATTTTTAGTTATTTGGATCTAGGTACCCATGATTTGAAAATTCACTCATCCTCAAGTAAAAGAACAAAGCCGCTACCGAGAAATGTAGAGATGTGACTGTCAAGAATTCCCTGTTTTTAATAGACGATGCAGCACATTCTTACTCTCCTTTCCCTTAGATCAGCAGGTGTCTCCGCAGCTCCAGTAGACTGAGAAAAGGAAAAGGAGGGGGCGGAAAGGAAAGGAAATGTCTGTGTGGTTTGGTCGTGGGGGTGGGAATGGGGGATGGTTTAATATCATGATTAAAAGCTTTCCTCCTCACTTTTCAAGTTCGCACCCATATTAACGATCTGACATTAAGGATTATGCAGCGGAGTTTGGGTCTGTCCATCTGCAACTTATAAAAGGAAACGAACAAGGAAGGGATAGGAGGCAGCAAAGAGATGCGGGGAGAGAGCGAGATGTAGGCGCGTGGGGACGGGAAGGGAGAGGCGGATTTGGCAGTCCAAGTAGGGACGGGAAGAACAGGAATGGAAAGTGTGGCCTGGCCGTCCCGCCCTGCGGTGGGGAAGGTGGAGCCCACGGCGTCTCACTTCCCCTCTCCCCACCTCAGCCTTTTCCTTTGTAGATGGGGGCTCTTGGGGCATCTACAAAGGGTCGGTCGACTATAAAAAGGAAGGTTGTCTCCTGAGGACGCCCAGGCTCGAGACCTCGCTCTTGGAGCAAGCGGGCGGGCGGGCAGGGGTGGCAGGGACAAGCAGCGGCCCGAAGGCGACGGTTTTGCAGGCGCTGGAGAGGAAAAATCCTCCCGCGGGTCTAGGCGCTCCAAGTCAGGGCCGTCGGTGCAGAGGAGGCTGCTGCGCTCGCCCCGCCCCACAGAAGCCATTCCGGAACGCTCTATCCCCGCGCGACCTTTGCTGGCTTCGCCTTGTCCCCCAGGGTATCGACTCTCTAGTCCCGACCCCCTCCTCGCCGGTTCGGGCGACGGTCGGCAAACAACATGGCGGCCCGGCTGCGGCGCCTCCTCTCCAGGCCCCCGGGGTTGGCAAGGGTGGCAGTGGCCAGCGCCCGGGCCCCGCTACCTGTGAGCCGAGGCGGGGGCGGGGAGGGGGCGACAGAGGCGAGGAGCTGGCCGGAGCCGCGGGCTGGCGGGCCCAGCGAGCGGGGGCGGGGGCGGGGGCGGGGGCGGGGCGGGGCATCCGGGCGCGCGCGCGGCGCGAGCGCGAGGCCGCGGCGCGGGCGCGGGCGCGGGCGCGGGCGGGGGCGGAGCGGCGGCGGAGGCTGGACGCGGTGGCCCAGAGCCCTCTCGCGGCCGCGGCGGCAGCAGCGCCAACCCCAGCAGCAGCCTGGCCGCCGCCGCCGCCGCTGCCGCCGCCTCGCGCTCTAGCCGCCCGGCCCGACATGAGTGAAGCGGAACGGGTGCCCTCGCCCGCCGCGCCGCCGGCGGTGGCGGCGACTGCGCCGGAGGAGAAGAAAGGGAAGGAACCGGAGCGTGAGAAGCTGCCGCCCATCGTGTCGGCGGGAGCCAGTGCCCCTGCGGTAGGTGCCGGGCGGGGGCCGCGGGGCGCCCCGACGGCCGGTCGCGAGGGGGGCGAGGGGCGCCCGGGGACCCGCTTCTCCTCCAGGGAGCCCCGGACCCGCCCGGGGAGAAGCGCTCAGGCTGCCCTTCCTCGGGCTGAAATCGAGTTGTGTCTCGAGGACAGCCGTGATCATTTCTCGAGCTGCACCTTCCACCCTCGGGGAATGCCGGGGTGGCCGAGTCAGCTGGCTGTTTTCGGTCATTTTCTGGTTTGGGGGCTTCCCTCTTTTTCTAAGGAAATGACCAGCATTTTGGAGTCCATCGTCTCTTGGATGAGGATAAGGTGTCAAGCAAGCGGGAGTGGGTTTTCCGCTGAGCCGTCTGCCTGCCGTGGGAGAGCGAAGATTTCTCCCCTTTTCCTCGCTTTTTCTTTCCGTTCCCCCTTCAGATTGAACAGGCTCTGAGGCGAGTTTCCACTTAATTGTGACCTTTCGGTTGCTGTCAGGATAGTGGGAGGTAGATGCCTCGGTGATGGGTTTTCTTTTTCATATGGTACAGACATGTGACGTAAGGTGGGGAAGCTTTTTTAACCTTATATTTAAACTCAAGGGATCTAAGCTTCTCGGGGATGATTTCCCAGCTGGATTTTCTTAAGGATTATTTGGAGAGCGCTTTCAGGCTTCAAACTACAGATTGCCAGATGATGTAATGGGACAGCCCCTCTTCCCTACTTTTACTGGTGGTTATGACTGTTTACTTTGGAGCGCACACACACACAAAATTAACCTCTAATTTTTAAGATTTTTTATTTGATCCCATATTTATATACTTCTTGAAACTTCAGTACATTTAAAGAGCATGATTTATGCAGCCTGTGTTGACAAAATAGTAAAAGTTTAGAGAACATGATACATTTTCCTTATTCCTGGTTGCAATTCATTTCCTAAAACCTCCCTCTTAAATGACTAAGAACTTACTAAAATAGCTAACTCTAATTTAAAATGTTATAGAAATAACGTTTGATTCAGTAGGTTTTTGGAAAATGTCTAAGGATTGTGATAACTGAAAATTGTTAGAACGAGCATCATACTTTAAATCACAGCAAAGTGTAGACAGTGATAAAAAGACACTTAAAAAAATTACTACAGTTGATTGGTAAATTGGAGTTGCAGGTAGAAATTACTTTGGGAAATGCTTTGAAGGAATTTGTCATTCAGCTGCTTATAGACCCAGTTCTTGCTGTTGATTTCCTGGGCTTTTGGAGCTTATCTGGGATGTTTTTAACTGGCAAATAGTATTTCAGCAGTTTATTTCTAAGTCAGTTTAAAACAATGAATGCATGCACACTTATACTAACAGTTGTGTTAATGGGTTTAGGTCCTCAAGTAAGGACGCTCCCCAAAACTTATTTATTTCTGTGTAATTGAAAAATCGAAGGCTTGGGATAAAAACTTGGAGAAATTGATACAGTGTGGACATAGGTCTACAGACTATTATCTGAAACCTTGGGGCTTTGAAATTGAGAGTTCTTTGGATTTTAGAAAGTTAATTTATATGTATCATGTATACTAGCCACAGTGGGGTCCTGGCCAGTTCCTCATAATTAAGCATACTAATAACTCTGCAGTGAAAAGTGTGGGTTGTTCACACTAAATGAGATAAGGTCTATCGGTAGCTTCCTATCAGTTCAGCTCAGGTTGGATTGTCAAAAAGTTCAGTTCAGGTACGTGTTTAATTACCAAATAAGTTCTTTCAGTATTAAGAGCTTAGAGGATTTCATAAGTGTGAATAAAGGAATATGGGCTTGTACTGCTGGACAGACAGAAGAACAGAGTTCAAAAAGTTTTTTAAGATCTTGAATAAAACCTTGAAAAAACATAGGTTAAATTAGAAGAGGATAAGAATGAAGACTTGAGATTTTTGAAGGCAATTTCTGGTGCCTTACAAGCAGAGTTGGTAACATTGTTTTTTTGTTTGTTTTAATGACAGGATTTTGTTTTTTAATGACATTCAGAATTTCCGACTCTTTGAAATGATAGAGTTCATCATTAGCACTGAGGTTTTGAGTCACGTCAGGAGAGAAAAGGAGTTCTCAGGTTTTGCAGCAAGAGTTAGGAGAGCAAGGGGGAGGATAGAGAAACTTAGCCAGTAATTAAGATACTTGGTGTGTATTTGTTAAAGAGAGATTTCTAGAGCTGGAATTCTGAGTGATAGCAGTGAAAAGCCTTAGTCAAGAAAATGTGCGCTTGATCCTCCTGAGGATGAGAAAGCCAGGCAGCCTGGATGACGTCCAAGCTCACCAGTATAGATGGGAAAGCCTTGGTGTGGGGGACAGGGAAAGACAGCTTGTGGCCTGCTTGGTTCTTTTTTAGCCTCCATGTGGATCAAATAGAGCTTCTGGAGGTTTGCTTAGGAAGCTGAGTACTATCAATAACTTATCTTTTTGAGCTATTTTAGTGATGCCTACTTTTTGCCCCAGGTTAACAGCTCTGTCTCTGTTGATTGAGTTTATGACTCAATTACTGTAACCTTACAGTACTGACATTTTCCAAAAATCACCGTATTACATTTTTATGAGAGTTTGGAAATAATTTAGAGTGACAGCTCCCTAAAATAAGTAGAAAGCCAGGTTCTGATGACCCTGATTACACTTGAAGAGTTGGGACTGTATTGCAGAAATTTTTTTTTTAAAGGTGCAGAAGTGGGATTGACGGTGCTGGAAAAACAACCCTAACATGATTGATCCTACAACTTCCTAAGCATGCAGGAAGTCCATTCCAGCCAGGAAGTGCCTAACACACAAACCTGACTGACCACGGATCCCTTGGTAGCTTGGTGAAGTCCAGGTTCCTAGATCTCACCTTTGCTCACCGGTTCTCAACTGCTGCTGCACGGGCGAATGGGAACTTTTGAAGCCATCATTGCTCAGGCCCAGATGCAGGCCAGTTAGATCAATTCTGGGAGTGGGGCTCAGGCAACTACTTTTTTTTTTTAAATTCCCAGGTGTAGCAAAGATTGAAAATTGATGTTCTGTGTACTGAATTAAAAGTTCCTTGGAGTCTGTATTTTAACTACACTGCCCCAAGTCTGCTTAGTTTATGGAGCAGCATTTGAAATGGAATAGTAAAAGGTATGGGTTAAGTGAATGAGGCACACCAGAAATCAGGTGTAGTTTGGGGAATTGAGAGAAATGGCAGTTAAAGTGGTTCCTCGTTAGAGTGGCTCAAGGGCCCAAGATAGAGCCCTCAGAAGCCTGTCAGTGTTTGGAGTTTGGCTTTGCTGCTGTGGAGAAGTGATGCAGGCCCAGAGAGCTAGGGGGAGTAGAAAATAAATATGAAGGACTGATGATGTGAGTATTTACTGAAGTTGACAGATTGGACTGGAGAAGAATATTATAAATTAGTTGCTGATGTAATATGGAAGTTAGAAAAAATTGGTGAATAGGGAAGGAGAAAAGGGTCAAAAGAGGAGCAAATAATAGTGATGAGTGAAGATGAGTGTGTCTACTTCATTTAAATCAGGTGAGAAGAGAAGGGGAGACTCTCCATGGCATAGGTTTATGAAAAATGAAGTGGGTTCAAGAAAGAGCTGCTGCTGCTAAGTCACTTCAGTCGTGTCTGACTCTGTGCAACCCCATAGACGGCAGCCCACCAGGCTCCCCCATCCCTGGCATTCTCCAGGCGAGAACACTGGAGTGGGTTGCCATTGCCTTCTCCAATGCATGAAAGTGAAAATTGAAAGTGAACTCGCTCAGTCTGTCCGACTCTTCGTGACCCCATGGACTGCAGCCTACCAGGCTCCTCCATCCATGGGATTTTCCAGGCAAGAGTAGTGGAGTTGGGTGCCATTGCCTTCTCCGAAAGAAAGAGCTGGACTTTACTTAGGTCAGGGCAGTGAAGGGAAATGGAGGAAATCAGTTTAGGATGGAAAGGGAAAGTTTGCCCGCAGTGAAGGTCAGGAGATTTGTCAAGTAGGGGGAAGGCGAGAGCAAGTCTTGAGGTATGTGGAGAGGATTTGGTAGGAAGTCCAGTAATAAAAATGAGAAGTTTGTACAGGTTCTATCAGGGGTGTGTCACCTGGCTTGATGGATCCGCTGGGCCACAATGTAACTACCAGTTATTGAACCTCTATTATGTTTAGCTTTGGGCTAGATGCTACAGAAAACGCAAAGTTTAAAAAAGAAAAATAGATTCCTGCCTCAGGGTAGGCAGAGCTAACACAGGAAAACCCAACAAAGCAAAGCAATGTGTAAAAGCCACCATGTGCCCTAGAAACAATTTGCGCTCTAGGAGATCAGAGAAAGGAAATCAGTGCGTGCAGAACTGTGAAGAAAGGCCTTTAAGCAGCGGTAATTATTTAAGCTGGCTGGCCATTGAAGGGTGATAGGATTTGGATGGGCAAAAGCAAGTGGGAAAAGAACGTGAACAAGGCTTAAAGGGAAGAATTAGGGAGTAATAAAGTCAAGCCAATGGAAGCATGCTGGCAACTTGTGGGAGGTAAATGAGATTGCATGGGGGCTGGACCAGATCAGCAGGCAGGGAAGTTGGGACTTTTTTTTTTTCTGTGCCTCACGGGAAACCATTGGAGTTTCTTAAATAAAAGAACAACAGAATGAAATTAGTGGAAGTGATTAGAGGTAGTTAGACTGGAGGAGGGAGGAGAAAGAGGGCAAGGAAGGAGCTTTGCAGTTCATACAAGAGATGGAGCATCCACTAGGGTCATGGCCATGTGATAAGGTGTAAGAGATGGAAGAATCCCTACAAAGTGGAATCTAGTGGCATGAAAGAGAAGGAAGATTGATAAAGGAAAAGAATTCTAGAGTTTGCAGATGAATTCTCTCAGAGGAAAACATTTACATAAAAAGGCAGTCCAGCCAACAGCATTCCAAATAAACATATGTATGTGTGAACTTTGATAAAACTTGGCCATCTAGGTGTTTGGAAGAGTCTTATTTTTGGGAAATCTTGTACCTTTCTCAACAAGAGTTGAGATAGGGAAGAGTAGAGGTTGTTGTAGTGAAGATGTCTTAAGCAATTTAATAAACCACAGGTATATCATGTATCCATAGATGAAATACATATAAATAATACAAACTATTGCTACTCTTTATTTAGTACCTTCTCATGTCTCTCATCTCGTCACTTAGTTCAACCAAAATTCATCACTAACCACTTGATCATTCTAATCATGAGGAAGATTCTGTTCCCAGTTCCACACAGATAGGAATCTTAGAGTCAGGTTACATATAATATACCTTGCCAGAGGGTAAAATGGCTGGTAAGGGGGCAGAACTCGGTTTCAGCTGAGACTTTTCTGACTCAAAAAAAAAAAAAACCCATGCTTTTTCCATGTACTCTCTGTCTGTGGTCAGGGTCCGTGTGGTTCAGAGACCCCCCCACCTATAGCAGTATTTCTTAGATCAGAAAAGAGGATGTGGTCCAGTGACAAATTTGTTCAAAACTTTGTTACTAGAGATAGAACTATTTAGGAGAGAAATATGTATCTGAGAATATCAGTTTTCATTATGGTATTAATGTATCATTAAATTCTATGTAAAATAAAGCAGTCTCATTAAAGAAGTGATCAGAGAGTCTTAAGACACAGAAAGGAAGGGCTGTAGCTATATAAACACGTAGCCAGAATGTGTTTAATTTTGAGTGACTTTTAAAGTCATTTGTCCACTTTTTTTTTTTTTTTTTAACTTTGAAGCCATATTGTAGTTGCCTGCTTATCCTCCCTTTCATAATTAGTTCAGGGTGTTAGGACACAAATAATTTGACTGTATTTAACAACTGAAGAAAAATGGTCATTGTAAGTTATGAACCAGAGAACTTCCCAAAGTGTCCAGTATGATGTTATTTAGTTAGGCTGTGTCCAGCCCTTCTGCAACCCTTTGGACTATAGCCCTCCAGGCTCCTCTGTCCATGGGATTTCCCAGGTGAGAATACTGGAGGGGGTTGCCATTTCCTTTTCCAGGGGATCTTCCTGACCCAGGGATCGAACCTGAGTCTTTTGCATTGGCAGGCAGATTCTTTACCACTGAGCCACAAGGGAAGCCTGTCCAATATGATACTGCCTTGCTATTTGTAGCTCCCTTTCTAATCTATCCTGTGGCTATGGTACTTCCCTTTACAACCTTTTCTGTAGATATTACCTGTATCACTCTGTAGATATTACCAATGTACCTCCCTCCTCTTCCTGCACTCCACACACATGCTCACATACATGCCTTCTGAATTAAAAGGTATCCTGTGCTCTCTGAAGTCTTCAGGGCTGGGGTATTCCTGGGTTCAGAAGAATTTTTTTGAAAGGGAAAAGTAATGGCTTCAGAAAGGGGTACTACTGGTGTCCCAGAGTAGCAGCTTATTTTGGCATATTGTTTGGAAATTAATTTGCTTATGTTTACTTGAATTGAGGAAGAGAGAGACAGAAAGATCAACAGAATATGAATAAGGAAGTGGGTGGAGCTGAGAAACCTCTGGAAATTTTGTGTTTTTCTACATTTATTATGAGGATACCTTCTTGCACTTTAAAAATGTTAGACTGCTAAGCCTTATATGAATAACTAGTTGTTGCTAAGTTGATATTTATAACTTGCTAATAGTTTAGTAAGCAGTCAAGAAACATTTTGAGGGGAATAATTATAATATATGAATGTGCCTTTTAAAAATAGAAATTATTGAAATTTTACTAATTCAGCTTAATTGAAAAATCAGTCTGAAGTTTGAATCTAGTCATTAAAGAAAACTTTTGTTTCAAATTAACTTGGTTTTGATCCTTTTTTTTTTTAAAGAACAATAAATTGAGAATTGTGAGTTCATCAAATCACGCAGTTAAAAGTAGCATTTTGCTGTATAAGGGTAATCTGTTGGTATAATTGCTTTTTTTCCCTATGTTGTATAATAATAACATCTCCCAAGACACATTGCCTTCCTGATAAGCAAACACTGACATTTCTGAGCTTCAAGACTAACATTTATTTGTATCAAGTAGGGTTAATTTTCAGTTATCTATAAGATCAATTGCATTGTGATTTTTTTTGGTGTTAAACTTTTGTTTCAGAATCCCCGTCCTTCCTAGTCTCCCTTGAAAGTTGTGGTTTATATCACTTAAAGAAAACAATTCAACTTGGGTTGGTGCCTTTTATTTGGGGGGAGGAAGGTTCACATCTTGAAAGGAGCCAACTTTTCACAGCTTAATAGAAGGAGGTAGAGCACTGATTTTATAACACAGCATCCTAATAGGGAACTGTGAAAAAACATACAAAAAAGAAAAGCAAAATCTTTTTACCTGGAAACAGGGGCTAAAATAGTCTCCTTTGTTAGACCCTAAATACGGTTGAGGCCTCTCATCTAGTGTGGCCCTAACAGGCACTTTAGGTCAGTTTATTTTAAAAGTTAGTAAAGCAAAGTATAGTCAATGTTTAAGGGCTTCCCTGGTGACTCTGTTTTAACTTAAAACATATAAATGTACTTTGTTCACCGGTCTTCTGATGCAGAAACCTTTGCTCAGTATCTCAGGAAGCCATTCAGTCTTTTGTAGGTTTTTTCTGTGTATCATAGGTATTCCGTGTACTCATAAGACTGAAGGATCCCTGCTTTATATTAGGAGCACTGAATGTATTGCCAGGCTTCCCAGGTGGCGCCAATGCAGGAGACATAAGAGACGAGGGTTCAATCCCTGGGTCAGAAAGATCCCCTGGAGGAGGGCATGGCAACCCACTCGAGTATTCTTGGCTAGAGAATCCCATGGAAAGAGGAGCCGGGCAGGCTATAGGCCATAGGGTCTCAAACAGTCAGACGCTACTGAACTGACTTGGCGCACACAATATGTTGCCAAGCTATTTACCTTTGGGTTTGAAAAATAAATTTCATCGAGGTGCGGCTGAAAGTGTAGAAATTGCCATTGTCTCTGTATACATACCTGAAATGACCAAAGCAAGAAACTCAGATTTTATTCCTTCAGATATCTTTGATTCTTCATCTACATATTATACCATGTTTACATTTGCTACATCAGATCTTTTTCTCCAGAACAATGCAGAGAAATGATGGATCAAAATAATAATTCTGACCTGTGTCCTAAGATTGTATGTTAGATTGGATCTAGTTTAGGAAAGTATATTTTCATTTATATCAGCTCTGTCCAGGAGAAATAAAATGTGAACCACATCTGTAATTTTAATTTTTCTAATAGCTAATTAAAGATAATAAGAGGTAAAATAAAGTTTAATTGCATATTTTTTAATCCAGTATATCCAGAAACTTAACCATTTCAATATTTAATCAGTATGAACACTTACTGAGGTATTTAACCTCTTTTTCATACTAAGTCTTTGAAAACTGTGTATTTTACACTTACTAGAACATTTCAAGTTCTCAACAGCCACATGTGGCAAATGCTTGTATTAGAGCAGATTTAAACATTGTCTTCTTGTTCTCCCAAGATTTCCTAGACTCATTCTTAGTGCTGATTACTTTATTCCTACGATAGCAGTCCTCAGCATGTGATCCTCAGTATCCTTTAAGATGTCCATGAGGTCAGCACTACGTTTGCAATGGTAGTAGGATGTTATTTGTGTTGTCTTGTTCTCACTCCTTCTCTCTAGTGTACCGTGTAGTTTTCTATGTGACAGATGATATTGCAACAAATTGAATGCAGAAACAAATAGAAAAATCGTTTTGCAAAATGTAAACCATGTCACTCTTCTCACTGATTTTTGTTTGTTGGGAAAATAGTTGTTGACCGTAAGTGGATTTAGTGGTATTTAAACAGGAATGAGTACATACATATAATAATTTTTAAGAATGTAAAGAGGTCCTGAAACCAGAAAGTTTGAAAACCACCATGCTAATCTATCTAGAATTTCCTTTGTATAATTACCATTAATGCTTTTTGTTCTGTATTACCGATGACAGGTATTCCACATAAGTGAATTTCCCAGCTAGCCAAGTGTTCTTGGACATTTTAGAATACCCGTTTATTTATTGCATGAAGCACTTTCTGAAATATGTACATCTCTTCTCAAATATGGAGAAGGCAATGGCACCCCACTCCAGTACTCTTGCCTGGAAAATCCCATGGACAGAGGAGCCTGGTAGGCTGCAGTCCATGGGGTCGAGAAGAGTCGGACACGACTAAGCGACTTCACTTTCACTTTTTACTTTCATGCATTGGAGAAGGAAATGGCAACCCACTCCAGTGTTCTTGCCTGGAGAATCCCAGGGACGGGGGAGCCTGGTGGGCTGCTGTCTATGGGGTCGCACAGAGTTGGACACAACTGAAGCGACTTAGCAGGAGTAGCAGCAGCTTCTCAAATAAAAGCTACTGAACATAATTTAACATATGCTGGTGACTGGATCCTGTATGACAACTTTGAATCACCAGCCAAACCAGACGGCTCTATGTAGAATCCATCTACGTGTGCAATTGTGTGTGTTGTCTCTATAGTAAATAAAACTTCTGCCAACCTGACCTATATAATAGCTAGAATAACAGCATTAATTTTCACTTGATATGGTATAAAATGCTAACATTTCCAGCTGTTTGCGAAGTTGGTAGTTTAAAATATGTTTGCTTTTCAGTCGCTAAGTCATGTCCAACTCTTGGTGACAACATAAACTGCAGCATACCAGGCTCCTCTGTCCTCTGCCATCTCCAAGAGTGTGCTCAAGTTCATGTCCATTGAGTTGGTGATACTATCTAACCATCTCATCTTCTGTCCCCCTCTTCTCCTCCTGCCCTCAATCTTTCCCAGCTTCGGGGTCTTTTCCCGTGAGTCAGCTCTTTACCTCAGGTGGCCGAAGAATTGGAGCTTAAGCTTCAGCATCAGCCCTTCCAATGAATATTCAGGGTTGATTTCCTTTAGGATTGACTGGTTTGATCTCCTTTCTGTCCAAGTGACTCTCAAGAGTTTCCTCCAGCACCACAATTCAAAAGGATCAATTCTTTAGCGCTCAGCCTTCTTTATGGTCCAGCTCTCACATCCTTATATGACTACTGGAAAAACCTTAGCTTTGACTATATGGACCTTTGTCAGTAAAGGGATGTCTCTTTGAATATGCTGTCTAGGTTTCTCATAGCTTTTCTTCCAAGGAGCAAGCATCTTTTAATTTCATAGCTGCAATCACTGTCTGCAGTGATTTTGGAACCCAAGAAAATAAAATCTGCTGCTACTTCTGCTTTTTCCCCATTTATATGCTGTGAAGTGATGGCACTGGATGCCATGATCTTAGTTTTTTAATGTTGAGTTTCAAGCCAGGTTTTTCACTGTCCTCTTTCACCCCCATCAAGAGGCTCTTTAGTTCCTCTTCATTTTCTGCCATTGGAGTGGTATCATCTGCATATGTGATGTTGCCGATATTTCTCCTGGCAGTCTTGATTCCAGTCTGTGATCCATCCAACCCCGCATTTCGCATGATGTACTCTGCATAGAAGTTAAATAAGCAGGGAGACAATATGCAGCCTTGGCGTGCTGCTTTCCCAGTTTTGAGCCAGTCAGTTGTTCCATGTCTGGTTTTAACTGTTGCTTCTTGACCTGCATATATGTTTCTCAGGAGGCAGGTACGGTGGTCTGGTATTCCCATCTCTAAGAATTTTCCACTGTTGTGATCCACACAGTCAAAGGCTCTAGCATAAATGGTCAATGAATGTTAGGAATAATGAATTTTGTAAACACTACAAAATAATGAATTGTGTATACAGTTTAAAATATTTCACCTCAAAGATATATAGTGAGAGATATATATAGTGAGAAATATAGTGAGATATTTTGGTTTTAAAAAGTGTTTCACGATGGAACAGCTGCTGCTACTGCTAAGTCGCTTCAGTCGTGTCTAACTCTGTGCGACCCCATAGACGGAAGCCCACCAGGCTCTGCCGTCCCTGGGATTCTCCAGGCAGGAACACTGGAGTGGGGTGCCATTGCCTTCTCCTCACGATGGAACAGAGCCAGCAGTTATTCTTTTATCAAAGATTGGTTTAGGAAATACCCAGTGGTCAGGACTCAGCCACTTCCACCACAGGAGTACAGGTTCAATCCATCATCAGGAAACTATGATCCCACATGCTGTGCAATGTGACCAAAAAAAAAGATTGGTTTAGAATGTGAATGAAAATGTTTTATTTTCTAAGGCCGCTTTTGGTGGAATAGTAGATGACCAAAGTAAATTTTATCAGAATTTTGAATATAAAAAGAACTTGGTATTCAATATAAAAATATAAAAGCTATGAGTATCCTTCTTATTGACATCTAATAGAAAATATGATAAATCAGAAATTTAACTCAGATGTAGTCTGCTGCTGCTAAGTCACATCAGTCATGTCCGACTCTGTGCAACCCCAGAGACAGCAGCCCAACAGGCTCCTCTGTCCCTGGGATTCTCCAGGCAAGAACACTGGAGTGGGTTGCCATTGCCTTCTCCAATGCATGAGAGTGAAAAGTGAAAGTGAAGTCGCTCAGTCGTGTCCAACTCCTAGCACCCCATGGACTGTAGACCACCAGGCTCCTCCGTCCATGGGATTCTCCAGGCAAGAGTACCGGAGTGGGGTGCCATTGCCTTCTCCGAGCAGATGTAGTCTGTTCCTCAGTAAATGTTGAAAGTAGGAGCTCATGTATTAAAATTTAAAAATAAGGTCAACAGTATTTAATTATAGATTAACAGGGGAAAACAGGTATTCCATTTAATTTAATTTTTTAAAATTATATTTAATTTCTTGAAACTATTATAATCTTACATATAATCTGTGTGATTATATAGTCAAAAACACCATTGAGGTCTATGTTAGCTACTTGAAAGAAGTATGATCTTTGATTAGTTTTGCAATTACCACATAAAATTTTTCAGCTGTTTGTTAAACTTATGGTCAGCCTCTACCTAGAGAGAGAGTCAAGTCTTATTTATTATGCTAGGTGTATTTTGAGTTTTTCTCCTCAATGAATTCTCAGCGTCTCTTTCCCCCTGTGTTCCCTATTTGTACTTCTTCCTCTGTAACAGCTGGTTGGGTATCCTGCTACTATCTATTCTTCTACACATGCAGCCCACTGTTTGCAGGCTGGCCACATTCCAGGATGTCATCTCTAGTGTGGTACTTA
This sequence comes from Bubalus kerabau, assembly GCF_029407905.1. Classification (NCBI taxonomy): domain Eukaryota; kingdom Metazoa; phylum Chordata; class Mammalia; order Artiodactyla; family Bovidae; genus Bubalus; species Bubalus kerabau. Next base: position 15,739,664 of record NC_073645.1, read on the forward strand.
CTTAGGACTCATAGACAACAGTTGCTCATAGACAAAACTCCTTGGGGAACTAGATGTAGTAATGGTGGAAGATCCAATTCTTAGAAGACTTGTAATGTTCCCTAACCTTTAATTTACTCATGTCCTATTAACACTCACTAGCATCTTGATTCTCTAGTTTTTAATAGTTTACCATCATACAACATGTGACCCTGCTTTCTCATGGAAGTATTAGGCTATGGGAAGGTTTCTCTTGTGCAAGCCAGTGTGGGGCAACTGCTGTTTTGAGAGTTTGTTCTTATTTATCTGTAGTACACTGTCAACCTGTGAAATTGTCCATGATTTATTTCCTGTCATCTCAAGTGTGAAGTATCAAGGGCACAGTCATCTTATAAGCAAGAGACTTATTAGACCAAGGATTTTTTTTCTCATGTTAAGCTCTTTTGATCACAAGGAACAGAAAATCAGGCCATATATGCCTCCTTTTGGAAAAGGGGGATTTATGGAAATAACATACATAGATAGAACCAGAAAGCAGGCAGGAACAGAGACCAGCTGCTCTCTGTGCGCCTGCTATTCTCTCATTCTTGGCTGCTTGCTCTTTTCCATATTCCTCCATCTGAAATCTGGAAAGACCTTCTCTGATTGACATATTAGGAAGCATCAGTGTCTTGTATGCCAGGCCACCTAATGTGTGGCCACCTAATCGACAGATGGCTGCCTTTTGGTTGAGTGCCTGTCTCTGCTCCAATCTGTGGCCTTTGCTGCACAAAGAATAGCATTAATGCTCTGGGTAGATAGTCGTGACCCCTGGATTTGACAGCCATGATAACATGCTCAGTGTATCTCCCCTCACATCTTTGTACCCTTCCAGCCACTCTGTACCCTTCCATAAAGCTTCTGGACAGAGCAAATCCTACTCAGTGCTTTCCCCTCCTGACTTCCCTTTCATTTGCCAATCTATTTCATACAGTTTCTGCCACCAGGAGTGGCAGTTTCTCCCCGGAATCTGTTGTCTCCTTTGTCCCCAAGATTTCACAGCTGCATATGCTAGTAGGCACACTTTAGACCTAGCCACTGTTCATTATTCAGCATTGCTGACCGCTTTTTCCTTGATGATCCTTCCTTCATTTTTAACACATGATCTTCTCTTAGATCTCTTATCTTTTTTGGTCATTCATTCTTCATGTTCTTTGTAAGCTCATGTCCTATTTGCCAGTGTTTCCATGGTTTTGCCCTTATATTAGTTTTGCATAGCAGTTGCTACCTGACCGTAGCATAATGATAACCCTGTCAGCTAGAAAAATTACAGTATTTTGGCATGAGACGCATACTTTTGCCTAGTGACCATTGGTTCCTTTTCTAGTTATTCCACAAATACGTTTATATAACCCAGTGTAGAATTTTCTTCAGTTCAGTTCAGTCACTCAGTTGTGTTCGACTCTTTGCAGCCCCATGGACTGCAGCATGCCAGGCCTCCCTGTCCATCAACAACTCCCAGAGTTTACTCAAACTCATGTCCATTGAGTTGGTGATACCATCCAACCATCTCATCCTTTGTCATCCTCTTCTCCTCCCGCCTTCAATCTTTCCCAGCATCAGGGTCTTTGCCAGTGAGTCAGTTCTTCCCATCAGGTGGCCTAAGTATTGGGAGTTTCAGCTTCAGCATCAGTCCTTCCAATGAATATTCAGGATTGATTTCCTTTAGGATGGACTGGCTGGATCTCCTTGCAGTCCAAGGGACTCCCAAGAGTCTTCTCCAACACCACAGTTCAAAAGCATCAATTCTTTGGTGCTCAGCTTTCTTTATAGTCCAACTCTTACATCCATACATGACTACTGGAAAAACCATAGCTTTTACTAGACCTTTGTTGGTGAAGTAGTGTCTCTGCTTTTTAATATGCTGTGTAGTTTGGTCATAACTTTTCTTCCAAGGAGTAAGCATCTTTTAATTTCAGGGCTGCAGTCACCATCTACAGTGATTTTGGAGCCCCCAAAATAAAGTCTGCCACTGTTTCCATTGTTTCCACATCTACTTGCCATGAAGTGATGAGACCAGATGCCATGATCTTAGTTTTCTGAATGTTGAGTTTTAAGCCAACTTTTTCACTCTCCTTTTTAACTATCATCAAGAGGCTCTTTAGTTCTTCGCTTTCTGCCACAGGTGTGGTGTCATCTGCATATCTGAGGTTATTGATATTTCTCCCAGCAATCTTAATTCCAGCTTATGCTTTATCCAGCCCAGTGTTTCTCATGATGTACTCTACATATAAGTTAAATAAGCAGGGTGACAATATACAGCCTTGACATACTCTGTTCCCAATTTGGAGCCAGTCTGTTGTTCCATGTCCAGTTCTAATTGTTGCTTCTTGACCTGCATACAGATTTCTCAGGAGGCAGGTCAGGTGGTCTGGTATTCCCATCTCTAAGAATTTTCCACAGTTGTTGAGATCCACACAGTCAAAGGCTTTGGCATAGTCAATAGTCTTGAATCATATGCCCTCTTCTTTATGGTGAGGTGTCAAAATATTTTTCCTGAAATTTGAAATAAAGCAGTTTACATTGTTCATTTCATTTATTTTATAATTTATTGAAGGGTTCTCTGATTCTCATTATGACCTGAAATAACTCTTGCTATTTTGCCATACCTTGGCCCAGGCTGTCATTCTTCTTCATTTCCTTTAACTCCTTTCTCAGTTTAGACTTATTTCTCCCAGTAAGTAGACTTGATGTATCTTTCTGGTATTGCTCCCCTTCAGTCTATTCCCTACACCTACTGACAGTGATTTTCCTAAGATACAGATATAATGATGTCACGCCTTTTTTACAAGTCCTCCATGACTGTTCCCTATTCCCTTCCAGGACAGAATCTATACTCCCTGTCCTGAAGGCTTCATAGTATTGTCCCTGCCTATCTTTCCAATCTCACCTCACTAGACCATTCTCCCTTTCTGATTCTGTACCGCAACTACACTGCTCTTTAAATCCTCTAAGTTGCTCAATCTTAGATAACATCAGTGACAGTTATCAGTGAAAAAACCTTTGGTATATTAATTTATTGTAAATATTTACAGCTAAGTTAACAAAGTTCTGGGCTTCCCTTGTAGGTCAGTGGTAAAGAACCCACCTGCCAATTCAGGAGATGTAAGTTCGATCCATGGGTCAGGAAGATCCTCTGGAGAAGGAAATGGCAACACACTCAGTATTCTTGCCTGAAAAATCCCATGGACAGAGGAGCCTGGTGGGCTACAGTCCATGGGTTTACAACGAGTTGGACATGACTTAGTGATTAAACAACAACATTACAAAGTTCCAAGGGGCCATTCATTGACCTCATTTTATAGATTGGTTACTTTTATCAACTCTCATGCATAAATGAAATATATGTATATCAAATTTGACATTCATTCCCATTATTATTTAAGATGTTTTGATAGGACAAAACATACAAATAAACAAACTTGGCCTCAGAAGTTAATATATTTCTTATGTAAGTATCATAATATTTATAGCAAGGAATGATAATACTTTTTCAAATGTATGGGTTATTTTATTTTTCTAATCAGTTCTATGAACTTGAGCATAATGTTTTAATTTACCAAAGTTATGCAAAGTATGTAATTTACTAAGACTTTTATAGAAAAGTATTGTGTATCACTCTTTTATTAATCTTTTTCTCCAATTTTGTCTCTCCTCCTTGGGAATCTATATTATAAATCTGTTAGAGATTAGAACTGATAGTTGTTAAATGGTTTTGTTGATTCAGTCAGTTACTTGTGGGTTTTTAAATTATTATTTGAAGATTCCACTAGTGAATCAAGCAATGTTCTCTGGAATCTGTTATTATTAAGAAGGGGTAGAGGAAAGAGGAGGAAAATAAAATACTGAGCCTTTCTCAGATTGCTAGGATATCAGAGGGTTCCCTAAAATACAGTTAGTTTTTCCACTTACATTGATTTCCTTTGGTTAAGTGAGTTGCTCCCAAAGGCGTTAAATTTCATTCGGCATATATCTATAAAAGTATAGAAAAGAATATCAGCCGCAAGGGTTGTGAAAACAGGCTGATATATGGAGCACGCTGTCTCATGCTCAGCTCTTAATAAGTGATAGCTACTTGTAGTGAGCAAGGTCATTCAGGTCATTCAAGGTCATTCATTGAATTCCCACTTTCCAGCTCTGTGAACTTTGGTGTGGTACTTGAGTTTCCTCATTTGTAAAGTGGGGTGTAAATATATAACTCTTAGAAATGTTGTATTAAAGCACCTATTACAATTAGTAGTATGCATATGCTGCTGCTGCTAAGTCGCATCCGACTCTGTGCAACCCCACAGACGGCAGCCTACCAGGCTCCTCTGTCCCTGGGATTCTCCAGGCAAGAAGACTGGAGTGGGTTGCCGTTTCCTTCTACCAAGCACTCAATACATGACTTGTTTTAAGTGTTATTGTCACAAGAGTATCATTTATGGGACATCCAGTGTGTCATAGGCTCTGTACAATACCCTTGTTGATACTGTCTGTGATTCTGAAACTTCAGGCATCCGTTAGAAGAAGACTTTATTTCAGTTGTTTAACTTTTGTAGGCTGGATCATGTAGGCTAATCCTAACAGAAATACTGATTCACACTTCACTGAGCCTAAATCTAGCCAAAAAGCAAACAAGCTAACAAACAACAACCAAAAAAAAAAAAAAAAACATATTCTGTGAGCAGCCAAAGATGTTGCATACACAGAATTGCATACATGTACTTTCCTTATGGAAGCATTCTTTAAGTTCTCATTTAGTGCCCATCACATTTCTGTTGCTTGTTAGCTGAATGACATTAAGTGAATCTCAATACTGTTTTCCTCATCTGTGAAATAAAGGGGTCAGATAGCTAATTTCTAAAAAGTCTCAAGTCTAGAAACTTTTAAATTCTGTGTATGTGATTTTTTTCTGGGTTATTTTCTATACTAATGTCTTTAAAAGAAAAATAAATTTACTCTGAAGTGTAAGATCTGTGCACAGGGTTCACCGGATGTCAAGCTCTGTGATGAATAAGAAATTTCAAGTCCAACATGAAGGACCAGTATATAAACAATTATAATTCCAGTGGAATAAGTTAAGTAAATCCCAAGCATAAATAAGAGTGATGGATTTTTGTGGAAATGGTGGCCACCAGAAAATGCTTTGCAGAGAAGTTATGACAATGGGTCAGACTGCATTTACCAAGTTGTCCCAAATTTCAGTGTTTGGAAATTGTAAAGGTGCACTTACTGTTGATTGTATGAGCCGCTGTTGGCCACCGGTGCCTCTGCCCCACGTAGCGACTGGGGACCTGAGCCATGGATGCTCGCACATCTCGGCTCGGAGCCTCTGTGAGCGTCACAGTGAGAGGAGAAAAAGGAGCTGGTGCTTTTACCACCAGCCTTACGTGCATTAGCACTTTCTGGGCCACCGACGGCCAACATCTCTCCACCTGTAGCCTGTTAGAATTAATCAGATAGTTTCATTTAGCTGTAAGAGAGTGGGTGATGTGGGAAAGTAAATATTTGGTGAGTGTATATTTTTGCTACATGGCACCTGAGCTAATTCTGAAAAGGTAAGTGAAAATCAGCCTGGTAAATGTAGAAGAAAATGAAAAAGAAACTCTCTGAAGGCAAAGAAATTACATATATTTAGTGTAAAAAAGTGAATGTTAGGGAAGAATTTAACTACTATGTTTGATTAAGCATTTGGAAACTGGAATATAGTTTAAGTTGTAAAGAGCTGAGAACTGAGAATAAGCCCTGAGCTAGCTTTATAACTGAGTATTGACCTGGTAATGTGGTTTTATTTATTTATTTATTTATTTTTTAACTTTATACATGTGTTCCCCGTCCTGAACCCTCCTCCCTCCCTGTACCATCCCTCTGGATCGTCCCAGTGCACCAGCCCCAAGCATCCAGTATCGTGCATCGAACCTGGACTGGCGACTCGTTTCATATATGATATTATACATGTTTCAATTAAAGTGCACATTGATTATATATTATGAATTTTATAGGCATTATTTTGTGGAAGGTACTTTAATGGATAGATTCTATGCTATAGGCAGATTGCTCGTTATTTGCACTTAAGTTGCTTTTAATTTTTTTTTAAATCCCCTTATACTGAAAGTCTAATCACATATTTATTTTTTAAATTAAATTTATTTATTTTAATTGGAGGTTAATAACTTTACAATATTGTATTGGTTTTGCTATACATGAACATGAAATCCACCACGGGTGTACACGTGCTCCCCATCCTGAACCCCCCTCCCACCTCCCTCCCCGTACCATCCCTCTGGGTCATCCCAGTGCACCAGCCCCAAGCTTCCTGTATCCTGCATTGAACCTGGATTGGCGATTCATTTTTTATATGATATTATACATGTTTCAATGCCATTCTCCCAAATCATCCCACCCTCTCCCTCTAGCACATAGTCCAAAAGACTGTAATCACATATTTAGAGAGAAATGAACTCTAAAGGGTTTATCTTTTTACCTGAGCTTTTAAAGTTGCATCATAAGACAAGAAAACTCTTTGCTTTACACATATTATCTTAGGTAAACCTCACAATAACTCTGTGAAAAAGGCACTGTTATCCTCACTTCCAAACTCTGTCAACTTACAAGCCATCAGATGGTATGACTACTTTCATTTTATACTTAAAACAATTTGGTCCTAGAAAAGGTAAGTCAATATTATATACATGTTTTATCTATCATGCATTTGTTATCAAACTAAAATCTCTATTATAAATGGTTATGATTTTTACAGTAAAATTAAATATACCTAGTAGGAATTATGCTGCAGTGTTAACTTTTCTATTTTTAGGGTTTGGACAGAGGATTCAAAGGCCAGATTTCTACTTTCAGCAGTGTTATTTCAACTGTTAACCAAAAGAAAGAAGCCGCTGAAAACAGAAGTTCACCTACACATCTTGTTTTCCCTAACATCAAGAATGGTAAAAGATTTAAAAATTTTAAAATAAATGTAATTACAATTATTAAAAGTATACACAGTCTATATATCTTGGCTGAAAGTATATTAATGAAATATTAAAAAAGTAGATTTTAACTTATGGTTGCCGGGGGGAAGAATGAAGGAGAGAGAGGTAGTTTGGAATGAACATATACACACTGCTACTATTTAAAATAGGTAACCACTATGGACATACTTATAGCACAGAGAACTCCGCTCAGTGTTATGTGGCAGCCTGGATGGGAGGGGACTTGAGGGAAGAATAGATACATGTGTATGTATGGCTGAGTCCCTTTCATGTCCACCTGAAATTATCACAGTATTGTTAACTGGCTATGCTCCAACATAAAATTAAAAAAAAATTTTTTTAAGTAGATTTTAATTATTCTGCTACGTCTGGTTAGTCAATACAATAAAAAAAAAGCTCTATAAATATTTACAGAAAGGACCAAAATCATTATATTTAGGTAATTGTTACCTAGAATAAGAGAATGACATACAAAATTCATGAATAAGAAAGTTTGGTTAGGGAGCCTGACACAATAAAAATATATAAAAATTAAATAGATTTCCTTTATTTGAGCAGTAATCAATTAGAAGACTTGATGGAAAATATATGAAATATTTATAAATAAACCAAAGAGAAAGCAAAACCTATACAAAGTAAAAAGCCTGTAAAATTTGATCAAAAGACTAAAAGATGATTTTAATGGAAAATCTTAAATATCGTAGAGATATCAGCTACACCAATTTGTTCTCTAACATTTGATGAATTTTTCAACAGTTTTTTGGGAGAAAACTTAAGAAAATGATGCATGCTCTATTTGACCTATATGAATAAAGAAGAGAGTATAAGAAAAAGTAACGAAGGATCCCATTCGTTTGTCGTAACATAAAGCTGCACTAGTGATACTACCAAGATAGTCAAATAGATGGAAATGGATCAGAAAAACATTGTATACACAGGATGTTAAATTACTTTAAAAAATAGAATTATGGAAACTTTCCAACTTTTGGAAAATAGTAACTTTAGATTTTTTAAAACTACAAAAGTACTAGAAGAAAGCACAGGATGTTTTTATAATAAATTTTTGGCACGATGACAATGCCAACAGCCATAAAACAAACAAAAAAAATCAATGTTTGCGGGATAAGAAAATTTAAAACTTCTGAAGAAATTTTATAAGATCATAAACAAAGTAAAATGTAGTCAGTGAAAAATAAATTCTTGTATCATAGAGATCATTAATAGATCAGTAAAATGAACATTCCTGGAGGGGGAAAAAAAGGCAAAGCGTATGAACAGACCAATCCAAAAAGGAAATATGAACAATTAATACACATGTGAAAGGAGGCTCAGTCTCACTAGTATAAAGAAGTAGAGACTAAAACAAGGAGTTAACATTTCCCTACCTAGTAGCAGAGAAAAAGGCATGTGTATCTGTGGTCTTGTCTGTGGAGTGTGAAAATTGGCACTTTTATTGAGTAGAGGGCTTGGAAATTGATACAGCTTTTCTGGAGAGCAAATTATTTGACATATATTCAAATTTTAAAATATTTATATACTTACTGACTCAGTATTCCATTTCTAGGAATTTATTCTAAGGAAATAATATATGTTGAAAGACATATGGAAAGAATGTTTACAATAGAGATAATTTGAAAGCTATCTGAATAAACTGGTTGACTAAATTGTGGTAAACCATATTATAAATACCATGCATCTATTAAGAGAAATATGTCATGTATATAAATTTTCTAGGAGAAATGCAATACATTGTCAAATGAAAAATGCACGTTACACATTAGTAGGTAGACTATGACTCCAGTTTTCTTAAGTGTGGGTAAACCTTTTAGGCTTCTTTGAGCAGATACAGAGATGTGGAAGGATGACCACCAACCTGTCTGTGGTTTCCTCAGAAAAGTAGGATTGGGTGGATGTGGCTAATATGTTCTGTTTCTTTATATAACCCTATATTGTTTTATCACAGGAATCATACATTACTTGCACAATTTTAAGTGCCACTTACCCTGTAACGAAACAAATCGGCAAAGGTTTAAATGTCCCTCACACCTGAACAAAACAAAACAAACCTCAAAATGTTTAAGGACTTTGTTCTGGTAAATTGCCTGTGCCCATAAGCTGCAGTCCATGGGGTCACAAAGAGTCAGACGCAACCGAGCGACTGGACTAAACTGAACTGATAAGCTGCACATGGCATAAATTATCCTTGCATATATTTTCTGTTAACACTCCAAGGGATTGCTAGACCTATTCTGCACTCTTACCAGTTAGTATTTCTATTATCTCATTTATCAACCTTTGTCCCTGATAACTGCTTTCTTCTTTTATTTATATATATATATATATATATATACACACAAACATTTCATCACCTCAGTCTTACTCTAAGGAGGCACCAGTGCTCATATGTCACAGTCCCACAACAAAACAAACTTATAATTGTGATTCCATTATAGATAAAATTACAGAAATAAAGAAAATGAGCCTATTCGATGGGGGAGAGAAATTGAGAGAGATGATTTCTATTTTAGACCTTAGCTAGATAGTAACTAACTTATTTGAGTAATATTTATGATTTAGGGAAAACTTTTTTTGAGCATCATAGCAATCACATAAAATATATACTAGAATTGCTACGATGTAGTTTTCTGTTGCTGCTTAACAAATTATCACAAACCTAATGACTCAGAAGGGTACTTCCTTGGTGACTCAACGGTAAAGAGTCTGCCTGCCAATGCAGGAGACACAAATTCAATCCCTGGGTCAGAAAGATGCCCTGGAGAAGAAAGTGGCAACCCACTCCAGGATTTTTGCCAGGGAAATCCCATGGACAGAGGAGCCTGGTGGGCTACAGTCCAGTCCATCGGGTCGCAAAAGAGTTCGACATGACTTAGCAACTAAACCACAATAACAATGACTTTAAAACACCAGCACGTATTAGCTCACAGCTCTTTTAAGTCAGATCTTGGTGAGTGTGGCTGAGTTTTCTACTCACAGCCTCTCAACGTGGAGGCTGGGTTGGATTCTGGGCAGGAATACTCAGGTTGCTGGCAGAACTTATTTGCAGTTATAAGACTGAGGTCCCATCTCCTTGCTGACTGTCACCCAGGGCTGCCCTCAGCTCCCAGAGGCTGCTTATGGGCTCACTGCCTGTCTCCCAGCCTTCTTTTTCAGGGCTGGCAGGAGGATCCCTTGAGTCAAATCCTGTTCATGCTTTCAGTGTCTCTGACTTTGTCTTCTGCAACCAGTGGGAGAAAACCCTCTGCTTGTAAAGGTCTCATGTTATAAGGTTTTGCCTTCCTGGATGAATCTCCCTAGATTAAGAAAAGACAGAAGAACCAGAGATCAAATTGCCAACATCTGTTGGATCATAGAAAAAAGCAAGGGAATTCAAAAAAATCATGTAATCCTGTTTCATTGACTACACTAAACCTTTGACTGTGTGGATCACAACAAACTAGAAAAGTCTCAAAGAGATAGGAATACCGAACCACCTTACCTGTTTCCTGAGAAACCTGTATGCAAGACAAGAAGCAACAGTTAGAACCAGACATGAAACAATGGACTGGTTCTAAATTGGGAAAGGAGTACATCAAGGCTGTATATGGTCACCCTGATAATTTAACTTATATGCAGAGTGCATCATGTGAAATGCCAGGCTGGATTAATCACAAGCTGGAATCAAGATTGTCAGGAGAAATATCAACAACATCACATATGCAGATGATACCATTTTAATGGCAGAGAGTGAAGAAAAACTAAAGAGCCTCTTGATGAAAGTGAAAGAGGAGAGTGAAAAACCTGGCTTAAAATTCAACATTCTAAACACTAAGATCATGGCATCTGGTCCCATCACCTCATGGCAAATAGAAGGGGAAAAGGTGGAAACAGTGACAGATTTTATTTTCTTGGGCTCCAAAAATCACTGCAGTTGGTGGTTGCAGCCGTGAAATTAAAAGACACTTGCTCTTTGGAAGAAATGCTATGACAAACCTAGACAGTGTATTAAAAGCAGAGACATCACTTTGTCAACAAAGGTCTGTATTGTCAAAGCTATGGTTTTTCTAGTAGTCATCTATGGATGTGAGAGTTGGACCCTAAAGAAGGCTGAGCACTGAAGAATTGATGCTTTTGAACTGTGGTGCTGGAAAAGACTCTTGAGTATCTCTTGGACAGCAGGGAGATCAAACCAGTCCATCCTAAAGGAAATCAACTCTGAATATTCATTGAAGGACTACTGCTGAACCTGAAGCTCCAATTCTTTGGCCACCTGAGGGGCAACAGAGGATCAAATGGTTGGATGGCATCACTGACTCAATGGACATAAGTTTGAGCAAACTCCAGGAGATAGTGAAGGACAGGAAAGCCTGGTGTTCTGTACTTCTTGGGATTGCAGAGTCAAACATGACTTAGTGACTGAACAACAACACAATTAGTAATCTTAATTAGATCTTCACAATCCCTTTGGTCATGTAATGTGATCCACCAGGTGGCTGAGACTCCTGAGACCTTCTTAAATCTCTGCTTATAACACATATTTAATAAGTAAAAAAACTGGAGCTCAGACAGGGTAAGTGACTTGGCCATGGTCATGCTGCTAAGTGACAGAACTGCAATTCAATCCCACATTTTCTGACAACAAAACTCTTGTTCTGACAGATAGAGGAAACTCCTGATTGACTTGTTTCTCTTGTCTGATTAATCATATGACATTAATCACACAACTGTAATTACATCATCTCTAATACTCCCTAAAGCTTCCAAAATTAAATACAGATTTTTTACCTTGACACGCAAGGATGTTCATAATATGACAGCTTTTCAACTTGATCTCCCACCTTTCTCCTCCATACAACTTACATTTCAACTGTTCTCCTGGGTACCTCATGCCTGCTCACTGCAGAGTTTTTGCAGTTTGTTCCCACTGCCTTGGAATGCACTCTTCCCTCTTCTCTCGCTGGCAGATCCTATCTGTTCTTCAGTGCTACCTTCTAACTGAACCCTTGCTGATTCTCCCTAACCGTTGTAATTCTTGCCTTCTTACAATATAGATGTTTCTTTTTTCTTACCTATTTTAGTCTCAATCTTGTGTAGTATCATTTGTGTACTTTAATCTCCTAGACTGTATGTTTCATGAGGGAATAAATACCTTGGTAACCCCTGCAGAGCCGAAGGGCAGTTCCTTTGTCCATCAGGGGTTCTTAGCAAGTATTTATTGCATGGAGTGAAACAAGAGACAGCTTGGGGTGGGAAAGTGGGTGCACTCAAGCAGTAACAACAGGAGCCAACCAGCAATTTTATTGAGTGCCTCTTGCATGTTGGACACAGTTCTCAGCACTGAACATACACAGACACATGTAGTCCCTGCAGCAGCCTCTTATGTATCAGTCAGTCAGTCATGTCTGACTCTTTGTGACCCCATGGACGGTAGCCCACCAGGCTCTTCTGTCCTTGGAATTCTCTAGGCAAGGATACTGGAGTGGGTAGACATTCCCTTCTCCAGGGGATCTTCCCGACCCAGGGATCGAACCCAGGTCTCCTGCCCTGTAAGCAGGTTTTTTACCGTCTGAGCCTCCAGCCTAAGATAGGAATTATTTTCCCAGGCCAGGGGTAGGGAAACGTAAGCCACAGGGAGTTGTAAGTGCCTTGCCCTGCATGAATTTTTATAACTAATGAAAGAGACAGAAAAGGAAAAGCGAGTTTAAAAGGAGAGTTGGTAAAAGGAAATAAGCCCTGAAGGAAGTCAAAGAACCAGGTTGTGCCCTGACTTGAAAATTCAAAGGAAAAGAAAATTTAAAGAGGAGGATTTAGTCAGTGGTACCACTGTTGAGAGAGCACAAGATGAGTGAGTGCTGAGGCAGAGCTAAGGATTTGTTGGTCAGTATGCTTGTTGGTGACTCTGAGAACCATTTCAGTAGGATAGTTAGAAGGAGAATTTGGGTTTAAAAAGTTAAGGTGTAGGTTAACAGGATCTAGGGGCAGTGTAGACAGCCTTTAGAGTAGCTTGAACTGAAACGAAGAAGAACAGTGGAGTCTTGCAGGATAGTGTGATCAAGCAAAAAGATGTGATGCAGGGAGAGGTTAAAGTTTCAGTAGAAACACAAGCTAATAGAATGCACAGAGAACAGAGCAGCCGTAAAAGGATAGGATCAAGGAAGAGGCGGGCAGAAGGCTTCAGGGGTTGGCTCCAGCAAGGAGAGAAGGGCACTTCTTGCTCAGACTGTGGACTTGAAGGAAGAGAGGAGGTAGGAGAAGCAAGTAGGAAACTCACTCTTTCTTGCCCTGAATTCAGTCATCTTCATGGAAAACGTATTAGTCTTCTAGGGCTGCTGTAACAAAGCACCACAAACACGGTGGCTTACAACAACAGAAATTTATTCTCTCCTGGTTCTAGGGGCTAGGGGTCTAAAACCCAAGTGTTGGCTGCACTGGTTCATTTTGAAGGTTCTGAGGAAGAAACTATCCCATGCCTCTCTCGTACCTTCTGCTGGTTGTCAGCAATTCTTGATATGCCTTGACTTGTAGATGTCTCGCTCTAACCTCTGCCTCTGTCTTCACATGGCCTTCTCCCCTGTGCCCAGGTTTCTTTCTTCTTGCAAAGGCACCAGTCACTGGATTAGGGCCTACCCAATCCAATATGACCTTGTCTTAATTGGATTATATCTACAAAGACCTTATTTCCAAACAGAGTCACATTAACAGCTCCCGGGGGGTTAGGACTTCACCATATCTTTTTGGCAGACACAGTTCAGCCCACAACAGAGGGTTAGGAACCTTATAAACACTGAATTACCTGCTAAGGAGAATGACAGGGAGTCAAAAAGAAGCAACGCATAGCCATAACCTTCTTTGGACTGTTTGTTCAAATTCCTTTGCTTTTGATTCCCACTGATTCCTCTATTCCATTCTTTCTATACCACTACTATCTTGACCTCTGATCCCAGCTTGCCAACTTGGTGCCCACACCTGCCTGCCTCCTCCCTGGGGTGCATGTATTGATTTGGAATGTGGTCCACATGCCTGGGCTCCCACCACTTGGCCCTCTCGTCTGTTCCATTCTGTGGAATCTGCACTCAGCCCCACCCTGATCTTGGAGCGTATGTATCTTTATGTATGTATCACCCTACGGGACAGGCCTCTTAGCAGACTGCCTTTACTGTGTTGGAACTGCTGGCGCTGGCTTCTCGTAACCATTCTGTCTGGGTGCCGCTTGAATTCAGGCGTGATGTGGGGTTCATATGTCAGGGCTGCTGCAAAAGAACTCTTTTATTGAGTGGGAAGTTAGACCAAGTCTTCCAAATGTAAGCATGTTTATAATTCCTTGATCTTTTGCAAAGCCTCTCTTGCCAATAAGATTGTTTCCTCAAAGATGCCTCATTCTTGGCAGTTATTCCAGTTTTCCTCCCTCTCGCGGGACCCATGCTGGGTATTCTCTTAACAGCTTGTCTCCCCGTCTGATCTTCAAGTGGTATTAGAGAAGCTGCAAAAGCCCAGCGTGGGTTTACCTCACAGCCCAGGGATGCCTCGCTTCCCTGCGGATCACATGACTAGGTATGCCTTTCGAGTTGGCTGTCCTTTTAAAGATCAGAGCAGTGTGGGAGTTTTACCTACTATAACAGCTGCCGGGGATGATACATCTTCAGAGAAACAATATAAATGGCAATAATGGGGGACAGGGTGAGCACTACATCCTCTCTTACTCTTTTGTACCTTCTTTTCTACAGTGATCATGCTCCTGTCAGATTATTTTAAGACTTCTTTAAACAGCACAGACCATCTCTGAAAGAAGGGAAGTAATTCCTCTCCATGCCTTTTCAAATGTCTTTGCACTCTCGGTTATTTCAGGAAGAGTTGACATGAACTCTGACGGCGCCCAGGGGCACCAGTCCTCTCCCTGCTCAGTCCATTTTCTGAGTTGACTCTAGATGAGCCATGAGGTGCCATAGTGAACTGTGTGGTTTTTACCTGGAGAAGTGTGTCCCATGGTCCATGCTGCTCCAAGAGCCCAGGGAAGAAGAGAGTGGTCTCAGCTCAGAGGGCGCTGGGTCTGTGAGTGGTGGGGTGCTGTGAGCTGTGTGCAGGTGAAGTGCCACAGAGTTTTCACAGCCTCTCCAGGAGCAGCTTTAGAGGCAGACAGGGAAACACTGTGAGAAGAAACCCAGGACTTGGCATCTGGGGAGAGAAAAGGGCTCACAATAGCTGCTGTAGGATTTCTGCCTTAGAAAAAGTATCTCCAAGGACTTCCCTGGTGGCTCAGACGGCAAAGCGCCTGTCTCCAATGCAGGAAACCCGGGTTTGATTCCTGGGTCGGGAGGATCCCCTGGAGAAGGAAATGGCAACCCACTCCAGTACTCTTGCCTGGAAAATCCCTTGGATGGAGGATCCTGGTAGGCTGCAGTCCATGGGGTCACAAAGAGTCGGACACAACTGAACGACTTCATTTTCACTTTCAAGGCCTCAGATGACCCCATCTCCAGGATTCCTGGGAGAAAGAATTGATTTGGGGCTAAATCTCCAAGATCCTTTTCTAGGTCAGAGTGACTCACCTTGGACTTACTTTTTCTTAACCATGCCTGTGGGAGCGATTTGTCTGTCAGGAACTTAGAGTACCTTGCTGCATTGAATTATTGATTCATCTGTCTCTTGACCAGTCTATAAACTCTTTAAGCTTTTTTTGTGGGGAGAGGGAAAGGGCTTATCTAACTTTTTAAAATTATAATTTTTTGAATGGCTAGCGCACTTATGTGTTTCAAAAATGAAAATTATAAAAATAGGTGTGTTTTAGATGTCTCACTTTCACACTGCTGTCTTTTGTATTCTTTCCTGTGTTTTTATGCAAATGAAAGCAAATATAAATATACATGCTGATTTTCCACTTTATCTTAAAAAGTAACTGCCTACATATTACCTAGCACTTGTTATTTTTGTTGTTGTTAATGTATCCTGGATATCTTTCTGTTTCAGTGCCTAAAGAGCTTCCTTACTCTTTTTTTTATATTCCTTTATATTGGACTTACGAAGATCCTATTAAAATCAATAAATTGTTTATTTTGTCTCTTGCATTGTGTACAGTGCCACAGTGAATGGCTCTGAACATGTGTCATTTGTTCCTGTGTGGCTTATCTGTAGGATATTCTTAGAAGTGGAATTGTTGGGTTCAGCAGTAAACGCATTTACAATCTCTGTATATCCCCAGGATCCAGTGTCCATGGTACTCAGAGTCTTTACTCAACAAATAATTTGAGGAAATATGTGGGAAGAACTTTTTCTGGGTTTCTGGCCAGTTCATCCTGTAATCTGTCTCAGAGCTATAGTTCTCTAATGTATGTCCAGGGTAAGACATCTATTCTATTAGAGGTAACCTTGTATAAAAAGGGCTTTTGAATATTTTACAAGCAGCCTGGGTGGCTCAAATGGTAAAGCATCTGCCTACAATGTGGGAGACCTGGGTTCGATCCCTGGGTTGGGAAGATCCTCTGGAGAAGGAAATGGCAACCCACTCCAGTACTCTTGCCTGGAAAATCCCGTGGACGGAGGAGCGTGGTAGGCTACAGTCCATGGGGTCGCAAAGAGTCAGACATGACTGAGCGACTTCGCTTTTGAATATTTTTATGACTAGACCCAAAAAAGAACATTTTATGTATGCTTCTGCTGAAGCTTTACAAACACACACACTATTGAACTCAGTAAGAAAGTACATCTCCAAACACCAATGAATATGTCACTTTTATTTGGCTCTGATGACTCTCTGAGTCAGAGTGGGTTCTTTTTCCCTTCTTTCTTCTTTTCTCTCTCCTGCCTTCAATTTTATTTTCTGCCAAATGTTCAGAAAAGTCATCCTATAGACAAAGATGTAAACACCACCTGTTATGACTAATTCACTCTGGTCTCTTCCTGTTTCCACGGCTTGCCACTGCTGAAGTAGTCAGAAGCAGTGCAGAGTACTGAACCAGTAGAGGGAGCCTTCAAATTGTAACTCACTTGTTACCTGCCCAGCACTCACAGGTTGTCAATTAGGATATTAAGTATGAACTGAGTGTTTGAGTTTGCTATTGCTGTGCTTGGCCATTCAGTTGTGTCCAACTCTTTGCGATGCCATGGACCGTAGCCTGCCAGACTCCTCTGTGCATGAGGATTCTCCAAACAAGAATACTGGAGTGGATTGGGGGATCTTCCCGACCCAGAAATCGAACCAGGGATACTTGCAGGAGGATACTTTACCAGATGAGCTACCAGGGAATAACTTGTCATTTGGGACCTTAGACATTAATCCTAGACCTGATGGCCCTTCATTTGCTCATCTATAGACTGAGGAAACAGGGCATTATGAGTTGTAAAATATCTTCTACACCAGAGGTTTTTTTTATTTAAAGGGTTAATTTTCCAAGATACTGATCTTGTTTGATCCTTGTTGAGTTTTGTTTTTGACATTTCATAGTTTACTAGCTCCTACTTCCATGTAAACTTAGGCTTCATTTTTGCCCCTTGTCTTTATACATGATAGAAAGATTGGCTTTATTCTGTAATGTCATACAGCGTCACTTCTGCCACATTTTTCATCAGCAGGGAGCCCCTAAGTCTGGGCTATATTCAAAGGGAGAATTAGACTCCATCTTGTGATGGGAGGAATATCAAAGAATTTATGGACCTATTTTAGAACTGCCACATCGTGTGAATGTAAGGTGTATATTGGGAGCGGGGGCGGGGAACAGGTCTTTTGAGGCTTATTTCAGAACTTTTTCCTTTACCCTGTTGTAAGACAGAAACTTATAACTAAAATCAGGTGTTTAGATGACATAAGAATGTTAAATTTCCAAGCTCCTTCAATTTTTCTTTTATAGGTCATTACATTATGTTTTTTTTTTTTTACATTATGTTCTTCTATAATAAGAGAATTTTTACCTTTTCAGTTGGTTTATAAGTCCTGTCCATTTTGTTCTTAAAAGTTTTAGAGATGGGAATTAGAAATTATTGAACCAGTGCTTTTATTTATTTTTTTAATTTTATTTTATTTTTAAACTTTACATAAGTGTATTAGTTTTGCCAAATATCAAAATGAATCCGCCACAGGTATACATGTGTTCCCCATCCTGAACCCTCCTCCCTCCCCATACCATCCCTCTGGGTCAGTGCTTTTAAATTTTCAGAGCAAACACCTTTTGAAAAGCAATCTTTCTTAGAGCTTCAGTGTATTAAGCAGATAAAAGCTTAGTTTCCCTGAGTGGACACAGCACCATTCCCCTGAGGTGGCCCTTGAAGTTCTTTTTTGGAGCCTTGGGAATGATCAACTTAGGCCATCTCTTTCATTTTATAAGGTCACAGCCAAGGCCGAAAGAGTGTCAGTGATTTGTCTAAGGTTATGAAAGTTAGTAACCCAGCCAGCAACAGGACCTAGGCTCTTGTTTCCGAGACTGGCGCTTCTTCCGTTACGTATCACTTATTTAGTTACAAATCATTCGGGATGACTCGGGATGACTCGGGATGATTCGGGATGACTCGGGATGATTCGGGATGACTCGGGATGACTCGGGTTAGCGTTTGGCATCGGTGTGTCACCAGCAGCACACCAGCAGCAAAAAAGCATCGCCGTTTACTTTCCTGCAACGGGGATAAGGATCAAAGACCCAGTTCTCTTGTTGAATGCCTAACCTTCAAAGAGACTCCTATTGCTTTTGATGCTGCTCTTGCTACCTGTGCTGACTGACTACAAACTACCTTCAGTCTCTTATCCGTGTGGCCAGTTTACAATGTCAGTCATCATCTCGGTGATGCGGTTGTGGAAAGCTCCATATTACTGGTCTCCAACCAGAGTCAGCCTATGATAACTTCTTGAAAACACTGAGCTGGTAAATTTTGGCTAATAATCTCACACCCTTATATGTGGTTATATTATGATCCTCCCATTTTTAAAAATACACTACCAACCCCCACCATAACCCTTACTCTTCTCACATGGCAGCAAGTATTTTACTTAATGTTTCTAAGCAACCAACTAAAATTGGCAACAGTATAGTAAAAGAAAGGGAAAATGATTGCTGCTTATCAATTTAGCACAGAGTGTTCCTATGTATTGGCTGAATGAAACCTAAATGACAGGTTCGCTGATAAGGGTATATTGTGACTTTTTTCTGTGTATTATGATATTCTATATTGCAGAGAAAGCTGTATATGATAGAACAAGATTTGCTGTTCTATTTATAATATCACTTTGAGATTTAATTAATCCTTCATCACCACCGTTATTGATTTTCTCTTTTGAATTAGGTTTTAATAACCATCTGCGAGAACAGGCTGAAAGCCTGTCTCTGGAAACAATGCCTTGATATTCAGGGACATGAGAGCAGCTGTGAGCTGTTATTCTTCCTTTCTTAATAACTGAATGTCACATCCTGTAGTTTGGCTTTCATTCACTAATGTGAGCAAAGGACTCTGCCTTTCTTTGTGACTCAAGTCCCATTAACATAGTACGTTAGCATTCTGCACTACTCTTCAGCCCAAGTTACCTTCCAAACTAAAAATAAATTCCATCTGGGCCTCTGGTTCTAACCTCATCCTCTAATCCTCTGGGCTTTGGCATTACGATTTCTCTTATGTAAGAATCTCCCCACTCTCAATCTTTGCCAAAATCCAGTTCTCTTACTAACTAAAATTTCTCTCTTCCACCTCAGCGTGATATTAATAAAAATGAGTGGGTATAAAAATGTGTATATATGCTCTGTGAGTGAATAAGTTAATTTATATGTGAATGAGCCTGTTTGTATCTAATAGCGGGTGTTTATAGCCAGGTTGAGAAAGGTGTGTGGGAAGGGATAGGAAAGGGTAAGCCTGGTGAAGAGGAAGAGAAACTGTAGAGGAGCCTCAAAAAGTAATAATAAAACAAGTCTGGTGTTGGAGAGAGGTTCTTTTCTGCAGCTTTCTTTCCCTTTACTAACGATTGCCAAACATAACACCTAACAAATCATTTACAGAGCTATCTCATTTTACTAACTGATGAACTTCTGTCTGATTTGTGCTTAAAGTACAGATTGCTAGAAATGAGATATTTCCATATTTAATATTTAGGTATAAAACTAAATTGTAGAATTAAAGAAGGTTAATCATCTGTTTTATTCACTATATTATCACTGTCTTTGTTCTCTCTAAATCACTGAACTGTGTTCCTCAATGTGATCCTCAGGCTTGCATGTTGGAAATGCAGATTCTTGGGCCCTACCCCAGACCTACTGAATCACAAACTTTAGCGGGCCCAGTTATTTTTATTTTAGTTCAACAGGGTCTTCAGGTGATTCTGATTGCAGTAAAGCTCAAAAATTATTGCTCTTGAGTATAAGAAATAAGCAGTTCTGTGCTATCTTCTAATGTGAAAAGTTTATTTTAAAAGATACTCTAAATTTGAAGTCAGTGAGATATCCAAAGATAATGCTTGATTGGGAGAGTGAAGAAGGAAGCAAGGAAGGAAGAACCTTATAGCTATGTTACTTCTGTGATGATTGTGTTCTCTTAGTTGAAATATATTCTGATTACATTACAGTAATGGAATTACATTTCATTGTTGTAGAATTTAGGATCTACAGAATATTAATCTATTGGCTTGTAAGTATTCAGTTCAGTGCAGTTCAGTTGCTCAGTTGTGTCCGACTCTTTGTGACCCCATGAATCACAGCACGCCAGACCTCACAGTCCATCACCAACTCCCGGAGTTCACTCAGACTCATGTCCATCGAGTCGGTGATGCCATCCAGCCATCTCATCCTCTGTCGTCCCCTTCTCCTCCTGCCCCCAATCCCTCCCAGCATCAGAGTCTTTTCCAATGAGTCAACTCTTCGCATGAGGTGGCCAAAGTACTGGAGTTTCAGCTTTAGCATCATTCCTTTCAAAGAAATCCCAGGGCTGATCTCTTTCAGAATGGACTGGTTGGATCTCTTTGCAGTCCAAGGGACTCTCAAGAGTCTTCTCCAACACCACAGTTCAAAAGCATCAATTCTTCGGTGCTCAGCCTTCTTCACAGTATTAATGCTTGACAAAATATAGTAACCAAAGTAAAATGCTTAGTAGGTGGACTCAGCAGCAGAATGGAAGGGACAGGAATTAATGAGCTGGAATATAGAACAGTGGAAATTACCCAATCTGAACAATAAAGAGAAAATAGATTGGCTAGGAAAAAATGAATCATCTCAGAGACCTGTGGGTAACAGGTAGTAACAAAAGATAGTACATTCTTGTCATTGGAGTCTTAGGAGAGAAAGAAGAGGGTAGGCTGAAAAAGTACTCAAAAAATAGTTGAAAACTTCCCACACTTGGCAAGAGACATGAACCTCTAGGTTCGAGAAGCTGAGCAAATCCCATACAGGGTAAGCCCAAAGAGATCCTCACCAAGTCTTAGCATAATTAGACTTCTAAAAACTAAAGACAACAGCAACAAAATATTGAAAAGTAGCCATAGAAACATGATACCTTTACTGATAGGGGGAAATCTTTCAAATAACAACTTCTTATCAGTAACCATGGAGGCCAGAAGGAAGTGGCTGAGAGAACTGCCAACACCGAATCATATATCCTATACCCAGAATCCTATTGTCAGGAATGGAGAAGATATCAGGACATTCCCAGATGAAGGAAAAAAAACCAGAATTTGTTGCCAGTAGATGGTCTAAAAGAATGTATTATGAGGTTCCCTGAACAGAAGGGAAACAATGAAAGAAGCAATGTTGAACTCAAGAAGGAACATGATAAGCGAAAAATACTATAGACTTTCTGTTTGGATTATTTTTCTTTCTTTTTTTTTTTTTCTCAGTGATTTTTTAGGAAATATCTCTAGGTGCTCATCTTTTGTTGTATTTATTTCAAATTTTCCTTCCAACTTGTAACTTACATTTTTTTAATTCACGGTATCTTTGGTGATCAGAAGTTTTTAATTTTAACATAGTCAAAAGTATCAATTTGTTTATAGTTGTACTTTTTGGTTACACCTATAAAAAAAGAAACTTCTTTGTCCCAAAAGCAGAAGGATTCTTCTGTTCCTAATTTATAAAGTATGTGATAGGGATTCAACTTCATATTTTCCCCATGTGGTTAACCGTATTTTCAAATTCTTTGTTTCTTCCAATGATCTGCCGTATATTTCATATATTGAACTTTTATGTATGGATGGATATGATTCTGGGTTCTCTATTCCATTGGTTAACTTATCTAATCCTATGTTAGTAAAACACTGTCTTGGTTACTATAACCTCAAAAAAATTTTGAGGGTATAGCAAGGTCCCCTCTTCTTACTCCTGTTTCTTTAGAAATGCTGTAGCTATTCTTGTGCATTTGGTCTCCCATATGACTTTTAGAATACATAAAGTCCAAAATATTGCTGGGATTTTTTAAAAAATAATTTTATTTATTTATTTATGGCTGTGCCGGGTCTTTGTTGCTGTGCAGGCTTTCTCTAGTTACAGCGAGCAGGGATTACTGTCTAGTTCCGATTCATGAGCTGCTTCTCATGGTGGTGGCTTCCCTTGTTCTGGAGCACAGACTCTAGGGCACGTGGCCTTAAGAGTTATAGTTCCCTGGCTCTAAAGCACAGGCTCAATAGTTGTGGTGCCCAGTCTATTGCTCCATGGCAAATGGGATCTTCCCGGACCTGGGATTGAACCTGTGTCTTCCTCCCTGGCAGGTGGATTCCTTATGTCTGAATCACCAGGGAAGCCTGGGATTTTATTGAACTGTTTTGAATCTGATGACCAGCTAGGGAAAATTGTCTTCTTTATGATCATCAGCCACAAATATGGTATTGCTTTCTATTTATTTAGATCTTTTTTTCAATCCGTAAACAAACTTAGTATTTTCTCTACGGAGATTTTACAATTTATTTATTATTTTTTTTAATAGTTTTACACATTTTAAAAACTGTAGTTTGTAGTTTGTTGCTGGTGTTAAAAATCCATGCACCTTGCTAAACTCTTAGTTTTTCTATTTTGGATTATTGGCAATATTTGGAGGTTGTTTTGGATTTGTCTGTGTTTATAATTGGGAGAAGGCAATGGCACCCCACTCCAGTACTCTTGCCTGGAAAATCCCATGGACGGAGGAGCCTGGTAGGATGCAGTCCTTGGGGTCGCAAAGAGTCGGACACGACTGAGCGACTTCACTTTCACTTTTCACTTTCATGCATTGGAGAAGGAAATGGCAACCCACTCCAGTGTTCTTGCCTGGACAATCCCAGGGACGGGGGAGCCTGGTGGGCTGCCATCTATGGGGTCGCACAGAGTCAGACACGACTGAAGCGACTTAGTGTTTATAATTAAATCATTTGAAAATGATGGTGTTGTTTCATCCTTTCTAATCCTGAGTCTTTAATAAAATTTTATAATAAATGGACAAAGTTGTTTTCAATAAATTACTTATATAAGAAATTGTTAAGTTTATATTCCTTAACTGCAATGGCATAAAACTAGAATAAATAATAGAAGTTTAAGTGTACTGGCTGAAAAAAATTTTAATAGCTTCCTTAATTTCTATATTTTAGAAATTTAAGACTGAACTTACAGGTTTAGAAAATAGCAACTATTTAATATGAAAGTACTGCATCATAAATCAGAAGAGAAGACTAGAGCTACATTCAAAATAAAAGTCCAGCCTTCAGTATTTTCACTGTGAAATAAGAGAGAATTAATTGGCTTCCAGTGTTGAACTGCTCCAGGACACAGTGCCCAAAGCTCAATTCTCAGGCTTCTTCTCTGTTTACCTTCTCCTTAGGGATCTCGTTAATTGAGCAATTTTACTATGAGCTATAAACCTTCACAGCTCCCCTGCACTCAAGAATCATATCTACTCAACATCTCATTGGATGTCTCATAAGCAGCTTACCTTTAATATGGCCGAAAGAAAACTTTCTGACTCCCACCCACCCCAACCCCTGAAAAAACCCCAAACTTCCTCTAGTGGTCTGGCATCCACTCCCATCACTTCATGGCAAATAGATGGGGAAACAGTGGAAATAGTGGCTGACTTTATTTTTCTGGGCTCCAAATTCACTGCAGATGGTGATTGCAGCCATGAAATGAAAAGACGCTTATTCCTTGGAAGGAAAGTTATGACCAACCTAGACAGTATATTAAAAAGCAGAGACATTACTTTGCCAACAAAAGTCCGTCTAGTCAAGGCTATGGTTTTTCCAGTGGTCATGTATGGATGTGAGAGTTGGACTGTGAAGAAGGCTGAGCACCGAAGAATTGATGCTTTTGAACTGTGATGTTGGAGAAGACTCTCAAGAGTCCCTTGGACTGCAAAGAGATCAGTCCTGGGTGTTCATTGGAAGGACTGATGTTGAAGCTGAAACTCCAATACTTTGGCCACCTGATGCAAAGAGCTGACTCATTTGAAAAGACCCTGATGCTGGGAAAGATTGAGGGCAGGAGGAGAAGGGGATGACAGAAGATGAGATGATTGGATGGCCTCACCGACTCAATGGGCATGGGTTTGGGTGGACACCAGGAGTTGGTGATGGACAGAGAGGCCTGGCTTATTGCGGTTCATGGGGTTGCAAAGAGTCAGACACGATTGAGCGACTGAACTGAACTGAGTGGTCTAGTGTTCTCCATTTCAGTAAATGGGCCCAGTTAATGGTCAAGCTAAATTATCAAAGTCATCTTTGGCTCATCTTTCTTTTAACAAATCCTGGCATTTCTCTGTCTGCCGACACATCTTCCTATCATTCTATATTCAGAATATGTCACAAATCCAA
Organism: Bubalus kerabau; assembly: GCF_029407905.1. NCBI lineage: Eukaryota > Metazoa > Chordata > Mammalia > Artiodactyla > Bovidae > Bubalus > Bubalus kerabau. Next base: position 15,764,384 of record NC_073645.1, read on the forward strand.
CCATTTCTCATCAGTTTACTACTACCACTCAGGCCCAAGCCACCGGCTATCTCTCACCAAGCCTATTGCCTTACCAGGTATTGATAGATATTAAGCTATAGTAAGTGAAATTATCTCGTACAAAAGTTAACAGGTCAGTAGAGTCATATGCATTAGCCCAATAATAGGCTCCAGAATATAGAAGAACTTTATATATGATAAAAGTATCAAAAAACAGTGTGCAGTGATATACTTTTATACATGGTATTCTGAAATGGGCCATTTAGGAAAAAAATACACTTTACATTGCATTGCCTCATAAATTCTAGAAATGATAAAATTTATTGAGCATTTACTGTTTGCTTGGCAATGTGGTAAGTACATCCTTCACATGTACTGCAGTGGGAAAAGAAGCACAGATTAGAAGAAATACATGGTCATCTGCTCTCTAGGTCTCTAGGGAGGGAAGGCTTGGATTACTAATCATAAAAAATTACTAAAGGAATATGTTGATAAATTAAGTAATAGAAGTATTATTTAAATTCTTCTCTGTTTCCAAGACTTGTGGACACAGTTGGGGAAGGAGAAGGTGTGATGACTTGAGAGAGTAGCATTGAAAAATATACTCTACCATATGTAAAACAGATAGCAAGTGGGGATTTGCTGTATGACACAGGGAGTTGAAACTTGGCGCTCTGTGACAAGCTAGAGGGGTGCAATGAGCTGGGAGGCGGGAGGGAGGTTTAAGAGTGAGGGGACATATGTATACCTGTGGCTGTTTCATGTTGATATATGGCAAAAACCAGCACAATATTGTAAAGCAGTTATCCTCCAATTAAAAATGAATAAAATAAGAAAAATTACTTTTCTGTGTTCAGAAATAAAATTAAAAGGCAAACAGATTTTAAAGAACATAACAACAGAAGCAGTATTGTTTTTTAATCTCCCTGAGTCCCTAGTAAAACACACACCACCTCTATAGCAAAATTAAACATCTTGGACATCATTTACTACAGAAATAGCTCATAAAATGTCCCTGTAAACCCCAAAAGATAGCAGGACACACCACTAGAATCAGAAGATGTAAGCAGAAGGAAGCATCTGGGCTGTTGGACGGACTCGAGATCAAGAGAGCTTTCAAATAAGCAGCCGGTATTCACTGGGTAAGGGCTTTCCTGGTGGCTGAGATGGTAAAGGATCTGTCTGCAATGCGGGAGACAAGGGTTTGATCCCTGGGTCGGGAAGATCCTCTGAAAAAGGGAATGGCTATTCATTGGAAAGCTCAGGAGGCCAATTAGAGAACAGAAACTGAAATTGGGAGGGGTTTTGCCAAGAGCAGGTGCATGCAGGTGGCCCATGTGAGGTCTGAAGGGAGCAGGTAACCCCTGTGAATTCTCCCAACTAGTACTTCCTTCCCGGCTGGGGGTGGGTGTGGAGGGCATCCTGAGATTAGAATCAAATTTGAGCAGCTCTGGAACAATAGCAATTAAAGACAGAGAAAACCGGAATAAAAGTGGAGCAGGGAAGCAGGGCCTGGAATCCCAGAAAGCAAGCTACCATATATTTGAGTTCTACATAAAAACGAAAAAAGGAGAGCTACACCTCCTTCTAAAAGTTTGAGGGAAATAATTTCAAATCAAATTGGCTGCAAATTTTATAATTTTTAATTACAAAATTTTATTGTAATAAAAAACAGAATAATAGCCACTTGAGCAATGAGAGTGCATCAGAAACACATGCCCACAAAAAAAGATAAAATTCTATTTCAAAATGAGCTAAAATTCGTTAAGAAAATGATATGACACCTGAAAGAATGCCATAAATTAGAACTGCAAAAAATGAAAACTGAAGTGACAATAAAGGAAATAATTAGAATTTAATTTTAGAAATAAACTGGAAGGAACATAAAAGAAAACAAATGTAAAAGCACCTTATGAGACCTAAAAAAATGAGAAAATATTTAACATTTAAAAAAGAAATGAGAAAAGAGTTATAAAGAAATTGAGAGAAATTAACTAACATTGGAATAGACAGAGCAGGGAGGGGCTGCTACTGCTAAGTCGCTTCAGTTGTGTCCAACTCTGTGAGACCCCGTAGACGGCAGCCCACCAGGCTTTCCCGTCCCTGGTATTCTCCAGGCAAGAACACTGGAGTGGGTTGCCATTTCCTTCTCCAATGCATGAAAGTGAAAAGTGAAAGTGAAGTCTCTCAGTCATGTCCGACTCTAGCGACCTCATGGACTGCAGCCCACCAGGCCCCTCCGTCCATGGGACCCTCCAGGCAAAAGTACTGGAGTGGGGTGCCATTGCCTTCTCCGAGGGAGGAGCTGGTCGCACTGTATTTCTTGACTGGTTAGTGTTTCACAGGTGTTTGCCTTGCAGTAATCTTTAAGCCATACATTTGTTTTATGAGCTATTTCTGTACTTGTTTTATTTTACCATTATAAGGTTATGAAATGCAACAAAAAGGCCAGTCATTGAACCAGTGGGTATTTGGGGGAAAAGAAAAATACATAAACTCTTCATGCAAATTGATAACAAAGTGCTGAAACTCCAACAGAAAATTGTTGGATATATATATCCAGAGAATATAAATAAGTGACCTACCTATACGATTGACCCTTGAACAACATGGTTTTGAACTGTGTGAGTCCACTTACAGGCTGATTTTTTTTTTTTTTCAATAAATTTCAGTATAGAAGTACTGTACTACTACAGAATCTGTGTTTGGTTGAATCTGCAGATGCTGAACTGAGGGTGCAGAAGGCCAACTGTAAAATTATGTGAGGGGTGGGTGCCCAAGTTCTGCACCATTCAAGGAGCAACTATATTCAGAAAGCTAATAATCACTAAAAACATCTAATCTCGCTGAAATAGTCTCTAAAAGACAATTTATAGGAAGGGAGACGGTGAAAGAAAAATTCTATATTATATCTGTTTTTGTTGTTGTTCAGTCCCTAAGTTGTGTCTAACTCTTTGTGACCCCATGGACTGTAGCCCACCAGGCTCCTTTGTCCATGGGATTTTCCAGACAAGAATACTGGAATGGGTTGTCATTTCCTTCTCCAAGGGATCTTCCCAGCCCTCTGGAGGTACAGGGATTGAACCTGCATCTCCTGCTTAGCAGGCAGATTCTTTACCACTGAGCCACCTGGGAAGCCCCATATTATATCTGTAGATAACTTTTAACGTCATATAATTTTTCTATTGTGGGTGAAATTGGGTAGGGTGACAACAGACTCTCCCAGTAAGTGCCCTTCAGTGTGGTAGGTTTTTCTATTATATGATCCCAAAGTGAATGCAATACAAAGTAATCCATTCGTTTTCTGTTCATGTTGACTTAGCATGGCATTTTTATAATTTGGAAAAGCTTATGATTAATTGCATTGAATACTTTATCCTTCACAGTGAGAGACCCACCACCAATTTCCCTTGATGTTAGACAGAAACAGCGCATCTCCACAGATCCATTATCATCTGAAATGAAAGCCCCAGTTCTGCCAGAACCCATCCTTCCAGTTCAGCCCAAAACTATGAAAGACTTTCTGTAAGTTTTGGCTCATTGCTACATGTAGACATATAATCAACTGCATGTCAGCACTTCACATAATTTAATATTTTTGTGTGGGAAATTAATTGAACTTATGGCTCATAAGGTATTATAAGAGTGAAGGAACCAAAGACTGGTGACTTAAGTTGAAGGTGAAAACAAATATATAATGTTGCAACAAAAGAAACACTAAATAAGAGAAAGTGAGTCAAAACAAGCAGAGATGAAGGAATGTGTCCTTTTTAAAAAATAAGATTTCATTTACTAAGTGACACACAAACCACAAAAGCTACCTTGCTGCTATTAAGTTGGTACAAAAGTAATATTGGTTTCTGGCCATGAATTTTAAATCATTATAACTAGGCTCAAACATATCATTATTAATCAAAATAGGAACTATTACAGTTGACAGATTTTTCCCAACAAGAAATAAGTTCATTCATTCCTGTAGCAGAAAAGTCCATGCTTCAGAATTCAGCAAACACTTGGAAAGCATTTTCTCCCTCCTGCTGGTTGTGGAGGTTTTTCCCTGCAAAAAGTTGTCAAGATGCTTGAAGAAGTGGTAGTCAGTTGGTAAGAGGTCAGGTGAATATGGCAGACGAGGCAAAACTTCATGGCCTAACTCGTTCAACTTTTGAGACATTTGTTGTGTGATGTGTGGTCAGGTGTTGTCATGGAGAATTGGATCCCTTCTGTTGACCAGTACCAGCTGCAGGTGTTGCACCTTTCAGCGCATCTCATCGATTTGCTGAGCATACTTCTCAGATGTCTCAGGTGTAATGGTTTTGCTGGGATTCCAAAAGCTGTAGTGGATCAGACAGGCGGTAGACCCCCAAACAGTGACTATGATCTTTTTCTGGGGCAGGTTTGGCTTTGGGAAGTGCTTTGGAGCATCTTCTCTGTCCAGCCATTGAGCTGGTCATTGCAGTTGTCATGTAACGTCCACTGTTCATCACAGGTCACAATCCAATCAAGAAATGGTTGCGTAGAATAAGAGAAGATGACACTTCAAAACAATGGCTTTTTTGATTTGCATTCAGCTCACGAGGCATCCATTTATCGAGCTTTTTCACCTTTCCAGTTTGCTTCAAATGCCGAATGACCTTAGAATGGTCAGCGTTGAGTTTTTTGGCAACTTCTCATGTAGTTATAAGAAGAACAGCTTCAGTAATGGCTCTCAGCTGGTCATAGTTAACTTCCAATGGCCGGCCACTATGCTCCTCATCTCAAGGCTCTCGTTTCCTTTGCAAAACTTCCTGAACCACCACTGCACTGTACATGCGTTAGCAGTTCCTGGGCCAAATGTGTTGTTGATGCTGTTAATTGTCTCCACTGCTTTATGACCCATTTTGAACTCGAATACAAAAATTGCTCAAATTAGCTTTTTGTCTAACATCATTTCTGTAGTCTAAAATATAAAATAAACAGCTAGTAATAAAGCAAAAAAACATAAAGCAAGAAATGTGCATTAAAATGATGTATAATAGCATAACCACATTTATTTAAGAGTGTATTCCAATATCAAAGGGCAAAGTTCAACAATGCAAAACCACATTTACTTTTTGCACCAACCTAATAATAAAAACCAAATGGATACTCAAAGGACTAAGTGAGAAAGAGAAAATAGGGACAGAATGTAAACAAAATCTGTCAAGAAATTTGGCTGGAACGGAAAGAAAGATAATTACAAGGAGCATGTCAAAATGAACTTTTAAAAAATATTTGTTTATTTATTTTGCCTGTGCTGGGTCTTTGCTATTGTGCATGGACTTTCTCTCGTTGCAGCAAGTGGGGGCTACTTCCTATTTGTGGTGCACGGGCTCCTTATTGCAGCGGCTTCCCTGTTGTGGAGCACAGGCTCTAGGCACACGGGCTCAGTGGTTGTGGTGCATGGGCTTAGTTGTTCCATGGCGTGTGGGATCCTCCCAGACCAGGAATCTAACTGGCGTCCCCTGCGTTGCAAGGTGGATTCACAACCATTGGACCACCAGGGAAGCCCAAAAGTGAACTTTTAAAAAAGCAAATAAATGGGAAAGTTGAAGCTGGATTAATATCTTAATCCAATTAAGAATTATAAATTCAGAAACTACATATTTACATTAACTGGAACACATTCCTGTATTCAGCTTCATTATTTCAAGTTGCATGTTGGGTAACATTTATCTGTAAAGAATCAGTGCTGTATTATCTGAAGAATGTTTTTATCTGTTGTGGCTAATAAATGCTTTTATTTTAGGGAAGATGTAGAAAAAGCTAAGTCATCAGGAGATTGGAAAACAGTATATGATTTTTATCTTACAACATTTGATTCTTTTCCAGAACTAAGTGCTGCATTTAAGGTAATAACACATAACGCACATTTTTCACTTTTTAAATCCCCCCCCCAAAAGACACTGAATTTACCTCTTTTTCTACCCAATATTGGCTTAAGCAGCTACTTAAGCAAATATAAGTATGTATTAATTCTGAAATTATAGGTATCACAATAATTACTTAAGTGATATCTTAAAAATTGTTTTTATTTGTACTAATGTAATACTTGAGATGGTTAGATAATCTCACTGACTCTATGGACATGAATTTGAGCAAACTCCAGGAGATAGCAGAGAACAGGGAAGCCTGGCGTGCTGCAGTCCATGGGATCACAAAGAGTCAAACATGACTTAGCGAATAACAACAACGTTTGACTACATTCTTTAAGTTTTTAAAAAAGAAATTATTAAAATAATCCTTATGTATTTATTTTCCTTTTTAGCAATTTAGCCGTAACAGTTCTTTTATATCATCATATTAAGAATATTACAAATTATGAAGGAATAGTTATGATACAGATATTACTTAGAATAGTTCTTAAAATGTTATATACACTTAGTTCTTTAATTGAATTTTCAGAAAGATGCCTCTGCCTCTAATACTATTGAAGACTCTGGGATTAATGCTAAATTTGTGAATGCTGTATATGACGCCTTACTTAATACTGTAAGTATCATTTACGAACACATGCAAATCATACAATTGTTTGAGTCTATACTGTACTTTGAAATCAGCCACACAAATGTAAAACTCACCTTGTAACATAATTACATAGGAAACTTTTTTGGTAAATTTGGTTGAAATTCTCAGAAAGTTAGATTATTTTTTAATTCTTATATTTTTTTAATTAAAAAGTTTTTCAAATTCTGTAAGAACATTTTTTTATATTTTTTTAACATAATTTGGTTGTACTTTATAATGACCTGTGGACTTAACTGCTAATTATAACATATAAATATGTATAAAATGTATGCCATCATTTTATATTGTTAAATATGCTATTCTTCAGTTTGTGTTAATGATTTAATCTTGTTGATCCAGAGACAGTGAAATTATTTTTCTTTTTCTGTTTTTCACTGTTACATAAAACTGATGGTAATCATCAAACAGCCACCACGTATGTTTGTGCAGGTTGACCAGTGCACATCCCAGGGAACATTTTCATTGTAATCTTTCGTAAGTGAAATTGAGACCACCGTAAATGGCAGTAATCGGTCATCAAGTCCAATTTTAACCACTGAAACAGATCTGTAAATATAAGTAACATATAAAAGTCACCTAAATATCGAATCGTAATTATTTCATGATTTTCGTTTGCCTACAGCCTCAAGACATTCAGAAGACAGTATTAAAGGGAATCATTAACAGCCTGTTACAAGAATGGAAAGGGTAATTGTGACCAGTATTGTAGTTGTAGCTCATCGGTATAGATAGTTAATCTGTACACCTCATCCAACTTGAATTATGTGTGTGTTTTACTCAGAAAGGATTTTAGTTGATATAGTAAAAACATAGAATGAAATTGTAAACCATTTATAACAAAGCTTTTTAACTTGAGACTTACGACTTATTAGGAGGATCCACACGTGAGCCTCAGAGGATCTGTGAATTCTTTAAAACTGTATATAAAATTTGTTGTGTAGAGATATATGTGCTTTACAAAAATAGGATGGGTGGTTAAATCAGTAACCTAGAATGAAATAATACGAGCATTAAATTTATCCTTGGGTTTCTGGGTAGCAGAGTAGACATTTCCTTATTTCTAATATAAGGAAACATAAATTTAGCCACTAAAATATTTTTTTTCTGGAGCTAAATATTGCATTGTTATATAAAGAATGGACAATGTAATTGATAGTGTTTGGAATATGCAGAACACAAAAATACAGTTTTAAAAGTACATATTTAAATTGATATTACTTAAGTAACAATTTAAATAATAGCTGCTGTTAAAGCCAAGCAATGCCATTAAATTATAATTTAAATGTTTATATTAAGCCCAGTTTGAAAATACCAAACCACAGTTCTTAAATATGTTAAATATACCCTATATATGTTAACATTGTTCCAATTTTCAAAGAAATTTGTGGTTTTTTATAGAATATTGAGAAAGGGCAGAATAGTATTAAAAAAGTAAAAATGTAACTGTGCAGTTTTTTCCTAGTTGTCTTTTTAAAACAATTGAAATCATATTATATTTTGCATGTGATTTTTATCTTAATATTTTCCTAGTTTATCATTCTAGTAATACTTTTGCATTTTCCTTGAACTTTATGTTTCTGGTTGAATATATAATGCCTCATTGGAGATGAAGAGGAAAAATTAGAATGTCAACAGAATGCTTAGGAGAGTGAGGAAGTCCAGTGGTCTGAAATTGCAGGACCTTGTCCCCTCTGAGCACGCTCCCACAGCTTTCTAACCCCTGCTCCTCAAGTGTGTACCTGAGACAGATTAAAATAATTTGATGCAACTTACTTATGAAAGGATCATGTGGTCTCTACCCCCCAAATTGTGTTTTATTTTGGACTTACAGTAACAACAACAAGATCTATAGCTTATTGACTGTTTACTATGGGCTAATCACCTTTTGAAAGATTTTGCATGTATTTCTCATATTGAATCTTCACTGCAAACCTGTGAAATAGGTAATAGGATTATTTTCACTTCACACTTGAGGAAATTAATTTACAGAGAAGTAAATTGCCTAGGTTAACACAATAAGTGCCTTAGTCATAATTAGAACCCAGGCTCTCTGGCAAAAGAGCCTATGATCTTAACCACCATTTCTGTACCCAAAGCTGTGCTGCTGCTGCTAAGTAGCTTCAGTCGTGTCCGACTCTGTGCGAGCCCATAGACGGCAGCCCACCAGGCTCCCCCGTCCCTGGGATTCTCCAAGCAAAAACACTGGAGTGGGTTGCCATTTCCTTCTCCAATGCATGAAAGTGAAAAGTGAAAGTGAAGTCGCTCAGTCGTGCCCGACTCTTCGCAACCCCATGGACTGCAGCCTACCAGGCTTCTCCATCCATGGGATTTTCTAGGCAAAAGTACTGGAGTGGGGTGCCATTGCCTTCTCCTGTACACTGTACTAAAATACTAGTGCATAGGACAGGAAGATGGAAATTTTAATTGTACAGCTATAAAAAGGAAAAAAAAAATAAGACTCTCTTATCACCAGGAATTTTAATATTTATGAATTGCTTTGATCTTATTAAAATATTTTCAAATATAATTTATAAAATAAAACAGTAGTCCCATTGAGAAAATAACCTGAAAACTATGTAGACTACTATAGAAAGAAATAATTTAGATTTTATTTAAACCCAAATAATTTAAATCATTATTCAGTCAGATAATTCTTCCATAGAGGAATATTACTACTAATTTTAAAATTATATATGTAATATACATACATATAAATTTCAAAATTTAATACACATGTTATTTATTTATATTTCAGATGATGTGGCTTTACATTTATAAAGGGCATCTAGTACACTTTAGGCAATGATTTATGTTTATGTTTTCAGATTTAAGTCTAGGTTTTAGCTTTTATCAAGTCAATTCTCACAGAAACAGTGATAATTTTTATTAGATGGTGTAAGATTAAGCATCTCTCATCAGTTACACTTCTTTCTTTTTCAGTCCACGAACAAAAGATGATCTTAGAGCATATTTTATACTTTTACAGGTAAGAAAGCAAGAACTTAGTTGAAATTGGATAATTCATATTTCAATCTGTACATGTGTAAGTAAAATGATATCCAGTACTATTATTTTGAGCAGCGTTTTTGATACTTTTTAGATTATAATTACTTTTAATCAGAGAATTAAAGCTATAACAAACAGTGGGATGCTAAATTATCTCCAGAATTAATATGTTAATTTAGCTCTTGCCTTCCTGCTGTTGAATTCTGGAACAAACAGAATAGAAGCACTTCTTCCCCCTCCAGTCAACTTCCTTTCTTGTAACTAGTTTTTTAAGGGGGCTTCAAAACTGTTTTTTGTTTCCCAATTAGTAGGTTTCTAACTTTTCAATAAATATTTAAGCTAGAATTCTAATGGAAAAATCAAGATGATGAACTTTTTCCTCTCAAGAGATACAGATTCATTGATATAAATAAATAAATAAGTTCCAAACAAATGAAAAGTAATTTTAACTTTTATAATTTTTTGAGAAGTATGGTATTCCCATAGCTAGCATACTATATTTGTATTATTTTTCACAGTTTACCAAAGATGGTTGTATAGATTATTGTCTCATTTAAAGATAAGAAAAATTATGTTAAATAAGATATAATGTTTAATATTGTGTCCAATAAAAAAATATGGAAGATATGGGTAGAAGGAGGAGGAGAGAAGAAAAAAGAAAAGAAAAAGTTGGGGGAAATAGGGGGAAATAGATAAAAGGCAGTTGAGAGATGTAAGGAGAGGAAGGGGAGGTAAAAAGGTAAGATGAGAAAGACAAAACTGGAAAAAAAAAACAAGGAAATATATGTGAAGATAGTAAAAGCTAGAAAGTGACAACATGAAGCTCAGATTTTTAGGAGAGTGTATTTTGTCCTCAGTAGGCTCTACGCATAAGAGCTATCACTTAATGAGATTATCAGCTGGGGTCACTCCCTCATTTTGAACCATCCTGACCAAAAGTCAGGATGGTTTTGAAAAACATGCGGTGCTCTTTTCTTTTTTACAATTTCAGTTTATTGTTCAGTAATACTTATTTTTACCATCAAGTTCTGAAATGTACATTGTGAGTTTTAGATTTTGGAAATGTAACTAGAGTTTGTGCTTGGTTTACAAGCTCTCCTTTAACATTTAAAAGTTCTCAGGAGCTGTTAGGTGATTCTCCCCTTGTTCTTTGTGAAATATGCAAATAACTCTTTTCACATTGCAGAAGTTTCATTACCAGCTTTTATTTTTCTAGCATTCTCTGCCCCTTCCCTTTTTTTTAAATCAAGAAAGAACCAGGTTTTTGCTTAATTGGAAAGGAGTGATTCCCTCCATTTATACTAGGCAGTGAGCTAGGTGCTTTATGTTGTAGTTTTTTTTTTTTTAATACTCAAAACAACCTCCAAGATAGATATTATCATTCCCATTTTCTAGATGAAGAAGTTGAGCATCAAAGTTTAAGGAACATTCTTAAGGGCATATAGTAGTAAGTGGTAGAATTAGCCCTCAGACCTAAATCTTTCTTAATTCAAAGTCACTGGACCATTGTGGAAATCCAAGTCTCTGTTAATTAAATAATGAAACAATTTATTTTGTTATTTTAAAGGATTTCACCTAGTATTTCATAATCTCAAATTTAGTTTTCTGAATTTGCCACTTAGCTCATTAAGCTTAGCGTCTTTCTTTTTACATGTTAACAGAATTTTAACACAATTATCTTCAATATCTTTTTCAGAATCCTCAATTTAATAACACATCTACGTATGTCATCTATGCCCACTTGCTACGACAGACAGCCAGCTTAGTGGAAGCTGACCATCATTTCCTAGCTCACTGGTTTAAAAAGTAAATTACTCTATGATATTAAGAACTTTTAATTTTATAATAACATTAAATGTTTTCAGGTCTTTAGAAATGGCACAGTGCTTCAGAAGCCAATTACAAGTGTATCATTTAGTACTACATAGAGGGTATTAAAGATCTGTTTTGTGTGTAAGTAACCATTTTGCTTGTACCCGCTGTTGTTGAGATTTCTGTCCACTGCTTTTGCATTTTATACAGCACATTCTTATCGTTGAACATATTAGCCATCAATATCAATTTATAAAAGTACAGTATTTTTTTCACAGTACTGTACTTACATTAACAATTACTTCTCCCCATGACTAATACAAGCTAAAGAAGCTAAAGAATCCCAAAATTAATTTTAAATACAATCAGTTCTCATTATTAGCAATAGTTACGTTCTATAAAGCTACTGTGAGTACCGAATTGGTGAATAGTGAACCGTTATTCGCACTCAAGAGGGTTAGATTCCTACAAGCCTTTGCTCACAACATTTCTATCAGCATATCAGTACATAGCCTTACTTTATCTGTGTTTCATTTTAAAGACACCTTATTTGATAAAATCATTATTTTATTAACATTCAACTCACAGCCAACAAAAGGTGAAGAATCTGCCTGCAATGCAGGAGACCCAGATTCGATCCCTAGGTTGGGAAGATCCCCTCTAGAGGAGAATGGCAACCCACTCCAGTATTCTTGCCTGGAAAATTCCATGGACTGAGGAGCCTGGTAGGCTACAATCCATGGGGCCACAAAGAGTCAGACACAGCTGAGCAGCTAACACACCGCCAACAGCATCATAACTCATGTCTGAGCAAAGTTTATTGGACACAAGTACCTTCTCCGTAAGGCACATCACATCCTTCTTAGGAACACTAGTCAGAACTTAAGAACTTTAGCACTAGAGTTAGGGGCAAAATCACAAATGAAAAGCATAAGAATTTGAAAAACATGACCCAAGTAGATTGCATAAAGAATACTTATTTGCAGTATGAGAGCTAAAACAAGGAGGCAGAGCGTCACCTTATGCAGCCTCAGCAGAAGCAACTCCCGTTTTTTGTCACTCTTTGCACTGCCATGAAAGGACCACAAAAGTGCCACAATTATTTATTTGGAGTTTAGAATTAAATAGTAGGAAATGGGTGAATTTGCAAATACAGAGTCTATGAATGAGGAGTGACTGAATACTAAAAGCCTTAAAAGTGAAATGTTTAAGAAGACAATGGCACCCCACTCCAGTATTCTTGCCTGGAAAACCCCATGGACGGAGGAGCCTGGTAGGCTGCAGCCCATGGGGTCGCTAAGAGTCAGACACGACTGAGCGACTTCACTTTCACTTTTCACTTTCATGATTGGAGAAGGAAATGGCAACCCACTTCAGTGTTCTTGCCTGGAGAATCCCAGGGATGGCGGGGCCTGGTGGGCTGCCGTCTATGGGGTCGCACAGAGTTGGACACGACTGAAGCAACTTAGCAACAGCAGCAGCATAGTAATTTTGGTGTCTATTTCTTATTTAATTAAGAAATGATATTTGAGGTAAATTTTTGCATCTTTTCAAATTTGGGGCAATTAAAGAAATAGAATTTGGGGGAATAGTCTAAAATTTTATGCATAAAGGATGAACTTTGATCTCTAACAAATATATTGCCAAAATAGAAAAATGTGAATTTTGATTGGAATTATTTCAAAATCTTTACCAGATTATCCCAGAAGAGGTTCAAACCATTGGTAGAGAGATTGCTGCAGTTTATTTCTTTACGCCTGTTTCCTGCAAAACCTGAAGAATTTCCACCTATATCAAAGTGTTCGTGGTGGATCCCATCAGCATCTAAAGTATTGGCTTTACTTAGTAGGTTTTATTATTCAATCATCTTTACTTTTCTTTTATTAAATATAAGGATATTTCCATAAGGACCTCAAAATACTATAGAGGCATTACGTACATCTTAAATCATTCCTTTGAGAAGGAGAGTTGCAGTAATGTATTTTCTATTTTGCTAATGGATTTCACAATTAATGTATAAGCATGAAAAAGCTTTATGCATTTTATGGAGCAGAATTCTGTTTTATGGCTGTCAACTGCATATGACCTCCTAAGTAGAGGTTCCTAAGAATACACGAACTTACATTCATTCGTGGGTACGCCATTTGCTTACTCCCTTTACTATACTATTATAATCCTCACCATTCAAGTTTTCTTTTAAAGCAAGTAATTATTGGCTGCATTTCGACCTTAATTTTAAAGCTACCTTCTTCATTCAGCACTACAATTGCTTAAAAGAGGAATTTCTAGATAAAGGCTTTCTGGTGGGCATTAAAATATTCTTCCTACTAGAGTGAATCATGTACATATTGGGAAAGATCATTATGTTAGAATTTATCTTTACAGATACTGCAAACAATTTGGTTCACCCTCCCCTTATTCCTTACACTGATTTCTATAATTCTACATTGGATCACATTGACCTCATGGAAGAATACCACACCTGGCAGAGCTTTGGAAACTCTCACAGGTATGATCAAAAGTTCATTTGATTATTCACCTGAATAAAATACTATTCAAAATAATGACTGGCTTTTAAGTTTGTGTAAGTAAATTTACATATACACATACCTTAACATATAAACTTTTAAGTGTATTTTAGATATCCAGCCTTGAAATCATTATATTTCCTAAAGCATCTTCTTTATCTATTTCGTCTGAATTTATGTTATGTTAATATGATTTTTGTCTGATTAGTAACATCTTTTTAAGAAGGGAAAAGTTCTTAGTATGCAGTTTCTTATAAATTTTCTTATTCTGTGTGCCATCACGCAGCACAGAGGTCAACAAACTTTTTCTGGAAAGTACAGGATTATAAATGTGCCTGGCTCTTTGGGCTGTGCAGTCTCTGGTCTACCATTATAGCACAAAACAGCCTTAGAAAATATGTAACTGAAGGTGTGTGTCTGTGTTCCAGAGCTTTACTCACAAGCCCGGGTTGTAGGCCATGTTGGTCCCATGGACCATAGTATGCTGGTGCCTGATCTCACACAGTGATCACACATGTGTGCACATACACACATGAATTCACTCATTTTCTCCCTTTTCCTGTAGATGAAGTGTTTGTTCTTTATACATAGCATTAAAAGAATGGATGTTACACAGAAAGGGCTTCACCAGAAACGGTTTGTTACATTAGTGTAATAGATTTTCAAAACACTTGGCCAAATTCTTCATTACCCTGCACCTTATAGTGACATTTACAGTTTGGATTAAACCAGCAAGACTATCCCAGACATAATTTATTCCTAGACTCTGAGATGTCCTACAGAATGCATTATTCTAAGAGAGACTAACTGAGAGATATGATATGGATATAAGTAACCCACGACCCCAGATTGGTTCAAGCTTCCAGGGACCCTTTCTACCAGAATTGACCTAAAACATAGACTAGAATTGGAGAAGGCGATGGCACCCCACTCCACTACTCTTGCCTGGAAAATCCCATGGACGGAGGAGCCTGGTAGGCTGCAGTCCATGGGGTCGTGAAGAGTCGGACATGACTGAGCGACTTCACTTTCACTTTTCACTTTCATGCATTGGAGAAGGAAATGGCAACCCACTCCAGTGTTCTTGCCTGGAGAATCCCAGGGATGGGGGAGCCTGGTGGGCTGCCGTCTATGGGGTCACGCGGAGTCGGACACGATTGAAGCGACTTAGCAGTAGCAGTACATAGACTAGAATCCTGGATATATCTCAATCCACACCTGAAATGAGTAAGAATTCCGTTTCTGGGGGACCTTGGCCAGTCTGATGGATTTTTTCTTGACAGAGTTTATTCTACAAAGGTATTTTTTGTCCCACTTTAATGTATTTGTAATGTTTTAGACAAATCTACAATACGGTGCCAAGAGTTACTCTGCATATTTCAGTGACATCTTTTAATGCAAAGCTCCTCTAAACACTGTATGGTAACATTGGTGTACCACGAATGAGTTATAGAGGCTTGATCCTATGGTCCCTTCAGCCCTTGGGACCTAGAAGGGGATCAGAGCCGCAGGGAAGTCACTGTCTGGCTGTGGCCAGCCTCTCGCGTTTGTCTCAGTGTGCCATACACATGGTATCGCTTGTCTGTGTGCTCTGACTAGGGAAGGGCTAAGAACACTGTTTTAAAGTGCATAGTTAGACCAGCATTATCCTGCTAAGTTCATTGCACTTCTTTTTGTTTCCAAATTTTTAGTTAGCACTTTGTGATTCAAAATTATTACACATGAATACTGAACAATTTTCTTACTGCTTTCTAACAGTTTCATTCCAAGAGGAAAACCATTTCATTTTCAGGTCATTCCAGGGCTATCTCCTTTTTCCTCCTAATGCCTACATCACAGTGTGACCAGTGGTCACACATGTGCTGATGAACTGTCCTTGGATGTGTTCCAACTACGGCTGATGGATTCATTACAGCCGCTTGTGTGGGAGTCTAGTTCCCGAAGGGTCATTGCTGCCTTACTAGTTCTCTCTGAATGCATTTTATCTGTGTGCTTTATGGCTCTTTTATATAACAGAGTGAGCTCTGACCCAGGAAAGAAGTTATTTTCATAACTTTTGATCATATGTTGTGTGTTTACAAATACATACCATTTCATATTACTGCATCATTAAATAACAGTGCTAAAGCAACACTTTTATTTCATTACTCTTAAATGTGTTACTTTTCCTACCATAGTTCTTGCTAGATTTCCTCATTTCTGATGTATAAGCATTTCTGATGCATATGCATACTCACAGAGTAATGCATTCTTATATTAATTTCTGCACATGATTTTCTGTCCTAATCCTTCATCAGCACTTCTGCTTCCTGTTTCTGATGTTGGCCATATTTTTCCCAGGTAATGATGTACAAGTGGCTGCATAAACTGAGATTATTTGTATAAACAGTGTAAGCCGTCAGCACACATTTCAGAACATTGGATGTAGCTTCCTCTAGGGAATAAAGCCACTGCACATCAGATAGTGATGTCTAGGTCACAAGGCTGTGGGATTCAAAGAAATTATGCACATCAACTCATTTTGTGAATGGTAAAACACAGTACAAAAGTAATGGTTTGATATTGTTGGAAGCGGTACCTTAGATTCCCTTAGTATAATTTTGCTAAAAATACACCATTTTGCTTTTTCTGTTTTCACTTGTTGAGCAGGTTTTCCTTCTGTCAGTACCCATTCGTTATTTCTATAGCTGCAAAAAAAACCATTATTCAAAGAGACTCAGAACAACAGATGATAAGCATCGCAAGGGTAAGCCAGCTATGAAAACATTTATGCTGACTATAATCAATATATAGTAAATAATTTAACAAATAAGTCAAATGTCATGTGAATTGTTCTAGTATAATCAGGAAATGTCAAAAGTAAAATTCATATCATACTCCCTCAAAAAGTACTTAAACCTATTCATGATACAGGGAAAAAAATACTCCTCATCAACTTCTCATTGTTTTATAAATATAGTAGGAAGGTTAAATGCCTCTCACAGATCCAAAGTAGTGGGAACTTGGACATCATTTTGTAGATACCATCCTCCAGGGTCACTGGCAGTGCATTGGTGAGAAGGAACTACAGGGAGGACAAGGGAAGGGGTGTCCTTAAGAGCAAACCACTGACACGTTTTCTAAATTTTATGAAAGTCAAATAGAAACAGCTGAAAAATTAGAAAATGCAACAGAAAGTACAGTCTTAGAAAACTGAGAAATATGTCCATAGATGGCGAGAGGTGTTTTATTGATTCTTAGGGAACCAAAATGCGTGCAGGCCCATTGAAACGGGTAGCAGTCAGGCCGGCTTTAGGCAGGATGAAGTTCATCCCTGGGCCTGTCCTGTCCACTACCTACCACGATTTCTGCATAGCACAGTAAAGTTATAGATGAGGTACATAATTACTTTGATTGTGCTTTTAAAAAAAAAATTAGAGCTCTAGACTATACATTTTTATACTCAAATGTTTTTGAGTTTCTGCTTTTGCGACATGATTACTTAACAACTTTAAAACTTAGAGAGGTTGACTATAGTCTTCTTAAAATAGAGACCCCAAGAGAGACCTGTAGAGTAAAAGGAAATGATTTCCATGTCTTGTTCAAGGATATAAAAAGAATTCTAAGGCATAAATTATAATACTTCAAATACCATAAAAGTAAGAATTGTTGATTCTTCAGTAATTTACCAAAAGGTGAGTGTTGTTTGCTATCACAGAGCAGGGCAAAAGATTTGAGTGACTAGTGCCATCCCAGAGTCAGTTTACACTGAGTATTGGAGTATTAGAAGAAGTGATATCGCCTCTGTGTACCAAAGGAGTAACATAGCCATATTACCTGGCTGAAAAGTAGATTTCAACAGGAATATTTAGCACCAGAATTATTAATCCTGGTTAGATATTGGCTCAAAGACTAGTCTATATACAGCTAGTCATTTTGATGATTAGCATTTATGCCATTTCATGTGCCTTTTTAGTTTTTTTTTTTAAGCCTTAGGCTATGATTTTTTTCTATTTATAAGAAAAAAATCTAAAGAGCTAGAAGTTTAAGTTCCTCTGAGCAGGTTTCTGCTGTGCCACTCACACTTAAGATTTTAAATATCTTCTTTTAAATTTCCTTCCAATCAAAAGGAGAGTGGCAGCTGTAGAATGTATCCTGGGCTGTCTTCCTCAGAGCATGGGCACAAATGAGTAGCAATTGAAGAGTCCAGTGGTGTTCTCAGTTATGGGTATTTCCCAGCATTTGAGCTTCTAAACTGCCATACCATTTGGAATTAATGATTAGTGACTATTTTGACACAGGGTAACCTTACAGATGGTTAATATAAGCAAGAACTTATACAGTATAACTTAAAGTTGTGAAAGTGATTTCCCAGATTAAAAATAACTTCCTCATCAGTCTGTGTCTAAAATTCTACCATCGTTGGGTTATTTCTTTCATCTGAAGCACTTTCTATGCAGTATGAATTTCTGGTGGGAGGAGTAGCCACTAAGCTTTGTCTTCCATTAGCATCCTAGTTTAAATTTGTTGGATATTTCCAGTGTGATGGCTTCCCAGGAGCTCGACTGGGAACAGAAGATAAGAAAGGGTTGGAAAAACAGGTCCATGACACTGCATACTATGCTAGGAACATAGATCTGTTTGAGCACAAAAGAGAGGACCCAGAGAAGGGGAAAGGAAAAAAAAACCTTCTGCAAGCCTTTAGAATCGAATACTTGGAGAGATGAAGAAGGGCTCTGAATTAGTGTATTATTATAGTAATCTACAAAATCATGAAAGTAGCCTTACTATATAGATTTGGGGTATTAAAATTTTACCTGCTAAAGCATATTGCTACATGTAATTAAAATTTCAGAATGTTTATCTTTAATCTGCACAATAATTCATTTTCTTTGCTACCAAAGAGGATGAGGTAGTCTGAAAAAGAGTTTAGATAAATATATTATACAAGCATGTAGACTTTATATGATAAATGACATTCATATATTTCTTATATTTTTGTAAAACATCCCCTTATTCCAACACCCAGGCATAAATATTGTTGACATTGTAGGGAATTTGCTTTTGATAGTCTTTATGTATATTATCTTTAAAAGGCATCAGAGTTGAAACAATATTGTGTATACAATTTTGTTTCCTCGCTTTTTTTAGTTGTACATTCCTTAAACATTTTCCATGTTATTTACATAATTTTATGACCATCATTTTTGATAAGTATTGTAATTCCACTAGAGATTCATACTTAGTATATTTCTAAAGTTTTCCTCTTATAGATGATGCTGTGATGAATGTCACTGTATAAAATATTTCCTCTGTTTACTATTGGGACAAAGGATACGAACATTGTTGATGGTTTCTGAAATATGTTGAAAATTACTTTCTAAAAGTAGATTTTAGAGTAAATCCAGTATCTTAAAAAGCATAAGCCAAGCTTATCATCAGAAGTATGTGCCTTGTTCCCAGTGTTCCCACTTTGTTCGTATTTATTAAACAGAAAACTTTGCTGTGTAAGAGGTGAGACATGTAGAAGCAGTAATGCAACGTTCTTTTACTGTAGAAGTTGAATTATTTTGGGGTCCTCCATTTTGTATCCCCTTCTGTTATCAGTGTCCCAAAATGAAATAATAAGGCATTTTCATAAATCAAAATTTGCTTAATTGAGTTTATGAAATTGTTTATGTGAGAGATGTTACATAAAGAGAAGAATATAAGTTATTTTTACCTAAGTGTTTAAATGTGTTAAATGAGTTTATAGTTCAAGTAAAAATGAAAATGTTTGCTTTCTTTTTCAATCAGCAAAGTCTGGTGGATAAAGTATCTCGAAGACAGAGACCTGATATGAATATGTTGTTTCTAAATATGAAAGTAAGGCGGACACATCTGGTTAGCGATTCTCTTGATGAGGTATAGATTATTTATTCCAGAATAGTATTAATTGACTAAAGCTTTAAATAACTTGATAATATGGCTTATTTCTGAAATCTTAGTAAGCTTTCTTTATTTCTGTATGCCAGTGGTGTGCTTCCTTATATTTTGATACAATGGTTAAAAACAGTTCTGTATTCACAGTTAAGCCTTATGTTCATTTTTTATGTTTTTTAGTGGTTTGTTGTTAAATATTCAGAAAAGGATTTCATATAGAACACTTAAATGAGTAATTCATATTTCTGAATATATAATGTAGATTCTAGACCACATTTGTTAACTGGTTGGGTGCCTAACAAGTCATTTTAATTCCTCCAGGCCTCAGATTGGAAGTCTGATCTACAAGGGTATATTGGGTACATTTAGGGTCAAACATATTGATACTTTGATTGTATATACATGTATTATTAAGCTTCAACCATGTACAGTTCTTCAACCAGATTTCCATGTGAATATTACAATATTTGATTTAGTAATGTGATTTTTTTTAAACTTCAGTGTTGAAAGCAAGTTTAAATGAATTACTTTGTATTGTATTTGGCTAAATTAAAATCTTGGAGTCAGTACGATGCCAGTAGGCAATAACCTTGAGCAAGGTACCTGACTTTCCTAATTCTGTTGCTTGATCTATACAACAAACATTACAATAGGGTTGGGCAGATTTATTGGATGGATGGATGGATGAAGTTTTGTAACATTGTAAATATGATAATACATTTCCAAGAATTTAAAAGGTTAATTTCCTTTTCTACTGCCTTTTGTTCTCCTCTGTTTTATAATTTCCTCAAATAGTTAACTCGGAAAAGAGCAGACCTGAAAAAGAAGTTGAAAGTTACATTTGTAGGGGAGGCTGGTTTGGATATGGGTGGCTTGACTAAAGAATGGTTCCTCCTCCTAATTCGCCAAATTTTTCATCCAGATTATGGTGAGTAGCTAATTTCTATGAAAGTGTTTTCTTCATGATCGTTAGATTTAAGTAGTCACTCACTTTTAATCTATGATTTTACAGATTTTTTTTGTCAATCATAAATGTTGAATAATTTTTTAAAGACTGTTAGTTACATTTTTTAAATAGACCAAATTGATGATTATAATATTTATAATCTTACAGGGAATCCTACACAAAATGTATTAGCATAGAAGCATTCACATGTTTTCTGACTAAGCCAAATATGTTAAAATTTGTCATTGAAATAAAAAGAACATTAAAAATTTTAAGATCAGAGCTATAGTTTGCTCATCACTAATATTCAAAGTGTCTTTCATAAAATGAGCCATTTTAATAAATAGGAAGCATTAAATAAACCTTTGAACTTTCATTTGCTTTCATTTGATTTTGAGAAAACACTTATATAATCCTGAGTATTGTTAAGCATTTTCTTCAAAAGAGTTTTAAGTGTTTTTTTTTATTCTTTATTTTTCTTAATTTTGTATATATGTTTATATAATATCTCTCTGGTAATGGGAAATAGAGATGAGAGTGATGAAGTCTCCAGATAATCCTCAGAATTAATTTTGATAACTTATAAAGTATAAAACTATAGTTTCTATAAGTCAACTGATTAGTTTCTGTCTTTTTATCATTTCAACCCTTGGTTCAGGATACCAGTGAAGAATAAAAGGCTCTTGCACACTCTCTGGACCCATATTTGATATATTTTAACATGACAATTGGTCTGTAACATAGCTATTGCTGAACTGTTTTGCTTCTAATAGATAAGATATCATGTACATGTTTACCATTCTGATTTTTTAAATCAATCATATTGATGAAATTATGCTTCTTTTTTTCAGGCATGTTTACATATCATAAGGATTCATACTGCCATTGGTTTAGCAGCTTTAAATGTGATAACTATTCTGAATTCCGATTGGTTGGAATTGTATCCTTTAAACTTTCCACTAGGAGGTGCTAGTAGATTAGAGATTTTTAAGAATTTTACCTGAATTTTGGAAAACTGTTCTCATTAATTTATTCAGATTAAAGATTCTTATTAAATTTACTAGTAGATTTTTCAGTAGTTCTTTATTATTTTGTAATATCACAGCTATATAATTATCAGCAGATTTAGTTAACTGGAAGGAGTGACTGAACTGTTAACATATTTCTCTGAAACCTTATCTCAAGTATTATTTGCTATTTCATTTACAACCTAAATTATCAGAAATTTAAGACATTTTTAAAAGTCACAGTATCTTTCCTATTCACAATGAACTATTCCTTTAGTTATTTCCCTTTGTGCTTACTTCACTCAGTTTTCTAAATTGAAATTATGAAGATTAAACCTAATGTGGCCTCAAATCCTGAGATGGTCATAAGAATTAAAAATTGAATGGAATGGGAACATTTGAAGCATACAGAATTATTTTATAGTGTTTTTTAAAATGATATAAATTCCTATGCCATCCTCTGATTCCTTCAGGTTTGTTGGAGAGGGTGTTCCTGCGTTGGGTGGAGATTGGACAGGATGCCTTCTGCATTCATTTTTAAATACTGAAAAATATAAGTGTCTGTGGAAGAAAAAGAAGAATAAATAAATGAGCAAACCCTAGGGATATATAGGTTAAAAAAAGAAAACATATCTGCTTTAAAAAGCTTACCGTCCAGATGGACGATGACCACTCGTGCAGGTAGTTTGTTCTCAGCCAAATGACCATTTGGCACCAAGTGCTGAGGAATTCTGAGAAGGAAACAGTTCATTGTATTCCTCCCAGAGAAGGTAGAGTTTTTAAATGGAACCAGTACTGGAGAGAGTGGGACCCGGACTGGGAGAACGGCTGGGAAAGAGTCCACACTGTGCTGGCCGTCACAGAGCAATGTGTAGGTCCACTTGATGGGAGCAGGGGGCTCTCTGAGAGCTATAGATGGTGCTGGCAAAAAAGATTCAATTCAGTTCAGTCGCTCAGTCGTGTCCGACCCTTTGCGACCCCGTGGACTGTAGCACGCCAGGACTCCCTGTCCATCACCAACTCCCGGAGTTTACTCAAACTCATGTCCATTGAGTCCGTGATGCCATCCAAGCATTTCATCCTCTGTTGTCCCCTTCTCCTCCTGCCTTCAGTCTTTCCCAGCATCAGGGTCTTTTCCAATGAGTCAGTTCTTTGCATCAGGTGGCCAAAGTATTGGAGTTTCAGCTTCAGCATCAGTCCTTCCAATGAATATTCAGGCAAAAAAGATTAAGAGACGTCTGATGGAGGGCTTTGAATATCATCTGACTTTGTGACGTTTGTTGGAATACATCCCAAAGAATGTATATGGAAATCAAGAAACTGCATGGAAGAAAAGGGAGTAGGGAAAACCACACACTGTGATAGTAAACTTAATCTGAAATTTGATTATGTGTTGTCGTATCTAAAGGTCCAAAGCGCCAAGCCCACAGTAAGGAACGTGTAACATTCCTAGACTCATATTTTCATTCTGTTATTTACAGTAGTCGTTTGTTGAATGTTTTAACTTCATTGAAGGCCTGTGTTATTAACGCTTCTCACTACACTAGGAGTCATTTGAATTTCCTGATAAGTATGTTTGTCATACTTTACATTCTTATCATGGCTTAGGTTTGGCTTATTTTGACTTTCTAGTGTTTGTAATAAAGTATTAGCTCTTACAGTACATTTTTAGAGTAGTATATGTGATATCGTGAACTTGCTTACCAGATTTTTTTTTTTTTTTGCAATAGACATTAGTTTCTATTCAGTCATTACCCAAAAGATCATATTAAATGTATTTAGATGTTGTATATTACAAGTTTAACAGTTATATCTAAAATTAATTTATAACCACCACTATCTCATTATTATGTGTATTGATCTCACACACAAACTATATAAAGGTTGCTGCCCTGAAAAGCATGATATTGTCTATGAAAAATGTGTGATGACAGTGGATGTGGTCACACAAGTGGTTGAAAAATCTACCACAGGTGAAGCGAACAAAACCTTTAGAAGTGATAGGTGTGGTGATTAAGAAAATATAATTGGCTCCATACATAATTTCAGTTTTAAAACTTCAGAGGGGCGGCTTGGGTGGCTCAGTGGTAAAAGAATCTGCCTGCCAATGCAGGAGACATGGGTTTGATCCCTGGGTTGGGACTATCCCCTGGAGAAGGAAATGGCAACCCGCTCCAATATTCTTGCCTGGGAAATCCCATAGACAGAGGAAGCCTGGTGAGCTTCAGTCCATGAGGTTGCAAAGAGGTGGACACGACTGAGCACACACACACAAAAGCATTCACTAAAATTTCAGAGCCAAAGATTGATTGGGCTATCAGTTCTCACAGTGTTGTATGTCTAATACGATTATTTTTAAATATTAAGGCCTTGGAGTTTATAAGAAATATTGTAGTGAAACCTATAGTAATAATTAAAAAATGTTTTGAAGGTCACATGAAGATCCATAATCTAATAGTTTTTTAGAAGCAGAATTACCAGAAAGGCATTGGGACTAAGGATGGGGCAATATAATGTGGTTCAGGGTTTTCAAGCTCTGCCCTGTTTGCACCGCATGGTGTCTGCAGCAGAATTCCCACACCCCAACCCCTGCTTCAGCCAGAGCAGCTGTAGTGTGGAATGCAGCATGATTCTCCTGCAATCAAGGTGCCCTAAAGCACATCCTGCCAACCTGCTTTCTTATCTGTTAAAAACCTTCCTTCAGGATTATAATTTAAAAAAAAAAAAATTGTAATGAAAAATGCTTAGAACTTATCACTACAGTAAATGATCATAAATGGTAGCTACAGTAGTATGGTGCTTCTGTAATGTTATTATCATAGTTATAGGAGTATATTAGAGCTTATTTTCAGTATCTTTCCTCTAGAACACACTGCTCAGTCTCTGTTGGTATGGTTACGTATAAAATAACATAACTGTTCCTCAGATTATTATTAGCCTTTTTCTGCCCTAGCAAATTAAAATATTGGCTATTTTCTAATCCTTTAAATTGTTTTTAATGATTTGTCCAGACCATATGTTTAGATTTCCTTTTAAGTCAGTAAAAGTAATGACTTCCTTAAGAACTTGTTATTATAATCTTTGACAGTTGAAATGTCATAAAATTTGCTCTAAAACCCCTAATTTATCAAATGGATGAAGTTACATTCTGCTGTATAACTGATAAAAAAAAAATACATTTGGTCAAAGTATATAAATATAACATCTGTAGCTTTTTAACTTAACACTTTGAGTAAACTCCAAGTAATAAGTCTTTCAGGTATTACTGTGGGAGATTGTGTCGTATCAGTAGTGTGTGTGTATGCAGACATCCCTGTGTGTGTTTCCATATGCCTACTCAATACAGCTCTCTCTACGTAGCCTGTATTTAGTTTGAAAATACCCAGAATGGTCACCAAAATCAATGGCATGTTCTGCAGCGAGTTCTGAATAAACTGCTGCTAATAAAATCACCACCATCTTTGTTTAAATTTAGAAGTTTTCTTATATGTTAAATACTTTATAGAAATGTGTGAACTTGCTATTGTGATCTTAGATATGCAGTTTTCTAGGGAAATCATTAAATACTATTACCTGAACCTCTCCTTTTTATATGATTTTTGGTAATCAAGGAATTATATTACATAAAATAAAGGGAAAATAAGCAAAGAGTAAGTATGTGGGATTAATTAGAAAATCAGTGTTAGATCTGAAAGAAGTATGCGAGAAATAGATGCATAATTCAAAACTCATTTGTTGTCATGGATTTTATGTTAATGCTTAACATTTAGTATGCATAGCTTATGGGACTAGCTGTTTATAACAGCATTACTTTGGATATTCGTTTCCCCCCCTGCTGCTATAAGAAATTATTGAGCCCTCCCATCGTTCCTAGTGATCAAAATACGCCAGTAGGCATCTGCAGTGTTACCACTGACGACTTGTGTCAAATTATGCCTGTAAGTATACAATTGTTTAGTATCTTATCCCTTACTGCTGAATCTTCTTTCTTCTACTACAGTCTGTCTCCTCCTGATAACTATTTTTATGTTTAGATATGGTTTCCCTTTACATTTGTAACCCATCTCCTCTTTTGTCTAATTTTCTCCTTCCCTGTAGAGATACATAACCCACTTTGCAGCTCTTAGTTCTTCCAGCATAGTGGAACAAGCTTTGAGTCAGAGGCAGAGATTTGAATCTGGCCTCTGCAATTTACTAGCTCTGTGAATTTGAATAGGCTGTTTATGTTTCTGAACTCTAGTTTCCTTATGTGAACAGTGGAATAGTAAAACTTACATATTGGGAAGATTACATGAGATGATAAAGTATTCAGTATTCAATACGTGATTGCTTCTGTGGATTCTTATCAATGTGTCACTATGCAATATCGTTAACAATGTCTGCAACAACACCCTTAATAAAATTAATGAATTTCACAGACCTGTCTCTGATATTCTGCTAGTCAGAGACTAGATTTCCAATCATCAGATTTAATCCAGTGTTAAAATTTAGTAGAAGAATGTGGATAGTATGCTCATCATCCTGACAATCCCCTACAATAATAATACTTTTCACAGCTGAATTTCGATAGCCATTGGTCAGCAGAGAATTCCCCTTATTATTAGTAAGTAGCTGGATGTGGACATCCTCTTTGTTCATTAAGGGCCTATTTAAATATTGTTGTGTTCTAGTTAATGGTCAGATCACTTTGGTGTAGGGTTGGAACCTTCCTACCAAAGTTGAAAAACCTCTCCAGAACATGTGACCAATTAGAAAACCATTCTTCATGTGATATCAAACACATTTTTGAAAGTAAGTTTGGATTCTTTTGAATTAAGAGCCTAAATCCATATTTTTACAACACTCAGTAGATGGAAAAGGTAATAGAGTAAATTCTACTTAAGAAAGATTTGCCCTCTATAGTCTTGTATTTTGGCCACATGCTACCTATGACCCTGGACAATTTACTGAATTTGCTTATTTGTATAACAATGGGAGTTATTGTTACAATTGTACACTAATATATACTGGTGTATAAAACATATTAATACTATATATACTAATGGCTGAACTAACTTCTCATTTTAGATTTCTGTGATTTTTTTTGTCTCATATATGCAGTTTTTGTCAAATTTTTACCAATAAATTTCCTTATGTTATTACTGATTTTTACCAATAAATTGTCTGATTTTAGGATTAAAGCTATTTGAACTTGAGTCCTTTGGATCCAAGTTTTCAGTTAATAATAATGGATATTTTATGAATGACTGTACCAATATGTTTTTTCATATTATGGAGCTGAAGATGATACTGAGTTAATTTCATATTCCTATATTGCCTCTTTAATGATGAATCAAGATTGTGCATAAACTATGAGATCAGCTGAAAAAAACTGAGTGTCTGTACAGGTATGAATGAAGATAGAAAGGAAGCAAGAAAACTACTGTGTTAGGATAGTAGAATGCAGGGAATTTTTTTAAATTTTTAAAACAGAATATCAATTTATTAATGGCATCTATTAAAATTAGCACCTAATTCCCATTTCATATATGGCAAAATTATCTAGAAAAAAGTTTTAAGTGCTTTTTTTATTCAGTGCTTTGTTTACCATTTGTATCTGTACAATATGTGTTTCAAGAAGAGTAAGCAGGCAAGCAAAGAGAAACCTATAGTGATACATTTCTTAAACACAGTATTTGTGAATAAGGATTTAAAAAATATCACAGAAAACAAGCAAAATATTCAATGATGGAGCCTTCAGTATAGCGTTAATAGGCCAGTGCTTTTCCGTGACCACGTTAGTGGAAACTCCATTGCTTTTGTAGAGAAGGGATCCATGACTCAAAGCATCAGAACTGTCCCATGGCAACAACAAACCTTCCCCACACAGCCTTGTGAAAATTACCCTTGAGGGGTTCAGTTGAGAATGGAGAGGCTAAGTATAACCTTAAATCAGCAACTGTAGTAGCTCTTTTCTTTTCTGTTTGAGTCACTGTCCAATACAGTCTGTTAAATAATACCAGGGTATTCAAATAGTTTATAAAACCTATATCTTCATGCACTTTTAATTTTATATTTATAAAAATCATGAAAATGAACTATGGGCTAATTAATAATATTTTTACATTTAAGAATCTTAACTATAGATAAAAAAATAAAAATTGAGTTTTGAAAATAGAAAGGCTGGGAATAAAAGTCCCTACAGTCGAATAAAGCAGATCTGAGTAAATAACTTTATTACCTAATTGACTTTGTATTTTATCACTAAAAATTTGATCTTTAAAAGAATATGGTAAATTCTTTCAATTGGATTCATCTACTAGTTCCTTGAATTCTTTTAAACAATTCAGATCTCCCAATTATAATTTTCAGCAGCCATAACTTTATTAGTAATTGAAACAAATTAGAAGAATCATACTAAAACCTATGTCACCCTAGATTTGTTTTAAAATTTATTTTAGTGAAATGGAAAACTTAATATGTAAAGTGTGTAAGCTCATTCTAAACATGCTGTTCTTTATCTTTCTGCCAATATTTAAAATAAAACATTTTTCATACAACCTGAAATTTTAAAAAATACCAGCTTAGTTTTTCTATTTATAAATCTCTGTTCAGGGGAAACATAAGTTACAATGTAGGGAAACATTTCTTCCAGTGTTCTCAACTTTTTATTGCGGGGGGAGGCGGGGGGAGCCCTTAACTGAAATGTAAAAGCCACTTAACACATATAAACTGTGTATTTTTATGTTTAAAAGAGGAATTATAAAACACTAACAGGTTTTTTTAAGACTATAAACTGAGAATGAGAAATACTACAAATTCATAAACAGTAATATTGCAAATAGCAGTGAATTATGATGGAAACTATACTCTTAGCTTACTACATAAGAATAGACCCCAGAGTTATGCCTTTATGGGTATAACTGGATATTTTCCTTCATGTGACCTTTCCAGTAAATTTTTCCAAACCTTTTACATGGTAGAAATCGTTAACCAGTATTTTTTTACCCTAGAAAATATGTCCCAATATTATCGTTATTTCAAAATCTGAGTTTATCTCACTTGTAAGTGAGCTATAGTAGATCTGGTTTACTGTTTGGGTAGTACTATTTGATTTAAAAACACAAATAACAGGTTTCTCTTTACAGGAGTTGGCCCACGGATTAAGTGAACTCCTGTCATATGAAGGCAATGTTGAAGAAGATTTCTATTCCACATTTCAGGTACCATTAAGGGCAAATACCTTTCTGTTAACCAGGTATTTTATGTATGAAAAATACCTTTTGTTACCATATACCCATTGTTAGAAAAGAGGAACAAGGATTGATCTGTACATACCACTCCCTATATTAAAGGATCTTAACCCGATAAAAACAGTGAAAAAGTAAGTGTTAGTTGCTCAGTTGCATCCAACTCTTTTTGACCCCCATGGACTATAGCCTGCCAGGCTCCTTTGTCCATGGAATTCTCCAGGCAAGAATACTGGAGTGGGTTGCCATTTCCTACTCTAGGGGATCTTCCTGACACAGGGATCAGACCCAAGTCACCTGTATTGCAGGCAGATTCCTTACCATCTGAGCCGCCAGGGAAGCCCAAAGACATTGAAGCAGACATGTATAAGTAAACAATCAAGGAAAGCCAGCAAGGCTGAGGGTACTCTGCAAGGCACCTGGCCTATATCCTGGATGCAGTTACTTTCTCAGAGCTTTTACCTTCTAAAAACAAGCCTCTTCTGTTGGTTCAGTACAAGAAGTAAGGAGCAGAAGTTACTCGATCAGACCAAAGTTCTCTCACTTCCACTCGCCTAAAAATAATCGGAAGGTGGAAATGGTAGTAATCCCCATAGCTCCAAAGGCCTGAGCGCTACCCAAATGGTCACACAAATTTTTTTAAACGTCAGTAAAGTGTTTAGCTTTGGAGAAGGCAATGGCACCCCACTCCAGTACTCTTGCCTGGAAAATCCCATGGAAGGAGGAGCCTGGTGGGCTGAAGTCCATGGGGTCTCGAGGAGTCGGACATGACTGAGCGACGTCACTTTCACTTTTCACTTTCCTGCATTGCAGAAGGAAATGGCAACCCACTCCAGTATTCTTGCCTGGAGAATCCCAGGGACGGGGGAGCCTGGTGGGCTGCCGTCTATGGGGTCGCACAGAGTTGGACGCGACTGAAGCGACTTAGCAGCAGCAGCAGCAAAGTGTTTAGCTGTATTCAAGAGAGTTAAGACCCCACTTTTTTACTCCAAAATGCTTTCATGACACCATTCTTAATACAAATATCACAAGAGCCTAAGCTTTTTGTATTTTGTAATTTAGAAAAGGGGAAAATCTTCTCAAGTTTTACAAACCTGTTCACTGAAGTCTGTTAACATATACCAATAAATGTGGTGTGTTGGTATCTCCCATCAGGTGTTTCAAGAAGAATTTGGAATAATTAAGTCCTATAATTTAAAGCCAGGTGGTGATAAAATTCCAGTTACCAATCAAAATAGGAAAGGTAAGTTAAAACACCATTTCTTAATTAAAGTGTATTAGTGTTTGCCATTTACTTTTATTATTTAACAGATGTAAAATTGCTTTTCAGAATATGTACAGCTTTATATTGACTTTCTTCTCAACAAATCCATCTATAAGCAGTTTGCTGCATTTTATTATGGATTTCATAGTGTGTGTGCTTCAAATGCCCTAATGGTGAGTTTAAAGCTTCACGCTTTCAGTTAGGGTTTGTAATACCATGATATTGACAAGTAGTTCTTTAAAACATTTTAAATTAAAAAATATATTTTTTTAACTTTTAAATTAAAAAAAATTGTTTTTTAGTTTTTAGAGATAGAGCTGGAAATAAAAATAGTTCTCTCATTTCAGCCTTAATTCTCTAAAGGGAAAAAAGACCAGTTAACTCCATCCCCCTCACCCATCATGCTATGTCTTAAAATATGTCTTCTAAGCTTTAAAAAATTTCCCCAAGTAGAGTGGATGAAGAGATCCCTAAGGGCTCCAGATCTTTAAAACTGAGGTGCAAAGCACGGAAAATGGTTAACACATAAGCTCCAGGCAAAAGCTACAACTTCTCACTGTTTAAGGAACAGGTTTTTATAGCTGCTTCATTCCCTTTCAGGGGTCCCCCAGCAACTCTGAGTGGCCTTTTACCCACAGGAAGTAGTTTGTCTCCAGAGTCATGGTGGGCTCTGGTTGGTTTGACTTTTTCTTAGCTATGTGAGTATGGGTCAGCTGCTATTGAGAATACCATATCAGAAATGTCATAAAAGTGTCTCTTCATCCCTGCTCCTCTGGGCACACTCCATCAAGCCATCTCCACTCAGTTTTATAAGGAGGGTTTGGAGTGAGGTCTTCCATATGAATTATTTTGCATAGGAGAGAACTTGCTGTAGAGTGATGGTCTTTCAGTTTAGTTCAGTTCAGTCACTCAGTCATGTCCAACTCTTTGTGACCCCATGGACTGCAGCACACCAGGCTTCCCTGTCCATCGCCAACTCCCGGAGTTCCCTCAAACTCATGTCCATTGAGTTGGTGATACCATCCAACCATCTCATCCTCTGTCGTCTCCTTCTCCTCCCGCCTTCAGTCTTTCCCAGCATCAGGGTCTTTTCAAATGAGTCAGTTCTTTGCATCAGGTAGCCAAAGTATTGGAGTTTCAGCTTCCTCATCAGTCCTTCCAATGAATATTCAGGACTGATTTCCTTTAGGATGGACTGGTTGGATCTCCTTGCTGCCCAAGGGACTCTCAAGAGTCTTCTCCAACACCACAGTTCAAAAGCATCAATTCTTCGGCGCTCAGCTTTGTTTCTAGTCCAGCTCTCAATATGTGATGGTCTTTATCACATGTTTATTGAAAGTACCTTTGAATATGGAGCACTTGTTGATTTCTAATTAAGTTTTGTCTGCAATGCACTGTATTTATAGGGGTGGAAGGAGGGGAAATGAATAGTGTAGCAAGTCTTCATTTTTAAATTCTAATCTCTTTAGGTGGGAGACAAGCTATGTAGGTGAAAAAACAAGTGAACAACACAAAACAGACTAACCTACTACTCAGCCGCCGCACTGTGCACAGGCGGCTTCCTGGGTGTTGGACGCGGGCGTGTCAGTAGATGCTAGCGTGGCTCAAAGAGTTTCAAGCTGGGTCTTGGGGAAGAGCTGTAATTTGGATTTATGCTCACTCATCTGCTTGTTTTTCTAGCTAATTGCTGTTATTTGCAAAAGGGGGAATCTAAGAGTTGGACAAGATTTATAAACTTTCAGAAGCAAAAATATCTCAGTAGGAAAAATATAAATGGAGAATATTTTTCCTTAAAAAATGGTTTGATTTACTATAAGAAGGTCATGATTTTTGTGGCTTGATTCAATGAAAACAGTTCCAGTTTCACGTTTTTTCATCATCACTTTTTCTTATCATTTTTGATGAATAATTATTGGCAGCTGCTTCGTCCAGAAGAGGTTGAAATTCTGGTCTGTGGAAGTCCTGAGCTGGATATGCACGCCCTGCAGAGAAGTACACAGTATGATGGTTATGCAAAAACTGACTTGACTATCCGGTGAGCTCTTTGTCCTTCTGAGAGTGAGGCTGCTGAAGAGGGAATGAAAGGGAATGTGGCTGGTTTATTTGTGTAACTTACAATCTTCAAATCAAGTTAAGTCACCAGAAATCTTGTACAGCCCACACTGCCTTCTTTTATCTCTTGAAAGTAATGTGAGAATATTCAATATGAAATCACTTAGCAGTCCCCTTGGGAGAAAGTGATATAAGTAAGTTTCTACAGAAGCCCAGAGAGTTGACTTCTTTTAAAAAATGACTTTGGTCCTAGAATTGCAGGGATGCCATGCTTATAAAAAGCCTTTTAATAGCACTGTGTTGAAAAATACGGAAAATTATATAGAAGAAAAATGGCTTATGTACTCTCTGTTGCTGGACTATTTTTATAATGACGTTAGTCAAAAATCTAATTTATATATAGAAGCCTGTCGTTCCTCCATTTCAGTTTGAGAGCAGTATGTACCTTTAAGGGAAGTTGTTTCCCTAGAGCTTACTTTATATTATTTTATTCTCATCTGCAGGACTTTTGTCATTTTATATACATTTTATATAAATGTCCTTTGTGTTCTCTAGATACTTTTGGGATGTTGTGCTTGGATTTCCTCTTGATCTTCAAAAGAAGTTGTTACATTTTACTACAGGAAGTGACAGAGTTCCTGTAGGAGGAATGGCTGATTTAAACTTTAAAATCTCAAAGAATGAAACGTCTACTAACTGGTAAATTTCCAGATTGTCATTCATTTTTGTTTTTAATCTGTAGGTCTTGCTAATAATAGTATGCTTGGAATTAGAAGATTCTTTCAACATGAAGTTGTTTTCTTAGAAAAATCCTCGAAGTAAACATGGCTATAGACTATGGCTTAAGGTTCTTTGAGACATACCAATACTAACTGATAATAATTCCTTTCCATCAACTTTTTACTTTGCTAAGTCAATTACTTTATCATCACTTCCAGAGTCGAGCTTGTTTTTCATGGTATTTAGTTTGTCTGACCTTCATTTTTACTTAAAAGTCTTTTTATTTAAGATGCCAGGTGAGTTTTCTGGCTATTATTATAATTAGTTCCAGAAGTCCTGTTGTACTGGAATACCTCTAGTGCCGGTCTTTTTTTTCCCTTATTTTGCATATGAAAGTGATGCTGATGATGGCTTTAAATTATTTTCTAGAGTGTTGGTGGGGTAATGTTGATCTACTTACTTCTTTTCCCAATCTCATTGTAATTTCTAAAGCTAATTTGAGTAGATACTACTTTGATTATAAATGTTTTTTTCTCCTGCCCTATATATTCCCCGAGCTCTGTCAGTTCTTCCTTTCATCAATTAGAACTGAAATTTGTCCTTTCCTTTATCACTGCTACCACCAACAGCTGTTCTGATTCTGTGGAGTTCATAAAAACTGAGGGAAAGGGTCTAAGAATTCTGCTGGAATCTTGGATATAGATAAAAGTGTCATTGGGTAGAGGATTGGGAGATCTGATCAGAAAGATTCAGAGGATGAAGGTTGCATGTACCTTGAGGGCAGCAACAGAAGAAGTGTGGGTATCAAGTGGCTCAGAAATGTTCTTATGATTTTTTTTGACAGTCAAGGCTAAAATAATAGTTATTTTACCTACTATTCTACTGGGTCTTTCCACCCATTTGGATAGTTTGCCCTTATGTGATGAGGCAATTGAGATTTGCAGACATGAAGCCACTTGAACGAGATCTCACAGCCAGAAAGTGAGGGAGATTGTATTCAGATTGATTTGTCTGACTCTAAAAATAATGCTTCTAGAATGTAAGTTTTGTGAGAGCGGGGCCATTGTCTTGTCAGTAAACCCAGCCGCAGGG
The DNA here is from genome assembly GCF_029407905.1 of Bubalus kerabau. Lineage (NCBI taxonomy): Eukaryota > Metazoa > Chordata > Mammalia > Artiodactyla > Bovidae > Bubalus > Bubalus kerabau. The sequence continues at coordinate 15,798,484 of NC_073645.1, forward strand.
TGTGGAATGGTGCCTCATACACAACAGGTACTCCAGAAGTATTTGTTCAGTAAAGGAATGGATGAGTCGTCTCAGTCTAGTGAAATAGATTTGAGTATGTGTGTTCAGGTACTTGGAAAGTTGCTTAGCAGTCATTGTGTGTGTTTTAAGACTTGGTATCTTTGAAGAAAATGTTTCCCCTAGGTTGCCTGTGGCCCACACCTGCTTCAATCAACTTTGCCTTCCCCCCTACAAGAGCAAAAAGGACCTGAAACAGAAATTGATCATTGGAATTTCAAATTCAGAAGGTTTCGGACTTGAGTAACCAAGAAGACTTGAAATACATTTATATGTAGCATTCACTTCCCTCTTATTGTGCCTTTAACCTTTTCATGTTTTCTGTCTCAAAATACCTTGAAAAAGCTCACCAACTTTAAAAGACTGACTTAAAAAAAAAAAATCAAATATGAAGTGTGTTCAGTAGAGGCATGGTTTTCTAAAAACACAACACAGTTTGAGTGAGAAAAAGACCAGATGGCAGAGACAGGTGGGTCCGGTCCCTCTTTTTATAGCACTTTATCATCCTCCATAAGTAGTGCATCACAGGTGTCCCGCTGGGGAAGCATCGTGCAGTAAAGAATGCAGCGATGACAGCGTGGGTGGAGCCCAGTGGCAGAGCGTGTGCTGCTCGCACACAGTAGCAACATGGACAGCTACATTATCATTAATGTGGGGCATGTAGCCATATTTTCATATAGCGGTTAAACAACAGTATAATTGCAAATGCAATTTACAGGGGTTTTTTTTGATATACTGGCTTTGGTCCTCTAAAGATTCTTTTCAACCGTTCCTGAAAATCAGCATGTAAATAACTACATAATAGCCTGAGAATAATGGGATTTTGATAGTGCCATTTATTGCTAAAGATTTATTTTTACAAAGTAAATTCAGGGTTTTAGATGTGTGTACAGCTTTTACAAATCAATAAAGATGATTGTACAAGAGTGTAACTATTTTCAGACTAATTGGACTCAAGGTTATATTCTTTTAAGTATCGTCAGTCTGCATGCACATGCGCAGTAAACTGGTTACTTTGAGTACTCTGTAATGTTTGTAGAATCCTTTCTTCTTAGGGGTCAGAATATTAGAAAGGAAATAGATCTGACTAGTCACCGATAAATTAAGTCAATTACAAGCACAAAAAGAGAGAACTGATTTATATATACTCTGATTGACATACAAGACTTATTTATAGTATTTTTTCATCACCTGTTGTACTGAAACACTAATTTTTGAAAACAAGTAGGATAAGATATTTGACAAAAGTGAATATGATAACATTTGTGTCAAAATGACATGAAGCGAAGCGAAAGTCACTCAGTGACATAGCTTGATGGAAAGATAAGGTTCAACATTTTGGCCCAAATGTTTGTTTTTCACTGGATTCTGAATATAGCAAATTCAAAAGTACCCTTTTTGGAGTTTCTTAATAAAGCAGCATGTAAAAAGAAACTGCATTTTAAGTCAGACAGTAAATGGTTTTAATTTACAGCAAATGAAGCAGTTTTATTAGCACATTACAGTATTTCCAAATCGACTTCTGTATTATACTTTGATAACTTTCCTTCAGAAAACTCTGAGGGTGTATTTGCAATAATAATGAAGCCAGCATTTAGTACCAGCACATGGTTCTCATGCAAATAATACTTTCCCGATTTCCAAGTTACACTACTATCTTATTGCTAGGATTCCTACACCCCCACCAGCAGAATTCTTCTAGGGTGGAGGAACTAATCAGCTTGTTCTGCATTTCCAAAGCCAACTTGTGAATCCTGGAGGAAAGGAGTTAGTTCATTTACTATTCTGTTTGGGACAGAAGTGATTCCACTTTTCCACTTGGACATACTATTTAAAGGATTTTTCTTCTTAAAATTCTTGGAACACCTAAGAGATTTAAGGGCATGTTGATTTTGTTTTGTTTGCTCTGTTTGTAATCCATGTGCAAATAAAACTGCTTCTCTCTTACACTGCTTGAACTAGAAAGTAAGGTCTTTAGTGTAGGTTACTGCTAACTAATAAGCACAAAAGAATCATGTATAAGAAACCAGATTTAAGTGTTCTAAATAAAATGTAAACAAAACTTCTACTTGGTAGAGATGGGAAAATTGTGTTGGCTTGGTCTGCATGTCTATGATGTGCTTGTATATCAATAGCTAATGTCATTTTTAAATAAGAAGTATACAAGCAAGCCAAATTTTTAAATGACAGAGTCCATAAACAACTGGAAAATGTTTGTTGTCTGTTGTTGAAATTTATAATCATTTATCACTAAATTGCACATTGCCTTTATTTATTTATGCTCTGGTTTTGGTTTACAGTGTAATTAATACCTCATTTTTTAAAAGAACCACTACTGTTATATTTAGTTAATTTAAACAGCTAGAAAATTCATGCAGTTGCTTTCTTTTTATATAATCTGTTCATGAATTCTTGATTTTTGTATCTGCCACAGTAAATTAAAGCATTGCACAGTATTTATCAGTATTTACAAAATGTTCTGTCCTTTTTTAATCTTTGTTTAGTTAATCATATTTTTGTCTGTACGATCAGAAGTTTTTAAACGCCCCTCTTTTTTGTACAAATGTGTATTGTATTATATTGTTAATTTCTGGATAAATTTTTTCAAATATTAAAGTTATATAATCAACTAGACTTCAATTCATTTTTTTTTGAACATTAGGCAATGAATTAAAAGTTTAAAATATAACTCTGTTTGTTACACTGTCTTTTAAACTGGTGCTTTGGAAAATTAATACATACTCCTTCAAAAGGTGTGTTATTGACACCAAATGCAGCTAACCGCTAGCATTATTTTTCGGTATGAAACAACATATAGGCAATGACTGGATGATCACAAATATCCCACTAAATGAACATTATAGCACCATGGAGGTCACCTAGAAATGAACTAAGTGTGACATTTCATTGGCCATCAATCAACAACTTCAGATCTATTCAGTTCAGTTCAGTTCAGTTCAGTCGCTCAGTCGTGTCCGACTCTTTGCAACCCCATGAATCGCAGCACGCCAGGCCTCCCTGTCCATCACCAACTCCCGGAGTTCACTCAGACTCATGTCCATCGAGTCAGTGATGCCATCCAGCCATCTCATCCTCTGTCGTCCCCTTCTCCTCCTGCCCCCAATCCCTCCCAGCATCAGAGTCTTTTCCAATGAGTCAACTCTTCGCATGAGGTGGCCAAAGTACAGGAGCTTCAGCTTCAGCATCATTCCTTCCAAAGAAATCCCAGGGCTGATCTCCTTCAGAATGGACTGGTTGGATCTCCTTGCAGTCCAAGGGACTCTCAGGAGTCTTCTCCAACACCACAGTTCAAAAGCATCAATTCTTTGGCACTCAGCTTTCTTCACAGTTCAGCTTTCACATCCGTACATGACCACTGGAAAAACCATAGCCTTGACTAGACGGACCTTTGTTGGCAAAATAATGTCTCTGCTTTTGAATATGGCATCTAGGTTGGTCATAACTTTCCTTCCAAGGAGTAAGCGTCTTTTAATTTCATGGCTGCAGTCACCATCTGTAGTGATTTTGGAGCCCCCAAAAATAAAGTCTGACACTGTTTCCACTGTTTTCCCATCTGTTTCCCATGAAGTGGTGGGACTGGATGCCATGATCTTCGTTTTCTGAATGTTGAGCTTTAAGCCAACTTTTTTACTCTCCTCTTTCACTTTCATCAAGAGGCTTTTGAGTTCCTCTTCACTTTCTGCCATAAGGGTGGTGTCATCTGCATATCTGAGGTTATTGATATTTCTCCTGGCAATCTTGATTCCAGCTTGTGTTTCTTCCAGCCCAGCATTTCTCATGATGTACTCTGCATATAAGTTTTAGGTTGATACATAATATTGGTCCGAGTTCTGTTTGCTCTTCAGTGGGACCTTCTTGGTTGTCCATTTTAAGTATTGGTAGTGTTGATGGGAAGTTAGTTGTCAGTATAATTGTCATTCCTTGGTAGGTAATCTCTTTTACTCTGGCCACTTGTAAGATTTTTTTTTCTTGTGAAACTGCAAAACATCACATACAACATGTATATTGTATGTTGTATATTGTATATATTTTTTTTATCTCTTTTAGGATTTGTTATGGTTCTTAAAAGTAGGAATTTCTGTCTTTCAGTTTTAGAAAATTCTTCAGCCATTTCTTCTTTGAACAGTGCTCTTCCCTCTTCTCTCTAATCTCTCTTCAGTTCAGTTCAGTCACTCAGTCGTGTCCGACTCTTTGCGGCCTCATGAATCACAGCATGCCAGGCCTCCCTGTCCATCACCAACTCCTGGAGTTCACCCAAACTCATGTGCATCCAGTCAGTGATGGCATCCAACCATCGCATCCTCTGTCATCCCCTTCTCCTCCTGCCTCCAATCCCTGCCAGCATCAGAGTCTTTTCCAATGAGTCAACTCTTCGCATGAGGTGGCCAAAGTACTGGAGTTTCAGCTTTAGCATCAGTCCTTCCAAAGAACACAGGACTGATCTCCTTTAGAATGGACTGGTTGGATCTCCTTGCAGTCCAAGGGACTCTCAGGAGTCTTCTCCAACACCACAGTTCAAAAGCATCAATTCTTTGGCGCTCAGCTTTCTTTACAGTTCAGCTTTCACATCCATACATGACCACAGGAAAAACCATAGCCTTGACTAGACGGACCTTTGTTGGCAAAGTAATGTCTTTCTTTTCAATATGCCATCTAGGTTGGTCATAACTTTCCTTCCAAGGAGTAAGCGTCTTTTAATTTCATGGCTGCAGTCACCATCTGCAGTGATTTTGGAGCCCAAAAAAATAAAGTCTGACGCTGTTTCCACTGTTTCCCCATCTATTTCCCATGAAGTGACGGGACCAGATGCCATGATCTTCGTTTTCTGAATGTTGAGCTTTAAACCAACTTTTTCACTCTCCACTTTCACTTATCAAGAGGCTTTTGAGTTCCTCTTTCTGCCATAAGGGTGGTGTCATCTGCATATCTGAGGTAATTGATATTTCTCCTGGCAGTCTTGATTCCAGCTGTGCTTCTTCCAGCCCAGCATTTCTCATGATGTGCTCTGCATAGAAGTTAAATAAGCAGGGTGACAATATGCAGCCTTGATGTACTCCTTTTCCTATTTGGAACCAGTCTGTTGTTCCATGTCCAGTTCTAACTGTTGCTTCCTGACCTGCATATAGGTTTCTCAAGAGGCAGGTCAGGTGGTCTGGTATTCCCATCTCTCAGAATTTTCCACAGTTTATTGTGATCCACACAGTCAAAGGCTTTGGCATAGTCAATAAAGCAGAAATAGATGTTTTTCTGGAACTTTCTTCCTTTTTCCATGATCCAGCGGATGTTGGCAATTTGATCTCTGGTTCCTCTTCCTTTTCTAAAACCAGCTTGAACATCTGGAAGTTCACGGTTCACATATTGCTAAAGCCTGGCTTGGAGAATTTTGAGCATTACTTTACTAGCATGTGAGATGAGTGCAATTGTGTGGTAGTTTGAGCATTCTTTGGCATTGCCTTTCTTTGGGATTGGAATGAAAACTGACCTTTAAACGCTACAACATTCGAATCATAGGGGTCCCAGAAGAAGAAGACAAAAAGAAAGACCATGAGAAAATACTTGAGGAGATAATAGTTGAAAACTTCCCTAAAATGGGGAAGGAAATAATCACCCAAGTCCAAGAAACCCAGAGAGTCCCAAACAGGATAAACCCAAGGCGAAACACCCCAAGACACATAGTAATCAAATTAACAAAGATCAAACACAAAGAACAAATATTAAAAGCAGCAAGGGAAAAACAACAAATAACACACAAGGGAATTCCCATAAGGATAACAGCTGATCTTTCAATAGAAACTCTTCAAGCCAGGAGGGAATGGCAAGACATACTTAAAATGATGAAAGAAAATAACCTACAGCCCAGATTATTGTACCCAGCAAGGATCTCATTCAAGTATGAAGGAGAAATCAAAAGCTTTTCAGACAAGCAAAAGCTGAGAGAATTCTGCACCACCAAACCAGCTCTCCAACAAATACTAAAGGATATTCTCTAGACAGGAAACACAAAAATTGTGTATAAATTCGAACCCAAAACAATAAAGTAAATGGCAACGGGGTCATACTTATCAGTAATTACCTTAAACGTAAATGGGTTGAATGCCCCAACCAAAAGACAAAGACTGGCTGAATGGATACAAAAACAAGACCCCTGCATATGTTGTCTACAAGAGACCCACCTCAAAACAGGAGACACATACAGACTGAAAGTGAAGGGCTGGAAAAAGATTTTCCATGCGAATAGGGACCAAAAGAAAGCAGGAGTAGCAATACTCATATCAGATAAAATAGACTTTAAAACAAAGACTGTGAAAAGAGACAAAGATGGTCACTACATAATGATCAAAGGATCAATCCAAGAAGAAGATATAACAATTATAAATATATATGCACCCAACACGGGAGCACCGCAGTATGTAAGACAAATGCTAACAAGTATGAAAGAAGAAATTAACAATAACACAATAATAGTGGGAGACTTTAATACCCCACTCACACCTATGGATAGATCAACTAAACAGAAAATTAACAAGGAAACACAAACTTTAAATGATACAATAGACCAGTTAGACCTAATTGATATCTATAGGACATTTCATCCCAAAACAATGAATTTCACCTTCTTCTCAAGCGCACATGGAACCTTCTCCAGGATAGATCACATCCTGGGCCATAAAGCTAGCCTTGGTAAATTCAAAAAAATAGAAATCATTCCAAGCATCTTTTCTGACCACAATGCAGTAAGATTAGATCTCAATTACAGGAGAAAAACTATTAAAAAATCCAACATATGGAGGCTGAACAACACGCTGCTGAATAACCAACAAATCACAGAAGAAATCAAAAAAGAAATCAAAATTTGCATAGAAACGAATGAAAATGAAAACACAACAACCCAAAACCTGTGGGACACGGTAAAAGCAGTCCTAAGCGGAAAGTTCATAGCAATACAGGCACACCTCAAGAAACAAGAAAAAAGTCAAATAAATAACCTAACTCTACACCTAAAGCAACTAGAAAAGGAAGAAATGAAGAACCCCAGGGTTAGCAGAAGGAAAGAAATCTTAAAAATTAGAGCAGAAATAAATGCAAAAGAAACAAAAGAGACCATAGCAAAAATCAACAAAACCAAAAGCTGGTTCTTTGAAAGGATAAATAAAATTGACAAACCATTAGCCAGACTCATCAAGAAACAAAGGGAGAAAAATCAAATCAATAAAATCAGAAATGAAAATGGAGAGATCACAACAGACAACACAGAAATACAAAGGATCATAAGAGACTACTATCAACAATTATATGCCAATAAAATGGACAACGAGGAAGAAATGGACAAATTCTTAGAAAAGTACAACTTTCCAAAACTCGATCAGGAAGAAATAGAAAATCTTAACAGACCCATCACAAGCACGGAAATTGAAACTGTAATCAAAAATCTTCCAGCAAACAAAAGCCCAGGTCCAGACGGCTTCACAGCTGAATTCTACCAAAAATTTAGAGAAGAGCTAACACCTATCCTGCTCAAACTCTTCCAGAAAATTGCAGAGGATGGTAAACTTCCAAACTCATTCTATGAGGCCACCATCACCCTAATACCAAAACCTGACAAAGATCCCACAAAAAAAGAAAACTACAGGCCAATATCACTGATGAACATAGATGCAAAAATCCTTAACAAAATTCTAGCAATCAGAATCCAACAACACATTAAAAAGATCATACACCATGACCAAGTGGGCTTTATCCCAGGGATGCAAGGATTCTTCAATATCCGCAAATCAATCAATGTAATACACCACATTAACAAATTGAAAAATAAAAACCATATGATTATCTCAATAGATGCAGAGAAAGCCTTTGACAAAATTCAACATCCATTTATGATCAAAACTCTCCAGAAAGCAGGAATAGAAGGAACATACCTCAACATAATCAAAGCTATATATGACAAACCCACAGCAAACATTATCCTCAATGGTGAAAAATTGAAAGCATTTCCTCTAAAGTCAGGAACAAGACAAGGGTGCCCACTTTCACCATTACTATTCAACATAGTTTTGGAAGTTTTGGCCACAGCAATCAGAGCAGAAAAAGAAATAAAAGGAATCCAAATTGGAAAAGAAGAAGTAAAGCTCTCACTGTTTGCAGATGACATGATCCTCTACATAGAAAACCCTAAAGACTCCACCAGAAAATTACTAGAACTAATCAATGACTATAGTAAAGTTGCAGGATATAAAATCAACACACAGAAATCCCTTGCATTCCTATACACTAATAATGAGAAAACAGAAAGAGAAATTAAGGAAACAATTCCATTCACCATTGCAACGGAAAGAATAAAATACTTAGGAATATATCTACCTAAAGAGTCTAAAGACCTATATATAGAAAACTATAAAACACTGGTGAAAGAAATCAAAGAGGACACTAACAGATGGAGAAATATACCATGTTCATGGATTGGAAGAATCAATGTAGTGAAAATGAGTATACTACCCAAAGCAATCTATAGATTCAATGCAATCCCTATCAAGCTACCAACAGCATTCTTCACAGAGCTAGAACAAATAATTTCACAATTTGTATGGAAAAACAAAAAACCTCGAATAGCCAAAGCGATCTTGAGAAAGAAGAATGGAACTGGAGGAATCAACCTACCTGACTTCAGGCTCTACTACAAAGCCACAGTTATCAAGACAGTATGGTACTGGCACAAAGACAGAAATATAGATCAATGGAACAAAATAGAAAGCCCAGAGATAAATCCACGCACATATGGACACCTTATCTTCGACAAAGGAGGCAAGAATATACAATGGATTAAAGACAATCTCTTTAACAAGTGGTGCTGGGAACTCTGGTCAACCACTTGTAAAAGAATGAAACTAGAACACTTTCTAACACCATACACAAAAATAAACTCAAAATGGATTAAAGATCTAAACGTAAGACCAGAAACTATAAAACTCCTAGAGGAGAACATAGGCAAAACACTCTCTGACATACATCACAGCAGGATCCTCTATGACCCACCTCCCAGAATATTGGAAATAAAAGCACAAATAAACAAATGGGACCTAATTAACCTTAAAAGCTTCTGCACATCAAAGGAAACTATTAGCAAGGTGAAAAGACAGCCTTCAGAATGGGAGAAGATAATAGCAAATGAAGCAACTGACAAACAACTAATCTCGAGAATATACAAGCAACTCCTACAGCTCAACTCCAGAAAAATAAATGACCCAATCAAAAAATGGGCCAAAGAACTAAATAGACATTTCTCCAAAGAAGACATACAGATGGCTAACAAACACATGAAAAGATGCTCAACATCACTCATTATCAGAGAAATGCAAATCAAAACCACTATGAGGTACCATTTCACACCAGTCAGAATGGCTGCAATCCAAAAGTCTACAAGTAATAAATGCTGGAGAGGGTGTGGAGAAAAGGGAACCCTCTTACACTGTTGGTGGGAATGCAAACTAGTACAGCCACTATGGAGAACAGTGTGGAGATTCCTTAAAAAACTGGAAATAGACATGCCTTATGATCCAGCAATCCCACTGCTGGGCATACACACTGAGAAAACCAGAAGGGAAAGAGACACGAGTACCCCAATGTTCATTGCAGCACTGTTTATAATAGCCAGGACATGGAAGCAACCTAGATGTCCATCAGCAGATGAATGGATAAGAAAGCTGTGGTACATATACACAATGGAGTATTATTCAGCCATTAAAAAGAATACATTTGAATCAGTTCTAATGAGGTGGATGAAACTGGAGCCTATTATACAGAGTGAAGTAAGCCAGAAAGAAAAACACCAATACAGTATACTAACGCATATATATGGAATTTAGAAAGATGGTAACAATAACCCTGTGTACGAGACAGCAAAAGAGACACTGATGTATAGAACAGTCTTATGGACTCTGTGGGAGAGGGAGAGGGTGGGAAGATTTGGGAGAATGGCATTGAAACATGTAAAATATCATGTATGAAATGAGTTGCCGCCAGGTTCGATGCACGATACTGGATGCTTGGGGCTGGTACACTGGGACGACCCAGAGGGATGGAATGGGGAGGGAGGAGGGAGGAGGGTTCAGGATGGGGAACACATGTAAACCTGTGGCGGATTCATTTTGATATTTGGCAAATCTAATACAGTTATGTAAAGTTTAAAAATAAAATAAAATTAAAAAAAAAAAAAAAAAAAAAAAGAAAAGAAAACTGACCTTTTCCAGTCCTGTGGCCACTGCTGAGTTTTCCAAATTTGCTGGCATATTGAGTGAAGCACTTTCACAGCATCATCTCTCAGGATTTGAAATAGCTCAACTGGAATTCTATCACCTCCACTAGCTTTGTTCGTAGTGATGCTTCCTAAGGCCCACTTGACTTCACATTCCAGGATGTCTGGCTCTTACTAAACATAGGTTGGACCATATCAATCATCAAATCCCTCTCAATGCCTAATATGCTGTTTAACCAAGGTGTATTTCAATAGCTGTATTTTTCATTTCTAGAAATTCTTTCAGTTCCTTTTCAAATCCACCCGCTCTTATATCATACTGTTATTTCTTTCCTATGGTTTTTTTAAAAAAAATTTTCAGTGTACTTGTTTGATATTCTATTTTATATTATTTTTTTACTCTCCCCAGTTCTTGAAATACTGATTCTTGTATTTGTTCATCTACTGGCTCTCATAGTAATTTATTTCCTGGTGTCACTTATAATTTTGCTTTTAATTTAATTTTGGGCCCTGAGAAACGCAAGTGTCCTAGTAGAGTAATTTCATATTGTTGCCAGCAAAGACCCTATAGGTTTCTATACCAATTTGTATGTGACCTCCTCAGATTGGGGCTTCTTTTCCACTTGTGTATGTTTGGGGCCCTCCCGTATAGTGGCACAGGTTGGGGTTTATGAGTAAAGTTTTTCCGTCCCATTTTCATAGCTATAACAGCCCTTTTAAATTCTGGGCTTTATGAGGTGGAATCAATTTTGGCTCTTCACCTTGACTAGGGCTTAAGGAATGTCTGTTGAATTCATATGGGCATTAATATCCATTAGAGAGTTCATGATCCACATGAGTCACCTAATCTTGCTTTTTATTTCTGCATTTCTTCTTCATTTCCCATTACTGATGATTTCTCTTCTTCCCTTCCTTTTAATCTTGGACATTTATATTTTAAGACTTTTGTAACTATATTTTGCCCAAAAATTATAAAAGTTTATGGTCGTAACTCGCCTCTTCCATTTCAGCTCAGCCTATACATGCCCTGCCTCTTGGGTTTTTTTACCCCATTCAGTGCATAAAACTTTTAATGTATTGTTTCCTATAGATGATTTACACGAATTTATTTATGTGTTAATTTGCCATTTGTGTTTTGCATGCCTATTATATTTCAGTTAGAGGCTGATCTTCAGTTCCATCCATCATTTGCTGATTCTTTACAAACATAAGCAAATGTGGTTCTGAGAACTTACCTTGCAAAGCATTAATGTGTATCATAGCAAGAAAATTTCTCTAAGGCTTTCGTGATAATTGTACAACTCAAAGTTTTCACACCATATAAATTTTACAACTCAGATATAAGCACCATAGAAGCATTAGTCACCACTGAGTTAAATTGGTAGATTTTTTTCAGCATCCCAACTTGACTTTTTCTGTGTGTGCAAACACACACACAAGTTGCAATAGAAAAAGCATAGAATTACTTCAGTAGGGTTTCTCAAGGAGCATAATCTTGTGCTCTTTCCACCTGCATGTCGGTCACCTCTGCTTATAAGACCATCAGTATGCCTTCCTTACTGCTGTCGCTGGCAATCTTAATTCTCCTGATGAGCTTGGCTCATGAACATGGGTCTCATTTTGACTTTTCATTCTCTTTAACCTCATGTCTGCAAGCCTCATCTTTATGCTGTTTCTCAGATTTGACCCTTCTTTCTACTCCATTTCCACAGACCCCTCCTTGGTTCAGACCCTCAATAGCTGACTAGCTTCTCTGACTATAGACTTACTCTTCCCCCATTTATCATAAGGTCCCATTATTAATCTTTATCAAATTCTGTTCTTACCATGCTTATCTGATCACCTCCTAACTCCAAAGCCTAGCCTGTGTTCCACTTTTATTTCACATATTCCCCAGTACCATCTTCCAGAAAGATCGCTCCTTTCTTGTGTCCCATGGACACCCTGCATAGTGGCATCACTGCTCAGCCCAGTGCTTCCGAGGTCCTCTTCCTGCTTTCTAATCAACTCCTCCCTTAGCTCAGATCTCCTGCCCTCTAAACCTCCCCAGACTAGAATTTTCTCTCCTCCCCTGCCAAACCTTGTGCTGAGCTACCACCATCACCACCCCTCCCCCCACAAAGAAAGAAGCTAGCTGGAAGGCATCTCGCCCTCTTTTTCACACCTATCCCACCGCCTTCATTGCTCAGATGCCTCTTAATATTTTCAGGCTTGCCGTGGTTCATTGTGTGCACATTAGCCACTTGAGAAGAGAGGCATCTCCTGTGTCCTCATCCAGCACAGAGCGGGGTCAGTCAACTCAGATAAAATCCTACCTGACATGTTGACTTGACTGGGCAGGTGAAACACTCATCAAATTAGTGGAATGAACCAAAAGCCTTCATGGGTAAATAGTCTCATCTATAGTTTGTTACCTTTTGCCCTGACTCACAGACCCGCCATCAGCCTGGCTGTCACGACTTGGGAGCGGCAGCCTCAGGGAAGCGCCTCCTGAAACCCCGGCCCCCAAACGTAGTGCCACATTCCCATCAGTCTGGGCAGCCTTTCACTCCCACACAGCCTTAGCCTGCCCACCGCCAGTGACCAAATGACACAAAACCAGTGAGCAGTGGTGCCTTTGTGGGTTAACTATGTAAGGGGGGAAAAGATGGTTATAGAGCAGCTCTGTGGTATCACCCAGATTCTGAGGGTGTGTTTGTGAGTTAGTGTGAGTGTATATGAATGTGTGTGTATATGTGCGTGTATGTTCTGAAAAATTTTATCACAGTTAATGTAATGATCACATGATTCTACCTTTTTTTGCTTTGTCATGCTTCTTAAAAAGTTTCCTTGCAATGAACACTTTGTAATAAGAGGAAAACACCCTTTGTTTAATTTTTTAAACCAGTTATCCAGTACCCCAGATCTTCCTTGGTGGCTCAGTGGTAAAGAATTCACCTATTAGTGCAGAAGACATAGGTCTGATCCCTGGGTCACAAAGATCCCCTGGAGAAGGAAATGGCAACCCATTCCAGTATTTTTGCCTGGAGAATCCCATGGATAGAGGAGCCTGGCAGACTCTAGTCCATAGGTTCACAAGAGAGTTGGACACGAATCGCTGACTAAACAAAACATCCAGTATCCTAAGTATCTATAGAATATAAATTGAAGGAGCAGAAATGGATGTTTATTGATCATCTAAGATGTATGAGGTGCACCGTATCACATTTCATTTAATCTTTACAACAGCATAAACCTGCTGTTACTGTCCCCATGCTAAAGATGAGAAATGGGAACTCAGGCCTGGAAGCTTGCCCAAGAATTTGAATTCATGTCCCTCTGGCTCTAAATATCACTATTCCCCATTTCATATGCTCCCTCAACTAGTTAGGCTTCCCAGAAACTCCCAAGCTTGAACTGTTCTGATAGAAATGGATAAAACTCGTTCTCCCTGTTTAGACAATGAGTTGGAGTCAGTCAATCTTGAGTTCTAGGCCTAAGTCTGACACTCAATTGCTGTATAACCTTAAATGATTTTTTTGCTTCTCTTTTTGTCTTCCAAAAAAGTGACAGATATCCTTAGAATTTTAAAATATAGTACAGTTTACAGTTTGCTCTGGGTTAAGAAGAAATCAAGTCTATAATAAGGACTACTTGGAAATCCAGGACAGTGACAACAAACTATGTATTTGATCTCATGGGATATAGACAAAGAGTATTTGTGAGGAAGTTTATAGCCCTAAATATTTTACTTACTAAAATTGTGTGTGCTTAGTTGCTCAGTCGTATCCGACCCTTTGTGACCCTGTGGACTGTAGCCCATCAAGCTCCTTGGTCTATGGGATTCTCGAGACAAGAAAACTGGAGTGGACTGCCATTTCTCCTCTGGGGAATCTTCCTGACCCAGGGATTGAACCCACGTCTCCTGAGTCTCCTGCATTGGCAGGCAAATGTTTTACCTGCTGTGCGTTCAGGGAAGCCTACAAGATAAAAGTAATGAATTCAATAAATAAAATTTCAGGGAAGGAGACAACAGGGAATAAAGAAAGAAGTATCAATAAATAGTTCAATTAGAAAATATAAAAGAAGCATAATTGAGTCATAAACTCAAAAGGAGATTTGAGCTTTATAAAATCAATAAACTTCTAGCAAATTATAATCAGGTAAAAAGGAAAACCACACTAGATTAGAAACAAGAAACAGTGGCAGATAAGCAGGGTTGAGCCCCAGAGCCGCTTGATCCTGCTCAGCAGGCATGCATCGCTCAGGGCCCCTTCCGGTGCTGCTCCATCCCTCACCCTAACCTCAGGGCCCCTTCCGGGGCTGCTCCATCCCTCACCCTAGCCTCAGGGCCCCTTCCGGGGCTGCTCCATCCCTCACCCTAGCCTCAGGGCCCCTTCCGGGGCTGCTCCATCCCTCACCCTAACCTCAGGGCCCCTTCCGGGGCTGCTCCATCCCTCACCCTAGCCTCAGGGCCCCTTCCGGGGCTGCTCCATCCCTCACCCTAGCCTCAGGGCCCCTTCCGGGGCTGCTCCATCCCTCACCCTAACCTCAGGGCCCCTTCCGGGGCTGCTCCATCCCTCACCCTAACCTCAGGGCCCCTTCCGGGGCTGCTCCATCCCTCACCCTAGCCTCTCCTCTGACCTCCGCTCTGCCCACACCGCCCTGGAGAGCGGGCACACACCGTCGCAGGTGGACTCACAGGATGCAGATGCTGACATGAAATTGTGGGGTTCGTAAAGGCTACTGGGAATCAATGCCTGTGAAAGGAAAAGAAGAGGAAGCCACATCGGGCAAGGGGAGAGGTCCACTGAGGTAAAACCCAGTCCTGACAAAGTCATGAAGCCAATGCTGCCACTCAGAGTTGTCCTCAGTCGGCCAAAATGGCCAGCCTTCCTGTCAGGTGTCAGGTGGCCCCGGGGAAGGGTGTGACGGCAGGCAGGCAGCTCTCTGCAGCTGAGGCTAACCATGAAGGGCTGACAGCCAGCAGCTGTCTGCCCCTGGGCAGCAAGCCATTCCCTGGGGGCCCCAGAGGCCTGCAGTCTGCCACTCGCAGCCACACCTAACTGCCAGGGAGTTGAGGAAATGTGGACCAGCTGCCTAAGAGGAAGGGGAGCCCGGTGTGGTGGCAGCTGACAATCAGACAAGGTCTCAGCATGCTCTCCAACTTTACAGAGGAGCCTGCACTTGGGAGGGAACCAACACGCAGCCAGTCTGAACTGCATTTGGCCTCGGGTTTACCACACCTGCTAGAACCCTGAGGGGAGCAGGGTGGCAGGCCCAGGGACTTAACCCTAGGAATAGTATCTGTAAAGTGCCTGGACGGGAGGTGCCCAATCCGTGTGGCTTCTGTCTCAGCTTTCATGACTGGATCTGACTTCTTTCACAGCATGCCCAGCCCCGCTGGAGTCCCTCTCATCACGACTCAGAGTGAAGTATTAAGTAAAAGGGAGAGATGAAAATGGGTTACACAACTGCCCTTGTTTATGCACTGGCCTGTCAGCTCTGACCTCCGAGGTTCTGAAGGCCTTCAGTCACCTTCAGGTCCAAGAGAGAAATCTGAAGACCTAGAGTAAGTCCCCCACTTTGTACCAAGTGACCCACTTTTTCTTTTTTTTTCCCACTTTTTCTTTTTGACTGTCACGTCTGAGGTTCCCATGATTAGAGGAAAAGTTGGGCAGGTCTCTGTGCTGGTCACAACTGCCCAGCCCTCCTCTTTGGCCTCTTGCATGAAAGCATTGGGAAATTCCACCCAAACACAAGTTCTGACCAGCCAGGGAGGCTGCCCGGGTGAGTTCCTCATCACCTGGAACTAGGATTGGGTACCATGGCACCTCCCCAGGGAGGAAACCCTTTGGGCCCCCAGCTGGGGTAAGTGAGGGGTGGGCCTGGCTGCACGGGCAAATGTAGGCCCACCCCTCCCCCTGCCACGCCTCAGTGGTGCCCAAAGCTGGGGTTCCCTTTAGGGAGCTGGGGAACCATCACAGAACCCGGGGGAGGAGATCTTCTCAGACCTGCTCAAGCCTTAGCCCACTCTGTGACCTTGGGAAGTAACCTCACAGAGCCTCATGCTCCAGCCACTAAATGGAGCCAGAATATGAAGTCCCCCTATCTTTCTGGTGGCCTTTAAACCTGGAGATCCTGCACATCCTCTTGGAGACCAGTGGGCTCTCCTCTGTCATACTTCTTTTCATTTTAATAACCTAAAATGCTTCCCACAAGCCACTTCTGGTTGATTTCTGGTCATCTGGGATCACAGATGGGTCATGATTTTGGTGGTGTTGTTCAGTCACTAAGTCGTGTCCAGTTCTTTGTGACCACATGGACTGCAGCACACCAGGCTTCCCTGTCCTTCTCTATCTCCTGGAGTTTGCTGAAACTCATGTCCATTGAGTTGGTGATGCTATCTAACCATCTCATCCTCTGCCGCCCCCTTCTCCTCTTGCCCTCAATCTTTCCCAGCATCAGGGTCTTTTCCAATGAGTTGGCTCCTCACATCAGGTGGCCAAAGTATTGGAGCTTCAGTGTCACGATTTAGGACACAGCCTTTGTGGTTGGATCCAAAAGAGGACCAAATGTCATCTCAGCATGCAGACGAACAGATGAATGGAGGTGTACTCATTTCCTATTGCTGCTGTAACAAACTACCACAGACCCAGAGGCTTAAAACAACACGAACTTATCATCTTAGTAGTTCTGGGGCTCCAATGTGCGACGTGGGTCTTACTCAGCTGAAACTGAGGTGTCAACAGGGCTGCCTTCCTTCCGGAGGAGAATCCGTTTGTTTGGCTTGTTAAGCACCTGGAGGTTGCCCGTGTTCCTTTGGCTCAAGGGTCCTTCCTTCTCCATCATCAGAGCTGCCGGTGTAGCACCCTGACCCTCCTGCTTCCTCTTTCACTACGAGAGCGCCTGTGGTTACCTCAGGCCCACCTGGATAACCCAGGATAGTCTGCCTCATCTCAACATCCCTATTTAGTCATATGCGAAGTCCACTGGCCAGATGAGGTAGCACATTCGCAAGTCCGTGGGTTCAGAGGTGGGCATCTTTGGAAGACACTGTTCTGCATACTACAGACAGTTGTCCATTGTCCAACAGTCCAGTTGAAGGCAAAAATGGACAAAAACAAAATGATGGAATGGTCAGAATAGGCAAGCCCCTTGCAAGTGCATCTTCCATCTATTCACTGATTTCCTACACCAATCCAACTATCATTCCTGTGATAGTTTTTTCAACTATATCTAAAGTATTTAAAGACTAATTTTGGATAGTCTCCATTTCCTAAATACAACAGAAACAATAATGAAACTGGAAAAAAAAACTTTATATAATTCAAAAACTTCTTTTTTTAAAATTCCCCAATGCTTTAAGAAGACCTCTTCCTGTTAAATGAAACAAATTGACACATGCTAACGTGGGCAGACTCTGATGCTGGGAGGGATTGGGGGCAGGAGGAGAAGGGGACGACAGAGGATGAGATGGCTGGATGGCATCACCGACTCGACGGACATGGGTTTGAGTAAACTCTGGGAGTTGGTGATGGACATCCAACCAGTCCATTCTGAAGGAGATCAGCCCTGGGTGTTCTTTGGAAGGAATGATGCTAAAGCTGAAACTCCAGTACTTTGGCCACCTCATGGGAAGAGTTGACTCATTGGAAAAGACTGATGCTGGGAGGGATTGGGGGCAGGAGGAGAAGGGGACGACAGAGGATGAGATGGCTGGATGGCATCACTGACTTGATGGACGTGAGTCTGAGAGAACCCCAGGGGTTGGTGATGGACAGGGAGGCTTGGCGTGCTGCAATTCATGGGGTCGCAAAGAGTCGGACACGAATGAGCAACTGAACTGAACTGAACTGAACGTGGACAGATACCCAAAATGGGTGAAGTATGAAAAACACCCCTTAGAGCAGCATGTTCAGTGTCATTCAATTTCCATAAAAGTCATAGAGTTATTTTTGGTTTTACATTGAAAATACACATGAGAATATAAACCAAACTTTTAACTTGGTTGGGAACAACTAGGAAATAGCCATAGAATTCCAGATTTTCTAAATCATCGTGTCTATAGTGTTTGATTTTAGTCATGTGTATTATTCTGCCTGCATTGCAGGCGACCTGGGTTCATGCCCTGGGTTGGGAAGATCTCCTGGAGAAGGGAATGATGACCCAGTCCAGTATTCTTTCCTGGAGAATACCAGGGTCAGAGGAGACTGGTGATGGGTCGCAAAGAGTTGGACACCACTGAGCAACTAACATACACACATGTGTATTATATGAATTATACATAATAATTGTGTTGTATACATTATATAATAGTTACTATGTATGATATATTAATATCACATAGCAACATATATATAGAATATATATAATATTGATAGAATAGTAACATAATATATCATAACATAATTACATAATGTGATAAATATAATAAACTCATCTTAATTTTTGTAACTATAAAAAAATAGGACAGTTCTTATTTGTGTTTGAAGACTAAGTGGCTCTTCTAAAACAGAGCTTTTTCTGGAGAATGACATCAACCAGAATTTCAGGATTCTGCCCAATTGTTGTGAGCCTTCAGCCTCACCTCTGAGTACTATCTGTTCCCTTCTTTCCAACTTTCCCTTAGAAATCTTAGCTCTGCCCCCCACCATTGCAATCACAGGAAATGTAGGTCAGGTAATTAGTAACTAGGGTTTATTTTGTTTGGAAAACAGTACATTCAGGCAAAATAGGCCAGTTCCCATTCCTGAGGGCAGAATCCGAGAGCTTTCTCAAAGGGAGGGGTGCTGAGGTCACAGAACACCAGGGCCCCCTTGTACCCTGGGGCCCAGAGCTGGGTCACCAGCTAGTAAGCAGTAATGCTGCACCCCTGAAGCCACGTTCTTGCCCCTTGACTGCCCCTGGTCAACCACAGAACGCGGTGTTCCATCCTGGGGCTCCACAGACTGGCAGAGCCCTGTTCTACAGTAATGGCTCCACTCATGCCCTACTTCACCCCAGGCTGGGCGCTGGTGACCGTAGGGAGTGATACTGGGAGCATTTGTCACCCAAACAGCTCAGAGATGCACATATCACAAATGGCTGGGCTGCTCCTCCCACAAACCAGCACCATCTGAGTTAACACTGCCATCTTGATGGTCTCTTTGGGAGCTCTTGGCTCCTTAAGTGTGGAGTTTTACAACCAGTTTTACAACAACATTTGACTGAACTAAATGTGACATGACTCATGGATCCCAGGCTGGTTCTGGCTAGTGACGCTATAGATGCAGACAAGAGGAAGCAGCTTCTAAGAGTCACTGGGGGGTGTTTATATCACCTACCAAGCATCAAAAGAGCTGGAAGACTTACCTGATGTGGAAAGGCCTGAGATCCGCCCAGAGGGTCAGGACTGGAGGTCTCAGGACACAGCAGCATGTGCCCCAGGGCTCTCAAGTGGGCAGCAATCTAGACAGAAAGGCCCAGCTGGTAACCAGCTTAGAAAAGCTACCTAGCGTTTTCTTCCAGACTCTTTTTTAGTATTGATGTGGCCACCATACCCTCATGCAACCAGGACGGGGCATGCAGTTGTAGATGCTGGGGACACATAGCGTTGGTGAGGACGGTAGAGCAGCTTCTGTGTGACACCCCCATAGTGTCACCACCTATGAGCAAAGCCGGATCCCAGGAAGTCACCAAGTTTGTCTCTAAGGAACTTGGATGCCACACCATCCGAGTCCAACCACTGCCCTGCTCCCTCCCTTGAAAGCTGGAAACATGTGCTTTATTCTGTGGGAGTGAGATGGAAAAGAGATGAAGGGTCCATCCTGACTCAGCATCCTTTTACCACTGAGAATCTCCTCCAGAACCACCTATGGTTTTGTTCTCATTAATCCCGGTTTTTAAGAACTCACCAGTGGGGAAAGACAACAAGCTGTTCTCCATGCCAGTGAGGTGGTCCTTCTATGCCACCCAAGAGCCAGACAGGGCCCTGGAAAAGGAGCCATTATCCCTCCCACCCTCACCCCCAGCACACATACATACACTGCTTGTAAGCCTGTGTTGATAAGCAGAAAGCACCCCACCCCTAAGTCTTGCACCTGGAATCCTACTCAGCACAGCAGGTATGGGCATGTAGAGTGGATGTTAGACCAGATCTCGGATGGCAGGGAGGTCTGACGCCCAGGGGAAGGTTTTGTTGCTTCTGAGTTCCTCTGTTCAAATGCCTGGGGATCATGCTAAAGTCCTTTGTGCATCACTATGGGTTGATCTGTTGAAGGCTTGCTTCTTTTTTGCCTCCTTACTGTGGCCAGTATGGCAACCTGGTTGTAAGGGACGTCAGCGCCCACAGAACCAGAAACCTCACACACTGGGTCAGAACTCAGAGACCACCTAGGAGGGAACATAGTCACAGCATCCCAGGCTTTGTACCCAAGACCACAAAGGAGATGAATGGTGTATACAGCAGGTAAGGCCCCCAGAGCTCTGGGAATCATCTCATGAGTAAACTACCTTTTCACATCAGATTTTCAGCTTCACTCTCCAGGGTGTGTCAGAAAGCAAGAAAAGGCAGGTGGGTCCCCTTACACGTTTACACCCTATCCCAGCCCCCAACCACGTTGGCAATCTTCCCTCCCTCTTCCACCCCCAGGAAGAATGACTCATCACAGGGCCCCCTTCCGTGCTCAAGGCTTGGAGACTTCCCCATCTAGGGGCGTGGACTGCAGAAGGAGCCAGGGTTCAGGGTAGGAGCAGAGAAGGGTGGTGAGAAGTGATGAGGGAGCCATGCTTTGCAGTTGCTTTGGGACACCTCTGTGGGCTGGAGAAAGGCCCCGCACAGATGGAGCAGCTAAGTTCAGGCCACCTCCTCACCCACTTCTGTAGTCTGAATTATGAATGCATCATTGTGAACGCGCGATACGGAACTAAGTGGACTTTCTTCGTAGCTTGTGCACATGTATGTACCCATTGGCTCCTCAGCAGAGCACTGGACAACACAGGCAGGAGGAGAGACGCCTGTAACCAAGAACAGAAATCAGAGGAGCGGCTTTGTTTAACATGGGGTGAGGGACTCGGGGTTCAGACCACCTGGCTTCCATCTGGTAGTTTCCCCCAGGCCTCTTTGCAGAACCTCAGGGCTCCCAAAACCCTAAATAGAAAACGTCACCCATCCAATCCAGCCCCTCGGGGTGTAGCTGCAGGAGGAGCCGGAGGTGGGGGGCGGGGAGGGGAAACCTGTCACATCGTTTCACAGTGCTGGCAGAGCCCTGCCTGGGCTCCTGTTGGGGGCCGGCGTGAGGCACTCCGCCCATGGCAAAGGTCATGAGGAAGGAGGCTTGACATACGCAAAGGCGGGATCGAGCCTCAGGAGTCCCCCTGGAAATCCTCGAGCATCTACCCCCATAACCAGAGCCTGCCTACTTTACTACTTTGTGCTCTCACCTACACCTCTGGCTTTACGGGGGGCTGTCCCCCACCACCTCTTTCGGAGAAGGAGTTAACTTAGAGCTCCAGTTAATAATAATTCCTGGGCGTGATAGGAGTATTTTAACCTACAAACTCCTCTGAAGGTTCTCTAGCCTGCCTGACAGGCTTGTCCGGCCACATGTGATTGCTCACAGCCTCCCAACCGTGAGAGGCATGAGATGCTTTAAACCTTCTAAAAACAGGTTCTTTAGAAAAGTTAGAAAATTATTAGTATAAGTGTAATGGGCTGATTAGAAATTGTATTGGTGAAGGGTTTTTCATTTGTTGAGCCAATGTTTACTGCTAAGTCTCCACATCCCCTGCCCTTACACACATTAATGAATATATAGAAGAAATAAGTATTAACCTTTGATATAAATCACGTTAGACCTTAGGCTAAGTAAATTCTTTCCTTAACTAAAACCCAATACACCCTCACCCTATAGGAATGTAACTTTATTTGGGTGGCGTCTGTTTTAAGAATAATCACCCCTGGAGAAATAAGTGTCCTGGTTGACTGACCGCTGTCACAAGGAGAGGGTCGTAAATTGTCAGCAGGCCCCCTGGCCAGAAGATGATGTAACACCCCTAAGACCTCTGTATACATTTGTATGAAGCACCGGACTTTGATAAAAGTCAGGACTGCTGACCCCGCGTGACTTTTGCATAACATCTCAGTGTATAAAAGTAGACCATGGAAAATAAAGAATGGGGATCAGTTCCTCGAAAGACTGGTCTCCCCATGTCTCTCTCTCTCTCACTCTGGTTGAGTCTCCATCTGGAGCGCGGAACCCACCATGCTTACTAATTATGCCTGGGCTTCTAAGATCCGACCGGGGAGGCCTCAGTGTCTCCTCTCCTTCGGGAGAACGGAAGGACGCCTGCGGCCTACGTAAGTGGTGCAAGCTTCTTGTCTTGAAGCTTTATTGGTCCCCCGCGTAAACCAAGCTACTCAGCCTCTTTTCTCCACTGAATTTTCCTACTGAGCTATCCTCATTCTATTACTCTTTATATCCTTAATTAACATTTAATTAAGCAGTTGTTCCTTGACCCTCGCCTACGCCGTCTCTCCTTCGAATACCCTGGATCAGCTGGGGCTGGACCCCGGCAGGCTCCCCTGGTGACTCAGCCTTCATGGAGCCACTCTTCTTCTTTTCAAGATTTCCTGGAGGTCTGATGGCCGTGTCAGCTTGCAGCAAGGCCTGTGATTGCATCAGTACTGGCCCCGGACAGTTTGCAAGAGCGTTTGGTACCCCTGGCTCCTCGATATTGGCCCAGTGCTGAGGCACATGACAGGGAGCCTCACCAGCTCCCTGGACCCCTCTGCCTCTGCTCGCTGTGCCTGACGCCTCTAAACAAGGGACTGCCGGGTGCTGATGAAGCACTGTGTGGACCAAGGGCTGACAGTGGGGGCGATGCGATGCTCCCTTTGGCATTTTTAAAGGGCATTCCCAACAAGGATGTTGGGGGAATGTGTGTACATAAAGCCCTGGAGACTGGCCTGTTGGTTGGCATCAGCTCTCAGAGCCTCTTATCTCTCTTACCCCCTCGATGACCTCCCCACTCCATCCTAGATCCTTGTCCAGGCCTTTAGTCCCCAAAGCATTGCTCTACCCCTCTGCCCTCCATTAATGGGACCTTGTCCCAACTCACCATTCCCTGCCTATAAGATCTCAGGATCCTTCCTGCTAGTCTGAGCTCCCAAAGCTCTGCCCAAGGACTCTACCACCAAGCTTCTCTGTAATCCCACTCAGGACCATGTTTTCCTTTGGCATCAGGGCACAGATAGCAGAGATGAGAGCTCTCCACCTGGTAAAGATGGGATCTCTATATACTGGTGTCATAGAGCATGTGGTGGGGTATACTGTGAGAGAGAATCATCACAGAATCCCTAGAAGGGAGCAATCATTTCTGTGAGTGGATCTGGGACAGCACAGGGAGGGTCAGGAGCAGAGGATGAAGAGCTGGGCAGGTCAGGTGTAAATCTTCCACTTCCTGCTGTGTCACTTTGTCCATGTTAAATCTCCATGCTCAGTCTTATCTGTAAAGTGGAAATAATAACACCCTTCTTGCAGGGCAACTGAAGATTTATTGAAGACTATGTACTTGGTGCTACCCTCCTTGTGGACTCTCAAAAGGCATTTTCCCCTCTTCGAGGAGCAAACAGTGGAAACTCTGATGCCAAGGGTCAAAGCAGTGTTTAGGACATGCCTGTGGAATTAGAAAACCTGGCTTTGAATCCTGCTAAAGGATGTGGCCTTCTGGAACTTCAGTTTCCTCATCCACAAAATGGGAATAGTAACAGGACCCAGCTCAGAAGGTTGTTGGCAAGACTAAATGCAATGAGTTTGTAAGAACATTAGCTCGGGGCCTGGCATTTATTTAGCACTTAATAAATGTTGGCTACTGTTAAGAAAGGCAATGCCAAAGAATGCTCAAACTACCGCATGATTGCACTCATCTCACACGCTAGTAATGCTCAAAATTCTCCAAGCCAGGCTTCAGCAATATGTGAACCGTGAACTTCCTAATGTTCAAGCTGGTTTTAGAAAAGGCAGAGGATCCAAAGATCAAATTGCCAACATCCGCTGGATCATAGAAAAAGCAAGAGAGTTCCAGAAAAACATCTATTTCTGCTTTATTGACTATGCCAAAGCCTTTGACTGTGTGGATCACAATAAACCGTGGAGAATTCTTCAGGAGATGGGAATACCAGACCACCTGATCTGCCTCTTGAGAAATTTGTATGCAGGTCAGGAAGCAACAGTTAGAACTGAACATGGAACAATGGACTGGTTCCAAATAGGAAAGGGAGTTCGTCAGGGCTGTATATTGTCACCCTGTTTATTTAACTTATATGCAGAGTACATCATGAGAAACGCTGGACTGGAAGAAACACAAGCTGGAATCAAGATTGCCAGGAGAAATATCAATAACTTCAGATATGCAGATGACACCACCCTTATGGCAGAAAGTGAAGAGGAACTCAAAAGCCTCTTGATGAAAGTGAAAGTGGAGAGTGAAAAAGTTGGCTTAAAGCTCAACATTCAGAAAATGAAGATCATGGCATCTGGTCCCAGCACTTCATGGGAAATAGATGGGGAAACAGTGGAAACAGTGTCAGACTTAATTTTTCTGGGCTCCAAAATCACTGCAGATGGTGACTGCAGCCATGACATTAAAAGACGCTTACTCCTTGGAAGGAAAGTTATGACCAACTTGGATAGCATATTCAAAAGCAGAGACATTACTTTGCCAACAAAGTTTCGTCTAGTCAAGGCTATGGTTTTTCCTGTGGTCGTGTATGGATGTGAGAGTTGGACTGTGAAGAAAGCTGAGTGCCAAAGAGTTGACGCTTTTGAAGTGTGGTGTTGGAGAAGACTCTTGAGAGTCCCTTGGACTGCAAGGAGATCCAACCAGTCCATTCTGAAGGAGATCAGCCCTGGGATTTCTTTGGAAGGACTGATGCTTAAGCTGAAACTCCAGTACTTTGGCCACCTCATGCGAAGAGTTGACTCATTGGAAAAGACTCTGATGCTGGGAGGGATTGGAGGCAGGAGGAGAAGGGGACGACAGAGGATGAGATGGCTGGATGGCATCACTGACTGGATGGACGTGAGTCTGAGTGACCTCCGGGAGTTGGTGATGGACAGGGAGGCCTGGCGTGCTGCGATTCATGGGGTCGCAAAGAGTCGGACACGACTGAGCGACTGACCTGAACTGAACTGAACCGTTACAGCTGTTACAGCTCATGGATCATGCAGTCTAGGCTGACTGGTACATATCACTCCCCAACACAAACCCCTCAATGGCCTATAGTAGAGACATAGGGTAAGGATCTCTCAGGGGTCCTGGAGAGAGAAGCCACAACCACAAGCTTCTGATTGGTTCTTCCACCTAGAGACCACTCTGCCCAATGTCGCAAAGGCTTGATGGAAACTTCTGTTTGCTCAACTGATTTCACCACCCCGTCTGTTAGCCCTTCTACCAAACCGTGAATCCTAACCTAATCTAATCAAAAAATTTCCTCCTAACAGATGGTTTACAAATTCAAGTAGTCAGTGGTATGTATCATCTACGCGTGTGTGCTAAGTTGCTTCAGTTGTGTCCAACTCTGTGCAACCCTATGGACTGTAGCCCACTAGGCTCCTCTGTCCATGGGATTTCCCAGGAAAGAATACTGGAGTGGGTTGCCCTACCCTTCTCCAGGGGATCTTACTGACCCAGGGATCGAACCTGTATCTCTTATGTCTCCTGCACTGGCAGGCGGGTTGTTTACCAGTAGGGCCACCTGGGAAGCCCTATGTATCATCCACCACTCCTCACTTCGATCACTCTAAAGACCGAGTCAGGTTGGACTTTGATCTCAGCTCTGAGCAGTTATGCTGTTGTTTACAATGATGAATTTCAATGATACTTATAATGATAAATGTCATTTACAAAGATGAAAGACAGAGCATATGCAGCATCTCTGCTACACACTACCCCTCAAAGCTCACCACAACCCCATGAGGCTGAAGGGGCCAGGCTGGCCCAGCAGGTTAAGAGCAGGTGGACCTTTGGCATCTGCCCTAGGTTTTCTCAGGGGCTTCCCCAGGTGGCACATGTGGTAAAGAACCCGCCTGCCAATGCAGGAGATGTAAGAGACGCGGGTTCTATCCATCAGTCAGGAAGATCCCCTGGAGGAGTGCATGGCAACCCAATCCAGTATTCTTGCCTGGAGAATCCCATGCACAAAGGAGCCTGGCAGGCTGCAGCCCATAGGGTTGCCAAGAGTTGGACATGACTGAAGCGGCTTAGAACACACACACGTGTTAGGTTTTCTGAATTGTCATTTCTTTGGGTCAGTGACCTGGAAAGGGGATTATCTTGAAATTTGGTGTGCATGGAAACACACTGTTGTGAGTTGACTTGAGGGTGGTTTGGGGAACTGATATCTGCCCCTCAAGACCACCAGACCTTCCATATCATCTAATTTAACTTCTTCATTTTATAAATGGAGTAAGTTGAGACTCAAAGAAGGGAATTAACTTCCCCAGGGTCATGAGATGGTTAGTGAAGCACTGGGGAGCAGACTCTGGTCTCCCAAAATTAACCATTTTGTTGACCACCTAATAGGTGCCAAAATTGAAATGTAAGAGGTTTCTTTATGGCAGTGCTTCTCAGTATTTATATCATGTGCATTAATTTCTAAGAGCAAAATCATTTTTAACCTTTTTTCAAACTTTAAGTCCTTTCTTACACAACAAACACTTGCCTTGATAAATAACAGGTGGGAAATGTTGGTCTCATCTTGCCTATCTATTTGTATCTAAAAAAATCATTTCCTAAGCCAAAAATCAATCCTGACTAAGAAGATAAAGACGGATCTCTTCAAACAGACTCCTCCTTTGCCAAGGGAGAGAAGGATGGGGGAGGGAAGGACCAGGAGTTTGGGATTAATGGATGTAAGTTATGATATATAGGATAGATAAACAACAAGGTCCTACTGTAAAGAACAAGGAACTATATTCAATATCCCATGATAAACCATAATGGAAAAGAATATTTTAAAATAGAACGTCTACATGTGTACAACTGAGTCACTTTGCTGTACAGCAGAGATTGGCACAACATCATAAATCAACTATCATTGAAAAAAATTGTTTTAAAAAGGCATGGATAAAAAAAAAAAAAAGACATTTATCTCTTCTTGAAAAAACAATCCCAAGAGAGATTCAGAATGAACATGAAATGGCCTTGTCTCCAGGTCCTTACTTCCAATACCCTGGAACTTGGCTACCCATCCATCAGCAGGGAAAGCCTGGAGGAGTGTGCCAGATTGAATCTTTCAAAGATGACTGCAAAAATCTCTCCTGTCTCACATTCCTTTCTGCAATGCAGACTTAATATAAATAAATTAATTCATTAAAAGAGATGCAGATTGTACCTCTGCCTGCTGCCAAGTCGCTTCAGTTGTGTCTGACTCTGTGCGACCCCATGGACTGCAGCCTACCAGGCTTCTCCATCCATGGGATTCTCCAGGCAAGAACACTGGAGTGGGTTGCCATTTCCTTCTCCACAGATTGTACCTCACTCCCTGGAAATTCACAGCCATGTAAGAAGTCCAACTATCCTGCGGCTGCCACTCTGTGAGAAAGCTCAAGCCCCACGGAGAGGCCACAGGTAGGTGCTCTGGTCGTCAGTACTGACCCTGAAGTCATATCAGCCCGGGCACCGGATGTGAGTGAGGGACCTGCAGGTGATTATTGCAAGTGGATGAAGAATGTCTCTTCCAGTAAACAAACGATGTTGTGGTCATCAAGTCATCAGTCACTACAGCCACCCCTGACTGTGTACCCTGAGGGGAGTCAGGATGCAGATAAGCAGGATACTGGCCCTGGATAGCTAAGGAATGATTTCAATGAACCTAGAAACCATTGCATCTCCCCATACATAGGAAAGCACTAAATTTTTTCAAAATTTACTTATTTTTAATTGGAGGATAATTGCTTTACAATGTTGTGTTGGTTTCTGCCATACATCAACATGAATCAGTCATAGGTATACATATGTTCCCTCCCTCTTGAACCTCCCTCCTATATCCCACTCTCTAGGTTGTCACAGGATACCAGGTTGAGCTCCCCGTGTTATACAGACACTTCCCATTAGCTATCTATTTTACATATGGTAATGTATATATTTCAATGTTACTCTTTCAATTCCCCTGCCCCCACTATGTCCATAAGTCTGCTCTCTATGTCTGAGTCTCTATTCCTGCCCTGCAAATAGATTCATCAGTACCATTTTTCTAGATTCCATATATATGCATTAATATACAATATTTGTTTTTCTCTTTCTAACTTACTTCACTCTGTATAGCAGGCTCTAGGTTCATCCACCTCACCAGAACTGACTCAAATTCACTCTTTTTATGACTGTGTAATATTTCACTATATATACCACAATTTCTTTATCCCTTCACCTGTCAATAGACATCTAGATTGCTTCCATGTCCTGGATATTGTAAATAGTGGAAAAACACTAAATTTATTAACTTTAGATGTCTGTTTTTCTTTAATTAACAGTAATCTTACAATGTTCCAGCTACACGAGTTTTTTTGCAAAAACTCCTATATATCCTGGTTCCTCCCTTACCTCTTCAGAACAGTCCCTCGGAGCTATCTGAGAGGCTGTATCCTGGGCTTACATCCTCAGTATGTCCACTGAGTAAAACATAATTCTCAACTTTTAGGTTGTGCTTTTTTTTTCCCCCAATCAACTGTTCGCATCTGTTGAGTCACCCCCAACTTTTGGGTCTTTCCAGCTGAGGTCCCAGAAATCACAGAGTAGTAACCAGCCATTCCCTTTGGCCCTGTCTGAATTCTTGACCCAGAGTCTGTGAGCAAAATAAAAATGGTAGTTGTTTCGAGCCAGTATGTTTTGGAGTAGTTTGTTAGGTAGCAATAGGAACTGAAGTGTGCATAAGGCATGAGTGAGTGCATTTAAGTTGAGGGTTTAGATTGGTATCAATATTCTCTTTTGATATTATCATAAGGGATCAATATTATCCATAAGGGATTCTCTTCAGGATGCTTTTTTGACTAGAAGGACTGATGCTGAAGCTGAAACTCCAATACTTTGCCCACCAGATGCAAAGAGCTGACTCATTAGAAAAGACCCTAATGCTGGGAAAGATTGAAGGCAGGAGGAGAAGGGGACAACTAAGAACGAGATGGTTGGATGGCACCACCAATTCAATGGACATGAGTTTGAGCAAGCTCTGGGAGCTAGTAAAGGACAGGGAAGCTGGGCATGCTGCAGTCCATGGGGTTGCAAAGAGTTGGACACGACTGAACTAAACAACAACAACATACTAAGATACAGCCATATGCAAGATCAAAGGGACAAAGCACAAAAGTGGTACAACCTCCGTGGAGTCTCTGTTCTATGTGAACACTTTGTCAAATGCTAATGTCACACAACTGGACATACTCAACAGGAAAGAGGGACCAGGGGAAGAAAAAGGCAGAGAAACCCCCTGGGTCACCAGGAGATAAATAAAAGCTCTGGGTGCTTGCAGCCACAGAGACAGTAAGTCAGTGACTTGAAGCCGGAAATGGTTTTCCAACCAGCTGTGAATTTGAAAATCCCATATGTAATACAACATTAAGCTGCTATTTTAGAAATTCTTTCATCTTTTTCAGAGACATCTCCGGGGCCCTTCCTTCCTCTTGGAAGGCAGTCAGTTTTCTGCAGAAATCACTTCATCAGCAGGAGCTGAGGCATTTCTCATGCAACTGTATAATTCTGGAAATGTGGTTTAAAAAGTACCCTCTCCTGGGTGAAGAAAGCAACGTTGCAGAGCAATGTTTCTGTAAGCACCAGCTGGGCAGCTTTGGATGCACTTTTTATTTCTTTTTCCCTTTTGAAATGGCAGAATCTTGGCACCTGTGTACGAGCCTAATGCAGTGTTGTTGATTTCCTTAAAACAGTGATGAGTCTGCTTCGGAGTTACTGGAGTTTTTTTATTATCACCAGAGGCCATGGCACCACGGGTATCCTTTTAGATGCTCAATTGAATTTACAATTATTCATTGAATATCTGTGCCTGATATTGTGTCAGGAGTTGGCAATGGGGTATGAATAAGACAGTCATGGCCCCTGCCTTTACATATTTCACACCGCAGAAGGGACAGCAGATTTTGGACAAACAATGCTATGACATTTGTCCTCTACAACAAAGGCAGAGGAAGGTGCAACCGAAGGCCAGGAAATTTCTCTATAAGTAAATGTTCAAAGGAGGAGTGGGAGGTACCAGGTGAAAGGAGGAAGGAGAGCAAAACTGATGGAGAAAAAAGCATGAACACAGTCTGGCCACTAGAGATAACCACAGATATTAGAACTGCAGGAACTGAAGGAAAACCAGTGGATGGAGAAAATGAGAGGTGAGGGTGAGGAGGGGGTTGGACTCAGGCAGGGACTGAGCATGTGGGAGATTTGGAGTGTTGTCTGAAGCAAATGGAACACCAATGATTTTTTTTTAATCTTTTTATTTTATATTGAAGTAAAGTCGATTAACAATGTTGTGATAGCTTCAGGCAGACAGCAAAGGGACTCAGTCATACATAAACGTGTATCCATTCTCCTCCAAACTCCTCCCCCATCCAGCTTCCACATAACATTGAACAGAGGTCCCTGTGCTATACAGTAGGTCCTTGTTGATTATCCATCTTGAATATGCCAACCACTGATGTATGTTAAACAGGACAACCGTGTGAGCACATCAGTGTTTTTGGAAGATCATTCTAGCTTTAGTATAAAGCATGCATTGGAGAGAACCAAGGATGACATCACAGAGGCCAGGTAAAAAGCTACGGTGGTCCTGGTGAACAACTGTGCTAGTCTGGATGAACACAGCCAGAGGCTGTAGAGGACTTAGGGATGGGAGTTGGGAAGCTGAGAACTCCGGCTCTTGTTTAACAAAGCACTCCGATGGGCTTTTCTTTGTAGTAAGAGGTTCGAGAGTTTGGCCAGAGGCAATGCAGGAGACCTCAGTTTGATTCCTGGGTCGGGAAGATCCCCTGGAGAAAGAAATGGTAACCCACTCCAGTATTCTTGCCTGGAGAATCCCATGGACAGAGGAGCCTGGCAGGCTACAGTCCATGGGGTCGCAAGAGTCAGACACGACTTAGCGACTAAAGAGAGAGAGAGAGAGAGGAGTTAGACCAAGGGGACTCTGTGCCTGACCAGATAATGTGAGAAGAAACTGAGGTCACTGTTGGCAATCTCAGAGGAAGGGATGAGGAAGCTCAGAGATGGAGAGAGATTGCGTTGATGGGAACTGAGAGAGGGCCCAGCAAGACGGCCAGAGGCCAGGATTCCGGAGAGAAGCAAAGAGTAGGGAGAATTCTCAGGTGACGGAGAGAACAGAGGTTCATCAGGACTTGAGTGTTGTGCTGTGTGTTGCTACCATTTCACCAGTTCTCCTCTCATACCACCGCTGCTCCCAGTCCCCTCTGAGGCCCCTGACAGCTGCAATACACGCAGGCAGTGTTTTGAGAAAATGAAGGGAAATGGGCCACCATCCATGTCAGCATGGGTGCTGGAAGGAGAAAAGCAAGAAACCTGGGAATGTGGATATAGACCCTTCACAAAGTGGGAAACGGAACAAGGGCGCCCATCCAGGGAAACGGGACATAGTGTGTGGGAAGGAGTTTGAGGCATTTGTACACACAAGTCACACTGGCCAGGTAAAATATCAGATGAATACTATTTGTGAACTGTGTTTGGATTCTGATTTGAAAACCATCTGTAAAAAGTATGAGCTTTCCTGCAGGAACAAGCTTCCTACATGACCATGTCTCTCAAAGGATCCCTGTCTCATCATCACTCTCAAAAACAGGGGAGGAAACACAAGAATTGCTGGTTCAGAGCCCCAGACCCTACTTCATGGACTCAAAATGCCCAGATGCTGTCGCATGGCCATGGCAGGTGACCAAGCACAAATGGGAGTTGTGTGTGTTGGCTACTGCAGGAGGCAAGGCAAGGCTGCCTGAAGGATGCTCCTTTGGATGGAAGCAGTGCTAAATGCCCCAGGATGAAGGGGAAACCACCCTACTAAACACGTTTTGGATAATACAAAAAGAACAAAATTGAGACAGAGAAATTTTAATATGAACTGGATATTAGGAATTAGTATTAATAACTATGTTTATGCGATAATGGCCTTGTAAATGAGTGAGTTATCATTGTTATTTGCTTTTTGCTTTCATCTTCTTCTGTTACAGGCACATACCATCTTAATCGTGAAATAATATGTTGTCTGGGATTTGCTTTTAAAATGTCTGGTAAAACACATACAGACACACAGAAAACTCCAGACCCAGACAGCTTCCCAAGAGAATTCTACCAATCCTTTAGAAGCAGATCATTACAAGGCTGTCTAAACTGTTCAGAGTACTGAAGATGTATTTGCGTTTAATCCTTACAATACCCCTTGAGGCAGATGGTATCCTACCTACATATGAAGTCATTCAGTCAAAGAGATGTGAAGAGTCTAGTCAAGATCACACAGCTGGAGGTGATGTAAACAGATTTGAAACAAGGCGATGCAATCCCGACACAACTGCCTTCTAAGCTAGGGCTGCCATGTACGATCCTTGTGAACAGCGTCCCCTGGAGTTGTGGAGAACACAGCACAACCTGTAAGAAGGTTCATGTGAACCTATGTTCAACACTATGTTACTCAGTTCAGTCTCCCAGTCGTGTCCGGTTCTTTGTAACCCCATGGACTGCAGCACGCCAGGCTTCCCTGTCCATCACCAGCTCCCAGAGCTTGCTCAAACTCATGTCCATTGAGTTGGTGATGCCATCCAATCATCTCAACTTCTGTTGTCCCCTTCTCCTCCTGCCTTCAATCCTTCCCAGCATCAGAGTCTTTTCAAATGAGTCAGTTCTTCACATCAGGTGGCCAAAGTATTGGAGTTTCAGCTTCAGCATCAGTCCTTCCAATAAACACCCAGGACTGATCTCCTTGCAGTCCAAGGGACTCTCAGGAGTCTTCTCCAACACCACAGTTCAAAAACATCAATTCTATGCCACTCAGCTTTCTCAACTCTCACATCCATACATGACTACTGGAAAAACATAGCTTTGACTAGATGAACCTTTGTTGGCAAAGTAATGTCTCTGCTTTTTAATATGCTGTCTAGGTTTGTCATAACTTATCTTCTGGAGCAAGCGTCTTTTAATTGCATGGCTACAGTCACCATCTGCAGTGATTTTGGAGCCCCCAAAAATAAAGTCTGTCATTGTTTCCATTGTTTCTCCATCTATTTCCCATGAAGTGAGGGGACCGGATGCCATGATTTTAGTTTCCTGAATGTTGAGTTTTAAGCCAACTTATTCACTTTCCTCTTTCACTTTCATCAAGAAGCCCTTCAGTTCCTCTTTACTTCTTGCCACAAGGGTGGTATCATCTATGTATCTGAGTTTATTGATATTTTTCCTGGCAATCTTGATTCTAGCTTGTGCTTCATTTAGCTCTGCATTTCTCTTAATGTGCCCTGCATGTAAATTAAATAAGCAGGGTAACAATATACAGCCTTGATGTACTCCTTTCCCAATTTGGAACTGGTTTGTTGTCCCATGTCCGGTTCTAACTGTTGCTTCTTGATCTGCATGCAGATTTCTCAGGAAGCAGGTCAGGTGGTCTGGTATTCTCATCTCTTGAAGAATTTTCCACAGTTTGTTGTGATATACACAGTCAAAGGCTTTGGTGTGGTCAATA
Source organism: Bubalus kerabau (assembly GCF_029407905.1). Classification (NCBI taxonomy): domain Eukaryota; kingdom Metazoa; phylum Chordata; class Mammalia; order Artiodactyla; family Bovidae; genus Bubalus; species Bubalus kerabau. The sequence goes on from NC_073645.1 coordinate 15,832,509, forward strand.
AAGCAGAGGTAGATGTTTTTCTGGAACTCTCTTGCTCTTTGATGATCCAACAGATGTTGGCAATTTGATCTCTGGTTCCTCTGCCTTTTCTAAATCCAGCTTGAACATCTGGAAGTTCATGATTCAGATACTGTTGAAGCCTAACTTGGAGAATTTTGAGCATTACTTTGCTAGCACATGAGATGAGTACGATTGTGCGGTAGTTTGAGCATTCTTTGGCATTGCCTTTCTTTGGGATTGGAATGAAAACTGACCCTTTCCAGTCCTGTGGCCACTGATGAGTGTTCCAAACTAGCTGGCATATTGAGTGCAGCACTTTCACAGCATCATCTTTTGGGATTTGAAATAGCTCAATTGGAATTCCATCACCTCCACTAGCTTTGTTCATAGGGATGCTTCCTAAGGCCCACTTGACTTCGCATTCCACGATGTCTGGCTCTAGCTGAGTGATCATACCATTGTGGTTATCTGGGTCATGAAGATCTTTTTTGTACAGTTCTTCTGGGTATTCTTGCCACCTCTTCTTAATATCTTCTGCTTCTGTTAGGTCCATGCCAGTTCTGTCCTTTATTGTGCTCATCTTTGCATAAAAGTTTCCCTTGGTATCTCTAAATTTTTCATAAATGAACAAATGAGTGAATACAGGATAAATGGATGAATGAATTCTCTTCATTTCTTCTAACTAGTTTCACTTTCAGCAGATGGGTCTCCTAAATTCCGCCTTGTTCTCAAGAAGGCTGAATGCAGAGATAACCATGCCAAGACTGCACTGATGGAGTTCCAGCAATCTCTTTGCTAACTCAGCTTTCCTGCTTGGGAACAAATCAATTATCAAATTGCCTTTTGGGAAATGAAGTGATATTGGCCCTGTTCCTTTTGGCTACCCTGGCTTCCTCCAACTGCAAGGAACAGCAGTCAGCCCCCTGTCAGAAATCCTGGCCTGAGATGAAAAAAAAAGCAACCCACACAGTGGGGTGCAAAGGAAGCCATAGGCCCCCTGCCCCAAATTACTTCTCTCTCTTTGGACTACTTCTGTGCTTGAAACTCCTGCCATTGGCTTCTCTTGTCTGGATTAAAGTAAGGTCCAGTCAAAAATGTGAATCTGTAAGCTGAGTGTAAGAGCACACACATAATCCTTGTTAACACTTTTATATGAACACAGATTTCTTCATCATCAAACTAAGAGAAAGTGGGACCAAGAGGGCTGGGATCCAGATGGATGTGATGAAAGGAGAGAGGAATCCCCCAAAGCCCCAAGTGTGGAACTGTTTGTTGAGAGGAATCTGCCTTGTCTGATGCCATTTTGGAGGGAGGCATTGCCGGGAGCCGGCGAGAGACATTCCACTCGTGACAAAGGTCATGAGGAAGGGGGCTCGGCATACGCAAAGGCGGGATCGAGCCTCGGGAGTGCCCCCGGATATTCTCGAGCATCTACCCCCCAAAAAACCAGAGTCTGCCTACTTTATTGCTTTGTGCTCTCACCTCTGACTTTACTGGGGGCTGTCCCCCACCACCATCTCACTCTCTCTGTCAAAGAGTTAACTTACAGCTCCAATTAATAAAGTTCCTGGGCAATTAGGAGTGTTTAAATCCAAACCCCTCAGATGGCTCTCTAACTCGCCTGACAAGTTTACCCGGACACCTACAGCTATGCATACGATTGTTTACAGTCTCCCAGCCTCCAGAGGCACGGGAAGCTTAAGATATTCAAATAGCTTAGAGCCTCTCAGAGAATTAGAAACTGTCAGAATAAAACTAGTAAAAGATTTCATTGATGAGCCAATGTTTGTTGCCAAGTTTTCACATCCCCTGAATTGTATCCTTGAATGTGCATTAATTAATATAGTTGGTATGTAGAAAAAATAAGTAGTGGCCTTAGTGTTAGTAACTTTAGACCCTTAAGGTAGTAAATTCTTTCCTTTGTAAACCCATTACACATCCACCCTATAGGAACCTAATCTTATCTTCGGAAGATGGCGCCAAACCTTAAAATAATTACTCTTAGAGAAAATAAGTCTTTGTTGATAAGTCCTTGTCAAGAGTCATAAAATGTTAATAGGCCTCTGGCCAGAAGATGATGTAAATCACCTAAACCATTTGTATACGATAAATCTGCAGGAAAGAAACCCTGGTTTTTGATAAGCATCAAAGACTGCTGACTTTGCATCCCCTATTATCCTCTATGTGTAACTTAGGGTATAAAAGCCCCTGTTGAAAATAAAGCTATGGGCCTTGCTCACCAACGCTTGGTCTCCCCATGTCATTCTTCCCTTTAACTTCCAGCTGAGTGTCCATCTGGAGCGTGGATATCCTCTGCGACCATTTATTTGCCTGGGCTTCTAAGACCCACTCGAGAAGGTGTCTAAGGTGGGGCACCTTCCGCTATTCGAGAGGGCGCCTGCGGCCTCCGTGGTCAGAGCTAACCTGGTGTCACGGGTTATATTGATTTTCCGCGTAAACCAAGCCACTCAGCTTCTTTTCTCCACTGAATTTTCCTACTGAGCTATCCTCATTCTATTACTCTTTATTATCTCTAATTAACATTTGAATAGGTCGCCTAGCCGTCTCTCCTTCGAATACCCTGGATCAGCCGGGGCTGGACCCCGGCAAGGCATGGTCTGGAAAGATGGAGCCATGTGGACATCAGGAGAGCAACAAAAGAGGGCCTGGGAGACTGGGAGCTGTGAGAAGAGAGAAGACAGAGAGGGTTGTGATGGATGGGATATTCTTTACTTTGGATTCTTTGGGGAATTCTTCCCATTTCAGAAGGTCCCTGGTGGGGCTGTCAATCACAATATCTGATTCCCATGAAATGAGTATATGATCCAGGCTCATCAGTTAGACTCGTCTATGAGGTCAGTACAGGCACATTGAGAGACAGAGGTCTGCCATTACAACATTTTCTGTCAATTTTTAAATCTAAATTTTCAATAAAATTCAAACTTACAGAAAATAGTATGAATAGTATATACAATGAACTTAGTTTGTCCTTCACCTAGATTAGCATTTTGCCAAAATTTTTTTCTCATTTTCTATCTCTCTGCCCCTTCCCTGCATATCCTATTCTAGTCTATTCTAGTATTATAGTATATAGTTGTTGTCATAATTATTACAGTATTTGAGAGCAAGTTGCAGACATCTTACTCTTTTATTCCTAAATATTCTAAATTTCTCTCTTCAGAACAAGAATATTCTTTTATATAACCACAATTTGTTGTTGTTTAGTCGCTAAGGCATGTCCAACTCTTCTGTGACCCCATGGACTGTAGCCCGCCAGCCTCTTCTGTCCATGGGATTTCCCAGGCAAGAATACTGGACTAAGTTGCCATTTCCTTCTCCAGGGGATTTTCCTGACCAGGGATCAAACCCACATCTCCTGCACTGGCAGGTGGATTCTGTACCCCTGAGCCACTTGGAAAGCCCATATAGCCACAATACAAAAATCAAATTCAGAAAATTTAACATTGAAACAATACTACTGCCTAATATACAGAACATTTCTTTACAACAATTTCTTTCCAGGATCTAATTCAGGATCCAGGTTGGTACATTATATTTACTTTTCATAAATGAAAAATGAGACACTTTAGTCTTACATAGTTTGAAGAGCTCTTTAGCCTTTTTTTGTCTTTCATGATGGATCTTTTTATAATATAGGCTAGCTGTTTTGTAGAACGTTTCTGAATTTAGGTCTGTCTGATTATCTCCTCATGACTGGGTTTACTTTTGGCAGGTGTGCGAGTGACTTCCTTGACAGTCTTGTAGAAACAGCTAGTTGGAGGAATGAAGCCTCATAGACACAAGATGAACTGGGAGGTGGAGAAAGAAAACCAACCCTCAGGAGCCCCTTGATCCAACTGAAGCCCCTTGCAGCTCTGGAACCCCCAGTTACATAAGCTAATAAAATCTTCTTTTTTTTTTGCTTAAATTAATCTGAGTTGGGTTTGTGGCTACTCTGACTTACTTATACCTTTAGCTAGTAATCTTGGGCCACACAATATCCTCAAGAGGCCCAGAATCATTCTGACCAGAAGGACATTCCAAGGCATCCCACAGAAAACTGACCATCTTTCCTAGTAACAAGCCAGAAGCCACACAGAGGTAACTAACTGTCATTTGACTCCCCCCGTGAGTCCTGGTCTCTGAAGAAAGCCCATAACCAGCTATGGTCTGTCCCAGACCCAGTGACACAAAGAGGGATCTTTCTCTTCTCTCTGCCTCTGCTTCAGGATCTCCCCATAGAGACCTCCCCTCACTGTGCTGAAACTGTGTATGAAAATAGTATGGTTTATGTTGAACACCTGCTTTCCTTCTGGGAGTCTGGATTATTGATATGTGCTAGGCAGAGAGTCTCCGATACAAACCCTGGGCATGGAGTCTCTAATGAGCTTCCCTGGTGGACAACATTTCACATGTACTATCACAATTCGAGAGAGGAATTAAGGATGTCCCATGTGACTTCACTGGGAGGAGCTCTTGGAAGCTTGTGCCTGGGTTCCTCTGAACCGTAGTCCATGTACCTCTTCCCCTTTGTGATTTGGTTTTTTGTCTTTTCACTGTCATGAACCTTAGCTATGAGTACAACTATGTGCTAAGTCATGTGAGTCCTCCTAGCAAATTACTGGAATTGGGGATGGTCTTGGGACCCCCAACGCAGGAACCCCCAACATTCAGCCCCTGGGGCTGGTCACACTTGGGGCTTTGTCAGAGGAGAAGATGAGTAGAATGGCTATGGGGAATTACAACATTGTCCACCTTCTTGGACAGTATCAATCATTGAAACAGTTAATGGATTCCATGGACACAGATGTGTCTGTGGAAAACATCTGTAGGTTTTTTGAAACTTGCAACCAGAGATTCCTGACTCATTATAAAGGTAATAAAGATATGTATCATAATTGGAGGTCAAAGGAGATCAAACCAGTCAATCCTAAAGGAAACCAATCCTGAATATTCATTAGAAGGCCTGATGCTGAAGTTGAAACGACAATACTTTGGCCACCTGATACGAAGACCCAACTCATTAGAAAAGACCTTGATGCTGGAAAAGATTGAAGGCAGGAGAAGAAGGGGATAACAGAGGATGAGATGGTTGGATGGCATCACCGACTCAATGGACATGAGTTTGAGCAAGCTCAGGGAGACGGTGAAGGACAGGGAAACTTAACATGCTGCATCCCATGGAGTCGCAAAGAGTTGGACACAACTGAGAGACCGAACAGCAATAGCAAATCATAATTGGAACACAAATCTAAGTTGTAAGGAATCTTAACTGATAATCTCATTCAAATCCACCCTCTTCCTTGACCTTTTATTCTATGGAAAGAGAGGCCATAACATCATGGAAAGGAAGTTAGGAGAAAATTACAGATACCAGTGTCAGGCCAGCCAGGACGTTGCCCCATCACTGGCAGGTTGCACTCTGAAGAAGGGTGGATGCCCCACGCTTGGAAACATGGAGATTCAGTGGGTGGTCTTAAGCTCCAGGGACTTCCCAAGTGGCGCAGTGGTAAGGAATTCACCTGCCAATGCAGGAGACACAAGAGACACAGGTTTAATCCCTGGATTGGGAAGATCCCTTGGAGTAGGAAACGGCAACCCACTTCAATATTCTTGCCTGGAAAAGTCCAAGGACAGAGAAGCCTGGCGGGCTATAGTCCAAGGGGTCACAAAGAGTCGGACACAACTGAACACACATGCGTGCACGCACCTAAGATGAAGGGAGTTCCTGATCTCCGAAATTGGCTGCAGTGGTTCAGTTGGAAACCTGGTGTAATGATTAGTCAAGTCAATTTCACCTGCCTTCACTAATCAAGGTTGTTTTAAGACCTGAATGTTCCCCAAGCTGCATGTAGCTAAACAACAAGGTGTTTGCCAGAGCAATTTTCTAGGAACTTGGAATCAACTGTGTCTAGCTGGAGTTGAGCTTGTTAAGACTGGATGAGACCACTGACCCTCCAACTGGGAATGCGTGTGTGTCCGCTAGGTGACCTTTGGCCATGCAGATGCCTACAGCCTAGTAATTCCTGCACAGAACAACTACCACACCTGTTTCTCATCAGCTTGCCCCAAGCTCCCAACACTCCTCACTCCTCAGAGCACCCTCCAGGAGGCAGTCTGAGTTTTTTTCTCTTGTCTTCTCCTCTACCTACCTTTGTGAATAACCCGTGGTTTTGCTGCAAATCTCTGTGTCTCAGGGTTTTGGCTTGGCGTGTAGGAGTCAAAAAAACTGGTTTGGTAGCAAGACGGAGTGGTTGATTCTCTCGTCACAGAGTGAGCAGGGGAAATGACTAACAAGTCTGTTTTCATTCTCATGTTTTCTGCCTCTGTGTAGCCACCTGGGCTATGTCCATATGAGGAGAAGAAACCAGAAAGGACAATAAACAATAGAAGATCCAAGTATCTGCTACAGTGTTGGTGGAACCTCCGATGGCCAAACATGTGAACACAGACAAAGACGACCTTGCTGGAGGATTCTGGGCTAAGCGCTCTGCCTCCTCTAATCTCTTGTGATCATTTTCCCATTTTAATCCATCAGTGATACCCAGTCTTGGGTTAGGGAAGAGAGAGAAGAAAGTAAAAGGCATGGTAAATGCCCTAAAGGAGCCTGCATGTAGCGGGGGACAAAAACTACAAGCAGCAAACTCTTGACTTCTGAACTGTATATGCAGGAGAATTGGGGCAACAGGGGTGGTCAGAATGGGTTGAAGAGACCAGGGAGGCTTACTGAGGTTTCCAGTCTGTGAACAGGTCTTGGGAGAAGAGTGAACTTTAAATTGATGCAGGAGGGATAAGAACTGCAGCAAAGTGAGGCACAGTGCAGAGATGAAGTCGGGACACCAGAGGAGGGTTTGGGTGGGAGAAAAGCAAGCGAGCTGGCCCTTGAGTAAAATGGAGCAAAGAGTTTGAGGTGGTTGAGGGCTGCCAGCCTTCGGCAGCTGGTGCAGGCTCTTGGGCAGTGGTGTGGCAGGGTCTAGCCAAGGTGCACAGGGGAACCTGGAGACCAGGAGACCGACGTAGAGACCCACCCCACTCCCTCCCCAGGAACAGAGGTCCAGGTTTGAAGGCTCAGGGGAGGAAAATTCTGTCAGGGCTAAGAAGATGGACAGATTGGAGAAGCCTGAGTGAGGGCAGAAAGGGCAGAGCTCGTGATTAAGCACAGAGAGTAAACTGCAGCAACCAGGGTTCCCCTCAGCAGGCTTGAGCGCACAGTCACCTCTGCCTGCCCCTCGCACTGACGCCCCGAGGCAGTCAGGAGAGAGCTGGGCAAGGTTCCCCCTGGGTTCTTGGAAGTCATTCTGAGGGAAGGCCCATCTCCCCTCCTCCTCCTCACTCTTGCCCTCCTTGGTTTCCTTCTTCCTCTTCTCACTTTCTGGCTTCTGGGGGAAAAGCAGCCTCAGAGCCCCAAGTTCTTGGAGGACAGACCCACCCAGTGACTGGGCCCAGAAATATCAGAAAAATGCCAGAACACCTCTGCCTGCTAGTCCCGCCAGCCTGGCTGCAGCTGCCTCACTCCCAGCACGCTAAGCTGTGCTATATCGCTTCAGTCATGTTTGCCTCCGTGCGACCCCATGGACTGTGGCCTGCCAGGCTCCTCCGTCTACGGGATTCTCCAGGCAAGAATACGGGAGTGGGTTGCCATGCCCTTCTCCAGGGGATCTTACCAACCCAGGGATCAAACTCGTGTCTCTTGCATCTCCTGCATTGGCAGATGGGTTCTTTACTACTAGTGACACCTGCCCAAAGAAGGGGGTCCAGTGACAAGGGTGTCCCTCTTTCTCTCAGACTCCCCAAGCTGCTACCAACAGCTTAGGGGGAGAAGGGACGTGGTAGCATTTACAACAAGAAGGACATCAGCTCACCAGAATGGCTGGCTTCTGTTTCACAGGGACCGCGTGTGCGCAGAGGAACAGCCAGTACAACCCTCGGTCAGTCTCGGTGCGTCTCCTCAGAGGGACAGTGAGTGTGCATGTGCACACACGTACACACATGCACGGGAACTCACCTAACATTGGAAAAAAGGCTTTCTAACCCCTAACGGGTAGGAATGGGCGTTGGGAGCGCTTCACTGTAAACCACTTCACTGACCCATAGTCAAACTTAACAAATAAATCCTGGTGCCTGAGAAATCCTGCTAAATGAGAGAGGGGAGGGGAGAGGAAGGAAGAGGGTGAGGGACAGGGAGACAGAGGAAGGGGGGAAGGAGGGAGGTAGAGGAGAGAGGGGAGGGGAAGAAGAAGGAAAGAAGGGGAGAGGGAGGGGGAAGGAAGAAGGGAGAAGAGGGAGGGGAGAGGGAGGAAGAGGGAAAGAAGGGGGAGAGGGAGGGAGGGTGGGATGGGGGAGGGGAAAGAGGGAGAGGAGGGAGGGAGAGGGGAAAGAAGGAGAGAGGGAGGGGGAGGAAGGAGGGGGAAGAGGGGAGGGGAGAGGGAGGAAGAGGGGAAAGATGGGGAGAGGGAGGAAGAGGGGAAAGATGGGGAGAGGGAGGGGGAGGAAGGAGGGGGAAGAGGGGAGGGGAGAGGGAGGAAGAGGGGAAAGATGGGGAGAGGGAGGAAGAGGGGAAAGATGGGGAGAGGGAGGAAGAGGGGAAAGATGGGGAGAGGGAGGGAGCGGGAGATGGAGGGGGATAGGGAGGAAGAGGGAAAGAAGGAGAGAGGGAGGGAGGGGGGAAGGTGGTGGCGAGGGAGGGGGAGAGAAAGAGATGGAAAGAGATGGTTCTACCAATACCTCAGGGAACTAAGATCCCACAAGCTGCGACCAGCCAAAAAATTTAAAAAATACATAGGCTGAGATTTCTAAACCCTCTTTTTTGTACAGCCATCCTCCACATCACCACCCCCACCCCCAACCAAAAGAAAACCTTCTCCTACTTCACACACTACTCTACACACTGGAGATGCCCCACAAACCCTATACAAGGGGAATGTGGATTTTCTCAGAGAAACCTCTAAACCGCCAGTGGTCTCAATCCCTTGATTAGATGTGTTAGCAGTTTGGTGTGTATCCCTCTGTATTTTTCTCTGAACTAATACAAACATATGTAAATGTTCATCAGGAAGTTTAGATCTAAAAATTGAGTTATTACTAAGCTTGTTTTTCAGTAACTCTCATCTTTAACATTGTATTTTGGACATTCCTTCCACCCAACACATGTGGATCTAACTCTTTTAAATGGCTACACACACCCACACACTTAATCCACATCTATTTTGCTAACACAGATGTATGTATGTATTATACACACACACTCATTCCCAAGGCTTTTCGTACTGGCACTGCCCCAAGTCTACCAAACATGAGGTTACTGCTGTGTGGTTTCTCTCTCACAACCGCTTTCAAAACCTCACTGGTTGGACTCTCAGAGGTGGTGGAAACCATTCCACCTGTGAGTCTGAACAGGCTACTCTTGAATCTCCCTAGCCTTCACCAGAACTTGCAGAAGTAAAAACTTTAGCCTGGGAATATGGAGCAATCTCAGGGCCAGGCAAACACATTTGAAGGCTGCTATGGTAATGGGGGCGGGGGGAGGGGGGGGCTTCCCTACTGGCTCAGCAATAAAGAATCCACCTGCAATGCAGGAGATGCTAGTTCGATCCCTGGGTTGGGAGGATCCCCTGGGGAAAGAAATGGCAACCCACTCCAGCACTCTTACCTGGGAAATCCCATGAACAGAGGAACCTGGCAGAGTACAGTGCATGGGATTGAAACAGAGTTGGACATAACTTAGCAACTAAACCACCACCTACCACCACATGGTGATGGGAGGGGGAGGAGGAAATTGGCCAGCCCTGCAAGAAGCAAAGGGTGTCCTGGAGCAGCAGCAGAGCCCCAAGCCTAGGCGTTAGCATCTGGGTTCTAGCCCCGGCCCTGAGATTAACTCTGCGTGACAAGCCTTTCCCCTCCCTTGGCCTCTTCCATTCAATGAGCTATTAACGCTGATGTTCCCAACGTCCTTCCAGCAGAAACCCTGGCCTTGGTCAGAGAATCTCGCTACTTACTCTGTATTGGGAGCTCCCTCTCATATCAGTCTCCTCTGGGACTCTGCTCCCTGCACCATCAGGGCTGAGAGGCACTGGGAGGGAGTTGGTGATGCCAGAGCAGAGGCTGGGCCTGCCCAGAGAGGCTGCCCTGGAGGCCAGAACCAGACGAGGGTTTCCAGGCCTGGACAGAGCCTCATCCCCTCCTCCTTAGGCCAAATATGCCCTTGCGTGCTTTGGAACCAAGCTGCACAGTGATTATACCTCGTGACACCAAGTACTTTTTCTCCTTAATTTTCAAAAAAAAAAAAAAAAACATGTCATTTTCAGCTAGCTCTGAGCACTTCCTACCTCTCTAAATGAGTACTGTTTGATCTTCTCTGTAGACCTGTGGGCCCCTTAAGAGCAACATCTACTATTTACTCATCTCTATATCCCCAGGGTCTAGATGACTCCTGAGATACACTAAGTGTACCATAAAAATTTCTGTCTTACTAATTGATTCTGAGTGCAAATGTAATACACCCATGTTGTTAAAAAGTCCCAACAACACATAAATAAACTTAGTGAGTGGAAAGTTTTCCCCAAACTGTTCTGTCCTCCTCTCCCTGTCCCATCAGTAACCATTACTAACAGTTTGGCAACAAACATTCGTTCATACTAGGTTTTCTCAACCCTGCACTATTCGCATTTGGAGCTGAATAATTCTTTGCTGTGAGACGATCAGCAGTGTATCTAGCCTCTACCCAGAAGGTGCCAGTAGCATCCCCTCAGTTGTGACGACCAAAAACATCTCCAGACATTGCCAAATGTGCGGGAGATGGGAAGCAAAATTACCCCTCCCTGAGATCTACTGTTCTATACACATGCAGAGAGAAAGAGAAAACAAGCCAGAGCAATGGTGCAGGGAGAGGGACAGATAAATATAGATACGTTTTTGCTTAGTCTCTAAGTCTTATCTGACTCTTTTTGACCCCGTAGACTGTCGCCCACCAGGCTCCTCTGTCTGCGGAATTTCCCAAGCAAGAAACTGGCGTGGGTTGCTGTCTTGCTGATCACTGAACCCAGGTAGGATAGGCAAGGCGTGAGCTGGGAAGCTGGAAGAAAATGCGAGGAGCCATAGGAACTGCAGACATGCTTTATTTGCTATTGGCTGGCACTGCAGCCAGAGATTTCCCAGGCAGGCTTATATAGGTATTCATGGACAAAGGTGGCAGTTTCCCAAGCTATTACATACTGATATGTGTGTGCATTGCTATAGATGATCTCAGTTGTTATATAACCATGCAAAGTCATTGTTTACAGGAAGCGGGGAGAGAGAGACTGACCATCACCATCTTAGCCAATGACTAGTTCTCTAGATGCCACTCCTTCAGAGGCTCTCACCCCACAGACTATGCAATTTCTGTCTTCGGCGGCATCGTTTTAGCGACTAAAGAAACCCTGTGAACCCACATTCCACAACAGCAGTAGAGGCTACAGCAACAAAATACTAGGGTGCAAGCTACACCCCCAATACACAGCAAAACCCAGTGCCAGGTACTGGACGATTGGCCCACCATTCTTGTAATGGGTCTCCAGGAAGACATTGTATCTTACGAATTTCCTGTCATGTGCTCTAATGCTGTTGTGATATTTTTATGATTATCTGGATATATGCACAACATTCTGTACCTAGAAATACACACCTTCCACGCTGCGTAGCAGTTAATAAATCTAGGGCCATTCAGTTCTGTAAGACTGATCATAATTTGGTAAACTTCTTCATGCAACAGAGTTAAGGCCTGATGGGATGCGTGTAACTCAAAGCAAGGGCAGTATGCCAGGCAAGTGCAGTCACTTGTGTTTCAGTAACTATAGCTGCCCCTTGGGGCCAAAACAAGGCTAGTGGATAGTACCACCACGGGGTCCCTTTCAGTTGGTACCATGCACAGACTGTATTCCAGTTAGTGGGTTGTTGTGGGAGGGTCACATATACTGAGGCAGGCAGGTACCGCTGGCCTTAAGTGTACTGTCCAGTCCAATTCCTGGACAGGCACCCATACAGCCCACATACCCATAGGGTTCCATGAGGGACAGGGATTACACTATAGGCCTCTCGATATGTATAATTAAGGCTAACGTTAGCACAGAGGGATGAGGGGGTTCAACCTGTGGGCTCAGTACCATTCTCCTCTGCACGAAGGGTACAGTTTCCTGTAATTCACCACTTACTGCGGGCAACCAGGAAAACCCACCCCACATTACATGTTCTCCCCATGGGCGGGGCATATTCCACCATTTCTTCACATCTTGTACAATCAGGTGCTTTGCCTCATTCTATTCAATGCTCTTCTTTTCGTACCAGAAGGTGTTTCATTTCCAGGTCTAGATAATCAATGTCATAGGCTGAATATGCCAGGGAAACCCCATGTTCGGTGCAGACCCAACACGCCAACACGTTTTGTACCATCGCATAAGTGTGTACCCTACACATCTACAATCATACTGATCATGACACACCTACGGGCAGAAAGACAAAAACGTCAAAGGCACCAACATAGGCAATTCCTCCCCATCTAACAAAATGCATGCAAGCTTTGTGTCTCGGGAGAGAACTGTTCCTGGTACCAGGGGTTTACTTGGCTTCGTATACCACACTTTGCTTGCCTGATTGCTCACATCCTATGATTCTATATGAAGCATAACAGGTGAACTCATAAGGAGCCACAGAGAGAGCATGAAGGCATCCTTCAACACTGAGGTGGCCCCCTTTGGTCCTAACCAGCTGACTTGCACATGAGGGGGCCAGGCACCCATCACCCATGGTACTACCTCAAACTCATGTTGCAGTCCTTGTCCCCATGGGGCTAGAAAAGCCATCTACCACATGTGGGGTGCTTTTATCTTCCATGGCCAAGTCAAGTCCACCATCTGCCCTAGTGAAATCCCTGTCGGAGCCAGCAGCAGGATATTACCTCGGGTTCCGTATCTAGACTTTAACAAAATGTCTGTTGTTGTTGCTTGCAATTGTGTAGGTTCGGTGGCACGATGTAGGAGAGCCTCCAGAGGGGCAACTCCATCCCTGAAGGGTTTCTCATTAAGGACCCATAAAATCTCCCATAGGTTTCAGGCCCAACCCTTCAAAGAGGGGGTAATCAATAGATGTCCATAGGCTCTGTTTTTGCAAGCCATTATATCACTCAATCATACCTACTGCTTATGGGTGGCATGGGACGTGAAATATCTACTGTATCCCCAGTCTACGAGCCCATTCCCAAACCTTCCCAGTGAAATGGGCACCTTGATCACTTTCTATTATCAGAGGTTGGCCATATAGGGCCATCAGGCAGTCAAATGCCTTAAGCGTATAGCGTTGATCCATGGCCCTACATGGCCAGGCAAAAAGCAAACCTGTACCTGTGTCTACAGTTGTTACTGCAAAGCTGGGGTTATCTGATGCTGGCAGAGGCCTTACGAAGGCCACTTGCCTCCAAGTCAAGGGAACCCTTCCTCTTACCATTTGTCCATCAGTGGCTGCCGATCTACGGGGATAGAGGTCCTCCCGGGCCTCTATCTAAGGGATAGAGGGCACATGTGGGGCAGTCATGGCAAGCACCTGCTATCTCTTTCCATGAGATGGGGAGATCCCATCTTTTAGTGACCACTCACATGGTTTTCATCCCTGCATAATGCAGGCACCAGAGCAGCCAGCCCACTACCTCACCGGGCAGGGCTGGTTCCACCCATGGGACACGCACAAGCCTGTCAGCTTCGTCTTCCCCCAGGCTTGCCGTAGGCAGACGCCCAGTCACATGTACAACTGTTATGTCTTTCTCATGCCCTCAGTTCCATAGGTCCTGCCACATGGCTTGTCCCCACAGGGGTCGGTACCCTGCTAGCCGCTGCTGTGTTTTCCATGTGTTGATCCATAAGGTTAAGACCTCTATATACTGCTCTCTGTACAAATAGTAAAGGGTGTTACTTCATTCTTTGCTGCCCCCTAGACAGTTCCAATTGGCCCGCTGGCTGTTTTGGCCCAATCCTGAGTCAAACCATATTTGCATCTGCAGCAGACTGGATAGTAAAGGCCATCCAGGAGGAAGTCTGGCCTCTGCTGGACCCATCAGTGTACCAGGCTCGAACATCTGTTGAAGGTTTATCTCCTTTAAGTGGCAAGGATTCCAGTTCCATTCCATTATTGTCAGGGTGTCTCCCAAGACCAACAGCAGGTGTTTCTCCTGTAAATGTAACAGGCCCTAGAATATGCTGCAACTCTTGTGACAAAGGACAGGCAGACAAGGAGCTCCTTTGCTCTAGGTACGCTCCCCACTTAGCCAAAGCTGAGGTTTGTGCTACCCCCATCTTGGGAGATGATACCCAAGACCATAGCCAGCCCCTTATAGGTACATTGCTTTGATATGTACCAGAGCCTTCCTTGTTTTTGCTTCTGTGGACAATAAAGCGGTATAGTTGCTTCTCTACTAAGGAATACCTCATTTCTACCCTCTTCCACAATTGAGACAAAAACCCCAAAGGGGTGCATAACCGCTCTTGCCATTGCCACCAGCTCCATCCAAACCCTTCATGGGTGACGTGGTCTTCTAATTCAAAGGGCTTGGTTGGACCCACAACCTGCAATGCCTGGGTCTGCTGCGCTGCTCACTTCGTGGCTCAGAATTCTTATCCTATGGTTTCCAACAATTCCCAGGCCACCCCCTTCTTCATCAGTGAGTATAAGGGGCATGCCACTTGGGTCAGGGGAGGTATAAATGTCCTCCAGTATCCTAAGAGTCCAACATAGGTCTGCAATTGAGTCATGGTGGTAGATTGCAGGAACATTTGTATTTTGTCAATTACTGCTTCCAGTATCACTTTGGTCTTAGCCAACCAGACAACTCCCAAGAACTTGACAGATGATCCTGGCCCTTTGATTTTTGCAGTGTTCACAGCCCACCCACATGATTTTAAATGCTTAAAAAGCTCTGGTACACACTATTCTAAATCTTCAAGAGAATCAGGTTAGTAGCACATCAGCAATATAATGGAACCATTTCTCTGACGTTGGGCGCTTCTATTTTGCCAGGTCTTCCACAACCAGCCCATGACATACAGTTGAGCTGTGTAGGTATCCTTGGGGAAGGACCCTCCCATGTAAATGTAAATTGATATTGGCTCTGATCAGGTAGAGTTATAGAAAAAAATCATTAACTAAGTCCGCCACATAGTGATACGTGCCCAATGCTGTGGTCAGTTGGCCCATCAAGTCACAGGTTGATGGTATGGCAGCATGCAAGAAAGAGCAGCACGACTTTGTTGAGTTCTCTGTAGCCCACTGTCATCCGCCATGAGCCATCCGCCTTCTGAACAAGCCACACTGGGCAGTTAGACTATGACCTTACTGTACAATGCCCACTTTCACCAGCTTGGCAATGGCGGCAACTATTTCCTCATGCCCCCGGTAGACGGTACTGTCTCACAGCTGTTGCCCTCCGAGGCGTCAGTAGTAACTGTGGGGGATGCTTCCAGTATCCCCTCACAACAGCCTTCACCACTTGCACTTGGAGACAAAATTCCCTCCCAGATGTTTGCAACTTTAGGCCTCGCAGAACATTTATCCCCAGAATATATTCTGGGATCAGAGATACATCCACAGTATACATCCGCACGGAGAGCCATTCGATTTCTAAAGGCAGGTACACAGACTTTACCTTAACTGTTAGGCTGCCATAGCCACCAACGTGTGCACTGGGGCCTAGAAGCTGTTCTGGCTTACTGTAAATACGGCTGCATTGGGCACTGGTGTCAACCAGAGCCATTATCTTCTGTACATTAGCCTGTGACCAGTAAGTTTCGAGCTCTACATGGGGCCTCTGGTCCCCACTTAGATTCTTTGGGTGGACACCTTGGCCTGAGCCCTATTCAAACTGAAAGAGGGCATCCGAGCATACACCTTTTGAGGCCACATAGTCCTCCAGGTAGATGATCTGTTTCTCTTGCTGTGGGCGTTTCCCATATGTGGTAAACTGCTGCTCTGGCCTCAATTGCCTCCATAGCTCTAGGATGTAGTTTGGGTTGTTTATCCATCTTGGTTTTATCGACTCCCACTGTCAGCAATGGGCCCACATCTGCATCCGCGTACCCAGTTGGGTCCTTTGCCAGTTCGGCCCCCCTTTGGGGTCTTCACACTTCTAATCCCCTTTGCCTGCCACGATCCCTCTACTTCTCCGAAGATGCCACCATTGAGGTCACTTCCTAGATGGGATGGCCCACATAGGGCACAAGAATAGCACACAACCTGAAGGAGGTAGATGGGACATTGTTCAAAATGGCATCTCGCATGCCACCTGTAAAATGCTTTACATCTGGGCCCCGAGTATTTAAGTTAAACATAGACTGTTTCATTCCTAGCTATCTCACAACTTAACTCAGCAAAGGTATGCCACTTACTTGCAGCATCCAGAAGTTGTCCTCATTCGTCCATACAGTGTGGATGGCAACATTAATCCATTCCATCAGGGAGTATGTTTGGTTAGGCACACCCTGCATGTATCAAACATTCTGTAATCTTTGTTTCAACCAGGAGTTAGTGGTTATAGATGCCAACTATTCTATCTCATTTCTGGCACAAATAATGCCATCCACCCCTGTGGCAAGCTGCCAAGGGTTCCCCTTGCTTCTGTAGAAATTGCTTACCCAGGTCAATCAACTCTGCCTGGATACATGGCCAATAAGTTGTGAGCTCAGTCACACACACTGGGAGCCCCCTGGGGATGCCCCACACCTGGGCCATAGGCTGCTGGTGGTTCATCTTCTGACGCATGACGGGTCTCGCTAACAAACAGGGACCCACAGTATCATAATGTTCGTCATCACCGTCCCGTGTCGCCTCACTATGGGAAACACTGGGCTCCTCAGGCCATGCATTTCTGGCTCTAACTTCCATATACATTGCTCTAGTTCTGCCTCACGTTCCTGCAATTTGCAGACCTGTGCAGCATTGCATATGGCACCATCCATATTAGCTTCCAGGGAAGTTAAGAAAATCCTTCTCACTGTAACAGTGGCAGCGTGTGCCACCTTGTCTGGCAAATGGGAACTTACTGCCTGTAATGCCTTATCAAGACTATCCAGTGACCCGTCCACCACCTCCCACTGGTGTGTTCCACTGGGGCCCACACCAAGAGGACTGAGGCCACCGGGTACCACACACTTTGCAGGGGCCATTGACTTCCTCCATTCATTGGAGCCTCAGGCTCCCCTACCTGCTGGGAATCCTGCCTACTATGACAATTCTCTTGCTTATCACTGAACCCTGGGTAGGTAAGGCACGAGCTGGGAAGCTGGAAGAAAATGCTAGGAGCCATAGAAACTGCAGATATGCTTTATTCTCTAGTGCCTGGCACAGCAGCCAGAGATGTTCCAGGAGGAATTACACAGGTATACATGAACAGAGGTGGCAATTTCCCAAGCTGTTGCATACCGATGCATGTGTGCATTGCTATAGAGGATCTCAGTTGTTATATAACTATGCAAAGTCATTGTTTACAGGAAGTGGGGTGAGTGAGCCTGACTATTGCCATCTTAGCTAATCACTAGTTCTCTACAGTTGCTATTTCCTGCTCCAGGGGATCTTCCCAACCCAGGATCAAACCCATGTCTCCTGCTTGCAGGCGAATTCTTTACCACTGAGCCACCTGGGAAGCCCTAGACATAGGTACAGATACATATATGTAAATGTTCTGTGGTGGGTCACTCAGTTGTGTTCAACTCTTTGCGACCCCATGGACTACATAGCCTGCCAGCTTCCTCTGTCCATGGGGATTCTCCAGGCAAGTATACTGGAGTGGGTTGCCATGCCCTTCTCCAGGGGATCTTTCCAACCCAGGAATGGAACCCAGGTCTTCTGTATTGCAGGTGGATTCTTTACCATCTAAGCCACCAGGGAAGCCCAAGAATACTTGAGTGGGTTGCCATGCCCTTCTCCAGGGGATCTTCCTGACCCAAGAATTGAACTGGGTTCTCCTGCATTGCAGGCAGATTCTTTACCAGCTGAGATACCAGCGAATCCCATATATGTAAAATAGTTGAACATGAGCTACAATTCCTGTTCCTAATTCCCAGTCTTCTGTGGTTCTAGTCCACACGTTCATTCTTTCCTTCATTTGCCAAATATTTATTGAGTACTTCCTATGTTCTAGGAACTGTGCTCAGAGATAAAATTAAAATACTAAAACAACAGCTAAAATTTTCACCATCACCCACTTCTTTGGGGATTATTTTCATCCCCAACATGAAGAGGGGGGTGGGAAAGAGTCATCCAGCCTGGGACAGTTACTCCTTGATTTCCCACCAGCTCTGATCAGCTCCTTCCCTGCCCACAACCTCCATCTGACTGTCTGCCATATTGGGTTGGGAAACGAGAAAGGGGTAGAAAAGAGGAGAGAAAAAGGGAAAGATGTTGCCCATATCCTTGGCCTTCCTTGGCCTTCCTTGGAAAGGGACAGTTGAAATTACTGCATTCCCAAAGGTCTAGGGCTCTGGGTCCTCTCAAGCCCCCCACACCCAGCACCATAGATGCCAGTTCCCTGCAAGAAATTCCTAAGCACTTTGTGAGGACCCCACTCCCAAATGTATCTAGTCCTAGTCTTGCTCAATTGGTCTCAGCCTTCACTGTTTACTTGGGCTGGTCTCTGAGCAGAACCTGTGACCGCCCTCAAATTAGGTAAGTGGCACAGCCTCTGGCTATTGACTGATGCAAAGATTACAGTTCCGCAAACAGGAGCGTGTTAATTTTTAATTTCACAGTGTTGACTGCTGATCAGGCTTCCTCCTTGTCCTATAACCAATAATGACCTCGTCAGAAGAAACACACAATCCTTGCCCCACAATAAAAGTCCACTCATCTGGTCTTCCTGCCACTAGCTGGGCTTTTTAAAGCAGATTCCATATTGATATGAACTTAGTCAACAGAGAAGTAAAGGATTTCTTGTGATGTGGGCAACCCCGGATCAACACAAGACCCAGATGAGCAGCATGGTTCTCTAAGGGTTAAAGAGGAATTCCCAGGGTAGGCCTTTGAGGCTTGGGCTTTGGGGTAAGGAAAGGACAGGGCCCTTCCTCTCATGAGGAGAGAGGTGACCGAGAAAGTGTTTCTTCCTATGACCACCAGCTCATGATAAATCATCACCTACGAGACACACTCACACCCTGGAGCACAGTTGTTCTCAGCAGTGACTTCACCACTGCCCATGAAACCAGAAAACAGCATGGGACATGTCAGCACATCCTTACAGCGGCTCTGCTGTTGGCTACATCCCTTAGTTCACATCGACATCGTGCTGTCTCTGGGAGGTCATGGCCAGCATCCCATGGTGTGGAAAAGGAAACTGAGGAGAGTTGTCCTGCCTAGGGTCCCACAGTTCATATTCTCATGGGGTCTGCTCATTTAGTGCAGAGACCTGCCAGAGATTTTCCTCTTCCTCTTCTCCTTTTGCTTTTATGGAGCCAAAGTAGTTTCAGTCTGAAAACCATGATGAATTTAACATAGATCAAGAAGAGCCACAGAAGCAATTTTTCTCATGTGAGATGGAGTAGATGCTTCGATTTTATGCCATTTGTCTACCTTGTCACTAACTGCAGAGAAAACATTCTAACACTGTCCTTTGTGGCCTCAAGCCATTTCCCTGAGGCTGTTAGACTAAAAAAAAAAAACAGAAAACCAGAGAAATTAAAAATATGGTCAGAGCCTGAGTGAAATTGAACGTTAGTCAGAGGCCCACTGAGCAGGGATTCATTCAGTTGGTTACTTTAAATAATTCACTCCAGAAAAAGACTGGTTGAGTACGTGTGTGTGTGTGTGTGTGTGTAGAGATATATATATATATCAACTTCAACTTCATTCACAGATGTTGGCAAGTGACTGAAAAAAGAAGGGAAACTTTGTTCAATGCTCAGAGATGAATGTACCAAATTATACAAGCCTCACAGAGTTTGAGGACTGAAAAGAGAAAAGGAAATAGTCATCAGAGCAAGTCAAGACTGGTAACTTGTTTCTGGGGAGCTACTTCTGAATTTCCTTAAATTTCATGGTCACCAGAGACATAATTCTTGGTGTGATTGGAGAAGAAAAGGGTGGGGTTTACTGTGTTGTCATCTGCCTGCTTTCACGTCTCACAAGTCTCCCCACCACCTATACCAGCATTTCCATGAACACCAGCTCCAGGAGATTCTTCCCTGAAAAACTTTATCTGGTCTCGCCTGTTTGGGAAATGCTACTCCTGGGTAGTTGCAATGTGCATCCACATACTAAATGCTGCTGCACTGAGGAGTCCTGGAATCAAGAAAACCTCACTGACTTTAAGTCTAATCCCCAGTCTTACTTGACGATGGTGTCAGGTAGGACACAGCTGCAAGGGACAGAAAAGCTTACGCAAAGCTGGGATAAACAATCAGGACATTGATATTTCACAAAGCAGATGTTTAGAGATGCAGGGCAGGCTCTGGAGACATCCTCATGTTTTTCTACCCTGGCATCCTCAGTGCCAGCTTTCTCCTCAGGCAGTCATGAGATGGCCTGATACAGGGCAGAGGAAGAACGACAACCATTTCCTCATGAGAAGAAATTTTCCCACAAGGCCCCTGGCATTCATTCCGGTCTCATTGGCCACAGTCAGGTCACATGTCCTGAACTGTCAAAAGGAACAGCCTTTCCCTCCGATCAGTCCCCCTCAGGCTGGTGGTGGGTCAGCTTTCCTGTGAGCCAGAAGACATCTCTGAACAAAACTGGAGCTCTGTTGGAGGCAGAGGAGAAGGATTGGGCCACCCGCAGCATTTACTCCAAATGCATACTTCCTTTCACAACCAATATCTGTGATGGTTTATCTTCTGTGTCACTTGAGTTGACCAGAGAGTGCACAGACTTTTGACCAAACATTACCCTGGGTGTGGCTGAGAGGGTGTTTCTGGGTGAGCTAGTAGACTGGGTCAAGCAGATGGCCCTCCCCAGGGCAGGTGAGCTCATCCATTCTCAGTTGAAGGCCTGAGTAGAATGAAAAGGCAGAGTAAAAGTGAGTTCCTCCAGCCTGGCTGCCTGAGCTGAGACATGAGTCTCCTTCCTCCGAACTCAGACTGAGATGCCATCTCTTCTTGAGTCTCCAGCCTGCTGGCTCTGACTGGAACTTATCCTGTCTCTTGGGTCTCCAGTTTGCTGACTGCAGATCTGGAGACTTCTCAGCCCCCCATTCCTTATAATAAATCTCTTATACACACACACTCACTAGTGGTTCTTTCTCTCTGGAGAATCCTAATACATACCTCTTTATGTCCCTTCGAACTGAACTTCTTTGTACACTTTGGAAAATGTGGGAAAGTTTTCCTGGATAGAGTTCAAGTTCTCTCATATAGCATTCAAACCCCATGATGGTGTGGGTCCTCTCTAGTCCCTGTACCAGTCTCCTCTCCAACAAACAAAATGCTCTTTCAGACTCCTGCGCTTTTGCTGTTCTCTCTGCTAGTTGCCCCTCTCCATCTTTCAAATGCCTATGGAGCTTTCCAGCATGGTTCAAACATCACATCCCTATGAATCCTTCAATGAACCTCTGCCTCCAACCCCACAGTCAGACTGGGTCCTAGCTCTGCCGCTTACTAACAGTGGAAACCTGGGCGAGTTATTTAACCTCCGTGCTCCCGTTCCCTTTCCAGAAAATGAGGATCCTACAAGTAGCTCCCTCACAGGATTAAGTGAGCCAGTACCTGCTTTGACCAGTACCTGTCATTCCTCTCTGAGATTTGGCATGAGTGATACGTGACTAGTGCTCAGCAGATGCTTGGTGAGTGAGTGGCTGTTCCTCAGACCTGAGAAACTGAAATTCCAATATCGTGAAAAGAGTTTCACCACATCCCACTGAAAGGAAGTGCCAGAATTTGGAATCTGTGTCTCCTGACTTCAGAAATCAGGAGCTCTGCCTAATATCAAGAGGTTGCTTCCCACCATGTGACAGCCTTCCTGTATTCAGCAAATCTTTATCGAATACCCCTATGCCAGATGCTCTGCTGGCAGTCTGTGATGCAGAAGACAGAATCCCTGTCCTCAAGGCATCAGAGACCTTTCCCTGGACCAAAGCCTCGCTGACCTCCCAGCATTCCAGCTTCTGCCCCTCCCATCTATTCCTCTGGGCACCATTCAGAATGACTTCTTGGGCTTAAGTGCCCCTAAGCCAGGACCTCCTGGGAATAATGTATACACTCCTGGTCCATCACTGTGGTAATCCATTCAGAATCTAGCTTCATTTATCCGCACAGACTTGTATCTGACCACTGGCCAGTTAAATCCCTCCTACTGTGGGTCAAGACTTCTCACCAACCCACAAACCACACAGCAGACTTGTTTCCATGTCCACATCTTTGCTCATTGGGTGCCTCCCACCTGACAAACTTTCTAAGCTTCTCAACCTGTAACTGGTGTAATCTATTTCATTGCGTGTATGCTAAATCATGTCCAATTCTTTGTAACTCTATGGACTGTAGCCCACCAGACTCCTCTGTCCATGAGATTTCCCAGGAAAGAATACCCGAGTGGGTTGTCATTTCCTTCTCCTCCAGGGGATCTTCCCAACCAGAGTGGGTTGTCATTTCCTTCTCCTCCAGGGGATCTTCCCAACCCAGGAAACAAACTCGTGTCTCTTGCATCTCCTGCATTGGTAGGCAGATTCTTTACCACTGCACCACTTAGGAAGCCCATTAATATACTCCATTTGCCTGCAGTAAAACAAAGTCACTTTTTTTTTTTCCGTGAAGCCCCTGGAGGTCCTGCATGTTCCTGTTAGAACTGTATTTCCCTCTATGTTCTCCTAAATTTGTCTAAGAACCCCAAGAGCTTTCTAAGAATAAATGAAACAGTGTTCGCGTCTGCTTTTGCTTCTTATCCCCTGGTGCAATTGAAGGATCACCCCTAAACCACCTTAGAACACATCTGCCCCAACTCAGGACACAGGTTATAGCTTCTATCATTACATCTCTGCTGAGCTATGTCCCCAGATCTGGATTCTAGTGGCTTTCCACAGCCATCTGTGTTGAACCCACATCACAACACCAGACACTGTAGACCTTGGAATGATTTTCTGCCAGTCAGTCAAAGGTCCTGGCCACTCCCATCAAATTCCCCTCACTTCCAAACTCTGCAAAACGAGATTGTGCTCTGGTCCTTTCCCACCCAGAAGATTCCTGGGCCTTGGATGTGAACTGACCCAACCTTCTTCAGGGCACTGCAAACCAAGGAGGGAAATGGCTGCTGGTAAGCCACAAAAGACAAGTCCCCATTTCACCTTCCTCTCAGGCCAGTAGGTATCTGCTTATACTTACTAAACTGAGAGATGCTATTTGAGGGACTCACCCTGAACCAAGGTGACCAGCTGTGTCCATCTTCTTGGAAGCATGCTGGCAGCTTCCCACTCCAAGCTGTTTTAGATTGTTCTTACCCGGTAACTTATTACATAACCATCTCATGTCTCACCCTTCAAGGCCCTGGAAAAGTCTAAAATAATGCCTCTCTTCTAAAATTCCTATATAGTCTTATATATAGTCCATATCTTATATATAGTCCATATTTTGATTGATTGATTGATTGAACAAATATTTATTGAGCATCAACTATAAACCAGGCCCAGGCATTATGGATGCAAAATTAAGAGGGGCCATAGCCTCTGCCTCCAGAACCTACCAAGCCATTGGATTTTATATTGGGCTGTGCTGGCCAGTGAGACAGTTGCCAAGGCCCTGTGCCCACAGTGATAATAACAGAAGGCCCACTCGCTCTATGACAGTTAATCTAGCTGATGACAGATAAGGTTGCAGCTTCGATCAAATTGCAGCCCAACTTCTGCCTTCCTGTAACATTACTGTTATATTTCACCCCCACCCCCCAGCCCATCAGCACCTGCTCCATTTGAAAGGACCATGAAAGAGGATCTCCTATCATCCTACAGAAGTATTTTTCAGTGGTAAGGCTGAAAGTATCTTAGCTGAGCATACCCACAGAAGACTGGGTTGGATTTCTGAAAAGGATATAACCTGGTGTACTCCTTAAAAAACTTAATTCAGTTCCACAAATGTTTATATAGTAATTTCCATATGGCCCGAAGAATACTCAGGTTCAATTAACATTTTGGACCTTCCTTGTTTCTGTTAAGACCAGCAGTAATTCTAATCTACAAAGAGTTGTCGTGTAAATGTAAATTTATCTTTGCATGAAGGATAAGTAAAAGAAAAAAGAAGTCCTTGGTGTTAAGTGGGTTCAGTTCAGTTCAGTCACTCAGTCGTGTCTGACTCTTTATGACCCCATGATCGCAGCATGCCAGGCCTCCCTGTCCATCACCAACTCCCGGAGTTCACCCAAACTCATGTGCATCGAGTCGGTGATGCCATCCAGCCATCTCATCCTCTGTTGTCCCCTTCTCCTCCTGCCCCCAATTCCTCCCAGCATCAGGGTCTTTTTCACTGAGTCAACTCTTCCCATGAGGTGGCCAAAGTACTGGAGTTTCAGCCTCAGCATCAGTCCTTACAAAGAAATCCCAGGACTGGTCTCCTTTAGGATGGACTCGTTGGATCTCCTTGCAGTCCAAGGGACTCTCAAGAGTCTTCTCCAACACCACAGTTCAAAAGCATCAATTCTTTGGCACTCAGCTTTCTTCACAGTCCAACTCTCACATCCATACATGACCACTGGAAAAACCATAGCCTTGACTAGACGGACCTTTGTTGGCAAAGTAATGTCTCTGCTTTTCAATATGCTATCTAGGTTGGTCATAACTTTTTTTCCAAGGAGTAAGCGTCTTTAAATTTCATGGCTGCAGTCACCATCTGCAGTGATTTTGGAGCCCAAAAAAATAAAGTCTGACACTGTTTCCACTGTTTCCCCATCTATTTCCCATGAAGTGATGGGACCAGATTTCCATGGGTACCTGCCTACAAAAAAGAAAGCCATTTGATTGAAATTCTGCGTGTGTGCGTGCTCAGTTGCTCAGTTGTGTCTGACTCTTTGTGATGCCATGGACTGTAGCCCGCCAGGCTCCTCTGTCCATGGAATTCTCTAGGCAAGCATACTGGAGTGGGTTGCCATTTCCTACTCCAGGGGATCTTCCCAACCTAAGGATGGAACCCATGTCTCTTGTGTCTCTGCATTGGCAGGGAGATTCTTTA
This sequence comes from Bubalus kerabau, assembly GCF_029407905.1. Taxonomy (NCBI): domain Eukaryota; kingdom Metazoa; phylum Chordata; class Mammalia; order Artiodactyla; family Bovidae; genus Bubalus; species Bubalus kerabau. The sequence continues at coordinate 15,857,660 of NC_073645.1, forward strand.
CCACTGCTCAATCTGGGAAGCCCTGATTGAGGTTCTGGATGTTAATAAAACTTTTCCCCAGACTTGGGAGCGCAGGTGGAGGAACTATCACAGGTTTCTGAATAATTATAGAATTCAAGACAGAAAACTATTAGCACTAAGTGGCTTCAGAAGAGTTAGACCAGAGGTCTAGCCAGAAAGGACTGGGCTTACCCAAGAGTTGGGCTGAGCAAACATACTGGCCAGACAGGGCAATGAGTGGGATGCATGCAGCCGGCACAGCTGGACTCTTGATTTTGTAGCATAGCTGTAAATTGCCTTCCTACCTAACATATATGCCCTGAAATTCCTCACAAGGGAGTCGAATTCAGCTCTGGGAGGATCACGTGCTTCAGAGGATTTATCACTAGACAAGTTTAAGGAGGGGAGGAGAAACTAAAGAGTGGAGCCTTAAGTCTCAGATCACAGATAAGACAAAGAAAAGGCCTCAGCTGTGTGAATGGCTGACCAAGAGTGAAAAAGAGTGACCAAGAGTGAAAAGGGGTAACCTCCCATTTGATGGCATCCTGAATAATGTGACCATCCAGGGACTCACCATGAAGCTACAATAAGGATCATTTATTTACCGGAGAGAAAATGAGGTCTCATAAAGGGCCTGCTGCAAGGAGAAGGCAATCACCCTGTATGTTTGAATAGGGTCCTGATTGCAGCCCAATTCTCCTCTGAGTGGGAGGTCCCACAGATGTCCTCACCAGCCCTACCTGGCCAGCATTGGTGAGCTGAGAGTTGGGCCTCTGCCTAGGCAAGCTTTGAGACAATGTACAGTCCTGAAATCTTAACTGATTATGAAGGTTATGCCCACAAAGGACATGTGAAGTGAGGATTGGCCAGGACTTGTTGTCCAGGGTGAGGCTTCAAGCTTCCTTTGAGCCCAGACCACAAAAAGAGGCCATCTGGGGTATAGGATAGGCCAGCTTTCCAAGGCATTCAAGGAATTAAAAGAAAACTTTCTTAGGTGGGGAGGTGGAGTGGTTATTGGTGTTCTAAGGGTAAGTGATTAGAGTATTAGAAGGGAAGGGTTATCAAAAATCTACTATGCACCAGCTGTTGTATATGCAGCATCTCTTTTAATAAAAAAAAAATGCTGCAAAAATAACATGACCTCTCTGCATTTGACAAGTGAAGGAACGGATTGAGAGAGAGTGAACTCCCCAAGGATGCTACTAAGTGACTGGGTTAGAATGTGAACCCGGCTCTCATTTTTGGCAAAACCTGTGCTTTTCCCAATTAGACTAAAAATCTAATTCAACAACAATGTTCAATGCATAATAAGGCATAGAGCTGGGCTTTGGTCACATATAAGTGTGAACAAGACACACAGTTCCTGCCTCACAGGTTAGTGGGAGATGCAAGACCTGTAGTTATAATGGCTGGAAATATTCTAATAGCAGTCAAAATAGTCCGTGGTAGCAGCTCCTCAACCTCATGTTGTACCTCCTCCCCTGGGTCACTAAATCTGACCAGACCAGCTTTGCTGGTCCCACAAACCCAACTCAATTCCTTCCTGGAGTCTGTGTGTTTGCCCCGCCCTCTCTCCGTCCTGACCTTCCCCAGCTCAAGGTCACTTTCTCAGCATCCTTTCCTGATCTCCCTTGGATCATCTGCACACACACCCTCAGTCCCCTTCCAGATTTATTTTATTTTCCTAGCTTAATTTTCTTTCTAATACTTAAGTGCAAGTTTGAAGTCTTATTGTCTGAATTCCAGTCCTGGTTCCACCACCTTCTAGGCGTGTGATTTGAAACAAATTACTATCAGCTTCCTGTCTGTCAGCAGATAATAATTATGTGTAGCACAGAAGGCTTCTGTGGGGACCAAAGGGAATAATCAATGAAAATATCAGAGCACAAAGAAACTGCTTAATACAAGACAGCTGTTATTGGTTTTTTTTTGTTTGTTTCTTGTGTTTCTTCACCACTAAAATGTGAACTTCATGAAGGCCAGGACTTGGTCTGTTCACTGTGGCATCCTCAGGGCCTCGCATATGGTAGGCCCACAAGAAATATTTAATGAACGAATAGCTAACTTTTCATGTGCTAGTCAGCACTGATCCCAGTTAAGCTTCACAGTCACTCCATGTGGTAAGAATCATCCCCATCCTCATTTTATAGACCAGAGCCAGGAAGGTTAAGTACATTTCCTAAGGCCACACAGACAAGAAAGAGTGAGCCAGGATTCAAGCCATAAGTGCAGTGAGAGAGGGACAAGCAAACGGTGATGGGCACTCAAAGAAGAGGATTGGTTGAGACCTTCAATCTCAGTACCCACGGGAGGGGGCGTTTCTGAGCCGGCTTCTGAAGGATGGGTGAGATGGGTGGTTGGAAACTGAAAAGAGAGCATTTCTGGCAGCAAAAGAATGAAGGAAGTGTAGCACACGGGGCTGAAAACAGGAAAGTTCTGAGCGTGTTTAAGAAAACAGCAAATTTTCCGACTAGGACAGGAATGCCGCAGGGTGTGACCCATGAGTCATGCTGGCCTAGTCACTGCTGTATCGGATGTGGATTTGGACGGGGGGTGGCCGGTGTGGCAGGCCTATGCAATGCCAGCCTCCTCTGCGTCCAGACGTGGGGACGGCACGTCACCTTGGAGCAGACTTCGTGTTTATAGGGAAAATCACTGGAGTGAGCCCTTGTCCGCGGAAAGGGAAGAACAGGGAGTTTGTCCAGTGCTCTAGCTGCTCCACCTCTCCGCCTCTTTGTCCTTGAAGCCCTGGGGCCCTGGGGCCAGGAAAGAATGAGAGGCAATTCCTAAAGGAGCCCTTCTGAGGGCGAGGAGAAGGGACCACAACCACAGCCCTGTTCCCAGAGCAGAGGCCAGAAGTAAATAGCCCTGACCGTGGGCCAGAGAGTAGGGAAGGGCGCTGGTGGCCACAGAAGGGACTTGCCACAAGGTAAAGAGGGCCCTGGGCAGGGGGTTCTGAGTTTAACACAAAGTTAAAGCAGTTGGTGTGGCACAGAAGAGGACACAGGACACGGGGTCCCTTGGGCCCCAGCCATCCTGACCAGTAATACGCTTTGGAAGCATCCACAGAGCACTTGAGAGAACTGAGGACCATGGCCTTGGGTCTAGACTGCCCCACTGCCATCAGAGCTCTGGGCAACATCGGACAGTGAGGATGACACTCTAATGGCACGACAGAGCATCCCAGGCCTCTCTCTGCCCAGATTTAGAGACAGTATTGATAGTCACTTGTGATTTGGGGCTAATTTTGAAGGAAATAAGCTTCAGAGGAAGGTATCAGACTTTCTTCTATTAAGAGAGGGTGGGATGTCTGGAGAGAGTAACATGGAAACACACTACCATATGTAAAATAGATGTATGTGTGTTAGTCTCTCAGTCACGTCTGACTCTGAGATTCTATGGACAGTAGCCCACCAGACTCCTCTGTCCATGGGATTCTCCAGGCAAGAATACTGGAGTGGGTTGCCATGCCCTTCTCCAGGGGACCTTCCCAACCCAGGGATTGAACCCAGGTCTCCTGCATTGCAGGCAGTTTCTTTACCATCTGGGCCACCAGGGAAGCCCAGCCAATGGGAATTTGCTGTTTGACTCAGGGAACTCAAATCCGGGCTCTGTAACAACCTAAAGGGGTGGGATGGGAAGGGAGATGGGAGGGAGGTTTAAGAGGGAGGGGACATGGGTATACCTATGGCTGATTGATGTTGATGTTTGGCGGAAACCAACACAATACTGTAAAGCAATTGTCCTTCAATTAAAAATAAATAAATTCATTTTTAAAAAAAAGAACAGAGAAGCTAGAACAACTAGCTAGAATTGCAGTTACAGTTTTCCAGGAATAAGTAAAGCATCCCCCAGTGACCTCGGCAGCAGTGAAGCAGGTGGCTGGTGAGACGCAATGTGGGGAAGACAGAGGGGCCTGAGAAAATGGTCACCCCACAGAGGCTGCATCAGGAGGGACCTGGCAGGTGGGAGACAGTGTCAGGATAACAGGAAGGAGTGTGAAAGCAGGCTGGAAGCTGCGAACAGACCTAAACTACCACACAAGGAACTTAATTTTTATACAAAGCAGACTCTCCTAACAGATTATCTAGAAAGGTTGGAAGACCACATTCCACAAAGATAAAATGATAATAATAACTGATTCTCATTGGTCATCAGGAAAGGTATTGGGTAGGACAGTGGTTGTCAAACATTTTCAGTCACAGAAATCCTTATTAGAATAAAAGCTTATGCAGAACCTCAATATTTAGACTAGAGATAGATGAGTAGTTTGGAGGGAACCAGCACCTAGATCCACAAACCCTCCATTGAACACCCTCCCCTAACTATGGGGGTCCTGAGGGGTCTCCTAGGAATACCAAGGACTTTGTAACATACAGTTTAAAAACTGCTAGGGTAGGAGATATGGTCTGGTGAAAAAGATCTAAAGTCCCTTCTTTCTTATGAATCTTCTATCTCTAGTCTAAATATTGAGGTTCTGCATAATTTTTTATTCTAATAAGGATTTCTGTGACTGAAAAGGCTTGACAACCATCATCCTACCCAACACCTTTCCTGATGACCAGTGAGAATCAGTTGTTGCTGTTATTATTATTATCTTTGTTTAGGTTTCTGAACCACAACCATCCCTGGAATAGAAGAGAGGGTCCCCATCCTTGGCCGAGATCACTGGCCCAGCTAGAGTAATGGGTCACAAGGCTCCTGTGTGCCCCTCCCAGGCCACTTGCTCACGTCCGTATGAGCATGTCCACGAGGGTTAGTTGATGCCAATGTCACATTTCTTGGCATTGATCCAGCAGTGATGGGTCAATTAAAGCAGCAGCACCACCACCATTAACACTGCCCCAGCCGAGCTCATCTTGCACCAACCCCCAAAGCATGTTCAGAGAGGAGAGCCTCTTCAGAGCCCCATGATGCCAGGTGCCATAGACGCCATGCCCAGAGTGAATGGAGAGCCAGGCTCTGCTCACAGAATGATCAGCAACAAAGGTGACAGGCACCAGGACAGACCCCAAGGGACAGGAACCAGATGAAGGACCAGAAACCTCATACTCACTGTGGCTGTCTCAGCGTCAGCTCTCCCAAGCCTGGCTCAAACTTAGGACATGTAGATGGTGAACAAGTGAAAATCCCCAAGTCAAAAGACCAGGGTTTGCTCTGGCTCTGTCACTGGTGAATGTGTGACCTAGGACAAATCATTTCTCCTTGTTGGACCTCACTTGCCGTATTATCAAGTGAGAACGTTGGACCGTAAAAGTTGTTCTATGTACTGAGAGTTTCTTGAAGGAAGGAAATGTTGTTCACTAAAAAATGAACATCTTAACTCCTCAGGAATCCGTTCACTTTTTAAACTTGGATATACATTTAGATTTCCCTGGTGGCTCAGACAGTAAAGAGTCTGCCTGCAATGCAGAAGACCTGGATTTGATCCCTGGGTCAGGAAGAACTCCTGGAGAAGGAAGTGGAAACCCACTCCTGTATTCTTGCCTGGGAAATTCCACCGACAGAGGGGCCTGGTGGGCTTACAGTCCATAGGTTCACCAAGAGTTGGACACGACTGAACAATTAACACTTTCACATTTGGATTCTTCATACATTTATTTGAAAAAAGGTGAGGTAGATTTTATTTTTAAATGAGTGCAAACTACCAAGTCAGATGATCTAGCAAGCGCTGATATTTTTTGAAACTCAGTTTCCTGGATTATTCACAGCCTACTCCAAAGGGATGATGAAGTCAAACTGAAAAATGTGAATTCAATGTCCTCTTAGTTCCACCTCCAGATAAAATTGGGAGAGAGACTAAGGTAGTTCCCAGATGCCCTCAGTACAGCCCCATTCTGATGTCATTGCCCTTGGACACCCTATTGTGCTAAGCCAGTGAACAGCTGGAGCACACAATCCTGGCACATGCCTCCCGCCAAATCTGTTTTTCCATCACATCCCCCTCTGAAACTATAGTGTCAACTTATCTGTTGGATTAACACAGCTATGCTAATGCCTTAGGATCAACAGGCTGCAAGGGATCACAGAGACACCTGCTAAGCTCTTTGGTAACCAAGGCCCAGAGCATGAGGATGATTTGCCCAAGACCAGACTCTAAACCCAGCTTTCCCAGTTTCCAGGCCAGGACTCATCCCACTAGCCAATTCTCACCACTGACTGTACATGATGATCACCTGAAGGGCTCTGTAAAAGGCTGTACTCAGGACCCACCCCCAGGGAGTTGGAGTTCACTTATATGGTGTGAAGTCCAGGAACCACTAATTTTTTTTTTAAGATTTTTATCAAAATATAACATACATACAGAAAAGTGAATTAATTATAAGTGTATGTGTTAATGAATTTTCACAAATACCCATGAACCCAGACCACAAATCAAAAGTTCTCTAGCACCTAAAACTCCCACCAAAGATAAGTGCTATCCTATTTCTAATACACAGATGACCTTTGCCAGCTTTTGTATTTTATCTAAATGAAATATACAGAATGTTCTTTTGAATGTGTGATTTCTTTTACTCAGAATTACGCTTATAAGACTTATCCACATTGTTTGTTATGGTTGTAGCTTTTTTATTCTCATTCAGTGTATTACTACATGTGTGAATATACTTCAATTGGTGATTCAGTTTACTGTTAATGGACATTTGGGTAGTTTCCCGTTTGGGGCTATTATAAATAGGGTACATTCACCCTGTTATATTTAAAATGAATACCCATCAAGGACCTACTGTATGGCACATGGAATCCTGCTGAATGTTAAGTGGCGGCCTGAACGGGAGGGGAGTTTGGGGAAGAATGGAGACATGTATATGCATGGCTGAGTCCCTTCACTGTTAACCTGAAACAATCACAACATTGTCAGCTATACCCCGATGCAAAATAAAAGGTTAAAAATATAAACAGTATACATTCTAGCACATATCTTTTGGTGAACATATATATGCATTTCTTTTGAGTATATGCTTTAGAATAGAACTGCTGAATTATTGGATATGCCTATATCCAGCTTAGTTTCTGTGAGATAATTATCTAAAGTGATTACCAATATATAACCCCTCCCTAAATTGCATGAGTTGTCCTACATCTTCATCCACACTTGGTATCATCAACTGTATTGTGTGGTCATCCTGCTGTGTACGTGAGGGTATTACATTGTTTTAAGTTCCCCCAATCATTCTAATGCACAGAGAAGGATTAGAACCCCTGTTTTATCCCTACCCTCATGACCACATAGGGCTTTTATTATCTAACCCAGTGCTTCTATCATATTCTACAGGCCAACTTAAAATGGTAGGCCTAATTTGTACAAAACACAAATTGATGGATAAGCCTTTATCCACCAAATTTGAGCTTTTCAGTAAATTTTTCTTTTTTCCCCCATTTGGTACCCAATGGAGCCTGGTAGGCTCCAGTCCATGGGGTCGCTAAGAGTCAGGCACGACTGAGCGACTTCACTTTCACTTTTCACTTTCATGCATTAGAGAAGGAAATGGCAACCCACTCCAGTGTTCTTGCCTAGAGAATCCCAGGGACAGAGGAGCCTAGTGGGCTGCCCTCTATGGGGTCGCACGGAGTCGGACACGACTGAGGTGACCTAGCAGCAGCAGCAGCAGCTGCTACTTCCCACTAGTGATGCTAACAATCAACAAAATAAACAAGTGAGAAATGAAAACAATAGCCTCTTCCAATCCCTTACATGGAATTCTATATGTAATTTGAGTCTTTTTTTTGGTAACCACAGCATTTTCTGCCAAGTATACAAGTGTCTCTGTGTTAAAGAGTCCTTAATGTCCTTCATCCTTCTCTTTGGAATTCCATTTTCTTCAGAGGAAAAGGCAGCCCCATGTACCCCATGGTGGCATCGTGTCCAGCTCTTTGTGACCCTGTGGACTATAGCCTGCCAGGCTCCGCTCTGTCCATGGGATTATCCAGGCAAGAATGGGTCACTTACTGAGTGGGTCACCATTTCCTACTCCAGGGGGTCTTCTCGACCCAGGAATCGAACCCACATCTCTGACAGCTCCTGCATTGGCAGGCAGATTATTTATCACTAGCACCGCCTCGAAAGCCCGTGTACCACATGCTCCTCTCCCAACTCCAAGTGACTGCACCAAGCGTATACTCCCGACTCCAAGTAGGCCAGTCAGACTCTCTCTTTCAGGAATTAGGAATGAAGACTTAAAGGATGAGTCCATTATTTGGAACCGTACAGTTATGTGAAATTGAAACCAGAATGGGCACCAAGTTACTTGAAAGCCACATAAAAGCTGCCGTGACAATAGCATGAGCAGAACTTTGGCGATTATGCCAACAAGAGAGCTTGACAGGGAAATTAAATATTGGTGCACAAAGTAATTTCAACAACAAAAATCCAGTTTATTTTAGCTCCCTGGTACCATGGCACGATTAAGGGAGACAGATGTCAACCAATTCTTGTCATTAAATTAGAAAGGCATGGAGCCTAAAATAGAAAACCAGACTCAGGAAAAAATCTTTTAGCATGTTATGAAGGGTAATCCTGAAAAGGTCCTCTTGAATAAGGGATGATAAATGGAAATTAGTGTTTCGGATCCCACTGATGTTAAATTAACATGTATCAAATGTCATTAATTTTGTTCTTTGATATCAATAAATATCATTGTCATTTGTTGTGCTGTCTTCATGATCTATTTTAATGAACCTAAAGTGATTCATAAACTTCCATCAGCTCATCTGCAATCATTGTCCATTTAATATATAATTTTCCTATACAGTTCTATAGCCTTCAAATATGAATTCTCCAGTCACATGGCTATTCGATACTAGAGCTGCAGAGTTGGAGATGACCTATTGAATTAACAGGAAAGTTATGAGGAAATCAACAATATTCCACTTAAAAGACTGATTTATTTTTATAAATGTCTAAAGTTAGGATAAGCTAGGTTTTGCTATAACAGAACTCTGACCTATTAATGGCTTACACAAATTAAGATCTAGCTCCTGTTCACACCACCTTGGCCACAGGTTGGCAGAGGCATACCCCTCATCAGAGGAGCCCTGAACAGAGACTGACTCCATCTCAGCCTGGGCTTCCACAAAGACTGCACCACAGGGAAGGCAACGAGGAGAGTTACACACTAATTTCAAACGCTTCATTCACATTTATCTGGACAGCACATGGTACGTGGCCATGCCTATGAAAAGAAATGGAGAAATAAGGGCTCACCATGTGCCTGGAAAGAGAATCAGAATACAGGCAACTAGGCCTAAGGACTAACACAATGTGTGGGAGTACATTGTTACACCGTGTCTTTTTTCTTCTAGGTTTATTGAGAGACAACTGACATATAGCACTGTGTAAGTTTGAGGTGTATGACATCAAGATATGACTTACACATATGTCATAAAATTAATATCACAATAAGTTTAGTGAATATCCATCATCTCGTATAGGTACAAAATAAAAACAGAAATTTTTTTTTCTTGAGATGAGAACTCAGGATTTATTCTTTCTTTTTAAAAAAAAATGTTTAAATTTTATACAGTTTTAAAGGTTACTTTACATTTACAGTTATTATAAAATATTGGCTGCTGCTGCTAAGTTGCTTCAGTCGTGTCTGACTCTGTGTGACCCCATAGACGGCAGCCTACCAGGCTCCTCTGTCCCTGGGATTCTCCAGGCAAGAATGCTGAAGTGGGTTGCCATTTCCTTCTCCAATGCATGAAAGTGAAAAGTGAAAGTCAAGTCGCTCAGTCGTGTCCGACTCTTCGTGACCCCATGGACTGCAGCCCACCAGGCTCCTCCGTCCATGGGAGTTTCCAGGCAAGAGTACTGGAGTGGGTTGCCACTGCCTTCTCCGAAAATATTGGCTAGATTCCCCTGACTGCACAATACATCCTTGGGCCTATCTTATGCCCCATGGTTTGCACCTCCCACTCCCCAGCCCGTTGTTGCTCCTGCTCACTGTAACCGCTAGTCTGTTCTCTGTATCTCACACTGTGTGTTTATAGCGATAATACAGCTAGCTCTTCTGCTGGCGAAGTTGCTTCTCGTTTGTGTGATAGAATTAAGTCAATAATTCCTAGGGTTCTGAGGGTGCACTGCAGCCCAGTTTATTGAAAACCTGCTGGTCTAAACCACGGTGGGACCTGCAGTTAGCTGGGAAGCTACTGGGGGCTGACTGAGGTCCACATGTGTCACATCACACAGGCAACCTTGCCCATCAAACCGCAGGCCGTCTCTCCAGATCCTGGAGCAAGTGGAATATTGTCAATGTGGCTGCTGCTTTGGGTTTCGGTGTGGTTGGGAATGGGGAAATGGAGCGAGGTAAATGGGTCAGTGTTCGGGTCTTATGCAGCCTATAGTGCCATGGGTACGACCACACCCAGGAGAGGTGAACCAGCAGCGTTATGTCAGGAACCAGCTCTAAGGCTCAAAAAGTCATCTTTCTTTTCTGAGGCAACTCTGGGAGATGGTGAAGGACCAGGAAGCCTGGTGTGCTGCCGTCCATGGGGTCGCAGAGAGTCAGACATGACTTGGTGACTGAACAACAACAAAATAAGGAGGCTAGGAAACATTTCTTAGTATAATCTCTTTCTAGAAATGTCATAGAATCTCAATGTATAAAATAGATACAAAATGGTGCTAAAGTAGGGGTGAACAGTCCCACATCCCCTTAGACCTACCGGCAAACAGCAGTCCCTGAAATACTTTCACATAAAAAAACTTTTAGTGCTCCAGGGACCATGGCATTAAAATGCCATGATTGGGACTTCCCTGGTGGATCAGTGCCGAACACACCATGCTTCCAATGCAGGGGGCCCTGGCCAAGGAACTAGATCCCGCTTGCTACACTAAAGAGCCTACATGCTGCAACTAAGGCCTGGCACAGGCAAATAAATAAGTAAATAATTCATCGTTTTAAAGGCCACAATTATATAACCTCTAAGATTCTTTCCTGTGAGTCTGTTATTCTAGCTTTGATGCCAGCACTCCCAAATCTAAAGAAACAGCCAGCACTCACAGCCTCCTTCCCTGACCCCGTGCTTGGGCCAGCCTGGCCCAGCCCCTCATCCTCATGCCCAAGTGGCCCTCCCTGGCCCCTCCCCAGGCCCTGAACAGCATTATTATTGCAAGCCCACAGCTCCGTGACCAGAATTGCCAACAACACTGACATCTCCTGCCTCTCCTCGGGAGAGGGCAAGCCATGCCTGTGATTGAGAAACCTCCCAAGCCCACACCCTCTGCTTCTGTGCCTGGGCTCCACTTCCTCTTCTCTCCTCATCAAGTATGGTGCTTTCATCATCCTGGTGTCACAAGGGTTGGCAAACTGTAGTGGAAGGAGCCTGTCATGCCACCAAGAACCTCTTGGTAGTTCTCCAGGTCATTAAAAAGACTCTGGGAGACAGTGGAAACGCCTTTGGAATGTTAAGCAAAATGGCTTTGTCCTGGCTGCCATGCTGAACAAAGAAGGGCTGGTTGTGGCGTGGGTGGGTGTGTCTGAACATCCCTTGGCCACCATGGCCACAGACCTTCCCTTGATCAGCTGGTTGGTCTCCCTTTTGGGTGTCTCTGATGAATAAAAGCCAAGATTCATTGTGAGACTCTCATAACAACCAGGACACCCTTTCCCAGTCATCAGTCTGCAAAATATTGTACTATTTGCCAGTAGGCCCTATCTTGATCTAGGTCACTTCCTTTGTCTTGAACAGTTGTCCAGCTACTTGCCTTTCAAAGAGTGGTCTAGACCTGTAGGCATTACCTGGGAACTTACTAGACATTCAGAATCTCAGGCCCTATCCCAGACCTACTGGACCAGAATTCTCATTTTAACAAGACCTCCACGTCACTAACCTCATCTGGGTACAAGTGTGAGCAACTTGGCCAATGGGAAGCTCCCAGCTGTCTCAGAGAGACACCTCATGTGTCAGAGGGAGCAGTGGTGTGGGAGCCCGGAGACCTGGCCTCCAGTTCTGACCTGGCCATTACCTTGCCAAGAGACCTTGGCCAAGCTGCTTCTCCACCCTGGGGTTTTGGATGAGCTGGGATCCTGACTCCCCAAGCACTTCTCTGAGAACAGAAAACTGAAAGGCGAGCTGTCTCCTAGATGCTGATGACAGGGTTTTTTTGCCAAACACTTTAATAGAACATTGTCCCCACGATATAATAATTACCAGAAGAAGAGCTTTAGAGCAGCGACCACTGTCTTTTTGTTTTGTTAACTGCCCCTTGTTTCATGGTTCATTTCATGCAGTGTTTCTCTGTGGCGACTCACTTCATTCAGTTACCTGGAGGTCCCTTTTGTAACCTCTTTGCACTTGAGTTCTTTCAGCTTCCAAAATACAAATAGTCATATCGGCCCCACTGATCCTATTGGCTGTAGTGAAGCTCTGCTGAGAAACACCTTGAAAAGTATGACAGGCTGCCACATCCACTGCAAGTGGTCAGAGCCTTTCTGAGAAAGCCTTTTGCAACGTGAATTTTTTTGAAACTTTAAAACACTCACATCATTCCCAGCACATCATCTGCTAGGCGTTCACCCTGGGGGAAAAAGGCTATTAATCACCATATCATTGTGAGTAATAATGAAAATTGTACATAACCCCAACAAGAGGCAACTAGTTAAACTAGTAAATGGTGCTATACACACCCATAACAAAATTCTGTGAACCATTAAAAACAATGCTGAAGATAAGTACTGAAAGATATGGAAAGCTGTTGGTGATTTCCCACTCATGAATGAAAATATACTGGAGGCTATAATATGGAGTCGGAGAAGGCAATGGCAACCCACCCCAGTGTTCTTGCCTGGAGAATCCCAGGGGCGGCAGAGTCTGGTGGGCTGCAGTCCATGGTGTCGCTAAGAGTCGGACACAACTGAGCGACTTCACTTTCACTTTTCACTTTCATGCACTGGAGAAGGAAATGGCAACCCACTCCAGTGTTCTTGCCTGGAGAATCCCAGGGATGGCGGAGCCTGGTGGGCTGCCGTCTACGGGGTCACACAGAGTCGGACACAACTGAAGCGACTTAGCAGCAGCAGGAGCAGCATAATATGGAGTACGACTACATTTAAGGTTTAAAATAAAGTATGTAAAGCCATAGGAAAAATCCTGAAAGCACACAGTTGTTTGTGAATGCCAGTACACTCTGATTATGGGTGGGTTTGGGTTCTTCATTTTGCTTATCTGTATTTTCCATACTGAAGGTGCATTACAATTTTCAAACACAAAAAGTGTTTCTTTAGAAAGAAAGGCAGAGCATTTCTCATAAATTAGAAGCACTGCTTTTACCATCATTGTACTCGTCAGTGGAGAAAGCCTCCTGGGACATGAGGAGAGAGACACAGAGGGCAGGGCTCCACGTCAGCCGCATCGCTATCCGCACACCCACCACGTTCGCAGACTTCAACTGACACCCCAAAGCATCTGCGGGGGGTGAGGAGAGCTACCCATGGCCTTCAGGGACTCAGAGGAGAGAGGGGACTGGCGAGGAAATCAGAAATTCTTCCTGGAGGACAGAAATAGAAGCTCACACCCTTGCAAAAAGAAGGGCATTGAAGGAAGATGGTGTGCCTCCTGCAGAGCCAGCGGCGCAAAAATCTGCTCTAAACCAGGCCAGGGGTGTGAGGGCAGCAGCTGTCCTGTCTCTTCAGCCAGAAGCAGGGAGGCCAATTCGCCTGCCAGATATTCCTTCCAAAACCCAAAGCAAGATGATCTGCTTTTAAGAGGGAAGAGGACTTTGATTCTATGCTTCTTCCCTTGTAGTTCATTGAAAGGTACTTTGGTCTTCCTCACTTAAAATCTCTCCACTTGGAACAGAAGAGAATAGTGTTGGAAGCCGACTCTGCTTCTCCATTGTAAATAGCGGTGGCCGAGCTGGTGGCAGTGAGAGAGGCAGCAGGAGCTGTTGTAGCAGTGATACCAGTACTTAGTGCCACGTATTATACTTGCACGATTTTATTGAAACCTTCAAAACAACCCTGTGAGCATGGTAATATTACAAAGTGAGAAACCAGGGCTCAGAGCAAGCGACTGGCCCAGAGGTACCTAGTGAGGAAAGGCTGGAAGCTGGATTCCAACTAGGTTTCTAAGCCCCAAGTACCCTTCTTTCCACCACTGCACACTAGAAAATCAAAATGCTGCCAGTCCCAGTTATATCTAAGTTGGTTCTAGAGTTGTCTACAATAGTTCAATTACACTCAACAAACTCAGGATGCTTTTTTTAAAATTCAATCTCTTCTTACGTCAACAGTTAATGAGACTCTTAAAATATTTTCTTGCCACTTCACGAAAGAACCACTTCACTTTCCAGGAGATATCATTCTTCCGCCTGAATAATGTGCCAGCCAACATTCCCTAATTTGGCTATCACCAAGTGGGAGATTTTTCCTGGTCTCTCCTCTGCTAGAACGCTATTTGCTGATGGACAGAATTTGATATAAGACTGGTCCACTCTGATTCTATCCAAGAGCCTTGAGTTAGAAAAGGATGAAATTTTATTTCTCAGGTTTTATAGAGTGATTTGATGTCTTGTTTTTCCCAGTGATGAAACTGTGACTAAGCAAGTTGAAAGATACTATATAGCAAAAACATTTCTTCAGGGGCCTAGGTAACAGGAACAGAAGTGCATGTCCAGGGAACCCCTGAACTGAGCCAGAAATGCGAGAATTGTCTGGGGGTTAGAAGAGAGGTGTCTCCCAAAGGCTAAAGTCCTTATAGAGAAACTTCAAGTACCTAAAAAGGTACTTATTAATTCAGCATATTCATCCATTAGGTGCCTTCTGTGTTTCAGGCATGGTTCTTGACACTAGTAATTCAGTGGAAAGTATATTAGACAGAGTCTCTATACTTATAGAACTTAGAAGGAAATGCATCAGGAATGTTCTCAACTACAAGGAACAGAAAATCTAGCAAGCAGTACATTTTTAAAAAGTAATTTTTCTCCATAACAGAAAGTCTTCAGCAGCTCAACAATATCATCAAAGTTCCTGTGTGCTTCCTTCCTTCCATCCAAAACCTTTAGCATGGTGGCTTTTCATTTATCGCCATGTTTCAAGACAGCAATCACAGCTCTAGATATTACACGTATTTTCAAGGCAAAGAAAGAGTGTAGAGTCAACCACATCTAATTATTTCATTCAGAATGCAAAGGCTTTCCAAGAAGTCCCTTGTCTGATCTTTACTTGGATTCCATTGGCCAAAATGATCACATGAACCAGCCCTAGCTGTCAGGGAGGCTGGAAATGTGAGCATCTGGAGAACGGAATGACAGTGAAGGACTTTGATTAATCATGACTCAACCTCTCAGACTAGGCCATTGCATCCTAAACAAAACCAGGGTTGTCAGAAGAACTAAACAAAACCATAGCAGGTGGAGAGAGGGCAGGGATGGCAGGTAGCTGGCTAAAACTGCCTGGCACAGTCAGATTCAAACTGTGAGATGATATATGTTGGTTATCATATGCCACTAAATTTTGTTGTACTTTGTTATTCAGTGATAGAGAACTAATATGATCTCCCCGATTTGCATAAGTATTAATAAAACAAGTCCTTTTTCTGTGTTAGTCACCATTTTAAAAGCATCAACATTTAATGCTCACAACAACTCTACAGAGACCAATGTTATCCTTTTTTTTTTTTTTTAAACAGAGGAAGAAACCAGGGCACAGAAAAATGAAGTAATGTGCCCAATGATATACAGCTCTCTGAACACAGGCAACCTTAGAGTGACTGCTTGTAAACTTTTATACTACACTGTATTGTGTGTGTGTGTGTGTGTGTGTGTGTGTGTGTGTTGCAGCTGTTTTGGTGTATTGTACAGTGTGCATATGGAAAACTAGGGAGGATACATATCAAACTGTTGACCACAGTTACTCCTGGGAACAAAGGTAGAATTAAAAGGAGAGAAGGGAAAAGGGAAATTCTCATTTTTTTTCTCAACCAACTTCTGTATTGTTTGAAGATTTTTACAATAAAAATGTTATAATGAAATATTGGTATAATTAAAACTTAAACTGAGCTGGCTAACAGATGTATGCTGTTCAGAGAAATGAAGTACTAGGAAAAGCATCGGCATCTTTGACCAAGTGCAAGTCAGCAGCCCGTGGTTCTGCTTAGGAGTGATTCAGATTGGCACCTTCTATGGATTTACGGGGGAGGGGGCCACTCCCAGCCCCACTTCCAGGCCCCTGCAGCTCAAGGCCATACTGCTTCCCCACAGTCCATGAGGCAGGAAGTCGTGCCCTCCCTGATCCAAACAATTCTCTCAAGACGAGCCCAGAAGCCCTGACACCTCCTCCCCTGGATGCCCACATGTTCACCAGGGTGTGTGACATGTGATATCTTATCTGGACACCACAAGGAGGACAGTTGGCCAGGAGCCAGGGAGTCTATTCTGAGTTGGGGTCCGAGCCAGGTTCAGGAACGGACTTGGAGAGCAGAGTGTTTGGGGTTTCTGCCCTTGTGACTGGGAAGCACCATGTGGCCGGTGTGCTCCCTGCCGCTGTCCTTGTCCCTGCGGACGGGATATATTTAGCGTGTGGCCTATGCCAATGCTGTCACTAGAACCTCCCTGCTTTGGTAACTCCAGAGCACTGGTCACAGCCCAAGCCCGTCTATTTTTGTAAGATCAGTTTGTGGAGCAATGATAAGAGTTATCTTTCTGATGCAAGACAGAATCAGATGGGCCCGCCCCATTGGCCGGTTGGAGTCCATGCCCCAGGTGATAAATGGCCTTGAGCTTCTGATACATGAGAAGTCACACCGCCACCTACCCCCATCCTGAGGGCTGCAACGGCAGGAGTTTCAGCCAACTTTAGGAACAGGCCTGTCACTCATGTGTGTCAGACACCTGGTGAAAATGCCCATGAAGAAGGTTTCTTCCTCACTCCTAAAGCAAAAGAAACCAGGGCTGAGGTTAAAAAAAAAAATCTTATTCCAAAAGTCTCCATTGCTTGAGCAACAATTGCAGCAGACCTCATTAGTCAAACCTGGTGAATTTTCCACTTTTGAGCCCTCAAAATGTCCATGGGAGACTGTCCCTGAACACCTCTACCAATCAACACCACTTCCTCCCTATAATAAAAGCCATGAGCCATCCTAGGGCTGGAAGTGAAAGTGAACGTGGCTCTCTCATGTCCGACTCTTTGCTACCCAATGGACTATAGAGTCCATGGAATTCTCCAGGCCAGAATACTGGAGTTGGTAGCCTTTCTCTTCTCCAGGGTATCTTCCAAACCCAGGGATACAACCCAGATCTCCCACATTGCACGCAGGTTCTTTTTTTTTTTCTTCCAGTTTTCTTTTTTGTTGTTGTTTTGATTTTTTAATTAATTTATTTATTTTAAATGGAGGCTAATTACAATATTTGTAGTGTTTTTTGCCAAACATCGACACGAATCAGCCACGGATGCACATGTGTTCACTCAGAACCCTGCTCCCATCTCCCTCCCCATCCCATGCCCCAGGGTCATCCCAGTGCACCAGCCCTGAGCACCCTGTCTCATGCATCGAAACTGGACCAGCAATCCACTTCACATATGATAATATACACGTTTCAACGCTACCCTCTCAAATCATCCCGCCCTCGCCTTCTCCCAGAGTCCAAAAGACTGTTCTTTACATCTGTGTCTCTTTTGCTGTCTCTCATATAGGGTCATCGTTACCATCTTTCTAAATTCCATATATATGCATTAGTATACTGTATTGGTGTTTTTGCAGGCAGATTCTTTACTAGCTGAGCCACAAAGGAAGCCCAAGAATACTGGAGTGCGTAGCCTATCAGCTCTCCAGCAGATCTTCCCAACCCAGGAATCGAACCTTGGGCTGGAGGGACTGAGAAAGACAGCAGTGGAGATTTGAATAGGAACGAGGGTGAGAGGCTGCTGAGTTCAGACAGTGCGGGGTAGGATGAGAGAGTCTGGGTGCGTCACAATGGCAGGGAGGAATCAATGAGGCTGAACGTGGGGATCTGGACATCAACATAAGCTGGCGAAGACACTGGGTACAAGACAGAATTAGAAGGACAGCTTCTTTTATCACGTGACCCTGGGTTAATCCATTTGCTACTCCAGTCTTCAAATGTCTTATGTATAAAATGAATGCGTTAGACCAGAAGCCTTTAAGACCACTACTATCTCTGACATCCTATAATTCATGATATTTACTACAGAACAGAATTTGATGACTGCCAGCTCCAGTGCTCCAAAATTCTCTCTTCAGAGGCATGAGGAAGAGACTGCAGGTATCCTTTCCCCCTTCGTCTTTAGTACGAGAACCCAAGTTTTTAGCTGAGCAACTGCCACCCAGCTAAAAGACTTGATTTCCCAGTTCCTAGTAATGTAACTGTGTTTTATCCAGTGAGACAAAGTGACAGTATTATGTGGAACTTTGGGGAACTCTCCTTAAAAAGGAAGAGGCAGATGTGATGGATAACACACATAGAGAAATAAAACTCTGAAACAACTAACATGTAAATGACAAAGACATATATGCTTTAGTCTTCTAATAGTTCTGGATGTTTCACTCAGTCTTCTGGGAGGAAGAAAGCAATTGGAAAAACTTATTCCACAAATGTTGAGTACCCATTATATTCCAGATTCTGCTAAATTAATCAGATACAAAATTTGAGATCAAGATCCATTAGTGGTAAACAATTTGCCTGCCTGTGCAGGAAATCCAAGACATAGTTCTATCCCTGGGTTGAGAAGATCCCCTGGAGGAGGAAATGGCAACTTCGTCCAGTATTCTTGTCTGGAAAATCCCATGGAAAGAGGAGCCTGGCAGGCTATGGTCCATGGGGTCGAAAAGAGTTGGACACAACTGAGCATGCATATACATATGCTTCCAACCCAACAGACACATAATAATGGCCTAATATTTAAAAATCATATTTAACATTAAAATACAGATTTTTTTCAGGTTCTATCAAATTATGGAAGAGCTGGCAACACAGAATATGTATTTCACCTGAGCATAATTTGGCAGAGCTGACTAGCAATGCTTGCTTTCATAGGGGTTGTGTCCTCTAGCTTACAATTGTCACGACTCATTCTCCTTACACCAGACTACTTTATCCATTCATCAGCTCCCATCTAGCCCTGTAGGGCACTGGGAGTCGCAGTGCCTGACCTAGAAGCTAGAATGCAAAGTGGATCATATGTTCCCATCATCAGAAACAAACATTTATTGAGCACTGATATCCAAAGACTAAATTTGAAATATAGTAGTCTCTCAGATGAACTTTGAGCATCTGCGCTGGGTATTTGGGAGGAGGGAGAAAGAAAAGAGGAAAAGGTAGTACAAAGGATATTAACATCCCATTTTATCCTTTAAAGGGGAGAGGGAACACTTTCTCCTGCTGCTTCTATTTGGCCGTCTGGGACACAGATGTCGTGGTGGCTCTCCAGCACGCTTCTTGGACTTTGGGGTGAGGACTTCACCCTAGGAATGATGGACCAGAGATGTGGAAAGAGTCTGAGTGCCTGATGACCTCTTGTAACTGCCACAACCAGTATTACGTGAGAGAATAAAGCCTTGAGGGTTGGAAACATTATTTTGTGTTTTCTATCTCCTGAAGCCAACCCTAATCATACTGATTACAGGTTCAAGTCCAAATCCTGGATCTGCCTGGCATCCTCATGACTAGGACAGTAATGACATTATAACTGTGCCTTCTCTTAAAACTCACTTCCTTTAATTTCTAAAAATACACCTGTGAATTCTCGGTAGATATGTGTTATAGTCAATTACCGAAAGCAAGAGGCTAGAGACAATGTGGGCAACTGCCGGTTACCAAAACACTACCCCTCTAATTTACCTTAGCCATCACCTTCATCCGCCTAGGTCATTAAAGCAGTTTTTCTTAACTGATGTGTAATATACAAGTTTCAGGTGTATGACACAGTGATTCACAACTAGTAAAGGCTATAGTCCATTTAAAGTTCTTATAAAATATTGGTGATATTCCCTGTGTTGTACAATATACCTGTGCAGCTTATTTATTTTATACATAGTAGTTTGCACCTCTTAAACCTCTACCTCATGTTACTCCTCCCCCACTATATCACTTTTTGCAGCTTATATCACTTTTGCACTCATACCATATGCTACAGTTAGAATTCTGACTGTGTCCCTGCCCAGTTGAGTAACCGTGGCCAAGCCACTTGACTTCATCAAATTCTTTTTCATTCGTAAAATAGGAGTAAAAATAGCTCCTTCTTCATAGGATCGAGTGGTTGTTTGCTATGTGTTAAGCAGGACAAAAATAGTTCCAGCCTTATACAACTGAATGAGATAATATACCTAAGCCCTTAGCACATTGCCTGGGACACAGACAGTGTAACATAAATGAAGTAGTGGCTGTTATAATAATCATTATTGTTAACTTCTTACAGCTCTGCGTAACCTTTTACCAGAGCTAGCAGGCTGGCTCATTCTGCTGCATGGTGTGAGTCATTTCCTGTCATCTTCGCTGGAATAAATATGAGAAAGCCAGTGGGAGTCTGTGAAACATGGAAGCAAGTGAGTCCTCAGCTAGAATAATCCATCTTTGGGGATGATAACACAACCAGCCCTGACTAAGCCGGTGTTGGCTGGATGCTTCACACCCCTCTTCAGAGTTCACCCTCGAATCACACTCTCTGAGGAAGCTGCCAGCCCACAAGTCCACACAGTCTTCATAGCCCTCTGCTCTTCCTCCGGGTTCTAAAGGGAAAAGCGTGTCCTCTGACACACCAAATGTGACGCAGGCAGTGACGGGATTTCCCCGGCTAGCTGACATCCGACAGGATGACATCATATTCTATGATCATTCCTTACTCCCGTGTTAGCCTATTTGAATATCTTGTCAGGGTGTTTGCATGTGCATCTGTGTGTTTTCCATTTTCAGCCCAAGTGAGCAAACTGTCCTCTGGCTTATTGGAGCGCACACCACATATTTTTGGCACTGTAGCTATTCAGAAACAGGAAATAGTCCTTCTTTCTAGATAGAAAGGCAAATCATTACCATGTATTGTTTCCAGAGACTCTTGAGAATTAAGGAAGACCTTACTGGAAGGGAAAGCTCATGGGAGGGGTGCCTGGCACAAGCAAACGTGACATCAGTCATCTTAACCCTTCTGAGCCTCACACTTGTCTGCAAAATGAAGGCGTTGGACCCCATGATCTTGAACTTGTTTCATCTCCCCATTAAACACACAACTACTGAGCTCAACTGTATGCCAGACGCTAGAACCACCATGATAACCAAGACAGACTCGGTTCTGCTCTCATGGAGCTTACATTCTAGTCAGGAAGACAATAAACAAATCGCTCCAGTGAGGACCACGTAAAGGATTCAGAACGATGATGAGATAGACAGTGGTTTGGGTGGGTCAAGGAGAGCCCCTTTCAGTGGGACAGTCAGATGAGGCTCATATGGAAGCCACATTTAGGCTGAGAACTGAACAGGAAGAGCCAGCCACAGGGGAAGAGGGTGCCAGCCTGAGAGAACAGTTATAAAAGTTGTAGAATTTTCCATGGGGAAATAATCTGGGTCTATAACTCACAGGCACTGAGTTGGCCCAGATGAGGACATGCTGTTTTTCACACATGCTATAATAATACAGACCTCTAGCCAATGACAGAGGGCACAGCCTGACCACCTCTCTGCAAAGGTCTGAGAATGCCTACTACGTGCAAGGCCCAGCGCCTCTTAAGTCAGAATCACTGCTCAGAGCCAAGTGGCTAGAAGTGAGAGGAACGCAGGCTGACCTTTCTGAGCAGCAATGACAGTGATAAATGAAGGGGGATTTGGACGCTTGCCCTTGACTATAAGAGGAAACAGGCCGATCATGAACTGGGGCTCATGTTCTGCAGCTTAAGTTTCACGAGCTATGCAGTTTCTCGAGCTATTTGCTCCCACAGAACATGGCCAGCATATGGATTTAAGGACTGACCTACTGGACTTAAGGACTCCTCAGGTCTCAGCAGAGATCTCTGAGCCAGGAGAGCTTGCTGCCGCAGCTCTGGAATGAACTGGCTCGAGGCGCACACAAGTGGCAGGCACCATAAAGGGCTGAGGAGGCAGAACCCCTGGGTCACCGTCCCAGGCTACAGGAGTCAGGAAACCTCTTAGCCATTATTGAAACAACAGAGCATCTGCTGGGGGCCGGGCCTGGGGTGGGCTCCTCGGAGGCAGTATCTCATTTAACCCTCACACAGCCCCTTAAGGGAAGTACTTCCATTGTCCCCACCAGACAGATGAGGCTGCAGGAGGGTTCTCAACTTACCCACCGACACTCACTGGCAAAGGTGGGATCTAACGTGGGTCAGGCTGATTTCAATTTACCTGCTCACTCTGTTAGCAATTCATCAGTTATATGGGAATCATAATGATGTGTGTAATGATGTACACACATCATTACACACAAGTCCTCACCAGCAACCTCATGTAGTTGCTGGGAGACTCACACGAGTTGAGATGGTGCTTTGTAAACACTGATTCCTGGGTCTGCTGGTCCCAGGGTGGCTCCTAGCAGCCTTGCTGTCTGCATGGTTTCCTGGCCGCCCCCCATCACACACCAATTTCCACCCTCTCACACTTGTATGAACGAATCCCCACCCCCACCCCTGCACCAGTGCTGCGTCCGCCCCCGAAATTGCTGCCCACGATGCCCCTGGGCTGCAGGACCTCCCTCCCTTTCTCCAGAACTGCGGCAGCCCTGCCCCCGCCCTGCTGGGAAGTCTTGGCAGGCAGCCAGCAGGATGGGGTGGGTGTGCGGAAAATCTGAGATGTTTTCCTTTCTTGGGAAGAAAGCCAAACTGCAGTTTGCTGGAGTTCTATAAATTATGCGCCCAGAGAAGATTTCATTTAGGAAGAAAAAAGAAAAAAAATATTTTGCATTTGCTTAGTGAGCTGGGTTGGCGGAACCAGGGCCTAACCGCACATATTTGACCTAACTTGCTGTGTTTGCAGATCAGCCCATGTTCCAGGGGGACGGCTGGGAAGACCACAGAGCAGCCAGCAGTGCTCTGCAGCCCTGTTCCAGTCTACTTCCCATCCTCTTGCTCCAGCCTGGGCCTGGGGCTTGGCTTCTTGGGCCTGCAGGACTCATGGGAAAGGTGGGCCATCATGATCTCTCTATGCACACACCTTGCTCACCCCCTCCCTACCTGCTCAACCCCACAGAGCCCAACTCAGGGGAGCTGACCAGGGAACACCACTTCCAGGAAGCCTCTCCTGGGCCCTGAGAGCTGGGTCAGGCTCTTTCCTAGTGACTCCCATAGCACCCAGTACTCATCACCCTGTATTATTGACCTGGCCACCAGCTAGGCTTCTTCAGGCTCTGAAGGCAGAGACCTGGTCAGTTCTGCTCCCTGTAGTGTGGCATTTCAGTGAGGAAATCAATGAAGCCCACATAGGAGCGGTCACCAGCTCAACAACAAGCGTCCCACCCCGCCCTCACCCACAGAAGACAGGCATCCTGGGTGCTGTGTTGTTTGTTTCCCATCATGTTTCCTTCTTGTCTGTTTTCCTAGCTGTTCTTCTCAGCCTTCCGTTACATGTTCAAGTCCTCACCATCCAATTTCTGCCCCATCCTTTGATTACCCCAGCCCTCTGCACCCCATCCCACTACCCTCATTCCCAGTCCAACCTCCTTTCACGAGGAAGTCTCCCCTAGCTCACCCCACCCCGCCTAGTCTCCCTGCCACCATGGATAGGAACCCCTTATCTTGGGTCCCATGAAACACTGCAGTGCTTATCAAGGGCTTACCCTAGTCTCCAGGGATTTGTTTATGTAGCTGCCGGGCCCTCCAGATTACAGGCTATTGGGGAGCAGAGGTCTGTCCTACCATCTCCTTGTCTCTAGCACTTAACACCCAGCAGCTGTCCAATACATGCTTGCTGAATGAATGAATTCACTAGGTAATTATAGTATGCATGTCCCAGAGCAGAGTGCAATGAAGATCCCAGCAAACCCAGTGAGGTCAGAGAAGGGAGCAATTGACGCAGGCCAGAGCAAGAGGGGACCCTGTAGAAAGAAAAACCAAGAGGAGATAAAGCACAAAAGGCAGGATGAAGAACAGATGGTGGCAGGAGTAAAATGAGAAAAAGTCTGGGCTGTAAAAAGCATAAATCAGATCATGGCCCGCTCCCGCTTAAAATACTAGTGTCTTTTCCCCTATCTTTAAGGATAAGATAGACAGACATCTTGTCAAAGTGCATGTGGCCTCATGGACTAATCCAGCCGTAGGAATAAGGGAAACTGAGTCCCTGAGTAACATTTACAGGGGTGCTGTGATCACAGTATTTTTACTTAAGACACTGTCTTTGGTTCAAAAACATCTTTTAGCAGACCATATATAATATTTTGGGCTTCCCTGGTGGTTCAACAGTAAAGAATCCACCTGCAATGCAGGAGCTGCAGGAGACGTGGGTTCAACTGGGAAGCCCCCCTAGTGGAGGCATGGCAACCCACTCCATTATTCTTGCCTGGAGAATCCCCATGGACAAAGGAGCCTGGCGGGCTACAGTCCATAGGGTCACAAAGAGTCAGACATGACTGAAGTGACTTAGCACACACACACACATATATTTTAGGGTTTCCCCCAATGATTTAGTGGTAAAAGACTCTGCCTGCAATGCTGGAGACATAGGAGGCTTAGGTTAGATCCCTGCATTGGGAAGACCCCCCAGAGGAGGAAATGGCAACCCACTCCAGTATTTTTGCCTGAAAAATCCCACAGAGAGAAGCCTGGCAGGCTACAGTCCCTCGGGTTGCAAAGAGTCGGACATGACTGAGCACAAACAATGTAATATTCTTACGATGAATGTATTTCCTTCAGCTTGAAATCCCTGGCACAACTTTCCAGAGTGTTTTCCTTACGTGAACCATGTCCTATGAGCCTTCCTTTATAGAATATAGTTGAAATTATTGTTTTTTTCTATCATGATCCATTTGAATGTTGCCCTATTTAATGTGTAGGAACCTATTCTGGGGTTGTTTATCTTTTCAGTTGCTATGAGACCTTAATGTTACAGACTTCAAACCAAGTCTCCTGAGAACCAGGGAAAGAAGACTTGTTCGTTTTTTCCATTACTGGCTGCTGAGGCCCTTCTTTATGCTGGCACTGGGCTGGGAGTCGCTCAAATGTGTCCCTGCCCACAAAGAACCTATGATTTGAAAGGAGAGAAGTGTGTACTCAATATCAGGGAAGAAGATTTGACCCAAGCACTGTGTTGGCCATTTAACCTACTTCCCTTCTGACTCTCCAAATAATTATAAAGAGTAGATATCATTGGGCTTGCCAGGTGGCGCTAGCGGTAAGAACCCACCTGCCACTGCATGAGACATAAGAGACAGGAATTCAGTCCCTGGGAAGGGATGATTCCCTGGAGGAGGGCATGGAACTGACTCCAGTATTCTTGCCTGGAGAATCACATGGACAGAGGAGCCTGGCATTCCATAGTGTAGCAGAGTCGGACACGACGGAAGTGACTTAGCACAGCACAGCACAGATATTATTCCCCTCACTTTAGAAGTAAGAAAACTGCAGCTGAGAGAGACGAAAGGCCCACCCAAGTCTCACATCAAGTGAGTGGCAGAGTGGGGACCTAAGCCCAGGCGTGTACTTTACCTCAGTCTGAAGCAAAACAGATTTAGCTCTACAAAGAAAGAGAAGAAAGGGCTTCAGCCGTCCCACAATGCACTGAGTCCATTTGAGAAAGTGATAAGTGATAGTAAGAGCTAACAGTTGTTGATTTCCCTAGTGGTCCAGTGGTTAAGACTATACACTCCCAATGCAGAGGGCACTAGTTTGATCTGTGGGTGGAGAAGATACCACATGCCACATGGCATGGCCAAAAGAAACCAAAAAAAAGAAGAGCTAACCGTTGTTAACCATCTATGTGCACTTTTGTATAACTCTATTCCTCACAATAACCTCCAAGGAAGGTAACACAATTCGATAACTGCAAGGTAGGTTTTACAGCAGGGTCTTAAGAGATGTTCAGAGAGACTAAGAAATTTTTTCCTGGTCACACATCAAAGGCAGAGCCAATATTCTGTCTTGAGGCAAAGCTCTTTTTTCCTCACTGTTCCTAGCTTACAAGAAGCAACGGGTATTTAGGGACTGCCCTAGCACTCCAGTGGTTAAGGGTCCTTGCTTTCACTGCAGGAGGCATAGGTTTGATCCCTGATCAGGGAACTAAGATTCCACATGTTGCATGACACAGCCAAAAACAAACAAACAAACACAGAAGCAAAGAGCATCTAACCATTAAGTACCTCAGAAATTGTGCTCAGCAAAGAAGGGCTCACGCTGAGGCAGGAACTTGTGCGAAATATATGGAAGGGTTCCTATCTCTAAAAATGTTGGTGAGAATGGGCCCGGGAGACTGGGACAAAACAGATCTCCTATTACATCACTGCAGAGCAAGGCCCTCCCAGCTACTGGCACCAGCCCTGAAATGCCATGGCCTCCAAATGGAGGCTGGGCCAAAGTCAGGTTACCCAAAGGCACAACAGATCCCCAAATCCATTCTAGACTGAAGGAAAAGTATGTAGTCAAGTTCAGGAATGAAAAAACCCCAGCAAGAGCCACCAAAGAACAATCCAAGATGGCAGCCTACAGAGACTGCCAACAGGAGGGTCAGAGAGACCAGGAAGCTGACCGGCAGGGCAAGGCTTGTCTGACCCACTCCAGGCCTGGCACAGAGCAAGCAGGAGTTTATAGTATAGTGGAGTCCCTTCATACCCAAAGACAGCTAAACCCACTTGGGAGAATGGAGGTGGAGACAGAGGGAAAAGGACAAAGAGAGGAGAGAGAGCAATAAAAGTGGTGCCTTTGACCCCATCAGTCATTGTACCCCTTGAGCACATGCCCCTGAGTGCATAGAGGCAGGAGGTCAGCTGTCCCTCAGAGACTAGGTCCCCTCAGACCTCCCTTAGAGAGAGCATCAAATAACATTACGGGTGATTGCTGTGCTTAAAGGTAGGTATTTTTCATGCACCATGACCTCTAAATGCAAACCAACCAATTCATCTGGTACTCTTCCAATGAAAGGATGATACATCCAAATACTAGGAAGCATGGTCTCTGTGATGGACTAAGTGAAATTCTGCAAAGGGTTAGTTTCCTCATGCAGAGTCATAGGGAATTTTGATCATGTCAGCTTTTAACATTTTTTGCTGACTTTGGATTTATCTCCAGGTCGATGAGACTCTGCTGTCAATGGGATATGTGGTGTGATGAGGCATCTTCTGAAGGCCCAGGGCCAGGAGCCTGAGGTCTGGCAGGGGCTGATATTTAGTTCATGAAAAGTGGTTTTGTTTTGAAATAAAGTTAGCTAAATTCTTTACTGGTAGCAATTGTAGGATAGCCCCATTGGGAAATGTATAATATTTTGGAGGTGCTCCAGGAAAAAAAGAAAAGCACTTTCCCCCTATTGCTGTCTTCCATCTCCCTTTAGTAGATTCTCTGAGGGAGAGTTCAGGGATCTTTGTTTTCTGTTGAGATATAGACCAGGCTGAAACAATATGGTAGCAGACTCGTGAAGGAAAAGCAAGTGAAGTTCCTGGAGGGGAGAGCGTGGTGGGCAGAGAAGTGGGGAGTATCTGAGAGGCAAGGATATATACCCTGCTCCCACGCAGTGTGCCAAAGAGGCCTGCCCTTGGACAGGAGGTGACTGCCAGATGTCTCTGGGGGCTGGACACAAAGCACAGCAGCCTTAAGCTGTGAAGAGGGTGCCTATGGTCAGTAAAAGGCTTAAGATCTGCAAGGGAGAATACAGTCAGATCAGCCGGAAGTCCCTTCCAAGAAGCAGTCTTGGGCAAATGGCAGAAGACCATAGCACTAGACATCCACACTGGAAGCAAAAGAAGTGATGATGCAGCAGTAGCACTACCATGAGTTACAGTCTATAACATTTTCCCAGAACCGGGGGTCTTGTACCAGCCAATGGACAGGATAGGGCAGCCACTAGTGACTGATGTTGGGTTTCTCCTCTACCTGAGGAGTGGAAGGGGGGTACTCAAGTTGTTTGACTTTTATTTAGAAAAATGAATGAACCTATTATTGCTTAAGCTTGAATTCCCCATAATTTTCCTCCTGAATATCATTATTGGGTGAGTGTTAGAAGCTCAGTCGTGTCCTCCTCTTTGTGACACTATGGCTCCTCTGTCCATGGGATTTCCCAGGCAAGAATACTGGAGTGGGTTGACAGAGGATCTTCCTGACACAGGGATCGAACCTTAGTTTCCTGCATTACAGGCAGATTTTTTTAACCATCTGAACCACATCAGCAGAGGTTTTCTCCAGTTACATTCTCACATGCAAACATTCCTGAGTTCTAAATATTATTATCCTTTGGGGGTGTGGATCCTAGAAAGGACTTGTAGCCTTCGATTTCATCTTCAAAAGTTGGGACCTCTTTCATCTTCAAAAGTTGGGAAACACTTTCGGGTGTTTTATTGATTCTTGCCATAATTCTTGCCGTTATCCATTTCAACCTTTTGGAGAACTGAGTTTCTGTTAACAGTGCCATTGGAACTGTTTGTGGGTAAGTGTCACTAGATGATCCCACATGTGTCACAGAGTGATGACCCACATGACTGAAACAGACTAGGTGCTTAATTAATGTTGTTGAAAATAAAAGATGAGTAACTGAATAAATTATTTGGTTAATTTGATTAAGCTGAGCTTTTTAATTAATAGGCTTTATATCTTGGAGCAGTTTTAGTTTACAGAAAAATTTAACAGGAAGTACCATATACTCCCTCCTCCTACCCCACTGCATACATGCTTTTTCCTGTTATTAACATCTTGTGTTGGTACAGTACATGTGCTATAATTCATTATACAATATTGATGCATGATTATTAATTTAAGCCCGCAGATTATAATTGGATTCACTCTCTATGTTGCATGGTTCTATGGGTTTTGACAAATGCATACTGTTATGCATCTACTATCACAGTATCAGGCAAAATAGTTTCACTGCCCTAAAAATGCCCTGTGATTCGCCCTAAAATTCCTCCTCCCTTTCTTCTAACTTCAGGCAGCCACTGATCTTTTTACTGCCTCTACAGTTTTGCCTTTTCCAGAATGACATATAGTTGAAATCATATAGTGTGTAACTTTTTTGGACTAGTTTCTTTCACTTAGCATTAGGCATTTAAGTTTCCTCCATGTCTTTTGTAGCTTGATAGTGCGTTTCTTTTTACCGCTGAATAACATTCCATTGTATGGATGTATCAAAGTTTATTTATGTATTCACCTATTGAAGGATATCTTGATTGCTTCTGATTTTTGTCAGGAATGCATAGAGCTGCTATAAACATTTGTTTGCAGGTTTCTGTGTGGGCAAAAGTTTTTAGTTCACTTGGATAGATACCTAGGAGCACAATTGCTGTATTGTATGGTAAAGATTATGTTTAGCTCTGTTAAGCCTATTTTTAAAAAGCTATTTCTAGCCAGGGTTATCTCATAAAATCGGGGAGACAGTGGTAAGTTATGAGTTGACTTCCCACAGTGCAGAACTATAAAACAGGCCTGCTCTTATTTGTACTAAGTAATATTTAGCTACAGAGTATATACACAAGTATTAGTAAATTTATATTTAGTGAATAAGGTGCTAGATAATTGCCCCCATAATTTCATATTGGCCTTTTCAATTTGGCTGCCAAGACAGACTCATCTGAGAAAGACCCTGCTCACAGGAAGTATACATTCTAATGGGAGAGACAGTAAGTACATATGCAAATAAAACCCATTCGGGAGGAAGTACTAGAGAGGAAATGACCACACCTAAGCAGCCAAGAAAAAAAAGAAGTTTCCTGTCAACTTACATGGTGAATCTGTTCATACAGCCAAACTAGAATTTGGGGGAGTGGGGTGAGGGTGAGGAGGGTAGGTAAGTGAAAGTGAAAAGTGAAAGTCACTCAGTCGTGTCTGACTCTTTGTGACCCCATGGACTATACAGTCCACGGAATTTTCCAGGCTAGAATACTGGAGTGCATAGCCTTTCCCTTCTCCAGGGGATCTTCCCAACCCAGGGATTGAACCCAGGTCTCCTGCATGGCAGGCGGATTCTTTACCAGCTGAGCCACAAGGAGGGTGTGTAACTCAGAGACAATTTGCTTTAAAGAGACACTACTAGGAACTGTCGTGAAATATTTTCCAAGATGCTCAAGTGGTCCTATAGCAGGGGAAGACAGGTAGTAGTTAAGGGAAAAGACTCCTGTTTGGGGCAAAGAAAAACTTTAAAACATGGAAACAGAAAACAAGAAGTCTTTATATCTCCTCTCTCCGATGTCAGCTGCCTTTCCCTGTACGTTCACATCACAACTTCTTCATCCAGGTACATCCCTCTCCAAGAAACTGGAAGAGTCTTACTTGCCCTTCCTGCTCCCTCAGAGTTTTCCTTTGCATGTAGTAAGTGCTCGAGAAGTGATTCACTATGTTGAATTTCACCAATTCACACATGAAAAAAGGAACTTCAGTTTTACCCTCCAAGTTCAACTACCACAAAAGCAAAAAAAAAAAACAAAAAAACAGAAATAGCCTCCTCTTGGTAATTGTTTTTAAGTAGTGTTGGAAAGAAGCCAGCATATACATTTTCAGAGCTTTGTAATCATTAACTATTCTCCACCACCCTGAAAAATGTGACCTTGGATCAGCTCCAAACACCTTAGCAACAAGCCAGCGGCTCCCGACCAGAGCCCCCAGCCTTCTGATGGGGCCAGAATCCCAGAGACAAAGCATTGTTTATTGACATAAACTGTCTTGCTTCTGAAGCTGAAATCCCAAGACTCGTGCTAATGAGAAGACTCCGTGCCAGGATGTCATATTGAGTTAGGAAGGCTAGCCCACTCACATCCCATTCCTCTGTGCTCAGCCCAAGCTGGAGGAGATACAAGACAAACGTATGCGGTGCTTCTGAAAGGCCCCAACACTTGACGCTCCAACACCAAGACAATCATTGTCTTCAGCTGGGAGTGTGGGAAAGGGAGCAGAGCACGAAATGTTTTCTGAATGGATGGGCAGGGCCCTGCGTGGAGGATCCGAGGCTGCCAGCTGCAGGCCTGGGCAGGGCGATGCTCCCAAACTCCTGAGCATGGCAGTCAGTGCTCGCTGCTTCATGAGCCAGAGGGTGGTACCCAAACCCTCCTCCCTCCTTCTAACCCTACCTCTACCAAAGGCCTCAACCCACTCCAGTATCCTTGCCTGGAGAACCCCATGGACAGAGGAGCCCGGATTGCACAGAGCTGGCCATGACTGAGCAACTTGGCATGCAAGCACCAAATGCCTCATCTAGGTCCCGATGCCGGCAGAGCTAGAAGATGCAACCTCAGACTGGCAACAGGCATCCCTCAGTTTCAGGAGGAAAAGGTACCTCCCTGATAACCCTAAGAAGAGGTGACATTTCCCTGCACCCCATCTAAAATTACCTTTGCATGCTTCCTGACTGAAACATCCTCATATTTTTCCTTCTAATATGTTTTCTCCTTAATCTTGACGTGACTTCACAAGCAAGCATAGAAGAGGGCTTCAACTCATTATGATAACAGCAAATGATCACTAAACTTTACCTAGCTCTATACATAGCTATGTGCTAAGTGCTTTACATCCATCACCCCAATCCTCACAAAAACTCTGTCATTTAAGAATATCATGGACTCTATTTTACTTGATGAGGAAACAGAGGCTTAGAGAAACGAAGTCAGCACTTCTCAGAGTGTTGTCTCTGGACCAGCTGCATTCACATCACCTAGAGATTTGTTAGAAATGACCATTCTCAGGCCCCATCCCAGACCTACTGAATCAGAAACTCTGGGGGTGGGGCCAGCAATGAACTTCAACAAGCCCAGCAGGTGATTCCCATGCATAAAATGTTGAGGACCCTGCTGCTGCTGCTGCTAAGTCACATCAGTCATGTCCGACTCTGTGTGACCCCATAGACGGCAGCCTACCAGGGTCCGCCGTCCCTGGGATTCTCCAGGCAAGAACACTGGAGTGGGTTGCCATTTCCTTCTCCAATGCATGAAAGTGAAAAGTGAAAAGTGAAGTCACTCAGTCATGTCTGACTCAGCGACCCCATGGACTGAAGCCTACCAGGCTCCTCCATCCATGGGATTTTCCAGGCAAGAGTACTGGAGTGTGTTGCCATTGCCTTCTCCGGTTGAGGACCCTAGACCTACCCAAAACCACACAGCCAGTAGGATCCAAATTCCAGCAGTCTGGCTCCAGAGCCCTGCTGTTAATCTCTGTGCTATGAATTTAACTGGACACAGACATAAAGTGCCTTCTCCTTCCTACAAACACCCACTGCAAATGTCAAGACTCAGCATTTGTTGACAGATATTTGGCTGCTGAAAACATCTGGTCAGATTCATAAGAAGGAGTAAATGTTCTACACTACCGTTTTTTACTTCTCTCTTCTTCACGGGGCTCCGTCACATTCCTCACAGGAATGAAGACTTCTTGCTCTCTAAACACTCCACCCTCATCACAAGGGCATTCCCAGAGGCTCGACCCTGGCCTTATGGAATCTTTTTCACACCCAAAGACTGAGC
Organism: Bubalus kerabau; assembly: GCF_029407905.1. Classification (NCBI taxonomy): domain Eukaryota; kingdom Metazoa; phylum Chordata; class Mammalia; order Artiodactyla; family Bovidae; genus Bubalus; species Bubalus kerabau. The sequence goes on from NC_073645.1 coordinate 15,890,197, forward strand.
AACACAGAGGAATGAAGTGGACAGTAGCTGGTATTAAAAATGAAAAAATTAAAAGCATCTGTGTTAAATTTCCTAGGGCTGCCATAACAGAGTGCCATAAACTAGGGGGCTTAGAACAGTGGAATCGTTCCACAATTTTGGAGGCTGGAAGTCTGAAATCAAGTTGTTGGCAAGGCCACGCTCCTTCAGAAATCTGTAGGAGGAGAATCTTTCCCTGCCTCTTCCAGCCTCTTGTAGCCCTGATGCTCCTTGATTTGTGACAGCGTAATTTACTGGTATTCTTCTTCTGTGTGTTCACATCATCCTGCCTCTGGACGTGTCTATTTCTGTCCAGATTTCCCCCTTTTTAATCAGGGTACTAGCTTTACTGGATGAAGGGCCACCCTACTCCAAGATGACCTCATCTTAACTAAATACATCTGCAACAATCCTATTTCCAAACAAGGTCACATTGTGAGGTTCTGGGGGGTAAGACTTCAGTACATGAATATTGCAGGCATATAATTCACCCAGAACAGAGTCTGTTAATAAGGGTAGGGGATTAGACTACAGAAGTTTTTGTGCATAGTGTTTGGTTGTGGCAGGACATTTCAGGAACTCATAAATTGACAGCGAAAAAGCCATCTACCCATCTCCCTGGCTGATGATAAGAACCATCAGATACTTGTTAAAACTAGAGTTTCCCAAGCTGCATCCTGGACATCGTGAATCAGAAAAAAAGACTGAGGGATGTGGATATTAACAAGCAGCCCTGTGATTCTGATGTAACCAGCCCTTTGATGCCCTTAAATTGGGGAAGTACAGTTCCAGCCAACCCACATGGGAATGCTCAACATTCTGGCCCATGTGACAGGCAAGTGCCACTGAAGTGGTACTCAGACACCCTCAACACTCCAGCCCCCAAGACGCCCATGGTGAGTTCTAACTTCAGCCTCAGGAACACTGTCCCAGAGTTTTCTTTACATTCAGGTCCCAGAATACCTACTTTAGGCCACAGTCAGCATCAAAAGGTCAGACTTCCGAGATAGATAATTTCATTGAGTGGGAGTCAAGTCCAACCAGACCTCCTGGGATCCATAAAAATATAGACAGTGAGGCCACTGAGAGCCACGGACCAGCTCGAGGAGGAAAACACTTTCCTGACTCTGAGCTGAGCCTGGAGAGCAGTGGCATGGAACATGGAGAGAAAGCAGAAGTCAGCAAGGGGAAAGGCTGGATTAGCACCATGTCTGCCCTGACAGGGCCCTCCTCCTTCCCCAAGCCACCTCAACAGATTCCCAGGTAGCTGCTGAGATAAGAGAATCACCATGGTAACAACCATACTTGCCAGATAAGGAATTTTACGAGGCAGCAAAAAGCAGTAGAATGAGCTCACCAACTCACTGTAGCTCTCAGAGCCTCCATTTGTTCATCTGTTTGGTTCTCATAATTTATTTTCTCATAACAAGGATCAGATACCCACTCAAGCCCACCCAAAAGAAGTGAGACTGACTCATTCAGGTCCCTTAAAATCCACGGGCAGCATGCAATCCACCTGCCTTCGTGGAAATAGACAGGATATTAGCTGTGGCTCAGTCTTGACCCATCTCTTCTCCATGTACCTCTGCTCACTCGCCCCTTTCTCTCCACTAAAGGGCTTCCTCTGCCACCACCTCAGCCTGTACAGTAGTCATTCTGGTTGCCTTTGTACCCAAGACTACATGCTCCTTCAACTCAATGCCCCACAGCTCTATGGCACAGGTCCTCATTGTTCCAATTCCAAATTTCCAGAAGATTTCGAGTCCATCCTGGGTTAGGCAATCTTCCTTCACCAGATTAACTCACACAGCACAAACCTAGCACCTCTGCCAGACACCTCATCAAAGGTTGTGGTGAAAGCAACCACCTGAGGAGGATTCTGTGGTTAGGCAGCACCCCGAGGCATGTCCACTACAGTAATGGCCAAAAATCACCGCCATTTTTTTTAAGCACCTGCTAGATGACAGACACTGAGCTACATGTAATCCTCACTTCAAACATTCAAGGTTATTATCACAGATATGGAAATTGAGGCTCACAGAACTGAGGTAACTTATCAAGGGTCACTCAGCTAGTAAGGGGTGGAGCAAGAATTACAGCCCACTCAACCCACTTTCCAGAGAAGGAAATGGCAACCCACTCCAGTATTCTTGCCTGGAGAATCCCAGGGACATGGAAGCCTGGTGGGCTGCCATCTATGAGGTCGCACAGAATCAGACACGACTGAAGCGACTTAGCAGCAGCAGCAGCAGCAACCCACTTTCACAGCAGTGCACCCCCCTTCTTGCCATTCAACCTAAGGTAACCAGACCAAGAGATGGTACCATTTCATCACATCACGGAAAAGCGGGTCAGCAATCTCTACCTGCTCTGTCTGCCAGGTCATATTGGAAATAAAATCACAGTCTGGAAAGTGCATTGAGAAAGCTGTGCAAAGATAAATGTGAACCTTTGAACATTCCTGCTACCACTGTCCCCCAGCATGGTGTTTGCTCACTGAGCATTTGCCTGAGGGCTGCAGAGCATTTGTTCACCCCTGCCCTGTGGCCAGAATTGGTCATGGACATAGCAAGGGTCTTAGCAGCTGTCCAAGACCCCCTGGAAGGAACTACCCACTATTTACAATCTGGTGGTATGGCCCCTCGTAAACAGGATCTGAATTCTCAACCCAGATCTTGGCAACCCAAGGCAAGTTCTATTTGGATTGGAGGAACTTTCTTGTTTTTCACTAAGAAACTTAGCCTCCTATGCCAAAAGTTGGTCAACTGTGTTCAAGCTGGGTATCATAGAGAATAAACAGACAGACAACTCTCAACTGCAATGATGCCCCTCGAATCACTCAAATCACAAAAAGGGTCAGGCCCATGAAGGTTTTGCCCCAGAAAGGGAGTGGGTTTCACAAGTTCTTTCGTGAAGGTAGCGATTTCCTTCCATTGGTATATATACCCGGAAGTGGGATTATTGAATTGTAGAGTAGTTCTGATCTTTTGAGAAGCCTCCATATTGTTTTCAATATGTCTGTGTGTGTTTAGTCACTCAGTCATGTCTGACTCTGCGACACTTTGGACAGTAGCCCACCAAGCTCTTCAATCCACGGGATTTTTCAGGAGTGTGCAGCCATTTCCTTCTCCATGTTTTCCATATAAGTACACCAATTTACATTCTCACTAACAGTGCACAAAGGTTCCCTTTTCTCCAAACCCTCTCTAACACTTGTCTTTTGTCTTCATAATAATAGCCATCCTGAGAGATGTGAAGTGATATCCCATTGTGACTTTGATTTGCATTTCCCTGATCATTAGCAACACTGGACACCTTTCATGTGTCTATTGGCCATTTGTATGTCTTTGGAAAATTGCCAATTCAGACCCTTCGCCCATTCTTTAATTGGGTTTGTTGTGTGTGTGTGTGTGTGTGTGTGTGTTTTGCTATTGAGTTGTATGAATTCCTTATATATTTTGGATATTAAACTCTTATCAGATATGCCTTACAAATATTTTCTCACATTCCATAGGTTGTCTTTTCATTTTGCTGTTTCCTTTGCACTTCAGAAGCTTTTTAGCTTGAGGTAGCCCTGTTTGTTTATTTTTGCTTTTGTTGCCTGTGCTTTGGGTGCCTGTGCTTTCATATCTAAAAAAAAAAAAAATTACAAGATCAATGTCAAGGAGCTTTTTTCCCATGTTTTATTCTAGGAGCTTTATGGTCTCGAGTCTTTAAGTCTTTAATCCGTTTCAAGCTAATTTTTGTGGATGGTATAAGGATTCACATGTGCACATCCAGTTTTCCTAACACCATTTATTGAAGAAACCATCCTTTCCCTATTGCATATTCCTGACTCCCATGTCAAAGATTAGTTGACCATACAGATGGTAACTAAACTTTACAATATACACAAATATTAAATTATTATATTGCACATTGGAGACTAATCTATCAATTTTATCTCAATTAACAAAAAGGACTAGTTGATTATTTATTTCTAGGCGCTCTATTAGATTGTACCTGTTTCTACTTACTTGTGAATCCCTAGGGTCCACACACTCAGCACTCAGCGGCTCTTAGACGCACAGGAAGTTACTATCTGTGGCTGTCAATCACCACCACCCCTCCCCTCGCCCTACACAGAAGTTGGAGAATGGGCTGCAACCCAAAGCAGGAAAACACCCTCCCCTTGATTAATAATCGACAAACAAGAAAGCTGCCAGGCCTGCATACCTTGAGTTTATCCATTTCAACTCATTCCTTCTTTGGAGCCACAATGAGCACAAATAGCTGTTTATAATACGGGTGGCTGTTACTTGTACAAGATTGTACTGTTACCTCCAGAGCAGAGAAGATAAATAATGTATTTAAATTGAAAATGTCAAACACATTCCAGAAGCACTGGGGCTTCTCCAAAATTCCAGATCAAAAAAGAATAAAAAGAAGTTGAATCCTTCTTTAAGGCACTGCGAGATTAACTCAAATACCAGAAACATTGACTTTAAGGGGCAAATTCTTCAGAATTACACAATAGATTTGACAAGTTCTTGCAAGTAAATTCTCTTTTCAATATGAAAACCTTCTTTCAGAAGCTGGCCCCATTTTGATAAGGGGTTAATTTAGTGGTAAATGAAAGGATCCTTTGCCATTCAGAACCCTGGTTTGTGTGGTCTGCTTGGGAACCTATTGCAAATCCTCCAGCCCAAAGTACTTGGCTTCGATGGTGTTGGAATAAAGGCCTCTCTCTTCCAAATCAGGGTGCCATTTATCAAAGCTGCAATTCTCCTCCTTAGGTCCAGTTCCATGTTCATTTGCTTATTTACCAAGTCTCAGTTGGTCCTTTTAAGCCCCAAATATAAATATGCCTCCAACTTTGATTTAGAGCCAAGGATTTCTAAAAGGAACTCAGACTTCAGAGTGTTGTTCTTTCTTGTAGGGAGGCCTTATCAGATCCCATCACACTCATACTGATTTTGTGAAAATAAACTTACTTAAAAATCAATAAGAAGCCCAGGCTTCAGGACCAGTGACAGTGAAAATAAATCATACATGCAGCTGTGAGGTCTACTGGCAGAAGGTTCTCTTGTTCTTCAGATAGAGCAAAGAATCTGCTAAGAAACATTCAATTCTCATGTAATTCTGGCACGTGGCAAAGGACACGAAATTGTAAGAAGACATATCCAGTGGTCCAGCACAGGCATGCAGGCTGAAACAATTTCAAAAGGAAAGATTTCTCTGGACCAAGGAATGATCGTGTTTACAGTTGCCCTTTGAGACATTTGAGTTTTGCTTGTTAGTGTGTTCATAAGAAGACAGAAATCTTAGGAAATGAGAAGAATTTCTCCAAAGCTGATTGTTAATCTCCCCGCTGAATCCTCTAAAGAGAAGTGATTCCTTTATGCCTCAGCTCAGTCTTCTGCTTTCTATACAGCCTCATGCATTAAGGAAAATAGAAAGGTCGACTTTTCTCTGTTAGACAAGGTCTGGCCATTTAAATATTGATTGTTGAAGGCCAAGTTCTGAGATCAGCAATTTACCATTAGTTTTCACAACAGACTAATAGGATGAGTACAGATTCAGCTTCATTTTATAGATGAGGGAAATGAGGCTCGAAAGGGTAAACAGCTTACGCAGCTTCACCCAGCTTGTAAAGACAGGCCTGGACTTCGATACTAGCCTGTCTGACTTCCGATGCTCAGCTGCTTTGCCTCCCCAATTCGGGGTCCTATACTTCTGGCCTGGGGCCAGTGCCTGGGGTCTGCCTTCATGGAATTCTTCCTTCCCCACAGTTGCTTTCCTCCTCCTCCTCCTCTGCCTCCTCCATTCAGGCTGGGGGAGCCTCTCCAGGCTTCTCCTCCAGTCCCCGTTTTCTCAGGGCTGCCTGAGATGACTCCCTGAGCAGATTACAAGCCCTGTGTCCATTGGTTCCCATTTATCTCCAGGGCTTAAACAGCATATCAAAGCTCTGAAAACTGTTGGTGCCTGACTGATGATTATTGGGGTTCAGAAAATGTCAGCTGCTCAGTCGCGTCTAACTCTTTGCAACCCCATGGACTGTAGCCCGCCAGGCTCCTCAATCCATGGAATTCTCCAGGAAAGAATACTGGAGTGGATTGCCATTTCCTTCTCTGGGGAATCTTTCCAACCCAGGATGGAACCCCAGTATCCTGCATTGGAGGCAGATTCTTGACCATCTGAGCCACTGAGGAAGCTCACTGGAGTTCAGATCCCTCTTCTTTTTTTTTTTTTTTTTTTTAATTTATTTTTTACTGGAGGATATTGCTTTACAATGTTATATTGGTTTCTGCCATACAACAATATAAATCAGCCATAAGATACATATATCCCCTCTCCCAGGCTTCCCTTGTGGCTCAGCTGGTAAAGAATCTGCCTGCAATGTGGGTGACCTGGGTTTGATCCCTGGGTTGGGAAGATTCCCCTGGAGAAGGGAAAGGCTACCCACTCCAGTATACTGGCCTGGAGAATTCCATGGACTATATAGCCTATGGGGTCACAAAGAGTCGGACACAACTGAGCGACTTTCACTCACTCACTCACTCACTCATTCCCTCTCTCTTGAGCCTCCCTTCTACCCTACCCCCATCCCACCCCCTAGGTTGTCACAGAGCTCTGCAGAGCCCCTCTTCTAAGGAGTTGTTCATCTCATCTACAAAATACCCTCGACTCAAGGCTCCTTTTATTCCATCACCAGGTCACAGATAAAAATATTCAGCCAAACCCACAGTCTCTTTTCCTCACCCACAAAGAGAGACCATTTCCACCTGTGCAGGAAGGAAGCCCGAGGAAAGAGAAAGGAAAGGAAAAAAGAAGAGAGAGGGGAGGAGACAGCGGGAGCGGGAGAAGGAGGGTGTAGTTCTATTCCCCTCCAGCAGCAAATCCTTTCCCCACCACCGCCTTGTATAAAGGCCCAGAAAAAGTAAAGAAATACGAACTGGGGGTAGGGAAGAAACAGTGAGAAATCTATCTAAACTTCCTACTCTGTTTATTTTCATTGCGTTTTGTTTCTCTTTTTTTTTTTTTTTTTTTTTTAATTTTTTATTTTTTTTTATTTTATTTTATTTTTAAACTTAACATAACTGTATTAGATTTGCCAAATATCAAAATGAATCCGCCACAGGTATTGTTTTGTTTCTCTTTATCCTTAAGAACAAGACAAAATAAAACCAAACCAACCAGCTGAGCTCTCTGTCTGAGAGGCCAAAGAAAATCTGACTTGTGACTTTTGTATATTAACAAGGCCCACTCTTTACTAAAGAAAGGGGTGAGCAAAAGGGCTCTAGATTAAAGCACTAAAAACCCACGTGAGCACTTAGAAACACGACAAACACAACTTCCCAGCCTGGAAACCCCTTTGGACTGATCCTGCCCAGAGTCTCATTGAAAAGAGCAGTGGACTTCTGTATCCCAACCCTGCATACAGGACAAGCTGTGTGACTTTGAGAAAATGACTTACCCTCTCTGAACCTTAGTTTCCTTAGTTATAAGATGGGAATCATTTGAATTTTACTTACAGGGCTGTTGTAAGGAATAAATAAGGCTGTTAGGTCACAAAAGGTCCTCAATAAATGTTAGTTAAATTCCAATGCTAATGGCCCCTTAGGCACAGTGGAGGTAACCACCACCCTCCTGTAGTTCCAAAGTTCCTCTGACCATTCATCACGATTTGCCTGCTATTGATACTTCTTACTGTTCATCTCCCTACTTCCCCTGCCCCATACAAGATTCCGTTCTCTCATTTAACTGAACACAGCTGTTGTTGCTGTTATCGCTTAGTCACTAAGTTGCATCTGACTCTTTTGCGACCCCATGGACTGTAATTTATCTTTGGATTTATCCTAGTCCATAGTCTATAAACTGCTTGCTCTCATGTCTGCCTGGGGATTTGTAATACACTCCCTCCCCTTTGGACGCTGACCATTAGGTCACACGGCATCAACCTTAGCATGTGATGGGAATCACTGCTTTGTTGCTACCAAAGTCTTGGCTGGCAGCTGAAAAAATGGAAACAAACTCCAAAAGTAACCAAGTTGGTAGTGGTGGTGCGTTAGTTGCTAAGTTGTGTTTGACTCTTGCAACCCTATGGACTGTAGCCAGCCAGGCTCCTCTGTCCATGGGATTTCCCAGGCAAGAATACTCGATTGGGTTGCCATTCCCTTCTCCAGAGGATCTTCCCAACCCAAGAATCAAACCCAGGTCTCCTACATTGCAGACTAATTCTTTACTGCTGAGCCACCAGAGAAGCCCTAACATAGCTGAGAAATAAGCAACTGAGTCTTTGGTTGAAAATAATTCTCAGTAAAGTATTAAAGGCTGCAGGTAGCTTTGCCTCTTTGCCATAGGTAAAAGACTCATAGACTCAGGGTAACAAACCTAGCTGTGTTTGCCTTGCACTGTCTCTTAACCTCCTTTTTACTTTCTTCCCCTCTGCACTGCGATGGTGAAGTCAGCTGGTTGGCAGACTCCTGTTCAGTCTATCCGACAGTGGGGCTCCAGCTAATGGTCAGTAAATGCCACCTCAGGGACCTGAGAAATCCAAATTTTCTCTTCCCACATCTTCAGCCTTTCCCTCTCACTCTAGCATCTCTCTCACTTTGGCCCCCAAGACTCAGCATCTTTTTAGCTTAGTCCCCAATTTGGATGCCCTATCTACTCCAATATGAGGAAAACCTCAAAGACAAACCATATGCAGGTTTTTTAAATTAAGTCAGGAAGTCTTTGAGGAAGATGTCTCTTTATAAAACATAAACTTCCGTGCAAATTCTTCATTTTGATTGCTCAGAAATCATCATCATTCAGTTATAGGCTCACTAAAGAAGGCTGAAAAATACATCTCCTGTCTAAAGGAAGAGTCTGCAATGGAAATTCTGCGAAATTGGATTTCCCATGAAGAATCAAAAACCCATTCACTAAGCCAAATAGAAAGCATGCCCACTGACCTTCAAGTCTTCACCTTACTGCCAACCACAAAACAAACAACTAGAAACAAATGTTATGCCCTTCCCCAAGCTGATTAGTGGCACCGGGAGCATTGGTGCACCCAGCTCTGTAGCACGAGTCACTTGTGTGAGCAGATACACTTGCCATTAACTAGACAACGATGGCCAAGCCAGCCCAGCCAAGAGCCTCTTCCCATTCTGCATTCAGAGGCCACAGAAGCATCTCTCTCAGAAGGGCTGAGATTGCCTTGCTCCCCTCACATCCAATCAGGCTCGCCGCCCATCCCAGCCTAGGTTCTTGTCCCTCCTCACCTGGTCTATAACAATGGCTTTCCCAACTGAACTTTCTACCTCCTGTCTCTCTCCCTGAGCCACCCTCATCAAATTTTCTAACCATCTGCTCTCATTGCATTGCTTCATGTAAAGATAAACTTCACTCTATCTCCCTCTTATCTGGAGATAGAAAAGGATGGCTTTCTTCAGCCTCCATCATTCACTGCACCTCATCTGATGGCAGCCCCCAGCCGTATGGCCAGGCACGTTTCTCTCTCTGCTTTCCCACCACCGCATGGTTACTGCCACTTCCTGCCTTTGTTCTTGGTGCCCTTCTGGAACACCGTCTCTATTCCTCTCTGTCCAAATTCCAGTCAAACTTCATATCCCTCTACCCAAGAAGCCATTCCCAACCAGGGTTTCATTCAACTTTCATTGAACTCCATGAAATTCCCAACATGTTAAGCCTTCCTCTTTTTCCCCCACTGTTCCAGACATAAGCCCTGCAGTAGAGCAGAGGTCCTTCCCAACCTGAAACTTCTTTGGTGCTCCTGATCAATTTCCATCTCTCTAAATACTCACATGTTCAATGAACACAACTGACCTTATAAATGAAGGCCCTTAAGAAGGGATAGGTTTCTGTTTGGAGAAACTGCAGTATCTCTCCCACAATGATACACTGCCCTTCAAGTTTTATGGAGAAATACGGATGGGCTAGGTTCCCAGAGAACTGGCAGAGAGAGGGCAAGTCAGCCTCCTCCCCTCCCCCAGTCACCCCACACTTGCCAGAGAGCATTTAAAATGCACTTCAGGGTGTCCATCTTTTCATTTGGAAAGGAAACAAGCCTTGCTGTTCTGTTTCTCCCATTTCATTAAGGACAGAGGTCATCCCAGGGAGGGCAAGGGTAGGTTCCAAGAGAGGGCTTGTGAGGGAGTGGGGGTTGGGGGGAACTCCCTCATCTCTTCTGTCTAGCTTGCTTCACCCTTTGAAGAGAACAAGCCTGGCTTTCAGAGTGAATTATTTTCAACACAGCCTCTGCCAGGACCAGGCTCTCCCTGGCTGGCTGAGGCAACACCCAGAAGGATTGAGAGATAGTTCAAGGTCAGACAGGGTGTCCAGACAGGACTGGCCAGAGGACATGGCACTGTGACAGCTGGGAGGAAAGGGACTGCAGAGGGGACAAGAGAGAAGGCAGAGTGCACATGTTAAATGAAAGCCCAGAAGTTTCTCTCCTCTCTCTCTCTCTCCCCTCCTTCCCTCTCTCTCTGTCTACACACACACACACACACACACACACACACGCCTGCACAGACACACATTCTTTTCTTTCCCTCCTCTCCTCTGCCTCCCCAAGGCCTTCCTATAAATAAACAATAAGCCCCTGAGCCTGCCTGCAGCCCACTATTAACTCTTGCAGTGTTCACACTGTTCCCCACTTCAGGCTTTGCAAAGCCCTTTCCCACACGTAATCCTCACCTGATTCCTGCATCACATGCTTTCAAAGGTCCTGGAAGTCCCACACATGGAATCATGGGCACCCCACGCCCCCCACTCGCCAAGTTCTGAGTCTTAATACGACCAGTTTCAGGTCATGCTACTCAGAAGACTCCCCTACGGTTCAGGCTTCATGTGTGCATGTGCACTCAGTCGTGTCTGACTCCTTTGCCAGGCCATGGACTGTAGCCCGCAAGGCTCCTCCGTCCATGGGATTTTTCAGGCAAGAATACTGGAGTGGATTGCCATTTCCTTCTCCAGGGGATCTTCCCAACCCAGGGATCAAACCCAAGTCTCTTGCATTGGCAGGAAGACTCTTTACCACTCAGTCACCCGGTTCAGGCCACATCTATCTTAAACCGTTATTTGCATGCCCCTAATAGAGCCACAATCTAGTAAACATTTGCTCTGTTGCAAGCACTGTACACAAGTGCTTGACATGCATGATCTCACTTAAATTCCGTAACAATCCTGAGTTGTCAATATGACACAGGCATTTTGTCAATGAGGAAGCTCTGATGTTATGTTACTTGGCTGAGACCCTAAGTGGAGAGTGTGGGTGCTGAGTTCTGAACCTAGATGTATATGACTATAATACCCGTGTTCTCAGCTCCTGTGCTGAGGTCCTCTTACTAAGAATCCTTTCGTATCCAAGATTGCAGAGCATCTACTGGAGGGAGGAGAGGATAGATCTAGCCAGTCTTCTGGAATGCCAGGATCAACAACCGATTAAACTTCCCCAGGCCTCCAGTGACATCTTTTACTCTTCACTTCAATGCACATTTATCCTGCCAGACTCTGTGCTAGGTATTGTGAATGGAACAGTAATGAAGACAGACAAGTCCTGCCCTCACAGAGACCACAGTCTAGTTAGGGGAGACAGCCCATAAACCAACACACAGTTAAATATGTATACTAGTTCACCAAGAAGTTCTAAATCAACAGAGAAGAAACATGACCTAGTTTTCATTTTTTCCCAACAGTAGTTTTAATTTGTTCTCAGCTGGGGCAAATTATCTCCCTCCATCATTGCACCCTTTAAAATATCTCAGGCAGATTCCACTGCTTCCTGTCACTTTTGGTTATTGAAATTTAGTCTGGGCCAATGTAAACTCCCACCTCATATCTGATTGAAAGCCCTCTGCCCTCCCTGAGCAGCCAGGACTTGCTGCTGGAGGGGCTTGGCCAGAAGGGGCAGAAAGCCTTGAGTTCTTCCTCCCCACTCCCTGGCCCTTGCCACCTAGAGCCCACCTCACAGACCCTTGTTGCTGGAGGCACCCTCATCCAAAGGCTGGCCATCCTGGCTTGGAGGTCAGTACCTTCCTGATGTCCTTCTGACCCATGGGAAAGTCAGACATCCTGCCAAGCCCTAGGAGAGACCTTGCCCCAAGGCCATCCTTTCAGCCCTGCCTTTTCTCATCAATATATCTTCCCCTGGGACACAAACAGACACAGTCAGATAGCAGCACTGCTGCTCAAGCAGATTCCAGCCAGGGAATAGGACACTAGCAATTCCCAGAGCACACCCCCGTCTCTCCCTTGACTCAGAGGCGGGAGGAGGCATGCTGTCCCTTCCCCAGGAGGCTGTTCTCACCAGGAGCTCTGCTCTCCCTCAAGCTGACTTTGAGGATCCCCACCCTCTCCTCGAGCTCAGCCTTTTCCTCATAGACCCAAGACAGGGGAAGAGTAGATGGTATGAGGGCCAGTTCTGCCACCTCAATTGCTGAAAATTGGTTGGGAGCTCTCTTTAGAAACAGAGTGAGCTTCAGACCTTTTGTGTCACCCGTGAGCCTTGGCAGCCATTCTAAGACAACAGAAAGGTCTCATTCAACATCCAATTTCAGATAAAATTACAATTGTGAGATGCGGGATGAAAGAAAGAAGAGGGTACCATGAGAGGACGGCTTCCCAGATGGTGCTAGTGGTAAAGAATCCACCTGCCAATGTAGGGGATGTAAGAGACGCAAGTTTGATTCCTGGATTGGGAAGATCCCTGGAGGAGGGCATGGCAACCCTTCCCGGTATTCTTGCCTGGGAAATCCCATGGACAAAGGAGCCGAGCAGGCGGTGGTCCACGGAGCTGCAAAGAGTCAGAGGCAACTGAACACACCAGCACACACCATGAGAGGAGATGTTCATGTGCTGGAATCAGCTTGGGCAAAATCCCAGGTCTGCCTCTTTTTAACTGTGTGCCCTTGCCAGGTTACTTACCTTCCCTGTGCCTCAGCTTCTTCACATGTGAAACGGGGGTATAATAGTATCCACCTCATAGGATTAGATAAGAAAACACAAATAACCCTGTTAACAGTACCTGGCACATTAATACATGCTCAGTTACTATAAATTTCATGAGGACATGGATTGAGGGATCCAAATACTTCATAGACACTCAACAACAGCTGATAAAATAACAAATGTTGGAGAATACTCAGGAATACCTATCTGAGAGGGGGTAGTCAGAGCGACCACTCTGAGGAGGGGACACTTAAGCATTGTCACGAAGGATGAGGGGACCGTCAGCCAAAAAGTCAAAAGAAGGCAAGAGGAACAATGAGTTAGTCACTCTATCCTCCCTACAGTAAAATTTCTCCAAAGTCTGATGTAGGCAGATTGTACTTGTATCACATTACATGGCAGACCTAGAAAAGTTGCCTTAGACATTTAATACAATGCGTACATACAGAGTCCTAAGTTGCTAATTCCCTCAAGATCAAAAAAGTTGTTGTTAACTTCCAGGAGCTAAAGCCCTGCAGGAGCTCTGTCCCCTTCACAGCAGCCCTAACAGTAAAGTCAGCCCTGCAACCGTCTCCTCTCCTGGTGTCTGGTCAGGAGTCCTCAAGGAGTCCCCTGCTTCTTCAGGACATGCTGCTTGTCTGCAAAAGAGTCTGAGACCAAAGTTGTCCACTTTGTCTGCAATATCACCCGAGGACAGGGTCCCTGCTCCCCACTCAAGGCAAACTTGTAAAACTCTACAGAGATTGGCACCAATCCACGGCCCTGTGAGCTCCTCTTTTTGCCCCCTTGTATCTGACAGCATCCTGCCCCATTCCACCTTCTAAGAAATGAGTTTGAGGGCAGATGAAACAAAGAATCAGAGCAGGAAAGGGCACGGGAGCAAAGACGGGTAGAAAAGACGTGGCTGGGTTTGCCCTGTCATGGAGCACACACCTGAGCTCTCTCTGCAGCATGCACACAGGAAAAGAGCAGTGAATAAACATCAAAAGGAAGGTTCTGATTCTTCTTAAGGAACTAAAGAACTGGAATGTGAAAGATTAAGTGGAGTTAAAGGCTTCCAAGATTCACAGGGTCCAGGGCAAGGATGCAGTTGGAGGCCCCAGCCCAGCCAGCTCCCTTCTCTTGCCATCCTGACTTCATCCTGCCACACTGGGGACCTCATCTTTATGCAGTGGACACTCTAGCCCACAAGCCTTGTCCACGTGAACTCCCCCACCCCATCCAGACAGCCACCTCTCAGGACCAAGGGTGCAACCACCACCCTCAGGAAGACTCACTCAGAGCAGAGGCGAGCAGAGCAGGGCCCTGGAGGTGGGCTCAGTTGGGGACTCCATTCCAGGGTCCAGGGGCACCGTGAGCATAGTCTAGAAGGGAGATGAGCAGAGGTTCCAGGTGGGCACACCCCCTTGGCCTCAGGAATTGCTCACTGTATGGGAAGAGCTACAGTCAGAAGAGGGTCAGAGAAGGACCTTCCAAAGTGCAGGGGCTGAGGGCAGAGGGGCCAAGGCAGTATAATGCCCTTGTTAGTAGAGAACAAGAAAGTATAACTGGGGCAAGTGGACAGGAGTTGGAAGGAAGAATATGCCCTAGAGAACTTTCTTCCCTTCTCCACAAATTTGTATGTCCAGCTCTAAACTCATCTGCATCACCAATTACCCATAATAATGGTGGATCCACTGTCACCTCTAACTCAGTATGTGCAAAAACATAATCTTCCTCCCATACTTCACAAAACCTCCATTGAGCCAGGGGGACCATCATTTTCACATGTCCTGATAGGCTAAAAGAGCAGAATCACCTTCTCTGTCCACTTCACCTTCCCCAGTACCTGGTTTATCTCTGTCTCAGGCCCCTTAGCTAAAATTTAATAATTACTATATATAGGTAAAAATGAAACCTTTTTTGATGAGAGGTAAGACTTTGGAAATTGGAAAAACAAAATGAGCTTTTGAGAAATAAGAGAATTTATCTTCCTAGCAGATCTTAATCACAGCCATCCAGTACTCACATCTACCTGCAATGGCCTCAGAAGCATAATGACAACTTGAATGGCATTAAATAACTTACTTCCAATATAAGGCCCTAAGAAGAAAAACAATTTTATGATAATGACAGTGGTCGTGAAAAGAATTTAAATGTATACATAGACAGACTTCCTTGGTGGTCCAGTGGTTAAGACTCCGTACTTCTAACAAAGAGGTTATAGGGTCTATCCCTGGTTGCAGAACTAAGATCCCCCATGCCACATGCTGGCCAAAAAATAAAAACAAAAAGCACACAGAACGTTTGTTGTCTGCTACCAACATGGTTCAGACAGTAAAGAATCTGCCTGCAATGTGGGAGATGTGTGTTCAGTCCCTAAATTGGGAAGATTCCCTCGAGAAGGGAATGGCTACCCACTCCAGTGTTCTTGCCTGGAGAATTCTGTGGACAGAAGAGCCTGGCAGGCTGCAGTCCATGGGGTCACAGAGAGTTAGACATGACTGAGCAACTAACGTGAAGTGAAGTCGCTCAGTCATGTCCTACTCTTTGTGACCCCATGGACTGTAGCCTATCAGGCTCCTCTGTCCATGGGATTTTCCAGGCAAGAGTGCTGCAGTGGATTGCCATTTCCTTCTCCAGGGGATCTTCCCGACCCAGGAATTGAACCCGGGTCTCCCACATTGCAGGCAGACGCTTTACCGTCTGAGCCACCAGGGAGCGACTAACACATTTACTTTTTTTATCAACACAGTTAGGGATTCCCTGGTGGCTCCATCAATTCAGAGACTGCCTGCAATGCAGGAGACCCAGGTTTGATCCTTGGGTTGGGAAGATTCCCTGGAGAAGGGAGTGGCAATCCAATCCAGTATTCTTGCCTGGGAAATCCCACGGACAGAGGAGCCTGGCCAGCTACAGTCCATGGGGTTGCAAGAGTCCAACACAACTTAGCAACTAAAGCAACACCACCAACAACATGGTTACTTTGGGAATTCATTTCCATTTTTTTCAGTTGTCAGCCAAGACTTTGGTAGCAAAAAAGCGGCAATTCCCGTTATATGCTAGGGTTGATGCCATGTGACCTAATGGTCAGCGTCCAAAGGAGAGGGTGTGTATCACACATCCCCAGGCAGATGTAAGAACAAGCAGTTTATAGAGTATTAACTAGGGTATACCCAAAGATTAATTTTGAAAGTTGCATCATCCAACAGTGTACATACTGAACATTTAAGTCTGTGTTTGTCTCAGGTTACAGCCATTTTTAGTTACTGTGAATCTGGTCAGCATTATAAATGTCCAGGATGAAATATCTGCTGGAGGAGCAGGTATAATAAGCATGTGACTCACCAGCTCCTCCGACTCAGTGGACCCATATGAGTAAGAAGCTGTTAACACCTAGATCCAGTAACAGCGACTTCAGTAAAGGAGCTCTGAGAAGTTGGAACCAAATAGCCAGGAGTCCCCGAGGGTATCTTAATGACTGTATCCTTCCGTGATACGCAGCACCTGTATTTTTTGTTGCTGTAATGGCAAATTCAGCCTGATCATTGTTTCCAAGCACACTGAAACTAGATGATGATATATTATAGTCGGAACTGATCCCAAGATGGGAGGTGCCTCTCTCTGCCAGGGTTTGACAAACTCTTAATGTAGGTAAATAAGGACCGGGAGACTGTGCTAGGAATCAGAAAGGCACAGCGATGTGGGTGCCTGTAGCTGTAGGTGGCGGTACCAGCAAGAGTGCCATGTAGAATGTTAAGGGAGGGTGTTTGCCAGGTTAAATAGGATCAGCCTTTTTGTCACCTAGAACCTCAGGTATAAGCACAAATAACCTAGAAAATGCTATGTTATGCTAAGTCACTTCAGTCGTGTCCGACTCTGTGCGACCCCATAGACGGCAGCCCACCAGGCTCCCCCGTCCCTGGGATTCTCCAGGCAAGAACACTGGAGTGGGTAGCCATTACCTTCTCCAATGCAGGAAAGTGAAAAGTGAAAGTGAAGTCGCTTGGTCGTGTCCGACTCTTAGCAACCCCATGGATTGCAGTCTAACAGGCTCCTCCATCCATGGGATTTTCCAAGCAAGAGTACTGGAGTGGGGTGCCATTGCCTTCTCCAAGAAAATAGCTGGTCCTTAACAAAAACACCCAAGGATTCAGTTTTTATTTTCATTTCTGCAGCAGCAATGAAGACACAAAGAAAACTTCCACTCAATTTGACACCATCTGGCATCTCAAAAGTGTAGGGGGGGAAAATGTATAAAGAGGGTCCTTTATCATGAATTCAAACCACATCCTAAAGGGCCTGGGAAAACATCACTTTCAAAACCCAGATATTGCCAACTTATTACTCTTAAGGGTTACATAGGGACAAGATCATCAGTAACCTCCACCAAAAAACTTTGAAAAGAAAATAAAAAAGAGAGAGACAGAGGGGAAGAGGGAGGGGAAGAAAAGGGGAGAGAGGAGGAAGGAGGGGGGTGGAGAGGAGGAGAGGGAGAGAGGAAGAGAGAGAGAGGGGACCACTAAGATGAAAGCCACGGTATCTTTTGTAACCTAATCCTGGAAGTGCCATATCAGGATTTCTGCTATATTCTATTGGTCACAGAGCAACTCTAGTATAATATGGGAGGAAACTATAGTTTCGGAGAAGGCAATGGCACACCACTCCAGTACTTTTGCCTAGAAAATCACATGGATGGAGGAGCCTGGTAAGCTGCAGTCCATGGGGTCGCTAGACTGAGTGACTTCACTTTCACTTTTCACTTTCATGCATTGGAGAAGGAAATGGCTACCCACTCCAGTGTTCTTGCCTGGAGAATCCCAGGGACGGGAAGCCTGGTGGGCTGCCGTCTCTGGGGTCGCACAGAGTCGGACACGACTGAAGCGACTTAGCAGTAGCAGACAATAGTTTAGGGCTTCCCTGGTGGCTCAGACGGTAAAGACTCTGCCTGCAATGTGGAGACCTGGGTTGGATCCCTGGGAGGAGACTACCCTAGAGTGAAACCCAGAAGGTGGAGCTTTCTGGGGATGTCTTGTAGGCTTTCACAGTCTTATATACAATAACCGACTGCTAAATTCTCCACTTATTCTAATAATTCACCAGTAGACTCTTTTGGCTCTTCTATTCAGACAAACATATTAGCTGCAAATAATATGCTTTCTTTCCTTCCAATTCCATTTTTACTTCTTTCTTACTTTATTTCACTGGCTCAGATTTCTGGCGCAGTATTTGAAAGAGGTGGTGATAGAGGATCAAATCTTAAAAGTCGTGTCAACCTTTACCTGAGTGTGAAGTTTGTGGTAGATTTTAATTGTTCTTATTTTTAGTCAATATCATTTTTTCAAATTAAAGAAAGTGAAAGTGTTAGTCGCTCAGTTGTGTCTGACGACCCCATGAACTGTAGCCTGCCAGGCTTCTCTGTCCATGGAATTCTCCAGGCAAGAATACTGGAGTGGGCAGCTGTTTCTTCCTCCAGGGGATCTTTGCGACCCAGGGAAGTTTCCCTTTCTTCCTAGTTTGAGTAGTAGTAGTAGTTGTTGTTTTTATTAATGGTATAAAATTTCTAAACATTTTTTGGTATCTATTATTTGATCATGTTTTTATTCCTTTAATCTGTTTATGTGGCAAATTATAGTAGTTGATGTTCTAGTATTGAACCAATCTTGCCTTCTTAGAATATTCTCAACCTGATTATAATACATTACCTTTTTATATATTTTGGATTAATTTTTAATAATTTATTGTTTATAAAATTTTCCATCTATTTATAAGTGAAGTTGTTATTCTTTCCTATACTGTCTTTATAAAGTTTCAGTGTCAAAGTTATGGTAACTTAACATATGTCAGGGAATGTTCCTTCATTTTTTATATATACTGCAGAATATTTTAAATAAGATTAGAAATATTTGATTCCTGAATGTTTGATGCAACCCACCTGCAAAAGATATCTAGGCCTTGTATTTTACTTATAAATGGATTTTAAACTACTAATCTTAAATATTTATAGGACTAGCCAGATTTTGTATTTCTGAGATTATTTTGAAATAACACATTTTTCTAGAAATGCATCTGTTTTATCTGTTTCAAGATTTATTAGTATAAAATTGTTCCTAATGGCTTTATATTAATTTTTAGTTATGTATTTGCTATGTATGCTTATGACATTTTTTAAATCCCAAATTTTTTAGCATTCTCATTTTTATCTTCATACATCTTGTCAAAAATTTGTCTTTTTATTTCACTGGATGTGAATTCATGTTTGATGAAAATTCTGTGGGCTTATGTTTGAAGATACACTCTTACACAGAGCACTTACATTTGCTTCTAATAAGAATCTGTGGGTACTGCAACCAGAAGCCATTTTAAAATAAATTTTCTGCTTGAGGTTTTTCAGAACACAGGAATGTGAATTCAGATTGCAAATCCATGTGAGGACCAGATTGTGGTTACGAATTTTAAGAGGAGGTTTTTTTCCCCCTCTACCCAGAGATAGAGGCATCTTTCTTAGTTGAATTTCTTTGCAAGAGGGTTTTATCCTTTTCTTACCAAAGGTCTATCCTTTCTTGGCTCTGGCTATGCTAGTCACTGTGACCCCATCACCACCTTAATCTGCATCTTCCATCCTCAAAGCAGCCATAGATGTCAAAAAAAAGCAGCGTTGGTCACCTAAGGGTTAACAAGCGACTTCAGGACAGCTGCCAGCCGTTGACCTTCCTAGAGTTCTGCTTTTGCTTTTTGTTTAGAGGACTAAGGAAGTTATTCCCCGGTGGCTCAAATAGTAAAGAATCTGCCTGTGATGCAGGAGACCATGGTTCTGACCCTTGGGTCGGGAAGACCCCTGGAGAAGGGAATGGCTACCCACTCCAGTATTCTTGCCTGAAGAATTCTATGGACAGAGGAGTCTGGTGGGCTACAGTCCATGGGGTCACAAAGAATGGGACATGATGGAACGACTAACTCACTTTACTTTCTTCCCAGCTCAGCAGTGCTTTGATAACACAGTTAGAAAATATTTTATCTAGCACTTCTGAGCGTTTTTTATTGGGGGAATTTTGGTGGGGAATAATCTAGACTTTATATTTATTTTTCACATTTTCAAAGCCATTCTCAGCCATGTTGCACAGAGTATAACTTTGGGTCTCCTATGAAGCACTTTCTTAGGTATTAGAACAATCTCCAAAATGCTTCTGGAGGACAACGGTAAAATAGCTTTCTATCCAGGCTAGGATCTTGGTTATATTCTTCCATTTTTACAATAACAAAGTATAATTATTCCCTACCCTTAGATTTCTAGAAGAGATTTACATAGGATGAGGCACTGAACTGTATAAGGTTAAGAGAGAAGAGCTGGCAGTAGACTAATGCTCTGGATGAGAACAACTAGAAAAGTTCTATAAAATACAACAACTAAAAGTTTGAAAGCATTGAGCTATTGCTGAGACAATCAGGGACTTGGAATAAGGAGAAATTCTACAGAGAGAATCAAAGATAAGATATATTATCACTTTTGAATATGATAGAATAGCTTGAGGCAGACAAGTACTAACATGAAGATGAATAAGACAATCTAGGGAGAAATACCAACAAATTGTTTAAAAGCACTGGAAAGTTACTAAAACAACCAGACTTTATGGCTAAGTTGAACTGACACACTGCAGCTGCTTGTACCTGGATGTATTTGCTGATTCTGGACAAGAAAATGAAAACCTGAACTTTGCTTTGGAAGAATACCAATGACATTGACAGATGGCTTCAAGAAGCTGGAAAAAAAAAGAAAATTTGAGTTCAGACTACGTCAATATTCTGGTGAGAGGGTGTGTAGAAGACCGAATCTGACACTCAGCTCATTTTCCACTCAAGATATTTGTCAAATTTCAAAGCTGCCAAGGGCAGGAGGCTAAAAGGCTTACCAGAAAAACACAGTGGAGATTTTGACAATATAGGGGTGCTGAGGAATCTAAAATAATTGTTCAAATGAACTTATTTACAAAACAGAAATAGAGTCACAGATGTAATAAACAAACTTATGGTTACCAGCGGGGTAAGGGGTGGGGAGGGATAAACTGGGAGATTGGGACTGACATACGCACACAATAGTATGTAAAATATTATAGATAACGAATAAGGACCTAGGGGCTTCCCCAATGCTTAGTGGCAAAGAATCCACCTGCCAATGCAGGAGATTCAGGTTTGATCCCTGGGTCAGAAATGTCCCCTGGAAAAAGAAATTGCAACTGATTCCAGTATTCTTGCCTGAAGAAATCCCATGAACAGTGGAGCCTGGTGGGCTACAGTCCAAAGGATCACAAATAATCAGATGTGACTGAGTACACGCACAATAAGGACTACTGAATAGCACAGAAAACTCTACTCGATACTCTCTAACGAACTGTATTGAAAAAGAACCCAAAAAAGAGTGGATACATGTATAACTGATTCACTTTGCTGTACAGCAGAAACTAACACAGCAGTGTAAATAAACTACACTCCAATAAAAAGAATTTAATTAAAAAAAGAAAGGGGGTCGCTAGGAAAGGAGGGTCTTCAGGGAAGACTTCAAGAAAGAAATGTGAAGGAAAACACTAGGCAAAAAGTCACTGCCCTCAATAATAAAAACTTTGATTTAAAAAAGAAAAGTAGTAAAAATACTAAAAAAACAAAACAAAAAATCACTGTCCAACCTACAAGTCACTGTTCCAGGCCGACTCAACCTGCCACAGGACCTCAAACAAGTCACTTCCCCTCTCTGAATCTGAATTTCTCTTATAAAGGCGGACATATGCATCCTACAGTTTTCAAGGTCCCCGTCAGACTGATATTTAACTTTTCTCCATCCTATGGTAAGAGAGTGGTCTTCACCTAACCCAGTAGAGAGCCAGAGGAAACAAAATATGGGTGATGAACTCCAGTGCTTACAGAGGTAGGGGGACAGCATGAAAGAATGAAGCAGGGGTGACAAAAAAAGCAGGTAAAGCCCATCCAACGGAGGCAGCTGAACTCAACTCCAGGTGACGGTCACCGTGAGGAAAGACCTTGCAATATTTTGAGCTAAAAGGAAATTCAGATTTTTTTTTAATGTAGCCTGCTGATGGCCTGCTCTTGGCAATAAATTCTCTTAAAAAAAAAAAAAAAAAGAGAGAGAGAGAAACAAAAAATCAACCTGTGTCCAAAAAAAATCTGCAGCCATTTTCAGAGATACTATACCCTTCTGCTTCTGTTGCTGCTGCTAAATCGCTTCAGTCATGTCCAACTCTGTGCGACCCCATAGACTCCCCAAGGCTTCCCCGTCCCTGGGATTCTCCATGCAAGAACACTGGAGTGGGTTGCCATTTCCTTCTCCAATGCATGAAAGTGAAAAGTGAAAGTGAAGTTGCTTAGTCGTGTCCGACTCTTATCGACCTTGTGGACTGCAGCCCACCAGGCTTCTCTGTCCATGGGATTTTCCAGGCAAGAGTACTGGAGTGGGGTGTCATATATCCTTCTACTTTTCTGTTTATTCATTCTATTAATTTTTGAGAGTTTGATATTAAAACTCCAACTAAAAATCTTAATCAACTTCAAGAATAATTATAATATATAGTGGAACTATATGTAAATTTGTTCTATAGTTTCCAAGTCTCCTGTAAATTTGTTATCATACTTTCATAATTTAAAACATTCTTTAGAAGAGGAAAAAATGTCTGCAGCCAGATACAGCCTGTAAGCCTATAGTTCACAACTTCTGATGAAGAAAATGTTATGATAGAATTTGTTTTTCATCATTCGGCCTTTCTAGAAGGTTGGTTATTCCCCCTTAAGAGACACTGTACAGAAGCCCTTTCTGGAGTTTTAGGCAAGAACTGGAACTACGACTTTGTTTCCTGGACCTGCTGCTTCCCACCCCGAGGAGCTGAGCCTCCCCTCAGTCTGGGACTGATGCCCGCTGCCTGCGACACACACCCTCCCTGCAGCTCCAAGCTTTGCCCTTTCACAAAGGAGCTGGAACTCAGGAGAGAGTAGCTGCTCCAGCCCTTCCCACACCATCCCCTCCCCGACGTCAAGCCAAGAAACGGCCCCCAAGATAAAACTGAGAGTGTGTGATGAGCAGTCAGCGCAGATGGGGACAGTCCCAGCAGCCCAAGTCGCTGCCCCTAGAGCCCAGCCCCAATGGTCAGAAGGTAGAAATTCTCACTAATGAGACTGGGACCTTGTGAATACCTTCAGGCGGATCCAATTCCTGGTCCAAACTAACCTTACTCAATTAAACAAAACAAGAGAATCTCAGTTGATGGTTTCTTATTTAACTAACTGGGACTTTGAGAAAGAAAACATTATCAGATCTTATATCAAACACTTTTATTTTTGAAGTGAGAAGTTCACAGAGGATAGCTACAGAAGAGTGAAATATTTAGAGTAGAAAAATTGTGGGTGCTAGCCAAACCTCAAATACTGTCAGAGCAGAGTTATTCCAATAACTTTTCCAGCATGGCATATCACACGTGTTAAAATTAACTGCATTCTCAGAACACCTTTCAACGGATGTACATGATGATAGAAGGGAACATTGAGAGGCTCCTGTTCTGAAGATCTTACAGAATGGATTTATGCACAGTCCAAAACAAAGTATATTACAACACCCCCAAAACAATTCACAGCCATTAAAAAAAAATGTTGACTTTCAAGAAATTGGTAGGAAGACTTAAAATAACAAGAAGAATATAGGCAAGAAATGGCTACTTTTATGTGCAAGATACTGGATTCTTGAATTGAGAATCAGTGTCAGTCTTCACTTCCAATATCACATCAATAAAGTGTGGCAGAAAAACGAGTCACCTTCAATATGAAGGATGCGAGTTGTGTCCACTGACAACACTCTTGAAGATACAACAGTGTCGCAGGAGGAATGCCAGCAAACACAGGGGACCTTCTGATGAGGTCAGACACTCATGAGTTATCAGATGACCCTTCAGATACTTGGGTTAAGCAACTACAACATTCTGGTTTATCAAGGCACTTGCAGAGAGTGATCCTTGACATGACATAGAGTCCCTACCAGTTGCTGGCCAACAATGATGGCATGGTTTTTTTGGATTAGGCAGCATCTACACTGAGAACCCAAGCATAATACCTGGGCCACAGGTAAGGTCACTTATCCCACTAGGACTGCAAAGCCAGATGTGCTTAAGCTTTCCCTAAATCATGTTTTTTGATGAGTCACATTTGAACAGAAAGGCTTCATGTAAAATCTGATTCTCCAGAGTTATAATTCACCTTTCCCCAATAACCACCCAATACCCCTAAAGTTTGTTTGGGTTCTTCTTCCCGAGAATACCTAGAATGGGTCTTTTTCTCCCCCCGACAAATTACTTCCCCAGGAGGAACCTGTAAAACCAACTTAAAAAAAACAAAATAACCTTCATTTTCTCACCAACAGTTAAGTATCAGACCTCCTGCTCCTACTCTGACCTGAGCTGAAGAGCCCTTTGTGTATACTTTTCAGACATTCCTCATACCATTAACACAGCTTTCCATCACCATCCACTGTCCTTCCTCAACCTTTCCTTGCCCAAGATGAAAGCCAGAATTGAGAGGGAAGGACAAAAGGGTATAGACAGAATATTACTTTTATAAAAATAGGGTTCCAGGCTGTAACTTGATCCTCCACAGCAACACTGGGCAGTGTTGTCCATACAAACCCCCCACACTAAATTCTCAAGGGGCTATCTTTTTTTTGTAGCCAGGTCTCAAAAGCTCCAACCTAAACCTACTGAAGGAAAGTAGCAACGCCTTCCTAAGATTGAGCAACACAGACCTAGAATTACATGGGGGAGTAAGGTCAAGACCGGTCACCAGGTTGCTTCATTCATCGGTAAGAGGCCAAGTTCTCCATCCTCCCCCAGCTCTGCCATTCTGGGAAGAGCCCACTGGCCAGCCTTGGGCTGCCAAAGACTGTCGACTCCAGCTCGGCCTTGGGGGGTGGCGCCTGGTGGAAGGCACAGTCCTGGGCTGCCATCTGCGTCTGCACCCCGTCAGGCTTCCACTGTGCATGGACGATTCTGTAATTCTGACCCTCGTTGTTGTCCCAGAAGACCTGCCCATTAGCATGGTAGGCGACACAGAACTCAATTTTCTCCTTCGTGGGGATGATGGAGGGTAGGTCAATGGCAAACGAGAAGGTGTCACTCTCCGAGCCACCGTACACATTTTTCATGTAGGCACAGTCCACATCGTTGTAGCTCTGCCAGGAGTCAAAAGTGATCCGGATCTGAACCTTCTTCTCAAAGCTCATGTTCTTCACCTTCACAGTCCCCGTCACTGTTCGCTCCTGCAAAGAGCAGTTCTCCAGGCAGACAGAGTTCTTCTGGAAGTGGTTCCGAAAACTTAAGTAGTCAGCTGAAGGCTGAGGGAAATCCAGAATCAGGTTCTTCTCCTCATGGAGCTTTAAGCCTGAGGAGATCTCATTCAAGTCCAAGAGGTCAAACTGGAGATCCCACACGGGCTCCTCTGGAAGGTCTGAGAAGACGTGGATGGCAGTGAGGGAGAGGCCCTTAGAGTCCGCAAACACCACCCGCTTCTTGGCTTGGTTGTGTGAAGGCTTCCAGTCGTCCTGTGCTCTGGCTTCCTGTTTTATGTTGAGACACGACTTCAGGGGCTTTAATTTGTTCACAAAATGTCTTCGTTGGAAATCATCATAAGGGCTCAGGAAGCTCTTCAGAGGTGGGGAATGAGCCAAGCAGAGCCTCACAGCGACATCCACAGGCATGACCGAACTTGTCAGAGGCCGTGGATCTAAGACCTGGATCATTCTGGAATAGAAAGAAGAGGGGTTATCATCTGCACCTGGAATGCACTTCCCCTGCTCCCAAGTATCTGCACTATGTTTGTTGGCTATTACAGACAGCACAGTGTTCTCACATGAAGTAAAGGCATGAAGGCTTAGGTGACAAGAGCTGCATCTTATGTTTGGCATTACCCTTCACTGGCTATAGGCCATGGGTTAAAACTCTTGGTGTCCCAGTTTCTCCATCTGAGAAATAAAAGATTTGGATAGGATCAACTCTAATACAGCTCTAAAACCATTTGCTCTGTTCTGGAGCACCAGTTCTTAAACCTGTCTGTTTTCAGGCAGGTTCCTTACTGTCTGAGCCACCACAGAAGCCCCCACCATGGCCTAGCAGGTTGGATTTCTTCCTTTTTCTGCAATGCAGAATCCTTGGACTTAGAGCCCTTAACGCAGAAACCCTGGGGATGGCGACAAGAATGTATATATGTTCTTAAAGCTTCCCAGGTAAGCTAATGACCAGACAGGTTCTAGGATCAAAGTTCCAGACTGCACTCCCTCAACTGCTTTGATGATTTTGCTATTGAATTAATTACACTTCTCTGGAACCATAATCCATTTTAAAAGAAAGAATAAAAACAGCAAAGGGTTTTGAGAGCAAAAGACTAGAAAGAGTAAATTAGAGGATTCTCTCTGCACTTTCATTACCATGCTCTTCCTCATTTTACACAAATAACCCACTCAAGTGCAAGGCAGCCATTTATGAATTAAAAAAAAAACTTGACATAATCTGTATTCCACACAAAAAGACATCCATGTCAAGTCCACATTTAAGTGGGAAAAGCTGATGATCTGAAAATTATTGTCATTATTTAGTCACTCAGTCATGTCAGACTCTTTTGTGACCCCATGGACTATAGCCCACCAGGCTCCTCTGTCCATGGGATTTTCCAGGCAAGAATACTGGAGTGGTTTGCCATTTCCTTCTCCGGGAATCTTCACAACCCTGGGATCGAACCCATGTCTCCTGCATTGCAGGCAGATTCTTTACCGCTGAGTCACTGGCAAAGCCAAACCTGAAAATAGGGTAATTTCAATATATATATATATATATATATATATATATATATATATATATCATATATAATAATATTTATAAAACACATATATAATATATGTGTTTTATATATATATAACACATATATATGAACTTATAAATGTTGAAAAGTCTAATAGGAAGCACAACAAAAAGTTAACAATTATCTTCGGGTGATAGGTGATCTATTTTTGCCTTTGTACTTTTTTGGTATTTTCAAATGTTCTGGCAATGGATATTTATAACCAGAAAGATAATAAAGCTATTTAAAATTTAAACATAACTATGCTCATAAATATTAGGCCATGAAGTGTCCATCAAGAAAGATATTTTTTCTGGCCTTTAGCCCTGAGTATACATTGCCAAACTTATGGACATTTTTCCCCTATCCTAGCCTTCAGATAAGAACTGTGTGTATACTGTATGTGACATTTCTCATTCTTGCTTTAGTAACTGTCTTCCCAGCAGCTCTAAGCACATAGGCAAATGGTCATTATCATAAGATGGATAATAAAAGAACATTTTGAGAATTCATTTTATTAGCCCTAGGATTCTTCTGGGAGACCTACAAACTTAGAACAAACAAATGAGAGAGAAAGCTATATTTATTGGTCTAATAATAGTTAACAGGCAGAAATTTTAGAGAAGTCTTCTAAGTTATGTCTAAAGAAGCTATTTAAGTAGTTTTTAGGGTAGGGTTTTTTTTGTTTGTTTGGGGGTTTGTTCTGTATTTTCACATTTTGCACTTATAGAAAGACAGTTTCAGGATATGGCGATTTCCCTGGAATGTTAAGTCTGGCCCAAGAGTTTAAAAATAATCATTTGCTCAAAATCTGAGACTAGCTTTGCTATGGCAAACCGTCAGAAGAAAGAAAGAGGACCAAGGAAAGTGAACATCGTCCATCGTTAGTTTTTCCCAAAGCTAAACTACCCAACCAGCAATCTGAGTGCTCTTCCCACGACATCTGTGCGGGACCAAGAGATACGGTTAGAATCCACGAGGGAATCAGAACTAAAGCTGACTCACGTTAAGACAGTTTCTGGTTTAAGATGCCGTTTACCGAAATCAGCTCTGCCTAAGATGCTCAGAGCAAATCTTCACACCTCTAAGGCCTCCCTGGCGCCAGATTCAAGTCAGCAGCCTGTCAACCCGCCCTCCCCTGGGGTCTCCCGGGCGGGCATGACAGCAGGAAAACGCATCCCAGCCTCCCGACAGCTGCGCGCTCCCTGAGCTCCGGGTCGGAGAATCTTCAGGGAACCTACCTGGTGCAGCTCATCAGGCAGAGGGGCGGCGGCACTCCGCGGTTTGCGAGAGTTCACACCCGTCTCCCGGTAGTCCCCGTGTGGCCGCGGCTCCGGCAGATCGCGGGTGCGGCCCCCGGGAGGCAGCTTAACTGCTCGGGACCACGTGAGCCGACTGCCAGGGCCAATCGCCGGGCCGCGGGCTCGACGGCGCAACCAACCAGCGCTCAGCTGGGGCGCGAGCCCTTGCCCGGGACGTGACTGCCGTGGTGCAGGGTTCGCTGGGAGCTGCGGGCGCTCTGGGACCCCAGGCCAGCTGGCCGGGGTAGAGTAACGGGAACCCCGGGCGAGGAGGCGTGGAGGCGTGGAGGCAATCGCGTAGTGCAAGTAGCGGGTGCAGGCCAGGAGGGAAAACAGCAAACCTCCTCCCGCGCGGAGCGCCAACACAGCGGGGCTTCAGGGAGGAGGTGTCTTTCACTCGCGAGGCTTCTGTATACAGTTATCTGAGCTCAGGACACTGTGGATCGTCCCGGGGACGCGTGGAGGGGTGGCGGTGGGGGAATGGGATGTGTGTGCGCGCTTATATTTATATTTTTGAAATGTTTATCTTGTTCATTGCTTGGTGCATTGGCTCATCTCCCTTTCCTTGCCCTGAGCAATCAGAAGTTGACTGCATATTTTGGGGTTAGGGTGAATCCACAAATGCACCACACAGTACATTCCTTCTCTAACTAATATTGTTAATAAAGCGTGTTAGTCAGTATTAATCGCTTCAGCCCTGTCCGACTCTTTAAGATCCCATGGACTGTAGCCCGCCAGGCTCCTCTGTCCTTGGGATTTCCCAGGCAAGAATACTGGAGTGGGTTGCCATGCCCTTCTCCAGGGGATCTTCCTGATCCAGGGATTGAACCCGGGTCTCCTGCTTTGCAGGCAGATTCTTTACCATCTGAGCCACCGGCAGTCCGTGTTAGCCCTATTATAAGACAATGAGGCAGCATTTCATTAAAAGGCACTTTGTATTTCAATCTATTCTTCAGCTTTTTCTCCCTGGAAGAGAAAACTAAAGCCAGAAATGAAAAGGCCTCTTTTGCTCATGTGGTGGGTCAGCCCGCAGAGCCAGTGGTCAACCCAAATCCCTCCACTCGGTTCTGACGTCCTCTGGCAGTGATGTGAAAACCAAAATGTCAAACTATCACACTGTAAGTTTCATGACTCTCCCAGGCCAGTTACTCTCAGCGAGGTTTCATAATTTTGTTTAGTTTGGGGAGTTTTTAGACCATCAGTTACAACCATAAAATTAAATTTCTAAGTTGAGTAGGAATTGTTTATATAAAATCCATGGCCTTGCTCTGCTCTCAATTTAGTTATCCAGTAGTCCATTAAAATGTAGAGAATATACAATGTAAAATGTACAAAAATCCCTGTGTCTTTAAAATCACTGTGGAGCAGCAGCCAAGTGTTAAAATGGTGTGGTTAAAGCAAAAGAAACTGAGTATCACTGGGGCAGTTATTTATCCCTTGGGCTTGATTTTTTAAAGGAAACATCCAACTAAAAGCAGATTTTCTAGTTTCTCAGCCCAGCCAAAACTAGCTGAAGGGGTACGGTTTGGGTTTGACACTTCCAAATCTAGACAAGTTTGAGCTTCAACTCCCTCATCAGTAAAATGGAGATAGTGAAATTGCTCTGAGGATTAAATGAAACTGTGCAGATAAGAAAACTCAGCAAAGTGCTTGGTATGTGTTCAACCACACTATGTTGAGCTAAAGAGTAGATACTACCAATTACAGTTGCAGAGAAACATGAACTAAGAAAAATAAATTGTGATCCCATTTTTAGGGGTAAGACATGCATATATGGAAAAGAGAATATACTCGACTGAAACGTTAACAGTGCTTAATTTGGGGCAATAGAGATATTATGAATAATTAAAATTTTATTTCTCATTTTGTGGGCTTCCCTGGTGGCTCGGATGATAAAGAAGCCGCCTGCAGTGTGGGAGACCTGGGTTCGATCCCTGCATTGGGAAGATACTCTGGAGAACGGAATGGCTACCCACTTTAGTATCTGGCCTGGAGAATTCCATGCACTATACAGTCCACGGGGTCGCAAAGAGTTGGACGTGACTGAAGCCACTAATAAGAACGAACTGAGCAACTTTCACTTTTCACGTTTTTGTCATTTCGCTTCTCTGTATTTTTTATTTTTTCTACAGTGAACCTGGACTTTTTCTGTAATTGAGAAATCATCATTAAATGACTTAAGACTTTCAGATTCAGCTAACATATATAGCTTACCTACTAGGTGCTAAGAACTGTGTTGGAGGCTTTGATATGCTTACACCATTTACTAACAGTCCGTTTGAGTTTGGGCTTCTTTCCATTCAAACTGCTTTCTCTTCTGCCCCCTGGTGCTGACTGATGCCATGAAAGCCACTATTCAGAACTTAAAAATCAGGGATACAGGGCTGTCTCCATTGCCATGAATCCGCCACGGGTGTACATGTGTTCCCCATCCTGAACTCCCCTTCCACCTCCCTCCCCATCCCGTCCCTCTGGATCATCCCAGTGCACCAGCCCCGAGCCATGTCAATGTATGGCAAAACCAATACAATATTGTAAAGTAATTAGCCTCCAATTAAAATAAATAAATTTATATTTTTTAAAAAAAGGGCTGTCTCCAAAGAAGAGTCAACACTCAGTTAACTTCTAAACTGGATGATCCAAGCCTCCCACTTCTCTCCCCTCCCCTCACCTCATATTTACTGAAATGTAATTGATATACAACATTATGTAGGTTTAGAGTATACGTAGTATTAATTTGATGTATTGCAAAATGATTACCACCATCAAGTCACATAATTACCATTTCTTCTTTATGGTAAGAACATTTGAGATATATTCTCTTAGCAGCTTTAAAGTGTATAATAAAACAGCATTATTAACCATGTGGTACATTAGATTCCTAGAAGTTTGTACTCTGTGACCATCTCCTCATTTTCCCTATACCCTAAACCCCTGGTAACCACCATTTGACTCTGTTTCTATGAGGTTAGCTTTTTTATAGTCCATATATATATGATCTCATATGTGAATATTTGTCTTTCTGTATCTGACTTATCTCAACTAGCAGAATCAGGTCCTTCATTTGTATCTCCTTCCAGGGTTTTACTGCACTTCATTGTGATGAGAGGGACTGGAATGGAATCAGCATTCTTAGTTGTGAGTTGCACCAATAAAGACACAGTAGATTAGGAATTGTGGGAAGGTTTATAGTTACTTGTAATTTTTCTCCAACTGCAGTTTAACAGCATCCAAACACTGCTTTGTCCTACCAGTTTAAACAATGAATCTATTGATGAGGGCTTCTTGATCTGTGCAGTGCCAGGCCAGGGGTTACAAGGACTCATAAGTCACAGCCCCTTGACCTTGAGAATGCTACAATCTTTATTATAGAAAACCAAATTTAAACTCATTAAATACCCAGGGAACATATTAAGGTCCTACAAAGCAAGGGGCTGATGATGTGTGACAACCGGGTCTCTTCCACCATCTGTCCAACATATTACCAGAGATGGGAAACAGGGACAGGGAGTCCCAGCCAGTCAACTCATTTTCTCCAAACTCGCCCTTTTTTTCAATGCCCAGTGAAGAAGGTTCTTGAATATACTTTACAGTTATTAAGATGCTAGTACTCAGTAGTAACAGGATGAACCTCATAACTGATCTTCAAGCCCTGCCCTGTAGAGGCAGTGAGGTTGAGAACTGCTCATTTTCATGAAAAGAACTGAGATTTCCATTTTGAAGAGAAGAGAGAAGCCAGTTCACGTGACTCTGAATAGTAAGCTCTCTCTTACATTGACTCCTGTCTTCTTTAGCCACATTGGATGGGCACACCAATATTAGGTGAAGGAGTATAATTTAAAAAAAGAAAAACAGACACTTATGGAAAGTTTACTTTGGGTCAGGGACTGTTTTAAGCACTTTACAAATAAATATTAACTCATGTAATATTTATAAGAATCCTAGGAGGTTGAAACCATGTTGATTATCCATATTTCAAGATGAGGAAACTGAGGGGACCTGGGGAGTTTAAGTAACTTGTCCAAGATCATGTAGCTAGTAGACGGGGCAAGACCAGGTTTCAAAACCCTCTAGAGTCCACACTCCAAGTGTGAGTTGCTCTGAAAAAAGACAAGCACCATACTGGTAACCACCAAGACCAAAAAGATGGTCTGTAGAAGGCCAGAGAGATTCAGAAAAAGGAGGGCTCCCTGGGGAATATCTGTGGAATTTTTAAGGAGGAAGTGAGGCTTGGGAAATGCGAAGAAGTTAACTAGACTGGAGTATCATCTTTGGGGCATTTAGACGAGAATCCAGCTGAACGGCTCAATCAATGAGAGAGTAAATGCCATCACAGTTGAAATGGTACCAGCAGCTCACCATTCTACTCAAAGCACATATTCCCAGAGGATAAGAGAAGGAACTAAAGTATTGCTGAGTAACTATAATAGTAGTAGTGTTAGTCACTCAACATATCCAACTCATTAGGACCCCATGGACTGTAACCCACCAGGCACCTCCATCCATGGAATTCTCCAGGCAAGTATACTGGAGTGGGTTGCCATTCTCTTCTCCAGATGGTGAGTAGACTATACTATTGGCCATTCTGTTTGCACTGAAAGGATATTCAAGCATCATTTTCACTTCCTGGATTCTTTTTAAGTTTAAAAAAATCTCTACTTTTAGAACATCCCAGTAGGAGAACAATCTGGGTGCTGCGGTGAATGCACAATTGCTGCTACCAAAAGTAAGTGGTTAAAGAAAGTGCAAGACCTCACCTGAGACCTGTGGGGTATCTCAGGTGAGATGAAGAAGGAGGGGGGAAGGAGAACAAAAAAGGATGATACACTTGACCTTTCCAATAATCTTTTGGGAAGAAAGACAGACAGGTAAAAAGACCGGTAACCATACCAAGTTGTCTGAGTGGTAAATGGGTAATGTGAATGTAATGAACCTTTGCAATGTGTGCTTTGGGACTTTAGAGAAAGGAGAGGCCTTCAGGGGTCAGGATGGCCAATGGGGACCAGGACATGCGAGGTAACAATAAGGAGAGCAGTTTGCAAGAGGTGAGGATTCTAGCTGGGGGAATTACAGGGAAGAACCAAAGGAAAGAGACTCTTTAAAGTTAGCTTTTTTTTTAACTTTTCATTATTTATTTACTTATTTTGGGGTCTTCGCTGCTTCATGTGGGTTTTCTGTAGTTGCAGCGAACAGGGGTACTCTTCATTGAGGAGCTTGGGCTCTAAGCCTCATAGGCTTCAATACCTGTGGCTCAAGGGCTCCAGAGAGCAGACTCAGAAGTTGTGACACACAGGCTTAGTTGTCCAACGACATATGGACTCTTCCCAGAGCAGGGACTGAGCCCTTGTCCCCTACATTGGCAGGTAGACTGGACCACCAGAAAAATCCTAAGGTTACCTTTTTTTTTTTTTAATCCCCTGGACTATCTTGAACAAAATTAGAGATGTGAGTGATACAAAATGAAATTAGCAAAGAAATAATAATCTTACTGTAGAGGTGAAATCATCTTCTCACCTTGCCAGTTTCATCTTTAAGTTTCTGCAGTTTCTCCATATTTATTGAAGGATTAGGAAGTTAGAAAGGACCTATGAAGAAAACTTTAAACCACCACAGAAGGGCTTTTTTAAAGCCCTTATGAATATTAAGGAAGATAGACAAGATGGATTCTTTCTACCAATGCCACCTTGGAAGCCCCCATAGGCTTTGAGTTTGCAACAAAGAATCAGAATGCAAATTCACAATGATTCAGAATGCTAAGATGTAGTAAAAATGTTGGACTGAAACTGAGGGAGGGTATCTTGGCCTAGACAGAGCAATGAGAACAAACTGGAACCACCCCAAATGTACTAAAGTTCATAGGAAATATCAACATCAGATCAGATCAGATCAGTCGCTCAGTCGTGTCCGACTCTTTGCGACCCCATGAATCGCAGCACACCAGGCCTCTCTGTCCATCATCAACTCCCGGAGTTCACTGAGACTCACATCCATCGAGTCAGTGATGCCATCCAACCATCTCATCCTCTGTTGTCCCCTTCTCCTCCTGCCCCCAATCCCTCCCAGCATCAGGGTCTTTTCCAATGAATCAACTCTTCGTATGAGGTGGCCAAAGTACTGGAGTTTCAGCTTTAGCATCATTCCTTCCAAAGAAATCCCAGGGCTGATCTCCTTCAGAATGGACTAGTTGGATCTCCTTGCAGTCCAAGGGACTCTCAAGAGTCTTCTCCAACACCACAGTTCAAAAGCATCAATTCTTTGGCGCTCAGCCTTCTTCACAGTCCAACTCTCACATCCATACATGACCACTGGAAAAACCATAGCCTTGACTAGACGGACCTTTGTTGGCAAAGTAATATCTCTGTTTTTGAATATGTTATCTAGTTTGGTCATAACTTTCCTTCCAAGGAGTAAGCGTCTTTTAATTTCATGGCTGCAGTCACCATCTGTAGTGATTTTGGAGCCCAGAAAAATAAAGTCTGACACTGTTTCCACTGTTTCCCCATCTATTTCCCATGAAGTGATGGGACCGGATGCCATGATCTTCGTTTTCTGAATGTTGAGCTTTAAGCCAACTTTTCACTCTCCACTTTCACTTTCATCAAGAGGCTTTTTAGTTCCTCTTCACTTTCTGCCATAAGGGTGGTGTCATCTGCATATCTGAGGTTATTGATATTTCTCCCAGCAATCTTGATTCCAGCTTCTTCCAGTCCAGCAGATTAAATTGGGAAGAAGGAATATTTTGAAAAAGAATAATGAGGATGTAGCAGCCCTATCAGCTTAAAATTTGTTACAAATTTAGAGTGTTAAAAAAAATTAGTATTGATGTGTGAATAAAGAAATCAGATCAGTGAGATCAGAGTCCAAACAGAGACCTAATTACATATGAGAATTTAATATATGATCCAGGTGAGCATATCTAATAAGGAAAGAGGAAAAATGGATTATTTAATAAGTAGGCAACTGGCTGTCCACTGGGAGGTGGGAGGTGGAATGGAAAGATGCGTACAGGAATTCAATTCATGCCTCTGTGGAGAGGGATAAAAGTGCTTGATGATATGGTGCCTCCATAGGGAATTCTCCAAGGGGACTGCTGGTTCAACATGCTCTGGATACTGTAATTTTTGTTACTTGGAGAGTTAACCTGACTTATGGGAAAGAAAAAAAGTATTGGGATAATCAGTGAATCCAGTCAGTAGGAGAGAAATGACACAATGAACACTCTAAAATTCTGTCCTCTTCTCCACCTCCAGTCCCTCTTCTCTGGAGAAGACCCTTCCTGGGCCTGGCCAACTGGGTTCGTCATCCTGGGTGGGTCTGATGCTCTGCACTTGTTCTCATGGCTCTGTCTGGGCCAAGATACCCTCCTTCAGTTTCAGCCCAATATTTTTACTAAATCTTAGCATTCTGAATCATTGTGAATTTGCATTCTGATTCTTTGTTGCAAACTCAAAGCCTATGTGGGCTTCCCAGGTGGCATTGGTAAAAAGAACCCATCTGCCAGTGCAGGAGACATCAGAGACACAAATTGGATCCCTGGGTCGGGAAGATCCCCTGGAGAAGGGCTTGGCAACCCACTCCAGTATTCTTGCCTAGAGAATCCCATGGACAGAGGAGGCTGGCGGGCTACAGTCCATAGGTTCACAAAGAGTCAGCCACGACTGACGTGACTTAGCACACAAAGCCTATGAGATGCAGCTCCTCTCTAACCACTCTACCCACCAGGCCAATCTGTCTAAAGACAGGTATTTTTCTACTCTGTAAACTGGTTTTTGGACTCCACTGTCATCTCTGGCTGTTAGAGGAGTTTTGGCAGAAGGAATCCAAACTGAAAACAGATCCCTCTTTTATAAGGTAACACAATACTTCCTTTCTTGCAGGACAAAATTAAATTTCTCTACCCATCCACTCGCCAGGCATAGACACAAGCACATCACACCACCCCCACCCCCAACTCTGGACATAACTATTCATAACTACTTTTTCCAATAGATGTTCAAAACTCTTTAGACCCTATGCTGTATTGTCTTCCTGAACCACAGAGAGAAAAAGCAGATATGGTCTAAGGCAGGGCTTAGTGTCTATCAGATAACTCTGTTTAGTGCCCCCTCAGACTTGCAGAAAGTTCTAACTGGGGGAAGTTGGAGAAGGTGAACAATTGCCCACATCCTACTGAGACAACTAATTTCACTAGGGCTTTAATATTTTGTCTGAAGTATAGTAAATCCTCTCAAGTGCCAACCACACTTTAAAAACACATTTCA
Source organism: Bubalus kerabau (assembly GCF_029407905.1). Taxonomy (NCBI): domain Eukaryota; kingdom Metazoa; phylum Chordata; class Mammalia; order Artiodactyla; family Bovidae; genus Bubalus; species Bubalus kerabau. Next base: position 15,926,576 of record NC_073645.1, read on the forward strand.
AAGCCAACTTTCTCCAATCCTTGTTTACTCCCTATTAATAGGTATTAACATTTCTTTAAAGGAACAACTGTGAAACTTTTGTCATTTAGTAAAACTGGCAATTATTTAAGGTCACCAATAAGTGGACAAAACACTTCAAAATTCCCTCATTTCGCCTATCAAAAAACCACCCCCTGTATGTGATAATGTTGGGCAAAAAAGGTCTTGCCTTCCTATATACAAAATTGAACTCTTCTTGTCACAGAGCTTTGGAGCCCAAATAATCAGTGATTAAAAGGGAAGTATTTTTTTTTCTTTCATAAGAAGTGACAGAAAAAAGAAAATTAAGATTATTAATAACAAGCTGCATATCCAGCTTTCTTTTAAGTCCTTCCATGTATTTTATGATATAATCACTGGCTACAATATCGTTACAATACAAGTCATCTTTTAAAAAAAAAAAAAGAATAAGTACCCTATTTTGGCCATGCCATGCAGCTTGTAGGATCTTATTTTCTCTAACAGGGGTTGAACCCATCCTCCTTGCAATGGAAGCAGTGGGTCCTAACCATTGAACAGCCAGGGAAGTCTCTATAATGCCTCTTTTAAATTAAGTATCATTAAAAAGAAAAACAGAGGATTACTGCTTAAAAGAGAACAAAAGATGATGGCTTCCCTCCTGCCCCACCCCCAATCCAAAGTTTTGACACTACTTATGGAATTAGTCTTCTCTATGGTTTTAGAAAAGGCAGAGGAACCAGAGATCAAATGGCCAATATCTGCTGGATCATCGAAAAAGCAAGAGACTTCCAGAAAAACATCTATTTCTGCTTTATTGACTATGCCCAAGCCTTTGACTGTGTGGATCACAATAAACTGTGGAAAATTCTGAAAGAGATGGGAATACCAGACCACCTGACCTGCCTCTTGAGAAACCTGTATGCAGGTCAGGAAGCAACAGTTAGAACTGGACATGGAAAAACAGACTGGTTCCAAATAGGAAAAGGAGTACATCAAGGCTGTATATTGTCACCCTGCTTATTTAACTTCTATGCAGAGTACATCATGAGAAATGCTGGGCTGGAAGAAGCACAAGCTGGAATCAAGATTGCTTGGAGAAGTGTCAATAACCTCAGATATGCAGATGACACCACCCTTATGGCAGAAAGTGAAAAGGAACTAAAAAGCCTCTTGATGAAAGTGAAAGAGGACAGTGAAAAAGTTGGCTTAAAGCTCAACATTCAGAAAATGAAGATTATGGCATCTGGTCCCAGCATTTCATGGGAAGTAGATGGGGAAACAGTGGAGACAGTGTCAGACTTTCTTTTTCTGGGCTCCAAAATCACTGCAGATGGTGACTGCAGCTATGAAATTAAAAGACGCTTACTCCTTAGAAGAAAAGTTATGACCAACCTAGACAGCATATTGAAAAGCAGAGACATTACTTTGCCAACAAAGGTCCGTCTAGTCAAGGCTATGGTTTTTCCAGTGGTCATGTATGGATGTGAGAGTTGGACTGTGAAGAAAGCTGAGTGTCGAAGAGTTGATGCTTTTGAGCTGTGGTGTTGGAGAAGACTCTTGAGAGTCCCTTGGACTGCAAGGAAATCCAACCAATCCATTCTAAAGGAGATCAGCCCTGGGTGTTCTTTGGAAGGACTGATGCTAAAAGTGAAACTCCAGTACTTTGGTCACCTCATGCAAAGAGTTGACTCATTGGAAAAGACTCTGATGCTGGGAGGGATTGTGGGCAGGAGGAACAGGGGACGACAGAGGATAAGATGGCTGGATGGCATCACCGACTAAATGGATGTGAGTTTGAGTGAACTCCGGGAGATAGTGATGGACAGGGAGGCCTGGCGTGCTGCAATTCATGGGGTCGCAAAGAGTTGGACACGACTGAGCGACTGAATTGAACTGAACTGAATTTGATGGTTGATTTTGGAAGAGGTTCTTATTTTGCAAGCTACAAACAGAAATGCAAGGTTTGATTGTAAAGAATACAGGGGCAGCATTTGAGCAATAACATTTTGCCTGTGATAGTCCTTTCAACTTTTTTAAATGCTTTCACACCCTTTATTTCATTGAGTCCTCATTAAATCCCTTTGAAGCCAACCCTATTATTATTCCCTCTAACAGGTGGGGAAACACTCAGGGAGACTGAATGACTACAGTAGTGTTCACAGCCATCAAGTGATGGAATCAGGCTTCACTGCCAAGATCTAACTTCACGTGCAAACTCTTTATCATAGTCATCGGCTGGTTCATTCGCAGGTGTTAACTAGGATCTGAACTTGAGCGCTCTGTTCTCTCTTCCTCACTTTCATATTTAATCAGTCACCAAGTCCTGCCTGCTTTCACCTTCTTCATGCATCTCAAAAGCCACAGTCTCGGGAACTTCTCTGGTTGTCCAGTGGCTAAGAGTCTGTGCTCCCAATGCAGGGGCCTGGGTTGGATCCCTGGTTGGGGAACAAGATCCCACATGCTGCAATAAAGACCCTGTGCAGCCAAATAAATTAAAAAAAAAAAAAAGCCACATTCTCTTTCCCACTCATCATTCTCACTTGGATTGTTGTAATAGCCTTCTAACTGGCCTTTCCCGCCTTTCCCACCCTATACTGTGTCACTCAAATGAAGCTTTCTCACAACCATCAAGATGCCTAGAATGGAGCCTTGATCACAAGGTCCTACAATGGCCACCCATAATCTGCTGCTGCTGCTGCTGCTAAGTCGCTTCAGTCGTGTCCGACTCTGTGCGACCCCATAGACTGCAGCCCACCAGGCTCCCCCGTCCCTGGGATTCTCCAGGCAAGAACACTGGAGTGGGTTGCCATTTCCTTCTCCAATGCATGAAAGTGAAAAGTGAAAGTGAAGTCGCTCAGTCGTGTCCGACTCCCATCGACCCCATGGACTGCAGTCTACCAGGCTCCTCTGTCCCTGGGATTTTCCAGGCAAGAGTACTGGAGTGGGGTGCCATTGCCTTCTCCAACCCATAATCTAAATCTACCCAAAACAAACAAACTGCTGGCATTCACAACCCTCCCTATCCTTCCCATCTCACTCACTCTTGTCATCCATGCTAAGCAGCCCAGGCCTCATGCACAAAAACTGTTTTTTTAACCATACAGGCTAGTTGTGTTTTATCAACAGGATGCCACAAACGTGGTCAATGAAACCAGACTGAACCAGCTAGATCCAAGATGGCAGGCAGAGTAGGCTAAAGGTCATGGATTTCCTAGCCTTGACTTATCTGTGTTTCCATACCAACCCCCGAGCACTGAAGGATACTTGCTCTGATTTATCTCTATGTTTGTTTCAAAAGTACTACCTGGTGTTTGGCAGAGATGCTTTGCAACTGTATATGCTTTGAGAGATATACAGTGCTCCATCACCCGGAACCAGCTCTGATCTGACCATTAGAATGTGCCTGTAGGCAGATGAGACCTCCAGGTGTCCAAGAGTTACCTTTGTTTCATTGGCATGCTAAGATCTCCACTCAAAGTGTGTCTTTATACTCTGCCAAGCACAATTTGTGCCATGTGCAAATAAGGCTGAAGGACTGCACATGCCCCAGCGTCCCTGAATATCTCTGCCCCTTTCCTAGAGCCCTGGGCGTCTCTGGTGGCTCAGATGGTAAAGAATTTGCCTGTAATGCAAGAGACCTGGGTTTGATCTCTGGATCAGGAAGATCCCCTGGAGAAGAGGGTGGCAACCCACTCAGGTATTCTTGCCTGGGAAATCCCATGGACAAAGCACCCTGGGGGGCTACCACCCAGGGGGTCGCAAAGAGTCAGACATGACTGAGCAACTTCCACCACTTTCCTAGAGCCCTGGTGACCTGCGGCCTCCTGGCCCTTAAAATTCCCTTACTTCCCTCCCCTGGGGAGAAGGTGCTTTTAAAAGATTGAGCTCCCCTTCTCCATTCTTTGGCTGTTGAATAAAAGCCTGTTTTGCTTGCACCAAACTCAGCTTCCTTCTTGGTAGCACAAAACTGGGCAGAAAAGAAATCCCTGAGTGAGCCAGGGGGCTTCAGTTCAGGGAAGGCCACAAGAGGCAGACCTTGAGTCTAAAGCAGTAACAACCTATCCCCATTTGTCATTCCCTAGCTCTGTTTGTGTTCATGTGGTGTTCATCTGACTGGACTGCCCTTCCTCCAGTCACCGTGGCTCGACTGATACCTCTTCCTCTTTTGAGGTCCAACTCAAATGCCATCTCCCCAAGATACTATCCATTGCTCTTCCTCCAGCCTTAGGGACCCTCCTCTGGGTACTCATAAAACCTTGTGATTATCATTTCACTTGCCATATACTTTTATTTAAAAAGTGTTCAGGCTGCTTTGGTTGGCAATAACCTATAGAAAGAGATCTCTAGGTTATCTTCATTATTTTGAAAATCTTTTATTTTTAAGTAATGATGGTTATCTTTAGAATATTAATAATTGCCTGTTGTGTAAGCGTCCAAAAAAGAAAAGAGATTCCATTCTTTTTCAAAATATTCAGTGGAATAATAAGACTCCACAATTTCTATTTTATTATCTAAGATGAAAATTGTTGCCTATCACAGATAAGTCTATAGAAGACTAAAACAAATTTATCTCATGGTAAATTTGATGTATAATTTGAGAATGAAACATCACCAGATCTCACAATTTTTTTAAAGGAGAAATATGTGCTTAGTGGAAGAACATTACAGGAGATTTTTTAAAGTTAATAAAATTTGAACCCTATTGCAAAATGCTGAAAAAAGTTGACACAGTTTTTCTTTTCTTTTTTTCAATTTGTAATTAAGTTTCTTCATGTACTTATTCTATATAATTGACATATAACATTTATAAGTTTAAGGTGCACAATGTGTTGATCTGTTACATTCATATTTTGTATATAAATGCCACTGTAGCATTAGCTAACACCTATATGTCATTACAAAATTATCGTTCCTTTTCTGTGGTGAAAACAATTAAGACCTAGGCTCTCAGTGCCATAAAAATTGGTATTGCATTTGTCTCCTCTGCTAGCTGGTAAGCTCCCTGAGGGCCAGGAGAATATTTGATACATCTTTGTATCTCCAGCATTTGGCATAATCCCTGGCACAAACACTGCATGCCCATTGGGTCAGTTGGATACATTAATTAATAAAAATGGCTACTGGCTTTGGAATTCTGCACAAATATAGAAAATTAGAAGATGACACTGAAGCAATCTGAATTTGGTGAATCAGCAGGTGGCAAGAATATGAGTTGTCAAAAGATGTTTTTCAGAAACAGCCTAGAGAGAAGTTGCTGACAAAAGTCTTAAATGAAGATAGTGTACTATTAAGTTGGCAGTCAGGGGGAAATGTTATTTCAAAAGTACCAAGACCAGTGCCAACCAAGGCATCCAATGCCCCAGCCTTAGGAAACTCAGGAAAAGCACACGATGTTCTGGAACATGGCAGATCTCTTTTCAGATCACGAGTCAGACATCAGGGCAAGTATGGGTGTAGACTTCAGTTTTTCAAAGCAATAACTCCTTGAAATTATTTTACTATCTGTGAAACCATCTGTCATCCTTCCATTCGCCCTTGCTACATGTGGTCATTGTCCACCTTGCCCTGTTCTGCATGGACCTCCAAACCTCCCATTCCTCCTCTGCCTTCCAATGCCTCCTTGCTTTTGTCCCTCACTATGTCACTTGTATAAGATGACCATTACTTTTAAAACCTCCTGGAAAATTCTGCTGACTAGGGTACACCTCTAATTGTGGAAATGACATAGATCATGCAAGTTCCTGCCTCGATGTGCCACATTCTGTGTTTTTTCCTTATGTCCCCTCTTCCAGGAACACCTTCACTTGGCCGAACCTCATTCATCCTTCAGGGCCCAACTCAAATGTCCAATGTTAAATTTCCCCCGACCCTAGAGATAGAAACAGAATGCTCTGTACTCTGGAGGAAAAATTTGCATGGATAATCAGAAGAGCTTTTGTAACACTGTTTGATATTTATTTGTTTATATCACTGTTTCCCCTATTAAACTATGAACTCCTGAGGTCAGGTACCAAATGTTACCCATCTCTGTTTCCCTTACACTTATCAATGTCTAAAACTTTGTAGATACTCAAAGATACCTGTTGAAATATCCTGTTGTCTCATTGGTTCATTAATATGACAGATTCACAGGTAACATGAGCAAGACTTATTCTAGTCAAAATTGGGTTGTATACAAGGAGAAATTTGAAGACTGGACAAGGTGGGTATTAAGTATTCAACTTTTCAACAAATTTGTATCAGGCTTCTACTATGGAGCCCACTGTACTGGATTCTATTTTCCCAACCTAAGAGACTTCTTAACCATATAATTGAACAATTAATTATTATGCAATTTTAATGTACATGCAAAAGATAGCTACAGGGTACAGTGAAAGCTTGTGATAAGGGGCATGGCCTAACCTGGGATAAGTCAAGAAAGACTTCTTCTCTGAGTTAGTGATACTCAGGATGAGAGTAGAGGGAAGAGCAGACATTGCTAGGTGCAGGGCTGGGCATGAGGAGATGAAAGGAAATGGCATATGTGAGATACAAGATTCCCTAGAAAACTACACCAAGACTTCTGGTCGCCCCTCCAGATGGACTTACCACAGTCTTGCAACCTCCTAGGTGTCTAGAGAAGCTCACCTATAGGGACTCCACCAATGGGCTTTCATGCCTCCCAGCTTCAGGCTGATCAAGGCAAGGCACTGGCAGGAGAGTAGAGGGTGAGAGGAGAATGAAATTAAAGTATTTATTTCCTCACTTCCTGACAGTTGGCTGTGGTTGGCTTTGACCCTCTACCTGGGGCCATGACTTCCATCAGGTCACCTCTGCATGAAGCTATTTCATCAGTTCTACAAGGGCTCACTCCACTTGTCCTTCAGACAAAGAAGAGGTAACCATTCACCAAGTCATTGTCCTTAGAGAACTGCACCATCTCATGTTTGGTTCTTCAAATCCTGTCCATGCCCTTGTAAACGGCCTCTTTATTAAAAACTCATTGTTACCCATTTTAATTTATGATATTTTCCTGTCAGAATGCTGACTGATAGAAAGGCTAAATGAAAGGCTAGATCACACAGAGGATTTTTAATTATGGTAAGGACTTGGATTTTGCCCTAAATGACCTGAAAGTCACTGAGGGGGTTTAAGCAGATGAGGTAGGTAGTGAAGTTCACATTTTTAGAAACCACTCTAACAGCTGGTATATAGAGAACAGTTGAGTGGAGTTGCAAGAGTAGAAGGAAGGAGTCCAGTTAGGAGGCAAGTACAGCCATGAAGAGGGCAAATGATGGCCCAGAGTGGAATGTTTTGAGACTGGCTACAGAGAGAGGCCCATACCATTTCTGTCCTTTATTGAGCCCATCTTTGCATGAAATGTTCAGTTGGTATCTCTAATTTTCTTAAAGAGATCTCTAGTCTTTTCCATTCTGTTGTTTTCCTCTATTTCTTTGCATTGATCACTGAGGAAGGCTTTCTTATCTCTTCTTGCTATTCTTTGGAACTCTGCATTCAGATGCTTATATCTTTCCTTTTCTCCTTTGCTTTTGGTTCTCTTCTTTTCACAGCTATTTGTAAGGCCTCCCCAGACAGCCATTTTGCTTTTTTGCATTTCTTTTCCATGGTGATGGTCTTGATCCCTGTCTCCTGTACAATGTCACAAACCTCAGTCCATAGTTCATCAGGCACTCTATCTATCAGATCTAGTCCCTTAAATCGATTTCTCACTTCCACTGTATAATCATAAGAGATTTGATTTAGGTCATACCTGAATGGTCTAGTGGTTTTCCCTACTCTCTTCAATTTAAGTCTGAATTTGCTCTGAGCCACAGTCAGCTCCCGGTCTTGTTTTTGCTGACTGTATAGAGCTTCTCCATCTTTGGCTGCAAAGAATATAATCAAAAGATGGGCTCGATAAAGGACTGAAATGGTATGGACCTAACAGAAGCAGAAGATATTAAGAAGAGGTGGCAAGAATACACAGAACTGTACAAAAAAGAGCTTCACGACCCAGATAATCACGATGGTATGATCACTCACCTAGAGCCAGACATCTTGGACTGTGAAGTCAAGTGGGCCTTAGAAAGCATCACTACGAACAAAGCTAGTGGAGGTGATGGAATTCCAATTGATCTATTTCAAATCCTGAAAGATGATGCTGTGAAAGTGCTGCACTCAATATGTCAGCAAATTTGGAAAACTCAGCAGTGGCCACAGGGCTGGAAAAGGTCAGTTTTCATTCCAATCCCAAAGAAAGGCAATGCCAAAGAATGCTCAAACTACCACACAATTGCACTCATCTCACACACTAGTAAAGTAATGCTCAAAATTCTCCAAGCCAGGCTTCAGCAACACGTGAACCGTGAACTTCCTGATGTTCAAGCTGGTTTTAGAAAAGGCAGAGGAACCAGAGATCAAATTGCCAACATCCGCTGGATCATCAAAAAAAAAAACAAGAGAGTTCCAGAAAAACATCTATTTCTGCTTTATTGACTATGCCCAAGCCTTTGACTGTGTGGATCACAATAAACTGTGGAAAATTCTGAAAGAGATGGGAATACCAGACCACCTGCTCTGACTCTTGAGAAATCTGTATGCAGGTCAGGAAGCAACAGTTAGAACTGGACATGCAACAACAGACTGGTTCCAAATAGGAAAAGGACTCCGTCAAGGCTGTATATTGTCACCCTGCTTATTTAACTTCTATGCAGAGCACATCATGAGAAACGCTGGGCTGGAAGAAGCACAAGCTGGAATCAAGATTGCCAGGAGAAATATCAATCACCTCAGATATGCAGATGACACCACCCTTATGGCAGAAAGTGAAGAGGAACTAAAAAGCCTCTTGATGAGAGTTAAAGAGGAGAGTGAAAAGTTGGCTTAAAGCTCAACATTCAGAAAACAAAGATCATGGCATCTGGTCCCATCACTTTATGGGAAATAGATGGGGAAACAGTGGAAACAGTGTCAGACTTTATTTTTGGGGGCTCCAAAATCACTACAGATGGTGATTGCAGCCATGAAATTAAAAGACGCTTACTCCTTGGAAGAAAAGTTATGACCAACCTAGATAGCATATTAAAAAGCAGAGACATTACTGTCCCAACAAAGGTCCGTCTAGTCAAGGCTATGGTTTTTCCTTTGGTCATGTATGGATGTGAGAGTTGGACTGTAAAGAAGGCTGAGCACCGAAGAATTGATGCTTTTGAACTGTGGTGTTGGAGAAGACTCTTGAGAGTCCCTTGGACTGCAAGGAGGTCCAACCAGTCCATTCTAAAGGAGATCAGTCCTGGGTGTTCTTTGGAAGGAATGATGCTAAAGCTGAAACTCCGGTACTTTGGCCACCTCATGCGAAGAGTTGACTCATTGGAAAAGACTGATGCTGGGAGGGATTGGGGGCAGGAGGAAAGGGGGACGACAGAGGATGAGATGGCTGGATGGCATCACCAACTCGATGGACGTGAGTTTGAGTGAACTCCGGGAAATGGTGATGGACAGGGAGACCTGGTGTGCTGCAATTCGTGGGGTCGCAAAGAGTCGGACACAACTGAGCGACTGAACTGAACTGAACTGAACTGACATAGAGAGGAAGGACATGGTACTAGGGGGAGCTAGGGAGCAATGAAAGTTGAGCAAGATCTTTAACACAATGCATGTTACTGCGACTGCAAGGCCTCATTGAGTAGAGAATAGACCTCAGACTCTTCATTCCAGCTGCCAAGACCACCCGGCCCTGGTCACTGATCTCCTTTCTTCCGTTCACCCCCTTTCTATGGCCCAGCTGAAGTGACAGTGTCCCTTTCACCTGATACACTCTGTCTGAAATGCTCTTAGTCACCCAGTTGTGTCCGACTCTTTGCAACACCACGGATTGTAGCCCATCAGGCTCCTCTGTCCATAGAATTCTCCAGGCAAGAATACTGGAGTGGTTGAATCAGTTCTAATGAGGTGGATGAATCTGGAGCCTATTATACAGAGTGAAGTAAGTCAGAAAGAAAACCACCAATACAGTGTATTAATGTATATATATGGGATTTAGAAAGATGGTAATGATGACCCTATATGCAGAGACAGCAAAAGAGACACAGATATAAAGAACAGACTTTTGGACTCTGTGGGAGAAGGCGAGGGTGGGATGATTGGAGAGAATAGCACTGAAACATGTGTATTACCATATGTGAAATAGATGACCAGTCCAAGTTCAATGTATGAAAGAGGGCACTCAAAGCTGGTGCACTGGGACAACCCAGAGGGATGGGATGGGGAGGGAGGTGGGAGGGGGCTTCAGGATGGGGAACACATGTACACCCATGGCTGATTCATGGCAATGTATGGGAAAACCCACCACAATATTGTAAAGTAATTAGCTTCCAATTAAAATGAATAAATTAATTAAAAAAAAAAAAAGAATACTGGAGTAGGAGTGGTTAGCCATTCCCTTCTCCAGAGTTTCTTCCCAACCTAGGGGTCAAACCTGGGTCTCCTGCATTGCAGGCAGACTCTTTACCATCTGAGCCACCAGGAAAGCAATGAGTTCTTCAGATCAGATCAGATCAGATCAGTCGCTCAGTTGTGTCTGATTCTTTGCAACCCCATGAATCGCAGCATGCCAGGCCTCCCTGTCCATCACCAACTCCCGGAGTTCACTAAGACTCACATCCATCGAGTTGGTGATGCCATCCAGCCATCTCATCCTCTGTCCCCTTCTCCTCCTGCCCCCAATCCCCAAAGTACTGGAGTTTCAGCTTTAGCATCATTCCCTCAAAAGAACACCCAGGGCTGATCTCCTTCAGAATGGACTGGTTGGATCTCCTTGCAGTCCAAGGGACTCTCAAGAGTCTTCTCCAACACCACAGTTTAAAAGCATCAATTCTTCGGCGCTCAGCCTTCTTCACAGTCCAACTCTCACATCCATACATGACCACAGGAAAAACTCTCACCCAAATCCTACGTATCTCACAAAGTCCAGTTCCAAAGATAATCACAGCTAACAATTTCCGAGAACTTACTCTTTTCCCAGCACTGAGTTGCCAGCGTTCACTCATGTAATCCACCTAGGTATGAAGTAGGGCTGTCATTCACCCCCACTTTACGGATGAGGAATCCGAAGCTCATAAAAATTAAGTGCCCACAGCCATATCACACTGGACTTGATCCCAGGCCTGCATGACTTCAGAAACCCTGTGTTTGATCCCAATTAATGAGGCTTCTTATATAATCATAAACTTTATGGGTAACATGAAATGACAGGCCATGTGCTAAACAATCCTTTAAATTGTTTTGTTCAACTCTTATAACAACCCTGTGAGTTAAAATTTTAATGTCACCTTTAGAGTATGAAACTAAAGAATAGAGAATAAGATACTTGCTAAAATGTGACCTCCACAAAACTTTGCCAGATTTCCCACACTCTTGAAAACAACTTCTCCCTCCTCTGAAATCTGAGGCACTGAAATACATCTCGAATAGCATCACAGCCCTCTGTTTCATATGGTTGTTGGTTAGCATGTTTCATCTTTGTGTAATAGACTATAATGGCAACCTGGGTCTGATTCTCTGTCGATAATCCCCAAAAGCACCTGCCCATGGTTCCTCCACAGGAATTTCCTAACAAGTCCTTGCTCCAAGTAAGCACTTACAAAATATTTAACAAATGAACACCAGAATGCCTACAGCATGCCACCAAGGAACTCAGCCACTGCTGGGGAGTGACAGAGTCCATCAGTGTTTGCTGAGACCACATGGCTGGGCTCTCCACCCAGGGTAGAGCCAGTTTTCTCTCAGCAGACTCTCTGGATCATATTCTACTAAAACATAGGGACCATGTACACTGCAGAATGCTCATAATTCTCCAAGCCAGGCTTCAGCAACACGTGAACCGTGAACTTCCTGATATTCGAGCTGGTTTTAGAAAAGGCAGAGGAACCAGAGATCAAATGGCCAACATCCGGATCATCAAAAAAGCAAGACCATTTCAGAAAAACATCTATTTCTGTTTTATTGGCTATGCCAAAGCCTTTGTGTGGATCACAATAAACTGTGGAAAATTCTGAAAGAGATGGGATTACCAGACCATCTGACCTGCCTCTTGAGAAATCTGTATGCAGGTCAGGAAGCAACAGTTAGAACTGGACATGGAAAAACAGACTGGTTCCAAATAGGAAAAGGACTCCGTCAAGGCTGTATATTGTCACCCTGCTTATTTAACTTCTATGTAGAGTACATCATGAGAAATGCTGGGCTGGAAGAAGCACAAGCTGGAATCAAGATTGCCAGGAGAAATATCAATCACCTCAGATATGCAGATGACACCACCCTTATGGCAGAAAGTGAAGAGGAACTAAAAAGCCTCTTGATGAAAGTGAAAGTGGAGAGTGAAAAGTTGGCTTAAAGCTCAACATTCAGAAAACGAAGATCATGGCATCTGGTCCCATCACTTCATGGGAAATAGATGGGGAAACAGTGGAAACAGTGTCAGACTTTATTTTTGGGGACTCCAAAATCAGCACAGATGGTGATGCAGCCATGAAATTAAAAGACGCTTACTCCTCGGAAGGAAAGTTATGACCAACCTAGACAGCATATTCAAAAGCAGAGATATTACTTTGCCAACAAAGGTCCGTCTAGTCAAGGCTATGGTTTTTCCAGTGGTCACGTATGGATGTGAGAGTTGGACTGTAAAGAAGGCTGAGCGACTGATCTGAACTGAACTGAACACTGCAGAACAGGAGGAAAAAAAGGAATTGGATTTCTGTTTACTAGAAGTAGCTTTAGGGGTAATAAAAGGTATCATAGTTGTGGAGGGAGGGTTGTGAGTGTGAAGCTGTCACACTCAGCTCTGCTCGATACTGCCCTGTGATCTTGAGTCTATTAATAATAACAGTCCTTATCTATAAAATAAAAGTTTTAAGAACTATCTGCATGGGACATTATGGGGATTAAATAAGATGACACATTTAAAGCATTCATAGTAAGGTGTCTAAGCAGTAAATGGTAGTTATGATTAAATGTGCAAATTTTAAGTAAGTGTACTATATGGCGTGCACTACATTTTCAGAGGGTCATTGCCAACAAGGAAATCTAGAAGAGGACAAGACGATTATTCTACATGTTGTTCAAGGAGCTAGAAGAGTTTGTGCTGGGAAGACTCAGAATTCTCAAGACACATTTTTTTTTTTAATCTGTGAAGTTCACATGTAGAAGAGAATGAAGACTTTCCTGTTGCTCCAAAGCTGAAATAGGACTGATGGTGACTATTTCATAAAAAGTGACTTTATCATAAAAAGTCACAAAGTTTGGTTCAACATAAGAGAAAACTTTCTAACAACTCAGCTTTCCAACAATGGACTGGAAAACTAGTGAGAGTTTGCTCACTGGACGTGCTCAGGCGAAGCCTAGAAGGTGTGTCTGGGATGCTGAAGATCGTGTGCTTTGTGTGGGAGGCTGGATTCAACACAAGAAAGTTCCATTCCAATGAAAAGTTTCTGTCATTCTATTGTCCAGAAACTCAAATACACATTGGGAAGTTGGATTAGGAAAGAGCCAAGGATTCTGGGCACTACATTGTTAATTCTGGAATGGCACAGATTAATCTATCAGCTGCAATGATTTGGTTCTACTCACATCCATGTAGACTTCTATCTCTGAATACCAAAGATGACTCAGGGCTGTCATGCTGGCATCTCTGCAAACAATAGACTCATAGTTCCCTAAAGGCAGATGGGACTTTTAATCCAACTTCTGGTCAAATGTCCTTGGTCAGGAGAGGAATCCCCCATTCCTTAGTGAATTAGCAATGGACACACATGTCCTAAACAGTGGAGAGAAACACGTAAGCTGATAGTCATGAACACCCAAATTTCAGGCACCTGACACCAAGTATAAACTCTCTTTAATCCTTTCACTCATAAAACATGTATTTAGTCCCTGATCTAAGCAAACTAAGGGCCAGGGATGACTCTATATTCAAAATGAACTATTCTCAGATCCTACCCTTTAGACTCTCCCAGAGTTGAAACATGTATGTAAATTACTAAGTTAAAAATTAGAAAGTAGGGGCGTTGTGAGGGAGATCCGGGTAGAGCGATCTGAGAATAAGAGGAAAACCTGTTCCCTCTGCTGAGGCAATGGGAAAAGGCTTCCCGAAGCATGTGACCTTGGTCACAGAGGAAAGCTAGGACTTGGCAGAGATGGGGAAAGAGGATGTTTCAGACAAAGGAGCCAGAGGAATTTAAGGGACAGAGTTGCAGGATGTACGTGTTTGTATTAAGTAGATCACTTAAAGTAAGGGAGAAGAGTGTACATGAAGTTAGATCACTGCCGCTGCTGCTGCTAAGTCGTGTCAGTCGTGTCTGACTCTGTGCAACCCCAGAGACAGCAGCCCACCAGGCTGCCCCATCCCTGGGATTCTCCAGGCAAGAACACTGGAGTGGGTTGCCATTTCCTCCTCCAATGCATGAAAGTGAAAAGTGAAAGGGAAGTCGCTCAGTCGTGTCCGACTCTTAGCGACCCCATGGACTGTAGCCTACCAGGCTCCTCCATCCATGGAATTCTCCAGGAAGAGTACTGGAGTAGGGTGCCATTGCCTTCTCCGAGTTAGATCACTAAGGATCCTTAAAAGCTGCCCTAAGAGATTTGAACTTTCCTGGAATTCCCTGGCAGTCCAGTGATTAGGACATGGTGCTTTCACTGCCAGGTCCAGGGTTCTGTCCTTGGTAGAGGAACTAAGATCTCGCAAGCTGCATGGTGCAGCCAGAAAAAGAAAAGTTTAAGTTTGAACTTTCTGCTGTGGATAATAACATGCCTTTGAAGGCCTTGAGCAGGGAGCATGTACCTAGTAACTCACATGTATGTGAATGCTTATAATTCTTACAACAACCCCATGAGCAGGTGTTAACCATAATCCCATTTTACAGATAAAGTTCACACTCATTCTCTACACCAAGCACACTCCCTGATGACTTTGCTAAGCATAGTGACAAAATGCACCAGATCCACTAGGCTGAACTCCAAATTATAAACAGCAGGATTATTTTATATAATAACACTTTTTTGACCATACTTTTGAAATCCAGATTGTGTGAAAAATCAATTAGGAGTGAGGTTGGTGTTTGCAAGAAGAAGGCCATAGAAATTGAGGGCTTCTCCTCAGGACAAACATCCTCAAGTCCCCATTACAAGGCTGGCCAAATCAAATGATCACGGGGTCAGTTTTATGCTCAAGTGGCCTCTCCTTCCTCACCTAAGGGATCATGTGGGCAGAATGGCCAGAGCCTTGTTTGGAATAAGTTCCAAGAACAGAACTAGTCATAAATGGTTCTCACAACCACATTTTGTGAGAGACTCAAGCTGATAGCCTGCATTTGCCTTCTGATTGTCCACCTGGAGAGCCTTGCTGTATATGACCAATAAGAAGTTATTAACCAGTTTTTTACATTACTTGTTTTGTGTCTTGTCTCAGGAAATTTTAAATAGGGACCCATCTCCCCGGCCATTCAGAATTCACTTCTAGATGGTCCCATGCCACAGCCCAAGTGAATGTGCTCAGTGAGTTCATATTTTTACAACTGAACGTTCTGATGAAATGTAAATGGAACTTGAGTCTGCGAGCTATTTGCATCAATCAGATTAAGTGGGACTCCTAGGAAATGAAGTCCGATGGTGTCAGGCACACAAAGGCATGGACAGTGGGCATTGTTGTGAGTGGGGTGATGAGGGTCGGGGACCCACAGGGGCCAAATCACAATAAGGGAGGGAATTGTGGGGTCCCCAGGAGAAAAACCACCATGAGAAAAGAAAGAGTCAAACCTCATGTGTTGGTCTTGGCAAGAGGACCTGAGGTGAGAGGGGAGAAATGATTTCAGGCATGGCATGGCAGCTGGTACTTGTACTCATCCCTCTCCAGCACCCTACACGGGAGGGAATGTATAACACTAAAAGAGTTATGGCACCACGCTACCTTGCTATGCCACCCCTCTAACAGAACCTAATTCCAAAAAGAAGTCATTTCCTAGTCCATCCGTCCTTGAGTGAAATTGTGAGAACCTGCCCCGAATGAGACAGCAATGGTGGCAATGTTCTGCTGGTGATCAGCTAGAGTTTCCAGAGCAAAGGGCAGGAAGCAGGCTGCAGAGGCAGCAGCCCCAGGAGAGTGTGCAACAGGCCAGGGGCAGATCAAATCAAGAGCATGAGTCACAACCGGAGGGGGAGTGACGTCAACACCACAGACAGTATGTATGAATCAGACAAGCCTGTGATCCAATGAGACATCCTGTGGATGCCATGAGACACCCATATAGCTTCTAGAAAGGAGAGGGAATCACACAGGAATTAGGGAAGCTAAAACGGGTACCTACATACCATTCAGGATACAGTTTGCTCTATCTTTGTAGATACCTTGTCCTTGTTTTGAAGTTTACTGTGTCTAATAGTGATATTGACATAGCCACTGAAGCTTTCTTATGATAAGCTTTTTCATGGCATATCTTTTTTAATCATTTTACTTTTAATCTATGCCTTTTTAAATTATTATCCATATACCACTCTCGATCTGTTAGATCCAACATAATGATTTACAATTTGTATTTGTATATTTCCATACATTACAAAATGATCACCACGATAAGGATAGTTACGATCTGTCACCATTCAGTTATTATAATATTCTTGATTATATTTCCTATGCTGGTTATTTCATCCCTGTGATTCCATTCATTTTGACTGGAAGTGGTACCTGTTCATCTCCCTCACCTATTTTACTCATCTTCCCCATGCCCCTTTCCTCTGGCTACCACCTGTTTGTTCTCTGTATCTACGGATATATTTCTGTTTTATTGTGTTCGTTCACTTGTTTTATTTTTTAGATTCCACATATGAATGAAATCATATGGTATTTGTCTTTGATTAATTTTATTCAGCATAATACACTCAAGGTCCATCCATGTTATCACAAATGTCAAGATATCATTCTTTTTATGGCTAAATAAACATATGTATATGGCTTAACACATATATATACTAAATAGTGTAGTTATACATATATATATGTGTGTGTGTGTGTGTGTGTGTGTGTATACACACACACTACCTTGGCTATTCTGAATAATGTTGAAAATTTGTGTTTTTGTTTTCTTTGCAAAAACATCCAGAAGTGAAATTCCTCAATTATACGGTAGTCTATTTTTAATTTTTTGAGGATCCTCTATACTGTTTTCCTCAGTGTCTACACTAATTTATTTTCCCACCAAAAGTGCACAAAGGTTCTCTTTCCTCCATATCCTCACCAGCACTTAATCACTTAAGTGATAATCTTCTGTTCTGCAATGTTTAACATCGTGTTAATCCCTCTAGTGAATCTTTCATTTCAGGTATCATATTTTTCATCTCTAGAAGTTCTATTTGTTGTTCTTTTTGTATCTTCAGTTTCTCTTCTCACTATCCTCATGTTTTCCTTCAAATACTGGAACATATTTATATTAGTGGTTTCGATATCTTTGCTCTTTTTATCATCCCTATCGTTTCTGGATCTATTTCTACTGAGTGCTTTTCCCCCTGGTCACAGGTCACATTTTTCTTCTCCTTGGAATGCCTAGTGGTTTTTTTATTGGATGCTATTTACTATAATTTTAAGTTGCAAGTGACTAGAAACTTAGTCACAAAGCATGAGGCTTTGTTCTGCTGAGCAGAATATCATGTTCTAAAGTCGTACAGTCTGCAGGTTTTGTAGATGGCCATATCACTCTACATATTGCTTTTTAAATTCATCCATGCTGTTGCATATTTCAGTAGTTTGTTCCTTTTTATTGCAGAATAGTATTCCATCATATGGGTGTACCACAATCTGTTTATCTATTCATGAGTGTATGGACTTTTAGAACTTTTAGTCTAGTTTTGGACTTGGAGATAGAAGGAAGAATTAGATAAACAATATACTGCCCTCAATTTTCTGTTATTTACTTCTTTCAACTCCTCTCCCACGTACAAGAATCAGTTTTTTAAAAATTATTATCATTTGGCTAAACCTATAGAATGTACAACACAAAGAGTGAACCCTAATGTAAGCTGTGGATGTTAGTTATTAATAATCCATCAATATTGGTTCATCCGTTGTGACAAATGCACCACGTCAGTGTGAGGTGTTAACAATAAAGGAAACTGAGAACGGGGGATATAGGGACGCCATGCTTTCTGCTCAATTTTTCTATAAACTTAAAACCGCTCTGAAAAAGAAAGTCCATCAATTAAAAAAAGAAAACTTCAGAAAAGAAAAGAAAAAAACTAAAAAAAGCTCTGATTTCCTAGGTGAAAACTTTCCAAATACTAAATTGCGATTGCATTACTGTTTCTGGCAGCAACTAGTGGCTTTTTTTCCTTTTACAGGAAAAAGGCTTCAGCTGCATCTCTCTTTTTGCCCCAAGTCTACTAAACAGTAACAATAAAATCCCTGGTCAGGTATAGAAAAGGTGTCTTGTTACCTATATTTTTAATTATGTTTGCTTTTATATTTGTTGGTTGCAACAAGTATAAATTAGTGGTTGCAACGAAGTTTGGGGCTATCTTCCAGGTACAGGCGAATTGTCTAAACAAAGCACCCCATTGTCTTCAGTGCTGGGTTTCCAAAGCCACCCCAGCATACCCAGGTTACAAAATGCTTCTTGGATGGAGTGACACTCACATAAGGCTCAGTTCTTTTCATATTCATTCAATCAACAAATATTTAATGAGTATCCACTATGCCAGTCATCTCACTAGGTTCTGGAGACAGAGTAGAGAATACAGTGGACAATGTCCCTGTCCTCAGGGAACTTACATTTTAGTGGGGAGGGGAGAGGATAAACAGTTAAGTATAATTTTTCATTTATAACAATTAGGCAAAGCTGAAGATGAGTGCTATGAAGAAAAGCTAAGTAGGATAAGGAGATATAAACAGTTTGGAAGAAAGTTTCTTTATTCATTTCATGAGTGGATTACTGAGGATCCCTTTGAGAAGGTGATGAAGATAGCTGAATGAAATGGGGAGAGGGAGGAGCATGCCATAGACAGCATTCTTGTAGGGAGAATACCATAGAACTTGGCCTGACAGTAAAAGAAACTATCATATGGTTAATTTTCAGGATTGAGCTGCAGGTTGTTTAATACTCTTCAGGTACATTTGTCCGATGCTTAATTTTATTTATTTATTTTCAACTAGGAATAAAGTTTCATATTTTATTAATAGAGGAGCCCCATCCTTCCAGGCATGATTGCTTATTGATAATAATGAACCAGTAATTAAAATTTTAACTGGAAGTGAACTGTCCCTAAGAGAAAAATCAGTCAGCAGTCACTCAATTTTCCCTTCTTCTACTAAGTTTTTTTATAGAGAAATTAAAGTTTAAGTTACAAGCATCTGATCTTTGCCCCTCTTTGAAGACGGGAAACTTCCATTTTAAAAACAGTGAGGGCTATTTTCTATTCAAAATTAAACCTTGTTAACATTTTGGTGTTTATTATCCTGAGTTTTTTTTCTATAGAGAGTATAGAAAAATTTTTCACCTTAAAATAACTGGATTTTTAATACATTTTCCATATGTCTTTCTTATTCACTAATATATGGTACCCATTATTCCTTTTCATTAAATATTCTTCTAAACATCACTTTTAATAATAGAAATAGTTGAGAATCTATTGTCTCCCATTCTCACTTACACTGGATTTTATCTTTTACTCCTTTGCTAATTTGGGGGATGGAAAAATATTTCCATTTTTATACTTTTGATTACTAGAGAAGTTAAACTTTTTCATGTTTATTGGTCCTTTTTCTATTTTTTTTCCTCTATCTTTTCTACCAAAGTACTTTCATTGAGTTATAAAATTTTTTTTTAAGTTAGAGTCATTAACATTTTTGTCATGTATGTTACAAATATATTTCCAAAAATATCTATTTGTGCCAGATTTTTCATTTTGTTGGGCTTCACTGATAGCTCAGTTGGTAAAGAATCTGCCTGCAATGCAGGAGACCCTGGGTCAATTTCTGAGTCGAGAAGATCTGCTAGCAAAGGGATAGGCCACCCACTCCAATATTGTTGGGTTTCCCTTGTGGCTCAGCTGGTAAAGAATCCACCTGCAATGCGGGAGGCCTGGGTTCAATCCTGGGTTGGGAAGATCCTCTGGAGAAGGAAAAGGCTACCCACTCCAGTATTCTGGCCTGGAGAATTCCATTAACTGTATAGTCTGTGGGGTCACAAAGAGTTGGACACGACTGAGTGACTTTCACTTTTAATTTTGTTAATAGAATTTTTACCCACAAAAGTTTGACATACAATTTTTTTTGTTTTTTTATCTATTGCTTGTTTCTTCACCATGATGCCTTGAAAAAGACCTGGAGAGATTGTGAGGGGGGGGAAACCTGGCTTGATTGACAAGTCTGGAGAAGGGAGAGAAAAATATATTAAGCCAAGTGTTCTAGGAAAGAGTAGACAGACATGGTCTTAATTCCATCTCAGTCATTATTAGCTAACAACTAATTAGGCAAGCGTAAATCTCTCAGAGCCAGTTTCCTCTTTTGTAGACTAAGGAAAATAATCCTTTCCCAGCAGAGTTATGAGGACTAGATTTTTAAAATTTAAAGTTACCTCCCTTGAGAGATAGTGGATACTCAGTAGGTTGTAACTACGACTAACAGAAAAGGCATCCCAAACCAGTGCTTCTCAGATGTTAATGTCCATGTGAATCACAGGGTGTCTTGTCGAATGCAGATTCTGGTTCAGTACACCTGAGACAGAGTCTGAGGGTGTGCATTTCCAACTCGCAGATGATGCTGATGGTGGTTGAAGATTCTAGAGTCTTCTGACAATGGGAATCCCTAATGAGGAATATTTAAGAACCAACTTAACAATTGATGTCTATTTTCAAAAGAACTGTGACTCTTAGAACTACACAGAATTTGGAAGATGGAAAAGAAAGCTATCCCACTGAGGATGGAACTTGAATCTAGAATTATCTTAACCAGGTTAGTGTTTCACCAGATGAAATTTAATTACAGTCCCTGATACTATCTAGGGAAGCCAAACCTCATTTGGTTAGAAAATTGTGCTTTAAGAATAAACTAAAAGATTTGGTGGTCAAAGGAATTTCCTGGTGGTCCAGTGGTTAGGACTCCAAGCTCTCACTGCCAAGGGCCTGGATTCAATCCCTGGTCAGGGAACAAAGAGACTACAAGCCATGTGGTCAAAGAGAGAGATCTAGTGGTCAAGTTTTCTCAATGACCTCCTTCCCCCAAAACCCACCTAAAACATCCAAAAAAGGAAACAACCACCAAAAAATTGAGGCGTTACAGGCAATAAATTGCAGTACTCTGCACATATCCTGCCACGGTACAGAGTTTCCCAGCCTTGGTCAGTCAGGAGCATTTGCTCCCACTTGTAGCTCCTCAGAGAGTTCATGGAAGGGGTGGAAGAAGCCCAAGCAACTGTATCTCTAGGCAGAAATGACTTGGGAATGCCTGCCTTCCTGCATTCGCCTCCTTTCTTTGCAGTTTAGAATTCACAGCAAACAGGAGTGAATGTAGTGAACAAAGTTCTGCTGTGAAAAGGACTGGATGACACGCAGGCCATGTAACCTTGAGCAGTTTACCCATCCTCCTTGAGTTTGAGTTTTTTCTCAACTGTAGAACAAGAACCGTGAAAGCCTCTACATATGGTCATTATAGACACCAGTAAAGCAATCAATGTGACTGCCACTTGTAAACTGAACTCAAGTGTGATGTCCATAAATGCATATGTTGTGTCAAATCTTCACTGAATAAAGGCATTAAGATTGTTCCATGAGGTGTTTTAGTGTCGGATTTTATCCTTTTAGCAAGGAGTCAGTAAACTAAACGTCAAGTTGCAATAAAACCTGGCTGTAAATCCAACTTTGCTTTTTCTTGTTTGAGTCACTTAGGGAAAGATGGCAACCTTCCAGATCTGTTATCTCAACTGTAGAACTCTTTGCTCCCCTCTCAAAGAGGTGGAATGCATTGTAAAGGATGAAACTTGAGGTGTCTTGTAAGCTCTAAAGCTCCATACATATTGTATGATGCCTGCCTATGCAGGAGCTGGAAAGGGCAAAGCATCTGTTTTCAGATCCAGTAATATCCTCGCCCTGTCCCATCTAATCTTTGCCCCCCAGGGTTCAGAGGATCTGCTGAGGGGAGGGCCTGCATCTGAGCCATGACTTTTTATCAGCAGTTAAAGGAAAACCAAGAGCACTCAGAGTTCCTGGGGGCAATGGTCAGTCCCCTGGGGTGGAATCAATGGGCGGCTGCTGCTCAGTAAACAAAGAGGTTGGCCCACTGCCCTCGTGCCTGGCGTCTTTGCAGGTTCCCAAGAGTTCAGTGATGGAAGGGCCCACACGTTCTCCTCAGTGCTGCTGGCTGAAACTGTCATTATGCATCAGATTTCAAGAATGGAATAGTAGAATCTGTGCCCGGGGAGAAGAACCAGATTTGGATTTCTGCAGTCGATCACTGACTTCCCAGGTGGTGCTAGTGGTAAAGAACTCGCCTACCAAAGCAGGAGACATAAGAGATGTGGGTTTGATCCCTAGGTCGGGAAGATGCCCTGGAGGAAGTCATGGAAACCCATTCCAGTATCCTTGTCTGGAGAATCCTATGGAAAGAGGAGTCTGGCAAACTACAGTCCATAGGGTCACAAAGAGTCAAACAGGACTGAAGCAACTTCCACGCACGCACACAGAGTTGAGCACAGGCTTATTAAGCCTAGGAGTGAAAAAAAAAAAAAAAGAGCCCAGGAGTGGGAGAAAGTCTTACAAGATGAAACTGCTCACAATGATTAGAAGTGGGGAAGTGAGAGCAGCTGTCTGGGAAGATAAAGAACACCACTCAGAGACGGGAGTTGGAATGAGAGATGGCAAGCAGAGACAGCAAGCAGTCAGGAAGGACCAGGCAAGATCCAGTGAATGGGGCTCAGCAGTGAGGTCTGGAAGAGGTAAGCTAAGGAAACTCTTTCCCCAAAAGAACTGCCTCCAGACACTTACATTTATGATTTTTTCCAAGTTTTACTCATTCCAAAACCTGTGAGAAATATGATATCACATTTATTTATAAACCTAAAAATGATCCCTGCATTCCCTTTCAAGACATATTAAACCGGATGAGCCTTTAAAAAAAAAAAAACTACTGGGTACATCTTGAGGATAAAGATTTATTTGCTAAGAACACTATCACTTTAATGTTTCTCAAACTTTAGCTAGTATCAGGATTATCTGGAGGGCTCATCAAAACACTGAATGCTGGACCACACCCCCAGTTTCTGATTCATTAATTAGATCTGGGGTGAGGCCTAAGAATTTACATCTCTTACAAGTTCCTAGATGATGCTGAAGCTGTGGGTCCCACAGAACATATTTGAAAACCACTGACTTAGTTAGAGGGGGATCTTTGACCGGGAGAGAAATAAAAATGCAAAGCATCTCTAGTGGCAAATGCACTCCTTCATCATTAACCTTCCAATCTTTTAAGCTGAAGTTCAGAAATATCACCCCTCCCAAGCACATCACTTGGCTAACTAGTCAGTTTCTCACTCTGTGGAAGTAGTCACAGAAACCCCGAAGGTCATCTGAACATGGAATTACAGAACGGTTCCCAGAACCAGAACCACAGCACGAGGTGGAGGTCACCTGAATGCTCTTAGAGGGTGGTGACATTTAGATCTGTCCCCTGTGGGGACAGGCCTGGGAAGGGCTTGTCTACTTCCCTTGGATGATGCTTCCAGCCCTGGTACTGAAATCTTGCTCTCTGAACCCCAGGTTAGAGAATTCATCATGCATTTCAACATTCAGGAAACCATCCCTCTCAGTACTATGTAGAATCTCCTTTCTGAGGAGACAGACTCAGATGTGGGATATTCCAGATCATTGCTTCCCATCAAAAATAATGTGAGCCACAGATAGAACTTTAAATTTTAAAAGTAAAACTAAGCAGATGAAGGTACTTTTAATATATTTATTTAATCCAGTATATAAATATCACTGCAATATATAGCCACTGTTAAAAAAAAAAAAAAAAAACAGATATTTTACATTCTTTTCTTACAC
Source organism: Bubalus kerabau (assembly GCF_029407905.1). Lineage (NCBI taxonomy): Eukaryota > Metazoa > Chordata > Mammalia > Artiodactyla > Bovidae > Bubalus > Bubalus kerabau. The sequence goes on from NC_073645.1 coordinate 15,950,633, forward strand.
TATCTTGGAAGTCCAGGGAGTATATCATAGCACATCTCAAATGCTCGATAGTCACATATGGCTAGGGCTTCCCTTGTGGCTCAGCTGGTAAAGAATCCGCCTGCAATGCGGGAGACCTGGATTTGATCCCTGGGTTGGGAAGATCCCCTGGAGAAGGGAAAGGCTACCCACTCCAGTATTCCGGCTTGGAGAATTCGTCCATGGGTTTGCAAAGAGTCAGACACACAAAGAGTTAGACACAACTGAGCTACTTTCACTTTCCCCCAATGGGCAGAGTAATTCCAGATGACCTTTTCTTGATAAATTGGATTTGCCTTTGATCTTATCAGCACCAACTACTTCTAATAATTATTTCCCCTTGAGCCATCAAACTCCATCAGACTCCCAAGACTCTCCCCAGTCTGCTGCCCCTGAGAGTGGCTCCCTCTCCAGACAGCAATTGCTCCCAAGTATCCATCTTCCTCCTGTTCCATAGGAATGGCAATTTTAGCCAGACCTGTGGCCACCCAGAATAAAGACTGCATTCTCCCTTGCAGCTAGGTGAAGTTGTGAAACTACTTTTTGGTCACTGAAATGTAAACACGAATTTATGCAGCACATTCCAGGAACCTTCTTGAAGCAAGAGCTGGCGTCACTCTTTTCCCATCTTCACCTCCTCCTTCCTGGTGTCTGGGATGAAAACCTTACGTCTGGAATTATTGCCACCCACTGTATTACCATAAGATGACCTTGGCAATGGAGACTTCACAACAGCCTAGGAACCCAGATTCTGGGGACTTCATAGAGCAGAGCCTATGTTCCAACTTTAAAGTGGGAGAGAAAAAAACCTGAACCGCGTTTAAGGCCATGTTATTTATACAGCTGATAGGCTGACCTTCGGAGAAGGCAATGGCACCCCACTCCAGTACTCTTGCCTGGAAAATCCCATGGATGGAGAAGTCTGGTGGGCTGCAGTCCATGGGGTCACTAAGAGTCGGACATGACTGAGCGACTTCCCTTTCACATTTCACTTTCATGCATTGGAGAAGGAAATGGCAACCCACTCCAGTGTTCTTGTCTGGAGAATCCCAGGGACGGCAGAGCCTGGTGGGCTGCCGTCTCTGGGGTTGCACAGAGTCAGACACGACTGAAGCGACTTAGCAGCAGTAGCAGCAGCAGGCTGACCTTAACTCATCATACCTAACTCACATGCCCACCCGTGCATCCCTGGCTTGTAAACATGTCACAGGTGGAGATCCCTCGGAAAGAGGAACAGATGCAGTGTGCATTTTTAGCACAACATAAAACTAATAATAAATCTAGTGCTTACTTTAACTGGCCTTATGTTAAGTATTAATATTTATTCTTTTCAATGCTTACAACAATCCCTTTCTATAAATAAGGAAATTTAAGAAATGTTAAGTGACTTGTCCAAGATCACATAGCAAGGAAATGGTGAAACCAGGATCTGAATCCAGGTCTGGATGGCTTCATAAACCATCTTTGCTAGATGTGGCCTTATTGGTAGAGTCTGGTCCATACAATAGGAGGGAAAATGGGACACAACTCCAGTGTTACAAAGTCAACAGAAGTACTGAATTTAAACTCAAATTTATACCCTTATCCCAGCAAGATTCAATCAGTAAAAATGTGAGTCAGCTGTTCTGAGCACTCTGCAAAGCACTTTAGGAGATGAGGAACATCACTTTAAGCCAATTCCCCTAAAAATCAGCTCCCTGTGAGGGCTCTCACACCTGTCCAGCTATTTTTGTCATCACTTTAGCACTCTCAGGATGTAAAAATGGATCTACCTAGGGTAAAACATCTGACTTATTACATTTCTATTAAGTCTAAACTAAATATACATCCTTTTTAAGAATGGCAGGTTTGAGAATAACTTTGAGTGAAATGAAGGAGACTTTTAGAACAAACTCAAGCCAGAAGTCAGAAGAATTTTCTTTTTGCATATCTCAACTCTTTTTCAGATGATGGAGAAGGCAAAAGGCCAAGAGTGAAACTCCATAGAGAAGCTGGGTGAAGAACACGTGATTCTCAAATTCAAATCTGTTGTCAGTAAAAGCTGGAGAGAAACACCTGGCTTCAAGCAAGCCAGCGCCTCAGCTTCACGGAGAACCTCCTGGAAGGGGATCAAATGAGAACTGTCTGTGAGGGGTGACGAGGCTCCAGTCCACAAGAGAATGCAACACGCAGTGAGAGCCTAAAACCTCTGAAGAAGATACCTCGTCCTCCATTACTCTCTAAACTCCGTGCAGGAGACACGGTGGGGCCTGGTGTCAGTGACAGACAGCTGAGCAGAGGCTGGCCGCATTATCAGCAACTCTCTGAATGTGCTTCCCCAAAAGAATATTCCCATCCCAGCAAAGGAAGCCAAGATCCAGACACTCATAAAGAAAATCAACGATGGACTAAGGGGAACCGTCTCCAGAAAGGTCTAAGTAAAAGATGTGGTTGGAAGACACTGACTGGCAGACACTCGTGCCCCTGAGGAGGGAGCCCGCACTAAAGGATCTCCCGCTCTCACTGAGGGAGCGAGTACTACTGTGGAAATCACTTCAGCCAGGAAGCTGTGCTGGCTGTCTGGACCAGAACTGCAGCCAATGCCAGGATGATGGAGGCAACAGAATCCCCCCAGGAGACTCAGGGTGTCCAGTGAGGCGTGGTCCATGCATGACAGAAGCCTCCCCACAGACACAGATGATGGGGTCACTTATAATTCCATGCTGGACGAGCCTGGGTTCCTGAGAAACAAGAGAGAGTGAGTGCCTCCTCCGTGTTCCCTGCCTGCAGTCTTCCAGTGTGTTGTGCCCCATGCATTCAGAGGAATGATGTGTTAAATGAAAATTAACATGATATTAGCATACCAGGAAAAATCACACATCTGTGATTGTAGTACCCTCCACTCTTTCTGCTCCCCCGGCTCTGGACTGGTGGGCTGTAGATGACACAGAAAGGTGTCTGTTTTGGGTTGGGATACAGATGCTTATGTTTTAAAAGGGGAAAACATGGGGCTTCCTTGACAGTCCAGTTGTTAAGACTTTGCCTCCCGACGCAGGAGGTGTGGGGTTGATTCCTGGTCAGGGAGCTAAGATTCCCATACCTCGCTGCCAAAAAACCAAAACAAAACAGAAGCAATATTATAACAAATTCAATAAAAACTTTAAATGGTCCACATTTTTTTAAATATCTCTAAAATATTTTAAAAATAAAAAGGGAAAGACGTTTCATAAGTTATCATTCATCCCAGATAAGAAGATGAAAACTTCATTCATATTACCAAATGATTTCCCTTATGAAATGTTAAAAATGGCCTCAACAGCTTCTAATGGGACCATCTTCAGCTGAACGGTGTGAAGATGTGAGTGAGGAATCAGTTTGCTTCCTGGCTGGATTTCCCTCTTTAGATGCAGATCGCCTTAGGAGCTGCTGTCTTCTAACTGTGATGAGTCCGAACTGTTGAGTATTTTAAGCCAAAGCAGTTATTCCCACCTCCCCACCCAAAGCATACAATTCTTAACTTGAAAACTGTTGTTTTGTATTTTTCTAAGTATCTTGAGACTTCTGTGGTTTGGTTATGGGCTAAAAATTACAGGGCAGTTGCAGTAGTCTTTCCACTTGTAACTGTTTTATATCTTTCAGTTGCTAAAAAAACAACAACAAAAAATAGTTTAAGGCTACTTCCCAATCATAACTAAATATGTTGCATTTAAAGTGTGTATATAAAGTAATTCATCAACTGTTGTATTTGGGCTTCCCTGGCAGCTTGGACCATAAACAGTAAAGAATCTCCCTGCAATGCAGGAGACCTGGGTCTGATCCCTGGGTCAGAAAGATCCCCTGGAGAAGGAAATGGCTACTGACTCCAGTATTCTTGCCTGGAGAATTCCATGTACAGAAAAGCCTAGTGGGCTACAGTCCATGGGGTCGCAAATATGTTGCATTTAAAATGTACATATAAAGTAATTCATCAACTATTGTATTTAGGGGGTTATATTCATTGCATGCAAGTTATTAACATTCTGAGCTCAAAGTAGGCTTAAGTCAAAAACTGTGATTTCTTCTGCATGATTCATCTTAATTTTTTTCTGTGCTACCTAAATGTATAAGCAGCATAGCAACTGAGCCACATTCTGACTCTTGCAATATCTTCTCCACAAGAAGCATTGCCTCTACAAGAGTCTCTGAGGACAGGAGAATATTGCAGTGTCAGGGTTCACCTCAGTGTTTAAAACAAATGTTAACAAAAATGGTAGCGCAGGGATGCATGGAGCTAACATCTGAAACTATACATCCTCTGGAAGTTTCTCAATGCTACTAAAAAGCAGCATATCTAAAGAGGCACTGATAGAGCAAACAGCTAGCAGAAATAAAGTAGTTTTGTTTTTTCTAACATTTATTGAATACTTATTCAGAGCAAGGCCAGGGCCTATCACATGCGAGTTTCACAAAAGCACTACGACAACATTATTTTTAATTTACAGTTATCTGAAGGGTTTAGAAGTTATTAACTTAACCAAGGTCTCACTGCTTGGAAATGGAAGATGCCAGCCAACTTCCAGGCTTCTTTTATATGAGACAGGAATAAGTAACTCTAAGGTGGTTTAAGGAATAAATAATGGTATAAGGTGCTTTCTGTTACATGTAACTGAAATTAGCTATAACTGTTATATTTACCCAATAACAAGGGATTTCTGATACTAATGTGGTTCAAGCCCCAATCCAAACACTAGGGTAATATGCCCTAAACTGAGAGTGAAGTGAAAGTCACTCAGTTGTGTCCAACTCTTTGTGACCCCATGGAATTCTCCAGGCCTGAATACTGGAGTGAGTAGCCTTTCCCTTCTCCAGGGGATCTTCCCAACCCAGAATCGAACCCAGGTGTCCCGCATTGCAGGTGGATTCTTTACCGGCTGAGCCATAAGGGAAGCCCGAAATATACCCTAGCAGGCATTCTAAACATCTGTAATCATAATGTACTCCTCCCGGTGTACATCCCTGGTGCCTTTCCCCGTGGCCCAGTCAGTAAAGATTCCGCCTGCAATGCAGGAGACCCAGGTTCAATCCTTGGGTTGGGAAGATCCCCTGGAGAAGGAAATAACAATCTACTCCAGTTTTCTTGCCTGGAGAATCCCATGGACAGAGGAGCCTAGCGGGCTACAGTTCATGGGGCCGCAAGAGTCAGACACAACTGAATGACTACATGACCACCACCTAGTGTGCAATAAAGAAAAACAATCAATAACCATCTGGTAATACAAAAGGCTTATCACAGGGGGAAAAAAATCCCACGAGACCTTTCCCAGTGTTCCAAGGACTTTTACAGGTACAGTGCTTAGGTACTACATTTTTTCCCCAACCCCGAAACTGACACACAGGAAGTAATAAATATGAGTGTGCTTAAAAACTTTTCAATAGGTCTGTAGGGAAAGTTATTTCACTCATTTATTCAGGCCAGGACTCGCTGAAGCTGAAACTCCGAAACTTTGGCCACCTGATGTGAAGAACTGACTCCTTGGAAAAGACCCTGATGCTGGGAAAGATTGAAGGCAGAAGGAGGAGGAGGCGACAGAGGATGAGATGGTTGGATGGCATCACTAACTCGATGGACATGAGTTTGAGCAAGCTCCAAGAGTTGGTGATGGACAGGGAGGCCTGGCGTGCTGCAGTCCACGGGGTTGCAAAGAGTCGGATACAACTGAGCGACTGAACTGAAGTGAACTGATTCAGCCCAGGGAAGCTACACAGATGGGAAAAGGTGAGCCCTCCCCTCTAGATGGCCCCAGGGCTCCTGAAAGAAGTATATGAGGCAAGGGCCTATGCGGGCCAGTGTGGGAGCACTGGGGCACAGGGGAGCACAGGAGAGGGCACTTGATCAGGGCCGAGGGAGGAAGGGAAGCTTCCTGGAGGAGGTGATGACCGAGAAAGTCCTAAAACTTAAAAAGTGTCTGGGGGAAAATCTGAGTAGGGGATGACAGGGTGCCGAGAAAAAGCCCTGGGCATTCTGGGAGAACCTGAAGCAGCGTGATGTGGTAGAAATATGGGGAGAAGGTGAGGTCACTGCAGTGGGTGGGAGCCACATCACGAAGGTCTGGCACTTCGATGCCTAGATCACCTGGAGAGCTCTGGGGAGCTTGAAGCCTTTTTAAAAATGAGGAGTGCCCTGCATTAAATGGTGAGTGCCCGCAAATGGTTGTAGCTTAGAAAGATCTCGAAGATGCTGTTCCCTGGGTGAGCTCTCTGACCCTTCCTGCTCTAACACTGTGCATCAAATAACTGTTGCAATTTTTTTGAATAACAACTTGTCTGAATCTAGACTCATAGGAACCTGCAAGGAATCTTTGACCCCATTTGGGAAGCTAACCTGGCTCACTAAACATGCATGCCTTTTTCTGTCCCTCTTGGGATGTACCTGTGGACAATCCTCAGTTGGGAAATGAATCCTTTGGAACACAGATTCAAGCAGGAGCCAGGACTGGAGCTGAGAAGAAGTGAGGTCTTAAGTCTGGGGACTAGGGCTCAGTGATAGGGTGTTCTCAGCTAGATGACCACATGGACTAAGGACCCAGCAAATGCTGTTCCTCTCTGGGTGGTGGGTAATGCACTTTGCTCACTTCAGGCAAAGCGTGTGAGAAATACAAGGCACACAGACATGATACTGACATGGGTCATTTTTCCTGCAGGAAGAAAAACCAGGAAAATAATGGGCATCCCACGCTCAAACCCCACCAGGTGACCACGCCTGGAGGGGAAAGGTAATGGCATGCCAGCTGGTGGCAAATGGTGCCAGCCAGAGTCCCAGAAGGCTTTGGTTTAAAATGTCTGCTTACAGCCATTGGAATGATTTGGAATGTTTATCTGAAAATAAGCTCCTTCCTCTCATTGGCACTTCATGCCTTCAAGCTCCCAAGGTGCCACTTCCCCTGCTACTGGGAAGAGTGGTGGGGATTTCGTAGCCCTGCCCAGAAGTGCCAAGCAGCCAACCCACTCCTCTGCATGGAGACTGCCACCTCCCTGCTGCTAGGCAAGAGATAATTGGTGGCACTGGAACATGGCCAAGATTCAGAAGGTTGCAGGGCAGGCATCTAATACAGGGCCTTGGTGTCAGCATTTGAGCCCTGATAATGGTGGGGCCATTGTCAAGGTCACTGCACAGCTCAGTGTGACCTCAGAAGTCAGGGTGCCCACTCTCTCAGCCTCCAGGCCACTTGGACGACTCTTCCTACATACTAGCCTCTTGCTAGAACAGCAACAGGAAGTGTTAGGTGACAGTAAATCCTATACGGTATGCAGGCAGTGAGTGCACATCACTCTAGTTGGATGGTGACAGTCAGAATGATAATTAGGGAAGAAGATTCGCCCAGCCCTCCCCAGGTACTCCAAGTACTGGCACCAGGGCTCTTTGCATTGTGCCAGTGAGTTTATTAGTAGTGGAGAACTTGTTCCATGCCAACTGGAAAAGCGAGCACTTTAACTTGAGCCAGAGAAAGAACAGCAGCTGTTCTTTCAAGAGCCGCACCCTGTGGTCAGCCAAACAATTAATTAATTGAATCCAACCACCGATGCATCTGCCTGGCCCCACTGCCCACCAGCCCCCAGTCACTAAATTGTCATTATGGAAGCCTGGCAATAACCCTAGTCCTGAGGCTGGGTGTGCACCACTAGGGATGAGGAGGGAATGTTTTCAGTGGGATACCTACCACACTCAGAAGCAGGGGCAGGCAGCCACTTCACAAGGGGCATCGAGAGACCAGCTGGCCCAGGCCTCATCCACAAAGGTCTTCAAATTTAGAATTTTGAAATGATCTGCAAGAGAAATATATGCAGTGATCCCCTCACAAGAGTGCACGAAAATGATGTTTAAGATGAAACTTTAAATTAGCATCCTCTTGCTAGATGACATAGTGTAGAGTGCACTAAGATGATACCAATGACTGATATGTATATAGAGCATACCATTATGAGTCTAGGTACTTATGTAAGACTTACATCTAATCTTCACAAAAATCTTAAAAACTATGCCCATTTGTATAGACTAGAAACTGAGGTATGGAAAGACCAAATAACACACCCAAGGTCACACAACTCATGAGAGCACAATGCTAGGATTTGAACTCAGGCTGTCTGAGCTCCAGGATCCCTACACTCCACTACTATATTATGAAGTCATTGTTTTTAAAAAATAGATCCTTGGTAATGGTGCAATCATATTGCCGTTCTATGGGTTGAAAGCATTCACCTCTTTGCCTGGAAACTCTTGGCATTTCATTGTTAATTAATAACTCAAAAGTCTCTAAAAATGGAAGCACCCCAGACTTTCTAAAAGGGCTCAGGTCAGACCAGCAACAGCTTGTCTTCTTCGTGAAGATTGCTCCTACTCAAGAGAAAAACAATACAATTTCTGGACAAGGATTTTGGAAGCCCCATGAGTGGGCCTTCCTCTATGCTGCAGAATACAATTTTATATGAATCAGCTCCTTAACTCAAATTCTCAAACTAGGGATCAAGAGAACTTCTCTGTATCTAATAATTGGTGATGCCAAGGCCCCTGAGAGCTCTGATTCTGTCCCAGTCTCTCCAACGGAGTGGCAACACAGGGGGGCCATGCCAGGCACCCAGCCAAGGTGTCGGGAGGTGTTGCCCAATGCAAGGTCTAACCTACCTACAGAATGAAAAGATGGCAGAAATTTATCAGAAACAGAGTCCCCGAGTCAGCTAGAGGGAGACACTGTGTACAGTTAGTACCTGATGAATGGACAGTAGGATTTATTCACTCAAACCCATCACTAACCCTCCCTGGGAAGGCCCTGTGCTGGGCACTGTGTGAACAGAGATGCATGAGACACAAGAGCCCAGAACAGCAGCCATGAAATGCAAACAACTCACTATTACAGTGTGTTTTGTACAGCAGATCTTGGCCTGTATGCAAGCTGGATGAGCCTGGAAAAGGGCATTTTTCATCGTGCAGTTATAGGAGCTGACATTCACAGGCAACCTCTAAGGGTGCACAGGTATTGATGTAGCCAAGTAAAGAAAGCTGAGGGATAGAGGCAGCAACGGAGAAGGCAATGGCACCCCACTCCAGTACTCTTGCCTGGAAAATCCCATGGACAGAGGAGCCTGGTCCATGGGGTCGCTAAGAGTCGGACACAACTGAGCGACTTCACTTTCACTTTTCACTTTCATGTATTGGAGAAGGAAATGGCAACCCACTCCAGTGTTCTTGCCTGGAGAATCCCAGGGACAGGGGAGCCTGGTGGGCTGCCATCTCTGGGGTCGCACAGAGTCGGACACGACTGAAGCGACTTAGCAGCAGCAGCAGCAGAGGCAGCAAGACACAGGAGTAAAGGCAGGGTCCCTAAATGCCATCCAGCCCATTATCAACTTCCTGCCTTTGAGCAAACTTCCTGTGCATTAGTTGATTTAGTGAATATATTTACTGAGCGCTTACAATGGGACTCATAATGCTTGAAAATTTGTGGGCACTACCTGGAATTCTTCATAAATATTTGAAAAAGACAAAGAACTAGGTGTTTCTGAGCTAACTCTAATGCATGTTTATCTTCAGAATTGAAAGTTAGCAGGAGCCATAGGACAAATGTAGAATTGCATGCATGTTCATAGGCATGCACACACACACACAGCTTCATGTGAAGATGGAGAGTATAGAGGGGTTTTAGAGCATTTTCACCATTACACTTGATTTCCTTTTTACTCTGGCTTCTTAGATTATATCTGCTGGGTTGACATCCTTTTGGGGGACTGTTAGCAACAAATTACACTCCCAGCAGAGCCTTGAGACACGCCTGTCCCCCATCAGGGCAACTGCGATCAGAGACAGATGCCTATGTGAACAAGCCAGTGAGGCTGTCCTGCCATCTTTAGGATTTCCGGTGCCAGTCTGACTCCTAATCCTCTATCCCTTTGTTGCCCTCAAATGCTTTAAGAAAAAACATCAGCTTCCAAGAAGAAGCCAACACTACAGCTTCCAGGCCTGGCACAATCTGGAGCTTCCAGAAAGAACTTCGAATGAAATTTAGAGTTTTAACTAACAACCATGACTAGATACTTTTATTCTTTTTAAAATTTATTTTATTGAAGTACAGTTGATTTACATTGTCATGTTAATTTATGCTGTACAACAAAGTGATTCAGTCACACATATATATATACATCCTTTTTCATATCTTTTGCAGTATGATTTATCACAGGATATTAAATATAGTTCCCTGTTCAATACAGAAGGACCTTGTTGTTTATCCACTCTATATATACCAGGTTGCATTGCTAACCCCAACTGCCTACTGCGTCCTTTCCCCTAACCCCTCCCCCTTGGCAACCACCCATCTGTTCCTCTATGATCTCATGATTCTGTTTCTGTTTCATAGATAAGTTCATTTGTGTCGAACTTTAGATTCCACATATAAATGATATTATATGGTATTTGTCTTTCTCTTTCCAGCTTATTTCACTTAGTATGATAACCTCTAGGTCCATCCATGTTGCTGCAAGTGGCATTATTTTATTCTTTTTATGGCTGAATAATAGTACATTGTACATAGTCTTGATTCATCTGTCGATGGATATTTAGGCTAGTTCCATGTCTTGGCTATTGTGAATAATGCTTCTGCGAACACATTCATGTATCTTTTTGAATTAAAGTTTTCCTGGATATATTCCAGGAGTGAGATTGCTATATCATATGGCAACTCAATTTTATGGATACTTTTATTTTTGAAGTGATATATGTTTGTGACAACCAGTAACTAGAAAGCCTTTCCTTATCTACAAATAACCGGAAAACTCAGGGGGCCTGCCCTCCACAGAAGCTAGCTCCTCAGAAGGGGTTCAAGCATACTGTAGGAAAAAATTAAGTTGGTTTCTCTGTACTTTCCAAAGTTTTGCTCTTAAAAATGTGACGCTTTCCCAGTTTCTCCAGGAATTCTGAATATTCTGTTAGCCCAGCAGGTTGAAAGATGTCATCAGCACAGTGTCTGGTTGGGCTCAAATCCCATTTTTACAGTTACAGCCTTGTATAAAATTAAGCATAACGTTTATTCTCTCAATAGCCACAAAGAGCTTAGAACAAGGTCTGGCACAGAGCAAGTGTTCAATCAATGAGGGCCGGTATCATCATCCTCATTATCAGGAACCTTGAAATTCATCCAAATTTTGCCCATTAACCTCTAAAGAGAAAGAGGTTAGTAAACTTTGCAATCTTGCTCCAGCCAGAACAAGGCTGATGCCACTGGGCACGAGTCCCTTACAGGGCACCGACATCCTTTTTTCCAGATTTCTGCCTCCAGGATCCACCCAGTTCAAATGCCTACTCATTAGCAAGAAAGTCTTGTTGAGCAAATGAGTGAAGTAATGAATGGCGTGGGCCAGAAACCGCAGTAAGATTGGATTCAGTCACTGCATTTTTTTCAGCTACCATATGCAAAGTTACTATAATCGTTAATGGAAATCCCATCATTAGAGAATACTGCACTAGCCCGTCAGTATTGAAAACACAATTTCTTCTTTTGCAAAATGTTATAGGCTTGAAATTTCTCTTTTTCAATCTAATCCTTCTATTCATACTGGTACTTCGCTTGAGCTGAGGCCTCATTCACTCTGATTTTACCTGATACTTCATCCAAAGGCTGACAAACAGCCCCTACCTAAAGCAGCAGGAGGAAACCGGTGGAAAGAGGCCCTCAGGCAGTTGCCATGGAGATGGAAGAAAAGGCAGGAAGCCCCCACCCCACCCTCTATACACTCTCACTCATGTTCCATTGTTAAGAATTACATCACATGACAGGTCTTCTCCTGGACAGGGCAATGACCTCTAAAAGTTTGCAGCGTCCCCTCTGTGAGCTTTTTGGAAACCTCTAGCAGTCTGTAGCACACCTCTAGTCTGTGACCCTCTCCTTTTCCCACTACTCAGCCTTCCATGTACTTTAGCAACTAGCCAAGAAATCATCCAGTATCCCCACAGATGCTAAAGAATAGAAGGCAGGTTCCATGTCAGAGCAGACAGCACGTGGCATAGTCCAAAGATCCCTGGAGCCAGGAGACTGTGGCTCTGGCCTCACCCCTGACCATCTGGTGACCCTGGACAGGTCCCTCCATTTTGCTGCACCTCAGTTCCCTTTCTGAGCTCCTCCTCCATGTAAGTTTCCTCGTTCTCCTCTGTTTCAGCCCACTATTGGACTCTTTCATAACATAGTTTGTAGTTATTCTCTCTTTTTACTTGCCCTTAGTCTGCACTGTTCACTAGACTGTAAGCCCCTTTTGTCCATCTGAAGCCTCATTGTAAACCCAGAACCTGGTTCCTGTCAGCACTCAAAAAAAAAAAAAAAATCATTTAATGAATGAATGAATGAGATATCAGATGATCTAGTTTTAATATGCTATGGTTTTTCATCTAGTCACAGTAAAAACAAAAACCATTATATAAAGAAGTTCCCCTGTTTTTCCCAGGGAACACATGGGGAGATGGATGACTAAGTGAAAATCCCCTGTTTGTCAGCCACTCCTTCTAACATTTCATTTAGTGTCATAGAGATCAATTTCTCATTTTATGTATTTGTGTCTGCAAAGCACCCTGGGTAGTTTTTGTGAGCACGGAAATCAGAAAATCTTTCTTATCTTTCTGGCACTTTCTTATCTTTCTAGCATCTCTCTCCTGATCTGATAAATCATTTTTACAATCATTTTATTTATTTATTTACATTTTTACTGTGCTGGATCTTCGTTGCTGTGCAGGCTTTTCCCTAGTTGTAGAGAGTGGGGGCTACTCTCGTTGCAGTGCATGGGTTTCTCATTGTGGTGACTTCTCTGGTTGTGGAGCACAGGCTGTGGGATATGGGGGCTTCAGGAGTTGCAACTCCTGGGCTCTAGAACACACGCTCTCAGTAGTCGTGGCACATGGGCTTAGTTGCTCTGTGGCCTGTGGGATCTTCCCAGATCAAGGCTCCAATCCATGTCTCCTGCATCGGCAAGTAGGTTCTTTACCACTGAACTACCAGGGAAGCCCCATGATAAATCATTTTAATTAACATTTAGGTACATAGCCTAGCTTACTAAGCAAGGCTAGGCTAGTCTCCACTTTCATTATACATTTTAATGAGTTGTTGCATTATTTCTGCCCAGTCTATCAACCCTAGAGAACTTAAAATCAAATTGAAATCTAAAAGTGTAAAAATAATTATAATTGCCCTACAGACCGCAGTAGTTTAAGATTTGTGTTAGTAGAAACCGTCTGGGCAAAGCCACTGTAACTGTCTGCAATTAGCCACTGTTTTTCAGTATAACATTTAATTAAGATCGTGCTGATGTTTGGCCAGGGCCCCTGGTCTCCATCTTCACCCCACTCCTTAGCTGCTCAACCTACATCAAATTGGGTCAGCACAAAGTTAATGGGCAAATTACAGAAAACTTCAGCTTAAAGTCCATCCCCCCACCCCCAACACACACACTTATGTCTTATTTGATGACTTAACTGGAGATTTTAATCTGCTCTCTACTTACTTGCTTTCCAATAGTAGTCTCTGTGAGATATCTCCTCTGGAAAGATATAGACTTGATCCTCTGTGCTGCCTTCCAGAGGACTTCTTGCTAGAGCAAATATTAATACATCCCCATGATATCCAATAGTCATGGCAAAAGTTAAGCTGAATCCTCACGTTTTTGTTTAGATCTTTGCCCTATGTGGTCCACCTACCATCTTTCCAGGCTTAATTCCCACCTTCCTTCACTCTGATCAGATCCACTTTTGCTTTGTCCCTCCTACAAGTTTTCTATCTCCTGGAATCCTTGCCTCCTGAATGCTCATCCCTTAAGATTCAACTCACCTGTTGCCTCACCCATGAAACTGTCCTAGATCACCACAACTGGAAGTAATCTAAATTTCTGTGGTACTCTTACTTCTCTTAAAGGATTTTTGTAAAATTTTGTGTCTTCTATATCAAGTAAATCATTTGTATCCAGGGACCATCTCTTTGTATCTCACAGAGTAGTCTCTACTATTGCTTGGTTGAATGAATGAATGTGTCTCTCTTATGACATGAGACACCTGTTATACATTTGAAGCTGGATACAGGTTACTAAGAACAGATACCATTCTGTCATTCCTTTTGGACTCTGTTAATGAACTAGAGCATGACATAGGGAGAGCTTTCTACCTTGGTGTATATTTAGGTGCCTAGGACTGGCTCAGAGGTTAAAGCATCTGCCTGCAATGTGGGAGACCTAGATTCGATCCCTGGGTCGGGAAGATCCCCTGGAGAAGGAAATGGCAACCCACTCCAGTATTCTTGCCTGGAGAATCCCATGGATGGAGGAGCCTGGTGGGCTACAGTCCACAGGGTCGCAAAGAGTCGGACACGACTGAGCGACTTAACTTTCACTTTCACTTTTAGGACTTAATCTATAGATAATACATCACAGGCTTATGGCAGGAGTGTTAATTTCACACCGAGCTCAGTGATAAACTATGGCTACAAATTGAGAGCATCAGCACCTCCTACTGGGAGACGTGAGGACATGAAAGCATTGATAGAGAAGTTACCCCAAAAGGTAAGGGCATAACTCCCTTTGTTTCCTTTTGGATGATCCTGTTCTTGAATTACCCATAAATTCAGGACATAGTGATGGGCATCCATAGGGAAGCATACGAATGGGATGCGTCTAGAAGCCTGGTAAAGTCTAGAAGAGCAGGATGCAAGTTAATTCATAAATGCACAGCCAGATCTGAGAACTGAAAAAGATGGGAGCTTTCAGAGAACTAAGGGTCTGAGATTATGTCATGCTGCTAGTGGAAGGCAGAGATGGAATTTGAACAGTCAGCCCATGCTCTTCACTATTGGACTGCACATCCTAGGCAGGGCCCCACTGAGACCCCACTCTCCCAAGCTTCATACTCCTTGTTTGTTGGAAGGAATTGTCCTGATTCAGGATATCTGTGCCTCAGTTTTCTCAGCTGTGAAATGGAGGATAGTAGTGCTTATCTTAGTCAAAGTACTAAATTCAGGAAACCCTGCTACAGCATGGAGGAAATGCTTGATAAACGTTCACCTCAAGTCCCTCAGAGAGGCAGCTTCTTGAGGCCCCGGGCTATGATGTGTTCCTAGTGCTGCACGAATCCTGGTGAGCAACCTGAGCGCTTTGCCCAAGGGCTTGCTAGAGAGTGGATGTATATATATCCCCCCAAAACTCCTGTGTTGAAATCCTGGCCTACCCCCAATGTGATAGTATTAGAAGGTGGAGACTTTGGGGGGTAATTTAGTCCCTAAGGATGGGGTCATCATGAATGGGGTTAGTGTTCTCCCTCTGCTCTCCACCACGTGAGGACACAACAAGAAAGTGACTGTCTGCAAACTAGGAAGTGAGCCTCACCAGACAGGATCTTGATCTTGGACTTCCCTGGCTCCAGATCTGTAAGAAATAAATGTTGTTTCAGCCACCCAGTGAGCAGTAGAGCAGCCCCAACTGACTCAGACATGGCTGCTCAGGGCTGTAGTGGGAGCAGTGTTGGTGTGCAAAGCAATGAGTAAGTACAGACAGTGGCCAACCTCCCCACCAAAGCCTCAGGGCCCATGCCAGCTCACCCTAGAGAGGCTCTGCCAGGCCTTTATGGAACAGCCTCGCTCCCGGCCAAGGCATAGGCCATGGTCCAGACCCAGCTTCCTTGAAGCAGTTGGATCACAAGGAGGCCCTGCTCCAGTCTGCACCTCCTCCTACACCCTTTGCCAAGAGCAGTCTTTCATGGGGGCATGTGGGCCAGGAGCCCATCACAGCTTTCACATGTGCGGCTCCCTGTAGGACTGAACAATTTTGGGCAGCCTCTTGGCTCTGTTGATGAGAACACCAAAAAGTTCTGCTCCCACTGCCCCAGGACAATGGTGCCCCAAAGGCCCTCAACTTTCATAGCTCTTGCTGGGACCTATACACATGAGGCTAGACTGAGAGGTAAAGGCTATGTTCTTGGCTGTGGCTATGCTGTGGGATGGGCAGCATGTGATACAGGTTAAGGGCCATTCTTGAAGCCCCCAACTGCCTCATCAAGGAAGTATATGTCCCCAAGACAACTCCTTTTTCAGGCAAAGAGGAGGGAAGGACTTCTGTTCTGCTAATTTTCTTCTCATAGACACGTTGGAGCCCCTGGAACCAAACCCCTCAAGGCCAGAGAGAAGGCAGCCCCTCAAAGCCTGGGCGTGGGGCCAGAGTTATCTAAGGAGGAAATGTGCGGATGGCCAGACCTAAGAAATAAGATGGCTAAGAAAGGAATCCAAGGAGACAGGCCATCAACTTAGAGGGTTACCTCTGCTCACAAGCAGAAAGCAGAGGCTCCATAACCACAAACAGAGCAGAAGAAAGCAGAAACCTGATCGTTTGAGTCAGACATGGAGCAGACCGAGGCAGGCTGGCCTGAGTGGGTAGTGTGGATGGTCCAAGACAAACCTTACAGACCAGATTTCAGCCCTGACAGCTCTGTGTGAAATTGTAGAACACTTCCATTGGCTCAGACCAAGGTCCTAAAACAACAGCTCCTCTGAAGAAGAACTCCATCAGTAACTCTTGGGAAAACAGCATTCAGTTTACCACACGGATGCAGCACCAGTGCATGCCGGGAGCTGTGCCAGGCACCGGGGTACATCAGGAAGGAGGTGACGTATTCCTTTTTGCACAGAGGACTCAGCAGGAATTAGAGGCATGGCACCAGTGGCTACAGGTGCACTGAGCGCTGCAGAGAAGGCCCCTTAGCAAGAAAAACATTTTTCAGTGCTTCTCTACTCAATTCTTTAACAAAGAGAGCTGAAAAGAGCTGTCAGAAAACAAACTTATGGTTACTAAAGGGGATGGCAGTGGGTAGTGAAGATAAATTAGGATTTGAGGGTTAACATATACACAATACTAAATTTGAAATAAACAACAAGTACCTATATAGCACAGGGAACTATATTCTATATCTTGTAACAACGTACAATGGAAAAGAATCTGATGAAAGTAATTGAATCACTTTTCTGTGTCCCTGAAACTAACACAACATTGTAAATTAACTATGCCTCCATTTTTCAAACAGTTAGCAAAAGTTTTAAGTTGAAAAATTTTAATCAAAAAAATAGATATCAGATATAGCAGCTATCCAACCCTAGTCTCAAGAGAGATTTTTTTAAAGTAATTTTAAGGGGAGCCCTCATGATAGTACTTCATGGTGGTGATTTACCATAAACACCCCCAAAGTTGCTCAGTAGTCAACTTTATCATCCGTGAATATCTAAATCCTTCTTGAACTTAACCTATTTACTGCTTGATTCTATTCTACCACTGCTGGGTTAAATAGTGCTTCTAGCCTCTCAGGCTTTATCTCCCTCGGTGGGAGACTCCTTATCTCCTCCACATATCTTCTCCCAAAAGTTGCTCCCTTCCCTTCATCACTCAGTTCTTCCCTGGACTTTTTCCAGCACCATTAGGTCATTCTTGAGAAGGGTGGTCAGAAATGACAGAAAACCCAGTTTTGTTGCCAATATCCTTTGCCAAAATCTGCCCACGTCCTCCCCTGGCCAGGAGCAGCTCCTGCCCACTTGCCCCTGCAGCCCAGGAAGGCCACGACCAGTGCCTGCCCCGCAGGAAGGAACCTCATTTATAACGCCTCTCTCATGCTCAGGTGTCTGCGTTTGCAAAGCTCTTTCACTGATATTTTTCATTTGATATAACAATCTTGAGAAGTAGGCAAAATATGGTTACTAGCATTCTCATGTTACAGAAAACAAAGTTTCAAGAAGTTTAAATTGTCCAACATCATCAAACTAACAGTGGCAGATGCAGAAATTGAACTTGGGTCTCCAGACTGTCCTGCCCTGTCTATTTCCATAATTTAACCCCAAGGCCACTTGTTCCAACTTCTAATATCTACCTCAGATCCCCTTGTTTTGTTGCAAACCTTGGATTAGAAGCTCATGAAGCTCGGATCAGAATCGCTTCCTCCAGCAGCCTTGAGCCCGTTTGACCCACAGCTAAGAGGCTGACCCTTCCAGTGTCTCTTCTAGTCTCCAGCTTCCCAAGAGAAGAGGGGAGAAGAGGCCAAGATCATTCCTAACCGGCTGCTGATGCTCTGAATAGTGACCTCTCGGTGCAAGTCCCACTCCCTGTCTGGCACTAAGCCATGCCCTCAACAATGAGCAAAAACATCTTGGCAAATTGATAGGAATTCTGCTCTCTTCTTGTTTCCTAGCTCAATCTCTTATTTTCTCTTCTGGCTTGTATGCTCTTTAAACTTGATTTTAGGCCAAATTTCCAACAAGTAATCCCACCCCTTTCAATTTAGAGGCCCCCCATATGACCTATTTCTTATTACTGTCAGCATTGTTCCCAAAGATTCCTTAGTGTGTGCCCAAAATATTAGAGGTCCCTTTTATTCAAGGATATGATCAGGCTTTGATCGAGAAAAGGGGACCCATTGATGCTTAGGGCTTCCCTGGTGGCTCAGACAGTAAAGAATCTGCCTGCAATGCAGGAGACCTGGATTCGATCCCTGGGTCAGGAAGATCCCCTCGAGAAAGGAACGGCAACCCACTCCAGTCTTCTTGTCTGGGAAATCCCATGGATGGAGGAGCCTGGTGGACTATAGTCCAAAGGGTCACAAAGAGTTGGACATGACTGAATAACTAACACTTTCACTTTTCACACTGATGCTTAGCCCCAAAGGGAGTGAGGATGGAGGAGAAGCCAGATGGGTCAGAGAAGGCTTCCAAGAAAGAAACAGTGGCTGGGCTAGTCTTTAAAGATGAGCAGCCAATATCAGATATGTGTTTTATTTTAGTGTGAGTTGTCATTAGTGAACTTGTTTATTGTAAAGGTGGACATTTAACACTCAGCAGAGTTTTCTTTTTTTTTTTTTTTTAGCTATAAACTAACTTTTTTTTTTCGTTTCATACATGATATTTTACATGTTTCAATGCCATTCTCCTTTTCAAAATAAAGTAATAATTAAAAAAATGAGTAGCCAAGAAGCTGGAATGTTCTAGGCAGAGGGTATGGCACATGCAGAGGCACAGAACGTGAGTGTGTATGGCACTTTGGGGACCTATACAAAGTCTGGTGTGACCAGAAGGCAGGTTGGAATGCAACAGAGCTGGGGGGTGAGGGGCTTGGGCCAGGTGAGGAAGAGCCTTATGTGCTGGGCTTAGGTGCTGAGGCTTCACACTGAAGGGGATGGACAGCACTGAAGAGTTAATGTAGTATGATCAGATGTGTGAAAACTGCACTCGGAGGATGGACCAGGGAGACGTTAACTCTATTACGAAGCTGCTGCCTTCCTCTAAGTGAGAAATAGCCAACAGAATTATTGAATGATGTGCCATGTCTTAGAAGACCGACACTAAAAGGGAGCTTGCCTATGGATCATCTTGTCCAAATGCTGTTTTAAGGACTTCACTGGCGGTCCAGTGGCTAA
The DNA here is from genome assembly GCF_029407905.1 of Bubalus kerabau. Lineage (NCBI taxonomy): Eukaryota > Metazoa > Chordata > Mammalia > Artiodactyla > Bovidae > Bubalus > Bubalus kerabau. Next base: position 15,970,068 of record NC_073645.1, read on the forward strand.
GACTTCACCTTCTGATGCAAGGGGCTTCCCTGGTGGTTCAGACTGTAAACAATCTGCCTGTGATGCAGGAGACCCAGGTTCAATCACTACGTTGGGAATATCCCCTGGAGAAAGAAACAGCAACCCACTCTAGTATTCTTGCCTGGAAAATTCCATAGACAGAAGAGCCTGGTGGGCTACAGTCCATGGGGACTCAAAAAGTCAGACACAACTGAGCAACTAGCAACAACTTCCAATGCAAGGAGCATGGGTTCAATCTCTGGTTGTGGGGCTAAGATCCCACATGCCTAATGGCCAAAAAACCAAAACACAAAACAGAAGCAGTATTGTAACAAATTCAATAAAGACTTTTAAAATGCTCCACATCAGGGAAAAAAATACTGCTTTATATTCTGTTTTATTGACTATGCCAAAGCCTTTGACTGTGTGGATCACAATAAACTGTGGAAAATTCTGAAAGAGATGGGAATACCAGACCACCTGACCTGCCTCTTGAGAAATCTGTATGCAGGTCAGGAAGCAACAGTTAGAACTGGACACGGAATAACACACTGGTTCCAAATAGGAAAAGGATTATATCAAGGCTGTACATTGTCACCCTGCTTATTTAACTTCTACGCAGAGTACATCATGAGAAATGCTGGGCTGGAAGAAGCACAAGCTGGAATCAAGATTTCCGGGAGAAATATCAATAACCTCAGATATGCAGATGACACCACCCTTATGGCAGAAAGTGAAGAGGAACTAAAAAGCCTCTTGATGAAAGTGAAAGAGGAGAGTGAAAAAGTTGGCTTAAAGCTCAACATTCAGAAAACAAAGATCATGGCATCTGGTCCTGTCACTTCATGGCAAATAGATGGGGAAAGAGTGGAAACAGTGTCAGACTTTATTTTTGGGGGGCTCCAAAATCAGCACAGATGGTGATTGCAGCCATGAAATTAAAAGACGCTTACTCCTTGGAAGGAAAGTTATCACCAACCTAGATAGCATATTCAAATGCAGAGACATTATTTTGCCCACAAAGGTCCGTCTAGTCAAGGCTATGGTTTTTCCTGTGGTCATGTATGGACGTGAGAGTTGGACTGTGAAGAAAGCTGAGCGCCGAAGAATTGATGCTTTTGAACTGTGGTGTTGGAGAAGACTCTTGAGAGTCCCTTGGACTGCAAGGAGATCCAACCAGTCCATTCTAAAGGAGATCATCCCTGGGTGTTCTTTGGAAGGACTGATGCTAAAGCTGAAACTCCAATACTTTGGCCACCTCATGCAAACAGTTGACTCATTGGAAAAGACTGATGCTGGGAGGGATTGAGGGCAGGAGGAGAAGGGGACCACAGAGGATGAGATGGCTGGATAGCATCACCAACTCGATGGACATGAGTTTGGGTGAACTCCAGGAGTTGGTGATGGACAGGGAGGCCTAGCATGCTGCAATTCATGGGGTCGCAAAGAGTCGGACACGACTGAGCGACTGAACTGAACTGAACTGGGGGATGGAGAAAGAGATGGGGATCAAGCTCTGCTGCCCCTCAGCTCCTCACCTGACCCATTCATTAGTCCTCTCTCCCACAAGTGTGCTGGTCTTGCTAGGGCTGCCATAACAAAACACCAGACACGGGTAACTTAGACAACAGAAATTTATTTCTTCACAATTCTGGAGGCTAGGAGTCCAGGGTCACAGGGTCAACAGGTTTGTTTCTCCTAATGCCTCTCTCCCTGGCTTACAGATGGCCACCTTCTCTCTGTGTCCTCCCGGGGCCAGCTCTCTGTCTGTGTTGTCTGCTTTCTAACCTCTCCTTCTTATAAGGACATCAGACCTATTGAATTAGAACGCACCCTAACAACCCCATTTTAACTTCTTTACTGCTTTAAAGGCCTCATCTCCAAACACAGTCACAGTTCTGAGGCTCTGGAGGTTAGGGTTTCAACATGGGAAGTGAAGGGTAGGGACACAGATCACCATAACAATGAGTAACAAGAAACTATATTCCTGGGGACTTCCCTGGCAGTCCAGTGGTTAAGAATCTATCCTTCCAATGCAGGGGGTGTGGGTTCAATCCATGGTTAGGGAACTAAGACTCCATGTGCTGCACAGTCGGAAAATAAATAAAAAATTAAAAAAAAATTTTTTTTAAGAAATTGCATTCCTAGATGCACAGAGAATGGATGTCACCACAGACATCTGGGTGTTAATGGAGAATTCATGGAAGAAATTTGGAGAAAGTAAATCCAGGCAAAGAGATTCCATGAGCAGCATCTGTCCTGGAATAGCCATCATGACAGTCCCTTGAGTCACAGAACCCCAGTCATGAGCAGTCTCCCATCCAGGCTGACTGCTGATCATTCATCACGTGCCCACCCAAGCACACAGCACAGTCAGCCAGACATCTCTTCAATGGATCACCTCTAGCTTATTATTTGTACATCCTGCACACTGGTGGGCTGCCGTCTATGGGGTCACACAGAGTCGGACATGACTGAAGCGACTTAGCAGCAGCAGCACATCAGTGGAAGCCTCTTCCACATCACTGAGAAACGTGTTAAGCTGTGTCATCATTTTCACATGTGTATGTGTGAAGTCATTTCAGTCATGTCCAGCTCTTTGCGACACTATGGACGGTAGCCTGCCAGGCTCCTCTGTCGATGGGATTTTCCAGGCAAGAATACTGGAGTGGGTTGCCATGCCCTCCTCCAGGGGTCTTCCTGACCCAGGGATCAAACTGGTTTCTCTTACCTCTCCTGCATCATCTTACACACTGATCCATAAAAGAACTGCAAAACCAAATTAACACTCTACAATTTTCCCCATGGTGGAGTTCCCCATGGTGGGATACTATACAGTCATTATATTGTGCTAATCCCAATAACAAACGGGTAAGGCTCACAATACAGTATTAAGTGAAGAGACATGATACAGAATTGCATTACTATATCCTGTCTCTTCCATTAATTCTATATCCAGCCTCTTGTCCGATGCTAGACAAAATCATGTGTGAAAAAAAATGCCACTCAAAGGGAGGAAAGTCAAATTTAAGCTTAAAAAACTAGGAATCTTTCTAAAATCCATTACTCTTCATTTACTAATCAGGAATCAATGAAATTAACTCAGTACTAGGAAAGTCTCTTCAATACTTTAGAGCATGTATTAGTCAAACTTCTCTCAGGAAAATGGAGCTCCTGCCAGATGGTTTGATACAGGGATGCAGGGAACCAGTTATAAAAGTGTTGGAAAAACTGAGAAGCTAGGTGCAGGACAATGAGATAACCCAGAAACTCACAACAGCAGGAAGTTGTTCTACCATATTATCAAAATCCAGAAGTCAGAGCAACAGAGCAGAAACTGGAAACTCAAGACACCCCCAGTAAAAGACCTGGGCTTCTCCTTTTCTTTTTTCTCCAGTCTCCCTCCTGGGCTCTCCATCTATGAATCATAGACAAAAACCAATTGGCAAGGAAGCTTGAGAAACACTCCCTGCTAGGCAGTCCTGCTGGGATTTAGAGCAGAGCAGAGGAAGTAGATATGGGATCTCGGATCGAATAAATGAGTGGCATAGGGCACCCGCAAACAACTAGCATCCTGCCATGAAGGGACGACTACTCTGCTCATGAAAGATTGCCTAGTGCCTCAGTCACTCCAGATACTCAGACACTTCTTGCCCTTAAACTCTAATCTTCCCATGAATAGGTTCCCCCTCACAAGCCCCAGATACACTTTTACTTCCTCCTCTTAATCTCTGCACCTTGACCAATGTCACATTTCATCATCTGTCCATGATCTAGATTCTGACCGGGTTTGCACTCCATGTGCCTCTACAAAGCCTCTGGACTTTGAGCCAATATCCAGACTTGTGACCTTTGCCCAATCTCATGGTTCTGTCTACACGTCCCGATTTCACTTGTTCTTTCCCAAATCGATCGAGCCATAAATAGAGGTTTAAGTATTATATATTAAAATTTTAATGGTAAGTAATGTCATAACTAAAAACTCATGTGTATCTATCAAATATTGGAAGGAGCAAAGAGGAAAGGTAGGATGGGGTGAGCTAAATCTTCATCTGATGCAGGGGGTTAACATGTAACATTTAAAGTTGATAAATGAAGATGGAATTACATGAGCATGTAAATTAGAGAGCTGGAAGTAGTAATATAACTTAAAACAGAAACAATTGGAAAGAAATAGGATAGTTGCCTTCGAGCAGTGGGACTGTGGGAAAAGTGTAAAACAAGGCTTTTGGTTATGAATGCTCTGAATTCATTGATTTTTTTTAACCATCATAGATTCTTTACTCAGATTTTATATTTGCTGTTCCCTCTATCTAGAATACTCTTCCCCAAGACATCCACATGGCTGGTTCCCTCATTTCCTCCAGGCTTTCCCTGAGCACCCTATTTAAAACTGCAACATCCATACCCCTACTCTGTGCTTTCTTTCCATCCCACTTATCACCATGGAACATTCCATGTAATTTTCTTATTCATTTTGCTTCCTTTCTGTCTGCCCCAATTACAATATAATCTCCATTAGAGCAGGGGCCTTGTTTTGCTCACTGGTAAATACCAGCACCTAGAACAGTGGCTGGTACTGTTGACTGACTTGACTATATGAACAAATTGTATGTGTGATGACATGAAAAAAAATGTATTTGATGACCAATAAGTCTTTTAGAAAAATTCCCACATTTTTTGTGCTTGTTTGATTTTACTTTGTTATGTTGCACATTGAGATAGTTCTTGGAGAAGTCTATGCCTGAAGTTTTCCAAATGGGTTACTCTTTTATACACTTGTCCTTCAAAACTTTCTTTGAATTCAGCTTAATGAAGCATCAGGGTGGTGCAAGAGCAGGGGACTGATATCATTGGGAAGAAGGAAATGAGATATGCTGGCAGAACACTTCCTTATCCATGAGGACAGATTCCCCAGGGTGCTACCCAAGAGAAGAACCTTTAAAAGGAGGGCAAACCCCACTGAGGAACGGACATAACCAAATGAACACAATGGCTTAATGAGTGCTGGGTTTCATTTGTTTTCTTAAAATTTTCAATTATGTAAATCTAGAAAGCTTCGTTAAAGTACAGGTCATTTGGAGAGTCTAAAAACTACACATTTTGAGGACCTTAAATTCATTGTGATCAGTGCACTCTTATCCAATGTCTTCTCAGAATACAAATAGTTCCCCACAAAGGAAGAATCCACAGGTATTAACAGCAAAAATATCCACTCTCTTTAGTCCCGAGAAGGACTTCACCTGCATGTTTTTGGGGGCGTCCTCCCACAACCCACTAACGCAACTGGATCACTGACTCAGTCAAATAGGTAAAACCCAGAATGCAAAGTGAGAGACCAATGTCTGGATTCAAGTCCAAGGTCACCATTTCCTATGGTGTCACTATGGGAAGATCTCCCTGCTCTGAGGATGGCCCCTAGTCTCCTCATTTCTGTGTTGGAGTAACAGAGCCTACTTCATAACATTGTAAGCTTTAGATGGAATAAGGGACATAAAACGCTTGCCACACTGCCTACAGCATAGTGAATATCAATAGGAAGTGGGTATTTTTATGATTGTCATCATTTTGGGGGTAGCTATGATAATTTGCGAAGTTAGGAGATGTCTCTCAAAAAACAAATATTGTAAAGAAAAACAGATATTGGATTCTAAACTTGATTTCTTACCCATCACTTCATCAATATATTCCTCACGAATTGCCAGTCCTTAGAACTCTTTGAATAAACATATTTAAGCTTTAATTACAAGACTCTTCCAGAGTAGAAGATACACCCTTACCTTTGACACACCCTAAAAACTGTTGCCCACTATCCGTAGACTTGTGCTTTAGTGTTACAGTCCCACGCGCTTTGCTGCTAGCTCTTGTGCTGTCTCTCCTAAAATTTTATACTTCAGGATGATCAACAGATCTCTACCTGTTGACTAAAAAATGCTAGTGTTTCTGGGTAGTGGTTAGATTTTAAGATGACCAACATCTATGTCTGGATTTCATCAGGCAGGTCAAATATCACTCAGGGATTTGACTTGACCAGAAATTTCTAAAAGGAAAAGACCACCACACCTTGCTTTCTCTTTCCCAGGGCAAATGTGAACAGTTTACCAGCCAAGACATTGCCTAGACAAAGGCCCACGTGCCCTAGAATTAGAGTTGCCAGATAAAATAAGACTGCCCAGTTAAATCTGAATTTCAGATAAACAATATATAATTTTCAGGATAAGTATGTTCCAAATATTACATCATTATCTGAAACTAAAGCTTAACTAAATTATAACAAATCTGATATTTTTATTTTGCCAAATCTGGCAGCCCAACCCAGAGTATAGAGATTATCACTAACCTCCTTACTCTCCGTCCATCGTGGTGTTATTTTCCCTCCTAAATTCTGAGTTTCTTGAAGTGGGCCCTGTGTGTGTTAGTCCTCATGCCTAGCACAGCATCGTTGTCCAACGAATGTATCAGGGCAGAAGGAAGGAAGGAAGAAGAGAGGGAGGGAGGGATGATGGCTTTAATCTTTGAGGGCTCTGAGAGTCACACTGTCCTACGGCAACACCAGTGCTGCTGCCTTGAGCTGGCAGCCGTTTGACTCCAGCTTCTAATCATTTAATTACAGGATTCCCAGCATCCCTGTAGACAAGACAAATAAAGGTAGGCGATCTGAACTGTATAGCCCACACATTTCAAGGTCATTAGAAGTGTTATCTCTAAGGAGAGCTCTGAGATCTGGTTTCCCCTCTTACAAAAGTCCAAGGCCACCCCTCTGTCTTCCAAAGAACATAAATATTAAGTCCCCGGTTCCTAGTCCCTTTGGTCTGTTTCCAGACCAATATCTTTCTGAGGCATTGCAGCATCAGACCTCGAAGTTTACTTCTGGTTTTTCCTTTCTTCTTTGGTTTTGGCTCCCAGGGAATTCTTTATTTTGAGCTTGAGTATTGCACTTAAATTTTTTGTTGCAATATTTTCCCCTATGTTTATATGTGCTTAGAGTGAGGAAAGAAGGTAATACAGGCTATCTTAGTAAGCCCTATCCCCAGAACCCAGAAAATAGATATTTTTATAAAGTTTCCTGTTAAGTAGAAAGCATGCATTATCTTAGCAAAATTCTTATCAAAAAATGGTGTTTCCATTTCTCAAATCACTTTGGTGCATTTCCCTGGCTGAAGTTCCTTTGTTGAAAGTAAGCAGTGAATCCAAAATTGACAATATGTTATATATAAAGTTTTATAAACTGCCTTTTTGTGTGTTTATCTTAAAGCATTAGATAATTACCACCTCCTGTTCCATTAAAAATTCACCCAAAAAGTCTTAATTTTTAGGACCTGCATATTATCTCACTGAAGTATCATAATTTAACACTCTATTTTGAAGATGGACATATTTTTCATTGTTTTATGTAAATAATACTATGATGATTGGGCTTCCCAGGTGGCTCAGTGGGTAAAGAATCCCCCTACAATGAAGGAAAGAAGCAGGCAGACATGAGTTTGAACCCTGGTCAGAAAGATCCCCTGGAAGAGGGAATAGCAATCCACTCCAGTATTCTTGCCTGGACAATCCCATGGACAGAGGAGCCTGGCGGGCTTCAGTCCACAGGTCACAAAGAGTCAGATGCGATGAGAGCAACTGAGCCCGCACGCACATAATGATTATCAGCATATTTAAATATTTGGTTACACTTTTTATTATTTCCTTAAGATACAGTCATAGAAGTTTCTTTACTGAGGAGTTGCATTAACTCATTCAAGCCTGTATACTATATGGGAAATGGTTGTTAAATTGTATCCCTGCCAAGAACCAAATTGGCTGATGTGCTAGCAGGAAGAGAATGATTAGCAACTGCCCTCCAGTAAACCACAATTTCATAAGATTATTGTTTGTTTTACTAAAAGTTGTCTCTTGATTGCAAGTCACTGGAAACCAATGATAATGAAAAGCCTAGATGGGTTTCATAAGTTTGTTCAAAGTTCACCAGCTTTGCCTACTCTGTCAGAAAGCCAAATGCAGTTTGGGGCTTTCATACAATCTCCCAACTTGCTTTTCAAAGACAGCCCTTCACTTCCTGCTTCAAATGTCATCAGTCTATAACGATCGAAATAGAATGCCATTTCCTTCAGGATATCACCTTATTGGGAGAAAAATATGCCAAATAGCACCTTCCTCTGCTCTCTCACAGAACTTACTACATTCTTACAACATCAAACACTTCCCACTCTGTTGACAATTGTGTCCATGTCCCATCTACCATACTCAGGTATATGCCTTAAGAACAGGATTTTTTTCCCTCACTTTATTGAAAAATAATTGATCTATATCACTGTGTAAGTTTAAGATATACAGCATGATAATATGATTTACATTGTATTGTGAAATGATTACCACAAAAGATTTAGTTAATATCCATCATCCCATATGGATAGGATAAAAAGAAATGAAAAAAATTTCTTCTTGTAATGAGAACCCTTAGGATCTATTCTCTTAACAAGTTTCCCATACATAGTATAGCAGGGTCAACTATAGTCATCATGACATCCCAAGGACTTAGCTTGTAACTGGAAGTTTGTACTTTTTGACCTGCTGCTGCTGCTGCTAAGTCGCTTCAGTCGTGTCCAACTCTGTGCGACCCCATAGACGGCAGCCCACCAGGCTCCCCCTTCCCTGGGATTCTCCAGACAAGAACACTGGAGTGGGTTGCCATTTCCTTCTCCAATGCATGAGAGTGAAAAGTGAAAGTGAAGTCACTCAGTCGTGTCCGACTCTCAGCGACCCCATGGACTGCAGCCTACCAGGCTCCTCCATTCATGGGATTTTCCAGGCAAGAGTACTGGAGTGGGGTGCCATTGCCTTCTCCTTCCTCCAGTTTCTCTTGTCCTGATACCACCTCTAGTGATCACAAATCTGATCTCTTTTCTATGAGTTTGATAGGTTTCTTTTGTTCTTTTTTTTTTTAGATTTCACATTTGTATGTGAGATCATACAGTAGTTGTCTTTCTCTAACTTATTTCACTTAGTATAATGCCTTCGAGTCCATCCATGTTGTTGCAAATGGCATAATTTCCTCACTTCTGTGGATGAATAATATTCCACTATTCCACTCACAACTTCCTTATCTATTCTCCCAATGGATGGACACAAAGTATCTCTATGTCTTGGCTATTTTAAATAATGCTGCTATGAGCATGGAGATGCAGTTATCTTTTTGAGTTAATGTTTTCTTCGAGGACATAATCTTTTTTATAATTTACTTTATTGAAGTATAGTTGATTTACAATATTGTGTTAATTTCTACTGTACAGCAAATACATATATATATGTGTGTGTGTGTGTGTATATATATATATATATATATATATACAGTTATACATACATATGGGGCTTCCCTGGTGGGTCAGACACTGAAGAGTCCACCATATGTTCTTTTTCATATTCTTCTCCATTGTAGTTTATCAAGATATTGAATATAATTCTCATGCTACATACAGTGGACCTTGTTGTTTATCCAAATTATATGTTTCCATCTGCTAATCCCAAACTCCCAATCCCTATGTCTCCCTCCCCCTTGACAACCACAGCTTCGTTCTCCATGTCTGTGAGTCTGTTTCTGTTTCACAGATACGTTCATTTGGGTCATAATTTACATTCCACATATAAGAGATATCATATAGTGCTTGGAGGACAGAATCTTTGATTCATCCTCACATTTCCTAAAGTACCTAGAGCTCTAACTGTCCAAGGCATAGAAAAGACTCAATAAATAGTGTTTGTAGACTTTAATGCACAAATAGTAACAATCCTATGGAGAAGGCAGTGGCACCCCACTCCAGTACTCTTGCCTGGAAAATCCCATGGACAGAGGAGCCTGGTAGGCTGCAGTCCATGGGGTCGCTGAGAGTCGGACACGACTGAGCGACTTCACTTTCACCTTTCACTTTCATGCATTGGAGAAGGAAATGGCAACCCACTCCAGTGTTCTTGCCTGGAGAATCCCAGGGAAGGGGGAGCCTGGTGGGCTGCCGTCTATGGGGTCGCACAGAGTCGGACACGACTGAAGTGACTTAGCAGTAACTACACATGATTTCATTAACAGCTAGGCAGCAGTATATAGTTCCACTATAAAGACTGAAAAAAATAGTTTTTACTCAACTATTTTGAGGAAGTTTTCCTCTCAGAATACAAATACTGCCTTGATTTTAAAAACAAACAAACAAACTACCCAGTAATATATTTTGAGACATCAAAACCTAAATCAGCTGGTATGATTCAACAAAAAATACAGTAAAATTCAGTTAATCTGATTTTTATATCTAGCATTATAACTGAGTTTATCTACATGATGGCTGAGAATAAGCCTAATTACAATGCCAAATAACAAAATTAAGTGATTTTTTTTCTTTCTAAATTAGTTTTTTCTTTTGGAAACTTTAGTAATAGTCCTTAACTATTTGAGACATGAATCTGACCACCAATGACCATTTTGTCCTTTTTTCCTTTGACAATAAGGTGGGTGAATGGCTAGATAGACGATAAAGCTAATACAACAACATGTTAACAGCCATGTTATTTAAATCAGGGGTTGGTAAACTTTTTCTGTAAAGAGTCAGATAGTAAGTACTTAGGCTTTGTAATCCTCATTGCAATGACTCACCTCCGCTATTGTAATGCAAAAACAGCCAGAAGCAATACGTGAACTAATGAGCACTTTGGCCACCTGATGCAAAGAGCTGACTCATTGGAAAAGACCCCGATGCTGGGAAAGATTGAAGGCGGGAGGAGAAGGGGATGACAGAGGATGAGATGGTTGGATGGCATCACTGACTCAATGGGCATGAGTTTGAGCAGGCTCCGGGAGTTGGTGATGGACAGGGAAGCCTGGCACGCTGCAGTCCATGGGTCTCAAAGAGTCAGACACAACTGAGTAACTGAACTGAACTGAATGAGCACTGGTGGGTTGGTCAGTAAAGAATCTGCCTGCAATGTAGGATACCCAGGTTCGATCCTTGGGTTGGGAAGGTCCCCTGGAGGAGGGCATGGCAACCCACTCCAGTATTCTTTCCTGGAGAATCCCTTGGACAGAGGAGCCTGTACAGTCCATGGGGTCGCAAAGAGTCAGACCCAACTGAGCGACTAATACACACAATCAGCACAGCTGTTCTGATAAAATTTTATTTACAAAAACAGGCAAGCAACTGGATTTGACCCAGGGACTGTAGTTTGCCAGCTCCTGATCAAAATGATGGATATATGGTTATTTACTATATAATTCTTCCAACTTTTTTACATCTTTTAAAGCATTTATAATAAAATGTTGGGGAGGGAATATGTCCATAATTATCCAAAGGTTTTAATTACTATACAAATGTTGAAATATTAAAAACTCACATATTGGTCCCATGGTTTTATTCTTATATATGTTCTTTGGTACAGCCTTCAGATGGTAAAAGTTAAATATCAAATTTTCTGAAATATCTTCAGTTTGAGGCATGAAAATCATCCTGAACAGGAATGACTGATCCAAAATAATTAGTCCACAGAAATAGCAAAAGAAAAAATTGCCTCCCTTCTTTTCTCCCCCAGTGACTTTCTGTGTAGCAATGACTTTTCCACTTAATTTTGACCTTTCCTTTCCTGTCAGGGAAGGGGAGAGGCATGTTTTGGTGGCACTATTATTTTATATACAGTGTATGTACCTTTTTCCAGGCTTTTTTTTAAACTTCCCATTATCTAAAGCTGACATTATCTAGAGCTGACAGCCGTGATTTTCACATCATGTTACTTTCCTTTGAATATTTCCATCTATGTGGTACTTAATATATATTGCCCTCTACGTAGTACTTAATATAATTTGACATATTTTCATTTTCTACACAATGTGGTTTTTTTTAACTACTTTTCCTGGCAGTTGTGACACTGGTTACTTTAAAACATTAAAAGGAGTCTATATTTGAGGTGTTTATAATAGTAGGTCTGCTAGACAGGCCAAGATGATAATCAGGCCATAAGATACCCTTTAGGATCTGTGTAGCCTTCTTGCATTAAAGAAGAAAAAAAAAATCTGTTTCATAGTCACTGGCTTAATTCATAATCCAAACCAGACATTAGGAAACAATCATAGTGTCTTCGTCCTTGACAGAATTTTTCTCCAGCCTATGAAGCAGTTCTGGCCTTTGAGACATCCTTTCTCCATAGAAGACAGAAAATGGGAATGGGGAGGAAAACAGTCTACGTCGTGGGATCATTTCAGCTACCACAGTTCCAAGAGCATCTCTGTAACTCCCAGCCCTCCTGGGTACAAACAGTGCCCGCCTCCCAAAACTGAGAAACCTGCGCAGCCTTCCTGGCACTTGGCTGTTTTATGAAGACCCCGAGTGTAAGATCCAGGGGGTCTCCCCAGAGACCCTAGCCATCTCCTGTGCTGCAGTCACCTGTACTAGGCACCTGCAGTCACCCCCTTGTTCTAGTTCAGTTCAGTTCAGTTCAATTACGCAGCCATGTCCAACTCTTTGCAACCCCATGGACTGCCACACACCAGGCCTCCCTGTCCATCACCAACTCCCCGAGTTTACTCAATCTCATGTCCATTGAGTTGGTGATGACATCCCACAATCTCATTCTCTGTCATCCCCTTCTCCTCCCTCTTCCAATCTTTCCCAGCATCAGGGTCTTTGCTAGTGATTCAGTTCTTCCCAGCAGGTGGCCTAAGTATTGGAGTTTCAGCTTCAGCATCAGTCCTTCCAATGAATATTCAGGACGGATTTCCTGTAGAATGGACTGGTTGGATCTCCTTGCAGTCCAAGGGACTATCAAGAGTCTTCTCTAACACCACAGTTGAAAAGCATCAATTCTTTGGTGTTCAGCTTTATTTATAGTCCAACTTTCACATCCATACATGACTACTGGAAAAACCATAGCTTTGACTAGGTGAACCTTTGTTAGCTAAGTAATGTCTCTGCTTTTTAATATGTTGTCTAGGTTGGTCATAACTTTTCTTCCAAGGAGCAAGCATCTTTTAATTTCATGGATGTAGTCACCATCTGCAGTGATTTTGGAGCCCCAAAAATAAAGTCTGCCACTGTTTCCATTGTTTCCCCATCTATTTGCCATGAAGTGATGGGACCAGATGCCATGATCTTAGTTTTCTGAATATTGAGCTTTAAGCCAACTTTTTCACTCTCCTCTTTCACTTTCATCAAGAAGCTCTTTAGTTCTTCACTTTCTGCCATAAGGGTGCTGTCATCTGCATATCTGAGGTTACTGATATTTCTCCCGGCAATCTTGATTCCAGCTTGTGCTTCTTCCAGCCCAGCTTTTTTCATAATGTACTCTGCATATAAGTTAAATAAACAGGGTGACAATATGTACTCCTTGATGTACTCCTTTCCTGATTTGGAACCAGTCTGTTGTTCCATGTCCAGTTCTAACTGTTGCTTCCTGACCTGCATACAGATTTCTCAACAGTCAGGACAGGTGGTCTGGTATTCCCATCTCTTTAAGAATTTTCCAATTGTTGTGATCCACACAGTCAAAGGCTTTGGCATAGTCAATAAAGCAGAAGTAGATGTTTTTCTGGAACTCTCTTGCTTTTTCGATGATCCAGCAGATGTTGGCAATTTGATCTCTGGTTCCTCTGCCTTTTCTAAATCCAGCTTGAACATCTGGAAATTCACAATTCACATACTGTTGAAGCCTGGCTTGGAGAATTTTGAGCATTACTTTACTAGTGTGTGAGATGAGTGCAATTGTGTGGTAGTTTGAGCATTCTTTGACATTGCCTTTCTTTGGGATTAGAATGAAAACTGACCTTTTCCAGTCCTGTGGCCACTGCTGAATTTTCCAAATTTGCTGACATATTGAGTGCAGCACTTTCACAGCATCATCTTTTAGGATTCAAAATTCCTCAACTGGAATTCCATGACTTCCACTAGCTTTGTTCTTAGTGATGCTTCCTAAGGCCCACTTGACTTCACATTCTAAGATGTCTGGCTCCAGGTGAGTGATCACACCATCATGATTATCTGGGTTGTGAAGTGGCTGCACGGTACTTGAGAAACTGTGAGGAGATACTCCACATCAAGGGCAAAGGAGAAGCCCCAGAAAGATGGTAGGAGGGGCAAAATCATATTTAGAATCAAACCCCATAGCCACCAGAGATGCTCAGAGGGCTCAAACAAATCTTGTGTGCACCAGGACCCAGAGACCCCACAGAGACTGAGCCAGAACTGTGTTTGAGTGTCTCCTGTGGAGGGACAGTCAGCAGTGGACTGCCTCAGGGGCAGGGGCTCTGGATGCACAGACCCGAGTATGGCATAAACCCTCTTGGAGGAGGTCACCATTAACCCCACCATAGAGCCACCAGAACGTACACAGGACTGGGGAAACAGACTCTTGGAGGGCACAAACAGAAACTTGTGTGCACCAGGACCCAGGAGAAAGGAGCAGTGACCCCACAAGAGACCTTGTTCTAGAGAGTCATCATTTTGTTTTATTTTTTAAATTAATTTTTATTGAAGTACAATTGCTTTACAATGTTATGTTAGTTTCTGCCATAGAGCAAAACTGACTCAGCTATACACACACACACACACACACACACACACATATATACATATATCCCTTCTTTTTGGATTTCCTTCCCATTTAGGTCTCCACGGAGCACTGAGTCAAGTTTCCTGTGCGATACAGTAGGTTCTCATTGGTTGTTGCTTAGTCGCTCAGTTGTGTCTGACTGTGACTCCATGGACTGCAGCCCATCAGGCTTCTGTTCATGGGATTTCCCATGCAGAAATACTGGAGTGGGTTGCTATTTCCTTCTACTGGGGATCTTCCTGATGCAGGGATTGAATCCACATCTCCAGCATTGCTGGCAAGCCACTTTATAACCACTGAGCCACCAGGGAAGCCCAGGTACTCATTAGTTATCTGCCGGGGTCCTGCCCCGGCTGATCCAGGGTATTCGAAGGAGAGACGGCATAGGCGAGGATCAGGAAACAACTGCTTAATTAAATGTTAATTAAGGATATAAAGAGTAATAGAATGAGGATAGCTCAGTAGGAAAATTCAGTGGAGAAAAGAGGCTAAGTAGCTTGGTTTACGCGGGAGACCAATAAAACTTCAAGACAAGAAGTTTGCACCACTTATGTAGGCTGCAGGCGTCCTTCCGTTCTCCTGAAGGAGAGGAGACACTGAGGCCTCCCTGGTCGGATCTTAGAAGCCCAGGCATAATTAGTAAGCATGGCGGGTTCCGCGCTCCAGATGGAGACTCAGCCAGAATTTTGAGAGAGAGAGCGACATGGGGAGACCAAGTTTCGGTGAACAAGGCCTGCACTTTGTTTTCCAAAGTAGTTTTTATACCTTAAGTTGTGCATAGAGGATAATGGGGGAAGGGGTGGAGTCATGCAAGGACAGCAGTTCCTGGTTCTAATCGAAGCCAGGCTTTCAAACTTATCATATGCAAAAGTTCAGGTGATTTACATCATCTTCTGGCCAGGAGGCCTGTTAACATTTTAAGAAACTTATTTTTCTCTACAGGTGATTATTCCAAAGTCAGTCACCAGCCTCCAAAAAAGCACTGGACAAAGCTGCATTCCTATAGGGCAAAGGTGAGGTGGGCTCAATCAAGAAAAGAATTAACTCAAGGGTCCAAGGTTACAAACATTGAGGCTACTACTTACATTTCTATACACCCATTATATCAATCAATACACTGCCAAGGACACAGTAGGTAAGGAGTATGGAGACTTAGCAGCAAACATTGGCCCAATAAGTGAAAAACCCTTCACCAATACAATGTCTAATCAATCTTTTAACTACTCAAAGGAATCTGTGTTTAGACAGTTTAGAACATCTCCTACCTCTCACAGTTGGGAGGCTCTGAACAATCACATGTGGCCAGAAAAACCTATTCAGGCAGGCTAGAGGATTTCCAAAGGAGTTTGTAGGTTGAAACACTGTCACACCCAGGAATTATTAACTGGAGCTGTAAGCTAACTCTTTTTTCAGAGAGAGGCAGTGGGGGACAGCCCCCCTGTGAAGTCAGAGGTGTTGGTGAGAGCACAAAGCAAAAAGTAGGCAGACTCTGGTTTGGGGGTAGATGCTCGAGAATTTCCAGGGGGACTCCTGAGGCTCGATCCCACCTTTGCGTATGCCGAGCCTCCTTCCTCATGACCTTTGCCATGGGCGGAGCTCCTGCTCCCGGCAGTGATAGAATTCTAGTTGAGCTATTCCAGATCCTGAAAGATGATGCTGTGGAAAGTGCTGCACTCAATATGCAATATGCACTCAATATGCAATATGCCGGCTCCCGGTAGTTATCTGTGTTATACATTGTAGTGTATATATGTCAATCCCGATCTCCCAGCTCATCCCACCTCCCCCTTCCCCCTGGTTTCCATACATCCATTCTCTGGAGAGTCACCATTTTAAATGAAGAAAGTGATGCTGAGAGAAGGTAGATGCCTACGCAGCCTTCCCTCCTGTGGTATGAATCCCCGGGTCTGAACTCTTCTGCCCAACCACTACCATTTCCTGAGAAGACTGTTATCTTCCAAATGCCTCCTTTTTAAAATAGTATACAGTACAAACTCTGAAGTTTGTACTTAGGTTTATCTCTCATAACTACCACTTACTAAGTATGAATTTTGATTAGATTACTTAACCCTGTTGTGATGAGCAGATAATGCTCCTAAGACATACCTGTAACCTAATATCTAGAACCTGAGGATGTTACTTTATATGATCAAGTTTGTGCAGGTGTGATTAATTAAGGATCTTGAAATGAGGAGTTTACCCTGATATCCAAGTGGGCCCCAGACGCCACCACAAGTGCCCTTAAAGAGAAAATCAGAGGGAGAGTAGATGCCATACAAAGATGAAAAAGCAGTATGAAAATGGAGGTAGAGATTGGAGTGATGCAGCCACAAGCCAAAGGATGCAATGGCAGTTTGAAGCTGGAAGAGACAAGGAGCAGATGCTCTCCTGGAACTTCCCAAAGGAACCAGTCCTGCTGGGATCTTGAATGCAGGCTTCCAGCCTCTGAACCATGAGACAATACATCTTGATAGGATATATCTCTGTTGTTTCAAGCAACCAACTTTGTGGTCATTTGTTACAGCAGCCATGAAAAACTAATACACCCTCTAAGCCTGTTTCTTCATATGTTAAACAGAAATAATATATGCCTTGCTAGGCTATTTTGATAACAAAAATTAACAAATGCAAAATACTCCCTTAATCTCTGGCATATAGTAGGCATATATCACATAGCAGCTATTGTTCCTATTGTAATTATCTTCATTATTTTTTAATATGAATAAAAGAGTATAGGCAGCTTACCCTAAACGCAACACTGCTGTTTTAAAAATTAGTCATACCAAATAGTGTTTCATTTTCTTATGGGAAGAGCTGTATATTTATTTATAGTTTTTATCAAAATATTCTCTTTCATCAAAATGCTGTCTTCTCTACTGTTGCTATATTATTATGAAGTGCCAGATCTATTCATGCCAATAATTAAATAAGCCATGTTGCATTTTTCCAAGTATTTAATTGTATATTTTACCATAAATTACATGTTTAAAATGGAAAATAAACAGTTCCAGCTGTTTTGAGGACAGCAAATCTAAATTTAAGCCACTGAATTCTGGAAGAACTACAGATTTTTAAGTAAGCTGTAATTTTTTAAAAACCAATGTCAACTCTTACTTATTCAAAACTTTCACATTCACTGAGATATAATTAAGGGAAAGTAGGAGTTTGGGGTTATTAAAGACTGCTTCCCCAAACACAGAAATGTAATGTGTAGGGAAGTAATCATTCATATAGCATGATGGTTAAGGAACTGTGCTAGGCATTAGAGGATACAAAGGTGAAAAAGACAGAGCCTCTACCTTGGAGGGACTCATAGGACAATGAAGGACATAGAAATATAAGCAGATAGATTAAAATTCAGAATAATATTGAAGCGAACATTTACCAAGTGTCTATGTGCCATGCCTGTGAGCTAAGTCACTTCAGTTGTGTCCAACTCTGTGTAGTCCTCCAGGTTCCTCTGTCCAGGGGATTCTCCAGGCAAGCATACTGGAGTGGGTAACCATTCCCTTTTCTAGGGGATGTTCCTGATTCAGGGATCAAATCCCCATCTCCTGTGTCTCCTGCACTGCAGGCAGATTCTTTACCCACCAAGCCACCTAGGAAGCCCCTACTATGCCAGATACTATATAACTATTTACATGAGTTAATCTCATGTAATTCTCACAACAACCCTATGAAGTGAGGTTTTAGGAGGTTAACTCCCCAAAGGTCACATAGCTAATTTAAGAAGAGATCTCTGTCTTAACCACCACCAAAGAGATATACTGTGAGAACACAGAAAAGAAAAAACTTACTGTCTCTGAGGGAAGTGAGGAGGTTTCATCCTAGAAATACATTTAAGCTGGATCAAAATTGAGCTGGAGTTAGGAGGAGTTTTTTAAGGGGGAGAAAAAGTCAAAAGGCATCCAGAAGGAAAGAAGATCCTGTGCAAAAGTGAAGCATCAAGAAAGGGCTATTTTTTCAGAATGGCTAGAGTGCCAATGAGGTTTGGTGGTCAGGAATAGTATACTGCACACAAATAAGGACATCAAATGATTAAAGTCTTTGGAGAGAGCCAGGATTGGATTTGCATTTTAGAAAGATGCCTGAGTATCCATGTGGAGAATGGAGTACCCAAAAAGAAGTTAAGGGACTTCCCTGGTGGTCCAGTGCCTAGGGCTCCATGCTCCCAATGCAGGGGGCCCAGGTTCAATCTCTGATCAGGGAGCTAGATCCCACATGCCTCAACTAACACCCAGGAAAGCCAAATGAATACATAAATAAATATTTTTTTAAAAATATTAAGTCAAGCCTGGAGTCAAGGACTTCTAGTTCAAGATGGGCATCAGAACTACAACCTTGGAGGGACTCACAGGACAGTAAAGGACATTGAAATATAAGCAGATAGATTAAAATTCAGAGTAAGAGTTTTAGAAGATTCTCCAAAGAATTGTCTTTTCAACAAATGTTACTGGAAACCTTGAATACCTCTATGCAAAAAAAAAAAAAAAAAAAGGGAACAGCAACAACAACTGATCATACTTTGTACCATATACAAAGATTAACTCAAAATGGATCATAGACCTAAATGTAAAACCTAAAAGAATAAAACTTTAAGGAGAAAACATAGAAGAATGTCTTTGTGACCTCGGTTTGGGCAAAGATTTTTTTCAAGTATGACATAAAGACACAATCCATAAAAGAAAAAATTGATAAATTAGACTTCATCAGAATTAAACATTTATTCTACAAAAGATACTGTTAAGAAATGAAAAAAACAAACCACAGACAAAAAGAAATTATTTGTAAAGCATATACCTGATAAAAGATTTATATCCAGAATATATAAGAACTCTCAAAATTCAACAGCAAGAAAACAAATAAACCAATTTTTTTTTTAGTGGATAAAAATATTTAAACAGACATGTCACTGTTAAAGATATATGAATGGCAAATAAGCACATAAAAAGATGTTCAAGAAAAAAACATATGTTCAATATCACTGGTCATTATGGAAATGGAAATTAAAACCACAATGAGATATCACTATATATACATTAGAATAGCTGAAATTCAGAAGTCTGACTGTACCGAGTGTTAGCAAGGATGTGAAGGAACTGGAATTCTCATATAATGCTAAAGGAAATGCTAAGTAGCACCTGCCATTTTAGAAAATTGGCTTGTTCTCAAAAAAAAAAATTCTTCTCAGTTTTTCCACTAGAGATAATTTTGTCTGTTCTAGAATTTCATCTAAATGAAATTGCACCATATGAACCATTTTGTATAAAGCTTCTTTCACTCATCACAGTGCCTTTGAAATTTATCTGTATTATTGTATATGTCAGTGGTTCTTTCCTTTTTACAGCTGAGCAGTATTCAGTTGTGTGAATAAACCATAGTTTGTTTATCCAGCCCCTTATGGATGAACACCTGGGCCGTTTCCAGGTTGGGGCTCTTATGAGTAAAGCTATGAATGTTCTTATACAGCTTTCTGTGAACCACATTTTCATTTCTCTTGGGTAAATGCATAGGAATTATGTATGTGGATCATAATGTAAGTGTTATGTTTCCTTTCATAAGGTTTTGCCAGAACGTCTCCCAGAGTGGTTGTACTGTTTTAGATTCTTACCGGCATTGTATAAAAGTTCTTGTTCTGGGTGAAGCAGAGGTGGGGATTGACTAAGCACAATCATGAGTAACCTTCTGGGATACCGGATGTGTCCTATAGCTTTATCTGGGTTTGGGTTACACTAGTACATGCATTTGTCAAAACTCAGCAAAGATAGAATTTTGTGGACATTTCATTGTATATAGATATTGTATCATAAGAAAAATCAGTAAACAAGTATTTAATATGATATGCTTACTGAAATATTTAGGGCGAATTGTATTGGTAACTGCAAGTTACTTTGTGATGCATCAAAAAAAGGTAGATTGATAGACATCTGATAAAACAAGGGCATAAAATATCAATGATGCAATTTTATAGTGTCTATGAAGGCGGATGCTTTCCTGGTGGTTCAGTGGTAAAGAATCCTCCTGCCAATGCAGAAGACGTGGGTTTGATCCCTGGAACAGACGATTCCCTGAAGAAGGAAATGGCAACCCACTCCAACATTCTTGCCTGGCAAATCCCATGGACAGAGGAGCCTGGTGGAATTACAGGCTCTCTTTTATGATCCATGGAACCACAAAAGAGTTGGACATAACTTAAAGGACTAACAACAGCAATAAACGTGGACACAGAAAGTCTTTTCAACTTCACTCTCTATTTAAAATATTTCAGGCCAAAATACCAAAACTAAGCAAAAGGTAAAGCAAATCTACCCTCAGTCAGTTCAGTTCAGTCACTCAGTCATGTCTGACTCTTTGCGAACCCATGAATCGCAGCACGCCAGGCCTCCCTGACCATCACCAACTCCCGGAGTTCACTCAAACTCACATCCATCAAGTCGGTGATGCCATCCAGCCATCTCATCCTCTGTCATCCCCTTTTCCTTATGCCCCCAATCCCTCCCAGCATCACAGTCTTTTCCAATGAGTCAACTCTTCGCATGAGGTGGCCAAAGTACTGGAGTTTCAGCTTTAGCATCATTCCTTCCAAAGAACACCCAGGACTGATCTCCTTTAGAATGGACTGGTTGGATCTCCTTGCAGTCCAAGGGACTCTCAAGAGTCTTCTCCAACACCACAGTTCAAAAGCATCAATTCTTTGGCGCTCAGCTTTCTTGACAGTCCAACTTTCACATCCATACATGACTACTGGAAAAACCATAGTCTTGACTAGATAGACCTTTGTTGGCAAAGTAATGACTCTGCTTTTGAATATGCTATCTAGGTTGGTCATAACTTTCCTTCCAAGGAGTCAGCGTCTTTTAATTTCATGGCTGCAATCACCATCTGCTGCAAGAGAGTTCCAGAAAAACATCTATTTCTGCTTTATTGACTATGCCAAAGCCTTTGACTGTGTGGATCACAATAAACTGTGGAAAATTCTGAAAGAGATGGAATTACCAGACCACCTGACCTCCCTCTTGAGAAACCTATATGCAGGTCAGGAAGCAACAGTTAGAACTGGACATAGAACAACAGACTGGTTCCTAATAGGAAAAGGAGTACATCAAGGCTGTATATTGTCACCCTGCCTATTTAACTTCTGTGCAGAGTACATCATGAGAAACGCTGGACTGGAAGAAGCACAAGCTGGAATCAAGATTTCCGGGAGAAGTATCAATAACCTCAGATATGCAGATGACACCACCCTTATGGCAGAAAGTGAAGAGGAACTAAAGAGCCTCTTGATGAAAGTGAAAGAGGAGAGTGAAAAAGCTGGCTTAAAACTCAACATTCAGAAAACGAAGATCACGGCATCTGGTTCCATCACTTCATGGGAAATAGATGGGGAAACAGTGGAAAAATCTACCCTAGGAGCCAGCTATTCCAACTCTACTCCTAGAGAAATGAAAATATATGTCCACACAAAGACTTGAACACAAATGTTCAAAGCAACTTTATTTGTAATGACAAAAAACTAACAACAATCCACATGTCCACTAAGAGGTGAATGGATAAACACAAGGAGGATAACTACACAATCGACTACTATTCAACAATAATAAGGAATAAACTATAATATCAATATGTGTAGCTCAAAATAACCTTGCTATCTGAAACAAGTAAACCCCCTAAAATAAATTCCCACTGTATAATTTCATTTATATAAAGTTTTAGAAAATGGAAATTAATCTATGGTGACAGAAAGCAAAACAATGAACTGCCCAGGGATAGGGTGTGGGAGGATGTGGAGGGGTCAGGGACGGGGAGAGAGTGGAAGGTTGCAAGTGGGTGTGAGGAAACTTCGGAGCTTGATTGGGACAGTGCTTTCACAGTTGTGTGCATATGTCAAAACCTATCAGATGCTAAGCTTTACGTAGGTGCAGTTTAGTGTATATCAATTGTGCCTTTAAAAGGCTGTTTTTAAAGTCCTAAAGAAAACGTTGACAATTTTAATTCAGCAGTATATTTTCAAATATTTTAACCATGTAAGCTTTATTCAATTAATGCAAAGACTATATAATATTTAAAAGTATTTATATGCTAAATTAATTTTTCACATTTTAATATTCATTTATTTATTTGACTACACCAGGTCTTAATTGCTGCATGTGCGATCTCCAATCTTCACTGCAGCACGTGAACTCTTAGTTTCGTTATTCGGTATCTAGTTCCCTGACCAGGGATAGAACCTGGACCCCCTATACTGTGAGCACAGAGTCTAAGCCACTGGACAGCCAGGCAACTCCTTAAAGTGAAGTGAAGTGTTAGTCACTCAGTTGAGTCCAACTCTTTGTGACCCCTGGACTGTCGCCTGCCAGGCTCCTCTGTCCCTGGAATTCTCCAGGCAAGAATACTGGAGTGGGTAGCCATTCCCTTCTCCAGAGGATTTTCCTGACCCAGGGATCAAACCTGAGTCTCCTACACTGCAGGCAGATTCTTTACCATCTGCACCACCAGAAGAGTCAGAGAAGTCCCTAAATTATATTAATTAGGGACATTTAAATTTTCAGTTAAGACTTTTAGAGCCTGATTTTTTTATTCTAGGAGAATTTCATAAATATTCCATACAATGAGTTTTTAAAAGGCTCTCACACTGATATCCAAAATAGTATTAGTGACAAAATACTAGATGATTTCCTATAAAGCCAAGAATGCCCACTATTACTACCTTTATAGTTTCTTTTAATTAATCTGGCATTTCTAACTAGTAGAATTCAGTTCAGTTCAGTCGCTCAGTCTGACTCTTTGTGACCCCATGAACCGCAGCATGCCAGGCCTCCCTGTGCATCACCAACACCCGGAGTTCACTCAAACCCATATCCACTGAGTCAGTGATGCCATCCAACCATCTCATCCTCTGTTGTCCCCTTCTCCTCCTGCCCTCAATCTTTCCCAACATCAGGGTCTTTTCCAATGAGTCAACTCTCTGCATCAGGTGGCCAAAGTATTGGAGTTTCAGCTTCAACATCAGTACTTCCAATGAACACCCAGGACTGATCTTCCTTAGGATGGACTGGTTGGATCTCCTTGCAGTCCAAGGGACTCTCAAGAGTCTTCTCCAATACCACAGTTTAAAAGCATCAATTCTTCGGTGCTCAGTTTTCTTTATAGTCCAACTCTCACATCCATACATGACCACTGGAAAAATGATAGCCTTGACTAGACGGACCTTTGTGGACAAAGTAATGTCTCTGCTTTTTAATATGCTATCTGCTAAGTCACTTCAGTCGTGTCCGACTCTGTGCGACCCCATAGATGGAAGCCCACCAGGCTCCCCCATCCCTGGGATTCTCCAGGCAAGAACACTGGAGTGGGTTGCTATTTCCTTCTCCAATGCGTGAAAGTGAAAAGTGAAAGGGAAGTAGCTCAGTCGTGTCCGACTCTTAGCGACCCAATGGACTGCAGCCTACCAGGCTCCTCCGTCCATGGGATTTTCCAGGCAAGAGTACTGGAGTGGGGTGCCATTGCCTTCTCCGAATATGCTATCTAGGTTGGTCATAACTTTCCTTCCAAGGAGTAAGCATCTTTTAATTTCATGGCTGCAGTCACCATTCGCAGTGACTTTGGAGCCCAGTAAAATAAAGTCAGCCACTGTTTCCACTGTTTCCCCATCTATTTGCCATGAAGTGATGGGACTGGATGCCATGATCTTAGTTTTTTGAGTGTTGAGCTTTAAGCCAAGTTTTTCACTCTCCTCTTTCACTTTCATCAAGAGGCTCTTTAGTTCCTTTTCACTTTCTGCCATAAGGATGGTGTCATCTGCATATCTGAGGTTATTAATATTTCCCCCGGCAATCTTGATTCCAGCTTGTGCTTCCTCCAGCCCAGCGTTTCTCATGATGTACTCTGCATAGAAGTTAAATAAGCAGGGTGACAATATACAGCCTTGACGTACTCCTTTTCCTACTTGGAACCAGTGTGTTGTTCCATGTCCAGTTCTAACTGTTGCTTTCTGACCTGCATACAGGTTTCTCAAGAGGCAGATCAGGTGGTCTGGTAATCCCATCTCTTTCAGAATTTTCCAGTTTATTGTGATCCACACAGTCAAAGGCTTTGGCATAGTCCATAAAGTCTAGTAGAATTAAATAAACTAGTAGAATTAAATAAACTAGTAGAATTAGATAAGTAAAATGAATAAGAGATACAAATATTCAAAAAGAGGTGATAGGTCATTGTTTGTAATAGATGAACTGGTTTTCTACCAGAATTTACAGAAATAAATGAAATGCTGCTGCTGCTGCTAAGTCACTTCAGTCGTGTCCGACTCTGTGTGACCCCATAAACGGCAGCCCACCAGGCTCCCCCATACCTGGGATTCTCCAGGCAAGACTACTGAAGTGGGTTGCCATTTCCTTCTCCAATGCATGAAAGTGAAAAGTGAAAGTGAAGTCGCTCAGTCGTGTTGGACTGCTAGCTACCCCATGGACTGCAGCCCACCAGGCTCCTCCATCCCTGGGATTTTCCAGGCAAGAGTACTGGAGTGAGTTGCCATTGCCTTCTCAAATGAAGCACTAGTGGAAGAAATTCCAATAAGTTGGTGGTTGGTTGCAAACATACCAAAATAATGGTTTTCATATATTATAAAATATTTCAGCATATATTTAAAATAAACATACAGGTCTAATATAAAGAAAACAAGTATTTACCAAGGGGCATAAAGGAGACCTGCAAAACTGCAAGATGTGTTGTGTTTCTGTGGTAAGATGTCAATTCTGTAGAAATTAATCCAAAGCAACACAATGAAAATAAAATCACCAACAGAATTCCCTTCCAATTTGACGTGATTCAAAATTTCATCTGCAAGAATAAGCATACAAGAAAAAAAACAGGACAATATAGAAGGAATATTGCTGAAAGGTAACCTGTCCAACAAGCCAACAAAATCTGCTTAAGAAACCACAATAATGTAAATGTTGGGCTGAAATTTGGGGACTCATACATAGATCAGTGAAACAGAATTTAAAACCCAGAAAAAGACCCAAATATGATGATTGTAGCATCTCAAATCAAATTAAATAATACTCTAAACACAAATCAAAAGAAGTCAAAACATGAAATATGAAAACTGGTACCACCAAAAAAATCCCTTTAAATGGATTTCTAACAGAAACACACACACACACAAAGAAAAGACAAAGTGTGAGGAGAAAAATTTAATAAGACAGAAAAAAGTGTTGCTGCTGCTGCTAAGGCGCTTCAGTCGTGTCCGACTCTATGCGACCCCATAGACGGAAGCCCACCAGGCTCCCCCGTCCTTGGGATTCTCCAGGCAAGAACACTGGAGTGGGTTGCCATTGCCTTCTCCAATGCAGGAAAGTGAAAAGTGAAAGTGAAGTCGCTGAGTCTTGTCCAACTCTTAGCGACCCCATGGACTGTGGCCCACCAGGCTCCTCCATCCATGGGATTTTCCAGGCAAGAGTGGGGTGCCATTGCCTTCTCCAGAAAAACGTGTTACTCAAATATAAAAGAATCCTAAAAAAATAATGTGTTTCACAGGAAAACATGCAAAATTATAAACAGTGCATTTTTTTATAATTGAGGAATAGTTGATTTATAATGTTGTGTTAGTTTTAGGTGTACAGCAAAGTGACCTAGTTATACATATACATACATCCATCCTGTTCCAGTTTCTTTTCCCATACAGCTTATTACAGAATATTGAGTAGAGTTCCCTGTGCTATACAGTAGGTCTCTGTTGATTATCTATTTTATATATAGTAGTTTGTATCCGTTAATCCCTAAAACTCCTAATTTATCCCTTTCCCTCTTTCCATTTTGATAATCTTTAATTTGTCTGCCATGTCTATGAGTCGATTTCAAACAGTGCATCTTTAAGAAATACAAATGATGAATAGACAAAGAACAAATACAACATTTCTATTGACCTGAGAAATGCATATTAAAATAATAAGGTAAAGACATTTCCACCTGTCAAATGATCAAAGAAAGATAGTATCGAAGCATAATAATAGTAAATATTTGCAAAAGTGACTTTGCGTTGCATTTAACCAATGGGAGGAGACATCAGCAAGAGACAGGAAGCAAGAGAGAGATTGGAATGTTTATTTTTCGCATTTGGGCCGTGGTTTGCCATGCTGTTTCTGTTCCTGAGGCCACAGTACCTGTCAGATGATCCGTCTCTCACAGTACAGCTCCCAGCAGGTTCCAGGAACAGCTTCCTCCTCAGACTCAAGCCCCAGAGGCCTAAGGTGGAAAAGTTTTCCTGAGATGGCACCCCACTCCAGTACTCTTGCTTGGAAAATCCCATGGACGGAGGAGCTCGGTAGGCTGCAGTCCATGGGGTCGCTAAGAGTCAGACACGACACAGCGACTTCACTTTCACTTTTCACTTTCATGCATTGGAGAAGGAAATGGCAACCCGTTTCAGTGTTCTTGCCTGGAAAATCCCAGGGACGGGGGAACCTGATGGGCTGCAGTCATGGGGTCGCACAGAGTCGGACACAACTGAAGCGACTTAGCAGCAGCCAGCAGCAGAGGCATTGTACCTGCTGGTTCCTCTAACCCTGGCCCAGCACCTCTGTAAAAGCTCCCTTTGTTAAAGTCCCTTTAATAACCCCCTTGAGTGTGGTTTCCTAGCAGAGCTCTGACTGATACACAGCCCTACAGTATGAACCTGTTTAAATCTCCATATGTGTGTGTGCACGCAGGTATAAATTTAGACTGAGACATAGGTAGAGACATCCAAAAAAATATCAGAATGTCTATTTACCAAAATGTGTCAGGACAGATAACCTAGAAATACACACATGTATACACATATATTTCTATGAATATAAATTCAATAGATAATAAAGAATGTAGGAAGGAATTAGTCAAAAATAGTGCCATTGCTTTTATTCAAAAGCTTCATTTAGACCTTCGCTATACACAGACTATATAAAAACTGTGTGTTAAAAAATAAAACTTTAAGAAATGGAAATAGAAATTAAAATTTACACAATCTCTGAAGGAAAGAACTTTATAATTTCCACAGGGAGCTTGGGAGGGGAGAGTCTGAAAAAGATGCATTAATTTAACATTTAAAAATGTAATTTCTACTGACCACAAATAAAACTAAATGAAAATGTATACAAAAACAGAACTATGTACAAAAGACAAGCAAAAGAGTCATATTATTAATATTTAAAGGACAATGATGAGTGCAAAAAGGGCATGAAAAGAAAGTCTACAAAAGAGAAGGTGACAATTTCATACCTCCATTCAAAGCTTTCAAGCCTCACCTGTTGCAACACCTCCTCTACCCTATGTCTGTTTCTTTGGCTTAGAATTCTCATTCCTTCCCACCCCGTTATCCTAAACCTCCACATCTCCACCAACTCTTGCCCTCTCCACTCACCTGTGCAGGCAAACATCTCACCCAGCAAAACCCCAGCCAAGACCCCCCACCCCTATCCCTAGGCTGCTCCCAAGCAGCTGGTGTAGCTGGGAATATCACACAATTGCACGGACTCATCTCCCTTTAAATTAGTCACCAGCAATCTCACATGGCCCAGAAATCCCAATAACTGCCCTGGTAACCTTGCTTTCCTACTTTTTAAAAAAATATTTATTAATTTATCTGGGCTGTGCTGGGTCTTCATTGCTGTGTGGGCTCTGTAGTTGCAGAGAGCAGGGGGCTACTCTCTAGTTCTGTGCACAGGCTTCTTTGCACTTCTTACTCTGCACGGGCGGCTCTTGTTCTGGAGCATGGGCTCTAGGGCTCATGGGCTTCAGTAGTCGTGGCATGCAGGCTCAGTAGCTGTGGCTTCCAGGCTCTGGAGCACAGGCTCAGTAGCTGTGATGCATGGGTTTAGCGGCTCTGCAGCATGTGGGATATTTTCAGACCAGGGATGGAACTCGTGTCTCCTGCATTGGCAGGTGGGTTCTTTACCACTGAGCTAGCAGGTAAGCCCTTGCTTTCCTACTTTCAAAGACAATAATTTCATTTGAGATCATGTTTACCAACTGGATCCACTTCAGTGTCTTCCATTCACTTTTCAATCTCCTTCCATCTTCCCGCTTTGCTGACCCACTCTAATAAAGTTTTTCATACTCAGGATGCCAAATTCCATAGATGCGTATCAATCCTGATCGTATTCAGCCTCTCAACTGACCATATACTCCAAGTTGAAACACCCTTCTCTTCCGATTCCATGAAACTTCACCTCCTTAGTTTCTTACTTCCCTGCTTGCTCTATCTAGGTCTCCTCTTGGATAGCCTTCCCTTCTCTTCCTCCTTACTGAAGAGTGTGGAGTTATTCCAGGCCTCTCTTTGCAGGTCTTTTCACTTATAATGGATGATCGCACCCATTATCGTTTATTCCAATTTCAACTCTCTGCTATCAAACCCCAGATTTTTATCTCCAAAGCAGGTTTCTATCCTGACCTCAAGACTCATATCACCCCTTGGATATCTCACAAGTCTCTCACAGCTAATAATGTCCAAAACAGAACTCATTCTTTCTAAACCTCCTCCATCCAAGCTTCTTGCTCTACCTCTCAGTAAATGACACCTCCTTTAGACCAATAACTCCAACCAGAAATTTGGAAGTTATGACTGTTATTTCCCTCTTCCTTACTCCCCAAATCTAACTCCACCAACTCTTGCTGATTCTGCCTCCAAAATATATCTTAAACCCATCTTCTTCTGCTGAGTATTGGGCCCCATCCATGCCACCTGTTTCCCTTCTTAACTACTTTTGTAACTTTCGACTGATCTCACTTTGACTCTTGCCCCTCCCAATCTATTCATCACACAAAGGCCGGGAAAAAATATTCTTGAAATATATAATCCAAACTCTTCAGTGGCTTCCTATTAAAATAAGTGTAAAAATCAAAAGTCCCCACAATGATTCTACACAACCTGGCTTCTTGTACATTTTAGGCTTCATCTCATATCCTTTTCAATGTCTTTTTCTCCTCTAGTCCCTCTCTTCTTCTTTCAAGACCTCAAATATATCAAAACTTCCCACTTCAGGAAATTCACTTGTGTTTTTCTCTCTACTGAACTGGCTCTTTGCCAGTCTATCTCTTACTTATCCTTCAGGGTCTCGGCTTAAATGTCATTCCTTCAAAGAGGCTTTCACCGACCACCACCTCCCTCAACCTCAATTAGATCTCTCTAAATGAGCTTATGGTTGCTAGCGGGGTGGGGGGATGGGGGAAAACATAGGGAGTTTGGGATCAACATGTACACTCTGTGATATTTAAAATGTATAACCAACAAGGACCTTCTGTTTAGCACAAGGAGCTCTGTTTTATGTGGCATCCTGGATGGGAGGGGAATTGGGAGGAGAATGAATGCTTGTATATGTACGGCTGAGTCCCTTTGCTGTCCACCTGAGACTGTCACAAGGTTGCTAATTGGCTGTACTCCAAAACAAAATAAAAAGCTCTATTAAAAAGTTTTAAAAAATAAAAAAATAAATTAGGTCTCTCTAGTATACCATCTGGAGAAGGCAATGGCAACCCACTCCAGGACTCTTGCCTGGGAAATCCCATGGATGGAGGAGCCTGGTGGGCTACAGTCCATGGGTTTGCAAAGAGTTGGACATGACTGAGCGTCTTCACTTTCACTTTTCACTTTCATGCATTGGAGAAGGAAATGGCAACCCACACCAGTGTTCTTGCCTGGAGAATCCCAGGGTTGGGGGAGCCTGGTGGGCTGCCGTCTATGGGGTCACACAGAGTCGGACACGACTGAAGCGACTTAGCAGCAGTAGCAGCAGCAGTATACCATCTTGTACTTTGCCTTTGTCTAGTTTACCTTGGTTTGTTATGAATCTATTTATATGATTATTTCTAGTATATTTTCCCACTAAACCAGATCTTAACCTGCATGAGAATAGGTGCCAGGGAATACTTGTTTGGCTCATCACTTTTCTATATTCAGCACTCTGCCAGCACCTGGCACATGATCTTGGGTTTTTTCCAACAACTGGATTAATGAATACATGAATCATTGGCTCAAGCCTCGCTTCTATAACTCCCTTCTCAACCACCCTCTCTGCTCCACCACACCAATTGATTTCAACACAGGCTTCCCTGTTCACCACCAAGTACTATACCTATAATCACACTGAAAAACAGCCTCACTGAACTTCTTTTGGATTCTTTTTCTTTACCTTCATTTATTTATTTTATTTATTTATTATTTTTGGCTGCGCTGGGTCTTCGTTGCTGGGTGCAGGCTTTCTGTAGTTGTGATGAGGCTTGGGGGAGGGAGTAGGAGCTCCTCTCTCGTTGCATTGTGTAAGATTCTCATTGCAGTGGCTTCTCTTGTTACAGAAAAATGGGCTCCAGGGATCATGGGCTGCAGTAGTTGTGGCATGCGGGCTCTAAGTGCCCACATGCATGGGCCCAGTTGCCCTGTGGCATGTGGAATCTTCCCAGACCAGGGATTGAACCCATATCTGCTGCATTGGCAGGTGGATTCTTAACCACTGGACCACCAAGGAAGTCTTTTGTTGGGGTTATTAAATGAGCCAATGCTCCATGTCGCTCCTGAGCCTTCACGCATGTTAATCCCTCTAAGTGGAACACTGCTTTCCTCACTTAGCCAAATGATCCAGCTCACACGATTAGGGCCAGTTAATGTTCAGTTCAGTCCGGCTCAGTCGCTCAGTCGTGTCCGACTCTTTGCAACCCCAAGAATCGCAGCACGCCAGGCCTCCCTGTCCATCACCAACTCCCGGAGTTCACTCAAACTCATGTCCATCGAGTCAGTGATGCCATCCAGCCATCTCATCCTCTGTTGTCCCCTTCTCCTCCTGCCCCCAATCCCTCCCAGCACCAGAGTCTTTTCCGATGAGTCAACTTTTCACATGAGGTGGCCAAAGTACTGGAGTTTCAGCTTCAGCATCATTCCCTCCAAGGAAATCCCAGGGCTGATCTCCTTCAGAATGGACTGGTTGGATCTCTTTGCAGTCCAAGGGACTCTCAAGAGCCTTCTCCAACACCACAGTTCAAAAGCATCAATTCTTTGGCGCTCAGCCTTCTTCACAGTCCAACTCTCACATCCATACATGACCACAGGAAAAACCATAGCCTTGACGAGATGGACCTTTGTTGGCAAAGTAATGTCTCTGCTTTTGAATATGCTATCTAGGTTGGTAATAACTTTCCTTCCAAGGAGTAAGCGTCTTTTAATTTCATGGCTGGAGTCAATGTTAGAGAATGAATTAAGAACCTGCTCAAATTGTTCCCACTCCCTAGGAAGGTGAGAGGATATCTGTTCCTACCTTCTTAAACTAATCCTTTTCAATGTGGAAAACACATAAGGAAGACAAAATTCTAAAATGACCTACTACTTGCCCCAGAATCACACTTTGCCACAGATTTTACTCTATCTCTTACCAATGGAGGAGAAATTAAAAAACCAGTTTCTCTAAAATAGCTTCAAGGACAGTGTCAGTGCCATCTGTGTCAACAAAATTTCAGGTTAAAAAAAAAATCAATGGTTATGTAAGACAAGAGTGCCTAATTTTCTACATAGTCGATTGGCTTTTTCAGAAGAACAGCCTTGAAAGTATCCAGAAATCAATTGCTTGGGTAAAGCATACTCAGCAACCTCAAAGTAGACACAGGGCTTAAATCACAAAATGAAAATGAGGGAGGCCTTAATGGGCACTGACCAAGTAAAGACGTGCCTGAGAACAAAGAGAGAATGAGAAGGGGAGCCTGGAACATGCCAATACAAACTCAATCAGCAATGGTATTGCATGCCCCATTTTTTATAATAACACTGTTGCAGGCTATCCCAGGTTGGCTCACTTGGCATTCCTCTCTACTTTTTCTTCCCGGTTTCCTTCAGTATAGAAGCTAGGAACACGAAATAATTACTTTCTCAGCTTCTAAAAGAACAGTTTTGGCTGAAGAAGCCTTCTCCATCCTCCCAATTGCTTACATCAAAAACTGGGAGTCTGACTCCTCTCTTCCACATCCCATGTTTGATCTATTAGCAAATTCGGCTTGCTCCACTTCCACACTATATTCCAAATCTATTTGTCGCCACCTCCACCACTGCTCTCCTCATCTAAGTCAGCATGGTCTATTGCCTGAGCCATTGCCAAAGTCTCCGCCTCCATCCTTGCCCCCTACAATCTATTTTCCCAAGAACCTCTCTGAAGTTACGTTTTTAAAAATGCAAAGCTCATCATACTACTCGTTTGCCCAAAGCCTTCCAACATCTTTAAATAGAATAAAATACGAACTCCTTACCATAATCTACAAGGCCTTGTATGGTCTGACTTCTAGCTATCTCATCAATATCCACGTCCACCACTCTCCTACATGCTCACTCTGCTGACCTCCTTGCTGTTACTCAAACATGTCAAGCATGTTCCTCATTAGGGCCTTCCTATTTGGTGTTCTCTTTCCCAGGAACACTCTATTTTTTTTTTTTTTTTTTTTTTTTTTGGCTGCTCTGGGTTTTTGTGGCTGCAACTTTCTCTAGTTGCAGCGAGTGGGGACTGCTCTCGTTACTGTGCAAGGGCTTCTCGTTGTGGTAGCTTCTCTTGTTGCAGAGCACAGGTTCTGGGGTGCATGGGCTCAGGAGTTGCAATCTGTGGGCTCTAGAGCACGCACTCAGTAGTTGTGGCTCAGTAGTTGTGACACACAACCCCAGCTGCCCTGCAGCATGTGGAATCCTCTCAGACCAGAGGTTGAACTTGCATTCCCCAAAATGGCAGGTGGATTCCCAACCACTGAACCACCAGGGAAGTCCTTCCTGGAACACTCTTCTGTCAGATATATCTTTCCTTCATTGATTAGGGTTTTTACTCAATCATCATCCAATCAGACTGCCTATACTTCTTACTGCATTGCACATATTACAACCCGACTTCATCATTGATATGAATTGGTTTCTTTATTGTCTTTCCAACACTTACACACACTATTCTATTTACAACTATCTTCAGCATCTAAAAATGTGTCTGACATGTTGTAGGAACTCAGTCATTGTATTTGTAAAATTAATAAATTTCCCATAGACCTCTGCCCAAATTTGAGTTATCCTCTATTACCATTCTTTACCATATCTTCTACTTTTTCTAAGTTAATAATTATGACATACAGTTTGTTGTCCATCCATCACTTAACCCTCATACCTCATTTCCATAACAACAAAACCCTGATATTTTTTTTTTCAACTATAGAGTTGTTGATCTATCCCAGTCCCCAACAATGAATCACGATTTTCCTAAACCAGTCATGCTAACCCTATTCCACTTTGGCGTAGACTGTTACATAGTAAACATGTCATCTGCTTTTTTTTCAAGGGAGGGGAAAATTAACTAAAATATTTCCCATCTTAAATAAAAAGTCTGAGTCTTACAAGCAACTAATATTTGTACCTGTCTCTTCCTTCCTTCTTAGAATATGGATCTGAAGATATAATGCTCAGAGCTGTGGCAGCTAGGTTCTGACACTGAAGCGAGAGGCATGAAGGCTAAAAGGAAACTCAATGAGAATAATACAACGGAAAGACAGGAAAACCTCGGTCCTGGTGACATCACTGAGCCAGTGCATAAGCCTGTAACTGCCTGCGTCCAGTGCTCTTACTAAGGAAACCACAGATGTTCTTACAATTTAGGCTATTGTTAGTTAGGTTTTCCTTTATTAACAACCAAATGAAATCTAATTCTTTCCATTATTTTATGAATGAGTTTGTGAGGACAAATGTGTTTTTCTTTTATGTAGAACAGTCTGGATAAGAAAACAAGGAAAGAGGGAGAGAGGAAAGGGAACAATAAACTCAGCTAACATGGGTGAAATAATCCTGGAAGTGGAGTGAATTACAGAAAGGATAAAGAAGCAAATATACATATGTATTTTCAAATCTTCCCCACTCATTACCTAGTCTCAACTTCCTCCAATCTGTCTTTATGTGAACCTGCCACTAATACTTAAAGATCATTAACTAAGTCACTGCTTTCAGTGTGACTGTGGTGTGATTTCACGCCATCACACAGTAAAACCTTTAATGACTTCTCATAACCTATCAAATAATATTAGTTAGCATTCAATGTAGAGAAGGCGATGGCACCCCACTCCAGTACGCTTGCCTGGAAAATCCCATGGACGGAGGAGCCTGGCAGGCTGCAGTCCATCGGGTCGCTAAGAGTCAGACACGACTGAGCGACTTCACTTTCACTTTTCACTTTCATGCTTTGGAGAAGGAAATGGCAACCCACTCCAGTATTCTTGCCTGGAGAATCTCAGGGATGGGGGAGCCTGGTGGGCTGCCGTCTATGGGGTCGCACAGAGTCAGACATGACTGAAGTGACTTAGCAGCAGTAGCAGCAGCAGCATTCAATGATTTTAAAATTCAATCACAATAAATTGAAATTATGTCCTACTCTTTCTTAATTTAAATCTTCCCACTCAAAAACAAATAGATAAGAACAAACTCTCCTTACTCTTCTCCTATTCTTTATTACATCTAAGCCATGATCTCCCCATTCCAAATTGGTGGATAATGTAATAGACAAAGCAAGTGGGTGTTTAAAACACTAGCAAAGCAAAGGAGAGAGAAAATCAACCATAATGAATTTATCCAGAATTTTGCAACCAGAAAAATGGAATAAACTGTTTAATTTCATCATGCATGCATGTTTTGTGCTTACAGTTTTAGAATTGTTTTTAAATTGTATATGATATACATGCATCATAAATTTTCTTATAAAGGTTGAATCAGGCCTTAACCATTTAGAATGCATTTTCTCTCCTCCTCTCTAAATCTGTCTCCATCCCTTCCGCAAGTCAAAATCTAACCTTCTCCAAGTAACCTTTCCAGACTACAGTGGAGTCTTTTTTGAATTAATTTTTAAAATCTGTAGATCCAAGTTTTCTCTTAAATACGTATGTATTTGTTTGTATTGTAAACTGTTCTACTTAAGTTGTAGCTTACCTCTCTTATTATACTCAGAGATCACTGCTCACAGGTAAATCCTTAGAATGCATTAAACTTTTTTTCCCGTCTCCCACATCACAGCTAGAACAGTGAGAATGCAATGAACACTTGTTTGAATGAAAAAAGTACACACCCTTGACCTACCAGTTTACATGACCGAGGTGCAGATGAGTGTTTGAACATAAATGCTTTATGTTTCAAGAGTTACCAACAATCTACTGGGTCAAAGATAAATCCTGGGCTAATTTAGAAAGCAAGATACTATAATCAGCATCAATAAATGAAGACCCTCCTTTGGGAAGTTCTGTAGGACTCTACCAATTTTAACCTTGCAAAGTCTGGCCTAACAGGCAAAGGAAGAGCCCCCCAGGCCCACTCCTCCTCCTTCACCCAGCACCACTTCTACCCCAATCACCAAATCAAAAATGCATGTTTTAAATCAGAATATTGACCAACAACCAATTGCATCTATGCCATACCAAAATTGATCGCCATCCCACGCCTACCTCCTTGCTGCCTATGACAGTCTTACTCCCTGCCTTAGTGACAGAAGTGGGCAGCCAACCTGCGTCTCCCTGCACGTCAGCATTAATGAGCTATCCTGCTCTCTCTCTGTCTGGAAATCAAGGCCAGCCACCTCCAAAAATTCCAAAGGGAAGGGAGTAGGAACTTTGGCACCCTAATTTTAAAATGGTGTCAGTCTATGATGTAAAAGGAAGACCATCTTCTCCTCCAAATGTGGACACTATTTCTTTATTGTAGTCATTAGCCGGTGTCTGTGGCAGGGAACATACAAATAAGCTCTTCCAGGAAGAGCTTGTAGCCTTGGAAATAAAGCTTCCAACACAAAAAGTCAAACTTCTAATTGTTTCTCACTTTGTACCCACACATCCACCAACACACTTCATTTTTTAAAATATTTTTTGTAGCCAAGAAAAACAAATTCATACTCCATTCCTTCCCCTTAACAATGGCAAGTCATTCAGATTTTTACTTCTCCTTTTGGCCTGTTTAATTTCCCTTCTCAGTTTAAAACAAAACAAAAACAACTTTTTTTGGTCACCAGTCATTACTGCGTTTCCCATTTTCCCTTTTCTGTTCTCTGGCTCCTTTTTCCTGTCTTCCTCCTGAACAACAGAAATTTTAAAATAAAAACTGAATTGTGAGTAATCTATACTTGAGATTTTTAAGATCAGTATATTACAACTGGATATGAATAAAATTTGACTCAACAGATCATTTATTTCTTTATAAATCAGAGTATAGATGTATTTCATATTCACTATAAAGTGTTTTGGGTTCTTTGGTAGCTCAGAGGGTAAAGAATCTGCCCGAAATGCAGGGGACCCAGGTTCAATCCCTGGGTCAGGAACATCCCCTGGAGAAGGGAATGGCAACCCACTCCAGTGTTCTTGCCTGGAGAATCCCATGGACAGAGGAGCCTGGCGGGCTACAGTCCATGGAGTCGCAAAGAGTTGGACACAACTGAGCAACTTTTATTTCATTTCATAAAGTGTTTTAAGGAGAAATGTAAATTTTTTTCTCAGGAAACTTCTGTTTTGGAAGGTTGCATACTCGTAGTCTTTAAATATCAAGTTATGATAAGATAATAAATATGAACTACTATAAACTTTTATCTGCTGAATTCAATGACATGAGTTTAATAGGTAATCAGAGCCCAAATTTCAATCAATTCCAATGTCAAATGTCTGATTATCATATGCTCTACCTAGTGAGTAACTAGCTAGAGAGCAAGATCTTAACTTGATTGCAGCAATGATATGTACAAATCACTGGATTTTCTATTTTTAACAGTTAAAGAGTAACAAATTTGTTTTAAAAGGCCATGGAAAAATACCACAAAGCTGGGAGAGTTGAAAAACTAAATGCTTCTAATTACAAGTTAAGTTACTCTTGAGATTCTAGGCTTGATTTTTCCTTAGGATCTCAGGAGGATATAATGTAATATATCAAGCTACAGCAACAATAAATAGCTTTCGCTGGTATCTATATTATTTAAGCCATGGCTGTCTAGTGTGAGGATTAAGCCAAACAGATTCAAGCATGCCCATGATTTTGATTAAGTGTTTTCTCAGAATTAATCAGGATTTGAGTCCCAATTCTACCACTCAAGAGTTACGTGACACCTTGAATGATTTCTGGGTCTCAGTTTTCTTTTTTTGTAAAATAGAAATAATAACCTATTCCACAGAGCTGGTATAAGAATTAAATGAGAGAATCTATATGAAATATCTATTTCAGCGCCTAGAATCTGGTGACTTTCCTTTGACCCTCTCCCCATCTCTAGACAGTCTTACTATTGTGAGCCAGTAGGGATGTATGGGGAGCTTCCCTGGTAGCTCAGCTGGCAAAGAATCCGCCTGCAATGCAGGAGACTCTGGTTCAATTCCTGGGTGGGGAAGATCCCCTGGAGAAGGGATAGGCTACCTACTTCAGTATTCTTGGGCTTCCCTGGTGGCTCAGATGGTAAGGAATCTGCCTGCAATGCAGGAGACCTGGGTTTGATCCCTGGGTTGGAAATATTCCCTGGAGGAGGACATGGCAACCCGCTCCAGTGTTTTTGCCTGAAGAATCCCCATGGACAGAGAAGCCTGGCAGTCTACAGACCATGTGGTCACAAAGAGTTGGATACAACTGAATGACTAAGCACAGCACAGCACAGGGATATATGGGGACACCGCTTCCCCTCCTCTCCAACAATGATTGAATGAGTATCTTTCTGTTTGTAAGTGCTGTTGCAAAATATATTGTTTTGTGTGAAAGTAATTTTATTTCTATAAATAGTATTATATATCTCATTCTATTTTTATTTAATTTTCTTTTGGTTTTGGCTTGGAGGAGTTTTTTCTTATTTCTTCTTATTGTGGTTTGGGAAAGGCATAAAATCTATTAACTATTAGTCCTTCACAATTCCTCTTCAAAGACAAATTTAAAAGCAAGATTTTCTGTTGGGTCTGCGCAAACTTACTTGGAACAACTCTATCTGAAGACATGAGATATACATGCAAAGCTAAGACATAATGAAAGGGTGCAGACCTTTTTTTTAATCATAAGTCTTTGTTTGTTTGTTTGTTTTTGAGGAGGTGGGAGGGTGTAATGGATGCCCCAGGTGTACAGGGTTGAGTTAATCCTATTCTTCACTTTGTGGTACATTATCATCACCGGTCTGTTCAAGGCCTTGCCCTTATTTTATTTATTTCCTTTAACCCCCTTTCCTCATGCCTTTCTCCTTTATCCCCCCAGAGGCAACCATGCCAATGAGTTGAAAGAGTATCTTTTTGATTCTTAAGTGCACTTACAAAATATATCATTTTGTGTAAATGATAATTACATTCCATTATCTTTGTATAAAGATCATTTTGATTTATCTAAATAGTATTTTGCTACATCTTTCCATTTCTTTTATTTTTTCCACTCTACACTGTGATTTTTAAGTTCCTCTACATTAGCATGTATAAATGTGCTTAGCTGTTTCTGCTTATTACCTTGTTTCTCTGATGTGGAACCACGTACCCAGCCACTTTCCCAGGAATGGACTTTTTTTTTATGATAGCATTTTCTTAAATTTTCTATCTTTTTTTAAAATTAATTAATTTATTTTAATTGGAGGCTAATTACTTTATAATATTGCAGTGGTTTTGCCATACATTGACATGAATCAGCCATGGCTGTACATGTGTTCCCCCTTCCTGAACCCCCCTCCCACCTCCCTCCCCATCCCATCCCTCAGGGTCATCCCAGTGCACCAGCCCTGAGCACCCTGTCTCATGCATTGAATCTGGACTGGTGATCTATTTCACATATGATAATATACATATTTCAATGCTATTCTCTCAAATCATCCCACTCTCGCCTTCTCCCACAGAGTCCAAAAGACTGTTCTTTATATCTGTGTCTCTTTTGCTGTCTCGCATATAGGGTCATCATTACCATCTTTCTAAGTTCCATAATATGCATTAATATACTGTATTGGTGTTTTTCTTTCTGACTTACTTCACTGTGTATAATAGGCTCCAGTTTCATCCACCTGATTAGGACTGATTCAAATGCATTCTTTTTAATAGCTGAGTAATACTCCATTGTATATATGTACCACAGCTTTCTTATCAATTCATGTGCTGATGGACATCTAGGTTGCTTCCATGTCCCGGCTATTGTAAACAGTGCTGTGATGAACATTGGGGTACACATGTCTCTTTCAATTCTGGTTTCCTCGGTGTGTATGCCCAGCAGTGGGATTGCTGGGTTGTATGGCAGTTCTATTTCCAGTTTTTTAAGGAATCTCCACACTGTTCTCCATAGTAGCTGTACTAGTTTGCATTCCCACCAACAGTGTAAGAGGGTTCCCTTTTCTCCACACCCTCTCCAGCATTTATTGTTGTAGACTTTTTGATAGCAGCCATTCTGACTGGCGTGAAATGGTACCTCATTGTGGTTTTGATTTGCATTTCTCTGATAATGAGTGATGCTGAGCATCTTTTCATGTGTCTGTTAGCCATCTGTATGTCTTCTTTGGAGAAATGTCTGTTTAGTTCTTTGGCCCATTTTTTAATTCGGTCTTTTATTTTTCTGGAATTGAGCTGCAGGAGCTGCTTGTATATTTTTGAGATTAATTCTTTGTCAGTTGCTTTGTTTGCTATTATTTTCTCCCATTCTGAAGGCTGTCTTTTCACCTTGCTTATAGTTTCTTTTGTTGTGCAGAAGCTTTTAAGTTTAATTAGGTCCCATTTGTTTATTTTTGCTTTTATTTCCATTGCTCTGGGAGGTGGGTCATAGAGGATCCTGCTGTGTTGTATGTCGGAGAGTGTTTTGCCTATGTTCTCCTCTAGGAGTTTTATAGTTTCTGGTCTTACATTTAGATCTTTAATCCATTTTGAGTTTATTTCTGTGTATGGTGTTAGGAAGTGTTCTAGTTTCTTTCTTTTACAAGTGGTTGACCAGTTTAGGAATGGACCCTTAATGTACACCTACCAGTACAAATAATGCTGAAATTAAAAATTTTATATGAGTTCCCACATTTACCTATGTGGGATTTCCTCAGCATGCATGCCCAGGAACAGAACTGCTATATACTAAGATGCATAACTTTTAATTTTATCAAGTACTGGTGGATTACTCCTGTATACTGGTTCCAGCAGTACCTGAGAGTTCCTGTAACTCCAAGCTTGGCCTGATATAGCTTTCTAATAAATGGAAACTGATATTTCACTGTTTTAATTTCTCTGATTATTGATGCAGTTAAGTACTTCTTATACATGCATTATATGGAAAATAGGAAGGAGGAAAGTAGAAGCAATAACTGATTTTATTTTCTTAGGCTCCAAAGTCACTGCTGATGGTGACTGCAGCCATGAAATTAAAAAACACTTGCTCCTTGAAAACTATGACAAACCTAGACAGTGTATTAAAAAGCAGAGGCATCACTTTGTCAGCACAGTGATGTCAAAGTTCCAGTAGTCATGTTCTCCTCAAAGTTATGAGAGTTGAACCCTAAAGAATACCAAAGAACCTATGCTTTTGAATTGTGGTGCTGGAGAAGATGCTTGAGAGTCCTTTGGACTGCAAGGAAATCAAACCAGTCAACCCTAAAGGAAATCAACCCTGAATATTCACTGGAAGGACTGATGCTGAAACTGAAGATCCAATACTTTGGCCACCTGATTTGAAGAGCTGACTCATTGGAAAAGACCCTGATGCTGGGAAAGATTGAGGGCAGGATAAGAAGGGGGCAGCAGAGGATGAGATGGTTAGAGAGCATCACTGACTCAACAGACATGAATTTGAGAAAACTCCAGGAGATAGTGAAGGACAGGGAAGCCTGATGTGCTACAATCCAGAGGGTCACAAAGAGTCGGAAACGACTTAGTGAATAACAAAGCATTTCTTCATTTGCTTGCTAGAGTTTCCTACATTGTAAG
This sequence comes from Bubalus kerabau, assembly GCF_029407905.1. Classification (NCBI taxonomy): domain Eukaryota; kingdom Metazoa; phylum Chordata; class Mammalia; order Artiodactyla; family Bovidae; genus Bubalus; species Bubalus kerabau. The sequence continues at coordinate 16,011,540 of NC_073645.1, forward strand.
TTAGACAACTCATGTTCTTATCCTTTGCACATTTTCTTATTAGAATTATTGTCTTAGTCTCCAGAACATTGAATGTTTTGAAAACTTGTCAAATCATTCCTGCCATGGAAATATTAGGGTCTTTTCAATTAAAATACCACAATCTCTTTAGTAAGCTAAGTATGCACCAAATAACGCTTCCCAGCTTTAAATTGAGGAGTTTGGTTGCTAGAGGCAAAAAAAGGAGGGCAAAATTAAAGAAACATTCAAAATTTCATTTCTCATAGTAACAAGTTATGTTATAGTATTAGTACAGTGTTTGTACTAAGAACCATATCAATAAAATTGATACTTTTCTCTTAGAAAGCATTTAGAAAAATTTATTTATCAAATAACACTTGAATTCTGAATATCTGGAATACAGCTATGGAAGGCAATTAGTATCACATATCCAGTTTAGAAGATAACTTCACTCTGCATTTGCTCAAAACCACTGAAATTATGAATCACCTCTTAACTTTATATGTAGAGATGCACATGATGCCTTTATGCATTTAATGCAGAAAATGCATGCTGCAGGGGAAGAAACTATTTTGTGCATCTGTGATATGAAATGGAAAATGTATGCTGGGTTTATTAATGATGGAGTACCAGCTATATTAGAGCAAGGGATGTGTTGCTATGCAAATAAAAGAAGCAGCATCTAAACTCAGATCCACAGCACAACAGGAAATCTACATATACCTGGGGGTCTTCACTCAGTGTTGAAGAAAATAGTGGCAATAGTGCCAAGGAACAAGGGCAGCTAATGAATGTTACTTCAAGTTTGCAATGAGAAGAGATATTTTAGAGAATAAAACTTTTTTCATGCTAAAGTTTGCCAACTGATCACACAAGTGTTTAAAATGAAGACTGAGAATATAAAACGAAGACTGAGAATAAAATTTTGGTCTAGATTCCGATAATACTAGTGAACTACATTTTTTAAGGTTTCAGATGGCTTCCTTAAGCTGCATATCTCAGAAACATGCCTAGTATTTTAACTTGCCAGAAACTTTCATTTTAAGGTGTTGTTTATAATGCTGGAGTTACGGGACTGAGGTTTCACAAGAAATCTGAATTGTAGTGAAAATGATACAAAGTCAAGATTTTCATTCTGCCAATCCTTGATTCTTTTTTCTCTTCAAAGAAAGAAATCTATGGTCTATTGGGGGTATATTTTAAAACTATAGCCAGATGTTGCAACAGATTATCAAGAAATATTTCTTAGAGCCTCATACAGTAAAAGAGTGTGTTATTAGACATCCAAGTGTTTGAAACATTTGAAACGTTAGCATCTGACCGAGAAAAGAACCAAATGTGCTGTTCCGAGAAAAGTCTCTCCTACATTTTTGGATCTCTGTTCAACCCTCAAATTCAAAACTATCTGATAAAGTCAGCAAACATTTGTTCCCACTTCTGATGACTTATAATTATAAATTAGTATCTTCTACTTTAGAAGAAAATAAAGAGTAAAAAAAGAGAATATGTGCATATAACAACCTATAATTCCAGTCATCCATGATCAAGCCAATCAGAGATTATTATCAATAATTTCAATATGCCTTATTTTTAATACTAATAGATTTTAAGGCTAAATTTGATGATTTTTCTCAATGTATGAGTCATGGGAGTGGGTATTATTACTATACTAACCTATTTTTATAAATAAGAAAACTAATTTAGATAAGTCAAATGAGAAGAGTCATGTCAACTTTACACAGAAGCAGACTAACCTCAAGTCTTCTCACCCTTAATTCACACTCTACCATATACCATTCCTTCTCAGAACTGGAGCCTTTGGGGTGAATCTGGTACGTGTGTGTGTGTGTGTGTGTGTTAGTCACTCAATTGTGTCCAACTCTTTGTGACCCCATGGACTGTAGTCCACCAGGCTCCTCTGTCCATGGAATTCTCCAGGCAAGAATACTGAAGTGGGTTGCCACTCCTTTCTCCAAGGGATCTTCCCCAAGCAGGGATCAAACCCAGGTCTCCTGTATTGCAGGCAGATTCTTTACCATCTGAGCCACCAGGGAAGGCCCACATCTAGTATAGCATAATGCTTTTGTTTTTTAAGTCATCAGCCTACAAGAATACTCACTCATCCTGGAACTCTCACTGGGTTAATGACTACTAGCTAACTGAACTTCTGACATCACCACTAGGTGCTCATTTTTTAGCTATCATTGTGAAACTTCCTGCCATCCTGAAAAATTGTCTTCTTCCTGTTCCTTGAAAGAGCATTCAGTGCCGCTCAAAGCAATGTATATTTGGGTCTTATGGCTCTCTATTCTAATGGCACTCTATTCCCTGGACCATATACAAAGGATCAGTTTCTCTCCCTACCCCACAACTTGCCTTCTCTCCCCCAGCTCATATAGGAAGTGGACATAAGATCAGGAAGCATCTGAATACTTTTTAATATTTGTTTTTAAGCCTCAAACCAGCATCACATTTTGCAGTTGGGCTAAAGGTTCATGTTAGTGCCGCTAAGTCATGTCCAACTCTTTTTTGACCCCATGGGCTATAGCCTGCCAGGCTCCTCTGTCCATGGGATTTCCCAGGCAAGAATACTTGAGTGGGTTGCCATTTCCTTCTTCAGAAAGTGAAAGTGAAAGTCACTCAGTCGTGTCTGACCCTTTGCAACCCCATGGATTATACAGTCCACGGAATTCTCCAGGTCAGAATACTGGAGTGGGTAGCCTTTCCCTTCTCCAGAGGATAGCACAATGCTCCAGAGGATCTTCCCAACCAACCCAGGGATTGAACCCAGGTCTCCTGCATTGCAGGCGGATTCTTTAATCAGCCCCAAGGTTCATTCAGTTCAGTTCAGTCGCTCAGTCGTGTCCGACTCTGCGACCCCATGAACCACAGCACGCCAGGCCTCCCTGTCCATCACCAACTCCCGGAGTCCACCCAAACCCATATCCATTGAGTCGATGATGCCATCCAACCATCTCATCCTCTGTCGTCCCCTTCTCCTCCTGCCCTCAATCTTTCCCAGCATCAGGGTCTTTTCCAGTGAATCAGCTCTCCGCATTAGGTGGCCAAAGTGTTGGAGTTTCAGCTTCAACATCAGTCCTTCCAATGAACACCCTGGACTGATCTCCCTTAGGATGGACTGGTTAGATCTCCTTGCAGCCCAAGGGACTCTCAAGAGTCTTCTCCAACACCACAGTTCAAAAGCATCAATTCTTCGGCGCTCAGTTTTCTTTATAGTCCAACTCTCACATCCATACATGACCTCTGGAAAAATCATAGCCTTGACTAGACGGACCTTTGTTGGCAAAGTAATGTCTCTGCTTTTTAATATGCTGTCTAGCATGAGCGCAGCGGCTGCGAGGGCGCACCAGCGTGGCCGAGAGGAGCAACCCTGAGCGGGAGGTCAGGGGCGGCGGCCGAGAGGAGCTACCCCGCACCCGATGTCTGGGGCGGCGGCCAAGGTTCATCAGATCAGATCAGTCGCTCAGTCGTGTCCGACTCTTTGCGACCCCATGAATCGCAGCACGCCACGCCTCCCTGTCCATCACCAACTCCGGGAGTTCACTCAGACTCACGTCCATGGAGTCAGTGATGTCATCCAGCCATCGCATCGTCTGTCGTCCCCTTCTCCTCCTGCCCCCAATCCCTCCCAGCATCAGAGTCTTTTCCAATGAGTCAACTCTTCGCATGAGGTGGCCAAAGTACTGGAGTTTCAGCTTTAGCATCATTCCCTCCAAAGAAATCCCAGGGCTGATCTCCTTCAGAATGGACTGGTTGGATCTCCTTGCAGTCCAAGGGACTCTCAAGAGTCTTCTCTAACACCACATTTCAAAAGCATCAATTCTTCGGCGCTCAGCCTTCTTCACAGTCCAACTCTCACATCCATACATGACCGCAGGAAAAACCATAGCTAAGGTTCATATTTCAGGCTTTAAAAAATGAGTAAAGCTATTTCCACTAGGTGGCTGTCTTTACCAAGAACTGTAAGAGCCATCCATGCCCACTTGCAGCAATTTGCAAATTTTAAAGCCTACCTTTTACAGAGAACTATATACATAGCCATTTAGTAGATTCAATAATACAAAGCTTCTATGATTCCATTTTTTTAGCCCCCACTTTGGAAAAAGTCAGTAAATGTTAAAAACATGATATGCTTTTTAAAAAATACAGAAATTTTGTTTGTTGCTAGTTGAAATTTTTTTCTTTTTTCTAATTGAACCTAAGATACTGTGTGAAAGTGAAGTCCCTCTGCTTGAAACTATTATGAATAGAGCTTCTATTCAGTTCTTGAATGACAATGCATTTCTTGGGGTAAGTATCTACCTAGAAGTGAGATTTGCATATGTCATGGGATTTGCATATGGTCAGCTTTGAAAGACAATGCCAGTTTACTAAAATGGTTGTGCTAATCTACACTCTCACCAGCAAGATATAAGCGCGTCCATGTTCTAGTTCCTCCCCAGCATTTGGTAGTTAGTCCTTTTATACTGAAGCCATTCTGATGGGTGATATCTCATTGTGATTTTAAACTGCATTTCCTAATGAAACTATTTATATGCTTATGGGTTAAGAATGTTCCAATCTTTTTTTTTTTTTCATTTCTCTATAGTTTTTTATATCATTTTATTTTATTTATTTTTGGCTGTGCTGGGTCTTCGTTGCTGCATGGGCTTTTCTCTAGCTGCGGAAAACGGGGACTACTCCCTGGATGTAGTGCATGGGCTTCTCGTTGCTGTTACTTCTCTAGCTACCAAAGCCCAGGCTCTAGGCACAGGGGCCTCAGTAAGTTGCAGCACTCGGGCTCAGTAGTTGTGATGTGCAGGCTCTAGAGCATAGGCTCAACAGTTGTGGCAAATGGGCATAGTTGCTCTGCAGCACGTGGGATCCTCCCAGATCAGGGGCTAAACCCGTGTCTCCCACACTGGCAGGTGGACTCTTCATCACTGAGCCAACAAGGAAGCCCTATTGTCGTTTTAAAAATTAATTTGCATGAGTTCTTTATACATCTGAGGCTTGTTGAATCAGTTCAGTTCAGTTTAGTCGCTCAATCGTGTCCGACTCTTTGCGACCCCATGAATTGCAGCACGCCAGGCCTCCCTGTCTATCACCAACTCCCGGAGTTCACTCAGACTCACGTCCATCGAGTCAGTGATGCCATCCAGCCATCGCATCCTCTGTCATCCCCTTCTCCTCCTGCCCCCAATCCCTCCCAGCATCAGAGTCTTTTCCAGTGAGTCAACTCTTCGCATGAGGTGGCCAAAGTACTGGAGTTTCAGCTTTAGCATCATTCCCTCCAAAGAAATCCCAGGACTGATCTCCTTTAGGATGGACTGGTTGGATCTCCTTGCAGTCCAAGGGACTCTCAAGAGTCTTCTCCAACACCACAGTTCAAAAGCATCAATTCTTCAGCACTCAGCTTTCTTCACAGTCCAACTCTCACATCCATACATGACCACTGGAAAAACCATAGCCTTGACTAGACGGACCTTTGTTGGCAAAGTAATGTCTCTGCTTTTTAATGTGCTATCTAGGTTGGTCATAACTTTTCTTCCAAGGAGCAAGCGTCTTTTAATTTCATGGCTGCAGTCACCATCTGTAGTTAAACCCATGTCTCCCACACTGGCAGGTGGACTCTTCATCACTGAGCCAACAGGGAAGCCCTATTGTCGTTTTAAAAATTAATTTGCATGAGTTCTTTATACATCTGAGGCTTGTCGAATCAGTGGTCAGATACAAATATATTGTAATCATCTCTTCCCATTCTGGGGTTTAACTTTTTACTGTCTCAATAATCATTGATGAACAAAATCTAATTTGTCATTTTTTTTTCTTTATGGTTAACACATTCTTGGAGTCCTGGTTTTAAAATTCTTTGCCTATTCCAAATTCATGAATACATTATTCTATGATTTCTTCTTGGAGATTTATTATTTAACTATTTACATTTAGATACAATCTATCTGCAGTTGCTTTTTGTGTATGGTGTCACGAAGGGACAAAAACTCCGTTTTCCACATGGATATCAAGTTGTCCCCACACCATTTATTAAAATGACCATCATTTCACTATTGTACAATAATTTTGTCTTTGCCACAAACTATATGTGTCTTTGTCATTGTTATTGTTCAGTCGCTAAGTCATGTCCAACTCTCTGCAACCCCATGGACTGCAGCATAACAGGCTCCCCTGTCTCTCAGCATCTCCCAGAGTTGGCTCAAATTCACATTAATTGAGTCAGTGAGGCTATCTTAACCGTCCCAGCCTCTGTCATCCCTTTGTCCTCCAGCCCTTAGTCTTTTCCTGCACCGGGGTCTTTTCCAATGAGTCAACTCTTCACATCAGGTGGCCAAAGTATTGGAGCTTCAGCTTCAACATCAGTCCTTCCAATGAATATTCAGGATTGATAGCCTTCAGAATTGACTGGTTTGATTTCCTTGCAGTCCAAGGGACTCTCAAGAGTCTTCTCCAGCACACAATTCAAAAGCATCAATTCTTTGACTCTATGTGTGTGTGTGTGTGCGTGTGTGTGTGTGTGTATCTGTAGATATGTATGTATATATAATATATACATTAGGTATATATGTGTGTATGTTTATTTCTGGACTTTCTATTCTCTTTCATCTTTCTATTTTTCTCTCCTTGGGCCCACTATCTTCATTATTGTAACAATAAAACAAGTCTTGATAACTGGTATATAAGTCTCTAAGCCTTGTTTTTCTTCTTCAAGGTTCTATTGACTGCTCTTGGTCTTTTACATTTGCAGATAAATTTTAGAATCAACTTGTCAATTTCTACAGAGAGAATAAAAACAGCTACTGGGATTGTTTTTGGAATTGGATTAAATCAATAAGTCAGTTTGGGAGAAAACTGATATCTTTGGTGGCTTTATTTTTTTTTAACTTTTATTTTATATTGGAGTATAGCCAATTAGCAATATTGTGATAGTTTCAGGTTAACAGCAAAGGAATTCAGCCATACATATACATATATCCATTCTCCCCCAAACTCTCCTTCCATCCAGGCTGCCACATAACATTGAGAAGAGTTCCATGTCCTATACAGTAGGTCCTTGTTGGTTACCCATTTTAACTATAGCAGTGTGTGCATGTCCTTCCCAAACTCCCTAACTTATCCCTTTCCCCCATCCTTCTCCCAGGCAACCATAAGTTCATACTCTAATTCTGTGAGTCTCTTTCTGTTTTGTAAGTAAGTTCATTTGTATCATTTCTTTTTAGATTCTACATATTAGTGATGCTAAATGATATTTCTCCTTCTCTGTATGTCTTATTTCACTCAGTATGACAATCTCTAGGTCCATCCATGTTGCTGCAGATGGCATTATTTCATTCTCTATAATGGCTGAGTAATATTCCATTGTATATATATAAAACTCAGCAGTGGCCACAGGACTGGAAAAGGTCAGTTTTCATTTCAATCCCAAAGAAAGGCAATGCCAAAGAATGCTCAAACGACCGCACAATTGCACTCATCTCACACGCGAATAAAGTAATGCTCAAAATTCTCCAAGCCAGGCTTCAGCAATACAAACTGTGAACTTCCAGATGTTCAAGCTGGTTTTAGAAAAGGCAGAGGAACCAGAGATCAAATTGCCAACATCCACTGGATCATCGAAAAAGCAAGAGAGTTCCAGAAAAACATCTATTTCTGCTTTATTGACTATGCCAAAGCCTTTGACTGTGTGGATCACAATAAACTGTGGAAAATTCTGAAAGAGATGGGAATACCAGAACACCTGACCTGCCTCTTGAGAAACCTGTATGCAGGTCAGGAAGCAACATGAACTGGACATAGAGCAACAGACTGGTTCCAAATAGGAAAAGGAGTACATCAAGGCTGTATGTTGTCACCCTGCTTATTGAACTTCTATGCAGAGTACATCATGAGAAATGCTGGGCTGGAGGAAGCACAAGCTGGAATCAAGATTGCCAGGAGAAATATCAATAACCTCAGATATGCAGATGACACCACCCTTATGGCAGAAAGTAAAGAAGAACTAAAGAGCCTCTTGATGAAAGTGAAAGAGGAGAGTGACAAAGTTGGCTTAAAGCTCAACATTCAGAAAACTAAGATCATGGCATCTGCTCCCTTCACTTCATGGCAAATAGATGGGGAAACAGTGGAAACAGTGTCAGACTTTATTTTTCGGGGCTCCAAAATCACTGCAGATGGCGATTGTAGCCATGAAATTAAAAGACACTTACTCCTTGGAAGGAAAGTTATGACCAACCTAGACAGCATATTAAAAAACAGAGACATTACTTTGTCCACAAATGTCCATCTAGTCAAGGCTATGGTTTTTCCAGTTGTCATGTATGGATGTGAGAGTTGGACTATAAAGAAAGCTGAGCGCTGAAGAATTGATGCTTTTGAACTGTGGTGTTGGAGAGGACTCTTGGGTGTCCCTTGGACTGGAAGGAGATCCAACCAGTCCATCCTAAAGGAGATGGTGTTCATTGGAAGGACTGATGTTGAAGCTGAAACTCCAGTACTTTGGCTGTCTGATCTGAAGAGTTGACTCATTGGAAAAGACCCTGATGCTGGGAAAGATTGAGGGCAGAAGGAGAAGGGGATGACAGAGGATGAGATGGTTGGATGGCATCACCGACTCAATGGATATGGGTTTGGGTGGACTCCAGGAGTTGGTGATGGACAGGGAGGCCTGGTGTGCTGCAGTTCATTGGGTTGCAAAGAGTTGGACACGACTGAGTGACTGAACCTAACTGAACTAAATATGTCAATGTATTTGTAAACAAAAAGTACATCTCCCATGGATATATGTAAGGCTGCATCCCTTTACTATTCACCTGAAACTGTCACAACATTGTTTGTTAATCAGCTATACCCCCAATACAAAATAAAGTATAAAGTAAATCTTGCTGCAATTTATGTCAGAGTATTCTGCCTATGTTTTCCTCTAGGAGTGTTGTGGTATCCAGCCTTACACTTGGGTCTTCGGTCCATTGTGAGTTTGTTTTGGGTGTGGTGTTGGGGAGTATTCTGGTTTCATTCTTTTACATGTAAGTCTGTAACGGCATAGGGCTTCCCTGAAAATTCAGTTGATAAAGAATCCACCTGCAATGCAGGAGACCCTGGTTCGATTCCTGGGTTGGAAAGATCTGCTGGAGAAGGGATAGGCTACCCACTCCAGTGTTCTTGGGCTTCTCTTGTGGCTCAGCTGGTAAAGAATCTGCCTGCAATGTGAGAGACCTGGGTTTGATCCCTGGGTTGGGAAGATCCCCTGGAGAAGGGAAAGGCTACCCACTCCAGTATTCTGGCCTGGAGAATTCCATGGACTGTATAGTCCATGGGGTCGAAAAGAGTCAGACATGACTGAGTGACTTTCACTTTCACTGTAATGGCATATATGGGAAAAGAAAGAATCTAAAGAGAGTGGATATATGTGTGTGTGTGTGTGTGTGTGTGTGTGTGTGTGTGTATACACATATAAATATATATATGTCTGTGTGTATATATATATATGTATAAACTGATTCACATTGCTGTACACCTGAAACTAACACAACATTGTAAATCAACTGTTCCAATTTTAAAAAGTTTTTAAAGAAAAAAGTATATCTCCCAGAATTCCCTTCCCTGATTGCTTTGCTTTTTGGTGGGAGAGAGCCACAGGAGACTTTTTTTTTGGCCTGAGACTTGGAGAGCAGAAGTGAAGCAGTCATATTTTTCATGTTCAAAATTCCAGAGTGGGCATTGTTAGAGCTCATGCACAATACCACTTATCTCTTGGCTCACTTTGTTGGGGTGGAAACAGCCGTTCAGCCTGTGATTACTCTAACTTCCTCTGAATCCTCTTTCAGCTTCTCTGACTCCTTGGCAGTGGGCACCAGTATCTCCTACGGGATGCCCACATCGAGGTTAGAGGCAGAAAGAGCTGAGCTCACATGTGTCCTCGTGGGTTCCAGCTTGTCCTTGTTCTACCCACTTATAGACATCCTCCCTTCTTCCATAGAGATTTCATGGTCCAGCATGAGACACAAAGACAACAGCTTTACAGAGACTCTTTACTCAGCTTCCACATCATGCAAGGTCAAATTTCTACAACAAATCTCACATATATACAAATAAACATAGATACACATGTGTGTATATATAATATATGTGTATTTATTCATCATCTTAGTGATTCTGCTTTTCCGATTGATCCCTGATTGAGACAACATTTTTATAAATTGAGTCTTCCAATTCATGAACATGGTATTGACTTCTAGTCATTTGGTCATTTTAAATTTCTTTGAATAATGATTTGTAATTCTATTTATTCGTATTTTATTATTTAGTTTTGGCTGCACTTATTTATCTCTATTTTTGTTGCTGCACACAGGGTTTCTCCAGTTGTGGCAAGCAGGGGCTACTGTTCGTTGCAGTGCGAGGGTTTCTCATTGAGGTGACTTTTCTTGTTGCAGAGCATGGGCTCATTAGTTGTAGCCCATGGGCTTAGCTGCCCCACAGCATGTGGAATCTTCCTGGATCAGGGATCTAACTTGCGTGCCTGGCATTGGCAGGCGCATTCCCAACCCCTGGACCACCAAGGAAGCCCTGATTTGTATTTTTCAATTAAGGTCAATTCAGTTCACTTTTTTTTTTTCCATTTAAAGTAACTTAGAAGTGTTCCATCTTTTTCTCTTCCCTGGAAGAGTTGTATAAAATAATATTTCTTTGTTCAATATTTGGGAGAATTCACCCATAAGGCCATGTGGGCCTGAAGACTTCTTTATTGGAAGGTTTTAAATTATCGAATCAACTTGTTTAGACGTGAGACTATACAATGTGTATACATCATCTTATGTATTTTTAATGTTTATAAGATCTGTAGGAATTTATTTTATTCCTGATATTTAAATTTTGTGTTTTCTCTCTTTTCTTCCTTGACTTATCTTGAAAGAGGTCTGTCAAATTTACTAGTCTTTTCAAAGATCCAACTATTTTTTAATGTGATTAATTTATGATAAAATAACTTTTACTTCTAGGATTACCAGTGGCCCATGCTTTCTCCAATTCAGGACAATACTTGTCAGCATCTCATATAAACTCTATATTGTCACACCCCATGGTCATGTCCCTGTTCTCATCTTATTCATTTTTGACATAGCAGATATTTCTCAAAATAACCTTTTTTCCCTACTTCCTTATCTATTTCTCTCCAATCTCACTTGGTGTTTTTTTCCCTCTTCAAGGCTGCCTGGGGCTGCTGGTCTCTCATCCCTTCATCTGTGTGCCTTCTCGGTGAGTGTCTCGGTTTCGGTCCATCATGTGCTGCTGACTCACGAATCTGGATCTGCAGTCCTACCTCTCTCTGGAGCCCTGGTCTTTTACAAACAACTGCACACTTGGTATCTCTCCACAGATATCAGATACCTATATCACATCTAACATACCCCATATATCTCTTGACGTCATCTCCCAACTTAGTTCTATGCTCTCCCCATCTTAAGAAACACCAGAATTCACAGAGTTGCTGAAATTCCAAGCTTGATTCAAAAGATCTAACTTTTTGCTCTGTTGGTTTTCTCTACTGTGCATTAGTTATAAATTTAATTATTTCTGCTCTTATCTTTATGTACTCTTCTACTTTCGTAGGTTTGTTTTGCTGTTTTTTCCCAATTTTTCAAGATAAATATTTAGATTGTTCATTTTCAGTCTTTATTTTCTGATTATTTAAAATTATATATTTCCCTATAAGCATAGTTTAGTAGTAGCCACGGGTAGTAACATGTAATATTTTCATTATCAGTCAATTCAAAATACTAGTTTCCATTATGATTTTTATTTGATCCATGATTTATTTAGAATTATATTGTTTAATTTCTTAAAGTAGGGGTTTCTGTAGTTAACAGTTTCTTATTTATAATTGAATTCACTATGGTCAAAGAAAACACTCTGTTTTATTTCAAACCTTTGAAATTTTTATAAGGTATGCTTTATAATCCAGCATATGGTCAGTTTTGATAAATGTTCCAAATGCATTTGAAATGAATGTGTGTTATGTTGTCATGTGTAATGTTCTATGTATGTTAGTTGTTTTGTTAATCACATTATATACTTACTGATATTGTGTCTGCTTGTTCTATCCGATATTGAGAGATCCCTGTTAAGGTATTTCACTGTGACTATGGATTTTGCTGTTTTGTATTTTAGTTCTGTCAAATTTTTGCTTCAGATACTTTGAAGCCATCTTATTGAGTATCAGTTCAGTTCAGTTCAGTCGCTCAGTCGTGTCCAGCTCTTTGCGACCCCATGAATTGCAGCACGCCAGGCCTCTCTGTCCATCACCAACTCCCGGAGTTCACTGAGACTCAGGTCCATCGAGTCAGTGATGCCATCCAGCCATCTCATCCTCTGTCGTCCCCTTCTCCTCCTGCCCCCAATCCCTCCCAGCATCAGAGTCTTTTCCAATGAGTCAGCTCTTCGCATGAGGTGGCCAAAGTACTGGAGTTTCAGCTTTAGCATCCTTCCTTCCAAAGAAATCCCAGGGCTGATCTCCTTCAGAATGGACTGGTTGGATCTCCTTGCAGTCCAAGGGACTCTCAAGAGTCTTTTCCAACACCACATTTCAAAAGCATCAATTCTCTGGTGCTCAGCTTTCTTCACAGTCCAACTCTCACATCCATACATGACCACTGGAAAAACCATAGCCTTGACTAGACGGACCTTTGTTGGCAAAGTAATGTCTCTGCTTTTTAATGTGCTATCTAGGTTGGTCATAACTTTTCTTCCAAGGAGTAAGTGTCTTTTAATTTCATGGCTGCAGTCACCATCTGCAGTGATTTTGGAGCCCAAAAAAATAAAGTCTGACATAAATCTAAAATTGTATTTTCCTGAAGGATTCATCTCTTTAAAATTATTAACTGTTTCTCTTTATTCCTAGTAAAGTTTCTTGCTGTAATGTGTTCTTGTCTGATATTGATATAGTTACATCAGTTTTCATTAATTATTTTTAATTCTTTTAATTTCACATTTTCTGTGTTCTTATACCAAGGTGTATTTCTTTTAAGCAGCATATAATTGGATTTTGCTTCCTATCCAATATGACAATCTTTTCACTGGAACCTTTAGTTCATTTATATATAATGTAATTAAATGTACTCAATAATTAATACATAATATAATGATGTCTTCTATAACTTATCACATCTGCTGCTGCTGCCGCCACTAAGTCGCTTCAGTCGTGTCCGACTCTGTGCGACCCCATAGACAGCAGCCCACCAGGCTCCCCCGTCCCTGGGATTCTCCAGGCAAGAACACTGGAGTGGGTTGCCATTTCCTTCTCCAATGCATGAAAGTGAAAAGTGAAAGTGAAGTCGCTCAGTCGTGTCTGACTCTTAGCGACCCCATGGACTGCAGCCTACCAGGCTCCTGTGTCCATGGGATTTTCCAGGCAAGAGTACTGGAGTGGGGTGCCGTTGCCTTCTTCAACTTATCACATCTAACATACCCCATATATCTCTTGACGTCATCTCCCAACTTAGTCCTATGCTCTCCCCATCTTAAGAAACAACAGAATTCACAGAGTTGCTGAAATTCCAAGCTTGATTCAAAAGATCTAACTTTTTGTTGGTTTTCTCTATTGTGCATTAGTTATAAATTTAATTATTTCTGCTCTTATCTTTATGTACTCCTCTACTTTTGTAGGTTTGTTTTGCTGTTTTACATAGCACCCAGGTGGTTTTTATCTTTCATTTCTTATTTTCTTTTGGTTTAGTCAAGCAATGCTATATTATTTTCCATCGATTAGTTATTTTTACTTTTAAGCTATTCTTTTAGTGGTTAGCCTAAATATTGTAATTTATTACAGTATGCACTAGGTTCCTAGGGCTGCCATAATAAAGTACTACAACCTAGATGGCTTAAAACAACAAAAATGTATTCTGTCATCATTCTGGAGTCTAGAAGTCTAAAAATGAAGGTGCCAGAAGGGTTGATTCTTTCTGAAGGCTCTGAGGGAGAACTATTCCATGCCTCTCCTCTAGATTCTGGTGATAGCCAGCAATCCTTGGCATTCCTTGATTTGTAGATATATCATTCCAATCTTTACCTACATCTTCATATGACATTCTTCTCATGGCTCTGGGTCTTCACATGGCTGTTTTCTTATAAGGATACTATATTAGACTAGGATCCTACCAACTCCAGTATGACCTTATCTCTATTTCACTCATAGTTCTCCAATGACCCTATTTAAAAATAATATCACATTCTGAGTATCTGGGGTGAGCATTTCAACATATCTTTTTGGAGAAACACAATTTAGCCCACAACACAGCCTAAAATTAATTATTACTTTTATTATTTCCCTGACAATGCTAAGACTTTAGAACACTTTAACTCAATTTACCATTTCCTGCCTGTTGTATTATTGTTATCATGGATTTAATTCCACACATTTTCAATTGTAAAGAACATTGCTATTGTTTTATACACCCATAATCCATTCATTTATCCATATGCTTAGCTTTTTCACTGCCTTTCACTTTTTTCTTGCATTTTCTTTTCCATCTTGGAGCATTTGCTTTTTTCCTTAGTCTGATGGAACTATAGTTATATATGTTTTAGACCTATGTACTATGTCCTATATGTTCAGCAGTACATGAATCGTGAACTTCCAGATGTTCAACCTGGTTTTAGAAAAGGCAGAGGAACCAGAGATCAAATTGCCAACATCTGCTGGATCATCGAAAAAGCAAGAGAGTTCCAGAAAAACATCTATTTCTGCTTTATTTACTATGCCAAAGCCTTTGACTGTGTGGATCACAATAAACTGTGGAACATTCTTCAAGAGATAGGAATACCAGAACAGCTGACCTGCCTCTTGAGAAACCTGTATGCAGGTCAGGAAGCAACAGTTAGAACCGGACATGGAACAACAGACTGGTTCCAAATAGGAAAAGGAGTACATCAAGGCTGTATACTGTCACCCTGCTTATTGAACTTCTATGCAGAGTACATCATGAGAAACGCTGGGCTGGAGGAAGCACAAGCTGGAATCAAGATTTCCGGGAGAAATATCAATCACCTCAGATATGCAGATGACACCACCCTTATGGCAGAAAGTGAAGAAGAACTCAAAAGCCTCTTGATGAAAGTGAAAGAGGAGAGTGACAAAGTTGGCTTAAAGCTCAACATTCAGAAAACTAAGATCATGGCATACAGTCCCATCAGTTCAGTTCAGTTCAGTTCAGTCGCTCAGTCGTGTCCGACTCTTTGCGACCCCATGAATTGCAGCACGCCAGGCCTCCCTGTCCATCACCAACTCCCGGAGTTCACTCAGACTCACATCCATCGAGTCAGTGATGCCATCCAGCCATCTCATCCTCTGTTTCCCCCTTTTCCTCCTGCCCTCAAACTGAGGCCCAGCATCAGTGTCTTTTCCAGTGAGTTGGTTCTTGGCATCAGGTGGCCAAAGTATTGGAGCTTCTGCTTCAATATCAGTCCTTCCATTTCCATTCAGCATTGAATTCCAAGCCAAATTTCCATTAATTTCATTGACTGGTTTCATCTCCTTGCTGTCCAAGGGACTCTCAAGAGTCTTCTCCAGCACCACAATTTGAAAGCATCAATTCTTCAGTGCCCAGCCTTCTTTATGGTCCAGCTCTCACATGTGTACATGACTACTGGAAAAACCATAGCTTCGACCATATGGACCTTTGTCAGCAAAGTGACGTCTCTGCTTTTTAATATGCTGTCTAGGTTTGTCATAGCTTTTCTTCCAAGGAGTGTCTTTTAATTTCATGGCTGCAGTGACTGTCCACATTGATTCTGGAGCCCAAGAAAACAAAATCTGCCACTCTTCCCATTTTTTCCCCACCTATTTGCCATGAAGTGATGAGACCGAAAGCCATGATCTCCATTTTTTGAATGTTGAGTTTTAAGCCAGCTTTTTTTACTCTCCTCTTTCACCTCCATCAAGAGGCTCTTTAGTTCCTCTTTGCTTCCTGCTGTTAAAGTGGTATCATCTGCATATCTGAGGTTGCTGATATTTCTCCTGGGAATCTTGACTCTAGCTTGTGATTCATCCAGCCCAGCATTTCACATGATGTACTCTGCATATAAGTAAAGTAAGCAGGGTGACAATATACAGCCTCGAGGTACTCCTTTTCCAGTTTTGGACCAGTCTGTTGTTCCATGTCCGGTTCTAACTGTTGCTTCTTGACCTGCATACAGTTTTCTCAGGAGGCAGGTCAGGTGGTCTGGTATTCCCATCTCTTTAAGAATTTTCCACATTTTGTCATGATCCACACAGTCAAACGATTTAGCATAGTCAGTGAAGTAGAAGGACATGTTATTCTGAAATTCCCTAGCTTTTTCTATGATCCAGTGATGCTGGCAATTTGATCTCTGGTTCCTCTGTTTTTTCTAAATCCATCTTGTACATCTGGAAGTTTTTGGTTCACATACTGTTGAAACCTAGCTTGAAGGATTTTGAACATTACTTTGCTAGCATGTGAAATATATATCAAGAATGTGCCCTCATCTTCTCCTGTGAGAACACTAAAATCACAATGATTGCTGAACAATCATCAACAGGAAGATGTTGGAACCCACCAAAAAAAGATACCCCAGGTCCAAGGACAAAAAAGTCACAACGAGATGGTAAGGGAGCCACAATCAGGTTAAAATCAAACCCCAAACTCACCAGAGACTTTTGGAGAGCACAAACAAAACCATGGGCACACCAGGACCCAGGGGAAAGGAGAAGTGACCCCACAAGAGACTGAGCCAGACCTGCGTGAGTGTTTGAGAGTCTCCTGCAGAGGCATGGGTCAGTAGTGGCCTGCTGCTGGGACAGGGGCACTGGCAGCAGCGGGCCTGGGAGGCACAGCGTGTGGCATAAGACCTCTTGGAGGAAGCTGCCATTAGCCCTACCATAGGGCCAGTAGACCTACCATAGAGCTGCCAGGTAAGTGACTCACAAATTGGAGAACAATTATACCAAAGAAGTTCTCACACCGTTGGTAAGGTTCTAGGCCCCACATCAGACTTCTCAACCTGGGGATCCGGCAAAGCAACTGGGAATCCCCAGGGAATCTGACTTGGAAGGTTGGCAGAATTTGATTACAGAACTACCGCAGGACTGGGGGAAACATAGCCATCCATCAGAGCTCCCTCGAACTCTAATCCTTGACTGCTGAGTAGCCTAGGGCAGTCAGAAACTCCACAGAAACCTTCTGCCCAGCTTCTTAGCCTCCTATACTTCACAGCTTCAGAATTCAACAAAATGCTTTAAAAAAAAAACAAAAACCCTGACCAGTTGGATTCAGTTTCTGCCCCTTCCAGCTCTAACTTGTTTCTTTAGATGCACAGGATTACCAAATGCTCAGACGGTTGGTTTCTCGGCCTTGCAGCAGCTGTTCTTTGCCCAAGACTTTTATTGCACATTCAGCCACATTCCCTGAGACCAGAATTGTGAAATATCCCTTGGAAAAACACATCTGCACAATGTCAGTTCAACTCTCCATGGTTTTTCCCTCTCCAGAATCTTGACCTCTCAAGTTCTAAGTTCGCTTAGCAGCTTTCCCAATACCCATAAAAAGATTTTATTTGTTGTTGCTATTTTATCCAACTTCTCTCTAGTTGTTCTAAAAGAATGCATTTTTCGATGTATGGCAAAAACCATCACAATATTGTAAAGTAATTATCCTTCAATTAAAATTAATTTTTAAAAAATGAAATGTAAGAGAAATGAAGTTGAACAAAAAAGAGCAATCAATTCTATCAATAGAAATTCTATGAAATAAATTACAGTAAAATTATGCCATAAAAAGAAAGAATGCATGCTTTCTGCCAAAGTTACTCTATCATGCTAAAAGTAGAAGCTCTAACCACAGAGTTTAAGAGCTTCCCCTTCAGTGAAGCTACTGATTATGCTTTAGAAAGTTGGATTGCTCAATAAAAGAGTGTTTCTCTCTCTCTTTTTTAAATCAGGTATATGATGGTCTCTAAATATTAACTATATAGTAATTAGTGTGTCCTTTGGCAAAATGTGAATTTAAATTAATTAATAGAAATTTCCATTGGACTATTTTCTCAAGAAACAAGTAAGAAAAATAAATATACAAAATAAAAAACAAACATGTAATTAATAAAGGACATTGAAAGCAAACTTTATTCAAGATTGAAGCAAAAAGAGAATTTGGCAAGGTTTTCATGGAAATGGAAAATAAATAAATTATACAGTTGGTACTCAGTGTTCAAAAAAAAAGCAAAATGTTAATTTTATTCATACTGGTATAAATAAACTATTTATAAAACAAAAATAGAATACTTCCAAAAGTGTTATACCTTAGTAAACTATTAACAGAGGTTTCTTTTTTTACCTCAGGGATATAGAATTGAATTAATATTACTTTTATGGCAAATTATCATTATCCATCTAAGTTAAGCCTAATTAACATTTTTAATGTATTTATTCTCTTTTTCCCTTATTTCTGTCCCCAGTCTCCAATTCTATTTTGTTTCTACATCATAAGTTCTGTCCCTTATGTATTAACATAATGTATGGCCTTACGGTCTACTTTTCATATATGTATCATCCTTGAAAATATGTGGTATTATTTTGTGTATTTCTTAAATTACAAACATGAAACTATGCTATCAACTGCATTCTTTTTCAGTTTTTGTACAATCTTGTTTATGAGGTCTATCCATGTTGCTCTATGAAAATTCAGTTCACTTCTGGTCATCACATCATATTCAATCATATGCTTATATATTTTCCTTATCTATTCCTTTATGAAGGACATGTAAGTTGTCTCCAGCTCTTGGCTACCATGAGCAACTGCAGAGAACATCCTGAGCATGTCTATTTGTGCATTAGGTAAAAACTCCTGAAAGGAACTGCTACACCATAGCATATACACATATTTAACTTTATTGAATATTGACAGTCTGCTCTCTAGAACAGCAGCATTGTACCATTCCACCATAAACAGTTTCCTGGTATTTCCATCTGCTTCTAATATTATCTGATGATCTAATGAGTATACATCAATCTCTCATCTTAATTCACATCATAAATGTCAGTCTTTCCCCAATCATTAATCAATAAAAGCTATTTTAATTAGAATTCCAGAATTTTTGAGGAAACAAACATTTTCATAGCCCGCCAGCTTCCTCTGTCCATGGCATTCTCCAGGCATGAATACTGGAGTGGGTTGCCATGCCCTCCTCCAGGGGATCTTCCCAACCCAAGGATTGAACCCACGTCTCCTGAGTCTCTTGCATTGGCAAGTGGGTTCTTCATCACTAGCGCCACCTGAGAAGCCGCAATATATATGTAGAACAATTAATTCCACATATAGAAAAATCAGTTTTATAAAAGAAAAGAGAAGGAAAGTTAACCTACAAGATATGAAAGTATATTACACAGTTACAATAATAAAAACAGCTGCTTCTATTGCAGGAATAGACCATTGAAAGAGAACTGAAATTAAAAAACAGACCATGGATATATGGGAATTTTGAAACTAACAAGAATATATCGAAGACAATATTGTCACAATTCTTCCTTTTATTTTGGCCCCTGTCATAGTTTCATTGGACTACCCTTGTAGCTCAGTCAGCAAAGAATCTGCCTGCAGTGCAGAAGACCTGGGTTCGATCCCTGGGTTGGAAAGATCCCCTGGAGAAGGAAATGGCAACCCAATCCAGTATCCTTGCCTGGAAAATCTCATGGACAGAGGAGCCTGGTGGGCTGCAGTCCATGGGGTGGTCGCAAAGAGTCAGACATGACTGAGCAACTAACACTTACTTACTTACTTAGAATTTCACTGGGGCTTCCCAGATGGCTCGGTGGTAAAGACTCTGCCTGCTAATGCAGGAGCTGCAGGAGACGTGGGTTCAATCCCTGGGTCATGAAGATCCCCTGGAGGAGGAAATAACAACCCACTCCAGTATTCTTGCCTGGGAAATCCCGCAGAGGAACCTGGCAGGCTACAGTCCATGGGGTCACAAGAGTCAGACATAACTGAGTGACTAACACTTTCACTTTCTTTCACTGATTTGGCCAGAGGACTTGCTTTGGTCAATGGAATGTGAGTGAATGTGACATGAGCAAAGGCTTTCCATGAGTTTCATGGCTTGGCTTCTCTTGTATATCTGCCACCTGCCATGAAACACACACACACAGATACACATATCACAGAAAGAGCTAACACAAATAGTCATAACCAATACTTACCACAGACTTTTTATTTACCAGGTACTGTTCTAAGTGCTTTAGTTGTAACAACACAATTAATTACTTACCCCAGTCACCTCATGAGGTAAGTGCTATTATTAATCATCATTTTACGGAAGAGGCAACGGAAACGTAGAACTTGCATAAGATTATGGAATGAAATCGGAATTTTAGGTTATACCACAATGCAGTGGGGGAAATGGATTATTTAATACATGCTGTTGGGAAAATAGTTTATCCTATTAATTTTGATAATAATTTCACATCAATGTTTTAAAAGGTAAATTTGATATTGATCAAAGGCCTAAGTGTGAAATGCAAACAGAATGAAGGAGTATATCTCTATGATCGTTGAGAGTGGAAAAACTTGTTTAAAGAGGCCCGAAAAGCACAAATCTTAAGGTAAAAATGAAAGGATCTGACTACATTAAAATAAAAGATTTTTTAAAATAAGAAAACCATAGAAAAGTTAAACACGCAGGGATCCCATTTGCAGAAGATATTTGTAATGTCAACAACAACAAGGTTTTACCAACTAGGCCAGTGGTCAGCAAGCTTTTCCTGTAAAAACCCAGATACTCAATATTTTAGGTTTTGGGAATCAGACTGTTACAACTACTCAATTCTGTTATAGTAAGAGAATCCCATGGACAGAGGAGCCTGGCAGGCTACAGTCCATAGGGTTGCAATGAGTCAGACACAACTGAAGCAAGTTAGCATGCACACACGTACAAAAGCAACCATGGACAAGCCATAAATGAGTAGGCATGACTGTGCCCCAGTAAAAACTGAACAAGTTCCATATGATATCAGCAGTGCAAGAGGATTCTGGTTTCTGGTTTCTCCATATCATCCCACATCGAACTTCCTACTTCTGTCATTCTGATCAATATAAAGTGGTAAGTCTGTTGTTTTAAATTTTCTAGTAACCACATTTTAAAAGTAAAATAGAAACTGGGTAAATGAATTTTAATGATAAATGTTCTTTAACCGAATATATCAAAATATTTTCATTTTAACATGTAATATTAATGAAATACATTTATGCAGATGTATTTTAGGTTTATGGCACATCTCAATTCAAACTAGCTAAGGGCAACCTTAGAAGAAACTCAATGTAAAGTCAGAATTTCTAATTTCTATTACCCTGGATCCCTGAATGACCATGTTGGGGAAAAGACCTTCCCTCCGTACAGCCTGTGTGTATTAGTCACTCAGTTGTGTCCGACTTTTTGCAACCCCATGAACAATAGCCCACCAAGGCTTCTCCGTCCATGGAATTCTCCAGG
This sequence comes from Bubalus kerabau, assembly GCF_029407905.1. Classification (NCBI taxonomy): domain Eukaryota; kingdom Metazoa; phylum Chordata; class Mammalia; order Artiodactyla; family Bovidae; genus Bubalus; species Bubalus kerabau. The sequence goes on from NC_073645.1 coordinate 16,033,044, forward strand.
CAAGACTACTGGAGTGGATTGCCATTCCTTTCTCCAGCATACAGCCTAATCACATAGAATTTATGTGTGTAAGAAATAAATTTCTATTAAGCCACCGCAATTTTGGTTGTTTTGTATCACTGATGAATACAGAAGTTAGAACCTGGAAGTTGGGTGTTGTAAAAGAAAATCTAAATTGTATGGCATTGGCTTAAATATGGAGAGGTAGTGAGGAAAATACTATGATTTGGGGGGAGTGGATATCCCATTCATGCAATGGTGGGATCCCTGGTGGCTCAGATGGTAAAGAATCTGCCTGCAATGCAGGAGACCTGGGTTCAAACCCTAGGTCAGGAAGATCCCCTGGAGAAGGGAATGGCTACCCACTCCAGTATTTTGGCTTGGATAATTCCATGGACAGGGGAGCCTGGTGGGTTACAGTCCATGGGGTTGCAAAGAGTAGGACAAAACTGAGCAACTAACACACATACACATAAACAATAGCAAAATATTTGGTAAACTACTGTCTGAGATAACTTGAAAGACAAACCCCATAGCTTAGGGGAAGGCATTGGGAAAACAAAAAGTTAACTGAATGTTACAGTTCTTACTGATTATATTTAGCGAGTTATTAGAAAACAAAATGATCTCAGGTAAAAATTAGCTAATTTCAAGCAGAAATAAAAATGAATAAAAAGAACCCAGAATATGGGGCCTAGGAGGGTTACAAAAGCTAGACAGAAGGAAATAGGATTGAGGAAACTCTTATGGAACCAAGGTAAGACTTGGCCAGGTAGCAGAGAATAAATTAAGATGGTGGCTCTCCTTCTCAAGCCTTATGGCCTTAATGTAGCTGTAATTATATTAAGAGAAAGAGGCATTGCATCAAGGAAGCAAAAATTAAATTAAGATTGAGAATTACATCTGTGAAAGAATTATCTGTGGTTACAGGCCCAGGGAATTGACTAGAAGCAAATTGACCAGAAACCTATAATGCTTTGGAAGGAATTATCTGTCTAGAACCAAAAACAGAGTTAAAAATAGAATCTACTAAAAATACATTGAAGGAGCTTCCCAGATGGCTCAGTGGCTAAGAATCTGCTTACCAAGCAGGAGACATGGGTTCAATTCCTGGGTCAGGAAGATCCCCTGGAGAAGGAAATGGCAACCCACTCCAGTATTCTTGCCTGGGATCACATAAAATCCAGACACTTAGCAACTAAAAAGCAACAGCAAAAAAGCATTGACTCTTCTAGTCTTCAACCTTACAGTCTTTGAGTTTACATAGCTGCAAGCAGGCTGAGAAAACTACGTAGTCCCCAAGAAAAGTTTACTCTTCAACTGCCTCTTCAACTACAGCCATGAAGGACGTCTGTCTGCGTGTCCTCATCTTTTCTTGTAAGGACTTAAGTGATTGTATTTAGGGCCTATCCTAATCCAATATGACCTCAACTTAATCACATTAGCAAAGACCCTATTTCCAAATTAGGTCACATTCTGAGGTTGAAAATGGACATGAGTTTAGAGGGGACAATATCAGTATAGTCTGTCGTGTGGTTCCCCCTGAACTTACATCCATCCTGTGTACAAAATACATTCACCCATCCCAAAGTCTTAACTCATTGCAACATTATATCTAAATCCAAAATATTGTCAACTCATAATGATTCCAAATCTTGTCATCTAAATCAGATATGGGTGACACTCTGGGTATGGTCCATCACAGGACAAAATCCTTTTCTGTCCACAGACCCATGAAACTAGAAAACAAACTGTCTGCTTTCAAAATACAATGATGCAACAGTCATGGGGTAGAAATTCCCATTCCTAAACTAGGGGAAAAAAAATACATTAGGAGTACACAGATTACCTTTCTAAAACAGTTCACCGCCCAGAAAGACAAATTATATTAGGTTTCAAGGCTTAAGAATAATCCTTTGTGGCTTGATGTTCTGTACTCTCAGCCCTCTTAGGTGGCAGCCCACCCTCTCTGGCCTCTGCATTCACAGCTCTGCTCTCAGAGGCATTCTTCCTCCATTCATCCTGTCTCTGTCCCCTTCTGTCCAGGCTGGCAGTGTTTCTGTTGGTGCAAAATTCTCCAAAACCTTGTCAGTCTTCCATGAGTGTCAAGAGAATCCATCAGACACAAGGGTTCCTGGATAACCTTGTCTCTATTGCTGGTTGCTGCTGAAATGGTTGATAAGATCCATAAGTCACAGACACCTGATTGCTATAGCAAAGTGTGGTCCACTCACACCCTTGGCCCTATTCCAGAGTATGCTATCTGGGTAGACTAAGAATTTTCCAATTCATCATTTTCAGGTTTTGTTTTCCTTAACCTTTTATTTCTCAAGTTTACATCTTCTCTTATTTTGCGTGTATGCATGCTAAGTCATTTCAGTTGTGTCTGACTCTTTGTGACCCTATGGACTGTAGCCCACCAGGTTCTTCTATCCATGGGATTCTCCAGGCAAGAATAGTGAAGTGGGTTGCCATGCCCTCCTCCAGGGGATCTTCCCAACCCAGGGAATCGAACTCATGTCTCCTGCATTGCAGGATTCTTTACCTGCTGAGCCACCCGGGAAGCCCCTCTCTTATTTTACTGTAAGTGAAAAGGTGAAACCAGTCTCCACTTTCTATGTATTGCTTGGAAATCTACTCATGTTCACCTCTTTTTAAAAAAATGTTTTCTTTTTCTTTTTAAAATTTTATTTATTTATTTATTCTTTTTTGGCTGTGCTGGGTCTTTGTTGCTGCATGGGTTTTTCCTCTAGTTGCAAGTGGGGGCTACCATCTACTTGCAGTGTGCAGACTTCTCATTGCTGTGACTTCTCTTGCTGCGGAGCACAGGCTCTAGGACATGCAAGCTCCAGCAGTTGCAGCTCCTGTGCTCTAGAGTGTAGGCTCAGTTGTTGTGGCGTACCAGCTTAGTCACCCCATGGCAGCTAGGATCCTCTCAGACCAGGGGCTGAACCCACGTCTCCTGCATTGACAGGCAGACTTTTCACCACTAAGCCACCAGGGTAGCCCCAAGTTCATCTCTTATAAATTATTGTCACTCAATAGCAGAATGTAATTCAGCCAAGTTTGTTGTCGCTTTATTATAAGGATTACCTTTCCTATAGTGTTCAATAACACATTCCTCATTTATGTCCGGGACCTCACCAGAACTATTCTATTATTCATGTTTCTAATAACATTCTGTTAGTGATATTTGTATGCCCTAAGAGAAGAGAAGCTTTCTCTATAGGGTTCTCTTCCTTTTGGACATTCATCAGAATTATGTTTTACTTCTTTTTCTACCAACCATCTCTTCAAGGCTATCTAGGCTTTTTTCTAAGATGCACTTAAAAATTCTTCCAGCCTCAAAAAGGGTAGAAAATAAATTTCTGAGGTTTAGGCTACCCACTCTGTGGTATTTTATTATGGCAGCCCTAACAAACTACTATACCTTGTATAAGTGAAATCATATAGTCTTTGTCTTTTTGTGACTGGCTTATTTCACTTAGCATAATGTCCTCAAAGTTCATCCCTGACATAGCATATAACAGGTTTCCTTTTTTTAAAGCTGAATTGTATTTTCTTGTACATAAATACCACATTTTGTTTATCCATGCGTCTGTTCATGGACATTTCGGTTGCTTCCTCCTCTTGGCTATTGTGAATATTGCTATTATGAACATAGGTGTGTAAATATCTGTTCAAGACCCTGCTGTCAGTTCTTCTGTGCATAGGCCCAGAAGTAGAATTCCTGGATCACATTGTAATTCAATTTAAAATTTTTTGAGGAAATGTCATGCTGTTTTCCTTAGCAGTTACACCATTTACAGTCACACCAGCAGTGCACAAGGGTTCCAATTCTTCACGTCCTCACTAACACTTCTTATTTTGGTTTTCGCTCTTTGGATTTGTTTCATAATAATCATCGTTATCTGCTGCATGGCGAAATCACAAAGGTGTGATCACTCACCTAGAGCCAGACATCCTGGAATGTGAAGTCAAGTGGGCCTTAGGAAGCATCACTACAAACAAAGCTAGTGGAGGTGATGGAATTCCAGTTGAGCTATTTCAAATCCTAAAAGATGATGCTGTGAAATGCTGCACTCAATATGCCAGCAAATTTGAAAAACTCAGCAGTGGCTACAGGACTGGAAAAGGTCAGTTTTCATTCCAATCCATAAGAAAGGCAATGCCAAAGAAGGCTCAAACTACCACACAATTGCACTCTTCTCACATGCTAGTAAACTAACGCTCAAAATTCTCCAAGCCAGGCTTCAGCAATACATGAACCTTGAACTTCCAGATGTTCAAGCTAGTTTTAGAAAAGGCAGAGGAACCAGGGATCAAATTGCCAACATCTGCGGGATCATCGAAAAAGCACGAGTTTCAGAAAAACATCTATTTCTGCTTTACTAACTATGCCAAAGCCTTTGACTGTGTGGATCACAATAAACTGTGGAACATTCTTCAAGAGATGGGAATACCAGAACACCTGAGCTGCCTCTTGAGAAACCTGTATGCAGGTTAGGAAGCAACACTCAGAACTGGACATGGAACAACAGACTGGTTCCAAATAGGAAAAGGAGTACGTCAAGGCTGTATATTGTCACCTTGCTTATTTAACATATATGCAGAGTACATCATGAGAAACGCTGGACTGGAAGAAACACAAGCTGGAATCAAGATTGCCGGGAGAAATATCAATAACCTCAGATATGCAGATGATACCACCTTTATGGCAGAAAGTGAAGAGGAACTCAAAAGCCTCTTGATGAAAGTGAAAGAGGAGAGTGAAAAAGTTGGCTTAAAGCTCAACATTCAGAAAACTAAGATCATGGCATCTGGTCCCATCACTTCATGGGAAATAGATGGGGAAACAGTGGAAACAGTGTCAAACTTTATTTTTTTGAGCTCCAAACTCACTGCAGATGGTGATTGCAGCCATGAAATTAAAAGACGCTGACTCCTTGGAAGGAAAGTTATGACCAACCTAGATAGCATATTAAAAAGCAGAGATATTACTTTGCCAGTAAAGGCCCATCTAGTCAAGGCTATGGTTTTTCCAGTGGTCATGTACGGATGTGAGAATTGGACCATAAAGAAAGCTGAGGGCCAAAGAATTGATGCTTTTGAACTGTGGTGTTGGAGAAGACTCTTGAGAGTCCCCTGGACTGTAAGGAGATCCAACCAGTCCATCCTAAAGGAGACCAGTCCTGGGTGTTCATTGGAAGGACTGATGCTGAAAATGAAACTCCAATACTTTGGCACCTCATGAGAAGAGCTGACTCACTGGAAAAGACCCTGATGCTGGGAAAGATTGAAGGCAGGAGGAGAAGGGGACGACAGAGCATGAGATGGTTGGATGGCATCACCAACTCGATGCACATGAGTTTGGGTGAACTCCAGGAGTTGGTGATGGACAGGGAGGCCTGGCATGCTGCGATTCATGGGTTTGCAAAGATTCGGACACGACTGAGAGACTGAACTGAACTATGGCAGAAAGTGAAGAAGAACTAAAGAGCCTCTTGATGAAAGTGAAAGGGGAGAGTGAAAAAGTTGGCTTAAAGCTCAACATTCAGAAAACTAAGATCATGGCATGTGGTCCCATCACTTCATGGCAAATAGATGGGAAACAGTGGCTGATTTTATGTTTTGGGGCTCCAAAATCACTGCAGATGGTGACTGCAGCCATGAAATTAAAAGACGCTGACTCCTTGGAAGGAAAGTTATGACCAACCTAGACAGCGTATTAAAAACCAGAGACATTACATTGCCAACAAGGTTCCATCTAATCAAGGCTATGGTATTTCCAGTGGTCATGTATGGATGTGAGAATTGGAGTATAAAGAAAGCTGAGCGCTGAAGAATTGATGCTTTTTAACTGTGGTGTTGGAGAAGACTCTTGAAAGTCCCTTGGACTGCAAGGAGATCCAACCAGTCCATCCTAAGGGAGATCAGTCCTGGGTGTTCATTGGAAGGACTGATGTTGAAGTTGAAACTCCAATACTTTGGCCATCTGATGTGAAGAACTGACTCATCTGGAAAGACCCTGATGCTGGGAAAGATTGAAGGCAGGAGGAGAAGGGGACGACAGAGCATGAGATGGTTGGATGGCATCACGGACTCAATGGACATGAGTTTGAGTAAACTCCGGGAGTTGGTGATGGACTGCGAGGCCTGGCGTGCTGTAGTCCATGGGGTCACAAAGAGTCAGACATGACTGAGCGACTGAACTGAACTGAATTATCCTTATCAGGGTGTTGCAATATTTTGCTGTGGTTTTGATTTGCATTTCCTTAACAGAAATTTTTTCATACTGTTCATGGGGTTCTCAAGGCAAGAATACTAAAGTGGTTTGCCATTCCCTTCTCCAGTGGACCACATTCTGTCAGATCTCTCCACCGTGACCCACCCGTCTTGGGTGGCCCCACAGGGCATGGCTTAGTTTCATGTGGAAGAAGCACAAGCTGGAATCAAGATTGCCGGGAGAAATATCAATAACCTCAGATATGCAGATGACACCACCCTTACAGCAGAAAGTGAAGAAGAACTAAAAAGCCTCTTGATGAAGGTGAAAGAGGAGAGTGAAAAAGTTGGCTTAAAACTCAACATTCAGAAAACGAAGATCATGGCATCTGGTCCCATCACTTCATGGGAAATAGATGGGGAAACAGTGGAAACAGTGTCAGACTTTATTTTTGGGGGGCTCCAAAATCACTGCAGATGGTAACTGCAGCCATGAAATTAAAAGACGCTTACTCCTTGGAAGAAAAGTTATGACCAACCTAGATAGCATATTAAAAAGCAGAGATATTACTTTGCCAACAAAGGTCCGTCTAGTCAAGGCTATGGTTTTACCAGTGGTCCTGTATGGATGTGAGAGTTGGACTGTGAAGAAAGCTGAGTGCCCAAGGATTGATGCCTTTGAACTGTGGTGTTGGAGAAGACTCTTGAGAGTCCCTTGGACTGCAAGGAGATCCAACCAGTCCATTCTGAAGGAGATCAGCCCTGGGATTTCTTTGGAAGGAATGAAGCTAAAGCTGAAACTCCAGTCCTTTGGCTACCTCATGCGAAGAGTTTACTAATTGGAAAAGACTCTGATGCTGGGAGGGATTGGGGGCAGGAGGAAAGGGGGACGACAGAGGATGAGATGGCTGGATGGCATCACTGACTCGATAGACGTGAGTCTGAGTGAACTCTGGGAGTTGGTGATGGACAGAGAGGCCTGGTATGCTGCGATTCATGGGGTCACGAAGAGTCGGACATGACTGAGCGACTGAAGTGAACTGAACAGAAATTTAGAAATTCTGTATTTTTAAAAAATGACGACTAACATTTCTTTGCGATACCACTTACACTCACTATATGGAAAAATTAATCAGACAATGAAAGTGAAAGTTGCTCAGTCGTGTCCAACTCTTTGTGACCCCATGGACTTTACAGTCCATAGAATTCTCCAGGCCAGAATACTGGAGTGGGTAGCCTTTCCCTTCTCCAGGGGATCTTCCCAAACCAGGGATCAAACCCAGGTCTCCCGCATTGCAGTTGGATTCTTACCAGCTGAGCCACAAGCGAAGCCTAAGAATACTAAAGTGGGTAGTCTATCCCTTCTCCAGTGGATCTTCTTGATCCAGGAATTGAACCAGGGTCTCCTGTATTGCAGGCGGATTCTTTACCAACTGAGCTTAGTGAAGCCCAGTCCTACAATACCAAGGGTTAATGAAGACAGAGATTTTAAAAACTCCTACACTCTCCTGGTAGCCATGTACATTATAAACAATCTCTTTGGAAAACAATTTGGCTTTATTTTGTAAAGTGAGCATTTGCTGCCTATGATTGAGTGACTGCTCTCATGGGTAGTCCATTCCTACTCCTGCAGTGTTTTTCAAACCTTTTGTCACCACTCATTTGTGTGTTCTGTGATCAGTTAACTGGGAGTCATAACTAGCATTTTTGTAAACATTGAAGAGGTAAATATCATTTCATTATTTCGTGTAACTTTTGTTTTATATATGTGAGCATGTTTACTGGTTGAATACAGCAATCACCTTTCTTATGCTATGAATAGTGGTCCAAAAGTTCAAACACTTCTCATTTTAAATACTTGCACATATGTACCAGGAGAATGTATACAAATGTTTGTAGCAGTACTTTACAACAAAACTTGGAAACAAAGCAAATGACCAGTAGACTTGTAAGTCTGTGGTATATTCACAAGACAACTCTAGAAAACAATAATGACTGCATGAGACTTACAAGCATCACAAGTGAAAAAAGACCTCACAGACTGATATGTTTAGAAAGCTCAAGAACAAGTAAAGGTGAACAATATGCTGCTGAGGAATACCCACATTGTAAGGGATTAATAACTACAAATTAATAATTAGAGAATAAGAAAATTAGGGAATACACTTGGTAAGTAGATGAAAGATGGAAGAAAAATGATAGATTCAATACCATTGGTGGTGTACCAGTTCTTTAGGTGGATTCACAGATACTTATTATGCAACATAATTTAAATCTATACTTATCGTGTTCATATATAATTATGTAATTTACACATTTATAAAAATGCCCCATCCATGTAAAGCCTCTATCTTTTAACACAATAGTGAGTTGATGTTCCCAAACAAACGAACAAACACTGAATTTGAAAAGAAAAAAAAAAACAGGTTAAGAAGTTAAGACAACACAGGGGAGGGGTGGAGGGGTGGGGAAGATGCTTGTCTGCATGCCAAGGGTCACATGTACCCGTTTAGGTAACCATTTGTTGTTCAGTTGCTAAGCCCTGTCCAACTCTTTGCAACCCCAGGACTCCAGCATGACAGGCTCCTCTGTCCTGCACTATTTCCTGGAGTTTGCTCAAACTCATGTCTATTGAGTTGGTGATGCTATCTAACCATCACATCTTCTGCCGCCACCTTATCCTTTTGCTTCAATTTTTCCCAGCTTCAGGGTCTTTTCCACATGTATGTAACCATAGTTTTAAAGTTTCTTAAGACCAGGGCATAGGGTAGGGAATGATCATGAACAGCTGTATCACTACCTTAGGCGTGAGAGTTAATTATGTGCTTTTCTTGCTTTCACGGCAAAAAGAAAAGAAATCACAATTCATTAAACTTTGTCAGCGATGTGTATACCCAGTATATCCACACTTCGGCCAAGTCAGCATAATATAGACTCATGATGGGTCCTTTAGTCCTAAGCTATTAACTATGGAAAGAGTAATTCATGTAAGCCATACCTCTCAATCATTAATTTAGAATTGGGACAAACTTCCAATGCTTTCCTAATTTTCTTCACATTATCTTGGGGCAACTCATTCATTTCTGAGAAGTGGCTCACAAAAAACAAAACGGCACTTGCGGGGAAGGAAAGAGACAGTGGCAGGGAGAAACCCCCAGGACAAAGGGGTTGTGGAAGCTGAAAACATGGAAAACGTCCACAGTAAGAAGTCCAAAATAACATCCAAAATTGGGGGGAAACTTTCAAAGGTTCTTTTCTGCGCAATAAGGAAATTCAGATTAAGAATCCATTCTTTTTATAAAAACATTAAGCAGAACATTCAACTTCAGCAAAACCCACCACAAAGATGGCGGTGGAACGAAGCCCCTACTCCACCCGCAGCTAGAGGCTCTCGCCTAACATTTCCCACAAACCCCTCCGCGCGGCCCGCTGGCCAAAACCTGTCCGGCCTGCCTACCACCACTGCGCACGCGCGGCGCGACGTCACGTGCGCTCCCAGGGCTCAGCGGAGCTGGCGGGAGGGGCCTTGCCAGCTTCCGCCGCCGCGTCGCTTCTGAGCTCGAACGGCGGGTTCTCGGTGCCTCCGCCGCGGCGGGGCAGTCAGGGGTCGCGAGGCCGATCGAGGGATGCGAGGTGGCGCGGCCATGGGACTGCGCCGTGCCCGGTGACAGCAGGGAGCCGAGCGGCCCGGGCCCTGAGCGCGTCTCCTCCGGGGGGCCTCGCCCTCCTGCTCGCGGGGCCGGGGCTCCTGCTGCCGTTGCTGGTGCTGCTGCTGGCGGCGGCGGCGGCCAGAATAATGTCGGGCCGCCGCTGCGCCGGCGGGGGCGCGGCCTGCGCGGGCGCTGCTGCCGAGGCCGTGGAGCCGGCCGCCCGCGAGCTGTTCGAGGCTTGCCGCAACGGGGACGTGGAGCGAGTTAAGAGGCTGGTGACGCCCGAGAAGGTGAACAGCCGCGACACGGCGGGCAGGAAGTCCACCCCGCTCCACTTCGCCGCAGGTAAGCGAGGCCAGCGCCTCCTTGCCTCGCCCCAGACCCCACCTGCGCACTCGGGTTCGCAGGCCGGAATCCAGATACAGTGCTCCTTTCCCCCCGGCCCTTCCCCCTGGGACTTCGGTCCCGGTTCTCTTGATGTCGTCGAATGGGAGGTGAGGAGTCCCCTAGGTTTTAGGGGGTGAATGTGCCACAGTCACTGGAAGTTGTTGTGGGTTTTTTTTGCTTTGTTTTGTTTCGACAATACCTGTACCCACTTCCGGTCTTACTACCCTAAAAGGCCTCTACAGGCTAGAAAGAGTAGGGGACGAAGTAGACCTTGTGATTTTTAAGGGCCAGTTATCTTCCAAACCTATCTTTCTTGCACTTTCCACTATAACTCTTGAAAATCCTTTGTGTGACGTTCTTGAGGCTTTTGTCAAATGCAGGGATGTAATTTAGGAGGATCAGCTTAATGGTTCATTGACACATTAGCATTAATGGGTTTATCTGGGTAGCAGTCATTGGCAAGTTTCTGGAGACAAACTGGAAATAGTCAAGTTTGGAAGAACTGAGGTCTGACTTAGGCTGGGTGCGGGTAGTCTCTGCCAGACACAAGTTGGGATGGAGAGTAGTATAATGCCACAAAGATGGTGCGGGGACTCTAGCTTGGGTCTAGATTTTAAATTGGAAGTAATCTCGCCTCATCCTGAGATTTAGACCGTTTGAATTACACACATACACATTTTTATATATGTTTACTAGGTTCATTTTTGATAGGTGTATTAAATTTAATTGAAGAATATAAAAGCTAGAGATGGGACACAGCTTATTTCTGTGAAGCATTTATACTTTTCTCTTGGAAGAAGGATTGTGATTGCACTCTGTAATGATGAGCCAAGAAACGTAAGAAAGATTTCCTTGTTCAGAAGCATTGCTTTTACGCTTTCAGTGGGAAATGTGTTTGTCTTAACCTGCACCTGATTTAGAATGTAAATATTACTGGAAAGTATGCTTTCTCCATCAATTACAAATTTGTTGGGTTCCCATTAGGAACTTTTTAAGGGAGAAGGTTTGGAGGACCATTGGTGGGAGAACTAGAAACCGCCTGTGGGCAGTGGAAAGGGAAGAGAAGAATACTAAAGTCTAATCTCAGGTTTAGCTAGTTTTGCCTAAAATTTTGATGATCACCGCTGTCTCTTAATTTGAATTGTCCTGCTTGTCCATGTAGTCAACATTTAAGCAACTGATTTGGGAAACTGTCATAACCTACTGATACATAATCCAAAGGGTAGTGTTACTCAGATTCTGTTTGCTTGATCTGTGGGATAAAAATAACCAAAGATCTTAGTTGCTACCTTTCAAGAATTTGTTGTATTAATGAGTTCATATCTGAAAATAGTAATATTTAGAGACTTAAGGTTATGAATTAGCTTCCTGTTAACCTTTTTCCTCCCAACCATCCCACCCTGAGCTCTGTCCCAAGATCAAAGCACTTTTTGCCAAACTGAAGTGGAAAACTCTGTGGTTTGTTCAAACTGAAATGGAAAACTTATTTTAGGAACCAGTTACGCCTCACAATTTACCCAAATTATCAGGTACACGTTATAAGATTAAGAATTTGAGGTATAAAAGAAAGTAATAAAAATTACTAATGATCTATATTAAACCAGAGTTTTAAAGCTCTGCATTTAAACCCAGGTGTATAAAAAACTTTAATTAACTCTGTAAATTTCAGTCTGAATTATTACTTAAGATTAATGAGAGAGAACCTTCTTACTCAAATTTTGAAATAAATGCATCCAGCTGCATTTTTTCTTAATATGTGGAGAATATATTTTATAAACTCTCTGTAGTAGTGAGTTATTAGTTATGGTAACATGCACGTCAGCATGTCATTGGAAGTTCAGTGTAGGTGGGATTATGTAACTGCCTGACCGAGCAGTGTCCCGTGTTTGTGCATTATAGGGTAAGCTGTAGCGGAACCTTTTTTTTTCAGCCAATTAAAACTTGGACATTTTATGGGAGGTGGGTAGGTATGATTTTGTCTTTTTGTTTCAATTCCAAAGAACAGGAATGAGAGATTGGTGCAAAGGAAAATGAATCACTATAGAACAGTTTAGAGAATTTGGTCTGTCTTTTCATCTAAAATATTTAGTTCATTTAAAGAATAATTGCTAGCTCTAAAGGAGTTAAGTTCTTGTGTCAAATGGAAAAAATAATCAGATAAACAGTAACTTTTCTATTATCAGACTAGATTCCATTTCTTAAATAAGTATGCTTCAAGAAGTCACTGCTAGTCAGAAGTTTCCTCTTCAATCCCCCTGCCACCAGCCCCTTACCTATCCCCTCCCCCCAACACACACACACAGGGTGTGAATGAGTTTTTTGTGACACATTACAAAACTTGTAGAGGCAAGTTGGTGGTAGTAAAGCTGCAGCTCTAATTTTGCTAAAAGCAGTAACATCTGAAATTCTTGACAGTATAATCCCCTAGAAAACAAGCAGGTTTCAGTAAAGGATATTGCTTCTCTGAACTTGCTTCTGAAAAAATGAAGAGGGCCAGAATCTTTGGGAGAACGTTATCTTTTTGTCCATCATAGCCAAAGAAAGAAATACACAGCATTCTCAGGAATCTTAGAACAGGAGAACAGAATTCTCTGGCTTGAGAATATTAAATATTCTTTAAGATGTGCAGAGAATTGTTCAATGGGAAAAAAATGTAAAATAGCATTCAGTTCAAAGAATTCAGGTATAGAGATGGTAGAAAGAGATGATATATATGTATGTATATAGTTGTAGTTGGAGAAGACAAGTTGAAAAATAATTTGCATTGTTAGAGTTATAGTTAAACAAAGTAACTTTTGTTTTGTACTTAGTATGTTACTTTTTTGTATTTACAGTATGCTACTCAGCCATGTACTTCAGTTGCTACATTCAATTATGTATAAAGTATGTATATGAATTGCATATAAGGTTTCCCACTCCCCCACACCAAGTGTGAACTAGAGCACCTGGAATTTATTATACAATCAACTGATAGGAAACCTACTTTTTTTAGAGAGAAAAGAAGACTAAGGCTAAACAATGTTGCCATCCACATATGTGGAAGAAGTCAAGTACACAAAGTGAGAGGATATGACTTGTGTGGCCTTTGCAGTCAAAGCTAGGGGCTAGTAGGTGAAAGGTTACGCGGAGTCAGACTGCCTTTAACAATCTACTCAACTGTGGGATTGGCTGGGAGTCTCCTTACAGTGGTTGAATTGCCACCTTTGAGAGGTATGGAAAGGATTTCTGTATAGGGAAGGCAGTTGGACTGGTAGGTCAGAATCTGACTTGTATAGAAAGTGAAATGATTTCTCCAATTGAAGATGTTAATAACGTAGCTGCCCAGTGGCTTCCTTGGTGGCTCAGATGGTAAAGAATCTGCCTGCAATGCAGGAGACCCAGGTTCGATCCCTGGGGCAGGAAGATCCTCTGGAGAAGGGAACGGCTACCCACTCCAGTATTCTTGCCTGGAAAATTCCGTGAACAGAGGAGCCTGGCAGGCTACAGTCCACGGGGTTGTTGAGAGTCAGACACACTGAGCAACTGACGCTTTTACTTTCAGCTGCCAAAGATGTAATAGCTTTTGTGGTTACCACTGATACCCTTTCCCAAAGTGGTGCTATGGAAGCCCTCCATTAAAGTTTCAAAAGCATTTCCCTCTTTTGGCTGTAGGCCAACATCATAATTATGGGAGATCCACAAAAAGTACCCCCATTTCTTACCTAGGGCTAGAATTATAGACTGTTTTCAGGATTGTTTTTTGCTGTGGGGGATAATTAAATCCTGTATCAGTAGAAAACCCCTGTATCAAAGACCAGTCTATTTAAGACTTCAGAATATTTTTTTTTACTACCAGATCTCTTGTTATAGTATATTATCAAGACTTGAGTTACACCTTTTTCCTCAGCTGTTGGTGGATTTAGAGGTAGGCAGTAGACTTCAGTAGCAACCAGTTTGGAGTGCTTGTTTCAATATTTCTGCATTCAGATTGTCAGACTTTCATCACCCCAGAGGCCATGGGATCCTTTCCAAAGTTTCTCCTACTCTGACCAGACTATTTGTCCCAAGTTGAACTAGACAAAGCCTTCTCCTATGTATTCCTCATTGTCAACAAACACATGCAGGAAGTACTTCTTTCTGGATCTTAGTAAAGTTAAGTTATTAGGTGGGTACAAAAGTAATTGTGGTTTGGGGCTATGAAATTTAAATCATCATAACGAGGCTCAAACACATGTCTATTAATAAAAATAGGAACCATTACAATCAACTCATTTTTGCCAATGAGAAATAAGTTTATTCCTGTAGTGTAAAAATCCATACTTAGGGTTTTGATGAGCTTTTGGAAAGCATTTTCTGCTTCCTACTGATTGTGGAAGTGTTTTCCCTGCAAAAAGTTGTTGAGATGCTTGAAGAAGTGGTAATCAGTTGGCGAGAGATCAGGTGGATATGGCGGATGAGGCAAAACTTTGTAGCCCAATTCATTCAACTTTTGAAGCGTTGGTTGTGTGAGGTGCGGTCAGGCGTTGTCATGGAGAAGAATTGCACCCTTTCTATTGACCAGTGCCGGCTGCAGGCATTGCAGTTTTTGGTGCATCTCATTGATTTGATGAGCATACTTCCCAGATGTAATGGTTTCAGAAAGCTGTAGTGGATTAGATGGGCAGCAGACCATGAAACAGTGACCATGACTTTTTTGGGAGTGCAAGTTTGGCTTTGGGAAGTGCTTTGGAGCTGCTTCTCAGTCCAGTCACTGAGCTGGTCATTTCTGGTTTTTATATAAAATCCCACTTTTTCAGTCTGATTGAGAAATGGTTCTTTATTTTTGAGTAGAGTAAGAGAAGAAAACTCCTCACAATGGTGGGTTGTTTTTTATTTGCGGTCAGCTCATGAGGCACCCACTTTTTTTTTCATCTTTCCGATTTGCTTCAAATACCAAACAGCCGTAGAGTGATTGACGTTGAGTTGTTTGGCAGCTTCTTGTGTAGTTGTAAAAGGATCAGCTTCTTGGTCGTTGTCCGCTTCTGGTGGCTGGCCACTGCGCTCCTCATCCTCAAGGCCCTGGCCTCCTTAGCAAAACCTCTTGAACCACCACTGCCCTGTAGTTCTTGGGCTGAAGGCATAGTTGATGTTTTGAGTTGTCCCCGCTGCTTTATGACCCAGACCCGTGTTGAACTTGAATAAAAAAATTACTCAAATTAGTTTTTTGTCTAACATCATTTCTATAGTCTAAAGTAAATATAAAATAACCAGCAAGTAGTAAGTCATTAGCAAAAAAACATAAAAGAAGAAATGTGCATTGAAACAATGTATAACATAACCACATTTATTTAAGAATGTATTCTACTATCAAATGGCAAAAATCAACAATGTAAAACTGCAATTAATTTGAACCAATCTAATAATAGTAAGTGAGAAGTATAAAATGATAGCCTTTAAAAAATCTGACAAGAGTCCTGGCTGTGTTAAGTCAAGCTGAAGGCTGCTTGATTAGACATTCCCATCTTCTGGATCGCAGGAGCCTTCTCTCTTTCATGGCATTTGTTGATATTTTCTGTTTTTTAATGTTTCCTTCTGACAAAGCTCTGTGTGACGCCTTGAGTTGGCAACACATACTGTCGTTGCATATTGGACCAGCTGCATCATCAGTGGCTCATTCTATCTTCAGGCTGTAAAAAGGGAGAGATGGGGGCTCTCAATGAAACTTCCTAAGAGTCTAAGTTGGTTTCTCTCTAGCAACTTGCAGTGCTTCACAACTTTTTGGAAACCATTCAGATGAAAGCATGTTTCCAGTATAGCAGGAAAATATGATACTGTTAACAGTAGTCATGGTTGGCCGGACAGTTCCTGGACTGCAGAAACTGATGGCATCTGGATAGTAATGAAACAAAAGGGAAATTGAATAGACTGCTTTCTTAGTTGTCACAAATCATTAACTTCATATTTTCTGTGGAGGTTGTTTGCTTACTGTTCCAGCCAAAGTATCAGCTATACACTAAATAAATGTTTATCAAGTCCTCCTATATAACCAGTACTGGCCTTGTCAGTGAACAGAAATGAACCGGACATCTTGCCGGCCATTTTATTGATCAGCAAATTTAGTTTCCAAGTAAGCCTGTTTTGTTTCACTGTCGGGGCTCTATAGTGTATTCAAACTCAGTGTATGATTTCATCAGGATTTTCATGTTTGAAGATGAGTGCTATTACATAATTGTAAAATAAAATCACAGTGTATCCTGAGCAGCCGTAACCACTGACTGTAGGCTTCTGATTCCTTTGTAAAGAGATCCTTAGGATAATGGAGCTGGGTATCAACTCTAAGGATATGCCTATTCATGTTTTACCTGGCCAGTGAGAGCGTGATCAGAACATACCTTGGAAAACTGTTTTTTCTTCAAAAAATGAGTACATAACAGAAATGCTTTGAATTATTCTTGAGACTGTAAGAATGGGGATTGTGTCAGAGATTAGCTCTTAGAGTTTGGGAAGCCACTTAAATCTAAAGATTTCACCAAACTTCCAAAAGTAGATTTTAAACTTTGAAATAGCTCCCTACTGACCCCTTCTAAATAATTCCTTTCACGTCAAGAAGTGACTTCCAACACTCTAAATCTCAGACTCTTATCTATTCTCAGTATAGCAGCATGACCTCTATATACATATTGTAGTCCTTACACTGTGATTGGAAAACATGCTGATCTCTCTGTCAGTCTCCAGATGGGTTTCAGACCTCTTAATGGCTAGGAAATCATGTTGATACAGTTGTTGAGGTGAAAGTCCTCATCTGTGTCTTGGACTGTTGGTAATTATGTAGATAAAATCACCTTAACCCTTTCTCCTCATATCTCCTCCCTAGCTAAAACTTCAATTTCAGTATTTAATCAAACACATCAGTATTGATTCTCTCGTTAACTCTGGTTAGAAACAACTATCTTCTTTTCTCAGTGGTATTTTAGCAAAAGGCTACTCTTGACCTTTGTTCAGCTTGATCACTAATCCTTTGTAACAGATAGCTTCCTGACACTATCACATAGAACAACTAGATGTTCTGCTATAGCTATTTCTGTGGCCACTTCACACCCCTTTTTTGGGAAGTTACTCTGTGAGTCACCATTTTGACGACTTCAGACAACATTACCACTGAAGAAATAGTGATCCTTCTCAGGGTCCTTGAGTACACCAAGTAACTTTGCAAAGAAAGAGATACCTTTACTAACTTTTCTTTATTCTGATTCTTTTTTTCTTACTCTCCAACTGAAGTCTTTAATAAAAGCGTTTCTTCCAGGTGGATGCTGCGTGGCCGAAATAGCAGAACCACTGATTGGGGCAGCTGGGGGCGGCTCACTTGGGAGGACAGTGTGATCAGCAGTGCCCAGGCTGTGATAAGGAATATTTGGGTCAGAGACCTTTCTTCCTGGAAGTTTTCCCTCTTGGCCTTTGCAGTGCTAGTCTTTCTAAGTTTTACTTCTCAGTCTCCTTTTCTTGTACCATGATGCATTTTTTCAGCAAATATAAACAAATTTTTTTTGTTGCTGTGTGCCAGGCAGTGTGCAGGACACTGGGGAAGTAGGGATGTATTAAGATAGACGTTGACCCTCCCGTTATGGAGTTCAGGAGATTAGTACTGAAAAGTAATTATATGTTTTAATAAGTACCAGAGGATACTGCTGTGAATAGCAAAGACGAAAACCCCTGTGTATTTTCTGGAGCTTGAGTTCTAACGGAGGAGAGGGGGAAACCAACTGCATTGATTGTATGACTGTACAGAATGGACCGCTTTAGATAGAATGATCAGGGGTGGCCTCTTTAAGGTGGAGACATTAGACAGCGAATAGAAATGCAAAGAACAAGGGAGGATGCGGCCAAGCAGACAGGCAGCATATACTAAAGTAAGGCTGGCACACTTGATGAACTGAAAGAAAGGGAATCATGGTTCAGAAAGGGAAAAGTGGTTTGAAATGAAGTTAGAGAAGTAGGTAATGGCCAATTCAGGCAGCAGGCTTTGTAGGCCATGGTAGCATGATTGAATTTTATTCTAAGAGTGTCAGTGGGAAGCCAATGAATTACTTTAAATGGGGGTATGATATGAAGATTGTTTTTAAAAGATCGCTGGGGACAGTGAAAATGTGAAGCCCAATTAAGGAGACTTTTGCAGTGGTTCAGGCTGGAGACAGTGGCCCGGGAGGTGGCGGGGTGGTTGGGCAGTGTCAGTGGAATGAAGAGAAGTTAGGGAACGTGTTGAGTTTGAGATGCCTTTGAAATACCCAGGTGGAGATATGTCTAGTAAACAGTCTGGAATTCAGGTGAAAAATCTAGACTGCAGATTTCAGTTTGCAGGTCATGTATCTAAAGTGAAAGTGAAGTCTCTCAGTCGTGTCCGACTCTTAGCGACCCCATGGACTACAGCCCACCAGGCCCTCCGGCCATGGGATTTTCCAGGCAAGAGTACTGGAGTGGGGTGCCATTGCCTTCATGTATCTAGGTGGTATTTAAAGCCATAGGAGAAGATGAGGGGAAAAGAGGGAAGAGAACTGAGTCTTGAGGAACCCCAGCATTTAAAAATCAGGTGGAATAAGCAAGAAGCCCCTACGGAGGTAGGACATGTCCGAAACTTGACATTTCTCATCTGCTGCCACATCCTGTCTCAGTTGATACTAACCCCACTCCTCCATTCCTTAGTCCAAAAACCTTGGAGTCAGCCGTGACTCCTCCCTTGCCCCCACCTTCTCTTAACCTCCTCACCCTCTCACCCTTACCCTCACCCCACATCCATTCTGAGAGCAAACTATGGTGGCTGTACCTTCAGAGTCTGCCCAGAATCTGCCACTTAATACTCTGACAGGTGCCACCACATTATGGTCCAAACTACCATGATCTTGCATTGGTTTCTAACCTGAACCCCCTTAAATCTTGTCTCAACCCAACAGCCAGAGGGCAATTTTCAGATACGTCATGTCATGTAATTTACCAACTCAGAATCCTACGATGACACTCCCTTCTTCCACAGTAAAAAAGCCAGAACTCTTACAGTGAATTCTGTAATCCTCAGGCCTCTGTGGCTGGTCCTCGTTACTTCTAACCTCACCTCCTATTCTGCTACCCCTTTCTCATTCAGCTCCATTTATTCTAGCCTTCTGACTG
Organism: Bubalus kerabau; assembly: GCF_029407905.1. Classification (NCBI taxonomy): domain Eukaryota; kingdom Metazoa; phylum Chordata; class Mammalia; order Artiodactyla; family Bovidae; genus Bubalus; species Bubalus kerabau. The sequence goes on from NC_073645.1 coordinate 16,052,423, forward strand.
TCGGTCAGTAGGGCTAGTTCTCTCTCCGTCAAGTCTTGGGTCAGATGTCACCATCTCAGCAAGGCCTGTGGTGACCTCACTGTTCTACTTTATGGCCCCCTCCATGTACACACTCTGGTCACCTTTTTTTTTTTTTTTTTGCTGGATCTTCATTGCTGCTCGGGCCTTTCTCTAGTTGTGATACTCAGGCTTCTTTTTTTTTTTTTCCAGGCTTCTTATTGCGGTGACTGTTTGCAGAGCACGGGCTCCAGGGCCCTTGGGCTCCAGTAGTTGCAGCTTTTGTGCTCTAGAGCACAGGCTCAATGGTTGTAGCCAATGGGCTTAGTTGCTCCACAGCATGTGGGACCTTCTGGATCAGGGATTGAACTTGTGTCTTCTGCATTGACAGTCTGATTCTTTACCACTGAGCCACGAGGAAATCCCTGATCACTTCTTATTCTCCTCTTTTTCTAATTACCTTTTAACATACTTACTTTGTGCATTTATTGTTCATCTCCTCCACCTCCATGGAAGTTCCTCAAAGGCAGATATTTGGTCTGTTCTGTACACTAGTACAGAGAAGGCAATGGCACCCCACTCCAGTACTCTTTCCTGGAAAATCCCAAGGACAGAGGAGCCTGGTGGGCTGCAGTCCATGGGGTCGCTAAGAGTCAGACATGACTGAGCGACTTCAGTTTCACTTTTCACTTTCATGCATTGGAGAAGGAACTGGCAACCCACTCCAGTGTTCTTGCCTGGAGAATCCCAGGGACGGGAAGCCTGGTGGGCTGCTGTCTATGGGGTCGCACAGAGTCGGACACGACTGAAGCGACTTAGCAGCAGCAGCAGTACACTAGTAAGTCAGAGGCACCCCGAAAAATGTCATCACGTGGTTGATTCCCTGATCATTTGGTTTCTTTTTTTGTTTGTTTAAGTCTTGATTGAATTTGTCCCGATACTATTTTTGTTTTTCATTTTGTTTTTGTTTGGCTTCAAGGCTTGTGGGATCTAAGCTCCCCAACCAGGGATCAAACTTGCACCCCCTGCATTGGAAAGTGAAGTCTTAACCACTGGACTACCAGGGAGATCCCTCCCTGATCGTTTGTTAAATGACCAGATGAGGCAGGAAAACCAGAAAGGTGTGATGTCATGGAAACTCAGAGATACTCTTCACAAGAGAGGGATTAGTCAATTGTCGAGTCAGTTGCCAAATGTTGCTGAGAGATCTAGTCAAATGAGAGCAGACATGTGTCCTTTGGGTTTGGCAACATGGAGGTTGTAGGTGGCCTCAATGAAAGCAGTCATAAAGAAGAAGCCAGACTGGATTTGGAAGAGGAGTAAATGTGAAATAGAGAATTGGGGACAGTCTGTAGGGTTTCCCTGGTGGTTCAGACGGTAAAGCATCTGCCTACAATGCAGGAGACCCGGGTTCGATCCTTGGGTTGGGAAGATCCCCTGGAGAAGGAAATGGCAACCCACTCCAGTATTCTTGCCTGGAAAATCCCACGGATGGAGGAGCCTGGTAGGCTACCGTCCATGGTGTCCCAGAGAGTTGGATACAACTGAGTGACTTCACTTTCACTTTCCTAGAGGTTTGAATATGCAGGGGAGCAGAGAAATGGACATGTGAATTCAAGGAGAATATTTTTAATAAAATGGAACATATAGAACATGTTTACATACTGTTGGGAATGATCTGGTGGAGAGGGAGAGATTGATGTGGATGGGAATACCTTGAGAAGGTGAGAAAGGACTTGAGAAGGTGAGAAAGTGTAAGATGAGAAGGAATTGATCTTTGCTAAGAAACATACTTCTTTCAACAGAACAGAAAACTAGCGCCCTCTAGTCAGCTTCATTTTCTTGCATGGCTTTGAACACCATCTTTACGGTCAAGACTTCAAAATGTCAGTTGTTAGTTCATACTAATTTCCTTAGTTAGAAATACACAGAACCTTCTACTTATTGGACATTTGTTCCTCAAACAGATGTCCAAAAGTATTTAAGCATTTCCAAAAACAAATAATCTTATCTTAGGAAACATCCTGTTTTCCTTTATATTTTAGATATCTGATTGTCATCTTCTTTCCCCAAATTAAAGAAGTTGCCAGATACTGTCAGTTTTCTCTTCTCTTTAGTTACTCCTGGCAACATTGTATGTAGTAGGAAAAGATTAGAAACAACCCAACTATTCATGAGAAAGAAACTAGTTTAATTTTGATTGTTGTTCAGTCACCCAGCTGTTTCCAATACTTTGCAACACCAGGCCTTCCTGTCCCTCAGCATCTCCCGAAATTTGCCCAAGCTTATGTCCATTGCATCGGTGATGCCATCCAGCCAGCCATCTCATCCTCTGATGCCCTCTTATCTTTCTGCCCTCAATCTTTCCCAGCATCAGGGACTTTTCCAATGAGTCAGCTGTTCCCATCAGGTGACCAAAATACTGGAGTTTCCGCTTTAACATCAGTCCTTCCTGCGAGTATTCAGGGTTGATTTCCCTTAAGATTGGTTTTATCTCCTTGCTGTCCAAGGGACTCTGAGTAGTCTTCTCTAGCACCAAAGTTGGAAGGATCAATTATTTGGCACTCTGCCTTCCTTACTATTCAACTCCCATAACCATGTGTGACCACTGGGAAGACCATAGCCTTGACTGTCCAGCCCTTGGCTGGCAGAGTAACGTCTCTGCTTTTCAGCACACTGTCTAGGTTTGTCGTAGCTTTCCTGCTAAGAGGCAAACGTCTTCTGATTTCATGGCTGCAGTCACCATCCACAGTGATTTTAGAGCTCAAGAAGAGGAAATCTGTCACTGCTTCCACCTCTTCCCCCCTCTATTTGCCATGAAGTAATGGGACCAGATGCCATGATCTTAGTCCTTTTAATATTTAATTTTAAGCTGACTTTTTCACTGTCCTCCTTCACCCTCATCAAGAGGCTCTTTAGTTCCTCTTCGCTTTCTGCCATTAGAGTGGTATCATCCCATATCTGAGGTTGTTGATGTTTCTCCCTCCTATCTTGATTGCAGCTTGTAATGCATCCAGCCTGGCATTTCGCATGATGTGTTCAGCATATCGATTAAACAAACAGAGCGACAGCAGACAGCTCTGTCATACTCCTTTTTCGATCTTGAACCACTCATGTTCCATATAGGGTTCTAACTGTTGCTTCTTGACTCACATACAGGTTTCTCAGGAGACAGGTGAGATGGTCTGGTATTCCTGTCTCTTTAAGAGCTTTTCACAGTTTATTACAATCCACACAGTCAAAGGCTCTGGCGCAGTCAATGAAATAGAGGTAGATGTTGGTCTGGAAATTGCCTAGCTTTCTCTGTGATCTAGTGAATGTTGCCAATTTGATCTCTGGTTCCTCTTCCTTTTCTAAACCCAGCGTGGACATCTGGAAGTTCTTGGTTTGCATAATGCTGAAGCCTAGCACCCAAGGGTTTAAGCATGACCTTGCTAACATGGGAGATGAGTGCAATTGTCTGAGGGTGAGTGCATTCTTTGGTACTGCCCTTTTTGGGGAATTAGGATGAGGATTGACCTTTTCCAATCCTGTGGCCACTCTTCCAGCAGTGGAGGTAATGAATAGATTCAAGGGATTAGAACTTGTAAGTAGTGTGGCTGAAGAACTATGGATGGAGGTCCGTAATGCTCTACAGGAGGCAGCAAGCAAAACCATCCCAAAGAAAAAGATAAGCAAAAAGGCAAAGTGGCTATCTGAGGAGGCCTTACAGATAGCTGAAGAGAAGAGAAGAGAAAAAAACAAGGGAGAAAGGGAAAGGTATATCCCATTAAACGCTGATTTCCAAAGAACAGCATGGAGAGACAAGAAGGCCTTCTTCAATGAACAGTGTATAAAACTAAAAGAAAACAACAGAAGAAAGACTAGAGAGCTCGTCAGGAAAATGGGAGATATCAAGGGAACATTTTACCCAAAGATGGGCAAAATAAAGGATAGAAACGGTAGAGACTTAGTAGATGCTGAAGAGATGGAAAGAATACATGGAAGAACTGCACAAAAAAGATTTAAATGAACTAGATTACTACGATGGTGTGGTCAGCCACCCAGAACAAGGCATTCTGGACAGTGCAGTCGAGTGGGCCTGAAGAAGCACTGCTGTTAATAAAGCTAATGGATGCGACGGAATTCCAGCAGAACTCTTCAAAACCCTAAAGGAGGATGCCGTCAAGGTGTTGCATTCAATATGTCAGCACATCTGGAAGAAGATTCATGAGAAAGGAACTAGTTTTAAAATTGGTTGTTTTTTTTTTTTTTGTTCAGTTGCCCAGTGACGGTCCTTGCGACCCCATGGACTGCAGCATGCCAGGCTTTCCTGTCCCTCACCATCTCCCAGTTTGCCCAAGTTCATGTCCATTGCATTGGTGATGCCCTAAAACTAGTTTAATTTTGATACTTGCAATCAATAAAATGTGTGGCTATTGGAGTTGATTTGTAGGATATTATTAGCTTTTTTAAAAGGCAGGTGCAAAACAAGGTTTTAAAGTATATTTATTAGGCAATTTGCTTGTCTTCAGTGACCATTCATATTTTACAGTGGTGTTTTTCATACTATTTCTTTGAGATGCCTCTGAAGTAGAAGGAAAATTTCATTTGGGTCTTTGTAAAGGAGAAGAAGGCAGATTCTTCTGAATAGTATTACTTTAAATTGAATTCAGTTAATTTGCAACTCTATGAGTGCCAACTGTGTACCAGGCATTGGGTATTTTTGCAACAAACAAGACACATACTGGGATTTTATATAAGATTTCATTAGAAGTGTTAACTCAGAAAGGCTTATGCACCTCCATATTCACTGCAGCATTTTTTCTTTTCTTCCTGTTTTTTAAAATTGAAGTATAGTTAATTTATAGTGTTGTGCTAGTTCCTGGTGTACTGCACAGTGATTTGGTTTTGTGTGTATGTGTATAAATTCTTTTTCATATTGTTTTTCCATTATAATTTATTACAAGACATTGAATATAGTCCCTGTGCTATATAATAGGCCTCTGATAATTATCTATTTTATAAATATTAGTTTGTATCTGCTAACCCCAAGCTCCTAATTTACTGATCCCTCAGTTCCCTTTTGGTAACCATACATTGTTTTCTTTGTCTGTGAGTCTGTTTCTGTCTTGTAAATAAGTTCATTTGTATCATATTTTTGTTGTTGTTCAATCGCTAAGTTGTGTCCAGTTCTTTGCAACCCCAGTGAACTGTGTAGCATTCCAGACTGCTCTGTCTTTCACTGTCGTACCATATTTTAGATAGACGTGATACCTGATATTTGTCTTATCCATTCCTCTGTCCATGGACATTTAAGTTGCTTCCATGTCTTGGCTATTGTAAATAGTGCCGTTGCAACATTAGTTACAAAAGCTAAGACATGGGGAAAAACCTAAGTGCCTGTCAAGGTATGAATGGATAAAGAAATTGCGGTATATATACACGATGGAGTATAATTCAGCTGGGAAAATACGATATCTTACCATTTGTAATAGCATGAATGGTATTAAGCTATGTGAAGTTAAGTCCTGGGGATGTAATATACAGCATGAAGACTATAGTCAATAATACTGCATTATATATTTGAAAGTTGCTAAGAGAGTAGATCTCATCACAAGAAAAAATACCTATATGTGGTGGTAATGTTAACTAGATTTATTGTGTTCATTTTACAGTATATACATGAAGAAGGAAATGGCAACCCACTGCAGTACTCTTGCCTGGAGAATTCCATGGACAGAGGAGCCTGGTGGGCTGCTGTCCATGGGGTAGCACAGAGTTGGACATGACTGAAGCGACTTAGTATGCATGCAGTATATACAGATCATATCATTATGTTATACACCTGAAACTAATAAAATCTTATATGTTAATTATGTCTCAGTTTTTTTCCTAGGCAAAAAAAGATTTCCTTTAAGTCTATTGCCTGAAAGCAGCTTGAGAAACACTATAGTCTGTAGGACAAAATCCAGATACCACCTTAGTGTGACTTAAAAGATTCTTCCTTTTCTGACTTCTGCCTACTTGGGCATTCTGTGTCCTAGCTACTGTGAATGATTTGCTCTTTCACACTTGTGTACATTTTGTTTCTTCTGCTTGAATTGTTGTGCTCTTTCCTTGTTTAGCTTCTTCCCACTCCCCCTTTTCTCCTAACCTTTCTTCCCTTCTCACCTTTCTTCTCTCTTCATTCTCCTAGTGATCTCTTCATTTTTAATGTAAGCCTTCAGCTCAGGTGTCATCACTGGACTCTTCTCTGGGACTGTCCTTCCTGTTCTCTGCTTTCCACTAATTTAGATAGTCTCTTCTTTGAGCTGTAGTAGCATTTTTATATATACCTCTTTTATGAGTTACAGTATACTGAAATTACTAGTTCTAATTGTTTTTCCACATCGTAAATTGTAAGCTCTTTAAGAATAGGAGATCAGTCCTGGGTGTTCATTGAAAGGACTGATGTTGAAGCTGAAACTCCAATACTTTGGCCACCTGATGCGGAGAGCTGACTCATTGGAAAAGACTCTGATGCTGGGAAAGATTGAGGGCAGGAGGAGAAGGGGACAACAGAAGATGAGATGGTTGGATGGCATCACTGACTCTATGGACATGGGTTTGGGTGGACTCTGGGAGTTGGTGATGGACAGAGAGGTCTGGCGTGCTGTGGTTCATTGGGTTGCAAAGAGACACATCTGAGCAACTGAACTGAACTGAGGATAGGAAGAGTCAGAGATTGAGAATTGGGGGAATCAAAGATACCCATGTCTCTGACATAGAGCTTAGCAATATTTAGACAAAACAAAACAGTTAATCTCTACAGTCATCTAACTCTTCCCTCAGCTACAGCCAGGCCAGTCCCAGATGTACCCCTTGGAAAGATTATATGTTTTTGCTTTCTCTTTCAACTCCATTTTGGTCTTATAGTCTTGATGGTTGTAAGAATATTCTGGTAAAATTTCAGATGAGAGTGAAACGGTCTTCTCTCTCTCTCTCCCAATACTCATATATTCTTCCCATCTGCTTTAACATATATCTGAAGTCCTTTTCCTTTAACAATTAATTGTAAAAAGATTTTAGGTGCTATTATATGTAAGAGATTGAAACTCATTGGTACTAAACCTGTAAACCAATATAAATGAGTTGTCAGACTTCTTTGGGGGGAAGTCGCATGGGTTTTTAAAGGAGGCCTCTTACTAGGCAGGGTTGCTTGTGCTGTGCAAGTGGCCGAGTAGGTGCTCCTTCGAAGATACCTCATGTCACACTTTTGCCCAGTATCACCTCTCTTGGTCTTCAGTACAAACTTTCTGTTGCTTTCTCATGGTCCCCCAATTCAGTAGAAACGTTTTATGAGATGGGATGTGGGAAAGGGAGTCTAGCAAGAGTTGGTTAGTATATACTCTGAATACTTGAAAATGTATGCATAACAAAATATGCAGAACTCGTTATTTGCAGTTAGGAATGCTATTGTAGAGTGGTAAACATTTGAACTTCAGGCTTTCAGTCACTAATTACATAACCTTCCTCTGAAGTTAGTAATAGTACTACCTAATGCGTACTACCTTTGTACTTCCTTTGAGTACTACCTTTGGCTTTCTCATTAAGATTAGTTAGTGATGTATTTCATCAATGAATTTTTGTATCTGTTAATGTTTTGCATCCAAAAACACTTTAGTATGACATGTATTTATTGCTTCTATCTTGATATATTTTCTTTGGAGAACTTAAATATGGATAATTTATTTTCTTCTAGGTTTTGGTCGGAAAGATGTAGTTGAATATTTGCTTCAGAATGGCGCGAACGTCCAAGCTCGTGATGATGGGGGGCTTATTCCTCTTCATAATGCATGCTCTTTTGGTCATGCTGAAGTGGTCAACCTCCTTTTGCGACATGGTGCAGACCCAAATGCTCGTGATAATTGGAATTATACTCCTCTCCATGAAGCTGCAATTAAAGGAAAGATTGATGTCTGTATTGGTAAGACTGTTTACATTCCAGAATTTTTCAGAAATAGTTTGTAACTATTCTGAATCTAAATTGAATTTATTTGTTAACGTGATCAAATTTTGCCAGACTGAATTTAAATATTTAAGAACACTTAATGATTAACCTAGTCACTGTTTACTGAGTATCTTTTTGAATGTGGTACTGTGCTTAAAATTTTTAGATGATAGAATAGTACAGAATTTCTCTTCTTTGGAAATGTGGATTCTCTTGAGACTGATACCCACAAAGAACCAGATGACAGCATGGTGGAAGTGAACAGAGAGTGTTAGAAGATAATAGTGCAGTGCATGGGCTAGAGTTGAGTCACTCCTTTATCAGTCTTCCTCGGAAGTACTGGGGAGAAAGGTTCAAAAGGGAAGGGAATTGACTACTTTATAAGGAGCTTTGAATTCCAGATTAAGGAGCTTTATATTATTGTGTGGATAGTGTGGAATCATTGATAACTTAAGGAGGGGACAATGTGATGAGAGCAGTATATTTAGAAAGTGATTTGGTAGAGGGCTGAGTGGAAAGCATGACATTAAGAAGACTAGTTAGGAAGCTGTAGAATAACACAAATGAAGAATGATGAAGGCATGAACTAGGATGGTTGTAGGAGAGTAGAAATGGCAGCGTAAGTAAAGAAGTGTTTGGAGAAAAAATTGTCAATCATGTAGGATACTTTAATGAAATAGGATTTGCCTAACAGGTTAATCACTGACAGAAAGTTACATGTGAGAAGGCTGCTTATTTGAAAATAGTCATTAACCCAGTATTGACTTTTCTGAGCCTAAAGAGTCAGAAATTTCGGACTCTGCTACCTTCTATGTCCTGATGCAAAACAGGGACATTTTAAATCCTTGAGACAGACAGAAAGCCAGGTCTGTGCACTAGGAAAGGTCTAGGGAACCTATTTTGTTCTCTCTCCCCTCCAACCCAACCTTAAATCACTTTATATGAAAGTCATGAGCTTAGTTTGAATTAGGTTAGGTAATTTATAAAGATAAGAAAAAGATTACCTAGTAACGTCTGTCCAGTTCTCCTTTTCTATGTGTTATGTTTTTTTGTTTGCTTTTATTTTTTGTGTTATCTGTCCTCTGCTCAGAATCCTTTTCTGTTATGTGAGTTTCAGGCCTATTAATACTTAGTTTTAGTAATATAGAGTTTTTCAAATATAGTTATGTATCTGCACTGTCTAGTCTGGGCTTCCCAGGTGGCACTAGAGGAAAGGAACCTGCTTGCCAGTGCAGAAGACATAAGAGATGCAGGTTTGATCACTAGGTCGGAAAGATCCCCTGGAGGAGGGCGTGGCAACACACTCCAGTATTCCTGCCTGGAGAATCCCATGGACAGAGGAGCGTGGAGGGCTATAGTCCATAAGGTCATGAAGAGTCAGACATGACTGAGTGACTTAGCACATACGTACACACGTCCGGTGTGGTAGTTGAAATCTTGTAATGTGGCTAGTTCAAACTGAGATGTACTGTAAGGGGAAAATACATACCAGATTTCAAAGACTTTGTATGAATAAAAGGAATACAAAGTTACCTCAATTTTGTATGGACTGCAGTATTAATGTACATATTGAAATAGCAATATTTGGGGTATATTGGCTTAAATAAGACATGTTAAAATTATCCTCTTTTTGTTTTTATAATCTGGATGCTATAAAATTTTAAATTACATATGTGGCTCACGTTTTTTTTCTGTTGGACATTACTGTTAGAGATAGTACAGTGGAATGCACAGGAGCTGAGCTTCCCTTTCTGCGTGTATTCGCCTGTCTTTCCCCAGCTTTTTTTATAGAGTGTGCTGGAGTATCTTTATATAGTCAAATAACATGTACAGAGTGTAGCACAGCTCTTCTCTTTTTAACGTATTTTGAGTTATAATGTGGAAAGTTTTGATTGGGGATTCATTAACCCTACAGAGTAGTTTTCTCTTATCCTCCCTCCCTTCCTCTCTTCCTTCCTTTCTGTCTCCTTTTCTTCCTTTCTTCTTTCTCAAATTCCACAAATCCCTATTCTTCGGCTATTCATAGCTTTAGAAATTTCATTTTTGTTATTTTGAGCAATCTTTCTGACTTGGGCAGTGTTCATTTGGTATGAGAAAACAGAAAACAAGCTTTCAAGTAAACTTGCCTTTTAATTCTTTATCTGTCCTTGGGCATTTGTTTAACAGAGGAGAATCTGACGTTAAACTCAGCAGACAGATATTTAATGTGTCTTAATACATGAAATCGGAGAAGGCAATGGCACCCCCCTCCAGTACTCCTGCCTGGAAAATCCCATGGACGGAGGAGCCTGGTGGGCTGCAGTCCATGGGGTCGCGAAGAGTCGGACACGACTGAGCGACTTCACTTTCTTTTTTCACTTTCATGCTTTGGAGAAGGAAATGGCAACCCATTCCAGTGTTCTTGCCTGGAGAATCCCAGGGACGGGGAAGCCTGGTGGGCTGCCGTCTATGGAGTCACACAGAGTCGGACATGACTGAAGTGACTTAGCATAGCAATACATGAAATAATGGAATATTTTATATAGTTTTATCTTTAAAATACAGCATTTTTCTACTATCAGGATATATAAAGTCTTAAAATAACTTTGAGACGTCTTAGGGCTTCCCTGGTAGGAACCAAAATTTTTGAGAAAATGATTTACTAAAATCATATTGTCAGAATTACCATTTTGAACGATCGTGTTTCTGTTTTGCAGTGCTCTTACAGCATGGAGCTGAGCCAACCATTCGAAATACAGATGGAAGGACAGCATTGGATTTAGCAGACCCGTCTGCCAAAGCAGTGCTGACTGGTAAGTCTGCAAGCTCTCTTTGGGTCTTCTGGGAACAGTATAACACACGAGCTTCCTAGATAGACATTCAGTTTCTTGCAGTTAATGATCTCGATTAGATTATTACAATAGTGTCAGTTTAGTTGCTATTTTCTATATCTGAATAGTTGACATGTGATTCTTGTCTAAGAAAAATAAAGCTTTTTTTTTTCTTACTTAGCTTTTAAATTTTGTGATTCCTACCTTTACTGGGGCCAGAGGTAGTAGATAATCATGTGTTACTAATCATTCTCTTGCGTTTTCAAACAAGATTCTGGGCTCACCAATTTCAAAACCTTGAAGAATGGCAATTATTGTATTCTGCTGGGACATATTGATGTTCTGGGAACCTGTTAAGATATATAAGACTGTCGTCCCCTGGTTTAGGTTTATTTTAGACTGTCAGGCTTTTTTGAGTAGTAATATGAGCTTCCCTGGTGGCTCAGATGGTAAAGAATCTGCCTGCAATGCCAGAGACCCAGGTTCGATTCCTGGGTCAGGAAGATCTGGAGAAGGAAATAGCAACCCACCCCAGTATTCTTGCCTGAAGAATTCCATGGACAGAGGAGCCTGATAGGCTACAGTCCATGGGGTCGTAAAGAGTTGGACAGGACTAAGGGACTAACACTTTCACCTTTGGCTCAGACGGTAAAGCGTCTGTCTACAATGCAGGAGACCCGGGTTCAATCCCTGGGTTGGGAAGATCCCCTGGAGAAGGAAATGGCAATCCACTCCAGGACTATTGCGTGGAAAATCCCATGGACAGAGGAGCCTGGTAGGCTGTATAGTCCATGGGGTCTCAAAGAGTCAGACACGACTGAATGACTTTACTTTCACACATTTCTCCCTTAACAGAGATTTCCTCTGAAGCATCTCTCTGCTATATTATTTTTTGGACTCTTATTTACTGTGTGATCACCATTAAAATTATGTCTTAATAGTCAAGAGCCCGAGGGGCTCTGCTGTAAGCTTTTGAGCTTGGGCTTTGTGATATTTCTTTTGGTATTACTGAGAAAATTTAGACTAGTCCCCCCAAAAAGTTTTACAAAAGTGAGTTTATTTCTTCCTTCCCTGTTCCATGCTATTCCCTATTTGCCTTTTTTTTTTTTTTTTTTTTTAATCTTGGGGCACCAAAAAAACCTTGCACAGCAATCAGTATACAATTCATATTGTGGACACCAGTTTGGGTTTTGTTTAAGTGAATCAATAAACACTATTATGTTAATTTAAATTATATTGATTTTAAAGTTTTTGCTTGTTTTCATTGGTAAATATAAAAGCTATAGGCATAAAGAGTTTATATTTAGTCCTGATTTTAATTTTATTTATAAATTTCTGTGATACTGTTACATTTTTATATGGATTTTGTTCTGTTTTGATTTTGAATGAAGTTGTGGAGGCATTTTGTCTGTTAAATAATACTGGTTTTAGGAAATTTGAGGGGTAAAAAGAAAATGAAACTTTCACCCACAGCCAATCCCCTAAGACACACTTTGCTAAAATTTTGATTTATTTCCTTCTTGGCTTTGCTCTTACTGTGTATATTGTTTTCATATAGTTGTAGTCATGTTTCATTATATAACATTGAATCTTTTTTCTTCACTTTCATAGCAAAGGTATTCCATGTTCTTCATAGAAATATTTTAAACTGCAGTGTATTCTATTGATTAGCCACTTTCTGTTTACTTGAATTTATTTCCAAATTTTTGTACTTTAAACATAGGTCAATGAGCATTTTTATGCATAAAACTGATACTAGTTTTGTAATTAATTTTTTAAAAATTTTGTGCTCTTCTTCTGATTCACAGGTGAATATAAGAAGGATGAACTCTTGGAAAGTGCCAGGTGTGTTATAAATATGTACCATAAATATTTTACCATATAATTTTAATCATTTTATTTTACAATAAGCAAACTCCAAAAGAGAATGAATTTTTAATGGTCACATACATGTCTCCAAATAGGATGTGATGAAGAAAGCACATTGCTAATACACTTTTCTGTGTGCTAGGAGTGGCAGCGAGGGGAGAATGATGGCTCTGCTCACGCCGCTAAATGTCAGCTGTCACGCAAGCGACGGCAGAAAGGTAGTTCCTTTTGCAACTAATTTTGTACAGCATGAAATTATGTTTGTCTTTTAACGTAAAACATTTGCTGAAAATTCTCCTTTTAAGCAATAATTTCTGTTAATTCTTAATGTTAGTAAAACTTTGTTTATAATAAATGTTTAGTTAGCTTCCTGTTTGCAATAGTGAACTTACAAACTTGTATACTGTGCTTTGGTGTATATGTTGGATTTTATAAAACCAAATTATTACTGTCATTTAGATAGTAATAAGTTATAAAGTAAGTTATAGAGTTTTTTCTCAATTTCTGGTTTTATATTTGGATTTTTATCTTTATATATGTATATTTTCCGCTATTGAATTTCACTGATTTGTCTGTTTAATATTTCAGTCAACTCCATTGCATTTGGCAGCAGGTTACAACAGAGTAAAGATTGTACAGCTGTTGCTGCAACATGGAGCTGATGTGCATGCTAAAGATAAAGGGTAAATCAAGCATTTGAACAAAAATGAGAATTTTTTAAATGTTTCTGTCCTCATGATAATCTGTGTCATAATCTTGTAAGAATCATATTTTTTACTAAACAGCATAAAACATTTATTGAGCTTTTGTAATATGCAGATTGCTCTGAGAGAACAGGCAATTATAAACCATTAAGGCCACCACCCATAGGGCTTATACTATGTTTTAGGAGGCATGAAAAGACACCTAACAACGTAAGTTCTCTAGTAAGTGTGAGGTGATAAATAGAAAGGGCTAGTACTTATAGGAGATTTTAGGAGAGAATGCTCAGTGCTGGGTGCAGTGGTTGAGAAATCTTTCCGTGGAAGGTGATCCTTCACCTGGACTCAGTTCAAGAAAACAGAGAGTTTAGGAAACATCACTCTGTGCAAGAGAATTGAAGGATCTTAAGCAAGGGGAATGATTCTTCTAAAAAAGGAGTTTGGAAAAACGCACTATGGCAGCAATGTGTTGAATAGATCGAAGAAGGAGACTAGAGGCAAAAAGAACATGAGCATGAGCATTATAGGGGTTCAGGCGTAGTGAGATCTGCAGTAGTGGTGGGGGGGGAAATGGAAATGAAAAGAAGGCAGAGATGCAGGAGATGTTACAGTGTAAGAATGCGTAAGATTTGTTGAATATCTGGATGTGATGAGATAGAATAAATGAGACTATTACATTTCATATTCTGAAGCCCAATGCATGAGACCCAATGGTACACATACTGAAATCCAGGAAATTTGTTTGTGGGGGAAACCATTGAGTTCACTTTGGAAGTCTTGGTTTTATGAGATGATGAAGGAAACTCAGGTGGCGTTAGCTAGTAGATAGGGCTCAGGTAAGAAATCATATAATCAAAATGGTGAGGAAAGCTGTGAGACTTGATGGAGAGTTCTGATAGAATCAGAAAGACTTAGCCATGAGTGGTCATCTCTTAACAAAGGACATCATGGTGATGTCTGTGGTGATTAGTGAGTGATTCCCAAAGTGGAGCAACTTAAAGATACGTCAGGATTTTAAGGTTCTATTGTACCTTCCTGTTCAGAAAATTCTTCCTCTATTGCCATCATGAAGGAATTGGGTTTACGTTAAGGAATATAGCAGTTTACTTTACAGAATCTTTAAAAGAAAAAGTTTCAAAGAAGACCCAGTGTTTGAGTTCTGAGTTTGGAAAAGATACAGAAGTCAGTGAAAGTCGCTCAGTCATGTCCTACTCTTTGCGACTCCATGGACTATACATATAGTCCTTGGAATTCTATAAGCCAGAATACTGGTGTCGGTGGCCTTTCCCTTCTCCAGGGAATCTTCCCAGCTCAGGGATTGAACCCAGGTCTCCCGCATTGCAGGCAGATTCTTTACCAGCTGAGCCACAAGGGAAGCCCAGAAGGTGACATAAGCCATTTGCTATTTAAATTTAATATATAAGCTAAAGCATAGGGAATCTGTAATAACGCAGGGTTTTTCCCTTCTCTTATTGTAGTGATCTGGTACCCCTGCACAATGCCTGTTCCTATGGTCATTATGAAGTAACTGAACTTCTGGTCAAGGTTAGTTCTTATATACTTTTCTTACAGTGTGTATTTGTATATGTTTTTCTTTGTGTTTTTAGTGCTTGGTAGATATAGAAGAAGTATTTATAATCATTATAAAATGTGGATTATTGATAGGTCATTTGACTGAGATTTTTAAAACACTGCAAGTCTTTATATAAAATAGCTTTCCTGTTTTGTGAATGTCAGACTAAGTGGTTCTTTTAATTTGTAGCTAAAAGTGCAGTTCAAAGTTCTTGAAAATACCAGAAAGCAATTTTTAGTGAACCATATATTTTTACAACCACTAGTTAGATTTGCAGGGCCTGCCTAGGTGTGTTGAAACAGGCTTACTTGGTAAACTTCACTTCTTCCAGTATACTGGGCAGAACGATGGGTGGCTATTGTTTGATGGACGGGTTCCTGGAACTGGCAAAAAGCTTCTTGTTTTGCTCCCTGTTGGATGAGAATAGAGGCTACATACTCTTTTTGAGAGTGGATTCAAGGATGTTACTCATACCCGTTTTTTTTGTCCCCTAATCTCTACATATGTATTTGACCACATTCTTTAGTCTTCTTTCTGCACCCATTCTGCCTTTGAAACTTTTCCTCATTTTGTCAGCAGCTGTCATGGGAAGGACCTTTGTTTCCAACACCTCTATGCTTCCTCTTGGGCATGTGCTACCACTAAATATATTTTCCCACAGAAACAATTATAGTAATTAGATACTCTAAGTGGTCCATAAGCCTTTATAAGCGTGACCCTAATATTATTATACATTTAATACTAATGCTTTTGCTTATTGTAAAACTGAATTGAACTCAACAGAATGTTTGCAATGTTATTGTGGATAAAAATGAAGCATCAGATAGATGGCAGGTCTCCCACATTGCATGTGGATTCTTTACCAGCTGAGCCCCCAGAGAAGCCCGATGGTCTCATGGATATATACATTTGTCAAAACTCATCAAACTATATACTTAAGAACTATGTATTTTGCCATATATAAAGTATATCTCAGAAAAGGAAAAAATAGTTCTTATTAAATCTGAAGTATCATTGTAACTTTTTTAACAATAAAAGAGTTAAATAGGCACTTGTGGGTAGGCTTAGCAACTAGTGACTCTTTTTCTATGAGAGAGAAATGTATTCTCTCTTTGAAGTAACTGGTTTGAGAAGTAACCTTTGGGGACATAACCTTTTTAAGCTGGCATGATGTAAATTACACAGTACTAATATTCTAAGTTCTCTTAAAAGTTGAGCACTAAATATATGCTTTACCCGCCCCACCACCAGCATGGTGCCTGCGTAAATGCAATGGACTTGTGGCAGTTCACTCCTCTCCATGAGGCTGCTTCCAAGAACAGGGTTGAAGTGTGTTCTCTTCTCCTGAGTTACGGCGCAGATCCAACACTGCTGAATTGTCACAACAAAAGCGCTATAGACTTGGCTCCCACACCACAGTTAAAAGAAAGGTTAGCATGTAAGTATAAAATGATGAATGTTCAGCTAAACTCTTATACCAGTAACCTAAAACGTTTTATTTCTTGGATTTTTTTGGAGGGGAGGAATTTTTAAATCATAGGCTATTTTCCTTAGCCATGGGTATGTATCGTTCTTACTAGCATATTTAATCACTTACTCTTAAGATGCTATGAAAGGAAAGTATATTTGTATTTGCTTTTTTCAAGGCAAATGCTTTTTGTGTTCGTCTTACAGATGCTAGGCTTTTGGAAAGAAAGAATTTGAGTTTTGTTCCTATCTTTGATGTGACTTCCTAGTTATCTGTCATGAAGTTTTTAGGTGTTACTTGTAGGATTTCTATCTTGTAAACATAGTCCCCAGAATGTACCATCTAATATTCTTTGGTATCTGGACAATTCTGTGCTTTTCTGTCTATAACTGAAGTAGAGATAGTGGTGAGAAATAGCCACCTAATTCAGGTATATATTACTATACATGAATAGGAAACTTGTGTTAAACTGGAATTATTCTGGAATAATAAAGGAGAATGGGTAGTTTCACAAGACTGATGAATAAAAGAGAAGAATCTTGAGAAAATGCCTCATTTCTAGGTGGCTCTTAGAAATATCCAGCTTGTCTAATCCCCAGTTTGTGAGCATAACCATCTGCTCTTGCTATAATGTTAATATGGGGACTGTGATCTCCTTTTCTTTTGTTTCTTTACTGAGAAAAATTCTATACTTTTGGAAAATTCTCACAACTCTGCTCTGGGAATATATTGCAATAATCCGTATACCAGACCAAAATAGACTTTGAATTGGCCATCTTGTATACTCATGGGAATGAATTGAGTCATAACCAAGGGGCACTGGAGTGCCATTATCTCCCTTTCCAAGGGTTATATTTGGAGACTATCTTTCGAGCTTCAGTCTGGCAACTTTGGTAGATAATATTGAAAATAAATTCAAGAAAAATACTATGTCTCTTTTATAAGGTAAGTTTCATAAATTTGATCATTCTTATGCCAATTTAAATGCTTCTTCTTCATCTAGATGAATTTAAAGGCCACTCCTTGCTTCAGGCTGCACGGGAAGCTGATGTTACACGAATCAAAAAACATCTCTCTCTGGAAATGGTGAACTTTAAGCATCCTCAAACACATGAAACAGCATTGGTAATATTTCAGATTTAAGTCTTTAAAATGAAATAGCCAAAAACATTCTAAGTTAATCATAATGCCCTGCTTCTTTTGGTGATACCAGATAACTGACATAATGTCCTACTTTTAATAATAGTATTGTTCTAAAAATCTGTGCTTTTTAAGAATTAGTGCCTCTGGATATATAAAGAAAATATTTCAAACAATACAGAAAAACAGACAACCTCATACCCTCAATGGCAACCCACTCCAGTATTCTTGCCTTGAGAATTCCATGGACAGAGGAGCCTGGTGGGCCACAGTCCATGGGGTCGCAAAGAGTTGGACACAACTGAGCAACTAACACGTCCCCTCAGAAGGCAATACAGTTGTTCATTTGTGCTTCCTTCTAGACAAACATTTTATCACATAGTGGCGTATATTACATGTGACTTTTCTATTATAATCATATCTCATTTGCTTTTTTATAACAAGCATAATAAGTGTTTATGATTGAAAAGTTAATCTTGCCATCAGGATAAAAACCGCCTGGTTCTCCTTTTGTTATTGTTTGTTTTTTTTTTTTTTTTTTTCAAAATTAGATCTAAGTCTGTATATGTCCCCTTTATACTTGTGAATAAAGTATCTGTGAGTAGAGGCAGTTTTCCTAATGGAGGTAATGTCAGCTCTGTGGTTCTGTAACAATGTAGATGAGAACTGGGCAGTGTATGGAAAAGCAGTAAGAAAAAAATGGAAGTGACTAAAGATAAGTGTTAGAAGATCAGAAGGAGAATGTGGTAATCAGAGGCTACTTTAGAAGTAGAAATTTAAAAGGAGCAAAGCTTTGTGAGTCGCAGAATGTACTTTTAATGAGGGAAGATGACAATAAGTAACTTAATGTCTTTGGGGAAGATTTAATTGTAGCTTCCTTACGTTTTATGGCTAATGTTCATCCTTATGCCATGATATAGGGCATGAAGTTTATGTAGGAACCTATCTATAAAGCATTTTAGGCCTTTTTGCTACTTTACCAAAAAAAAAAAAAATCCATGGTAAAAAAAAAAATAGCGTAGTTGCAGACTGATAAGAAATGCCAGTGCAAAATTTAAATCATAACAGCATCAAGATGGTACAGGGAAATTTGGAAAAACTGACATGGGAAATTTTCCAGTCTGAAGAATTAATTCTGCATTTTGTTTCCCCTTAAGCTTTCTACCATTAAACTGCTCATTTTTGTGATTAGCCTTAGAATGCAAGGAATTAACTGTTGGTAGACATTGTATTGCAGAGGCAGTGTCTTCTGAGTTTCGAGGTCCCAGGCCCTGCCCGTAAAAGGATGAGGCTGAAGAGAAAGGGTGCAATTTGAAATGGATAAGCTCAAGAATTCTTGAATATAAACTATTTTCCATTCTCTGTGCCATCCTGATAGATGTCCTGGGATGATGATTCAAAACACACCAAAAGAGCTGTATTCACCAATTGGAAATGATGTTATTAAGGGCAAGGGAGTGAGTTTGGTGACAGCAACAGTATCAGAATGAATCTGAAGCAAAGCCATGAAGATCAGATAAGCTTTGTAATTAGCAACAAGTTAAAATCAGACACATCCATGTATACTGTGTTTAGATGTATGTGCAAGTTACCTTGGCAGTTATCCAGAAGTTGTATTCCATGAATTCTCAGGTTTCAGTTTTAACTTAACATTCATACATTGATTAAGTCATTTACTCACTGACATTTATTGAACACCTGTTGTGTATGAGTATAATCCTGGATGTTGGGGAGATAAAGATCTGGGACATGACTATGAGAGTTTTACTGGGTTTATGACTGGCGAATCCCTACCTCCTGTCTCCCTTCCTCCTTGATGCATCATAAACATAGATCCTGAAGCCTCCAGCTCAGACTGTATCAATTTCCACCACCAGTTTTACCAAACAGGTAATCCAGGGTCCTTATTCTGCTAGAGCAACTCATTGAGAAAGAAAGAAAGAAATACCACCTAGTTTGTCAGCGATTCCATCAGTGTTTTTACCAAGCAGAATCCAGAGCTGACAAACGCTGTGGTATTTCTTCATTAAAGAAATCCTGACATTTGGAGTGTTTTATTAACCTTTAAAAAATAACATAAACACCATGCTCTTTGGGAACAGTTTTGAAAGGACTGTTGATCACAGTTTAAGGTTTTCATCACAGCAGTGGTAGCTTTTGCAGAGATGTAGGGCAACTATAAAGCTTGATCAAAATATTTAATAACACATCACCTGGTAAATAGGATTTTCAGGCCCTGTCAGAATTTGGTAATCATTGCACATTCTAGCCAATAGAAAGTCTTTGAAGAGCAAAGTTAAGTCAAAAGTGAAACAAAGACATGAAATAACTAACATCTTGATTATTTTTGGTTGGATACACGAATATTCTTAAAAATCAGTTGTATAGTCCTTGATTAATGCTTCAATTTAAATTATCTAGCATTGTGCTGCTGCATCTCCATATCCCAAAAGAAAGCAAATATGTGAACTGTTGCTAAGAAAAGGAGCCAACATCAATGAAAAGACGAAAGAGTAAGTTTGCTTTTAATAATTAAAAATTGTTGACTCTTTTGTTTTCTGGAAAATACATTCATTGTCCGGCTGACTTTTTCTCTTTAAGATTCTTGACTCCTCTGCACGTGGCTTCTGAGAAAGCTCATAACGATGTTGTCGAAGTAGTGGTGAAACATGAAGCAAAGGTATACTTCATTTTTGGTAATTTTTGGTAATCCAGTGAGTTTCTGATTTTGTAGATAAAATGCCTGATTTCCTAAACTATTTACTCTCTCCTAAGTATTAGTTTTTCCCTCAAAATAGTTCTGCAGATACTTTTTTCTGTATCTTTTTGCTAGAAAAGCTGTGGATTTACTCAAAGAAACATTATTCCTGTATATCCTTCCTTCACCCTTCCTGTTAACCACACCTCACTGGTCAAGTTATTCTTTTTCTAACAGTACACTCTTAAGAGTATCCCTAGCCAGACATATTTATTCTGGAATTCTCTTCTGGTGTCTTCTGTTCCTTGCTTACCATGATAATTCCTATTATTTACCCCAGCCACACTGTCTCTTACCCTCTGTTATTTCTGCCAGAGAACATGGAACAGAAGGAAATAAGTTACTTAAATAAGTTGACTAAAAAGATAGCTCTTCAGATTGTGAAGCTGCTGTTCCATAGTTGGCACTTGGACAAAAAGCATTTTTTTTTAAATGAATCACAAAAGTCATTCACTCCAGAGCATTCAGGAGAGAAATGTTTTCTTTATAAGAGTTATACTTTTTATTAGGAGAATATGGTTTTTCTGTTTATAGAAACAGTATACTTAAGTTTAAAGTCAAGCTGATGTCACTGTGTTGGGCACCGTGAGCTTAGATAATATCATATATCAGCTGTACCGCCAAAAAAGTCAAGTAGACTTAAAGAAGATAAAGCGTTGTATTCATGGAATAGTTAGGTTTTCATCAAGGCTAAAAGTCATCATTTCTTACACAGGAACTTTAAAAAAAATTTCTCAATAAACAATACACATAGCATCCCAGATTGGAAGAGATAACAGTCATTTAATTCAACGGTTTTCACAGTTTTCTTAGCCACAGATCCTTGTCTTCTTCAAACAAAATCGTGGTAGAAATACATTATATAATAGACTTGAGCTGGCTCTTCTCTAAGTGAACTTTGCAGAACGATTTTCTAAGCTGTCCTTTCTTGGATTTCCACTCAAGGAACCACTTCAAATTCTTCAGTTTTTTTAATGTTGCCTTTCAGTGTCCTAATAATTTCTCTCTTATTTGGGGGAATTCTTGATAATGTATAATTTCAATCTTTCCTGTTGTAAAGTATTAAAAAAATAAAGTTTATTTCTGCTTGACTGCTTGGCATATCTCATTTGTCTGTCTGTTCTATAACTTTTTGTTGATTGCTTCTTTTCTTACATGTGGTGTGTTACTTGAAGACTATCTGGATGCATATTAAATTTGAGTTGTATAACTCAATGAAACAATCTTGGCTAGGGTGACCAACCATCCTAATCCCCAAACTGAGGGATTTCTGGGAACACAGGACTTTAAGTGCTAAAACCAGAAATATCCCAGCCAAACTAGGACAAGTTGGTCCCCTAATATTGACACAGAATGGCACCCAAATAAAGTTTTCAAGTGGATATAGTTCACGTTTCAGTGAATGTGAGTTCATGAATAAATAGATTAGTTGCTCTGAGCATTTTAAGTTGATTTTTCTGATTCTGTAAGCATGGAGACTAGCTTTTTGTAGGTTACTTTTAGAATTATTGAGAAAGTCTTACTATATAATCCTGTTCAGATGTTCTCCAGTTCCATGAATGTGAATTGGATAGTGTCTTAAAACACACTAGTGGTCACATAATTACTGAGGAATTTTATTTTTCAGTTACGTTTTGAAGAATTATTTTCCAGGGTGGCAGGGGAGGGAGTTGGTGGGTTGGGAATGAGATAGAAGGGGTCTTACAGATGATTTTTTAAATTATTACTATGAAATTTTTCAAAAATACAGCCAAGTTGAGAGAGTTTTACAGAGTATAACTATATACTCGACATATAAGTTCTACCACTAGCTTTTTACCGTACTGTTTTCTTACATATCCATCAATTTTTCCCTCTTATCAGTATCTTACATTTTTTGACACACTTCAAAGTAATTTGCAAGTTAATATACACACCTCCCTAAATTCTTTTAGTAGGCATCAACTAGAGGTCAGTATTTGTTTGTAGTTTTTGTTTGGATGTGGAATTTACATACAATGAAATATACAGCTCTTAAATGTACATTTACTGAATTTTGCCTAATGCAAACACCTGTGTAACCAAAACTCTTGAAGATAGAGAACATAACCACATGGCAGAGACAGTGTCCCATCCAAGGCAGTCTCCTTGCCTAGAGGCAACAACCATTTTGATTTTTTCTACAGTAGATTGATTTGCCACTTTGGACCTTCATGTCCATGAGATTGTACAGTATTCATTGACTCTTCTGGGTCAAACTTGTTTTCACTCAGGTTAATGTTTTGGAGATTCAGCAGTAACAATAATTCTTTTTATTGCTGAGAATATTCCATTGTGTGAATATACTGTAGTGTCTTTGTACAGATTGTATTTTAAATGATAAGATAGATTAAGTATTTTAATGCTAATTTAGTGTCTGACTTTGTTATCTGTTATCTTGGGGTTAGTCTCTACATTTCTGCACCTCAGTGATTCTTAAAAATATATGCATTAGACTTTAGGCAGTGTCTATAAATGTGATGAATCTATGAGTGCTTTAATGCTAAACACAACTATTATTCAACATCTTAAACTTTTAATCCAAAATTGGGTCTCCTGATGTCGGCCTTCATGAATTGGTGAATTTGTACTCTAAATTTGAGAGAAAATACTTTCTTTGCCACTGGATAATAGTCTTTATAAGAGAATACTTGAGCATTTTTAAGTTAATAACAGGTGTTGAACCTGAACCCATAATTAGAGGATTTTAAATTTTATACCACAGGCTAATTTCCATTTTTTCTGATTGTTAAGGTTAATGCTCTGGATAATCTCGGTCAGACTTCTCTGCACAGAGCTGCACATTGTGGTCATCTGCAAACCTGCCGCTTACTCCTGAGCTATGGGTGTGACCCCAACATTATATCCCTTCAGGGCTTCACTGCCTTACAGATGGGAAATGAAAATGTGCAGCAACTTCTTCAAGGTATTGAATACTTCGATGAAATTATTTTTTCAATTAACTTTTAAATTTTTTCATTTATCATTTGGAGTTGGTAGTAAAAAGAAAAATTTTCAAAATTATTGGCTGTTACTTCTCCTTGATCAGCTCATTGTAGTCAATGCCCACATGTTGTTAAGTCTTTAATAAGTTTTTCCCAGTAGTGTTTGCTACTGATCTTTGCTGAGTAAATAGCTGGCTCTTAAGTTTTTATCTAGAAAGGTTTTAAGAGTGAGATATAATAGTTGCTATTTCTTTTTAAAGAGAGGAAAACTGAAAAGGGTAGATATCTCCAGTAGAGCAACCAGAGCTATAAATAATACTCTAGAGACCAGTCCTGCCTCTTCACTCTTTTCTAGATCCTTCATATAAGGCATATAGAATCTGTACAAGGTAACCAACTATTTGACTTATGTTTGAATACACTGATATTCATTGCATTTAAAAATCAAATCAATTTATATTCAATATCTACACATTTGGCGTAGGTTAAACATTTAAGCCTAGAAATCTGGTCCCTTCCAATTAAAGATAAATAAAATAAATCTGGTCCCATAATTTCAAAGTGTCTTTGCCTACATGTCTGTATTTTACTAGAAATTAATAGAACGTCTTTGACACCTCAGAGCTCAAATGAGAAGAAATGTAACGGACCAAGCGTTTTGTACCTTTAATAGTCCCTCTTGATGATCCGTATGCCTGTGGTTTAGAAGCCACATTTTGAGAAAAACACTGCTTGAATAGACGAAGGCAGATTAATAAGATCTCCTGGGAACTTCTAAAATTCTGAACTACAAGACTGCTCTCAAAATTGCCTTTACTTTCCCATTTACCAAGCATTTGTTTCAGTGTCAGAGTTGAGGGTAATAGCATTAGTTCTGTTCAGGTACCTAGTGATGGACGTTGACAGTCTTCCTAATTTTATGCTAATGCTATACATTACCTTTCCATGAGTTTCTTTAAGTGGAATTTCCGAGTCAAGGTTAACATAATTGTTAAATCATCTCCTAGAAAAGCTGTTATGTACCATTTTACATTCCTTTTAATAGTGTATGACAGGACCTGTTTTCCTTGTTAGCTCCAGATATTATGATTCTTAATAATTTCCTTGGGTGAGTGTGTGTGTATGTTTGTATTACAGAAATAATAGGTGCTTTTTAAAATGCAAATTATAGAAATATTGACAGTGTAACTCCTTCATTTGCTCTTTTTCCACTAATGGATGAAAGAAAAGCCCAGTATATCATTTTAATTTGCATTTCCACGGTGCATGCTGCAATATTTTTTACAATTTTTTCTTTGCCTGTAATTTTGTTCATGCTATGTTGTTGTCTGACAGATATTTTTCCAAATCAGATATTTTTTTGGTTCTGCCTTTGATGTACTGCTTTAGGATGCTTTTCTATTTCAAGATAAATATTCACCTATTTATAAAAATATTTTTAAGGTTTAACCTATCTGAAGTTTATTTGTTCTAAGATACAAGGTATATGTTTTCTTCCTTTCTTATGAGATTTAAAATGAGCTATAAAAACATAGAGTTTCAGACCTGAAAATAACTTCACTTGTTTCTAATCCAACGTCTGTCTTTTTAGAACTGAAACAATCTGAGGCCCAGAAAGTTCAAGTGACTTGTTCCAATTCAGATAGCTAGTCAATGGCAGAACCATGGGTAGATGTCTAGCTGTTGCTCTCCTTATTTAATACTTTACCACCAGTCACTGACTTCATTATAGAGTAATCTTTTGTTATCTATTTTATATTCCATTATATTGCTTAAATCTCATTTTATAGTTATTATTCATATCTATATACATTTCACATATGTGATTCAAAAAAATTTATACTGCTTTTCCCGTACTACTATGGAGATTTCCTACACAATTGCCATCAAACTGTAAAAGGAACTGTACTCTGAAATAAGATGCCTCCCTTAAAACTTGGTCCCATCTTCCAAGTAGAAGTTAATCACTCTTTCCTTCTCTTTCTTTCTTTTTTTTTTAGAGGGTATCCCATTAGGTAATTCAGAGGCAGACAGACAGTTGCTGGAAGCTGCAAAGGCTGGAGATGTAGAAACTGTAAAAGTAAGACATGATCTTATGGTTTTTTTAACATTGGGTTTTTACTTTGACAGTGTTAATGAATCCGTACTGTTAAAATGAAAAAGTCTAGTTATTTGTACTGCTAAAATAAAAAAATCTAGTTATTTATATGTGCATTGTTTTAAAAAGTAAATAATGCTAATTAGTTCCGCTCTGCAAATAAGGATCATTGAGTAATGAAAGAAACTAGTATCACACGCATCTTGGTAAATATGTCACGGTTATAAATTTAGATAATGACGTGTTTATGGGAATGCATTTTGTTTAAAGAACCTATTCATTTGTCCCTTTAAAAGAATGAACTATATGAATTATTGTCTCTTCTTGTTTACATATGATACATAAAGCAGGAAGGGAAGAAAACTAAACAGTGTATCCCTCTGTCTGTATGTTTATTGTGATTTCTTTGCCTCCTCTACCTCTGTGAGGACCCAGTGCTTAAATGTAATAATAACACAGTGTCACCACTTTTCAGAGCCACTGTCTCCCAATAATCCTCAATTTATCTGGATTGAAATGTTTTTTTCTTTTTCAGAAGAGCAATCCTGAGCCCTTCTGTGGCCCATCTCCTATAATGTTCTTCCATAGAATAACCTTTCCTCAAATTTTGCTTTTACTGTAATACATATGTATTTATGTGATATATAATCATATGTAATGTCTTACTGCCTATACCAGATATTCCTGTTCCGACAGAAACTATATTAGTATATCCAGGTATTTAATCCAGAAGATTGAAATTTTGAAAGAGCAAGACTGTTTTTCAAGTCAACTAATATAAATTAAAATTAACTCAGCATGTTTCATGATTAAATAATTCTTTAGTAAAACAATGTTAATTTCAATTTCCAAAGCTAGTAGGAGGGAAGAAGCCCTGTTGTGTCCTCCTCCCACAACAGACTTTGAAAAAAATGCTTGGTTCTATTTGAGGGAGCATTAATAGGTAATAAGTTTTATTAAAAGCTAAAATTACTGATTTGATTCATGGCAGAAGTCTCCATTTGAAGCAGTTTCACTGTATCTCTCTATGGTGTTCTTAATCCTGAACAGACCTACTCCACAAAGTAAATTTTAGATTTCTTGAGAATGAAACGTTGTGAATGATGGTCTCATCAGAACTTGAGCTCTGAGGATATTTATTCACTGTGCTTTTAAATCAAGAGATTTCTGAAAGTTGATTTTAAAAGTCCATGTGCTCTTTTCCTCCTGCTTTATCTGTGTAGATAGTACAGTCATCTCCAGGTAACTTCAGATTTCATTGTTTTGAAAGAAAAATGCTATTATGCAGTTTTATTATTTGACTTGTTTCTCTTACTGGCTAATGAATGACTTATAGAAAAACAGAACACTCAAGCATAGTGAGCTGTTTGTTCTTGGAGGAAATGATAAGTTGTGTTAGATGGGCACATAGAGTTAAAGTCAGGCAGCTGATTTTTATGTGTGTTGGGTGGAGGTGGTGATAAAAAATTGTAATGCTCATCCATTTACATATATTAAAGAGCATAAAACTATGTTCAGTACACCTACTATTAAAAACCAGACTTTGTTTTCATAAAGATAAAAGAAGACTATAGGAAGAAACAGATGAAATGAGGATAAGACTGGGTGCAGGAATTGAACTTAGAGAATGAAATAATGCCATTTAATTGAGGAGGACCTTCTTCTCTCCCTGTGATAGGCATTAGGCTGTCTTCCCTTACCTCTACTTATAAAGTCACTCAGTGGAAATTTATCTCCATCAGGCTTTCTGTCCCTGCAGTACCACCTGCATATTTCCCAGTGAACACTTAATTATGTGCTTGGTTGTGTTTGTTTACTGGTGAGCTGTCAGGCTAGATACTTAGATACCTACTATTAGAAAACTTCTCTGAATGGACAAAATTAAACTTGAGAGCTAGGGAGTTAGAGTGGCCAGTGATAACTACTGAATCTAGCAGCAGCACTTTACACGTGTTGAAAATACTTATTCCCTAGAGCCGACTTTAGACCCACAAAACACCCTTTCTCAGTGATAGAACACTGAATGTGTGTATCTAACAGGCTCTCATGTGGAAAGCCACTGAATAGCTTTATCAGACCTGTTATTAAACCCGTTGAGGTAAAACCACTGATCCCTGGCTCCTTTGGTTTATTAGGCTTAGCTTATCTCTGCTTTTAGGGTAGGCTAATAAAAAAGAGAAAGGATTTTTAAACACCATGATTTATTATCTGTGCTGCTTTCTTTCCTCAAATATTCATACTTTTCATGCAAAATACCCTTGAGTATTTTGAGTGTTACAGCTTCTCTCAGTCAAGCTTCCTCATCTAAACAACAACAACCAAAAAAACATAAAAACTTGAGAGTAACTTCTTAATTCTTCCAAGGATGGTACATAACTAATAGCATTCTATTCATTCATTCATTCCATATAGTACAGTATAATTCTCTAGGTGTAATTCCTTGACAGTCAGCATCAGCAATATATGGGAGCTTGTTAGAAATGCAACTTCTCAGGCCCAGTCCCAGACATCTGGAGACTGGACCCAATGCACATGAAAATTTGAGAACCACTGTTATAGAACAGTACTCCTCAGACTTTTAATGTGTTTACAGATCACCTGGAGATCATGTCAGAATACAGATTCTGATTCAGTAGGTCAGAGCGTCTGAGAATCTGAGTTTTTAACAAGTTCCCAGGTGATGCCAATGCTTCTGTGATCCCGTGTATCTGTATATATATTTGCTACAAAATGGAAATTACTGTTGCTAACTGGTACTTACATTACCTTTATGTAAACAGTAGTAATCGTAATAATAAAATTTACCCACTAGCTTTAGCGAAAGAAGATGATTACAGAAAAGAGGACCAGAGGGATTGCCAATAAAGGACAAAATGAAATAAGAATAAATAGCAGAGAGTGTCTGAGAAATTTGATGAGACAAAATAAATCAGGCATTTGAAATTTCTACTAGATGAATGAAAACAAGAAGTCAGAATATACAGCATCATGTGTCTTGCATCCTACAGAAATTGTGTACTGTTCAGAGTGTCAACTGCAGAGACATTGAAGGGCGTCAGTCTACACCGCTCCATTTCGCAGCTGGCTATAACCGGGTGTCTGTGGTGGAGTACCTGCTGCAGCACGGGGCTGACGTGCACGCTAAAGACAAAGGGCAAGTACCAGCCATCGCTGCGCCTCTGTGCCCCCGTCTGACCTTCCTAGGAAAGCCTGAAGGCATTTTTATGAGACGGTGGTTCTTTTATTTTCAGACAAGTCTGTTCTCCAACATTGGCTTAAATATACTTCTTAATTTCAGTTAAGATTTTATGATTTTTATCAAGTATTTTTATGAAGACTTAGTTGCTTAATGCCTTGTTATTTTATAATAGCCAAGGAGATTGCAACAGTAGTGTGATACTGATTTTTAATGTAGTAAATAGTTTGCATTGAGGATACTTGATTTCTTCCAGTTTATATTAATTAAAAAAAAAAAAAAATACTTCTTGGGAATCCCCTGTTGGTTCAGTGGTTCTCACTGCCATGGCCCCAGGTTCAACTCAGTCCCTGGTCAGGGAACTAAAATCCCATAAACTGATATGTGGCCAAAAGAGAAAAAAGTAAATAAAAATATATAATTCTTAACCCTAGATATTGCAAAATAGATGCTTGTTATGGTCTCTGCAATTTTAAATATTTTAAAAATTTCCTCTCTGCCCCGTCAAAGTAATTCCATTTCTGCTTACAATAAATTTATGTTCTATAAATTAAAATCAGTAAAATTTCTTTATAAGTCAATAAATTTATCATCTCTGTGTAATTATTTAAATTAAAATATATCTTTGTGTTGTGTTTTTTATTTAACTTTTCATTTCAGAGGCCTTGTACCTTTGCACAATGCATGTTCTTATGGACATTATGAAGTTGCAGAGCTTCTTGTTAAGCATGGAGCAGTAGTTAATGTAGCTGACTTATGGAAATTTACACCTTTACATGAAGCTGCAGCCAAAGGAAAATATGAAATTTGCAAACTTCTGCTTCAGGTATATTTAAGTATTTATGGACAGGGTATATAATGTTGAATATGTTTATTATATTACTTGTAGCTCCAAACTTTAATAGTAAAGGGATAGGAAGCAAAACTCTAATTGTGTACCTAGACTTCAGAATAAATGTCATGAACATTATAAGCCAGGTTTATTTAGCGCTAATGAAATTGATAGTATGTTGGTATCTGTAGGTATTTTATAGTAAAAACAAGACTGCAGTTAAATTTATACCTTATACAAACATTGAAATGTTTGTGAAAACAAAATAGCATATGTGAAAGGTAATTTTTAATGAAATACTACTTTGTTTTGAATGTAATTTAAAATTCTGGTTATATTCTTGTATTATTAAAGCTCAGTAATATTTAAGTGTCTATTTTTTATTGTAATTTTTTGTGTATTAAGCATTATTAATAGTCATGTTAACCTTTAAGTGTCTGTATAAAATAGATTGACTATTTTCTCGTTATCCAAAGGCAAACTTAAGCTAAATCTTCCCTTTCTGTTTTTCACATGCCCAGCATGGTGCAGACCCCACAAAGAAGAACAGAGATGGAAACACTCCTTTGGATCTGGTGAAAGAAGGAGATACAGACATTCAGGATCTGCTTCGGGGAGATGCAGCTTTATTGGATGCTGCCAAGAAGGGCTGTTTGGCCAGAGTAAAGAAGCTGTCTTCACCAGATAATGTAAACTGCCGTGATACGCAAGGCCGACATTCAACACCCTTACATTTAGCAGGTAGGTGAATGAAGTGTCACAGATTTAGGCTGGCACATCTAAGATTCATTTTACCTGAGTAAAATATTTCCTGTAAGTAAATTTGAAAGATTTGAATCAGGTGTCTTCTAATACCGTTATACACTAGAGTGTTTGTACAGGGCCATGCTCTCTTTAGTATAGCAATTTACATTCAGTGAGAATAATTGGAAGCGGCTTTGCTAGTCTCCATGTGCTTTAGAACCTTTATTCCAGGTCATCATCTTGTTTGAATCATCTTTGGTGAATGTGTTTTCGCTGTGGAAGCTTTAAAAACATGCCTGCTTGAGTCAGCCTTCCTGATGGAAAGTTAAAATTTTCCATTCTTCTGATAGTTGTTAAACAGAAGCAGAAAAAGTCTTTACACTTCCAAAAGTTACATAAAATTCTTGTTATTTTTTGTATTAGTTTGTAAGGCCTGCCTTAACAAATTACCACAGAGTAGGTGGCTTAAACAACAGAAATGTATTTTCTCAGCTTTGGAAATGTTGGCAGGATTGGTTTTTACTGAGGCCTCAGTCCTTGGCTTGCAGATGGCCACCTTCTCTCTGAGTCCTCACATGGCCTTTTCTGTGTATATGTGCATCCCTGGTGTCTCTATGTCCTAACTTCTCCTCTTACAAGGACAGCAGTCACATTGAATTAGGGCTGACCCTCATGGCCTTGTTTTAACTGAATTACCTCTTAAAAGGCCTTATCTTCAAGTACAGTCACATTCTAAGGTACTAATGATTAGGGCTTCACCATATGAAATTTGGGGGATATAGTTGAGTATCTAACTTTTGTTCTGAGTTTTCACTCATGGAACTGGCACAGTCTGTCTTTGTCTTCACTGCATGAAGTGCAGCACTGTGATTTCAGTACAGCTTTCTGAGCTGCATTGAAGGTGCTAGCAGGACTTCCCTGGCAGTCTAGAGGTTAAGACTCTGTGGTTCCACTGCAGGGGCATGGGTTCCGTCCCAGATCAGAGAACTAAGATCCCACAAGCCTCGTGGCCAAAAAATAATGATAATTTTTAAATAAAAATTCATATACCTTTAAAAAAAGAAGAAAAAGTTGCTAGGGAATGGGTCATTAAAATCACTGAGCTACTAGTCTTTTAGTGGAGTTGCATCATAGGCATGTTTGACCCATACAGATTAATATAAATATACATGGTTTAAAAAGAGAAAAAAGGAATGCAGGTGTTTCTGCCACTTTGTGTAATGTAGGAAGTACTCTTCTCTCATTTCTTTTCAGTCTCACATTGTGAGCAACTATGTTCCTAGGGAATTTTTGTTTATTTTTTGGCCATGCCTGGCGTGGCATGCAGGATCTTAGTTTCCCAACCAGGTATAAAACCCGGGCCCCCTGCAATGGAAGCACAGAGTCCCAGCCATTTCCACCAGCTAAGTCCCATAAGAGATCATTTTAGTGTTTGTGGTTTAGACCTTTAAATTATGACCCCATGTGAGTTTGGACCCCACAGGCCAAGGGAAAGAATTACTCCATCTCTGTGTCTTTTAGAGCATTTTGGAAATGATAAACCACAAATACTAACAAAGTGAGGTAAGACTTTTCTTCCTCTGGCAATCAGGAGTTAGTAGTCCATGTAAGACAAAATGTGGCCTGATCTCAGATTTGGAAGGTGCTGTGCATAATTATTTACATTAGGCTTTGAATGGTAGCTTATCTAGAACACTATTACTTTGTAAGTCTGTGTTATCTTTGTAAGTGACAAATACATTGTACACACAGAACGTTTCTCACTTACGTAGTATTATGCCTTGAGACATGGAAGGACTTTAGGATTTGGTGTATTTAGCTTACGGTAGTTTTGTTTTTCTTGATCTTACTGAAAATTTTTTTTTTTTTTTTTTGCTATAGATGTCTCAGCAAAAGGCTGAAAACTGCAGTAAAAGTGAATGAATTATATATTTTGAACGATTTTAAAGTTTCAAGTGACAGCTGATTTTATGTTGGCAAAGTTAAATTCCAGATTTGCTTTCAAACTATGATTATGTGTCAGATACAATATATCAATACATCTTTTTTTTTTTTACCAAGAACATGTACTAAGATAGCTGTCGGTTCCCAAGATGACAGCTGGGGCATTATAGTACATTTATAAAATACTCAGTTTTACTACTTCATGGCTTTAGCAGCAGTAGATTCTGCTGCCCGTAGAGATGTGTACACTTACATTCTCTCTGGCAAAAAGCATGTCTTTGTGATTTTCTGAGGAAATGGGACCCTGAGACCCACTGATATGTTGTCTTCTGCTCTGCCAGCCACTTCTGTTCCTAACTTTGCTTTTGTATGATTGGATACCTTTTGCTTGCAGCCTTGAGACCATTTACCTGAGTTCAGGAAGTTGTATATACAATAACCATGAAGGCAGGGACTTTGGTAAGAAGGTTTTAAAAGGAGCTATTTAAGTAAATCAACCAATATAACTTTAGAATCTCAAAAAGAAATGAATTTCATCACTGAAAATTTCCAACTTGAGGCCAGTGGGCAATTTTTTTTCATAAGCTAAATCTTTAATAGATTCCATTGGAGAATTTCAGATTTCTATAAAATCTCTTATTTTAAAAATCCTATCTTTTAGAAATAGATATATACATATATGTAGCTATTTTTATATTAACAAGTAAAAGTAATTTTACTTCTTTCCTGAATTAGCTGGTTATAATAATTTAGAAGTTGCGGAGTATCTCCTACAACATGGAGCTGATGTGAATGCTCAGGACAAAGGAGGACTTATTCCTTTACACAATGCAGCATCTTACGGCGTAAGTTCTTTCATGTTAGCTTTTAAAATGCCGGCAGTTTTCTCAGTGAAAATCAGTGTTACAATGCAAAGGAAATTTAGTTTGACTTTCTCATTTTACAG
This sequence comes from Bubalus kerabau, assembly GCF_029407905.1. Lineage (NCBI taxonomy): Eukaryota > Metazoa > Chordata > Mammalia > Artiodactyla > Bovidae > Bubalus > Bubalus kerabau. The sequence goes on from NC_073645.1 coordinate 16,085,434, forward strand.
AGAAGTAAATATGAGCGCTAAAGAGTAAATAACCTCTAAGTTTCCATTCTCGAGCTGTTGTAGCTTGCGGGGAGCTTGCTGTCTGACATGGACGTTTTGTCTTCTGTTATTTTACCTTCCTCAGCACACATCTCTTATTTTCACTGAGATGTTAGTGATTTTGTTTATTTGTTGGTACCCAGAAAATCCACTGGGGTCATACAAATCTGTTGAGATCAGATGCATTGTTTCTGACTTATATTTAATAGCCTTGAATATTAATCATCAGTATTGACCAGCTTCAGTTGATTAATTAAGAAAGGCTGCAGGTTTATAAATTGATGTTTAGCAGTTATAACACTTAAATGAGATATTGTTAAAGTTCCATTAGTTTAGTTTCTTTCTGTGTAGTATTATCTATTTTCTAGATATTTTCTCAAGTTATATGAATGTCTACTACTGTAATTTCTAATCAGTAGCCCATAAATTTTGATGGAGAAAAAACACAGTTTTTCATTTCTAGAGTATAGCTAGTGTCTTTTTAAGAACTACAATATAATAAAGTAATAATTCAGACTATAACAGGTTTATTTTCTTCTACAGCATGTAGATGTAGCAGCTTTGCTAATAAAATATAATGCGTGTGTCAATGCTACGGACAAATGGGCTTTCACACCTTTGCACGAGGCAGCCCAGAAGGGACGAACACAGCTTTGTGCGTTATTATTGGCCCATGGAGCTGATCCAACTCTTAAAAATCAGGAAGGACAAACACCTTTAGATTTAGTTTCAGTAAGTGATGGGATTTTTGAAAAATCTCAGTGCTTTCCTGACGTTTTGAAAATTCCCTTGGTATACATATATAAAATGTCTTTTTGGTGAATGTGGCAAAATCTGGCGTTTAGCTTGGTTTAAATTTTGGATCTCTTTGGTATTAAAATATAATAAGTAAATAGTAGAATTATCAGTTATTGTAAGCTGAGTACTTTTAGAAATGGGAAAAAGAAGTATAAGGCATACTGCTTACATTAGTTGGGAAACAAGCAGGCAAGGTGCTTCATGAACGCCGTTCAAGGGGCACAAGATAGTATGGGCCCGGGGGTCTTTATGAACCACCCAGCTGGGAGCATTGCCTTCAGCATGCAGCTGAAGAGCTTGGTTTATAGAGATTTTCTTCCGTCCAAACACTGTCTCATCTCAAAGGTTTTATTGCATACCCCGCCAAAACCGTTCATGAAACAAGTTTGTTCCTCCAGTTTTCTGTGGGAAGTCCTTTTTCCATTTCCTCTCCTGAGAAAATTGCTATAGGTGTCTCCATTGTGGCCTCCAGCCTCTGCTGTGGCCACTGTGACTCAGGTGCCTCTCTCGCCTCTGCCACTGAGGACACTGACCCAGAGCAGCAGAGGGAAAGGGAGAGGAAATTCTTCTTGAGATGGAGAAGGAGAGTCTGTCTTGCAGATTGCTTTCTACCGAGAGATTCCACGGTTGCAAGTTACATTGAGAAACTGAAATTTAGTTCAGCTGGTTGGATAGAATTTTCTAAGCAGGCTGACAGCTCAACTGTATTTGCAGGATTATTTCTTAAGGGAAATGTCCTTCCAGTTCCAAGCTAACTTAGAAGTGAACTTTTTTTAATTCAGTCCACCCATGTGTTAGTCCACTAGATATAATTAAGTGACATTGAAACAGGGTGCCCTAGAGAACATGCTTGGGCTTTAGAGTCAAACAGACCTGCTTTATAATTTTAGCTCTACCACTTAACAGTTGTATGGTTTTGCAGGTTGCTTAACCTCAAAGCCTCAGTTACCTAATCTGTAAATGGAGGTAAAATGTATTTGGTTAATGTGAGAATTAAATGAGGGGATGTACCTCATGCTCTCAGGTACATAAGAGGCATCCAATAAATTGTGCTATTATTATTTTTAAATGTTACATACCAACTATGAGTGTCATGGGAGTCCTCAGATTCAGGGAAAGAAGATGAGGATTGAAAAGGCAGTATAATTGACAAGCCATGAAAACAAGTCCTGATTACTTCTTGCTGAATGTTAATTACTTGGTGTCTTAATTGAGCATTGTAAAAGAATAGTTGTTTAATTGCTAAGTCATGTCTGACTCTTTTGGGACCCTATGGACTATAGCCCACCAGGCTCCTCTGTCTATGGGATTTCCCAAGCAAGAATACTGGAGTGGGTTCCATTTCCTTCTCCAGGGGATATTCCCAACCCAGGGATTGAATCCACGTCTCCTGCTTGCCAGGCAGATTCTTTACCACTGAGCAACCGAAAGAATAGTATTTGTTACTAATTAAATTAATATACCAGTAAATTTGGGGATTTTTTCCATTCTGGCATATTTGATTAAAACTATATCCTTGTTCCCTACCCTTCCAAATGTTCGATTTTGAGAAACAAATATGTTGCTGAAATTTTTCCCAAAAAAATCAACCATCATTCTGTTTGCTAAAGTTCTACATAGATCGAATTACTTCAGAATGCCTTTAAAAGTTTTCAGATCTTACTTTTTAAAGTTTATATTTCTAAAATTAATTTCAGTACTTTTCAATCATGATGTCTTAGGATTTTTTTTTCTTGCTTTGCCACATCTTAAACTTCTATTTTGTATGCCTCAGAGTATATGTTCTATATTATGTTTTACATTTAATAACAGTTTAGCTGAATATCACTTATTTGCTTCACTTTTTAAAATAATCATTTTTATATAAGCAATTCTAGTGCAAATCTGCTAGGGTTTTGTCTTTTTTTTTTTTTAATGCATTCTGTTGGGTATAGTAGAGTTTTACAACCTGCTTACTGCGGATTTCATCTCTATCTGACATCTACTCCAGGCAGATGATGTCAGTGCTCTCCTGACAGCAGCCATGCCCCCTTCAGCTCTGCCTTCGTGTTATAAACCTCAAGTGCTCAATGGCATGAGAAGCCCAGCAGCCACCGCAGATGCTCTGTCTTCAGGTCCATCCAGCCCATCAAGCCTTTCTGCAGCCAGCAGTCTCGACAATTTGTCTGGCAGTTTTTCTGAGCTATCTTCAGTAGTCAGTTCAAGTGGAACAGAGGGTGCTTCCAGTTTGGAGAAAAAGGAAGGTGAGATATCAGCCAATATCAGCCAAAATAACTGATATTGGATTGCTGAAAAGTCATTTTTAATATTATTATTGGAATTCTAATGAAACTTTCTCCCTCTACGTTCAGACTTGATGAGGTTCTAATGTTAACCTACTCTTTAGATGTAAGCAACCTTTTTGAAAGCTATAGAAATCCTTTTGGTTGAGTACTATGCCTTTATTTATCTCTTCCAGTGTATTATAATTTTGAGGTTTTTTTTGTTTTAAAGGAAAGGAATTCTGTGGTAGTCCAGTGATTAGGACTTGACAGTTTCACTGCCATGGGCCTTGTTTCAGTCCCTAATTGGGTAACTAAGATCCCGCTAGCCACATGGTGCTGCCAAAAAAGAAAAAAAAGACACATATACCTACAGTCTCTTTACCCTAAGATAGGGAAACTTCGTTTTTACATTCAGGTATAATTGACATATTATATTAGTTTAAGCTGTATGGAAACTTATTTTAAAGATACAATTAAACATAAATTTTTAAAAAAGAAAAGATTTCTTTGTAACATGTGAGTGCCTCCTTGGTTAGCCCTTTCTTCTAATGATGAAATTTTATACCTTTTTTCACTTCTTTTTTTGGTATGGCAGCACATATATGGGCTCTTAGTTCCCTGACTAGGGATTGAACCTGTGGCCCCTGCATTGGGAGTGCAGAGTCTTAACCACTGGACCGCCATGGAAGTCCTCTTTGTAATTTTGATGTTAAGTTTAATATTATATTGTGATGGCTGTTACATTTTGTTTCATCTTTATATTCTTTGTGCATACAATATCACAAAACTTGGCTGTTCTAATGTTGATACACATTATTCCGATGTGAAATTCTTTGTTGTTTTTTTTATTTTCCAGTTCCAGGAATAGATTTTAGCATAACTCAATTTGTAAGAAATCTTGGGCTTGAACACCTAATGGATATATTTGAGCGAGAACAGGTAACTTCATGAGTTGTTTCACTTGGTTTGCTGTTTTGGGGAACCTCAAGGGAAAAATAGAAACTTTTGAAATGCCCTGAACCATTCGACATATTGAGGACTGAAAAGGATGTGTGTTTTTTGTAAGGACTGGAAATCAATCCCTCTTCTAATTTGGCTTGTTTTTTTCCCATTCAGTTTGTTGCTCTTGTTGCTTACTCACTAAGTTATGTTTAGTTTATTAGCACATAAAAATTGTTTCTTGTGTGGTAACAAAATAGCTTTCTTGAATAAATCTAGCTTATGCGTTTCTTAAAGATAAGTTATCCTTGACCTCAGTTTGTTCAGTTCTCTTACATCAATCACTACCCACTCTAAGCCTGACACGTTGCTAACCACTTTGGGAAGCTATATAGACACACAAACTCTGCTGCTGCTGCTGCTGCTGCTAAGTCATATCAGTCGTGTCCGACTCTGTGCGACCCCAGAGACGGCAGCCCACCAGACTCCCCCATCCCTGGGATTCTCCAGGCAAGAACACTGGAGTGGGTTGCCATTTCCTTCTCCAATGCATGAAAGTGAAAAGTGAAAGTGAAGTTGCTCAGTCATGTCTGACTCCTAGCGACCCCATGGCCTGCAGCCTACCAGGCTCCTCCGTCCATGGGATTTTCCAGGCAAGAGTACTGGAGTGGGGTGCCATTGCCTTCTCCACAAACTATGTATCTGGGCTTTTCTTGAATAGTCCTAATTTAAGTTTTCTGTCAGAATACATTTACTGATTTTTTGAGTTCAGAAAATGTAATTTTTGTAGACTTGTACCTCTAAAGAATTTTAATCTAGTTACGGAGCATAGCAAGAACATATGAAGAATTAAGTTTTTGGCATAGAAATTCTAAGAAAGAGTTATTACAAGCTGGACTATTCAAAGAAAGCTTCATGAAAGGTTTGCAAATAATACAGGATTTTAAAGAATGCCTTCAGTTTCACAAAATGGGAATCATATATTCAGGGTTAAAAGGGTTAGTTTAAACAGTGATGCTGAAGTTATCAGGTAACATAGTGCAGAATCTGTAGGAACATTACATTAAGACATTGTATTAATAGGTGGGTATAAAGTGATAGTGGAAGAGATAAAATAGTGCACCTAAATGTGGTTAATTTGAAAATGTATTTTTGTTTTGCAGTTTAATTCTACTCAGGTTCAAATACTAAATGAAAATAATGATGTTTTTGGTTAGTTCTTGATTCAACTTTTGTTTAATTAACTGCAACTTTTCAGTTTTGGTTTAATAGCTGGTATGCTTTCATTTCTATGTTGTGTTCAGAAGTCATTTGAAATAAATATATGTCTAATAACATTGTGAGAACACCAATATATGAATGTCTTCCAAACAAGTCTTCTAAACAGTTTCATTCTCTTTTATAAGATCACGTTGGATGTATTAGTTGAGATGGGACACAAGGAGTTGAAAGAGATTGGAATCAATGCTTATGGACATAGACACAAACTAATTAAAGGAGTTGAGAGACTTATCTCTGGACAACAAGGTATTTCATTTTAAGTCATTGCTATCGTCAATTTAACAGCTTGCATAAAGACAGCCCTCAAGGATAATTTTAAAATCTGTAATAGTCCGCTTGATAAGAAGAATACTAATGAGGATTCGGGAAACCTGGAGTCAAATCTTAAATCTGCCACTGTTAGGCTTCCTGAACTGCTACCTTTAGCTCTGTGAACCTAAGTGAAGTGTCTGGGCCATTCAGAAATATGGGTGTTATTTTAGCTCTGAAGTTTTTTCTATTATTTCCATTCACTCATTTCTGAAGTTATTGTAGCTCAAAAATTATATGGTTCTAAAAGATCTGAAACTTGGATATCTCATATGGTAACATAACAGGTAACGGCCAGGTGTTCAGGCCTGCCCATAAAATAATGTTGTAAATCTCTTTTGCTGTAAATAGTTACATTTTAAACACTTACTGTAAAAGTACAAGGAAACAATAATGTTGCAACTAAGGAAACGTAGTAAAACAAAGTTGAATAATATTTTATTTCTCTTGAATGTTGATACATAAGGAAAATGCAAATTGCATTTGTTCTGCAAATGTTCACACTTCCTGTATATCAGGTCTTGGTATAAAAGATGAGTTATTTTAGTTGTCAGAACCACATTTTAAGTTTCTTGTTCAACTGAGGGAGTGATGTACCCTGAGATTAGAAGCATCCTATAGTTGAAGACCTGCCTGTACAACTGGGGTTAAAGACAAACCTCCATTAGCAAAACTGAGGGAATTTTGAGGAAAGAATGTATGCTATCCAGGATACGGTCTATCTCTTGAGGAACAAAAAGAGAACTTTGAAAGTTCTGTGATTCAAGCTAAGGAATGCTTTAAACTGAAATTCTGGATTGGGATTGATTAAAGGTAGATGCACTTTATTTGCCTGATAGGAACTAGGGCAAAGCGTTTAAAATGTGAGATAGTCTTAGACGTTGCTAGTATAGAAGATAGAATTTTATAAGATAAAGAAGAGGGCAGACTCGATGCTTTTTGAAATGTTAGTATGAAGAAGAACTGGAACCCTCAGTTTTGGACTGCCATTGTGCCTCTACTAGAAAACACTGTGAACCTGGTAGGGAGGCAGTTAAGACTGTTTAAAGGCTCAGGAAACAATGATAGAAACAGATACACTGCTTCCAAGTGGCAGAGGTACATCCCTCCCTGCCGCCTTTGGCCCTCTGGTCGTTCTGATGACATCCAGCTGCATTGAGTAGGAACATTGATTCCTACGTGGAGGAGAAACACCACAGCAGCACAGAATGACTGTGTCTGGTCTAGCACATCAGGGTCACTTTTCTGCATAAAGTTACCACCTGCCTTATCTCCATTTGCAGCTAGGAGTCTGTATAATACCGGCATTATACCCAGTTTGCAAATTAGAACCAGTGGCAAACATTCTGACTGTCTCTTACCTTGCTGACTTAACAGCTTAGCTGCTATTCAGTGCATCAAGTCAACAGATTACATGTTCTGATCTTTCAGCACTTATGAGTATCTTCTTGGGACGTTCAAAGATGCCTTAGTCCAGTGTCTATCACAGACTTTATTCTGTTAAGTGTTTTTTCTATAAAATGTCCTCCTCTGTATAGTTGTCATACTTCCCGTAGATATTATAATGCAGCCATACCTATACATTGTTATTAGGGTTTGGCATGTTTGTGATAGCTCTGTTATTCAGACCAGAACAGTGTTCTTAGTCTCCAGAGAGAAACTGCCATGCATTAACTCAGCAGCAGAGGACTTATATGTAGAGTATATCATGTGAAATGCCAGGCTGGATGAATCACAAACTGGAATCAAGATTGCTGGGAGAAATGTCAGCAACCTCAGATATGCAGATGATACTACTTTAAATGGCAGAAAGTGAAGAAGAACTAAAGTGCCTCTTGATGAAGGTGAAAGAGAAGAGCGAAAAAGCTGGCTTAAAACTCAGCATTCAAAAAATGAAGATCGTGGCATCCATTCCTATCACTTTATGGCAAATAAATGGGGTAAATGTAGAAACAGTGTCAGATATCATTTTCTTGGGCTCCAAAATCACTACGGACAGTGACTGTAGTCATGAAAGTAAAAGATGCTTGCTCTTTGAAAGAATAGCTATGACAAACCTAGACAGTGTATTAAAAAGCAGAGACATCACTGCCAACAAAGGTGCATATAGTCAAAGCTATGGTTTTTCCAGTAGTCATATATGAATGTGAAAGTTGAACTGTGAAGAAGGCTGATAGCCAAAGAATTGATGCTTTCAAACTGTGGTGCTGCAGAAGACTCTTGAGTGTCCCTTGGACAGCAAGGAGATCAAGCCTGTCAGTCCTAAAGGAAGTCAACCCTGAATATTCATTGGAAGGAATGGTGCTGAAGCTGAAGCTCCAATACTTTGGCCATCTGATGTGAAGAGCTGACTCACTAGAAAAGACCCTAATGCTGGGAAGGATTGAAGGCAAGAGGAGAAGCGGATGACAGAGGATGAGATGGTTGGATGGCATCACTGACTCAGTGTACATGAGTTTGAGCAAACTCCAGGAGAGGGAGATAGTGAAGGACAGGGAACCCTGGCATGCTGCAGTCCATGGGTCATGCAAAGAGTCAGACATGACCTAGTGACTGAGCAACAACAAAAAAGGACTTGAGTCCTACCTGAGAAAACAGTGGAGCTCTGGAGATCTTGGAGAGATTACAGGAGAGTTGTGTTAATAGATACAACAAAGAAATTAGAAAATCCTGTGTAAGATTCCATTTTAAAAGCTTTTGTGAGAGTAAAAATACGAAAGTATATATGATCTTAACTGTTGACATTCAGAAAATAGGATAAATTCATTGCTGAAGTGAATCTATTATGGGTTAATATAAGCATTCCATCGTTTGTAAGCTTTATGACTTCTCATTCTTGGATAATTTAAAATTACCTGTGGCCATGCTAGTTTCTTCTCAGTTTTACAAAAAATACAGGGATCAAATGCTGAAAGGGCTGCTTAGTTAATAAAGGAAATGATTTGAAGAAGAAAACATATGACACATAGGAGATAAAGAACAGATTTTCAAAACTATTCTTACAAAACCCTTATCACTTGTAAGGTCAATAAAATAGTCATCTAAATGCAGTGTAATTTTCTGGTTTGGATCCTGGAAAACTAAAAGGACATTAGTGGGGAGCAACTGGTAAAATCCACATAAAGTCTGTAATTTACTTAATTTTGATAAGTGTGCTGTGACTGTATAAAATGGGAACATTAATGTTCCTGATGATGACTTTAGAGAGTGGAGTGAGGGCACACAGGAATTCCCGGTGCTCTCAGCTTTCCTATAAATCTAAACTGTCCCCAAATAAAAAACTTGTAAGAACTAGTAATAAGCATCAGATAAATTGGGTGGTTGTATTGGGTTGATGTTTATTGTGGACTGGGGGCAGGGAGGAGGATTCTGGCAAGTTTTTTTTAACCTTCAAATTTCCTTTGATAGGTCTTAACCCATACTTAACTCTGAACACCTCTGGAAGTGGAACAATTCTCATTGATCTGTCTGCTGAAGATAAAGAGTTTCAGTCTGTGGAGGAAGAGGTATGTTCATACACCATATAAATGTCGGGTCAGCAGCTGAATTTCCCAGAAGTTCCCAGATCTATTTGAACATGTATGTAGCAGGAGTTTTTAATTGTTCCTCACTCTACCACCTGAAAACTTAAAAAATCAGCATTTAAGATATACTATCTCAGTAAGCTTTAATTGTAATAATTTGGTTCAGCATTACAATTAATATACAGAGTTCTGTTGCAGAAGAGGTTGCTAATATTCCCTTCCTTCATGAAGGCAATTGCAAAGCCCTGTATCTTAGACAAGACCCAGAACATGTGGATGCTACTTATCTAGGAAATGTTTTTCTAACTTTCTTTCCATAAAACTCTTGTATCCACCAAAGCCTTAAAATGGCACCTGGCGCTTTGAAGAACACCATACCCTGTATGTGTGAGCTGAGCACAGAGACACAAAGTTGAGTGAGGCTTAGTAAATCTCAGGAAACTCCCAACTCTCAGTGAAATATAAATTGTGCTTTATGAGAGCAAAACGAATGGGAGCAGATATATCATTGGTTTGGTTTTGTTTGTTAGTGTGCCAGCTGGTTGGCTTTGTGTTTGGCTCACCTGTGCATTTGCTTGTTGCCTTCTGTCCAGTAGTTTGCATTATATAATTTTCACCTATAGGTATTTTTGGATTCATTGTATCAACTATGCACTGTCTCTTGAAAGTAGTTCTTGCAAACTTATAGAACTCATTCCTTAAACAACAAAAATATTAAAAACCTAATTTGTCTTAAGAGTCACATGAGTCAAGAACTGTGTTCCCTAAATCAGAAAAGAATTACAAGCTAATGCACATATTTTTGAAATGTGTTTCCATCAGATGCAGAGTACAGTCCGAGAGCACAGAGATGGAGGTCACGCAGGTGGGATCTTCAACAGATACAATATTCTCAAGGTAATAAGTCAGTGAAAATAAAGTTCACTGTGACCATAGTTTTCAGAAGCCTGAAACCATGATTAACTCTCAAAAGAACGTCATGTGTGCGGCCCAGTAAGTCCTTCCTGTGGCATCAGGCATATTTTGGGAAGGAATGTGTACTTGGCAGTTAAGGTCCTCAGTCTCTGTACTAACTACTAGTTCAGCCTGTTAACATATTTAAGTCTAGAGATTATGCTTGAAATAATTTCTAAACTTAAAGATTATTTAAGTTTAATCTTTAAACTTAAATAAGTTTAAATGGCAAGATACATGATTATCTTAACTGTTGACATTCAGCAAATACGACAAATTAAGGAATCTATTATGGATTAGAATAAGCATTCCATTGTTAGTAAGCTTTATGACTTCTCATTCTTGGATGATAAATCCTGTAGGCTTAGGATTTTAAATATGGACACTACTGTTAAGGTACTCTTGCTGACTTTTTTCCAGTACTTTTGAATTTTTTGTGGCTCATGGAAGGACTCCCATCTTTACAGTTAGTTACACCATGGTTGGTTTGTTTCTGGTCTGTCCTAATTGTGTCTGTTCCAGGTTTCTGTGAGTCCTCACACATAATACCATCTTGTGGTAATTTTAGTAGCACTCCCTCTGTACCTTTCATCTTTCCAGAAATAGTCATTTAAAAAAATACGTTAAAGAGAGCACTGACTCTTACTAATATCAGGTACTCTTCTCAGGGCCTTTTCAGCTTTGCTAATATGCTTGGTGTTTTTAAAAGCTGTATGGCAACCAAACTGTATACTCTACTTGAGATGCATAATGATTTTCTGTTAATTATTCTTAATCATTATAAGATTTAGAGTTATAATGTGGCAAGTATCTCTGATACCTAAATTTTAATCTGAAAGGTGAATAGTATGTAATCTTTCAGTTGTGTTATATTACTGACTCACAATAATACACTATTCTGAGTATACCAATAGATCTCATATTTTAGAGTTATTCATCAAGATCGTTATGTTCTTACTATTTAGAAATAAGATGACATAAAATAAGTACACATTATTCAGGTGCAAGGGTTATTTCAGGAGGTGTATTTCATTAGTTCGTATCATGGTATGACCTGAGTGACATCTTGAGTTTTCTTTTCATGAACACATGTATAATAATAATTACTATAACAAATAATTATTCCTATTATAGGTAGATGTTAGTCAAGGGCATTTTGTGTGCAACCAGTAACAAAATATGCAAAGGTTTGTTAAGGGTGAGGGCGAGGAACAGAATATGGGTTTGATTTCTAGAGTTACTGAATTTGGGAGGTATGCTGTTTTCTTTCTCTAGAAAGATATTTTAGTACAATATCTAATACAAGTGTTTTCACTGATAAAACTTTTGTTTTTGTTTCCTTTTTTAAAAAACATGAATGAGCTCTGTTTATGCCAGTCTGTGTGCTTTGATTATGTCTTTGATGGTATTTTGAGTTAATTGGAACCTAGACTAAAACCATCAGCTCCCAGATGTGTTCTGGGACCAGCAGGGGGCTGTAGCACCCTTCAATACAGCTGAAAAGCAGCACTAGGATTGTGAGTTTTGACTTAGAAATACTCCTAGCGAAACCAGCATCCATCTTAAAACTTTTCTCCAAACAAAAGTTTTAGGAATTGGAGGGATAGGGAAGAATAGAGGAAATATTAGGGAGTGTGTGTGTGTGTGTGTGTGTGTGTGTGTGTGGCGGTGGGGGGGGTAGGAGGTGGGGGGTAGGGGGGTGATTGTTTGGTGTGGCTATATCAAATATTTTAATTAAAAACAGATGGTACTTTGAGCCAGAAAAAGCAGTTGGGGGAAAGACAGTATTTTCTTTCTTACACTATTTTCTTTCTTACACTTCCATATAGAACTCAGTATGTCTGATTTGGAGATGTTTTAGTAATAATTCTAAAGTGAGAATAGAAGTATTTTAATCAATTGATAGTACTCTTGACCTTTACATATAGCCATATGTAACTTTTTCTCATCTGTAGTTTTTGATTTCTAAAATGTACATATATTTTCATCTTTATGGTTGTGACAAAGTTTTTTAGTTGACTAAAAATAATACGTAATTTATATTTCAGAGAAAAGTTTTGCCTCTCTTCTGGTCCTATGTGGCCCATTTTTGGTTAAGATTAACAAGTAGGTAAGTAATTATTGTGATCCAGAGATTTTTATTTTGCTGCTTTCTTTTTATAGATTCAGAAAGTTTGTAACAAGAAACTATGGGAAAGATACACTCATAGGAGAAAAGAAGTTTCTGAAGAAAACCACAACCATGCAAATGAAAGAATGCTATTTCATGGTAAGATTCCTCTCCCCTTACCTGCCATCATCCTCCTCCACATTTTTTGTCAGGTTTGAAATAATAATGAATCTGTATATTTCTCATATCATTTTCTAAAAAACAAACATTATTTCTGTAAATCTTTGCATTTATATTTGTGTCTTCAAACTTCTGATTTGTATGTTTTGAATGGATATAGTTTATAAATAAGATTACCATAATAGAAAAAGTATAGAAATGATAATACTGACTAATCATATTTTCTCTTTATATATATATGTATGTATGTATGTCCTTTATTGAGCCCATCTTTGCATGAAATGTTCCCTTGGTATCTCTAATTTTCTTGAAGAGCTCTCTAGTCTTTCCCATTCTGTTGTTTTCCTCTGTTTCTTTGCATTGATCACTGAGGAAGGCTTTCTTATCTCTCCTTGTTATTCTTTGGGACTCTGCATTCAAATGGGTATATCTTTCCTTTTCTCCTTTGCTTTTCACTTCTCTTCTTTTCACAGCTGTTTGTAAGCCCTCCTCAGACAGCCATTTTGCTTTTTTGCATTTCTTTTTCTTGGGGATGGTCTTCCTGCCTGTCTCCTGTATAATGTCACGAACCTCCATCCGTATTCATCAGGCACTCTGTCTATCAGATCTAGTCCCTTAAATCTATTTCTCCCTTCCACTGTATAGTCATAAGGGATTTGATTTAAGCTATACCTGAATGGTCTAGTGGTTTTCTCCACTTTCTTAAATTTCAGTCTGAATTTGCAATAAGAAGTTCATGATCTGAGCCACAGTCAGCTACTGGTCTTGTTTTTGCTGACTGTATTTCATACAAAGATGGGCTCAATAAAGGATAGAAATGGTAGGGACCTAACAGAAGCAGCAGATATTAAGAAGAGGTGGCAAGAATACACAGAAGAACTGTACAAAAAAGATCTTCACGACCCAGATAATCACGATGGTGTGATCACTCACCTAGAGCCAGACATCCTGGAATGTGAAGTCAAGTGGGCCTTAGGAAGCATCACTACAAACAAAGCTAGTGGAGGTGGTGGAATTCCTGTTGAGCTATTTCAAATCCTGAAAGATGATGCTGTGAAAGGCTGCACTCAACAGGCCAGCAAATTTGGAAGACTCATCAGTGGCCACAGCACTGGAATAGTTCAGTTTTCATTCCAATCCCAAAGAAAGGCAATGCCAAAGAATGCTCAAACTACTGCACAATTGCACTCATCTCACACGCTAGTAAAGTGATGCCTAAAATTCTCCAAGCCAGGCTTCAGCAATACGTGAACCATCAACTTCCAGATGTTCAAGCTGGTTTTAGAAAAGGCAGAGGAACCAGAGATCAAATTGCCAATATCTGCTGGATCATGGAAAAAGCAAGAGAGTTCCAGAAAAACATCTATTTCTGCTTTATTGACTATGTCAAAGCCTTTGACTGTGTGGATCACAATAAACTGTGGAAAATTCTTCAAGAGATGGGAATACCAGACCACCTGACCCGCCTCTTGAGAAACCTATATGCAAATCAAGAAGCAACAGTTAGAACTGGACATGGAACAACAGACTGGTTCCAAATAGGAAAAGGAGTACGTCAGGCTGTATATTGTCACCCTGCTTATTTAACTTCTATGCAGAGTACATCATGAGAAATGCTGGGCTGGAGGAAGAAGGACAAGCTGGAATCAAGATTGCTGGGAGAAATATCAATAACCTCAGATATGCAGATGACATCACCTTTATGGCAGAAGGTGAAGAAGAACTAAAGAGCCTCTTGATGAGAGTGACAAAGTTGGCTTAAAGCTCAACATTCAGAAAACGAAGATCATGGCATCTGGTCCCACCACTTCATGGGAAATAGATGGGGGAACAGTGGAAACAGTGTCAGACTTCATTTTTCTGGGCTCCAAAATCACTGCAGATGGTGATTGCAGCCATGAAATTAAAAGACGCTTACTCCTTGGAAGGAAAGTTATGACCAACCTAGACAGCATATTAAAAAGCAGAGACATTACTTTGTCAACAAAGGTCCTTCTAGTCAAGGCTGTGGTTTTTCCAGTGATCGTGTATGGATGTGACCATACATGGACTATAAAGAAAGCTGAGCACCGAAGAATTGATGCTTTTGAACTGTGGTGTTGGAGAAGACTCTTGAGAGTCCCTTGGACTGCAAGGAGATCCAACCAGTCCATCCTAAAGGAGATCAGTCCTGGGTGTTCATTGGAAGGACTGGTGTTGAAGCTGAAACTCCAATACTTTGGCTATCTCATGCGAAGAACTGACTTATTTGAAAAGACACTGATGCTGGGAAAGATTGAGGGCAGGAGGAGAAGGGGACAACAGAGGATAAGATGGTTGGATAGCATCACCGACTCTGGACATGTGTTTGGGTGGACTCCAGGAGTTGGTGATGGACAGGGATGCCCAGCGTGCTGCAATTCATGGGGTCGCAAAGAGTCGGACACAACTGAGCGACTGAACTGAACTGAACTGATGTATGTATGTATGTATGTATGTAGTTGATTTTGTGTGTTAGGGTTACTCTGGAAAATTGATGTGTGTTACTTTTAACTGGTTGATTGAATTAAAGGAGGATCTGAAAATTGCCTCAGAAGAATATGTACATCCTCTTGTGACTGTGCTTCTAAGTGTCCAGGGTGCAAAAAGATAATTGTCATTGAACCTGTGGAGTTTTCTGAGAAGTTTTACTGAGCACCATTACTTGTCATTTTTGAAACTTCCTATTTATGTTGCAACATGGCAGGTGGTGGTGGTTGATCTTTCAAGTTTATAGAAAAGATGAATATAGATATTAATGTAGTGTTTATCAAGTCTTTAAACACATTACCCATGATAGTTCCAATGTGTTCCTTCAGTTGGCTTTGATTGCAAAAAATTTTTAGAGACTTGGTAAAGTTCTATAAAATACAGTATTTAAATTTCACAATCCCCTGGAAGAATGGCTATAGCAGACTGAATTAGTATATAATATCTAAATGGTACTTCTCATTTCAACACCATAAAGATTGTCACGATAAAATCTTGCCACAGAACATGGTATTTATTTATGTATTGACTTAAGGGTTGTAATGTATGACTTTTTCTATTTTATAATAGAAATGGTTTTTCCAAGTTAATTCAAGTGAGTTATTCTGTTCTTTAGTATTTCTGTAAAGCGAAATTCGGTGTATTTCCCTTGTCCCTTTATTAAATGAAAAGGGACACTAATCTTGATGAATCACTTAGCTGTGTCATATTGGCTTTTCCCAAGCCCCATCCTCACTGCCCTCCCTGACCTGATCTCCATACTTAGTACCTCCTGGTCTTTGGCTGAGCTCCTTTTTGGCATGCATGCAAGGAAGGAGGAGAAAGAAGTCAATATGTAGGGAATGAAGGAACACACCACATTTGCAGATGGAATCTGGTACTAGCAAGTGATAAAGGCAGAGAAGAGGAAGAATAGGAGAGAAGTGTAAAGAAAAGCATGAACTTGAAAAGATCACTGTAGCCACTTAGGGTATCTAGGAAAAGTACACGGATGTGGGTGTCATTGCATGACCTAGTTGCGTTCAGCCTGGCCATAGGACGTCAATTATGAGACTCTTGATTCTGGGTTGGTGTGAATTTGGAGCCAGGAATTTGATAACTCTAGCATGGATGTTTCTTTCAGGTGATCTGTACGTTTTTCCTAGTTGAATCTGTATGTGTCCTCACTTTGGCATCCGAACCACCACCCTGTTAGAAACATTCATTCACATTAGCAATTCTTCTAAAATAACTATTCTAAAGTAGTGAGCCAGCTGACGGTTGTGTTTCGGTTTTGCTTATCATGGTGGTGATATATGTATGTTAATTCAGAATTTAACTTCTTCTGATGTCTGTTCCTCTCACTGCTTGGAGCCTTAAGTAGTGGGATTTTAGTCCATCATATATCTAAGCTGACTTGTTTTCACTCAGGGCACCATGGGAATGGGTTGGCTGTAGTGCCTTCTGATTTTTGTGGAGTCAAACAATTGAAGAAAAAGAATTTAACTTCTAAGACGCTTTAGCTTTTATTCCTTTACTTGTGATTTAAAAATGTTACCTATTTATATGTATTTTTAGGGTCTCCCTTTGTGAATGCAATCATCCATAAAGGCTTTGATGAAAGGCATGCCTACATAGGCGGCATGTTTGGAGCTGGGATCTATTTTGCTGAAAACTCTTCCAAAAGCAATCAGTATGTATATGGAATTGGAGGAGGTACTGGATGTCCAGTACATAAAGACAGATCTTGTTACATCTGCCACAGGTAAGAGATCACTTTTCTCATTTATTTTGATAAGAATCAGATAAGAACTGGTTCCATATTGAAATTTTCAGGTAAGACATTATCTTGGACCACTCTAGGAATCCAAGTGAGGCACAGTTCAGGTTGCTTTGGTCCTCTCACTGGTTCTAATAGTAGCTGATGTTTTTTAAATGGTCTGTAAGAGCCAAGCACAGTTACAAGCATTTGATCTGTTCACATCATTCAATCATTGGAACACACAGTGCTTTCAGAATATGGAGTAGAAAATATTGCTGGGCACGAAAGAGTTTTATTGTGGACTGTTTAAAAATCTATTCAAATGCTATTAATAAAATGGCATTATTTGCTACACCTAATCATTTCATGGTAATGGATGAGAGAATCTCTCCTCCACTGTGGTATGATTTTAATTGTCAATTTGTGATATTACTACTCAGAAAAAAGTTATAATAAAGCATATCAGCATGTCAGTCCTTTTAGAAAGCACATTATCAAAGAATTACTTTGTACTTCTTTTTTTCCTACTTTTAGTTACCCTAGTGGAACTTAGTTATTAAAATCATTCAAATGACTTGGCCCTAGTTGATAAAATCCTTGTAGGTAAATAATCTTCACCATTTTAAAAATCAAGTAAGATTAATTACTGAAATTTATTCTGTGGTTAGAGCACTACTTATAAAGACCTAGAACAGTAGCTATCAAACATTAGCAAGTTCAGAATCACCTAGAGGGCTTATTAAAACACAAACTCCTATGCCACACCTCCTGAATTATTGATATAGTAGGTCTGGGGCTAGGGCAGTAGAACTTGCATTTCTACCAAGTTCCTAGGGGATGCTGAAGCTTCTGATCACAGATCTAGAAACCCTAGAGCAGTAGTTCTCAGCTATGGCAGCTCAGTGGAATTACCTGAGGGGCTTTAAAAACTACTAATGACTGTGTCCTACCCTCAAGAGAGTCTCACTTGGGGGTCTGGTCTGGGCATGGGATTTTTAAAAGCTTCCCAGCTGATTTTGAAGGGCTGCCAAAGTGAAGGCCTGAAGTCCTAAAGGGAGACAAAGACTGTTTATGTTTTGTTCTTACTGTTTTCCTCCTAAACTTAGACTCGTGTAGGTGTCTAAAGCCAGACCTCCTGGGGATGACCTCCCACCCACTTCTATTTTAGATCATAGGTTGGAATGGCTAGGAGGCTTGTAATTTCTTGAGAGTCTGTAAATTGAACACTGCTATCTTTACTTGTCATATATCATCTGGAGGCTAAATAGTTCTGACTATTAATAGTAAGCAGTGTTCTAGTACCTCTTCTCAGTTGTCTTTGAAGTACAATGCTTGTATGTCTGGAAATAAATTTATTAATTAAGATTTCTGCATGCTGAATTATCATGGATTGATTGTGACTATAATAGAAAATGTATTAGAAATGCTAAGAAAATTTGCAAAGAGCATATTTAGAATAAAAAATGTAGCCTATCTTCTTTGAAGACAGAATCATCAGGCCACCAAATCTCCTTTTCTCCGGTAGAAAGAAAAGTAGATTAGAGAGAGAAACAGTGAAATAACAAAAAGTTCGTTTTGGACCTAGGGAAGGCCAATCATATGCCCTTGGGGAGTAAGAAAGTAATACAACCTAAACTTCTGGTGAGGAAAGACATATTTGAAGAAGAAACATTTCAGCTAAACTTGAAAAATGACTATTAGCCAGTTGAAGAGTGGTAGAACATATCATTCTAGATGGTAAAAGAAACAGCGTGTCTGATGGCCTTGGGGCAAGAAAGTTTGGCCTGCAGGAAGAAAAACTAATGTGTCTAGGTGTAATGAACACAAAGTAAAGTTGGAGAATTTGGTATCATTATAAGAAATGTGGGTTTTCTTTTAGGCACAGTGAACAGTCTCTAAAAGGTTTTAAGTAGAAAACTAGTGTCATCTGATTTATGGTTTTTGCTGTTTGTTTTTTCCCTAAATCACCAGTAGCTTAGATGGAAAATAATTTATTAGAGTAAAAACAGAAAAGGTAGCTCAGAGGCCATTGTTATAGTCTGGGTGAAAATTTGGGCAATTTGGCCTTAATAGTGACAGTAGAATTTAGAGGAAAGATACATTTTGAAAGTGGAATCAATAGGACTTATCTGGATAAATGTTCAACTTTGTAAGACACTTCATGAAAGTCCCTTAAAACCTCCTCCTCCTCACTTGGGCTATGATTTGTGCTTTTGCTGGGATACAAGCAGGATGGCAGAGTCAGTATCACAAATTTGGAAAACTCAGCAGTGGCCACAGGACTGGAAAAGGTCAGTTTTCATTCCAATCCCAAAGAAAGGCAATGCCAAAGAATGCTCAAACTACCGCACAATTGCACTCATCTCACACGCTAGTAAAGTAATGCTCAAAATTCTCCAAGCCAGGCTTCAGCAATATGTGAACCGTGAACTTCCTGATGTTCAAGCTGGTTTTAGAAAAGGCAGAGGAACCAGAGATCAAATTGCCAACATCAGCTGGATCATGGAAAAAGCAAGAAAGTTCCAGAAAAACATCTATTTCTGCTTTATTGACTATGCCAAAGCCTTTGACTGTGTGGATCACAATAAACTGTGGAAAATTCTGAAAGAGATGGGAATACCAGACCACCTGACCTGCCTCTTGAGAAATTTGTATGCAGGTCAGGAAGCAACAGTTAGAACTGGACATGGAACAACAGACTGGTTCCAAATAGGAAAAGGAGTTCGTCAAGGCTGTATATTGTCACCCTGCTCATTTAACTTCTCTGAAGAGTACATCATGAGAAACGCTGGACTGGAAGAAACACAAACTGGAATCAAGATTGCCGGGAGAAATATCAATAACCTCAGATATGCAGATAACACCACCCTTATGGCAGAAAGTGAAGAGGAACCCAAAAGCCTCTTGATGAAAGTGAAAGTGGAGAGTGAAAAAGTTGGCTTAAAACTCAACATTCAGAAAACGAAGATCATGGCATCTGGTCCCACCACTTCATGGGAAATAGATGGGGGAACAGTGGAAACAGTGTCAGACTTTATTTTTCTGGGCTCCAAAATCACTGCAGATGGTGTCTGTCAGCCATGAAATTAAAAGACGCTTACTCCTTGGAAGGAAAGTTATGACCAACCTAGACAGCATATTAAAAAGCAGAGACATTACTTTGTCAACAAAGGTCCTTCTAGTCAAGGCTGTGGTTTTTCCAGTGGTCGTGTATGGATGTGACCATACATGGACTATAAAGAAAGCCGAGCACCGAAGAATTGATGCTTTTGAACTGTGGTGTTGGAGAAGACTCTTGAGAGTCCCTTGGACTGCAAGGAGATCCAACCAGTCCATTCTGAAGGAGATCAGGCCTGGGATTTCTTTGGAAGGACTGATGCTGAAGCTGAAACTCCAGTACTTTGGCCACCTCATGTGAAGAGTTGACTCGTTGGAAAAGACTCTGATGCTGGGAGGGATTGGGGGCAGGAGGAGAAGGGGACGGCAGAAGATGACATGGCTGGATGGCATCACTGACTCGATGGACGTGAGTCTCCTTGAACTCCGGGAGTTGGTGATGGACAGGGAGGCCTGGCGTGCTGCGATTCATGGGGTCACAAAGAGTTGGACATGACTGAGCGACTGATCTGATCTGATCTGATCTGAAAGATTATTATAATCTCTCTAAGATAGTATTTTATAGTTACAATGAGGATTAAAGTGACAAATTATTTCATTAGTGAGAGCAGTAGAAGATATTCTTTAAAAACTCTTTAAAGGGTAAAATGGTGAAAACAATTGTGTTTAAGTATAAATGCATTCAAAAGCTTATATAGTGTACATAAATAAAACTGTCCTGTATGGCCTTGTCTCAGGGAAATCTTTTCCTTTTCATGTGTTACAGGCAGCTGCTCTTTTGCCGTGTAACCTTGGGAAAGTCTTTCCTGCAGTTCAGTGCAATGAAAATGGCGCATTCTCCTCCAGGCCATCACTCAGTCACTGGCCGACCCAGTGTAAATGGCCTAGCATTGGCTGAATATGTTATTTACAGAGGAGAGCAGGTAATTCAGTTTTATTTGTTCGTTTTCAGCAATACTTTAGAGCTATACTTTAACCTTTTACTAATCTTTTAAATTAACAAGGTAGAGTGCCTTACAAACTGGATTTCTTTTTAACTTCTGTTTGTAAATTATTTCAGACTTAAAGTTGCAATAATAGTAAAGAGAATTCCCTTAGACCCTTTACCCAGATATTCAAAATGTTAATACTTTAGCTTTCTCTCTCCTTTATCATGTTCTCCCTACTATATGTGTATGTCCTCCCCTCCCCCCCTCCCCCCCACCGAGCAGCTTGGAAGTAAGGTATAAGCATCTTCCTTTACACTTAAATACTTCAGGGTGTATTTCCTAAATACACCTAAATTTTAAGGACATTGTCTTAAAATTGTTAAAATCAGGAAAATATCATTGGTGTAGTAAATCTAACCTACAGACCTTATTCAGATTTTGCCAGCTATTCTGAATTTTTTTTAAGCTTCTGTAAAATATAATTAATTAGAATCCTATATTTATTTTAATAGTTAACCTCTCTGTAGCAAAGAAATGTGTAATTCCCCTTCCTCTTAGTGGCATAGATGCAGTCAGAAGCATCTCTAGAGCAACATTATGTACTGGGGATATGTATCAGGTTAACCTCAATTCCTAAAGACAAACACATGCTCAGTAGTCATCCTAGACCTGCTGATTGAGAATCGAAGGGATTGCAGTCACGTAAAGCTGTTTCGAGAAGAGGCCCTTTGATTCTGATCTGCGACACTAATTTAGAGCTTCTTCCCTAAAGATAAGGAATCCTTAGAATAAGTCTCCATTCAAAAAATTTATTTACCAATTTTTGAATTAATCTTTCTCTTCCAGGCTTATCCTGAATATTTAATTACTTACCAGATTGTAAGGCCTGAAGGTATGGTTGATGGGTAAATAGTTGTTTTAGGAAACTAGCACCACCGAACCTAAAATCATCTAAGCAGCTGGTGGCCTCGTAAGTTTTACTCCTTTGCTGAGAAAAATCATCTTGTCCACAACCCTGTGGCAAAAGGTTAAAAATGTGAAAGGGTTTTAACATTCTGACTTGATAAAGCTTTAATAATGTACAGTGTTTTCTAAATATTTCCTGTTTTTCAGCACTTTAACAGATGCCATTCCAGGTTAAACTGGGTTTGTCTGTACTAAATTATAAACAGAGTTAACTTGAATCTTTTATACATTATACATTGATTCTAACAGAAACTGTAATTCCCCTCAACAGAACTCATTTTACTAATATAGTACTGTGTTCTTCAAAACACAGCATTTACACTGAATACAGTTTCATTTGTAAAACTGTAAATAAGAGCTTTTGTACTAGCCCAATATTTATTTACATTGCTTTGTAATATAAATCTACTGTTGTAGAATGGCAGCGGTTTACAGATTTTTTCATATGTACTGCTCATCTGTACTTCATCTTGAATCATCGTGATTGAGTGATCTTTGACGTTTGATTCCAGAGGCTGTGTTGAATTATTAGCAGACACCTTGTCACTTGGGAAAGATTGATCCCTCAGATTTAATTTGCTGATGGAAGCATTTATCTCTCATCAATAATCTTTCCCATTTAAGAACTTGTTTCATAAATACTCTGGGAGTTTAATTTGTGATAACTTTGTATGTGTAACACACATTCCAAAGAGCTCTTAACTATCACGGTCCTGATTATTACAGACACTTCTTTACAAGCCTCACACTCTGGGTTTCACATGGAAAAGTTTTCTCATGTTATTTTGTGAAAATTAGAGCAAGAGCTTCTGTTTTTTAGAGAACAATTATAGTGTTGTTTTCATGGAATGTAAATAGGAGGTTGAATTTCAGATGTGGGAAGGGTAATCCTGAAATTTTTCGAATCTGTTCTAATTACCTTAAATTTAAAGGGAAAAAAATAGCAGATGGGAGTGGGTAGTTTTTCTCCTGTTCTTTTTCTTTGGCCTTACTGTTTCGTGTATAACCAGTTTATACACCATAGGTAAGCTCAACCCAAAACCATGACACGTGGGTGTCCCAGTTCTCTCCTGGCCTGCTGAATAGGCAGGTGCCATGAGATGGGTGCTTCCGCTTCTGGGTTGCCTCATTGTGACATGTTACACCCACTTGAAAATACACTCTGTGCATCGCCTGGTGACCAGGCTTGTTTGGCAGCTGTGGAGGGGAATACCGTCCCATAAAATGCCATTCCTACTTTTTAAGGTAAAACTACTTTTCCATGAAATATGCTAACGCATCTTGGTACAGAGACATGAGTTACAGCTTGGCAATCTGTTGACTTTCGTTCTCTTGGAAGTCAAGGCAAGATTGCTACCCACTTAAACCTCTGTTAATGAGGCTGTTCCTATTCACTCTCTGTACCAATTCACATTTATTTTACATTTTATTCAGTCTCTAAATTAACTGGGCCTTTGCAGTAATTTGTACATAAAGTGCTAGAAAATCATGTTTCTTATCTTGAGTAAGAGTTATTCACAGTAAATGCATATCTGGAGTTGTTTCTATTAATGTAAATTGTGATCATTATTTAAGAGGTCAATTCCTGACCATAAAGTGCTTTTTATACAGCTCTCTAATAATTGCAAATACGATCCTAAAGTCGTTTCTTGGAACACAAATGGAGTATGCCAAATTTTATATAATTTTTCAGGTTCTGGAAGCTTCCAGGTTTTATAATTAGAAGATAATGAGATGAGTTAGTGGAGTTTATATTTACATACCTTCTCTCTCAACATTTAGCTCGTATTGCTCACCCTATGAGTGAATCTGAAATTGCTTATCATGTAAAATCATCGTGGTCTATGAGTTTACGATTTTGCAGCCTGTGTTGTTTCATCTAATTCATTTCTTAATTAGTGTGTTGCTTTTCTATGAATGATTATATTGTGGTTAATATGTTAGCATGGCATATTTCAGATAGCTTTTTGTTAGGAGCTTAGGGGTGGGGGGTGGGGACTGGGGATTTCTTTGAAGTTTTTGCATGAAATACTTTATGATGATGGAATTGCTTTTTCTTTTGTCTTCTGATTTTTTTAAAGAGATTTAACTTTTTGTGTGAGTAGTACTATTGTATCCATCTTGAGTGTCTTGTACTGTATCACATTCCATACCCTCATTTAATTCTTAATAAACTGTTCACTTGTTTTTCTTGGTAGCATGGTAATTACTGGAATAGTATAAATGTATTGAATGGTCTTTGAAAAAAATGAATTAAGATTACAATAAACCACAATTGCAGGAAAATAATGTAGTTTTGAGTCTACTAGTGATAGACACTGCAGTTTAAAATTTGAAATACTGAACACTGTGACCATACCTCCTCAGATGCTTTAAGATGAAAGTAGCTGTCATATGCTTTTAGACATTTAGTCCACCCAACATAAGTTTTGGCAAACCTTCAAGCTTTTTCCTGGAAAATCTGGGGTTTTTTTTGTTTTTTTTTTTGCCATGCTGTACAGCTTGCAGGATTTTAATTCTCCAACCAGGGATTGAACCCAGGCCCTCAGCAGTGAGAGAGCAGAGTCCTGACCCCTGGACCACCAGGGAATACCCCCGGGAAATCTGTCTTAACTTATAAAGAGGCATAGAAAATTTATGAGTTTACAAACCTTAAAGTTAGGGGTATTTATTACTCTTAAAAGAAAAATTATAATAAGGTACATTTATTTTAGATTTCATTATGCTAAATGTCTGCGTGTATGATCAGCTCCCTGCTTTCTATAATAAGAGAATAGTGGTGCAAGTAGCTCATAAGTCATTTAGCTTTGAAATACTCTTCAGCAGCTTTCTTACTGCTTGAGTTGGGATAATGTTAACGTGTCCGCATGCTAGTTCCTAAGCATGTGCGATCCTTTGCATGTTGATGAGGAAAGAAAATTTGCAATAAATTTCCCTGAGCTTTTGTGATTAGTATTCCTGACTGGCCCTTTTCCTACTGTCCTGTCTTATTAGAGGAGTAGAGTAACAGAGGAAGCAAGTGGTGGTATACATTCTTCACCAGGAGAACTGTCAGATTTGTATAAAGTTAGCCTACTGAACCTGTACCCACCTCCTCCTCCTCATGCTTTACTAGCTGAGGAAGACTGTGACCTAAAATCTTAATTATAGCTTCTTAGAAGGTTCTTGGTGTCCACATACAAGCCATCATTGTCAGAAGTGTCTTCTCCACTTTGTTACCCATCCACAATTGTTATCATCACCATCACAAAAGTGCACAAAGCCCTCCAGATGGTCTGCCAGTACACTGTAGAGCAGTGCTGCGTGAAAGTGACCTGTAGTTGGGGCTGGCCTGCAGCCTGTTTGTTTCCAGCCCATGGAGAGATGAAAACACAAATTGAGAGGAAACTTTGATGGCAGTTTGACATTGATGCAATGTTTTAAATTTCTTTCTTTTTTTTTCTTAAAGGCCACACCGTGCAGCATAAAAGATCTTAGTTCCCTAACCAGGAAATGAACCCATGCCTCCTGCATTGGGAGCACAGAGTCTTAACCACTGGAGCAGCAGGGAAGTCCCTTAAATTTCTTTACCTAAGATTTTGGTCTGCAACAGATTGGAAATTAAGAGGAAAACAGAAACTCTAGTCCCTCACAGATAATTTGAAAAGTAGAAGAAAAATAATCTGTTTGGTTTACCACTTAGACCCATCACTTAGCACATGCTGACACATAATAGTTCCTCAAATAAGTTTTACTTGAGTGAAAAGAGTTATTAAGTGATTGGGCTCTAGAGTCAGATGAATGTGGATTTGAATTTTAGCCTAGTCCATGCCAACTGTACAACCTTGAACAAATTACAGTACTTATAGGTTTGTTGAGGAAACTAAATGATTTTCTGTATGTGCTAGTAAGTACTGTGACTGGCAAAAGCTGGTTATTGTAATTATATTATTATTTCCCTGAATTCCCAGGACCACTGGTTGGGTTTTTTCACTTGTCATGGGGCCACAGAACATAGAATTTTATTTTATTATTATTTTTTTTATTCAGATTTAATGTCAAATTATTAACATTGATTTTTATTTAGCACACATTTCCTGTATTGGCAGGTGGATTCTTTTTTTTAATTTTATTTTATTTTTAAACTTTACATAATTGTATTAGTTTTGCCAAATATCAAAATGAATCCACCACAGGTATACATGTATTCCCCATCCTGAACCCTCCTCCCTCCCGAACATAGAATTTTATTTTATTTTATTTTATTTTATTTTTATTTTATTTTATTTTTAAACTTTACATAATTGTATTAGTTTTGCCAAATATCACAATGAATCCACCACAGGTATACATGTGTTCCCCATCCTGAACCCTCCTCCCTCCTCCCTCCCCATGAACATAGAATTTTAAAACAAGCAAAGTTGATTGGCCACTGGTTCAGATGAAAACCTTTTTTTCAATCTTTGTTCAGATGAAACCTTAAGAAGCTCAAAATGTGAGGTATGTATGTCACTAGGTGGCTGAAGATCTTAGTTAGAAAATGACTCACAAAAGCACACAGACAGTACAGCAGCCTGGTTGGGGAAAGAATACATACCCACAATCTTATCTGCATCATATTGTTACAGTACAGAAGAAACAAACTCCGCTCAGAGGATCAGACGTCCAGAACAGTCTATTGTGAGTACAAGTCAGCAGATAACAACCTTAGAGGTTTAGCACCCCCAAAACTTAATATAGGATAACTGTGGAATAAGAATATTTAAAATGGTTGACTGGGAGAGGAAAATACAAAAAGCATTAGGAAAGATGACACTGAAAAAAGGCAGAGTAGGTTTGAAAAACTTAAGTCTTTTGGAACTACAGAATGTGCGATTAGTGAAAGTAAGAGCTTGGTGGACAGATTAAACCACAGATTGGGCATATGTGAAGAGAGAACTGGTAAACTAGAAGATAAATCAAGAAGGTACCCAGTTATAACAGAGGAAGGGATGGGAAATAGGAAAAAGCTAAGAAGCTCGGAGAACAGGATGAGAAGATCCAACATAAAGAATAGGGGAGGGAAGAGGTTTGAAGGTTTTTGTTTTTTTTTTTTCAGAATTTATAAAAGAGATATAGATCTCCAAATGAAAAGACATAACAAATATTTAAAGTGGTGAATAAAAACAAGTATGCTTCTAGACTTACAGTACAATTGCAAAAGACGAGAAAAATCTAAAAGCAACTAAAAAGACATTACCTGCAAAGGAATAATTGCACTGGTAGCAGGCTTTCTCAATGGCAGCAGTATGGACCAGAAGGAAACAAGATAAGTTATAAATGATGAATGGGTGATAGCCTTGAATTCTATACAGAGATAAGTTAGCATTCAAAAGAGAGGCTGAAAAACACATTTTCAGATTTTGCTGTATGAGCTCAGGGTTGTTGTTAAGGAAAAAAGGCAGTTGAATCCAGAAAGGAAGGAATGAACTGCAAGAAGCATGGTGAACAAAGAAATGGCTAAACAGACTGAAATTACACTTGTGTAAAACGAGAAGAACTTTATTAACTGATACAGAACAATCTTCAAGATACAATAAATGAAGAAGCAAGAAGTTGGCAACTGTGTTTGATTTGTTATTCTCATTTGTATAAAATAGGAAAAAGTACAATATACATTAGCTGCTTTATGCATAAAATGCCTGCAGGATACACACAAACTATTGGGAGGACACCTGGGTACCAGGGGACAGAGTTTGTTAAAGACACTTTTTACTGTATATTCTTTTATTCTTTATGAGTTTTCTAGCAGGACTGTAATCACTTAAAGCAGAAATAGGACTGGAAAGGTGGGGGAAGAAAGGTAAAAGAACAACAAAAATGGGGACCTTAAGTGACATACTTTTTTCTCTCCCAAAACGTATGAAAGAATCTAGAATGAGTAAGAAATAATCTGTAAAGGGCTAAGACTGGGCAGGACCTTCCTGAAGAGAAAAAACAAAAACAGGAGGACCAGAGGTCAAGAATAGCATTAAGGCTGTAGTAATTAAGCATAATAATGGTATAGGGACATACTCATCTAACCAACTGAACAGAGAATAAATGGGATTTTTATATACACCAGAGGTAGCATTACAGATCATGGGGGAAGAAGGAACTGTTCAGTAAATTGTTATGAAACAACTGGTTATGCATATGGGAAAAAATGTATATCTAGATGCATACACAAAATCAGTTCCAGGTGGATTTTATATAGGGCTTGATACGAAAATCAAAGTATTTTAAATGTTAAGAAAATACAGAAGACTTCCTGATTGGGGATAACAAAGAGCTTTTAACTGAGCTTCAAAGAAGATGTCATCCTAAAAGAAAAGATTAAAAGTTTGACTGTGTTAAAATTAAGAACATCCTTGTTATCAAACGATTTCTATAAAGAGGCAGGTCACAAAGTGGGAGAAAATATTTGCAGTACATTTAAAGGGCAAAGGATTCATATCCAGAATATATTAAACTACAGAAAAAGTGAGTTAAAAACAGGCATTTCTCCAAATGGGCGACCCTAGTGGCTACTGAGCACATCAAAAAAATGCTTAGACGTATTGGTAATCAGGGAAATTCAAATTAGGTAACATGTAATATCATTTTACACCTGCTGAAATTGACAAAAATAAAAAATTTGACAATGCAAGTATTAGAGGATGTTGGTATCTTACTGCTGTGGGTCTGAGTGCTTTGAAAAACAATTGACATTACCAGTAAAATGAAGGAGTCTACTTCTGGGTATATAAAGAGGAAACTAAAATAATGTTGCTGCTGCTAAGTCATTTCAGTCATGTCCGACTCTGTGCGACCCCATAGACGGCAGCCTACCTGGCTCCCCCGTCCCTGGGATTCTCCAGGCAAGAACACTGGCGTGGGTTGCCATTTCCTTCTCCAATGCATGACAGTGAAAAGTGAAAGTGAAGTTGCTCTGTCGTGCCCGACTCTTAGCGACCCCATGGACTGCAGCCTACCAGGCTCCTCCGTCCCATGGGATTTTCCAGGCAAGAGTACTGGAGTGGGGTGCCATCGCCTTCTCCGAAAATAATGTTATGTAGGAATAAAATAAGACTGGCACAAATAGAATACTATATGCCATTCCTGGGCAGAAAAGTTTAGTATTATAATGATTTTGGTTCTCCTTAAATAAGTATATACATTTGCCATGACCTAATAACATATTATGACTTCCCTGGTGGTTCAGACGGTAAAGCGTCTGCCTACAATGTGGGAGACCTGGGTTTGATCCCTGGGTCGGGAAGATCTCCTGGAGAAGGAAATGGCAACCCACTCCAGTATTCTTGCCTGGAAAATTTCATGGACAGATGAGCCTGGTAGGCTACAGTCCATGGGGTCGCAAAGAGTTGGACACGACTGAGCGACTTCAATGTCGATGTCAATAACATACTGGATTTACATACACACATTACTATATATAAAATAGATAACTGTTAATGATAAGAACCTACTGTATAACACAGGGACCTCTACTCAGTACCCTGTAATGACCTATATGGAAATGGAATCAAAAAAAGAATGGATACCAACTCCAGTATTCTTGGGCTTCCTTTGTGTGGCTCAGCTGATAAAGAATCCGCCTGCAGTGCAGGAGACCTGGGTTCGATCCCTGGGTTGGGAAGATGCCCTGGAGAAGGGAAAAGCTACCCACTCGAGTATTCTGGCATGGAGAATTCCATGGTTTACAGTCCATGGGGTTGCAAAGAGTCGGACACAACTAAGTCACTTTGACTTTCACTTCACAAATATGTATAACTGGTTAACTTGTCTGTACAGCAGAAACTAACACAACATTGTAAATCAACTAGACTCCAAAATTAATTTAAAAAATAACATAACCCTTTTGAGGGAAAGGGTGGGGAACTATGCACACTGATTCTAAAGCTACTATGGGAAAGGAAATGTAACAAGGATTCTTATAAAAAGTTGCTGAGAAGATTTCTGAAAGGCTGCTAGCCGTATCACTTACTAAAATATTTTAAAACTTATTAAAACAGTAATACTGGCACATAAACCAATCACTGAAATGAAATACAGAATCCAGAAATGGTCTGAAACCTACAGTATATGGTAAAGGTAGGATATTGTGAAACTGTGGCAAAGATAATTGTCTTGGCACCCATCTGGACAAAATAAGTTGGACCCTTGTTTCTTAAATCGAAATACTTTTCAGTTGAGTCAAGTATATAATGATAGAAAAATAAAACTACAAAATTACAAGAAGAAAAACATAGGACAGTGTTGGTATAGCAATGCCTTTCAGTTATAACAAAATCCAGAAGTTCTGGAGAGAGAGATTAAGTCCAACTTCTCAAGTTTTGTCTGCAAACGAAGTTAAAAGATAAATGGTAGAATGTAAGAAATGTTTACAGCATTCAGGGAATTTTCTTACTTAACATTAAATGTTTGAAAATCAGGAATCAACACCAATAACCTAATAGAAAATGAGCAGTATTAAGAAAATTAAAACAGCATTTACAAAAGAGAGATACAGCTTAACTATATACTGTGATACCAATTTTCACCTCCTACTAGTAATCAGGGAGGAATATTCAAAGTATTTAATACTGAGGCACTGGCCAGTCAACAGACAAAACTGCTGCTTCTGCCTGGTGTTAGTCCTTTAGTTGCTGGATTTGGGGAAGTTGTGGAGGAACCAGAGCCTGTGAGAAAAAGAGCACTTGGGATTGGGGCCAGCAGCTAGTTACCAGTGGGTACAGAAGGATGCTGAGAGCAACTAGTAGAGTCCACTGGTGGCGGAGAATATGTCTCGCTTCATTGAGAAACAACATCTAGAAGGAAAATTGAGCAATACTTGTCCAAATTTTAAATGGGTTTACCCTTTGAGTAACAGGACCTGTGATAAGGAAATACATTGCGGCATTACTTGGAAAGACAAAGTTATGAAAAGCTCATCTCTCCATCAGTAGGGGACTGGTTAAATTACAGTGCATCCGTATACTAGAATGTCTGGAATCATGAAGAGAATGAGCCAGACCTACATGTACTGATCAAGATAGATTATGGAGTGGAAAAAAGAAAAGGTTCAGAACTATGTGGATAGCAAGTTGCTATTGCTAAGTTGCTTCAGTCGTGTCCGACTGTGTGACCCCATAGACAGCAGCCCACCAGGCTCCCTTGTCCCTGGGATTCTCTAGGCAAGGACACTGGAGTGGGATGCCATTTCCTTCTCCAATGCACGAAAGTGAAAAGTGAAAGGGAAGTCGCTCTGTCGTGCCCGACTCTTAGCGACCCCATGGACTGCAGCCTACCAGGCTCCTCCATCCATGGGATTTTCCAGGCAAGAGTACTGGAGTGGGGTGCCCTCTACTATGTATAAAATAGACAACTAATGGGAACCTACTGTACAGTACAGGGAACTCAGTGTTCTGTAGTGACCTAAATGGAAAGGAAAGCCAAGGAAGAGGGGCTATATGAATACGTGTAACTGATTCACTTTGCTGTACAGCAGAAACGAACAACATTGTAAAGCAACTATACTCCAATAAAGATTAATTTAAAAAATTCCTCAAACCTGCTCTGCCATTAGTCTTCATAATGAAAGTCCTTTCCATTCTTCTAGTTGTAAGTCCTCTTCCCCTCACTGCCTACTTCAACTCAGTTGGCCTCCCTGCTTTTTCACCCTTGTCCGCTAGCAGCCTCTCCCTAACCCCACCCCCACATCTCTTTGTCTTCCAGTTCGGGAGCCACAAAGATCCTGTTGAAGCATAAGTCAACTATGTCACAAAACTGCAGTGTCTCCCCATTTCACAGAGTAAAAAGCTGAAGTCCTTAAAATGCCCAGCTTGACGCTTGGCGACCTGCTGCTGCGCCCCTGTGCTGCTGTTTCCCACTCTATTCCTGGCCACTCCAGCCTTCTTAGTGTGGGTGTCCCCACCCTCAGATCCTTGGCAGGGACTGTTTTGTAACTCAAATGCTCTTCCCCAGCATTCTCCATGATTCATTTCCCCCATTTCCTGGTTGTTCAGATGTCACCTTTTCGGGAAGTTTCTCCAGAACCACATTATTTGGAATGCCACTGCACACTCCCCCTTCTCCCCCAACTCACTCCACATCCTCCTTGCCCTGCTCTACTACTGCTAGTACTGTCACTTCAGTCATGTCCAACTCTGTGCGACCCCATAGACTGCAGCCCACCAGGCTCTGCCATCCCTGGGATTCTCCAGGCAAGAACACTGGAGTGGGTTGCCATTTCCTTCTCCAATGCATGAAAGTGGAAAGTGAAAGTGAAGTCACTCAGTCGTGTCCGACTCTTCAAGACCCCATGGACTGCAGCCTACCAGGCTCCTGTGTCCATGGGATTTTCCAGGCAAGAGGACTGGAGTGGGGTGCCATTGCCTAGTTTTCCCTATTAAACTGACATTCTAGATGATGTAATTAACATTTATTCCTGGTCTCCCCACACTGAAACGTAAACTTCACAAGGGTGGATTCCATCGATGTAGCACCAGTGCCTCAAACAGTCCCTGGCACATAGATGTGCTCAATAAACAGTTGTTAAGTGAGTGAATTGGCTTATATGATCTTCACTCATTCTTTTAAGTCTGTATTGTGTGTGCATTAGTTGCTCAGTCATGTCTGACTCTTATGTGACCTTATGGACTGTAGGCTGCCAGGCTCCTCTGTCCATGGAATTCTCCAGGCAAGAATACTGGAGTGGGAACATCCCAGGCAGTTCAGTAGTTAAGGTTTTGCCTTAAGTGTAGCGAGCGGTTGAGGTTTTGATCCCTGATGGTGGAGCTAAGATACCACATGCCTTGGGGCCAAAAAACCAAACATTAAAAAAAAAAACAAAACAATATTGTAACAAATTCAGTAAAGACTTTATTTAAAAAAAAGAATACTAGAGTGAGTTGCCTGGAGAAGGAAATGGCAGCCCACTCCAGTACTCTTGCCTGGAAAATCCCGTGGACAGTGGAACCTGGTAGGCTACAGTCCATGGGGTCGCAAAGAGTTGGACACGACTGAGCGACTTCACTTTCACTTTCACTTTCATGCATTGGAGAAGGAAATGGCAACCCACTCCAGTGTTCTTGCCTGGAGAATCCAGGGACGGGGGAGCCTGGTGGGCTGCTGTCTATGGGCTTGCACAGAGTCAGACATGACTGAAACGACTTAGCAGCAGCAGAGTAAATTGCCATTCCCTTCTCAAGCCTACTCACCATTAAATGAGGGGCTTCCCAGGTGGCACTAGTGGTAAAGAACCCACTTGCCAATGCAGGTTCACTCCCTCAGTCAAGATCTGGAGGCGGCCATGGCAATCCGCTCCACTACTCTTGCCTGGAGAATCCCATGGACAGAGGAGCCTGGCATACTAGTCTGTAGAGCCACACAGAGTCAGACCCGACCGAAGTGGCTTAGCATGCACCATTATATGAAGAAATGGCTAGTAGTGGCATTAGCAGCAGCAACAATAACAAGTTATTTATCAAATCCATTACTAACAACACCAATAATCATAGTTATCATTTTTTAAATTTACCACCCATAATAATACCAAAAATCACAGTTATCAACTCACCATCAGTTCTATCAGTAACCACAATTAACCATGTATTAAATGTCTGTATCATAAACCAGATAATCCCACATGAAGGGAACTGGAGCTCCAGAGTTAAACTTGCCCAAAACCATGGCTGGTAAGTTTTTTCCGATTTCCTTTCACCTGTTTTCTGTAACCCTCCAAAGATGCTGTGCTCTTGGCAGCTAGTAAATCAGCCCAGGGGAGACAGGAGTTTCTCATCTAGGTTCTGGAAATATCACTGGTTGCCTCTATCGTGTGGAGACGCAGAGCAGGTAGGTCTTTGCTGGTACTTTGTTAAGTTTCAGCGGAATTAACTGCTGTGTGCCTTTCCTGGAACCAGCTCTCCTCCTCACCCTAGTTGATGTGCAGAATCTGTCAGAGGAGCTTTATGACTCTGAAGACAGAAAACTGTGCCAGCATGCCTTCTAAGAGGCTTGAACCTAGAAGGAAATTGAAATTCTAACTGCTTGCCTCATTGCCTCCCCTCTTGAAACAGATACTGGAAAGGATGTTTTTACCCAATTGTGAACTGACCAGTTGGAGGAATAGATGGATTCTAGATGAAGCTGTAATCTGGAGGTTGAAAGTGATTTATTAGTTTCTTCCCTACCTTTGTTAAGAGAAAATAGGGGGATCTCTTCTGGGGCAATGTTCTGTCCCAGAAAGAGGAGAATGTTTCTGTTCTGACCACTAAATAAAGGGAGAATGAATCTAGACAGAAATGACCTCCCTGATGTTTAGTAGATTTCAATATAAAAAGGCTAGCAGATTCCCTTGTAGCGAAATTAGTTTGTGTTTACTGACAGGGATTAAATAATCTGACAGGAGTCTCTGCAGGCAGTTGTTTGGGAACAAGATAGATCCATCTTGTGTGCAAAGAACAGTGAATGAATGAGGATCATGGCTCAGTGGGCAGGCGGGGCATAGGGGAGACCACCAGTCCAGATAATCAGAAGTGCATATTTCCCACAGTTTTGTTCCTTTGTGTCAAAACATGAGACACTACTTTCCAGTCCGCCACATACAAAGCTCTTTATTGGACTTTATTGAGGCACTGTCCGGGCTGTTTTACTCCAACTGCCAACCTCAAGGCGTTATGCTTGATGGCATCTGGCAGCTCAGCTTTGCCCCCAAGTAGATTTATGAGCTGTGGAACATGGTCAAATTAACACCCTAAGCATTCCTGATAGGATTCGAAGGTCAGAGACACGCCAGCATTTGCATACCTCCCTGATGCCGTGCACCATCTCTGTGTCCCCCCAGCCCTCCAGGGTGGGGTTTGGAGAGGGGAGTAGGAGGTGACACCCATGGCCCTCTCCCAGCTGGCAATACAAAGGATCATGGGGAGATTTTAGATGCTATTTGGCATTTAAGGTGTTGTAATGGCAGCATCTCTCTGATCAAGAGGTGGAGCTCTTTCAGGGCTGGATACTCATCCATGACTCCCTCCAGAGAGAAAGAGCCAGTATCGTCTGGGGGTTGGGGTGAGGGGACTGACGACTCCAACCTTCCTGACCAGTACTGGGCGTGGACCTTAAAACATTTCAGAAATTTTAATTACTAATTGTTTTGCTTGTAACAGTAAAGCACATTCACTGTAGAAAATTTGGGAAAGGCTGAAAGATACAGCTAAGATACAGCTAAAAATTGTCTGTCATCCTATTACTTTTAAACAGCTTGCCACTAACATTTTAGTGTGTTTATTTACAATGTTTTCTATGCATATAGACAGGTAATTTGTTGGTTTTAATAAAGTCAGATCATATTATTTAACCTGAATCTTTTAATGTTATAGCCAAAGTATAACTCCTCTTGGAAAAGCTTTTTAATGGCTGCATCTTGTTTCATCATATAAAGTATCTCAACTTAGGTTGCATTACCCAAAGTAGTATGTTTTACTTGAGGCGACAGTGTGCACAAACAAGTGTGTTACACACAAACAATATGCAGTATCAAGATTTTCCCCTGTGAATTCACACTACCTGATACTAAAAATACTATAAGGCTATGATAATTAAAATATGTGCTGTTATTATAAGAAGAGATGGTTAAAGTTATCCAAAGAATGAAAATGGTATTTCCAATCAATAGGGAAAGAATGAATTATATAGAATTATATAGAATGAATGATATCTTCCTAGTAGAAGAAATTAACTATTTAAGGAAAAATTAAGTTAGATATTTTACATCATAGTCTAGAATAAATTCCATGTGGATCTAAAAAATACTTTTGAGAAATAGAACTATAAGGTGATAAAGGTGAATATATAATCTCAAGACAAGCGTAAAAGCAAAAGTTGTAAATCAAAAGACACGATTACGTTTAAAATGTTTAATTTTATATGTAAAAAATAGATATAGACAAAATAGAAATATGATGGGAAAAAGTTCACTAGGATTAATAAAATGAAAGAGTTAATAAAATGAATGAAAGTTAAAATAACTTTATATCAGTTTTTTCTATCGAATTGTCAACTTTTTAAGAATGATGCTCTGTGGTGGAGGAGCTAAAAATAGGTATTCTTGTGGACTGCAGATGGGAGTGTGCATTGGTACAACCTCTCTGGAGATTTATTTGTAGATCTGTGAATCATAAAACAGCATTTTCCAGCCTTTTCAGAGATTAAAAGAAATAATAAATGCCACTTATTGTGTGGTGTTACATAACAGACTTTTTACTGAAATAACCATTAATTTTCATAGCAGACCTTGAGGTTTTATCTATAATGATCTCATTTTATAGATGAGGAAAGGGAGTTAAATATTTGTCAGCTGTATGTATTTCATTGTTCTGACGCTAGTTCCCATGTGTTTTTCTCTTTTGACCTGATCAGACCCCAATACAGATAATAAAAGCATTAGCCCCCACTTTCCCAAATAAAGGTCAAAGGAAAATCCTCATTCACAGTTCTTCATTTGCCTTCTGAAGTCTTCAGAGCTGCCCACCGGTGAGAGTGTGCAGGGAGTGATATTCTGCACTGTGAGACCCACTGACTACGGTCATCATCACAGCACCACATACCCATTCAGGCCCCAGTCATAGAGACAAGGAGTGGGTGGTAGAAGGTTATCTGTGTAGTTGAAATTCCACAGGAGCCCTCTAAGGAGTGGATGGAAGGCAGGAAATGCTATGAGAGTAACCCTGGGAGTTAAGAAGCTTGGAGAATACTTGATTCCCCAGGACTGCCACCAAGATATTTCATCCCACCTCATGAATAAGCCCTGATCTAATGCGCATCCAGAGTTGACAGCCACGATGTTTGATCCCTTGTTCAATTGCCTTTCCAAATTGGCTACCAACTCCATATAGACAGGAACCACGTCAGTGTTATTCATGACTGTCTTCCAGCATCCTGCCCAGTGCCATGGACGTATGTTCGAGGTGAGTGTAGTGGTATCCCTGGGAGTTCATTGATTCAAGGCCTGAGTGGATTTTTGGGGGGATGCTGAAGGTTCTGAGGCCCAGTACAGTTCAGTCGCTCAGTCGTGTCTGACTCTTTGTGACTCCATGGACTGCAGCACACCAGGCCTCCCTGTCCGTGACCATCTCCTGGAGCTTGCTCAGACTCATGTCCATCAAGTCCATGGTGCCATCCAACCATCTCATCCTCTGTTGTCCCCTCCTCCTGCCTTCAATCTTACCCAGCATCAGGGTCTTTCCCAGTGTCAGTTCTTTGCATCAGGTGGCCAAAGTGTTGGAGTTTCAGTTTCAGCATCAGTCCCTCCAGTGAATATTCAGGACTGATTTCCTTTAGGATTCACTGATTCCTTTAGGATCATTTATCTTGCAGTCCAAGGGACTCTCAAGAGTCTTCTCCAACACCACAGTTCAAAAGCATCAGTTCTTCGGCATTCAGCTTTCTTTATGGTCCAACTCTCACATCCGTACACGACTACGGGAAAACCATAGCTTTGACTAGACGGACAATTTGAGCCAAGTTTGGAAGATACCTGGAGGAAGCAGGCGAAGATGGCACATGATAGGTGACCAGGGTATCTGGGGGTTTTAACAAGGATTAGGGGCTGGCTCAGCCAACATTGAGTT
This sequence comes from Bubalus kerabau, assembly GCF_029407905.1. Lineage (NCBI taxonomy): Eukaryota > Metazoa > Chordata > Mammalia > Artiodactyla > Bovidae > Bubalus > Bubalus kerabau. Next base: position 16,122,698 of record NC_073645.1, read on the forward strand.
TGAGAAGACTGATTCAGTATGAAAGGCAATGATTTATCCCTTGAAGGACTTGGGATGTCATCTGTATGAGGGAAGTGGGGTGTGGGGCCAGTTAAGAGTTTGCAATTGAGAAAAGCTGGCCAAGCCTAGGGAACTGTTGAGACAGACACCCATGTATAGAGCTGTGCTTATGCTTTCCTATAATTTCAAGCACGGAATTGTGCTGTAAATCAGAGCTCTGGTGGCTCCAGCAGTCAGGGGAAGGCCCAGGGAAGATTGATGAGAATTGAGTAAGGGCAGTAGGTAGGAGAAAGGGGGATAAATAGCATGGGGCAGTTCTGAAGACTAGGATGCTAGAGGAAAGAGATGCTGCCTTGGATTTTATGCAAATCACTGTTTGAAAGGATGCAGGGAGGCCAAAGGGCTGCCTTCTTTAAAAAAGTTGTTCCGGCCCAGAACCAAAACCATAATGGCCATGCTGGGAAAAAGGAGGGGGAAGCCAAAGAGTAATTTTTATAGGTTCATTCATTTTAAACCATGAACTGTTTAATTTGTGGTGCAAGGCTAAGGACTAGACTCAAGAGCTCACAGGAACTGCAAACCAAAGTGAAACCCTCCTGGGTCTTGTCTGGGTGACAAGCTACCAAAAGTGATTCTTAGCAGAATCACCGGGGCAATCTGCAGGTTAAAAATAGTCTTCCCAGTGCTGCCCCAGATGGTGATTTTGGGAAGATCCAAGTGAGGTCTAAAAATCCGTTATTTTTCATGAGATCTGAGGGTGGTTTAAAAAGAGCTACTGATGGTGAGCCTGCTACCCAATACTAATGGTACTGAATACAGTGAGTAGAAAGAGCACTGTAAGTCAGACAGGTTCAGGGGCAGCTGTTCCCTACAGGGCACTCACCCTAAGCCTTAGTTTCTCACAGTCTTAATTGTGGGCAGCAGGAAGAGGGGGCGGAAGATCATGTGTGCCCTGCCAACCTCACAGGGTGGCTGTGAGGCTCAGATGAGGTCATGTCAATGAAAACACTTGGCAGATTATAGACTGCATATAAACGGGAGGAGGCGTTCCCTCACTGTGCTCAAGAGAAAAAAGATCTTTGGAAGAGCCTGATTGATTTTCAGGGCTTAGCAACAGCTCCCAGCTACCCTTGGGAAGCCTGCTGCAAAATCCACACTTGTTTTTCTCCATTCCTTCTCCTTCCCTGTCCATGGGCTTTGCCTGGAACTGGCTTCATTCCAGGTCAGCTTCCACTTTGCACAGATTTATGCTGATTGATTGGTTTCAGAGACTTGGTCTGTTTATTGCATCACGTATGGGACAACTAATGAAAAGAGTGCTCTCTCCAGACCATTCCCAGCCCTGATTGAGGAGCACCTTTGTGACTTGAATCTAGGTCACAGGCATTGTTAATCCCATGGGGACACAGTTGCAACCAGTACTTGGAGGAGGGAGGGGTGGGGACTGGAATAGCACCCAGCCCTTCAGTTCAGTTCATTTCAGTCGCTCAGTCGTGTCCGACTCTGTGAACCCATGAATCGCAGCATGCCAGGCCTCCCTGTCCATCACCAACTCCCAGAGTTTACTCAGACTCACATCTATCGAGTCAGTGATGCCATCCAGCCATCTCATCCTCTGTCATCCCCTTCTCCTCCTGCCCCCAATCCCTCCCAGCATCAGAGTCTTTTCCAATGAGTCAACTCTTCCCATGAGGTGGCCAAAGGACTGGAGTTTCAGCTTTAGCATCATTCCTTCCAAAGAAATCCCAGGGCTGATCTCCTTCAGAATGGACCGGTTGGATCTCCTTGCAGTCCAAGGGACTCTCAAGAGTCTTCTCCAACACCACATCAAACATCAAAAGCATCAATTCTTCGGTGCTCAACTTTCTTCACAGTCCAACTCTCACATCCGTACATGACCACTGGAAAAACCATAGCCTTGACTAGACGGACCTTTGTTGACAAAGTAATGTCTCTGCTTTTCAATATGCTATCTAGGTTGACCCAGCCTCTCAGGAAAAAAAAAAAAAAGGTTCATATTCTGTGGTAACTGATCTACTGAAAACGCCGCCTGCCTCAGTCTGGATTACAAGCGGCTTTCTTTCCCCCTCCCTTTTAAAGTGCCCTGGGCTCCCCAGACGGCTCAGTAGTAAAGATTCCACCTGCTAATGCAAGAGATCCAGGTTCGATCCCTGGGTCAGATCCCTGGGTCGTAAAGATCCCCTGGAGAAGGGAATGGCTACCCACTCCAGTATTCTTGCCTGGGAAATCCCATGGACAGAGTAGCCTGGCAGGCTACAGTGCAGTGGAGTTTCAAAGAGTCCCACGCAACTGAGCACACAGGCACAGCATGCAGGCATGGAACAGCCACTTATATCAGTCAGTCAGTTCAGTCACTCAGTCATGTCTGACTGTTTTCGACCCCATGGACTGTAGCACACCAGGCTTCCCTGTTTGTCACCAACTCCCAGAGCTTACTCAAACTCAGCCCATCGAGTCAGTGATGCCATCCAACCATCTCATCCTCTGTCATCCCCTTCTCCTCCCACCTTCAGTCTTTCCCAGCATCAGGGTCTTTTCCAATGAGTCAGTTCTTCACATCAGGTGGCCAAAATATTGGCGTTTCAGTTTCAGCATCAGTCCTTCCAATGACTATTCAGGACTGATTTCCTTTAGAATTGACTGGTTTGATCTCTGTTCGTTTCCAAGTCATTTATATAACAAGAGGTAAATTCCAAGAGGGTATTTCATGCCCAGGTAGAATAGCATCTCAGAGAATGCTTAGCTAGGAGAGCTTGTTGGGCAAATCCTGCTCCTAGAGCAGTGGGCAGAGAAAGTGGCCCCTGAGTGGAAGAGCCCTAGCTTCTGCTCCGCATGGTTTACCTCCACTCACTTGGAGGAATATGCTTTCCAGTGGTGGCCTCCTCAGGTTTTTCTTGACAGTTCATGATTGATGTACCCATAACAGCAGACGTGGTGCTTTTTTTAGTAAAAAGGGGACAGCCATTTTCAAGATAGAAACAGTAATCCTGTAACTTGTCTGAAGTCAAAGTGTTAGTTGCTCAGTCGGGTCTGACTCTTTGCAGCCCCACTGATTGTAGGCCACCAGGCTCCTCTGTCCATGAGATTCTCCAGACAAGAATACTGGAGTGGGTTGCCATGTTCTTCTCTAGGAGATCTTCCTTACCCAGGGATCAAACCTAGGTCTCCTGCATTGCATGTGGATTCTGAGCCACCAGGGAAGCCCAACTGTTGCCTGAAATCACTCAGTCGTGTCTGATTCTTTGTGACACCGTGGACTGTAGCCTGCCAGGCTCTTCCGTCCATGGGATTTTCCAGGCATGAATACTGGCGTGGGTCGCCATTGCCTATGAAGTGACAGTTACACATTTCCCCCCAATTGTCAGAATGCTGCATTTTACCTTGTCTTTAGGGGGGGACCTACCATTGTAAGTTTCAGACCCTAAGGAATGACAGCTGGCATTCTTTTGGAGTGCCTGATTTTCTTATACATCCAGATTTTGATTGGCTTTTTCTCCAACTTCAATCAACATTTCCTGAATTGTGTACTAGAGGCAGGCGGTATAGAGGAGAATCTGGAAGCAAGAACAATGACTGACAACTACTACATGCCTGCTGGGCAAACGTTTTCCTTCAGGAAACTGAAAAATGTCAACTTCCCTCCATCTGTCTTAGTAATTCCCACAACTTTGCTGTACGTTGGGGTTACCTGGCTTTTAAAATACTTGCTAAAAACACTGTTGCCAGGTTCTCACCCCTAGACATTCTGATTTAATAGGAGTGTGACCTTGGCAACAGGCATTTTATGAAGCTCCCCAGATGACTCTTTTTTTTTTTTTACTGGTATGGAGGGTTCGGGGGGCTGCTCTGGGTCTTAGTTGAGGCATGTGAGATACTTAGTTGCAGCATATGAACTCTAATTTCCTGACTAGGCATGGAACCTGGCCCCCTGTGTTGGGAGCCTGAAGTCAGCCTCTGGACCACCAGGGAAGTCCCTCCCCAGGTGAGTCTATTGTCCACAAAGTTAGGGAACCATAGGCCCTACTTCATTCTTCAGATTTCAGCTCAGTATTTCTTCCTCCAGGGAGCCTTCACTGATTCCCCCTTTCTGTCACCTCCACACACATCCGTGAGCCTGACCCAGTTGTATGTCCCTCCCATGGGCTCCTGCAGCACCTGGTACTTAACTCTCATAATTCTGGCCCCCTCATTCAGTGCTCTTCCTCAGGAATACTGGGAGATTCTGAAGGGCAAGGGTGTCCCACACACTCTTTAATCGCCAGGGCCTGGGGCATTATGGGTTCTCTAAGTACTAGTTGAAGGAGTGAATTAATTTTCTATTTGGACATTTCATTTTACTCGTTCTGTACATGCCAGTTTACTTTCTCTAGTGATAATAAATGTCACTTTGTATTGCCCACTTAATCATACTTCCTCTAGTTTTCATGGTTGTTGGATAGGTGATAAAAATGAAGCATTCACGTTATTTTATGTTTTATATATTCTATAAAATATTTTAGGAAATATAACCAGCTGAAGGTATCAAAAATGCAGTTATTACAAAAAGAATAATTATTAGATTTGGTGGAGCATGATATATGAACATAATATTTTATTTTCATTTAGGTCTCTCTAGACTTAAAAACCGGTTCTGTTATTTTTTAAGTTTATGAGATGTGCTCTATAAAGTTAGACAAGGGCAAATCGAGAAAGGTCCCTTTTGTTTGGTTCATAGGGACTTAATGAAAGGGTGCGCAGGCACACATTTCTCAAATTGTAACACGCTTTCTTTCCAAAATTCAGACAAAGGAACAGATCTGCAAACACAGGACCCGCTGTCACATCACGGAAGGGGTTAGATTACTAGGATGGTCGACGACGGGGGCCTTCAGAACCCCGGTAATTGTCTCCACGTCGCTAGCCCAGCATTTCTAGATTCTGCGACGACGTCCTCAGACTTCTTAATGTCCTGCTTTGTAACCCCCGTCGGGCCTCGTGAATGGTGGTGAAGATAACGTGACTGCGGAGCGCAGGGTCGGCCCCGGGAGGGGCTGGGGGCCTGGCCAGTGGGAAGGTTGTATGCGGAGCGGCGACATCACCCCACCGGAATCAGACCATCGCCTCCATTCAGTGGCGGAATGTGGGCGGGCATAGGATGCACGGGCCCCTCGGCCTGCAGTTAACCCTGTGCGCGCCCGCGGTGGAGCATTCCCAGGCGCGCACAATATGTCACCCGGGGTGTGGAGCATCCCTCGCTCCCAAGGACCATGCGCGGTACTTTGGTTTGCCAAATTTATTTTCCTCTAGATATACTCGTGGCTCTTTTAGTGTTGCCTTCTTTTTTCCCCCACTCTCATCATTTAATCACCATAGATATATTTCTCAGGGCCACATTTTCTCACTGCAATTCAAATAATTTAGAAAACATTTTAAGATAATCATGGGGCTAGATTAGGGTTAGGGTTAGAAAAGTTGAAAATGTAATACAAGACAAATGAACGTTTCTCTACCCTTCATCTGCATTCATCATTTGTTAGCATTTTGCCATTAGCTTTATCATATATCTGCATAGAGGTTTCTGTCTCCTGAATTACTTACAATTTCAGATCTAACATTTTGCCCTGAAATAATTCACATGAAGGAATTGGCATAAGGACGTTTTTCTTCATAACCACAATACTGTTATCACACCTAAGATAATTAACTCTGCTTCAATAATGCCACTTAAAATAGAGGCCATATTTAAAATTTCTCAATTGTTCACAAAATACCTTTTAACTAAATTTTTTAAAAATCCAAAATCCAGTAAAATGTCATGTTTTGCGTTTGCTTTTTCTTTTTACAGTAATTATGTTATACAGTTATTATTTTCAACCTCCCTGGCATTTTTCTGGAGTTGAAATGTGTGCACTGTGCTCAACAGTGCACTGTGGAACTTGACCATAGCTCCTTATGCTCTACGGTAGGTCCTTGTTGTTTATCCATATTACACTTTATTTTTTAATCCCTTAGATCACTGAGAATGAATTACTAGTCAAGATTGTGAGAGAAAATATCCAAATGGAACTCATAGCAGGAAAAAAACTGAAGGAAAAAAGGAAATAGAACATTTTCAGAGTGATCTGTTTATTTTTTTAAACCCTAAACTGTAGGTTAAGACCATACAGAATGTGAAAAAATATATATAAATTCTTTAATGAATATTTAACTACTAAGTGCAGAAGTAATGACTAATCAAACCAATTAAAAATTTAAAAGAATTATCCCTTTTACATCACAAATCAAAACCTCAAATGCTATTTTGGACTATTACCTGATAAAATTGCATCCATGAAGTCAGCAAGCTAGATGAAAAAGAGGAGACCTCTGGAACTTTTGGGGGCGGGGGGGAGTAAGGATCCTTGAAAATGACAATTACACTTTTCCAGCATGAACATGTTCCTTGCATTACATTTTTTAACCTTAATTTTTTAAAAAATATTTTCTTGGCATGGCATGTAGGATCTTAGTTCCCCAACCAGGGATTGAACCTGCACCCCTTGCATTGGAAGCACAGAGTCTTAAACACTGGACCACCAAGGAAGTACCTTTTTGTTTTGTTTTGTTTTAGCCCTGCTATTCGGCATGTGGAAATCTTAGTTCCCCGATCAGGAATTGAACCTGTGTCCCTGCAGTGGAAGCACAGAGTCTTAACCACTGGACCACCAGGAAGTCCCACATATATGTGAATTCATTTTCTTTGATATTTACCAACTTTCAATCATATAAAAATTATAGTTTTCATATGTATATATTTAAATTTTTTGTTGTTCAAAGGTATAGTTGAGACAAGAGGATAGACTATTTACTAGCTTGTGTCATGATTATTTACTATTCAGCATACAGTAAGTGGACTTCCCTCCACTGGAACTCCTGCTCCAGACTCTGCAACTGTTGGAGGAGGACCTAAAGAGGGAAATGCTACTTGGTGTGATGTCTCTGCCTAAATAATCCTCGTATTCCCATCCCTGTTTTCACAGCTCTGAGAACCAATTCCTTACCCCCATAGCCTCCCCTGGCACATTTCCAAAGAAATTCTAGTGGGACAGACCTTCCTTCAGATGTGCTTCTGGGTTTAGCACCGCTCCCTGGGGACCTAGCAGGACTCTTTTCCTAGGGGTTAAGTGGGAAGTCGGTTTGAGCAAAAGCACACGGTGCAGGGTGCCTTTGATCCCCACCAGCTGTTCACCTGGGAGGTTAACAAGCAACCTTTGTTCCCCAACACATGCAGGGTTCAGACTTGGGAACCGGCCACCAACGCAAGTTCACAAACTCATTAACCCTTCTCACTCTTAGAAATGAGCTCTCACTTTCAGTATTTAGCAAGGACCAGGAAAGACTATGAATTTCAATTAGGATCTAATGGCAAACTTTGAGATAAAACAATAGAATGATAAACAAAGAAACTTTTATGCTATTGATACAGAATTTTGTGAACAGGCATTCATTACCAAAATAACACACCAGTCCTGGAAATGGCAACCCACTCCAGAATCCCAGGGACGGAGGAACCTGATGGGCTGCCATCTACAGGGTTGCACAGAGTTGGACATGACTGAAGCAACTTAGCAGCAGAAGCCTGTCTAAATGGTTATGTCTAAGTTATTTTCAAAATTCAAGAAGATCATTGATGTTAAACTATAGTTATTATTTAAATGGCAAATGAAACTTCGTGGCAATTAAAAGAGAAGGCCTCCTCTACTATTTTGAACAAATTTACCATTAAACAGTAGCCAGATTTTGAGGCTGCAGTCAAATGGCCCTGCTGGTCACTTCCAGCCCCTGCCCTCTTACATGCTACCATCTGGTCCTATGAGGCGAATTATCCCTCCCGCAAATAACTTCAGCTCTCCCAACTTCGGTCCGCCCGCAGCCTTCCTAAGCCAGCCAACCAGCTTCCAGGCAAGCATGCTGTCACATTGCACCGAGGTCCTCCTTCATTCTTAGTGATTCACTCCAAGTGTTTATAACGGTGTAGGTGCCAGCCACTCACAGTTACTCAAAGTGATTTCACCCTCCAGATTTTACTGAGGGTTTATGTTGTGGATTTTAACAGGGCTTTGCAGGAATATCCAAAGCCATCTAAGAAGCTGGTTGCCTACCCACATGGTGGAGACTGTTGTTGTGAGCTCAGGAATAAAAGATGTGACTGTCCTAACCAGCTTCCTCCTCTGAGGCACACTGCCAGCAATAAGTTTTCAAAGTACTCCAATCCTGTGTGTGTGTGTGTGTGTGTTCTGTTGTGTTGTGTGTTCTTTTGCTTTGCCTTTTTAAATATAATTGAGGGCCCTCCCAAGCCTTGAGCAATAATCAGAAGGGAGAAGAGAGAGAAGGTAAAGAGCTGCCTCTAAATGCTGGGAAATATTTAATCCTGTGACATTCCCAAGGAGTACTGACACTTGATTAAATGTAAACTGTGACCTCTCACCCTTCTGGGGATCCCACACTAGTCTTCTTCCCTTCAACCTCTCTACCTACATCTTAAAATCAATGCATAAGGGCCCTCTCCCTGTCTCCATGTGGAGAAGAATCATCCTCATTGTGATCATTATGTGTGGGAACAAAAGAACAGACGGATCAAAGGTTTAGGGTCCTCAGCGCGGCCAGGATCACGTGACCACCCAGCTCAAAGGCGGCAACTGTCAACTGAAGCGCTGGTCGGTAGTTTCTGGCCTTTTATGGAGGAGAGTCCCTGTGGTTACCTAGAAACAGTGCCCTCACGTCATTTACATTGTTTTGCACTGTGCTACTGACAGTCCTTCGGGAGATTCTGTATTTAGCCATTTCAAGTTGTGCCCTTAATGAAAGCATTCTTTTCTTCTCTTCCTCTCTGAAACATACAACCCTGCACCTGTCTAGTCCCCAAATTCATTTTGATTTTCCTTTGGAACTTTAGAATCAGTCTACCCAGTTCCCACACCACAAAATCCTTTTGGCATTTTGTTGTTATCGTGTTTAAATGTGTAGATTAGTTGACATTTTTTAATATTAAGCCTTCTTTAATAATAGTCATAATCACAATCCATATATGTTTTAATTTACTCAGGTCTTTCTGTTCTGCCCTCAAGTGTATTTCTGTGTTCTACATGTAGCTCTTGCATATTTTTTCATTGAGTTTATTCTTAGGTATTTTACCTTATGTGTGTGTGCTAGTCACTTAATCGTGTCCCAACTCTTTGCAACCCCCCAGGCTACTCTGTCCATGGGATCCTCCAAGCAAGAATACTGGAGTGGGTTGCCATTTCCTTCTCCAGGGGATCTTCCCAACCCAGAGATCGAACCCAAGTCTCCTGCACTGCAGGCAGATTCTTTACCGTCTGAGCCACCAGGGAAGCCCAAGGTATTTTGCCTTGGCTAGTCATTATTAATGGCACTTTACATTATCTTAGTTCTGCTGTTGTCTGTATATAATGACCACTGAATAATTTTAATATGGCTGAAGTAGCTGTCTTGCTTTACAAAGGGAAAGGAGAGCTTTGGAGCCTGTTTTAACAATTGAAATGAGGAAGAGTTTGAATGTGGTGAGTCAGAGGTCACAGGAGGGACAAACTTGGGGTAAGTTCATCAAAGCTCTGAAGTCCATAAGCGTCCGGCAGGAAGTAAGGAGAACTGCTCTTTAAAGTTGTAAGAGAGCCATGGAGCTGGGAGGGCAGCTGTGGTCCCCAAGCCTCCAAAAGCAGAAACATTCTCATCTCCTTTCAAGTGGCTGTCATTGAAAGACATCTCATCAATCTCAATGTTTTGCTAACTGTGTGAAGAATGTACAGAACAGGTAAAAGTTTACAGCCCCTAGTTTTCTAGGGGCTGTTCAAGGAGGGAGAAGTTCAGGAGATATTCAGTATCTGTCAGATTGTTGGATTTACGATTGTTTTAAAGGGTAGGAGGTGAGAAGAACAGGTCAGCCAAAAACCCTTCTATCTGGTGGTGGCTCAAATGTCTCAGGTTGAGCCCTATAATATGAATGAATAAAGTCAACTGATAAGATGTGCAGGAGCAGTGGAAAAACTCAGGAAAATATATCTAAGGGCTTCCCTGGTGGTCCAGTGGTTAAGAATCCACCTTACAATGCAAGGGACACCAGGTTTGATCACTGGTCTGGAAAGATCCCACATGCTGCAGAGCAGCTAAGCCCAGGCACCACAACTACTGAGCCCTTGTTCTAGAGCCTGGGAGCCAAAACTATTGAGCCCACTTGCAGCAACTACTGAAGCCCACACTCCTGCACCCTAGAGCCCCTGCTCTGCAACAACAGAAGCCACTAGAGTAAGAAGCCCTTGAACCACAACGAAAAGTAGCCCCTGCTAGACTCAGCTAGAGAAAGCTTGTGGGCAGCAACGAAGATCCACCACAGCCCAAAGTAATGAAATAAATCTTCAGGAAAATAATCTAAAGAGGGCAGCCAACTTCAGCATCATGTTGCCATGTAGAAAGGTGTGTCGAATGTTGTCAGATCTAATTTTACACAAGAATGCAAACATCTGGCTTTTTATATGAAATTATTTAATTTTCAATGCTGGCAACAAATCCCAATTGGGAGGAAGGGAGGAAGAGCAGAAAAATGCTATAACTACATGCAGGGCAAAAGGAATGATAGGGCCCAGGTTTGCCAGTTTGTGATTTTTCCCTTATGCAGACTTCTTACTTCTTGTCTTCCCCCAACAATTCAAGATATTTTTAGGAACTTACAACTTCAAGGTTTAGTCAGAACTAGATCCAATGCAATCAAAATTTCCATTGTCCTGCCAGTTCTTTAAATCTAGCCATACAATTTTTATTGAGCACCTAATGTGTGCAAAGTCTATTATTACATCTTATTTAAAATGGAATATGTTAACAATTACATGAAACAGAGATATGACTTCCATTCTGAGATGTGTGCTTACATTTTAGCTGTTTTTAAAAACACGATCAAAGAGAATTGTTTTTTAAAACCAACTTCTATAATTCACTTCTGAATTTGGAAGGTTAATGGGGAAGTTTCAGAATACCGGGCATCACTCAGTTTAAAAGCAATACTTCTAAAAGAATTCAGAGGCAAATCATCTGGAAAATCTTTTCACTGGAGTTAATTTTGAGCTCCCATTGGCTTTGATCCCTCTAGGGATCATCTATGACTGGAGACAGCACCCAAGTTCATTCTAATTCCTAAAGAGAAAAAAGTTGGTAATCTTGTCAGTCAAGTAGATGAGTAGATGAGAAGACACTGAATATCAGTCTGGCTCAGGTTATCAATTGTAGTATAAATGTATTAAATAGTGTACTTTGTATCCTGCTTCCCACAGGAGTCACATCATTTTAGTCACTTTTCCCCACTTCCTTTTTTCAGCCTCTCTCTGTACCCATCTTTCTCCCCAGTCTACAGTTTTTGTATATTTAAGGTATGCCTACTTACGTCTGTTTCCACTGTTTCTTCTGCTCTTAATCAGGCTCGACTCAATAATTTTTACCTTCTCTGCTGTCTCAGGGACTGTCCATACCCTTTACACTCCCATCCCAAGCCCCCCCACCCCCACTCTACCCCCCAGTCCCCTTCTAGAACGGGGACTCTTCCCTCACTCTCCTGCATCTCCTGAACTAGGATGCCCTTAGTTTTCCCTCCCTGGCTGGATATAGACCCCCCCCCCGCCCCCCACCCCTCTTCCCCAGGCTTCCCCAGGCCCGCATCCTCAGCCATTCCAGAAATTGACGAAGAAGTTGCAGAGGGAGTGCCACTTCTCAGCACAGTAGGTGTCCGTGAGCTTCGCGTTCTCGTCCAGCCCATCGGCATCAGGCCCGGTCCCCAGTGGTCGCTCCTCGTCTGGGTCCCAGGCCGCCTTCCTCTTGCCCGCTTTGGGCTTCTGCTCAGAGGGCTTCCCTTTGGGCGGCGCGCTCCGGGGAGGCGGGGCCCCTGCCACGGGGCCGAGCGCGGGCTCTCGGGGCTGCCCCCGGCTCCCGGCCCGGGGCTTGGGGTCCCGGGTTAAGCCCGCCGCCGCCTTGGGGCTGACGACCGGGAGTGCCTGGGGTACCAGGCGCAGCTCCGCGCCACGGCCCTTCTTGCCGGCGCACAGGCGGGCCTTGAGCGGCGCCGGGTCGTGGCAGGGCCGCCGCTTCCTGCGCAGCCCGCTCAGCACCTGCTTCCAGTAGTGCGAGCGGCGGGCGGCGTAGACAGCGCAGCGCCCGGGCTCTCCGCGGTAGGCGCATCGGTGGCGCGCCCCGTCCGGGTCTTGGCAGCGCAGCGCTAGCTCGCTGCCGGCTTCGGGCCCTGGGGCGGGCGGCAGGAGCTGCCAGCTGCACGTGTGCCGCTCGGGGCTGACAAAGCGGCCGGAGGAGCCGCCGGCGGAGCCCGAAGCCGACTCGGCCGCGACGCCGGCCGCCCCCTGCTTTCTCCCGGCGGCCGCGAGGAGGCAGCCGCCCAGCAGCAGCAGAAGTGAGAGCGACGCTCGCCGCCTCAGAGGACTCATGGCTTGCGGTTTCTGCGCTCAGGTCGGCTCTCCAGGGACCCCTGGGCGCTTCAGCGGTAGCGGGGCCAGGAGAGCAGCATCCTTTGGTCCTGGGGACAGAGGCAGAGACGGCTACTGACAGAGTACAGGCATCTGCCAACCCGCCTCCCCAGACTCCCTGGGCGCTGGTTTCCAGGGGGCAGCAGCAGCTTGCGAAAGGCCCTTCTGAAAAGTTTTCCTGAGAAAAAAACAATTACTAGCTAAACAATCTTTTTGAAACTATTTGCGCATTGAGATTATCTCCCCAGTGCAAATACTATAGCAAAGCGACGCCTGGTAATTACCACCTTCACCCATTCCCACCCTCCAGTAATTATATACAAAATCGTTTCAAATTATTCTTTGGAAAAATGCACTTTTCCTGCACTTTGAACTTACCGAATTCTGGGAGAGGTGGCAGGGCCTTATTAAGGTAAAGCGAATTACTGCGTGAAGGATTAGTCTGTTTTAGCCGACTCCCAGTGAATGAACGTGTTATCAATGCAACAGAAGGGGCCTCCCCCACTACGCCCCTCCCAAACTTCTCTTTCACTGGGAGATTTCCCATCACCGCGCCACACACACACACACACACACACGTATGATGGAAGTGATGATATATCATGAAATATAAATCTTTTTTGATTCCAGGGTTTAATCACCCGAATTTTAACGTTATTCTTTTCTTTCCTCTTACATATTTTTTCTTACTTGAACTGTTATTTATTTTAACTGAATTATTGTTGATTTACAATACTGTGTTAGTTTCAGGTGTACAGCTAAGTAACTCAGTGATACATATATAGCAATATTCCTTATAAAAACTCTTTTCCATTATAGTTTATTACCAGAGATTGAATATAGTTCCCTGTGATCTACAGTAAACCCTTGTATATCTATTTCATATACAGTAGTGTGCATCTGTTAATCCCATACTTCCAATTTATCCCTTCCTCCAAATCAGTTGTTCTCAGTACTCTTTTAAAAATAGGCATTCATACCTATATTTGCAGTAATAGAAAAAAATGTTTGAATAGTGCTTCCTTCATCATTTAATAACTTTATTTACCATTTTGTTGTGCTTAGTAGCTCAGTCGTGTCCGACTTTTTGCCACCTACAGACCTCCAGGCTTCTCTGTCCATGGGGATTCTCCAGGCAAGAATACTAGAGAGGGTTGCCATGCCCTCCTCCAGGAGATCTTCCCAACCCAGAGATCAAACCCAGGTCTCCCAAACTGCAGGCAGATTCTTTACTGTCTGAGCTACCAGGGAAGCCCTTTTATACAGTTCACCCATTTAAAGTGTAAAGTTCAATGGTTTTTAATATATTCACAGGTGCAACGATCACTACAGTTAATTTTGCAACATTTTTATGACCACAAAAAGCAACCTGTACACTTTACCTACTATATACCCCCTTTCCTTTTACATATTTAATCATTTGGAAATGAAAGGTAAAACAGAAAGATCTGAGTTTTAAGAGTTAAATAAAATGAAGCAAAAAACTGTAAACAGCCTAAACTGGGGACTATTTACACTCTGATTTTTATATCATTCTGAGTTCTTCATTTTCACCCACAATTTCGAATAATTTTTCTCATCCTAATAATATTAATCCTAATAACTGTTACTACTGATAAAAATGTAATATCCTAGTTTATTGACTTATATTGTCCAGCATTTCACCCAGGAGTAAGCATTGATCTTTTGATTATTTTTAGGTATTATAAATCAAACTTAACTTCTTACAGAAATTAGAAGTTTCAGTTCAGTTAAGTCGCTCAGTTGTGTCCGACTCTTTGTGACCCCATGAATCACAGCACACCAGGCCTCCCTGTCCATCACCAACTCCTGGAGTTCTCTCAAACTCATGTCCATCGAGTCAGTGATGCCATCCAGCCATCTCATCCTCTGTCGTCCTTCTCCTCCTGCCCCCAATCCCTCCCAGCATCAGAGTCTTTTCCAATGAGTCAACCCTTCGCGTGAGGTGGCCAAAGCACTGGAGTTTCAGCTTTAGCATCATTCCCTCCAAAGAACACCCAGGACTGATCTCCTTTAGGATGGACTGGTTGGATCTCTGTGCAGTCCAAGGGACTCTCAAAAGACTTCTCCAACACCACAGTTCAAAAGCATCAATTCTTCGGCGCTCAACTTTCGTCACAGTCCAACTCTCACATCCATACGTGACTACGGTAAAAACCATAGCCTTGACTAGATGGACCTTTGTTGGCAAAGGTCTTCTTTTTAATATACTATCTAGGTTGGTCATAACTTTCCTTCCAAGGAGTAAGCATCTTTTAATTTCATGGCTGCAGTCACCATCTGCAGTGATTTTGGAGCCCAAAACAATAAAGCCTGACACGGTTTCCACTGTTTCCCCATCTATTTCCCATGAAGTGACAGGACCAGATGCCATGATCTTCATTTTCTGAATGTTGAGCTTTAAGCCAACTTTTTCACTCTCCTCTTTCACTTTCATCAAGAGGCTTTTGAGTTCCTCTTCACTTTCTGCCATAAGGGTGGTGTCATCTACATATCTGAGGTTATTGATATTTCTCTCGGCAATCTTGATTCCAGCTTGTGCTTCTTCCAGTCCAGCGTTTCTCATGATGTACTCTGCATAGAAGTTAAATGAGCAGGGTGACAATATACAGCCTTGACGTATATTGCTATTTGGAACCAGTCTGTTGTTCCATGTCCAGTTCTAACTGTTGCTTCCTGACCTGCATACAGATTTCTCAAGAGGCAGGTCAGGTGGTCTGGTATTCCCATCTCTTGAAGAATTTTCCACAGTTTATTGTGATCCACACAGTCAAAGGCTTTGGCATAGTCAATAAAGCAGAAGTAGATGTTTTTCTGGAACTCTCTTGCTTTTTCCATGATCCAGCGGATGTTGGCAATTTGATCTCTGGTTCCTCTGCCTTTTCTAAAACCAGCTTAAACATCAGGAAGTTCACAGTTCATGTATTGCTGAAGCCTGGCTTGGAGAATTTTGAGCATTACTTTACTAGCATGTGAGATGAGTGCAATTGTGCGGTAGTTTGAGCATTCTTTGGCATTGCCTTTCTTTGGGATTGGAATGAAAACTGACCTTTTCCAGTCCTGTGGCCACTGGTGAGTTTTCCAAATTTGCTGGCATGTTGAGTGCAGCACTTTCACAGCATCGTCTTTCAGGATTTGAAGGAGCTCAACTGGAATTCCATCACCTCCACTAGCTTTGTTCGTAGTGATGCTTTCTAAGGCCCACTTGACTTCACATTCCAGGATGTCTGGCTCTAGGTGAGTGATCACACCATCGTGATTATCTGGGTCGTGAAGCTCTTTTTGTACAGTTCTTCTGTGTATTCTTGCCACCTCTTCTTAATATCTTCTGCTTCTGTTAGGTCCATACCATTTCAGTCCTTTATCGAGCCCATCTTTGCATGAAATGTTCCCTTGGTATCTCTAATTTTCTTGAAGAGATCTCTAGTCTTTCCCATTCTGTTGTTTTCTTCTATTTCTTTGCATTGATCACTGAGGAAGGCTTTCTTATCTCTCCTTGCTATTCTTTGGAACTCTGCATTCAGATGCTTATATCTTTGCTTTTCTCCTTTGCTTTTGGCTTCTCTTCTTTTCACAGCTATTTGTAAGGCCTCTTCAGACAGCCACTTTGCTTTTTTGCATTTAAGTTTAAAAAATTGTTATTATAGTATAATATTACCAATTCAAATGATTAATCTTTAAGAATTAACATGTTCTTTTTTTTCCTTCTCCAATCTTTATTTTTTTAATTTATTGATTTTTTAATTGAAGGACAATTGCTTTATAGAATTTTGTTGTTTTCTGTCAAACCTCAACATGAATCAGCCGTAGGTGTACATATTAAGAATTAACATGTTCTTGAATCTTAAAAATATTTACATTTAAACAAAGCACTTTTTTCTACATTTCAGGATACTCCATTATCTTTTAAAAACTGTTCTCAGTAATACATGTGATATTTTTTAATTCAAGAGTTTATACCTCTGACTAATGGTATGATACAAGTAAGTATTTTCCTGAAATACGCCTTCAGGAGGTCAAGAAATCTCATTATACTTCCTAATGTCTTCTTGTGGACAGTATTTTCTGTTACTGAACTCCCACTGGTATTATATCTCAACAGTTGCAATGTGATTCAGTTCAGTTCAGTTCAGTTCAGTCGCTCGGTCGCGTCCGACTCTTTGCGACCCCATGAATCGCAGCACGCCAGGCCTCCCTGTCCATCACCAACTCCCGGAGTTCACTCAGACTCACGTCCATAGAGTCGGTGATGCCATCCAGCCATCTCATCCTCTGTCGTCCCCTTCTCCTCCTGCCCCCAATCCCTCCCAGCATCAGAGTCTTTTCCAATGAGTCAACCCTTCGCATGAGGTGGCCAAAGTACTGGAGTTTCAGCTTTAGCATCATTCCCTCCAAGGAAATCCCAGGGCTGATCTCCTTCAGAATGGACTGGTTGGATCTCCTTGCAGTCCAAGGGACTCTCAAGAGTCTTCTCCAACACCACAGTTCAAAAGCATCAATTCTTCAGCGCTCAGCCTTCTTCACAGTCCAACTCTCACATCCATACGTGACCACAGGAAAAACCATAGCCTTGACTAGACGGACCTTTGCTGGCAAAGGTCTTCTTTTTAATATACTATCTAGGTTGGTCATCGGAGAAGGCAATGGCACCCCACTCCAGTACTCTTGCCTGGAAAATCCCATGGACGGAGGAGCTTGGTAGGCTGCAGTCCATGGGGTCACTAGCAGTCAGACACGACTGAGTGACTTCACTTTCACTTTTCAGTTTCACGCATTGGAGAAGGAAATGGCAACCCATGCCAGTGTTCTTGCCTGGAGAATCCCAGGGACGGGGGGAGCCTGGTGGGCTGTTGTCTATGGGGTCGCACAGAGTCGGACTCGACTGAAGTGACTTAGCAGTAGCAGGTTGGTCATAACTTTCCTTCCAAGGAGTAAGTATCTTTTAATTTCATGGCTGCAGTCACCATCTGCAGTGATTTTGGAGCCCAAAACAATAAAGTCTGACACGGTTTCCACTGTTTCCCCATCTATTTCCCATGAAGTGATAGGACCAGATACCATGATCTTCGTTTTCTGAATGTTGAGCTTTAAGCCAACTTTTTCACTCTCCTCTTTCACTTTCATCAAGAGGCTTTTGAGTTCCTCTTCACTTTCTGCCATAAGGGTGGTGTCATCTGCATATCTGAGGTTATTGATATTTCTCCCAGCAATCTTGATTCCAGCCTGTGCTTCTTCCAGTCCAGCGTTTCTCATGATGTACTCTGCATAGAAGTTAAATGAGCAGGGTGACAATATACAGCCTTGACGTATATTGCTATTTGGAACCAGTCTGTTGTTCCATGTCCAGTTCTAACTGTTGCTTCCTGACCTGCATACAGATTTCTCAAGAGGCAGGTCAGGTGGTCTGGTATTCCCATCTCTTGAAGAATTTTCCACAGTTTATTGTGATCCACACAGTCAAAGGCTTTGGCATAGTCAATAAAGCAGAAGTAGATGTTTTTCTGGAACTCTCTTGCTTTTTCCATGATCCAGCGGATGTTGGCAATTTGATCTCTGGTTCCTCTGCCTTTTCTAAAACCAGCTTAAACATCAGGAAGTTCACAGTTCATGTATTGCTGAAGCCTGGCTTGGAGAATTTTGAGCATTACTTTACTAGCATGTGAGATGAGTGCAATTGTGCGGTAGTTTGAGCATTCTTTGGCATTGCCTTTCTTTGGGATTGGAATGAAAACTGACCTTTTCCAGTCCTGTGGCCACTGGTGAGTTTTCCAAATTTGCTGGCATGTTGAGTGCAGCACTTTCACAGCATCGTCTTTCAGGATTTGAAGGAGCTCAACTGGAATTCCATCACCTCCACTAGCTTTGTTCGTAGTGATGCTTTCTAAGGCCCACTTGACTTCACATTCCAGGATGTCTGGCTCTAGGTGAGTGATCACACCATCGTGATTATCTGGGTCGTGAAGCTCTTTTTGTACAGTTCTTCTGTGTATTCTTGCCACCTCTTCTTAATATCCTCTGCTTCTGTTAGGTCCATACCATTTCAGTCCTTTATCGAGCCCATCTTTGCATGAAATGTTCCCTTGGTATCTCTAATTTTCTTGAAAAGCTCTCTAGTCTTTCCCATTCTGTTGTTTTCCTCTATTTATTTGCATTGATCACTGAGGAAGGCTTTCTTATCTCTCCTTGCTATTCTTTGGAACTCTGCATTTTTTATATCTTTGCTTTTCTCCTTTGCTTTTGGCTTCTCTTCTTTTCACAGCTATTTGTAAGGCCTCCCCAGACAGACATTTTGCTTTTTTGCATTTGTTTTCCATGGGGATGGTCTTGATCCCTGTCTCCTGTACAGTGTCACGAACCTCATTCCATAGTTCATCAGGCACTCTATCTATCAGATCTAGGCCCTTAAATCTATTTCTCACTTGCACTGTATAATCATAAGGGATTTGATTTAGGTCATACCTGAATGATCTAGTGGTTTTCCCTACTTTCTTCAATTTCAGTCTGAATTTGGTAATAAGGAGTTCATCATCTGAGCCACAGTCAGCTACTACTATAAAAATCAGAATATTTTAGTATAGAATGTGTTTATATATGTTTTTGCACAAAGTAAACATCCAGGGTTGTATGTTGACCTAAGGAAAGACATTTCTACCACTCTGGTGAAATGAGAGAGATTAAAGGACTTACCCAATGTCACACATCATTTAGTATTAAAGCCAGAAGCCACCTGACTTTATAAATGATGAAAGATCTTTACATTTCACCTTTGCATTTCACTACTCTCACTTGCAAAGTTAGTTCGTTCTTGATTACACCAATTCAGTGTAAACTGAAAAACAATTAGTATCAATGAAGTTAAGAAATATTAATATAGATTTTATAAACAGAGTAGCTTATTAATCCATTTCACAGCTGTAAAATGGATTCTCTTTCCCAGAAAACCTTATTTGTATAAGCAAAGTACTATATGCAGGCTTTTATCACTTTCACTTTTCACATTCATGCATTGGAGAAGGAAATGGCAACCCACTCCAGTGTTCTTGCCTGGAGAATCCTAGGGACGGGGGAGCCCAGTGGGCTCCCCTCTATGGGGTCGCACAGAGTCAGACACGACTGAAGCGACTTAGCAGCAGCAGCGGCAGCAGCTGGCATTACTTATAGTTACTGACTACTGAAGCAAATAGGAATAATTTTTCAGCTAAAGAGTGACATCTTGTGACATTTTTCACTAATTACAATGAAAAGTCTGTTACTGAAAAGTCCTAATTATTAAGGGAGATAGATATCTGAGACCACTCTTCCTGTCAGAAACATTGCCTGACGAACAGACGGGGCACATAGATGTGCTCTGCCATGTTAGAAAGGGGTAATTTCTTGTAAATTGTCATTAAATACACAAAACACAAAATTTAACAATTTAAACCATTTCAAGTGTACAATTCAGTGACATTAGGTACATTCACACTGTTGTGCAACCATCACCACCATCCAGCTCCAGGACTTTTTTCTTCTTCCAAAACTGAAATTCTGTACCCATTAAATGCTGACTCCTCATTCCTCCCTTCCTCCTCCCCCTGCAACCTTCATTCTCCTTTCTGTCTCCATGAATTCACTACTCTAGGTACTTCATGCAAGTGGAATCATACAGCATTTGTCCTTTAGTTTGTTGGGTTTTGTTTTTATTTTGGCTCTGCTGGGTCTTCATTGTGGCATGCGGGCTTCTCTAGTTGTGGCTAGAGGCATTTGTCCTTTTGTGACTAGCATATTTCACTTAGTCTGACTTCTTTAGGTTTCATCGACGTAGTAGCGTGTGTCAAGATTTCCTTCCTTTTTAAGGCTGAATAATATTCCATCATATGTATAATCCACATTTTGCTCATGCATTCATCAGCTGATGGACACTTTGGTTGCTTCTACCTTTTTGCTATTGTGAATAATGCTCCTATGAATATGTGTGTACAAATATTTGTCTGAATTTCTACTTTCAGTTCTTTTGGTCATCTACCCAGAAGTGGAATTCCTGGATCATAGGTTAAATTTTTTTTTTTTTTTTAGCTTTTTTAGGAAACTCTGAACTGTTTCCTATAGTGGCTGCACCATTTTACATTCCAACCAACAGGGCACAAGGGTCCCAATTTCTCCAAAATCTTTTCCAATATTTGTTATTTACTTTTTTTTGTTTGTTATCTTGTGTGTGTTTGCATGTGTGTTTTATAATAGCCACTCTGCTGGGAGTGAAGTAATTTTAATTTACATTTCTCTGATGATTAGTGATGTTGAGCATCTTCCCATGTGCTTCTTGGCCATCTGTGTGTATCTTCTTTGTAGAAATGTCTATTCAAATCCTTTGTTTCTCAATCAGATTGTTTTTTGTTGTTATTGAGTTGTAGAAGTTCCTTATGTATTCTAGATATTAACCTCTTATAGATACACTATGCAGATATTTTCTCCCATTTTGTGGCTTGCATTTTTACTCTGTTCATAGTATCCTTTGATACATAAAAGGGATTTTTAAGCAGATTAATCTCAAAACTATAATGTTGAGCAAATGAAGCCAAACACAAAAGAGCCCATATTAAAAGTGAAAGTTGCTCAGTCGTGTCTGACTCTTTGTGACACCATGGACTACACAGTCCATGGAATTCTCCAGGTTAGAATACTGGAGTGGGTAGCCTTTGCCTTCTCCAGGGGATCTTCCCAACCCAGGGATCGAACCCATGTTTCCCAAATTGCAGGCACATTCTTTACCAGCTGAGCCACCATGTCTATTTTAAGTTCTGCATCTATATAAATTTCAAGAACAAGCAAAACTAATCAATGGTGGAAAAAGATCCGAACAGGGCTGTCTCTAGGGCATGAGTGAGGCTTGTATTGACCAGGAAGGGATTAAAAAAAAAAACTTCTGGGGTTTTGGCAATACACTATATCTTGATAGAGGCTTGGGTTACATTTAAGATTTGTATATTTCATTGTATGATAAATTTACCAAAGAACAACCCCAAGCTTCTAAACAGTTATTAAACCCAAATTGTTTATATCCATGCTGAAGGGTTTAGGGGTGAAATATATTTGCAACTTATTTTCAAACATGTAAAAAATTAATATGGATGATATGAATAGACAGAAATGAGTATTAGAGTTATATGAGAAAAAAATATAGTAAAATATTAATTGTAGAATCTAGGTGGCAGTTATATGAGTGTTGACTGCATAATTTTCTTCAACTTTTCTGTATTTTTAAAAAAATTCCATGATAAATGTTGGAGAAAATAGAAATAGGAAATAAAACTATTTTGAAATTACCATTAAAACTATCATTCCTATAGTTAAAATTAATGTATATTAGTATCTTTTCAGATTTGTGTTACATGATTTTTTAAAGGAAACAAAGGTCATGTAATTCTTACATTTCCATTACCCTTCACAAATTTCATTTTGCTCCCCACCCTACTTCCACCCAGGGGTAATCAGCATTTTATCATAAGTTTGGAGTGTATTCTTACAATCCACTTGTAAAAATTTTATACTTGTCTATGCATGTATGTAAAACTAATGTCAAGTACAGTCATTGTGTCTTCATTTATAATAATGAAAAATTGGAAAAACCTAAATGTCAATCAGTGGAGAAATGAATAAGCTATGGGTTTTTATATGATGCAATCAATCTTGGAAACAATGTTAAGTAATGAAAGCAAGCTTATAAATTATACTTTTATTGTTAATGGATATACATATATGTGGCAAATTTACAAAAACATGGGCAGGAAGTACACACACGAACTTTAGAGTAACAGTCATTTCTGGGAAGGTAGGGAGGGGAACGTGATTAGAAAGGAGTAAAAGACCTCAGTCACACCTTTAGTTTCTTGAAAATTTATTTGACGCAAATATGGTAAAATATTAACATTTGTTCAACTTGAGCAGTGTGTACATATGGGGATTTATTTGCTGTATTTTTCTGTATGTTGGAAATAATTCATAATTTGAAAATACAGTGTAGCTTTGTAAATATAGTTTTTAGAATTTATAGAAATCATATGATAGATTGTTCTGCAGCATGCTTTTTAAAATTCAGCTTATGGTTTTAAGCTTTGTCCATATTGGTATATGCAGATCTGGTTATCTAATTGCTGTTCTTGGTATCCAGTCATACAACTATATCACATGCAATTTAGCCATCACTCTGCTGATGGACATTTAGGTCATTTCCATGAATATTATTATCAATACAGTTTTATGCAACAGACTCTGCTTACTGTAAATCTTTCTTGACAAAATGTACAGGCTGTATTAGGAGGATGAAGAAAGAAAAGAAGCAGAGGAGATTCTTGGAAGCAGCATATGTGTCCCTCAAAAGTCAAAACAATTGCCTGGTGATAATTAATGAGACGTTCAAAGCACATTAGCTTTCCAAATGATTTGGATACCACTCTGCAAAGTATGGGCTTCCCAGGTGGCGCTCGTGCCAGTGCAGGAGACATAGGAGATGAGGGTTCGATCCCTAAGTTGGGAAGATCCCCTGGAGGAGGGTATGGCAACTGGTATTCTTGCCTGGAGAATCCCATGGACAGAGGAGCCTGACGGGCTACAGTCCATAGGATTGCAAAGAGTTGGGACACGACTGAAGTGATTTAGAACACAGGTTTTCTGAATAAATAACGCTGCAGTGAACAAGATCTTGTGTACAGGAGTGTTCCCTAGAGTGGTGATCTTTAAACTGCCGTGTGTGTACTCCTGAGAATACTGAAAACTTTTCAAGAAGTTTTTAGGCCTAAGTTGATATTTTTAAAACTCACTTTCAAGATCTTCAACCTCCATATGTGTGCTTTCCTCCATATGTTTATTTCGAGCAGTCCTGGGTCTAGGCCTGTGGTTGGATGCAGGTTGTCACTTTCCACCTCCATTCACAATTGCTCTTCTCTCACTTGACTACAGAAAGGCATAGTTCTCATCCATATCACCTTTCATTTGCTATTTTATGCATAAAATTTAGTATTTATGTGTTTTACATATTAAATTTTTATTTTGAAAATTTAACCTATTAATCTATCTAAAATATATTTTTGTTTTTAGCATGAGACAACAATGTAATTGTAAATCTAATGACTTTGACATAATAGTCTAAATAATACAACTGGACACTTTATACTCTAATATTCATATCAAAGTCTCTTTGATCATATGGGAAGTATAACGTTTATGGAAGTATCATTCCACTATCTTCCTAGAATTCCCTGAAGTCATGGTGGCCATATAAGACAGTTCTGGTCATGAGATATAATTCTATTAAGAATTGGTGGAAGCTTTCTGCTTTCTTGAAGCAAGCACCCCTCCGTTTCCCTCTTCTCTTTGGATGTATGACACCTGGTAGCAAAGGAGCCATCTTTCCAGCTCATCTTTCCAGAAGAGCTGTTATCTCAGGGGAAGCTGACTCCACTGTCATCTCCTGGATGGTCTAAGGATAACTCCGTCCCCGTTGCCAGAGGTTGGTTTAGTTTCAGGTACGACACAATTCTGTATGCTTTGTCCATGTTTGCAGTCAGCTTCTGGGAAAGTTTTTCCCTGATCTTAAAAGAGATTCAAGGAAAGCCAGTCTTCCTCCCCCTTCCCTTGGATACTTTTCTTTTGCAATATACAAGTTTTACAGTTTAGTCAGTTCAAGTTTATGTTTTTGTTTTTTTTTTTTCCTGATTGTTAAGTATTTTTTGTGCATTAAGAAATCCTTTTCTGCCTTAAGTTAAAAATATTCAACATAGCCTCCTAATAGTTTCCAAGCTGTGCTTTCAATTTCAGAACTTTAATCCATCTAAGATTTATTTGGGGATATGATAATGAAGTAGGGGTTTGATTTTCCCCTCCACATGGAGAGCCAATGGTCCAGCATTCTTTATTTAATAGTTCTTTTGCCTTTGATCTTCGAAGCCACCTTTCTGGTGATTAAAAAAAAAAAAAATAGCTAAAATTTATTTACCACTTATTATTTTTTAAGCATATCACGTATCAACTCATTTGATCCTTACAACTACTTTATAAAGTACAGGTTCATGATCCATTATTTACAATTGTGGAATTGAAAAACGCATGAACATGATACTTTAAAAAAATTCATTTGGGAGCAAAACCTGACCTAAACTTCCATGCAGCTATTTATTTATTTATGTTGTTGTTTTTTAAAGATATTTTCTATTTATTTACATTTTGGCTGTTCCTTATGGCATGTGAGATGTGAGATTTTAGTTCCCCATGGAACCCATGCCCTCTGCATTGGAAGCACAGGGTCTTACCCACTGGCCCACCAGGAAAGTCCCTGCCATGCAGTTATATAGAGTCTCTTCTTTAGTCCTCTTAGTATGGCTATTCATACATTTTGCTGCAGAACTGTAAATGTACTTGACTATTGGGTGTGGCCCTAGAAGCTTTTGGGGTGTGACAAGGTATATGCATTAGATTACTTTTCAAAATCTAAAACATTCTAAATTCAGAAAACCGTTTAACCAAGGTCTCAGATAAAGGTTGTGTTGTTGTTGTTGTTTAGTCGCTGCTAAGTCATGTTTTTTTGCAACCCTGTGGACTTGTAGCCCACCAGGTTCCTCTGTCCATGGGTTTCCCAGGCAAGATAATGGAGTGGGTTGCCATTTCCTTTTCTAGGGGATCTTCCCGACCCAGGGATCGAACCTGCAACTCCTGCCTTGGAACACGGATTCTTTACCACTGAGCTACCAAACCCCAAAGGTTGTGTACTAGTACTATTTTTATCCCCATTTCACAGCTGAGGAAATTGAGACATAGAATTTAAGTCATTTGCTTAAGGTTGCATAGTTAACAAAAAGTTTACTCAATGGAGTTAATAACATTTTTGAGTGCTTAAAGTTATAGTCACTTGTGAACTCTGGGAGATGGTGATGGACAGGGAGGCCTGGCGTGCTGCGATTCATGGGGTCGCAAAGAGTCGGACACGACTGAGTGACTGAACTGAACTGAACTGAACTAAATGCTTTATATTCATTATTTCCTTTAAACCTTGGCCAATAACCTCAGATATTGGCAGATGACACCACCCTTATGGCAGAGAGTGAAGAAGAAGTAAAGAGCCTCTTGATGAGCGTGAAAGAGGAGAGTGAAAAAGTTGGCTTAAAGCTCAACATTCAGAAAACGAAGATCATGGCATCCAGTCCCATCACTTCATGGCAAATAGATGGGAAAACAGTGGAAACAGTGTCACTGCAGACTGCATCCATGAAATTAAAAGACGCTTACTCCTTGGAAGGAAAGTTATGACCAACCTAGACAGCATATTAAAAAGCAGAGACATTGCTTTGCCAACAAAGGTCCATCTAGTCAAGGCTATGGTTTTTCAAGTAGTCATGCATGGATGTGAGAGTTGGACCATAAAGAAATCTGAGCTCTGAAGAATTGATGCTTTTGAACTGTGGTGTTGGAGAAGACTCTTGAGAGTCCCTTGGACTGCAAGGAGATCCAACCAGTCCATCCTAAAGGACTGATGTTGAAGCTGAAACTCCAATACTTTGGCCACCTGATGTGAAGAACTAACTCATTTGAAAAGACCCTGATGTTGGGAAAAACTGAAGGCAGGAGGAGAAGGGGACGACAGAGGATGAGATGGTTGGATGGCATCACTGACTCAATGAACATGAGTTTGAGTGGACTCTGGGAGTTGGTGATGGACAGGGAGGCCTGGCGTGCTGCTGTCCATGGGGTCGCAAGGAATCAGACACGACTGAGTGACTGAACTGAACAACCCTATAAGGTGCTATTATTGTCCCCATTTTCCAGAAGAAGCAGTTGAAGCTTAGAAGGTTATACAACTTCCCTGGATACACAACTATTAATTGTGGTGAGGAAGGATTTAAAAACAAGCTATTCTGACTTCAATATATTTATTACACTATGCCTTACCAGTCTGTAACACGTTTAGAACTACATATCGTATCTAATTACCTCTTGGATATTAAAGAGTAAGGGTTTTTTTTTTAATGCGTATTAGATCATTTTACTCCCATGCTTAAAACCCTCCTATGACTTCTATTGATTTCAAATGCATGCAGCAGTAATTGGCAACTTGAGCGCGCAGTAGCTGGAAGCAAGATCTTAGTTTCCCAGACTGGGAGTCCTAACCACTGGACCACAGAGGCCAGCAGTTAGGGCTAGAGCCCCTAGTCCTTGCCTGCCTAATAAAGAATGAATTCAGGCAAGAAGGCAGAAGATAAAGAGTAAGTAAAAAGTTTATTTGAAAAGAAATGTATGGGCAAACTCAGATTCGTGCCTTTGGGAAGTTTAAATCCTTTAGGGGACAGTTTTCCAGGTCTTGGTCTTCCTTCAGGCCAATCATCTTGCTTTGTTCCCCCACCCCCCATGGGTTAATCTGTCTCAGGACCTTCCCCTGAGGTGTGCACGCACCCCTCAACCAAGATGGTCCTCAAAGTGTAGGCTTCTGGGAGGAGCAAGACTCATTATGGCCTGGAATTATCCCCTGACTTTTGACCCCAGTGAGCCTTTCTGCACATATGTAGTGTCTCCCTTGTCCCCAAAATAGGGGAATGGAGATCCCTTAATCCTTTACTCAAACAGGGTTTTGTCCTTGTTTGTCCTTGCCATGGGCTGAATGAAGCACAAGCTGGAATCAAGATTGCCAGAAATATCAATAACCTCAGATATGCAGATGACACAACCCTTAGGGCAGAAAGCAAAGAACTAAAGAGCCTCTTGATGAAAGTTAAAGAGGAGAGTGAAAAAGCTGGCTTAAAACAACAAAAAACTAAGATCATGGCATCCAGTCCCATCACTTCATGGCAAATGGGGAAACAATGGAAACAGTGACAGACTTTATTTTCTTGGACTTCAAAATCACTGCAGATGGTGACTGATCCATGAAATTAAAAGACGCTTGCTCCTTCGAAGAAGGCTGACTAACCTAGACAGCATACTAAAAAGCAGAGAAATTACTTTGCTGACAAAGGTCCATATAGTCAAAGCTACGGTTTTTCCAATAGTCATGTATGGATGTGAGAGTTGGACTATAAAGAAAGCCGAGCACCAAAGAATTGAGGCTTTTGAACTGTGGTGTTGGAGAAGACTCTTGAGAGTCCCTTGGACTGCAAGATCAAACCAGTCAATCCTGAAGGAAATCAGTTCTGAATATTCATTGGAAGGACTGTTGCTGAAGCTAAAGTTCCAGTACTTTGGCCACTTGATGTGAAGAACTGACTCCTTGGAAAAGACCCTGATGCTGGGAAAGATTGAAGGCAGGAGGAGAAGGGGACGACAGAGGATGAGATGGTTGAATGGCATCACCAACTCGAGGGACGTGAGTTTGAGCAAGCTCCGGGAGGTGTTGATGGACACGGAAGCCTGGCTTGCTGCAGTCCATGGGGTCACAGAGTTGGACACAACTGAGCGACTGAACTGAACTGTCCTTGCCATGATTATTACCTTGACTATTGCCACGACTTGGCTCAGAGGTTAAAGCATCTGCCTGGAATGTGGGAGACCCGGGTTCGACCCCTGGGTCAGGAAGATGCCCTGGAGAAGGAAATGGCAACCCACTCCAGTACTCTTGCCTGGAGAATCCCATGGAGGGAGGAGCCTGGTGTGCTACAGTCCATGGGGTCGCAAAGAGTAGGACACGACTGAGCTACTTCACTTCACTTTAATTGCCACGACTATTACCTTGAGGTATTTACAAGAGAGAAAGACTGGTTATTTATCCTGTTTCTGTTGTTACTTCCATTTTGGAGGGCAAAGAAGAGGCTGATTGTAAATTCCTCAACTAGAGCCCCTCTATCTTGTCTCAGGAAATGTAAAGAAGAGGCTAGTTTTAAGTATCCAGTCTGAAACCCACTTCTTCGTATCCCATGAGATGCAAACAGGAGGCCAGTTGTAAATGTCTAACCTGGGCCTTTCTACCTCCTACTTCACTACTGCTAGACAAAAATCCAAATTCCTTACAATGGCGCCTTTCTACCTCTCCCATCTTGTTCTCCAAGATAGCCAGCTTCTTTTAGGTTTTTACCTGAGGTGTATCCCCTACCTGGAAGACTCCCTCCTGTTAGTCAGGCCTCAGATTAAGCTCCTCCTTGGTTTTTCCCTAATTACCCAGTTTGGAGTCTCTAATCATGCTCTCTATCCTATCATTCTGTTTTACATAGCATATAAACATGATATTTTCTCATTTACTTGTTCACTCTCTTTCCTTCCATTAGAATGTAAGTTCAACTACAGTGGGCACCTTATCTGTTTTGGTTTCTTGTGAAGTCCTAATCTCTAGTATAGAGTTTAGCATGTGGTAGGTACTTAATTTTGGCTGAATAAATTAATGTAGTGTATGATCAGTAAATGTACCTGCTTGTTAGTTTCAGTGGTGGTAGATGAACTGAGAAGGCAGGTGGGAGGAGCTGGTGAAATATGAAGGCATTTAAACATCAGTTTTTGCCTAATAGTATAAATAGTGCCTAACAGTGTTTGGCATAGAACAGGGGCCAAATTAGTATTTGTTTAAGAATGAACAGTATATATTACTAGTAGCTTGGCTCTTGGGCAAATTTCTTAATCTTCCTGAGCTTAGTTTTCTAACCTATAAAATGAAGATTAAAACTTACTTTACAGGATTAGCCTACAAATTATATGAGATAATGCATGCCAAATGTATAGCACATAGGTTTTTAAATTTCTTTCCCTTTACACTTTATAAACTCTTGGAAGCTCTTCTAGCCGCATGACCTCATTTTATTTCTATAGTACTTCTCATTAGTCTTTATTTTATGGATGAAAAAGACTCAGGGGCTGAGGCAAAGCTTCTTCAGGTAATGACAAGCCAATGGACAAGTTTTATAAGCAGAGGAGTGACTCGATGAAAGCAGTGTTTCTTGAAGATTCATCTGCTGGAGGCCTTTAAGATGGGCTCAATTGAAGAAGCTGGAGAAATATTACTTTGACTACTATCATAAAAATCAAGTTTAAGGTGATAAGGGCATGCACTAGGTGACAGAGAACGTTTGAAAACCTAACAAATTAAGAGACTGAACAGCTAGCTACACAGCAAAAAAGACACAAACGGCTGACAGTTCTCAAACACGGTTGAGAAAATGATGTTACCAACAACCTAAACAATTAAGATACCAAACTTTGCAAAATGGTTGGCAGTTCTTCCCTCTAATACCTATGCAGAACATACGGCGGTTACATGGCAAACATTTGAGCTGTGTCTTCACTGCCGTTGCACACCTTTGTGGATTTCACCCTCCCACTGGGATCGCCATCTGGACTAGAGCATCTTATGGACCTGTGGATTCTGTTTTCTCTACGAGCAGTCTGGTGAGATGAGAATCGGGGCGATGAAGAAGTAGAAGTAAAGGTTTTGAACTCTGAGAGTCTCGGCTAGATCGACTTTTTTCTTTCTATAAAAATGAAGTCCTTGAAGACTTAACGACCCCCTCCGGAAGAGCACAAACAGCCTTTTGGCAGCTCGTGCCGCCAGGCCGCAGCGGCTCGTACTCCTTCGGCTCAACAGCAGAGCGGAGCACCACGCGGTGAGCTGACGTCACTTCCGGCGCGCTGACGCTCAGTCCGGCGTGCCGACGCCTGCGTCAGCAAAGAGCGGGGCTGGGGGCCCCCGGTTTGAAGTCGTGCGGGTCGGAGCACTGCCGCCTCCGCCGCTGTCTGAGACCCCCTGCTTCCGGGCCGCGGCGGGGAAGAGCTCGGGTAGGCGGCAGGGCAGATGCCCGAGGGCCCGCGCCGGGACGTTCCGCGCCGCACCGGCCGCTCCCCTCTGTTCCGCGGCCTGGGCCTGCGTCGCTCAGCTCTCTGGAAACTAGCGCCTCGGCTGCGCGGCTCGTCGCTCGCGGGGAGCTCCGAACCGCCGGCGCCCGGCCATGGCGGTCTCCAGGTGGGTCTAATTCCTCCAGAGCTAACAGGAGGTTCCCATTGTCACTGGGCTCGGGCTCCTTCCTGCCTAGACTCCGCAGTTCGCCCCTCAGTCAGCGGGGCTTTGGACTCGGGTTACTCCACGTAAGTAACCCGTGGAGGAATGTCTTTTTCTTGCTGAATAGACCGTTTGGCACGTTAGAGCTAGTTTTTCTCTTTCCTCACCATGTTTCTGTTCTCTGGTTTCTCTTCCCTCTTTCAGTGCTAGGAGAATCTTTTCGCTTTCTTAGTATTCTAAGGCCGATCCCTAACCTCCATTTCACGGGAAAACTTGGTAGTAACTGACGAAGTCGGGGAGACTTTGAGTTACAGTTATCTAAGTGACCTTCTAATTATGTTAAAATTTGTGTTTACGGCTCTAGGGATATGTTTTTCCTGAGTGCTTCTTTCTTACATTATAATTTTTCGTTTTGTTTGGCAGTACACATTCAGTCGTCAGCTTTGTAATCTTTAGCAAATTATTGTATTAGTATCATCTTCTTTAACCAAGGCGTGAAAGATGTATCACGAATCTTAAATTATTTTAAAGTGATGGCCCCTCGTTAGGAAAGTATAGGAGACTATAGGGAGACCAGCAAGACATTTCTTTGTATGGGTAGCAGGAAAGTCTTTTTCTCCAATATGAGAGACTGGGGTGGGGAGTACATTTTGTCAGAACCTTGACGTTAGTGGACATTGATACGTGTAAGTAGGGGGTAGCCCCTCTGATAGAAGACAGAAGGGTTCACCAAGTTTGTTAGTTTTCATGAGAAATGGGTCCTTCTACCATATAGACTGAAAGGGAAAAATGATGACAGTTCAGAAAACATAGTTTTTGTTCATTTTTCAGAGTTAATTGAACAGATTCCTATTTTGCAAGCAAAAGGATAACCCATACCTCATAGATTCCCTAGATAACTGATGAGAAAGTGTGTGGGAGAAACCCAATACAGTTGAGTGTGAGGGGTTGTGAGGTACCTGTAATAGGGGGCATCTAATTTTTATTTCATAGATTATTTGATTCCATTCAGTGTGAGGAAATTCTTATTTTGTGATGTATAAAATAGAGAAAAAAATGAAAGTTTAAAGAGCACCTAATCTGCTTGACTAATGCAAATCTATTTACAGAAGTTTAGGGCACCTACATTTCTGAATGAAATGAGTTTTCAAAGCAGCTGCTTTTTGTACTTGACATTGGATTTCAAAGGGTGGTGCTCTTTTTTTCTGTAGATCTTTTTAATTTAGCTTGCCAGAATTCTGTTAAATTCTACTTTAAAAAGAAAACTTGTCATGGTTTTATAAAAGAGCTAGTCCTGGGCTTATTTTGATAATACAGTAGGTTCATGGAAAACACTTTTGAGACACTTTCTGATTTGGGGATACTACCAGTCCTTGACTTTTTCATAAGAGGATTCACTTTGAATAACGGACTTTAATTTTAAACTGACCTTTGCCATGCACTGAGCACACGTTTATGAACTAAATTTCCTTTCTCTTCTTGGTGTGAAATACAGACTCATTTGAGCTTCCCTCATGGCTCAGACAGTAAAGAGTCTGCTTACAATGCAGGAGACCTGGGTTTGATCCCTGAGTTGAGAAGATCCTCTGGAAGAGGGCATGGCAATGCATTCCAGTATTCTTGCCTGCAGAATCCCCATGGATACAAGGTGCCTGGCGGACAATAGTCCATGGGTCGCAAAGAGTCGGACATGAATAACCACATATACATACAGACTCATTTTCATATTTTATTGTAGAATAGGTTGAAAATGGTTGAAGAGATAAAAATCATTTGCGAGAATCAAATCTAAAATATTTTTTGCACTGTTTGTATCAGTGTGTGACTGAAAAGAAATGGTAATGTTTTTATAACCTTTAAATATTTCCAATAGGAGGGAAATGTTAAGTTCAGAAATCCAGATCCAAAGATCCAGGAATAATATTTGACTTTGCCCTCCCTTCCTTTCCCCCAGTCTAGCCAGTCCCCAGATCCAATCTTGTCAGTTCTACCTTTCTAATCTTCTCTGGCCAATCTTTTCTTCCCACGCCATTTATCAGAGTCCTACTCCATACCACCATCATCTCTAATCCAAGACACCTGTCACAGCAGCCATTCTGCTCTTCCTGCCTCCATTGGTGTCTCTTTCTAATTTATTCTTTGCTTCTTTGCTAATGTTAATTTTAATGTAGCCTTTTTTTTTTTTTTTCTGTTTAAAACCTTTTCGTTTTCTGTTGCCTTAAGATAAAGGACAGAATTTGTAACAAACACATCTTACCAGATCATTTGTGATCTGGTTCCTGCTTTACCATTTTAAGCGTTATCTTGTCAAGTTGTTTGAGTCTCTCTCTCTCTCCCTCTTCAATCTGAATCTTTGTTCTTTTTCACCTCCTAGTCTCTAAAACATTAATTCCTATCTTAATCTCTGGAACATTAATTCCTACCTTCTCCTCCTACCCAACCTTAGTTTTTAGATCTAAACCCTAAGCCTATACATGTGTCACTTTGGGAAGCCTTCTCTGGTATTACTTCATCTCAGCTGGTGAGATACTGTCTTGCCAGTCATATTTATCATACTTTGTGATTGTTTAATTGTTCGCTTTCTTGCTTGACTTAACATCAGCTCTGTGAGAGAAGTGAATGTCTTTACTCCTTCTTTCCCCAGGAGAGTGCCTTTTCTCATAGGTGCTCAATACACTTTTTAAAAAATGGGTGATTGTTTTCTTGTTTAATTCCTGTCATGATTTTTCTGTAACTTTTGTAGAGTATTTCTGGTGTTTTTCAGGAAGTGCTTCTGAGTTTTACAGATTTCCCTAAGAGAGAAAAACTTTCATTATAGTTTTGAATATTGACCAGAATTATAATTTAAAAAACAATAAATATCGTCAGAACTAGTTTTATAAATTTATAGTCTAGTACAATTCTGTGATAGCATGGTCTTTTATAATGCAAATTGGATATAATGTAACTGCATTTTCTGTACTCAAAATTTTTAGACTCCACTTAGTTTTTTAAAAATTATTATTCATTTTGTTTTTGGCTGCATAGGATCTTCGTTGCTGCAAGCAGCCTTTCTCTAGTTGTGGTGTGCAGGCTTCTTATTGCAGTGGCTTCTCTTGTTGCGGCCCACGTGCTTAGATGGCTCCAAGGTATCTGGAATCTTCCCAGACCCAAGATGGAACTCGTGTCCTCAGTATTGGCAGTCAGATTCATAACTGCTGGACCACCAGGGAAGTCCCACACATAGCCTTTATAAAGGCTTAGTTTTAATGTAGTACTTTGAATTATAAGAATGTAGCAAATGGTAAAATGTATGGTCAACTCTTGATCCCCTATGGGTGAGTTAAATCTTGCCACAAACACCTACCCCACCCCTCAAAAAACCCTACAAATCTTTGTGACTCTAAAATTGCAAATACAATGATAGCATTTGAAGTTCTCCCATAAAATGCAGTGAAATACTACTAAAAATGTATGACTCTTTTAGACCCCTAGTAAAAGAGTATACACATGTGAAAGAACAATGTTGCCCTTAATAAGTGAATGCTGGAAAGTCAGCCAGACTCACTCACTAGCTACTTGACTTGCTCTGGTAACATCAATCTCAGCAAAAAAAAAAAAAAAAAAAAAAAACCAACAAATTAGTATATATTACAGGCTTTCAGTGTTGTTTGCAAGCAATTTAAATCATAATTATTAAATATTTGAATACTGTGTTGTTTTGTAAGCCTTTCTCCCTGTATCATCTGTCACTAATTGAAGCTGAGCCACCAACAGTAAAGGTAATGTTAGAGGTATTGTTAAAAGTTATGTTCATTACAGAAGGTGGTGGGTGAATCTGTAACAATGTTGGGTTCCACGGCTTAATTTTTTAAAAGATTATTTTTGATACCTTTGCCTGTTTATACCACAGTTGGTTGTTGTTATGCATCGATTAGCTATTATGAATTTAGTGTTTCCTTGATCATATACAGAGAATGTAAAAATATAATTTACAGAATTTTCCATCAGTGATCTTTGCTATAAAGGTCATGTCTAATAGTTACGACTTGACTGTTTTAGAAGCCATACCTTAAGTCTGTGACGCACATCTTTGGAGTTTAAAAATGATGCTGTGTTCAGAAAAGATTCTGAACATACCCTCTTATGGAAGAAACAAATTGCTACATGTGAGCAGAACTTTGCTATGTTGTGTTAATGCTTTGTCAGCACTGCTGATGCTTCAGAGAAACATTGTTTCAGTGACCTTTTCTGCACAGTAAAGGGAAGTTTCTTCATGTGGGGGCTCCTTGCTCTTGACAGGGAAAATGATCTTACCTGTGGGAGAGCACAGGTGTTTTTTGTTTGTTAGGCCTATTCCTCCATTATTACTAATTTCTATCCATTATGAGATTGACAGAAGACACTGTTGTAAATTGTAATATATTGAATATTTTGTACTTTAAAAATGGGGACCAAAAGCTAGAAAAGGTAGAGGAGGCATTACATAAGTGTCTCCATTTTAATCCCTTTGGTTAAATTCCTCCCTGTTTCTTTAGTCTGTTTCTCAAAGTAGTATCCACCTAATAATTCACCATTTTAACCATTTTAAAATGTGCACTTTCAAATGAAGTTTTAATCCACTAAACATTTTTTTTCCCCTGAAA
Source organism: Bubalus kerabau (assembly GCF_029407905.1). Taxonomy (NCBI): domain Eukaryota; kingdom Metazoa; phylum Chordata; class Mammalia; order Artiodactyla; family Bovidae; genus Bubalus; species Bubalus kerabau. The sequence goes on from NC_073645.1 coordinate 16,157,800, forward strand.
AATCTAGATTTTTATGTTTAAGATAAAGTCATACAAGAGGCAGAGGTTAGGGGAAAAAAAGTGTCCTGAAGGAAATAACGCACCTTGGCTGTCCTTTTCAGCACTCATTTAACAAGTATTTACAGAGTGCTTTCTGTGTTCCAGGTGCTGGAGATACAGCAGAGAATAAAAATGGATTTCCCATTCTCATGGAGTTCCTGTACTGGGGTGGGGCCGTGGGGGGGCGGGAATGTAAATAACACACACCTGCCCTCGCATCTGGCTTTGGTGTTGTTTCACTTCTTCATGTCTGTTCTCAGTGTTCTTTGTGGCATTTCAAATTAATCTACTTTCTTCTAGCATTAACATAGTTTCAAATAACCCACAGTAGGAACTTGAAGGCATACATTTTAAAACATAAGTCTAGGCAATTTCTTAAAAGACATTTCTTTTGATCATAACTTGCTTGCTTAATAATGTTATGTAGGACTAAGCACAGTGTTGATACCAGATATTTATGTTCTTATTCCCTAAGTAACACAGAAAAGAAAAGCCTCACATAGTAAATGTAAAAAATGCATGACAAAATGGACAAACTTGACTGATGATTCCCTTTTACTTACAATTACAAAGCCATCTCTGATGTATTATTTCAGTTGACCTTCCATAATTTTTTTAGAGTGATTAAATTTATTCAGAGAATACTGAGATTGGAAATAGATTGCAAAAGTTATATTTTAAACACTTTCTTTTTCCATCCTCAAATAGCGGAAATGCAATATATATTTGTTTATTGGTGTTGAAGTAGTAGTCTAGGACATTTTTATAGTTCAGCATGCATATTATTTCTTTTTATATTCTTTTTGAATTATGATAATACAAACAGCTGAAGAGAAGTTAAATTATAGTTGCCAGCATAACCTCTACAAACTCAATGTACTTTCCTTTTTCTAACAGCCAGTTTTTTTAAACCACATTTTCTGTTTTAATTTGAAGTATAATTAATTTTTGGAGAAAGCAATGGCACCCCACTCCAGTACTCTTGCCTGGAAAATCCCATGGACGGAGGAGCCTCGTGGACTGTAGGCTGTAGTCCATGGGGTCGCTAGTAGTCGGACACGACTGAGCGACTTCACTTTCACTTTTCACTTTCATGCATTGGAGAAGGAAATGGCAACCCACTCCAGTGTTCTTGCCTGGAGAATCCCAGGGATGGGGGAGCCTGGTGGGCTGCCGTCTATGGGGTCGCACAGAGTTGGACACAACTGAGGCAACTTAGCAGCAGCAGCAGCATAGTAGTTTGTATCTGTTAATCCCACACACCTATCTTCTCATTCCCCTCTTCCCTCTAGGCAGTCTTTAGAGCAGTTTTCTGAAATCACAGGTTTATAAAATAAACATGGATCATGTCTTTTATAGTTATTTCTCTGAAGTAAAATCCAATTGAAAATGGGCCAGATTATCATCATCAATAGATTCATAACCAATTGTTGTTGTTCAGTTGCTCAGTCTTGTCCAGTTCTTTGTGACCCCATGGACTGCACCATGCCAGGCTTCCCTGTCCTTCACCATCTCCCTGAGCTTGCTCAAACTTATGTCCATTGCTCGGTGATGCCATCCAACCATCTTGTCCTCTTTTGTCCCCTTCTCCTCCTGCCTTCAATCTTTCTCAGCATCAGGGTGTTTTCTAATGAGTTGGCTCTTTGCATCAGGTGGCCAAAGTATTGGAGCTTCAGTTTCAACATCAGTCCTTCCAATGAATATTCAGGACTGATTTCCTTTAGGATTGACTGGTTTGATCTTTGCAGTCCAAGGGACTCTCAAGAGTCTTCTCCAACACTACAATTCAGAATTATCAATTCTTTGATGCTCAACCTTCTTTAGGGTCTAACTCTCACATCCATACATAACTACTGGAAAAACCATAGCGTTGACTATACAGACTTTTGTTTCAAAATGATGTCTCTGCTTTTTAATACACTGTCTAGGTTTGTCATAGATTTTCTTGCAAGGAGCAAGCGTCTTTTAATTTCATGGCTGCAGTTGCCATCTGCAGTGATTTTGGAGCCCAAGAAAATAAATGTGTCACTGTTTCCATTGTTTTCCCATCTATTTGCCATGAAATGATGAGACCAGATGCCATGATTGTTGTTTTTTAATATCATCAGTGGATACTGTCAAATGTAATTGCACCATGTTTTATTTAATTTATTCTTCTACAGTCTCTGGTATCTTCTGTTCCGCTTGCCATCTATTACCTCCTTTCCTCCATTTGTCTATCCTTTGGAGAATGAAGGGTAGCATTTTTTTTACTGTTAGCTGTTATGCTACATAAGCTTTAGCCAAAAGAAGTATTGTGGTAAGTACTGTGTTCCTCAGTCAGCTCTTCTTTTAACTTTCTTTTTCTTTTGATCACCTGGCTTCCTTCAAACCTCTCCTTCATCAAGGGCCCTGTCTGCCCTCCAGCATAATACTGTCTCTGTCTCATACCCTTTCCCTCTCCCCTACCTGTTCATTAAACCAGTCTTTTCCTTTGTGTCCTGACCCGTGCTTACCCTGCTTGCCTCATAGTTGGCTATCCTGGTGTAATAGGTCACATTGCCCTCTTGTGAGATCCCGGTCTGCTCATCCCTTTGTTGTTCCTTTTGTGTGGCATCTAATCTGTTATCCTGGAGAGAAGAATGAAAAAGTCCAAAAGGGGCTTTGAGTCAAGAGCACCAAAGAAGCATTCTTGTGTCTCCATTCTTCTATTCAGGGAGTCATATCTGACTTTCACAAGGTGGGAGAGGTGAGAATAGACAGGTCTGGAATTGGATGAGAGGATGAGCTGATCTACCCTCAGGGCAGTTGACTGGTGAGGGAGCGGAGGTGACATGACATGGTGTTGGGGTATAAGGCTTTGAAGAAAGGAGAGGCAGAAGGAACTGTGTGGTTGTGAGGCAAATTCAGCATTAAGTTAGAGGAGTAGAAGGTCTTTGGGCAGGAGTATGTGTCCACAGAGGACTCAAGGAAGGTTTAGGAAGGGTAGAAATTATTGAAGGAATACAGTGCCTACTGCCCAGTTGTTTTCAGCATGCTCTTTGCAGCAGCCATAACTGCCTGATGTTCAGATTGCTAAAGTACTGCTGTACTCATCTTTTTACTTACTGAAACGTTGCTTTAGCATCACTTCTGTTATTTTTATAACTTGTTTTTGTGTAGTATAGCTATGACAGATTAAGGATATTTCTCAAAGGAAGCAAAAAAATATATAGTACTCTCTTTGTTTAAAAATGGTGCTTCAACCTGTCCCTAAGAAACTTGAATTTTTCTTTATCTATAATTTTAATTACAGTAAATACCAGGTACTCAACAAATATTTGAATTCTGTGCAAAGACACTTTGCACAATATTGGGGGGGACAAAAGGAATCATTGAAGAAGGTGAAGCCTAATAAGCATAAGACAACATGTGACAAATTAATGTAAAGACACAAAAATGCATAATAAATGCCAAAATGGTTATGCAAAATGAGAATCCCTGTGGATTTTAGAAGAGGATGTAATTGTGTAGTAGTCCGTGAGATGGTGTCAAGAAAGTAAAGAACTTGAACTAAGTCTGAATGGGTGGGAGTGAGCTGAAGAATTGGACCAAGAGAAGACATTCCAAGTAGAAAAAACAGACAAAATTGTGGAAACCAAAATGGCCCTTGTTTGGGAGATACTTTCTTGTTTTTGATTACTACCTGGTAGGTAAGGGTGAGCCATTGAAAGTTTTAGAATAAGGTAATAATTTGATCACAGGGTGTTCTAGGAAGTAAACTTAGCATTGAGATCTTATGGAGTTTTGCTCATCAGGCAGTTGAAAGTTTGCACTTGAGCTCCCAGATGGGCTAGATTTGGGGATTATTTGTTCTGTGTTATAGTTTAAACAAATTACAGTTTCCTACAGGAGAAACTGATGAGAGATGGACAGCCAAGGATTGAATTTGGGAGAATGTTCTTATTAAGAGTGTTAAGAATAGGGAAACCATGGAAAGACTTAAGAGATCAGAGAAGAACAGGGTAATAGAATGTTCTGAAAACTTAGGAAGGAAAGTATTTTAAGAATGGGGTACATACTGAAATCAGATGTCACAGAAGAATCATGAAAATTGGATTTACAAAAAACAAAGCCATTGGTTTTAGAGCTTAGAAGTTCCTTGGTGACCTTCAGGTGTGCTATTTCAGTAGTAGAGAAGGATAGAAACTTGATTTATAGGGATTAAAATGTATGTGGTGAGAAGATAAAAGAAGTGATTTAAAACACTTGTTCAAGATGCTTGGCAGCAGAAAGAGTGTTTTAGAAGATGGAGGTCAAGAGGTTTATCTTAATAAAGATGGACCTCTGTATATTTGAAGACAGAAGGGAGTAGATTAATAAGGCAGTGATGTAAGATATCAGAGAAAGGATAATTGAATGAGGGTAGAAGGAGATGGTATCAAGAAAATGGTGAGACATTATGCAAGTCTTGAAGAAAAACAAGGACTGTCTCTTCATCTGAAATTGAAAGGATGAGTATAAAGACCCTTAAAGGTAATAAGTGAGACGAGATAGTTTGTATTCTAATAACCTAGGGATCTACTCAGTCCATTCATTTTTAAGGAATAGATAATGGCAATTGGGACTTGAGGAAAATTGGCAGGGGTTGGGGGACTTGGAAAACTCAATTTAACTATTTATAAATAGACTTACAAACCGGTTAGTATTGTCACTTCCTTAAAGTATTCATTTTGCAGCCAGCTTTTGCTTTTCATCACAAAAGCAGGAACTCCATCACTGAAAAGGAGTTATGAAGTATTGGGCTGGTTAAAAAGTTTCAGTTTTTCTGTAAGATGGTACAGAAAAACTCAAATGAACTTTTTGGCTGATCCAGTAGTTGAAATCCATCCAGAGGTGCAATCTAAGGAACTTTGCATCAAATAAATCAAAGATATGACAAACATGGTATATAAGAGGGGAAAAAACTATTAACAGTTGCAGTGATGTGAAGCTATGAAATATGACTAAATCTAATTTTACCCTGTAAAATAAGAGCTTAAGTGAAGTTAAGTGGGTTTCTTCTCTAAGCCTTCTAACAAGTGACAAAAGTAATACTTTTAAAGATCTCCTGACTTCCAGTCTAGTTCTACCATTTTGCAACTTTTCCTGTAGGAAGGTCCTGGATTTATGTAAACTGTACACATACAGTTTATATTATTATAAAGAATACATGCATCATATACAGATATAAGTCCGTTGTTGCATAAATATGACTTAAGACATAATTTTTATAATAAAACATTTAATTTTTGATAATTTTGCTTGGCATAGAATATAGATTTAAAATGAATATTTATTTGCCTTGATAGAAAATTGTTCATAGATATTAAATTTTCTTTTTGCATATTTCTTTTCATCGAGCAGAGGCATTCAAAATCAGTCCTGGCAATAGGCATATATTTGTTGTGAAGTTTCAGAGACAGTTTCAGTAGCTTTAACATCACAATCAGTTATAAAGATGAAAATACATCAAAGAGCATTCTAGAGTTATGTATGGGATGTATGAGGGAGGTAGTTTTATGAGAAAAGGATTTGGGATCTGACTTAGTGTTAGAATTTTATGAAAACCACTGTCAGAAGATTCTTTTCCTCCCTTCTGTCTCATTATCTCTGAGTCATTCTTCACCAAATCCTGTCACAAAGCCTGAAGAGTAAATGGGTGAAGGCAAGTATTTAGGCAGCCTTGGATGGATAAGGAAAAATATTATGTCAGAAGGTGGGGTGTGTCTATGCACAGTGTTTTTTTCGTAATTAATTTCTTTATAATCACTCTGTGTGCCATTCAGTATATAGGAAGCAAAAATTGTGTTGTATTACTCTTTTTTTCTTTATGTCACTGGCTTTAATTACCTCATATTTTGTTTACAATATGGCCTCCATAATACCCTTAACTGTAAAATTTGAACCTTGCCTCTTAGTGTTTTATTTTGAGTCAGTTGAAAAGTTTTCATGGTACCCTTTGCCTTCTTGACTGAAAAAGACTTACTTTGGTTGCATGTATGTGAAAGTTGCTCAGTCATGTCTGACTCTTTGTGACCTCATGGACTGTACACTCCATGGAATTCTCCAGGCCAAAATACTGGAGTGGGTAGCCTTTTCCTTCTCCAGGGGATCTTCCCAACCCAGGGATCGAACTCAGGTCTTCTGCACTGCAGGCGGATTCTTAACCAGCTGAGCCACAAGGGAAGCCCAGTTGTGTGTGTGTGTGTGTGTGTATATATATGTATGTGTGTGTGTGTGTATCTTTATATATATATTTTTAGTAGTTACAATGATTTTGTGTTTATTAGTGACTGGCTAGTTTGATAAATACTGCCCCCTCCAAAGAGCTTCCCAGGTGGCTCATTGGTAGAGAATCTGCCTGCCAATGCAGGAAAAGATGTGAGTTCAATACATGGGTTGGGAAGATCCCCTGGAGAAGGAAAAGACCACTCCAGAATTCTTTCTGGAAAATCCCATGGACAGAGGAACCCAGCAGTTCTACGGCTCATAGGGTTATACGAGTCGGACTCAATGACTAAACAGCAACAACCCCCTCCAAAAGAAGAAAAGACCCTGCTTATTTCATGTGACCCCTATATTTTGTTATAAAGGGATTTTATAGCTTTGCTTTCTAATTTTTTAGCTCTTTGTAAAAGAAAAATAATCCCAGAGGTAAAAGATGAGCCTCTTTGCGGTTTATTAATACTTAATATTCATGCTTAACTTTGGGACCTTGCTTGCTTTCTCTTCCTCATTAGATGAGATTTAAAGGTTTGTTCTCGAAATCTCCCCTCATATAGGATTGGGGCACAATATCACCTTGCCCCTTTTCATCCTTCATCTTGTATGAATACCCATTTATTCTGTATATGAGACTGCCTTCCTTTCTTTACCTGTGGTATCCATTTGCCTCATTGAACCTGATTAACACTGTGGTGGAAGGGCTAGACCTATATGACCCATGGACAGCTGGTAGTGGTTACTGGTTTCTTTCTCTTTTTTAAATCTTAGGATTTTCCTGTATCCCAGAAACAAAGTGACACAGTTTTCCATTTCCCCCACTTATTCCAGGTGTAAGACATTGTGATTTTATTCCAAAGTATCTATTGTATAAACGTCAGAACTGGGATTTGAATCGTGGTGCTGTGGCTCTGGCCCATAATGGTGTTTGTCTTTTACAAACTGTTTCCTCAGAGATCTTATTGCCATCCTGTCACTTCTATACAAATGACTCATTTATCTGTATACCTTTCATCTCAACTTTCTTCTGAACATCAGATCTCTATTCCAACTGTTCTTTTTGCTTTCCCCTAGCTTTCCTGACCCGGCCATTAAAAAACTCATCATCTTTCCTCAGAAACATTTCCTCCACTAGTTCTTCCCATTTCTTTAATGACATCTTCATTTCTAAGATTCAGAGTCTTAGAATCTTTTCATTTCCTTGACATTACCATGGTAATTCTGCAGCATTTTCCCGAACTTCTTTCTAGTCTTGTAACCATGATTGTAGTTCAGGTCTAAAAGTTCTCATAAAAGTTTTCTTTTTACTTCATGCTTCGCCCTGCTGCAAGACTAACCTTCCTGAAGCATAGCTCCAGTCCCATGACTTTGTTTTTTTAAAAATAATTTTATTTGTTTTTGGCTGTGATGGGTCTTCCTTTCTGAGTGGGCTTTTCTGTGGATGCAGTGAGCAGGGGCTCCTCTCTAGCTGTGGTGTGCAGGCTCCTTGCTGTGGTACGTGGGCTTCTCGTGGTGGTGATTTCTTTGCTGTGGAACCAGGGCTGTAGGGCGCAAGGGCTTCAGTAGTTGGAGCGTGTGGACTCAGAAGTTGTAACTCCCCAGCGCTAAAGCACAGGCTCAATAGTTGTGGCTCATGGGCTTCGTTTGTCCTCAGCATGTGGGATCTTGCCAGATCAGGGATGGAACCCCTGTCTCCTGCATTGGCAGGCAGGTTCTTTACCACTGAGTCACCAGGGAAGCCCCCATGTCTTTCCTGATCAGAGTCTTTCATGGCTGAGCTATAATTCAAGGGTGTCCACAATAGGTCTGTCTAGCTGCTTTTGTAGCTACATCTTCTACTATTCTCTTAAGTGTACCCCGAATTACAACCAGACTGTGTTACTCACTTCTCTAAATATAGCCTCCTTTGTCTTACTGCTGTTTCTTATTCCCTCTTCCATATGTTTCTCCCCTTTTTCCCTTTTACTGCCTCACTTTCACCAGTACTGAGTTTTTTTGCTACCATTAAGGTCCAACTCATACACCATTTCTTTTAGAAAGCCCTTTTAGTATTATACAGTTGGGGATATAGTATTTATTGCTTCCATTCCATCTTCTCAAAGCACTTTCTCCTTTTCTGACATGTGCTTATTGGACATGTATATGCATGTACAATTCCTATATTATACCCTATAATCTAATTATTTGTGTACTTGCCTTACCCACTCACTCCACCTCCATAGCAAGTTCCTTAGGAGTAGATTAGTTTATCTCCTACAGCTCTGCCATAGCTCTTTCTTCATAAATGCTGAATATGTACATTTATTGACTCAAACATATATGAGGAAACATTTCAGAATAACCATTATATTTTTATTATTTTAGGCTTGACCGTCTTTTTATCTTGCTGGATACTGGCACTACTCCAGTTACAAGAAAAGCTGCTGCACAGCAACTTGGAGAAGTGGTGAAGCTTCATCCCCATGAACTGAATAATCTATTATCTAAAGTAAGCACTCTATTTTCTCTTTTAGTATAATACAGTTGTAGAAATTTATCCATGGGTAAAAACATAAAAGAGAAGGAAGTTATCTTATTAGTGACAATTTGTGGTCTTCAAATTCATTAAATAAGTCCAGTATTTTCCCAAATATTTAAAATTTTTTACTATTTTTTTGTCATAAGGTTTAAAGTACTTTGTTTTTTATGTCAAGTTTTATTGTCAAAGGGATTTGACAATAAAGAACCTTTGGCCTGTGGTACAAATTTGAATCTCATGCAATGTGGTAATGAACTAAGTTGTTAATCTAGTTTGTTAGTGGTCTAACTTGTTCTTAGCAGCTAATAATTACATCAGTTGACAGTCTTCAAATGGATGAGTACTCATGGGTAATGGTGGAAATATATGAGAAGCTACTTGTCATTACATTCTTAGTTATTAGCTCTTTGAAAGTGGAGGCTTTCTCCTTGGGTGGATAAGTGTTTTCACAATCCTAGCCCATGTTCTTTCCCTAAGCAGTTGCTTTATTTTTACTGATTCCTGTGGGCTTGTAGAAGTGTGACTGTATGATGTGCTGTGCTCAGTCATATCCGACTCTTTGTGACCCCATGGACTGCAGCCCACTAGGCTCCTCTGTGGAATTTTCCAGGCAAGAATACTGGAGCAGGTTACCATTTCCTACTCCAGGGGATCTTCCCAACCCAGGGATAGTAAGCAGCAAATTCCATGTATTTAATTCTCTGGCATGCAAAATAAAAACAGGAGTGCTTGGTATGTGTGTTTAGTGGGAATGGGGGCAGTGGATAGCAGATGGGATGGGAAGCAATATGATAACCCAAATATTGGAAGACCCAAGATACCTCTATTCCCACCAGTCTTTATCTCCTCCTCTAGTTCTGATGTGTCCCTCCCTGATTCCTATGAATCAGGGACTGGAAAAGGTCAGTTTTCATTCCAATCCCAAAGAAACGCAATGCCAAAGAATGCTCAAACTACCGCACAATTGCACTCATCTCACACGCTAGTAAAGTAATGCTCAAAATTCTCCAAGCCAGGCTTCAGCAATATATGAACCATGAACTTCCTGATGTTTAAGCTGGTTTTAGAAAAGGCAGAGGAACCAGAGATCAAATTGCCAACATCCACTGGATCATGGAAAAAGCAAGAGAGTTCCAGAAAAACATCTACTTCTGCTTTATTGACTATGTCAAAGCCTTTGACTGTGTGGATCACAATAAACTGTGGAAAATTCTTCAGGAGATGGGAATACCAGACCATCTGATCTGCCTCTTGAGAAATCTGTATGCAGGTCAGGAAGCAACAGTTAGAACTGGACATGGAACAACAGACTGGTTCCAAATACGAAAAGGAGTACGTCAAGGCTGCATATTGTCACCCTGCTCATTTAACTTCTATGCAGAGTACATCATGAGAAACGCTGGACTGGAAGAAACACAAGCTGGAATCAAGATTGCTGGGAGAAATATCAATAACCTCAGATATGCAGATGATACCACCCTTATGGCAGAAAGTGAAGAGGAACTCAAAAGCCTCTTGATGAAAGTGAAAGAGGAGAGTGAAAAAGTTGGCTTAAAGCTCAACATTCAGAAAACAAAAATCATGGCATCCGGTCCCATCATTTCATGGGAAATAGATGGGGAAACAGTGTCAGACTTTATTGTTTTGGGCTCCAAAATCACTGCAGATGGTGACTGCAGCCATGAAATTAAAAGACGCTTACTCCTTGGAAGGAAAGTTATGACCAACCTAGATAGCATATTCAAAAGCAGAGACATTACTTTGCCAACGAAAGTCCGTCTAGTCAAGGCTTTGGTTTTTCCAGTGGTCATGTATGGATGTGAAAGTTGGACTGTGAAGAAGGCTGAGCACCGAAGAATTGATCCTTTTGAACTATGGTGTTGGAGAAGACTCTTGAGAGTCCCTTGGACTGCAAGGAGATCCAACGAGTCAATTCTGAAGGAGATCAGCCCTGGAATTTCTTTGGAGGGAATGATGCTAAAGCTGAAACTCCGGTACTTTGGCCACCTCATGTGAAGAGTTGACTTATTGGAAAAGACTCTGATGCTGGGAGGGACTGGGGGCAGGAGGAGAAGGGGACGACAGAGGATGAGATGGCTGGATGGCATCATTGACTCGATGGACATGAGTCTTAGTGAACTCCGGGAGTTGGTGATGAACAGGGAGGCTTGGCGTGCTGCGATTCATGGGGTTGCAAAGAGTCAGACACGACTGAGTGACTGAACTGAACTGAACTGATTCCTATGAGTAGGAGTTCTAAGCCCTTGTCATCCTACACAAATCTGCCCTCTATTGTTCCTGTCATGGGGACGAACAGCAACTCTCTCTCCAGCACACTCCTCACTTATATACTATCAGAACTTTCTAACCAAGACGTAGATGGAGAGAGAGTGATTTGACACCTACAGGTTCCATGTTCTCAGATTGAAGAAAGATGCACATTTGACAGTACTGTACTCATGTGTTAGATGTGGGGATAGAGAGGCACCCATTTCTTCTCATCCCAAGGGAAGAGATGGAGGACTGAATGAACTGAGACTGGAAACAATGAATAAGACTAACCTTTGCTGAACTGAGAAAAAGTTTCCAGCCTTCCAAGTGAGTTCTGTCCTCCTTAACTCAGACCCCACCATATGACTGCCATCAGATAATTCTGAAAGAGGCAAAGTTTGTTTTTAGCACTTTTCTCATCTCCTATCCCCTCTCTGCCCTCAGTGTTTTCCTGTTGCTTTCGGTTTTATTTTTGTGAAAAATAGCTTTATTGAATAGATTTTATATACCTTGTAATTCATCCAGATAAAGTGTGCAATTCAGTGATTTTTAGTATATCCACAGATACATGCAAATGTCACCACGATCTAATTTTAAAACATTTTTGTGTGCTAAGTCACTTCAGTCGTGTCCAACTCTTGGCAACCCTATGGACTGTAGCCCACTAGGGTGCTCTTTCCCTTGGATTCTCCAGGCAAGAATACTGGAGTGGGTTACCATACCCTCCTCCAGGGGATCTTCCCTACCCAGTGGCTAAACCCGTGGCTCTTGCTTTACAGGCAGATTCTTAACCACTGAGCCATTGGGGAAGCCCTGAAACATTTTTGTCTCCCTCAAAAGAAACCTCATGCCTATTACCAATCACTCACTATCACTCTCCCTTCCATACTCAGTCCTAGGCAACCACTAATCTACTCTGTTTATCTGCCTGTTTTGAACATTTTATATTAAATATGTGGTATTTTGTGATTGTTTTTTCACTTAAATGTTATTTTCAAGGTTCTTTCATATTGTGTGTGCTAAGTCACTTCAGTCGTGTGCAGCTCTTTGCACACCAATGGACTGTAGCCTCCTAGGCTACTGTCCCTGGGGTTCTCCAGGAAAGAATGCTGGAGTGAGTTGCCATGCCTTGCTCCAGGGGATCTACCCAATCCAGGGATCAAAACCCATGTCTCTTTATGTCTCCTGCATTAGCAGGCAAGTTCATTACCACTAGCGCCACCTGGGAAGCCTTCTTTGTTTTTGCATGTTTCGTTTTTCATTTTTTTTATTGCCAAATACCGTTCTTTGTATGGGTATGGATAATTTTGGATATACCACATTTTATTTATTTCTTTATCAGTTGATGGACATTTTAGTTGTTTCTACTTTTTGCCCTGTTTTAAATAATGCTGCTATGAAAATTTGTGTGCAAGCTTTTGTATGGATGTATGTTTTCATACATGGGTGTATACTAGAGAGTAGAATTGCTGGGTCATATGGTAACTGTGTTTAACTTTATGAGGAACTGCCAGACTGCCTTCCAAACTGGAAGGCATGTTACACCATATTACATTCCCAACAGCATGTATGAGAGGTCTGATTTCTTCATATCTTTGTCAGTACTTTTTTTTTTTTTTTTTTTTAATTTTGTTTATGTCTTTTTGGCTGTGCTGGGTCTCTGTTGCTGCATGTGGGCTTTCTCTAATTGCAGCAAGCAGGGACCACTTTCTGGTTGTGGTGTGCGGGCTTCTCATTGTAGTGGCTTCTCTTGGTGCAGAGCACAGGCTCCAGAGTGTGAAGGCTTCAGTAGTTGCAGCTCTCAGGCCCTAGAACGCAGGCTCAGTAGTCGTGGCACACAAGCTGAGTTGCTCCACGGCATGGGGAGTCATCCTGGACCAGGGATCGAACTTGTGTCTCCTGGCAGGCAAATTATTAACCACTGTACTAACAGGGAAGTCTCCAGCACATAACTATTAACTGACTGTTTATATTCATACCAGTGTGATTAGTGATACTATAGTTTTGATTTGCATTTTCATATGACTAATGATGTTGAATGTCTTTTCATTTGTTTATTGACCATTACTATATCTTCTTTGAGGATCTGTCTATTCAGATCCTTTGACCATTTTTAAGTGTGATATTTGTTCTTTTATTGATGAGATCAAAGATTCTTTATACATTTTAGATACAAGCCCCTTATCAGATATGGGGTTTGCAAATTCATTCTGCTAGTCTTGAGGTTGTCTTCACTTTCTTAATGGTATCCTTTGAAGCACAAAAGTTATTAGTTACAATGAAGTTGACTTTATCTTTTTTAAACACGTGACTTGTGTGCTCTGGAGATCGTCTCTAAGAAACCTTTGCCTTATCCAAGGTTACAGAGGTTTATCCCCATGTTTTCTTCTAACAGTTTTATAGTTTTAGTTCTTATTTTTAGGCGCTTGGTGTATTTTGAGTTAGTTTTTGTGTCCGGTGTGAAGTAGGGATTTTATTTTATTTTTTTTTAAATGATTTTATTTATTTTTGGCTGTGTTGGGTTCTTCATTGCTGCACGGGCTTTTTTCTGGTTGCAGTGGTTGGGGGTTACTCTTTATTGCGGTGCACAGGCTTGCCGTTGCGGTGGCTTCTCTTGTGGAGTGCAGACCCTAGGTGCTCAGGCTTCAGTAGTATGTGGCATGTGGGCTCAGTATTTGTGCTCCCTGGCTCTAGAGCACAGACTCAACAGTTGTGGCACACAGGCTTGGTTGCTCTGAGGCATGTGGGATCTTCCTGGATCAGGGATCAAACCTGTGTCTCATACATTGGCAAGCAGATTCTTTACCGTTGAGCCACCAGAGAAACCATGAAGTAGGGATTTTAAGTCATTATTTTGTTGCTGTAGCACCATTTATTGAAAAGATCCTTTTTTCCCCATTGAATTATCTTGACACTGTTGTTGAAAATTGGTTGACCATAGACACATAGTATTATATTTGAACTAAATTCTTCTCCATTGATCGGTGCATCTGTCCTGCTGTTACCGCACTGTCTTGATCATTGTTGCTTTGTAGTAAGCTTTGAAATAAAAAACTATGAATCTGCCAACTTTATTATTCTTTTTCAAGATTGTTTTGGTGATTCTGGGCACCTTAAATTTACATATAAATTTTAAGATCAACTTGTCTATTTCTGCCAAAAAAAAAAAGCTGGGATTTTGATAAAAATTGTGTTGAATCCGTATTCAGTTTAGAGGGTATTACTATGCTAATAATATTAAGTCTTCTAATCCTTGAATATGAGGTGTTGTTTATTTGGGTCTTCTTTAATTTCTTTCAATAGTATTTTGAATTCTTTTTTTTTTTAGTCTTCAGTATACAAGTCTTGCACTTTTTTGGTTAAATTTATTCTTAAGTATTTTATACTTTTTGATACTATTATAAATGATATTTTCTTAATTTCATTTTCAGATTGTGGAAACTATAAAAAAATACAGTGGATTTTTGTACAACGTATTGGTCTTATATCTTGCTCTCTTGCTGTACTTACTTATCTTTTCTAATGGTTTTATAACTCTTGGCATTAAGTAAAGGGACTTAATGACTAATATGCACTTTGCTTTTTAGTATGCTAAAAACATTTTTTAAATTCGTTTAAGCATTCTTTTATTTATTAAGTTTCCTGTTTCCTTTTTTAAAAAAAGTTAATTAACTGTCTTTATTTTTGGCTGTGTCCAGTCTTAGTTGTGGCATTTGGGATCTTTCATTGTGATGCTCGGGCTTCTCTCTAGTTGTGGTACAGGGACTCAGTAGTTGCAGCTCGAGGGTTTAGTCGCCCCATGGCATGTGGGATCTTAGTTCCCCAACCAGGGATTGAACCTGCATCCCGCTACATTGGAAAGCAGATTCTTAACCACTGGATCACAAGGGACGTCCCCTCCCTGTTTCCTTTCTTTAAAGTGTAGTGATATTTCTTGTGACTGGTAGAAAATCTTATAAATGATTTTAATAATTGCAAAGTGTTTTGTATAAATTTGAGAGCTGCTAAATTAGAAATTAATAAATATATTTATGTTCCTCTCTTTTGACTATTTGAACAAACAATATTTTTTTGGTGTGTAACTTTTGTTTTACAATTTTTTAAGGTGTTGATATATTTAAGAAGTACAAATTGGGATACTCGGATTGCAGCAGGACAAGCTGTTGAAGCTATAGTGAAAAATGTACCTGAATGGAATCCCGTGCCAAGAACCAAACAAGGTGCTTTTAAGAGGAAAAAGTAGTGTGTAGTAAAAACTATGCATTTTGTTTTAGTAATTCCACTTTTAAAGGCTGAATTTTCATACTTTTAGGTGCAATCTTGTCAGGAAATAAAATTGAACAAGGTGCTTTTTCACCATGTTTTAAAAATTGTACTAGACAATCTCTGCTCATACATATTTTAAATTATTAATTCTACAATATGGTTGATTTGCAGAGATTATTACTTCCCTCAAGAATTTATGCCCTAAAAAATGAAATCAATTAAGTATAAATATTTTATTTTAAAACAGTCAAATTTTGCTTGTTGCTGTGAGAATAGGGTACTTTACTAAATTTAATAAGCACAGTTATGTGTGGATATTTGGAAAGGTCAGTGTTTAGTCCTTTTATGCCTTTTAGATGTCTTTTAGTGGAAATTACTTTTTTTCTGACTGCCTATTATATATGACACTTGAATGTATGCTTTTACAAATTTATAAAGTTACACATTTTAATTAAATGAGAATTTAATATGGTGTAACTGTATTTCATTTTCAAGTCACTTTTAGTAATACGAGTTTTATCCTGTTGTAACTCATCTAAAATTTTTAATTTGCTCCACCTATTATTTTGAGGGATTGTGTTAGTCTGTCTTCTCTCATCGAAAGAAATACATAACCAGAAGAAGTTACAAATTGTTTTAGAAAAGAGCCATTTTCTTTCCGACTTATTACCCCTGCTTATTTTGGTATACAGAGATACTAGGACTTAAATTCTTTTCAGAAAAACTTTTTTTTTTTTTTCCCGTTCAGCACAACCTTGTTAATGAAATCTTAGTTCCCCCACTAGGAATTGAACCCAAGCCCATTGCATTGACTACATGGAGTCTTAACCATTGGACTGCCAGAGAATTCCACCCTGCAGAAAAGCTTTAAATTAGTTACACTAGCATTAAAATATATAGTATCATTAGTATCAAATATATTGTCATCATTAGAAAACATTAAGAAATTCATAGCAGTTCCCTTTCAGTTTAGCAATTATACTTCAGTTTGTGGAGACTTATACGCAAGTGACCAGCTAAACAAACTATTGTCAGTGAACAATTTATAGTATGTATAAAATTTTACAATGGCATAACCTTTTTGGGAGGAATACAGAACATTTTATAAATAGTTTAGGCCCCAGATAGATATTTGATTTTAGCAGTTTGCCAGGAGATTGTAATTTGCTTATATTATGAGAAATGAGTCCTATTGATTGAGTAGTTCCTTTATGTCTTAGATATTCCTAGGTATAGGGAGTAATGATGCTCATTAGTGTTATTTATGAAAATTTATATGAATATGTTTATCTTTCAATTTATCACTGTGATAAATTACCTTTATCTTTCAACTGTTTAACAGATGATTTTTAATATACATATTTCAACATGGGGATACATTTCTTCATGTAATATTGTGCTTGTGTAGTCAGAAAGTTACATACCCACTAACATTCTGATAGTTTGTAGAAAGGGAGCCATCTGCTAAATAGTTTTTTCATAAATAAGAACTGATCATAAATAAATCCACAATAGCTTTTCTACTTCCTCCACATTTTACTTTTCTTAAAATACTACCCACTCACCTAAAGTAATGCTATTTTCTTTCATTCTGCACTTTGGCTGTATAATCAAATTGAATGTTTTTAAACCTCATCTAGAAACTACTTCAGAAAGTGCTATGGAAGACTCATCTACTACAGATCGATTGAATTTTGACAGATTTGATATATGTAGATTGTTACAACATGGGGCATCACTTTTGGGATCTGCTGGTGCAGAATTTGAAGTACAAGATGAAAAATCAGGTATGTAATAGTCCTGTAGAAAAAAAAGTCTGAAATGTGTGTTCAAATCAGTTTGTTACTTGGTGTGCTATGTTACTGTCATATAAAACCTAACAGATGCCATGAAATGTAAATTCACGGAAGTTTGCAGTTTGAGATGTGGGGCATAGGGAAGGTGACCAGGAGCACTTTGTCTAAAACAAATAGGAATATTTTTCATCCCTTAACTGAATATGTGCTATATATATATACACACACACACATATATATGCATCATTAATAGATATTAGTATGTCAGCATACATATTAATATTTTAGTATTTCAGTATAGAAATTGTAAAGTGGTACCTGAGAGCTTTAGTTGAATAGATTTTAAAATCCAGGATTAGCACAAATTGTGGTAATGTTTTCAGAATTCTTGAAATTTAGAGACTATGACAGTTCTTTTTATCATGTTTTAAATATTTAAGTAATTGGATCTACTGATGCTAATGACCAAAGCAAAAATGAAAAATAAGTCTTAGATAATTGTCCCATTATCTTTAAACTTACAGAATCCATCTGGATATAAAATAAATGTTTTGGCCATTCAAGATTGATGCCTTGAGTGGAAAAAACCTTGATGTTTTTAATGGATTTCTGTAAGTAAATAAATTGCTTTTTTGACTTAAACCAAAACAGAACACTGTTTTGTTTTGTTGCTAATTAATCATTAGTCAAAGGTTATCTATCTAGCGAGGTTAATGAAATGATCTTCAGTTTGTTCATCTTAAAAAAAAAAAAGTCAGATATTCATTTCCTCTTGCCTAATACGCTTTCTATTGAAAAATCTAGTGTAGTTATTTATGGAGAGAATAAAGAGGAGAATTTGCTTAAGTTCCAGAAAAGCATAGTTTTTTTTAAATAAGGGAAGTAGAAGTCTTCAAAAACTTTACAATTTGAAAAAAGTTATCTCTAAGTTTACTAATTAGTTTACCAGTCTTAGTAGTGTTCCCATAAACATCATGAGAGATTATTGGGCCTTATCTAGGGAAAAAAGTCAGTGTGACTTTTGTCACTAAAAAAGAAAGTGTTCTTGGGACGTGTCTTAAAGATGCTGATTTAATACATCTGTGGAGAGTTCTGGGAAATCGTATATTAAATGAAAAAACCCCACAGATGACTGATGTGTAAGCAGGATTGGGAACCCCAATTTTTTTAGAATTCAGTTTTTTCCCCCTATAACTCAGTTTTTAATGCTGATAAGTCATAGCGTGACGAAAAGTGCTCATTAAAACCCTCTAATTAGGTTTTCTTGAAATGTCTGTTCATCTGTGTTTATCTCTACATATTTATAAATTACACGTACATGATTAGCATAGGTGCCAGTCTGTTTCCTTTGCAGTTGTGTTGATTATTTTCCGCAGTAAACTTTCCCTGAAATGAGAGGACTGATTTGCAGCTCTTTGTGAGTGTACTGAATTTATGATCCAGAAGTTTTCATGTTGGATGCCTAGTGTTTTTCCCTCTGAGGAGGGCAGCCTTAATTTTTTTTTTTTTTTTTTTTTACTATAGCTATAGAGAGGTATAATTCCCATACCACATAAATCACCCATTTTAAAAGTGTACAATTCACTGAGTTTTAATATATTTACAGTTTTGTGTATTTTAGAACATTGTCACTACCTCAGGAAGAAACTCCATATCCTTTATCACACTCCTATTCCCCTACACCCCTCCTTTTTCTTCCCAGCCCTAAGGAACCATTAATTTATTTCCTTTATCTATAGATTTGCCTATTATGGGCATTTCATATAAATGGAATCGTATGTAGTCTTTTGTGTCTGACTTCTTTTTACTTAGCAGAATTTTTCCAACATTTATCTATATTGTAGTGCACATGTTAGTACTGTTTAGATTTTTTTTTCCTAAATAGTATTTATTACTGTTATAGGGTATATCTGTTTTTAATTTTGATCAAATATAGATAACATAAAAATTACCATCTTAATCATTTTTAAGTGTATAGCTCAGTAGTATTAAGTACATTCATATTGTTGTGCAGCCAATCTCCAGAACTCTTTTCATCTTGCAGAATGAAACCTTATACCCATTAAACAATAATTCCCATCCCTTTCTCCCCTCAAACCCCCTGCCCCAAGCCGGCAATCACTGTTTTACTTTCTGTCTTTGAATTTGACTACTCGGGGTACTTCATCTGAGTGAAATCTATGGTATTTATCCTTTTGTGACTGACTTTCTTCACTTAACATAATCTCCTTCCACTTAACATAATGGAACAACAGACTGGTTCCCAATAGGAAAAGGAGTACGTCAAGGCTGTATATTGTCACCCTGCTTATTTAACTTATATGCAGAGTACATCATGAGAAACGCTGGGCTGGAGGAAGCACATGCTGGAATCAAGATTGCCGGGAGAAATAGCAATAACCTCAGATGTGCAGATGACACCACCCTTATGGCAGAAAGTGAAGAGGAACTAAAGAGCCTCTTGATGAAAGTGAAAGAATAAAATGAAAAAGTTGGCTTAAAGCTCAACATTCAGAAAACTAAGATCATGGCATCCAGTCCCATCACTTCATGGCAAATAGATGGGGAAAGAGTGTCTGACTTTATTTTTCTGGGCTCCAAAATCACTGCAGATGGTGATTGCAGCCCTGAAATTAAAAGATGCTTACTCCTTGGAAGGAAAGTTATGACCAACCTAGACAGCATATTCAAAAGCAGAGACATTACTTTGCCAACAAAGGTCCATCTAGTCAAGGCTATGGTTTTTCCAGTGGTCATGTATGGATGTGAGAGTTGGACTATAAAGAAAGCCGAGCACCGAAGAATTGATGCTTTTGAACTGTGGTGTTGGAAAAGACTCTTGAGAGTCCCTTGGACTGCGAGATGATCCAACCAGTCCATTCTGAAGGAGATCAGCCCTGGGTGTTCTTTGGAGGGAATGATGTTGAAGCTGAAGCTCCAATACTTTGGCCACCTGATGTGGAGAGCTGACTCACTGGAAAAGCCTGATGCTGGAAAAGATTGAGGGCAGGAGTAGAAGGGGATGACAGAGGATGAGATGGTTGGATGGCATCACTGACACAATGGACATGAGTTTGGGCGGACTCCGGGAGTTGGTGATGGACAGGGAGGCCTGGCCTACTGCGGTTCATGGGGTCACAAAGAGTTGGACACGACTGCGCGACTAAACTGAACTGAATCTCCTTTTGTGTTTATCTGTATTGTATGTGTCAGAATTTCCTTCCTTTTTAATAAGGCTGAATAATAATTCCGGTGTATGTTTACACCATGTTTTGTTTATCGATTCATTTGTCATTAGGCACTTGGGTTGCTTCTACCTTTTGGTTATTGTGAATAATGCTGCTGTGAACACAGACATGCAAATATCTATTGAAATTCCTGCTTCCAGTTCTTTTGGGTCTATGCCCAGAAGTGAAATTATAGGATCATATGGTAATTCTATTTTTGATCCTTTTTTTTTTTTTTTAAGAACTGCCATATTGTTCTCCATAGTGCCTATTTCATTTTGCATTCTCACCAACAGTCTATGAGGTTTTCAATTTCTCCACATAACTTTATCAGCTGTTGTTATTTTGATTTTTTGGTAGCAGCCAAACTAATAAGTAAAAAATTATTTCATTTTCTGGCTGAATAACATTCCATTATATGAATATAACATTTTGTGTATTCATTCATTGTTTGAAGACATTTGGGTTGTTCCTGCCTTTTTGGCTTTTATGTAATGCTGTAATAAATGTTCATGTACAGATTTTTGTACATGTATGTTTTCGTTTCTTCTATGTAAATACCTTTTGTTGACTATGAGGGCTACTCCATTTCTTCTAAGGGATACTTACCACACTAGTAGATATCATGGTCCTTTGACTGTGCAGATCACAACAAACTGTGGAAAATTCTTAAAGAGATGGGAATACCAGACCACCTTATCTGCCTCCTGAGAAATATGTATATAGGTCAAGAAACAACAGTTAGAACCGGACATGGAACAATGGATTGTAAAATTGGGAAAGGAGTATGTCAGTTCTATATATCGTCACCCTGCTTATTTAACTTGTATGCAGAGTACATCATGTGAAACGCTGGGCTGGATGAAGCACAAGCTGAAATTAAGATTGCTGGGAGAAATATCAATAACCTCAGATATGCAGATGACACCACCTTTATGGCAGAAAGCGAAGAGGAACTAAAGAGCCTCTTGATGAAAGTGAAAGAGGAGAGTGAAAAAGCTGGCTTAAAACTAAGTGTTCAAAAAAAAATAAGATCATGGCATCCAGTCCCATCACTTCATGACAAATTGATGGGGAAACAATGCAAACAGTGAAAGACTTTATTTTCTTGGGCTCCAAAATCATTGCAGATGGTGACTGTAGTCATGAAATTAAAAGATGCTTACTCCTTGGAAGGAAAGTTATGACCAACCTAGACAGCATATTAAAAAACAGAGACATTACTTTGTCAACAAAGGTCCGTCTAGTCAAGGCTATGGTTTTTCCAGTAGTCATGTATGGATGTGAGAGTTGGACTACAAAGAAAGCTGAATGCAGAAGAATTGATGCTTTTGAACTGTGGTGTTAGAGAAGACTCTTGAGAGCCCCTTAGACTGCAAGAAGATCCAACCAGTCCATCCTAAAGGAAATCAGTCCTGAATGTTCATTGGAAGGACTGATGCTGAACCTGAAGCCCCAATACTTTGGCCACCTGATGCGAAGAATTGATTCATTAGAAAAGACTGTTGCTGGGAAAGATTGAAGGCAGGAGGAGAAGGGGATGACAGGATGAGATGGTTGGATGGCATCACCAACTTGATGGACATGAGTTTGAGCAAGCTCTGGGAGGTGATGATGGACAGGGAAGCCTGGCGTGCTGCAGTCTATGGGGTTGCAAAGAGTCGGACTTGACTCAGCGACTGAACTGAACTGATGTAGATTCCTAAGAATGGACTTGCTGGGTCTTGTGGTAACTGTTTTACTATTTGAGAAACTGCCAGACTGTTCTCCAAACTGGCTTCACCATTTCACATTCCTCTAACAGGATACAAATGTTCCAATTTCTCCACATCCTTGCCAATGTTTGCTTATTATTCACTGATTTTGACTATATCTATACCAGTGACTATAAAGTAATACCTCATTGTACTTTTGATTTGCATTTTTCTGATGACTAATGATGTTGAACATATATTCATGTGTTTATTGACCATTTCTATATATCTTTCTTTGTAGAGTTGTCTATTCATGTTGTTTGCCCATTTTTAAGTGGAATATCTGTTCTTTTATTAATGAGGTATAAGAGTTCTTTATATATTCTGTATATAAATGTCTTATCTAATAAATGATTGACAGATATTTCCTCCCATTCTGTGCATTATCTTTTCACTTTCCTGACCTTCGAAGCATAAAGTTTTTAATTTTAATGAAATCCTGTTTATCTTTTTCCTTTTGTTTCTCAAGCTTTTTGATACCATACGTTAGAAGTTTTTGCCAAATCTGAGGTCATATTTATCCCTTTGTTTTCTCTAAGAGTTTTATAGTTTAACTCTTACTGTTAGGTATTTGATCTATTTTGAGCTTATTTTTGTATGTTGTGGGGTTAAGAGTCTTAACAATTTTTTTTTTTTCTTTTTGAGGGTTTTTTTTTTGGTTGTTAATTATTTCTTTGGTTGCACTGGGTCTTCCTTGTTGGGCAGAGGTTTTCTCTAGATGTGAGTGGGGGCTGCTCTGCTGTGGTGCACAGGCTTGTCACTGTGGTGGCGTCACTTGTTGCAGAGCACAGGCTCCGAGTGCATGGACTTTAGTAGTTGTATCACGTGGGCTTAGTAGTTTTGGCTTGTGAGCTTTAGTTGCCCTGTGGCATGTGGAATTTTCCTGGGCCAGGGATCGAATTGGTATCCCCTTCATGGCAGGTGGATTTTTAAACACCGTACCACCAAGGAAGTCCCCAATATCATTTTTTTATATGTGGCTATCCTGTTAGACAACACCATTTGTTGAAAAGATTCTTTTTTTCTCCATTGCATTGTTTTTGCACCCTTGTCTGCAGACATGTAGTCTTATTTCTGAACTCTCAACTGTATTTGATTGATGTCTGTGTCAGTATTTCATTGTCTTGATCACTGTCGCTTTCTAGAAGTAATTTTTAAAATCAAGAAGTATGACCCTCCAACTTTGTTGTTCATTTTCAGGATTATTTTGGATATTCTTGGTCTCTTGCATTTCTGTATGAATTTTAAGATCAGTTTGTCAGTGTCTGTGAAAAACCAGCCGATATTTTGATAGAAGTTGTTTTGAATCTGTATATCAATTTGAGAAGTACTACTGTCTTACTGTTAGGTATTCTGATCCATTAACATAGAATGTTCTTCTGTTTATTGAGATCTTTAATTTCTTAAACTAATATTTTGTAGTTTCCAAAATATAAATTCTTAAGTTTTGCTTTTGATGTTAGTAGAATTATTTTGTTATTTTTATATTTAAGTCGTTTGTTTATTCAAATCTTCCTCCCCTTCCCTGTTCTTTAGATGAGGGACTTTGTATAACTTTACCTTTGAATTCACTTATACTTTGTCCTGTTATCTCAATTAAGTTGTTAAGCACATTTGTTGATTTAAAAGTTTCAAGTATTGTTTAGTTCCAGACTTACTTTAAAAAAAAAACTGGCATATTTTGCACATATAAGTCACCCTTTTCAAGTATATGATTCTGTTTTTTAAAATAGTTTCTGTTTCTATAATGAGGTATCCTATCTTCTCATTATTGTGACAGTATCTTCCTTTACATTGAATATTGTTATATTAGTTGCTTAAAAATTTTGTCTTCCAGTTCCAACATCTAGGTGATTTAAGAATTGACCTCTATTAACTGGCTTTCTTTTGGGTTGGGTTACATTTTCTTGATTCTTTGTATGTCAGTTATTTTGGATTGTATTTCTCATATTGTAAATGGTTATACTGCAGGCTAGAGTCTGTTATATTCTTCAGTGTTTTGATTTGTTTGGTTTAGTTTGGTTGTTTTTGCTTGCTTGTTTTAATAGGTATTTAATTTGATGAAACTCAAATTGCAAACTCAATCTCATTTGTGGTGGGCAACAATTCAAATCTCAGTTCAATTTTTAGCTTTATTTGAACTATTTGGAGTCTGTGCTGTCCGTGCATATTTCAGAGATCATCCAGAGATTTGGCTTTCTGTCCGGTTCTCTTCTTTCTGGGTTTTTTCTCTCTCTATTTTTAGTTAATTTCCAATAGTTATGCTGTTCCTGACTCTTTCCTCTAGTTCTTCAAGCCAGACATACTGGGTTTTTGCACAACTTTTAAATGTAGGACATGACTGCCCAACATATCGTAGACTGGGTCTACCTTCAGGCTAAAAAGGTTCAAAAATGGGAAAGTCACTTAATGCCATGCTTTCTTCCAGGCACTGATAACTCCTCCAAGTATATGCCTACTTTTGTTCTCTTTCCAGTGCCTTCAGGTAGTCGTTTACTTTTTTTTTTTTAGCAAGAATTTGTTTGTTATCCTTGGAGGGGTAGTCCAAAAGAACTTGGTCAGCTGTTATTGGAAACTAATGATAGAACCATATCTTGCAGCTTAAATATTTTAAGCCCAAATTTTTATTTTTAAAATGATACCTTTTGATCTATTTTCTATTGAAATATTGAGGGATTTTACTTGGAACATTCAAAATCTACTTTTATGCCTTTGTCTTTTATTTGGGGTATCAAATAGATAACTAAATAGAGGACTATAAAGGCCACACTTGGAATAAGCATGTATTTGTTGAGATCTTTTCTGTCAAATAGAGTCTAGATTTTTTTTTTTTTAAAGCCTGGCTAGATATTTCGGAGAATGTACAAAGGGTAGCTATAAAATAATAAGATTGGTTTATCTTCCTAGGAATAGATCTTATTTTATATATATTTGATAATTGACAGTAGAGCAGTGGGGTAACATCAGTGAGTGATATTACTCTTAGAGTGTTTTTGTTAGCTAGAATGCTATTTTCCAAGACTCAGTAAAATATTTACTCTATTAGATAATAAAGTTTATGACATGTTCAGAGATTGTGAGTAGTATGGTTTGTTTTATTATCAAGAGAGGTGTTCTAATAGTTAAAAAAATGTTTTTAATTTAATCGAGTTTGATCTTCATGTATTAGAAAGCTTCTTAACTGATTTGAAGAAAATATATTTCTTTTTTGTTTAAAGGTGAAGTGGATCCTAAGGAGAGGATAGCACGCCAACGAAAGCTGTTACAGAAAAAACTTGGCCTTAATATGGGAGAAGCGATTGGAATGAGCACTGAAGAGCTCTTTAATGATGAAGATTTGGATTATACCCCAACTTCAGCAGCCCTTGTAAACAAACAACCTGTAGGTAAAACCTTTGGTTGTCTGACTGCAAGTAATAATACAGGCGATTTGCTTTTATTTTGCTATGCAATTGCAATTAAAAAAAAAAAAGCGCTCCTTATTTCTGCTCATTGTTGCTTAGTGTCACCATAATTTTCTATCTCTATAAGTTGAATTTCTAGTGATAGATTCTGAAGAGGTAGAAGGTAGCCTCTGCCTGCCTCATAGGTGCTAGACTATTAGATAAAAGTCGTGGTAGACCTTTCAGGAGACATTGGTGTTGAGAAATCATAGTTGCACCAGTTGCTCTTTCCTTTATTCTTCAATGAAGAAAAAAAAAATATTTCAGAGGGTAGGAGATAGTAAGGGCTATCATAGTTAGATATACTGATACTGGAAATCTTAGAGCTGATTCTTTTGAGAAAGAGCAAACATGATGAAAACTTGCAAACAGTGCAGAAGGACCTGTGATATGAAGTAAGCATCCTTCTGGTAAATGATGGGCACACATTTCCCTGTGTCTCACAGCAACCCTTTAAAAATTATTTGTCCTTTTTTCCCTGAAACTTTCTGTGTATGCACAAGTCCTTTTTAAGCCATGTCTGCCTGTATGTGTGGGCTTCCACAGTGAAACACAGTGGTAAAGAATCCATCTGCCAGTGCAGGAGACACAGGAGACATGGGTTTGATCCCTGCATCAGGAAGATCCCCTGGAGCAGGAAATGGTAACCCACTCTAGAATTCTTACCTAGAAAATTCCACGGACAGAGGAGCCTGGCAGACTGCAGTCCACGGGGTCATAAAGAGTCAGACATGACTGAGCATGCATCCATACCCGTCCATATATACAGACTGATCACCTTGTTTTTTGATAACTTCTTTCTGTTTATATGGCTGTACCATAATTTTGCTCTGTATTTTTCCTGTTTCTGTTTTTCCAATTCCCAGTGGATGCCTGTGTGCTTCTTTTTTTATACATTAAAATCTTCATAAGCTCCAGTAAAAGCTCTGGCTCGCTCTCCTCAGAAGAATGTACATACATGTGAAATAGTACCTTTCAGGGGATTTAGTGCTCTTCTTGGCCTGCTTTACATGAGACCCATGTCTTCTCATTCCCTTGGCCTTTCCTTTTGCTTAAGTAGAGAATGGTTCTATTTGCCATTATTCTAGTTGTCCTCTAAATCATTAGGATTTGTAAGTAAGTTTTTTAGCATTGAGGAGTGTGTGATGATGATGGGACTTTTGTAGACAAAGAAAAAAGAGTGGATTCTGGAGGGAAGAGTATAAAGAGGCAGAAAATATAATAACAAACACATGAAAGAACAGAAAGATGGAGTATGAACTGAAGCATAAGATATAAATAAAAAACAATAGAATAAAATAAATGAAAACAAACGTGATCACAGTGTGGTAATTGGATATTGTGTAGGGAAATTAATAGGTGTATTAGAGAAAATAGGCTAGAGACAGAATAATTGGAAAGGAGATGGCAGCAGCAAATTTGGCAGAATCCAAATTTGGTTGGCTTTAGATGTCAGGGACCTTTGGGAAGAGTTGCTGAGGTTTATTGTTGTATTATAGTGTTCATCACTGCTCCATTGCCTGGTATATATGCTAGTGGTCCCTGGACCAAGTCTGTAGCAGGGCACCCGAACCAGTGACCCTGACTGGTTGTGGTAATGTACATTTCAATTGAATCTTAAATCAGTTAAGGGCAGAAGGATTTTTAGGCTTGTATTAAAGCATTTTTATTCACAGCCTTAATAATGTCTCCTATGAATGGAAGAAGGAGCAAAAGTGGTATGCAATGAGTGGTTAAGAGGGAAAGACCAGTTACTTATCAGGTCTTCATTCTTAGTTGTGTCCGACCCTTTGTGACTCCTTGAACTGTAGCCTGCCAGACTCCTCTGTCCATATAATTTTCCAGGCAAGAATAGTGGAGTGGGTTGCCATTTCCTACTCCAGGGGATCTTCCCAACCCAGGGATTGAACCCTGGTCTCCTGTGTCTCCTGCATTGCTGCAGAATCCTGCCTGCTGAGCCATCTGGGAAGCCAGTTACTTATGGCTATAGTTACTTTTATTTTTTCAGTAGAAGATGATTACAATTTTTTTAAATATTGACATTCTTTATGCTTACATTATGGCTTCCCTGGTAGCTCAGTTGGTAAAGAATCTGCCTGCAGTCCAAGAGACCTGGGTTCAATCCTGGGTCAGGAAGATCTCCTGGAGAAGGAGATGGCAAACCACTCCAGTATCCTTGCCTGGAAAATCTCACAGATAGAGGAACCTGGTGGGCTACAGTCCATGGGGTCACAAAGAGTCGGGCATGACTGAGTGACTTCAGCGACTAACGTGCTTACAACTTTTAGATTATATTATGTTTTTTTAAAAGTTTCACCTCTTCAGAGTCCTCACTGGAGTCAGGATCATACATTTTTGCCACATCTATGACATAAAGTTAAGAAACACATGAGCTTTTCCTGGCAACTGGAAGAATAAGGAAGAAGGAAGAAGAGAGTGAAATTATGGTACAGCTATACAGTAGAATAGCATAAATCGGTCAAAGAAGAATGTAATCAGTTTGTTTATAGTGAAACTTAAAGACTTTAGTCCTCTTCTGAGGCTGCAACTGTGGGTATATATTTTAACTTCAGAAGTTCAGACTGCACATTCTTTTATTCTTTTAGACTCTCCAGGCCGCTGAACTGATTGACTCAGAGTTTCGAACAGGAATGAGCAATAGACAAAAGAACAAAGCTAAAAGAATGGCCAAATTATTTGCAAAACAGAGATCCAGGGATGCAGTAGAAACGAATGAGAAGAGGTAGTAATCCTTTTTTTGCTCATTTATGTATGTATTTTAGTTATACCATTTTATTTAATTAATTTTTTTTTAATTGGAGGATAATTGCTTTATAATATTGTGTTGTTTTCTGCCATACAACAGTGTGAATCAGTCATAACTGTGTGTGTGTGTCCCCTCTCTTTTGAGCCTACCTCCCACCTCACCCCCATCCCACCCCTCTAGGTCGTCACAGAGTGCCAGGCTAGGCTCCGCATGTTATACGCTGTTTTACGTATGGTAGTGTAAATATGTCAGTGCTACTTCCTCAGTTTGTATTCACCCTCCCCTTCCCCTGCTGTGTCCATAAATCTGTTCTCTACATCTGTATCTCCATTCCTTCTCTGCAGGTAAGTTTATCAGTATGATTTTTTAGATTCCATATATGTGCATTAGTATATGATACTTGTTTTTCTCTGACTTATTTCACTCTGTATAATAGGCTCTAGGTTCATCCACCTTACTACAACTGACTCATATCTGTCTCTTTTTATGGCTGAGTAATATTCCATTTTATGTGTGCATATATATATGCAACAACTTTATATTCATCTGTCAATAGACATCTAGGTTGCTTCCATGTCCTGGCTTTTGTAAATGGTACTGCAGTGAACATTGGAGTACATGTGTATTTTTGAACTGTCATTTTCTCAGAGTATTTGCCCAGTAGTGAGATTGCTGGGCCATAGGGTAGTTATTCCTAATTTTTTAAGGACTCTCCATACTGTTCTCCTTAGTGGGTGTATCAACTTACATTCCCACCAACAGTGCAAGGAGGTTCCCTTTTCTCTATATCATCTCCAACATTTATTGTTTGTAGACTTTTTTGATTATGGCCATTCTGACTGGTGTGAGGTGATACCTCATTGTAGTTTTGATTTACATTTCTCTAATAATGATCCATTTTTTTGCTTATTTAAAACAGTGATGTTGGTTAACTTAAATCTTGGTCTGCTTGATTTCCAAAAACATTTTGATGACATTGCCTTTAGCTGTGGAGTACCGTTTGGATTGTTTTGTTCAATTGTCAGAGAGCGTATTTACTGTTACTAGAGACTAGGACAACTTCCCCAGGAAGATCCATATATGCAGATTTTTTTTTTTTTTTTTCCATAATAATTACGAGCTCTGAACGAGGATTGACAATCTTCCAAGGGGAGTGCATTCCAGGTAAAGGGAACAAGTATAAATACCTGAATCATGTAATATTCAAGAAACAGAAAGGTTGTATGGCTGGCATGAGTAGACAGAAGTAAGAGTATTAGAGAGTGAATTCAGAGAGATGGCCTGAGGGCTACAAGTTAAGACTGCTACTTTTGTAAGGTGAGAACTGTCACTATATTACATCATATTTTTTTTGGCTGAGGGCTAAGCCAAATAGTAGGTAATAATCCAGGATTATTTACCAAATCCTGTTGTAGGAAAGAGCTCTGTGGGTAAACAGTCTTTACTTTCTTACATTCATTGTGGTTCACAGTGTTCTGTATTCAGTTCTTTTAAATAAATGGTGACCTTTTTTTTTTTTTTTTTTAAAGCAATGATAGCACAGATGGGGAACCAGAAGAAAAGAGACGAAAGACATCAAATGTTGTTATTAATCAGTCTGCAGTTGATTCCAAAGTTCTGATTGATAATATTCCAGACAGCTCTCCCTTAATTGAAGAGGTACTACTGAAATACCCTGAAGCATCCTTTGAAATCATTTATAATTTTTTCATACTAATGTGTTAGTAGATGGTATATAATATAATAATCTGTTAATTGAGAAATTTTGTTATTAAAAATCAGAGTACTTTTTGTTAGTAAAATTTTTTGATTATTTAAAAACCTGACTATTATTGTTAGTCCTACAAATAAATACACTTAAATTATTGGCATAAAATAGATCTTTTAAAGTAATATTAATTTGGTTTTTCTTATTCAGACAAATGAATGGCCTTTGGAAAGCTTTTGTGAAGAACTTTGCAATGACCTTTTTAATCCCTCCTGGGAGGTAGGATTTCTTCATTACAATTTCTCTCAACTCTGTTTTCTTTGCTAATGATAGAAACTATATCAATCATAATCTGTCTTGTCAGAGTCCTTATTTTTCCCCTATGTCCCTCTCAGAACCACTTGTCAGGGCACTTCATAAAGAGTTGCATATCTCTGTAAGTAAAAAACTTCTTTGAAAGTGGACAGTTTTGATTAAGACCAGTAGTTTGCAAGTGGTAGCTTAGCCTCAGAAATATTTCTTCAAAAAAGATCTTGGGAAAAAAAAAAAAAAGATCTTGAACAGCCCTCAGTATGTAGAAGAGATGAAAGTGAAGTTCTTCTGGTTGAAATTGAGGGTTGGTAGTCTCAAAAGATTCTTTGGTTGGTCTCTGAGTAATTTTAAAACACTGTTTTGGAATACCTTTTAGCTTTAGCTTTGCCTTTAGCTTTCTGCTCCCAGATGTATTTCTGTTCAAAGCTGTTCACATTTTAACTCGAATGGGGCCTTTAGTAAGTGGGGGCAGTGTCGGTGGCGTGTTTCCCCCTCCCAGATGACACTGCAGAAGCTTCAGGGCTACAATAAAGTGTTAGTCATGAGACATTTTATTTAAATTGTCTTCCTTTGATGTTTAACACTCATGGCTTTGAACCTTAGTTTTGATGTATTTATTTCTAAAATATTGGTGTTTGGGCTATAAAGAACATTATATGATGCTTCTTTTCTCTCCTTTGCTGTAGATAATGCTGAATGCAAGTAGAGAGTAGAGGAATGACAGCCAAGCAGATTAGTATCTCAGACAGAACTCAGAATAGCTATTTTTTGCCTTTTAAAAAAATAAAATCCATATAATCAAACTTGTGAGATAAATATATGTAATTCTTCTTGGATAGTAGAAGAAAAACACATTCTTGTGAAGTCCCACTCAGTTTGTTCCAATTTCTTAAAAATCTAGTATCCCTTTTTCATATTGAAGAAAAGTTAAACACTGTTTCTTAAGCATTTAACCTTTGATATTTGCTTCTGGATTCTTTTTAGGTTCGACATGGTGCAGGCACTGGACTTAGGGAAATCCTTAAAGCTCATGGGAAAAGTGGTGGTAAAATGGGAGACAGCACTTTAGAAGAGGTAAGTGTAAGTGTAGTAAATCAAAATTATCATCAGATTTCAGTAGATATCCTCTTTCTCAGGAAAGTAGCAGAACATGTGCCATGAAGTAGAAATGAGAAGTAAATAGTAAGAAATATGGAGGGGTGAACATAAGGAAAAAGGTTAAAAAATTAGGAAGAGGTTTATTTATATTATAGATAGAGAAAGAATGAGTTCAAGGGAAAGATGTTCAGAAATATTGAGTGGAAAAGTATGTAGAAGCACTCATATTTGAGCAGGGTGTAATGGATTAGAATGTAGAGTGAGATGAATGAGAGTATCGTTTAAAGGTCAGTAAGCAATGTGACTGGTGTAACATGGAGGCGGTAGTAATAGGCTAGATAATAGATACTTTGGCCACCTGATGCGAAGAACTGACTCATCGGAAAAGACCCTGATGCTGGGAAAGATTGAGGGCTGGAGGAGAAGGGGACGACAGAGGATGAGATGGTTGGATGGCATCTTTGACTTGATGGACATGAGTTTGAGCAAGCTCTGGGAGTTGGTGATGGACTGGGAAGCCTGGCGTGCCGCAGTCCATGTGGTCGCAAACAGTCGGACACAAATGAGCGACTGAACCGAACTGAATAGATGTAGTTGATATTACAGCAACCTTAAGTGGTTTCTCAGTTTCTCTGGGAGTGCAAGTAAAATAATAGAATTCATGAATTTTTTAGATTTTGGTACAGTATATCCAAATAAATAATCATCAAAGAAGATGTGGTTAATATTGAAGGTAGTAATTGGGACTATTCCATAGTTTGGTTATTGTTCCTACAGTTAAAATAATCTGTCCCAGTGTTTTGTTTTAGTTTGCTGTAATAGTTTAGTTTTGGTTTTTGGACCTAATATGTTTTAATGTGTTATTAAAATGATAATTTTAACAGATGATTCAACAGCATCAAGAGTGGTTGGAAGACTTGGTTATTAGACTCCTTTGTGTGTTCGCTTTAGACAGATTTGGAGACTTTGTTTCTGATGAAGTAAGTATCCTAAGGGAGGCTTTACCCAATCAGATTTCAGATTCTTAAAATATATATATATATATATGTATATGTATATATTTTTTTGCAAATGTGAATTTTCTTGCTTTCTCATTTTTAGGTTGTGGCACCGGTTCGTGAAACTTGTGCTCAAACGTTAGGTGTGGTGTTAAAACACATGAATGAAACAGGAGTTCATAAGACTGTGGATGTGCTGCTTAAATTACTTACACAAGAACAGTGGGAAGTTAGACATGGTGGTCTGCTAGGAATAAAGTATGCTTTGGCAGTTCGTCAGGTAAACACTTCAGTTTTTGAAGCATGTATGGGAGAGTTTTTCCCCTTAGTTTATTCTCATTAATTAAATGAACTGGCTCTAGATTCTTAGTGTTACAGATAAGCCAATCCTTCAAGATTTGCTTTCTTGAGGTAGTATCATAGAGACAGGTGATGCTACTAACAATTTAAGTATGAATTAAAAGAGAATTATGCTTGGAAACCTGTTTCTGTTTCATAGCAAGACCAATTCTCAGTGAGATTTCTAGTGTATGATCACAGGAGTAACCTTTGGGGGCTGACTGTTGGGGCAATTGAAAAGAGGGTAGGTTGGAGTAATGAGAAGCAGAAGAGATGATTTTCTTTTTTCTTTTCTCTCATATTCCCTTTGGTTGTCAGTGATTGAGATAGAAGTTCAGGTTCTAGCATAGGAGTTCACAGTGGGAATTCATGTTCCTGCCTTGAAAACATGTTCTGATGTTTCAAGTCACATTGAATAATGAAGTATTAATACTATTATGTTCTTTTTCAAATGAGATTAATTACATAGTCATCTAATGACACTTTTCATTTCTGTTTACATGATTCTTTTAAACTAAATATTGGAATTTATACTTTTGTATGTTAATTTAATAAAAGATTTTTTAAGCACATCACTTGTACTATAGAAATTAATCTGTTTTGGTATACTCTTTTATAGGATGTAATTAATACTTTATTGCCTAAAGTTTTAACTAGAATAATTGAAGGACTCCAGGATCTTGATGATGATGTCAGAGCTGTTGCTGCAGCATCATTAGTACCTGTGGTAGAAAGCCTTGTGTATCTTCAGACACAAAAAGTAAATATTTTTGCATTTTTTTCCTATAGAGCCTTTTACATTTGTTGTGTAGCGTGTTAGAAAAAACAATGAGGTTGGTTTTTTTTTTTTTTAACATCTCCATTTTTCTTATGTCAGCCCTCTGGTGCATAAGATCTTGATATATATATTCTTGGGAAGAGTGAATTGTGTCTTTTTATCTTTTCCTTTCATGTACAGAATATGTGGAGAACTTCCTTAAAAAGAAAGTAACCATTCCTTGTTCATTTCATTCCTGGTTTTTAGGCAAATGAGATTTTTGCTTGTTTTGATTTTGACTTTTGATTTTTTATTATGTTTTCATTTTTGAAATGCCCATCTGATTTTTTTAAGGTCCATCTGATTTCCCTCTATTGTTAAAACCAGAACATGTGTATTTGAGAGTACTTCGAAAGCTCAGAAACTAGTTTTGTCTTTTCATGATGATTAAGAACATTTTAACTAGATTAAAATTGCTCAGAGGGTCCTGACATGTATGTGTAAGCTGTATTGTTTTCAAAGTTTATGATTTTTTTTTTTTTATGGAAAATACAGTTGGGATATCTTATTTCTTGAATTCTCCATCCATTATGAACCTTGCTAGAAAGGTAAATGCCAAAGTAGAGCTGAGTGGCATTAAAAAGAAGGGTAGAGAATTGTTGAAGACGAATAATGTTTCCTCCTTAATTTTACTCAGAACTGGGATTATCCAAGGTCATTGGGGTTGTATATGTTATTGAATCAGTAGTGACTCCTGAAATACAGTTTGGCATGGCTGGTGAATATTTCTTGCAAAATTAATAACCGTTTTTTTGATAACTGATCTTATAGGTACCTTTCATTATAAATACATTATGGGATGCTCTTCTGGAACTAGATGATCTAACAGCTTCAACAAATAGTATTATGACTCTTCTGTCATCCTTGTTAACTTATCCTCAGGTTCAACAATGCAGGTAATTATTTCTATTCAATGGAATACAGTAGAAAGTGTTTACATACAGTTCCAGATAATTAAAAATATGATAGTCTAGAATCTTTTAGAACAGCACTGTAAGTAGGGGATGCCAAAGACAGTTATTTTCAGGAGGACTTTTCTTCTTCATTCTCTAGCCACCAGCTCTTTGGGGGCAGAAACTTAGAGAGGCTATATTCTTGGGTTAATTCCATTATATAATCATTCAACTTGTTCATCCTATGATAGTTAACTTTAGATAAACAGTTATCCATTTTATTTTCACCTCTAGCTCTAGACTATAGAATTTTGTAGCCTTTGTGACTGGTTAATAGAATTATCAGTGAACATCAGTTTTACATTTCCAAATTTTGCTACTCTGTAAGCATTTTCTTTGTGATGTTCACAAAGAAATATTTTCTTGATTTCAATAATCACTTAACAGGAAGGGAATACATAATAATGTAATATAATGTTCAAAAGCAGAGAATGGGTAAAGCAAAGATGTAAACCAAAAATTTAGTGTCATTTATTTTACTGTCTTGATATCTTAAATGAAGCTTAGCTAATTAATGTATTCCCTGCCTTTTAGACTGGCTCCTAAATATTAATATCCTTGGAGATACAGAAAAAAAAATTAGATGAGAAAATTAATTACTCTTCTTAGGCTAGTAAGTGTATTCAATGAATGTTTATATAATTGTGATTATAAATGATTTCTGATTCTGTGAGTAAATCTGTTTCCAATGAAAATCATTAATGTGTGAAAAACATCACACATGTTTTTCATGTTTCACAAATAAATATTTTCTTGATTTCAATAATCACTTATCAGGAAGGGAGAGAATGTTTCAGATAATACTGACCTGCGGTCGTCCTTCAATGTTAAATTTAGGCTAGTGGGACAACCCAAAATTGGAATAGCAAAATAAGTGCCTATAAAGTGAAGAGAAAAATTGAAATGGTAGTGCATATATGGTGTTTCCTAATTTTCAGACACTTTCATTGGTATAAGGGTTAAATGAGTTAATCTGTGTGAAAGCCCTTCTCAAGCTGCAAAATGCAAGAATTCTTAATTATTATTAGGGGTTGGCAAACTTTTTCTGTTCAGATAGTGAGGCTTTGGCTTTGTGGCCATATGGTCTCTGTCAAAGCTACTCAACTCTGTCTGTGGAGCACAAAAGCGGTTGTAGATAATACATAAAGGAATGAACGTACCTGTAATCCTATAAAATTTTATTTAAAAACTCATGTAGAGTGAACTTGAACTGTGAGCCTTGGTTTGTTTGCACTTGCCCTAAAAAATAAAAAAGGCTTTGGACTTAAAAAATGTATGTATATAATCAAGTGGACAGTGTTGGAAAAGCTAGATAATGTAAAAACAAAATCAAAGAATGTAGTGAAAATTCTGTTAATTCAGTGTGAAATAATGTAGTTTTTGATCTTTTTTTTTTTTTTTTTCAAAATTGCCTTAGAAAATTTGCTTCATATGTTGTGATATTTGGCAGATACTTTCCAGCTTATGTAAGAAGAAATGCAGCATGTATTTGGAGCATGAAGAGTTACACTATTAACAAGACCTGCTATAATGCTTTTTCATATTTGAGTCTGTTTTATGTCTGTGTGTGCATGTGTTTAAGTTGTAATTTTATAAGTAAATTTACTAGATGTGTAAATAAATGTAAAAGGCGACGTTCATTTAAATCTGCAAGTAATGAAAATATCATTAAAAGATGGACCTCCTGAGAGGAGCCAAAAGAACAGATAATTACACTGACATATTCTTTTTTCCTCATGTCTTTTTCTATCGAGGTATATATTTCAAATGCTACTTATAAATAATTTGCTAATTTGAGGTGACTTTTATAAATGACTCATGGATGTGACAGGAATCCTATGGTCCAAGTTGTTAGCCAACTCTTGCCTTTGCTTGCTTTCACATTTAAAATCTAATCTGTGAGAAGGAAGATAATTTGAGTTTGCCATAAAATTTAGTAATGCTAGTTTAGGATAATAAATTCCAAAGCTACTACCATTACCATCTCTTGCTTCTTTTGATATGTGATAGAGATGGCCTCAAAGGGGGATATAAATTCTGTGCACCTATTGGTTACCCGTTGGAGTTAATAGTAGGAAAGGAGTAAGGATTAACAATCCTGATTTTTGTGTAGGCTGACTATCAGCTAAGATACATGTCCCATTTTCCTGAGTGAGAACAGACTGAGAATAAATGCAGTAATATTGAAAAGTTCTAATTTGATAGAGGTGATTTATGGTATTAGTGCCACAGAATAACCTCATGTTAATGTTTCTGCTACTCTTTATGACTGCATTTGTTCTATTCTGGTGTTACAATAACAGTTTTCTATGAGGGTGTTAAGCAAGTGTTCATAGGAAAATTGTATTGTCTTTTTAGAATTTATTCATCAAAAAAGTTGCTAGGTCCATAAGGAAATGATATTTACATGATGTTTCAACAGAATTTCAACTAAGGATGAATAAGATTAATCTGTGTCTTCTTTATTAGTATTCAGCAGTCACTCACAGTTTTAGTTCCACGTGTCTGGCCTTTTTTGCATCACACTATATCATCAGTTCGAAGAGCGGCCTTGGAGACTCTGTTCACTTTATTATCAACACAAGACCAGGTAAGAACTAATAACTACAGTAATCTTGAAATTTTTAGAGATTAATTTTGTAAGATCAATCTGACCACCAGGTTACCCTTGCTTCACATAAAGATAAGGAGAATGCTAGGGCTAGTAAAATTGATATGTTGACTATGTAGATACATAAAAATATAATCATCATAAGGGCAGAAATATTTTAATACTGTTGTAGATTGTATTCCCAGCCCATGGAATATTGCTTAACACAAGGTGGCTCTCAGTAAGTTTTTGTTGAACCAAAGATTAAATCATCCCTTCCTGTCAAAGATCATGTTATTCATTCTTTGCCTGCTCTGTATGGTTGACAGTTGGATGGTTGGCAAAAACCATCCCAGGTTAGAAAGCTACCTGTGAAGCTCTGCAGTGTGACTTGAAAAGACTGATAATACAATTGCTAGGCACTTACTTCCTTTTAAGGAATACTCAGTCTTAAGAGCATTTTATTTCCAAGGAGTAACACATTGAAATGCCTACAGAGAACCTTCAGGTAATATCACTGTGTAAATAGAAATCTGTTATGAGCTGAGTAATCCTTGCCCTGTCTGTAAAAGGCTTCACATTCCTGTTTTAAAAATAGACCTAAAGGTCAAACAAAATACTAGAATTTAGGGAAACATCATAAGGAATCCATTTCTTATGCTGTTACTTACAGGTGCTGCAGTTTG
The DNA here is from genome assembly GCF_029407905.1 of Bubalus kerabau. Classification (NCBI taxonomy): domain Eukaryota; kingdom Metazoa; phylum Chordata; class Mammalia; order Artiodactyla; family Bovidae; genus Bubalus; species Bubalus kerabau. The sequence goes on from NC_073645.1 coordinate 16,195,604, forward strand.
AGCCAGTGGTCTTTAAAAAACAATGGTTAATTTTCTTTTAGACTATATATTAATACTGTGGATAAATGTCTCTTGTGTGTTCATCAACCATGCATTCCTATGTGAATTAGGAATATTCCATGTAGACCTACTTTAATTTATAGCACGGTATTGTGTTGCACTACCATGAATCAACATTTGTAAATTTCCTTTTGCATTATCTTTTTTGTCTGATCAGAATCTTCTAAGAAAAAACTATCATGTCCATTTTATTAATATAATGCTTAGTTGATCAGGCATGGGTTCTGAGTTTTCACATTATTATTATTATTATTTTTTTTTTTTTGGTTTTGTGAGTTTTGCCTAAGTGTTTTTGATGTAAATATTCTTAAATTCACTTTAGATAGACCTGTCAAAATTATCAAATTTCTTCCCTTCATGTTGTTTTTTTTTTGTTTTTTTTTTTTTTAATACACTTTACTTTTAGGAGCAATTTTAGGTTTACAGAAAAGCTGAGCAAAAAGTCCATAGTTCCATATGCCCCTACCCATATGCACAGTTTCCCCTTTAGCTAACATGCATTAGTGTAGTGCATTTGTTGCAGTTGATGAACCAGTATTGGTATGTTATTAACTAAAGCCCACAGTTTACACGAGGAATTACTCCTTATAGTGTAGATTCTGTGGGTTGACATATGTACAGTGGTATGTGCTCCCCATGAGAGTATCATAAGGAATAGTTTCACTGTGCTAAAAAATGCCTGTGCTGCACCTGTGCATTTCCACTTTCCTCCCTTCAAAACCTTAGCAACCACTACTCTTTTATTGTTCTCATACTTTTCCCTTTTCCAGAATACTACATAGTTGGAGTTATGTAGTATGTGGGCTTCCCTGGTGGCTCAGATGATAAAAAATCTGCCTGCAATGCAGGAAACTTGGGTTTGATCCCTGGGTTGGAAAGATCCCCTGGAGAAGTCAAATGGCTACCCATTCCAGTATTCTTGCCTGGAGAATTCCGTGGACAGGGGAGCCTGGCAGGCTGCAGTCCATGGGGTGGCAAAGAGTTGGAAACGACTGAACCACACACACATGTAGTATATTGCCTTTTAATAGTGGCTTCTGTTTCATTTAGCATTACAAAATTAAGGTTTCTCCATGTCTTTTTTATAACTTGATAGTTAATTTCTTTTTATTACTTTGTAATATTGCATTGTATGGATGTGACACAGTTCATATATTCACCTGTTAAAGGATATTTTCATTTCTTTCTGTTTTTATCAGTTTGAATGAAGTTTTAAACATTTGTGTGCCGGTTTTGGTATGGGCATAGTTTTCAGTGCACTTGGGTAAATACTAAAGCACACAATTGCTGGATCATATGCTAAGAATATATTTAATTTTATAAGAAAACGTCTTCCAAAAATGTCTGTACCAGTTTACATTTCCACCATCAATGAATTAGGAGTTTCTGTTGCCATATATCCTCCCCCCAGCAATTCATGTTGTCAGTGTTGTTGATTTTAGCCTTTCTAATAAGTGTGTAGTGATATCTCACTATAGTTTAAACTTGAAGTTCTCTAATGATATATGATGTTGAACATCTTTTCATATGCTTATCTTTAGTAATTTTGTTTTGTTTTGCAAAACCATAAGATTTTATAAGGAAGATAGCCTGAATCTTACAACTTATCCCATCATAAGTATGTATGCATATATGCTTGTCTCTAAAATGTTTTTGTATAGAACCACAGTTAATAAGTTATTTATAAATTCTCTTTTTTAAAAAATTTATTTGCCTGCACCACATGGCTTGGAGGATCCTAATTCCTTGACCAGGGATGGAATCTGGGCTCTGGGCAGTTGAAGCATGAAGTCCTAACCACTGGACTGCCAGGAAATTCCCGAAATCTCATTTGTATTAGACTCTTTTATGACATACTTTGGCATCTTTGAAGATAAATTGTTTAATCGCTGTGCTTTTATCTCTGATGTTAACATGTGAAAGTATTAGCAAGTCTGGCTTCTCAGGGAGTATGAAATAAGAACTCTTAGGCAAACCAAATTAATTTTATTTGGTAATGACTTAAAAGGAGAAGGCAATGGCACCCCACTCCAGTACTGTTGCCCAGAAAATCCCATGGATGGAGGAGCCTGGTAGGCTGCAGTCCATGGCATCGCATAGAGTTGGACATGACTGAAACGACTTAGCAGCAGCAGCAATGACTTAAAATCAGGATGTAACTTTTTTTGGGGGGGGCTGAACTAAGAGCTTGACAAAGTGAAGTAGTTTATCATTTGTTTTTCCTTTTTTAAAAAAGTTTTTATTGGAGTTTAGTTGATTTATCATGTGTGAGCTTCTGCTATGCAACAAAATGAATCATACGTATATATTCATTTTTTTAGGTTCTCTTCTCATGTAGAGCATTACTTGATTTTACTTTCTATAGACTGTATTTATTCATGCAAGTTTATATATGAATGTATATGTTTATCTGTAAATTACTTTACTGGAATGTCTAGATTAATTAGTGTTCATAACCACTATATTTAATAGTGGTTTTAGTCAGAACTCAACTTAGGAACCCTTCCCTGGTGGCTCAGAGGATAAAGCATCTGCCTGCCATGCGGGAGACCCGGGTTTGATCCCTGGGTTGGGAAGATCCCCTGGAGAAGGAAATGGTAACCCACTCCAGTATTCTTGCCTGGAGAATCCCATGGACAGAGGAGCCTGGTGGGCTACAGTCCATGGGGTCGCAAAGAGTCGGACATGACTGAGCGACTTCTCTTCTTTCAACTAGGAAAATATATTCTGGACATTAACCTCTAGTTTAGCCATATTTTGTTGACTGGATAAGCTTTTCCATTCTCTTTGCATCAGAGTCACTTTCTGAGTCATTGAAAATGTTAGTACATAAAAGTATTGATTTTTATTTGAAAGGCAAGCATTAGCATGATGCTTATAAATTTAGCATGAAGATATACATGAGATTGAGTTGGAATTTGGGGGCATATTTAGTCCAGGATGTAAGAAAATTTACTGTATGCATATTTAGAGAAGGGAATAAAGACCAAAAAAACAGAGCTGACTGAGACTTTGGCATTTGAGAACATAAGCATAATCAGGTATTGGTCAGATTTTATAAAGGTATGAAAAGAGAGCAAAGTTTAAATATTTATCTAACTTTCAATAAATATTGGTTGGACAAATAAAACAAGGCGTTACAAGTTGTCTAATTATAGAATTGGGTTTTGTTTTTTGGCAGTGGGCCAAAATAGGATTTCAGACCAAATTAGTAGAGGAGCTGAGAACTCAGTATGATTCATAACTTTGATGTAGCTTCTTTCCAGATTTTCTTCCTTGCAACCCCATATCATTTGATATGGAGATAGAAATGATGATACCTACTGACATGAATCAGGTGTTCATGGTAAATGATAATCAGATTGCTGCTCCCCCCTCCCCCTTCCCCGCCAACATCTACACACTTTATGGGTGTGCTTGTGGGAAGATAAAAGAGGGGGCATAGCAAAATGGTGCTGGCAAGATCTTATCCCACTTAAGATGCCAATTTTTCCAGTTAGGGATTTACTGCAATCCTACAATTGTGGGAAATTTTCCATATTACCAGCTATTCCTTGTGACTTTGATTATTCTCATAATCAAGGTAGATTTGTTCAACAGTTATTTTAGTGCCTACAATTTTCTAGATACTGATTGGTAAGAGAAAAGTTCTGTTTCCTTCTGTAGAGCTTAAAACAGGAAGGTAAGCAAGACAGAAGAAGACAACTAAACAGGCCCTTATAATTACATAGTGGCCATTTTATAAAGCCATCATTACATATTGAGGGAAGGGTCTGGTAGGGGAGGAAGGTGGTGCTGCTGGATCCCTACTAGTGAGATGAGTAAAGGTCAAGGAAGTGTCTTTCTGAAAGTACAGTTGAAACTGAGACCTGAAAGATGAATGGAATTTACCAGGTGAAGAGCAGGGTAACAGAGGAAGAACATATACAGGAGTGAGCATGATGGCACTAAAGAGGAAGGGAAAGGAAACTGGTCTGGCTGAAGGACTGAGCACAAGGGGATGTAGATGGCCAAAAGTTTCACCTTGATTTTGTAAATATAGTGACATGTCCAACGGTCTTATTTTTGCTTGTCATCAGTGTTCCTTATTCTGAGTTCCACAAAGGCAGAGTGAAGGCAGGAACACCAGTCTGAATAAAGGAGCTGTACAGAGACTGCCCCATTCTCTTTACTCTAAAGAAGTATCAGGCATTCCCCTGAGTATTCCCACAGATGCCCACCCCTCCATCTGACCCTCATTATAAAAATAACATAAAATGCTAATACTGTGTCAATTATTTAACATAAACCAAAATATTTTTTAAAGCCCTCTTAAAACGTGAATTCACTTATAACTTGAGTTGTTGTAGTATAGCTTATAGTTAATTTAAACCTGGTAAAGTAAACAGTCTGTGGTAGGAATTTTTCTGTAATATGGATTATACTCTGCTAGACTACTACTGAGGAGAAGGCAATGGCACCCCACCCCAGTATTCTTGCCTGGAAAATCCCATGGACAGAGGAGCCTGGTAGGCTGCAGGCCATGGGGTTGCTAAAAATCCGGCATGATTGAGCGACTTCACTTTCAGTTTCATACATTGGAGAAAGAAGTGGCAACCCACTTCAGTGTTCTTGCCTGGAGAATCCCAGGGACAGAGGAGCCTACTGGGCTGCCGTCGGTGGGGTCGCACAGAGTCGGACACGACTGAAGCGACTTAGCAGCAGCAGCTGCAGCAGACTACTACTGAAGTCATCAAAACTTTCCAGACTTTGCCTAAGATTAGAAGGGAAATTTGTGACTAGGAGACTCCTAGTTAGTAGCATACTAGAAGTCCACTGACTATTTTTTAAAATTCTGGGATGGGAAATCCCAACGTGGTTAATTTGTAAGCAGTTTAAAGTATTGTACCCCTCACTGTACCCCACTCCTAACCAGTTCAGCTTAATAAACCTGTAAATAAAAAGCAACATTAGGTTACCTGCCTAAGTCAGTGTCTCCTGGAAGACAGGCACAAAATTTATGAAAACAGGTAAACCAACTTTCAGATTTGCAAGAGGCAGGGTGTTTCTGGATTGGCCAAATTGTACTTAATGATTTTTGGAGAAAATACTAACAGTGAGCTGAAGCATGTAACTTTTTGTAACAATAACTAAAAGGAGATGCTTGCACAATTGTTCAGATAGAATAGCCTTAGTTGTTTTCTCAGCTTTATTTTGTAACTTGTATTTTCTGCTAGGCAGACTTTATGTTGTATTGCTGGAGAAATCTGCATTTTTAAAAATCCTCGTTCCTGTGATGATAGTGACCTGCATATTCTGGGTTGGATTTTTTGTTTGGTTGGGCTTTTGGTTTCTCTTTATTTTTTAAATTTTATTTTCCTCTTTATTTATTGACTTGACTTTATAAAGCAAAATTAAACAGAAAATACAGAGTGCCCATCCGTATACCTCCTACCTCCCCCACATTAGCTGTTCCCACCATCAACATCGCACACCAGAATGTTACAGTTAGTGAACGAACGTTGACATGTCATTATCAACCAATCCGTAGTTATATTAGGCTTCACTTTTTTTTTCTGGGCTGTGCCACATAGCTTACAGGATCTTAGTTTCCTGACCAGGAATTGAATCCCGGCCCTTGGCAGTGAAAGCACTGTCCTAACCACTGGACCTCCAGGGAGTTCCCTTGGCTTCACTCTTGATGTTACATGTTCATTTTACTGATTTTCACAGATGTGTGATGATTTTTCCATTATTATATCTTACAGAATAGTTTCTCTACCGTAAAAACACCCTGTGTTCTTTCATTCATTTATTCCTTTGGTTGTTTTTTTAAATAATTATAAAGTAGAATTTACTAGAGTAACAAAGTTTATAGCCTGAGAAGACTACTACAATTTATATTACATTCACTATTTATTAATATTGGGGGGGGGGAATCTTCATCTATAGGTATGGCTTTGGGATCTACAAGCAACTGTTTTGATTTCCAGTGATGAGGTTAGGGGTGGATTAAGAGAACTGGTAAATATGGTAGGGGGAAACGAGAAGAAATTATTGGAGAGTAACATTAAATTATTTGCTTAGTGCTATTACAGCTTTCCTAATTGTGCCTGTTCTCTGCTGAGGAAAGGAGAACTTTTCTTCTTTCCAATGTCCCTTTCCCTTTCAATGAAAAGTAGTTCTTTAAGGCATCCCCTGTCCCTGAGTAGGCTCCCCCCAGCTGATGATTTTGCAGTCTGTTTTAAATTTCTTTCAAGCCATTTTGAGAAACGTGAAAAAAAGAAGACCAGGGTTATTAGTTTCCTACTGGCAAGAGAACTATAGGTAGATTTCTGAGTTATACATTATCCCTAGACCTTCTCACTTTCTGGAAATTCAGTTAAACATTTTCCAAATTTCTCTTCAGTGTCTTCCAGACAGTTCAGTTCAGTTGCTCACTCGTGTCCAACTGTTTGCGACCCTGTGAACTGCAGCACGCCAGGCCTCCCTGTCCATCACCAACTCCCAGAGTTTACTCAAACTCATGTCCATTGAGTCGGTGATGCCATCCAACCATCTCATCCTCTGTCATCCCCTTCTCCTCCTGCCGTCAATCTTTTCCAGCATCAGGGTCTTTTCAGCTGAGTCAGCTCTTTGTATCAGGTGGCCAAAGTATTGGAGTTTCAGCTTCAATATCAGTCCTTCCAGACCCAGGACTGATCTCCTTTAGGATGGACTGGTTGGATCTCCTTGCAGTCCAAGGGACTCTCAAGAGTCCTCTCCAACACCACAGTTCAAAAGCATCAATTCTTCTGTGCTCAGCTTTCTTCCAGACAACATAGTTTTTATTTTTTTTAAATTGTGGAAGGATGTGATGTTAAGTACTGTGAACTAGTTAATAAAATTTTTAGTTCTTACTCAGCGAGCTTGTAATTTGTACAGTAGACAACATGAGATTCCTTTTCTACAATTCTGAGCACACAGTGGATTTAGTTAAGCACCATTTGATTGCTTGATTTGGATGGGCTTTTGATTTGTTGAGAAATTCCTTAGATTGAGGTTTTAAACCTGAGCTTAAGGAAATCCCTGAAGCGGAAAGCAAAATATTATACATAAGTATGTATATAAATGTATTTTTCTAAGAGAAGATTGTGCATAGTCTTTCCCTGATTTTCAGAGGGTCCTTAACCCAAATAAATTAGGAACTTTGGCTTTAATTTTGTAGTGAACTCAAAGTTGAATTTTCTAGATTGGATATCATCTCACCGTTCTTTCCTTGCATTAATGATGAGCACATACAACTTAAGCTGATTATCTAGCACAACTGTAGTGTGATCATTTATCAAATTTCCCTGACAGAGCAGTGATACACAATGAAACCAAAGAGATGTCTCTGGTTAGAGCTTGCTCCCATATACAGGATGATTTCAGTTTATTAGAAGCAAAATTCAGTGTTGTTAATCATAATCAGACTTTCTCCAGGTTCCTAGAGAGTGTATGCCATTTAATTTCTCCAAATCATTGGAATAACACAGTGTTTTTGCTCAGAATCTTGTCAAAATGTATCACCAGTTGAATGTTTTTTATGAAGTCATAACAGTCTTTTCATGGTAGTACTTCTGTTACTTGACTTAAAACTTTTAAAATAAGCTAGCGCTGCAGAATTATGTTATAATTTTGATTTTGCTTTTTTTAGAACTCTTCATCTTGGCTTACACCCATCCTTCCTGATATGCTTCGACACATATTTCAGTTTTGTGTTTTAGAAAGCAGCCAGGAAATTCTGGACCTCATTCACAAGGTATGTGGTGAATATATCTGTACTCCTTTTCCCAGTACCTTGGTAGATGTAAAAAAGTTTTTTCATAATTCTGTACAGTTGTTGATCAGGGATTTAAGAAATTAGAAATCATCCAAGACATTTTAATAGTCTGGAGATCAAGGAAATAGACTTTTTATGGATTATAATGGTTAAGTCCTGGTTAGTTGTGTGACCCATTAGGCAGGTGTGTTAAGCACTTTCTTCATAGCCTCAATACAGAAAATAAAAAATGAAGAAAAGACAACTTTTTTCCATCACTTATTTTGCTTTCTATCAGGATGTTTATCTGTCCTAAAGAGTATCTTTTGAGATTTATTGGTAATATATAGAGTCTGTTGTCATAATTTAGACTTGTACTTTTTCCTTTTATTTAGGAATATTGGTCATATGTGTTGGAACCTATAAAGAATAGCCACTTGATATGTTTAATAATATTTATGGGAGGAAATAGCACTGTTGTACCTTTAATATCTGTTAACGTAGTCTTGAATCATTGGCCTCTGAAGTGGCTCCTTGTTAACAGCTGTGGGTTAACATTGGTGGTGTTTCTACATGCTGGCCCTAGCCCATTTAATGTTAGGCATCAAGAAAAGTGCTGGTGGCACACTGGTAAAGAATCCACCTCTGATCAGGAAGCATCCCACATGCCTCTGAGCTGCTAAGCCTATGTGCCACAACTGAGCCTGTACCCTAGAGCCTGGGAGCCGCAGCTGCTGAGCCTGAGTGCTCTAGAGCCCTGCGCTGCAACAAGAGAAGCCACTGCAGTGAGAAGCCCCTGCAGCACCAAGGACCCAGCACGACCATAAATAAATAAATAAAATTATTTTTTTTAAGTGCTTTATTGAGTAGGATCATGAATCAGGATTTACATTGTTTTTAATTTATACTAGGATATTACTCTAGTATATTACTCTGATATGGCTTCTCTCATAGCTCAGTTGGTAAAGAATCCACCTGCAATGCAGGAGACCCCGGTTTGATTCCTGGGTCGGGAAAATCTGCTGAAGAACAGATAGGCTACCCACTCCAGTATTCTTGGGCTTCCTTTGTGGCTCAGCTGGTAAAGAATTCGCCTGCAATGTGGGAGACCTGAGTTCTATCCCTGGGTTGGGAAGATCCCCTGGAGAAGGGAAAGGCTACCCACTCCAGTATTTTGGCCTGGAGAATTCCATGGACTGTAAAGTCCATGGGGTCACAAAGAGTTGGACACAATTGAGTAACTTTCATTACTCTGATATATTGGATATTACTAGGATATTACTCTAGCATATACTAAGGGTATTACTTTTCTAAATTTAGCAGGAGCTGTTTTATATTGAAGCATGTATTGAATATAGGAATGCATGTAGAGCTTTATGATACAAATTAAAGGATTACAGATATTTACTGAAATTTTGATAACTTTTTTATGGGTATTTTAAAAAATGATTTTCATAAAATACTGAGGAAAACACTTTGTATTCTTTTTTAAAAAACTTTCTTTTGTATTACTTTTTTTTAGTATACAAACTTCTCTACCCTAAAACAGTATTTCAAAGTAAGCCTATATGTTGAATTTTTAAATTAATTTTTGTGCTATTTCCTACTTTTTTTTTTTCAATTCAATATCACTAAAAGTATTAGGTTTTATTAGGCCTTGCTAGAAAAATTTCATTTTCTTGTTCCCTTCTCATTCTGCAGGTTTGGATGGAATTGTTGAGCAAGGCTTCAGTTCAGTATGTGGTAGCGGCTGCTTGTCCATGGATGGCTGCATGGCTTTGCTTAATGATGCAGCCTTCTCATTTACCTATTGATTTAAATATGTTGCTGGAAGTAAAAGCTAGAGCCAAAGTAAGTGTAGAGGAACATAATGTATTTGTATGTTCAACTTATAATTATTAATACAGTAACTGTTAAGAAATCTGTATTGCTTTATTATAAGTGTGATATTATTATTGTAACAGAAAGAAAAATTATTTTATTGGCACCTTGACAAAATGCATAGTAATTTTTATCCATTAAAGTTTTGTGAAAGAACTGTATTCTAGTGGAATTGTAACAAATGAGATTATTTTTTATGTTGTCTGTTAAATTTTAATGGTAAATCTTTAATTATTATTTTCCTCCCTTATTCACTTAGGAAAAAACAGGTGGTAAGGTGCGCCAGGGCCAAAGCCAGAGTAAAGCGCTTCAGGAGTACATTGCAGGTGCCGACACCGTCATGGAAGACCCCGCCACCAGGGACTTTGTTGTTATGCGGGCCAGAATGATGGCCGCCAAGTGAGTATACATAAATTCAAAAGTCATTTAACCAAAAGATTCCTCCCATGTGTCTGTCAATCCTTCCTCCATCATACTAGAGTAAGAAAAAAATTAAAAAGTAAGAAAACATTTTTCATTCTTTTGAAGTTTTAAAACCAAGATTTGTAATTTTTTGGTGCACATATACTTTAAGCTTAGGTGAAGTCATCTTAAATGGCAGATACTAAAATTTGTTTGGGAAGGCAGCCGAACAGTTGCACAGTCCACAACAAAATTTGAACAGCTAGGCCACATAACTGTGTTTTCAGGTCTGAAAATCTCCTTTGTTCGTTTTGTTGTTTTAGTTGCTAAGTCATGTTTGACTCTTTGTGACTCCATGAGCTGTTGCCCTCCTGGCTCCTCTGTCCATGGGATTTCCCAGGCAAAAATACTGGAGTGGTTTGCCACTTCCTTCTCCAAGAATTTGTATTTTTTTTTTAATGAAGATAAGATAGGAGTTAAGTCTTCCCTGGGAAAAGTTATAGCTTCAGTAGGGGAAACTTTTTTATAAAGTAATTTTATAATTTTATAAAGTAATTTTTATAGTAACTTCTTTTTTTTCCCTCCTAGGCTGTTAGGAGCCCTTTGTTGCTGTATTTGTGATCCAAGTGTAAATGTGGTAACCCAAGAAATTAAACCAGCAGAATCCCTTGGCCAGTTACTACTCTTCCATTTGAACTCCAAATCTGCCTTACAGAGAATTAGTGTAGCTTTGGTAATCTGTGAATGGGCTGCTTTACAGAAGGTAAGATTTTGCCCCCAAATAAATGAAGACAATCTAAACTAGGTTCCATTAGCTATTAGGATTATTTTCATTGTATTTTACAAACAGAAAAGTGAAAATTTTCTCTGTTAAAAAATTGAACATTTATAGAAAAGTATTGCAAGTTATACTGAAACATTGTTTCTCTCTCATTTGCCTTTAACCCTAGCCTTTTTTCTTAGAACCCCCAGTTTTGTACCTGAGAACTACAAAACATAAGAGGCTTTGAGAGCTAGAAGTCCATTTGTATGAGTAGTAGCAAGGGCAGATTTTTGGTCACAGGAAGAATAAAATCAGCACATTTAAACCCAAATCTTTGTATTTCCAAATAAACCATTCCCTTGCAGCCCCTTTAATTTTTAACTTCTAGTAAGATGTATTGATTTTGTGTAAGACTTGCTTCTGTAAATCAAAGAAACTTCCTGCTGGCTTTGTTTATTCCATTGACTGGAATTCTGGAAATTTAACTGTCTGCACTTGCTGTGAGAGTTGCTTGTTACTGCCTCTTAACAGTTTGTCAAAGCTGTGTCTAAAAGTAATTGAGCCATGCTCTATTGCAACTGAAACCCCAGCTTTGCCTCTGGAAAGAAGCAAGGCTCATCTGTTTTTAGGCAGGACGTGGTGTGCTGGAGAGGCAGTGATGCTGTGTTTTTGTGCCTCTCAGACTCAGCAGCAAGTGTTGACAGTTCGGTTTCTGGACCCTCACAGAGCTTCTCTGGACTTACTCTGTGAAGCCCAGGCTGATCACCCAGATCCCACAGAATCCCTCATGGCTCACCACTGAGGTCATTCCCCCTCTGGTTGGGGCAGGCAACAACCAGAGAGAGTGGGAAGGGTTAGTTAAATTTGGGGGCAGGTGAGTAGCTTTTAAATTATATATCCATTTCTACAGTATGGCATGTGAAACTATGGGTTCAATTGTTAAGAAATCTAATGAGTTTTTAAATAACATTTTTTAGTGCATGCTAAGTGTTCTTTTCTGACTGATTTCTTTTTACAGTTGTATATTTTTAAATCTGTCTTGGAATAAATTCAGAATACAGTAAGAGTAATTAGGTGGAAAATTTAATGAAATTGTAATAGTTCCATGTGCATGTTCTGTAGTCATTCATATTAAAATTTTAGAGTAGTTTGGGTGTGTTACCTTTTCTCTGTGAAACTAACTATGTTCTGGGAGATAACAGAATATAGATTCAAAACAATAGAAATTTAGACTTGGTAGTTTGCAAGTGAAGATTATGCATTTCTAGAATTACATTTACGTATTTGCCCTGAATATTTGTTGTCTGTTACATTTTAGGAGTGTAGAGCTGTTACCCTAGCTGTGCAGCCACGTTTGCTTGATACCCTTTCAGAACATTTGTATTATGATGAAATTGCCATTCCATTTACACGAATGCAAAATGAGTGTAAACAGCTTATTTCATCATTAGCTGATGCACATATTGAAGTTGGTAATAGAGTAAACAACAACGTTTTTACAATTGATCAAGCTAATGACCTGGTGAGTAGAGAAGTGACTTTCTTAATTTTAGAGCATGAAATAAGATAAGAAATTTGCCAATGTCATGTTTACCACAAAAACACTTAATTTGTTGAATCTATTTGTGGCTTGGTAGCCTATCATATTGGAGAAGGAAATGGCAACCCACTCCAGTGTTCTTGCCTGGAGAATCCCAGGGACGGGGGAGCCTGGTGGGCTGCCGTCTATGGGGACACGACTGAAGCGACTTAGCAGCAGCAGCAGCAGCCTATCATATATTCAGAATAAAGTAAGAGTAATTAGGTGGAAATTTTAATGGAATTAAATTCCCTTTGGAAAGGTTACTTCATTGTATTGACTTTTCTTCAAACAAGAGAATGGGGAAGGGATTTTTAAAAAAAAAAAGCTTTGACAAACCAATACACCTTTATTAGCAAAAGCTGTTGCCTTTTGTCATTTCTCAGTTTTGCCTAAGACTGGCAGAGTATGGGGGGAAAAAATGTTTCTGAGTATTTCTCCTCCCCCTTCCTAACTTACAGTGAAAACATTCAAACATAAGAGAATTATACAAATAATACTCATATACCTACCAACTAGATTCCAGTTAACACTTTACTAAATTTGCTTTATCATATATGTATTAATTGCAATATGCAACCATTAATCCATATTTTTGATGTATTTCTAAATAAGTCACAGACAGCTATCAGTATACCTCAACTAAAATTCAGGGTTTTCCCTTTTTTTGCTCTTTCTTGTGTCATTAACTAAAATTTAGTTTTTATGGTTATTTGCTCTTTCTTTGAGGTAAAACTTATGTTCTATGAATTGTACAAATCTTCAATGGAATATATGATGAATTTTAACAGAAATGTATACCTTTGAAACCCAAACCTCTGTCAAGATACAGCCAGTACCATACCCACTTCCCAATCTCCTGCCCTCAGAGAACGCTAGTTCTGGTTTCTCATGCATCATAGATTACTTTTGCCTGTTCTTGAATATCATATAAATGGAACCATACACTCTGTGCTGTTCAATGTAAGGATCTTTTTCAGCATGATGTTTTTTAAAATCATCTGTGATGTTACATGTATCAGTAGTTCATTCTTTTGTATTGCTGAGTTTTCTTTCATTGTATAAACATGCCACATTAAGTGTAAGCCCTTCTCCTGATGAACACTTGGGCTGCTCCAAGTTTTTAGCTGTTATGAACAGAGCTGCTATAAACATTTTTGTATAAGTTTTTTTAAGACATGTTTTCATTTCTCTTGGGTAAATACATAGTAGCATTGCTGGGTCATAGGCTGAGATGTTTATTTAGTTTTATAAAAAATTGCAGTTTCCCAAAAGTGGCTATATCATTTTACCTTCTAATCAGCAATATATGAGAGTTTTGGTTGCTCCACATCATCACCAACAGTTGGTGATGGTCACTCCTTGTAATTTTTGCCTTTCTGGTGGTTGTGTGACAGTGGCATTGTGGTTTTAACTTGGCATTTCCTTGATGACTAATAAGTGTAAAACTTTTTTGTGTCTTATTCACCATTTGTTGATCTTCCTTTCCAAAATGTGTTTTCAGCTCTTGTCTATTTTTAATTAGGTTCTCTTTTTATTATTGAGTTGTAGGAGTTTTTTTTATATATTTTGGATACCAATCCTTATCATATAGATGCTTTCAGAACATTTTCTCCCAATATGAGGCTTGCTTTGTCTTTGAATGAGCAGGTATTTTTAAGTTTGATGAAGTCTCGTTTATCAGTTGTTTTCTTTTATGGTTATTGTGTTCTGTGATCTAAGGTACCTTTTCTTGTTTCCAAGTGACGAAGGTATTCACACACATTTTCTTCTAAAGCATTGTAGTTTTTATGTTTAATCATCCATATTTACGTTTATGTATAGTGCTAAATAGAGACTGCATTGTTTCATATAGATACCTAATTTTTTCATTGTCATTTATTGAAAAGATTTTCCTTTTTCCATCGTATTGTTTTGCTTCCTTTGTCAAAACTTATTGGAAATGGATGTGCGGCTCTGTGCCTGGCTCGATTTGTTCATTGTTTGTCTCTGTGTGCCAGGAGCGGTGTTTGCATTGCTGTGTCTTTGTATTTAGTGAGTCTTTGAGGTTAGGTAGTGTGAAACAGTTCTTCCTGAGTTATAGAATCAGAAGTTCGGCTACTTTACTTGAGTTAATCCTGTGAAGGAGCATATTTCATTTCTTATCCCCCTTTCTTATTTAAAAAAAACACACACACACAATATAGTTGAAATTGTTTTTGGTTTCTTTCACCTGTGAGAAAAAGCTAAAATTGCTCTAGTCTTCTTTATTGTTTTTATATAATTTCTCCTTTTTGCCTCCCCTTCCCCATGTTTTGCTTTCTTAGAATAAAATCTCAAATTTTCTTTAAGGTCTGGGGTCCCTTTTTAGTGTTTCTGACAAGATTTTTTTACAGCTATTACATGGCCTTTTAAAGCTTTTCTTATTCAGATCTCTTAGTCCCTAGTGGAACTACTGTTCTGTTTCATCAACTTCCTTAGTCCAGTGGTTTTAACCTAGGATATCAGAGTCTCCAGAAGAGCATATTTGAGGGAAGAACAGTTTTAAAAGATTAATCTTGGCCCTGGCTAAGAGTTGTTCTTTGTATCTTTCTTTGCATTCCTATTTTTCTCTTACCTGCCAGATACAGGCTTTGTCTCTCACCATTTGCATAATTTAGTTCTTATCCATGGGCTGTACTGTCTTCTCTTGATCTTTTATGTTCTTCAGTTAGGCATTTTTGTTTGGATATCTCACTGTCATTTCAAACTTAACACCACCAAAACTGAATTTATTTTTTAACAGAAAATAGCCCTTTTTATCCACAGTCTCAAATCTTGTTATTTCCTTTCAGAAAGTTTCATGTGTTTGTTCTTTCTCTGTTTCCATCACTGCAACCCAGTCAAAGGCCTTAGTATTTTATGACTAGGTCCTGACTCATCTCTCAGGCTCCAGGCAGTCTCGGGTTCATTTCACCCTGCCTGCTGTGCCAGACGAGTGAAGTTCTTAGCGCCATTCTGAACACATCCCTCCCCTACTTAAAAACATTATTTTCTTTCTCCTTGATTTTGGTTTTTTCCTTTCTTTCAACACCACCTCTAAACTCCCCATCTCTTTTCTCATTATTTCTCAAACTTCCTCCACTTAAGCCTAGTTAGTTTTTCTCTTGCAAAAGTACACCACCCTTGTTCACTTTCTGTGCTTCACTTATTCTCTCTTCCATGTCTGAACTCCTCTTCCCTTTGCCAGAAATTCCCTACCCTCAACCCTCTATGCTCATCCCAAGTTGATTTCTTGACGTTCTTTCATCTAAGCCCTGTGCTTAAGCCGTGATGACTGCTGTCAGTTCCTTGAACAGTGGCCTCGACTTCCACGCACTACCTCAGCTCTTTTTTCCAAGATGTCCTCATAACTCCAGACTTAACTATTGTTTAAAAACCTAGCATAAGTGTAACTGCCTCTAACAAGCTTTCATTGCTTTTGTCATCTGAGAAGAGGTAAGCTGCCCTTGGGCTCCCACAGCAACTTGCACTTACCTTAGTTTCATGCTGTATTGTCTTTGTTTACCTGTGTGTCTCCCACATTAGTCTCCACATTTTTTGAGTGTATAAAGACATTGGTTTTACTCATGTTTTAGTATTACTCATTAAATATTCGTTGACTGAATGAATGAATGGAAATTGGAAAGCTTTACCTAAGCTGCCTATAATCATTGAAAATTGACAGAAGCATAGTGTATTTAGGACAGTGTTTTTAAACTTTTAGTAGTGAAACCCTGTTTCAAATAATCTTATGCAGAGCTTGAACACATAAAACAGACAAAGCAAAGTGGAGAATATAAGCTAGAAGTGGTATATGATCATGTTTCTTTGTAGAGAGCAGACACAATCAAGCAGATAAAGCTCAATTTAAAGTCTTTCATATTTTATAGTGATAAAAGATCTTAAAGTCTTTCATAGTTTTAGTGATAGAAGAACATCTTATCTGTGTGTCTGTTGTGCTTCTCATAATAAAAGTCTGGCATTATCAGTCTTGCCCATAAGAAAGTTGATCATTTCTAAGTCTGAAAAATTGGGTTATCCATTTTTAAAAAGATAGGTTCTTTAATGTTACAGACTTTTCTGACCAACATTGATCAGATTGGATCTATTTATAGAGCCTTTTTATGATTCCAGTTATTTATCAAACAAGAAGACTATTTTTGTTATGTAAGCCATCATACTTGGAGAAGGCAATGGCACCCCACTCCAGTACTCTTGCCTGGAAAATCCCATGGATGGAGGAGCCTGGTGGGCTGCAGTCCATGGGGTCGCTAAGAGTCGGACACGACTGAGCAACTTCCCTTTCACTTTTCACTTTCATGCATTGGAGAAGGAAATGGCAACCCACTCCAGTGTTCTTGCCTGGAGAATCCCAGGGACGGCAGAGCCTGGTGGGCTGCCGTCTATGGGGTCGCACAGAGTCAGACACGACTGAAGCGACTTAGCAGCAGCAGCAGCAGCAAGCCATCATACTGTCTTTAAATGGTAATTTAAAAAACAAGTGCACACAAAATTTTGTACATAAATGTTCTTAGCAACATTATTTGTAATATTAACTAAGGTGGAACCAACCCAACCATTCATCAGCTAATGAATGGAAGAATGCAATATGGTATATCCATGTAGTATAATATTATTTAGCCAAAAAAAGGAATGAAGTAATTATACATGCTAAAACATCAGTGAACCTTTAAAGATGCTAAATGAAAGAATCTGGTCATAAAAGATTATACATTAGTTTATATGAAAATGTCCAGAAAAGGCAAATCTGTGAAGATAGAATGTAGATAAGTGGTTACATAGGATGGAGGAATGAGGTGTTACTACTAATAGGTATTGAGTTTCATTTTGGAGATGAATGTTCTAAAATTGTGGTGATGATTGTACAATTCTGAATATAGTAAAAACCATTGAACTGTACACTTTGAGTGTACTGTATGTGAGTTACATCTCATTAGGTTGTTTTAAAAAGATACAATGAACAGTCTTTTAATGGAGCTTGTAAAGTAGTCTAATGCCACAGTCGTAGCTTCAAGCAGTTCTTGGTAATTAAAGAATTAACTGTTATACCATTCTCAAAGAATTGATTTATATTTGCTCACAGTGTTATTTCACCAAAGTACTATGTGGGTATTATGTGTTGATTTTTCACTCAAACTTACTAAATATAAGAAGTCTCTGAAGAGATTGTGTCTTTCTTAAAAAAGTATAATACAATGTTAAGTCAGATTAAAATAAAGTTTACTTGGAAGGTTTCAGACATTTAGTTTACTGAATACTAAAATGTACTAGATATTGTAGAATTTACAGTTGAAACAGAAAGCTGCTGTCTTCCCTTTAAGAATTTACAGGCTACTTGGGGTTGATGTCATTAATGATTCTTGATTTCTCTCTTTAATAGGTCACTACTGTTTTTAATGAAGTCACATCATCCTTCAATTTAAATCCTCAAGTATTACAGCAGTTAGATAGTAAACGACAGCAGGTCCAAATGACAGTTACAGAGACCAACCAGGAGTGGCAAGTGTTGCAGTTGAGAGTGCATACTTTTGCTGCATGTGCAGTTGTGAGCTTGCAGCAACTGCCGGAGAAATTAAATCCTATTATAAAACCATTAATGGAGACAATTAAAAAAGAAGAGAATACGCTAGTGCAGAACTACGCAGCTCAATGGATGGCCAAACTACTTCAGCAGTGCACAACAAGGACTCCCTGTCCCAATTCAAAAATTATTAAAAATCTCTGTAGCTCACTTTGTGTGGACCCATATCTAACTCCTTCTGTCACATGTCCAGTACCAACACAAAGTGGCCAGGAAAATTCTAAAGGTATATATCTAAACCTTTATTTGGGGTACAGAAAGAATTAACCATTTCAATTTGTTTACAGTTATCTACAGGTATAATTTAAGCAAAATCCAGTTTATGTTGGAGCTTTTTACCATTTTGAGAGAATTTGCACTTATTGCTAATAAAATCACAGCCCTCTTTAACTCATAAGTTTTTTATAAAAGACCTGATATCTTTGAGGACTTTAAGTTCTCACATTTAAGATGACTAAATCCTATAAGACAGGTATTAACCCTTAACTTCTCTTTCAAGATCATCATTATAGGGTTTATTGTTAACAGGGCTTGAAAACTTAACTGCATCCAATGGTGATTGAAAGTTCTTCCTTTATTATAAAATTGTTTTCTCTAATGTAGTACATGTCTTATGAGATAAGTAGACTCTGTTATCAAATAGTGTTTAAACAGCTTTTCTGTTTTCCTCCAGAAAATTTATATGTAAAGTAGTAACTGCTCTTTGTAGTCTAGTCTCAAGGACCAATGTTTTGTCACATGCCTTAGTCCTAATTTCCTCCCATCCCCCTCCCTGAGGGCTAGTTGAGTCAACAATATTTTGCATTGGTTGGTGTTTCTGAATTCATGGTTACTCCGAGAAGGCAATGGCACCCCACTCCAGTACTCTTGCCTAGAAAATCCTATGGACAGAGGAGCCTGGTAGGCTGCAGTCCATGGGGTGACTAAGAGTCAGAAATGACTTGAGTGACTTCACTTTCACGCATTGGAGAAGGAAATGGCAACCCACTCCAGTGTTCTTGCCTGGAGAATCCCAGGGACGGGGGAGCCTGGTGGGCTGCTGTCTATGGGGTCGCACAGAGTCGGACAAGACTGAAGTGACTTAGCAGCAGCATAGACTTTTTTTTTTTAAAAGAGAAGTTACTTGCAGTATTTTTTAATGTGTTTTTTTATGCCTGGAAACTAACTCATTTTTAAAGAATTAATGTACTTTTAACAGAATGAGGTACAGTCAGCCTTGCATTTGATATTTCTGGTTGTTAAGAGGATTATGCAACCTTGGTTGTATTAAATATGGTCCTATGCAGATACCAAAATGTTTAACTTAATGTTGCAAAGTACTGATTTTTGTGATCATTTCATTGTCTAGAGAAAATATCATTGGCCTATAAAAATTGAGGCTTAAAAGACAATTTTAAAATGTGTTGTATCTTTTGGAGCAGGAAACATTTGGTCACATGTATTATGGTTTAAGGATTATTTGACTTTTTCCCTTAATAGGATCCAACTCTGAAAAAGATGGAATGCATCACACTGTCACCAAGCACCGGGGTATAATCACACTCTATCGGCATCAGAAAGCTGCTTTTGCTATCACAAGTAGGCGAGGTCCTACCCCCAAAGCTGTCAAAGCTCAAATAGCAGATCTTCCTGCAGGAGGTAGTGGAAACCTCCTTGTTGAACTTGATGAGGTAAATAGTTTTTCTTCTTTGAATACTTTGATTTTAAAACAAAATTTCTTACAGATTGAGAGCTAAATTGTCATATCAGCTTCTAGAATATTTTTAAGTGAATGAACTGGGGCTAGTAACTTTTTGGAGTACTCCAGCAACAGAGTTCAGAAAAACTACAAACTTCAAATTTCTCAAGCTTCTTATTTTTACCAATTTAGTTTTCTGATTATCTTCCTAGCAAGAAACCCTCTCCATAGTGGGTGTATAAGTCATTCATAAATATGAACTAATTCACTCCTGTAACAGTGACTATGGAGATGTTAAGTAATTGTGAAAGCTAACTTTTCTCAGTCTTAGCAGTGTTAGGGAATTCCTGTTGATATTCAGAGGATACGTTTATAATGTCAGATAACTTGTTACCTTTTAGTCAACTTGAAATTTATTAATTGTGTGATGTGAGGTAGGGATCTAAATTTATTTGCCCATAGGAACAACCAGTTATCCCACCATTGAATCTTTTCGTCCCTGGTTGATGATGAATGCTCCTCTGTTATATATCCTGCTTTCTTATATGTAAGGATCTCCTTGGGCTTTCTGTTCTATTTCATTGATCTACTTGTTCTACAGTACAGTTTTTAAAGACAATTTAAAAAAAGCTTGGTGGGACTTCCCTGGTGGGACTTCCTGGCGGTCCAGTGGTTAAGACTGCATGCTTCCAGTGCAGGTTTGATCCCTGGTCAGGGAACTGAGATCTCACACTGCTGTGTGGCTGAAAAAAAAGAAAAATGTTTTTTAACTGGTTTTGAAAAAATCTTACAGTCACATTTTTAACAATGGAATTCTCTAGGTAGCTCTACTGGTTGCAAGACATAGGAACTTTCCTGAGTTGAGCAATACACTATCAGTGCTAAAAGACATGTGTTTAATATATTTCTGTAAAGTATAGGCCTATTTTAAGTTTGTTTTTTTAAACCAAAATCTTATTGTCTATATTCCTTTTAAAATAGTCTGTGAATGAAGACTTTTTCACTAACTATATTATTTTCATGTTAATTTTAATAAAAAATGTATACTTTGATGATTTGCATAGTTCCTTCACTTAAAAATATAATTGTATCTTTCTGGGGGGACTTTTTTTGTATTTAATTATTAATGAAATTACTGCTAAGTATGAGGTTATATTAATCTTATTAAATTAAACAGATGCTTATATTCTATCCCTTGAAAGTGAAAGTCACTCAGTTATGTTCGACTCTTTGCAACCTCCTCGTGGACTATACAATACATGGAATTCTCCAGGCCAGAATACTGAAGTGGGTAGCCTTTCCCTTCTTCAGGGGATCTTCCCAACCCAGGGATCGAATCCAGGTCTCCTGCATTGCAGGCAGATTCTATACCAGCTGAGTCACAGGGGAAGCCCAAGAATACTGGAGTGGGCAGCATATCCCTTCTCCACGGAATCTTCCTGACCCAGGAATCAAACCAGTGTCTCCTGCATTGCAGGCAGATTCTTCACCAACTGAGCTATCAGGGAAGCCATGCTATCCCTTAAGCAAATATAAATAAGGGCAGGTCATGGTAAGTTTCTTTCGGGTAGAAAGAAGAAGAAAAAAACATGTCACTTAGGACTATCTCTAGAAACAGCACGTATTCTTCTATTTCTTTTCTCCAGCCCCCGAAAAGTATTTTATTTTGGATGTAAAAATCTAGCTCAGGATTTTATGCCTATGTAAATTTATTGAGAGGTGTTTTATAGTTATAACATGTCCAGTAATTGGTAACACTGAATTCTTAACACTGATTTTTAAGTTCTCTTAATAACATTTTGAAAGCATTATACTTTTTTCTGAAATCTTGTTTTCACCTAACATTTAATTTTTAGGCCCAGAAGCCTTACTTGGTACAACGGAGAGGAGCTGAGTTTGCCTTGACAACTATAGTGAAGCATTTTGGTGGTGAAATGGCAGTGAAGTTGCCACATCTCTGGGATGCAATGGTTGGCCCACTGAGGAATACAATCGACATACATAATTTTGGTGTGTACATATTTTTCCGAGTTGGGATTTAAACAGATTTCAGTGTATATCTATTACATATGTCTTTATAAAATAACAGTGCCTGTGCCTGTTTATCCCAGGCCAGCTGGTAAGTTTTTAAATAGAAGGTTGGTAAAAACATTATTTTCATGTCATTTTGTATACTTTTCTTGCTTTTTACTTTTCCTGTTATGTATTTAGAAAGAGATTTGAAATGGATCATTATATTAAGCTTCTTTAGTTCTTTAGGAGTAGCACCTCAGCAGTTAAATTAAGGGTGTTGTATTTCATTTTACATTATAAAGCAAAAGAGATTCTCCCACAGTAGCTGGGGGGTGCTAAGACTTTTTGTAAGCTCTG
Source organism: Bubalus kerabau (assembly GCF_029407905.1). Classification (NCBI taxonomy): domain Eukaryota; kingdom Metazoa; phylum Chordata; class Mammalia; order Artiodactyla; family Bovidae; genus Bubalus; species Bubalus kerabau. The sequence continues at coordinate 16,217,701 of NC_073645.1, forward strand.
GATTTTGAAAAACTGTGTGTAATGTAATATGCACTTAAATCAATGTATCTTAATAGATGGAAAGTCCCTCTTGGAAAAGGGAGATGGCCCTGCCCAAGAACTGGTGAATTCTCTGCAAGTTTTTGAAACAGCAGCAGTGTCGATGGATTCTGAGCTTCATCCCCTGGTAACTAACTAATGCAAGTGTAGTTTTTTTCCTAATAAAACGAGTAGTCTTATTAGAAAGACTTAAGGCTTGAATGAAAAGTGCAACTATGATGTCATCCCTTATGATTTCATTTTCTTTTAGATGCTATAACTAGATTCCTTCTTTTCCTGACAACTTAACTCTTCCAGGCTTTGAGGCAGAGCTGGGTGCATGAATGAAGAGAAAACCCACTCTGAGAGCTTAGAATACAGGGCAGTAGGAACAGGGCTCTGATGACCTGAAGCCAGCTGCAAACACAAAAGAAAGCTGCATCCCTGTTCATCTGTACCATCTTAATAATATAGTCCAGGAACAGAAGAATACAGGTGATAAAATCTTTTCCCTAGATAAATGTAATGGTAGGAGGAACTTACCTCTCTGAGATGAAACTAGTCAGTGGCAAAGATAGAACATGGGTTTATTTTTTAACTATTAAAATATCTCTCACCAAAAAATTAGAATAGAGGGAGGAGGAACATAGACCAGAGAATTAATTATCTGGTTTTTCCACTGAATAAAGTATTGACATTATTCTTTCCATGTGACTGTAATAGGAAGCTTTGCAATTTATAACATCATAAAGGGTGCTAGCGTCATTTCTCTATTCATATAGGAGAGAGTAGAGGGAAATTCTTCTGTTTATCTAGTAATAAAGCATATTCTTTTACTTGTTAAATTTTGGGAATTTATCATTAGTAAAGAAGGACAGAATTCATCTGTAAGTGCTCACCCTCCATGATCAAACAGGATGCATTCAGTTGAACTGTAAGGCTAGTTGAGGAAGTACCTGACTCTCATCAACATTAATCCTGGCTTCTGTGCATCAGACATTTAATAATGGGATATGTTGTGCTCTTGTGATTATATTGCATATGGAAAGCCAGGAAGTTAAAGTGGAAAATAACTACCAGGGTATGGTGCCTAGAACAAAATCAGGATCACCCAACCCAGTGAATACAAAGTATGTACTTAAACCTCAGCCAGATTTGGAGGGGGCTGATGATGTGTAGTGTCATTTTCCCAGCCTCAGTAGGAGAATCGTGCAAGTGCCTTTGATGTGTTCCCTGCGAATTTTGGAAAGTATTGAGTGTTCCCTGATGCTTAAGAGAATATTCAATAGGGGAGAAGTTCTGCATCCATCTATTCTTTTTAAAAGCATTATAATAATGTAGATTTAGATTAAATTTTTATTGAGTATGTGCTGACAATGTTTTAAGGTAACTGGAGATAATTCTTGGATTTAGCATCACTTGGAATATTGAGAACCTCTGAGTAAGGGCCATTATAGTTTAAACATGAGATTCCCTAATGAGTCTTCTGACTTGTCTTTTTGTTTTTAGTTGGTACTGCATTTGCCTCATCTTTACATGTGCCTTCAGTATCCCAGCACTGCAGTGAGGCACATGGCTGCTCGTTGTGTGGGCGTCATGAGCAAAATAGCTACCATGGAAACAATGAATATATTTTTGGAGAAGGTTCTTCCATGGCTGGGAGCAATTGACGACAATATCAAACAAGAGGGTGCAATTGAAGCACTTGCCTGTATCCTTTTTCACTTTGACAAACTACTCAAATTATATTTGCTTTATTTAAGAGTGACTAAAATAAAATTTATTCAGATATGTACAGGGCAGTCCAGTAGTTAGGACTCCACACTTTCACTGCTGAGCAAGCCAAGTCAGGATTGCGGGGTGGGAAGAGAACAAGCCGAAAAAAACCCAGCACCAAAAACAAATGTGCACACAACCTGCCTTGTTCCAAAAAAGAAAACTACTTTTTTACATTTTATTTTGAAGTGTTATTTTTATTGCATTATATTATACCTGTATTTACATTTTATTATAATATTCACACAAAAAATTGAAGAAGTAATTTTAAGAGATCTTTTTATAAGCAAAAAATTTATAGTCAGTATGTTTTTAAATATGAGGTTGGCCAAAAAAGTGCATTTGGCTTTTTCTATATGATGCTATGCTACTTTTTTTGGCCAACCCAGTATTAATCAGATACTTATAAATTTACTATGTTTGCTTTGTTCATTGATTGTCTGGCAAAATGATTAATTAACTAGAAATATACAGACAAGCTTTTTACCAAGGGTATGATATCCATGAATATTGTTTAACTCAAAATACCTAAAGGATATTTTGGTCTAAGAGCAAGAAAGATGGATAGAGAGCAAACCAGTAGAAACTGTAGCTAAAGAAATGCTCAAGATTATGGGATTGAACTCACTGGACCTGCTGTCTCCAGCTCAGGGTTGTTAGGATCCTGGTGGGAAAATTGGAATTAATTTTTGACACTTAGTTGTGCTCCCTTGCTTGTAATGTAAATCAATTTATTTTGATATGTGAGTTCTAGAAACTTGTAGGAATTCCTCTATGGAAAAAAAATCTTAGTAAAGATTTCCTTCAGCATTCCTCAGATGAAAAAAATCATCTTCTTAATCTTGAGAAAGTTACATAGTTTTTACAAAAGAGTAACCCTGTATAAATGCTGTTATAATTGAATCATAGACCTTGAGGGATAGTCAGTCCCTCATAATACAGGGAAGCAATGAGGAACTGTTTTAGAAGTCACAGTCTTGGTGTATCAGTTTGTTTATGAAAACATCTACCCTGGAACCAGTTAGAAATTTCCTTAGTAACTTCCTCAGGTGTAATGGAACAACTGGATGTTGGGATCGTTCCATACATTGTACTCTTAGTTGTGCCTGTGTTGGGAAGGATGAGTGATCAGACGGACAGCGTAAGATTCATGGCTACACAGTGCTTTGCAACACTAATTAGACTCATGCCACTTGAGGTAAGTTGATGATAACTTGGTTTATGAACTTAATGTTTTCAATAACTTCATAATAATTGTAACACCTTTTAAAGAACAAGTTTTTTAAAAAGATGTTGAATATGTTTACATTATAAGTGTTAAGACTTTTATGTTTTAATAGGTAATTTTCTTTAACACTGTTTTAAATAAAACTATGGTTCGTAAAAGAATGATAATTCTTTAGGTGATGCTAAATTTCTAGATGCTATTCTAGAAATAAATTGTGTTCCTGAGTATCCCAGTAATATCTAAGATTCTGTTCTGGAGTTTACATGAAAGGTAAATTTGAGAGATGGTAACTGAAAGTGTAAAAAGCAAATGATATGCCTGTTGGATTATGGAGAAAGCAGAATGCAAGGCTGAAGTTGAACAATTTTGGAGTATACTTACAGGACAGAAATAATATATGTGGCCAATGCAGGAAATAGAAGTGGCTTGAAGCAAGAGAAAAGCCAGGACCCTGTCACTTAGCCACTTAATGTATTTTTATGGGATTTTTGTAATTCAAGAAATAAGTATATATGCATTTCACCCATTCTGTAGTATGTGTCCAGTAGTTCCTTTTTAGGCCAGATAATACACTAGAATACCACATTTTGTTTATCCATTCATCAGTTGATGGACATTTGGCTATTATGAGTAATGCTGCTGTGAGCATGCACTTATAAAGTATTTGGGTGTAAGCTTTTTTTTTTTTCCCCTCTCTTTTTGATTTCTCTGTGAGGCACATGGGATCTTAGTTCCCTGACTAGGGATCAAACCCGTGCCCCCTTCAGTGGAAGTGCAGATTCTTAACCACTGGACCACCAGGGAAGTCCCTGCTTTTCTTTCTTTTGAGCACACATTTAGGAATGGAATTACTGGGTCATATGATGTTTAACTTCTTAAGAAACTGTCAAATTATTTTCCCAGAAAAGTGTACCATTTTATATTTCTACTAGAAAAGTATGAGCATAATACTTTGGAACAGTCTCTCAGCAGGGGGAAGAGTTTGACTATATCTGGTAAAAAAAAAAAAAAAAAAAGCTGAGTCAAAGGACTTAACCATAGGGTACTGAGTACAGGCTTCAGAAGTACACTGCCTGAGTAATGGGGCCAAATTAACCCTTGCAAGAAGATTTGAACCCACATTAGCAAAGCCTAAAAAAAGCAAGCCTTAAAGGATTGAATTGGTTTCAGATATTTAACTACATCCCAGAAAAAATTAAAAAAATAAAATATTTAACCCCCACGAGTTCAGCACCTAACAGCATAAAACTTAGGATATTTAGCACACATCAAAAAATTAACCAGAGGGAATTCCCTAGTGGCCTAGTGGTTAGGATTCTAGGCTTTCACTGCCATGACCAGGGTTCAATCCCTAGGTGGGAAACTGAGATCCCACTAGCCATGTGGTGTGGCCAGAGGAAGAAAAAAGAAGTTACCCAGGAGAAAAGTCAGTCAATAGAAGCAGACCCTGAAATGACCCAGATAATAGAACTGGTATACAAGGTCATTAAAATATGCTCCATATGTTCAAGAAGGTAGAGGGAAAGCATGAATGTAATAAAGAGTGAAATGGAAGAAATAAGAACAACCCACATTGAACTTCTTGAGTTGAAAGATACAATTACAAGTAAAAACACACTGGGTAGGATTAATGACAGATTAGATGCTGTGAATTTGAAGACACAGCAGTAGAAACAAGAATGTCCCGCAGGTTAATTGCTAGTCCACTTGATCTTGATTCACTGTTACATTTTCATAAGAAGAACCATGTGCTTTTCTTTCAAGGATTCTGGGACTATCAAGCAGTGGGTTGGATAGAAGCTTTTATTCCTTGCACTGTTAGTAACTCTTGCTGTGTTCATAGGAATTGGAGTGAGGAAGATACCAATGGAAGAGTTCCTGGCACTGTATAATATTTATGAATCCTAATCATTGTTAGGAATTGTACCTCATTGTATGGCCTTATGCTGAGTCACTTTAGTCGTGTCCAACTCTTTGTGGTCCTATGGACTGTAGCCCGCCAGGCTTCTCTGCCCATGGGATTCTCCAGGCAAGAATACTGGAGTGGGTTGCCATTTCTTCTTCCAGGGGATCTTCCCAACCCGGGATCAAACTTGCATCTCTTATTTCTCTTGCGTTGGCAGGCAGGTCCTTTACCCATAGTGCCGCCCGGGAAGTACGGCCTTATATCTGGTTGTTATTTATTAAAAGGTCCATGAGGATAAATGCCTGAAGATTTGTTACTTCCATGTAAAGCACTTGAAAGGCCTTGTTTTGATAGTTATCATTAGGATATTGAATGTGTTAAAATGTTAGTTTCTATCTTGATTAAGTTGTTAATTCTAAAACCTTTTGAGGGAATTCCTTGGTGGTCCAGTGTTTAGGACTCCGAGCTTCCACTGCAGAGGGGACAGGTTCGATCCCTGGTTGGGGAACTAATTTCTTAATCATAGGGCAGTAGTTCTCAAACTTTTTGGTCTCTGTACCTCTTTACACTCTTAAAAATTAAAGACCCCAAAGAATTTTTGTTTATATTTTCTGTAGTAGAAATTAAAAGTGAAAAGTGGAAAAAGATTTATTAATTCATTTAAAGAATAAATCCATTAGACTTTTGAATAGACCTTTTACAGATACATGCTTTGTAACATGCATTGGTCATTTGGAGAACACTGGCTCGCTGAGTTATGTAAATCTTTTAAAGGTTGATTCATATCAGTATGTAGTAACAAAAAAGACTCATTAGTATCACCAATAGAAAATTTTTAAATATTGGGAAGCACCTGCAGTGCTAAGTTGCTTTTGACAGCTTGCATTTTATCACTGACAACAAGTTGTGCCACTCATTTTCCTTGAAGTGACCAAATTTTTTAAAGAAAATAATCTGCCAAATACTCAAGTCAGAATAACCATAGTTTGTCAGTCCATTCAAGTAAACTCATTCTGTAAAAAACAGCTAGGTCAACTCACAATTTTAAGAAATCTTACAAGTGCTTTTCCTAAATATTTTGTATTTCAGTATGCATGGTATACAGCAGAAATGCTTTATGGAATACTTCATATTTTGTTGCACAGAATGTTAAAAAAAGATGTGCCATTCAAAGGTTGAGGTTTAAAAAAATTATTTTTACTGCTTCAGTGACATTCTTAAGTGAAACCAGCTTGTTTTAAAAAAAGGCTGGTGCATGGCAGCAAGTAATAGTGACTGCCCGATACTTGGTGTCACTGCCTTGATTCTTTCTGAGGCAGAAGCAGTCTTGCCCACCATTACTTTTGTGCATCAGAGCAAAAGTCAACACAGTGAAAAAAGCAAACAATGTCTTATCCTTTGTTATGAAATAGCTGCAGTCAGTAACCCTGTGAAAAGGTCTTAGAAATCCTGAGGGGTCTGCAGACCACATATTTAGAACCAGTACCCTGGGCAACCATCAACACTAAAATTAAGAGGCTCTATAGTAACAGCATTCCACTTAAACAATACAATTTTGTCATTATCAAGTAACACATGGTATGGAAAAAATAAGTTGTAGCTGTGTTATTAAAATAGCTTAGATGTGCTTATTTAATAACCTCATTATATAGTGCTTTTAATACCAAAGTCTTAAATATTTGTCTTCCAGTCACTAAAATGATACTATTTTTGAATTGGTTTTTCTTTGCATATATATGTGTGTGCGTGTGTGTGTGTGGGTAGCAAATCATTTTAATACACTTAAAAAACAATTTTAGGCAGGCATTCCGGACCCTCCAAATATGTCAGAAGAATTAATCCAATTGAAAGCCAAGGAAAGACACTTTTTGGAGCAATTGTTAGATGGGAAAAAGTTAGAAAATTATAAGATTCCAGTACCAATCAATGCTGAACTCAGAAAATATCAACAGGTAAAGTTTTATACTTATCTTACAAATACTGATTATTCCTTTTAAATGTACCTTGAAGAATTTAAAGATTGATTTAATAATTAAAATTCTTGTGTTTGGTGTCTTGTATCCATTTATTTCTCCCTGCCTTTGGTCTTTGTAAACATGTTCTTTACAGAAAAATATTTTTATGATCTGTTCACATTTACCATTTTTCTCTTTCTCCCAACGTTTCAGGATGGTGTGAACTGGTTAGCATTTCTTAATAAGTATAAGCTTCATGGAATTCTGTGTGATGACATGGGTTTAGGGAAGACTTTACAGTCCATCTGTATTCTAGCAGGAGATCACTGTCACAGGTAATTTTAAATGTTATGTTAACACAAGGCTTCCAGATGCTGAGCAATATAAACAAGCTGGTTAATTCATTGTGTTTTGCTATTGTAAAGGGCCCAGGAATATGCAAGATCAAAATTGGCAGAATGTATGCCACTTCCTTCCTTGGTGGTTTGTCCACCAACATTAACAGGTCATTGGGTGGATGAAGTAGGTAAATTTTGCTCCAGAGAATATCTCAATCCACTGCATTACACTGGACCTCCTACTGAAAGAATAAGGTAAGAACTGTACAACCAGAAAATGTTTAATCTTTGCTTTAAGTAGTTTGGAAGAATAAAATTTATTAAAAATGAATTCTAGTTACCTTTTTGGCGGTCAGACATAGAAACTTACTTTAACTTATTTAAGAAAAGTAAATGAACGTATTAAAAATATAATCAGTGAGACTCATCAAAATTTAAGAAGTTTCGGAACTTCCCTGATGGTCCAGTAGCTAAAACTCTGTGCTCCCAGTGCAGGGGGCCTGGGTTCAATCTCTGGTTGGTGAACTAGATCCCATGTGCTGTAATTAAAAACCACAGCTAAAACATGGCATAGCCAAATAAACCATAAAATAAATACAAAGTGTAAGGACATTAACCACTGTCAACAATCAATTAGGCTCTTAAGTTTTTGGAGCTAGGAAACTATCAAGAACCAAAACCGTTTTTGGTGCCTTTCCTAAAGTCTTGTGATCATAGCATCTCCTAGGAGCATCTGTTATTTCTTCATTTTCTATGCACTTTCCCTAAGAGCTACCTCTTCCTTCTTCCCTCTCCCCAAAAGTGCTTTTGGTGCACAGTGGCTTGCTTTAGCTGCCCTGATCCCATAGAACACTATAGTTCTATTAATACATCTCTGTTCCTAAATACAGGTGTTGAAGAGTGGTGTATCATTACTTCCAGTTTGTCTTTTAAAGCTTGGATAGTCACAGATTACTGATTAGTCTGTAGATTTGCTGCCCTTCTGTGAATTAATAGCTAACATATACTGAGCACTTACTGGTCAGGCATTAGATATTCTAGGCAGTTTTATTTACATTTATGTAATACCATGTATTCTCTTAATTACCTTATGAGGTTTGGGTACTATTATTGTTCCCAATTTGCAGATAAGGAGTCTTAAGACATGGGGCCTGGGAAGAAGATCACTCAGCTAATTAAATAGAAGGTCACTAGGTGTAATTAAATGAAGATTTGAACACAGGCAGCTCAAGAGCTTGTACTCTTAAAGAATTTACTGTAAAGGAATTCATCCATTTAAAAGTGGTAGAAACTCAAATGAGACTAGCTTAAGCAAACAGGAAATTCATTAATTATACTGAGCATCTTGGGGTGAATTCTTGCTTCAGGTACATCTAAATTACTGTTCTTCCCCATGCATAGCTTGTTCTGTTGGTCTCTACTGGACTTTTGTCTGCTATTGGTATAGATAAAAGGTCATGGGCAGTCTTAGGCCTACATTCTCCTAGCTTGGCAACTGTAATGAACAGAGATAGTCTCTGAGACTGGCCGGCCTTGATTGCGTCATGTCCCCAAACCAGCCTCCATGATTGGGGAATAAAATATTGTGAATGGCTTGATCTGATTAAACTGCTTCACCTCTTTGGTGATTATGGGGACATGTGATTGATGGCTTGTGCTCGGCCCCTAGCACAACATGGAATGCTGAAGGAATAGTGCCTCCAAGGAAGAGGTTTTGGCAAATAAAATGACCTTCACATTGTGAGTCAGGTACTCACCTCTTTTCTAATCAACTGAGTTAGGGCCACACGACCAAGTTGTAAGGAGAATGGCCTTCAGGTAGCAGGGTCATGGATGTAGAGTAAGCAGAAAGGAATATTGGGTTTGGTAGGCAGATTGAAATCACTTTCTACAATGGCATCTGTGCTTTCCACTTTGAAAGTGTATTACAAACTTGGCAGGTTCTCCATTTTCTAATCTTGCTTATTTTTAAATGCAGGTTACAGCACCAGGTCAAAAGGCACAATCTCATAGTGGCTTCCTATGATGTTGTGAGAAATGACATAGATTTCTTTAGGTAAGAATTAAAATTTTTTAAAGGAAAACAGTGTCAAATTCAGAGAGAATTGTATCTTTCTGCCTCAAAGACTCTTCATATTGTTCCTGACATGTAGTAAAAGATGCTAACATTTTTTGTTTATTCTTCCTTAGAAATATTAAGTTTAACTACTGTATTCTTGATGAAGGCCATGTCATCAAAAACGGAAAAACAAAATTGTCGAAAGCAGTAAAACAACTGACTGCTAATTATAGGATTATTCTTTCTGGAACACCAATCCAGGTAATTCTTTACCTTTTCTTTACTTGGCATTTGACAGTGAATTAAAGAAGAGGTTTTTTTTTAGTTTTTGGAATAATTTCCAGTAATTATCTTGCTTTTATAATGGCTCATTTGGTATGTAGCAGTATCTGAGCAAATCCAGTTTTAAATCTCATATTTAAAATGTGATTTTAGGCTGTAGTAGCCCATGAGTCCGGAGAAGGTGATGGCACGCCACTCCAGTACTCGTGCCTGGAAAATCCCATGGACGGAGGAGCCTGGAAGGCTGTAGTCCATGGGGTCGCGAAGAGTCAGAGACGACTGAGCGACTTCACTTTCACTTTTCACTTTCATGCCTTGGAGAAGGAAATGGCAACCCACTCCAGTGTTCTTGCCTGGAGAATCCCAGGGACGGTAGAGCCTGGTGGGCTGCCGTCTCTGGGGTCACACAGAGTCGGACGCGACTGAAGCGACTTAGTAGCAGCAGCCCATGAGTCAGAAGGCAAAGCTCAAGTGCAATTAGAAGGGTTTTACTGCAGGAAGGCAACCCACCACGGTGAGCCAGAGCTTAAGCAGGGTGAGAAGGGCTTCTGGAAGGGGTAAACAGATAGGATGGTACCTTAGGATGCACACATACTGGGAAAGCATCTAAAATGGAAAAGTGTGGGGGGGGGTGTTATTTTTTTTTTTTTTTTGGTTTTTGTTTTGTGAAACTCCCAAGTAGAGTTGGAAAGAACCTTTACCTTTTCTCATGACCCATAAGTACTGGGTAGACATGACCTATAACCAAACTCTTCTAGGTTTTCCTGCGTTGAATAAATGGTGGTGATGGCCAAATTTCTTAAATCTTGCTGTTAATCTTAGTCTCAAAAAAACCAGAAACGTATTCATCTTTCTGCTCTATTTACTACTTGATAGAACCGACCAAAAAGATTTAAATACTGTGGACCAAGGCTTATTGTGGTGGAAAAGACTTGAAAGTTCCTCTAAATAGGATACAGTATTTTCTCCAAATTTTACACAGTAAAATATAGACTCATATCCAGAAATATAGTGATAATCTTTCTCATCTATGTCATTACAGTGGGCTTTCATTATTGTTCCATTTTTAAGTTTAAGGAAATAATCCTAGCACACAAGATAACTGGTGTTCCTTTCTTATATTCAGAACAACGTTTTGGAGCTGTGGTCATTATTTGATTTCCTCATGCCAGGATTTTTGGGGACTGAACGCCAGTTTGCTGCTCGGTATGGTAAACCTATATTAGCAAGTAGGGATGCTCGAAGCTCCAGTCGAGAACAAGAAGCAGGTAGGAAAAAGAGATACCATTGTATATTCCATGCAAGTGAATCTAATTTATATCTAATTTGGGGGAAGTCATTAAATTTTATTATTAGAGAAATTAATAAGAATAATAAATAGAATAAAATTAATTCTGTTAATAATTACTAACAGGTGTTCTTGCAATGGATGCACTGCACCGCCAGGTCCTGCCATTTCTTTTGAGAAGAATGAAAGAAGATGTTTTACAGGATCTGCCACCCAAAATTATTCAAGACTATTACTGTACTCTCAGTCCTCTCCAGGTTAGGAATCTGGCGATTGTGGTTGTTGATGCTGTTTATTACTAGAATGCTTTGAGTAAGTCACAAAAGTAGTGAGTAAAGGGATTTAGCCTTTGGTTTTATTGCTCTAATCTAGCTTCTATTTCCTTAGACTTCAGGAATATTCTGTTTCAAACAGGTGTAGATAAAACCTAAATGAATGTTTGGGTATACAAGTACACATTTGGGTTTGTGCATTTTCAACACAGCATTAATACAAAATCTACTGTCATAATTGCTTTGTTATACGTCTCAAGTTAATTGAAAAAGTTGGAACATTAAAATGATGCAGTAAGAAGTAAGCAAGTGATAAAGAAGTAAGCCAGTGTTTTTAGGGCCAGAAGTCTGCCTGTGATGTCTTTTCCTTACAGCAGCATTATAGGTGTATACATCAGGGCTGAGTTGGGAAGTGGGACCTCGTCTCTTCTAAAGTATTGCCAGTAAATTTTCAAGAGAAGTATTGGCATCTGCCCAGTTCTGATTTTGTACATAGAGACCATTGTCAAAGGCGTTAATGGTATGCCTTTCCTTGTGTAGTATTTGTGTGTGTGTGTGGTATTTTTGTAAGGGGAAGCTATCTCTTGTCTTAGTAAAATACGGCCTATAAACAGGATCTTCTCTTTGAATGTTTACATTGTGTTCTAGGTTAGTAAGCATCAGTCTGTTTCAGTATCAGATGATTTCAGTTCAGTTCAGTCGCTCAGTCGTGTCCAACTCTTTGCGACCCCATGAATCGCAGCACGCCAGGCTTCCCTGTCCATCACTGTCTCCTGGAGTTCACTCAAACTCACGTCCATCGAGTCAGTGATGCCATCCAGCCATCATCCTCTGTCGTCCCCTTCTCCTCCTGCCCCCAATCCCTCCCAGCATCAGCGTCTTTTCCAATGAGTCAACTCATCACATGAGGTGGCCAAAGTATTGGAGTTTCAGCTTTAGCATCAGTCCTTCCAATGAACACCCAGGACTGATCTCCTTTAGAATGGACTGGTTGGATCTCCTTGAAGTCCAAGGGGCTCTCAAGAGTCTTCTCCAACACCACAGTTCAAAAGCATCAATTCTTTGGTGCTCAGCTTTCTACACAGTCCAACTCTCACATCCATACATGACCACAGGAAAAACCATAGCCTTGACTAGACGGACCTTTGTTAACTAATATCTCTGCTTTTTAATATGCTATCTAGGTTGGTCATAACTTTCCTTCTAAGGAGTAAGCGTCTTTTAATTTCATGGCTGCAGTCACCATCTGCAGTGGTTTTGGAGCCCCCCCCCACCCCCCCCAAAAAAAAGTCTGTCACTGTTTCCACTGTTTCCCCATCTATTTGCCATGAAGTGATGGGACCAGATGCCATGATCTTAGTTTTCTGAATGTTGAGCTTTAAGCCAACTTTTTCACTCTCCTCTTTCACTTTCAAGAGGCTTTTTAGTTCCTCTTCACTTTCCTTCTGGAGAAGGAAATGGCAACCCACTCCAGTACTCTTGCCTGGAAAATCCCATGGACGGAGGAGTGTAGTAGGCTACAGTCCATGGGGTCACAAAGAGTCGTACACGACTGAGCAACTTCACTTCACTTCACTTTCTATGCACTTCACTTTCTATGATTTAGTATGGTTCAAATGAATAAAAGATGCACAGACGTATCTGCAAAATAGCTCCTTTCCCCTCCAGTATATAGACAGTTAACCTTTTAGTATTTATCTATCCAACTTCAGTTTTGTGGACAAAACACCAATTTAAATGCTAAGAGCTCCGTGATATCAACTACATCATTTCTCGGCCTCCATCCCTTGTTTGTAAAAATCGGATTAATATTTCTTGAAAGAAAAATTTTAGAGGTAATGAGATGACTTTAAAGTAAGTATGATAAAGAAAAGGTGCCATATGAAAAAACCTGAGATATTATAGTGGTATTATAACATCAGCATAAAACACATTTAAGTAGTCTGGAGGAAGGGAGCTGCAGAGGGAAGTGACATCTGGGTTTGTTTTGCACCTACAGGTTTTTATTCTGTGACTTCTGTTCTTCAGCACTATAGATTTCTTCCCTTTCTCATTGTTTTAACATATACAAGGCAGGAACCCAGACTCATAAGGAAGTACTTTAAACTTGGTGTGGGTTCTGCAGTTAGTATCTTTTTTAAAACTTGGTCTTTTGAAACATACCTGTTAGGGTCTTGACCATGTAACGTCACTTAAGGAAGATTTCCTCATTTACTTGTAAGGGTTCAGGTTCTCTTTTATCGGTAACTTATTTAACTTCATGAATAGAGTGGAAAAATTTAATTTAGGATTATTTGACAATTTTTTAAAAAATATTTTAGCAGCTGAACAATGTGTTAAACTTGTTTTCTAAATGTAATTTAAAAGGAATCTACCATGATGCAGTGGATCATCTATATTCAAGTAGGTTATGTAATTCATTTTCTTTGATGAGGGCTGATTTACATTGCTGTTCTTACTGGCCTTTTCTAGTCATGTTTTGAACAATTGAAAAAAATATGCTTACTGTTTTTGTGGGGGAATTTACAGGTTCAGCTCTATGAGGATTTTGCTAAGTCTCGTGCCAAGTGCGATGTTGATGAAACAGTTTCTTCAGCTGCACTTTCTGAAGAAACCGAAAAACCAAAGCTTAAAGCTACAGGTCATGTATTCCAGGTACATATTATAGCCCACTTTTTAAATGTTAAATTTTGTGTATACATTCTTGAAAATAGGTAAAAGAGCCAAATTAATTTTCATGTTCGTAATTAGTAATAATAGGTAATTTAATATTAAAATTAAAGTGAAAACTGCAATATGTTATTACATGAAGAGTTTTAAAATAGAGAATTTTTGTTTCCTATTCAAAAAATATTTGAATACCTACCACAAGGCAGTAATTTTTCTAACCTCAGGGGTTAATTAAAGCAGTGAACAAGACCCTAGGGGTGAAAAATATAATAAAAAACATGTATCATGTAAAAGAAAATCAACTATGGGCTTATACAGTATAGGAGTCAGGGTAGGTTGTAGTTTTTCAACAGGGTGATCAGGGATGTACTGAGGAAGTGACATTTGAGCAAAGATCTGAATGAAGGTTGAGGCATGTAGATTCGTGGGAGGAAATTATTCCAGGCAGAGACATTACATACAGTGCAGAAGTCCTGAGACAGATGATGAATGAGAAAAAAGAGAAAGCGTCAACTCATTTTTTTTCCCTTTTGAAATATTCCACTGTAGAATATCTCCCAACCCTGCCTTGTCACCAAGATATGAAGATATTAAAATACTACAGCATTTTTAAAGATAGAATCAGGAAAAGGTGATTCTGAAAGCTCATACCTCTCCCAGTTTTATCATAGTGCCCAGCAATGTAGCTTACTGATGCAAATCTATGTGCCAAACAAAAGTGAGACCCAAATCAGAGGCCAAGTAAATGACAAAAGACAAGGGTATGGCTGAGTCAGAGGAAACAAGACCTGACTCTCAAACACAACTACACAGTTCCACCCTCCCTGTCCCACCACCAGACCTGTTGAATCAAAATACTGTGTAGAGGGGAGAGATTTACAGATTTAAGAGGGTCGTATGAAGTTTTCATACTCACTAATGTTTGACGAACCTTCCTTTAGGAAATGATGTCTAATTCTAGAATCCTCTAGCAACATTATAAGGCACTTTCAGTTCAAAAGGGTTAGCTATAGGAGCTAATAAGACTTTCTGTCATGAGAAGGTCATTGGTCTAGTGGGGAAGATAGACATCACTGTACAATTTATATGTTATAAATTCTATCACAGAAGTAAACACAAATTGCACAAGAAGTACAGATGAAGACATCACAAATAAGATATTTGAACTGGTTCTTTAAGAATAAATAGGAGTCGTAAGAAAGGCATTCTAGACAGATGCAGTAGCACAGGAAGACACTAAGATAACAAATATTTGTGTCACGTGAAGGAGACTTCCATATACTTTTTTCTCTCTTAAAGGCATTACAGTACTTACGTAAACTGTGCAACCATCCAGCATTAGTCTTAACACCTCAGCATCCAGAGTTCAAGAGTACTACTGAAAAACTTGCAGCTCAGAATTCTTCTCTCCATGATATTCAGCATGCCCCTAAACTCTCAGCTTTGAAACAAGTACGTACGTCTTTTAAGTGTTAGATGTGTGTTGTACATTCCTGATCAGTAACAGTAGGTAAATGTGCTTTTCTAAAAGATTACTGATGTGTTCACCATTTTCAAAAATTTGGTTTGTTAAATTTTTGATACAGCTTTTTAAAAAATTGTGGTAAAGTATAACAAATGCCACTTTAACTGTTTTTGAAATGTAGAATTCTGTGGCATTAATTACATTCAGTGTTATGTACCCATCACCACTATTCCAGAATTTTCCCATCATCCAGATAGAAACTCTGTACCTATATTTATTTTTGGCTGTACCATGCAGCACACAGGATCTTAGATTGAACCCGTGCCCCCTGCATAGGGAGTGAGCAGTCTTAACCACCCAGCTACCAGGGAAGGCCTGAAACTCTACCTATTCAGCAGTAACTTCCCACTTTACTTTCTATAACCCTGGGAACCTCTAATCGACTTGGTCTGTGTGAATATACCTGTTCTAAATATTTCATGGGATCACATGTTTGTTCTTTGGTGGTTGGCTAGCTTTACTTATTTCCAGGTTTTCTTCACGTCACAGCATACATCAGCACTTCGTTTTTATGGCCAAGTAATATTCCTCTATTGTTGCTGGTACAGCCACCACCGCCACGTTCTGGGCTTCCCTGCTGGCTCAGATGGTAAAGAATCGACCTGCAGTGCAGGAGACCAGGGTTCCATCTCTGGTTCAGGACGGTCCCCTGGAGGAGGGCATAGCAACCCAGTCCAGTACTCTTGCCTAGAGAACCCCCTGGACAGAAGAGCCTGGAGGCTAGGGTGCATGGGCTCACAGAGTCAGACACACTAAGCACAGCGCAGCAAGCCACGTTTCGTTTCTCCAGTCATGTGCTGATGGACACTTGGGTTGCTTCCACCTCTGGCTATTGTGAATAATGCTGCAGTGAACATTACAAGTATCTGTTTGAGTTCTTTAGGTATAGATATGAGAGTGAAACTGCTGGATTACATAGTTATTCTGTGGTTAACTTTTGAAGGAACCACCAAACCTTTCCACAGTGGCTGTAACGTTTACATTGCAAGCCATATGCCAGGGTTCTGACTCCTCTACATCCTCCCCAAGATTTTCCTTTTTCTAATTTAACCATCACTGTAGGTACGAGATGGTGTCACATTGTTGATTTGATTAGTTTTCCCTAATGACTAATAATGGTTTTTTTTCATGTGCTTAAGACATATCTTCTTTGGAGAAATACCTGTTGAAGTCTTTCAACTATTTTTTTCATTGGACTGTTTCTTTTGGTTGAGTTTTAGGAGTTTATATTCTAGGTGTTAAGCCTTTATCAGATATATAATTTGCAAATACTTTCTCCAATTCTATAGATTCTTTTCACTTTCTTGATAATGATGACCTCCATGGCTTCTGATGAGAAAACAGGTGTTAATCTCATTGAGAATCCCTTTCACATGAAGTCACTTCTGGGCATTCCCTGGTGGTCCAGTGGTTAGGACTCGGCACTTTCACTGCCAGGGCCTGGGTTTGATCCCTGACCAGGAAACTTAAGATCCCACAAAATCATGCGGTGCAGGGGTGGTGGGAGTCACTTTTCCCTTGGTGTTTTCACGATTTCTCTTTTTGTCACTGTGATTATCACTCTGATTATAATGTATGGTCTTGTGGACCATTTGAATTTATTTTTCTAGAAACTGCTTACTCTGCCATTTTGCTCGTATCACTTGTAGTAAGTACATCATATCACAGACTGAGCTCCTTATTGCAAAACTCAGCTTTTAGTTTATCTACCCTTAAAAGAAAAACCTTTTTAAAATCTGGACTTCAGTTATTGTTTTAGGTTTTATAGCTTTTCTGGCTTAAGTTTTATTGAGAATAATTAATGGATGAAGAGTGTTGATTTCACATGGGCTAGAGTAGAAAATATTATATAACGATAGCCCAGAATGCTAACCTGTTTTTCAGGTCACAGGTAAGTTAACCTTTTCTCACCACAAAGAGAAGCATTTATTTCAGTGAGATTGATTGCCTACTTTTATGGGACACCTGTATATAACAAGTGATTCTTTCTTCAAGTTGCTGTTGGACTGTGGTTTGGGAAATGGCAGTACTTCCGAGAGTGGCACAGAGTCTGTAGTAGCCCAGCACAGGATACTGATCTTCTGTCAACTTAAAAGCATGCTTGATATAGTGGAGCATGATCTTCTCAAACCTCATTTACCCTCTGTCACCTACTTGAGATTGGATGGTAGCATACCTCCTGGTCAGAGGCATTCCATTGTTTCACGGTAAGTGTCTTCTGAAACTCATAAATAAGTTATAGTCAGTCTATTACTATTACTCACATAGAAGTTTGCCCACGAGCTACTTTGACTAAATATCTGAAAATGTGTTTTATTATATAATTCAACCCAAGTAAATCTTTAAAATACAGAAGTGCAGAAATGTAATTGAGTAGTTTGTTTAGCTAGGGGGAAAGAACTCTATTAGGAAAGCATCCTAATGGGCATGAAAGAAGTTTAAGGCATCAAAACAGAGAGGTAACTGTTTCCCCTTCATCTGTATTTGGTGGTTGGGGTAAGAGGTGGCAAACAGGTGGCTTCACTATGACCTTTATCCTCATCTCTCCATCTGCACTGAGAACAAGACGGAAGCTGGCCTGGCTTGGAAGCAGTCTCTTGAGTGCAGTGTTTCTTGTATGTGGTCTGCTTTAGAAATTTCCGTGGTTCATTTTTTAAAATGCAGATTCCTAGGATCTGTCATGCAGGCTGCTGACTTCAAAGCATTTTTAACAGACATTCCTAAGAGATCTTAAGGCACAAAACAGAGACCTAGGAAGGGACTTAAAACCAGGTTTGACTCCTAACTCCACCATCAAAGCAGTGTTCTCTTGGGCACTAATGTTTATTATCCACACAGCCTGGGTCTCTTTCAAATAGTAATATCCTTATAGAGTTACTGTAACAAATAATATAAAGCATATAAAGTAAAGCCCGGTGTTTGTCTCAGTCAGTAATAAATAATAGCTTGGTAATGTTAGTTTTTCTTTTTCCTAGAAGCTACTAGATGTTGTCAATATCTTCTAGGACTAGTATGATTTTAGCAACCCTTACCACCCTAATCTTCTGCCTTCCCTGACTGATCTGACCTTTGCCCACACTGTTCTGTCTCCATATGTTAAAGGTTCATACTTGGGTTTTGTCTTAGTATTCCATTTTTGAAAATTACTCAAGTACATTTTGCAATTGGACTTAATTGCTAGGTATGAAATTTCTAACATGTTATAGAATACCTTTTTTCTACTACTAAAGATGTTATGTATATTTAAAAGAAGGTAGTCTCAACTTTAGTGGTCACAGAAATGGCTGTATCATGGATTTATAAAGCAATGTTCTTATTTGTGCTCTTTAACATTCATTAAACTTTTAAGTGTCTGTTATTGGAACTTTAGGAAGCAATGTACTAATTTTATTTTTTAATATCTATGTTTTTAGGTTTAACAATGATCCATCCATAGATGTTCTTTTACTTACAACTCATGTTGGTGGCCTGGGGCTTAACTTAACAGGCGCTGATACGGTGGTATTTGTGGAGCATGACTGGAATCCCATGCGTGATCTACAAGCCATGGACCGGGCGCATCGCATTGGGCAGGTGAAAGTCAGCGCTCACAGGCATTAACTGGCTCACTGGGGACAGTACTTCCCCCAAAAGACAAAGTCTTGGTTTGAGTTCCTATTTTTATGTTAATAAGTGTTGTGACATTAGGTGAGTCACTTGATTTTGTTGCACAACTTTCTCACACATTAAATGAGGTGCTTGGGCCAAGAAAACCTGGTATACTATCCATTCCTCATATTCTGTGATTGCAAACATTTTAAGGTCTTGGGCACAGATTTTTAAAAAACCTGCAATCCTAATTCAGTAGTAGTCAAGTACCTAAACTGCTAAGTCACTTCAGTTGTGTCCGACTCTGTGCGACCCCATAGACAGCAGCCCACCAGGCTCCCCCATCCCTGGGATTCTCCAGGCAAGAACACTGGAGTGGGTTGCCATTTCCTTCTCCAGTGCATGAAAGTGAAAAGTGAAAGTGAAGTCGCTCAGTCGTGTCCGACTCCTAGCGACCCCATGGACTGCAGCCTACCAGGCTCCTCCGTCCATGGGATTTGCCAGGCAAGAGTACTGGAGTGGGTTGCCACTGCCTTCTCCCAAGTACCTAAAACAAGCATACAAATCCCTCTGATTTGGTGAATCTCAAAGCTTATCTATTTATTTGTGCTGCTGCTGTTGCTAAGTCACTTCAGTCATGTCCGACTCTATGCGACCCCATAGATGGCAGCCCACCAGGCTCCCCTGTCCCTGGGATTCTCCAGGCAAGAACACTACAGTTGCTTAACTTCTTTTTCTCATTCAGAAACGTGTGGTTAATGTGTACCGATTGATAACCAGAGGAACACTGGAAGAGAAAATAATGGGTTTGCAGAAATTCAAGATGAACATAGCAAATACTGTTATTAGCCAAGAGAATTCTAGTTTGCAGAGTATGGGGACAGATCAACTCCTTGATCTGTTTACTCTTGATAAGGTAAAGAACTTATACAATTTTTGTATTTATGTGTTCAGACTTCTGGCAGTACTTGATAAAAGTATTAAAAGGGGCAGCAAAGGTGTTCACTTTAGTATCAACTAGATAACCCTTTGAGGGCATTTTTGATGTCCAGATAAAACTCTCGGATACTAGGGGATGTTTGAAGTTTGGAGTTTCTGATTGATGGCTCTAGCGTGCTCCCTGGGTTTTCTTTGCTTAGCTGTCCTTTACAGGTAGGAACTATCTCAAGTCAGCTAGACCTGACTCTCCATTCCTTGCCCTGCCTCCAGTTAACTAACTGGTGACTCGAAGCAAATTAACTTCTCTGGGCGTCTTCACTCTTGGCAGGATAACAATGCCTATATTACCACAAAAGTATGAAGATAATAGGTATTTTTGTTATTGTGGATGACAGAACTAATAGAAAATAAGCATTAGCAAAGAATACACCAGCTGGAAATACTGTCGGTTTAATAATGTAAAACGAATAGGGTTGATTTAAAGTCCTGTGTAGGTTCAGAAAATCAACTGTACGCTCAGTATAAATTATGGTAAGAGATGGCTTTATATAATGCAATTAAGCCAGCTATAATAACAGGGTTATCAGGTCCAAATTTTAGAGAAAGTAGTTTCCCTCTGTATGTTAAGCCACACTTAGGTGTGGCATTTGCAACAGTAACAAATTAATCCCCAAAAGGTAGCCAGAATGGACAAAGGTTCCTTAAGCCTGTCATGTAAGGTAGAGAGAACAAGATCTGTGTAACCTAGAAAAAAGGCTCAAAGAAACATGGATTGCTTCAAATGTATTTTTATTTCATTAGAATATTCTTATGGGTGACTTCTTTCAGCGAGCAGAACTGGGCTCAAGGGGTCTTCCAGGGAAGCAAGAGCTGTTGCCATAAACCATCTTACTAGCAAAATCTGAATATATGAGATCTTGATTATTGTGCTTTGTACTCTGTTATATAAGAGTGTCCTTGTTCTTGGGGTAAAGGGACATAAATAATATCTACAACTTACTCTGAATTGGTTTGGGGAAAGGCTGATGTATATCTAATTTTGTAATATATATACAGGGAGGAAGAATGATAGAGCCCAAAGTGACACAGTTAACAATGAGTTCTTTGCAATGGTCTTAAAATTCTTCTCAAATAAAAAGCATAAAATGGTAAATTATTAGGGCAGTGGAAAATAATACGAGATCATTAGCTTCCCCACAGTTGGAAGTGTTTTCAACTCTGTTGAAAAAGTGCTGTCTTAGAAATAAGTGCGGTATTTTAAAGAAAAAATTTTTGAAATTTTCCATTTTATCTTTCTTCCAATTCAAGGATGGCAAAGCAGAAAAAGCTGAGGCCTCTACTTCTGGCAAAACAAGTATGCGATCGATTCTTGAAAACCTGAGCGACCTTTGGGATCAAGAGCAGTATGATTCAGAGTACAGCCTGGAAAACTTTATGCATTCTCTCAAGTAACTATCGAATATTTTAAATGCAATTGCTGCTAGTTCAGTAACATTTCTGCTGATATTCAGCAAATTTCAAAGTTTATGGTGAACTTTTAGCTCAATTTGTAAATAGATCTGAAGAATATTCAGCATAACGCTGGTCCTTGTTTCACTGGGGGGAACAAGTTATTCTCAAACATTTGCACTGTATTAAATTTAAATGTTAATGTGAAAAATGGTTTAAATTTTACACGCTGAATAGCGCAGAGCAGAGGAACCAAGCCAGGTTTACATGTGCTACCATGGGTGTCCTTACAGGGAACGAGCCGCCTGTCTTTACATAGTCACACTTTGTACAATAATATCCACGAGTACTTCAGTGTTCATGTACATTTTTTCTTTTAAATAGAACTTGTTTTTTATAAATGATTAAAACTAGGGCTTTTTTTTGTATAAAAGCCTTAATGAGCCATAATTTTAAGAATAATGACTACAATTATTGGTTACGCTTGGAACATGAGAATCTTAGAATGAATTGAACCAGGCCCTTGCGGGAAACGTTTATATATTTAATGCAGAGGCATAGTGTTTTTCAAATCTTTAACATCATTTTGTCAACTTTTAAAATATTATCAACTATTCTAAATACAAGTAATGTTCTATTTAAGCCTATCATAACATCCTGTTAAGAGGGTGTTTTTTAATTTATCTAAGGGCTAGGATATAGCCAGATTCAGAGAACATATGTACTCAATAGGTTTCAATCATATATATAATATATTTTTTGTAACTATGAACATATACAGTTTTCCAGAAGTAGATTTTACACTGTTTAGAATTTCAAAATCTATGGTGAAAAGACTGTTTATTGTAGTAATGCATGACTGAAGCATAAAAGGGAGAAATGATTCCTTTATATACACAAACATACATAAATACACATATCTATATGCACAGGCATACCTGTCCTGCATCTGAAAAGGTGCTTGGTATTGGCACTAAAATCATGTAGTTATACTGGGCAGCAATAATTGGGCATGAAGCTGATTAGTGTTAGAAAAGTGAGCTCAATAGCAAGGGTGGGTATATGTATATAGATATGCATGTATGTGTATATATATAATTTTATAAATTTCACACATAAATTAATACATGCCTGTGTGTATATAAATATGTATGGATATATTTGTATATACATGTACAGGAAATAGACATCCCCCAGGTTTGTGGCTGGCCATACACATAGGCATCGGTTTAAAAACCATCAGACCTCAGCTGTAAAATAACTTTGTTGTTATACTGTTCTGCAGCATTTAGACATGGACATGTGTCACATTTCAGTAGCTTTGACAACCATACTGTAACATTAAACATAGCATTCCACAAGAGAATAAAAAAAAGATTTAACTGCAAAATATGTGTAACTGTGTGTTATTTGTAGGAAATGATCACTAGAAAAAGCAAAAGATTAGATACATCCTAAAAAAAAAAAAAACTTTTTTCTTTCTAATGGTTATTTTTTTCATTATTGAGAGTTATGTCAAATTCAATAGAAGACCAAAAGGAAATTCCTGACTGTACATAGAACATCCATTCAGTACAGCACATAGTAAGCTGTTTGGGAATGTGACCACTTAGAGGCAAAAGTGGGGAGACTATAAGAACATAATAGAAATTACAGGAAAAAAAAAAAAAAAGCACTGTTCCAGTTCCTTAATCTCAGCACAGTCTTACACGTCCTGATTAAAGATAGACCTCCCCAATTTCCCAGAACACTTGCTGGCAGCATCCAAACTGACTGTAGGAGCATGTGTTATGAAGTGCCCGAGTAGACAGTGTGAGGCTATAAAGCGAAAACTTCACTTGTGCCAATTAACAGAAAATATTTGCCATCCAACAAGTCAGTGTCAGACATCAAAAACTGCCTCTTGGGACTTACCTGCTGGTCCAGTGGCTGGGAAAGCTGGACAGCTACATGAAGAATGATATTAGAACATTCCCTAGTACCACAGACAGAAATAAACTCTGAATGGATTAAAGACCTGAATGTAAGGCCAGACACTATAAAACTCTTAAAGGAAACCATAGGCAGAACACGGTAATATAAATCACAGCAAGATCTTTTTTGACCCACTTAAGCATAATGAAAATAAAAACAAAAATAAATAGGACCTAATTAAACTTAAAAGCTTTTGCACAGCAAAGGAAACTATACGACAAAAAGACAACCCTTAGAATGGGAGAAAATATTTGCAAACAAAGCAACTGACAAATGATTAATGATGTCTAAAATACACAAGCAGTTCATGTAGCTCAATATAGAAAGAAAAAACAAACCAGCCCAATCAAAAGAAAAAAAAAAAAGCGTGGAAGACCTAAGTGGACATTTTTCCAAAGATGACATACTGATGGCCAACACACATGAAAAGACGCCTACGTTGCTAATGTTTGGAGAAATGCAACCCAAACTTCAGTGAGATGTCACCTCACACTGGTAAAACACTCATCAAAAAATCTGCAAACGATAAATGCTGGAGAGGGTAAGGAGAGAAGGGAACCTTCTTAGTGGGAGTGTAAACTGATGGAAAACAGTATGGAGGTTCCTTAAAAAATTAAAAATAGAACTACCATATGAACCAGCAATCCTATTACTGGGCATATACACAGAGAAGAGTAGAATTCAATAAGACACAGGTACGCCAGTGTTCACTGCAACAATATCCACAATAGCCAGGACATGGTAGCAACCTAAATGTCCGTAAACAGAGGAAAGGATAAAGAAGATGTGGTGCATTTATATAATGGTATATCACTCAGCCATAAAAAAGGGACAAAATTCAGTCATTAGTAGAGACATGGATGGACCTAGAGCGTGTCATGCACGGTGAAGTCAGAAAAACAGATGCTGTATATTAACACATATATGTGGAGTCTAGAAAAATGGTACAGATGATCTTATTTGCAAAGCAAAAATAGAGATGTAGAGAACAAATATACAGATACCAAGGAGGAAAGGGGAGGGGAGCACTGGGAGACTGGGATTGACGTATATATGCTACTGATTGCTGTTGTCGTCATTCAGTCGCAAAGTCATGTCTCACTCTCTTGTGACTCCGTAAACTGTAGATGGACAGACCCCTCTGTCCATGGGATTTCCCAGGCAAGAATACTGGAGTGGGTTGCCATTTCCTCCCGACACCAGGTATCAGACCTGAGTCTCCAGCTGACTGCAGACCAGAAAATTTGTAAATGGATGGTTTGATGTTACTGCAAATAATAATAATACAGAACAGATCTGGGTGGAAAAAAAATAAAACCAAATGTGTCTCCATCTCCGTTTTGGTTCTTGCAGAGCTGGGTAAATGGTGTCATGAGGAGATACAGAACACTGAAAAAGGAACAGATTGGGAAAGGGGAGAGTAGGAAATCAAGAATTATCTTTTGGTTGTTAAATTGAGATCCTTGTATCAAAAGTAGAGATGCTGACTTAAAGGAAAGGTCAACCTGGAAATAAATTTGGGGAAGGCAGTATTTGTAAGACGTGTGGGACCGAATGAGATCTCCTGCAGTATTATTTATATAGTGAAGTACTATACAGCAGGGAAAAATCAATGAGTATAACATGGATAAGTCTCAAAAACTTGAGGTTGAATGCAAAAATAATATGTATAGTCAAGTCTATTTATATATACTAAAAACAGGCAAAAATGAAACACTTATTTGATATATACAAATAAATCACATTGTTATTTCACATTTGAAAAATAAAAAACTGAGTGACATTCATATGAACAACACATTGATTATGTCTTACTCTGGTGATGGAAGTAAAGTCCAATGCTGTAAAGAACAATACTGCATAGGAACCTGGAATGTTAGGTCCATGAATCAAGGTAAATTGTAAGTGGCCAAAGAGGAGATGACATCAAACAGGAGAGTGGACATCGATTTTAGGAATCAGTGAACTAAAATGGACTGGAATAGGTGAATTTAACTCAGAGGACCATTATATCTACTACTGTGGGCAAGAATCCCTTAGAGGAAATGGAGTAGCCCTCATAATCAACGAGAGAGTCCAAAACGCAGTACTTGGATGCAATCACAAAAACGACAGAAGGATGTTTGTTCGTTGCCAAGACAAACCATTCAAGAATATCACAGTAATCCAAGTCTATGCCCCAACCAGGCACGCTGAAGAAGCTGAACAGTTCTGTGAAGACCTACAAGACCTAGAACTAACACCCCCAAAAAAGATGTCCTTTTCATTATAGGGGACTAGAATGCAAAAATAGGTATCAACAGATACCTGGAGTAACAGGTAAATTTGGCCTTGGAACACAAAATGTAGCAGAGCAAAGGCTAATAGAGTTCTGCCAAGAGAACACACTGGTCATAGCAAACACCCTCTTCCAACAGCACAAGAGAAGACTCTACACATGGACATCACCAGATGGTCAATACCAAAATCAGATTGATTATATTCTTTGCAGTCAAAGATGGAGAAACTCTATACGGTCAGCCAAAACAAGACCGGGAGCTGGCTGTGACTCAGATCATGAACTCCTTATTGCCAAATTCAGACTTAAATTGAAGAAAGTAGGGAAAACCACTAGACCATACAGGTATGACCTAAAGCAAATCCCTTACGATTATACGGTGGAAGTGACTAACAGATTCAAGGGATCAGATCTAATAGAGGGCCAGAAGAACTATGGACGGAGGTTCGTGACATTTTACAGGAAGCAGGGATCAATACCATCCCCAAGAAAAATGGAAAAAAGGCAAAATGGTTGTCTGAGGACGCCTTACAAATAGCTGGGAAAAGATGAGAAGCGAAAGGCAAAGGAAAAGATATACCCATTTGGCAGCACGGTTCCTTTTGCGAAAGGTAAAAGGAAAGACATACCCATTTGAACGCAGAGTTCCAAAGAATAACAGAGATAAGAAAGCCTTCCTAACTGATCAACACAAAGAAAGAGGAAAACAATAGAATGGGAAAGACTAGAGATCTCTTCAAGAAAATTAGAGATACCAGGGGAACATTTCATGCAAAGATGGGCACAATAAAGGACAGAAATGGCATGGACCTAACAGAAGTAGAAGATATTAAGAAGAGGTGGCAAGAATACACAGAAGAATGATACAATAAAGATCTTCATGACCCAGATAACCATGACAGTGTAATCACTCGCCTAAAGCCAGACATCCTGGAATGCGAAGTCAAGTGGGAAGCATCACTACGAACAAAGCTAGTGGAGGGGATAGAATTCCAGTTGAGCTATTTCAAATCCTGAAAGGTGATACTGTGAAAGTGTTGCACTCAATATGGCAGCAAATTTGGAAAACTCAGCAGTGGCCACAGGACTGGAAAAGGTCAGTTTTCATTCCAATCCCAAAGAAAGGCAATGCCAAAGAATGTTCAAACTACTGCACAATTGCACTCATCTCACACTCTAGCAAAGTACTGCTCAAAATTCTTCAAGCCAGGCTTCAACAGTAAGTGAACCGTGAACTTCCAGATGTTCAAGCTGGATTCAGAAAAGGCAGAGGAACCAGAGATCAAATTGCCAACATCCACTGGATCATCGAAAAAGCAAGAGAGTTCCATTAAAAAAAATTCTACTTCTGCTTTATTGACTATGCCAAAGCCTCTGACTGTGTGGATCACCACAAACTGTGAGAAAATCTTCAAGAGATGGGAATATCAGATCACCTTCCTGCCTCCTGAGAAATCTGTATACAGGTCAAGAAGCAACAATTAGAACTGGAC
The DNA here is from genome assembly GCF_029407905.1 of Bubalus kerabau. Classification (NCBI taxonomy): domain Eukaryota; kingdom Metazoa; phylum Chordata; class Mammalia; order Artiodactyla; family Bovidae; genus Bubalus; species Bubalus kerabau. The sequence continues at coordinate 16,244,739 of NC_073645.1, forward strand.
TTGGAACAACAGACAGGTTCCAAATCGGGAAAGGAGTACATCAAGGCTGTTTTCTGTCACCCTGCTTATTTAATTTATATGCAGAGTACATCATGCAAAATGCTGGGCTGGATGAAGCACAAACTGGTGGAATCATGATTGCTGGAAGAAATACCAGTAACCTCAGATATGCAGATGACACCACCCTTATGGCAGAAAGTGAAGAAGAACTAAAGAGCATCTTGATGAAAGTGAAAGAGGAGAGTGAAAAAGTTCACATAAAACTCAACACTCAGAAAACTAAGATCAGGGCATCCGGTCCCATCACTTTATGGCAAATAGATGGGGAAACAATGGAAACAGTGACATACTTTATTTTCTTGGGCTCCAAAATCACTGCAGATGGTGATTGCAGCCATGAAATTGAAAGATGCTTGCTGCTTGGAAGAAGAGTTACGACCAACCTAGACAGCATATTAAAAAGCAGAGATATTACTTTGCCAATAAAGGTCCGTCTAGCCAAGGCTATGGTTATTCCAGTGGTCAGGTATGGATGTGAGAGTTGGACTATAAAGAAAGCTGAGTGCTGAAGAATTGATGCTTTTGAACTGTGGTGTTGGAGAAGACTCTTGAGAGTCCCTTGGACTGCAAGGAGATCCAACTAGTCAATCCTAAAGGATATCAGTCCTGAATATTCACTGGAAGGACTGATGTTGAAGCTGAAACTCCAATACTTCGGCAACCTGATGCGAAGAACCGACTCATTTGAAAAGACCCTGATGCTGGGAAAGACTGAAGGTGAGAGGAGAAGGGGACAACAGAGGATGAGATGGTTGGATGGCATCACTGACTGAATGGACGTGAGTTTGAGTAAGCTCCCGGAGTTGGTGATGGACAGGGAGGCCTGGCATGCTGCAGTCCATGGGGTTGCAAAGAGTTGGACACAACTGAGCGACTGAACTGAACTCTGTACCAAACACAATGGGAGAAGCTTAAAAACCAGTGAGGAGGGAGAGGATACATAAGCCAACAGCTCACACAGTCACATTAACCTCAGAAGTAGACCTCGAGGCAGAAACTATTTGGAGTAAAGACAGGTATCTCATAATGATAAAGTGATTTCAGTTAACCAGGAAGTTAGAACAACTCCAAATTGATATACACCTCAAAATCCATAAAGGACAAATAGACAACTACTTCAAAGGAAATGGACAAGGAATATTAAGAGGTCTTAACACACCTCCTTCAGTAGAATAAGCAGACCCTCCCACTCCCAAAAAAGGCAGCAGTGTATAAGTAATTTGAATAATACAGTTAATAAACATGACAACTGACAGAACTGCAGAATACATTCTTTGGAAGCTTATGTGTAACATTCACTAAAACTGACCATACGCTGAGTCATAATGCAAGTCCCAGCAAATTTTTAAAAAATTAAAATCACATATACAGTCTTTACGTTCTCCACTCCTATTGAAGACAGTGTAGTATTGGCATAAAGATCGATCAAAAATATGTTTGAGGCCCTTCCTTGTGTAATATGGCAATAAAAAAAACAAAGCACACACATCAGAAAATAAGATACACAACTTCTGATTTACAATGATTGTCTATGTAGAAAATTCCAAACAATCTACAAGAAAAGCTACTAGAATTGAGTTCAGGAAGTTCTCAGGATACAAAGTCAACATACAGAAATTAAAATGTATTTCTATACGTTTGGCAATAAAAAATTGGAAATTGAAATTTTTAAACATTTATATGATAGCACTAAAGTCCATAAAACAAGCCTTAGAAAATATTTAAAAGGTTTGTGTGCTGAAAACTACAAAATGCTCATGAAAGAAATAAAAAAGTTCTTAAAAAATAGAGATGTACATTACATTCATGGATTCAAAACTGTTAAGATTGCAGTTTTCTCCATATAGGTCTATAGGCACAAAGCAATTCCAATCAATATTCCAGGAGAACATTTTGTAGAAATAAAACAGACTCTAAAATTTATATAGAAAGGCAAAGGAGGGTGTCCCTGGAGGCTCAGTGGTCAGGAATTCGCCTGCTAATGCAGGAGACACATGGGCTCCATCCCTGGTCTGGGAAGATCCCACATGGCGTGGAGCGACTAAGGCCACGAGCCACAGGTACTGAAGCGTGTGTGCCCCAGAGCCCAGGCTCCACAAGAGAAGCCCCTGCAGCGAGAAGCCCAAGCGCTGCAACCAGAGAGCGGCCCCACAGCGAGAGAAGCTTGTGTGCGGTAACAGACCCAGCACAGCCAAAATAAAACTTAGAAAGGCAAAAGAGCCACAATGATAAAAAACAACTATGAAAAAGGAAACAGCCGGAAGACTTAAACTGCCAGATTTTAAAGCTTACTGTAAAAGTAATCAATAGAGTGTCGTACTGGCATAAAGACAAATTACTGGAACAGAATTGATTGCCTACAAAAAATGACACTAAAATTCTATATAATAAATTACCAATTGATTTTCTACAAAGATGCTAAAGCAATTCAATGGAGAAGACAATCTTTTCAAAAATTGTGTCCATATGCTAAAAAAAAAAAATCCTCACAACTCCAAACATACCTTACATCTTGTGCAAAATTTAATTCAAAGTTAATCATGGACAAACATAATAAACCTAAAGCTGATTAACTCCTGTAGAAACAGAAAACATCAGAGAAAAACTGTGATGTTGGCTTGGGTGAAGCATTCTTAGAAATGATACCAAAAGCATGATCCATGGAAGAAAAACTAAGTCGAACTTCCCTAGTGGTCCAGTGGTCGGGAGTCTGCCTGCCAATGCAGGGGACCAAGGTTTGATCCCTGGTGCGGGAAGATCCAGGTGCCATGGAGCAACTAAGCCACGTACCACCACCACCACTGAGAGCAGGTTCTAGAGCCCGAGAGCTGCAGCTGCTGAGGACAACGTGTCCCGGAGCCTGTGTCCTACACCAGGAGAAGCCACCGCGAGGAGAAGCCCGCTCTACGATGAAGAGTAGCCCTTGCTTGCCACAACAAAGACCCAGTGCAGCCAAAAATAATTGTTTTTTAAAAGTTGTACTTTGGAAAAAATTAAGAACTTCCACGATTTGAAAGACACTAGAAAGAATGAAGAGTCACAGCATGAGAGAAAATACTTCCAAATCCCATACCTGATATCAGGCTGATATCTTGAGCATATCAAGAACACATAAAGAACTTCTAAAACTCAGTAAGCAACCCAATTTAAAAACAAGCAAAAGATCTGAACAGGCACATCACCAAATTAGACGCACTGAAGATAAATAAGCGCATGAAAGATGTTGAGGGTCTTTTCCAACAGTGTGTGGTGGTCTGTCCACTCCAAGTACACCCCTACGAGAAGAAGTCACAATTTTAAAGCCAGACAATACGAACTGTTGATGAAGATGCACAGCAAAGCGTATGGCCACTTTGGAAAACAGTTTGGCTGTTTTTTAAAAAGTTAAACCAATCCCATTCCGAGTTATATACCTGAGTGTAATGAAAGATGTTCACACAAAAAACTTGTACACAAATGTTTATAGCAGCTTTATTTATAATAGACAAAGGGTGCAAACCACACAAATGCCCATTAACTGACAAATGGATACATTTGATAAATGGTATTTTTGGCCATAAAAGTGAATAAAGTACTGATACGTGTGACACTAGGGATGAACCCTGAAAACATTTTCCTCAGTGAAAGAGCTCAGTCACAGAGGACCACACAGTACATGATTCCACTCGTGCGAAACCTCAGAAAGGGGAACTATATAGGGATAGAAAGAAAATTAGTGACTGTTAAGGCTGGGAGAGTGGTGTCAGGTGGGCGACAGGGAATGGGGTCAGATTTCTCTGTGATGAAAATGCTGTAATGTTGACTGGTGATGGTTGCCGTATCTGTGAATATATAAAAAATAACTGAATTGCACACTTAAAATCGGTTAACTATATATGAAATTTATCTCAAAAAATTGTTTTTGGGTTTCTTTGGCCATACCACATGGCATATGGGATCTTAGTTCCCAGACCAGGGGTCACACCCATGCCTCCTGCAGCGGAAGCATGGATTTTTAACCACGGGACTGCAGGGAAGTCCAAAAACTTTTTTAGAAGATAGTTTCTAGGGAAACCCAAAGGAAAGAGGAGAGACAAAAACAAGAACACTCGAGGAAACTGAAGCCACCAACACCTACAACTACAGCAAACACTAAACAGAGCCCAGTTCAGTTCAGTCGCTCAGTCGCGTCCGACTCTGCGACCCCATGAACCGCAGCACGCCAGGCCTCCCTGTCCATCACCAGCTCCCGGAGTTCACTCAGACTCACGTCCATGGAGTCAGTGATGCCATCCAGCCATCTCATCCTCTGTCGTCCCCTTCTCCTCCTGCCCCCAATCCCTCCCAGCATCAGAGTCTTTTCCAATGAGTCAACTCTTCGCATGAGGTGGCCAAAGTACTGGAGTTTCAGCTTTAGCATCATTCCTTCCAAAGAAATCCCAGGGCTGATCTCCTTCAGAATGGACTGGTTGGATCTCCAGAATGTTAATTGGTGCAGCCAATGTGGAGGTTCCTCAAAAAACTAGAGTTGCCATATGACCCAAGAATCCCTTTCCTGGGCATATACCCAGAAAAAACTACATTTGAAAAGACACATCTACTCCTATGTTCATAGCAGCACTATTTACAATAGCCACGACATGGAAACCTAAATGTCCATTGACAGATGAATGGATAAAGAAGATGTGGTGCATGTAAACAATGGAATACGACTGCATCAAAAGAATGCAATAATTCTATTTGCAGCAACATGAATGGACCTAGAGATCATCATACTGAGTGAAGGAAGTTAAAAAGAGAAAGACAAAAACCAAATGATATCACTTATATGTAGAATCTAAAATATGATACAAGTCAACATATCTGCAAAACAGACTCACAGAGAACAGATGTGTGGTTGCCAAGGCCGGGGGCAGCGGGACAGGGAGGGGAGGGGAAGACTGAGAGTTTGAGATGAGCAGAGCCTAACTATTATCTATAGGATGGATAAACAACACGGTCCTACAGTATAGCACAGGGAACCACATTCAACAGCATGTGACAAGCCGTAATAGAAAGATTATATATACGTGTGTGTGTGCATATACTTACATAACTGAGCCATTTTTGCATTACAGAAGAATTAACACAACATTGTAAACCAACCATACATCAATAACAGTTTTTAAATAAATTAAAAATGAGAGCAAAAAATCAATGACATAGAAAACAGGAAGATAGAGAAAATGAAACCAAAAATGTTGGTTCTTTGAAAAGATCAATAAAATTGATAAACCTATAACCAGCTAGGCTAACCAAAAGCAAAAAAAAAGAGAGAGAAGGCATTGATGACTAATATCACAAGTGAAGGAGAGCCCACCAGCACTGAGTCTATGAACATTAAAAGGTTAATAAAGGATTGTGAACAACTCTATCTCTATGCCCATAAATTTGATAATTTACACGAAACAGACCAATTCCTTGAAAGGTACAATCTACTAAAACTCACACAAGGAAAAACAGATAATCTGAATAGACCTACATCTATTAAAGAAACTGAATCAACTGTTAATAACTTTCTAAAATAGAAAGCACCAGACTCGGGTGGTTTCACTAATGAATTCGACCAAACACTGAAGGAAGGAATGACATCAATTCTCCACAATGTCTTTCAGAAATCAGAAGCATAAGAAACATATCCCAACTCATTCTATGAGGAGAGCATTACTCTAACATAAAATCAAATAAAGGCATTACAAGAAAGCAAAACTGTAGACCAGTATCTTTCATGAACACAGATGTAAAATCTCCAACAAAATATTAGCAAATCAAATCCAATTATGTACAAACAAAATTATATACACCATGGCCAAGTGGGACTTATTCCAAGTATAAAAGGCTGGTTCACTACTTAAAAATCAAGAAAAACTGTATCATCATCTCAATAGATTTAGGAAAGACATTTGGCAAAACCCAACACCTATTCAATACAAAAATCAGCAATAGAGAGGAACTTTCTCATCTCGATAAAGAACAGTTATGAAAAAACTACAGCTTACATCATACTTAAGGCTAATAATCTAGAGGCTTTCCCCCTAAGACCAGAAACAAGGTAAAGATGTCTTTTTCTCACCATTCCTGTTCACTATTATATTGGAAGTCCTAGCTAAAACAATATGAAAAGAAAAGGAATAATGGGAAGGAAGACATCAAACTGTCCTTGCATTTAACACAGGGTCGTCTATGCAGAAAACCTCAAAGAATTGACCAAACAAAAAACCCTGGAATTTGTGAGAGATTATATAACAAGGTTTCAGGATATAAGGCTAAAAAATAAAAAGTTCATTGCTTTTCTATACATCAACCTTACCACCTTGAAATGCTTAGGTATAAATCTAAACTATATGTGCAAGATTTATATGAGGAAAACTACATATTCTAAAAAAAGAAAGGAAAAGTAAAAAATGGAGAGCTATTTCATATTTATCCATAAGAAGACTCAACTATTAAAGATATCAGTTCTTCCCGAGCTGATCTACAGATTCAATGCAGTCCCAACCCAAATGCCAGAAAGTTATTCTGTGGATCCTGATAAACTGATTCTACAGTTTGTATATAAAAGGAAAGAATCTACAATATCCAACACAACACTGAAAAGGAACCAAGTTGTGAGACTGACACCACCTGACTTTAATACAGTACTACGGTAATCAAGACGTGTAGTGCCGGCCAAAAAACAGACAAATAGAACAATGGAGCAGAACGTCCAGTTCTTTGGTACACCATGGACGTAGCCCGCCATGGGATTTCCCAGGCAAGACTACTGGAGTGGGTTGCCATCTCCTTCTCCAGGAATCTTCCCAATCCAGGGATTGAACCCACATCTCGTGCCTTGCAGCTGGATTCTTTACAAATGAGCCACCTGGGAAGCTGATGAAATAAAATATATAGCCTCAAAATAGACCCTCATAAACGCAGCCAACCGATCTTTCACAAAGCAGCAAAGGCAATTTAATGGATAAAAGGTGGTTTTTTCAACAAATGGTGCTGGAACATCTGGACATCCACATGCAAAGAAGTGAATTTAGACACAAACCTTACACCTTTCACAAAAATTAACTCCAAGTAGATCACAGATAAAAATGTTAAAAACAAATGTATAGAACTTCCAGAAAATACCATAGATGACTTATGGGCTGGGAATTTTTAGATACAACATGAAAAGCATGGTTCATGAAAGACAAAATTGATAAGTTGAACTTTATCTCCAAAACATATAAAGGACCTATAACTAATATACACAAAGAATTCTAAAAACTCAACAATAAGAAAATGATGTAAAAAATAGGCTAAAGAACTCAAGACTTCAAATCAATGATAATACAGATGGCAAATAAGCACACAACAAGCAACCTCATATATCATCGGAGAACTATGAATTAAAGCACTGAGATGCCACTACACACCTTTTAAAAGAGCTAAAAGCCAAAACACTGATGGAACCAAATGCTGAGAAGGATGTAGGGCAACAGGAAGTCATTTCTGGTGGGGGTGCAAAATGGTGCAGTCACCTTGGAAGACGGCCTGGCAGTCTCTTACAAAGCTAAGCATATGTTTATCATACGATCCAGCCAGCAACTGTGCTCACAGGTGTTTACCCAAATTAGTTGAAAACTCATGTCCATACAAAAACCTACACATTTATAGCAGCTCTATTTATAACTGCCAAAACAGGAAGCAACCAAGATGTCTTTCAGCAGGTGAAAGAATCTACATCCAGACAATGGAATATTATTTAGCACTAAAAAGAAATGAACTCTGAAGCCATGAGAAGGCTTGGAGAAAACTGAAATGCATATTACTAAGTGCAAGAAGCCAGTCTGAAAAGGCTACATACTGTATGATTCCAACTACACCGACATTTCGCAAAAGGCTGAAACTACACAGAGAGTAAATAGAAGAGTGACTGCAAGGGGGCAGGCGAAGCTCGTGGAAATTTCAGGGCAGTGAAATCACTCCACATGATACTATAATGCTGGACGCATGACATCATGCATTTGTCAAAATCCATAGACATGTACAACATAAAAGTAAACCCTATACACACACACACTCACACACACATATAGAATGGATAAACAAGGTCCTACTGCATAGTATATTCAATATTCTATGACAAAGCATAATGGAAAAGAATATGTATGACTGGGTCACTTTGCTGTATAGAAGTAATTAACAAAACTAGTTCAACTATCCATCAATGAAAGTAAATTAAAAAAAGAATAAATCCTAACAAACTGTGGACTTTAGTTAATAATTTATCAATATTGGCTGATCAACCGAAACAAACGTACCACTCGAAGGTATTAATAGGGGCAAAGTATTAATAGCGGCAACCTGAGGGGAGAGGACTGAAAGGGGTGTATGGCAGCTCTGTACTACTTGATCAAGTAAAGTGAATACAAAATTATTAAAAAAAAAAAAAAAACCACATGATAAAAAGCCCCAAACCAATTAAAAAATGGGCAACAACAGAGACGTTTCACTGAAGAGGACACAGAGATGACAAATGTGCGCATGAAAAATGGTCAACATCATTAGCCGCTAGGGAAACGCAAACTAAAACGATGATGGGCTGCGACTGCGCACACATCAGAATGGCTAAGCTGAAAGGCAGCGACAACACCAAATCCTGGATACAGAGAAACTGGATCCTCACACATTTCGGTTAATGTGTAAAAAGGTACACTGGACTCTAGAAAACATTTTGATAGTTTCTCCAAAAGTAAACATGAAAATACCATACGACCCTGTGACTGCACTCCTGGGCATTTACCCCAGAGAAAACGAAGACATGTCCACACGAAAACCTGTACGTGAATGTTTACAGAAGCTTTATCTCTCATAGTCTGAGGCTAGAATCAATTCAGATGTCCTTCGAACAAGTGGTTAAACGAACCATGGTGCATCCATGCCATGAAGGCTGAGCGCCGAAGAATTGATGCTTTTGAACTGTGGTGTTGGAGAAGACTCTTGACAGTCCCTTGGACTTTGCAAGGAGATCCAACCAGTCTATCCTAAAGGAAATCAGTCCTGAATATTCATTGGAAGGACTGATATTGAGGCTGAAACTCCAATACTTTGGCCACCTGATGCGAAGAGGTGACTCATTTGAAAAGACCCTGATGCTGGGAAAGACTGAAGGCAGGAGGAGAAGGGGACAACAGAGGATGAGGAGGTTGGACTCAATGGGCATGAGCTTGAGTAAGCTCTGGGAGTTGGTTACAGGGAGGCCTGGCGTGCTGCAGTCCATGGGGCTGCCAAGATATGGACGTGACTGAACTGAATCTAAAGGAACAAACTACTGATAAATACAACAACCAAGATGAATCTCTAGAGAATTATGATTGAAAAAAGCCAGTCCCAAAGGTTATACACTGTATGTTTCCATTCTTTTTTTTTTTTTTTTTTTTTCTGGCTGAGCAGCACGCTGCATGCGGGATCTTAATTCCCTGACCAGGGATCAAACCTGTGCTGCCCTGAAGTGGAAGCATGGAGTCTTAACCACTGGACCACCAGGGAATTCCCTATATTCCATTCTTGAAATGAGAAAGTTACAGAGAACAGATAAGTCATCGCCATGGATTTAGGAGGATGGGAGAGGGAAGACAGTGGGTGTTCTTATGGTGATGGAAATGCTTTTCATTTTGTGCATATCAATGTCAGTGTTTTGGGCATAATATTTAATACAGTTTTGCAACATGGTACAGGAAAACTGGGTAAAGAATACATGGGATCTCTTATTTCTTACAACAGTATCTGAATCTACATGTATCTAAAAATAAAAGAAAGTATAATGTTAAAAAGTCAATCAAGGGACTTGCTGGTGGTCGAACGATTAAGAATCTGCCTTCCGATGCAGGGGACATGGGTTCGATCCTGGTGGGGGAACTAGGTTCCCACACACTGCAAGGCAACTAAGCCTGTGCCCTGCAACTAAGACCCCCCCCCAAAAAAAAATAAATAAGTATTAAAAAATGTCAATCAGGCTACATAAATGTGGAATTGGGGTCAACAGATCTTGCATGTTAAACAAGACTGCATGTAAGTCAGTCAGCATATGTACGTGTGAGATTAAATGACTTTCAATGTCTGAGGCTCAACCATCAACTGCAGAGACTAGTGGATGGAGGTTTTTAAACTCCATTTCTCTCTTCCACCTCTCTTTCCTAATTGACTAAATGAAAACAAATCCTCCTGGGTGTTGGTAAGCTTAAGGAAGAGTGGAAGGGAGCCTAGAGATGGGAGGGAGGAAGATGGGGAGCAGGGAGGTTGAGGTTTGGGTGATTGGGAAAGCAGGCCAGTTATGGATGGGCTCCTGGTAGCAGTGACAGCCAGAAGAGAAATCCGGTCCAGGGGGTAGGAAGGTTGCCTGGAAAGAACTGCATTTGTGCCAAGCATCAGCTTTTACCTTTCGCAGAGCCCCCGCTTTTTGTTTTAATGCTCCACTGAAACACAGAGAAGTGCAAAGATCTCAGTGTATGGCTCAGTGAACTTTCACGAACTGCACACACCCTGTATGCAACACCAGATCAAGAGAGTTACCACAACCCCGCAGCCAACTCCATGCCCCGTTTCAGTTATTCCTTTCCCGTTTATATACATGGGAGTCATAGGTTATGTACTCCTCATCTGGTTGATTTTGATCAACACTGAGTCTGTGGCCTACAATTGTAGATTTTCATTCTTATGCTGTTATACAGTGTTCCATTTGTATCCATTTGAACGTGCAGGTCATGTGGAGAGCCTCCAGACGGGGGGCTGTAGGAATAACTCTGCCTTTCTCATAGTGTCTTGGGAACATGCTATACATCTCTGTTGGGCTTGTGCCCATGAGTGAGAAGACAGTCACATTCAACCCTTGTAAACAGTTTTCTAATATGGTTGTACCACTTTATACCTCTCTATCAGAACTCAATTAGATTCTTCTTGATACTTAATAGTTTGGGTCTTTTAAATGTTAGTCCTTCTTGTGGGTATGTGTTGGAACTGTGGTTTTTTTGCTCGTAATGTAGAGTAGTGAAACTGAGCAGAAGGGCCCTTTTGAAAGGAGAGACCAGATGCACAAGATAACTTCCTGCCTTAAGGACCAGAACTTAACCAGGGAGTCAGGCCTCTGGTGAACATGACAAGCTGGAATGTTTCCCTTATACTTAGCATTAGCAGTTCAGCTCAAAACCATCTTAACCAAAGATTCCACCAGAATCAGCAAAGAAAACGCCATGACAACGTGGGCCAGAATTAAATACCAAGGTGAAGGTACACACAGTTACACAGGTACAGTTACACATGTTTGTCTTTATCTAAACACAAACAATGCCCAGACTTGGAATGTTGTTCCCTTCACAATACTATGTAATGGGACAGGACACAGGTAACTTAGCTACCTGTCCTAGTGAGTCATTCCAGCCATTTATTTGTGAGGACCCCTTGGACTCCCAGAGTTGATGCGAAAATTATTTTAAACTTAAGACATCTGAAATTCAACAGATGCAAAAGAAGCATTTTCAAAGCTTCCCTTATCTGACTCAAGGCAGAAGATTCTGAGAGTGAGGCTGTAATCAATCAGTGCTCTCTCCTAGGGAGTTGCACTCACCAAAGAACACAGAAAACGCTTGCACCTGCATAAACAAACATTTAACAAACTTTTTTAGCTTCCATTTATTCCCCTAAAAACCCGTCTTCCCTAAATCTATAAAAATACTGAATCCCTATATTGTACACTGAAACTAGTAACGTAAATCATCTATAGTCTATCTTAATTTTCAAATTAAGAAACAATTGCATTGGAAAGCTGAGTTAAAAAAGAAACCATTTGATCTTCCCATAGAATTCCTTTTCTCCCCCTTCCTTTCCCCTATTAAATTAGATTATAAACATCTACCTCTAATTTGGAGGGACCACTTCTTTGCTGAATTTAAGTGCATATGAACAAGCTATGCTTTTTCTCCTGTTAGTCTGTCTTTTGCCAGTTAACTCACAGGCTTCTAATCACTGAGCCTAAATTAGAGCCAACAGTTTTCCTTCCCAACAGTCCTTTCAAGAACAGGACTCCTCAATTCGGACTCCCCTCATCTCATGAGTAATCATGAACCTATTTAGTACACCTGCTCTGGTTAAAAATATATTGTCTTCCAATTTAAGTGTCCAAGTGACCCAACGTGCCGTGGGTCTGGTACAATTTTTAAGCTGTGTCCATCAGCGCTTGCGTGTAAGGTTTTTTCTTTCTGTAAAGCAGGTACTTTAGACATAACCCCAGCCTTCTCAGCAGGCAGGGTCTGTCCCCTCGACAAGGTCTTAGTTAGCGTCCAGCCAAGGGGGCTGCTTCAGAACCGTCGCTTCCAACCACACGCCCCAGAAACGCCAGGCCTCCCGGCTTCTCCTGGAAATAGCCAGCTGATTGTCATCTCAGCACCGTTCATTTACCTACGCCGCCTCCGAGCCAGGATCCCAGAATCGTTATGCCAGGAGATGGGGCCCAAAGCAGACTAACATTCTGAAAATAGGATTCCATTTGTTGTTTAGGGCATAATATATTTTTGGAAAACGAAGCGTAAAAGGGACCTGGAACAGTAATCCTCTCCCCCTTTTGGAAGGGGCTATACAAGGTACAGTCACAGAGCTCCAAATGGTCGATGGAGTCCGCAGACGCGGCTGTGCTGAACCCGGGGCCTCCCGCACGAGCTTCAGGCCTCGGGACGCAGACTGCCGCTCGGGGGGGCGGTTGCTGAAGCCACAGCGCCCGAAGCCCGAAGCCCCGGGGGCGGCGGGTGGGAGCGAGCATGAGTCGCGGGTTAGCTTACCTGCGGGACGCCGCCACGCGCGGGGACCACCGGGGAAGGGCAGTCTGGAGCCGGTTCTGGGGACCAGCAGCGGGAAGGGGCTCGAGGAGGGCCGGGGAGGCCCGCCAGGGAGCCTGGCAGCCCCGCACCGCCCGGCCAGCTCCCCTGCGAAGCCGAGCGGCTGGAGGGCGGAGCCGGGACACCCCGAGAGGCGGGGCGCTGCTTGGCGCCGGCCCCGCCCCCTCGGGCGCCCGAGGCTCTTGGGACGGAAACCACCTGCGCCAGATCCCACACCTCACCATTGAACGGCTCGGGGTTGGGACGCTGGCACCTGAATGTTATAAAAGCGCCCGGGGGATTCTTTCGTGCGGGCACTCGGGGTCCGTTTTCTACAAGGATCGAAGTTAGTGCCTACAAGAGAGCTTCTGGCATGTCCAAAGTCACTACAGGATTGTAAAAAGACCCATTTTCCGAGAGGATCCCTGAGAGCCTAGCGTAAAAATTAAAACAGAAGGGGGCGTACTTACGTTTTCATTGACGTTCTTGGTTTTGATTTTGAAAATTGGTTTCCCGTGGCAAGCGCTGGCATGAAAGCCCACTTGCACCTTAAAATCTTGCATACACACTTACTTGTGTCAACAAACACCTTCCTGTTTCAAATACACTTATTTTTTTTTTAAACGAGTGTTGTTCACGTCATTAAAAAGTTGAATGTTGCTGTATTGAACCTGCTGTAAAGGAGTTTGTCCCCCCTCCCCCTAAAAAAGCTCATCAAGCAAGCTGGAGTGTGCAGATGTCCCCAGACGCAATCCATATACTCCAAGCGACTCCTCAGCAAGTGCAAAGGATGACAAGTGTCAGTACTTCATACAACTAGATTTAATAAGTTGTTATTACAGAAAAAAAAAGAAGTCCAAACTACAAAGTTTAAGCATTTGTAAGCAATAGCTGCATTGAGCTCCATGGTTAGTCACAGTACTGCAGTTCCACACAAGCAATTATCAGTCCAAGCCCCAAAGGCGGAAGCTGAGTAAGGGTTACTAGCAAAAACAATCTAAGAGAACAGGTAATAAAAGATACAATACATTTAAAATTAGTTGTTAGTTGAAAAACAAATACAGAGATCTTAGCTGTGAACACTCTAAAATTTATGTCCATTATTTTGACAGCAAAAATACAAATACCTAATACTTTATACCCCAACAGAACTATATCCAGAAAAGAAAAAGAGCAGTTGTCCTGTATTAGCACCCAGGTTTTCTACTTGTTGTGATTAACTTCATTGTCATACAAATCGAAACACCCCCAAATTACATATCCATTTCTTGACCCTTTTGGGGTATAAAGTCAACAGCATTAATTATAAAATACTCTGTGGTAAAATGGAACACTATTGCAGCTGAGATAGAGAAGTTTGGTTATTATAAAAAAAAAACAGAAAATGTTAGATGACATACCATACAAACTGGTGAAAAAGCAACAATTCATACAAATAAGCCAGTTTTAACAAAAAGATAACTTTTTTTCACTAATCTGTGACTAATCTTTCACTCAAACCTTGCAAGTAGAGATGTCACAATACTCAAATATTTAGGTAGGAGCTTTACCCAGTTAAATGCCATTTTGTTGCTAATATAATAGATAAAAATGAAAACTAGCAGTTATTTGCTAATTGCATAAATGCAGTACATTCTGCATTAGCCCATGCCTCACTAACAAGCTATAAAACACAAGATATAGGCAGAAATCTAAGCATAATCTTTATAGCACTAAACAAATTTTTCCAATTTCTTTTCTTCTGTTCCTAATCACTTATTTGTAGTTAATGTAAAATTCCAACCAGTAGTATCCAATTCGTTAAAATTTTACATCACAACTTGATCTAATCTATATATTATTTACAAAACTGAATACATAGAGCATACCCAAGAGCCAACTCTGGACATGTGTTTCTCTGAGTCATTGATAACCGTGCTTCCTTGACAAGGGCCCTGGAGGAAGCCATCAAGGACTGGGAGAAGCACACCCTCTGTCTAGAGCAAGTCATAGGATGTTCTGTTTACGCAACACCAGTTTTGCAGTTGTATGATTTTTAATTTTAGGTGCCATGACAATGACACGCTGCCTTAACAGCACAGCTTCAAGGTGAGTTTGGGTGCTGGAAAAGAAGCAGGAGGGCAGACAGATCATGCTCAGAGTGGCCGGATGTGTTGCCACAATAAGGGACAAACAGGGGCCTCCATTAACAGGGAGCAGGCGGGGCTGGGGTGGGGGGTGGGGAGTGGAGAAAGACGAAGCCTGAGGCTGTCCGTGTACAGTGGTGACCTCCGAGTGTGCCGCCTCGCCAGGTCACCCATGTGCTCGGGAGGCCACTTGCGCAAGACACTGAGATCCAAGTCTAGCCACCCAGAGGGCTGGTCCTCTCAGAGACTTCCTCTCACTCTCAGACGTCACCACTGTGAACACAAGGCAAAGATGTGGCCTGGTGAACGGTGCTGTCTCATACGTGGACAGCGGTCAGCGGCAGATTCTCTCTCTCTCACACACACATGACAGAATGAAGAGTTAGAGGGGGGAAAGCAATGAACCACTCTGTTGACCTGGCCAGGTTCTCAACCTGGTGGTATCTCAGTAACGGGTGACTTCATCATCAGGGCCACAGATCTGGCTGCACCTGGTGTTGTATAAATCCACTGTGACATCCCCAGAGAACTGTACTGTGACATCCCTAGTCTTACACTAAACCACTGTAATAAAGGAAAAGGCTTGTCAAAATCTCACATGTTCTGCTCATTCTGTCATTTTATTACCCAATTATCCATTACATTTTCCAATCACTTTACATAACCAACCATTTTCATCGTTGTCACACTATTGTAAACCACATCAGCAAGTTAATACATAAAGCTTTGCATTTCAAAAAACTAGACACTTTAGTAACAATATTACAAAGGTTTTAGCTTCAAAAATAACTGAAAATGAAAAAAATAAACTTTTAAAGAATTAGCATCATAAAATTAATTTATTCCAAGTAAAAATACAAAATAATATTATGACATTGACCAGATATGAAAGTCCCTCCCAGAAACAACTCTATTAATGATTGAGAAAGCACTCCTTAAAGAAAATACGAAATAAAATGAAAAATATGTAAATATGTTTAATTTTTTTCTTAGCAAAAAATCTTTCTAAAAATAACAATGAAAATTTGTCTCAGTACAAAGGCTACATTACTATTGAAAAAATACCAGCATGAAGAAAAGGTACATATTTGACAGTAGAAAAATGATTTCAGTGAATCACAATGTCTAAAGTTTGCAATGAAAATAAATCTGCAATAAAGATTTATGCCTTTTTTCTTTTCTTTTTTTTTTCTATTTTTTATACAAACAGTACAAACAGTATTGCACATAACAACAAATAGTCGAGGTTAGGTTATAGCCTTCAAAAAATCGACTAGTTCAAGTGTCACATCAAGGAAAGGCCACAGCAGGACCTGTGATACCCGGGGGCTTCCCATTAAGTTGCAGGTCAGAACACCTCTGTGTTTTTAAAAAATAATTTTTTTCGAAGGACCCTCTCTTTTAATATAACATTAACAACTTGGGGGCACATTTATTTACAAAACAAAAGGGAACATGTTATAATTTAATAAACTAAAAAAAGTTCTCTTTAAAAAAATACAAACAGAAGAACTCTTTCACAATCCTGGTCAGTCGTGCACAATCAACGCTTGATTATAAATATACAAATTAAGGGAAAGTAGTTTCCACCACCTATTCACAACTTTCAGCACCAAATGGAGTTTATTTTTTGTAACCTATTCTTCATGACAATGTTTTTTCGCCTTCACGTCAGCTTTATGCTGTACAATCTTCCAGCATTTTTTTTTAAATCTCAGTGTTACTTTAGTACATGAAAGAGGGGTGCTTCTTCAAAAAGTTTTGCTTCTTTCACATAATTAGGTAGATTTCTGTAGGTTAGATATGATCTTTAATATTATAGTTATAAAGCTCTAACTTCTTCATTTTCAAAAACACAAATAAGCATGAAAAAAATAAAGTTACCCATCTGTTAAATCATTTTTCTTGCAGAATTAAATTAATATATATTTTTCTGAATAAACTTACTTAGAAAATATCATTTTCTTTCCTATATTTCAAAATTGAGGTATTGCAAAAGATCATGTCAGTCAGAAAGCATGCCTTTTTCCTTAAAAACAAACAAACAAAAAAATCTTCAGCCAACTTTTGAAAACTGTCTAGAATACAAAAAGTAGTAGTGCATAACAAAATTTCTTGTACAGATGAAAAAAACCACAAACATAGAAAAAAAACAAACAGAAAACCACAGCTGGGCTGGAAAAAAGCAAGTATTACCAAAAAGCCCAGAGGTAACCTCAAATGGGGAGAATTCTAATAAGCATTTTTAATCCAGTAAAAAACTATTTCGTTTTTTTTCTTTTTGAAAACAAACTATAGTTTGAGAGCTGGTAATTGCAACTAAACACTGAAGAAACAAAACAAAACAAAGCGCTGTTAACTTAAGACAGTACAAGGACATCACAGCACATAAATACAGCGACTTACATCTATTCTGCAGTGTCACATCCAGTCAGATTGTCCCCAGAATTCCAAAACATAGGAAGAAGATTTAAAAAAAGACTTACACAGTCTCATAATCATTATGTGTTTATATATTACTATCTGCAGCCCAAGAGTGAATGCTAAAAAAATGTCCATGGTAGTACTAGCAGGTCTGAATTCTATTCAAGCTTTACAGGATAAATCCAGGGAATTAAGTAGTTAATTTCTCACCCAGACAACCAACCCTGCTCAGGCCATCTTAGTTTGTCCAGACATTTCTTTAGCATCACGATCACACAACTTTCTTAAAATGTGCCTAGTTTGTCAATTGACAATTTATCTCTATATACTGTATATATTCCTAGTGTTTGTAAGCTAAGATGAGCTCTTTGGTTTTCTGGACAAGGTCTGAAGCTATGTAAAATGGTGCAAGCACTAGGAGATTGCAACTAAGAGCTCATGTGTTAGTTAATAATATACCAGTTATGAACTGTCAAGTTCGTTAATGTCTGACACAGAGGCTTTAAACAGTTAAAGTTTGATCACAGTTAGACATAATCACTTTACTATATAAAATAAATTGCACAATATATAACAGAGCACCGCAAAGTACTTCATCTACCATCCACAAATTTGCTTTAAGAATATCCTACACCTAGGTTTTATATTGGTTGTAATATAGGTCATTCTGTTATGGGCTCTTCCTAATTTCAGAAGCATTCCATTTATTGAGGCATGCCTTCCTCCAGTCAATTACCATTTCCTTGAATGAAAAAAATTTTTTCTTTAAAAATCAGTATTTTATAGCTTATATAGAGTCTTAATTTGTGCATTGTGGGAAGGTTTTATACTAGACATCGGATATAAAATTTATTGCATGCAGCAACCTGATTAAGTAAACATGCAGTCAGAAATAGTGACCTTCCTTTGAAGCTTTCTCAAGTCTATTCTGATCTCTTTTCGGCAGCTGATTCTATCCCTAAATCACAAAAGTGTGTTGTTGGGTTTTTTGTAATTGATACCTTAGCCTGAATAGAGTATTATGGTATTAATAATACCATTTTAATAGCAGCAAAAGCTATTGCAGCATAAATTTACGTAACACTAAAAGATCTAACCAAAATCCTCAGCAAAACAAAAATCAAACATGAAGGAAAAATAAAGATTCAGCTTATGAGGTATCCTTACATGTCAAAATAGAGAGCAACTAAAGGCTTATTTTCATTAAGGGTTATCCTTACTCTAAATGACCCCAACTAATGATTGCTGAATTGTTGTGAAGTTTTTGCTACATCTGCCACCTACTCATGAGTATTACCTTTGGTAAGTCTTCTCCTAGGGGCGATTCTCTAAGTTTCTGAAAATAAGTGCATGCTCCAGTTCAAAAACGATCAGAACAACAACAACACAACAACAACAACAAACAAATAAACAAAAAAATCACAGACATCAACCTGATGGCCGCTGATGAGAATGGCAGTCTACAAGTGACAAATCAGGTGTAAGGAATCAAGGTACCAAGCAGACAAAGGTGAGAATCAAAGTGCAAATCAGTACCGTTATACACTCTGCAATTCTGCGTTATACTGGACACTGAGTTCAGTAATATGACTGTAAATAATAATAATAATAAAAAGACCCATTTCTTCTTTAAAAATCGAGAACAAATGCACAGATTTCCAGAACACTGTAAGCCCTGAGGCAGTGCCCTCTCTTTTCCCTCCTTGTTATCTACTCCAGTACTTGTGGCTGGGTCTGCCCTGGGCTCAGCTCCAGCGGAACGGAACGTGGCGAGGGCGGTCGCCTCCCTCCTTCACCAGCGGTTTGTGGAATTCCCGCCCGGCGCGGGAATGTATGCTCGCCCAGCAGTATTCGCAGTAATACTGCAGACAGGTGACGTTGGCACAGAAGAACGGGGCAAACTTCCCACCACAGCGTGTGCCCTGGCACTCATCACACATCTGATCATCCAGCACATATGGCTTCACTTCCACCTGGACCCAAAGAGGAAAGACAGGAAAAAAGGTTTTAGAAAAGCTTCCTCGCATTTCTTCCTCTCGAGAGCTTACCACGTAGCTTAACATGTCTCAGTCAGGCTCAGTGTTGAACTCAGCTGGTTATCAGCAGTGGCTGAGTGTACGGGCTTTGGGATCTGCTCCTTGATGTGCTAGTTGTGTGATGATAGGTAAATCCTTAACCTCTCTCCGTGCTCCTGTTGGCTCCATCTGTGGGTCTGTAAAGCAGGTTTAACAGTGATACACAGACACACACATATCTGCGTAGCTGTATGGGCATTACAGGGTCTGCATCAGAGTGCTGGTGAGGATTAAGAGAGGAAGTGTGTGGAAAAGCACGTGAGCTGAATCCTGAAGGCCGGCAGCACCTGGCAATGTGTGACAGGCAACAGTGTTTCAGGGGGAGGAACCAGAGAGGACAAAGCCCCAAAGCAGGCAAATGGCAGGAGCTGGGTGGAGGGGAAGTCCCCCTCGAGGCCGGCAAGCCCGGCTAAAGGGTGACCAATGGGGCTCTGGGCTTTGACATTTTAAACACAAGCTGTCAAAACACTAACCTCTCTCAGTACTGTTTACAATGGACCAGAGGAAAAGGAGGACAAGGGGGATATTAAGAAACTACTATAATGATTGAGGCTGTTTTAGTTTTAGATTTTATTGCCTTAATCTCCCTCCAAGACTGGAAGCTTCAATAGAGGACTTTTCACCACAGTCCTGCAGGGGGCATTTTATTCTAAATGAAGCAATGCTGTATTATATAAAAACCAGAAGAGAGGAAGAACAAAAGTTACCCCAGTTTTCCCCCATGTTCTCTTCCTAGAACCTCAGTCAGGGAATGCCATTCATGTTTTCATGGTGAATGTTAGAAATAAGTAGGAAGGAGGCAAGTCTCTATGTGATCAGGCTCTTCCTCACGCCAACCTCAGAGCCATTCTGGGCAAGAGCAAGCAAGCTCCGTGGCCACGTGGAGACGGGGACCCATGTTTTTTCTGATATGAGCCAACTGCCTGACGGGTTGAGCTGCCTCTGGACACGGCCAGGAGGTTCCAGCAGGGTCTGGGGCAGGGTACCCCGAGGCTGCAGGGGACAGGGTGGGATGAACGGGGACGTGAGGGCTGCTGGGACTGGATTCCTGTGTTCCTGGTCCTTCTTTTCTAAAGGCCCCTCCACCGGCCTCCTCTGGAGTTCTGTCTCTAACCATGAGCTCAAGTCACCGGTCCTCAGCCAGCCAGGGATTTTTGCTCGAAGGCCCACTGGAGATGACCTGTCTCAGCCCTTTGGTTACCCAGGGGGATTCACTCTGGCTCCAGTTCCCTTCTCTTCCCCTCCTCAACCTGACAGCTTAGTGAGTGGGCTTCAAAAAAAAAAAAATCTCACATTCATCTCTCCATCATAATTAAAACTGTCGTGGCTCTGAGGTCATCTGTCTGGTTCAGATCTAGGCCACATTACTACTTGTGCAGGCTACTCAGGCACTCTGGGCCTCTGTTTCCTCATCTGTATCCTGGAGGAAAAGAAGAGCTCCTGTGAGGAGCAAGTGAGCTGAACCACATCAAGCACACAGAACAGTGCCTGGCATGGCATAAGCCCTAGTTAAGCATCACTGTCACTCCTGCTTCCGCTCTAGTCTCACCCACAACAGGCACCTGATGTGACCAATGCCGATGACCTGGGCACTGGCCACCAAGCTCCAGGCCTTCCCTGGTTCAATTCTCCTGTGTCCACGTGAGCATTTCAATCATCTGCCTTCTCGGTGTCCCTCATCTAGTCAAAAGCCCTTCAGCTTCTCCCCTGCCTTCAAGAGTAGCCCAGCTGCCTCCGTGTAACAGGTGCTCCCTGTCTCCTGTGACTCCAGTGTAAGTCACAGCCTTCGTGATCTGCCCCAGTCTCCCTCCCACCTAGTTCCCAACTCCAACGCAACCTGCTCTCTATTTTATCCACACTTTCTTTCCTGCTTAAGTGCTCAATCCACCCAACAATTTCACATACCCAATGAAGTCCAGTCTTTCCTTTCTCTTTCTTTCTAGACATAAAATTAACAATCTTAGAGTGAACGATGCACTGGCTTAGATTACATTCACAACATTGGACAACCACCACCTCTACTTAGTCCCAAAACATTTCATCACCCGGAAAGGAAGCCTGTAGCCCACTAAGCAGTTACCCCAACCTTCTCTCCCTCCCCAGCCCCTGGTGACAACCTCTCTGCTTTCTGTCTCTGCCGATTTACCTATTTTGGATATTTTATAAAAATGGAATCACAAAACCGTGACATTTGGTGTCTGGCTTCTTTAACTTATCATAATGTTTTGGGGTGTATCCATGTTGTAGCATGCAGCAATATTTCATTCCTTTTTATGACTGAATAATATTCCACTGTGTGTGGATATATGTGTATGTAGATATATACATAGTGTTTTGTTTATGTATTCATTCATCGATGGACATTTGGGTTGCTTCTACCTTTTGGCTATCTTGAATGATGCTGCTATGAATGTATGTACACATATGTTTATTTGAATACTTGTTTTCAATTGTTTTCAGTATGTACTTAGGAGTTGATCTGCTGGGGCATATGGCAACTCTGTGATCAGCTTTTTGAGGAACTGCTAAATTGTTTTCCACAGCAGCTGTACCATTTTACATTCCCACCAACAATGTACGAGGATTTCAATTTTCCTGTATACTCACCAACACTTGTTTTCCATCTTTGTGACTAAAGTTATCACAAAAGAGGTGTGAAGAGGTGTCTCACTGTGGTTTTGATTTGCATTTCCCTACTGACTAATGATGCTGAGCATCTTTTCATATTCTTGTTGGCATTTTACACATTTGAAGAAAGGTCTATTCAAGCCCTTTGCCTGTTTTAAAAATTGGATTGTTGAGCTTAAAGAGTTTCTTTATAAGTGCTAGATACTAGACTTTTATCAAACATGATTGTGGGGGAAGGGGGCTGTGCTGGGTCTTCACCGTGGCACACAGGCTTCTCCAGTTGTAGTGCTCAGGCTCTAGAGCGCATGGCTCAGTGGCTGCGGCATGTGGGCCTCGTTACCCCAAAGCATGTGGGATCTTAGTTCCCTGACCAGGGATCAAACCTGGGTCCCCTCATTGGAAGGCAGATTCTGAACCACTGAACCACTAGGGAAGTCCCTATCAGATATATGGTTTGCAAATATTTTCTTCTAATTTGTAGGTTGTACTTCACTTTTTTGAAAACGTTCTTTAATTAAACGAAAAAGTTTAATTTTGAAGACATCCAATTTATTTTTTTCTTTTGCTGTTCCTCTTCTTGATGTCATAGCTAAGAATCCACTGCCAAATCCAAGGTCAGGAAGATTTGGCCCTATGTTTTCTTCTAAGAATTTAATGGCTTTAGCTCCCATATTTAGGTTAATCGATTTTGAATTAGTTTTGTATACAGTGTGAGACCAGGGCCCAACTTCATTCTTTAGCATGTGGACATCCAGGTGCCCCAGGACCATTTGTTGAAGAGACTATTCTTTACCCATTGAATGGTCTCAGCAACCTTGTTGAAAATTAACTATAGGCTGACCTTCCTTAGCTATTTCTGTCCCACAGGGAACTCCTCCTTCTCCTTTGAACTTAATACTCCATTTTGCTCCTCTGGCATTTTCTGTCTATAGTCCTGCCTTGGTCAGCATCTTTCCTTATCTTCAAGCACCCTGAGGACAGAGTCCTGGAGCAAGACAGGATGGTGGTAGATCTGTGGAAGAATGTGGTCTGCAGAGACAGTGGGCTCCTGGGGGGAAGGGAGCTGCAGGCTCATTAGAGTGTATATGAGCTGGACTGAGCTCCCTGCACTTGGAGGCCAAGGAGCGAAGGGATGGACTGAGTGCTCTCTGTCCGAGGTGGGAGGACTACTCATAGGCAAGGCGTGCCAGGAATTGGAAGTAGTCAGCTTTTCCACCTGCAGTCCAAGAGCTGAGGGCTGCTCTGCATCTATCACCAGGTAGACACCTGCACTCAGGGTGCTCCAGCAACCAGATCTGAGCCCCAAAAAGCCCAGAAAGAGGATCCAGCAGTAAGAGAGAGGAGGTCTGAACAAAGAGAATACACACTCGGCAAAAAAAAAAAGCTGCCTGAGGTGAATGGGACGACAGCCCTTTGTAATATATACACACGTGAACAGTACTTAAGGAGAATACTTAAGTGAGGGCACTTTCCAGTTTTTTATATGTATACATTAATGTTACTTTTGTTCAGGTGTAAAAGTGACGTTGTGGTTATATGGGGGCTTCTGTCCTTCAGTTATTTTTAAGAGCTTAAATTAATTTTTTTTTAATTGAGGTTAAAGTCATAAAGAATTAACCATTTCAAAGTGAACAGTCTAGGGGCATTCAATACAGTCACAATGTTGTGTAACCACCACCTGTGTATGGTTCCAAAACACTTTCACCACCCAAAGAAAACCTTGTACTCCAGTTTTGTTTTTTAGAGAACCTTTTAGAGATACATACTGAATTATTTCAGTATGAAAAATTATATGATCTCTGGGATCTGCTTCAAAATCATCTAGAGTGAAAGTGGGAAAGTAGGCAGAGGTGTAGATGAAACAAGACTGGTCACAAGTCGATAATGATTCAAACTGAATGGCAGGAACCTTGTATGTTGATAACTGTTCTAACTATGATGGGGTTCATTACACTATTCTCGAAGGACAAAGAAGCCTGGTGTGCTGCAGTTCATGGGGTCTCAAAGAGTCAGACATGACTGTGATGGAACAACACTCTTTTATTATTAAGACATTATAAATAATGGTTATTTTATTTATATAAAATATTATTGTAAAAATTGTATTGTAAAAAATTATTATTGTAAAAAATATTATATAAAATATTATTAAATGTCTATTATTAAGACATTAAAAATAAGAAGGGGGAAAAAGTGAGGAAATGTAATTAGATGACGAGAGTCCTGGAGTTGCATATCAAAAACTCCACCAGGTCCAGTCTAGAAAAAACACACCCCGAGGTGTATCCCAGATATTGAAACCAAGTTCCCCTAAAACCTACTCCCCCTGTCCAGTTATGATTATCCTCTCTATCTAAAACTTGATATTCTTTCCTGTCCTAACTCCTGTTCCTCTCAGGATGGAGGAGTATCAAAAAAAAAGAGGGGGGGGACTGCAATGGAGCAGGACTGTGTGGGGCTCTTTTGGTGAAAAAGCCTCTCTGTGTTCCTTGTTTCTTGTTTGTAGAAAAAGGCTTTAGTCTCCTTCCCGAAGCTCCAAAGAACAGATTCAAGCAGTTACTAATTAGGGGAGTGAGGAAATACAGAAACAAAGAAAAAACAGTCAAGAAGTAAGAGTCCCAGTTGACACGTATCTTTGAGCTATTCTGCAGGAACTAAGACCCTCAGCCAGGAGGAAGGTGGTGACTACATGCTGACCATAAGTATACAGACCCCAGACTGGTTGGAACTAGAAGGTTAATGATTAAGATTCTTGAGACACCACCCTGTTACCTCATCACCAACCAAACAGAAGAAAGTCATGTCCCCTGCAACCCTCACCCCAAATGCTGCCTTTCAAAGAAAGCCCTTCCCTGAAAGCCATAGGGAGTTCAGGTCTTTGGAGCATGAACTGCCCATTATCCTTTACTGATCCTGCAACAAACACTTCACTATAAGCCAGCATCAGTGAATTGGCTTTACTTTGCCATGGGTGAGGGGATCCAAGTTCGGCTGGGTAACACCCGTATGTGTACAGTTACTTTGTTTTTTTAGATTTTTGCTTCTATTGGCAATTCTGCAATAAACATACCTTTCATATGTTCTCATATCTGTGGTTTTACTTCTAAGCATTGGGATTATGACATTAATGACAACCAGCAGTAGGATTATTGGGTCAAAGAGTACCCAATACTCTTCAAAATGAGTATTTTGAAGAATTTTGAAGAATTTGAAACATTTTGAAGAATTTGCTAGTTTGCCTCTTTAAAGGGTTGCAGCAATTCACATTTCTATCAGCAAGTGATAAGTAGTTATCACCTCTTTTAAATGGTCTCCAGATGAGAATAAAATGACATTAATTTTCTTCTTCCTGACTACAAAGAAACCTGAACATCTTTTTAGGTGGATTGCCTATGAATTCTTAATGTGAATTATCTTTTATCCAGTATACCACTATGTTGTATGTCTTTTTCTTGCCAATTTATAACAGCTATTTGTATGGTATAAATAATAATCTATTAATTTTTTTTCCAAATCCATAATTTGCCTGTTGACTTTTTTCAGGGCATCTTTGCCATTTAAATGTATTTTATTTCTACATAGTCTAATATATTTATTTCCTTCTGAAGCGTCTAGGTTTCTAATCTTTTTTGTAAGAGTATCATCAATTTTCTACATTTAAGTATTTCTTTATGTGGATCCTATCTTTATGGTTTGTTTCATTACAAATAATTTACAATTTTTGTTCAAACTGTGACTATTTTCTCCCTTTTTTCCTAGAATAGCATAAAGCTGCTAATGTTCTTCTAAGTCTTCTTTTTTTCCCCCAAGGTTACAGTCCTTTCCTTTATTGGATTTCCAAATTTTAAAAACTTACAAGTCTCCTGACAAAGAAATGATATCTTGACTAGATAAAGGATTTGGGGGTCTTATCCTTTTCTCTCAGACTGATTGATAGTATTCCTTGATGTTCAAGCTCCCAGTGCTGCATATGAAAACTCTGATGCCAGTTTTCTTTTTTCTTCTGTTTGCAGGAGATAGTAACGAGCTCTTTCACATGGAAACATGCAATGTTTTCTTTTTATCTTCAGTGTTCAGAAATTCTAGTGTTATGGAACCAAACTTGGGTCTGCCTGCCCACCATACAGCAAAGCCAATTCACTGACAACCAGGCTGTGGTGAAGGAACGTAAAGCGTTTGTTGCAGGGCCCAACAAGGAGACCGGGAAGCTCATGCTGAAAAGACCAGAACTCTTTGATGGCTTTAAGGGAAGGGCTTTAAAAGGTAACATTTGAGGTGAGGGCTGCAGGGGGCATGACCTTTTTCTGGTTGGTCGGTAGTGAGGTAACAAGGTGGTGTTTCAGGAGTCTTAATTATCAACTTGGCTCCAACCAGCTTGTGGTCAGCATGTAGTCACCATCCTCCACCTGGGGGCCGGGGCCAGGACAGGGGAGGTCTTAGTTCTTGCTGAACAACTCGAAGATGCATCATATTGTTGTGCTTTCCCTTGAGGAGGAACTAGGACCCTGTTTTATCACTGAACTGTACTTTCTTGACTGCTTTCTCTTTCTTGACTGCATTCCCTCACTCCTCTAATTAGTAATTGCTTGAGTCTGCTCCATGGAACTCAGGGAAGGCCTAGGAGACTAAAGCCTCTTTCTACAAACAAGAAACAGGGGATACAGAGGGGCTTTTATACCTAGGAGACTATTTCAATTCTTAATACAATGGCATGCAAGGAATAGGTGGTAGTTTAGTCACTAAGTTGGGTCCAACTCTTTTGCAACCCCATGGACTGTAGCCCACCAGGGTCCTCTGTCTACAGGATTTTCCAGGCAAGAATACTGGAGTAGCTCGCCATTTCCTTCTCCAGGGAAGATCTTCCTGATCCAGGGATAGAACCTGCATCTCCTGCATTGTAGGCAGATTCTTTACCACTGAGCCACCAGGGAAGCTCTCCATTTCATAGGGAAATGGTTAAATACAATGTGGTACATCTACCCCATGGACTATCACACAGTTACAAAAAAGACTGAATTACTGCTTCATTTGGGAGAAGGCAATGTCACCCCACTCCAGTACTCCTGCCTGGAAAATCCCATGGATGGAGGAGCCTGGTAGGCTGCAGTCCATGGGGTCGCTAGGAGTTGGACACGACTGAGCGACTTCACTTTCACTTTTCACTTTCATGCATTGGAGAAGGAAATGGCAGCCCACTCCAGTGTTCTTGCCTGGAGAATCCCAGCGAGGGGAGCCTGGTGGGCTGCTGTCTATGGGGTCGCACAGAGTCGGACATGACTGAAGCGACTTAGCGGTAGCAGTAGCAGTGCTTCATTTGAAGGGATTTCAATAGCAGGGGGATATTAGGATCTAGTGGAATGATGGATACAAACACCTACTGCAAACTGAAGAACACTAAACAAACATTAGGTCAAGTAATACATTCGTGCTGATACTTGAAAATGCAGTATGAATAAACTGCACCTTCCATAGCATTATTGGGCACCTGCTGACCTGGGGAGTTCATCTTTCAGTGTCCTATCTTTTTGCCTTTTCATACTGTTCATGGGACTCTCGAGGTAAGAACACTGAAGTGGTTTGCCATTCCCTTCTCCAGTGGACCACATTTTGTCAGAGCTCTCCACCATGACTTGTCCATCTTGGGTGGCCCTACACAGCATGGCTCGTAGTTTCATTGAGTTAGACAAGGCTGTGATCCATGGGATCAACTCCTAGAGTTGGTGATGGACAGGGAAGCCTGGTGTGCTGCAGTCCATGGGGTTGCAAAGAGTCGGACATGACTGAGCAACTGAACTGAACTGAACTGCACCTTTCTGTGTATTCAGGCTTCCAGCTGAGCGTGGCACCAATATTCTTCACCACATGGGGGTTTGAGGGATCCAGTAAACACAATACTCAAAGATGTGTCAGAAAGCCCTATCAGTCCAGAGGCACCAGGCACAGGCACATACTGATGCCTTAATCAACTTCTTTAAGGAATAACAGATTTCTCATAAGTTACTTTTCCATGAAGCAGACATTTTTCCTTTTCGGTGCTAGACATCTTGAATTTTGATATTTTTTGTCATAACTCTTCCTAAAATGTACTATCTACTCTTTCCCCTCTCAAGCAAAGGGTACTACCAACGTCCTTTACAGTAAGGTAAAGGGTGTCTTGCAGGTAAGACAATGCAGTGGACAGTTTTTCTGTCACCTCCTTCAAAATGTGTCTGCCTGCTACCACTGTTAATAATACCTTTCAAAGACCTTTTATAATTTTGCAACTTCAAATAATTTTTAAACTGGATTAAAAGCTAGATAATCACATTCTCTGAGACTAGTACATTAAATAAGACTCTGAATAAAGCTGAAAAGTAAAGGATGTGACTTTTGGACCACCATAACCTCTCAAAGGGTACCAGTTACATGGTATCTCTGACAATATGTATCAACAAAGAGAAGTAGCTGCATGAAGGACATTGGTAGTTAGGTGGTCCTTAAGTTAAAGAAGAGTAATTATTTTCACCCAAATGGATTAATTTATTTGATGAATATTTATGGAGCACCTAGGCTATTTTGGCTTCCCTGGTAGCTCAGTTGGTAAAGAATCTGCCTGCAAGTGCAGGAGACCCAGATTCAATCCCTGGGTCAAGATCCCCTGGAGAAGGAAATGGCAACCCACTCGAGTATTCTTGCCTGGGAAATCCTATGGAGAGAGGAGCCTGGTGGACTATAGTCCATGAGGTCGTAAGAACTGGACTCAGCGACTAAATGACCACTTATTCCTTGTATGCCACTGTATTAAACATTGAAATATAATGGAGAATAAGACATAGTTCTCCCTCAAAACAGTTTATGGTCTATTTGAGAGCTTCTTGAAGGCATTCCCAACCATCTGCAGTGTTTGCCATGTCCAAACACCATCTGTACTATTACTTGATGTTTTACTTGACTATCTAAATTCTATTTTTCGCCAATACACAACACATACCTATTAAAAGAAAAACAGAAAAAGAACAGATGTATATATAACTGAATCACTTTGCTGTACACCTGAAACTAACTCAGCACTGTAAATCAGCAATGTGTGTGCACGTGTGTGCATGCTCAGTCATGTCTGACTCTCTGCGACGCCATGGACTGTAGCCTGCCAGCCTCCTCTGTCCATGGGATTTTCCAGGCAAGAATACTGTAGTGGACTGCCATTTCCTTCTCCAACACTGTAAATCAACTATCCTCCAAAATAAAATAAAATTTAAATTAAACTTTAAGTAAGATAAAAACAGGTTTCTCTGTTAACCACCTAAATCACCATTAAGGTATCATTAAGCTATGGCATTTTGGAGACACCCACCTGCTGGAATCATATTGGGTATATTGGAATCATATTACTGATCTACACTACCATTAAAGTTTAAATACTAGAGCCGGACACAGAGCCAATCAAATCACCAAGCTGATCTTCTTGTTCAAAAAGGTTTATAGGACCAGGAAATGAAAACTACCAGCAGAGAGAAATGCTCGAGTTCATACACACACCTAATGGAGATGAGTACGCCCAAGGATGCTGAAGAACATGTGCAACTTATTGATGAGAGGTAACTATTAAGGACAAGGAACACTGATGTGGGATGCTGGATAAATGGCTATAGGAAGATGGACAAGGGGAATAATATATGCAGGATGATATAGATGGGAGGAAGCCATACTTTAATAATAAACTGATCTCAGTGCTAATGCTGCTGTGCTAACAAACTAGGGAAAATATTTCAGTCTGTAGTCTTGATATCAGTCAACAAAATGACCTCCCAAAGTAAATAAAGCAATGACTAATAGCTCTTGGTAGCAAAGAGGTGATACCCAGGGAGACCATAAATAACAGGTCCAGAGTTCTCTCTCCTTGGACTTGAAAGGCTGCAGAAATGAGAAAGAACGCATTAGCCAAGGTCAGGCTCAGCTTGAATTATGTGTTAAAGGTTATGTTAAGAACAGTTACAGGATGGACCCTGCTGCAGTCTGCCCTTTGGTGACAGGAAAAAACAAATTAAGTCTGTCAGATACTCAGCCATCCCAAGGAAGGTAAGGCTTGTTTACAGGTGTCTAGTAGAGAAGGAGCAGCAGTGATTTCAGATAATGGAGTCAGAGTGGACAAACTGGAGAGAGAGGCCAAGTGAAGAGGAATAAGGTATAATTTAATCGGGATAACTGTCTTGGAAGGCCTGCCCAGAAGTCAGGTAGGCCATTTCTTATCATCTGGAGCACGATGCTTCCTGGAAAGACCGTTTTATTTGGTATACAGAGAAGTCTGGCAGGCTAAAGTCCATGGGGTCACAAAGGAGTCAGATACCACTTAGTGACTTAACAATAGCAACAACCAAAGCTTTAAACATAATGTGCTCCTAATCTTCTTGGCATGTGTCACAGAATACATCTTTCCAGGTCTAAAATCCACAATAACCTCGTTACCATCCTCCCCACTACACACAGTGTCTTAAGAGTTGCTAAAGAAACTCCTCCACTGGCAGGTAATACTGAGAATGTTTAAAGATAAATTTTTAGTTTTTTAACTGACTATGAACTGGAATCCTGCTGTGCTGAAAGTAGACAACAGATGCCTAGGAAATTAAGGCAGCAACGTGAAAATAGCTTTTCCTTAGCAACAAACTTACCCACAACCTTCCAGATAGAGCAGATTCACAGTTAGTAATTTTAGTAGAAATATGGGGTAAAGGAAAATGAGATGGGAATACCAGACCACCTGACCTGCCTCTTGAGAAACCTGTATGCAGGTCAGGAAGCAACAGTTAGAACTGGACATGGAACAACAGACTGGTTCCAAATAGCAATATACGTCAAGGCTGTATATTGTCACTCTGCTTATTTAACTTCTATGCAGAGCACATCGTGAGAAATGCTGGGCTGGAAGAAGCACAAGCTGGAATCAAGATTGCTGGGAGAAATATCAATAACCTCAAATATGCAGATGACACCACCCTTATGGAAGAAAGTGAAGAGGAACTAAAACGCCTCTTGTTGAAAGTGAAAGAGGAGAGTGAAAAAGTTGGCTTAAAGCTCAACATTCAGAAAACGAAGATCATGGCATCTGGTCCCATCACTTCATGGCAAATAGATGGGGAAACAGTGGAAACAGTGTCAGACTTTATTTTTTGCGGCTCCAAAATCCTGGTGTGCTGCAATTCATGGGGTCGCGAAGAGTCAGACACAACTGAGCAACTGAACTGAACTAAACTGAAGGAAAACATAGCAGAAATGGGTTAGATTTTATCTTCTCTTTCCCTTTTCAAAGGATGGGACTGACCATTTTTCATATTTTTAAGTGCTAGGGGACGAACGGTTTTAAAGTATCTTTGTACGCGTCCCACCACTAGACATACTTACGTGTGCGAATGCTGACACCTATGCTGTGTATGTCTACAGAGCACACAGAGATCTGTCAGCGTTCTGTTTGGCCTTAACATAACTTTTTCCATGAAACAAAGAAGGTCCAGCTGACAAAATCCTACACAATCCATAGATTCACTCTCTACTCTGGTTTTCTTCCATGCTGCTTGAGAGTGGGGCTGGAGGCGAGAATATAAATCAGCCCAATATAAATCTCCCAGTGTGGAGAACAAAGGGTAAGAAAGTCATTAAAGATCTGTGAAATGCATGACTGCCATGGCATCACCACCCCCTCAACCCTACAGGATGTAGAAGTGCAGAGCCCTCTGGCTCTATCCATTAACTGGCTATATCATAACCTTGCAGGCATCAGTTTCCCCTACTATATTAGAGGTTTGGGCCAGCTCTTCCAAAGAAGAAGAAGCACTCATCAAGAAACTGCTGACTGACTGATACCCCTGTCTTATGGGGTCAAAGAACTTGAATGTCTTAGTGAGGTAAATACTTTAAAAAATGGTGGCTGTCTTTTTTCCATTAATAATCTCATAAACAACCTCTATACTCAAATATGGGAAGGAAAGAAGAACATTTAATCACTCTAAACAGTTATATTAAAAATGATCACAATTCCATGGTAGAAGACACAAAAAGAGTGTGAAGGACAGAAGAGATGAGGGGTTGAGACCACAGAAGGAGAGACAAGACAAAAATGTCCCACGCAGTTCAGAGAAGAGGAATTATTTCTCTCTCTTTAGATGACCCAAACTCTATTTAAAAAACTTTCTAGTCAAAGGTTCTGAGACTCCTAGTGCTTCAAAATAAGCCCATGTGGTATTATTTCAGACAATGTTTGAACTCACTCCTGGGTATTGCTTCCTCTCAAAGGGTCAAATCAAACATAGCTACAGCTACTGCTGGGAGACTTTAAAGCCAGATCAAGGCAAGAACCAGTAACAGCAGAAAATTGAAGGCTGGGTTGTGGGAGTTCCAGACTATGGTTAGAAGCTGACATAGTCTGGGAACAGGTTGTCAGAGCCTTCACTTCTTTCGTGTCGAGTTATCTCATCTATCCCAGCTGTGGCCAGGGACAAGGCGTAGTATTATCAGCACTGTGTTAGTATGGTTACTGGGTCAGATTAATCTTCATGAAGGCTAAAAATACAAAGCCTTTGACAGTCTTTAGCTAAAATTAGGCCCAATGTGTTTTTAGGTGAAGAGAGAAAAAATGATTAAACATGTGAAGAACTTGAAGTGCTTGCAAAGAAAGGTGCAGTGGATAACATCTGATTAAATAAAAAATTGGCTATTTGGAAAATAAGCTACTGAAAGCAAATATTCCTGTGCTATGGCTTAACTATCACAATGTTCCTTAAATAAAAGTATCAGAAAGCTCCAAATTAGCTAACAAAGTCAGATTCCCAGGTCCTCTCCACTAAACTAAAATAGAGGCAAAGAACATTATTTCCCAATGGTATTGTTGCTGTTAAGTCACTCAGCTGTGTTTGACTCTTTGTGACCCCATGGACTGCAGCATGCCAGGCTTCCTGTCCTTTACTACCTCCCGGAGTCTGCGCAAACTCAAGTCCATTGAATTGGTGATGCCATCCAACCATCTCATCCTCTGTCAACCCTTTTTCCTCCTGCTCTCAATCTTCCCCAGCATCAGGGTCTTTCCCAGTGAGTTGGCTCTTCGTGTCAGGTGGCCAAAGCGCTGGAGCCTCAGCTTCAGCAGTAGTCCTTCTAATGAATATTCAGGGTTGATTTCCTTTAGTATTGACTTGTTTGATCTCCTTGCTTATCCAAGGGACTCTCAAGAGTCTTCTCCAGCACCACGGTTTGAAAGCATCAATTTTTTGGCACTCAGCCTTCTCTGTGGTCCAACTCTCATGGGATACTGATTTCAAAACTATTTTCCCTTTTTGTATAGGGACTACATATAAGAAAGATACAATAGATAATCTCAAATAATCAAAAGATGAAAAACTAGAAATACTAAAGGGAATATTGATCACACTGTCAGTGCCCTCCCCAGCATCCTTGAATATGCAGCTGCTGTTTGCCTGCCCAACCCCAACCTTTGTAGATCAAAGATATCCATCCAGCAATCCCATTTCTGGGTAGTTAAGAGAACTGAAAACAGGATCGTGAAGAGATATTTGCATATTATATTCACTACGGCATTAATAACAGCCAAAGTGTGGGAGCAACTGAAATGTATACTTACAGATGAATGGACACAGAAAATGTAGTATATACATAAAGTGGTATATTATTCAGAATTAACAAGGAAGGAACTCCTTTCACATGTGACAACATGGTGAACTTGAAGGACAACATGCTAAGTGAAATAAGCCAGTCACAAAAGAACAAATACTGAATGATTCCAAATACTGATTTATATGAGTTACGTACGTAGTCAAACTCAGAGAAAGCAGAAAGTGGAAAGGTGGCTGCCAGAGACTGGGGGCAAGGGGAACTGGGGAGTTGCAGTTCAAAGCATATAAAGTTTCAGTTGTACAAGATGAAAATGTTCTAGGGATCTGTTCAGTAAAATACTGGGCTTACAGTTAACAGTACTGTACCACACACGTAGAGATTTGTTAAGAGGGTAGATCTCATGTGTTCTGTCACCACAATAAGAAAACAAGGAAAGAAACTATATGTGTGTGGAACAAACTTGGAAAAAGAGCCAAGGAAAAACAATCAATTGTTTATTAAACTTTTAAATTTGAGCATGAAAGAAAAGAAGCTGAAAATACTGTAATTACTCAACTGGGTTCCCTAGAACATTATTCCCAAAAGATGATACATTTTAGAAGAGTTCTATGATCAAAACATTTGTGAAAAACTGCATATTGTTTCCTTCTCGGGTGTGTTCACTATGAAGATTAGTATATAAAAGACTCCAAGAAGTCCCAGAGTAAACCGGCCTAGTTAACGTCCTTTAAGAAAGCATTTCCAAACCCATTTGACTCAGAAAAGGATTTCTTTTGGTAAAATAAATATTAAAAATACAATGGATTCATGTTTTATGAACAATGTACAAAATGATGATTTTAAGAACTAATTTTAGGGATAGATTCCTGGGCAGGGAAGACCTTCCTACTGAGAATTCCTCCTCCTCTTTCAAAAACTCAAATAACTAACCAACTTTACCCTTACCTTGCCTGAAATATTTAACTCTTTTTATCATGTGAAATTCCAACCAGATGTCTAATGATCTTCCAGAAGAGCTCAAATACTAGTCATTTATGATTTCATGTAAATTAATGTGTTATCAGTGTGACTGTATATTGACAGAGTGCTTTACAGCCTTCAAAACCACTTTAACACACATACACGCATGTCCTTCCTTCAAGGTATACAGTAAGTATAGTTAAGACTAAACTTCAGATTAGCTGATTCTAGTCTAGTATCCTTTCTACTAGTAAAAAGGCTCTACAGATCGAGTTGGTAAATGATACTCAATGTCAACTGCATGATGTATTTCAAGTTATAAACATTTTGACTTTTAAATTCTGAGGCAACAACGTGATCAAGTGGTACTAAACAACAGCTGAGTGTGGGGGGGGGGCGGGGATCCCTGAGATTTTTATAAAGAAATAGTTCACATAAATCAAATCATATGTTTTTGTTAGATTAAGGGAGACTCAAATGATTCTATCCTTACAAATTTCTCAGGACCATGGAGAATAGACAAAAGGCAGAAAAATGGCCATGTAAAAAGACTGCCCATTTTCTAATGGTCTCATTTTTCACACTGCAGAATCTTTCATATGTAAGTGACCTAGACTTGAGTTACAAAGAAAACTGGATTTAGCAGAGCTTTCAAATCTTAAGTGCTCATTTGGCATCACTTCTAAAAATACCATTAAAACAGACAGAATGGGTACAGGTGCCCTCTTTTGCCCTTGTTGTACTTAAACACTTTAAACTGTCCTGGTTTTTCACAGAAACACTGTTCAAAAGAACGTAAGTAAAACTTAATCCTAACACTACACAATTTCAGGCTCAAAATCATTGTATTATCAGAGAAAAGATGCTGATAGAAATACCTCTTTCTAGACTAAAAAGAGGAAAAACCTCCAATCCTTTAAATAGAAAATGCATCCAGGTATTTATATCTTTGGTGTCTACATGCATGTCTTGACTAACATCTAACCAGTCTGTCTGTAGATTGTCACTTTTGTTAAATTTTTTTTTTTAGTGTCAACTTCAACTATTTCATTATCCTTATATTAAAGATTCTTAGTGGAACTGAGCAGGAACTTTAAAAGAAAAAAAGAATTAACTGTTAGCCTTGGACATATGCTTAGGAGATAAAAGCTCTGTTCAAACAGGCCAGGTTCAGCAACAGTATTAATCAACATCTGTATAGCCTCGTAACTTTCCAGAGCACTTCTTCACCTTCACTGTTTATCTGTGTAATAAACCTAAAGATTTTAGGCTAGCTGTTCTTACTATCCTGG
The DNA here is from genome assembly GCF_029407905.1 of Bubalus kerabau. Lineage (NCBI taxonomy): Eukaryota > Metazoa > Chordata > Mammalia > Artiodactyla > Bovidae > Bubalus > Bubalus kerabau. The sequence continues at coordinate 16,280,759 of NC_073645.1, forward strand.
GACAGTAAAATCATTAAAATAAAGCCTCTAAAATGTAAAGTAACTTGCCCAAGGTCACACTGTGACTGGGAGAAGAGACAGGAGTATAAACAGATCTCCCAATTTCCAAGCCAGGACACTTTTTCACTATAGCGTGGTTCTGTGGGTGGTGAGGACAGGAGTGGGTGTGAGGTGCACCTTCCCCCTTAGATACATAAATACCCGCTGTTAGCTTTAGGGAGCCTCTGTTACCCATAAGAGTGTATGCCAAGGCGAAAAAAGGCTGAGAACCCTGTGCTGGGTATCATACTACCTTGATATTGTTGCCATAGGGACAAATAACCAATTGGTCGATAACTGGTAAACATTTAGCCATAAAGTATGCATAAATATAAGCCTTAAAGGACTTTTTTCAAGCTATTATTAACATCTCCTTTGAAGTAAAAACTGAAGCATGAATTGCATTTGTCTCATTTATAATAATGATCAATAACAAGGGTCATTATGACAGCGAAAATGCCAGTTTCACTAAATGTTACAGTCCAGTGGAACTGCATTGGCTCATAGTGACTTGAAAAAAGGTTTACATGAAGACAACACAAAAAATAAAAGCAAGACAGCTGCAACACAAAATTTCAAACTCCTTTTGTTAATGTTCAAAATAACTTATAGACATACTGGCAAACCCTGAGAGCAGACTCCAGATGTGTCCTGCTCTGTGCAGTGTATGTTCAGCTGAAAAGTTACATGAACTATGGAAACACATATAAAACTAAAGTACCTATAATACAATTCAGGAGTTCCTACCCTGGTTTGTATGAAAAGAAAGAAGTGGGGTTAAAGAAACAGTAGATCCTCGATGAACAGCAAGGTTTGGGAAGGGAGTTCCATGAACAGAGGCAGCTCTCATGTCAATTAATGACAGATGTCTTGAGAGTCTGTCTCCAAGCCTCTCCTAGGCTCTCATCTGCTGTAAATAAACCGGGTTAGATGAGGTCATGCCCAAGTTAAATTCCACCTTTAATGGACTATAAGTGTTAAAGAATACTTTTTGATATGCAAACAGCAAAACCTAAACATCTTTATTAATTCAAGTGAATGCACTTAACTAAGTAAAAAAAGAAAGCTGTGCAGAGTGCCCTCTGGTGGACAGTTGGACACGCCAAAGGAAGCTCTCAAGTCATCAGCATTCATTCATTCAACGACTCATTCATTCACTCAAATATAATTAATTAATGTGGGTCCACTGTGTGTCACTTTTTGAGTACCCAGGAGTTAATACAAGAGACACAATCATTGCCCTCACTGATTGTACGGTCTGGAAGCGACTGAGTGAAGTTGCTCAGTCGTGTCTGACTCTTTGCGACCCATGGACTGTAGCCCACCAAGCTCCTCCATCCATGGGATTCTCCAGGCAAGAATACTGGAGTGGGTTGCCATACATAGATGGACATTGAACAAAGCATTGCTTCCTTTTTGTTGTTCAGTTGTTAAGTCCTGTCTGACTCTTTGCAACCCCATAGACTGTAGCAAGCCAGGCTCCTCTGTCCTCTACTATCTCCCAGAGTTTACTTAAATTCATGTCCATTGAGTCGGTGATGTTATCTTATCATCGTATCCTCTGCCATTCCATTCTTCTTTTGCTTTCAATCTTTCCCAGCATCAGGGGTTTTTTTTCCAATGAGTTGGCTCTTCACATCAGATGGCTGAAGTACTGGAGCTTCAGCTTCAGCATCAGTCCTTCCAATGACTATTTAGATTTGATTTCCTTTAGGAAAATCATTATGTGCTTCATTATAGAGGTACTGAATGCCACAAAGGAATAACAGATGGGATTATGACAATGATCTATGGGAAAGCTGTAAACGCCACTGAAGAAAGGACTCCTAAAATTGTCACAAATAAGGAAAAGTGGGTTTTAGGCAGGGAGAGGTAACTGTCCATAATCACCCTGTAAAACACGAGAAAAAGACCCAGATGAGGAAACAGGAGCTGAAGCAGAGGCAGTATGTAGTATACGGAGGGTCATGTAGGCAGTGTTAATTGACTTTGACCTCGAACCTAAGGGCAGTAGAACACAATCAAAAGGTTTAAAAGAGGGAAAGATGTGATTTAAATCATGATTTTTTAAAGACTGCTTTAGATTTTTTTTTTTTTTTTGCTGTGCTGGGTCTTTGTTGCCGCGTGGGCTTTTCTCTAGTTGTGCTGAGCAGGGCTACTCTCTAGTAGGGAATGGGCTTCTCACGGCAGTGGCCTCTCTCGTCACAGAGCATGGGCTCTAGGGTGAGCAGGCTTCAGGAGCTGCGGCGTGCAGGCTCAGTGACTGCAGTTCCAGGGCTCTAGAGCACAGGCGCAGTAGTTGTGGATCATGGGCTTAGTTGCTGTGCAGCATGTGGGATCTTCCCAGACCAGGGATCAAACCCATATCTCCTGCACTGGCGGGCAGATTCTTTACCACTGAACCACCAGGGAAGCCCAAAGTGCTTTAGTTTTTAATGTAAAGAATGAATTGGAGATGGGCTAAAGTTGAACTGGGGAGACCAATGAGGAACCAACTGTAGATGTCCAGGTGAGAGATGACAGTGACTCACTCCAGTACCACTGACAGCCTTCCATGGTTACTCCCAGTCCTGCTCCCTCATGTATCATCCTAATTTATTCTACACACTTACTGAGTGTCACCCATGTGCAAAGTACTCCCATTCAGACCTCTGGCACAGTGGCAGAGTCAAGATCATGGCAGCAGTCTTGATCTGTAAGACAGTGGTCGCCATCCCTTTTGGCATCGGGGACCCGTTTTGTAGAAGTTAATTGTTCCATGGACTGAGGTGAGGGGGATACTTTTCGGATGATTCAAATACATTACATTTATTGTGCATTTTGTTTCTAATTTAATGCCACTGCTGATATGACAGGAGGTACTGGTCCATGGCCTGGATGGTGGGGAACTCTGCTGTAAAGAACCACCATTTAGAGTTTCTTTCGCCTCTGGAGTCTTCTCACTGCTGTGCAAATGTGGCATAAAGCTTGCTGATGTGTAGATTTATCAGCCCACTACAACAGGTGACATATTCTTGGGGGACCTTAATTAACACATAGCAGGGGGCAGAAATTTGCCAACAGCCCAGCCTACCTTGTTACTGTGACTTTGAAGAGCACAGGTTAATAAGTAGGATTCCCTGCCTCTAATGATCCCTTCAAACTGTGGTGCTGGATTTGTATGGTATATGAATTATACTTCAAAAAGGTATAAAGTCTTACCTTTTAAATTTAAAAGTCTTACCTTAAAAATTTAAAAAACCACCTCTTGCCTTTTAAATTTAAAAGTCTTACATTAAAAATTTTAAAAACCATCTTTTGCCTAAAAGGTGAAGAGATACCCCACATCCAAGGTAAGAGAAACCCAAGTTAGACAGTAGGCACTGAGAGAGGGCATCAGAGGGCAGACAGACTGAAACCACAGTCACAGACAACTAGCCAATCTGATCACACGGACCACAGTCTTGTCTAACTCAATGAAACTAATCCATGCTGTGTGGGGTCACCCAAGATGGACGGGTCATGGTGGAGAGGTCTGATAGAATGTGGTCCACTGGAGAAGGGAATGGCAAACCATTTCAGTATTCTTGCCTTGAGAACCCCATTAACAGTATGAAAAGGCAAAAAGATAAGACACTGAAAGATGAACTCCCCAGGTCAGTAGGTGCCCCATATGCTACTGGAAATCAGTGGAGAAATAACTCCAGAAAGAATGAAGGGATGGAACCAAAGCAAAAACAACACCCAGTTGTGGATGTGACTGGTGATAGAAACAAGGTCCGATGCTGTAAAGAGCAATATTGCAGTGGAACCTGGAACGTGAGGTCCATGAATCACGGTAAATTGGAAGTGGTCAAACAGGAGATGGCAAGAGTGAACATTGACATTTTAGGAATCAGTGAACTAAAATGGACAGGAATGGGTGAATTTGATTCAGATGACCATTATATCTACTACTGTGGGCAGAAATCCCTTAGAAGAAATGGAGTAGCCATCATGGTCAACAAAAGAGTACAAAATGCAGTACTTAGATGCAATCTCAAAAATGACAGAATGATCTCTGTTCATTTCCAAGGCAAACCATTCAATATCATGGTAATCCAAGTCTATGCCCCAACCAGTAACGCTGAAGAAGCTGAAGTTGAATGGTTCTATGAAGACCTACAAGACCTTTTAGAACAAACACCCCAAAAAGATGTCCTTTTCATCATAGGGGACTGGAATGCAAAAGTAGGAAGTCAAGATAACACCTGGGGTAACAGGCAAATTTGGCCTTGGAGTACAGAACGAAAAAGGACAAAGGCTAACAGAGTTCTGCCAAGAGAATGTACTGGTCATAGCAAACACCCGCTTCCAACAACACAAACAAAGACTCTACACAGGGACATCACCAAATGGTCAACACCGAAATCAGACTGATTATATCCCTTGCAGCCAAAGATGGAGAAGCTCTATACAGTCAGCAAAAACAAGACCAGGAGCTGACTGTGGCTCAGATCATGAACTCCTTATTGCCAAATTCAGACTTAAATTGAAGAAAGTGGGGGAAACCACTAGACCATTCAGGTATGACCTAAATCAAATCCCTTATGACTATACAATGGAAGTGAGAAACAGATTTAAGGGACTAGATCTGATAGACTGCTTGATGAACTATGGATGGAGGTTCATGACACTGTACAGGAGACAGGAATCAAGACCATCCCCAAGAAAAGAAATGCAAAAAAGCAAAATGGCTGTGTTAGGAGGCCTTATAAATAGCTGTGAAAAGAAGAGAAGCCAAAAGCAAAGGAGAAAAGGAAAGATATAAGCATCTGAATGCAGAGTTCCAAAGAATAGCAAGGAGTGAGAAAGCCTTCCTCAGAGATCAATTCAAAAGAAATAGAGGAAGACAATAGAATGGGAGAGACTAGAGATCTCTTCAAGAAAATGAGAAACACTAAGGGAACATCTCATGCAAAGAAGGGCTCAATAAAGGACAGAAATGGTAGGGACCTAACAGAAGCAGAAGATATTAAGAAGAGGTGGCAAGAATACACAGAAGAACTGTACAAAAAAAGATCTTCACAACCCAGAAAATCACGATGGTGTGATAACTCACACTCACCTAGAGCCAGACATCCTGATGTAAAGTCAAGTTGGCCTTAGGAAGCATCACTACAAACAAAGCTAGTGGAGGTGATGGAATTCCAGTTGAGCTCCTTCAAATCCTGAAAGATGATGCTGTGAAACTGCTGCACTCAATATGTCAGCAAATTTGGAAAACTCAGCAGTGGCCACAGGACTGGAAAAGGTCAGTTTTCATTCCAATCCCAAAGAAACGCAATGCCAAAGAATGCTCAAACTACTGCACAATTGCACTCATCTCACATGCTAGTAAAGTGATGCTCAAAATTCTCCAAGCCAGGCTTCAGCAATATGTGAACCGTGAACTTCCAGATGTTCACGCTGGTTTTAGAAAAGGAAGAGGAACCAGAGATCAAATTGCCAACATCCGCCAGATCATCGAAAAAGCAAGAGAGTTTCAGAAAAACATCTATTTCTGCTTTATTGACTATGCCAAAGCCTTTGACTGTGTGGATCACAAGAAACTGTGGAAAATTCTGAAAGAGATGGGAATACCAGACCACCTGACCTGCCTCTTGAGAAACCTGTATGCAGGTCAGGAAGCAACAGTTAGAACTGGACATGGAACAACAGACTGGTTCCAAATAGGAAAAGGAGTACGTCAAGGCTGTATATTGTTACCCTGCTTATTTAACTTATATGCAGAGTACATTATATGAGAAATGCTGGGCTGGATGAATCACAAGCTGGAATCAAGATTGCTGGGAGAAATATCAGTAACCTCAGAAATTCAGATGACACCACCCTTGTGGCAGAAAGTGAAGAAGAACTAAAGAGCCTCTTGTTGAAAGTGAAAGAGGAGGGTGAAAAAGTTGACTTAAAGCTCAACATTCAGAAAACGAAGATTATGGCATCTGGTCCCATCACTTCATGGCAAAGAGATGGGGAAACAGTGGAAACAGTGACAGACTTTATTTTGGGGGGCTCTAAAATCACTGCAGATGGTGACTGCAGCCATGAAATTAAAAGATGCTTACTCCTTGGAAGAAAAGTTATGACCAATCTAGACAGCATATTGAAAAGCAGAGACATTAAAGGTCCGTCTAGTCAAGGCTATGGTTTTTCCAGTGGTCAGGTATGGATGTGAGAGTTGGACTATAAAGAAAGCTGAGCACAGAAGAATTGATGCTTTTGAACTGTGGTGTTAGAGAAGACTCTTGAGAGTCCGTTGGACTGCGAGGAGATCCAACCAGTCCATCCTAAAGGACATCAGTCTTGGGTGTCCATTGGAAGGACTGATGTTGAAGCTGAAACTCCAATACTTTGGCCACCTGATATGAAAAGCTGACTCACTGGAAAAGACCCTGATGCTGGGAAAGATTGAGGGCAGGAGGAAAAGGGGATGACAAAGGATGAGATGGTTGGATGGCATCACCGACTCAATGGACATGGGTTTGGGTAGACTCTGGCAGTTGGTGATGGACAGGGAGGCCTGGCGTGCTGCGGTTCATGGGGTTGCAAAGAGTCAGACACGACTGAGCGACTGACCTGAATTGAACTTGCCTAAAGATGGTGACATGGATGAGTAAGATGACAGTAGAGATGAGCGTGTCAGAAGTTACAGGAGTGATGGTTTCTATAACTGTTGCATATTGGCATATTTTATATTCCCAGGCAAGGAAAAATGGCCTAACCTAAGGAAATACTAATGTTGCTTATTTATAAAATAGGAACTCTATGGAAAGCTCAAATCAACCTTTAGAAGACACATAAACATAAAAGTGAAATCAACCTAAAAAAGCTTCTACAGCAAAGGGTGCAGTTAACAGAGACTCAGAGTACCATAGGCAACAAAATAAGGTATTGCTGAAAATGAAAGTGTTAGTTACTCAGTTGTGTCCAACTGTTTGCAACCCCATGGACTGCAGCCCACCAGGCTTTCTGTCCATGGAGTTCTCCAGGCAAGAATTCTAGAGTGGGTTGCTATTTCTTTCTCCAGGGGATCTTCCTGACCAAGAGTCTCCTGCAGGCAGATTCTTTACTGTCTGAGCCACCAGGGAAGCTCAAAGGTATTGCCGGCTATGTTCAAAGCAAGAAGAAAATGAGAGGAAAGAGTAATGTTTGGGGGAAGAGAGTACAGTATTCACAGAAAACCAGTGAAAAGGAGCCCCACTCAAGACAGAAGCTGGCCTCCATCTCTCACAGTAAAGAATATGGTCTGCACCTTGGTCAGCGCGAACAAAGAGCATGAAGATGGAGCTGGGAGACAGGGAGAGAAGGGAATCCATCACTTGCAGTAATTTTCAGTTTTCCCACTCACATGATTCTCATTCCAGGGCACTGAAGGAACCAACAGATCCCTTTTGACACCATGTGGCATCGCAACAGTCCCACTATACACCTGTCCAGTGAGTCACACTGTATATACTGCTTTCTCTTTCAGTATCTCTTCTGGGCTTCTCAACAATCTAGTGGGGTACACAAAGCTATTACTATTATTGTCCTTATTCTGAAGCTCAGACTTTAAGTGACCTGCTCAAAATCACACAGCCCGCTGGGAACAGGACCACATCTAGACCCAGCCATCTGACTCTGCCCAGGGCTCTTTTCACTAACCAGCGTAACTTTTCACTGCATCTTCAGCAGAGCAATGATAAAATTCAAGCCATTTAATATTAACAACATCAGTGTAAGTACACTTCCAGCAAGATGAATACTGTTAAATCAGCAAGTGCCAGGCAAACATCTTAACTGCCATATGACTCTGGATGTTCAATCTTCAAATCCCATTTAATCTTCAGACTTTCCCCAGGAGTTACAGATGAGGACCCAAGACTCTGGGCAGTAAGTAACTTGTTTGGGGTCACCAGAGGTCTGGTGATTGGTGCAGCAGAGGTTTAAATGTACTAGGATCTGTTCTGGCTCCAAACTCCATACTCCTTCTATTACAACTGGCTGCTACCCTAAATGTTTATCAAGGACCATCCTAAGGTATGGAGGGTATAGGTAACTCAAATGCAAAGAGCAGAAAGAGTCAATGGCGTTCCTGAGAAGTTTGATGAGCCAAACACTTTTCTATAGCATGGCCTGTGATTATGCTAACAACAGAAACGTCACTTCTTTCCTCTTTACCTAGGTCTAAGTCTTGTGGGAATCAATGCTGAGGGCATAAGTATCGCAAAGGTGAGAGCAGAAGTAGGCAATAAAACAAATAGTGCCTGAATTTTCCAGATTCTTAAAGGAGTTCAAAGAATACCATAAACCCTGGAGTAAATGCACTTCCTTCTAACGAAGGAGTAAGACAGGAGGTTGTTAGGGTGGGGGCAAAGGAAAAGTGGAATCTTCTTTTATCATCCTTAGGACCTACCTCCTGAGCAGTTTCACACCTTCTGGCTTCAGAGGGGAACAAAAAGAAAGCTACTTGGATACAGATGAGAATACAAGCACTTTTCAGGTTAAGTTTATTGCCTGGGATTCACCAGTGACAGGGGCAACAGCAATCTAAATGTAATGGCATCTGGGGTTTTAGATTCACAAACATACAGGCACAAGCAACTCCACCAGCAGCAGAAGTTAATAGAACCCTCCACAGAGCACCATTTGTCAATCCAACAAAGGTTTACCAAGCACCTCCTGTATCTACACCTGGAGAAGTTAATGGTAAACCACTCCAGTATTCTTGCCTGGGAAATCCCATGGACAGAGGAGCCTGGTGGGATACAGTCCACAGGTCGCAAAAAATCAGACACGACTGAGTGACTAAACAACAACTGTATCTACACATCAAGCAGTGGGGAAGCAGAGAATGAGGCGGACACCATGCCCAGCTTTGCGGAGCTCACAGTCTGTAGGGGAATTACTGCTACCAAAGGGGTGCTGTGGGCGCTTCAAAACTAGGAATGGAGTTGAATCTTTATCACCCCTGACTTTCCACTGATTAAGAGTGTTTCACAGTTTTGTAAAACAATCATTCATTTTAATTAAAAAATGAACCACCACTACTTACTTTTAAGGATCCCAGAGACGTAGCAAATAGACTTTATTTTAAGCACTGGCTTTTGTAATTTGATCTATGTCTTAAAGAAAATGTTATCTTATTGACTTTAAAAAAATCCATCACCCATTGAAACTTTCACCTCCTAACACACTTAGGTCTGCTACACAAAACCAGTTAGTCAACCACAGACAGGAGTTGACACCTGGTAAGAAAACACATTTACTACTTTATTTATTCCCATCCAGTGTATGCCCCCAAAACAGCCTTGACTGGAAGCATTAACAGCCATTGAACAATTGCATATGGAGGTGTCCAAGGCTTGATGTTTTCCCCCTTGCTCCATTACTCTATCAATCAGGTCTCAGATTAGCTCCTAACTCCTTCTAGTCCCCCAAGCTTCCAAACAGTGGCAGAACTGGGGTTTAAGGATTTAAACTTGCGTCTGTCCCAAAACCCAACTGAGCACACCAATGCTCTCCAGCTCTACTGTCTCCTGTTTGGATGACAGCAAATCTGAGTGCCTCGACTGGCCAGGCAGGCAACGTCAATGAGCAAGGAGACAGGTAACGGATCTGTCTATTTGCTATGAGCAGGAGAAAGACAGAGAGTTGGAGAGGGGACTAGAGGGGACAGCAAGCAGCTACTGTTAACAACAGCTCCAGCAATTGCTATCACATAGGCTGCAGTCCATGGGGTTGCGAAGAGTCAGACACGACTGAGCGACTTCCCTTTCACGTTTCACTTTCATGCACCGGAGAAGGAAATGGCAACCCACTCCAGTGTTCTTGCCTGGAGAATCCCAGGGACGGGGGAGCCTGGTGGGCTGCCCTCTATGGGGTCACACAGAGTCGGACACGACTGAAGTGACTTAGCATAGCATAGCATATGATCTTGCAAGTTTAAGAGAAATGGGAACTTCAAATTTTTATGTATACTCCTGAATGTTAACATTAAATGTTAGTTCAAGTTCTTTGTTTTAAGAGGACCACATGGGTCAAACAGGCTCTCAATCTTTGATACTGTGCTGTTGGCATCATCTTTTTTTCAAAAATATTTATTTATTTATTTGGCTGCGCCAGGATCTCCTTGCAGCACACGGGATCTTCAGTTGTGGCATGTGGCATCTAGTTCCCTAACCAGGGGTGGAACCTAGGTCCCCTGCACTGGGAGTGCTGAGTCTTAGCCACTGGACCAGCAGGGAAGTCCTGGCATCATCTTTTAAACAGCACTGGTTTGCTTCATTAAATTGTGCAGCATTACTTTCGTTAAGTGTAACATCGCCCCAGGGATGGATGAAACAGAAAGTTCATTAACGCCTTAAATACCAAGGGTACTCTCTTTTTCAGGCAGCCTAGATGGACTCATGGACTAATACCACATAAGGTGATTTTCTCCCCAGGGCCCATGGAATAACTTTCATTTCTTTCCCATAGCAATGATACCCCAAGCAGTTGCTTACCCGTTTGTCAATGTCATTGTGTTGGAGCTGCACGAAGCGAGCGCTGATGGCTGCGATGTAACTCTGCTGATTGGAGAATGCCACACGGCCGGCACCTTTGGGGTACTTCAGCTCAGGGTCTGTATCAATGCCAGCATAGCAGACACCACCATATAAACGGTCCATGATCATTGCCAGTTCAACTGCAAGAAAATAAATACCATTTGGTATAAATGTTTAGAAGGGTCTCTTGTCCAGGAGAAGGAAGGACTATATGGAAGAATCATGCAGTGTAACTAAGAAATGGAAAACCCATGTTAAGTATCATGAAGAGTGTCCACACCAGTCTTAGAACTCAAGAAGGGGAGCTCCTCATAGGATATTTGAAAACAAAATGAAAAAAGAAAGAAAGAATTTACACACACACACAAATTTACATAATGAGAACTTCAGCAACAGTATAAAAGAAATGATCTATCAGCAACCCTCCTTTCTAATTTCTAACTGCTTAGTCCACTAGAGTGGACCCTGGGCAGGCAAAGCATTTCAGGTGCCCTAACAAGTTAATCAACAGTATACTTACTGACCCCTAGGGCTGAAAGCAATTACTAAAGTCACACTACTAAATTAAGATTAAGCTATAGAAAGAATTAATTCTAAAGGCAATATGTTTACAGCCTAGAAATAACTCTCCACAATTTTTTAAAAAATAAAAGATTTTTAGAGTTTATTTCAATTGAGGAATCTGCACACTAATTTCTCACACTAAATTCTAAATAACAATGCTAAAAATGATAATAGCAGCAATAAACATTTATTGAGTGCTTATAATTACCAGGAAACACTAAGCTGCCACAAAGGCAGTAAAAGCACACCCATCCTGTACCCTGCTATAAATCCAGAGGTCTGGTCTGCAGTCTTCACTAGAGCTCTTTGGTATATCTGCAAAACACCTGGACAGAAGCATTTGGAAACTGGACATTCCAAAGGTCTGATATTCTACAACTGTCCTCATCAAAAGGTACCATGGAGAGACATACAGCAGTTACTTACCTGGATCCAAACTGCCTGAAGTTAATTGTTTACTTGATACTGGATGGCATCTCCTCCAGGTATGAACATTCCTTTCAGGCCAGTCACATGATTTTAAGTCCAAAAGACTTAGCCCTACTCCTAGGGAATGACTCAAGAACCCACTTCCTCAAATACCTACACTTGGTATTTGGAAAGGAGCGGACAGGGAAGACAGATGAAGACCTGGGCCACAGCCAGTGTGCAAAGGCCCCCAGACAGCTGAGCTACACAGGAATCAGTATCTGGGGAGAAAGAGAGCTGCACAGGCTGGAGTGGCAGGAGAGCTCTGCAGCAGGTTCAAGGGCTGAAGGGCTTAATAATGCAAGAACGCCACCAGATTTCTGTGAACAGAAGGAAAGCCATGTACTTCTGGTCCCTATAACAGGCAGCTGCTGAGGCAGTAACAAAGTTATGTTGCTGTGAAAGAAAGGCTGTCTTTCTATCTGACTTCTTCAAACCAGACTGCTTAATACTGGTAGTTGATTTCTAAGCTTCTGTTTCTAATAGGAAGAATGACTTAACAACCAACAGGTAATTTTCAGAAGATGAGTAAATAAGCTAGCAGTAATTAAGCCAGAGAATAAGTGCTTTTAAAGACAGAAGAGCAGAAAGCTACCCCAATGATCCCATTATGATCAGAATCACTGAGTCATATCAGTCAAAGAAATATTGCTGATTAGAACCCAAGTGGACCCTGACTTCGGTCTTGGGGCAGGATCCAGAAATCACATTCATTTAAACAGTGCAGTAAGAGTCATGTCCCTGTTTAGTTGTTAAGTCGTGTCCAACTCTTTGGTGACCCCATAGACTGGAGCCCACCAGCCTCCTCTTTCCATGGGATTTCCCAGGCAAGAATAAAGAATACTGGAGTAGGTTGCCATTTCCTTTTCCAGGGGATCTTCCCAACCCAGGGATTGAACCCGAGACGAATGTTGGCAAAGGATTGAATGAGCTTGTCTCCTACCCTTAGAAAGGACTCAAGAAAGTGTCTAATTTAGAAAGAGAGCTTGAAGCTCCAGCTGAAGACAAGAACTACTATAACCAGAGGTTCTACGGCATCTTGGTCTCCAAAGGAACTTTAGGGATCCACAGATGCCAGAGACAGCACCTTCCACAAGCACTTTGTGAATCTGGCTGTTGGAAAATCATCTTCTCGGCCCAAAGATTCAGTCATGGCTGATGCTACTGGCAGTTAAGCAGTTCTGACAGGAGAAAAGAAACCCTCATCCACTTATGCTTTTATGAAAATTATATAAATTAACAATTTCCACTTAGAAGCTTATGTGCACTCATTTTCTTGGCCACCCAAGAGCCTGCAGGCATTTGAGCCAATGAAGTCTTACTCAAGTGAAGGACAATTTATTGAGAAGCTAGAAGAAAGAATCCAAGGTGACTACAGAAAGTTTTTTGGGGGGAAGAATATAAAGACTACTCATTTCTCTACCTTAACCTATATTTTAGCTACAAAAACCTCAACAGTCTGATGATCCTTGAAGAAAAGTAAATAATAACTCAACAACTGCTGTTTGTATTTGGTCCTTACTCAGTCAGCAAGTCCTCATTAAAAGTGTACTTCCTGCTGCCTAAACTCATGCTGGGCTCAAAGGACAGCGGGATGTCACTTAAGTACTAAACAGCATTTCTAATTACTGAGAAAAGTAACCAGTTGGTAAAAAACAACATTAAAAAAAAGAGTAATTTAATTCATCTACTACGTAGGTAACTAGCGAACACAAAGCAAGCTTTCCTAAAGTCCTACAAAATTCTAATCTGAAAATACTTTTTATATGGAAGATACAAATTCACCTACAGATGTCATAATATACAACTACTCGGAGAGGCTAGGTTTTAAAGGATTCTTTACAGTGAGCATTATCAGTTAATGTAGGAAAGTTCCATATAAATTCTCTTCCTCTGAATGAGGAGGAAGCTGAGCCAGCAAGAGGGCTACCATTTTAACTACTCGGGAGGAAGAGAGAAAAACAGGAGAAAAGCAGTAAGGATCTGGTAAAAGTCAACTAAAACCTTCACGGATCTACCTATACATTATGAACTCCATCCTGCTCTTGAAATGTGAGTCTTTGATCAAGGATATGTCTTATCTGGAAAATGTAGTCAAACCACCTACTAAATGTACGACAGTGAATCCTCATGGGAAACCATCCTCTGTAGATGACAAGGACAGCGTTATCTCCCAGGAGCACGTTCTTAACATTTAACCTGAGGAAGATGAGGGTCCCAGAGGTTGAAATTCAGACAGATAGAGGTGACAGCAGGCATAGACAGAGTCTGTGAGGAAGTCAGATGTCTCTAAACCACTTCTCTTTTTTCTTTCCCATCCAGACAGTGTTAACAGGGTCTGTCTGGTCACCACAGGGGTGGGAAATTACGAGTTCTGGTAGCCATATCCAAGGGCATTCTGTACTTTGGTTAAGATGTTCTATGCTCTTATGATAACTCAAGTCAGCTCATAAACAATTGTTCCGTGAGAACAGTACACTACTATAAGTCTCACCTACACACTGGCTCTTGTCCCAGACTAGAGAGGAAACAAAAATTCTGCAGTTGTATGTAGCGTATAGTATGTCCGTGAATTCCTCCGGGTTGTGGTGACCATGCCCTGGAGGTGAATCTGAACCCCAACTTGTTTTGCTCCCAATTCTTCATAAAGATCTGAAAGGGATCAGCTCAACAGAAAGAAAATCATGATAACTCTCCCATACTGCCCCACCCCAGGGTCCTGTTCCTAAGGTTTAATTAGATTTCAAAGTTAGCCTAAGGCAATGTAGAAGTCCAAGATACTATGAGAGCCAAATGGGACAGAGCAGGAATGAGGGTTCCTGAGGGAAATACCAACACGTCCATCTTTTCAGATTTTAAATCATGAATCCAGAAGCTCCATTTCTCCTCTTTGGAAATAACAAAGCAGACAGGAAAGAGGCATAAGGCACCTCAGGGTGACAAAGAGGCTTGCACTTCTGAAAGAAAGGAAAATTCAACTCGAAGGTGAACTTTCTGAGTTTACAATTGCCGAGTTGGATCACAAAAGCCGTTCACGTATCTTCAGTAGAGGAAATGCTCATAAGCTTCCACTCTGCATGAGATATGGGAAGTTATGAATATTTTCAAATAAATGGTATGAACAACCAACTAAGTCTTAGCGGTAAGAGTATTTAAGTTGATTAAATCGAGCTGGTACCAGGCTGACTGTTATTACTGTTATGGAGACAGAATCTCAGATCTCAGCCTGATAAAGCAGCTTCCTTCTGTGTAAAGAGTCCCAGACTTGAAGTCTGGAGATCTGAGTTTGAGCCTTAGCTTTTTTATTGTTGTGGTCTTGACTAATCACCCCCTTTGAACTCTGTTTCCTTATCTCTATGATGAAAAGTCTACCACTTACAACCTCAGAAGGTTTTCATGAGGATTAAACATATATGAGAACTCTGGGCATACTGTTGGGCACAGAGCAGCGTTCAAATGTTTTGTTTTGTCCAAGGGTTGTTTTTCTTTAACATTTGCTTAACTCATAAATCTTTGCTTAACATTAACTTGGCCTGGTTTCTGCTCCATAAGCACCAGTTCATCCCAGTCTTAAGCTTTAAGTTAATGTTATTCAAACTGCCACTGATATGGCAACCTTTGACATCAGCTGCGGGTGAGGGTGTGCTTTCCTAGAGGAGGGAGCTCACAAACACCAATCAACATTAGAAAATCCTTAATCTTAAGGGCAGTGCAGTGAATTAAGTCAGTATGCCAATTCTGGAGTTTATCTGAGACAACTCGTTCTGAACTTGGGACTGGGTGAAAGAAAAAGCTTCTAGTGCTGCCCAATTTGACATAAGATGATTTCTGTCTGCTACCACTTCACTGAACAAAAAGGATATGGTTATAATACTCCTCTTTCCTAAATCACAAATCAGGATGTGATTCCTAATATGTGTGCCCTACCAGAATGTTTGCACAGAATGTGTGGAATAAATGCTCTTAGAAAAATTCATCATGTTCTCTAGATGTATGCCATACATTAGTGAATATTTACCTCAAAAAAATGTTTTCCTCTAGAATTTCCATAGAAAACCATCCTCACAACAGTTGGGGTCGAGGGAGGCAGGGCAGAATGAGGAGAAGAAAATATCAGGATCCATAGCAGAATATTAGGGAGAAAAAGACAGGAGAGACTCATCAGAACAATAGTTAAGAAGGTGAGAGATCCAAAGATGATAGGCAATTGGCAGGCTCCAGGAACTCAAGACTGATCTTTTCTGCAGGACCTGGTCAGATAAACTGTCAGGAGGAAGTCATAAAGCGGAGGAACAGCTCACAGATGCCTCTAACAAGAAAGGAAGACCGAGGGTTTTTAAAGCCTGATCAAAGTTGGAAATGCGTGGCTCCCAAAGCTGGATTACTCAGGCAGCCCCCAAATGAGATGTCTAGGCCCAGAAGCTCGAGTCAGAAGATACTTATGGTTACAAACCAGGGGAGAGTACAGGGACCAGATCCTTCCTTTTCCACTCTTTCCTGGTGGTCTCTCCTCAAAACTCCCAAGCCTGGCACTTACTTGCTATCAGAGCAAAGACATGCTGTCAGGAAAGGTTCTCATGCCATAGGGATATGCAACAGGGAGATTTCTGCACTGAGACATGTTGCTTACAACATGTGAATGAAGAGTGGCAATATGCTCTTGCATGTCCAGGTGGTAGCAGGAGGAGAGACAGACAAGAGAGATGGACCACCTCTTTCCTCGTACTGACTCTCTGAAGAATATGTACACTTTAGCCACATGGTGGCATGGCGAGTCTACCCACAGCCTTTCCTAGTGTGGGGGTGGAGAGAGACAGGAAATGGAAGGAAAGCAAGATCTAGAATCAGCAGGAGACTTCAGGCAAACCATCCCTGGCCTGCCACTGTCACTGACAGGAGTGATGGGAGGGAGAGACAAGAGACAGTAGAAATTACTTGACCTAGAAAAGGCAACAATCAGGCAATCCAACTTTGGGTAAACTCATCGAGATTTTCCATCGATATTTTCCCACTTTCAGGCTAATTTTTCTAGGCCCCTGACTTTTTTTCCAACCTGAATTTTTAAAAGTCACGCTTGTCAAAAGATCAGAAGGAACAACCTAAACTCAGTCAAGGCAATCCACTTAAAACAGGTTGCCTTGTATCTTCAGAAGTGTTTGTGCATTTCTACTTAAGTGATAAAGGACTATATTATCATTTATTAGTGATAATGGTCCCTGTCTTACAATGGGAAAATATCAAAGACAAAAAACCTTATGAGATCCAAAAGGATAATTCTTGAGTGATAATGCTTTATTCACTGTAATGTGCTAAAGGACCATTTATGGCCCAGGATAAGGTGAAAATCAATCTGGACACACAAAATCGCACTTGTTGAGCACCAGCACTAATACCTAGTTTAAGATCATCTTCTATATAGTGCCTAAAATAGTTCCAAGACTTCCCAGAATTCAAACCACAATACTCCTGGGGAAAAAATGCCCTGAAATATTTAAAAACCAAAAATTGAGAATATTATGTTAAGGAAAATAATTTAGTATTCAATTAATTGGGTTGGTATTCTATTAGTCCATTCTGAAATCTTTGACTTTACAGGCGATGACCTGTTCTGCAAGAGTGGCATGACGTGCACTTTCTCAGTGCCAGTAACACACTGCGTGCTCAATACATGTTTGCTGTTTGAGTGAACTGCACTGTATTCAATTTACGATTGTCTAGCAAAGTCAAACTGAATTCTTTTAAAAACAGTCTTCTATTCCAAGACACACACCGGTCCACAAAGCTCAGTGTGTTCCAAAGAAATTCAATTCTATGCACGGGGATAAAAGCTAAAGATGTTAACTCTTTCCATCCAGAATACTCGGCCTCCAATCTGGAAGTCTTGGATAGAGTAAAATTCCAGGACGCTAATGTAGATTGTTTAGCCTTCTAGAAACTAGCTACATTTATAGGAGGTGCTGGCATGGGGGAACCTTCATTAGACTAAGTGACTACAGATTAATATCCAACAATGACAAAAACAAAATTTTAAACCAAAAGAAATTAGTTTACTTAAAAAAAAAACAAACTTTGAAATTTATAAAACATGCATTATCTAGGCAGGGAACACAAAGTCCAGTTTCTGACTAGATAACTAAATATAATTCCTGTTTAACCCGAGAACATGTATCATCTTACAGACACAGAATGTTAAAAAAAAAAATACAATTCAGCATCTTGGGTTTCCTGTCTTGTGCTGTTAGTGTGATCATAGAACAGTGAAAAACAGATTATCACAAATACAGGTCCATATCTACCCTTTCAAATAATTTAAACAGAAAGAATAAAGGATGAATAATGTTTAAAAAGGCAATTTAGTTATAAACTATTGTATCTGTGACTTAAAACAGACATGAGATTAAAGTCAGTTTTGTTATTTTTACAACTGCAGGAACTTTTCTTTCAGAATACTTTTTTTTCAGATTCCCATCTAAGAAAAAAGGGAAAGGGCTAAGATATTAAAACTTTGTGTTTGTCTTTAGTTGCAAAAAAGAACAGCGAGAATACTAGCAAGGAATATCCTTTTTCTTTTTTTTAGAATATATTTGCAGTTTAAAGACTATGAAAGGGGATTTTTCTCCCTCTCCACTCCTAAACATATCACCAGTTAGAAAAAGCCAGGAATATTACACAGCGCCCCTACTCACACTTTTTTTTTTTTTTTTTTTTAAAGCACAAGCTCTTTAGAAACAAAGGGTTGCATTGGCCCTCATCTCATAATGCTGTTCACGTTTGAGTTGGCCCTGCTTAGACTTTATTCTGATGGCAGATGAAGGGGGAAGCATCTCTGCTGCTCTGCTTTCTTTCTTTGGGCAAGTTTGCCACTAGGATGAGAAAAAGACTCAAGACACCTGACTTTCTGAAATACCATAAAATTATAAACTCCAGTCATAATTAATTTGTTTTAAGGTCTTTCAAAATGGAATTATGAATACATTTTTATAGAGACCTAAACTTTTAGCAGTAGCTTGGAGTTGAGATTTGAATAAATGCATTAGAAAAGTTGAGGAACATTCAGAATGAAGTCACGAAAGTCGCAGAGCTGTTTCACAGCTTGCTTTAATGATCTCTGCTTTTTCTTTTACTTTTTAAGTAGAATACTTGAGTCCACTTGTTTACACTAACATGAGATAACACTGCCCTTTGCTACCACAGTGGCAATGGCTAGCTTATTTTTTCATCTTAGATTAAAAAAATAAACTCAGCTATTTTAAAGTACTTTATAAACTTTGTTCTCA
Organism: Bubalus kerabau; assembly: GCF_029407905.1. NCBI lineage: Eukaryota > Metazoa > Chordata > Mammalia > Artiodactyla > Bovidae > Bubalus > Bubalus kerabau. The sequence continues at coordinate 16,299,651 of NC_073645.1, forward strand.
CAAATAATTTTACTATACTCCACAGGCAATCATACTGATCTAACAAGCGATTAGATTTGTCTTTGGTGGCCCAGTCAATTAAGATACTGCCCAATTCCAGCAGGCACAATTATTTAATCATTGGAAAGGAACTTAAAAAACAAAAAACAGGGGCGCTTTCATGAAGTCAAATTAAAGATGCTCAAATACATAAAGTATGTAAGAAAAAACCAGGAATCCGTTTTGCTTGGGAAGAGTTCAGTCTGATCTTCAGTGACACAGTTTCTAGCAGTGGTCAGGTTTGTCAGCAAGTGCACACAGCTTCACTGGACAGCTTTCTGACGGGGTTCTTTTCCTGTTATACGTAACAATACTAACTGGCCAACAATGCACACTGCCAAATGCACTGTTTTTATTTCTTAAATAATTGGTTGAACAGGGAATCACTAATTAGAATCCAACCCTCTGAAATACCAGTTTAATGAAATTCACTCTTGCGGCATAAGAAAATACAACATCTTGGCAGAAAACATTTAAGGGTCAGCTCAGTGGAAGTGATATGACGGCCTTCTTTATGGAGATTGTGTATAGCTGACCAGAAGCCTAGAAAACACTGAAGACTAAACACATTGGGGATTGTTGTTGTTGTTGGTTTTGTTGTTGTGGTGTTACTATTTCCACTCACCAGCTCGAAGGGGTCGTGGAACTCCCCCAACAAAGATAGTTTTTCTGGGGTCCAAAGGCTGTGAACCATCCATTACAAAGTCACTGTCACTTAGGTTCCATGGTCGAATTTGCACCTGAAAAAAAGTCGTTTACTTGGTCCTTACTTCATTTCCATTAACCCCAAATGAGAATAAGGTGACTAAAGATAAACCCACTGATTTGTGCATTGTACAACATACACAACCCAAACAAAATCCAGTTATTAGTTAATGTAATCTCTAGACATATGCTGTGAAACCTTCAGAAACCACCTGTGGTTTTAAAAAAGGGTAGTCTTTTATAGATAAGAGTCTGGGTTTTGAATAAGATCCATTTTAACACGTTAAACTGTTCATAACCTGTCACATTATAGCACTTAGCTTTTTAAGAGCTCACCTAAAGAGGGAACAGGAACTTTTAGAATATTTTCTAAAAATTATCTATATGTCTGGGTTTTAAATTATCACCCCCTAAAATGAAAACATTTATCTTTCAGCAATATGATTTAACACAGTTTAACACTTATCAAGTTAGCACACAATTACCAGCAATATCAAATACTGAAGGTCACAGAGTTATCTACTTTTGGTTGATCTGATTTTCCTAAATAAGTCCAGTAAAATAAAGGTAAGTCTAGAAATTCAAGTAAATTTTCGAAGAGTAAGAAAAGAAATCTCTATGACATATTTCTTTCTAGTTGGTAATATCTCTTCACTGGGACTCTGACTCCCTGCCCATAGTTTATACTACGCTATCCTTATCGTATAAAGTATTTCACCAGAATCGTAACCTTAAAACATATTCCTTTCAATTCATAACTATCAGAGAATAGCTTAAAATAAAACAACCACCAAAAAACCCTCTCATACAGAAAGGCCAGTTTCAGCAAGGCCTGAAAACCACCTGGCCACGCGCTCAGTTGGCCACATGCTCAAGCAGGCCCGTTGTCAAAGCGAAGAAAAAAGTACTGGTTTTTAAGGAAAATGCCTCTCCTTTCAACTCATTGATTAGGATAGGGAACAAAACAGCTGAATTTTAACTTCCTTAGTATCAACAAAATGTTTCACTTTCGCATTGCTCAACCATCAACACTTAATGCAAGGAAATATATATGACAATTTTTTATGTGGCTTGCCTTATATATCCAGTAGTTCTTCTATTTGAAAGATAAATCTGCCAATGACACTTTCAAAACACCTTGAATCAACTCCAAGACTGGCACTGCTCATTAGAAACAGGCTACACATTCGTTACAACTGTTACAAAATTTACCCCCCACACAACTTTTGGAGCTTTTATGACACAGTTGCCTTCAGCAGTTACTGGAAGCCATAAAATCTCCACATGGGGGGAAAAGAAAATCTAGTTCTTTCCTTGTAAAATTTGGTCTGTTTGTCTAAATTATCAATCCCTTGATATTTACCACAAAGACAGATTCACCGATACAATAAAACGTAACTTTCAAATGCTTTCATGAGGGCTCATTATTAATGTTTAATTAAAAACACAATTTCCTGACACCAAGAAAAAGCATTCTAATGTCAACACACAAAAGACAGGGCAAATCTTTTTCTGTACAGAGCCCTTTTTTCTTCTAGTCTCATCCCTAATAAAGTAGTTAAGGTAGCTTCAGGATCTGGTAATTCTATTTACTTTATGATAATTAAGTTCAATCATATGGCTCACAAATAAAAACAATTCATGTGTAATATCCATAGTGTTCTGCTTTCATTTAATCAGAAGTACAGAAAATGACGCCTCATACAATAGCTGGAGGTTGCTGTTGCTTCAAAGAATTCTGCAGATCTCAAATCCGCCTGCTGAGAGGCTTGACTGCTGCCTCTTCTTCCCTCTAACACCCTCCCCACCCCTTCATTACATCACACACAACCCATTCCCTTACCCTATTCTTGGGAAAAATACAGGAAGAAGACTAGGGAGACAGTAATGATTAACTGTATTCACAAAACCCACATTTCCCAGCTGCCATCACAAAACAGCTCCTCAAAGCTCACGCCACTGCAAATTCAGAGAAATGTCAACACAGGCCAACATCAGCACACTCTACGTGCTAAGCAAGAAATACTGTGGTATTGTTTGCACTGAGAAGTTTCATTCACACTTTAGTTTCTTTCTGAAATATAAGACCATTCTTACTCAGGAATGTTCTCCATCTTCTAAGGTTTATTCTCAGACATCAGGGTCTAATATTCATGTTCTATCTTTCTGACTTACTCTTTGAATAAATTCTCTGGTCCCAAGACACACATACACATACACACACACACACAAACACATAGGTTTCTCTACTCTTTCAGTCCCATACTTTGTAAGCTGACTCAAATATTTTGTAGAAAGGAATACAGTATAAATAAAATAACTTTTTACTGTCTTTATTTCTTTAATAATTTTTTGAGAAATGTTGAAATTAGACCTCTATCTTAATTCAACACAAATTTCCGCTGCCAAAACAACTTTTACATCCACAGTGATTACTCTGTGTGTGTGTGTGTATGTCTTTGTATAACAATTCTTCTACTATGTTGTCAAACAGGCTATATACGCTGGGCAGTAAAAGCCTTAACAACCTAAGGAAAAGATAAGGCTGTCACCAGAATGGTGAAGATTACTTTAAATGAAACTGACATGGTTCCAACACCACTTCCTGAAGAAACCTGATCACATTTGGTTACAGAGGTGACTCCAGGAAGAGGCTACCTGGCAGACAGCACCCACGAGCCCTCTGGCCATGCCACAGCCTTACAGCAAGGGTCACACAACACAGAACCTCTGCAGGGCCGCACAGGTAGCATAAACATGTAGGGTTACCAGGACAATAGTTAGTAGGCAGGCAGTGATGCTATAGAGTAAATCACTCCTTTTATTTTGTTTTATATTATAGTTGATGAACAAGGTTGTATTAGTTTCAGGTATACAGCAAAGTGATTCAGTTATACATATATGCGTGTATCTATTCTTTTTCAAATTCTCTCCCCATTTAGGTTGTTATAGAATATTGAGCTGAGTTCCCTGTGCTATACAGTAGGCCCTTGTTGGTTATCTATTTTAAATACAGCTGTGTTAAACCACTCCTTTTAAAGGAAGCAGACACTTCTCTCAGCTAGTATTTATCATTTGCGAATGTATTGTCAGACTTTTCCATTTCTCAAAAATAGCTAGAAATTCAGATTTTTATGTGAAACTCCAAGATTTCTGAATGTTGGGAATTCATTCAAATGTGAAAGTCACTTGTACAGGCTAGACAAAATTAACTGCAGGCCAGATCATTTCTGTGGGCTCCAGCCTGTGATCTCTGGTTAGAAAGGTTTAGTTACCACACAGTTCACGAAGGAATGTTTTGTTCCATAAGCACTTATGAGAGAAAATATTAATACAAAAATGGTTTTCCCTGAGTTTCAGTTCCTTTTTTAAGCATGTATTCTGATGGAAGTTCTGGTAAGGACCATAAACCTTCTAGCTGAATTATTAGTCTTCTAAATTTTTATCTTCTGATTTAATAATTGGCTTTGTATAACTATTTATCTCCAAAGGCAAAATCTTTTTAAGGATAAAGGCAAAAACCAAACATAAAGATTGATAGCATAAATATATGAATTTATACCATAAAATGACTTCAACAGCTTTCAAGAAATCTAAAACAACTTAATACATAACAGCAACAGTTGGTACTGAGTTCAAAATGGGTCGTAAAGCAGTGGAGACAACTTGCAAAATGAACAATGCATTTGTCTCAGGAACTGCTAACGAACGTACAGTGTAGTGGTGATTCAAGAAATTTTGCAAAGGAGATGAGAGCCTTGAAAATGAGGAGCATAGTGGCTGGCCATCGGAAGTTAACAATGACCAATTGAGAGCAATCATCAAAGCTGATCCTCTTACAATTATACATTCTATGCTCATTCAGTATTTGAAGCAAATTAGAAAAGTGAAAAGGCTCTATTAGTGGGTACCTCATGAGCTGACCGGAAATCAAAAAAATTGTCGTTTTTGAAGTGTCGTCTTCTTCTATTGTATGCAACAACGACGAACCATTTCTCGATTGATGTGTGATGAAAAGTGGATTTTATATGACAGGCGGTGATGACCAGTTCAGTGGCTGGACTGAGAAGAAGCTCCAAAGCACTTCCCAAAACCAAACTTGAACCAAAAAAAGGTCATGGTCACTGTTTGGTGGTTTGCTGCCAGTCTGATCCACTACAAGCTTTCTGAATCCTGGCAAAACCATTACATCTGAAAAGTATGCTCAGCAGTTGACGAGATGGACTGAAAAGTGCAATGCCTGCAGCCAGCACTGGTCAATAGAGAGCGCCCAATGCCTGAATGCACGTCACACAGCCAACACTTCAGAAGTTGAACGAATTGGGCTACAAAGTTTTGCCTCATCCACTATATTCACCTGACCTCTTCCCAATCAACTACCACTTCTTCAAACAACTTGGCAACTTTTTGCAGGGAAAACACCTCTACAACCAGCAGGAGGCAGAAAATGCTTTCCCAGAGTTCAGTGAATCCCGAAGCATGGATTTTTATTGTATAGGAATAAGCAAATTTATTTCTCATTGGCAAAAAATGTGTTGACTGTAATGGTTCCTGTTTTGATTAATAAAGATGTGCTTAAACCTAGTTATAATGATTTAAAATTCACAGTCCGCAAGCACAATTATGTTTGTACCAACCTAATAACTTAAATTTCATTTTATTTAAAACAGAGTCATTAATAGGGATAAGATTAGGCTAAGTTCTAGGGGAAAAAACTTAAGAAATATAATGCAGTTCATTTATTTTGATAGGATGCTATAACAATATTTCCTAAAAAGGAAATGCCATTGAAAATTTGCAAAAGCCTCTAAGTTAAATAAAAAATGCATTTCTATAGTATCTTTAATAACAGGATAAGAACAGTTTTAGCAAGAACAGTTTTAAACACAAGTCTTAGGGCTTCAAGTTCATGACCAAGTCTCCCTATAGCTCTGGAACTCTCTCAGTTCAGACCACTATTTAGAATTTAGACATGACCTTGGTGGGCTATAGTCCATGGGGGTTGCAAAAAGTCAGACACAACTGTGTGACTAAGCACACACTACCAATAAATAATGTTATCTTGAGCTCACTTTGCACATCTCATCCTATACCTGCTCTGGTCCTCTCCTTAGGTTACAAATACCTACCACTTGAACGGTTCTACTGTGTGGTGCCTTCCTTTTCATTTGCGGGGCTCAAGGCAGCGCCAAAGTGCAACCAAACTGTTCAGAGTCAACAGTGCAACCTGGTGGTCAGTTTAGGAAATTACCTGACCAAACCCTTCTTTCAGGCCATTTATTCTCTTTCCCACAAATTACCCATAAAGTTTATATTTCAGCATCCCCCCAACCCAGCCCCATTTCCTTTTTCCTCTTTTCAATTCCCTTCAAACTCCTACTCAAGCTCTTTAGGAAAATGTCTCCATTTTTCTCTCCATAATCCTACAATCCTTTTAATAGACATGAATCAGAAAACAACAGCACAGAACCATCAGGACTGCTCTCCCCAGTAAGCAGCATCCCAGCTCTTCTGACAGCCAGGATGAGTCAGCTAAACCTAGGTCTGTGGACATACAGCTGCAACAGCTCAGCTGTACTGGTAATGAACCCGAACCCACCCCAGCTGTCAGCAGTTCTATTTTAAGCATCACAGACCTCAGAGAATGACTGGAGTGCCCCATAGTATCACAGATAAGCTAGTCTGTGGTTTGTGAGGCATCTTTATCTCATCCACGGTGCAAGGGGTTGTTTTATTATTATGACCACTATAAAGCTAAAGAGTCATAACGGCAATAATTGTGGTTAAGACTCTTCAAAGTATTTTCGTATTTGGTATCTTATCTCAACCTAATTTTCACCACAAATGCCCTAACAAACAGCTCAGCCACCTTTGAGGAGTTTCGGTGCTACCTCTTATTCTCAAATACTGTCCTCCACCCAATGGAGAGGAAAAGGAAATGCCCTTCCTGTATCTTCTACAGTTAAGTGGCCAGAAAGGACTTAATAGCTGCTCAGAGTCATTGGCCTTGATATGACTCCCATACTCTGGGCAGGTCTGGGGCCACCAGGCAGAACTCCACTGGGACTCAAAGCAAATGAAGATTATTCCTCAGACACCAACAGGTTGCCAGCCCTGGAGAACCTCAGCAAAATAGCCAGGCTTCTTCCTAGACAGGAACCCAAAAGTAATCCCAGGAAATTCTCTTACACTCTCCTAGGATGCTCCCAGGCCCACCAGCAGTATCAGGAAATAGTGCAGGTACAAGACGGAAACTGCTGCCATCTTTGCCAAGCTGCACAGCCTGATGCACAAAAACCACAGGCTCCACTGGGACCTTCAGTTACTGCTGAACAATTCAACTGCACTCTGTATACTGTTTCATAAGGGCACCCAGTACAAAAATAGAGCATGCATAAACTGTGCCCCCAAAATGGTAATGTACACCTTCTTGCTCTATACTTGATATAATATAGCCATTATCAATTAGATGATATGATTAATATCTGGACTTAACATTCATAAGATTCAAGGAAATACCTTCCCGCTAAAGGTTTTGCAGACTCCCTCAGGAACACCTACATGTGTGTTAGTCACTCAGTTGAGTCCAACTCTTTGAGACCCCCATGGACTATAGCTCTCCAGGCTCCTCTGTCCATGGAGTTCTCCAGGCAAGAATACTGGACTGGGTTGCCATGCCCTTCTCCAGGAGATCTTCCCAACGCAGGGACTGAACCTGGGTCTCCTGCATTGCAGGCAGATTCTTTACCATCTGAGCCACCAGGGAAGCCCCCAGGGACTCCTGATCACTTTGCTGTTCGGCTCCCCTGCCCAACTACTGTCTATAATACTTCCATCATAGCACCTTGACTCCTTACTCCACTTACTGTTACATGGCTACTTCTCTCCATTGGACTCCAGGGGCCTCTAAGGCTGAGACCACTTCTCTGTGTGGGTTCCGACTGCTCAGCACAGTAGCCAAGCCTTAGTGCGTGCTCTGAGCTCTTCAGTATAATGGTGAATTAATGAAGGTTTTCCCAAGGGGCAGACAGTGGTGCTGTAAGAACCTGTCCAGCAGCTGTCCCTCTATAGCTGCCTGATCACTCTGCTCACTCCACCAAAAGCTACCTTCCAGAGACATGGAATTATTGTACGTCTGCTCACTAGTGGGTGCCCCAGGGCTTGGGCCTAATTTGTGAAAATTTCTGATGCCACCAGGGGACCCACTCAGTGATCAGAATTACCTAGTGCTTGTCACCACTTCTGATGTTCCCACATCACTTAGAAAGTATAAGCATAACAGATGATTTCCTTTTGAAAGAAAGGAGAAACTAGCACTTTTGAGCATACACTGCCCCACTGTGCTAGGCATTTTACACACACCGTCACATTGAAACTCACCATAACTGTTATGCTATAAAATTATCCCTCCTTTAAAGACAAAGAAACCTGTCAGTGTGAAACCAACTCAGGACTGCAACAGGTTTCTCTGACCCCAAGTCTCTCTTTCTGCTGCAATGATGTCGTGTGCCTGCAAGGCTCCCTGTCCTCCAGGCCACTGGCCACCAGCTCTGCTTTGCAAGAGTTTCCTTCAAAAGTCAAAATACATTTTTATTTGTGAGCGATTAATTTCTCTCCTTTCCAATCTCATATGGCCTGTTCTCAATGCATTAAGAAATGACCCATAGACTCTTCTTAAAGCTACTAACAGAACTAGCAGTTGGAAAAGCTCGAAAATGATTTAACAATGAAGCTGGCACTAGAGTCAGCTATTTTAACTTCTAGGTTCATAGCCTCAGGCACTCGTACTCTGCAGCCAGACAATTTTGTCCAATGTCTACATAAATGTGTATTTTCAGCTCCATGGTGCTAGGGCAAGGATGTTGTCCCTGGCATGCTGTTCACTAAAACTCTTGAGAGGAATGTACACATAAAAGCTCAAGTTACCTAAGTTTTTCCTGGGACGAAGCCTACTCTTTGAGCGAGCTTCACGGAATACTAATTCCACCAGAATCTTCACAAGTATAATCCCCAGAGAGGTATATAATATGCTGGGTTAAACAATCTTACACACATTTATTTATTGCAAAACTCCTCAGAACTTTAATATATCAATGTTTCCCAAATGTTCTTGGCTATGGAATCTTTAATTAAAGGAGAAAGTGGATATAAAATCTACAGAAGTGCCCAGTAAGCAACACCTGTTATTATTAAGAGCAAACCTTCTTCTGTCAGTGATCCTTTCAAGAGATCAGTGTGCGATGAGACAAGTGTTCTTCAGAACACACTTTGGAAAACACTGAACACAGTCCTTTAGGGGATGGGGTTGGCTATTTCATCCCCTGGTTACCATCTTGTACACTGGAACTGCAGCATCTTTTAGGCTTTTCTAGAAAGGAATAACAACTTCCAAAGACTTAAGCACTACGAAACTTTGGACCCCTTTGCAAATTCAGAGATTCAGGGAGGGAAAAAAAAAAAAAAAAGGACTTATGAATAGGAGGTATTTCTCTCAGTTTAGAGGAGGAATTCTTTCTTTGGAGAAATTCTTATGCTGGGAGGTGCCCAAATCAGGAATTTACCCTGAGGACCCAAGGAACAAATAAATAAATCAAGATCAGAGTGCTGAAGATTTCCAAGGTTGAGATAGTACACAAAACCAGATTTGATTGAGTCACGATAAAATTATTGTTATTGTCTCAGGAAGTAGTAGGTGGGGAATGAAAGAGTTTGAGCAAATATACCAAAACCCAAGGACTAAGGCCATCAATCAAGATTTCCCAATTAAATTTCCCTCTATTCCCTTCATACATTGGTGTTCCATCTGAAGTGTTCTGCATTCATACCACACAATTTCTCATTTCTGTGTTCGTACTGTTAAGTTTCTCCAAAATGTCTATTCCCCGACATCTCCACACTTCTGGTCAATCTCCAAACTCCCTTCATCCTTCAAAGCCCCATTTAAGTGACACTTCATCCAAGAAGCTTTCTTTCATCACTCATGGTACCTATGAATTGTTCAAAATAATTAATCTACATTTTATCTTCATCGTAGTCATTATTTTTATTAATTTGACAAATATTTGAGAACGTTTTATGCACCAGGCTCTATAAATTTGTGTATTTACACACTTTTTTTTAATCTACTCATTATACTATTAAGCTTTTAAACACTTGTTTTTATGTCTGATTCAAAGTATTCTGATTCACAGTAACCAATACTAAGGCCTTGTCCCTAGTAGGCATTCAAATATGGTTTGAAGGGAAAAAGGAGGGCACAGCATTTTTTAAATTTATATGTGGGCTGGAGATAGCTATAATAGAAGGTATGATTCACTATAGGATGGTGCAGTGATCAGAGAAGGCTTCATAAAAGAGATGACATTTGAGAGGAGTCTGAAAATAAGGGTAGGAATTAGAAATTGAAATGGGGGCAGAAATACTTTAGTTGATTGGAATATGGGGTTCAGGAGGAAAGCAGAAAAAGTTAAGGTTGGAAAAAAATTTGATGTTAGACTAGAAAAGTCTTAAATCCTAGGCAAAATAATCCCGGTTGTTTTTGTAACTTAAAAAAGTGACTAAAAAATTCTAGAGGTTCCTCTGATATATAAATGGGGGTAGGAGACACTGGAACGATAGATTAGGTAGAATTAAAAATTAAAGAAATAAACCAGCTTCTATTTCCAGTTTCCTTTCTCCACCATTTGTTTTTCAATTTTTGTCTTTCTAGTTTTAAGTGGATGGCCTGAACAATAACCTGAAGAACTGGCCTTACATAAGCACACATCAGTTTGGTAAGACAGTTTTAAAAATATATAGCAATGTTGATCCGTCATGTTTTAGGATATTTATAAATTGTGATTGTGCTATAAATTTTAAGGAGGAAGAATTAAGAAACTTCTCTGACACTCCTTTGGTGTTTGCTATCCCATATCTCTGGCCAAAGTGTTCCAGAAGTTAAGAACCATGACGTCGTCCTCCTCACCTCCTTTGCAGGGTTACTGTTTTCAGCCCCTCCATCTGTCAGACCCTCCTAGGTTTCTTCTGCTATCAGTCGGCTGTCTTGAACCTTCAGGATCAGCCTGTTTATACATTCAAAAAGTAGAGTCCCCGTAACAAGAGGGACCACTGTCACAGTGTCTGCCTGCTTCACCGGAAGCACAGACAAGGACACAGCTGTCCTCTGGGATGCCTGGGACACGTGAGCTATGGAACTGCTCTTGCCAGAGGAGGGGAAGGACAAACACAAATCTAGAGACTGTGCAATTACTCCTGCTCTTGCCAATTTGTCTTTCATTCTTTAAGACTGAGGGATCCTCTACTCAATACTCTGTAATGGACTACATGGGCAAAGAATCTGAGAAGAGTGAATATATGTATATGTATAACTGATTCACTTTGCTATACTCCTGATACTAATACAACATTGTAAATCAACTATACTCCAAAAAAACTATAAAAAAAAAAAGACTGAGCAGTCAATTATCAGGCCATAAATACAGTTTCTTTTGCCATCTTTCAGGATCAGACCTATATATAGAGTAGTCTGAGTGGAGTCATTTAATGAAAGGTAATCACTGACCAGAAATAGAACTACCTGAAATCCACTAATTATAGATTCATTTGAGTTAAAAAACAAACACAATCTTAGAAAGGGTAAGTAAGGGGAAAGCTTTTTATCAGGCACTGTATTAGGAAAACCATTTGATTAACCTAATCCACACAAAGGAAGCGGGAGGCTGATTTGCGGAGAAGGGAGAGGGCAAGGATAGAAAATCTGTGAGATCACTCTGGAACATGGTATATATTTCTAAGGAGAAATTCAGGGAGGACTGGAGAGAACTAAACAACAGAATGAGGGCACTAAGAACCTGAAAGGCGGCCAAGCTAAAAAGTAGGAAAAGCAGGAGAGAGTCACAGCTCTGGTCTGGTGAGTGACCTCTAGAAGCTGACCTTACCTCAAGCTATTGCCCAGGTCCTCATTTACTCCCAAAGGTTCAACCCAGCTCTCACTTTCTGTGGGAGCAACCAAGATGAGGTGGAATGTACTGAAATCTGGGCAGGGGGAGGCGGGTGCAAATGGGGGGAAATGTGGCCAAATAAGGCTGGGAGTGGAAGATGCGGAGCTAAAGCCAAGAAAGAGAAGGTTTCAAAAATGGAGCCAAAGAGCCGGAACCCAAAATGGGATCCAGTTCATTAGAATTACAGGCATTTGGGGACTTCCATGTTTCCCATGCTAAGTTTTATTTAAATTGCTTATGCTGGAAATTCTGAGTATGCCTGGGTCAAAGAAATACGTGATCGGCGGCCACCGTTCAGAACTCACCAAGCTCCAATAAAACTGCTTCATTTGAGCTCAGAAAACGGAAACTGCAATAAGGCAGAAATTCGTAGAGACACAAACAATGGAAGTTAGTTTCCCTATAAACATTTCCAAAGCAGATAATTACACTATTTAATTTCAAAAGTCCTTCATACCAAGGGTAATATGCATGTTTGGCATGAAAATATTCAACAGTAATGGTGCTGCCTCCATACCATCTCTGCTCATCCCCTCTCACAGGGACATCCAGTCCTGGTGTGAGCTTTCCCTGGCCAAGCACACGATCCATCTCCTCCCGCACAGCCAGGGACACGGCCCTGCTAAGGTACACAAGCTCCATCTGCTCATCTCCAGGCTCCTCCCCTCAATCCAACAGTTTCTTCACCTCCTATGGGTATAACTCTCTCAATATGTACCTCTAGCTCTCTGTCATTTGATAGATACAAACACCTCTCAAATCCCCTTGTACAGTGTACAACCAACCCCACCTTAACACTGCCAAGCTCACCCTCACACCTCTTCCACTGACGTGTCAGAGGCAGACTCTCTGAAGGGTGACCATTTCCCCCTGACATCTGACCCTGCCAAATTGCGCTCAGTCTGTCTAATTTCATATTACTCCAAATAGGTTTACAAGTTACTGTAGCTTTCTTATTATTATCTCAGAAGAAACACACTCCCATTCCAGTCAGCCTCCATGTCTCCCTCAACACAGCCTCTCCATGCTGTTTAAATTAAGACCAAAGTTAACAAAGGCCCCCTACTCTTTTTCCCAACCTACTATTTTCTACGGTTTTTCTGTATGGCTACCTGAATAGCTACCCTATCCAATGTTGTTTACTGCTGTTATAGAAACTGGATAATGGCCCTAGAAATTGGAAATTACAGAGGTACTTTCAAACTTGCTAAAATCCTTGCCTCTTCTTCTGCATCAATCATTGTGACATGACCCAGGGTTCCCTTTCCTTAGTAACTCGCTCTTCGGCTTTACATGCTGCCTTTTCCCACTTAGAGATGGCCAGTCCTGGCTTCATTCTTCTGCAAACAGTTATAAACCCTGTTTTAGAGTCACCATGATTTTCAAAAGATGTTGTCAGTAGATAAGCTCTGATCTCGCTCTCCCCAGTCCTCTAGCACCATGTAGGACTAGCAGCGCTGTTTGGGCAAGTACCCAACCTCATCAGATGCTTTTACATACTTTTTCCTCTTATCTGAGCCTCTCAACAGCCCAGAGAGGAACTATTGGTCTTCTCATTTTATCAGTGAGGAAACCAAGTCGCAGCAAGGATTAGGTGACTATGCAGTCAAGCAGATATTTAAATGCTAGAATCAAGACTCAAACTGGGAGCTTTACATCCGACCACAACTCCTTCCCCATACGTGTTTCTGAGAGTAAACCTTGCTGTTAACCAAGCCCACATCTCTGGTTAAGCCTTACAGGGGATGCTGCAGGGCCCATGGTAAATATGTGCCTTGCCCCTTAATCCACGCTACTGTTTTTACTCTATTTCCCACTCTGAGTGTCAGGCCTTGACACACAAGTCTCACTCCTCTCCCAACCTCCTCAGGGATCACTGTAGTTGTTGTTTAGTCACCAAGTCGTGACCGACTCTTTGAGACCCAGTGGACTGCAGCACGCCAGACCTCCCTATCCCTCCTCACCTCCTGGAGTCTACTTCTGCTGTATTATTCAAGTTTTTTCTTCCACCCTGAACAGTCTTGCCTCTTTTCCACTGATATCCCCTCTGTCAGGAGAAAGGAAGTAGTCTTCCTTTCTCACCCAGTGACTTATTCACTCACACTCTTTGGCTCAGAAACCACAGACTCAACCACAAATTCTGTAGAAGTGTGCGTTCTTTATGGCTTTGGGTCCATGTTCTCCATCTTTCCCCTCCCCTTCTCTGTTTGAAGCTATCCACTCTAGAGTGTAAGCCCCTAGCCCAGAAGGCTCTATTTAGCCAGCTGTGGGTACCACCCAGCACAAAGCTTTGCATTCAAAGGCACATAAACATCGAAGATTATGATCTTTTATTTTTAAAAAATAAATAAATCACTCCTGCCCTTGATCTGAAATAATGACAGAAACCAGCTGCCAAAACCACTAAGGGCATTATTTACCTCAATTCAGAGTTTCTCAATAGGAATTAGCTTAAAAGAACTGTAAAGTGAAAGACAAGGGCACATTTGTTTACACGTAGTCTCAAAGGTATAAAACCAAAAACTGAGAAATTTGTTATTAGTTCCCCGTCAGCAACAGTCCAGCACTACAGCATAGCGAGGTCACCCTGGCTAAGAGGATCCTAGTTCCCAGCATTTTCATGACAAGGGGAAGGTGACCAGCTATTCTGATTGTATACATGCTCTGGAAAAGCAACAGCTGGCTGCACGTTACTTACTGGTTTATCCTTGATGGTGGGGCTTGACACACACAGGTACAGTTTCCCGTCTTCCTCTAGGCAGGCGTCTATCAAAGCTTGTACCGAGCTCTCCTCCTGGAACAGCAGAAAGGCATAGCCTTGGGGAGACAAAAACAAAAGGGTGGGGGGAGGAATCAGTAAATTAAACTCCAAGTACCAACTAAAAACTCATCTATTGTTTCACTTTGGTAAGTTCTTACTAAAACCTAAGAACCTGAAGTGGGACACAGGGAAGAAATAGTCCCTGAGACCCTCATGTGCCAGGCACTCTATTAGATACTCATATATTTTACCTTGATTTCTAAAATGACTCAGGGAAGCAAGTTCAAGTCACATCTATGGAGTTTTCATTATATAGGTTTGGTCAACTTTAACGAGGGTTGGACACAACTTAGTGACTCAACAACAAGAGGTTCACCTCTGGCCTGAGCCACAGCCGCTCTTGAAACAAGCATCACCCGGCCTCCAATTTCCATAAAGCTCTAGGCTTGACACGTGCTTCAACCTGGATGTATGCTGAAGACACTATGCTAACTGAAAGGAGCCAAGCACAAAATACTATGTATTTTATGGAATGCCCAGTACAGGCAAATCTATAGAGACAAAAATAGATTAGTGGTCTACCGTCCAGGGCTGGGGGAGTGGAGGGAATAGATACTGTGTTTCTTCTGGGAATGATGAAAATCTGCTAAAATTGATTATGCTGGTGACTGCATAACTCTGTTAACATACTGGAAACCACTGAACCGTACGTTTTAAATGGGTGAACTGAGAATTATATCTCAACCAAAGTTGTCAAAAAAAAAAAAAAAAAAAGAAGCTCAACAATAGGCTAGTGTTGTCTTTATATGTCATATCTGATGGTGATGCTCTGTTTCTTCAAGGATATTCTCCTGCCTCACAGCTGAGTACATGATCTGCAAACACGGACATGAGCTGCAGGATGTCCATGGACATGCTGAGCTTTGTCCCATTCGGTAAGATTTACTGAGCAACTGTTACAAATGACACACAATCTACGGATTATGAGGAATAGTGAGAGAAACTAGACTAAGTTCCAGCTGTCTGGAGACTTACATGGTAGAAGAAACAGACTTTATTTATTTATTTTTTTTTTTAATCATGATGAAGTCTCATTTATTGATTTTTTCTTTTTGCTTAACGTTATTGGTAAACAGACTTTAAAACAATTAACTACTTGCTACAAAGCTGAGGGAGATAAATGGAAATATAAAGTACTGTGGGAGCCCAGACAAGCAAGGAAGCTGACTTGAGAGAATCAGCAAAGACGTCCAAGAGGACAATAGGTGTTGAAGGGGCGAGCACTGGGCACATGCTGCCACATTGGCAGCTAAGCAAAGGTCCATCATGAGTTAATCTAAGTTTGAGTTCAACTGTCTGACCTCTCTACAATCCCTTTAGCTTTGCTAAGTCTCTCAGCTGTCACCTCTACTCCCCGTCCTGCTAGTGACCTCAAAGGAAATCATCAGAAATAAGGCCCTCCCCTGGCACTCTGAGGGCCGGAAAGATGTAAGTGGTGAAGAAGGATAAGAACAACCACACTCAGAAGCTTCTCACACATCAGAGAGGCTCATCGCCTGGCCTAGACGTGAGCAGCATGTGATGACAGCGGCCATGGACAATGAATAATGGGTGCTCTTTATCTTCTCCTCCAACTCCTCATCTACGATACAGAGCATCCAAGCAAACACAACAGGAGAAAGATCAACCATGAGGCAGCACACCAGGAGTGGCCAACGCAACAGGCAGACGACAGGACGCAAGGGAAAGCACCAAGCCCACAGGAATGTGTATGGAGCCACAAGAACGAGACTGCCGGCGTGGCAGGACCCAGAGTTGTTTCCTGGGCTTCGCTTCGAGGCTGGATGGGCTAAAGAATTCAGCAGGTGGCCAGGCAAGAACAAGAGAACTTAACTGAAAAACCAGAAAGGATAATACATCATTTCTTCATACCCTCTATCTTTTGGAAATAATATCAAATGATTACCAAGCCCCAGGGAATCTATTAAAAGTTCAGTGTTTTCATTTCATGTGAGAACATTAATTAAACTTGCCAAGGACAGTATTAAAGGTCAGTGGGTTAAAAAATGCAAAGATCTCAGAGAGGAGGTCTCGGCACGTCTTCTCAAATCTCCTGCCTCACCAAGTTAAATCTTGGTGCAAATCTTCCATAAAGATCCTGAGAGGCATACTGAACATCCTGTTTTTGGAGAGGACCCTGTCTGCGCACAGTAAATGCAGCAGGCACATCAAAAAGGCCTAGGGATGGACAGCTCAGTGCGCTAGCTGAGCTAGCTCCTTGCCTCTGCAGGGCCATGGAGCTGGCTGCACCTTTCCTGTACACTGCTGCCTGCCTCCTACAATCTTCTGCATCACATCCCACACTGGGTTCAACTTGGGCATCAGAGGAAAGGGAGGGTATCGCCCCATAGCAGCTGAGTAGCTACCACAAGAGTGCACAGGTTTTTCACTCAGGCCTATTTCACAGCCATAAATGTCAACACTGGTGGTGGACAGGGTAAAAACAACTGGGAATCACAAGTAAAAGCCTGCTACAAATGTTATTACCAAGAAAAAGATCTATAACTTCTTTTCCTTTCCCAGAGAATATGCCATAATACTTTACCGATTTCTTCAGAATGGCTCTTTTACAACAAATTATCTCTACTCCCTGAAGCTGCTACTCTCAGTAATGCTACTCTCAGACATTCCCTTAGCACCACAGAGAAGGGGTGTAACTCAAGTGCATCCAACCCTACCTCCTACCCCAGGCCTTTCAACTAAAGTAAAACTCAGGGAAACCCCAACAAACCCATGAGAACAACTTCATGAGACGTTCACCTACTAAAACACCTTCTGATACCTCAAGGTCAACCAAACCCAGATGACAACAGAAGTCAGAGGATTAAAAAAAATCAGGAAGGAAGAAAACTTCAAACTCATTCCCTTTTTGATCTTCAGAAATTCGAGGTCAAAGCAAACAAAGCAGAAAAAGATGCCTTCAAGAATGATAAGGGCAACATGAGATGGAAATTAAATCAATGATTTACTAAAAGGCAAATTCCACATGGTACTGGAGACAGAGCTCTGGATTAGGGAGTCAGCATGCCTGGACTGGGGTCCTAGTCCTCACACTTACTAGCTGTGTAGTAATAATAGCAGCTAACATTTATTGAGCATCTGCTATGCACCAGGTGCTGTTTCTAAGTGCCTTAAGTGTGTTAACTTGTTTCATCTTCACAACACTCTGTGAGGCAAGCACTACTTTAAATTGTTTTACAGTTAAAGAAACTTGAAGAGGGACTTCTCTGGTGGTACAGTGGATAAGAATCTGCCTGCCAATGCAGAGGACACAGGTTTGATCCTTGGTCTGGACGATTCCACGCGCTGCTGAGCAGCTAAGCCCCAGTGCCACAAGGACTAAGCCCATGCTCTAGAGCCCTTGAAAGGTAACTACTGGAGCCTGAGTCCCACCATATACCGTGCTCCACAGCAAGAGAGGCCATTGCAATGAGAAGCCTCTGCACCCTAATGAAGAGTAGCCCCCACACAGCAACGAAGACCCAGAGCAACCAGAAAGAAAGAAAGAAAAAAAAGAAACCTGAAGAGTGATTAAGTGACTTGTTTGATGGTGACTGTTCCAATACCCAGTTAAGTGGTGAAATCATGAACTAGAATGCTAAAGTTTAGGAATCTTGTCTCTTTTATCTGTAAAATGAAGAAACTAGTTATTTGTCCTGCTTATCTTACACAGTCATCTCTGTAGATGACATATGTAAGGTGCTTTGAAAACTAGGATATTGTGCAAGTGTCAATTTTTTGTTTATTGCATTTTCAGTTATTTTTGTGTTATGTAAACTGTTTTAAATATTTATTTATTTTGGCTGTTCCAGGTCTTAGCTGTGGCCTGTGGGATCTAGTTCCCTAATCAGGGATCGAACCTGGTCCCCCTACATTGGGAGCAGGGAGTCCTAGCCACTGGACCACCAGGGAAGTCCCTGTGATATGTAAAATTAAACTGAGTCCTGCATATGGTCTCATTATAAAAATCAGAGTTCAAATGAATGAGATACACTCTCTTCTTTGCATTTGTAAGCATTTGGTGAATAAAGGGAAGTAATCTAGATACTAAAGGAAAACCTTAAAGGTTTTTGAATAACAGCTTGAATATTACTGTAAACAAACAATAAGGTTAACTGAATATTTGCTTTCGTATATCATTAGCCAGTTTTATCAGGAGACAGAATGATCCAATATGGTACTATTTGTTGATTTTAATACAGTCTTTAAATAAAAGCCTATTATACCTAAAAATCAAGCTCCTGAAACTGTCACAATGATGGCAGGTTCTTCTGTTAGTTTGGTTTGAAAGGTGTTAAGAAAAAAACACTTGGCCTCAAAATTATAACTCCCTCCATCTTCCCGTGCCATCTGAGCCAGCCAAGAGATTATAGGATTATAAAATTCAAGTTTCATAAATGGTGACCTTCTTACCCAAGTACCTATGAAGTGTGATGAGCTATGGGAGGCCCTCAACTCAGAGCCAGTCTGTGGGTGGAAATCTGGGCTCTGAGGAAGCAGGAGGAACTCCTGGCATGGTCACCATCCCCACCCTGCGTTATGGGCAGAACGGGTGGCAGGAAACGGCTTGCTTTCCCACTAGGGCCAAAGAGGCTGGGGAGGAAGAGGAGGACTGTGAGGGATTTGGGGACAAGCCTGAACTGCCCAATGCACTTCTCTGGGGAAACAGGTATGGCATGAGGGCACGGACTTAAGGGGATAATTCCATTTTGTTTGGCCAGGCTTTTGAAGGATAAATTAAAAAAATTTTCCCCCTTAACACCTGAGAACACATTACCACAACCTCCAAAATGTCCTTGGCTACCTTTCAAAAACAAAGCTTCCTAAGTTCCTGAATACATAATTTTTCATGTTACATTTTTTTATATTTGATCCCTAGCACAAGTAACAGTGACCATCAACTTTACCACCACAAACACCAGGTATTAAGTGCTTACAATACAGGATCCGCTTTGCTAAAAATAAACACTTTACCTCACAGTAATTCTGAAGTAAATACAGTTGTTGTTATTATTACCACTTTACAGATGAGGAAAACTGAAGCTCTGAGAAGTTATGGGATACCTCAGATTAAAATCTAGAGATTAAATTTGGGATTGAAATTTAGGTCAGCTTCCATTGGCCTCATTCTTTATCCATTAACTTGTACTGTCTCACCTAAAATTGATGACATAAATATTTTAATACCATTAGCAAACAAGTACTTGCCTATTTATTATTTGTCACTTTTGTGACAGTGATCATTTGACAGTGGTTTAGTGGCAGGAAGTGGTCACCTGTGCTTTAGTCCTACAATTTAAGGTCTATGCAGATACATCCATCCTAGAGCCCACAAAAACTGGATTAAGAAGAGCTTATAAAACCAAACAATCTCAGCTAGAAAAACAAAAAAAACAAAAAAAAACAAAAAAAAACCTTTATTAAGAAGAGTTAAAACAATGAATTTCAAAATAATCAGAAGAAGTTTAGTTTTATTTAGGTCAATCAAATTTTCATATTTAGTAAAGACTTATCGGTTTTCAATGTATTTTTAGGTAACATATTTAGAATGAAGGCTCTTGAGGGAGTTAAACAGCAGATCTCACTAAATTAGATTTTAATAAAATGAACCTCATCCTCACAGTAATCATCAACTTACGCAAGAATCTTCAGTGGATGTTAAAACCATTGTGTAAGTTTGGGAGGAGATACAAGGTACTCATGCAATCTTAAGGTATCACTTCAAAGATTAATTAGTATTTGCAAAGGGACAAAAAGGTTCTTTCACAAAGGAAGAACCTGGCCGACAACACCATAACCAAATGATCACACTGAGCGTCACCAACAACAGGGCCGACTGACCTTAATGTGCCTCTCGTATTATGTCCTTGGCGCAGCATGTCACTGCTAACAGTGTTTCCCCTGCGTCTCATTATAAGGAAATAACCGATCATTCAAATTAAGTGATAGTCCACAGAGCATCCAACATGAGCCCACCAAAAGACACAAAAGACAAAAGGCCTAGGAAACTATCTAAATTATAGAAGACTAAAGAGATATGACAACTAAATGTATGGCTACACTTTGACCGGATCTTGGATTTTTTTTTAAAAAGAAAAAACTCTAAAGGACATGACTAGAACAAGCTGGATACCTCTTGCTCTCAGAAGATATGGGGAAGTATTTAGAGGTGACAGTCTTAATGTCTACAATTTACTCTCGAACGATTCATCAAAAAACACAGGGGCTTTCCTGGTGGCTCAGTGGTAAAGAATCCACTGACCAGTGCAGGAGACATGGGTTTGATCCCTGATCCAGCAAGAGTCCACATGTTGTGGAACAACTAAGCCCATGAGCCACAACTACTGAAGCCTGTGCACCCTAAAGCCCGTGCCCCGTAAAGCCACTGCAACGAGAAGCCCACACATGGCGCCTGGAGAGCAGCCTCAGGTCTCCGCAACTAGAGAAAGCCCACACAGCAAGGAAGACCCAGAGAAGCCAGAAACGAATAAATAAATATAGGTGGATATACATACACAGGCTTCCCTGGTGGCTCAGCCAGTAAAGAATCTGCCTGCAATGCAGGAGACCCAGGTTTGATCCCTGGGTCAGGAAGATCCCCTGGAAAAGGGAACGGCAACCCACTCTAGTATTCTTGACTGGAGAATTCTATGGACAGAGGAGCCTGGCAGGCTATAGCCCACAGGATTGCAAACTTGGACACAAATGAGCAACTAACACTTTCACATACATACACTTACACATACTGACATGAAAAAAGAAAAAGCAAACGAAGCAAAATGCTAACAACTTGTAAATTTAGAGGAAGGCTATATAGGCATTCACTGTACTTTTATACTTTTTGTAGGCTTTGACATTTTTCAAAATAAAAATTTGTGGAAAAAAACTAGAACCACAAGGTCCTTCTGGCAAAGAGGTAATATACTCTCTCAATCTCTAAAGAAGTGTGTGATTTTTTGAAAGACCTAACATTTCTTAAAATCAACTAATGTTCTTAGTGATTTATATGTTTAAGTTATCAACTACAATGGTTTGAAAACAATTCCAACTTGCACAGCTGTGCCCTGAGCTGCAGCTGCATTCGGAAAATGGTGACCGACCAGGGCAGGCCAGTTTCTGGTGAGAGGAAATCAGTACCAGAAGGAAGGATCCAAGGTCTGGACAGAGAGAGAGCTCACACCCTGCACAGAACCCAGGCTCCCTGATTTCCTGTGACCTTTCTAGAGAGACCTGAAGGACACCTCTCCAGCCAGAGCTGTGTGAGTTCAGACGTTTTTGGCACAGGGAGTCTGCTCCAAACATTCTCCCTGACCTTGGCTTTCAGGTCAGAGGACCTACTTGGTTTGCTTCAGGAGTCTTTGCCTTTGGATTCAATTCAACAGAACCCAAAATGTTTAGGAGTTTCAAGGTAGGATACTAGGCACTAAAGCTATGACGATAAATAAGCCAAGAAAGAAATCCTGCCCTGGAGAAACTCAGCCTGTAAATAAGTGACTAAGGAACACAAGAAAATTGTTAAGATTGGGGTTATATCAAAGAAAACACTGAGGAGAAACAAATGTAGCAGAGAGGCCCAAACATCAGGAAAGCCATACTGTAAAGGGCATATCTGGGCTGGAGGATAATTGCTTTTCTAGGAAGGCAGGGCAGTCCAAGTTCAGGAAACAGCACAGGCCAAGACTTGGAAGGGTCAAAGGATTGACTTCTTTGGAAACCAGGGAATAGAGTTTATTAGTTAAGAGTATGTGATTGGGGGTGGCAGGTGAGAAAGGATGAAGCAGTTCATCACCCACCTGCCTGCTGCCTGGAGAGCATGGCAGATCTCTGAAGTGGATTCCTTATCCATCCCCATCTTGCATGAGAACATCTGATCTCCAAGATGTACTGAACACTCACTATGCACCCTGGGCAATGCAGGGGAATTCTAGCATGAGCAAATCCTTGTACTCCAGAAATTTATAAACCAGTACATGAAGATCATGAAGAATAAGTATCAAGAAAACTCCAACCTAGGAACAATGCATTCAGGACTCTTAGAAGTATTTTCTAAAATGTATTTTAAAAAGTTGGACTTCATAGAAGGAAGACAGATCTTTCAGTGAAGAAGACATGGAGGAAGAAACCAGGGAAGACCTTCTGTCGGTGGTAGCATAGGAGACAAGTCTTCCATGAAAAACTGGAGGAGGACATTCCAAGGGAAGGATTTAGCCTAATTAAGATGCAGAGATGGCTCAGCAGGTACTGCCCATGGATTCCTAAACACTTCCCTGAGATTTGGAACCAAACATAGTTCTTTGGCTATCTTTGCTACAAAGAGCTGAGGGGAGAACATTTTGGTTCAAGCCTGTTTTGTGTTTTCTATTACACTAGTAACCGTTGCTTGGTGGGCTTGCTGCTTGGCAGGAGGTGTGGAGGAAGGGGAGAGTGGACAAGAAAAGTCTGATGGGTAGTGAACCACCTCAGAACTGGCAGTCTGCTTCCTGTGTTCTTAGTAAAGTCCTGCAGTCCAGGGCAGTGACCTGGGGCATTCGGGCTTAAAGTCTGTTGTGTTTACATAACCACACATTCCCTATATAAAGAGGTCCTTGTGAAGTCTGCCAAATCTGTCAGTTCTAGTCACAGTCAGTTCCAACAAGCACCTGACCAAGAAAACTGAGATCAGACTAGGGGTGTGGGAAGGAACTGGTCAAACTAGTTGGGCAGTTTTATTTTTACTGAGCAACATATTTTTAACTGGGGGAAGGACACTAATATTATTTAACCTCTATGAAACTGATGCATATGTACACTGTCTCATATAATCCTTTTAATAATAATAAATAGTATTAATTCAGTTGAGTAAACGGAGGTTCAGGGATTAAATAACTTGCTCAAGGTCATCTAGCTGGTAACTGCTGGTGCCCACGACTGAGTCCACAAATATCTAGTTCCTGCCCCACTGCTTGTTGTTCTGTCTCATTAGACAACTGGCAAATTCTCCACTGTAACCCAGGAGACACTTCCCTGCAGATGAAGCTTTAGTCCGACCCTGCTTGTACCCTGCCTGAACTTTGACAATCTAATTTCTCCTCCGTGCACTTTAATACTGCTCTGATGACTTCTTAACGCTGCTGCCAAGAGGTTTTCTTAGTGTCACGGCTTCCCTTTCTCAAGATGAAGTCTATCCGTTCTATTTTGGAAGACAACCCAAGTCTGTGCTCTCAGCTTTCAAGATGATTCCCGAGATCCTCCCAGTCAGCTTCCCATTCTGAACTCTTTCAAATGACACATCCTCTCTTGGGCTCGCTGGCTCACGGTCTTAGCCCTACCCCAACTCCTGTCAGCAAGTCCTGCGCCAAGCCACACCCTCTTCTAAAACATTCTCTCTGCCTCAGCCTACCAAATTTGCACCTGGCATTTGGGTTCCTACATTTCACTGTCTCCAAAACAAAGTTCTCATCGGACTTAACTCTGGCTTCTCCAAATTTAAAAAACATTGTCCGTTCCCAGCACCTCTGCCTGGGGATAGCACGACAGGTCCTGCTAAGACAGAAGGTACGGTGTCTCTGTTATTCAAGTGGCTACTTGGCTTTGTTCCATGGTCTGTACATTCCTACTGCCTGTTTCTTTCTATACAGCCTCTCAAATTATTCATGTTTTAAAATCAAACACTAACTCTTACATCTGTAATATAATGCAAAAGAAAGAGGTATTTAATAGAACAGTTTAAACTGAGGGTGTGCTAGGCTGTTAAAAGCAACAATATAACTGCTCCATCTGTCAAAACAGGACAAAACAGAACAAAAAACCCACTCCTGCTGCTCTGCAATTTCCATATTTTTTATAAGAAAATTCATCCTGAGAATGAAAATTCTATCATTTAAATATTAAAAAAGGGTTCATAATTCATCAAAGACTATGAGTTTTATAAGCCAGGAACTGTGCTTCAAAAAAAAAAAAGGCCAAGTATTACTCAAAAGCTTACAAACTGCAAAAGGTTAAGTACAGGCTAAAACTCCATTAGGTTCCCAACTTGATCAGTTTATGTAACTCAGAAGGTGGAAAAACTTGGAATCTGGGCCTAAAACAACACTGAATTATTTCCATCCAAGTTACGCTACAAGGAAAAAAAAATGTAAAGTTTGAAAACTTTCCTTTCAAAAGCCAGATTTAGACAAACTGAAGGAAAAAGGAATGAGATGCTGTGAGTCCAGCCCACTGCAGCTTCACAATGACCTATTTTGCCCTTTTCAAGGACAGCTCTCTTTCCTATTCCTTAAACAGCAGCTGCTTAGCTAGTCAGCTCAAAGTCAATGTGAATCCTACGTGGCCGGGTTTATGCCAGGTTCACAAACTATGTTGGTATTGTGTAAACTTCCACGACTGCATGACCTTGGTCACAAGGACTAGCAGTTAAGTCGGCTTGACCAGTGTGGAGAAAATACACGATCAGCAGAAATGCTGCTTAGAAGTACATACTTTATCCAAAGTGGGCAAGCGTCAGAGAGCAAGGCCCATGGGTCACTCCTGCATAAATATGCCTGACTGTCACTGTTCCGTCTACCTGGCTGTGCACCTGAACTGCTGGGGCCGACGCTGGCTTTAGTGTGGGCTGAGGATGCCAGCACCACCGACGTCTCAACACACTTTCAGAGCCATGTGGCCAACTGCCTGTTCAACATCTGCAGCTGGCTGCTGGCCTTGCCTTTGCCCCAGAGGTCTCTGCCAGCAGGGGTAGTGCAGCTGTGCTCACTGCCCAGGAGATGCCAACTCCTCTCCCTGGCCTCAGCCCCACCACAGGAGGTGAGACTGTTGGCAGCATGGGGAGCAGCTGCTTGGTACAGAACCAGGGGCAGAGGCTGAGGGTAGGCAGACTTTTTTTGTCGCCCCAGTAATAGCAACTTTGGATGTGGGCTATTCTCCCAAGAGGTGATGAGGGAGGTTATGAGAAACACATTTACTGTCACAAAAGTTTGCTCTGCCCAACCTAATCTTCCCACATGCACAGCACCATGCTCAAGGAAGCAGAACTATGCCTTTTGCTTTGTTTTATTTTTTATTAAGCACTCAAGGATTCTACGGAGAAGGCAATGGCAACCCACTCCAGTACTCTTGCATGGAAAATCCCATGGACAGAGGAGCCTGGTGGGCTGCAGTCCATGGGGTCGCACAGAGTCGGATACGACTGAGTGACTTCACTTTCACTTTTCACTTTCATGCACTGGAGAAGGAAATGGCAGCCCACTCCAGTGTTCTTGCCTGGAGAATCCCAGGGACGGGGGAGCCTGCTGGGCTGCCGTCTATGGGGTCACAGAGAGTCGGACACGACTGAAGCGACAGCAGCAGCAGCAGCACGGATTCTAAGGTCACTACCATTAGGATGGCCTATGTCACAGCAAGGGGTTAAAAGATGAACTGAACTGATCAGATTCCCTCTCTCCGGACTCCAACTAGAAATATGAAATTAATTTGCCCCCTAGAAGCACAGAAAGGAGCACATATGCAGAGTAGAGCTGACTCATGATAATGCGGAACATTATAAGGAAGAATTAATAGTGCCTACTGTTCAAATCCCTGCAGCCTGCCACCCCCGAGCACAGTCTCCATGACACCTGGTTGTATCATGGCTCCTATTTTGGGGCTTTCCTTGTTCCTCATAACCATAACCTTAATTTGAAGTAGCACAAGAGAACTCTCTGATCCTTTCAGTCAAAGACCTTGCCTACAGAGCAATGCACTCATGTTCAGAAACAGCGTGGCATCACCCAAGAGGCAGAATCCTCTGGTTAAGCTACAGCTAAAGGGCAGCTCAGACCTACAGCCTTCACCTAAACCAACTCTTTGGAAATACCCTCAGCTAGTTAAGTGTGACCAACAGAAGAGAAGAACTCAGGAAAAAGCCAAGGATCACTTTCAGTTTTAAATAGCTATGAAAGTTTGACCATGGATCATATAGCTTAAGTTGCTAAGTTTTATATAAAATCCAGCCTTCCAAATAAAAGCATAAGTTATCAGACTATATACTTTAGGTCTATTTACCTTTCCCACAAATTACACACCCTAGCAAAACAAAAACTACTTTTTTTGATAATTCACCAGGTGAAATAGTATATACTACTGGTCAGCCAGGTTCAAGTCTGTCTAATAAGACTGTGTGCTCTTAGCAAAAGACACATCACGTCTTTGAGTCCCAACTTAAAATAAAGGTTGGATTAGAATGAGATGCTCTTCAGGGCAGCTCTAACATCAGATGGACTCTGCTTCTCTCTGCACAAGTAATGAACTCATCATTTGCAAAGATAAAATCCACTCATTGAGCAAATATCTGAGGGCCAGCCACTGACGCAGGTGTGTAAGGTACTGAGCATAGAGCAGAGAACAAAATCCCTGGTCTTATCAAATTTACACTCCAAGCTGGAAAACAAAAAACACATACAATTTTTTTTTCAGGTTGTGATAAGTATACCTTATCACAAGGAAAAATAAATAATGAGGGTGGAAAATAAAAATAAAATGAGAGTGAGGACTAGAGAGCAAGAGAAGAGAGGGGCTGCTATTTGAGATACGGAAGTCAGGAAAGATCTCTCTGTGAAGGTGACATTTCAGCAGAGTCTGTCTATGGGAAGAGAGGAGCAATCCATTTAGAAATCTGGGGCAAGACGGTTTCAGACAAAAGGAAGTTTCAGACAAAAGACTAAGACCCTGAGAAGACTTTGTGTACCTCAAGGAAGAGCAAAGGAGTCAGTGTGGCCAGAGAAGGTAAGGCAGAAAATGACCGGAGATGATGTCAAAAAATACCCAAGATTCAACAGACGAAGAGGACCCAAGAGGAAAAGGTTTAAACTTCAAGTACAAGAGTCAGATCAATGTGCTTTCTGGCTTCTGTAGGGGTCCATTACATTCCAAACACATAGACAAAAAGGTAAGGCCACAACTGCAATGTACCATTCATCTGACTTAAAACTAAGCAAAAAAATGTGCTGCAGATGTCCAAATTAGCATAAACTTCATAAAGAAAATTGCTTTGGGAAGCCATGTGATATCAAATCCGGAGTCATTAGGACTTTCATTTCTTTCAACTCTGGTTAAGCTTCTGCTGCAAATTTATCCTAAAGAAGAACCATATGAAAGGATATATTAACAGAAGCATTATTTATAATAGCCTACATGACCAACAAGCAAGTAAATTATGGTGTAATAATAGGTGAGGCAGCCACTTAAAAAATAAGAAAATTAAGCAGAAACATGGGAGGAAGGAGAATAAAAAACTGTATCTCTGCTATTATTATACTCCCACAAAAAAGATATATATGAATAAAGACTGGATGGAAACAAAAACGATGCCAGTGGCTCTGCTGGGGAGGCAGAATTATTCTTTCCCTTATAGAATAACACTTACTCACTGCAAAACACAGTGCTCTCTACTGCATTACAACACTAAGGCCTAGGATTAGGGTAACAACAGAAATGACTATGCTCCTGTACTTGACAAGACAGCCACACGCATCTCTACTCCATGAAGGACTGCTCAGTAACCCTGGCGTATCTGCTGGTGCTGACTGTTGTTGCTCGAAGCTTCTTTCCTTTAGCCGCCATGGTCACAGACACAACGCCAGTCCTTCACTCCGCTTCATCTCTATTGCCATGTCTTCTTTCTTTCTGGTTCCTGACAGAACTTACTCATGGCTTTTCACTTTCTTCTCCCTCCTCTCTATAAAGTTGACTCTCAAGAGATGTGTACCTCCAGCTTCAAACTCTTCCCAAACTCCCCAGCCACAATGTCAAGTGCCCGTGAGGAATTTCCTCTCAGATAAGATGTGAGGACATACCAAACTCGGCATGTTTTTAATCAGATCAACACCACACCAAACTGGTTTTCTCTCTGTTGACTGTCCTACATTCAACAGTGCCGATTCTCCCGTTCAGTGGGCCTATTATTTAACACGTGATGGTGAACAAATTACACTCTTCTGATTTCTTACTCTTTAAAATGGGGCTAATAAGGGCGCCTATCTTGTGGAGTTTAAAATAAGATTAAGCACAGAAAATAGTAACCCACTCACTGCCTAGCTGACAACAAGTCCTTAATAAACATTTGCCATCCTAATTATAATTATTCTAGCCCCCAGAATAATTATCATTATCTTACCTCTTTTATCCCTGTCTAGCTTTTAAGACTCAGGTCTTGAACAGCCCACCTGTGCCCCTGCCATGGAAGTGTGAAGTCTTAACCCCTGCACCACCAGGGAAGTCCCCAGCCCATGATAATCTATTCCTCCTCTGGATGCCTAGGATTTTTTTTTACTCATTTGTCATTAACCATAAGTTGATCTGTATTTTCTTTAATAAAAATAACATCACTCATAAACCTACTGTATGCCAGGATGATTTTAAGTACTACACATGGATTCATCCATTTTAGTCCTCATCACAACTTTATGAAGTAGATACTCATATTACCTCTCTTTTACAGGTGGTGCAACTAAGGAACAGAAAGGCTAAACATCATGCTTAAGGTCATACAACTAAGAGGTGGGGTAGCCCAGCAAGTCTAGTGCCCAAATTCATGGTCTTTACCATTACTTAATGTCTCACATCTGTGTTCTCACGTCTCCTCTGAAAAACTGCAGTCTTCTCAAAAACAAGAATGGTTTCTTCTCTAGATGCCCCGCAAGGCCAGAGAGTATAGATTCTTCCACAGACAGACGGGCAACAAATATTAGATGGATTGATAATCTCAATCCCGGTGATCATCTGCACCGGGATGCAGGCCCTCTATCGCACTTATTCTGTTCTCTCACCATCCACTTGTAGTAACTATCTTCGAATTACCTTAGCACCCAAGCTACCTACGTAGTGATGTTGATTAGCATTTTATTTGAATGCAGGGATTGGTTCATGTGCTAACATTTGGGAGAACCTCTCTTTCCAGCACTCACGATTTCAACTCTGCTATTTCAGAACTAAAAAGCATGAGGATGCAATGTCAGGAAAATTCCTCAATATTCTGATTAGCTGAATCTCTTTTCCTCATCAAGAGCCAAATGCAGAAAACACAGAGCAAGACTTTGCTTTAGTTTTATCAGTAACTATTTGGAAGTATGTTAAATTGATATTTCTATTTGACCCAACTCCATTCTGTCTTCACCCCAAACACCACAGAAATGCCTTTATATCTACTCTCTCTGGGAGACTAGAGCAATTGAGGGAAGGGGAAAAAAAACTGTATTTCTTTCCAAGGCTTTCTTTTGCATCATTTTCTCCTTCATCACAACATTCCAACCACACTTCCTTCATTTCATCAAAGGAAATACAGCCCTTTTCTTACTATTTCCCACATGGTATTCCTCTGGTTGAAAATTGCTTCCCTACACTTTCTAGCTAACTCTTCAATAATCGTTCTACCTAATCCCTGTTTTCTCAAAGAAACTCTATATCCTCAGTCTAAATTGAAGTCCTCTTTTTAAAAGTCACTGCATTCTCCATTTTTCCTTCAGAGAACTATTATAGTTTGTAACTGTGTTATTTTATGATTTCCCCCAGAGGACTCTAAAGTTCAGAAGGTCTGAGAACACATCATGAAGACACAATATGCCTTCCATGCTTTCTTCCTTCCATGTTCTCAGAGGTGCTCTGGAGAACACCAAGCAATGACCTGCTTGTGGCCCACAAACTGTTCCAAAGGGTTCTGCATATCCTCAAAGAGGTGATCAAATGCCTCAGTGGCTTTGTGCTGTTGAGAACCCCAGTCTCCATCCCCTCTCACTCTGTTGGCCCAACAACACTTAGGAGACAGCTGACGTATGCGGTCGCTGATTCTTTACATAGATATTAAGCTCTCCATAGTTCAATGAAATGGCCATGGTTTGACAAACTGTACTCCAAATCTGTACAGGCATACCTGCCGGATACATGAATGATTCTGTTTATTTCACTAGGCACACATGTTCTGAGAAAAAAACAGAAGGACTTCATAGTGTATGGTTCTTATTTTCCTCTTATGTACACATAAGCCTAAAGCATAAAGCCAAAGAAATGTGCCTAATGGCCAAGCTGCAGGGACCTAAGAAAAGTATAACTGACAAGAGGAGTATTACCAAAAAAGCACTGACCTGAATTAAAACCTGAGGAATTCAAAGAAAAGCAGAAACAGCACGAGGGGGCATTATTAACAAGGCACAAAACAGTTTGGAATAAACTACTTAGGTGTCCCCAGTGTTCAAAGCAATGGGCATGGAATCTCAAAGTTACTTCAACCTTGGACTAACACCAAATTTCTTTAGGTCCTTCCAAAATAGGTCAACCTTCAGACTTTGGCTGAGAGCAAAACACAACAGGAGCCAAAAGTTTAATAATTATTTCTCCTCCTTGACCCCAAAATCACCAGAGAGGCAAGCTGCTCTCTGAGGATGCAAGCCTGAGGACCAGAATCAGGGGATCCAGATTCTCTGCTTGGCCTGGCTCTCACTAGTCCATCTCAACACTTAACCTCAGTCATAAAATAAGGGCAACTTCTCTAATGTCCTATAATTCTATGTTATTGTGCTGTTAAATAGGAAGGGCACCCAAACCATGGAGAGTTCACAGAGCTGCTGAGCTCTATACTGCTCATACCAACACAAATGTTTTCTCTTTAACTCTCAGAGACAAATTTAAGCGGGATGTTGTGGAGATGACACATGTACCAAAAAGGCAGACAAGAATAATGGTGGTCCATTATGCATAAAATATGAGTAGAGATGTGAAAATATTTAGCTTGGAAAAGAGAAGACTTGAAGGGAACTGATAGTCCCTGTACCAAAAACATACGTCAACAATGACTTACTCTGTTTTACTTTATTGGACACAACTGACCAGTGGGTAAAGACTGTATGACCATATATATGCTTATTTTCACTGTTACATTTACAGTGATCATCTCCAACAGAAGAACGAAATTTAATAATCAGTTATGTCTACATAGACTTCCTCTGAAATAAATGCCTCCTTTGTCACTGGATGTCTCAGAAGGTAAACAATTCTCTGGGCTACAGAAGTCAATAAACTTTCTGCAAAGAGATTTGAGGGCCACATATAGTCTCTATTACCTATTCTTCTCTGTGTATGTGTTTTTACAACACTTGAAAATATAAAAACCATCCTGAGCTCACAGGCTAAACAAAGAGAGTTTGTTGACTCATGTTCTGCAGGTGTGCTGCCCAATAAATATGAGTCACATATGTAATTTAAAATTTTCCAATATCTACATTTAAAAAGCTAAAAATCAGAAACAGGTGAAGTTAATTTTAATATATTTTAATCCAATATATCAAAAAAAAATATCATTGTAACATGTAAACAAAATTACTAATGAAATCCTTTACCTTTTTAAAAAATAAGTCTTTGAAATTCAGTGTAGAGAAACAAGAGAGATGACCTTTCAACCAATACTGAATTCTAATGATTCAAATCAATAAGGAAAAAAAGGAACTGTCAATAAATGACAGCTGGGACAGCTGGCATACTACCTGGAAAAACAAAGGTGGATCTTGTTCCTTACTCCATTATCAATCCCAGACAGAAATGAAATGTCAATGAAATAAAGTAAAATAATAAATTCAAAATGCCAGAAAGGATGCTATTTTAACCATTCAGATTGGCAAACATTGAAAAAGAGCCATATCTTCCGACCGTCAACAGAACAAAGTTTCACAAATTAGGTACTACCAGTCCATGGGGTCGCTAAGAGTCGGACATGACTGAGCGACTTCACTTGCACTTTTCACTTTCATGCAATGGAAAAGGAAATGGCAACCCACTCCAGTGTTCTTGCCTGGAGAATCCCAGGGATGGGAGAGCCTGGTGGGCTGCCGTCTATGGGGTGGCACAGAGTCGGACACGACTGAAGTGACTCAGCAGCAGCAGCAGTGGAATATAAATGTGTATGATTTGTTAAGGGAAGCTTGGCAGTATGTATAAATATGTACCTCACTTTTGCAAATTCACCCTAAGATGTCATTAGAAAAAAGCAAAAAAATGAAGGCACAAGGATATTCACTGAAGCAGCATCCATGAGAAAAAACAACTGAAAGCAACTTAAATGTCCTCAATTTAGTTCAGTTCAGTCACTCGGTCATGTCTGACTCTTTGTGACCCCATGAATAGCAGCACGCCAGGCCTCCCTGTCCATCACCAACTCCCGGAGCTCACTCAAACTCATGTCCGTCGAGTTGGTGATGCCATCAGCCATCTCATCCTCTGTCGTCCTTCTCCTCCTGCCCCCAATCCCTCCCAGCATCAGAGTCTTTTCCAATGAGTCAACTCTTCGCATGAGGTGGCCAAAGTATTAGAATTTCAGCTTTAGCAGTCCGACACGACTGAGCGACTGATCTGATCTGATCTGATCTCATCTTCCAATGAACACCCAGGACCCATCTCCTTTAGAAGGGACTGGTTGGATCTCCTTGCAGTCCAAGGGACTTTCAAGAGTCTTCTTCAATACCACAGTTCAAAAGCATCAATTCTTTGGCGCTCAGCTTTCTTCACAGTCCAACTCTCACATCCACACATGACCACTGGAAAAACCATAGCCTTGACTAGACGGACCTTTGTTGGCAAAGTAATGTCTCTGCTTTTCAATATGCTATCTAGGTTGGTCATAACTTTCCTTCCAAGGAGTAAGCATCTTTCAATTTCATGGCTGCAATCACCATCTGCAGTGATTTTGGAGCCCTAAAAAATAAAGTCTGAGACTGTTTCCACTGTTTCCCCATCTATTTCCCATGAAGTGCTGGGACCAGAAGCCATGATCTTCGTTTTCTGAATGTTGAGCTTTAAGCCAACTTTTTCACTCTCCTCTTTCAATAGGACTTACTAAATAAAACAAGGTCATTAAGGATAATGTAAGTTTCTTATAGAAAGATGCTGACATTGCTGGGGGGAAATGAAGGTTATTAAATATTAGCATATATACTGTGATCCCAATTATGTAAAATTTTAAATTTCATATAAATGTATGTATTCATAAAGAGATATAAGAAAGATATTTAATAAAATGTATACAGTGATCATCTCTGACAGAGGTATATTTGGGTTAATTTTCTTTGGACATGATCATAGATGTGCTTATTTTCATTTTTATTTTTCACAATGATCATTCTGCACCTTTTATCCCAGAATCATTTTTATAACCTTCTCAGAATGATTTTTTTTCAACTAGCACTCTTAAAAATATCTCTTACACATGTCTAAAGCACAATATTGTTGGTTGTTTATAAGATGTATTTGAAATTTAATTTCAAGAATAAATACATACTCAGTCTCGGGGAGGCAAAGGGAAGGTATCTTTTATACATGTCATTTTATAGAGTGTATCACACGCACCACAGCATGATGGATACATTCTTTCCCTAAAATGATGCTGCCTTCATTCACATGTGCAACTAGTACTCTCAGGAACATCTTTTTATACATGTGACTTTATAGAGTGTATTACATGCAGTGCAGTGAGATGAACTCATTCATTCACTGAAATACCAGGATTCTGACTCAACGAACCATTAAGCATTGTTAAAAACATGTTTTAAATATTTCTTTAGTGTCAATATATGCACCACAAAGTGAATACATTTCTTCACTGAAATAATCAGCATGATGATTTTTATCTTTTTAGACTAACATAAAATTTATTTTTAATTTTAAAAAATTACTGGAGAGGATTAACAGAAGAAAGTTAAAAGCAAACAAATAACCTTATATTTAGTGAATAAATTATTTTCATAGAAATACAGTGGGGAGAAGTACAGGTGACAAATCTAATAAACCAGAGATAAAAGGAAGCCTCCTGCCATTCCTAGGCTAAGCTATAATTCGATTCCTGTACAAGGCACAGGAAGGACAGGTATTTAGACTCCATCTTCTTGTGGTGAGTATTGTTACACAATAACACACATCAAAGCCCAATTCCTTAGAGATGAAGGACATCCTTAAAACATACAGACCATAACACAAGAAGAAAACTTTCTCTGTAGCTCAAAACACTCTTCAATATAAATGTAGGAACATACCCAGAATTAATACCATCAGAAAAGTTCCCTAGATTCCACAAAATGATAAACTATAAACAAAGTGATATATTTTCATGCCCTCATAAACCATCAAAAAAGCCTACCAAAAGTAAGGAAAGCAAGGTCATGGAAAGGGAAGCAAGGTCATGCTACTTTGCCCTCTACCCATCACCAGGCTAAGTCACTTAAGACACAGTCATGGATAAAGGTAATTTGACATAATGTCATTCTTCTTCTGTCACTAGCTGTTCCAAGTTTGGGGTTTTATAAGATCTATAAAACTACAGGGCTAGGGCTACAAATAAAATTTTATTCAAAATAATCTTCTCCATTGTTGACAATCCTCAAAACCCTAGATCTTTTCTTTCAATTAATGAAAAGTTAGCCAAGGCTCCCTCACAGCAGACTCCCAGGATCTCATTGTCAATAAAAGTAGATGCCCTGAAACAATCAGTATGCTCCTGGGGGAACAGTCTCCAAGACAATCAACATTAAAATGATTTCTTAATGGGGGGGAAAGTCAAAAGCTATTTCCAGAGTTAAAATGATGCATTTTATTGAACTATCACGCTAGTTCTCCAACCGGCGAACAGTGCAGACATTTTAAGCGCATTACCTTTAGGAGGAAAATACGACTTGCTTTCAGCTTTGTGAGGCCAGTCTACCACAAGAGGTCCAAACCTGCGAAAGCTGGCAGTGATCTCATCTACAAAACAAAGAAGGAATGTTAGCAGAAGAGAAAAAAATACTGCAGACAGAATAGCATCAAACATATCTTTTTATTTGAAAATGTTTTTTGAGAGCTGTTTTCTAAAGCATTCTTTACAGAAGTCAAATTTATTAAGTGAAATACCACTGTTAGGGGGTACATTTGGTTATCTACTATCAACCATGCAGAACGTGTTTCAAGCTATTAATTCACTTCCCTTCACTTTCAGTAAGCCTGATATAAAGAATCTGGAAGAAAAAAAAATCTGACATTAGCAAAGGTGACTACTCTATCAAAATCAAAAAGGGGACTGTAAAAATAGGAATGTTCTCTGTTTTTAGGAAAAAAAGGCAAAATACACAAAATATTTAAAATATATTTCTACTTATGTGAAGTAATCTCTGAGACTATTAATCTCAGATTATTATTATTGATATAAGATTCTTTTAGAAATAGATACTATTCTTTTGGTGAGGAGCAGGGACAATAAGTGAGTTAAGGATAAGAAAAAACTAAAAGCCAATGGCCTCTTTCTCTTACACATATCTACCACACATCCTATAAAGAAAACATTTCAAAAGTTATAGCTTAACAGACTTATCTTTACCTTCTGACTTTTGATTCAAAGCAGAAGGTTGTAACTGAGTTCCTAATCAGGTTTAAGTTGCCACTCTCTCAGGACAGGGAAGCCTGGTGTGCTGCAGTCCATGGGGTTGCAATGAGTCAGACATGACTGAGCGACTAAACAACAGCCATGACCAAAAACTTTGTCTTAAAGAAAAATCCAAGGGGTTTTTCATTAACAGGTATCTCTATAGATGAGATTAACACTAGTAAAAGAATAGTTTAGAGAAAAATGAGCCTTCAGCTGTGTACAACTTCAAAGCAGTAAGCCTAAAGTAAAACCATTTCTCTCATTATGAAGAAAAGAAAATCATGATAAATTAAGAGAAATGTTATAGCTTGAATAACACTGGCAAAACAATTGTTTTAACAACATTTTAAAGCAGATCCAAAGGCTACTAGAACTAGAGTTGCTTTCTTCCCTTGAGTTAACTCTGTCACAATTCTATTTCATTCTTCTATTCAACAAATATTTACTGACAACCTGCTATGTGTTGACCAGCTTTAGGCACTAGTGAAACTCACTTTTGGATTGCTAGTATCTCAAACATATTATTAAGAAATATTCTAATTAGCCTCAATTCTTTCAAAGGCAAGAGGGGTTATTTCATTAACAGGTATCTACATTAAAATATGAAATGGCATGGTGTGATGGATAGGAACAAAGTTCTGGAATCAGATGGATTTTGGTTCCAACTGCACCACTAGTTACATAACTGTTTCTCTCTGATCCTTAGTTTCCTCATCTACAAAATGGAGTTGGCAGGAGATGACTTAGAGGAGAGCTGTGGAGTTTAAACGAGATAATATAAAGCACTTAGCACACAATGGGCTTACTGGAAGAGTTTCGTAAATATTAGCTCTCATTATCATTTAAAAATGTGACCCAAAATTAATAACAAGGAAATGAGAAGCTGTTTGGAGACTGCCATGTCTGAAGAGCAGACCAGAGGTGCACAATCCCTTTCTTTTCCATCTATTGAGCATCCTCATCTCCTGACACTAAGACATGAAAGTCCTAAAGCTGTCTTCGAGAGGAGAGGTAGGGTCAGATCACACGAGTAATAACCCTGGCCTTCATTAAGCCATTAGTGAGTGCACGGTACCTTCATCGATATCAGGAGGAAGGCCTCCAACAAACACCTTTCTAGAGTAGCGCTCTACTCGCTCCCCGTTCTGACAGCGAGTGGGAGAACTTAAGCCAGATGACAAAGACTGATCGCCGTGACTGTCGTCCAGGAAGGCATCTTCAAAGGGAAAGAGAGAAGATCGACCTGAAAAAAATGCGGGAGTTTCTATGGTTAAAAGTAGTTTCCTGGACAACACGTGTTTTATTAGGAGCCAAAGCACAGAGTGAAGCATTCCAAAAAATACATCCTAAACTGTGATTTTTTTTTTTTTTAAGTATTTATTTATTTGGCTGTGCTGGGCATGCAGGTTCTTTGATCTTTAGTTTCGGCATGTGGAATCTAGTTCCCTAACCAGGGATTGAACCCAGGCCCCCTGCATTGGGAGTGCAGAGTCTTAGCCACTAGACTACCAGGGAAGTCCCATAACAGTGATTTTTTTCAATAGAATAAGCAACTGCAGATTACCATGTCTAGACAACTTTATAGCATCAATTTAAAAAAAAAAAAAAAACTTGTTTATTTTGTATTGAGGTATGGCCGCTTAACAATGTAGTGATAGTTTCGGGTGAACAACAAAGGGATTCAGCCATACATATATGTGTATCCATTCTCGCCCACACCCCACCCCCCTCCCACCTAGGCTGCTACATAGCATTGACCAGAGTTCCATGTACAGCATCATTTTTTGTGTAAAGGTATGTACAGCACAGAAGTGACCGGATGGATACTAAGCAAGAAGCATAAAAAACCGCAGCTGTTTTTTGCTGCTAAAAAATATCACTACATTTTACTCATACAGCCCCTATCTCTGCTGCTAAGCATATTCGGCAATCACTTTTCCTTTACCCAGGCATTTCTTAAAGGGAAGAATAAGATAAATCTTTATTCACAGATTTTGATTGCTCTTTATGATAACCTCAGAGGTTCAGTTCTAAAAACTGGCCCTCATAGGCGGGGGAATATTAAACTGATGACAGAAGCTGAGAGCAGGACTAAAAATGATCAATTTGTCCCTGCCATTCCAAGCTACTCCCATTTGGAAATGAACATGTACAATAATAAAAGGTGGGACAAGTGAATGAAAACATATAAATTAAGATGTGGATATACAGATGTAGATGTGGTTGTGACTAATCTAAGCTGTATTTTATATCACTCAAAAAAATGATTTCCATTGTTAACTCTATAGTCTGAGAACCAAAGGCCCCTACCCTCTCCACATGACGATTAGGAAGATGCCAGAAGTTAAAATCTGTTAATAAATACAACACAATAGTGCCATCTGGCATTACAAAATAAAATTTAAGTTTAAAATATATATGTATTTTTTCCAGTTTGAGTCAGTGAGTTCCTGGTAAAACTTTCCATTAGGTTCTACTCTAAAAATGAATTATCTTGAACTTTCTAACTTTTGAAACATGAGAAAAACTCCCCTCTAAAATAAATTCATACACTTTTCAAAAAAAGGACACTGTCTTTCTCATTTAGTCTCTCCACTCTATATTTCCCTGAGACCTAGGTTCTGCATCACTATAGCCAACTCTCTAAAACAGAATATAAATAGCCTTAGAAAAATACTAAAAATTTATTTCTTTTATTAAAAAAAAAGTTACTAATATAAGTCTGTTTATTTTATGAACAACCCAGGTGGTATAAGAAAGGCACTGTTTTGATGTTGAGAGTTCATAAATAAAAGGACCAAAGAATTTTTTGCTCCACTCTTCCCAGCTAAGCTACAAAGAAACAGAACACAATTTGTCACTTCATGTCACCTAGCTTTTTTAGCCTGGCAAGGGCAAACAAGAGACAGTAAATTCTCATCCCCTGATGTCTGTTTTGTTCAGTGGGAGTAAAAGAACCAGATCTGCAACAACTACAGGCAAAACAAGCTTCCCAAAGACTCCCAGAGATGTTCACCCGTGGTCATCGGGTTTGCTTTTCATGCAGTCCACACTCAGTGAACTATGTCCCTGCTGTGACAAGCGTACATCCAAACCAGCATTTCCCACCTTTGTTCCTATCACCAACTCCTACACTCAACAACAGTAACATGAGATGCTCAGAAAACAAAGTCTGGTGGGGGAGAGGTTGGGAGAACTAAATAATATTGGAAAATACTACACACGTTATGCCCTTCCCAGAGATTCACAAGCCATATTAGAATACAAAGATTGGGGAAAGTTCTGTAGTAAAATAACTTAATCTAGTATTACCTGAATTTAAGATAAAGGAAATCTTAACATACTATGTAACTCAGTGGAAAACACTTGTAGAATTGTTTATCCACATTTGGAGAACATCAGAAAAGTAAGAGCTATTTGGTAGTCCCTGCCCAAGAAATCAAGTCTGGGGAGAGAGAAAGCAAGCACATAAATTATCAAATGCGTCCATGCATACATGCTCAGTTGTATCCAATTCCTTGGACCCCATGGACAGTTCCTCTGTCCATGGGATTTCCCAGGCAAAAATACTGGAGTGAGTTGCCATTTCCTCCTCCAGGAGATCTTCCTGACCCAAGGAACGAACCCAAGTTTCCTGCATTGGCAGGCCGATTCTTTACCACTGAGCCACCTGGGAAGCCCACTTATCAAATAGAGACAGAAATACTAAGAGAAGACTTTACGAAATGATACAAGGCACAATTTACTGCTCTATGGAAAATGGTAGGGGCAGGGGGTTCAAGGAGCTTCAGAATGACTTCACAGAAGAGCAATTTTGAGCAGAATCTTGTGGGAGTTACAGTTTCAAACATGAAGAATAAGAATCCATAGAGAAAGAACTTTCAAAACAGCTCTTATCTTTCCCACCAAGCCTGCTTCTCTAACATTCCTACAATCTCAATGAAAATAACTATTATTCGCATTCAATTCAATCATGAAATCTAGGAGTCAATCCTGACATCCCTTTCTTTCATATTCCACATCTAATCCATCTCTCACTAAGTCCTACCAACTCATGCTACAAAATAATTCTTCATTCAGTTCTCTCTACCTTCAGTCCTAACACCCTGGTCCATACTGCCATCATCTCTCCCCTGAACTAACAGTCTCAAGAGTCTATATAATAACTTACTCAATCTGCTAATTCCTACCTTGTACTCCACAATGCTTTCTCTACAAAACAGCCAAGGTTACCATTTTCCAATATTAATCTGAACATGACCACACTCTTTGCCACATCCCCCTAATTTGGGGATAAAGTACAAAAATGTCTCTGTAAACTGTAAGGCCTCTGCCTAACCCTCCTACATTAAGAGTTGCTGCCTCTCCCTCTGGTTCACTAACCTCCAATGACACAGGCCTCCTTAGATATTTCTGTTATTCTTCCCTGCCTCAGGCCTTAAGGAAAAGGTGTTCGCCCACCCAACTCCTACATTAAGAGTTGCTGCCTCTCCCTCTGGTTCACTAACCTCCAATGACACAGGCCTCCTTAGATAGTTCTGTTATTCTTCCCTGCCTCAGGCCTTAAGGAAAAGGTGTTCGCCCACCCAAAACAAACACCCTCCTCTCAACTCCCCAGTTTTCTAATTAAGTCCTATTGATTCTTCAGGTCTAGGCTAAAAAGTCAGTGAAACTCAACTGGAACTTTCCTGACCTTCTAGATTAGAATAGATGCCCTTTCCCATCCATTTACAGCACTTTTTCCTAACATTTTTTTTCCCTAGTTACTATTATGGTATCATATGGGTTTTAACTTGGTATCTCGTTCCCCTACCCCATGAAACTGTAAGCTCTGTTAGGACAAGGACCAATTTAATCTTGTTCACCACTATATTTTCACATCCTAATAAGGGCATACAAAATAGGTATTCAATAAGTGTTAACAGTGAGGCAGCAGACAAGAAAGGAAAATACCATGTGCAAATAAATAAATGTTGGAACACAATAGATGGGTTTGAGGATCCTTCTGGGATCCTGTTCCCAGAAGACTGAGACCTCTTCTCTTGCTTCTGATTGTTCAAACATTACATATTACACTCTATCTTGTAAAAGCAAATTTCCACATTTTCAAAATTTGCTATTTCATTCTAATACTAGCTTTTCTTTAAAAACAAAAAAAACATACTCACTCCCTAGAGACTGATATTCCCATCTAATCCATCTTCCTCCTGTCACAACCTGACCATGTTCTTCCCTCTACCCCAAATCCAGCAACAGCTACCATCACCTCCATTAACAATGTGCACCCAGGGAGAGGACAGATGGGGTGCAATTCTGAAGAAATCTGGGACTTGTCCACCTGGGAGATGAGGAAGTCTTGAACCAGAGCAGCTAGGAGAAGCAGCAGATGTTCAAGATATGCTGGAACAGAGAGAAGTTTCTTTCTGTGTAGCCAACATAACCACAGCTTCCCCAGAGTATTTTGGCAAAAAGAAATAAATAAAAGCAAGAATTAACTGCAAAAATTTGATCTGTTTTAAAAATTGGTTAAGGGTACTTAAGAAACTTTCCAGGGTTTTGAAAGTAAATTTCTGTCTTCGCACATAGAGTATCATAGACTTCAGGAAAGAATTTGCCCCTGGAAATGAAACTGCTAAGAATTCACACATATATGATGTTTCTCTAACTGTAGGTAAGACCTAAGAATAAACTCAGTCCCCAGATCTACTTAATCTGAATCAAAGAGGTCAAACTTGAAAATCGGCACTTTTAACAAATTTCACCAGCGACTCCTATGCTCCAATTTAAGAACCACTGAAAAGCAGATGATCTGTCTGTAGCAAACAGCAACTAAGAGAGACATTGTGTGAAGTGTACAGAGCCTTGGGAAACATGCAGGTTCAATCAAGTTAAGAAAAGTATCTTCAGGAATGGAATATAAAATCTATAATCTAGTCCACCTTACTGTAACATGACTGCCTCAAGTCCTGTCAGAACAAAACAGTCAGTCTGCAGGAAGCATTTAAAAGACAGAAGGGTAGATTAAGAATCCGTTGCATTTCCCAGGGCAAACCAAAAGGAGAGAGGAGGATTTTATCATACTGCTGGGATGACTCTGTGGAACAGAATGGCTCATCTGATCTTTCCAGATCCTGAAAACAATTTATTTCCCTGTGCTCCGATTATAAGCTCCTGAAGGACTGTTCTATTAATTAATTAATTATTATGAAAAGGTAACTTGAACTACTAGATAAATAACCAGTCACTGAAGTTTTATTTCTATTACATCCATCTCCATGATAAGTTGAAACACTGGCATTCTAGTCTGTCCAGGCATTCATCTGGTTGACATAAATCATTCCCTCACGACAAACAGTCCCTGGGAAGACTGGTATAATTTAAGTTTCTGGACACGTGCTACCAGAAACTGAAACTTAAGAGGCTGTACCCAAATTGTGTCCCATGAGAGGTCCCACTTCACTAACACTAGTAGTTCTCTGACATGTTTCTTTTCTTTAATAAAAGCATTTCCCACGAGCAAAACATTTTAAGTAAGTCATGTTACTTACCAAAACTTATATGCTTATGTACCTAGCATATAAATCTGCTTTAGAATCTCAGACTTTCACGTAAAATATTCATACTCAATAAGTCAGCAAAAGCAGGAGAAATACTTCTTAATTGTTGCACTTTGGCCATTTAGCTCTCTCTTCCACCAATGGTCTGGTTTTCTGAAATCTATTTTCAGTTAAGAAGCACAATGGCAGCCCACTGGCCATGCTGTGCTGCCAAAGCTGCTCGGACCTCCCCTCTGAGCTCCCTCATCTCTGCTGTCAATCCAGCAGCTCCAGGGCACTCTTCACCCAATATTCCCACTCCAAACCTGAAGCTTTTCCTCTTAGTTTTGGAAAGAACTCAGAAATGAATTACTCTGGCGATGTTTTAGTAAATGGCTTATGAGGCATTTCATATGGCTTATTAGGCAGAGGGAAAAAAAAAGCTGCCTATAAGTCAAGATAGTCAAGTTTTAGCCTCGGCTTTATTCTGTGACCCTGGATAAAACATATCACTTATCTGAGTTTTGTTTTCATAATGAGAGATTTGAACTAGATGATAGGTTTTCCCATCTCTGAGGGTAGCAGCATGCCTTTGATTACACAAAAATCTTACATAAAACCCTAATATTAGAATACAAATAGATAAAA
The DNA here is from genome assembly GCF_029407905.1 of Bubalus kerabau. NCBI lineage: Eukaryota > Metazoa > Chordata > Mammalia > Artiodactyla > Bovidae > Bubalus > Bubalus kerabau. The sequence continues at coordinate 16,342,788 of NC_073645.1, forward strand.
ATACATCTTACTTGATATTACTATGTGGTTATCTCTTAAGCATCACAACCTTAATGTATTTATAAATGAACTCAACCTCTACCTGAAGCCTATTCTTGCTCAGTCTTATTTTGATATGTGGCATCACACTTCACTCAAGTGTTCAAGCTAGAACCTGAACACCATTTTTGAGCCTTCCTTCTTATTTGCTCTCCATATTCAATTCCTTGGTCTAACGCCATTAGAAAGGGTTGAGTCTGTCCCCAGAATGTAGCTTCCAATTGTTCACTTCTCTCCAACTCCACTGCGTTACCCTATCTTAAAACATCATCTTCTCTTGCCTAGACGATTACCATCATTTTGAACTAGACAACCTACCTCTCCTCTCACTCCAAACAAAAGCCAGAGTGCTCTTTTAAAAACATAAATCTGATCACTTGACCCTGCTTTAAAACATTCATAGATTTCCTCTTATACCTGGATCAAATTCAAAATCCTTACCAGGAGCTAAAGCCCATTGAGATCAGATTTCCTTTCTTCCTCCAACCTCATATTAATACACCCCGCTTCTCTCCTACCAAGCTCAGCCATTCTGGGCTCTATTTATTGATACTTCCTCAAAAACACAAAGTCCTTTCTTGCCTCAAGCTCCTCTCCCCTTCACCACTACCCTTTTTTAATACTTTATTAAAAAATAATTCACTTATTATACAATTCATCCTTTTAACCCATTAGCAGTCACTCCCCATTTTCCTGGAACCCTCTTAGCCCTAGGCAACCACTAGTCTACTTTCTGTCTCAACAGATTTGCTTATTCTGGACATTTCATAAAAGGGAACCATCCAATATGTGGTCTTTTGTAATTGCCTTCTTTCACTTGGCATAATGTTTTCAAGGTTTATCAATGTTGTAAACATTCATCAGTACTACACTTCAAGCCTCTTAAAACAGTTGTATTTTGATGTCTGGAATTTCCTTTAAAATATTCTAAAGGAAAAAAGGAAGGGGAATATAAGAAATAAGATAGGCAAAAATGTTGATAATCATTGAAGCTAAGTGATGAATGTATAGTTCATTAAACAATTCTACTTTTGTGTATGTGGAAATTTCCAAAATAAAATATTTACTTAAAGATAAATAAATGTTTCCAGACTTTCCATCTTGTCTTTCCATCCTTAGGGTCTGAGTTTAAACAACATCTCTTCAGAGCAAACCATCCTCCTTTAAAGGATCCTCCCATTCTTCCTTCCTGCTGCTGCTAAGTCATTTCAGTCGTGTCCGACTCTGTGAGACCCTGTAAACAGCAGCCCACCAGGCTCCCCTGTCCCTGGGATTCTCCAGGCAAGAACACTGGAGTGGGTTGTCATTTCCTTCTCCAATGCATGAAAGTGAAAAGTGAAAGTGAAGTCGCTCAGTCGTGTCCGACCCTCAGCGACCCCATAGACGGCGGCCCACCAGGCTCCCCCGTCCCTGTGATTCTTCAGGCAAGAACACTGGAGTGGGTTGCCATTTCTTTTTCCAATGCACAAAAGTGAAAAGTGCAAGTGAAGTCGCTCAGTCATGTCCGACCCTCAGCGACCCCATAGACGGCGGCCCACCAGGCTCCCCCGTCCCTGGGATTCTCCAGGCAAGAACACTGGAGTGGGTTGCCATTTCTTTCTCCAATGCACAAAAGTAAAAAGTGAAAGTGAAGTCACTCAGTCGTGTCCGACCCTCAGCGACCCCATAGACGGCAGCCCACCAGGCTCCCCTGTCCCTGGGATTCTCCAGGCAAGAACACTGGAGTGGGTTGTCATTTCCTTCTCCAATGCATGAAAGTGAAAAGTGAAAGTGAAGTCGCTCAGTTGTGTCCGACTCCTAGTGACCCCATGGACTGCAGCCTACCAGGCTCCTCCGCCCATGGGATTTTCCAGGCAAGAGTACTGGAGTGGGATGGCATTGCCTTCTCCGTTCTTCCTTCCTAGTACTTAACAAAACTTTTGAGTATAAAAATATTTGTTTGAATATAAAAATGTATCATCTCTCTCTCCTCCACTAGAGTGAACACTCAGAAGAGAGACAGCTCGGGTCTAGCACACCATCTGACCCACAGTGGGCACACAAACATTTAATGAAATTAAGGTAGACAGTCCAGAACCCCTCCTTCATAATCAATGTAGGTTCCTTCCAGACCAACTTCTTTGCAAAAGCGAAAAAATAGTGATCTTATTCCACTCACCATCTCCTGTGCTCATAGTTTCCTATTACTATAAGCAGTAATACTTCAGATACCATAGCTATGAACAGTCAGATATTTCTTCAGCTGTCCATGTTTCACTCTGGAACCATCCATTCCTCTAGACAAGAAAGCTCGCACAACCCGGTTTGAATTAGCAGGATATCATGTTTACCATGGTCTCACTGATACAGCTGATCTCTCCTCCCTTGGTCAGGCTTTTGGCAGAAAGATGACACCAAGTTCATACACAAGTTTGTTTTATTGGATTCTTAGAACCTTTGTTATTGACTAAATCATCCATTAATTTCAATAGATTTTTATAGATTAAGTATACACAGAACTACATTTTACAATAGTAACACCAATCCACAGTAAATCCAATAGTAAAGTAACTCCAATCATTCTTTCCATTTGCTCATTCACATTACTTAAAAAGATCTTTCATATTTTCCTTGTTGCTCTTTAACTAAGAAATTCTGTTAAACATCAAGAGCACTGGCATAGCCAACATCTCTGCATATGGACAAAAGTCTCCCAGAGACCATAAAAACTCGTATGAGATGAAAACACAACATATATTTTAATCAAGTGTGCTGTAAAATGTGTAGGTAAATATCACATATAACACCAGCTATTAGGCTAGTTTCTAACAGGGGCTGCAGCTGTATGGGAAAACACATATAAAAGCTTGTGAAAGTCAGAACACTATGGAAGAAAAATGTTAACATTCTTTGCTGTCATTCTGATTCCACAAGGGAAATCAACATTTGTCTACTGGAACACATCTCTAAAGTACAAGTGGGAATCAATGGGAAATACAATTGAATATTTGAATTTTTTATATACAACTGGGGCTTCCCCAGTTGCTCAGACAGTAAAGAATTTACCTGCAATGCACGAAACCTGGGTTAGATCCCTGGGTCGGGAAGACCACCAGGAGAAGGAAATGGCTACCCACTCTGGTATTCTTGCCTAGAGCATTCCATGGACAGAGGATCCTGGCAGGTTATAGTCCAGGGGGTACAATCAATATTCAGTTTCAAATCCTATTCTTTCACACCTAATTGTTCTTTCCAACGGCTACTGCTTCAACTGTACTACTGGAGGCACTTGATTTGCCAAAGTCTACCCTCCAATACCTGATGGCCCATCCAAGCTGTCAACCAATGTCCAAATTTTCTCCTGTCTTCATTACTTGTATCATGAAACCCTGCTCCTAAAGCCCGACAGTATCTGTGTCAAAAACCATTCATCAGGGTAGCACAGATCATCTCACTGCCAAGTTCTCCTCTCCAGCTGGCCCCCACTGCATACACTCACAGGCACATGCTCCAAGCATCTGGCCATGCCAGTCTCACCTCAGAGCTTTCTTTTACGTTGAATCAGATACCTGGAGTGCTTCACTTCCTATTCCTTTTCCATCATCCAAAGAGTTCTTGAAATTCTACCTGTTCCAGGAAGCCTTTCCAGGTTTTATCAGAAAAGATGGAAGGTTTCACTGGCCTAAATTTTGCGGACAGATCTTGAAACTGTCACAGATAATTCCCTCTGCCCTCTATTCCTAAAATGTTTACCAACATGTATGTAAAACATAGAATATAAGTTACAGCCAACACACATCAGCAAGTTTACTTTTTATGCTTTTAGGGGAAATCCTAAATTTTGTTTACAGGAAAGAAATCAAGCATTAATACAATCCTTGATCATACAAATAAACAAGTGTGAGGAAATTGGCCAGATCATCAAATTTATACCATGTAATGTTGGTCCAGATGAGTGTATTTCAGAAAACGAGAGTAAATATGAGGTATACCTGCCCCATCCTGTATGACTACGTTACCACATTTTTAAAAGATGACGTTTCTTCTTTTTCGGTTTTGGGAACAGAAGACTAAATAAAAGCAGGGATCAAAAAATTACTGGCTGTTCTTTTCTCATTACAGAAAGTCAACACTCAAGTATTTCAGTGCTCTGTCACACTCTTTTTCTGTCACGCACGTGTGTGTGTGTGTATGCGCAGACACACACACACATTTCTGTCATTATCTTCTTCATCTACAACTATCAAACTGCAGACGTCTACAGAGCAGTAACCAAGTCATTCTAGGCAGTGTTTAGCTTAGCACTTGATGGAAAGGTATCATGGCTTCTGAACACGATTAAGTCAAACCTTACAAATAAAGATGGGGAAGGTAACACGGAACTAGGAAGAGTAATTATTTTCTCAGGAGTTGAGAAACTATAGGTGATCTTATATTCTTGATGCCTAGTATTTAATATACTATGATTTTTAAGTATATAAAAATTAAAAAATACAAAGTCAGATTCTGGTCTGCATAGACATGGGGTCTGACTTCAAAACAATCCTCATCAATAAGCATTCAGTAAGTGCTAACTATATGTAGGTCACAGTGTAAGGCACATGAGACAACTGTCCTCAAAGAACTTATCTCCCTTTGAAGAATGAGGACGTACAGAAAAGGCAGAAGGAAAGTAAGCCAACAGAAACAGAGGAAAACATGGCCTGTAAGGCTGCCGGGAAAGTCTTCCTGGACGGGGTAAGGCTTGAGTCAGGCTTGAATGCATGAACTAAAGATAGGTTTTAGTTAAGTAAATGAGAGGAAGGGTGGACAGTACTTGCAATGGCTAGACAGTGGGAAAGTACAAGGGTTCGTCAAGGCGAAGGTGAGATAGGAAAAATGGAAGATGATGAGGCTGGTTAAACAAGAAGAAGTCAGATGATGGAGTTCCTGAATGGAGAAAGAGGGTAAGAAAGACAAAACAGTTTCAGAAAGATGAAACAACAGAATGGAAAGGGACGGGGAAGGCCTGAGAAACTAGAGGAAATATACTGACAAGATCTGGGGACTGACCAGTGCCTAAGATGAGAACAGTCTCTGTTATCTGCCCCTGAGATGCTTTCGTTCTCTATTCTTTCCCTGAGAGCAATCAATTTCTTAGCACCAAGAAAAAAAATATGTTACATAATAATTATAGTAATACTATTTTCTACACTTGAAATTTTTAAATTATAAGAGGAAAAAATGTTAAATGGTCTTGTCATAATTAAAAAATAACCAACTATACAAATGTTTTTCTTCACCATCATGTGAAAACAAAACTGACTATGTGATTCCACCATGAAAGAATGCTTCAGTGGTAACTCAAATACATATGGAGTCCTGCTGATATGCACCTATTCAACAAATATTTACTGTGGAATAAATACTATCAATTTAATATTATTATCTTCTCTTCAGGACTCATCTACAGAGTCAGAGACAGCTTGATGAATGATAAACATCACCCAACAAGCAGCCAAAAGACAAAGGTTCCGGTCTTGGCTCTGACTTTAACTTGAGATCACAAAGCAAATTACTTCATCTCTCCCAGCTTTTGCAAATGAGTACCAAGCAACCGGCATCTGTGGAATGCTTTTAGTTTAGTTTATATGGATAAGTTTTCCTCTTTCATTTTTTATACTTTAATTCACTAACTTAACATTCTTAAAAAAAATTTTTTTTTTAGTTCCTGACCTGGGATTGAACCCAGGGCCCCAGCAATGGAAACCACAGTCCCAACCACTAGACCACCAGGGATGCCTAACTAATTAACATTCTTGAAGTTGGACAAGGTTGATTTTATTACTTCATAACTTATAGATGAGGATACCAAACGTTAGTGATAAAGCAGTGATTCCAACCTAAGTTTTTGACCCTGAATTTCATACCTTTCTACTATATTAGGCTTACCCTACCTACTTTGTAATATTATTTAACAAATTACAGATATGAAAATGCTTTAGAAAGATTATAGCAATACACAAATGAAAGCAATATTACTTTGCTTGGGTGTGGACAGGAGAGAATGCAAGTTTTATGGACCTTAGAGCCTATATAAGTAAAGGACCTCTCTTTAAGAAAAGAAAACAAAGATAAAGTAGAAAACTTGGAACGGATCCCCTGAAAGTGAGGGTACCTGAAACTCAAGCTTCATTTAGCTTCAAGGTAAATCTGTCTTTGGATGTGACACAGAAAAAACTCACCAGTCAATCTACTAAGATCAAGAATTGCCCTCTAAAGCCTAACTTCTAAGTACTATGAAAAGAACAGTGAGGACAGAACAACAACAAAATACATATGCTTGGCCTTTATTCCCTTAAGATCATTCACAATAAACCATATAACACAAACTTCCAGTTAGAAATAGTCTTTGCTATGTCTTTATCGGGATTAGAAGAACAAATTACCAACTAACATTGAAAAATAATTATAACAAAAGAGATAAGAGAATTATTTCACTAAAATAATTAAGCTAGAACATCATAACACACCATAATTATTGTTTTACACACACGAGTATAAACACACACACACACACACACTCATATTTACTCACAATTTGGCAAGCAAAAGATCTCATTAAAAAAATTTTACCTCGTCTTCGCCCATAGCTCCTGGCTGCATGTAAACACAGAAGAAAACCATGGGTATTTGTATCAAAATGCTGAATTTAGAAATAAAAAAATATTCACACAAACCTTTTCTAAGTATTCTCAGAATTAATCTGGAGATACTGTTCAACTTGACTACAGACATATTATATTAAAAAAAAAAACACCTTTATGAAGCACAAGTTAAATCACAGTCTTAAAAGAGAAATTCAACTGGATGTGGAAGCCACTGGAAAGGATATAATGGATGCTTAAGTTTAACAAATCTTATAAGGATTTATATTGTGGCCCATTATCTATATCAGATATAGATAAATAGAGTTCTGTAAAATTATCTTCTGATTTCTAAATCTTCATTCGTACTATGTACTACCACCAGACATCACTTTGAAGAAAAAAACATTCATCCTAAATAAGTAAAAACTGTGGTGTATGGTGGTCATTCTAAATTTCTTCACACACACACACACACACACACAAACACTTCACAGTCTGCCCTGAAAACTGCATAAAAATTTTACAATTAGCTGTTGCTTTACAGAATGTGTTACTGTAAGTTTTCTCTAAGCCTCCTCATTTACTTTCCATACAGTATTACAGGTGTAGGAAACAATATTTTTTCATCTAGAAAATGAATGGAAAAAGCAGAAAGGTGGCATGGGTACATCCCATACTTAAGAATAGAGTACTTTAAAGATTATCTTCCCCTTCAAAACTCAAGGCCCACAAAGTACATTGTTACAATGTTTAACAGAGCTAGACTGTCATCATACATATACTACCAGGGGATCCTGTCATCTAAAATGACTTTCAAAGTGGAAAGCTTTTCAAATTTGAAACCCCACATTCAGTAAAACTTAAATGAGAACTCTATTTAATCCATTTTTTAAAAGCATGAAATGTTATCATATTAACTTTAAACCAAAAAAAAAAAAAAAAACCAAGGATAATTTGGGTTACACTTATAGCATAAGGCAGAACTAAAGAGAACTACTTCTCTCCTAGGAAAAGAATTCAGACTTTTCAGCTAGAAAGTTGAAATACCAGTTGCTAACCTCATCTTCTTCCAGTTCCCATTTTTCTTCAGACGCCGTACTCACCCTCATCAACACACTTTTGGCCTTTTCACTTTCCCATGACACAAATATTAAAAAGGGTTAGCCAGATTAAAAGGATTATTCAAACTCTACATACTCCCCCTAAATCTGTCATCGCTTTAACTTTCAATGAAAAATACCTCTTCTGAATTTACATTGCGTTTACTGTTTACATTACTTACAAGCGGAACGCATTCTAAAAAAAAATTTTAGGAACATTAATACTTTTCATTATTTGGAACCTGGAATTCATCTTCCCACAGAATGTGTAGTAAATGGTAGTTTCCTAGCTCGGTTCCTCCCAAAGCCTACTTCACTTATAATAAATAACATGGGTAAATTAACACTAATGGACAACACTTAAACCAGAGAGAGGATAATAAGTTTTGACGTCCTACCACTTATTTCTTTCTCCTTTCTCCCATCCCCAGTGATGTCATGCTGCCCAGCACTCCTCACTATAAAACCTCTATTTAGAGAGGAAATAAAACATTTTGTATTTCAGAATTACTCATTTCTCTCCCAAATAATACATTCCCATTCTTTCATTCTATCTGATTTCTGGCCAGATACTCAATGAAAAAGAATTTGATTATGATACTAAGGTACAAATGACTCATCAGGCTTTAACATCCCTGAAAGATAAATGAAAATGCTGTTCACTTAAGTCCTTAACTGCTAAACATTCAGGTAATAGAGAACACAAAGTGAATAGAACCAGACAGTCAAGGGGGAGGGGAAGAGCATCCTGAACTGGGGACAGGGAAGAGTTGCAAAAGACATACTTGGGAGTTTTTTGTTTTTGTTTTACCTTGAAAGAGGTTTTATTTATCTCGCACATTGAAACTGCAAAAATAGATCGGTATTTCACAAATACTTGGGAGTTTTAAACAAAGTTTCTTTAAACGGTTCATGATTTTTACAGATTCTTCTCTTTTTCCATTTACTGATATGAACAGTAAATTGCCTCCTATCAGTCTGGACACTCTGATAACATGGAGGCAAAGACGGCACATGGAATCAGTTCAGCTCAGTTGCTCAGACATGTCCAACTCTTTGCGACCCCATAGACTGCAGCACGCCAGGCCTCCCTGTCCATCACCAACTCCCAGAGTTTACTCAAACTCATGTCCATTGAGTTGGTGATGCCATCCAACCATCACATCCTCTGTCGGCCCCTTCTCCTTCCACCTTCAATCTTCCCCAGCATCAGGGTCTTTTCAAATGAATCAGTTCTTCATATCAGGTGGCCAAAGTATTGGAGTTTCAGCTTCAGCATCAGTCCTTCCAATGAATGTTCAGGACTGATTTCCTTTAGGGTGGACTGGTTGGATCAAGCCAATTTAAAGCAGTGATCTGAGATGCTTCAATTTGCTTTAATCATGCACTGTGGAATAATTACTTGCTACCCTGGTCCCAATTTCAACAGTTTACCTATGATATCTGTGGTAATTTTTATTGTAATTGCTAAAACTTAATGAGTTTTTACTATGTGTGTGAATAATTCAAAATGCTTAACATATTTTAATATCATTTAATATACTCCACAACTTTATGACATAAGTATTCTTTTGCTCTTTTCTTAGATGAGGAAAATGGGACACAAAATTAAGTATCTTGCCTAAAATCACACAGCTAGGAAGTGGTGGAGTTGAAATATGAATTAAGCACTCTGGCTCCAGAGTCCACACTTTCAACCACCTCACTATACTGTTCAATTCCCAGAGGAAAAGTTCACTGTTATGCTTCTTTTAATACTCTCTAATGCACTGGGCAGAAAGCTCTATATCAAGCTAGTATTCAGCAAATGTGGCTTGTTAGCTATATGTGCAATCAAAGGAAGGAGTAATGCACGTCATGATGGCCTTCTTAATGTAGGCCACCTGTGTTGGTGATTAAAAATTTGCTCATAAGGGCTATTTGCAAATAGACTAATTAGAGTCAAACTCTTCCCTAAGGGAGAGGTAATGAAAAGAACACCAAGGAGAGAAATTTGGGAGCACAGCAGCAGTGCTTCCCCTGAGAACAAATATAGCTTTAAACAAGAAAGAGTATTGAACACATAAACCTAACATGAGCCAGCACAAAACGATCCCACATAGAAATAAAGGAAGTAATGTGACTGTTCAGTATTCTATGTTAGTAATGTAGTCTATGAAAGTGTAAATTTATATCAGATATGACAAGATATGATACATTTTCAAAGTCCTATCTACTTCCTCCAAAAACTTTAATTCTTTATTAGCAATCATCACCATTACAGATAAAATTCTTTTACTGTTCGTATGTTTTAAACTGGAGAAGGAAATGGCAACCCACTCCAGTGTTCTTGCCTGGAGAATCTCAGGGATGGTGGAGCCTGATGGGCTGCTGTCTATGGGGTCGCACCGAGTCGGACACGACTGAAGCGACTTAGCAGCAGCAGCAGCATGTATTAAACAACTTTAGACCTCATTTTAAAAAGCTACATTCAGTTTCTAGAAGTCAAGGTAGTGGTTACCTTTGGCTAGGGGTATTAACTGGAAGGAAACCTGAGGTGGGGTTCTGGGGTACTGAGCTAGGCATGGGTTAATTTGTGTTAAGTTTGTGACAATACATCAGGCTACGTATATATTTATGGTCTGTACATTGTTTGGTATATAATTACACTTCAATTAAAAAAAACAGTACAAACATTTCAGACCAATTCCCTGGGATAAAAGATTAACGTAGAAAGCCCAAAATGTTAATTTTTTGTAGTCTTCAAAGCATAAACCTGAATAATCCAAAACTGAAAAAAACGTATTTTGCAATCCATCACAATAAATATAAAAGGGTGCATGTACTATGGGATACGGGATGTGCCAGTTACTCTAAAAATAAGTTTACATGATCAATGACCAGTGCGTTGTGAACGGCACCCTCACGTTAATGGCATAATGCTGTGAATGGCACCCTCATGTTAACAGCATGGTGCTCTGTTAGGCACAGGAGGCTCTGCTATAAAACGGACCGTCTGTTACTCCTTAAGACTTGGGCCGCACCAGGTTTGAAACGGCTGCGCTTACACACATGATTCTCTAAGGAAAACCTGTGATCTGATTTTAAAATCTAAACTAAATCTTCATCTACATGGATTTATCCAAAGTTGCTGAAGTTTCTGTAGCAAAGTAACATCATACACAGATTCAACTATAGAGGTTCAAAAACACTTGTGCATGACATGAGGCGGTAGGAGAGAGCTCTAGCTTCTTTCTTTTGTGGATCAAAGTAGCACGCACCCATTTCAGGAACTTAAGCAGAGTCCCTGAGATGCTATACTTAGGAAAACAAACAAGATACAAAGATCTTAACACAACATTTTACTAACTGTCTTGGAAATATCTGTCAAAACTGTTGACTATAGTACAAACTGTTAATTCCTTTACTTGCAATAAAATCAGTTTCTAAGAACACCCTGTAAACTTATTTTTTAATACCATTTCAAAATTCAAAATTAAATTCTATTAGAACATCTAATGGTCTCTCCCTTTCAGCTTCCATCTAAGTACTAGTCATGCAAAAAAATTCTACCTAAGATGGATTAGGATCTTAAAGTTAGTACAAAAATATCCCCCTTTTCCTAGTTAAGGCTGTAAATTCCCAAAGAGCAGGAGTGATGGAGTTTGTCCCATGAATGCACTGCCTCTATCTTTGTCTTTATAATGGCAGGTAAGAGTTTTAGCTCAGTAACTTTCAAATCTGGCCATTTATAACTGAAAAGATCAACTTATCATAAACTTAGCAGCTAAAATGATGCCTGAAGGGATGGGATACGTTTTCATCTGCTACATTCCCATAAAGTATTTGCATGTTTCAAAATCCCTTCTTCCTACCCTTTTCTCTTTAACTCTTACCCATTTTTCTCAGAAAAAAATCTTTTCAAAAAATAACACTAATAACTGGCAAGTATAATACTAGTGTTGCTTACATACTTCATAAAGGAAAAGAAATACCATATAACAACCTAATAATTTACTGTGATCCAGGCACTATATGCTAAATGCTTATGTTCTAATTGCCAAAGCAACTACCATAATGTATATTTCCAGATGGGCAAACTGAGGCCCAAAGAGAATGACTGGTCCAGGTTATTCAGCTACATAAACATCAGGGCTGGGACGGAATTCAGGTTCACACTGGCTCTAAAGCATTTCTTCTTTTTCTCTTTTAAGTTGAAGTATTACTTATATTCAATAAAACTCCTCCACTGTAAGTTTACAGTTTGATCCATTTTGGTAATCATATACAGCCATGTAACTTGTACCATCATAATTAAGATACAGGACAATTCATCTCCCTAAAACATTTCCTTGTGCCCTTTGGCTATTGATCTTATCCCCTGAACCATGGGCCCTGGCAACCATTAATTTACTTTCTTAGTTTTGTCTGCCCTTTATACAACTGCATATAAATGGAAATCAATGTGTTTGACTTCCTTTCTTTAGCATAATGTTTTGGAGATTTATATATGGTATTACATGTGTTTTGTTTCTCTTTAGTGCTGAGCAATATTCCATAGTATGGAAATACTACAACTGATCCATTTATGAGTTGTTAGGAACTGAAATCCATTCACCCTAAAATTCAAGGGTTGAAGCCCTAACTAGGACTATATTTGAAGACAGGGTCTTTAGAAAGATAAATAAGTTGAATAAGGCCATAAAGGTAAGTCCTAATCCACAAGTGCTGCTGTCCTTTTAAGAGGAGGAGATACTAAGGGCACCCATGCACAGAGTTAAGGCCATGTGAAGTCACAGCAAGAAGGCAGCCATCTGCTAGCCAAGGAGAAAGGCCTCAGGGAAAACCACCCTGCCAACACCTAGATTTTGGACCAGCAGTCTCCAGAACTGCAAGAAAACAGATTTCTTCTATTTAAGCCCCCAGTCTATGATATTTTGTTATAGTATCCCTAGTAAAGTAATACATCAGTCAATGGACATTTGCAAAGCTTTTATTCCTAACCACCAAGATCAAACAGCCAGCATTTCAAACCTGTACAGTCCTTGAAAATACACAGAAATTCCTTTTAGGATTTCCACAAATTTCTCATCCTTCAAGAGTTTGCTCTTAGTATTATGCTGTTGTTTAGTCGCTAAGTCTTGTCCAACTCGTTTGCAACTCCATGGATTGCAGCTCTCCAGCTCCTCTCATAATCCAAGGTTAATAAAAAGAAACATCTCACTCAAATTTTCACTACTAATATGCGGGAGAACCGGGTTTGATCCCTGGGTTGGGAAGATCCCCTGGAGAAGGAAATGGCAACCCACTCCTGTATTCTTGCCTGGAGAATCCCATGGACAGAGGAGCCTCGTGGGCTACAGTCCACGGGGTCGCAAAGAGTCAGACACGACTGAGCTACTGCACTTTGCACTATTACTACCATAATATTCTGTCTCATTGCTTACAAAATGTTATAGGAAACTTACAGATCTTTAAGCAACCTTCCAAACAAAACAGGAATTACTTCTATAACACAAAGATATTCTCCCTGGTTCTGCTAGAATAACTTCATCAAGGTATTCTTGATGGGCTTCCCTAGTGGCTCAGTGGTAAAGAATCCATCTGCCAATGCAGGAGACACGGGTTCGATCCCTGATCCAGAAAGATCCCACATGCCCAGGAGCAGCTAAGCCCATGTGCTACAACTACCAAGCCTGTGCCCTGGAGCCTGTGCTCCGCAACAAGAGAAATCACCCCAATGAGAAGCCCCCACACCGTGACCAGACAGTAGCCCCCGCTCAGCCACAACCAGAGAAAGCCTGAGCAGCAATGAACACTCAACACAGCCCAAAATAAAATTAATGTAAAAGAAAAAGAGCTAAGGTTAAAAAAAAAAAAAAAATGAGGCTCACTTCAGTCTCTTGAGTCATTTTTCCCCCAAACTTTTTTCTAAGTATTAGCAGAATCCTCTCTCCTCCAACAAATGAACCGTAACAAATACATCTGTTCCCTGAACACAGTTGTTCAGGGTGACGCAGTATAGGGATTCGGAGCCCCAGCTCTTAGATATTCCTCCTCATAGTGGTCCTTAAAGTATCTCCTCAGGTGCAGGGGTTCCAGAGAACATAACTGAAAACTGAAGACTTATGCTCCATGGCAGGACAATTCTTTCTAGTTAGAAAGTTCTTTCTTATACTTGCCTCGCTACTATTCTTAACCACAGACACCAGCCCCTTATTTCAGGATCATTAGTTCATCTCCTTTTAGTTAGCTATTCTTCATAAGAAACCGTTTTCCATACCCCACATCACCCTTAACATCCCCCTTCAGATAAACCTAATTTTCCAGTAAGACAACACTTGTCTGTCCAGGCTTCTCAGGAGAACAAATACCAAAGCCCTTCATCATCTGACCTCTGATCACCCCTCAGATCTTCATTCCCACTATTCCACACATCAGACTCATATATTCCAGTCACACCAATTCAACTATTCTTCTGACAGTATCATTATAATATAATCACTTATCCAGTTAACATAAGGATCCAGATACCCACATCTTAACATCTATTCTTCTCTGCTTCCTAGGGAACTCCTAACTCCCCTTTCCATTTCTATCCACTATTATTTTTCCTATCTTGTCCAAAATGGTCAATTCAAGGCTTCACTATACCATCCTTCAGTGTCCATGCACACCTCGTATTAATGTCTAAACTACATTTACCAAACAGGTTACTAATTAAACCTCTCAATAAGTGACATGCTAGCAAAGTAATCACTTCAGAACTTCCAGGTCCATGTCTTAAACTTCTCACTGAAACAGAGAAAGGTCATTTAAAATTTGATCACCTGATGAGATTTCTGTGGAAACAAACCTAGGAGGTAAACAATCTCTGCACGTCACTGCCGTCATGGTTAAAGGGCGTGGACATGCACATGAGCTGGCATCAGCTGGCGCCCCTGCACCCTCACACTTGTGGCCTACGAGCTTTCCACGGGAGTAACTACTACCACCTTCCTTTTAATTTCAGCAGCACATTGCTAAATGGCACACGAACTGACCTCTCCCAAAGCCACAAAATCGAGCAAAGTTCTGAGGATCCTAATCACATACCAGAGTATTTTATATTTAACACAGACCAGTCTGTCAAAGTCAGGCCTGAAAATGCATAGGGCATGCACCCAAATATCTGGCATATGCTGCCAATAAAGCATCTTCACTATGCCAAAATCTCATGAAGCCTCTTTTACTCACTTAACTTTTAGACTGTTCAGGATAGCCAACACTTGCCAATCCTACACGTCTGAATCCCCAGATAATGTAGGAAATTTATAGAGGGAGGAGAGGGTGGAAAAAAACAGCTGCTGCTGTATCCAGGCCCCTTATTCAGCCTCTTTGGCTCCTCCCTACAAACAAGGCTCCTCTCAAGTGGGCAGGGGGGTTCCTTCATGGAAGAAAGTCATGGAAAGGAACAGACGTGAGAATGTGGAAAGAACTCTGGCACCACAGAGAAAAGCTCATTCCCCTTCCTGGTGCCACCTTTGGTTCCATTTTGATTGTAGAGGCAAGATTAAGAATTACTGCTAACTCAAAAGGAAAAAGAGGGGGGTAAATGGGTAGAAGAGGGAAGATAAGAGACTAACATCTGTTAGGTGCATATTTCTTTCCAGGTTTGGTAATCAAACACTGCACACTTAACCTTATTGTTAGTAAAGAAGGGATTAACATGTCCATTTAAAAAAAAAAACACAGGCAACTTTGCCAAGGAAACAAATACGTGATGGGTCCAGAATTTAAGCCCAGATCTGCCTGGTCCTTCCAAACTGCATTATTCCCACTACATTTGTCTGGAAAAACAACAAGACAACAGTAACCACAACTTCAGTCATATAACAAAGGTATGTGCAGGCATGGAGACTAACAGAGAAGAGAAGGCAAAGTTTCAGGTAATAAATTTTCTCTCCAGATCATCTGCATACCAAGTCTTTGTTCAAGTCTCAGACTCACAGTCTACATATACCAGAGGCTTAAGTGACAATGTGTTAAAATTCTTGCCACTAACAAGGGAGGCTATGTTCTGAAAGTAAAAGTGATCATTTTCAGAAATGCACTAATTCTCTACCATCAATAAAGCATTATTCAGTTAATTGCTACTAAAGGAAACCTGAGTGATCTTTCCGGAAAAACCCAAAAGGACAGAAGTCATTGCTCTTTTTGGATTAAAGGACTGGTTAGCAGAACAATCTGTGTGTCTAAGACATCGATGGCTATTTGCTGGTGGCATGACATCAGCAAGTTCCAGAAAATGAAGACACTGCCTTGTTTAAAACAAGGATGCAATGAAGAAAGGAATGACCACAATTCTCTGTTTTCTATCAACGGGCCCCAACAGCAGAAGGAGACATCACAGGGCATTCCTAAAATGTGCTGAAATCTAGAAAATCCTTTGAAGTCTCCAATTTTCTCTTAAAACCTGCAATAAGTTGCATCGACTGCTCTATCACAGAGCCATATTTCGCTTGGATAGGAGAATAATTCTGGAGTGAAACATGAAATTTTGACTATGTCTTGCAAACCATTTAAAGCATTTCAAAGGCAGAGAGAGGTCTGTGAAAGCACTCTATGAACTGTTAATTGCTAGATCCATACATGTCAGTACCATCTTCCAAAAGGAACAGTTATATCTTTTTTTAAAAATATTTTCTTTTTTTAAGCAATGTTTTTATTTATTTATTTTTGGCTGTGTGGGGTCTTCATTGTGCATGCTTTCTCTAGTTGTGGTGTGCAAGCTTCTCACTGCAGCGGTTTCTCCTGTTGCAGTGCACGTGAGCTTCAGCAGTTGCGGTGCACAGGCTCAGCTGCCCTGCGGTATGTGGAAGCTTCCTGGACCAGGGATTGAACCCCTGTTCCCTGCATTGGAAGGCAATTCTTAACCACTGGACCACCAGGCAAGTCCACGTTAATGCAAATCTTTAGGAAGAAATTACGATGGACTAGATATTCTCTAAGGCTGTTCTACTGTGCTTTTCGCAGTCTCTCTGCAATATCATGACTGCAGCCATGAAATTAAAAGATGATTTCTCCTTGGAAAAAAAGCTATGACAAACTTAGACAGCATATTGAGAAGCAGAGATATTACTTTACCTACAAAGGTCCGTCTAGTTATGGTTTTTCCAGTAGTCATGTATGGATGTGAGAGTTGGGACACAAAGAAAGCTGAGCACCGAATAACTGATGTCTTTGAATTGTGGTGTTAGAGAAGACACTTGAGAGTCCCGTGGACTGCAAGGAGATCAAATCAGTCAATCCTGAATATTCACTGGGAGGACTGATGCTGAAGCTGAAACTCCAATACTTTGGCCACCTGATGCAAAGAGCTGCCTCATTAGAAAAGACCCTGATGCTGGGAAAGACCGAAGGCAGGAGGAGAAGGGGATGACAGAGGACAAGATGGCATCACCGACTCAATGGACATGAGTTTGAGCAAGCTCTGGGAGATGGTGAAGGACAGGGCGAAGGACAGGGAAGCCTGGCATGCTGCAGTCCATGGGGTCACAAAGAGTCAGACACAACTGAGCGACTGAACAACTGATATATCATTCCCTCTCTTCCAGTCTCCCAGACTTAGTACCTACTCCATGGACTGGGCACTGCGCTGGAAGCCAACAAACAGCTATGAATAGAAGCCAGTCTCTGCCCTCTTGAAAGCATACATATTAAAGTGAAACACCAACATTAAATAGTTAACTGCAAGGGTGATGAGTGTTATAAAAGAGAAGTCCAGGTTCTACTGCTGACACAAGTGCAGGAAGCAAACAGGGAAATCCACAGGGGAAAGCAGGTAAATTTTCAGTTTCCTGAATCTTTATTATTCATTTAGAGCACCCAAATCCTGATACTTGCGACATATTTACACACAGAGAGAACTTCGTCCAAAATCCAGCAAAGTCAGTCAAGAATATTTCAGACTTCACTTCTTTACAATATTTAATGCCAGGCCATGTAGACCAGCTATATCACTCTAGGTTTTGGGAAAAGAGGATTTATTGAGCATTCAGGGCATAAACGAAGTGACAAGTAATATTCTCCCAGAGGCACTGAATTTGTGTGTTTGTGTTAAACTAGTATAAAAATAATATAACCACTTTTAACAATGAATTATTTAAAGCAAAGTTTATCATCTTCAACCTGAAGGCAGATGGTTCTAGCTCCATCATGTCACCCTAGCCAATTCATAGTCTTTTTTTTTTAAATTGGGAGGATAATTGCTTTACAATATCATGTTGGCTTCTACCACACAACATGAATCAGCAAAAATAAGTGTACATATGTCCCTTCTCAATAAATTTGAGAAGGGACATATGTATATCCCTGATGCCTCATAAATAAATATATGCTCAATAAATCCTCTCTTGAACCTCTCCCCCACCCTCCACCCCGTTCTACCCCTTGAGCAACCAGTTGAGCCCCCTATGCCTATACAGCAGCTTCCTACAAGGAGAGGATGGGGCAAATTGAGAAAGCAGGAGCATTGGCATACAACCATATAGTCTCGAACTCAGCTTCCCCATTTGTTAAATGAGAAGGTCAAAATAAAACAACAACGTCCTTAGGTCCCTACCACGTTCATGTGCAGCATCTATGCAAAACAGTGTGAATTCTGAACGCTTAAGACATATAGATCATTGCATGTCCTTCTGATTACTAGTCTGCTTTTTAAATCAGTCATCATTTATAATATATTCATTCCACAATTATATACTAATTTTATTTCTAAATCTGTTCAGCTAGAAACAGGGATCTGGTCTTTTAAAAGTTCAAAATACTCAAAGACAATATCTTTGAGAATCTCAAAATAATTCCATCACTATCTTATTACTCTGCTTAAAAAAAAAAAAAAAACACTACTTAGATCCACTCATGGTGAGCAGAAATACAATGTACTCTTCAAATTTTGGAAAATTCCATCTGAAATCCTAGCAAACCTGGCTTTATTCCCACTTTAGCATCAAAGCATCCGCTCCCTCTCTGCCACTTCCTCTCAGCTGAGCTGCTCCCCAAGGAGATCACTCCCAACAGAGAACGAAAGGGAGGGGGAAGAGGAGTCTGCCTGGCAAAAAGTTCATACCAAAACCCTTTTACATTGCCCTTTTGATTCAACAAATGCGCTGGCAGCCCTCAGTTCAAGTAGAAATAGAGGCAGAGTCTTCAAAAATATTGTCAAGGCATTAATAACGAGGACAAAGCGGAAGGCAGCATAATCTTAAGCAGAGTCTTCAAAAATATTGTCAAGGCATTAATAACGAGGACAAAGCGGAAGGCAGCATAATCTTAAGCTCCAGGCTTCTTGGTGTGTCAGCTGTGTAATGTGTTAGCTATACAGGACCTCAGAGTTTCTCAAGCAGATCAATGTTTTGTTTTTTTTTGTAAATATATTAATTTAGTTCTTCCAACATCCAAGGTTTTATTATGGGATGCCTCAATTTATCAGTGTTTTCAAAAGTTTGATAAGGAAGAGTGATGGCAAACAATGATTTCTCCCTGTCAGAAGGGAAGTGACACTTCAAATTTCTTATTCACCTCTTAAAACCGGGAACAGACTCTAGTCACGAGGTGAGAAACATCAAACAATGAATGGCATGAAAAATTTTAATTTAGATAAAACTGAACCTATGTTACATTACAGAGCTATTGTCTTAAAAAAAAAAAAAAAGCCCTCTACTCTAAATAAGACTATGCCCTCTACTTTCCAAACGTAGCAATATTAATACCTTATTTGTACATGTGCCTAACGTCATCTAAATCTCACAAAAATAATGAGGTACTCAGAGTATCATAACTGTCTTTTTGTTGGTTTAACTAAAGAGATACTTAGGAGATTCACAGACTTGCCAACCAGAAGCCATCCCTATCATATGACTCCTCTAAGATCTAAGCCCTCAGTTTTGTTCTCTGAAAAAAGGGGGATGATATTACTTCAAAATATTCTTAAAGCTGCTGTATTTTCTCTCACCATATATTAGTGTTCACTTTCTAGAATGTAACATTATCCTAGTTTTAAAATTTCAGCCTATTTTGAGTCATTCATGTTGCTGAATGAATCAATAATTTGTTCCTCTTTATTGCTAAATAAAACTCTACTGTGTGAATATACCACAATTTGTTTATCCATTCTCCAGTTGAGGGACATATGCATTATTTTTAATTTTAGCTATTAAGAATAATCCTACTTTAAACATTCACATACACGCCTTTGTGTGGACATCAGTCAATTCTAAGATAGATCTGCTGTATCCTATGGTAGGTGTGTTATGTTTAACTTTTTAAGAAACTGCCAAACTGCTGTCTAAAATAGCTATCCCATTTTACATTCCAAATATCACTGTATAGCACCTTTGAAAGTGCCAAACATCATGAAAGATGTAGCAACTCTAAGCCCCAAGGAAGCTGCATGTTTCAGTCAGGGGACAGAGGCAGGTAGCATTTCATGCAGAAAAAAAGATTCACACAAAAAGAGATGTAGTACTCTCCAGGACAGCCACTCTAGCCTGTGAGTGACTTGTAGGTGTGCTGCCTTAAATTCCGTTAGGAAAACATCTAAGTACAACCAACGTAAGATATGTTTTGGAAGTCTAACATGCAAAGAAAAGGAAATCCTAAAAGGCAGCCATAAAGCTGATGCAAGCAATCACAACAGCAGTTCACCAGGGCATCATCTACAAGGCGGCTACGCTAAACTTTAAAAGATTTATATACAGCCGCTCTAGTGATCATGATCTCCATTTTACAGGTGAAGAAACCAGAGCCAGAAAAGATAAGAATGTGGCCCCAAAGTCACACAGCTTATAGAAGGTGGGACCAGATCTGTCTGATTCTAGACATGTTTTTCTTGACTATGCTAATTTATTGCTCCATCTCCATGTTTCACAAGCCTCCTAGCGTGCTTGGAAGGTACATCCCTGAAGCTAAGTGTTACTGTCCCTTAAGCCATACTACAGAGAAGGAAGGGGCAACACATTCCAGTATTCTTGCCTGGAGAATCCCATGGACAGAGGAGCCTGGCAGGCTACAGTCCATGGGGTCTCAAGAGTCAGACATGACTGACTGACTAAACCACCACCAAGCCATACTATTTTCCGTTTCTAATGTACTCATCTGGCATCTTTCTGGTATTTCACTGTTTTTCCAAGCTGGTTCTCTACCTGAAAGAAGAGGAGCTGACCAGTCAAAAGGAACAAAGTGGATATACTTGGCAGTGATCTGCAGTGATTTTCCTAGAGTAAATCACAGCACCTGGAATTCTGGTTTTGAACCTTAATTTGAACATAACTTTGATTCATTTGATGATGAAGGCACCAATATCCTTTTCTGAGGATCATCATAACACAGGAAAAAGCATCAAGGCAGGTATCAATCCCCTATAAATCCATAACTGCTAAACTCAACTCTATACCTAGAGTGTAATCACACACACACACACACACACACACACACACACAAACACACCAAAGAAAACACACAAGCTACAGTTAAGTGTTAGAAAAAAATATGGCTAATAGAACTACTACATATATAGCTGGAAGCACTCTCAGTAGTCTCCCTCCTTCTAAAGAAAGAAAAATAAAACTACATTATGCAAACTTCTAGTGTTTTTGGTGTAAGGGCAAAGAGGATGAAAAGAGAGACTAAAAAACTAAGAAAAAAATACATGAACAGCTTAAAAGGCAGGGGCATATTGTTTCAAAACTAACTACATTTTGGAAATAGCAGACACGTGGCAGAACTTACCGATGGATCAGAATCTTCCCATCTCTGCTTCTGTAGTTAGTTCTCTGATAGTTGAGGACTATTATTTTGGGGACCAGCCAAAATTTAGATGTGTCTCTTAAGTTTCCTCCCCAGTGGTTAGTCTGCTAATTCTTACTAGATTCATTGTTTGTTTGTTTTAATTTTTATTTATTTATTTTCTTGGCTGCATTGGGTCTTGGTTGTGGCACACAGGCTCTCTAGTTGTGTCACATGGGCATGGGCTCAGTTACCCTGCATCATGCGGGATACTGGCTCCCTGACCAGGGTTCGAACCTGCATCCTCCCCTGCATTATAAGGTGGATTCTTAACCACCAGACCACCAGGGAAGTCCCGATTCATGGTCTTGAATAGGAAAACTCAGGAGACTCTCTGGCATTCCACAAATATTGCCAGTCTTTCCACACTCTAAATGTCTACTGGTTTACTGTTTTCTATGGCTACCCTCTTCTCCCAAGCTCCATTTTCTGGCTTCTAGATGGCATTGGCAGTGGTGATTCTGAGAGGAAGGTATAGCTGGAAGACATGCACTAGGAATATCCCCCAAATGGGAAACTGGCCTATTAAAAGCTGGGGAGTGGAAATGAGATATGAAAATGCTCACCAGGACACCTCTCTCTGTCTCCTCAAGTCAGGAAACCTGACAACATGGTACCTTCAGGAGAGTGTTGGGTTTGAGCAAGATCAGGAAAGTAAAAGAATGGGAGATTTTCTGAAGATATAGCAAATGGCAGCGTTACGAACAGAGCTGGGAAGCATCTATTTTGCATAGCAAAAAGGGGTAATAAAAAAACACTACCACTGACTCACATTTCCTTTTTTAAAAAGTTTAACCATTGATTAAACTCTCTTTAATTTTCTTAGCCAGTCTATTCTGGCCTGAAAATATAGTTCAACTCCAACCCAGCCTCTTTGAATAATCACAAATTCTGAATTAATAAAGATTTACTGATCTGTGACCTCACCTCAGTGTGATTTGTGACCTCACCTACATGAAGGTTGAAGGAAAATAAGTACAGACCAGTCACAGGACAGTAACTGCCAGGTTGACAAATTGTAGGCATAAAAGGGAAGACAAAAAATACACAGGTGTGTTTGTGCATGTTATATACAAGTTACCAGGTGGGCTGGGTCCAACTATACAAGGGGAAAAAAAGGTTTATCACAGCAAATCTGTCAAAACCTATAGACCTCATAAGTATCTACCAAGGAGAATATTTTGTTTATTCTGATCATTTCAAGTTGAAGTCAACTTTGAAAGCAAACTGACAGTCAGTAATGCAAATGTCAAACCCTGCTTGTGTTTATGGTTTACTCTCAGGAGCCTACAGGGCAGTACCCATAGTCATTTGAAGATGGATGTGCTCTGGTATCTGCCATAATGTTGTAAATATGCATAATTCATCAACATTCAATACAGATATTGACAAAGTGACCCTTCTGGTACTTTAAAAAATATTACAGCACCACAGAATCTTCATTCTGAAAGCAATCATTAAGATGACCTAATTCAGTCTCCTTCTCTTAGAGATGAGGAAATTTCAAGGCTAAACAGGGGATTTAAACAACATGTACAAAGTGGAAAGAACAGAAATGAAATCTCTTGTTTAAAAGCAGAGATTAAAGAGAATCAAATCAAAGAGAATCAAAACCTTTTAAAAAGAAAAGTGTCCTTTAGCTTCATTTTTTACACAGAAAATCATAAATTATTATCCTCTCCCTCTTGCAGAAGAAGACTTATACCGTGGCAAATTAGGTCTTTTCTAAAATACACACGTATTCCTTCAAGCAGATACACTATCATACTGTTCTTTCCCTTTACATTCAATTCTAAATCCCATCCTCTAACTGAAGTGCTCTCACAAAGGTTCACAAAATTGCTGTAGTTCAGCAAGCTAAGCATGTTTATTAATCCTCACCCTAAAATACTTACTTCTAGGAAAAAAGTTAGAGGTAGCAGAATCTAACTGTAAAGTGACCTTTCTTCTAGAAATTAAAAAATAGAAGGGGATAGCCTGGAATTTTCATTGTTTTCAAGACCCCTGAAAAGAGGAGATAGTAGCTATTTAGAACAAATGCATGGAACGAATTAGGACCCGCCTTATCAAATAATGCCAGTGGTTCTCAGCAGTGCTCCTTGGAAGGCAGGCTACATGTCAGAACCAAGAGAAATATGGAATATATATTTTAGAGATAACCTAAATATGCTCCAAGGAACACCAATGGCATTTCACCATCCTTACTCAAGCAAGAAGAGAAGAGGTAATGTTGTAGACAACAGTAGATTGACCCAGTATGTCCTCCTTGTGTGTTGAGAGTCAGCTTGTATGTCAGGGAGGATGAGAGGAGACAACCTGATATCACTCATTTGATGGAAAAGAAAACTTATATCCTGAGGGATTCAATGGCTTGTATTATCCTTTGGACAAGGGACAAGTTCCACTTAGGGACTGTTCTTCTGCAAAGCTATTAGGTCCATAGGCACTAGGAAGGAGAGTTGATGCCAGCCAGGTATTTCTTGCAGTATTATTTAATACAACAACTTTCTGGCTAATGAGGCTCTGATGTTCCAGAGCTCAATCCAACAACTATACTGACAAAACTATCACTAAGCAGCAAAGCTACTGACCATTCCTATGCAAAGTCCACTAATGGGGGACTCCTGGTAGCCAGTTTGAATTCCAGTTGGCTATCTACCACAATGAGAAAATTCTGAGTTACAATAAGTTGATTTATTCATACTGTCTAGCCCAGTCCCTCTCTCCTTTCATCTCCCACCTTCGTCCTGCCCTCCTTCCTTCCCCCACTGCAACAGTACACAGCAGAGGTCAGCAAAGTTCTCCGTAAAGGGCCAGACAATAGTTTAGTGTAGTTTTGGTTCTGCCATTGTAGAACACTAGTAGCCATAGACAATCCATAAATGAATGGGTGTAGCTGTTTCAATGAAACCATTTACAAAAACAGGCAGGGGGCCAGATGTGGCTCCCAGGACTGTAATTTTTCAGTCCCTTGTATACAGTAGCAGTTCTCAAACTTTAGCCTGCATCAGAATCACCTACAGAACTTAGTAATACACCGATTTCTGGGCCTCATCCTTAAAGTTTCTGATTTTGAAGATCTGCAGTGGGGACTGAGATTTTGCATATTTACTAAGTTCCAAAATGATGCTGATGTTGATGGTCCATGGATCACACTTTGAGAACATACTCTGAAAGCCACTGATATAAAATAATGGTCTTCACTGCAGTCAGTGGCAGGCTGAAATGTAATGAACAACTGAGAAAGTGGAAATTACATCTGTCGATTGCTAATTTTACAGAATTTTTCATATGGAGACTTACTGTTAAGTGCCATAATATTATCTGTTCCTGGATGATGGAAATTTATTCCCATGCGTCCTAAAAAATAAAACAATTCTGTTTTAAGCACACAGAAAAGAATGTTTAAATATAATCACAAATATATTGCACAATATGAACATTACAAAAAACTAAAACAGATTAAACTATAAACAATGCTATCAAAGGCCACAGCAGTTACAGCAGTTTTAAATCAAGTCATAAAACACACATGAAAAATCTTAAAACAAAGCCAAAGTCTCAATAGCAACAAATAAAATAAACCAAAACAAAAAAGAAGCTTCCATTATAATAGGAAATTTTAACGCATCTCCCGCATTCCAATTTAAACATGCCAACTCCCTGGATTACACATTTTATTTAAACAATTTACACTGCCCTTCAAATTCAAGCAGCAAAATAATGAATTCAAAGAAGTATATAAACTTGAAGCTTAGAGAGAATTCAAAGACAAACATTTCAAAGCAGCTCAAAATGCAACATAATGATCAGAATGGCAAGCAGAAGAAAGATGTAAATTTACGTAACAGATATAGTGGGGAACAATTACTGGCCAAAAAATTTAGGGTTCCTGTGCTGCCCCTATCACTAACTAGTTAGATGACCTTGGACATAATACTTGTCCAGACCTTTGTCCTTACAGTAACTGGGGACTAGATGCTTGTTTTTGTATACTGTATGCCGTCAAGCGAAGAATCATTTTTATAAAGAGTTGTAAAAACAAACACAAAATTTAAAAAACAAAGAATAATGTGCAACAGAAACCATATGGCCCATAGGCCTAAAATATTTACTCTCTGGTCTATAAGATGCCAAGGCTGAATCAAATGTTTTAACTAATAGCCTCAGGGGTTTAAGAGTGGAAGATGTATTAATTATTTGGGGAAAAGGAGGTGGATGTGATTTACTTATCATATTCTGAGGTATTCAAACTTAACAAACAACCAGTCACTGAAAAATCTGCCCTAAAAAAATCCAAACACTGCCAATCAGAATTTAAGAAAAGTGTGCATTTGAGACGGTCTCTCAATCTCTGACCTAGAAATATTCAGATAATGGTATGTTCCCATAAAGCAGGGATGTTCCCTAAATGTTTTCATAACTATAAAGGGCTATCAAGAAAACCAAGCAAGCCCAGATTTAGCTCATTCAACTTCTATTTCTTGTGCTACAATCATTTATGGTAAAGAATTGTGTAGTTTATTACTACTACATCAAAAAATAGTTTTTATGTTTCTGGAACTCCTTATGTTCCCTAACATTAAGGGGCGCCCCTCTCTGTAGTCCTCCAGAAGTTGGATCCTTTTTATACTCTTTCCATCAGGTCTTAAAACTTTTCAGCCTGGAAAGATGAAGCTGAAAGGAAAATCTGTAGTTTGATTCTAATTATCGTCCTCTACACTGATTACTTCCAATTCAATCTTTCTAAAGATGTAGCAAAACAAGAGCCTTAGGCAATGTTTTGTAAATGAAAGTATCACTACTTGCTGAAAAGAAGAAAATTTTTGCCCTTCCTGGTATCCTTCCTACTACTGTTGGCCAATTCGAGGTCACTTTAATGATCTCTAGATCAAGATCATCCACTAAAGATTTTATGAGAAACTCCAGTTCAGTGTCAAATCCATCATAATCAATTACTTAAATGTAATCTATAATTTTTTCCCAACAATATGCAAATCCTTTTTAGTGAACTGCTTATGGCTTCTTTAAGCTACTTTCTCTACCTCTTCAAAAATTAATGTCTAGATTATAAAATACATTTTCATTGGAGAAAATCACACAATACAGAAAAGTAAAAAAAAACAAGATCATCAACTAAAGACAAGCTCTGTTAGCATTTTGATTTATAGTCTGCCAGTTTAGGAGTATATACGTGTAAAGGTTTCTTATCTAAAATGAGGTTTATTTTATAATATTCTTTAAATTTAATATATTGCCTGCCTTAAGTTTTATGGTTATTTGGGATTTTGAAGGAGAGAGAAAAAATCAAAAGCAAAAGAAAAACTGACTCCGAACTCAGATGAGGCCATTTCTTTTTTCTTCCCTTTGTCCAACAAATACTGCTGTTTAATCAGCTGTGAAAATAGAATCAAGTGTGCGACATCTGGTGACTTTCGTTAATGCAGTCTGGTGCTGCCAGCGTGACATTTTGTCACCTGTCCATGGTCTGCTATTTTTAAATTGTTCTTGTCAGCTAGCTATCTTTTAAGTATAGTGTAAAATATAAGGTTTCGCAAACTGGAAGGCATACTTGGTTTTACTGAGTTAAATGATGCTGTGGAAACCTGAGACTGTGTCCCACTTTCCCCACTGCATAAGGCCTGATAAATGGGGGTGGGAGAGGAAGGGAGCAAGGTTGGAGAATAGGGTTGGAGAATACAGTTACTCAGACTGTAAACATCACAGGCTCGTAAGCTCAATTCATATTCATATTTAAGATGCTAGTTATAAAAAACTGTCTCTACTGTTATTTAAAGTTTCAGAGTCAAACTAAACCTATACTTCTGTAAGTCCAAAGTAAAAACTGGAATTTTTGTTATTTCATAATTGATTATGAAAGTCACCTCTGCACTTCTGCAATACCGTTATGAGATAGGGAACAACTGCTGTATCTTTCTCTAATCATTCCCATATGTTCTAAAAAGTCAAGTCCTTTCGAGACCTTTATGTAACAGAATGTAACAGAAAACATTATAAGACAATGCACATTCTATTGGATTCTATTTCCTACCAATTTTCCCAATAAAGTTGAAGAGACAGTGTCTCAGAAAAAGTATCTATAAGATAAAATAATGCATTAGGTAAGAATACAATAAAATGGTGCTTCAAATCCCTTTTAAGGGAAAATTATAAAAGTATGGTACTATAACATTTAAAATATGTTTCAAAGAACCACAAAGCAAAAGAAATGAGGTTCAACCTGAGGTCAAATCCTAGTTTCTTTGCATACCAGTAGTGAATAATTTTGGGTACGTTATCAATTCCTTTGTGCCTACATTTCCTCATTTCAGGCTGTACGGTAGAACAATTAAAGCCAGAAATTTGCAGAGGTATACCCAGGATTAAGTACCCTTAATCTTTTTCTTACTCTCAGGTGATTATAGTGCTATACTAAAAGGATCACTGGACAAATTAATGGGAGTTACCTACTTAAAAAAAAAAAAATCACTCAACTTCTATGTATTGTCTTCCCTTCTGTGTAGAACAGAAACTATCACTTCTTGCTAACTTAGAGCCTGTGCCCTAACAGTTTCTGCAATCAGCTAACTTTTATACAAGACGGACTGATATGGGCCAAAGGGAGGTAGTACAAAAACAGAACTGGAGCAGTAATTCAAGTAAGTAAAGAGACCGTATACTTTTCTGAATCAACTAAACATAACGAAGGTGCACTTTTTCTAAAACAAGGTGACCTCAACATTTCAGAAATGGAGTCAATGTTCTGTAAAGGCTGTGTAATGCTAAATGTTTCATCAGGCACTACCCCCAAATAGCCAGCCAAGCTTACTCCTCTGTCACAACATGCAGACTAAGTGGGATGAGAGGAAGGTGATTCCTTGCTGTTTTCTTGCCATGGTGCCTGCTTGTGCTACACCAGCCAGGCTGAGGGGACTTCATAATGTTACCTGCCCTGCCCAGCGCACGGTTGTTGGTTTTTTCCTATTCTTCTTCTCTCACATCACTTAGTCCTCTTTGAATAAAAATCCCAAGAGAGGGTATGAATAATCAAACCTAACGTCCCTGAGTTTTCAGAGGGGTTTCCCCAGTAGCTAGGTAAAGCCTCTTCATTGGTAGCAACTCAAGAGGGTACAGGGATGAACCTTTCCCTTACCTCTAATCATAACTCTCTGATGCCAGAAATCCCTCTAATTCTCATAGTCAGGAGAAGAGTTAGCATTCCCTATGTCCACTAGAAAAGAGGACAGAGAACTACTCTTTCTACTAAGGCCTCACTTATCCTTTTCCCCCCCGATTCAAGAGAAAAGTTGAATAAAAGGATTTCTTATTGAAAACATTTTTACAATGAAATATCACTGTGCACTTATTTTCATCATGTTTACTTTATGTACATCATGAAGTACTTCCATTTTGTAGGAATGTGATATCCTACTTAATTATATATTTTTTTACACTATTCAGATAAAAAATTTTGGAAAGCCAATAAAACTTAGGAGGATTGTTTTTCTTTCTCCTTTAGGTAGTTTTTTATAATGACAGAATGCTTATCCTTCAGTAATCACTACTTGCATCTATGGCAAAGACACAATTTTGACAGCTTGCATTTGAAAGCCTTTAACATTTAGCTGCAGCCTAGCTAGAAGAAGTAAATTCTGTAGAGATAAAAAGGTTTACTTTATTACCCAGGTTTGAATGGCTGCAAAATCAGAAAGGCTGAGTTGAAATACCTCATACCCTATAGAGAGAATATAAAATGTTTGGGAAAATGTTAAAAAAAATAATAATCTTTGTTATCTCTAGGTAGTAAGGTTCAGGTGTTTTTTCACTTTTCTTTTGTCTTTTTACATACCATTTGAATGTCTTACAATGAGCGAGAATGTATTTTTTTCTAAAGAAAACCGAAATCCAGAGCAAAACACCAAAACAAATAAGCGCACAAAAAACCAATGACTCTCTAACTTGAATTTAGAGACCCTCAAAATAGTCTTCAAGTAAAAGAGGATATTAATGGCAGGAGGAAGAAAAGGATAGATAAGGAGCAGTGTTTTTGGACAGACGCATACAGAAGCCACATGACAGGTACCCTAGCCTATCACCTTTCTCTTAAAGCTCGATTCATCTAGATATTGCCATTTTTTGACCCAGAGACCCTCTCTATGAATTTACCTTAAAGAAAAAACTACATGCAAGAATTCATCCATGGCAGCATTACCTATAATGGAGAAAAAGCTAAAAACAACCTAAGAGTCCAAAGTGAAGGTCTATTAATAAATTATAAAGACCAGATAAATAGAGTGTTTATTATGCAGGGGGAAAAAAGATACACCATCACAATGTTTCTCTTATTTTTAAATTATCTTTTAATTATTATACTGTGCTCCATTTTTAAAGTAAAAA
The DNA here is from genome assembly GCF_029407905.1 of Bubalus kerabau. Taxonomy (NCBI): domain Eukaryota; kingdom Metazoa; phylum Chordata; class Mammalia; order Artiodactyla; family Bovidae; genus Bubalus; species Bubalus kerabau. Next base: position 16,372,738 of record NC_073645.1, read on the forward strand.
ATTACTGAAAATCTTTCCCTTAAAATGCTGGCATCATAATTACGTTTTTAGAAGTAATAAGGATCAAACATATGGTGCTATAACCAAATGGAAAAGTCTCCCAGTTGGAAAAAGGAAGCAGGCAGTTCAAACACCCTAACTAGGGGACAGAAACATGGTGACGTAACTGACCATGGGAAGCAGATCATTCACAGGGAATCACTGTGAGTGGAATGAAGCTGTAACCATATTGAGACTGTAAAAATGCACATATTAAATGCCTTCCAACTTCTTAGGTCATACTGTATCTTAAAGTACAATTCAAAAGCCTTTTACAGATGAAACCTCACATTTGCAAGTGTACTGGAGAAATTTATGCAGAGGTAGCTGGACAGATAAGAAAAAAGGGGGGGGAGGGAGGTTTAAGAGAGAGGGGATATATATATGTATGTATGTATGTATGTATAGTTATGACTGATTCACAATGATGTATGGCAGAAACCAACACAATATTGTAAAGCAATTACTCTCCAATTAAAAATTTAAAAAAGGGGGGGGCCCCACAAGTGGAATAAGGTATTTACCCTGTCCCACAGTAAGGCACCCTCCATGCACTTTAGCAGTGCTACTCTCAACAAAGCACGACAGCTCCTGCTTAATCAATATCACAAAACTCTAGAAAATTATTTTATAGACCATAATCTAACATCCTTTCATAATCTTTTATTGCTAGAAGAATACAGACCAAGATAAGACAGACACGCGTAAAGAACAAGGGCTGACTTCTTTAGAATAACAGGATGGGCTTACAGCTGTTCTGGTAGAGAAGGACGACAAATGTAGCCTTAGAAGATACTAAAAACACAAAACAGTCTGTGAATATTATGTGTGTGTGTGTGTTTTTAACACCATTCTCACTTCTAAGTAAAATTACCATGTACCTAATCTTTACTGAAGAAAGATGTGGTAACAGTGACTAAATATAACAATGACAAAATGAGAGGCAGTTTTTTTCCTACTTCTGAAGGCCTTAAAATATAGCTTTTGTCAAAATCTTTTATTTTCTTCACAGCCTGTTAACTACTTTCTTTTCACTAGAAATTGAGGAAAGCAGCAGAAAATCCTGAGTGTGACAAGAAAACGATGAAATAGATTTTTGGTGTGGCGTGAGGAAATGACTATCACGTTCCCAGTCAGTCATATCCTATATAAGAGCCTGCAGAGAACCAGAGGGGATCAGATTCCTCACAACTCTAGAGGACATAAGGGTTCACACAAGATGAGTGTCCCTGTGGCTAACTCTTCCAGTTTTCAGATAGTTAGGCTCTCAACCCAAGTACAATGGCTATTTCCACAGAAAAATTCTATTTTACTATTTTAAAATATCATAATGCCCCCAAGAATTCCTATAATCCATAACAAGAACTATCTGTAATCATGAATGTAATATCATCCCCTCTCCTGAATTTACATGGGCTCTAAAAATAGGAAATCCTAATATTGCTGACCTTGGGACTTTATGCCTTACATTTAACTCAAAACATTTTCCCTGTGTTTAGCCTTAGAGAATGCAAAGTGTCACTACCTGCTCTTAAAGTCTACGTACTGATACTTCCTACACTAGGAAAGTGACTGTATTTTCATAAAACCCTTTTCTACAAAGTTTTCTGACAGAGCCTTTGGAGATTAAATCTCATACTTCCTTGTAGTAGACGTGGATTTAAATGAATTAATCCAGGTTCGGCCAAGGGTTTCAAATACACAAAGCCCAGAAAACTTGGCTTCTGGTCTCATGCTATAAACCACAACCTCAGCTACCCAGCACATGCTTCTGCCAGACATTATGATTAAAGCAGTCAACCGTGATTATGGTAGGTAGCTGAACCCAGGTTTAAAAAAAAAATCAACTTTAAATACATTCCACAATGCTTTACAGAAGCAAACAAACAAAAACAAAAAAGAAAAACAAAACACAATTAATAAAAAGCTGATTTTTGTTTAAAACACCAAGCAAGGAATGCACATATGAATATTCCTAACCTGCAAAATGATTCCTCCACATTATATCAGCGAAACTCATTGGTGGGCCACTGGGAGGGTAGTGTTTACCTTTCAGAGGCTCATGATCTGTCCTTATCATATCCATTAAGGAGTTCTCCAACGAGTGCAAGTTAAAAGTGTCATAGGGCCTACTCCGGTCCTAAAAATAAAAACAAAATAATACATAAAATTACTTCATAAAATTAATAACCATATCATTTGCTTCTTGCCATGGATTAATGACATGAATCAGGACTCAAGGTAGTTTGAATAACACGGTCATTCTTTTCATTAAGAATAATGACTTGACAACATGAAGTTTAATATCTTTTCATAATTAATTAAGTTGTATCCTTTTCCCTAATTATTCTTTAATGTATATGCCCCACTACTTCAGACAGATTTTCTCTCAAATGAACTAAAAAAAAAAAAGTAAATTCAAAAAAGAGTCAAGTGAGTCGACTTTGCCTTCAACCCTTCACCCTTTGCCTCTACTATCAAATGAATGTTCTATTCAAATGAATAGAGATTTTTTTTCCCTAAAGAAAGACACTAAGAACTCGGTCTACAAATGGAAACATTTCCCTAAAAAATCAAAAGAAGGCTATAGTTTCAATGTAATTAATCATATTGGGCATCTTTAATAATTATTACTAAGTTCCATACATTAGATATACTTTATAAAAATTAGAATGTGTACTAAAACTACCTTTTGAAAAACACTACATGAAAAACCCTTTAACCCAAGGTTGTGTGTTTTCATGATGTTAGATTCAACAACATTTTGAAAACAGAGAACCAACACAAACTAAGTGAAGAAAATAACTGTTCTACTGTGTTTCATTTAAGCCCACAGGAGACCATCACCTACAAATTATTTTTAGTAGTATGAGCCTAAAAGGAAGTGTGGTTCATGGCCTAACTTAATACTACAGAACAGATTTAGTTTGCTTTTGTTAAAAGAAAAGCAATACAGTCATAAACCTCAACAACCACACCAAATCAAACTACAGCAATGAGAGATTATTTTCAGGGTCCTGAAGAGTTTATCCAGCTTTGCAAATGATCACTTATCCTCCCCTTTGAGCAACAGAATAACAAAATGACTGCCTAGACGAGCAAAAAGGGATACACTAGGTAAAAACCTCAGCTACAGTCATCATTTTCCAGCTTCAGTCTTAAAATCTTGGGAAGCTGTTTCTTTCTGGTTTCTGGAAAGTATAGCCATATACCTATCCATGGAGGCAGAAAGGAAGGTGGCATTTCCTCAGCACTGAGCATAAAGTGGGAACCCAGAGGGTTACTGAATGAATGAATGCAATAAGTTTGGCCGCAGGACCCAAGAAGAGCCCTAAACTGAGAACCAGAAGCAAAACTGCCAGAACAACTACAATCAACGAGGGGCTTCTGGACATCATTATCTACCGCTCCAGTCTGTGCCTGAAATTTCTTCCTTTATACAAGTGAGAGGATTGAACTAGATTATTTATAATACCTCTTCCAATCCAATACTTGTTTTTAACTCACACATTAAGAAGGGCATAGATGTCTTTTTAAATTCACATATGAGGTAGAGGGCACAGATATTTTCAGATGCTACGGAGAGAAATTTCATTCTTACAAACCTTTAATGCCCAAGCTGAGGGCCAGGCCCTGGTGATTCAGAGATTAATGTTATAACCTAGTCCGTTTGCAAGTAATTAGTAGAGGGAGACATAACCAGTTAAATTAAGAGTATGACAGGTGTTTTAACAAAGGAATGTAAAAAGTACAATGAAAACTAAGTCACATCTACTTCTTAAAGAACATACAGGGGCTTCCCTAGCAGTCCAGTGGTTAAGACTCTGTATTTACAATGCAGGAGAAATGGGTTCGATCCCTGGCCAGGAAACTACGATCCCCCATGCCATGCGGTGCAGTCAAAAAAAAACAAAACAGACATATATTTGTGTGTGTATAGTTCTTTTTCAAATCACATTCTATAAAATCGTGTCTTAAATCCGGACCTGTCATTTAACCAGCAATTAAGCTTGTCTTCATTTATTCTTGATGTCTTTAGTATTCTCATTGGCAAAATGGGATCTTACCTGGGAAGATTAGGGTGAAATAAGTTAAGTATTCTTTTTACTCACTTTGTATTTGTCAAAGAGCTAGCATGCATCATTTCTTTGCTTTTTAACAATTTTATTTACTTATTCATTTTTGGCTGTGCTAGGTCTTTGCTCGGAGAAGGCAATGGCAAGCCACTCCAGTACTCTTGCCTAGAAAACCCCATGGATGGAGGAGCCTGGTAGGCTGCAGTCCATAGGGTCGCTATGAGTCAGATGCGACTGAGCGACTTCACTTTCACTTTTCACTTTCACGCAATGGAGAAGGAAATGGCAACCCACTCCAGTGTTCTAGCCTGGAGAATAATCCCAGGGACGGCAGGGCCTGGTGGGCTGCTATTTATGGGGTCGCACAGAGTTGGACACGACTGAAGCGACTTGGCAGCAGCAGCAGTAGCAGCAGGTCTTTGCTGCTGCATGGGCTCTTCTCTAGTTGTAGAGAGTGGGGGCTACTCTGTAGCTGCAGTGCACGGGCTTATTGTAGTGGCTTCTCTTGAGAAGGACGGACTCTAGAGCACTCGGGCTCCAATAGCTGTGGCATGTGAGCTCAGCAGTTGCAGCTCCCAGGCTCCAGAGTACAGGCTCAGCAGTTGTGGTGTACGGGCTTGGTTTCTCCACCAAGAGGTAGATCTTAGTGGAGATCTTCCCAAATCAAGGATCAAACCTGTGTCTTCTGCATTGACAAGCTGATTCTTCACCAATGAGCCACCAGGGAAGTCCAACATTTCTTGCTTTACTGCTGCCCTCCCACCCTTTTCTGCCTACACTCCATTTTTTTCCTTTTTAACACTCAGCAGTTAGTTGTGCACTAATGGATAAGAAAGAGACATGAAATACTTTCTTTGGTTCTCCATTTTGGTCCATATATAATTTAAGAAGGTCCCTTCTTTTGCCTTTATAATCTTGCTGCTGATTATTTGTTTTGCTTTGGGTTCAAGTTATCAGTGGAAACTCCAATTATTTATGGAGTAAAGCTTAATTTTCAGAAATGCAAGTTTATCTGTACCCAAAATAATAACCATCATATTCTTTGCCCAAAGCAAGAAGTAAAAAAGTATGCTGAGGAGGAGTCAAAAGGACAGACTATTTCTGGCACTGACAATCCCAGATTGTGTCTAAGAGCCTTCTATTATATGTATCCACACTTCTAACTAGAACCCTGAAGATGTGGCACTACTTCCAAAAAGGCTGATGAGGTGAAGGAACTATTAAAAAAAAAATAGCTGTTTGAAGGCATTTTAGAATCTTTCCAGCCTAGGACAGTGTATTTTTTTTTTTTCATTTAATTCTTCATATGATCCTTCAAGGTAGATAACATATTCATTTTACACAAGGAAGGTAAGGTTCAGAGAAGATTCAAACCTGGATCTGACCTCCAAACCAATACTTAAGAAGTATAAAAATAGGTCCAAAGAAGTTGATCTAAGCTATATGGGATGGTAAACGAAAGTTCTACGGAAGCATAGCATTGCATCTAATTACCAATGAAATGACCTTCCTGGCAAGGTGGCAGTGAGTTTCTGTCAGAGGACTATCGGATATTAGATGACTGCCTGTCAGGAAAACTGCAGCAGACATTTGGAGAAGGAGTCACGTATCTGAAATTGTTCCCAACCTGCCAGATTGTTAAACTCACATGCAGAATGGTTAAAATGCAGGTTCCTGGGCTCTGGCTAAAAGCAACTTAATTATAATTTAAAAAGAAATGAATGGAACTTTGCTGGTGGGTACAGTGGATAAGAATCTGCCTGCCAATGCAGGGGACACGGGTTTGATCCCTGGTCCTCGAATGTTCCACATGCTGCAGAGCAACTAAGCCCACGCGCCACTACTACTGGCCTTGCACTCTAGAGACTGTGAGCCATAACTACGGAGCCATAACTACTGAGTTCAGTGTACAACTACTGAAGCCTGTGTGCCTAGAATCTGAGCTCCACAACAAGAGAAGCCAACGCAATGAGAAGCCCAGGCACCACAACAAAGAGTCGCCCCCACTCGCCACAACTAGAGAAAGCCCGTGCACAGCAATGAAGACACAGCGATCAAAAATAAACAATTTTTTTAAAAAAGAAATTAATGTCCTGGTGATTCTTATGACTGGCTAGATTTGAGAGCCACCAGACTGGATGATTCTTCAAGTTAAGCCTTTATACCCATGAATCTGATCACTACAATGGGACAGTAAAGCGAGGGGAGAGACTAGAGAGCAGCAAGAAATAAACAAGCTGGGTCACTTTGACAAGGGTCAGCTTTGTAGTCTCTTAATTGATTGTGGGTGAGAGAAGCAGTTGGTGACCTAGTTTTTGAAAGAACAGACTTTGAAATCAGACATCTGATTTTCAAATTCTGGCTCTGCCACTTGCTGGCATGTCATTCTGAACAAGTCTAAGCCTTGATCATCTACATTTATAAAATGGCAGTGAAAAGAATTCTCTTTTTATGGCTGTTTTCAGTACTAGATGGAAAAGTACAACGAGGCATCTGTACCTTGTTGTACTAATACTGAAATCTGTACTAATATTGGAATATTAGTGCTCAACAGATGAAACAAGTGAAATGCGCAGTGCAATTTGCATCGGCTTCTTAATTGAACAAATGTCAGTAAGTGCTAAGAGACTTACTTTCTCACTAAAATTAATTCTATCTATGCCTCATCAATTTATATTTACATACAATTCACTCTTCTTAGTTTTATAAGTAGTAAACATTGCTGAATTAACTGATTAACCAGGAACAAAAAAGATAGAAAAACTAAAAAATCTGAATTGAAATTCATCAGAAATTATGCACAGAGAAAATCAGACCACAATTTATCATTTAACAGAGGTGACAAATGGCAAATAATCACATAAAGTCTTTTTCTCCCATTAGCTCTTTTTCCAGGTATAGGGAGTAACAAATAGGGAAAACACCTTTTAAAGCTTGTTTTTAACAAGCAAACATATCAGGATGTATTAGTACATGTATAAATAATGTTTCCCATTACTGACTCTTTTCTCCAGAGATAAGGAAGGACAGATGTTATCAGTTAGATGTACACAGAGGCAGCCCACCCTCACTCTGCAGTTCATCAGGCCTGCTCTCCTTCTTCCCCTCGCTTGACTTCATGTTAATACACTTACCAAGTACTTAATGTGTGCCTGACACTGTTCTAAAAATGCTAAATGTATTCCCTCACAACTCTGTGAGGTAGGTAGCTTTTACCCCATTTTATAAATTAAGCAATTAAATCTTGGAGACAGAAGCAGCTGGCTCAAGGTTACAAGGCAGAACCAGGACTCCCTGTACCGCTTCCCTGACTTCCTCCTACTCCCTCCACCTTAAATCTTTTTCACAAACACCCACCTCAACCGAATCCTGACACAATCACAGAGAGGACTCTTTGATCCCACTCTCCCACACAGGCAACCTAACCTTCACTTGCCCTTGGTCAATGACCCTGGTTCTACTGACAACTAGTTAAATTCAAGAGGAAGTTTGATCTACCCTCCAGGACAACCTCAGGTAAGCCTCTACCAGCCCGATTTCATTTACTTGCCTTTTTCTTGGGAGAGAAATCCAGGACCCTTTCCAAATCTTTCTGGTTTATCCCCAGACACTTCCTCTCCTAGAGATACAAAGTCAAAGCTGCAAGGGGCAAGAGAGCATTTGGAAAAAAAAAAACAAAAAAAAGCAGCTCTGGAACCACATGATAAAATTAATCATGGTTATATAACTATTCAAAGTCACAAAGCTGGTCAGAAATCAGGATGTGAACCCAGATCTGTGACTTTCAAGTTCACACCAGTAATGCTCCAATGCTCTACACTGATCAATTGCCATGAGTCCCGTGAACAACGGGAGCTTGGCTGGGAGCAATGGGGCAGAGACAAGATCAAAAATCAAAAGGAGGACAGGTGTCTGAAAGGGCTAGCAAAGGATAAATAGGGTTGTGAAATGATATCAAAGAAAGAGGAGGAATTCCTGAAGGAGGTGTTTCTATTTATCATAGGGCTCCAACATACGTAGGATAAAATATTTCAAGGTTAAGAGCATTCAACTCATAAGCAAGAACCCACAAAACTAGCCATTTCTGAATTTCTACCATACTGCTTTTATTATCTGAGCAGTTTACATTATTTGAAACTATCTCAATTCCCTGTCCTATCCTATAAACATTGTTTAAGGGTAATGAATATGCTTTACCTGTTCTTAAATGGATATTTAATTACATAATTAAAAATATGAATATATTCTTCTCAAACACACACACACACACAATATATTACAGAAAAAGCAAAAACTGCCAATCCTCCTGCCTTTTTAAAACTCTCTAAGACCACTACATACATCTGGCATATATTGTCAGACTTTTTAAAATTCACACACATATATACATAGAAAACATATTATTTTTCTATTTTTTGTTAAATGTGAAAATATCCATGCTATCTTGCTATTTACTTTCTTTGATCAATACTGTGCTTCTGAGATGTTGTTTAGTCACTCAGTCATGTCTGACTCTTTGCGATCCCATAGACTCCAGCACACCAGGCTTCCCTGTCCTTCACCATCTCCCAGAGCTCGCTCAAACTCATGTTCATTGAGTTGGTGATGCCATCCAACTATCTCATTTTCTGTCATCCCCTTCTCCTCCTGCCTTCAATCTATCCCAGCATCAGGGTCTTTTCTAATGAGTCGGCTCTTCACATCAGGTGGCTTCTGAGATAGGTCCCTTTTAATATCTGTTCTTGCCTCTCCCCTCCCCAACTATACACACATACCTCCTACAAGGTAAATGCATAGTGAGCATGTTAAAAGCATCAAGTGATCACCCCAGTGTACAGTCTATAAAATAATTTCTGATTTTGAGATTCTTTTCCCTATCCCTCAGTTTCTCAAAGTTTCTTTTCTGGTCCTTTAAATACATTTCCTCCATACTTTGTCTCAGTTCAGTTCAGTCGCTCAGTCATGTCCAACTCTTTGCGACCCCATGGACTACAGCACGCCAGGCTTCCCTGTTCATCACCAACTCCCAGGGCTTGCTCAAACTCATGTCCATTGAGTCGGTGATGCCATCCAACCATCTCATCCTCTGTAGTCCCCTTCTCCTCCTGCCTTCAATCTTTCCCAGCATCAGGGTCTTTTCCAAGGAGTCAGTTCTTCACATCAGGTGGCCAAAGTATTGGAGCTTCAGCATCAGTGCTTCCAATGAATATTCAGGACTGATCTCCTTTAGGATGGACTGGTTTGATCTCCCTGCAGTCCAAGAGACTTTCAAGAGTCTTCTCCAGCACCACAGTTCGAAAGCATCAATTCTTTTGCTCTTAACCTTCTTTATGGTCCAACTCTCACATCCATACATGACTACTGGAAAAACCACAGCTTTGACTAGACAGATCTTGGCTACTTTGGCACAATGGTTTCCTGACCCCTGGTTTCTATGAAGGATACCACTACTAATGAAACGTAAGGATCTATGGAATCTGACAGCCCTGAGTAAAAATCCAAGAGGTAATACATGCTAAAGATCAGCATGTAGTAATCTCAAGCATAGAATATGCTTAAGAGTACCAGAAAGAACAAACAGAACATTTTATAACAAATATTAGACAGGGATAGGAAACAATTAGGTGAGTAGTAATATAAAATTTCTATTTATCACAAAGTAGAAGTCTAGGAATTTATAGTTCTAAACCAATACCACTGTTATATGTCAGAACGTATCAAAAGCATGAGGTCCCTATATCAAACTGAACTTTACTATAGTACCAAGCCGCTTGATAAACATTTGCCCAAAGATTAAAACCTTTCTCACATAAAGGAAAATCAATGTCACTAATCTATGGGGAAGAGAAAAAAAAATACTTTTCAAATGTAGATTTTCATCTCATCTTCAGTAGGTATCAAGTCCTTCAGTCAATTTTAACCATCTCAAATGAGATTATCATATTTGTAGCCCTCTTGAAAATGTGATTGTAGACTCTTCCTCAGTCACTCAACAGCAAGCAGATGCACCTTTTATCCAACCTGAAGTCCTTACAAAGTTGAGATCTCTCTCACTTTCCTATCTTCAGAAAAAAATAATTGATCCCAGCACCTGCTATGAATTTTAATAATCTTTAACATTATTGTCAATTCAATTCTCCATGCAAGAAATTCTCAAGAACCTGCAACACAGCCGTACATAAAGAAATCAAAGCTTTCTCATCCTTTTCTTCATAAGGATGACTAATTCCAACCACTCAAACTTTTCATCAGATCATATTTTTTCCTTACTGTATAAGAGCAAAAAGGATAGTTTGACTTGCTTGAGAGATGCGCAAAAATGAGATGAGCATGACAACTTGCGGGACAACCCAAGAGTTTCACCTCATCTCGTCCTGTTCCCTGCCACCCAATCTTCCTGCACGGCTCTCCTCACTGGTTTACCATAAGATGTGGTAAGAGGCCCAGTTTATCAGACACAGGGAAACATGGCTCTTAGAATGTTATTCACCATAAATGACATTCACTTTGAGGCCAGATCTAGCTGGGTAAATACTGACGGGGTCAACTGGACAAAAAGTACAAATGCCTATTGCTACCACTTCTGACTGTGGTAAACAGCTCAGAGCTAAGTACATAAGCACTTTTAAAAAGAGTGATTATACAGTTTAGCAGTGTGCTAGGTAAAAGGCAGAAAGTCAGACCTAGAAAGGACACAGAAAGGGAAAGCGGTAACTAGAGAGGTCAGAAGAGCAGGGTCCAAGGAACTCCGAAAATTAAAGTTCCCCTTTTCCTGGTTATTGTGCATATGTGACTAGCTGATGTTGTCCCAAAAGTGTTAGGCGGCAGAATATTATCCCAAGTAGCTGATTATTAGACATGACAATGTAAGAGGAGCTTGACCTTCACAACCAAAACCTATCTTAGAATATTATGCAAAGGTACATATACTCTCTATATTGTTTTCTTGTTACTGACCATAAATGTCAGAATCCATCCACACAAAAAAAAAAAAATAATAAAAAAAAAAAAAAAAAAAAAAAAAAAGAATCCATCCACAAAACTGACCATTTCCAGGTATTGTTGGATTCTACTGGTGTTCCCGACCCCAACATCTTAACTCCAGATAATCTACACTAATGCCTGTTATCCTTAATAAACTATAACTTCCATGGGAGCAGAGAGATAACTTATTTCTCCATATTTTCACCACCCAGTAGAGGGCCTGGCATATAACAGGCATTCAGTAAATGACTGCTTTACATTTAAATCATCCTCCCAATGGCTTCATACTGCAAGATTTTCATTTAAAACTAACAAAGAACCACATACCTATTAGAGAGGCTAAAACCCGAACAAACAAACAAAACATCCTGACAATTCCAAATGCTGACTAGGACATGCAACAACTCTCATAAATTGCTGGTGGGAATGCAAAATGTTACTGCCACTTTGGAAAAACAATTTGGGAACAAAAACACATGTCCATACAAAAATCTGTACATAAATGCTCACAAAACTTTATAAAACAACTTTACTTACAATTTCCAAAAACTGGAAACTATGCAAATACCCACCAAGTGGAATATTATTCAGCAACAAAAAAATGAAATACTGATGTTCTCTAACATGGGCACACCTTAAAAATACTATGATGAGTGAAAGAAGCCAGTCACTAAGAATCACATGTTGTATAATTCCAATTATAGAAGACGTCCAAAACAGGCAAATTATCCAGAGACAGAAAAGTAGACTGGTTATGGCCTAGGGCTAGGAGAGTCGGGAGGGAAGTCGGGAGTGACTGCTCATGGATACAGGTTTCTTTTGGCCATGATGAAAATGTTCTAAAATTAGATAGTAATGACTGACACACAATTTAGTACATATACTCAATGGGTGAATGAATTTCTTGGTTTATGAATTATATCTCAATAAAACTATTATTTAAAAAAAGAAAAAAGCCTTCCTAAGATTTGAATAGGAATTATGATACAGCCTGAAAATCACCTAGTTTGGTCACAGCACCTAAGTCCTAACAACTCCTTGAGCTATGACTGAAGAAGGCAAAGTATGTTCCATTTAGGAGCCACTGAAGGATCCAGGTAATTAAATCGAAATCACACAGTAGTGAAATTCAAAAGGCAACCCCACTGCCAGTCATATAACTAATGCCATTCATTGTCACAGTATGTATCATTTCTACTTCATTTTTTGGCTGTACTTCGTGGCATGTGGGATCTTAGTTCCCCGACAAGGGATCAAATCAAACCCATGCCCACTGCAGTGGAAGCGTGGAGTCTTAACCACTGGACGGCCAGGGAAGTCCCTTCATTTCCGTTTATAAAGATGTCTTTAATGTTCCTCCGGAAACCCTCAACCACAGCACCTTTTCATGTCTCCTATTGTTTCTGACCAGTTTTTTCTTTTTTAATCCCAGAGATTCCAGTCTTATAATGATAGTACCGTGACTTTCAGTGACCCAGCTTATCCCATGTACAACCTTTTAAGAATGATATGCTCCAGCATCTACCTAAAAGCACTACTAGGCCATAAAATATATCTACATTCATAACACATACACACCAAAACATGCTCTGCTGCTGTTCAACTGTTTGGCTCCAACGGTTAGGTGAAGTGACAGCAGAATTCGCAGATTCACCAGAATCTGACAGGGGCCGCAACGTGAATGCTTCTGCTCTGGCCCCTTGTTATCCTTTGATCCCTGTATTTAAAAACTGGTCAGCAAAATACAGCTGCTTTAATGCAAATAGTCCTATGGCAATGAAAACAACAAAGCAACAACTCTGCCAGTTTGGGCTAGCACCTGTTTAGGGTTCTTCTCCCCTTCAGAAACCAATAGATGATGCCGTGCCCAGCGTCCACGTAGATTAAGGGCTATGGACTCTAGCTTTTTGCTGTCACTCCCCAGCCACCACTGGAGATGTCACCAATGTGCTGTGTGTTTATTTTTAAGCAGGGAACCTGGTGCGTACCAAGAAAATTCACCCCACGTTGATGGACTGGAACCAGAGGAAGAGAAGCACAGTATGCTTTCTGTTTCCAAACCCCTCTCTTCTAATGGAAGGAGGGAAAACAAACCCCCCAAAACCCTGCTTCTCCAGTTTACTGTACAATCTCATTCGAGTCAAGATGAGACCTATAATAAAAACAGATTAAGTAACAACAAATATAAGGATAAGTATAGTTAAAAGCTCTGTCTTAACCATTTTTAAAATGTATTCTTTTTGAATTTGAAAAGGCTTACTCCCCCTTTATGATCACTGGCTCTGACATAAAATTCTGATTTACAAAAATAGCTTCCAATCTATCTCTAGAGAGAGGGAAATGGATGGGTATACTGGTTTTCATTACAAGTCTTGTAGAATTTATTAGGTCACAGCTACCATATAATGGATAATTAATATGTGCCAGACCCTGTGCTCAGTACTTTACTGGGGTTATTTAATCTTCACAATTTTCCTATGAGGTAGATATTATAATCTCTATTTTACAGATGAGGAAACTAAATATTAAATTCAGTTCTCAATACAAATCAGGTATCCTTGGAGAAGGCTAACCACACACAAAAAATTATTTGTTATGTAAGAATTCCAGGAAGAAAAGAACATCTATAAATCCTCAGCCTAATCTGCCATTTAGATGTTATCACATTTAACGTGAACTTGTTAAAGTATCCAAAATGCAAAGCATCTATATTTATTAAAATATTTGGTATTTGGAAGGTTAAAAAAAATTTTTTAGTTCAAAATGAATCCCATATCATTCTTGTAATGCTCCTCTAAGGTACTTTAGAGATTATACAGTAAAATGCAATAATTTAGATTAAGGGAAGTTCAGTCAGAATTTCCAAAATATCTACATCACAGAATATTTTTTAGAAGAACAGCTTTAAATGTTAGTGCTAACAAGATTTTGTCAAGTGTGCTGAGGGCTGTTTTTCTTCATTTATTCCACATGCATTTATTAAAAACTTTAATATGTCAAGCATTAAAGATTAAGAAGTTAAGTGAGGCACAGCCTGTCCATAAGAAGCCAGCTGTCTCACTTACAGATAATTACCATATAATGAGGTAAGCACAATGACAGAGCTATGTGCTTGGAATTATGGGAGCACAAACGACAGAGACATCAAAAATGTTTCCAGAAAAAGAAGGCCAGAGGCACAGAGACCTGCACAGACATCTGGGTCCAACTTCCTCAAGAAATCTGGAAGGACCCAAAGAGATTCTTCAAAGGAAATATATGCTATAGGCTATAAACAGATAAGACTCATTTGTAAATACTATTAACATTAAGGATACAGCTTTGGAAACCATTTGTCCAGCACAGTATAAGGTTAATTTGTGTGTGAATGTGCCCAACTTCAGAATAATATTCTACCACAAAAGAGTCCAAGTTTATTTTAAAGACTATTTTTTTGTGGCCTTAAATCTTTTCCCTGGTATTCAACTTTGGGGATCTGGAGGAGAGTATTACCTTTATCTGTTAAGTCAGATCTGCAAATAGTTATTCACTAGCATCCTAAAGCAACAAGTAATCTGATTTCCTCCTGTTACCTTTTATTTACAGAGTACTTTACATCCCTGAAAGCATCTTCCCACACCTGAGCTCATCTGAACGTCATTAGGGTGTTCGTTTGAGACTTACTTAGCACACCCAATACCATTTCAACATATCCCAGAACGTTGTCGTCTTATTAAACCAGCAACAGGGCTAACAAAAACTCCTGGAATTAAATACTTGCAGAACTGATCAACACTGGTTATGTGCCCAGTACTGTTTTAAGCACTTTACATGTTTCATCTCATTTTTTTCTCATAAGAGAAAGAGTCTATGGAAATAAATACTATTATCTTGTTTTATTAGAAACTGAGGCAAAAAGACATCAAACAGAAAGTATCTGAGATAGGAGCCAAACCCAGGCAATTCTAAGCTTTAAAACTATGTGCTCTTCTGTGTCTAGGTGGGTAATCACTCCTAGTTAATAATTTTCATTTCTGTTATTATCTAGCCATTATTTTTCGATCATTCCTGGTGTGGAGTGGTATTTGTATGAAAAAGAGTTGTACCTTTTTATATTATTGTTTCTTATTCATTAAGCTGAATCCTACAGAAACAAAAGAAAGCAAAAATATGAATAATTCTAAAGTGGTTTTTTTCTGTCTATAATTTTAAATCTTTCCCACATCTATTAGATGACTGAAAAAACCCTAATGTTTTACTTCAACTTGTGTTTCAAACACTACTTTGAGGGAAGTGTTTACTTTTAAGTGAAAATTTTTCACTTAACTTGCTTTTTAAAAGTAGTTAAAGTAAGACCTTGTTTTAAGGTGAAGACATTCGGAGAGTCTTAAACTGACTCAATTCACGAAAATTACTTTTATTTCCAAAATCTGGTGGGAATTTGACAGACTAAAAACTGAGATACCAATGTAAAAAAATTTACATGTGGACATAAATAAATACACAACCACAAATACATGTTTGTGTATAAATACATAGATATTATTCTTTCCATGAACTCTATGTCACTAGAATATAATATAGCTTCTGGAGACAGAAGAAAGAACAAGCAAGTGGACTGGCTGTTCTGATTATCCTCATTCAACGAGACTACGAGGTATGTACAGTATTCCAAAAGCAAAGACTCAAAAGATGGATTTCAAGGCACAAGTTGAGAAAGGAATAAAGAAAGAAAAGCCAAGAAGAACTAAAAAGGAAAAAGCAGAAAGAACTCACTATTCATACAACGATAATCAGTCTTGGTTCAGTGGTTAGGACTCAGCACTTTCACCGCCATGGCCTAGGTTCAACTCCTGGTCAAGAAACTAAGATCTCGCAAGCATGTGTGTGTGTGTGTGTGTGTGTGTGTGTGTGTGTGTGTGAGTCGCTCAGTCGTGTCCCACTCTTTGCAACCCCATGGACTGTAGCCCACCAGGCTCCTATGTCCGTGGGATTCTCCAGGCAAGAATACTGGAGTGGGTGGCAGGGCCAAAAAGAAAGAAAATCAGTCTTTTCATTGGGATGACCAATGGCAGCCAGAATGGTAACACTCTGCTGCTCTGTAGATAGGCAAAAGTAAAAATCTGTAAATCACAACACATCGAAAAGCACTCACATTTCAATAGAAATGGCAAGCTACTTAACCTCCCTGTGAATCAGTTTCCTCATATGAAAAATGAGAATAACAATAACACCTACTTTACATGGATGCTATGAAGATATCAGCAAAACACTTAGTAGACTATGCAACCGAATGTAGCACCAAGCAAATGTGAAATAAATAAACAAATGAATATTATTTGTCTCTGTCATCACCTAGGGAAGTGAAGGTGTCATATAACATGGTATGGCATTTCAGAATGAACCTTAATTCCTTTTTCATGAAGTAATGATGAACTCAGGTAAAAGTAAGGCATGATTTACAGGCTACAAACTATGGAATTATGAAAGAGGCAAGTGGCAGATAATAAATTGCATTCAAGTGGAACTGAATACATATACATACATCTCTCTCTACATGCATGCCCATGTGCTGTCACTTCAGCAGGGTCCGACTCTTTGCGACCCTGTGGACTGTAGCCCCCCAGGCTCCTCTGTCCTTGGGATCCTCCAGGTAAGAATACTGGAGTGGCTTGCCATGTCCTCCTCCAGGGGATCTTCCCTGACCCAGGGATGGAATCTGAGTCTCTTATGTCTCCTGCATTAGCAGGTGGGTTCTTTACCGCTAGTGTCATCTGGGAAGGATAGTTGGCACATGAAAAACCTACAGTAATTATTTTGAAATAACAGAAGACGGAAACTGCTGGAGATCAAAAGAAAGGAGGGAAAATATTATGTACACACATACCCACATACAGTCCTCTCCTCACACACACACACACACACACTCTTTGACTAATACCTAAACTACTGAACAATCTGTTAGTCACTTGGAAAAATCGTAGAGATGAACAAAACCTCAAGATATACGGTGCTTCCAAAACTACTTTTCATTTGAATAATTTTGTTGACAACTCATCTATCCTATATGAAAACTATTTCATTCAAAATGTAAATATAAAAGCTCAAAGATAATATCTACGAATATTTTTAGTGACAACAAGAATGCATGTAAAATGTCTTTGTCAACTATAAAGAAAGCACCACATAAAATTAACAGAAACAGTGTCAGTACAATATATGCATTTAGTCATTTCTGGGAAATATCTGTTGCTCAAAATACCAGCTTTAGAAAATCTGACGAAACATTCTACCTGATGGAAACAAAGACTTAGCCTAGTAGACAGTCTGTCAAGCATGTTAAAAACCTCTTATATTTTCTTTGTAAATTATATATTGTATCTCTCTATATGTTGTTTTAATGATGGCATGCTAATGGAAACCATAGATTTATGCATAAAAGTAAGAAATAAAATAGAAATCACAAGTTATAAAACTATATAAAACTTTTAATTTATGTACTTAAAAAAATTCTAATATGTAGTGGAATTAAATGCAGTTTTGTTCTGTATTTTCCAAGCCTCCTGTAGATGTGTTATCATGTTTTCATAATTTAAAAAATAAAAAAGAGAAAGAAAAACAATCAGGTGCCCTGTGGGGGGAAAAAACTATACTATGGTTTGTAGTACAGATATACTGTGCCAAATCATGACATAAAGCACAAACTAAAACAAAACTGCTTTAATCATCAGTTCACTCAGACCCATTTGTTCTAAGACTATATATTTGCAATGTCCAATATGGTAGCCCCTACCCGCATGAGTCTACAGAGTAACTGAAATGTTGCTAGAACAAATTGAGATGTGCTGTAGGTGGAAAACCACATCCTAGATTTTGCAATATAGTATGAAAAGAAGGATGTAAAATACATTGTTAGTAATTCTTATATTGGTAACATGTTGAAATGATATTTTGGATACATTACTAAAATTAATGTCACTTGTTTCTTTTTACTTTTTAAATATGCCACTAGAAAACTGACAATTATCCTATGTGCCTTGCAGTCCATTTCTTTGGGCAGTGCAGCTACAGACAGATTTAATGGCAACTCAGCTTGAATTCCTATATTCCAAAGTTAAAATCACTATTCCGGAAACTAGACTAGTTTACAAATGTAACCAATCCTTGCCCAAGCTATGCTAATTTCTGACCTAAAACCACCCTATTACTAAACTCAGTCAGTTCAGTCGCTTAGTCATGACCAACTCTTTGCGACCCCATGGACTGCAGCACGCCAGGCTTCCCTTCCATCACCAACTCCTGGGGCTTAGAATCGGTGGTGCCATCCAACCATCTCCTCCTCTGTCGTCCCCTTCTCCTCTCACCTTCAATCTTTCCCAGCATCAGGGTCTTTTCCAATGAGCTAGTTCTTTTGATCAGGTGGCCAAAGTATTGGAGTTTCAGCTTCAACATCAGTCCTTCCAATGAATATTCAGGACTGATTTCCTTTAGGATGGACTGGTTGGATCTCCTTGCAGTCCAAGAGACTCTCAAGAGTCTTCTCCAACACCACAGTTCAAAAAGCATCAATTCTTCGGCACTCAGTTTTCCTTATAGTCCAACTCTCATATCCATACATGACCACTGGAAAAACCATAGCCTTGACTAGACGGACCTTTGCTGGCAAAGTAATGTTTCTGCTTTTTCATATGCTGTCTAGGTTGGTCACAGCTTTTCTTCCAAGGAGCAAGTGTCTTTTAATTTTTTAATAAAAAAATAAAGTCTCTCACTGTTTCCATTGTTTCCCCATCTATTTGCCATGAAGTGATGGGACCGGATACCACGATCTTAAGTTTTCTGAATGTTGAATTTTAAGACAACTTTTTCACTCTTCTCTTACACTTTCATCAAGAGGCTCTCTAGTTCTTCTTTGCTTTCTGCCGTAAGGGTGGTGTCATCTGCATAACTGAGGTTAATGAACTAACCTCAGCCTCCAAAACTTACTTATGTATACTAACTCCCCCACTTTCAAGACACTCATGAGACTGTCAAGATGGTGCTAGCTCAGCAAGTTTAGGAAATCTGGCTTTGTATGATCAACTGGTTTCCTTGGTGGTCTCTGTATGTGGCATTAACAAAGTCAATGAATTAAGAGTTGTAAAATGCAATAAGTCATACTGAGGAGGTGTAACAGGAACAGTCAGAAAAAAGTACTCATATATAGGTTGTTCTGTCTAGTGATTTAAATTATCTAAATTGAAATCCACACTTGTAGCAATCTACCTTTTTCTGGAAAAGTGAAAGAGCAGATCACATGGGCACTAAAGTTCCTGCTATAGAGTAGGATGGAGTATGTAACATTAAATTAGACAACAGGTATACTGTTATCAGTTTTATTGAGGTTTCTGAGTCTTATAAAAAGGCTGGAAACATCATCTAAAGTTTCAGACTGTAGAATCCTTATTATTTTCTTGTTTTGTACAAGAGTGGAGTTTTAAGGAAGAAACAAAACAAATGTGGCCATCTCTACTTTTCTTTCAGTCTTGGTAGTTTAGTCACTAAGCCATGGCTGATTCTTTTGCAACCCCATTGGACTGTCGCCTGCCAGGCTCCTCTGGCCCTGAGATTTCCCATGCAAGAGTACTGGAGTGGATTGCCATTTCCTTCTCGAGAGGATCTTCCTGACCCAAGGATCAAACACCGGTCTCCTGCATTGCAGGTGGACACTTCATCAACTGAACCACCAGGAAAGCCCTCTCAGTCTTAGAACTCAGTAAAACACCAATTTAAAGTCCAAAGGCCAGGATAAACCCCCTAGTTTAGAGCTGATTATAATGTGGCAAGTTAGTTGACGTCCACCAAGTCTGCCCAGTACAGAGTGAATTACGTTGTGAATTACATTGTGCCATTTTGATTCCCTTCAATGGCAACATTTAAACTCCAGAATCATAGCCACTTAAATAAGCCGTATTTATGAAAAGCTAAATACACCCTCAAATTGCTAAACAGAAAACCATACATAAGACTCAATTTTCAACTTTTCACCATTGCACACATACTAATCTCAAGCAACACATTCCCACTTACTGCAAAATAATCACCCATCCCACCCAAAGGTTAACTATTTTCTTCTGAGGAAACTTCCTCAGAGTTCTCCACATCAGTAAATTAGAAGATTTTCTTAATAAATACAGACATCAGATACCCTCCAAATCTTATGGCAACCTAACTACAGAACATCAGAATAAAAATCTTAACTTGGGAACTATGCATTTATGACAAAAATACGTTTACTTGATTTATTAATATGATGAACAACAATCTCGCAGTTTTACTTTCATTTTTAACAAGTTTCTTATTTCCCCACTCTCAACGAATACTCAAATCAAATCCATATTAACAAATGAAGAATGATTAAGAATGACCACTGAGAAAACAGTATTCTAAAACCAAAGAGAAATTTTTACTTTTATTTTAGATCACTAATACCACTTCATAATTAAATGGTCTATTCAAAATGTCTCCACAGGATGTGTGTCTATATGTGTACACACATATGTAATAAGGAGAGATGTGTTCAAAAAGCTCAAAAAATTATAAGCAGAGACCCTGTTTTCCAGCCTGCCTTCAAGTCTACAATCTACAGTGAGCCAACATAAATTGCTGAACACCTAAGATGACCCTTTTGTGAATTCTGTAAAGGAAGAGCAACAGAAGGTGTTACAGGAAACACTATAGCATGAAGAGACACCCTCATTCAATGCCAGGACCTGACCTTACATCAGTTCTGCATTTTCACTTTTAACTCCATGCCTGCAGCTCATCTTTACTTGAACAGCCCTTGAGCAACATAACACTCACCCTATTTGGGGACAGGAATTCAAGAAGTGAAAATATCCCTGTCGGGAGTTAAAGAAGAAAACAGCAACAGCAATTTTGATTTCTTAAGCTCCAAATGATAAAATTCAGACAGAAGGTGGCAAAATTCTGCAAGTGCCAAAGAGAAGGGGGCAAGGCCATCCTCTTCCTCAATCCTTTTAATGGATAGGGACCTCTGTAGAGAATGTTATGGAAAATACATTGTCACCACATTTTAGCTGGGGTAAAGCCATGAAGGGAAAGAGAAAGAGGAGAGGAGAAAAGCATAACGTAGATACTGTTTTAAGCATAACCACTCAGAAGAATCTTGTACTCCAATTCCTCAACCCCATCCATCAGCACTCCTGACATATTTCCCTTTGTAAGGTTTCCCAGTTATACCTCCCTTGATGGACTGGTTTTCATCTGATTCTTGGCCTGGGAAGTAGTCATAATAGAGCTCACCTTGGATTATTTGTGAAACGATGCATTAGTGTTATTTGAATTTTTCTATATATTGATATTTCAGAATAAACAGTGGGGAGAAATTCAGTTTAGTTCAGTCGCTCAGTTGTGTCCGACTCTTTGCGACCCCATGGACTGCAGTACGCCAGGCTTCCCTGTCCTTCACCGTTTTCCAGAGCTTGCTCGAACTCATGTCCATTAAATCAGTGATACCATCCAACCATTTTGTCTTCTGTCATCCCCTTCTCCTGCCTTCAATCTTTCCCATCATCAGGGTCTTTTTCAATGAGTCGGATCTTCGTATCAGGCAGCCAAACTATTGGAGCTTCAGCTTCAGCATCAGTCCTTCCAATGAATATTCAGGACCTATTTCCTTTAGGACTGACTGGTTGGATCTCCTTGCAGTCCAAGGGACTCTCAAGAGTCTTCTCCAATACCACAGTTTGAAAGCATCAATTCTTTTGTGCTCAACCTTCTTTATGGTCCAACTTTCATAACCATACACAACTACTGGAAAAACCATAGCTTTTGTGGTCAGCAATGTCTCTGCTTTTTAATACACTGTCTAGGTTTGTCATAGTTTTTCTTCCAAGGAGCAAGTGTCTTTTAATTTCAGGGCTGCAGTCACCATCTGCAGTGATTTTAGAGCCCAAGAAATAAAGCCTTTCACTGTTTCCATTGTTTCACCTTCTCTTTGCCATGAAGTGATGTGACCAGAAATATCTCCCAAGATTTGGTGATAGGATAAACCTCCCTGCTGCTGCTGCTGCTAAGTCACTTCAGTCGTGTCCAACTCTGTGCGACCCCATAGAAGGCTCCCCCGTCCCTGGGATTCTCCAGGCAAGAACACTGGAGTGGGTTGCCATTTCGCTAAACCCAAGATTTTCATGCCTTCTCACCAGCCTCCCTGCCTCCAGGCTGCACTGTGGCAGGCACACACATTTCTTCAAACCATCTGCCTTATCTTTCTAAAAACATATTTTTATTGTGCCACTGCTCTCATATTAGTCCTTCAGGCCTCCCCAGTGTCTGCAGGACAACCCTGCTCTCTACAGCCAGACATTCAAAACTGTCACCATCATGATAAGCATCTTCAGTATTAGTCTAATTCTCTGCTCCATTTTCCTAAAGAAAGGCATCCTTTATCTCTTCTACTTCTAATCTAAGTTCTCTTATATGCTTTTTAAAACCAAGTGGAATCTAGTAAATAAAATATTTATTTATGTATAATCCTAAGGAACAACCAATCCATCCTTATCTCTCAGTAAGACCTAAAAGTTTCCATCTCTCATCAGAAAAGTCTTTTCAATAAGCCTGTTGATAGCTCATTTTTCTTTCCTTAGTTTGGATTTCCATGCTATTGAATCAAATTCTATTTATCCTTTAAAATGGAGCTACAGGGACACTAACACAATCACTTTTAAAATAAAAAAAAATTTTTTTTTTCTTTTTTGGCCACACAGCTTGGGAGATATTAGTTCTCTGATCAGGGGTTAAACTTAAGCCCTCAGCAGTGAAAGTATAGAGTCTCAGCCACTGGATCACCAAGGAACTCCCTATCACTTAAAAAAGAAAACTTCTAGGCCAAATTATTCTTGCCCCTACTTGGCCTTTCATGGCAACTAGCACATCACACTATCTGGTCTTTGCTTTTTATATTAAGCTCCATTGCATGTATGTTAGTTCCTAGAGATAGGATTCAGATAATTTGAGTCATCCTTAGGACCTAACACCAGTCCAAGAACATAGTCTGAACTTTGTAAATACTGAATTCAAACTCCAATTAACAGCATTGCCACATATATGTGAATTTCTATAGATTTATAATAAAGAGAAAATATATAAGAGTATATAAGAATTTTACACAGCATAGTTTCTACAGCTTTTTCTACAGAATACAGATCTATAGAACATATCTTTTCTACATAACCCATCTTTTTACAATTCTGACTATTGTGTGAAGTCATTAGACTAGATCATTAATAATATACACAATGCAAATTATGCTGAACACACGGTCTATCTTTCTTTGATGGTTTAGAACAAACGAACTGTCTTAGAGGCATCATGAATATTATGATCATGCCACAGGAGATTAAAAAACTGGGTTTTGAACTTGCTTCTGACATTCCCTAGAAGAAATTTTTTAATATAAATCCCTGATGTCAGCTTACTTGCCTATGGCTTGCTTGCATAAAACGAATATAAAATGGGCAATTGCTTAACTTCCTGGATAGGATAAAGTGGCTGCCTTTTTGAATATTTAATTATTGTAACAAAAGCTGAAGCATCCTTTTACCTTGCTTTGTCCTCTTCGCTGAAATCTTCTTCAATGTCTTTCAATGTCCTTTGACGTCTCAGTATTCAATACATTCTCTATTATTCATATCCCGCTAAGAGAATGTGTCACTTCAACTCCCTTGTCTGCTTCAGTACTCCATTATAACCCTCAGTGTACGGAATACCTTCACCATCAAGAGATTCTTCTTCCTTTTCTCCTCACTCCAGGCCTTACATTTTTGAAATGAAACTATAATATCCTTTAAATCCCCTTCTATATTTCACATTTAACAGAATTTAGGCCTGAATTAGAATATCAAATATCCCACTGTATTTTTAAATGAAAATCTTGTGTTATACCTGGATGATTCATCAACTTTAAAACAGCTGCACTGGAATAACATTTTATATGCTAGATCACATCAAAGTGGATAGGTCAAATGGAATCACCTACTCTGGCAAATAAGCAGGAAGTAGGCAGTAAACTCTAAAATGTTAACTAAATAATTTTGCTACCTTCAGATGAGCTCATGGCTTTGGAATGTTGAGGAATTCAAAGTCAAAATGATAAAATCAATCTCCCCACCCAGTCTCAAATCCTCTAAAATGCTAAATTTATAAAGCCTTTGAAAGTAGGGTTTAAAATTTTCCATTTACCAAGTTTTACACTTTGCAACAGCCTGAAACATTAGCACATTAGTCTGTCTTTATTCTGCTTAAAATCAACACAAAATTTAATTTGACAAACACTGCAAAATAATGTTTCATCAGCATTGTAAATGATTCAAAGTATTCCGACTATGTTTTTGCAGCTTAAGATACAACTATTTTTAAGCTTTTTCTCCCCCCTCAGATACCTTTTGAACTCTAAGTGAACATGATGGCAATGAGGTGCCTGGTAAAGCTTCAATTTAAACTGTCCCATTAAAAACAAACAACAACAAAACCCAGCAACTCCCTTCCCAAACAAGCAAACTAGCAAAACAGTCTTTCTGGTTTAAGTAGTTAATTGGTTACAAAGCTAAACAACAACAACATATAATGTTGTATCATACAGGCAACATTGTTTCTACATGAAAAATGTAAGATCTCTTGGTATCTTGCAGGTCTATCATTGAGATTTAGGACAACTGCTCCTCTACCTGTCTAAATTTCCAATTTTCACCCTCTCCTCTAGCTCAGTCGGTAAAGAATCTGCCTGCAATACAGGAGACCAGGTTTCAATTCCTGGGTTGGGAAGATGCCCTGGAGAAGGAAATGGCAACCCACTTTAGTATTCTTGCCTGGAAAATCCCAAGGACAGAGGAACCTGGAGGGCTATAGTCCATGGGGTTGCAAGAGTCGGACAACGATTTAGCAACCAAACCACCACTACCACCTCTAGTCTACTCTCTATTCTCTTCAGTAGGTTATAAAAGTAGGAAAAGCAACAACAAAGACACAAATGGGAAGGGAAATATTTCTCTGAGGAAAGGAGGTCACATATATTTGCAATTTCTGCATGCAGTATTTCTAACTGAACTAGAAATGGATCAACAGCCCTCTTTTGAATCAAAAATTTCTAGTCCAAAGAAAAAAGGAAAAAATAGAAAACAAAAACAGATGAAAAGACTTCTAGTCCATTTATTTATTCAATACATGAGCATCTACTATAGTTGAAGCTTTGCTTAATTTACTTTCCAGATTTACCCACAAGTTCCACCTTTCCAATTAAAAAAAAGAGCCCATAGTATATTCAACACCAGTGATTAATAAGCCCACAAACTTCTGTCCTACCAGGTTACTTACAAGTCCACCTAGAAATGATGAGTTTGTCCCCTAATCTTTCTAATGTTAGTGTCATTGTAAGTATGTGATTTAATATATATAAACCAATTAAATAAATGCCCAAAAATTATAATGAAAAGTTAATTTGAGTGCCCCAGAAAAAGCTAGATAAAAGAGGAGTTAAATCGCTTCTATTTAGAAAGTCCTCAAATTATAGTTAGGGAAAATTCCTTTGAGCTATGATGAGGGAGAAAGATAAAAGTTTACGAGATGCCTAAGTTTTCATCTTTTAAAGGTGTATTGGGTGCCTTGACATCGCTTTTATTCTACATCTGTGATTCTTAATCATTTTCAGGTTATGCATTCCTTTGGAAATTTAATGGATGTTAAAGCCCACTTCTCTCCCTAGAAATACAAATAAATAAACACACAATTCTGGTGGATCTTATACCCTGTCCCCATATCTCCTTCAGCCTCTCAGAGAGCTCATCTCTCTGTGGCTCTATGGATCTTAAACTTCAAAACATTTCATCATGTTTGCGCCCATTTTAAAAACTAAGCATTTTATTAGTACAGAAGAGCTAAATTCCATAAGATCTAATCTCAACTTTGCTAAGACCTTATTAGTGATATTTCAGTCTGGCTAATAACATATACTGACCTCTCAAGTGAGTTTATTCAACTTAAGTAATAAAGGATGCCCGGGCCCGCTTCTCTTAATTCTTGTTCCTCTCCCCTAAGATCAATTGGTTAGCAATTCCTTATAGCTTTTGTGATGCCTAGCTGTAACCCATAAACAAGATGACTACTCGGCTAACACATATTCTAATTCTCAGAATACCATTAAAAAAAAAAAAAAAAAAATCAAGACTAGAATCAGAAAAAGCTCTTGACTTAGAACGGTAGTTATTTCTTCTCTAGGATTTCATGTTCTAATAAGTAGTTCACAAAGTAATCTATCTTAATAAGGCCTTCTTCCCATGCATTAAGAGTCACACAAAAGCATGGGTGGATAAGAAATGTCAAATCACTTGCTCAAATATTCCCAACACATACCTTTCCCTCCTGAAGTTCCTTCACTCTAAACCCACCTGGGTTTATGAGTCATGAAAATTCTAATCTGCCACTATTAAGCCTTTTCACCTCTAAATCATCCTTCCCAGCTGCCTAACCAAAACTTGAACAGTCATTCTAAACGCCTCCTTCTCCTTTATTACCCACATCCAAGCAATCACCACTCCTCCAGTTGGTCTCCTAACTCACTCCTCAAGTCTGTGGCTTCCTCTCAATCACTTTAGGTCCTTACATGTTAACTGGTTTCCCTGCTTATGTATAGTTCCTGCATCCATATCCCAGAATAATCTTTCTGAAACAAAGATTGATCACTTCACTGCCCAGATTAAAGCCTTGCAATGGCTTTCTCAGCTTAAAAATCCTTCAGTGTTCCCATTGAAAAAAGATGAAGGCACAGAAATGCTGGAATGTCCTTTGTGATCTGACCCTACCTACATCTCCAGCCTCATCTCCCACTAGCGTCACCACTATGCTGAATCTTCTGCTTCCTCAATATACCATGGTGTGTGTGTGTGTGTGTGTGTATGTGTGTGTGTGTGTGTGTGCATGTGTTTTCCTGTGACTCTGTTTTTCCCTCTGCTTAAAATAAATCTTTGCTGCAATGCCAACCATGATGTCCTGGTCTATGGAATCCTATCCACTCACCTCTATATAAAAATTTTAAATGCCCAAAGATGTTCATGACATCATTATGTTTAACAGTTAAAAACTGAAAAGTGAAATCCTCCAAATACAAATATAATTTGTTAAACTGCAAGGGATTCCTGTGATGGACTATTATGCAATAATTTAAAAAAGTTTATAAATTTAATAGTATGAAACGCTAAAAAATATGGAAATAAAAGTATTTACAATAAAATCATCTCAACCATATAAAATATACTATACATATAATACATTAAAGACAGAATTATTAGAAAATGCACCAAAACTTTAAGAATAATTGTTTCTGGGTGAAAGAATGATGGCCACTCTTTTTCCCTCAAGTTTATAATGAACATGTATTACTCTCAAAATCAGAAAACATTTGAAAATATTTTTAACTACAAAAGACTTTCGTAGAGCCTTTCCAGCCCACCCCTTATACCCTCTCCACAATTTAATGTGTCCTTCCTCTGATTCAACCACACATTCTCTTTGTTATGTGATATCACCCCATTATAAAACTTACCATCCTATTTTTTAGCTCACATTTGTCAGAGAGTTGGGTGAGGACAGGATACGGCTCAGCTTTAATCCGCAGTGCCTGACCTCGGGTAGCAGCCAGTTAAATCTTTATAAGATGAAATTGCTCTTACATTGCCAACTACATGCAAATGACCAATAAATATCTTATCAATCACTTGTAAATGTGAATCATTCAACAAATATTTACCATGTGCCTAAAATATCCCAGGTACCGTTACAACCCCAAAAACACAACAGTGAAAAAGGTCCTTGGCTTTGTGGAACCTACATTCTAGTGTGGGGAAACAAACAAAAACCTCATCTCATTTCAGTGAGTAAGGAGGGCTTATAGGAAATGAGGGATGAGGGGAATCATGGAATTTCTGGGGAAAGGGTGAAATATCAAAGGCACACTGAAAGAGCGTTAAGTGGTAACAGACAAGCAGGTGTAGTAAAATGAGAACTGGACATAGAGTCAAAAGACCTCCTCTGTCACCTTACTAGTCCGGTGATAGTCTGAGTCTTAGGAGGAGGATGATCCCTAATTCACAAGAATGTATAAGGATTAAATAAAATAGTTTATGTGAAAAGGGTGAGGCCAGTGCTTGACATGCAGGGTCCCCTGTATTTGTTAGCTGAATCTGTTTGGAGACAACATCAAAAATAATACAACACCCACAAGCTGGAGTACATGGATTATGACTATGAACAAAGATGCCAAAAGAAACTTAATACAAATCCCATCCCTTTGATCAGGGAATTCTGTAATAGATATGTGATTAACAAAAATACTGCATAGGCTGTTAATCTGAACACAGGATTCTACCATTGATTACAATCACTTTAAATAACAACGTGGCAAAGAATTGAATAGTTTACCCATAAAATCAAATGCAAACACATAAATAATGGATTCATGGTCCAAAAATTGTCTCTCCGCCTTTCCCCACAATCTTTACTCATAAACCTTACTGGTCTTCACTATTTTTAATCCCCTGCATATCTAGTTTATATGTCTCTAGTCCAAAAGAGGAAAGGAAAATTTCCACAACAGATTGCAAAAGAGAGGTGCTTCTGAGCACATTCACTTCTTGTCCTTTTTAACTGCTGGCTATCTGAAACCTAAGAACTAGGTCTCCTGGACTTAGGGGGTTAGAATGTCAGATCACTAAAATGTTTCCTCTGAAGTATTTAAATCCTTAGCTAGTCCCCAAACTCTACCATATACCTAAGATAGAATGTCTTTTGCCCCTTACATCTCTGCTTTCCAACCTCACAATCTTCAAATGAATGACTAGATGAACGGGCTGACTATAATCTACTTCTCTGTCAACCTCTTAGACCAAAGAATTGTCACCTTAATATGTATTCTGACGCTCATTCTGGTCATTTCAAATATTTATAACTTTACTTGGGAAGACAAGAATAAAACATGATCACCATGACAGGGTCAGTTAACTCCAAAAGAATGAGTTGATTAATAGTGAAGAAGTAAAGAAAAACTTAGCTCATAGGATACAAGTTAACGTTACCTGTATTGGTTGCCAAAATTTCTTATGTCAAAGCAAGACCCTTGCTTACTTCTTAGCATGCCAAACCTACAAACAGAGTCACAGCCTAGAAACTATGTGAAGATATCCTTTATGACATTCTGTACATTTGCCTATGTTTTCATATGCTATGAACACCTTGTAGAGAAATGCTATAGTGGAGAAGTTGTCTTGAAAATGCTAAACATGTGGTATTGTAGAAAGGACAAAACTATAGCAACTTGTATTTAAATGTTTATTCATTCATTTAGTGAGCACCTATGTCAGGCGCTCATGAACTTCTAGATGCTGGTTCAGTTGGTCACACTGGCCATTTAATTCACTGCACTGAATTCCTAAAGATAGGGAGTTAAGTTTTTCCTCCTGTGCTTGACCTTGCCTTTGAAATAAGTTTGAACACTTGAGGAATGAAGATATTTGGCTGTACAAGTCTTATTCAAACAATATCAGTACACAACATTTCTTTCCCTCTGTGTACATTTATTCTATGATCACTTCAAATGAGATAAAGGCTCTTTGGTGCCCATTTCTGATTCTCTAACTCTGAAGACTGCTAACAACGTTTAATATCAGTCATTATTTCTGAGGATTATGTAATAGTGTTTCTGGAAAGAAAGTGGTCTTGATTCTAATATGCTAATTTATTGTATTATTTTAATTCACTAGTACTTCCCTACATCAAATTAGGTCAAAACATTACAATGGTTTCACATTAAGAAGTTTACATGCCTAGCACTTGTAATGAACACCGAAGCATATGAAAACTAAATGTAACAGGACTGAAGCATAACAGATGCCCGCAGAACAAGCCACCTACAAGGTATAAGAACCAACTGCAGAAAATTCGCTATGAAGCCGGCTACTACTGCAAGCACAGTGATCTCTCCAGGAAAGCACCTTTGAAGCTGTAGCTAGGATATAATCCTCAACTCTCAAGACCCAACGTGGGTATCTATACTGAATTCTCTTTCTCATAACTATCCTGCTCCCTACAGAGGCTGGCGTGGTCTTCAGGGTAGTGGTGAGAAGCTTCAGATCAGAGCCTTTGGGGCTCCAGAACAACCAAAATCTCACATTTGCATTGGTAACTTAGCCACAGAAGAAGCAGGTAGTTACAAATACACACCATCCTTGTGACATAAGTCAGAGCACCTTCAGAGCACCATGACTGGCTTCTAGGACAGGTAGTCAGCATAACACACACACAGCCTTTCATTGCTCTTCTGTCGCTGCTGGACTCATCTTTCTAGGCCCTTTCCGCTTCCAGATGCCCACTAGCATTTAACCCTGGACTACTGGCTATCAACAAGCATGTCTTCTATTAAACTCAAAATGTCTCTAGTTACCAGTGCCATTTAAGAGCCATCAGTTCAGTTCAGTTCAGTCGCTCAGTCGTGTCCGACTCTTTGCGACCCCATGAATCGCAGCACACCAGGCCTCCCTGTCCATCACCAACTCCCGGAGTTCACTCAAACTCATGTCCATTGAGTCGGTGATGCCATCCAGCCATCTCATCCTCTGTCGTCCCCTTCTCCTCCTGCCCTCAATCCCTCCCAGCATCAGAGTCTTTTCCAATGAGTCAACTCTTCGCATGAGGTGGCCAAAGTACTGGAGCTTCAGCTTTAGCTTCATTCCCTCCAAAGAACACCCAGGGCTGATCTCCTTCAGAATGGACTGGTTGGATCTCCTTGCAGTCCAACGGACTCTCAGGAGTCTTCTCCAACACCACAGTTCAAAAGCATCAATTCTTTGGCACTCAGCTTTCTTCACAGTCCAACTCTCACATCCATACATGACCACTGGAAAAACCATAGCCTTAACTAGACAGACCTTTGTTGGCAAAGTAATGTCTCTGCCATACCAGTATGTAATTTTCTGGACACCTGTATACATTTTCTCATAAAAGAAACCCAAAATACAGGCTCTCTTTCCATTTTTGCAGACTTTTGGAAAAAGAAATCATTGGATAAATGACTTGATTCTAATCACCAGTGACAGAGCTGGGGCTTCAACCAGAGTTTTCCTCATTCCAAACTTCAAAGGTTGTCCACTACTCTATATTCCCCTCCATTCCCTTCCTCAGTAAAATCCACAAGGCTTCATCAAATTTTTCATATTGTAGTAAGCACATTCTTTTGACACTTGCAGATCAAAACACTACAAAAACTATCTAAGCAATGACACCCTCCAAGTGGATAAGCATTACCCCTTATGCAGCCCTTGGAAGACAGCAAAATAGGCCAACCAGTGGAGAAAGCTATTTAAGTAGAAAATTATGTCTTAGAGGATATCTAAACTCATTACAATTCTGAGAGCATATTTTTATATCAACTTGCTACAAGGTCATGAAGAGTTTAAAGCTAAGTCCTTTTCTACATGCAATTTTAAAGTATACAGTTTATATATTAATGTTTTCAGTAGTATAGAAAATCTTCCAATATTTTCTAACCAATGCCTCTTTTACATAGAATATAGATACTGAAGCTTTTCAGGCATACATATTAACCATACCATAATAAGTTCTGAAACAATTTGTGGAATTGGGTGGACTTTAAGTGGTTTTGCATTAGAGCAGTAGTTAAGAAACCAACTATAGAAAGGTCTCTAGCTTTAAAGCTAGGCCATACATACTATCTTTACTCAAAATCAAGAATACACTAGACAGTTTACCTCCTGAAAAGACAGTTTCAAAAATAAAAGGAGAATAGGTAGGTTGAAAATATTGATGTTTCTTCAAAATTTATTATGCATAGGCATATTTTTTTTAATAATTTATATTCCCATGAATTAATGTAAGGAATTTCTTTCTCTGTTATAGACAACCCACCAGCACAATTAACACTAAATTACATTTAAGTAGATTTATGCCAGAAAATATAAAATCTATAGAGTTGTTCTCAATCTGAGATAGAAAAAGATGGGTGGGATAAAGATAAAAAATGCGGAGAGAAAGAAGAATATAATTTGAATTTTTTCCCAAAAATACAAATTCAAAAATACACAGAATAAGTAAATACGTAAATAGGGAAAATTTTGATTACTGTTGAATCTAAATGGTAGCATATGGATGGGCACTGTATTTTTCTTCCTCTGTTTCTCACTATACAAAAATATTTTACCAACATGATTTCCAGACTATATCATAATGTCAAATACAGATGCTGCTCAGTCTCCTGCATGGTTACCTGATGTCCTGGAGGTTATACACCTCCACAGGCTCTGGAGGCAGATCTCCTGGGTTCAAATCCCAACTCTGCCAGTTACTGGCTATGTGACTGTGAGGAAATAATATAAACGCACTAACCCTCCATTTCTTTGTCAGGATAATGAGGCTAATCATAATCCTCTACTTTAAAGGAGTTCCAAAAAGAAACTACATATGAAGTGCTTAGCAAAGGGCCTCGCTCATAGGTAAGTGGGCGATCACCTCATTGTTACAGCAACCAGAGAGTACCTTCAGACAGATGAAAAAAAGACTAACATTTCACAGAAGTTTGGGGTTTTTCAGATTGCACAGGATGAAAAAGCAGTAATCCACACTATGATAAGATCATACAAAGCCTCTGGTCACCATGACGATTAGCAATAATCATAATTCAACATTTATAAGGTACTTTACTATGAGCCAAAAATTGTGCTAAGCACTTCATATGTAGCTTCTCACTGAATTCCTATGAAGCAAGTAATTATCATTATTCCCATTTTACAGATGATGAACTTGAGGATCAACATGTATACACAATTTACTCAAGATTACAAGGCTAGGAACTGGCAGAGTTAAGATGTGAACCTAGCAATCTGCCTCCAAAATCTGCTTCTGATAGAAACTACCCACCTGAACTTGAGGAAGCCATTTGAACTTTCATTTCCTCTTCTGGAAAATGAGCTGAGTAGTGGAACAGGTGCTCCCAAAAGTTGCTTCTAAATGTCTCTGGACAACAACGGTTATCTAAGCCCAAATTCATTACATATAGAAAATACCTCTGCTTCTAGTCCTTTTACAAACCTAGGCTTCTCTTTCTTACATAAATAAGAGAATGAAGCGTAGTATAATACTCCAGGCGGGGTAACTCACTGCTCTTGAGCTCTGATGGTGGGTGGTACAGCACTAAAAGCCAGCCAGAGAACCTCATGAGATAGTTCCATAAGTAAGTCCCTTTGAATGGAGCCTAAAGAGAGCCTGATGTTAAAATGAATTGTACCTGACAAGACTAGTGCTACAGGGAAGTTAAGAACACACATCAACAAAATTAACCAAAGCACCAGTACCTTAGTTATGCCATGCTACCTCTCAGGACCTCAGTTTCCTTATTTATAGAAACGAGGTGGCTTCTAGATACAAGTAATCCCTAAGGAAGGAGCCACCCTAAAGCAGAGAAAGCAATCAACTTTGTTAGAATTAAGAGAAGGGCATAGAAAGCATGCATAGTTTGAAAAATCACATTCAAATACAGTGACTGCTTTCACAATATAAACCACAGAAGAAAAGTTCCAAAAATTATTTTATTAGTTGGCGAAAAAGTGAACCAGCACTGTTGGGAATGGGCAGGAGATATGGATTTTTTTTTTTTTTAATATTAAGATACATTAGTGTAGATCACTATTGAAAGCCCCTTTTAGCTTAAACAGTCTGTGGAATAAAAACAAATTAAGTTGGTATTCTATGAAATAAACTCCTAGATTTAAAGAAAAAAGTCCTATTTATCAAAATAATTTTTTAATAAGTCATTAAGAACTACTTAAGACATTTTCTTTTTGTAGAAAAATGATTCAAATACATACACAAACATGTAAATTTCTGCACTCAAGACTCAAGGTATTTTTGTCTTTTTAAACTTGATATATTTATCAATAGAAACCTAATATGATACCATTTCAAGCCAAAACACAGCCAGGTTACTCCTACTCTGGTTCTAATATTGCTTCAAAACCCTAAAGCTCCATTTTAAATAGTTTTTAAAAAGAGAGAGAGAGACATAAAGTCCATGTAATTCTTCCTAAGGCCAAATTTATAAAGCTCAATTTTCAATCAAATCTCTCCTCCTACAAATCTTTTGGCCATCTTTCCCTACTCAATAGCACTACCAGGGATGAAAAAACAAGAATCCAAACTCAATCCAGTCCATCTGGCTCTTATTAGCATGGCTGGTAAATGCTTTGCTGAGAAACAACTGGCAATCCACACATTACTTGTCAATATCAGTTTGGGGGAAATTTTATGGATTTAATCTCTCCCTAGTCCCCATTTCTGGAAATAATTAATCAAAACCTAGTTGTATTCAGATTCTACTCTTAGAAAAAGATAGCTAATGTCTACACTATCAGCTTCCAGGCCCGAAATCTCTCTGTTAGATTTTAGGTTATCTTCTAAAACTAGATTTGGGTAGAGCGCATCAGAATAAAAAGAGAGACTGTTAGAAAAAGAGGGGCTATCCTATCAAAAGCAGCCTGCCTGTCTAGCCCTCCGACACACACACACACAAATAAGCACATAGAGAAATTGGACTCTTCCATCCCTGAAGCGATCCTGTAAAAATCTGGTAAGATTGTCTCATTAAAAATTCTCATACACATAATTTATGGGTGTCAGGGACCCCCTTGAACTGAGGAGGTTAAAAATTCTTGCTCTAGCTTGCAGCATCATGTGCTTCTTAATATCCCTACCTCCTCCTTCACGGATGGGAGCCACGCCAAACATCACATCTGAAATGTAAAGAGCAATAAAATAAGGCTCCAACTGCACCTGATGCTTTAAACTAACTCGGTCAAATGTCAATTCTGCCATTTTTCAGCAATGCTCAAAGGATTTCTGTTTCATTTCCTTGGATCCAAAGATCCAAGCTGGGTCTTATCCAGAGCCGCCCTCGCTCCTTCTTTCTTTTTTAACCAAGCCTGGAAGCCTATGGACAAATCAGTTTGTAAGTGAAGGATGAATGTTTTCCTGAGAACAAAGGCCTCCAGTGAATCCTCACCCTCACCACCCTTTCCAATTCAAGATGTCCAGCACACTGCCAACTGATGTGGCCACGCACTGGATCAGAAAGCAAGTACAGAATAAGGACACTCCATTCAACCTTTTTGTCTGGGGCACTTCCTGAGTTTTTCACTGGCATTTAACACCAAGACACAAGGCTCATTTTTCATTAAAGTTGCAAGACTTTCACTTTGCCCAGTTTCAAATAGTGTAATTGATCTGCACTGTCTTCTTAAATAACCCAACTGAAGGACACTGCAGCTTTAAATATTTCAGTGCTAGCTAGCAAATAGACTCCATTGCAATATGGCTCTGAAGGTCGCGTCCTATTGTCTCTAGCCTCTGGATTAAAAACAAAACAAAACAATTTCTAAGTCCTAGATAACATGGAAAGGGTTACTCCTAGAATTTCCACTCTTCCATCTTGGTTCCTGATAACAGTTCCAGTGTTTATTGGAATCTCACACTCTAATTTTCCCGGCAGGGGCAATATGCTGATTGCTATTAATGATGCCAGCACCTTAGCGAGACATAAACACATGTGTTCACATTAGTTTAATTGAGCATGTGCAACTGTCTGAAATAGCACCACTCCAGGGCTGTTAACCCCTTGAAGAGTAGGGCCAGGGTGGTTTGGGAGTGGACGGCTTTCCGGAGACACCCTGAGCCCGGGATTGCATAACGTGAAATGTGCAGCCACTGAAAATGACAGGAATCTCACTCAGCCTACTCAGCCTGGGACTATGCCGGCACCTTGCCATACACTTGCAGCTTTTCCTGTCAAAGAAGGTCAAAAGAAGAGGCACAAGCACGACGGAGAGAAAAAATAGGCTAAAAGAAAAAGGCCCCTTTCTATCTCGTCAGGGTGCATAAATAAGATTCCTCGAGCAGTCACAACGCTTCCCCCACCCTTGTCCCCTTAGTGGAATACCCCCAGTGAACTAAAGGCTTCGGAAAAGGGCAGGGGAGTTGGCAAACGCTGCCTTTTTTTAAGAACCACAATCAATGGCCGATTAAATGGCAGGGAAGACAGGGAAAAGGGAGCGGAGTGGAAGGAAAGCGTATACAGGTGCACCGGAGCATTACCTGAAATGGCAACAGATTGTTACCATTATCGGTCCGGAAAGCGTTATCCTCCATCCAGGACTTGGAGGTGAGCGGGGCCGCGCGGGGGAACTTGGGCGGCGCGATCACGTTGCTGGAGAAGGGCTTTTTGAGCGGCGAGATGGGGTTGAGGGGCGAGGGCACCCCGACGCCCACGCCCACGCCCACGCCGACCGCCCGGCGAGGGTCCCTGCCCGCCTGCAGGCCGCCCCACGGGTTGGACGGCGCGCTCCAGGCGGCGTTCACGCTCTGGTGCGTGTTCCAGCTGGACGACGCGGACGAGGCGGCGGCGGCGGCAGCTACGGCGGCGGCGGCCGAGGACGAGGACGGCTTGCTAGTCATGATGGGCTGGTGACCGTACGCCGCCGTGGCGCCCCTCTGCGCGTAGGGAGCCTGGCTGGGGCTGGCAGGCGAGCGGCGCTGCTGCGAGGGCTGCGCCTGCGGGGGCTGCGCGGGTTGCGCTGGCTGCGGCGCGGGCGGCGGCGGCTGCTGGTGGTGCTGGGTCTGCGCCAGACCAATCTGCGGGGAGAAGGTGCCTCCGAAGACTGGGTTGACGTGGTGCGGGAAGTTCTGGAAGAGCATGGTCCCGTTGACTGGGGTGATCCCCTGGAAGAAGCTGTCCTCTACCGCGTTCGTGGTGCCCGTGGACCAGGTGCTGCCGAAGGACGGCGACAGAGACGCGCCCGGCGCCGCGGGCTCCTGCGGCGGTGGCGGCGGCTGCTGAGGGGGCTGATGGAAACCCAAGCCCGGCAGGAGCGGCGATTCCATCTGCATCTTGTCGGGGCCGTTAGGGGCCGGCGGGGCCGCGGCGGGGCTGAGGGCCGGCACTGCGCTGCTGTCCTCCGGCTTGGGGGTCTCTGAGGACAGGGGCGTGGACGGGGCTTCGGCGGTGCTGGGCTCGGGCTGGGGCTGCTGCTGCTGCTGCCGCTGCTGCTGGGGCTGGGGCTGGGTTTTGCTTTTGTCCATCAGTAAATCATCCTGCATGGTTTGCGCAGCTGAAATGGGAAAAAAGAGAAACGCGTTATTGTCAGTGTGTTCGTTAATGCTGCTTGCTGGAGCGGGCGGGTGTTTTAGTTGCGAAAATCCAGTGCCACCGCTACTAGCCAATTGCAATGCAAATCCATAATCTCCCATTTAGAAGAACAGGTCGGGCTGGGGTGGGGGAGCTCGTGCAAGGTCTCTAAAAATACTGTGAGAGCGTCTTCACCCTTTCTGATGTCTAGGTTCCTGTTCTGTATTAGTAAGAGAGGTGCTTATAAGACAGAAAGACAGCAATTTCGCCACGTCTCTTTCCCCTTCACCGGAACTCAGAGCGTTCACCCTGCAATGAGAAACTGATTCTGGTTCCTGTTTTTTCCCAAGCACCACCCTCCCCCAGCTATTTGCATACGTCAATAAATACAGCTGCGTCCTTCAGCAAGGTTAAAAAGACACCACACACGACCCTTTCTTCCCCCTTCCCCGCTCGGGCAGTTTAAAGAAACAGTAGTCTTATCCCCCTTGATTAGCAAACTGCCTTGCCTCGATAATTGTTTCATTTAGCCGCAGCGAACCACGAGGGAGGAAATCCTTGGCATTTGTTAGGAGGACTCATCTGCACAACCATTCTCTGGCCTCCCAGTAGCTGCAGCTACTCCATTTTGTTAGGAGACATTAAAAAAAAAAAAATCCTTTTAAAAGAGGTAAAAATCTACTGCAACATTTGCAAGTCCTTGCTTCTTGTTACTCTAAGGATTAGATGGGTGTTTTTTGGGTTTTTTTTGTTGTTGTTTTTCTTATTCTCCAATGTTCTCGTTTCCAATTCTGCCTCACAAGAGATTTCTTGGCATCTCAGTAGTTCAGGTCTCAACAGGAGCCTGAGAATTTCTCTGCAGAGTGAAGAAATGTTCTCGTTGGATTTGAGGTCAGAGAGAGAGAGAGAGAGAGAGAGGGAGAGAGACACGCGGAGGGAGGGAGGGAGGAAGAAGGAGAGAGAAAGGAGGGAGGGGGACGGGGGACTGTCTATGAGATGAGGTGGGGGTGGGGCTTTAAAAAAATCCCTCAGATTTAAGTATGAAGTCAAGATAATATTGGGGTTGCCAGATTTTTCATTTTTTGAATCCTCCTGCTGCTGCCTTGGTCACAAGACTTTGGCAAATTTAGAACCTATTCTCTTATCACTAGTATTAACAGTGAAAGATTATGGTTTGAAGACCCTGAATTACCATATGCTAGCTAACGTGTTAAAAATAGCACAGTACAAAGTCGCAAATTCTCATACATTGTAATTATAGTGCATTGCCATCACTGCTTCATTTAGCCATATAAGGAGTGTATGGTATTTTCCATTTCGCATAGAAGGGCTATATTCACCTCTGCCATACAGCCTGTTTAATCATTCAAGGATGAAAATAGTAATCGCTCAAAACCAGGAGATTTCCATACCCATAGTTATCACTGAGTTCGTTTGTCCTTTAGAACACGTTAATTGCTTTAAATATATGAATATTACAGTGCCGAGACCCTGAAAACAAGTATTTTGAAATGTTCAAGGTGCATATGACCAAATACATAATTATTTTTAGATGGTGATTCAGTATACTTGCAACAAAGTTATTAATATATTTAATACAGTTAATTAACTCAGATACTCGGGGAAGCATCTTTCTCAGAACACTCCTAAAATGGCATTCAGATACACACAGAAGTTCTGCCTTTGGATATTCTCACGATAATAACTGCTGTAAAATAAATGTGTTGGGAAATGGATTTGCTACTGCTCTTAACTATTAAACAAAATATGTCAGACTAAGAAATGGGATTAAAAGTAGTTCTATTTTATTGAAGAATATCTTCAAAATGATTAATATCTCATTTTAAAGTTTCATACATAGACAAAATAGTGGGCTCAAGGAAAAGCTTCACAGCCACCTTAACTCCTCCCTCCCCAACCCACCCCTCCAAAAGAACCCAACCCAGTATAATACACATCACAAATGGCCAACTACTACCAATAAAACCTATTTAAGATTGGTTTTGTGTTCCTTAATTTCCTTGGTCTAAAATAATGACTTTGATCAGTACTGTAAATATGACAAAGAGGCAAGGAGAGCTTGGATTCACAGCAACACAAAGTTCTATTGTTGCCAAAGAAAATGGACATAGAAAGAGACATTTTTATACTTGGTTTAAGCAGTGCTGCAGTAAACCATTATAATCTGGGATTTGAGTCTCTCCCAGTGGGCTAGAATTGTCTTTGCAATAGCCATATCATCATGGCTGAAATATGCATTTGATTATAATTTTAATATCACTCAGCTTTTCTGATGCTAGTATCAATGCCTTCTGTTAATGTCTTCAGTTCAAACTACATGTTTATAGTGGAAAAATTAATGCTGTCCTATAGCAAAAAAAAGCCACAAACTAAGCTAGACTCAGACTATTTTAAGGCTATAAGTAATATTAATATATTAAATTTAAAATTTTTTATCATACTAGGAACACTCATTTCTCTTCTTAACATTTCTTAAAGACATTCATTTCACTTTCTGCATAAATTCACTCTGTCAAGGTCAAGACCCATCTTTAATAAATAAGACCCTTTTCAACAAAAGATAAGCAATAGATTAAAATAACATTTACAAAATTAACATGCAATGTCAGTAACTGTTTGTACAGTCTATTCGTTTAGGTGGGTTTTTGTTAGTTTTTTTTTTCTCTTTTTTCTTATTTACAAGCAAAGTCCGGGAAATAGATACCTCCTTCCCCTCCCCCCACCACACACACAATAGATCTTCCTTTACATGCAATCCCCCAATCTCAAGTAACAAATTCTTAGCAGCAGTTACCTTTGAGGGTCCAGTTTTTAAGGATCGATAAAATTAAAAAGTGTACAGTATTTATTTTCTTCTTTCAGGTTGATTATGTGACCGCTCTGGCAAAAGCACTTTGACAACTGTAAGAAGAGAGGGCATGCGCACACAGGGAACTGTGGGGGCTGAAGTCCTTCACTAGGTACTCTGCCCGATTTAAGCACGCTCAGCCACGAAAGGAGGAAGCCTTTCAAATACTGATTCCAAGGGAAAGAGGTTGTGCCGGATTACATTTTATCTTCCTAACCAATCTAAATTACGAGTTGTTACGAGAAAAATAAACCGGTTTGTCAACTGATTTAGGAAGCCAGGTTAAAAGAGAAACTGGATTACAGGACTCAAATAAATAAACCCAGCGGAGCTACCTTAAATGGTATTAGAATGGTAATGACTGGGTAGCCAGCAGAAGGAACCCAACCACACCAAAAGAGGTGGGGTGGGGAAGAATAAAGAAGGGAGGGGGTGGACTACTAAGGAAAGATACTTAAAATCTGACCATACTTAAATACATGTAATATTATAAAATGAAAAGTATCTTAATATGAAATATGATATTAACTCTTGAAGGTCAGGTTAAAGATAGGTTTCAGTCATAAATTTTGGACATTATCTATCCACCAAGATTTCTATTTGATTTTCACTTATTTCAAGATTCTACTTGATACGCTCTAAAACATACACCTCCTTATTTTACTTGTCAAAATGAAAGTTTACTTTGCATTATTCATACAATGATCAATCAAATAAAATTCAACTCTTTAAAACTAAAACAGTGTTTTAGTTAAATATAAAAAAAATAATTTGACATGTTTATTGTTTCACTGCATAGGACAGTGACATCTTTATTCAAGGCAGAAAGTAGATATAGTTTCTTTTAAAACTTTTTTCCCCCTGATGTACATTTTTCCTATCTTAACCTCATTACCCCAAGGCTGGAATCTCACAACATCTTAACATCAACTGGTATTATCTATAGCTTCTGAGAGCAATACTTCAACTACCAGTTTGCTCACATAGGCAGAAGGTATATCTCTTGTGGGATTTGGTTCAATGCCATTCATGCAAGGGGTTCAGAATAAAGTCACTTGATGACTGTGCTGATTGAACTAAGAATTAAAAATGTCAGACATCATTTAAAACTATCTTAATTCTCTATTTCCCCTCTTCACCAATTAGAACTAAAGTAGTATTATCAGAGACTACCAATTTGCAGCAGTCAGTAGTCTTTATTTCTACTTATTTCTAAGGGAAAAAACAAAACAATTTAAGACGAAAAAATCATTTTGAATCAATCTACTACAAGCTCTTTTTAAAAGAACTAAATAAATGGTCCTCTTATTCCTACTATGAACTTACTGTATATTCCCCATTTTTTTTTCCTTCCTCTATCTTTCTAAAGAAAACTTTTCCTCCGCCAACGTGTTATACTTACCATATTAATTCCAGAGTCTGTAAGGATGAACTCAGTTAATCTTACTCCTGAAGACTTCCCTAATCTACCAAACTTCTACATTTTCAAGTACTTGAATATTTAAAAAAACAAAAGTTCCCTCATAAAAGTCATATAAAGACTTGTTTTAAGAAATAGATTTTTAAAGATTATTTAAAATTAATATGCCAAATTTTTTTTGTTAAGGTAGAAAATCTTATTATTCAGGTGTACTTGAAAATGGTTTAAATTGGTCATTTAGCAATCCACCTGACCCCAAGTACAGGTCTACTAATTACATACACAGTGAAAAAAAATAAACTTTGGTCTCTGACCCTTTGATAAATGACAAAACTAAATTAGCACTGCCTGTACTTAACATGTATGGATGTGAGAGTTGGACTGTGAAGAAAGCTGAGCGCCGAAGAATTGATGCCTTTGAACTGTGGTGTTGGAGAAGACTCTTAAGAGTCCCTTGGACTGCAAGGAGATCCAACCAGTCCATTCTAGACGAGATCAGCCCTGGGTGTTCTTTGGAAGGAATGATGCTAAAGCTGAAACTCCAGTACTTTGGCCACCTCATGCAAAGAGTTGACTCACTGGAAAAGACTCTGATGCTGGGAGGGATTGGGGGCAGGAGAAGGGGACGACAGAGGATGAGATGGCTGGATGGCATCACTGACTCGATGGACGTGAGTCTGAGTGAACTCCGGGAGTTGGTGATGGACAGGGAGGCGTGGCGTGCTGAGATTCATGGGGTCGTAAAGAGTCGGACACAACTGAGCGACTGAACTGAATACTTAACATAATTTTATTGTATTTGAAAATGAACTATCTCTGCTCTTCCATTCCTAAAATGAACACTCAAATTTAAAAAGAAAATGACTCATGTATTTATAAGCTGCTGCTGCTACTGTTAAGTCGGTTCAGTTGTGTCCGGCTCTGTGCGACCCCATACACGGAAGCCCATGAGGCTCCCCCGTCCCTGGGATTCTCCAGACAAGAACACTGGAGTGGGTTGCCATTTCTTTCTCCAATGCATGAAAGTGAAAAGTGAAAGTGAAGATGCTCAGTCGTGTCCAACTCTTCACGACCCCATGGGCTGTATAGCCTTCCAGGCTCTTCCGTCCATGGAATTTTCCAGGCAAGAGTACTGCAGTGGGTTGCAATTGCCTTCTAGAGTTACACTATTACAATCATTGATCATATATCAAACTATACATTTGATCAACTGCTTCAAGTCTAGTCATCATTTCCGTTGAAGGCTCAGTCATATACTTGGAATACAAGAAATAATAATCTTGTGAAACAAGCAAAATACAAATGGTATAGTTAATAACATTAGTGGAATTAAAAGTAAATATTTTAGCCATGAGCCTCCCACACCAGTTTTTTTTTTAAAGATTGTCAAGACTAGGGAATCGGTCACGTAGAGCAGAAATCTGATTTTTCATGTGGTTCAAATGTTACATTAAAAGATTTATCAGGTACAAAAATACAGCATTCAGTTTGAATTATAGCACAGATATCTCCCTGAGATGCTATAAGGTGTCAAGGGTCTTGCAGTTGTGTAGCACTGCCTTTCTCATCATAGAGATCTCAGAATTCAATAAGCTAATAGCCCGGTTACTATCATTTAAAGCTTATGAAAGCTGTCAAGGCTTAAATATGGTCCATTACATCCTTCAACCCCATTGAAGGTACACACACACACACACAAGCTGCTAAATGGTCATACCTGTAGAATACGGATCTTTGACCCATTGGGATCATACCAGTGGTAGATTGGTTGGGGTTACCTGTAATTTGTCAACATGTATGACCTTAAATTCATGGGAATCCCAGGCTACACCTTCATATCATTCCTGTAGATGTCAAGACCATAAATTAGTGCCACAAATCCACTGAGTTCCATACCAATCACTCTCTCTAAGGGTAATAACAGGCATAGTTCATAAAGCACCCAGCCTTGTCTCATAATTACAGGTTGATCATTTTTAGTATGATTTAACCGTTCCGAACATAGAGGAGCCTTTAAACTTAATGACCAAAGCCTGGTGTTAACCATGTAGATCCTCCCCATAATTGTAGCAGCTTTCCTTTTAATAGATGAGAAGTTAATTTTTTATTGAGACTTAGCTCATCACTCCAATTGAGTTTAAATGACCCTAAGAGAAAACTTAAATCTATGGCCAGCCTCAGAGCAGGTATTTTTAATTGGCCAGGTGAGAGGATCCCATCTAGAATTATTATGAATAG
This sequence comes from Bubalus kerabau, assembly GCF_029407905.1. NCBI lineage: Eukaryota > Metazoa > Chordata > Mammalia > Artiodactyla > Bovidae > Bubalus > Bubalus kerabau. The sequence goes on from NC_073645.1 coordinate 16,416,573, forward strand.
ATAGAACAGGACTGAACACTCATCTAAAACAAATTTCCTAGTGGGTATCCAATCAGAGCCTTAAAGAACAGAGCTGCTATTTGGGGTGGGGTGGGGGAGGGGGGGATGGCGTCAAGAATACTGGAGTGGGTTGCTATTCCCTGCTCCAGGAGATCTTCCTGACCCAGGGATTGAACCTTGGTCTCCCACATTGTAGGCAGATGCTTTACTGTCTGAGCCACCAGGGAAGTCCATATATTTATATCAGATCAGAGATCAGATCAGTCGCTCAGTCGTGTCCTACTCTTAGCGACCCCATGAATCGCAGCACGCCACGCCTCCCTGTCCATCACCAACTCCCGGAGTTCATTCAGACTCACGTCCATCGAGTCAGTGATGCCATCCAGCCATCTCATCCTCTGTCGTCCCCTTCTCCTCCTGCCCCCAATCCCTCCCAGCATCAGAGTCTTTTCCAATGAGTCAACTCTTCGCATGAGGTGGCCAAAGTACTGGAGTTTCAGCTTTAGCATCATTCCTTCCAAAGAAATCCTAGGGCTGATCTCCTTCAGAATGGACTGGTTGGATCTCCTTGCAGTCCAAGGGACTCTCAGGAGTCTTCTCCAACACCACAGTTCAAAAGCATCAATTCTTCGGCGCTCAGCCTTCTTCATAGTCCAACTCTCACATCCATACATGACCACAGGAAAAACCATAGCCTTGACTAGACGAACCTTTGTCGGCAAAGTAATGTCTCTGCTTTTGAATATGCTATCTAGGTTGGTCATAACTTTCCTTCCAAGGAGCAAGCATCTTTTAATTTCATGGCTGCAGTCACCATCTGTAGTGATTTTGGAGCCCAGAAAAATAAAGTCTGACACTGTTTCCACTGTTTCCCCATCTATTTCCCATGAAGTGATGGGACCGGATGCCATGATCTTTGTTTTCTGAATGTTGAGCTTTAAGCCAACTTTTTCACTCTCCACTTCCACTTTCATCAAGAGGCCTTTGAGTTCCTCTTCACTTTCTGCCATAAGGGTGGTGTCATCTGCATATCTGAGGTTATTGATATTTCTCCCAGCAATCTTGATTCCAGCTTGTGTTTCTTCCAGTCCAGCGTTTCTCATGATGTATTCTGCATGTAAGTTAAATAAACAGGGTGACAATACACAGCCTTGACGTACTCCTTTTCCTATTTGGAACCAGTCTGTTGTTCCATGTCCAGTTCTAACTGGTGCTTCCTGACCTGCATACAGATTTCTCAAGAGGCAGGTCAGGTGGTCTGGTATTCCCATCTCTTGAAGAATTTTCCACAGTTTATTGTGATCCACACAGTCAAAGGCTTTGGCATAGTCAATAAAGCAGAAATAGATGTTTTTCTGGAACTCTCTTGCTTTTTCCATGATCCAGCGGATGTTGGCAATTTGATCTCTGGTTCCTCTGCCTTTTCTAAAACCAGCTTGAACGTCAGGAAGTTCACGGTTCACATATTGCTGAAACCTGGCTTGGAGAATTTTGAGCATTACTTTACTAGCGTGTGAGATGAGTGCAATTGTGCGGTAGTTTGAGCATTCTTTGGCATTGTCTTTCTTTGGGATTGCAATGAAAACTGACCTTTTCCAGTATACCAAGGTATAAATATGTACCAAGCAAACAATAAATTATAGGAGGACTCCCAAAAAAGACCTTCTCTCCTGAACCCTTGTTTTTTATTTAACCAAAAAGGAAGCACTTCCTAAAATTTTGTCTTTAAGTCACAAAGCTTAACCACAGACTCCTTTTGAATAATCATGGAAAGCTCTAAAAATAGAGATTTTTGCAATTATTGCAAAGTTAATTCATTGAGCTATACCTGGGTCAAATACATCTTTCCAGGCTTCCTTTTTTCCTTTATTTTCCTACTTACATCTCCAATACAGTTCTCATGAGTCCTGAGTAGTTGGTGGTTGCTCCATGTATACTTGCCAGATAAATGAATAAATAGATGAATGAATGGATGGATGACGTATGGTTTTGGATTATCTAAAAGAGCCAAGGTTTGAGTTAAGTATTAAATTATTCTCCATTTACATTAAAAGAGCAATTACTTTTTCATCAGCAGCAAGAATGCGAAGTGGTATAAAATAGATAACCATTTTGGCCCTTAGGATGCTCAGTAGTATATAGATCATTGGATGATCATCATGCAATAATATTTATTAAGCACTAATTAAACGAGGAACTTTGTTCCTACCAAAGAGTTTGCAATCTAATAAAGACACTCACCCTGCCCCCTACAGAAACTGCTTCATTATAGCAATAGACAATCAGAGCTAAGTCCAAAGGATGTTTTGTTAGTCTTATCTTGCTTGACCTTGCAGCAACATTGACCACACTTTCTAGATATACCTTCTTCCCTTGTCTTTCTTCAGGTTGTTCTTTGTTGGTTTTCTTACCTTTGGGCTATTACTCGCTTGCCCCTATATGCACACTCATGCTCTCTCTCAGTCTTCTTTGCTGACTTTAAGTATTGAGTTCCTCAGGACTCTATCATAGGCCCTCTTCTCATCTCTATGTGAGTGGCTTCTCCAACTAAAGGAAGGACCACGCCTATCTTATTAACAGCTATATTCCCAACATATATCACTGTGCCTAGGACATAATAAATAGGTATCCAGTAAATATTTGTTGAATTAAATTTACAATTGTATGCAAAGGGCAACGATGCCAACAATACCTAGGTGAAAAAAAAAAAACTTAGAGGGACTTATATTACTAGATAAAAGGATTTATTATGAAGCAATAGTAATTAGATTGTGTGGTTACTGGCACAAGGATAAGCAAATAGACAAATGGACCAAAAAGTCCAGAAACAGATCCACAAATGTATAGTTCTTAGGGAACTGTTGACCTAACCATTTGTCTTGGCCATGATGATAACTGCTTGCCTGAGTTGTCCAAAACAGATCAGATCAGATCAGTCACTCAGTCGTGTCCGACTCTTTACGACCCCATGAATCGCAGCACGCCACGCCTCCCCATCCAACACCAACTCCGGGAGTTCACTCAGACTCATGTCCATCGAGTCAGTGATGCCATCCAGCCATCTCATCCTCTGTCGTCCCCTTCTCCTCCTGCCCCCAATCCCTCCCAGCATCAGAGTCTTTTCCAATGAGTCAACTCTTCACATGAGGTGGCCAAAGTACTGGAGTTTCAGCTTTAGCATCATTCCTTCCAAAGAAATCTCAGGGCTGACCTCCTTCAGAATGGACTGGTTGGATCTCCTTGCAGTCCAAGGGACTCTCAAGAGTCTTCTCCAACACCACAGTTCAAAAGCATCAACTCTTCAGCGCTCAGCCTTCTTCATAGTCCCACTCTCACATCCATACATGACCACAGGAAAAACCATAGCCTTGACTAGACGAACCTTTGTCGGCAAAGTAATGTCTCTGCTTTTGAATATGCTATCTAGGTTGGTCATAACTTTCCTTCCAAGGAGTAAGCGTCTTTTAATTTCATGGCTGCAGTCACCATCTGCAGTGATTTTGGAGCCCAGAAAAATAAAGTCTGACCCCATATATTTCCCTCTTCCAACAACACAAGAGAAGACTCTATACATGGACATCACCAGATGGTCAACACCGAAATCAGATTGATTATATTCTTTGCAGCCAAAGATGGAGAAGCTCTATACAGTCAGCAAAAACAAGACCAGGAGCTGACTGTGGCTCAGACCATGAACTCCTTATTGCCAAATTCAGACTTAAATTGAAGAAAGTAGGGAAAACCACTAGACCATTCAGGTATGACCTAAATCAAATCCCTTATGATTATACAGTGGAAGTGAGAAATAGATTTAAGGGCCTAGATCTGATAGACAGAGTGCCTGATGAACTATGGAATGAGGTTTGTGACATTGTACAGGAGACAGGGATCAAGACCATCTCCATGGAAAAGAAATGCAAAATGGCTGTCTGGGGAGGCCTTACAAATAGCTGTGAAAAGAAGAGAAGCGAAAAGCAAAGGAGAAAAGGAAAGATATAAACATCTGAATGCAGAGTTCCAAAGAATAGCAAGAAGAGATAAGAAAGCCTTCTTCAGCGATCAATGCAAAGAAATAGAGGAAAACAACAGAATGGGAAAGACTAGAGATCAAATCAGAGATACCAAAGGAACATTTCATGCAAAGATGGGCTCGATAAAGGACAGAAATGGTATGGACCTAACAGAGGCAGAAGATATTAAGAAGAGATGGCAAGAATACACAGAAGAACTATACAAAAAAGATCTTCACGACCCAGATAATCACGATGATGTGATCACTGACCTAGAGCCAGACATCCTGGAATGTGAAGTCAAGTGGGCCTTAGAAAGCATCACTACGAACAAAGCTAGTGGAGGTGATGGCATTCCAGTTGAGCTATTCCAAATCCTGAAAGATGATGCTGTGAAAGTGTTGCACTCAATATGCCAGCAAATTTGGAAAACTCACCAGTGGCCACAGGACTGGAAAAGGTCAGTTTTCATTGCAATCCCAAAGAAAGACAATGCCAAAGAATGCTCAAACTACCGCACAATTGCACTCATCTCACACGCTAGTAAAGTAATGCTCAAAATTCTCCAAGCCAGGTTTCAGCAATACGTGAACCGTGAACTTCCTGACGTTCAAACTGGTTTTAGAAAAGGCAGAGGAACCAGAGATCAAATTGCCAACATCCGCTGGATCATGGAAAAAGCAAGAGAGTTCCAGAAAAACATCTATTTCTGCTTTATTGACTATGCCAAAGCCTTTGACTGTGTGGATCACAATAAACTGTGGAAAATTCTTCAAGAGATGGGAATACCAGACCACCTGACCTGCCTCTTGAGAAATCTGTATGCAGGTCAGGAAGCAACGGTTAGAACTGGACATGGAACAACAGACTGGTTCCAAATAGGAAAAGGAGTACGTCAAGGCTGTGTATTGTCACCCTGTTTATTTAACTTACATGCAGAGTACATCATGAGAAACGCTGGACTGGAAGAAACACAAGCTGGAATCAAGATTGCCGGGAGAAATATCAATAACCTCAGATATGCAGATGACACCACCCTTATGGCAGAAAGTGAAGAGGAACTCAAAGGCCTCTTGATGAAAGTGGAAGTGGAGAGTGAAAAAGTTGGCTTAAAGCTCAACATTCAGAAAACGAAGATCATGTCCACAACAAGAGGTCCCAATAAGTAACATGGTTCTGCCTCCAAAAACTAGCCAGAATTCGGGAGGGGCCAAAAGAGTGAGGAGAGAACCAATATCCCAGAATCCTTTGTGCTGGAACCCATCCTGGCTGAAAGATCAGTGTGCCACCAGGAAGGACCCTGAGTCTGACTACAGACCAGAGATGACTGGTCATAGACAAACCGGAAACTAATCATAAAACAGAAGACTACAAGCCTCATGGCAGAGTAAATTCTCCAGGGTTCCCTTATCCTCCTGCTCTCCACTCAGGCACCCTTTACCAATAAAGGCTCTTGCTTTGTAAGCACACGTATTTCCTCAGGCAATTCATTTCCGAGTGTTACACTAGAGCCCACTCTAAGGCCCTGAACGGGGTCCCCCTTCTTGTAACATGGTGACCAGATTTCTGAAAACAGTAACACTGCAGTGGTGAAAGGATGGTCTTTTCAATAAAGGATACTGGAGTCAACTGAATATCCATATGGCAAAAAAGAGACCTTCATCCTTATCACACCATACACAAAAATCAATTCCAGATGGATTGTAGGTCTAAATGAAAAAGGTAAACAAGAAAGTCTTTAAAAGTACATATGAGAATATTTTCATGACAGTAGAGTAGGCAAAAATTTCTTCAACAGGTCACAAAAGCAACAAATATAAAGGAAAAATTTAATAAACTAAACTAATTAAGAACATCTGTTTACCAAAAGTCAGAGTGAAAAATCAAAGAAAGGGAGAAATATATGCAATATTCAAAATAATTATAATTCAAATACATGAAGAACTCTTACAAATTAATAACAGTGAACATCCCAAAGAAAAATGGGCAAGAGACTTCAACAAAAGATACTCAATGTTCAAAAAGCATATGAAAATGTGCTCTACGTCACTTGTCACCAAAGAAATACAAAATACAACCGAAATAGCAAAAACTGGAAAAGACACAACTACCATATATTTGCAAGGATGTAAGGCAACTCATTCTCAAACACTGCTGATGGAAGTATAATTGAATTTAACTTTACAACTATACTGCAAAACTACTTACTAGGATCTATTAAAGCAAATGTCCACACAACTTTCCTGTTCTTGTTCAGTCAACTCAGTAGTGTCCGACTCTGCAAGCCCATGGACTGCAGCACAGCAGGCTTCCCTGTCCTCCACTATCTCCTGGAGCTTGCTCAAACTCAAGTCCATTGAGTCAGTGATGCCATCCAACCACCTCATGCTCTGTCGTCTCTTCTTTTCCTGCCTTCAACCTTTCCCAGCATCAGGGTCTTTTCCAATGAATCGGCTCTTCCCATCAGGTGGCCAAAGTATTGGAGCTTCAGCTTCAGCATCAGTCCTTCCAATGAATATTCAGTACTAATTTCTTTTGGGATTGACTGGTTTGGTTTCCTTGCAATCTAAGGGACTCTCAAGAGTCTTCTCCAGCACCACAGTTCGAAAGCATCAATTCTTCAGTCTTCAGCTTTTTTATTGTCCAGTTCTCCTCACATCCATATATGATTACTGGAAAAACCATAGCTTTCACTATACAGCTCATTGCCAGCAAAGTAATGTCTCTGCTTTTTAATAATTTAACCTAATGTCTAGGTCTGTCATAGCTTTTCTTCCAAGAAGTAAACATCTTTTAATTTCATGGCTGAAGTCACAGTCCGCAGTGATTTTGGAGCCCAAGAAAATACACTCTGTTACTGTTTCCATTGTTTCCCCATCTATTTGCAATGAAGTGAAGGGACCAGATGCCATGATCTTCATTTTTTGAAAGTTGAGATTTAAGCCAGCTTTTTCACTTTCTTCTTTCACCTTCATCAAGAGGCTCTTTAGTTCCTCTTTGCTTTCTGCCATAAGGGTGGTGTCAACTGCATACCTGAAGTTATTGATATTTCTCCTGGCAATCTTGATTCCAGCTTGTGCTTCCTCCAGTCTGGCATTTCACATGGTGTACTCTGTATACAAGTTAAATAAGCAGGGTGACAGTATACAGCCTTGACGTACTCCTTTCCCAATTTTGAATGAGTCTATTGTTCCATGTCTGGTTTTAGCTGTTGTTTCTTGACCTGCATACAGGTTTCTCAGGTGGCAAGTAAGGTCATCTGATATTCCCATCTGTTTAAGAATTTTCCACAGTTTGTTGGGATCCACACAGCCAAAGGCTTTAGCACAGTCAATGAAGCAGGAATAGATGTTTTTCTGGAATTCTCTTGCTAGTCTATGATTCAACGGATGTTGGCAATTTGATCTCTGGTTTCTCTGCCTTTTCTAAATCCAGCTTCTATATCTAGAAGTTCTCGGTTCACATACTGTTGAAGTGCTTATAGCTTGAAAGATTTTGAGCATTACTTTGCTAGTATGTGAAATAAGTGTAATTGTGTGGCAGTTTAAACATTCTTTGGCATTGCCCTTCTTAGGGAATGGAATGAAAACTGACCTTTTCCAGTCCTGTGGCCATTGTGAGTCTTCTAAATTTGCTGGCATATTGAATGCAGCACTTTGACAGCATCAACTTTTAGGATTTGAAATAGCTCACCTGGAATTCCATCACCTCCACTAGCTTTGTTCATAGTGATGCTTCCTACAACCTCCTTGACTTCACACTCCAGGATGTCTGGCTCTAGGTGAGTGATCACACCATCATGGTTCTGTGTATTCTTGTCACCTCTTCTTAATATATTTAGCTTCTGTTACATCCATACCATTTCTGTCCTTTATTGTGCCCATCTCTGCATGAAATGTTCCCTTGTTATCTCTAATTTTCTTGAAGAGATCTCTAGTCTTTCCCATTCTGTTGCTTTCCTCTATTTCTTTTCATTGTTCACTTAAAAAGGCTTTCTTATCTCCTTGCTATTCTTTGGAACACTGAATTCAGATGGGTATATCTTTCCTTTTCTCCTTTGCCTTTGCTACTCTTTTCTCAGCTATTTGTAAGGCCTCCTCAGACAACCTTTTTGCATTTTTTTTCTTGGGGATGGTTTTGATCACCACCTCCTGTACAATGTTATGAACCTTCTTCCATAGTCCTTCAGGTACTCTGTCAGATCTAATCCCTTGAATCTGTTTGTCACTTCCACTCTGTAATTGTAAGGGATTTGATTTAGGTCATACCTGAATGGCTGAGTGGTTTTCCCTATTTTCTTCAATTTCAGTCTGAATTTGGCAATAAGGAGTTCATGATCTGAGCCACAGTCAGCTCCCTGTCTTGTTTTTGCTGACTATAGAGATTCTCCATCTTTGGCTACAAAGAATAAAATCAGTCTGATTTCGGTATTGACCATCTGGTGATGTCCATGTGTAGAATTGTCTCTTGTGTTGGAAGAGGGTGCTTTGGTATGACCAGTGCATTCTCTTGGCAAAACTGTTAGCCTTTGTCCTGCTTCTTTTTGTATTCTAAGGCCAAACTTCCCTGTTACTCCAGGTATCTCTTGACTTCCTACTTCTGCATTCCAGTCTCCTATGATGAAAAGGACATCCTTCTTTGGTGTTAGTTCTAGAAATCTTGTAGGTCTTCATAGAATTGTTCAACTTCAGCTTCTTCAGCATTAGTGGTTGGGGCATAGACTTAGATTATTGTGATACTAAATGACTTGCCTTGGAAACGAACCAAGATCATTCTGTCGTTTTTGAGATTGCACCCAGAGCTACATTTCAGACTCATTTGCTGACTCAGAGGGCTACTCCACTTCTTCTAAGGCATTCTTGTCCACAGTAGTAGATATAACGGTCATCTGAATTAAATTTGCCCATTCCACACACCTTATGACCCAGCAATTCTGCATCTAGATATATACATAATAAACATGGCAACAGATGGTCTGCAAAAGACATGCTCAAAACAACATTATTCATAACAGCCAAAACCCAAAACAACCCAAATATCCATTTACAGCAGACTGAATAAGTAAATCATGATAGAATCATATAATGGAATATCATAAGGCAAAGATAATGAATAGACTCCAACTTTATAGAACAACCTAGATGAACTGCATGAATGCAATGTGAGGGAAAGAAGTCTGCCATGTAAGAATATATATGATTCCGCTTATATAAAGTTCTAATAAAACTAATTTATGGGTCCAGAAGATAATGTGCTGGTAACTTTTGCAGAAAAATAATGATTTATGGGGGATATAAAAGGGGGCCGCAGGGATACTGGTGATACATTCTGTTACACATGTGTATTTACTTTAAAAATTTGGAAAATTCTGTCTCTCTGTTATGAAAGTGAAAGTGTTAGTTGTTCAATTGTGTCCCATTCTTTGCAACCCTATGGACTGTAGCCAATCAGGCTCCTCTGTCCATAGGATTCTCTAGGCAAGAATACTGGAGTGGATAACCATTCCCTTCTCCAGGGGATCTTCCTAACTGAGGATTGAACCTGGGTCTCCTGCATTGCAGGCAGATTCTTTACTGTCCTGACCCACCAGGAAAGCCCATTTTTTGTTCTACTTTCTTTAAATGTATAAAACATATACATGTATTTGCAAAGGTTAACTATCTTCTCTAAGGGAGAGTCAAAAACAGCAAAATCTGGCCAAGTAGGAAGGGGAGCCTTAAGTCTGGGTCACTGAAGCTAGAGAAATAAACTGGGGGGCCAGTAGAGGGAGGGAGGATTCCTATGTACCAGACCAGTATTAGAGGCACACACACACACACACACACGCGCGCACGCACAAGCACAAATCCCTTGACTTCAAAGGCCTCACAGTCTAAGGAAGGAAAAATCATTCTGGTCAACTATGATAAATAAGATATCTCCTAAGTCATCTAGAAAACTTCTAAGATTATTATAGACTAAGGCAATTTACATGCAGGAAGTCCAGAGCATCTAGGAAGGACTTGTTAAGCAATTCTAGATCAGAGTAAGTTTGAGAATGGAACAAGAGAAAGGGAGCAAAAGGAAGCCAAGTGACTCTGGTGTGGTTTGGTGGGCACTCTGAAGAGCACCTGGGGTTCTTTATGCTTCTTGCCTCTCTGTCCATTAGGTTTAAGTTTGTTCACTCATTCATTCAACAATTCTATGAAAAACCTAGCTGCAAAGTAGCAATTCCAAAACTTCACCTGCTTTTTATTAACCCTGTCTCTAACCTCTACGGAAAAAACTGAGGATATTATGCAGTAACTTCCCCAATTTCTCAGCTGCCTCCCTCCCTCTTTACAAACTTACCCATATCCCCACTCATACTTGCTTTCCTCCTACCTCAAAAGAAACTGAGTTCCCCTACAAGTCCACATTAATCCCTCCATCTGTAGTCTAGAGTTCATTCTATCTTGTTTCCTTGAGATCCATTTCATTAGTTAATTATGTCCAGGCTTCTCCTTTCCATTCCAGAGAAGATACTAAAAAGAAACCTCTAAATCCAAGCTTTACTTCCTTTGACTTCCAGTTGACTCCCTAAATTTACTGCATCTAGCTTCTGCCCTACCATCCTACAAAAATTGCTCTGGCTATTGGTCTTACTCATCAATGACCAACTGACAACTTTTCAATTTTTATTTTATTTGCCATTTATCCTTCATAACACTCTTGTAGTAGGCAGAATTCTAAGGTGGCCCTCCAAGGATTCCAAGCTAGAAGGAAAATAGGAACCCTAGTCCTGCAAAGGCAATTCAGCCAACAAGAAGAATGAACCTGAAAGTGAATCTGACACCCTAAACAGAGAACCCCAGTCATAAAGAACTATAAATTAATAAATGAATGGAGTTTCCTTAAGCCATTAAGCTTGTGGTAATTTGTTACAGAGAAGTAGCAAACTAATACAATATTCCATTGTCTTTGAAGATACTGCTCTCCTGGTTCTTCACTTCTGAAGTTTATTCTCAGTTCCCTTGGCCTCTAAATACAGTTTCCCCGAGAGTTCTCCTAATTCTGCTCTCTCCAAAATAAAGTGTTACATTCATGACCTGGAAAACTGAGTTCACCAGTATCTAGGTTTCCAGAATAAATCTTTTTACAAAGCTCCAAACCACTATTTAAGCAATAACTTGTATAGGATCCTATAGCACTTCTCTTATCTAAATCCTGTTAAATGATACCACCATCCATGTAGTCAATCAAGTTAAGAATCTGGACATGATTTCGTCCTTTTTCTTCCACCTCACTGATGGACAAGTCCAACTGGTCACTAGTGAAAGTCACTCAGTTCAGTTCAGTTCAATCACTCAGTCATGTCCGACTCTTTTTGACCCCATGAATCGCAGCACACCAGGCCTCCCTGTCCATCACCATCTCCCGGAGTTCACTCAAACTCACGTCCATCAAGTCGGTGATGCCATCCAGCCATCTCATCCTCTGTTGTCCCCTTCTCCTCCTGCCCCCAATCCCTCCCAGCATCAGGATCTTTTCCAATGAGTCAACTCTTTGCATGAGGTGGCCAAAGTATTGGAGTTTCAGCTTTAGCATCAGTCCTTCCAATGAACACCCAGGACCGATCTCCTTTAGAATGGACTGGTTGGATCTCCTTGCAGTCCAAGGGGCTCTCAAGAGTCTTCTTCTCCAACACCACAGTTCAAAAGCATCAATTCTTCAGTGCTCAGCTTTCTTCATAGTCCAACTCTCACATCCATACATGACCACTGGAAAAACCATAGCCTTGACTAGACGGACCTTTGTTGGCAAAGTAATGTCTCTGCTTTTGAATATGCTATCTAGGTTGGTCGTAACTTTCCTTCCAAGGAATAAGCATCTTTTAATTTCATGGCTGCAATTCTGTCCAACTCTTTGAGACCCCATGGACTGTGTAGTCCATGAAATTCTCCAGGCCAGAATACTGGAGTGGGTAGCCCTTCCCTTCTCCAGGGGATCTTTCCAACCCAGGGATCAAACCCAGGTCTCCCACATTGCAGGTAGATTATACACCAGCTGAGCCACAAGGGAAGTCCAAGAATACTGGACTGGATTCAGTTCAATTCAGTTCAGTCACTCAGTCCTATCCAACTCTTTGGGACCCCATGGACTGCAGCACACCAGGCTTCCCTGTCCATCACCAACTCCCAGAGCTTGCTCAAACTCAGGTCCATCGAGTCACTGATGTCATCCAACCATCTCATCCTCCGTCATCTCTTTCTCCTTCTGCCTTCAATCTTTCCCAGCATCAAGGTCTCTTCCAATGAGTCAGTTTTTCGTATCAGGTGGCCAAAGTATTGGAGTTTCAGCTTTAGCATCAGTCCTTCCAATGAATATTTAGGACTGATTCCACAAGGGAAGCCCTAGAATACTGGAATGGGTAGCCTATCCCTTCTCCAGGGGATCTTCCCAACCCAGGAATCGAATCAGGGTCTCCTGCATTGCCAACTGAGTTATTAGGGATTGGTCACTAAAACTCGTTAATTTTGCCTTCTAAATTTCTGCTTCCCTTGTGGCTCAGCTGGTAAAGAATCCGCCTGCAATGTGGGAGACTTGGGTTCAATCCCTGGGTTGGGAAGATCCCTCGGAGGAGGGAAAGGCTACCCACTCCAGTATTGTGGCCTGGAGAATTCCATGGACTGTATAGTCCACGGGGTTGCAAAGAGTCAGACACGACTGAGCAACTTTCACTTTCAAATTTCTGCTTACCATTTCCCCCTCTGCATTCACAGGCAGCACTTTGTTTCACCTAAACTATGGCAGTAACATCCTAATGTCTCTCATTGCTGTGCTCAGCTGCTCAGTCCTGTCCAACTCTTTGTGACCCCACAGACTGTAGCCTGCCAGGCTCCTCTGTCCGTGGGATTTTCCAGGCAAGAATACTGGAGTGGGTTGCCACTTTCTTCTCTAGGGAATGTCTCTCATAAGTACTCTTTCAAATGTGGCCTCCACACTAAAGCCTGTGTAATCATTCACAGTTTTACCATTTTATGCCCCTTTCTAAAACTCTAATTACTTTTCCCTTGCCAAGAGGATACAATACAACCTGAATCTTCTACTCTTCTTCCCAGCCATACCAAACTACTGCTACAGGTCCCTGGATGGATTGTGCCGTGTAGTATAATGCCTATGCACATATTCCTTCTGTCTGAAATACCTTTGTACCTCTTGAAAACCTGCTCCTACTCACCCAAGAGAGCTGACCCTAATCATGTAAGCAAAACTGCCCATTCCTTTCTTTATATACACCTCCATCCCACACACATATCTCTATTATAATATTCTTCATATTTGAGTACTATCTGTTTACACATCTGTCTTTCCTCCAAAAGCTCCAGGATCAGGACCATTTTCATCTTTGGAATTCAGGCTCTAGGCCTGTAATGTAGAGATAAATCAAAGGAGAAAATATACTGTACTTAACAATTTAGAAACTGAAAGTACTTCCTTAACTTTAGATGAAGCCAAATTCTCTTGCCATTAAAGGCATTTCAAAAACACTAGTTTAAAGACACGCTATTTAATGTTTAATGAAGATATTTCATACTAAAATTTGGTGGAATTAATTTACCCTTTCTCCTGTTGTAGGACATTTGTTTCTAAATTTTCATTATTTTCCAAACTTTTGTTTCCTTAAAGCTATATTTCTAAAGAAATCCGGACTTGATGAAAGGCATAACATTAAAGCATCTGATATGTATTAGCAAAATTTTTAAGCTTCAGCAGTTTGTATTTCCTGAAGAATTAACCTTCTAATATGAAAACAGTATATGAATAGTGTATGCAGTCCATAGGGTTTCAAAGAGTCCGACACAGGACTGAGCGACTGAACTGAACTGAACTGATACAAAAAAGAACAATATAGTTATTGTTCTGATAATAACCTAATGTAGAAAGATGTCTCTACTCTTGATTTACCAAATAAGATTAAGTCTCTTTCAGCATCCTAATACGTTTACTACTTCGTCATTCTTCTTTATCGTAATTTCATGTGATGATAAATAGTAAAGATATGGTTATGTACTTACATCCTATGTTTGTTGGAGATTTCATTTCAAAGAATGACATGTAAATGTGTACGTGTGTGTTTCCAGATGGCTCAGTGGTAAAGACTCCGCCTGCCAATGCAGGAGAAGCAGGAGACGTGGGTTCAATCCCTGGGTCATCAAGATGCCTTGGAGGAGGAGATGGCAACCCACTCCAGTATTCTTGCTTGGAAAATCCCATAGACAGAGGAGCCTGGTGGGCTACAGTCCATGGGGTCACCAAGAATCAGAGATGACTTAGAAACAGCATGTGTATTCCATTAGAGAAAAAAAGATGAGCAGACTTCATCTATGTTCCCTATGTTTCTAGACTTCAACCGTACTAAATCTAAAACTTAATATTCATGGAGGTTGCCAAAAGGTACAAACCTCTAGTTATAAATCAGTCACACAAATGTATTATATGTTTGTAATAATTATATGTTTGTAATAATACTGTAATGTATGTTTGAAAGTAGCTAAGAGAATAGATCTTTAAAGTTCCCATCACAAGAAAAAAAAATTTGTAACTATTAGTGATGATGAATGTTAACTAGATTTATTGTAGTGTTTTCATTTTGCAATGATCACATATCAAACCATTATGTTGTACACATGAAAGTAATATAATATTATATGCAATTATATTTCAATTTTTAAAAAAACCTTATATTCATAAATATTTCAAGTACCCATGTTCACCTTGGGTCTGAATAATGTTCAGTAGACCAAGATATCGGAGAAGGCAATGGCACCCCACTCCAGTACTCTTGCCTGGAAAATCCCATGGATGGAGGAGCCTGGTAGGCTGCAGTCCATGGGGTCGCTAAGAGTCAGACATGACTTGAGCGACTTCACTTTCACTTTTCACCTTAATGCACTGGAGAAGGAAATGGTAACCCACTCTAGTATTCTTGCCTGGAGAATCCCAGGGACGGGGGAGCCTGGTGGGCTGCCGTCTATGGGGTCGCACAGAGTCGGACACGACTGAAGCGACTTAGCAGCAGCAGCAGACCAAGATAGTTTACATAAAAAGTTTTATGCATCAAAACTTGTAAACATAAACAGGAACTAAATTTGTTTTCTTAAAAAACTGACCCAAACTATTTTTAGATTTTATCCAGTGGCAAATTGAGCCTCCTAATCATAAGGTACTCTCCTCTACAAACTATTTTTGATACAGCATATCTTACTTCATCCCATGGACAGAGGAGCCTGGCCAGCTACAGTCCACAGGGTGGCAAAGAGTTGGACACAACTGAGCAATGGAGCATGCACGCACCTTCCTTCAATCAACCGATCATTTTTGTCCTTTTGTCATGGTAACTCACTTACAAGAACCTTCTGGAGACTGCAAAACTTGCAGAATGATTTCAGAAAATATAATTAATCTTTATATGAGTTATTTCTTCTCCCCCTAAAATAACTGCCATTTTATTTTAAAATTTTTCATTTTAAAATATTATTGTGAAAGGCCATGAGCTCTTTCAGAAGACTTCAAAAATGCAAACCCTACCTAATCTTTTTAAGTTGTTCTTCAAATCTCCTGACAGCTTCACCATTTCATTTTAAATGCTGTTCACAAGTTGCCCTCATTAGACTGGAGTCAACAGGCACCTTTCAAGGAGCTGTTGCAAAAGTATCACCAGCTTCCACAATTTCAACCTCCATCCCCAAAGGTTTAGCTACAGCTTTAAGCATTTTCCCAAGAGCATTCTAATTGCCTGCTGGACAATTTCATGTTCAAGTTTCACCACATCACTCATAGTTATCTATTGGGCAAGAGCAAACATTTACCTTAGTATTTAGAACTCTCCCCTTCTAATCCCAGCTTCTCCAGATAAATATGTCTACTGAACCCTACTGATGCTACTGGTCCCATATGGTATACCCTTCTCACCCTCTCTACTTATCCTAATTTTACCTTTCTCGGGGGCTGAGTTCAAACACCAGTTCCTAAAAAGAGCATTTATCTGTACCACACATTTATAGCTGTGCATTTTTCATGTGTGTGAGTTTCTATTTACCTTTTCTGGTATAATTATGTTAACTCCTCAACCAGAACTCTTAAGTTTTTTAAGGGAAGGCACTAGAACTCATGCCTCTGTTCTCCCTCTAAGACAGTCTCTTGCAGGGAGCTGTGGAATAAGAGGTAACATTTATGGCACATACATAGTGTGCCAAATGCTTTCTACTTATTAGTTCATTTACCCATGTAATAAATCTATGCAGTAAGTACTGTTATTGTCCCTAATTTGAGACAAGAAAATGGAAAATTAGAAAGGTGATTTACCTGTCTGAGGTAACAAAATTAGTTTGAACTAAGACTTAATTTCAGGTTTGTCTGACTCTAAATTGTCTTCTGATTAGTGACTCATACAAGCAGAGTTCCTTGTCCTCAATTCAGTTCATTCCAGTTGCTCAGTCGAGTCCAACTCTTGGTGACCCCATGGACTGCAGGACACCAGGCCTCCCTGTCCATCACTAACTCCCGGAGTCCACCCAAACCCATGCCCATTGAGTCTGTGATGCCATCCAACCATCTCATCCTCTGTCCTCCCCTTCTCCTCCCGCCTTCAATCTTTCCCAGCAGCAGGGTCTTTTCAAATAAGTTAGTTCTTCGCAACAGGTGACCAAAGTATTGGAGTTTCAGCTTCAACATCAGTTCTTCCAATGAATATTCAGGACTGATTTCAAGACTCTTCTCCAATACCACAGTTCAAAAGCATCAATTCTTCTGTGCTCAGCTTACTTTATAGTCCATCTGTCACATCCATACATGACTTCTGGAAAAACCATAGCTTTCACTAGACAGACCTTTGTTGGCAAAGTAATGTCTCTGCTTTTTAATATGCTATCTAGGTTGATCTTCACTTTTCTTCCAAGGAGCAAGCGTCTTTTAATTTCATGGCTGCAGTCACCATCTGCAGTGATTTTGAAGCTCAGAAAAATAAAGTCTCTCACTGTTTCCATTGCTTCCCCATCTATTTGTCATGAAGTGATGGGACCAGATGCCATGATCTTCATTTTTTGAATGTTGAGTTTTAAGCCAGCTTTTTCACTCTCCTTTCACTTTCATCAAGAGGCTCTTCAGTTCCTCTTCACTTTCTACCATAAGGGTGGTGCTATCTGCATATCTGAAGTTATTGACATTTCTCCCAGAAATCTTGATTCCAGCTTGTGCTTATCCAGCCCAGCGTTTCTCATGATGTACTCTGCATATAAGTTAAACAAGCAGGGTGACAATATACAGCCTTGACGTACGCCTTTCCCTACTTGGAACCAGTCTGTTGTATCATGTCCAGTTCTAACTGCTGCTTCCTGACCTCCATACATATTTCTCAGGAGGCAGGTCAGGTAGTCTGTATTCCCATCTCTTTAAGAATTTTCCACAGTTTGTTGTGATCCACACCATAAAGGCTTTGGCATAGTCACATAAAGCAGAAGTAGATTTCTTCTGGAACTCTCTTGCTTTTTCGATAATCCAATGGATGTTGGCAATTTGATATCTGGTTGCTCTGCCTTTTCTAAATCCAGCTTCAACATCTGGAAGTTCATGGTTCATGTACTGCTGAAGGCTTGCTTGGAGAATTTTGAGCATTACTTTGCTAGCATGTGAGATGGGTGCAATTGTTGCAGTAGTTTGAGCATTCTTTGGCATTGCCTTTCTTTGGGATTGGAGTAAAAACGGACCTTTTCCAGTCCTGCGGCCACTGCTGAGTTTTCCAAATTTGCTGGCATATTGAGTGCAGCACTTTCACAGCATCATCTTAGGATTTGAACTGGAATTCCATCGTCTCCACTAGCTTTGTTTGTAGTGATGCTTCCTAAGGCCCACTTGACTTCCAGGATGTCTGTTTCTAGGTGAGTGATCACACTCTCATGATTATCTGGGTCGTGAAGATCTTTTTTGTACAGTTCTTCTGTGTATTCTTGCCATCTCTTCTTAATATCTTCTGCTTCTGTTACATCCATACCATTTCTGTCCTTTATTGTGCCCATCTCTGCATGAAACATTCCCCTGGTATCGCTAATTTTCTTGAATGATCTCTAGCCTTTCTCATTCTATTGTTTTTCTTTATTTCTTTGCATTAATCGCTGAGGAAGGCTTTCTTATCTCTCCTTACTATTTTTGGAACTCTGCTTTCAAATGGGTATATCTTTCCTTTCCTGCTTTGCCTTTCGCTTCTTTTCACAGCTATTTGTAAGGCCTCCTCAGACAACCAATTTGCCTTTTTGCATTTCTTTTCCTGGAAATGGTCTTAATCCCTGCCTCCTGTACAATGTCAGGAACCTCCATCCATATTTCTTCAGGCACTCTGTCTGTTAGATCTAATCCCTTGAATCTGTTTGTCACTTCCACTATGTAATCATAAGGGATTTTATTTAGGTCATACCTGAATAGTCTAGTGGTTTTCCCTACTTTCTTCAATTTGTCTGAAGTTGGCAATAAGGAGTTCATGATCTGAGCCACAGTCAGCTCCTGGTCTTGTTTGTGCTCACTTTACAGAGGTTCTCCATCTTTGGCTGCAAAGAATATAATCAATCTGATTTTGGTATTGACCATCTGGTGATGTCCATGTGTAGAGTCTTCTCGTGTTGTTGCAAGAGGGTGTTTGCTATGACCAGTGCGTTCTCTTGGCAGAACTCCACTAACCTTTGCCCTGCTTCATTCTGTACTCCAAGGGCAAATTTGCCTGTTACTCCAGGTATTTCTTGACTTCTTAATTTTGCATTCCAGTCCCCTATAATAAAAAGGACATCTTTTTTGGGTGTTAGTTCTAGAAGGTCTTGTAGGTCTTCATAGAACTGTTCAACTCTTCAGCATTACTCATTGGGGCATAGACTTGGATTACTGTGATACTGAATAGTTTGCCTTGGAAACGATCAGAGATTATTCTGTCGTTTTTGAGATTGCATCCAAGTACTGCATTTCAGACTCTTCTGTTGACTATGATGGCTACTCCATTTCTTCTTCGGGATTCTTGCCCACAGTAGTAGATATAATGGTTGCTGCTGCTGCTAAGTCGCTTCAGTCGTGTCCGACTCTGTGCGACCCCATAGACAGCAGCCCACCAGGCTCCCCTGCCCCCGGGATTCTCCAGGCAAGAACACTGGAGTGGGTTGCCATTTCCTTCTCCAATGCAAGAAAGTGAAAAGTGAAAGTGAAGTCGCTCAGTCGTGTCCAACTCTTAGTGACCCCATGGACTGCAGCCTACCAGGCTCCTCCATCCATGGGATTTTCCAGGCAAGAGTACTGGAGTGGGGTGCCATTGCCTTTTCCGGATATAATGGTTACCTGAGTTAAATTCATCCATTCCAGTCCATTTTCGTTCGCTGATTCCTAAAATGTCAATGTTCACTCTTGCCATCTCCTGTTTGACCACTTCCAAGTTGCCTTGATTCATGGACCTAACATTCCAGGTTCCTATGCAATACTGCTCTTTACAGCATCAGACCTTACTTCCATCACCAGTCACATCCACAGTTGGGTGGTATTGTTACTTTGGCTCCATCTCTTCATTCTTTCTGTAGTTATTTCTCCACTGATCTCCAGTAGCATATGGGGCACCTACCGACCTGGGGAGTTCATCTTTTACTGTCCTATCTTTTTGCTTTTTCATACTGTTCATAGGGTTCTCAAGGCAAGAATACTAAAGTGGTTTGCCATTCCCTTCTCCAGAGGACCACATTTTGTCTCTTGTCCTACTTGATATAAACAGCCAAGCAAATAGTTTGGGCTTCAGAGGTGTGAAGAGAAAGTAAATTATGGTTCAGCAAGTTTCCTTTCTCCCTTTGACACAAAGTTTTATTCAATGACCCTCTTCCAACAACACAAGAGATGAATCTACAAGTGGACATCACCAGATGGACAATACTGAAATCAGATTGATTACATTTCTTTCAGCCAAAGATGGAGAAGCTCTAGATAGTCCAGCAAAAACAAGACATGGAACTGACTGTGGGTCATGAACTCATTGCAAAATTCAGACTTAAACTGAAACAAGTAGGGAAAACCACTCAGCCATTCAGATATGACCTAAATCAAATTCCTTATGACTATACAGTGGAAGTGACAAATAGATTCAAGGGATTAGCTCTAATAGACAGAGTACCTGAAGAACTATGGACAGAGGTTCATAAAATTGTACAGGAGGCAGTGATCAAAACAATCCCCAAGAAAAAAAAAATGCAAAAAGGCAAAAATGGTTGTCTGAGAAGGCCTTACAAATAACTGAGAAAAGGAGAGAAGCAAAATGCAAAGGAAAAACAGGAAGGATATACCCATCTAAATGCAGAGTTCCAAAGAATAGCAAGGAGAGATAAGAAACCCTTCATAAGTGAACAATGCAAAGAAATAGAGGAAAACAACAGAATGGGAAAGACTAGACATTTTCTCAAGAAAGCTAGAGATACCAAGGGAACATTTCATGCAGAGATGGGCACAATAAAGGACAGAAACAGTATAGACCTAACAGAAGCAGAAGATATTAAGAAGAACTGGCAAGAATACACAGAAAAACTACAAAAAGGATCTTAATGACCCAGATAACCATGATGGTGTGATCACTCACCTAGAGTCAAGCATCCTATCATGTGAAGTCAAGTGGGCCTTAGGAAGCATCACTACAAACAAAGCTAGTGGAGGTGATGGAATTCCAGCTGAGCTATTTCAAATCCTGGATGATGATGCTGTGAAAGTGCTGCACTCATTATGCCAGCAAATATGGAAAACTCAGCAGTGGCCACAGGACTGGAAAAGGTCAGTTTTCATTCCAATCCCAAAGAAAGGCAATGCCAAAGAATGTTCAAACTACCACACAATTGCATTTATTTCACATGTGAACAAGGTAATGCTCAAAATGTTTCAAGCCAGTATGTGAACTGAGAACTTCTAGACATAGAAGCTGGATTTAGAAAAGGTAGAAGAACCAGAGATCAAATTGCCAACATCCGTTGGATCATGGAAAAAGCAAGGGAGTTCCAGAAAAACATCTATTCCTGCTTAATTGAGTGCGATAAAAACCTTTGACTGTCTGGATCACAATAACTGTGGAAAATTCTTAAACAGATGGGAATATCAGACGAAGTTACTTGCCTCCTAAGCAACCTGTATGCAGGTCAAGATGCAATAGTTAGAACCGGACATGGAACAATGGACTGGTTCAAAATTGGGAAAAGAGTATGTCAAAGCTGTATATAGTTACCCTCTTTATTTAACTTGTATGCAGAGTACATCATGTGAAATGCCAGGCTAAATGAAGCTCAAGCTGTAATCAAAACTGCCGGGAGAAATATCAATAACCTCGGATATGCAGATGACTCCACCCTTTTGGCAGAAAGCAAAGAGGAACTAAAAAGCCTCTTGATGAAGTTGAAAGAGGAGGAGGGAAAAGCTGTCTTAAAACTCAACATTCAAAAAACTGAGATCATGGCATCCAGTCCCATCACTTCATGGTAAACCGATGGGGAAACAATGAAAACAGTAACAGAGTGTATTTTCTTGGGCTCCAAAATCACTGCAGATGGTGTCTGCATCCATGAAATCTAAAAATGCTTGCTCCTTGGAAGAAAAGCTACAACAAACTTAGACAGTGTATTAAAGCGCAGAGACATCCCTTTACTGATAAAGGTCCATATAGTCAAAGCTATGGTTTTTCCAGTAGTCATGTGAGATTTGCACTGACTAAAAGAAGGCTGCATGTTGAAAAATTGATGCTTTTGAACTGTGGTGTTGGAGAAGACTCTTGAGAGTCCCTTGGACTGCAGTGAGATCAAACCAGTCAATCCTAAATGAAATCAATCCTGAGTATTCATTGGAAGGACTGAAGCTGAAGGTGAATCTCCCATACTTCGGCCACCTAATGCGAAGAGCTGACTTATTGAAAAAGATCCTGATGATAGGAAAGATTGAGGGCAGGAGAAGGGGGAAAAAGAGGATGAGAGTGCTTGGATGGCATTATTGACTCAATGGGCATGAGTTCAAGCAAGCTCTGGGAGATAGTGAAGGACAGGGAAGCCTGGCATCCTGCAGTCCATGGGGTCACAAAGAGTTGCACACAACTGAGCGACTGAACAACTTTCCTTTCTCCCCTTGACTCAAAACTTTTATTCAATGACCTTTGCCTGAAGACCAAAGATAAATTCTAACCAAAAGATTGCAGATTCCATCTATGGGCAGGACCTAGTCCCCCTCCAGAGTGTTCTAAAAACAACATGATTGCTCCCAAGAGGATGAATCATCAAAAGAACTGATTTCAGTCTTAGATCTAGAGAATAAGGCTAGTTCAGGCCTGAAAACCATGGACAAAATCTTTCTTGGCCATGGTCTCTATACAGGTATGCAGCAGGTGTTGTACAAGTTAATGAGTCACCAGGATCACCAGAACCAAAGGGAAGGGCAATGGTCAATGTTTCTACCCACGTCACCCCTAGATCCTGGTATCTGAAACTGTGTGATATCAATGCCTTACATTCACAGAGGGGATTAGACTTTACCAGACTCCAACTTATTATCTCATTTGCTGTGGAGAAATAGCACTAACAGGGCCCTCGTGTTTGCTTTTGCAGTGCACCAGAAAGCTGGCCAAGGAGGCTAGTGGAGACTGAAATCTCCCACAGGCTCTGCTCACCAGGCTCATGACTCATAGTGGCAGACCTTTATCTGCCTAGAGGAAAAGGCACCTTTTCTTCATTTCCACAAAGAAACTGTATGAACAGGTGAGAGCACCAAAGGTGACTACTGGGATCCCTATGTTAAATATGTGAGTGTCAATTATATCTCAATAAAGCTAGAAAAATAAATAATAAATAAAGAAGTGGAAACCCAGGCTCAAAGATGTCACAAGATACAGTTATAAGTGGTGGATCCAAGATTAGAATTCAAGTCTTCCAACTTACTAGTTAGCATGCATTTTCAACTACACTACAAGTCTCCCATTGTTTCAGTTTAATGTAGGCTGTCTCTGACTTCTCATGTGGCAGACTGGTATCCTTAGCACTTTGCTCCAACAAAGTCCCAAGCTTTTTGGTGTATCTCTGTCCTGAAGCCACAGCTGTCCTGTTATTGAGGAAGCCGAGAAACAGATATGTGTGCCAACTGTACCAAAAGGGACACTTTAGATGGATCTCCTACCACTTTTGGAAAAGCAAATTAGACCACCTGTCCTAATGTTATGCATCATACATCATCACAGTGGCAGAGAGTCAGCTTTATTAATATTATGGGAGGTGGTGTGTAGAAAAGTCATGCAGTATGAAATCCAATTATCTAAATTTAGAGACCAGCATTGCCATTTATTAGCTGCCTGGCCCTGGGAGATAACAATTACAAATATTCACTGAGCACATACTATTTGCCTGTACTTTGTTTACATAATGACTAACTTCATACAATCCTAAGAGGTATATAACTTCATTACTTCCACTTCACAGGCAAAGATACTGAGGCTCTGGGGGAATTCAGGTAACTCACCCTAGGTTACACTGTTGGGAAGTGGAAGAACCAGGAATAAAACCCTAGCAATATGACTCTAAAACCTATGTTCTTAATTTCTCAGTCTTTGATTCCTCTAGAATAAAACAGAGATAATAACAGCTGCCCAACCTAACTAATCAGAATTATATTAGCAAGTACAAGGGCATTTTTAATAAACTGTAAAGTAATAGAGGTCAATGTATGAAATCCAAAGCTAACACTGACAAGCAGATGGGTTTATCTGGAAGATCTACACACAGACAGATTTCCTTGTCTCCTTTCCACTTAATACTGAGAGTCAAACAAGTTGTGTAAAGCCCATGCTGCTTCTAACAACAATGATCTTGCTATCCAGACATTTCTTACCTTACCTCTTTCCATATCTTGAGTTCCTACTTATGGAAGCAGAAATCAATGTTATATATCCTTAAACTGCTAGAGAGTACAGATTTTTTAAATTATTATTAGTTTCAACACCTAGTTTCAGAGAATTTTTTCACCATCTGGTGATGATGATGTTTATACTATCTGATCACTTATTTACATGATGTGCTTAGTCACTCAGTCATGTCTGACTCTTTGCAACCCCACAAACTGTAGCCAGCCAGCTTCCTCTGTCCATGGATTCTCCAGGCAAGAATACTGGAGTAGATTGCCTTTTCCTTCTCCAGATCTTCCCAACCCATGGATCGAACCCACATCTCCTCTGTCTCCTGCACTGGCAGGCGGATTCTTTACCACTAAAACTGGGAAGCCTAGTGGATGAATAAGCTCAGGTCTATTTTGACTCCAGACCTCAAGTTCTAAAGCTTAAGCTTATCCCTCACATCTTAAGTTCTTATCCCTCACATCTTGACATGCCCAGAGGACAATGCCCACATTTTCTTTACAATTACTGCCTCCCATTGTTCATCTCACACGCTAGTAAAGTAATGCTCAAAATTCTCCAAGCCAGGCTTCAGCAATATGTGAACCGTGAACTTCCTGATGTTCAGGCTGGTTTTAGAAAAGGCAGAGGAACCAGAGATCAAATTGCCAACATCCGCTGGATCATAGAAAAAGCAAGAGTTCCAGAAAAACATCTATTTCTGCTTTATTGACTATGCCAAAGCCTTTGACTGTGTGGATCACAATAAACTGTAGAAAATTCTTCAAGAGATGGGAATACCAGACCATCTGATCTGCCTCTTGAGAAACCTGTATGCAGGTCAGGAAGCAACAGTTAGAACTGGACATGCAACAACAGACTGGTTCCAAATAGGAAAAGGAGTTCGTCAAGGCTGTAAATTGTCACCCTGTTTATTTAACTTATATGCAGAGTACATCATGAGAAATGCTGGACTGGAAGAAACACAAGCTGGAATCAAGATTGCTGGGAGAAATATCAATAACCTCAGATACGCAGATGACACCATCCTTATGGCAGAAAGTGAAGAGGAACTCAAAAGCCTCTTGATGAAAGTGAAAGTGGAGAGTGAAAAAGTTGGCTTAAAGCTCAACATTCAGAAAACAAAGATCATGGCATCCGGTCCCACCACTTCATGGGAAATAGATGGGGAGACAGTGGAAACAGTGTCAGACTTTATTTTTCTGGGCTCCAAAATCACTACAGATGGTGACTGCAGCCATGAAATTAAAAGACGCTTACTCCTTGGAAGGAAAGTTATGACCAACCTAGATAGCATATTCAAAAGCAGAGACATTACTTTGCCAACAAAGGTTCGTCTAGTCAAGGCTATGGTTCTTCCTGTGGTCATGTACGGATGCGAGAGTTGGACTGTGAAGAAGGCTGAGCGCCGAAGAATTGATGCTTTTGAACTGTTGGAGAAGACTCTTGAGAGTCCCTTGGTCTGCAAGGAGATCCAACCAGTCCATTCTGAAGGAGATCGGCCCTGGGATTTCTTTGGAAGGAATGATGCTGAAGCTGAAACTCCAGTACTTTGGCCACCTCATGCGAAGAGCTGACTCATTGGAAAAGACTCTGATGCTGGGAGGGATTGAGGGCAGGAGGAGAAGGGGACAACAGAGGATGAGATGGCTGGATGGCATCACTGACTCGATGGACGTGAGTCTGAGTGAACTCCGGGAGTTGGTGATGGACAGGGAGGCCTGGCGTGCTGCGATACATGGGGTCGCAAAGAGTCGGACATGACTGAGCGACTGATCTGATCTGATCTGATCTGATTGTTTTAGTCACCATATTTTTTCAACCAAAAGTCAAAACAGGTGGCCTGATCATCTGAAATAATTAAACTCCAGAAAAATCCAGGACCTGTGCTTATTGGGCCTTTATCTTCCTGCAATGTACCTGATCACTTAGAACAAGCCCTATTCACGTTGTTCTCAGCTTCTCTTTTGAGCGCAGGCCTGGCTCCTCATTGTGTTAAATTCATTTCTCAAACAGGGGCCCTATCTAAACCCTTCTCCCAAAGGCCTCAGAGGTTTCTAGAGAATGTGACCTTGACTAGTGTTACCATTCTAAAAATTTCTTCTCAAAAATTAAAACAATGAAAGAAGAAACTTTTTTCCTCTTTTTTTTTCTTCTTAAAATAAAACCTTGACTAGTGTTACCATTCTAAAAATTTCTTCTCAAAAATTAAAACAATGAAAGAAGAAACTTTTTTCCTCTTTTTTTTTCTTCTTAAAATAAGATGTCCTTGAGACACCCCTTTGGGGAGAATCTCCCACTCTTCTATCAATGGGCTCTCCTAGGCAAAGCAAGGGAAAGGAAAAGAGAAGTATATCTGTTCTCTTAAGGGAGAGGCACTGTTTGGCCTCTCCTTTCTAAAGTGGCTCTTCATTGCAATTTGACTTATAGGTCCTCCCAGAGAGGACAAAAAAGAAAGCACAAGCTCTAAACTTCATATGCAGAAATAATCTGGAAGTTCATTCATTCAGCACATTTTCTAAGCACCAGCTATGCAATAGGCTCCCAGTATTTACTATCCCTCTCTTTCATCTAAAATGCAAGGTCAAGAATACTCAAAAGTAATATATGAGAGAGAAAAGATATTTCTACATGGGAGAAATGGTTATTGAAAAAATAAAAATTAATAAGAAATACCAGATAAGTGCTTAAAGAACAAAAAAGGTGATGTGATTAAGGGACTGGTACAGTATTTATATTAGGTAGTCATTAAAAGCCTCAAATTGGAGAATTTGGTTCCAAATTGGGAAAAAAGTACGTCAAGACTGTATATTATCACCCTGCTTATTTAACTTGTATGCAGAATACATCATGTGAAATGCCAGGCTGGATAAAGCTAAAGTTTGAATCAAAATTGCCCAGAGAAATATCAATAACCTTAGATATGCAGATGACTCCACCCTTTTGGCAGAAAGCAAAGAGGAACTAAAAAGCCTCTTGATGAACCTGAAAGAGGAGAGTGAAAAAGCTGGCTTAAAACTCAACATTCAAAACACTGAGATCATGGCATCCAGTCCATCATTTCATGGCAAATAGATGGGGAAACAATGGAAACAGTAACAGAGTGTATTTTCTTGGGTCCAAAATCACTGCAGATGGTGACTGCAGCCATGAAATTTAAAAATGCTTGCTCCTTGGAAGAAAACCTACAACAAACCTAGACAACGTATTAAAAAGCGGAGACATCACTTTACTGACAAAAGTCCATCTAGTCAAAGCTATGGTTTTTCCAGTAGTCATGTATGGATGTGAGAGTTGGACCATAAAGAAAGCTGAGTGCCGAAGAATTGATGCTTTTGAACTGTGATGTTGGAGAAGACTCTTGAGTGTCCCTTGGACTTCAATGAGATCCAACCAATCTATCCTAAAGGAAATCAGTCCTGAATATTCATTGGAAGGACTGATGCTAAAGCTGAAACTCCAATACTTCGGCCACCTGATGTGAAGAGCTGACTCATTAGAAAAGACCCTGATGCTGGGAAAGATTGAAGGCAGGAGGAGAAGGGGATGACAGAGGATGAGATAGTTGGAGGGCATCACTGACTCAATGGACATGAGTTTGAGCAAGCTCCAGGAGTTGGTGATGGATAAGGAAGCCTGGCGTCCTGCAGCCCATAGGGTCGCAACTGAGCGACTGAACTGACTGAAAAGTCTCAAATGTGAGGTAACACCTGAATTAAGTTCACACCTAAATTAAAAGGACTTCTTGGTAGCTCAGTCAAGAATCTGCCTGCAATGCGGAAGATCTGGATTCGATCCCTAGGTCGGGAAGATCCCCTGGAGGAGAGAATGGCTACCCACTCCAGTATTGCCTGCACAATCCCATGGACAGAAGAGCCTGGCAGGCTACAGTCCATGGGGTCACAAAGAGTTGGACACAACTGAGCAACACTTTCTCTTTCAGCCATGTGAAGACTGGTAGTGGAGGACACAAAGAAACCAGTTAATGTGAAGATCTTAATGCAGGAGGAATAAGCCTTTAAAGCAGAAGTTGGCAAACCTTTTCTGTAACCGGGCCACATAGCAAATATTTTAGGCTTTGCAAGTCACATAAGGTCTCATGTTACATATTCTTCTTTGTTTTTGTTCCTGTTGTTGTAAGTTGTTTTACAATCCTTTAAAAATGTAAAACCCCTTCTTAGTTCCCTGCCAGTATAAAAATAGGCTTCCAACAAAATTTGGCCCCTCTTAGTTTTCTGACCCCTACTTTAGAGGAACATCTAATCTATTGTAGCCAGAGAACAAGTAAACAAGGAGCAAGTGATACGAGATGAGGTCTGAGAGGCAGTCAGGAGCCATATGGTGCAGTGCCTTTTAGGCTAAATTAAGATTTTGGATTTGTTTTTTCCAAGTGTGATGGGAATCCTCTGGAGAGGTTTAAGCAGGGCAGTGGCATAATCTGATTTATACTTTTAAAAGGCCATCGTAGTTGTGTGTGAAAAACACTCTGGTGGGGCTAAGAGTAGAAACAGAGAGAGAGTTGATTAGGAGGCCAGCTATTGTATCACTCAGGCAGGAGGGAACAAGGGTGGTGATGTGAAGAGACAGAAAGAATTGAACAGAAGGGGAACTAAACACTCTCGATGAAAGCTCTATTTATTATGGATAAACAAAAACATGGAATAATTCTTGAAATTTTACTTTAAAATCAAAAGTACTATAAAGAGCTTGATTAACAGAAAAATCTTGGTTACTCAAAGTTTTAGCAATATTTTGACATGTTTGATTTATAGATACTTGACTTTCAGGAAGATCATCATTTCCCCTCTCTCTCTGAACCATTTCCTCTAGTGAAATGATTCCATTTCTCCTCTGGTCCCTGATACTCATTATTTTCCTTGTTTCATTTAAATGAAGCATACTGAGAATGTTCCTCTCATTTCAGAGTGCACTGCAGTCAACCAAAAGAGCAAAACTATTTGCTCTTTTAAAATCCAAGAAACTTCCAACTTCCCTGTACCATGCTGCTGCTGCTAAGTCACTTCAGTCATGTCCGACTCTATGTGACCCCACAGACGGCAGCCCACCAGGCTCCCCCGTCCCTGGGATTCTCCAGGCAAGAACACTGGAGTGGGCTGCCATTTCCTTCTCCAATGCATGAAAGTGAAAAGTGAAAGTGAAGTTGCTCAATCGTGTCCGACTCCTAGCGACCCCATGGACTGCAGCCTTCCAGGCTCCTCTGTCCATGGGATTTTTCAGGCAAGAGTACTGGAGTGGGGTGCCATTGCTTCTCCTTGAGGAAGCTGTAAATGTAGGTGGTTCTCACTCTATCCAAACTCATTTTCTTATTCTTTCTCTGATAAAAATGAAGCTGAGTTTTTGAAAATTCTTCAAAGTGTACATTTAATTTGGGCACTTTTGGTGTATATTTGGGGGAGAAGACTAATTAGATAGTGTCATAGGTTAGATTCCTTGGAGATAGATTCTGAGACCAAGTTTTTCAAGGAAGTGATTTACTGAGGCAGGACGAAACTGGCAAATACATCTGCATTGAAATGAGGATGATCAGGAGAGTCAGAGAGTCACTGATTGCAAAGTGGTTGTAACTCAGCCAATACCTGTGGTAGCTGGGATGGGTCCCTCAGACTTGTCTTCAAACGAGGCAAGGAGGCTGGGTCTTTGCATCCTAAATCAGCCGGTCACTGGCCGTGGGCCTCTGAGAGGATAACCTAAAGAGAGGCAGTTCTCTGCAACCAAAGGCAACACCCAGCAAAAACAAAGCTTTTCACCATCAGGAGCTAAAATTCCCAGCAGCTGAGGGATGAAGAGAGGCCCTGGGTTGGAACACCACAGTACCTACTGCAAAGGAACACTCCAGTATTCTCATATGGTCATTTCTATCATTTAATATTTATCAAGGCACATAGTATTTTACCATGACTATGTATGGATGTGAGAGTTGGACTATAAAGAAAGCTGAGCGCCAAAGAATTGATGCTTTTGAACTGTGGTGTTGGAGAAGACTCTTCAGAGCTCCTTGGACTGCAAGGAGATCCAACCAGTCCATCCTAAAGGAGATCAGTCCTGGGTGTTCATTGGAAGGACTGATGCTAAAGCTGAAACTCCAATACTTTGGCCACCTGATGTGAAGTGCTGACTCATTGAGAAGACCCTGATACTGGGAAAGATTGAGGGCAGGAGGAGAAGGGGACGACAGAAGATGAGATGGTTGAATAGCATCACTGACACAATGGACATGGGTTTGGGTGCACTCTGGCAGTTGGTGATGGTTAGGGAGGCCTGGCGTGCTGCGGTTCATGGGGTCGCAAAGAGTCGGACACAACTGAGCGACTAAACTGAACTGATATAGTACTTTTTTTTTTTGCAGCCACATATATAATTCTGTAAGTTTTCTAGCTACATTAAATAAGTTTACAAAATAGAAACCGGTGAAATAAATTTTAATAGTATATTTTATGTAATCCAGTATGTCCTAAATATATTTCAACTTAGAACCAACATAATAAAGTATCAGTGAAATTCTTTCCATGCTTTTTAAAATACGATGGCTTTAAAAGTCAATGTGTAGTTTACCCTTAATCTGGACTAGTGACTAGTCTTTTATTAGCAGTTTTAGTATACCAAATACACTAATTAGCATGCCAATTGGTATTTGTCACATAAAACAATATTTTACCACATAAAGTATTTTTTTACTAAATACAGAGACTTCATGTTCAAGTGTTTAGGAACACACTGTCAAAAACTACTGCTGGAAAAGTGACTCAAGTGTCATTTCAACTGTGTACCTTTATGAGTTGATGATTAAACCAGTCATTTTTGACTCTTGCTCCTCCCTTATCAAGTTCTATGGCACCTTCCGTGATAAGACACCTCCATCTCTACTTTTTTGTCACTGACAACAATTCTGGTCCCCACCTTCATTTCCTCAAACATCTCCTATGCCCAATTTCATCCAAGTTGTGTTTTTGGGGGGTGGGGGAGGGGGGATGTTCCATTGCATGACTTGCATTAATTACTCAAAATAGCCACTGTGTAAGGCACCAGGAAAATAACATTGAGCAAAAAAAGACAATTCCACCATCTCTCATGAATGTGAATTTCTAGTGAATGAGAAGGACTTTAAATAGTAAATTCCATGATAAACAATTTCATGGCAGCTGTGATAAAAATGCAATGAAAAAGTAACTGATGTTATGAAACTACATAATGCTGGGACCTGAACTAGGGGGTCAGAGATGGGTTTTCTAGAGTAAATAAGATGAACCTTAAAGGATAAAGTTCACAAGAAGCATGCTTCATGCAAAGAGAATACTATGCTTCTTACCGTCAGGATCTGAAGAGGAGGAAGCATGGTATGTTCAGGAACTAAAGAAGAAAGCCAGTAGCCAGTATGCTAGAGCTCAGGGTTCATTTGTGAAGCAGAGGAAGGTGTTGGGGAGTAAAGTTAAGCAAGAGAAAGTAAGCAAGGGCAATATGAAACCATTAGAAACAGGGTGTTTTTTTACTTTTAATGTTTCATTTTAAAATAATTTCAGAATCACAAAAATGTTGCAAAAAAAAATTCCCTACACTTTTCACCCACATTCTCCAAATGCTCACATCTTAAATTACCTCAGTATAATTATCAAAATCAGAAAACTAACACTGATTCAGTGTTAATTAGATACTATTATCTAATTTACAGTCTAGGGAGGGGGGTTGAGGAGGGGGGGCCATTCATGTACACCTGTGGCCGATTCATGTTGATATATGCCAAAAACTGTCACAATATTGTAAAGTAATTATTCTCCAATTAAAATTAATTAATTTTTTTAAAGTCACTGTGTCAGATATTAATCAATAATAATTGTTTAAATTTCATGTATGTTTTTCCAGAACTATTCATTTTTTTGCTTAATTGATATAAACTACTGGATTTCCTTTTAGAATAATGCCTAAACTTCCCCTATTATGTTTATTTACTTTTGGAAAAATATCTTTTAGACATCAAACCAATGACAAGAAATAATATATATTATCACTAGCTTCAATTGGTTTTGCAAGAAAACAACCTGTGCTTTAAACTAAAAAAATAAAGTTAATGCAGTCTAAAAATAATAATAATTATTATTATTATTATTTCCAATCCACATCTTACCAGCTAGCCAACTAATGCCCCTTTTCAGAATCCAACTGAAAATCACATACTGCATTTAGTTATCATATCTCCTTAAATATGGGACAGTTCCTCAGTCTTTGTCTTTCATAACCCTGACACTTTTTTTTTTTACTACAAGGCACAGCATGTGGGGTCCTAGCTTCCCAACCAGGGATCGAACCTGTGCCCCCTGTAGTGGAAGCATGGAGTCTTAACCACTGGAATGCCAGGAAAGCCCTGACCTTGACACTTTTGAAAAGCACTAGCCAGTTACTTGGTAGAATGATCCTCAACTTTGGTGTATCTGATGTTTCTTCATGATCAAATTCATATCATGCATTTTTGGCAATAATATCACAGAAATCACATGCATCCTTTCAAAAGAAAGGTTATGTGGACATGACCCATGGTGGTGATGATAACTTTGATCACTTGGTTAAGGTGCTGCCTGCCAGATTTCTCCACTATAAAGCTACTGTTTTTTCCTTTTTACTTAACTATCTTTGGGAAGATACTTTCTGACTATGCAAACATCCTGTTTATCAACATATTTTTACCCATTAATTTTAGCATCCATCAATGATTCTTGCCTGTATCTGTTATTCCTGTAGTGTTTGCAAGTGGTGATTTGCTATTTTCATCAACCCTTTTAATTATCTGGAATGCCACTATAAGGAAGAATTTTTCCTTCTCCCCTGATTTATTCATTTATTTTTATCAGCATAGACTCACAGATTCATATTTTATTCTATAGGTTATAATTCATTATCATGATTTATAAGGTTATTAAAAATGTCCCTGATTTGGCCACTGGGGCCCCATCAAGTTGACACCTAGGCCCTTTTGACATAGCCCTGTCATCTTTTGAGCACATCCCTACTTTCTGGCACTGTGGATGTTCCAGGTTGATGTATTTTTTCTACCAGTCTAGAATTAGCAATTTCTCCAAAGAACCCTTGTTGCCTGTATTAGACATTAGATATATTCATTGGTTTGGGGAGGTAAATGCCTTAGGTCCTACCAGCAGATACAGCCAAAAGAGTATGTATGCACATATCTGTGTGTGTTTATCTATGTATCTGTATCTATAAAATCAAGAGTTTGTACTGATACTTCCGATTCCAAACATCTCGGTATTCATTCTAGCCTTAGAAGTGTCTCTCCCTTTTAAAAATTCACTAAATATTTACTGAACACCTGCCAAGGGCCAGGCTCTGTGCAAGGAACGGGGGGTACAAGAGTGAACAAAACAGGTAGGGTCCTGTCCTGCCCTCATGAAGCTTAAAAGGCATAATTTATGGATTACTCCCCTTTTCTCCAAATCGCTAAATTTATGCTTTCTACTGGCTCCTTCTCTCCAGGATTTAAACAGGCCAGAGAAGGATTTCAAGCAGGTAACATGATCAGTTCTACATTTCTAAACAAGTCATTCTGCTTGGGAATCAAAGGAAGAAAAAGTAACTGGAGAGGTCAATTTTCAAATCAGTTGAAGCGGGATGAAGGCATAGGTGGGGAGACCGATAATGAGACTAGTAAGTAGTCCAAGTAAGAGATGACTGGCAACTGGACTGGGGTGAAGGGAGGGACAATGGAAACAAAGAAATGGATTCGAGAAGCATTTAGGAGATAAACGGAGCATACCTGATGACTGACTGAAGGGTAGGGGATGAGGTGAGGGAGAAGGATGACTGGAGGAGGACTCCTAGATTTCACAGATTTCCATGTATTGTAAACATATGACAATCTGTCTCTTCATTAAATTGTAAACAACCTGATGACAAGAACACACAAATATCATTCACATCTTTGTGTCTCCAATATTTTCTACAGTGCCTGGTACACAGTTGGAGCTCAAGAAATGATGCTGAATAAAACAAATAGGTGAACTTTCTCAGACTTATCAAGTTGAGATTTCAGCTGTAGGGTATCAAATTAGTTATAATACATTCATAAAAGCTTTAATAGAAGAAAACTACTTATGCTGAATATCTATTCTCCCCAAAGAGCATATCCTGGTCTTTTAGTATATTACGTACACTTTCTCTTCCATCATTAGTTCATCTTACCCAAGAGATAAAACCCAGAAGCTATAAGATAGAAGTAAACATTTGACTATAACAATGAAATTTCACTTCACACCCATCAAACTGCCAAAAATTAATGCCTATGAATTGCCTATTGCTTGCAGGGGAGTGAGGCTAAGAGGAGGCCTCTGTTTCCTCACCTCGCAAATGGAACCACGGGGATTAAGTGAAATGTTTCTAGACTCAAGCAGGCATTTACTAAAAACTCACACACTGCCTTTTTACACATCCATATACTCCTCCTTCAAGACCCAGTTCTTACTCCTCCACTAGGAAGCCTGCCCAGACCACTCCAACATGCAGCTACTTCTTTTCCCTTCTCTGAGCTTCTGTGATACCTATCTGTGAAATTTTTCAAAGATTAATCATAGGTGGATCTGTGATTGCTCTTGCAATCAGTCACTTTCTTCTTTACTTGTTATTTCACTATTTGTATACTCATACTCTGTTCTCCAATGGAGTCAGAGGTCTCTGGATTCAAAAGTCAGCTATTTGAACTGTGGTGTTGGAGAAGACTATTGAGAGTCTCTTGGACTACAAGGAAATCTAACCAGTCCATCCTAAAGGAGATCAGTCCTGGGTGTTCATTGGAAGGACTGATGTTGAAGCTGAAACTCCAATACTTTGGCCACCTGATGCGAAGAGCTGACTCACTGGAAAAGACCCTGATGCTGGGAAAGATTGAGGGCAGGAGGAGAAGGGGACGACAGGGGATGAGAGAGTTGGATGGCATCACCGACTTGAGGGACATGGGTTTGGGTGGACTCCGGGAGTTGGTGATGGTTTAGGGAGGCCTGGCGTGCTGCGGTTCATGGGGTTGCAAAGAGTTGGACACAACTGAGCGACTGAACTGAACTGAACTGATACTCATACACTGTTCTCCAGTGAAGTCAGATGTCTCTGGATTCAAAAGTCAGCTATTGCCACTTATTTGCTATGACTTCATCTTCCCAATGTTCACGCTCTTCTGTGTGATACAAGAGACACAGTCATCTATCTGTTAAGGTCATTGTTAGGATTTGGGATAATGTGTGTAAAGGGTCCACATATTAGGTGTTCCGTAAGTAGATGCCAACAAGCACTCGTTGAGAGCAGCTCTCAGATCTTTTTCAAATTTCAATACCCTCCTAGATGCAGCACCTCACAGAGTGGCTCACACATGGCTGCTGCTTGATGGTTTATTTACTTACACTATACCTTATCCAAAAAGGACCTAAAGCAGGTATGTGTTCAACAAATATTTGTTGAGTGATAACAGGCTGCACTTTGCTGTCAGATTTTCTCTTTCTTTCTGTTTTTCCATAATAAACAGAACCATCAGAATATTGTGACATTTTTTGACCACACAGCTTGAGGCATCTCAGTTCTTGACCAGGGACTGAACCCAGGCCATGACAGTGAAAGCCCAGAATCCTAACCACTAGATCACCAGGGAACCCCCCATATTATGACTTTTTAAAAGTCTTCACTCATCCTTCACCTGCATCAAGTATTTTTTCAATTTAATTTCAAAAATTTTAACTATAAAATACAGGTTCCTGGCAAAAATGAAAACATCCAAAGGGAATAAAATGAAAAGTAGGTTCCTCTTCCGATATTCAGTTTCACTATCCAGAGGTAATACTTAAAAAAAAAAAGTCCTATGTGTCTTTTTATTGGCCTTAGTGTTTGGCAAATACTCAACCTTCTTTAAGCTATTACTTCAAGATTTTTCCCTGATTTAGCATCCTAAGAACATAAGCTCCATAAGAGCATTTTTGTCTCTTTTGTTCTCCTCTGTTCCCAGCACCTAGACAGTACATGAAACCGTAACCGTATGTTCAATAAGCGCTTGCTAACGCATGGACTTCCTTTTGAGGAATTGCCGCCACTCAAGGTACACTGCCTGCCTTTAGCCAAGTGGCAAGGAAGACTGATTAGATGTTCCCTCCTCAGATTTTGATCTGTGAGCAGAATACAAACAGTTGGAGGGAGCTGAACCCATATGAGAGCATGGAATGTTTCTGCAAGAAGGTGGTCTGTAGTGGCTGCTACCTGACTGCTTCCAGCCTGGTTCTCCTGCCTTACTTTCAGTCCTGTGAGCTCACCCAATTCCTTCCAATAAATTGCCTTTTGCTTAAGTTAGCTCAGCACTTCTTACCCTCAGCACTGTTGACATCTTAAGCTACATTATCTTTGCTGTGAAGGGCTGTTCTGTACCTTACAGTATGTTCAGCAGAATCCCTGATCTCAACTTGTTGGATGCAAAGAGCATCCTTAGTGTAACTATCAAAAAAGTCTCCAGACATTAACAAATGTCCCCAAGGGGGACTGAATTAGCTAGAGGTGATTTCTGTGGAACAAAAAAGTCCTAACTGCTGAATACTACATCTCTGCCAACTTTTCATTATGGCCTACATAGAAATAGCTCAGCTATATAATATTACGTTCTATTGATAGGTCCTAAGTTATTAAATCAGTCAACTAACAATGGATTTCAGAGTGTTCACCTGTTGTTATGTTAAACAGCCTGGTGGCTGCACACTGAGTGGTGTGGCCCATCATAATTCATCTGGGCGGCGGATCAGGCCCAGGGCAGCCAGGTGAGACCAGGGAGCTCTCCATTCCTGGGCATCCTCCAACATCGACCGGCTCCAGCCTTCCCCAGACCCGCCTTGTCAGCAACTCCAACAGGGCCTTTGTCCAGGCCCGTGGGCGGTACATTGATCAACACCCAGCACCCAGTGAAGGTTTACACACTCCGGAGGACCAGCAGTGAGACAAATAAGGTGCCAGGCGTGTCCTCCAGCTATGTGGAGCAACGAAAGGGCATGTCCCTGTGAAGTTAAGAGGCCTTAGGAAGCATCGCTATGAACAAAACTAGTGGAGGTGATGGAATTCAGGTGAACTATTTCAAATCCTAAACGATAATGCTGTTAAAGTGCTGCACTCAATATGCCAGCAAATCTGGAAAACAGCCATGGCCACAGGACTAGAAAAGGTTTTCATTCCAATCCCAAAGAAAGGCAATGCCAAAAAATGTTCAAATACCGCACAATTGCACTCATTTCCCATGCCAGCAAGATTATTCTCAAGATGCTTCAAACTAGGCTTTAGCAGTATGTGAACCAAGAACTTCCAGATGTACAAGCTGGATTTAGAAAAGGCAGAGGAACCAGAGAACAAATTGCCAACATCCACTGTATCATAGAAAAAGCAAGGGAATTCCAAAAAAATCTACTTATGCTTCATTGACTACACTAAAGTCTTTGACTATGTGGATCACAACAGAATGTAGAAAAGTCTTAAAGACATTCTTTAAGAATCTTAAAATTCTTAAAAGTTCTTAAGGAAAATTCTTAAATTCGACCACTTTACCTGCCTCCTGAGGATTGCCAACATCCGCTGGATCATAGAAAAAGCAAGAGAGTTCCAGAAAAACATCTATTTCTGCTTTATTGACTACGCCAAAGCCTTTGACTGTGTGGATCACAATAAACTGTGGAAAATTCTGAACGAGATGGGAATACCAGACTACCTGATCTGCCTCTTGAGAAATTTGTATGCAGGTCAGGAAGCAACAGTTAGAACTGGACATGGAACAACAGACTGGTTCCAAATAGGAAAAGGAGTACATCAAGGCTGTATATTGTCACCGTTTATTTAACTTATATGCAGAGTACATCATGAGAAACCCTGGACTGGAAGAAACACAAACTGGAATCAAGATTGCTGGGAGAAATATCAATAACCTCCGATATGCAGATGACACCACCCTTATGGCAGAAAGTGAAGAGGAACTCAAAAGCCTCTTGATGAAAGTGAAAGTGGAGAGTGAAAAAGTTGGCTTAAAGCTCAACATTCAGAAAACAAAGATCATGGCATCCGGTCCCATCACTTCATGGGAAATAGATGGGGAAACAGTGGAAACAGCGTCAGACTTTATTTTTCTGGGCTCCAAAATCACTACAGATGGTGACTGCAGCCATGAAATTAAAAGACGCTTACTCCTTGGAAGGAAAGTTATGACCAACCTAGATAGCATATTCAAAAGCAGAGACATTACTTTGCCAACAAAGGTTTGTCTAGTCAAGGCTATGGTTTTTCCTGTGGTCATGTATGGATGTGAGAGTTGGACTATGAAGAAGGCTGAGCGCTGAAGAATTGATGCTTTTGAACTGTGGTGTTGGAGAAGACTCTTGAGAGTCCCTTGGACTGTCAGGAGATCCAACCAGTCCATTCTGAAGGAGATCAGCCCTGGGATTTCTTTGGAAGGAATGATGCTAAAGCTGAAACTCCAGTACCTTGGCCACCTCATGCGAAGAGTTGTCTCATTGGAAAAGACTCTGATGCTGGGAGGGATTGGGGGCAGGAGGAGAAGGGGAAGACAGAGGATGAGATGGCTGGATGGCATCACTGACTCGATGGACGTGAGTCTGAGTGAACTCCGGGAGTTGGTGATGGACAGGAAGGCCTGGCGTGCTGCAATTCATGGGGTCACAAAGAGTCAGACACGACTGAGCGACTGATCTGATCTGAGAAAACTGCATGCAGGTCAAGAAGCAACAGTTAGAACGTTGGAACAACGTTCCAATTGAACATGGAACAACAGACTGGTTCCAAATTGGGAAAGGAGTACATCAAGGCTGCATATTGTCACCCTGATTATTTAATTTCTATGTAAAGCACATCATGTGAAATGCCAGGCTGGATGGAGCACAAGCTGGAATCAAGATTGCCAGGAGAAATATCAGTAACCTCAGATATGCAAATGACACCACCCTTATGGCAGAAAGTGAAGAGGAACTGAAGAGCCTCTTGATGAAAGTGAAAGAGGAGAGGGAAAAAACTGGCTTAGAACTCAACATTCAAAAAATGAAGATCATGGCATCTGGTCCCATCACTTCATGGCAAATAAATGGGGAAAAACTGGAAACAGTGGCAGATTTTATTTCTTGGGCTCCAAAATCACTGCAGATGGTGACTGAAATTAAAGCCATGAAATTAAAGATGTTTGCTCTTGGAAGAAAAGCTATGACAAACCTAGGTAGTGCATTAAAAAGCAAAGACATCACCTTACCGACAAAGGTCCATATGGTTAAAGCTATGGTTTTTCCAGTAGTCATGTATGGATATGAGAGTTGGACCACAAAGAAGGCTGAGCACCAAAGAATTAATGCTTTCAAACCGTGGTGTTGGAGAAGACTCTTGAGAGTCCCCTGGACTGCAAGGAAATCAAACCAGTCAATCCTAAAGGATATCAAGCCTGAAAATTCATTGTAAGGACTGATGTTGAAGCTGAAGTTCCAATACTTTGGCCACCTGATGCGAAGAACTGACTCATTTGAAAAGACCCTGATGCTGAGAAAGATTGAGGGCAAGAGAAGTAACAGAGGATAAGATGGTTAGATGACATCATTGACTCAACGGACATGAATCTGAGCAACCTCAAGGGAGATAGTGAAGGATAGGGCAGCCTGGCGTGCTGCAGCCCATGGGGTCACAAAGAGTCAGATACGACTTGGTAACTGAACAACAACAATGTTAAACAACAACTTTAGGGAAATACAAGTCAAACACCAAATAATTCACCCATTTAAAATGTACACTTAGGTGACTTTTAATATATTCAGAGTTGTGCAATCATCACTACAATCAATTTTAGCATATATTCATCACCTCAAAAATAGGTGCACATCCCTGCACACTTTAGTTCAGATCAGATCAGTTGCTCAGTCGTGTCCAACTCTTTGCGACCCCATGAATCGCAGCACACCAGGCCTCCCTGTCCATCACCAACTCCCGGAGTTCATTTAGACTCACGTCCATCGAGTCAGTGATGCCATCCAGCCATCTCATCCTCTGTCGTCCCCTTCTCCTCTTGCCCCCAATCCCTCCCAGCATCAGAGTCTTTTCCAATGAGTCAACTCTTCGCATGAGGTGGCCAAGGTACTGGAGTTTCAGCTTTAGCATCATTCCTTCCAAAGAAATCCCAGGGCTGATCTTCTTCAGAATGGTCACTCCTCAAAACTCCAGCTCCCTCAATTGTCAGCAACCATTTAATCTACTCTCTGCCTCTACAGACTTACCTATTCTGAACACTTCATTTAAATGGGATCAGAGAATATGTTTTCTTTTGGACTGGCTTATTTCACTTAGCACAGTATTTTCTAGGTTTGTCCATGCTATAGCATGTAACAGTAATTCATCCCTTACTGTTGAATAATATTCCACTGTATGGACACATTTTCCCTATCCATAAATGATAAGCATTTAGGTTGCTACGCTTTGTGGCTATGATGAATAATGCTGCTATGAGCATTTGTGTACAAGTTTTTAGTGCTGATATAAGTTTTCATTTCTCTTAGGCATATACCTGGGGCTAGAACTGCTAGGTTAAATGGAAACATTATGTTTAACTTTTTGAAGAAGTCCCAGATTGTTCTCCAAAACGGCTACACCATTTTACCTTCCAATCAGCAGTGTGCTAGAGCTTCTTTCCTCACTTCTCACCAACACTCACCCACTAATCATTTATTATTCATCTTTTTTATTATAGCCATCCTAGGGAGAGTGATGTAGTATTTCATTGTGGTTTTGATTTCCATTTCCCTAATGACCAATATTGGTGAGCATCTCCTTCAGGTGCTTACTGGTCATTTGTATATCTTGAAGAAATATCTACTAAGATCCTTTGTCCATTTTCTAATTGAGTTATTTGCCTTTCTATTGTTGTGTTACAAGAAATCTTTATATGTTCTAGATATGTCATTTTTCAGATATATAATTTCCAAAAAATTTTTCCCATTCTTAAATGAGTGAAAGTCTTTTCATTTTCTTAACAGCACAAAAGTTTAAAATGTTTACTGTTAGTCTTTCAGGTAGAAATAGTCTTTCAGGTAAAAACTGAGTGGCTGGTTCACCTTGCAGCTCAATCATGTAACATGTCTTTCTCTAAGACAACTATTAGCAGAACTGCTGCTCTATGACATCTGTTTATTTAAAAGAAGAATATAATTCTTTATATATATATTTTCTCATAAAATTGATTCTCCTGGAACAAGATACAAGAAGGAAGATGTGGTGTGTCATCCTGTGATTTTTACCTACTCTTGACACACCGCTGACTTATCCAAGGGACACCTGACCCTGAGAGAGGAGTATAAGCAAGGACAGTGAAGAGTAATGGTTCTTCCACAGTATTTATGAGGAGGAAGAGAAGACTAATTAATGGATGATGATTTTTTTTGTAAAATCAATCACCTTTTGTAAATATCTTTTTCACTAGAGTTGATATAAAATGTTAAAATTCTATTCTCTGCATAACAAATGAAGACAGACAGGTTTTAGACTGTCCTAAGTGCCCAGTGAAGCCTCTGTCCAGAATTAAGAAAAGATCAATTCAAACAAATCCTATAGATGCTCAGTAAAATATATTCTGGAGATCAAGGTGTCCCTATACAAGTCCTTTAAGAGGCCCAAGAACATTATCTATTTGAAAACTACTTAGCCTATATAAGGCTCTTCAAGAACTTATAGCTGTGTTAAAGCAAACTTCTAAAATAGTTACAGACCATGGCTAAGTTACTGAAACCTAGGCCAGTCCTAACTTGCCTTTGTTCCCAACCCACTCTGCATACCACT
This sequence comes from Bubalus kerabau, assembly GCF_029407905.1. Lineage (NCBI taxonomy): Eukaryota > Metazoa > Chordata > Mammalia > Artiodactyla > Bovidae > Bubalus > Bubalus kerabau. Next base: position 16,458,330 of record NC_073645.1, read on the forward strand.
GCAAAATTAATCCCCCTAAATCACTGTTACCTTGACTTGAGAATTTTTAGTAATAATTAAAAGCTAATATCAATGGAGTTCTTAACTATGTGCCAACATTGTCCTGAACAATTTAAATGGATTTTCTCATTTAATCCTCCCCATAACTCAGTGAGGTAGTTTCTGTAATTCTCCTGAAGATGAGGAAACTGTGGCTTCTTCAGTAACCCACCCAAAACTGCTGAGCCCCTGAGTGGCAATGCTAAGATTCAAATGTAGGTTTGAGCTGAGGCTCTCAACCACACGGTATTTCTGCAGAGACACCACTGGCCTAGTAATCACTTAGGGGGACAACTACAAGGCACATGCACCAGAATTTCCAGGGTAAATTCTCTGATTCATAGCAGGTTTGGGAACCACCACAAGTTAACTCTCCATTTCCTACAGAATGTCTAAACTCCTCTTCCCAGAGACTTCTAGGATAAAGGCAAAATTCCTTAAATTGGCTTATAAAGCTCTTCAGAGTCTGTCACTTGACTGACCTTTCTGGTCCCATTTTGCCCCAAGCCCCCTTTTTGTTTCCATTTCTATTCTTTATCACAAGACTCTTCCTTCTCAGGGTATTTGCACAAGCTGTTCCTTGGTCTGTGATGCTCTTCCTTCCTCCCTTTGTTCGATTAACTCTTGCTCTTCCTCAGGCTTTAGCATGATGGGCACTTTCTGAGAAAAAAATTTCTGATCACCCTGTTTAGGTCAAAATCCTAGCTATTATCTCTAATAACATCACATACTACATTTGCAAACTAAAAACTGTCTTTACATGATTCTCTCTCTTTCCCTCGATAAAGAGTAAACTCTACAAAGGTAGGAACTGTGCTTGTTTTTCTCAGAATTGTACCTCCAGCGCCTGGCTTAGTTGTTGTTTAGTTGCTAAGTCATGTCTTACTCTTTGTGACCCCATGGACTATAGTCCGACAGGCTCCGCTGTCCGGGGGATCAGGCAAGAATACTGGAGTGGGTTGCTATGTCTTTGTCCAGTAGTATCTTCAGTACCTGGATTAGTGCCTGTCACATAAATATTGCTTGTTCAATAAATACTTGTCAAAAGAATTAATGGCTTCAAGGCCTTTTAACTGGAGAAGGCAACGGCACCCCACTTCAGTACTCTTGCCTGGAAAATCCCATGGGTGGAGGAGCCTGGTGGGCTGCAGTCCATGGGGTTGTGAAGAGTCGGACACGACTGAGTGACTTCACTTTCACTTTTCACTTTCATGTATTGGAGAAGGAAATGGCAACCCACTCCAGTGTTCTTGCCTGGAGAATCCCAGGGACGGAGGAGCCTGGTGGGCTGCCATCTATGGGGTCGCACTGAGTCGGACACGACTGAAGTGACTTAGCAGCAGGCCTTTTAACTATTCCATACTTAACCAACCAACCATATTTTTCACTCTTGCTCAACAGAGATGTACAGTGCCATTTACAGAGGTTAATTCCTCTCCACATCTTTTCATCCTTATCTAAACCCAAAATCCTTTTCCACCTCTCTACCTATCTAATTCCTCCTCTTGCTACAAGGTAGAGCCTAAATTTCCCTTGTTTCACAAAGTTCTCTAATTCACCAACCCACAACAGTGTCTTCTAAACTGCTACCTCACTTTGTATTTCTAGGCCACTCACTTGGCACTTCATCATACACTGCCATGTATCCTCATGTAGTATTTCACATGTAAGTGGTCTGGTTACTTTTTTAAACATAAGTATCGTTAGGTAGTTTGTATGTTCTCTGTGGTTGTTCAGTCATCTAGTCGTGTCCGACTCTTTGTGACTCTATGGACTGAAGCACACCAGGCCTCCCTGTCCCTCACCATCTCCTGAAGTTTGCCCAAATTCATGTCCATTGCATCAGTGATGACATCCAGCCATCTCATTCTCTGATGCCCTCTTTTCCTTCTCCCCTCAATCTTTCCCAGCATCAGGGTCTTTCCCAATGAGTGGGCTCTTTGCATCAGGTAGCCAAAATCCTGGAGCCTCAGCCTCAGCGTCAGTCCTTCCAATGAGTATTCAGGGTTGACTTCCCATAATATTGACTGGTTTGGTCTCCTTGTTGTCCAAGGGACTCTCAGAAGTCTTCTCCAGCACCACAGTTTGAAGGCATCAATTCTTTGGTGCTTTGCCTTCTTTACGGTCCAGCTCTCACAACTGCATATGACCACTTGGAAGACCACAGCCTTGACTATATGGACCTTTGTCAGCAAAGTAATGTCTCTGCTTTTCAACACATTGTCTAGGTTTGTCATAGCTTTCCTTTGTTCTTAAAGGGTAGTCATTGGTTAATTTGTGACTAGAGTACCCAAGCACATCATAAATACTCTGTAAATGTCTGCTAAATAAATTAATGAATAATATTCTGTAACCTGCAATGTGGATTCAACCTGCAGTTTATCAGCAAATTTGGCAATTGACAATTCTCCTTGGAGGACGCCTGAATATTTTATATTGTTTCTTTGGAATATCTCTAGGATCCCTTGGCAGACAGTTCAAAACAAGTGTCAGGTGAGAACATTAAAGTAATATACTACTTTAAATTTCCTGTAGTTCTATACTCAGGTATTTCTAAATCCATTACAAAATTATTAATACATTTCATAACTCTTTAGGATAACTCTATTCTGATTTTGAAGAAAAAGTTCTTAATTACTTAGATTTTGAAGAAAAAGTTCTTAATTGCTTAGATCTCAGTTTGACCCCCTCCAAATAAAAAGTTGAAATGCACTTACCTATTTTACATAGAGTTAAAGATTTATGGTAAATGATATTTAACCAAGAGATTAATAGCATGACCACAAAAATATTTTCCTCAGTGTTATGTTTTAAAATAGAAATTAATCTACTGAAAATATTTAAAGATTCTCCCAACCTTGGAGGATTAGGATCGATAATGTAGAGTTATCCTAAAGAGTTATGAAATGTATTAATAATTTTGTAATGGATTTAGAAATACCTGAGTATAGAACTACAGGAAATTTAAAGTAGTATATTACTTTAATGTTCTCACCTGACACTTGTTTTGAACTGTCTGCCAAGGGATCCTAGAGATATTCCAAAGAAATAATATAAAATTTTCAGGTGTCCTCCAAGGAGAATTGTCAATTGCCAAATTTGCTGATAAACTGCAGGTTGAATCCACATTGCAGGTTACAGAATATTATGATTCCAGTTATTCTAACTTAAAAATCCTAAAGCCAAGGAAAATAAAGTTGACAAACAGTGGGGCTAATGGCAAAGAATCTGCCTGCCAATGCCGGAGATGCACAAGACCCAAGAGACAGAGGTTCGATCCGTGCGATGGGAAGATACCCTGGAGTAGGAAATGGCAACCCACTCCAGTATTCTTGCCTGGAAAATTTTAAGGACAGAAGAGCCTGATGGGCCATAGTCCATGGGATTGTAAAAGAGTTGGACATAACTTAGCAACCAAACAACAACAATTTACATACTATAAAATTAACTCATATTAAATTTTTTAAGTCTATTTACAGATTTGTGTCACCATCACCAGAATCTAAATTTGTTTGATATTATTTTTGCAATATAATTTACAAAGCTGTATAGTCATCACCACTCTAACCCTGGAACATTTTCATCAACCCCAAAAGAAACATCATGCCCTTTAGCAATCTCTCTCCATTTCTCTCCAGCCCCTCCAGCTTTTGGCGACCACTAATCTACTTTGTCTCAATGAATTTATTCTTAACATTTAATATACATGGAATCATACAATATGTGGTGTTTCGTGACTAGCTCCTTTCACTTAACATGTTTTCAAGATTTATCCATATTGTCACATGTATTAGAATTTCATTCCTTGTTGTCAGCTAATAACATTTTGGGCATGCATGTGTACATGCTCAGTCCCTTCAGTCATGTCCAACTGTTTGCAACCCTACGGATTGTAGCTCCCCCCAGGTTCCTCTGTCCATGGGATTCTCCAGGCAAGAATAATGAAGTAGGTTGCCATTTCCTTCTCCAGTGGATCATCCGGACTCAGGTATCAAAACTGTGTCTCCTGCATTGCAGGCGTATTTACTGTACAGGCGGATTTACTAGTTTATCCATTCATCAGTTGATGGATACTTGGGTTGTTTCCACTTTTTGGCTACTAGGAATAATGCTGCTATGAATGTTGGCATACAAGTCTTGGTGTAGATATATATCTTTATTCCTCTTGGGTAGATACCAAGGAGTGGGATTACTAGGTCAGGTGCTAATTGCTTCATTTTTCCCTAATCAGTCTTAAAGTGAGTAACAAAGTTTTTTTCCTATTTCAAAGGATTTTGAGACAGCCAGGAAGCAGAATTTTCATGAAAATGCTAATATAATTTTTTAAAAAAGGATAATCTGCACACCACTTTCCTAGCAATAGAACTATACCACATTACTTTCCAGTTTGAAGTTCAAACAGAAATTCTAAGATGAGATGAAAATTCCTTTTAATGTAAGTCATAAAATTAAATGGAGTCTGCTCTAACCTATGTAATCAATATGCTAGAATAAAATTCTGTTTTTTGAGCAGAATGTATGTATCCATCTCCTTCTGGCTGACAATTGCTTTAACAGATAAACACACAGTAAAAGAAGACTTACTCAGTAGGAGTAGTAATAAATAGGAATTTGAAATCTCAAATGCCTTAATAAATTACTTATTTCCCTCCCCTGTCATGGGCCTGCTTCTCATTTAATGAGAAAAGGGTAAAGCATTAATTATAATTAGTCATGTAAATTCCCAAAGTCTTTCATAAAAGCATCTTTCAGAAATCAGAGGCCAAATAACTTCTGGTCACATGTTATTTTTATTTTTCTTCCTGGCGATGTACACTCTAGTTCAAATATATTCAGGAAGCAGACTGTAAGCAAGAAATTAAAAGCTGATTGCAAAATTCTGCGTAAAAATTAAAAGAGCTTTAAAAACACATTTTAATGTAAAGAAAAATCAAACATCTTGCGGCAGAAATTAGGCATAATCAGGGGAAAACTACCAAACGTTCTACCAATCATAGCACTAGAGAACGCCACAGGTCGTCCAAAAGACGCCTTCCTTTTAGCCAACAGTTCTTTTCCTCCCGCCAAAGCTGCCCCTAGAGCGTCAGAGAGTAACTCAATGAGCGATTTATGATTTTTTCCTTTTGATCGCTCTCCACACACATCCACCTGCTTGAAGGTGTCAAGGCGACTAGAACTGGTTAACACTGACCAGCAGCAGACAGAGAAACAAACACCCCTGACAACCCACAGCTGAGTAAGCAAGAGCTGTTTATTCACGACCATGTTCCATTTGGAGACTATCGGCGAGCCCTTGAAAGCCCAGGCACATTTTAGAAGGTTCCTAGAGAGGGAGGGAATAATCTTCCCCCGACACACACGCACACACACCCCACCCCTCTCCCCCCGCCCTGAGAAAGATACACTGGTTTGGGTGGGAACCATCTGGTCAAGGCAGCCCCTGCCCTCCCGACCCCTCAGGAATAACCTCACGCACTAGAGCATCCGACCCCTTGCGGGGGTTGTGTAACTCCCCAAAATGGGCTCAGACGCCGCAGAGGCTGGCCGCAGCGCTGAGGGCTTCCGAAGACGCTTTCTGCCACTCCCACCCCCGCCACGGCCCACCCTGACGCCGTGGCCGGGACTGGAGACCCTGACGAGAAATGGCCCTTTAGATCCCACCCCTCACCTGGCTCGGTCCCACCTGAGCACCAGAGCTGAGAGAAAACAGGCAGGGAGAGCTGACCTTGATGCTACTGACAGTGGAGCGGCACATCCTGCTGCTTCCTGGAAAGCGGCCCGCAGGACATTTTTCCCCCTGGAGGAAGGAAACGGGGAGGGCGCCGGCCGGGCGGCGGCAGGCGCTGCGGCGGTGGTCCGGGCGGGCTGTGCAGCCTCTAGTGGGGACAGTCCGAGGACTACATCTCCCAGGCTGCTCTGGGCCGCCTTGCGTCGTGACCCCAGCGCGCACGGAGGCGGTGACTCTTACCTCACAGAGGTAGCTCCTCCGCCGGCAGCAACTCGGCGCCCGCGGTCCATGGACCGGAACCCCGGGCCGACGGGCAGGAACCCCGGCCGCGATCGCCGTCTCCCCGCCCTAGGCTCCTCCTCCTCGCTCCCCACCGCCTCCTCCGGACGCCCGCGGGCCGCGCACCGCCACCGCCGGGTTCGTGGAGCCGCCCCGGGAGGCTGGGTGGCGGGTTCGCGGCTGCCGCCGGACTGAGGCCTACTCCGCCGCCTCTCAGTGCTATTGTCCTGGGCCCGGCCCTGACCGGGCTCACCGGAGAGGCGAGTTCGCCGGCTCCGCCGAAGATGCCGGACCAAGCCCTACAGCAGATGCTGGACAGGTACGGGCAGCCTTTGGGGAGGACGCGAGCCGCTGACCCTTGTTCCGGCCCTGCCGCGCCCGGCCTCGGGGCTCTTCGGAGCGGAGCCCGGCGTGCCGAGAGGAGTTCTACGGCCTGGGGGCCGGGCGAGGGGCCGAAAGTTTGGAGTCCGTGCTTGCGGGAGGACGGAGCGGGCGGCCTGAGTGCGTAGACTTAAAGCGAAACTTAGTTAAGGAGTGGCGTCTAGTTTCGTCGGGACGCCTTTGCGAAGTGAGAGGGGCTTGTATGAACCCAGAGAATTAGTTTTCTTTTTCTCACTCTCCTCCTCCCCTCCCCCCAAACTGTGTTGTAACGTGTTTGTCCGAGATGTCACTGGCAAGAAGAGCCGAACTAATTTTCTGAGTGATCCTCCTCCAATTTTAACTGTTTCCAAAAGCCAAGGAAAAATAAGCATTCGTTTGGAAAGCTTCATAGGCAAACTTCCTTCCTCCGCATCCCCAAACCCAAACTATAAGGTCAAGAGTATAAGCAAAGGACTTCAACGATCAGACCAGAGTAGAGGTTATGGGAAACAGACATATAATTTAGCGTATTTTACCTGAACAAATAATTTCGCGTAGTTTACCATGCGTTGAGTTCCCTGAGAAAGTTTCATCCTGTGGGGGCTCCGGTGGGTAAAACTTTCTGTGAAATCGGCTGCAGAGCCCTCTGCTGTTGAAATTCTAGTCTCTGGGTTCTACCACGAGTTTCTGGAGACCCTTACTCCACAATTTCCACTAAGGACATAACTTCCTGGCAACGCCACTGCTATTGGCTAATGTATGTTTTCGTTGCCTACAACTCTCAGTAGACCACTGGCCACCCAGTTCAGCGTGTGGTATAGCTCTATACTGAGAACAAATCCAACTGGAAAGTGTTAAATGAAGAGGCTCCCTTAAATGAAATTATACCCAATGAAATTATGCTTGGATCACACCCAGAACACAAATCACTCGAGTACCTCTTCTTCCAGAGTGACAGACATTTCCTTTGGAGCTTAGAATTTTGAGACGTCTAAGTTGATAGAAATCATGGTACTGACTTTTTTCAGTTGGGGTGGCCCGGTGATTAATCCAGCCCTTGTTCTAGGAGAGCATTCAGGTCAAGTTGTATTGACTACTCCCTTTTTTAATAAGTAGTTTACAAGCTCCTGGAAGGTAGAAGTCATTATTTCAATTTCTACAACCCCCTGTACAAAGTAAGTCATCAGTAAATACTTTTATGAACAAATGCATGAACTTTTTTGTCATTCTTCACAGTTGTGTAGTGGTCTAATAATTTACCATACTGGCAAATTACGCAGGACAACTGAAGTATGCCCCGAGGAGACCATTTTCTGCCACTGCCAATTCCAATCAGAGACCCTATTTTGGTGCTGGATATTTTGTAATTAATTTTTACCCCCTCTGAGGGCCTGCTGCTTTCACTTTTATGTAGTTGACTTTTGTGTCCAAAAGCTGATCTGGCTTTCATACACTCTTTGGAGATTTCCATAAAAGTAAAAAACCCAAGGAGTGCCAGCAAGACGTTTACAATTGTCTCAACAGAAACTTGGAAATTCTGGCAGCATATACTGAAACAGGTGACTATAATACTGGCTTCGCTCATCTTCTCTACCTTTTTGACATATCTCTTAAGATGATATTCAAAGGTCATTTTGCAACCTGGCCCCTTGTTGGAATCACCTGAGGAGTATTTTAACATATGGATGGATGCCTGACTCTGCCCACGACCAATTAGTTCACAGATTTCTGGAGAATAGGGCCTGAGCATGGGTATTTTCAAAAGCTTTTCAGACGTTTGTTGTGGTTGAAAATCACTTTTAAAGGGTTTTGGTTTGTTTTTTTTTTTTTTTTTGGTAGTGCCACATGGCTTGAGGGATCTTAGTTCCCCAACTAGGGATTGAATCTGGGCTTCCTGCAGTGGAAGCAGATTCCTAACCACTGGACCACCAGGGAATTCCCACAACCCTAAACCCTAAGTGATTATTTCATCATAAGGGATAGTACTTTTTAGTGAGGTAAGCTTGGACAGAAATCTTGAAATTCTCGTTTTGCCACTTACTGGCTATATGACTTTGCATTTAAATTCTGAGGTTCTACATCATCTTTTAAAAAATTGTAATGTCCTACCTTACAGGACTGTATAAATGAGAACAAATATAAGTACTTTGTTGTTGTTCTTGTACAGTCTCTCTGTATAAGTACTTTATACAACAATAAAATGCTATTCGTATGTTCGGCACACAGAAGGTACTTAAGATTCTGGTGTAACTGGGGTTTCCCTGGTGGTGCAGTGATTGGGAGTTTGCCTTCCAATGCAGGGGACGTGTGTTTGATCTCTGTTGGGGAAACTTAAGATCCCACATGCCGCAGGGCAACAAAGCCTGAATGCCGGAACTAGTGAGAAGCCTGTGTGCATTGGGCTAAGACCCAATGCAGCCAAATAAGTCAATATTTAAAAAAAAAAATTCTAATGTAACCAATCAATTAGCAATTTACACACACACACCCCTCGCCCATCTCCTTTCTGTTTACTATCCTCTTAATCTGGGCTATCCCCCCTGCAAGTTGAACACAAAGATACTTGATGGGTTCTTTTGAGGAATACTGACAAGTTCAAGAGACTAAAATATGTCAACCTGTTAGGACCCAGAATTCTTGCTTGAATTTGGCTCCCTCCTAGCTTGGTCTTTGTGTGGCAATTTTTGAGCGACAGAATTTACTTCAGAAACTTGCCTTTATGTTTATTTCTTCAGTACAAGTTCTATCCTTGAGAAGATTAAGGAAATGTATATAACATATATTGTTTCGCTTCTGGGTTAAGATTAGGTATATTTTAATAGTTTATTAAATTTGTATTCATTGAATTGATTTGATAAATATTGATCCATTTGCCCAGTACCATTCTAAGCCCTCAGTATATGGTGGTAGTGAACATAAGCAGAAATGCTCGTGTGGAGCTTTAATTCTAGTGAGGTTTGTGTTCCACAAATGTCAAATAAGATAAAGATTATATTTACAAATATGATGGTATGTTCAGTTTATACATTCAGTCTGTCACGGTTTTTTAATTAATAGCAGCTTACTAAGAGCTGAAGTTCAATTGCTTGTCCTTTGTGAATAAGTAAATCTAGTTTAGCAATTGTTTATCTTAATAACTTTTATTCTTGCCATATTTGCAGCTGGAAAGAGTATATATAGATATATATTTTGATTCCTTTTATTTTTATAAACAGTAAGCAGCTGTTTTATGTAAATTTATAATTTGAACCCTTTAAATTGAGAGTGGTGGAAAGGGGGTGGTTTTCTAATGTCATGAATGACTGGGGGTCACAAATCATTGCCCTGAAATTATAACCATTCATAAATTCAAACCCTTTATATCAGGCTCTCTGAATCTTATTTTCTCTTCCTTCCCTTCATTGCCATACTTTTTTAAGAAGTCTGTTATGCCTATTCTGTCACCATTATACTTTCTCATTTTCTCTTTTACTTCTCAAAATGAGGATTAAATGTATAGAGAATACAAAGAATACTATAAACAAACTGCAGGAATGGACCTCAGGTTTAAAGCCTGGTGAGAGATGCTTCTGGAAACTTGACTTTTGTGTACCCCTTTCATGTTGAACACTTAGGAATTTGTTGAGGTTGTTTTGCATCACTTAATTGCACAAGGAGAGTAGGCAAGGAACGGAGTCAGTGTCCCCAGAACAGTCAGATGGGAAGAACAATGGAAGAATAATCCGCTCCCCAGAGGCCTCCTGCAGTAGCAAGTGAGTTAGAACCCCCTCTCACAGGATGTTACCGACCACATGGACATGCCTTTAGAGGTTGTAGATGTCTTCAGAGGACTGAGCTGTATATTCCTTCTGAGTTATAAACCGTCTCGAGCTTCCACTAAAGCAGCTTCTCATTCTCTTTGGCATCTTTCCTCAATCATATTACAATGCCATTTTGACATTTACAGAACAATACCTGGAGTTAAGAACCATTAGCAATTAGTTGTATTTGCTTCCCTCTCTATATAAAAGCAGAAACATTACAGATAAAGTCCCCTTTGGCCATTATCCCCCAGTCCCATATCTTCTCCCATCCCCAGTCCACTATCATAAGTGGGTTTATGTTTTTCCAGTCTTTGTGTAATGCTTTTATATATACTATATGTAATTCACAGTTCTGTTTTTGTTTCTAAAATTTAAATATATCAGTCTACAATTTACTTTTTTAAATACTGAGTTCTGTGATATTCAGCAATTAAAGAGTGTACATATAGAATCTATTGTATTAACATACTACTTGTAGCATGAGTATGGATACTCGTAGTATGGATCATAGAAAAAGTAAGAGAGTTCCAGAAAAACATCTGTTTCTGCTTTATTGACTATGCCAAAGCCTTTGACTGTCTGGATCACAATAAACTGGAAAATTCTGAAAGAGATAGGAATACCAGACCACCTGACCTGCCTCCTAAGAAACCTGTATACAAGTCAGGAAGCAACAGTTAGAACTGGACACGGAACAACAGACTGGTTCCAAATAGCAAAAGGAGTACGTCAGGCTGTATAGTGTCACCCTGCTTATTTAACATATATGCAGAGTATATCATGAGAAATGCTGGGCTGGAAGAAGCACAAGCTGGAATCAAGATTGCTGGGAGAAATATTAATAACGTCAGATATGCAGATGACACCACCCTTATGGCAGAAAGTGAAGAAGAACTAAAGAGCCTCTTGATGAAAGTGAAAGAGGAGAGTGAAAAAGTGGACTTAAAGCTCAACATTCAGAAAACTAAGATCATGGCATTCGTTCCCATCACTTCATGGCAAATAGATGGGGAAACAGTGAGAGACTTTATTTTTTGGGGCTCCAGAATCACTGCAGATGGTGACTGCAGCCATGAAATTAAAAGACACTTACTCCTTGAAAGAAAAGTTATGACCAACCTAGACAGCATATTAAAAAGCAGAGACATTGCTTTACCAACGAAGGTCTGTCTAGTCACGGCTATGGTTTTTCCAGTAGTCATGTATGGATGTGAGAGTTGGACTATAAAGAAAGCTGAGCACCGAAGAATTGACGCTTTTGAACTGTGGTATTGGAGAAGACTCTTGAGAGCCCCTTGGACTGCAAGGAGATCCAACCAGTCCAACCTAAAGGAAATCAGTCCTGAATGTTCATTGGAAGGACTCATGTTGAAGCTGAAACTCCAATACTTTGGCCACCTGATACGAGGAACTGACTCATGTGAAAAGACCCTGATGCTGGGAAAGATTGAAGGTGGGAGGAAAAGGGGACGACAGAGGATGAGATGGTTGGATGGCATCACTGACTCTGTGGACATGAGTTTGAGTAAACTCCAGGAGTTGGGAGGTCTGGCGTGCTGCAGTCCATTGGGTCGCAAAGAGTCAGACATGACTGAGCAACTGAACTGAACTACTGTAGTAACATTTAGATTCTTAATACCTCGTTATAATTTGACTTTCATCCACCTTTCTTATCCATAGCTCTACTAAAAGTATATTAAATGTTACTAATAATTTCTTAATCAGTAAACCTAATGACTTTTTTTCTTTGTCCTCATGTCCTTGACATATATGTAATGAAGCTGAAACTGGTGACCTCCACTCCCTAACTTGAAAGTGTGTTCTAGTCTACTACATTATTTGTGTCTTACTTTTTCCCCCTCTTACATGTCACCTTATCCTTACTCTCTTCAATCACTTAAGTATGGTTCAATTCTCAGCACTTATTCTTCGAAAAGTACACATAGTTTTATCACTTACTATCTCACTTTCAGCTTTGAGTGACTCCCAAATGTATGTTTTTATTCTTGACCTCTTTCCCACATTTTAGTGTCTGCTTTCCAGCTGCCCAGTAGACATTTCCATTTGTGTATACATAGTATTACTAGTGTCTTCACCTGTCTAAAACTAAACAACTGCTATTTCCCTGCTTTTTACTTATCTTGACTTCCCAATTTCTGGCCCATTCTTCTAATCCACCAGCCGTAAAACCTACATCTTTTTTTTGCTTTTTGCTTTTGTCCCCCTCTAAATCCACCTGCTTATCAAATACTATAGATTCTTTTTTATCAGACTCCAGTTTTTCTCTTCCAGTTTGACTTACAGAGTGGTACCAGAATTGGCCAGAGCACAAATATAATCATGTCATTCCCATGCTTTAAAACATGCCAGTCTCTACATTACCAATAGGATAAATTCTAAACTTTCAAGACTTTGTGAAGAGACTTAGCTCTATTAATCCAATCCAGCCCTAACCTGCTTTAACCATACTCTTCTGCACTTCATTGTCCTCTGAATATATCCTGCTGTACATCTTATTTTTTGCTTTAGAGTCCTTCCTCCCTTTTGACACCTGGCTGACTCTGAACCATCTTTAGAATTCAGCTCAAATATCACTTTGAAGCACTGTACATCTCCTTCAGGCAGTGAGTTACTTCTTCCAAAATTTCCATAGAATCTCTATTTCAATAAAATTCATTATAGTACATCACTCTGAATTGTAATTTTTTTTAATGCATCAATCCCGTGTCTCAGAGCCTTTATCACTACCACCATGCACATTCAAGTGGGAGTTCACTGAGAACAGAAACTGTTCCATTTCTTGAGAAGGGGAATATACATTGGCAACACTGTTGAATCACGCTGTCTTTTCACTACGTATGGCATATCAGTGCTTACAATAATCTTGCTGAAGCACCATTTTTAAAATATCGCATTCGTTCAAAACCTGTATTTTTTTAATTGCTTACTAAGCTTAAGTTCAAAAGTTTTTAACTTGGCCTTCAAGACCCTACATAGTCTATGCTCTCTATTATGTTTAAGACACAGAGTACATTGCTGGCACTAGCTACCTTCTTAAAGCTCTGCTTTTGTTTAAAAGTGAGTACGTGAGTATACATCTTTTGCCCAGGCCAGCTTGATATGCACAGTGTCCTGTATTCTTTTCAGCATCTTGTCTTTCAAAATTCTACTCACTCTTCAAGATCCAGTTTAGTTTCTGCCTCATTTATAAAGCTTTTCTGACTATATCAGCCAGAAATATTTCCCACTCTTCTCCAGACTCTTGTAGTAGCAGTTCTTTACATACCATATATACATACATGCCTCCCAGCTCCTTATATGCCATAGTTATAAGATGTGAGGTGGTAACATTTATATGGCACATTAGGGTACACTGGAAGAGGTTTAGATTTCTAGTGAAAGCTCCTTATGGCTGCTTAAAAGTACCCTAGCAAAAATGAAACACATAATGACTTGCACTAACTATAATTTCCTTAAAAATGAGAAATGGAAAATTTTCTCAGAATACACTATCCGTAAGGCAGCATGGTGCAGTGAAAAAAGCTGATTTTTTTTTTAATGGCATATAATTTATAAAAATCTGATGTTTTAGAGTTGAGGCCTAGGTTGCATTCATGCCTTTCTATTTAACCATGAAGCCTTGGGCAGGCTGTTTAACCTTTCTGGGCTTTTGTTTCCTTATTTAAGGGGGGAAATAATTATGTTTGCAGACTTTATGAAGATCAGAGATAAAGAGCATGGCATGAGTATATGCTCAATAAATGATTGCTTTCACTGTGGTATATTTCTCTTCCCCTCTTTCATAATGTATTAATAATTGTGGTAGCTCTTTGATAAATTCAGATACTTTTAACTTCCATTCCACTTGGGTGGACAGACATATAAAGGGGTTTTTAGCCTTGATGGTATAGTTTTTGCTTAAGAATACATGGGATGTGATACTTTTAATCCTGAGACAAAGCAAGCAGTTTGCAGTTTTTTTCCATTGTTAAATTTAGGCATTCCTTGCATTAACCAGAGCATGGTTCGCTAAACATGTTTTGAATTAAGAACATGTTCTCTTTCCTTAAAACACTCATGCAAATACATTGGTAAGGCACCATGTATAATACAACAATAACAATTCAAAGCCTGTTTCATTGCTCTCACTCCTGTATTCTGGAACTCTTCTGTTCTGCTACCCTCCATTTTTTATCAAAGTAATCTCTAGGGCAGATTTTCCAAATCTTTCTGATAATCCAAGATAAACACCTGCAGTCTAAATCTGCAAAGATAGACTTTACTGTCAGCTGTTTTATTAGATAACCATTCTAGTTAATTTATGTGCCAGTGAAAAAAGATTCTATTGATAAATAAAATTTGCTCCCCTTTTTTCCCCATCTACTTTTTAAATAATTAACCATATAAACTGGTTTAGTCACATATGAACCCTATGAGGTAGGTTACCTTTGTCATCCATCCTTTCCCAACTGGTTTGTAATATCTAGCTTTATTTTAAAACTTTTCTGCTCCAACTACATTCGTTTTCTCATGGTCCATGGCCATATGCTCATTTCTGTCTCTAAGCATGGTTATGCTGTTATTCTTACTTCAGATAGCCTTACTCTTTTCATTCCCTAATTGTCATCTCAATTGTAGTTCTGCCTTTTCATGAAACATTCTCAGCTATTTCATCCTGTGTTTCTTATGGTCATCATCACATTTCTGTATTAGCTGGACACTTAATGTTCTGTGTGGCTGTTTTTATGTGATTCTTCTATGCATATATTTGTTCCTTAACTAGACTGTAAGTTCCTTAAATGTATTTCTTCTGACATCAAATAGTGAACATACTTAGTACATTCAAGTTAATCTCGGAGAAATCTTGAATACACTTAGATTTAAGACAAACTAGATATGTATTTCTCAAACTGTTCATAAGTTTTGCTATCAAGAAGGATTTACAATTGGAAAATGTTTGAATTTAAATTTAAAATCACATAGAATTAACTTTTTTTTTTTAAATAGAGAGAGGCATGTTATGCAGATCAGTGATATTACCAGTACCAATAAGGCCATACATTTATTTTAAGGAATAAGTAATAGACTTTAGATTGTCTACTTTAGTTCTTTCTCATGTCTTCATAGTATAATAGTGATTTGTTCTTTGATCTCTGAACCAGTTGTGATAATTCCTAGACCTTTTTTTAGTCTGTAAACCAATGAGCCTCAGCTTGGCTGGCAGAAAGGTGTGGAAGTATTATAAATTGTGAGTGTAAATTGCTGATATCAGCAAGCAAGTAGCATTTACAAAACATAGTGGAAGAAAAAGAAGGATGGAAGAAAGTGAATTATGGATTTGAATGAATGTCTTATGCAATGGTGTTGGCCTACTGAAAAACTAAAGAATGATTAGGAATCCAGGACTTTCCCACTGAATACCAGGATGCCAGGCAGATCTACTTTATGAGCTAATTTAGGTAAGAAAATGCCTCCATAAAATCTAGGCATAGTTATAAAGTTGATAGCATCTTTCTTGTCTATCCGTGCCATTATTGCTACTGTTCAATTGGTGCTTATATATATGCCAGGCAATTAAGCTGTTTCAAGATCACTTGTTTAATCCTTTACAATAGAGAATCTTTTTTTAATTTACTTTATTGAAGTATAGTTAATTTACAATGTTGTGTTAATTTCTGATGTTCAGCAGAGTGACTGAGCCACACACCAACATACAGTGTCCTTATTCTTCTCTGCTCTGGCTTATCACAGAGTACTGAACATAGTTCCCCATCCTATACAGTAGGATCTTACTGCTTATCCTTTCTGAATATATATCAGTTTGCATCTGCTAGTCCCAGACTCCTGATGCATCCCTCCCCACTTGGCAACCACAAGTCTGTTCTCTATGTCTGTGAGTCTGTTTCTACTTTTTTTATAGGTAAATTCATTTGTGTCATTTTAGATTCCACACGTAAGTGATGCTGTTATGGTATTTGTCTATCTCTTTCTGGCTTACTTAGTATGATCATCTCGGTCCATCCATGTTGCTGCAAATGGTATTATTTCATTTTTTATGGCTGAATAGTATTCATTAGATAACCATACTAGTCAATTTATGTGCCAGTGAGAAACTATTCTGTTGGGTGTGGGTGTGTGTGTGTGTGTGTGTGTGTCCGTGTACATGTGTGCACATACCACATCTTCATCCATTCATCTGTCAGTAGACATTTATGTTATTTCCATGTCTTGGCTATTGTAAATAGTGCTGCTTATGAACATAAGGGTACATGTATCTTTTTTGAATTATGGTTTTGTCAGGATACATACCCAGGAGTGGGATTCCTGGATCATACGTCAACTCTGTTCTTAGTTTTTTGCAGACCCTCTATACTGTTTTCCATAGTGGCTGCACCAGTTTAATTCCCACCAACAGAGTAGGGGAGGTTCTACCATAGGGAATTTTAACATAAAACCTTTTTTTATCCTGAGAACTACTTTGGAAGTTTAGTTATGCATATGAGTTCCTTCTCAGAATGTTTTGAAAGAGTAAAAAATAGGTAGGTCAGAAATGAACCAATTATGTAGAAACACACCTGAAAAATATTAAAAATCTGATATAGTAATAGGAGCTTTAACACAAATGCAAGATCTATTATTGGTGACTCTGATAATTAATTTCAGATTAGTGATGGGTTAAATGTTATTTGGGGATCTGGACAGCTATAATATGAAAACTACTGGTCACTGTGCTAATTTCTAATTGCTGTACTGCTAATATTACTATGATTTACTTAGATTCATAATTGAAAGAAAATTGAATATCATTCAGTGATTAGTGAAAATGTTAAAAATGTAATTTTTTCCCCATCCAAATTTACTAACCCCATAAATTTTATGTGGACCCCAGATTAAGAACCCCCTGACTTAAAGAAGTTCTGAAAGAGATTGTCATTAAACCTAAAATAAGCAGTAAGTAGGGAATTTGGACTCAAACAATCTGGCTCCAAAGCCCAAATTCTTTAACCAGTTAGAATATCCTGAACTCACAAAATCTTTTTCCCAAATTTAGCTAGCTTTTTTCCTTTAGAATAAAAAAAGATCTGAAGCATTTTGTTTACTATTTAAATTAAAAACCAAATAGCTTAAAAGTGTTTACATTGAATGTAAAATCAGATTTAATTTGTATATTATGGTGAGTTGAGAAAATTGACAAAGGGAAGAAATATGGAAAAAGGAAGAATGGCCAAAGCAGAGCTTCTCAAACTTTAGGTCTCACAATCAATCACCTGAAGGGTTTGTTAAAATACAACATTGATGACTCCTCAAAAAGTTAAAAATAGAAATACTATATGATTTAACAATTTCACTTCTGGGTATATATCCAAAAAAAATTAAAAACAGGATCACAAAGAAATATTTGTACACCCAGGTTCATAACAGCATTATTCACAATAACTAAACCTGGAAGCAGCCCTAGTATCTATGACTGAGATGAGCAAATGTGGTATGTATACATACAATAGAATAGTATTCAGCCTCAAAAAGGAAAGATAATCTGCAATATTATCTGCTACAATGTGGATGAACCTGGAAGACATAAAAAGACAAATACTGGATGATCCCACTTGTGTGAGGTTCTTAGACTAGTCAGTTATAAAGACAGAAAATATAAGGGTAACTGTCAGGGGCTTGGGGAGTTTAATAAGAACAGAATTTGTTTTACCAGATGAAAAGAGTTATATGGGGATGGGTGGTGGTAATGGTAGCATAACCTGTAAATGTGTTTAATACCACTGAATTGTGCACTTAAAGGTAGTTAAGATGGAAATTTTATGTTATATGTTCTACCACAATCAAAAAAGAAAAATAATTTTTGAAGAAATTTAAAATAAAACAATTTTTTAAATGTAATGTTGGGTCCCATTAGAGTTTCTGATTCTGCAGGTCTGCGGTGGGACCTGAAAATCTGCGTTTCTAGCAAGTTCTCAGATGATGCTTGTACATCACACTGATCGCTGCTTTCTGAGAGATGGAGGATTAAAGAGAACAAGGGTAGGAAATGACTCAAAGAGAAGCTCTTAATTAGAGTTTTGTCAGAAATTACAACCTCTCCTTGGGTGTGGACTTGAAAGGTTTTTGGCTTCTTCTTTTGAAATGGCAAATAGCCAGTTCTCGCTTTTTTTTTAATCATTAAAATCCAATGCTCAAATTTATTAAGATAATAATGGGGGAGGGGGGTAGGGAGGAGAGGAGGTGTGCCTCAGAGCAGTTGTTCTTACTTTTAAGGGTATTAAAATTGCCATCCCATAAATTATAACATTAAAATATAACTTAAAGTAGAATTATAGTTAAATTGATCCTACAGTGGAAATATTATAGTGCTGTCAGTAAGAGTTTTTAATTTCAAAGTGTTTGGTTTTATCTTTGTTGGCTGTTTCTATCTAAGAAATGACCTGATCTAATAGCCAGAATCAGGAGCGTATTTTTGCTCTGTGTGAGAAACAGAAAAATTTGCACAACTCAGAGTACTTGGCAGTGGAAATCAAATTTATTTAAGTCTTTCCTGCTCAAGTCTGGTCAGTAGGAAATAAAGCCATTGACAAAAATACCTGTGTGTTATTATAAAAGCTGTTTAGGAATTCACATCATATAATTGTTCAGGGCTATCTCTTTATTTCCAATTTCTCACAGTCTATAACAAGATTGTTTGGGTTACACCTGAAAGATCTGCCCCAAACAGGTTAAACCAGGAAAAAAAAAAAAAACAACCTATGGGTTTATGTAAGTGAACAGTGCAAGGGTATATTTAGCTTTAAGCACAGCTTGATCCATGTCTCAGACAGTCATCAGTTTCTATCTTTTCGCTTCCTCTGGGTTCTTTAGGCTCCACGTTGTGGCTTTCCTGGCAGCAAAGCCTCACACTCTCATTTAGCTCCTCATTTTTCCTGCCTTCAAGCCCAGTGGAAAAGAAAGTCTGTGTACCAACTTTCCCAGCAAAAATTCTGAAGTTCACTCTAATAAAACCAGCTTTATGGGCCCAAACTCGTCACTGTAATCTAGGATGTGGGATACTCCCCTTAAACCAATCTAAGGACTACTCTTCCTGGAGCTGGGGGTGTGGGACTAACTGCCTAAATAAACCGCACACATGGCTGATGCTGGAGGGAAGAGTGGTTTTCCTTAAAAAGTGTGGGATACTTTTTGCTCCTAAAAAAGAGAAATCATGCTGTACATTAAACCACAAATTTCTACTCTCCTAAGATCTTGAGGAACTATAAACCCATCATTTTCAGGCAACCTCTTTTCTCCTTAAATGGAAGAAGGAAAGGAATTGGGGAATAAATAGCTGAAATAGATTGCATCAAGGAGGGAGTAGGGTATAGGGAAGCAAAGAGTGAAACCATAATTATAAAACCTTCTTAGGTGATATTCCTGGTCAGACTATTATAAGTTTTTTTTTAGTGAAGGAAGAAAAGATTTCTATACCATATTGTTCCCTCCCCTCATTTCCACCCCTAAAGACTAATAACTTTCTTATAGGCTGTCTGCCCATGTGACCATTTTTATACTCTTTAAGTTAATTTCCCACATACCTGGCCCTTATTTCACAGACTAATGTTCTTTCCATATCATGTAGGTTAAACTCATAAACCTATTAAAGTGGTATATCAGTTAATAAATTATTTAGAACTTAACATTTTCTGTACTGTTATTTATATTAAAAATATGTAGTCATCAGAAGCTATTATTTCTACCTTAAGTCCAATAATTATCCCTTTCACACAGTTTGCTTTCTGCAGTCTCTTTACTTTTTTTTAACCTGCCATTTTTCTGTACTAGCGGTTCCCAAACTTTATTTAATATCACATCACCTCGAGGGTTTGTTAAAACACAGATTTCTAGGCCCTCTTCCTCTTGAGTTTCTTATTTACTAGGTCTGGAGTAGAGCCAGAGAATTCGCAGGTTTCCTAGTGGTTCTGAACTGCTGGTCTCAGAGAACTTTGTTTTGAGAATCCCTATGATAAAATCACTTACCCCTGCAAATTTCTACAGTCACGCCTTCCTGAAGCCTTCTCTGGTCTATCCAGATTGATCCTTCCTTCTTCTTAAAATAGGGAAGGTTATACCTGTGGTAATTTCACTGGAACTTTAAGTATCTTAAATCTACTAGATGTAGCCCAAATTAAATTACAGAGTTTTCCAGATAGGTACAATCTTCCATTTATTTTGTTTATGCAGCTTCATGGAACCAGTGAAACTACATGGAGTCAGTGAATGCACAGTGTATGTTACTGGCACTTTCTTTAGTTTTCAGCTGCTTGCTTGTTTTGTACTATTAAGTTATAAGTCTTCATTTCATACTTATTTGCATCTAAATTATAATTTTTAGATGCAGTAATTTGGTGGTATTATTATAAGTTTACATATTGTGGGCAATACTATTTGATCTCAGATGACCATCATCGGACGTAATGTTAAGTGATTAGAATAAATGGAAAATGTGTGTGGTAAGTTGGTAGATGTTGAAAATCAGCAAACCTTTTGGGCATATTGTTATCAATAAGGGTTCTTTTTTTAAATATCCCCTCTATAGGATAATTTCAGTTAACCTCTAATGAGCATTAGCTTAAAAATCCAAATTTTTAAGCTGTATACTATCACTATGAATTAAACAATGTACCTAATAAGTTCACTGTAAATCATTGTTCAACGATCTTATCTACCATAGCCGTAAAATTAGAAAAAAATCCAGAAGTGCCTCTTTTAAATGTCACCTGAGTACCTTCTAAAAAGTAAAACTGTAAATGTGTTTAGGGGTGAAGTGCACTAATGTCTGAAACTTTTAAATGCATCAAAAAATAAGATTGGTGAAAGAATATGTAGCAAAATGATAGAATCTGGGTGTTAGGAATATGGGTATTCACCAGTTTTTCATTTTTTTTTTTTAAGTTTGAAATTTTTCATATTACTTGAGGCGGGTGGTGGTACAGAAATAGGCTTATTCTTATTCAGAATTTGTAGGGATTATAGCTATACAACGGAGAAGGCAATGGCACCCCACTCCAGTACTCTTGCCTGGAAAATCCCATGGATGGAGGAGCCTGGTAGGCTGCAGTCCATGGGGTCGCGAAGAGTCGGACACGACTGAGCGACTTCACTTTCACTTTTCACTTTCATGCATTTGAGGAGGAAATGGCAACCCACTCCAGTGTTCTTGCCTGGAGAATCCCAGGGACGGGGGAACCTGGTGGGCTGCCATCTATGGGGTCGCACAGAGTCGGACACGACTGAAGTGACTTAGCATAGCGTAGCATAGCATATTATATTGATGTATGAAACTTCCATTTAAATAAATGTTAAAACACATAAATATAGGCAGTTTCATTTGGTTCAGCCTAATTAATACTTTTACATTTTGTTTTTTCCTGATGACTGGAAATTGGCTTAATTTAAGATTCAGTTTAATTTAGCTACGTATGTGTTCCATCATTGATATGAAAAACTTACAAGAACCTAGAAGTCTGGTTTCTAGATATTTCTGCCTATATTTTGTTACCAAAATAATACATTTCATTCCGTCAGCAATATACAAATATATTTACAAAATTACCTTGGTTATGGGGAAATATATATCCTAATACCACAAATAACTGGCCTATTTGCTCTATACTTATCAACTGAAATTCTATGAAAAAAACTAGGTTGAAACCCAGTCAAATCACAGGTAGTAGTGATGGTTGGACAGCAGTGTAAATGACTTAGTGCTACTGAATTGTAGTCTTAAAAATGGTTTAAGTATTCAGTTTTATGTTGTGTATATTTTACCATAATAAAGTTAAAAAAAATGAACTGAAGGAGGAGACATTTCTGTTTAACCATAAGATAGCACGAGGGCCCAGACAGCTTGGCTGAGGTGAGTCAGAGGGTCAAGCACGCTCAAACAAATGCTACCCCACTCCAGTTTTACCTAGGTAGGTCATATGAAATCTGACTGGTTTTGAAAGCTAAGTAAAAACATAATTTTGGATATTGTTACCATGTATTCAGTTCAGTTTTTTCCCCCTATTCTAAGAAGTCTTAATTGGTGCATGTGATTAAAATTCATGTTGATCTACAAAGACTGGAGACTTATCTACAGTACCTGACTATATAAGTCTTTCCCACTGAGCATAGTTAAGCTAGTTGTTGTAACAGAAGCCAACTTATCTAATTAAGTGAAAAGTGCACAGTAGGTGACAAGCTTTAATTAGCAGTTGTTTTCCTCTTGTGCAGTGGTAGTAGAAGGGAGTGAATGATGTCATTGAGTTAAATTGTAATATTTGCCCTAATGGAAATAGATGTCAAAACTTGTGTTAATTGGGAGGAAAAAATAAGGAATTGCAACCTAATTCCACAAGAACAAATTAGAGTTCATGAAGTACCCTTAAGAGCAAAATGGGAAAAAGTTTAAAAATTAACCATCTCAATAAAGATTCTTTTTATAATATAGGCATCCCAGACTTGAGACTTCTAGGTTTCAAATATAATAAATATAATTTAATTCCCAGAAAAAAAGGAAAGCCACTCATACCTATAATGGAAACATGTAAGCCCAAATGTATCATCTTACTATCCAAAAACAATTTATCCTGATGTCTTCATCTATTCTTTCCTTTGTGCTTTTAAATTTAATCATCTTACTCTCTTATAGTCATACTTTACCAGAAAGAGAAATGACTGGGTTTTTTCTCTCTCTCTGGTGAAAATTGAATGAGACCATATGTGAAATCATTTGTGTAATACTTCTGTTCTCCAAGTTCAAGAGGTTAAGAGATTAATGTTGTTGAAATGGGAGATACACTGAATTTCACATATTCCTGTACTTACCACTCCTCAAGAATTATTAGGTCTTATAAAAGCAGCTTGAGGATTGTCTCTGCATTCTGGTTCAGTAGAGAAGGTGAAAATTTTCTAGAAAGATTGAGGAAGTTATGTAAAAACAAAATTCAGAAAACACAAGACTCTGCAGAACATAAGAGAGTGAAGTCACTCAGTCGTGTCCAACTCTTTGCAACCCTGTGGACTGTAGCCCCCCAGGTTCCTCCATCCATGGCATTCTCCAGGCAAGAGCACTGGAGTGGGTTGCCATTTCCTTCTCCAGGGGAATCTTCCCGACCCAGGGATCCAACCCAGGTCTCCCACATTGCAGGCAAATGCTTTAACCTCTGAGCCACCAGGGAAGCCCACAAGGAAAAAACAGAAAAAAGGAGAAGCTACTCTACTGAAAATGTGTTGGTTATTTTTCCCCTCAGTCTTTTAATATAGAATTAAAGGTTCTATAATATAACATAGTAGGTTCATCCCATTAAGTGGAGCTGCAGTGAAGAGGAGGCTGGAGTGTTAATGATAATATCATTGTTTTCTCTCTTAATTTACAGAAGTTGCTGGGTGTGTTTTGCCACTGATGAAGATGATAGAACAGCTGAATGGGTGAGACCATGCAGATGCAGAGGATCTACAAAATGGGTTCACCAGGCTTGTCTACAGCGCTGGGTGGATGAAAAACAAAGAGGAAACAGTACAGCCAGAGTGGCATGTCCTCAGTGCAATGCTGAATACTTAATAGTTTTTCCAAAGTTGGGTAAGAAGATCCCTAAAACCAACACAGATATATATATATCGTGTTCTTACATTGTATGTGACTCTTTAAGATCCTAGGTTTGTCTTTAAGTAATTCATCTCTTTGCTTTTTTGTGAGTTTCTCTATTCCATTTCTGTTTTATATCTAAATGTCAGATATTTATTTGTTTTGCTAACAGTTTACCTTATCCTTAATATATTCCCAAATTATCCATTTGTGTATTAAATGTTTTCATTTGGTTGACGGATAAAGAACTTGGATATCTAATTATGTAGATAAAATCAAGTAACACAACTATAATAAAAAGCTAAGGAGCCTCATTCTCTGGAAACCAATAGTGTGGGAGAAAGAAAACAATAGTTGTTCTAATACTTACTCTTCTTAATTTTTATATTAAGGAATAAAAGTAAGGACATTAAATATTTAATAAAATGCAGTGTTAAATTCATCTTTGGAATCCAATTTATATGGCTGTCTTTCGTGAAAACTACTTTCCTTTTTCTGTGAATTGGCTGGCAAGAAATAACCAATAGTCTTTGAGAATGAGGCTAGAGTTGAAATAAGTGTAGCAGAATGTTTAAAGGAAGCTATAACTAACACTGATATTTAGTTAGCATGTTTCAATACAGCCATGTGATTATGAACTGGTGTCATTCTCTCTGGTGGTTATGCTGTGCCATATAATAAAAATGTTATTAAACATTTTTAATATCATCCTTGACTACAATCAAGAAGTGTTTGAAAGCAGTTTGGTTTTTCGGAAGGTCCGAAGGAAAAAATGACTTTGTGGAGGAATGTTTCAAGGAGAAATTGGAAATTATTAGATATGTTATTTTTTTCTAGGTGCTATACATATTGAAATCAGACCCTTTTTTTTTAATGCAGCTATATAAATGCAGATGATGAAGTGCTTTTCTAATGTGAGAAGATTAATAATAAGGGCAATCAAAGTATCCATAGTTGTCTATATTTCTCTAACATAATGCATAGGAAGAAGTGATAGTTTTCTATGAAAGAAAAATAGTGTAGTAGAGAAAGTACCATTTTTTGGACATTTAGCATTTGTGGATCTCATTGATGGGTCTTTTAAACATCATGAAAAGCAGTTACTGCTGCAGTCTTTCACCACATTGATACCTGGCTCACTGAAGTCAAAGCTGCAGTTTCTTGTCCTTCTTATTAGTTCTGCTAAATCAGATAATCCCACTTTTCAACTATAGATTGTTGAATATTTTCAGCAGCAAGTATAGGATGATTCTTCTAGATGTTTTGGATATTCAGATCGATGAATACCAAAATTATTGCAAGAATTCTCACTGAAAACTACCTACAATGTCTGAGTTGACAAATGTATGGCACTCAGCAATGAAGTTGAATATTTCAGTTTGGAAAGTGGCACCGGATAAATCTGTCCTTCTGGTGTATTTCAATTCTAGGAAATACATTTTTTTAGGTCTAGTGTGGTAACTGAATAAATTTTTCTAAGTATACTAATAATAAGACACCCGTTCATTCTACAACAAGGATAGAGCATGGCTAGATGTTGGAAAAGTCAAACTATGGTTAAGCTGTGTGTATCATGATTTGGTCTTTGTATTTTATCCTGAAAAATTTCAGCTATGATGGGTTCAAGCTATTCACTATACTATATGTCTCACAGAGATCTGCCACTTGAGTAAGCCACAGATAATCACAGAAAGTTTTTACTGACCTTATCGGTGTCATGGAGTAGAAATGTATATCCTTCATTTGAATAGCTTTTGGTAGCATCTTTCCTCCTGACAAGATAAAAAATCAGAGAGTTGTGCTTACTTCTTTTTTCCTGACATAACATGCCAAGGATATCTGCTCAGGGGCTGCGGTTGAATATATATTCACAATTTTCTATGCAATCTTTAACAGATTCAATGGAAAATTTAAGTGTCAAACTCCAGCTGTTGCCTGTGAATGAAGCCTTGTATGAATTGACTTTTAGGTGCCATAATGTTCCTGAGTACACACGACTAGTGCTTTTGGCTATGTTGATCCTAGTGTATGTTTTCAAGTTAAGGTTCAAAGATAATTGTTGGTTATAAGAAAATCCCTTCTCTAAAGCATATTTTCATTGATAATCAGAATTAAAGTTTTATTTCATTATTTACAGTTTATATATATATGCCAAGGGTTGGTTCATACTTTGAATACTAGTGGTTTCTTATAGTCATAAAACAAAATATTTAAGATCATACACCTATGATACTAACTGTTCTTACTCACTGAATATGACACCTATTATATAATGTCCAATTGTGTCATCTGATAGGAGAAGGCAATGGCGACCCACTCCAGTACTCTTGCCTGGAAAATCCCATGGACGGAGGAGCCTCGTAGGCTGCAGTCCATGGGGTCGCTGAGTCGGACATGACTGAGCGACTTCACTTTCACTTTTCACTTTCATGCACTGGAGAAGGAAATGGCAACCCACTCCAGTGTTCTTGCCTGGAGAATCCCAGGGACGGAGGAGCCTGGTGGGCTGCCATCTATGGGGTCGTGCAGAGTCGGACACGACTGAAGCGACTCAGCAGCAGCAGCAGCAGCAGTGTCAACTGATACAGAAATATACCAGTAGATTGTTTTCTTTCTGAGCATATTTGTCGTTAATTTTGCAGCTGACTGTAGTTACACTTGATTTTGTTAAAATAAGTTAAAGTTTCTTTACAGTTTTTAATCTTTGCTGTCAGTGACAAAATTTGTAATGCAGGTGTCAGTTGGTTTACTAGAGTGGTTGAAAATTATTTGAAGACTTCAGTGGCTTCTTATTACTGTTTTATAATGATTTAGACCCTGTTTCAAAATGTATTTTGCTGTGATGGGAATAAGGAGGTCCCCTGCTGCTGCTGCTGCTGCTAAGCCGCTTCAGTCGTGTCCGACTCTGCGCGATCCCAGAGATGGCAGCCCACCAGGCTCCCCCATCCCTGGGATTCTCCAGGCAAGAACACTGGAGTGGGTTGCTATTTCCTTCTCCAATGCATGAAAGTGAAAAGTGAAAGTGAAGTTACTTAGTCGTGTCCGACTCTTAGCGACCCCATGGACTGCAGCCTACCAGGCTCCTCTGCCCATGAGATCTTCCAGGCAAGAGTACTGGAGTGGGGTGCCATTGCCTTCTCCGAAGGAGGTCCCCTAGTACAGACTAATAACTTGTAATTCACTGGTCACAGCCCACTCTAAGATCCTACTGTTTTCACTCTGTAAGATCATACTATTTATCATTTCGAGTCAAATATGTTTTCATCACTTCTACTCTTCAGTGAATGCTTTTGAGGTATTTATTACTTAAATTAGAGACTTAACACACTGATAAGAACAACAACAAAGTAATATATTTAGCCAGTGTAAACAACTCATGATGTCGAAGTTTGTTAGCTGAAACAGTCAGTCTCTTCTTAACCTTGTGAAGCATATGTGACCCTTGGAACATAACAGTTAAGAACCTAAAAGAATTTCCTTGAAAGTCATAATTAATCTTTTCAATTTATGAAATGTTTGTGATCAAAGCTTTTATCACTTTTTTTTAAAACCAAATTGTCTGTAGTAAACCAGATGATTGCCAGGGACCACCATTGGTCCCCCAAAGACACTTAGGAGACACTGGCCAAAAGCAGGAATAAGAGACAAGAGAAAAGATGCAGAGAGGAAGAGCTGATGGTTAACATCCTATGAGATGGTCTTTGTGTAGCAGGTATTAAAAAAAGAGTTTTCATATGGATTTAGCCGCAGTCTATTTGACTAGCTAGCCAAAGTCTGCATCTTTTCTGGTACTTAGTGGTGACCAGAATGGAAGGATGGTGGCAAATGTCTGTTCTTAATTGTCCATAGGGAATGTATGGTACCTGGCTATGGAAAACTTAGAGACGGTCCCTCCGACTTTCACTCCTCTCATTATTTGCTTTTTTCTAGTGAATTAGGACAGTTGTGTGTAACTACAGGCACTTAAAAACTACTCAAAATATGGTCTCAGAACCAGCAACATTAAAATCATCTGAGAGCTGTTAAGGATGAAAAACCTGGTGAATTCCCTGGTGATACAGTGGCTAAGACTCCATGCTCCCAATGCAGGGGGCCGGGGTTCAATCCCTGGTCAGGGAACTAGATCCCACATGCCTTATCAAAGATCCCATGTGCCACAACTAAGGCTGGTTGCAGCTAACTGAGTTAATTAAAAGAATGAAGAACATTAGCTCCACCCCTAGTTAAAATTAATAATCTGCGTTTTCATAGAATCATTAGTTTATGTGCATGTTAAAGTTAAGAAGCATAGAATTAAAACAGGAAAAGAACACCAGCTGAGAAAAATTTGTCTTCTGTTAAAATATTTCAAAAAATAATAAAATATTTATATGCAGCTTAAGACCAGATAGTTACTTTGTTTAGCTAAACAAAAAGGATCCAGGGACAGTATGTTTGTGGTGTACAGGTCTCTTCATTTGTTAAACTTATTCATAAGTATTTCATTCATTCCTTTTTTTTTTAAGTAAAGGATTTTGGTGGTTTTTTTTTTATGATTGACATATAGTTGCTACACTACAGTGTATAAGTTACAGATATACAGTATAGTGATTCATGACTTTTAAGGGTTATTCTCTATTTATAGTTATAAAATATTGGCTGTATTCCATGTTGTATCCTTATAGGTTATTTTATACCTAGTAGTCTATACCTTACTCCCCAAATTTTGTTTTGTTAAATTTATTTCTATCATTCTTTTTGATGGTATTTTCAATGCAGTTGTTAATTTTATTTTCAGATTGCTTATTGCAAGTGTGTAGTATACAGTTGATTTTTGTATTTTTATCTCATATCCTGTAACCATGCTGTTCTCATTTTATAGTTCTAATAGTATTTTAGTGCGTTGCTTAGGATTTCCTATATATAATATCATGTCATCTGTGAATAGAAACAGTTTTGCTTCATCTTTTCCAATCTAGCTGCTTTTATTTCATTCCCTTGCCTACCTACCCTGAGCTTCCCTGGTGGCTCAGACGGTAAAGAATCCACCTGCAATGCAGGAGACCTGGGTTCTATCCCTGGGTTGGGAAGAGTCCCTGGAGGAGGGTATGGCAACCCACTCCAGTATTCTTGCCTGGTGAATCCCCATGGACAGAAGAGCATGGCAGGCTATAGTCCATGCGGTCACAAAGAGTGGGACATGACTGAGCAGCTAAGCATAGCACAGCACGGTTGCCCTGGCTGCAAACTCCAGAACAGTGTTAAATGCAAGTGGTAAGGACATCTTTATCTTATTTTTGATCTTAGAGCAAAAACAGTCTTTTACCATGAAGTATGTTATCTCTGGGTTTTTCATAGATAATTTCTATCAAATTGAAGATTTTCCCTTCTAGTTTGTTGAATGTTTTTTACCATGATAGGGTGTTATATTTTGTCAGATGTCTTTTCTGAGTCTATAGAAGTGATCATGTAGTTTTTGTCCTTTATGCTACTGATATATGGTATATTGCATTAACCAGTGTTGCCTTTCGGGATAAATTCTACTTGATATTGATGTATAATCCATTTTAGATATTGCTGGGTTTGGTTTGCTAGTATTTTGAGAATTTTTCTGTCTGTAGATACTGGTCTGTAATTTTTTTTTTTTCCTTTTTCTCAGTGGTTCAAGAACTAGGTGATACTGGTCTCATAAAATGAGTTGGGAAGTGATCTTTTCTCTCATATTTTTGGGAAGGAAATTGTGAAGGATTGGTGTTAATTCTTTAAATGTTAGGTGATAGTGAATCCATCTGGTCCTGACCTTTTCATTTTTTAATTTCTGTAAGGTTAATATTAATGTCCCCTCTTTCATTCATGACTTTATTTTAGTAATATGACTCTTACCTCTTTTTTCTTGGTCAGTCTAGCTAAAGATTTGTTAATTTTGTTGATCTTTTCAAAGAACGAACTTACAGGTTTTTTTTTTTCCTCTCTTTCTATTTCATTTATTTCCACTTTAGTCTTTATTATTTCTTTCTACTTGGTTTGGGTTTAATTTGATTTTCTTTTTCTAGTATCTTAAAGTATAAGGATAGATTAAGGGTTTGAGATCTTTTTTAAAACAGACATTGCATTTTAGAACAGTTCACAGGAAAATTGAGAGGAAGGTACAAAAATACCCCATATACTCCCTGCCTCCGTACATGCATGTGTGCTCAGTCACTTCATGTCCCAATTCTTTTGTGACCCTGTGGACTGTAACCAGGCTTCTCTGTCCATGGGTTTTAGCCTCCTGCATTAATTAACGTGTTTCACCAGGGTGATACATTTTTACAACTGATGAAGCTATACTGACACATTACTACCCAAAGTCTAAAGTTTACATTAGGGTTCACTCTTGGTATTGTACACTCTATGGGTGTGGACAAATATATAATGATGTGTGTCCACTATTATAGTATAATACATAGTATTTTCACTGCACTGAAAATCCATCTATTATTCATCCCATCCTCTTCCCTAAACCATGACAACCACTGATCTTTTCACTGTTTTCATATGCCTTTTTCAGGATGTCATGTAGTTGGAATCATACGGTATGTAGCCTTAGTTTCTGTATTCCCTTTATAGTTAGATAATTCATTTCTTGTGAGCACTGAATAATATCCCACTATCTGGACATATCACAGCTTATTTTTCCATTCACCTACTGAAGGACATTTTGTTGCTTCCAGGTTTTGGCAATTACAGATAAAGCTGTAGTACACAGCTATGTACAAGTTTTTGTGTGGACATATATTTTCAGCTTATTTAGGTAAATAACAGAGTAATTGCTGGATCATATGGTAAGAGTATTTTTAATTTTGTGAGAAACTACCAAATTATATTTCAGAATGGCTGTACATTTTGCATTCTGACCAGCAATAAGTTCCTGTTTCTCTATATCCTTGTCAGCACTTACTGTTTTCCATTTTGGGGATTTTAGCCATTTATATCGTATTGTTTGAATTTGCCGTTCCCTAATGATGTAGATATTAAATGTCTTTTCATATGCTTATTAGCAGTCATATCTTCTTTGCTAAGATGTCATAATTGGTAATGTCTTTTGATCATTTTTTCCCTATTGTTGAATTTTAAATGTTCTATCTTTTGGATAACAGTTCTTTATCAGGAATATCTTTTGCAAATATTTTTATCCCAGTCTGTAGTTTATCTTTTCATTCTCTTGACCTTTCTTGTTTTTTAATGTAGTCATTTACATCTATAAATTTCTCTAAGCAATATTTGGATTTCTTCTTTGACCTGCTGATTATTTAGGAGTGTGTGGTTTAATTTTAACATATTTGTAAATTTCCCAAATGCCGTTCTTTTATTGATTCTAATTTAATTCCATTGTGATCAAAGAACATACTTTGATATCTGTTCTTTTAAATGATTAAGGCTTGTTTTATGTTCTAGCAAGCTTTATCCTGGCAAATATTCCATGTACACTTAAGAAGAAGTATATTCTGTTGGTGGTTGTGGTAGAGTGTGATATAAATATCTAGTTGACTCATATATTTTTGAAGTCTTCTGTTTCCTTGTTGATCTTTTACCTATTCATCATTAAAAGTGAGCTATTAAAGTCTAAGCTATTGTTGAATTGTCTGTTTCTCCAGTTCTGTCCATTTTTATTTTATTTTACACTCTATTGTTAGGTGCATAAATGTTCCTAATTTGTTATGTTTTTCTGATGGACTCTCCCTTTTACTTATAAAATGTCCTTTGTTTCTAGTAACAATTTTTGTCTTAAAGTTGATTTCAACTGATATCAGTGTGGCCACTTCCACTCTTTTATGTAAATTCTTAGATTACTTTCAATTTAATTTTTATTACAGCTTTGTTTTCTATTTCTGTATTTTATTGTTCTCAACTAAGCATTAATTCAAACTTCTGTGTAGAGTTGAAGATAACTAACAATACCCTCAAAAACTGGTTGTTAAATGTTAGGTAGCCTGTAAAGCTTATTCTCTAGGGATGATAGGAATGATTCCTGGGAGAAAACTTTCCTAGAGAATCTAGCAAATAAAATAAATAGTTATTACTATTTTATTTTATAATGTTTTCTTTTAATAATATTAACAGTGATATCAGTAACTGTCACTTACTAACAGACCCTGACTATTTGCCAGGCACTATGCTGATTGTATTAGCTCTCACAGTAGATATTGTCCTTATTCTACAGTTAAGAAAACAGACTCAGCATATTTTTTTAATGGAAGTGCGTGGGTTTCTAGCATGTAAGGAGCCAGGATTTTAAATTGCTGAATTTTATGTTACTTGGAGTCAGTGAGTCAGTTATCAGGCCTTATATGGATAAGTAGTAGTTTCATATACCATAACAATAGACAGACTGGGAATTTGCATTAATTTGAGATAATGTTAATAATTACATTTTGTATATGTAAACAAAGATTTTCTGTGATTTGATGCTATTGGAATCAAAGTATGTATTTTCCTTCTAGATAATACATTTACATGGACCAAGATTCAAAGTAGGGTATTTAATGAAAAGTCTTTTTACCATGTCCACCAACCACAATGCCACATAAATTTCCTTCCTTGGCGGCAACCGCTGTTATAGGTCTCTGATGTTCCATTCCAAAGTGCTTCTCTTTTTCTTTCTTATCCTTTCTTCCCCTTCCTTCTCATTTCTTGTTCTCTCCCTTGTCTTTCTCTTTTCTCTCCCCATCCCATGCCTGCCTTCTTTTCCCCTTCCTCCCTAAACATACACACACACACACACGCACACAATCTATAAACATTAGGGTAGAATTAAAGGAACAAAAGTGATAGAGAAATATTCAGTGACTGGCAACTATGAAAACCATTTACATTCCTAGGTCTGAAGGTATAAGGCAGGGGATCTGTTAACAGAACTTGACAAGAGCTTTGGCTGCTCAACAGGACCTGTGCTCTTAGAGAAAGGCAGGCTGCATACAACCAAGGTGCCAGGGTGGGGAAATTGCCTTAACACTTTTACCATACTCTGATTTCCTAGCCATTCCACTCATTGTTTGAACACATGAGAAGGAAGTGGGCAAGGTTACTACCTAGAGGATGCAGTTTGTTTGGTCCAATATACAAAGCAGGGTGGAGAAAGAGGAGGAGTAAACTTGGAGAGGCAAACAGAATATGGAACACATGATTACATGGAGCACAACAGGTTTTAGACTAGTATATTATACGTCATGTTCTATGCTTGCTTTTTTTTTTCTTAGCAATATATGGTAGATATTAGTGTATTAAGAGCTTTTATATTAGTGTTTAAAGAGCTTTTATATTAGTGTATAAAGAGCTTTCTTTCTCTTTGTAGTTGTATAGTATTGTTACATAGATGTATGATTATATAACCAGGCTCCTAACGATGGACATACAGACTTTGTTGTATAATCTTTTACTACGACAAAAAGTGCTGTCATAAACAGCTGTGTAAAATAATTTTACATGTGCAAATATTTCTGTAAGATAACTGACTAGAGTGGAATAGCTGTAAATCAAAGAGTATGTGCAGTTATAACATTAATAGATACCATCAAACTGGCTTTTGTAGAGATTATGTCTATTTAATCTTCCCAACAGTATATTGGAATGCCTGCTTTTTCATTGCCTTTGCCAACATGCTGCTATCAATATACAGAATTAATTATATCTGCTGCCTTAGCATTTATCAAAACTCAGCAGAATGTTCACTCGGGTATTTTTTTAATGATAAAATTTCATTTGCTGAGAAAGAATATATCATAAATACATATGAGGAATAATGACTAATAAACTGTCATTCATTTACCTATCCCTCACTCAGGTTTAGAAATCAAATACCCTGGTGATTTCAACTTTTTATCATTAAGGACTGTTTTTGTCTATAAGAATTTTTTTGTCTTATATATAATATAGATATGATAATGTAGTTGCCCCTTGGTATCCATAGGAGGTTGGTTCCAGGACCCCTGCAGAAACCAAAATCCATGGGTGCTCAAGTCCCTTTTTAAAAAATGGCATGCTCTGCTATGCTAAGTCACTTCAGTCATGTCCGACTCTGTGCGACCCCATAGACGGCAGCCTACCAGGCTCCTCCGCCCATGGATTTTCCAGGCAAGAGTACTGGAGTGGGAAAAAATGGCATAGTATTTATATACAATTGATGTACATTCTACTATATTCTTTAAATCATCTCTAGATTACTCAAAATATCTAATACAAAATAAATGGTAAGTAAATAGTTGCCATTATGCAGCAAATTTGAGTTTTGATTTGGGGAATTTTTTGCCCCAGATATTTTCCATGTGCAGATGGTTGAATACACAGATGCAGAACCCTTGGATATGGAGGGCCAACTCTAGAATGAAAATATAGTTACACCAGCTTTTTTAAAATTGATTTGTTGTTATTTTAGGACAATTTTTGATTTACAGAAAAGTTGCAAAGATAGTATGGAGAGCTTGCATATATACCGTATGTAGTTTTCCTCTGTTATTAACACTTTATGTATTATGGTACATTTATTATTCAGTTCAGTTCAGTCTCTCAGTCTGACTCTTTGTGACCCCATGAATCACAGCACGCCAGGCCTCGCTGTCCATCACCAACTCCCAGAGTCTACTCAAACTCATCTCCATAGAGTTGATGATGCCATCCAGCCATCTCATCCTCTGTCGTCCCCTTCTCCTCCTGCCCCCAACCCCTACCAGCATCAGGGTCTTTTCCAATGAGTCAACTCTTCGCATCAGATGGCCAAAGTACTGGAGTTTCAGCTTTAGCAACAGTCCTTCCAATGAACACCCAGGACTGATCTCCTTTAGGATGGACTGGTTGGATCTCCTTCCAGTCCAAGGGACTCTCAAGAGTCTTCTCCAACATCACAGTTCAAAAGCATCAATTCTTCGGCGCTCAGCTTTCTTCACAGTCCAACTCTCGCATCCATACATGACCACTGGAAAAACCATAGCCTTGACTAGACGAACCTTTGTTGGCAAAGTAATGTCTCTGCTTTTTAATATGCTATCTAATTGGTCATAACTTTCCTTCCAAGGCGTAAGCATCTTTTAATTTTATGGCTGCAATCACCATCTGCAGTGATTTTGTTATTAGGTTGGTGCAAACGTAATTGTGGTTTAAAACTGTGAATTTTAAATCATTATAACTAGATTCAAACACATCTTTATTAATCAAAATAGGAGCCATTACAATCAACACATTTTTGCCAGTAAGAAACATTTATTTCTGTAGTGTCCAACCACTGAGCTGGTCGTCACCAGCTATCATTGTGTAAAATCCATTTTTCATCACATGTTACAACCTAATTGAGAAAAGGCTTGTTGTTGTTGCATAGAATAAGAGAAGATGACTCTTCAGAACAATTATTTTTTTTAAATTTTCAGTCAGCTCATGAGGCACCCACTTACTGAGCTTTTTCTCCTTTCCAGTTTGCTTCAAATACCGAACGACTGTAGAGTGGTCAACATTGAGTTCTTCGGCAACTTCTCGTGTAGTTTTAAGAGGCTCAGCTTCAATGATGCTCTCAGTTGGTCATTGTCAACTTCTGATGGCTGACCACTACCCTCTTCATCTTCAAGGCTCTCGATCTCTCTTTTTGAACCACCACTGCACTGTACATTCTTTAGCAGTTCCTGGGCCAAATGTGTTGATGTTGTGAGTGGTCTCTGCTGGTTTACAACCCGTTTTGAACTCAAATAAGAAAATCGCTTGAATTTGCTTTTTGTCTAACATTATTTCCATAGTCTAAAATAAACATACACAGCAAGTAATAAGTCATTAGCAAGAAAAACAAAGTGAGATATGCACATTAAAATGATGTATAATATAACCACATTTATATAAGAATGTATTCTAATATCAAATGGCAAAGTTCAACAGTGCAAAACTGCAGTTACTTTTGCACCAACCTAATACAATTAATGCACCAGTACTGCTATTATTATTAACTGAAGCCCATACTTTATTCAGGTTTTCTTAATTTTTCCCTAATGTCTGTATTCTGTTCCAGGTTCCTGTTCAGGAAATTACATTACATTTAATCATGTCTCCTTAATGCTCCTCTTGACTGTAACCGTTTCTCAGACTTTCCTTGTTTTTGGTGACCTTGATAGTTTTGAGGAATACTGATTACATGTTTTATATAATATCCCAGTCAGGATCTATCTCATGTTTTTCCATCATCTACTGGGGTTATGATATGAGTTTTAGGGTACAAGACCACAGAGATGAAGTACCATTTTCATCATGTTACCTGGCACTTACTATCAATGTTACCTATCACCTGTGATACTGACCTTGATCATCTCAGTAAGGTTGTGTTTGTCAGGTTTATTCACTGTTTTTCCCACTCTCATGCCAGCTTTTTTTTTTTTATGTTGTTGCATTTGTTTATCTTCTCTCATCCTTTTATTTTCAACTCTTCTGAATTCTTTTTTACACTTACTGTGATACTCATATAGTTGGATTTTTACTACCAAATTTAATGCATTCTATTTCTCCTTTTTTCTCTTTTCCTTTAGTTGATCATCATCTGGATTGAAATGGTTTTTCCTCTCATACTAAATTTTCCCCTGTACTTGTTACTAAGTTTTATGTCTTACTTTCCTTTTAAGTGACTATCTTTGAAAAGTCTTAGCTTTGTCTCTTCAAATATTGCTTCTCCCACATTCTCTCTGTTCTCATATTCTAGAACTCTGATGAGAGTTCTGTTAGACATTTTATTTTTCATGTCTCTTCTGTGTTTTTCATCTTTTGGTCTCTTGTTGTAGCATTATAATTTCTTCATAACAGTTACCCTTTTCTCAGATTCTTTCTTGAGCAGTGTCTGATCGGGGGGAGGTACAGTTCCCACTATAAGTTCTAATTGTTTCTTAAATGTGCCTGATCATTTTTTTAATAGTCTCTCGCTTCTTGTTCATTTAGAATTATTTGCTATTTTATTATTTTTTTATGATCAGATTGATAGTTCCATTATTTAGCCTTTGG
Source organism: Bubalus kerabau (assembly GCF_029407905.1). Taxonomy (NCBI): domain Eukaryota; kingdom Metazoa; phylum Chordata; class Mammalia; order Artiodactyla; family Bovidae; genus Bubalus; species Bubalus kerabau. Next base: position 16,495,129 of record NC_073645.1, read on the forward strand.
TAGCCTGATTTGTTTTCTTCTGGCTCTTGCCTATGAAGCTTTATTTCTCTTAAGAGGGAACTGTATATTTGTAGGCTATGCATATCCTGAAGGTGAAGAAACTCTAGACTGATTTGCATTTGCTGTTGGTAGATGCCAAGGGATGTTGCTAATATGGGATCACTTTAATATGAGTTTGGGTTTTCTCCCATAGCACAGACAGATTTCTAACCTGAAATCAGCATGTTAATTGACTATGTTTACAGATTCTTAGAAGAAACTCTCCTCCTCATTGTACTTTCCATCTTTTGAAAATAAGACAAAGTTTTCTTTGTTGGCTCATTTTATTGTCCTGTGGATTTTTTTTCTAGCTTATTACCCTTTCATCCAGGGTTTATATAACCCTTTTGAGGGTTTGAAGGTAAACTCTGGCTTTGTATGGACCCAAGACATAGTGTGACTTGTAAAACTGAGTATTTTACCTTTCCTTATAATTTTTTCATTGAATAAAAAGATCATCTGTCATCAGGAATTTCCCATTTGGGGGTTTTGTTATTACCCAAACCAAGAATATGTCAGTAATATATTGCTTTATTCCTTGCATTTCTTATATACTAGTTAGATCTCATCGATGGGGTTGCTGTGATTTTTTTTTTCAAGAATATTTCATAGATGTTTCTGTGTACTTCTTTTACATCACAACATGAGGTACATATGTGTAGTTGTCTTTCAAAGAGGAAACATTATAACTGATACTTCCAAAATACAAAGGATCTTAACACAATATTAACCGGGGGATTTTTACAGAAACTAATGCCTGTGACCAACAGTTTGTTATGTAAGTAAATATAGAAACAAATCTGGTCAATAACCTTCAGGTAACAAGACTTAATACATCTCTGGTCAATAATGTGCTAAGAAAGTACTGTGAGCAGCTGTATGCCACAAATTGGATAAACTAAAAGTAAAGATAAATTCCTAGAACCACAAAACGTACAAAAAATGAATCATGAAAAATAAAAAATGTGAACAGACCAATAAAAAGTAAGGAGATTATAAAGCTCCCAACAAAGAAAAGACCAGGACTAGATGGTTTCACTGGTGAATTCTTTACAGAAGAATTAGTACCAATCCTTCTCAAACTCTTTAAAATTAAAGAGGAGGGATTCCCAAACTCATTTTATGAAGCCAGCATTACCCTATACCAAAGCCAGATACACTTTAAGAAAACTACAAGCCAATATCCTTGATCAATACAGATGTAAAAATTCACAAAATATTAACAAACCAAATTCAACAGCATTTTGAAAGATCGTACACCATGATCAAGTGGGATTTATCCCTGAGGTGTAAGGATGTTTCAGTATCTGCATATCAATCAGTGTGGTATACCACATTAATAGAATGAAAGATAAAATCTTTGTATCTCAGTGGATGCAGAAAAGTATTTGACAGAATCCAACATCCTTTCATGATAAAAACTCCCAACAAATTGGGTATAAAAGGGTGGAAAGTGAAAGTGAAGTCGCTCAGTCATGTCTGACTCGTTGCGTTCCCCATGGACTGTAGCCTGCCAGGCTGCTCTGTCCATGGGATTTTCCAGGCAAGAATACTGGAGTGGGATGCCATTTCCTTCTCCAGGAGATCTTCCCGACCCAGGGATTGAACTCAGGTCTCCTGCATTGTAGGCAGACGCTTTACCATCTGAGCCACCAGGGAAGTAGAAGGGTGTACCTCAACATAATAAAAGCTGTATTTGACAAACCCACAGCTAATATCATATGCAACATACCCACTAATATCAGGATCAAGAGAGGGGTGTCTGTGCTCACCACTCCTATTTAACATAATACTAGAAGTCCTACCCAGAACAGTTAGTCAAGAAAAAGAAATAAAGACATCTGAATTGAAAAGAAAGAAGTAAGCCCACTTGCTGCAGCTGCTGAAGCCCGTGCACCACAAGAGAAGCCACCGCAATGAGAAGCCCGTGCACTGCAACTGCAGAGAAGCCCCCACTCGCCGCAGCTGGAGAAAAGCCCACACAGCGATGAAGACCCAGCACAGCCAAAGAGAATTTAAAATTTTTGTTTTAAATCTCCATTTCAAAAAATAAAGAAGACACAAATGAGTGGAAAGCTATCTGTTGTTCATGGATTGGAACAATTAATACTGTTAAAATGTCCATACTACCCAAAGGCATCTGTATTGTCAATGTAATCCCTTCAGGTTCAAGGGCATTTTTCACAGAAGTAGAGAAATTAATCCTAAAACTGTATGGAAATTCAAAAGATCCTAAATAGCCAAAGCAGTCCTGAGAAAGAAGAACAGAGCAGGTGGCATCATATTTACTGATCTAAACTTTATTACAAGGCTATTGTAAAGCAACATGGTAACTCAAAATGGATTAGAGGTTCAATTGCTTTTTCTGTCTTCACTGGCTCTTCACTGCAGCTTGTGGACTTATTTGCTCCACAGCATGTAGGATCCTAGTTCCACAACCAGGGATCAAACCCATGTCCCCTGCATTGGAAGATGGATTCTTAACCTCTGGACCACCAGGGAAGTTCCTAGAGATTTAAATTTAAGACCAGAAAGTGTGAAAGTTCAAGAATAAAACATCAGAAAGTTTCCTTGACATTGGTCTTGGCAGTTATTTTTTTGAATAATTGGATATCCATTATATCATTATAATTATTTGTTGGATAATTATTTTTTGGATTTTTTCTTCATAAGCAACAGAAACAAAAATAAGCAAATTGGACTATATCAAACAGATTTCTCCACAGCAAAAAGAAACAGCAAAATAGAAAGATAAACCATGGAATGAGAAAGTAATTGTAAATCATCCTAAAGCATCTATCTGATAGGGGATTACTATCCAAAATATATAAGAGATTCATAGAACTCAATGTATGTATGTGTGCATGGTTAGTCATGTCTGACTCTGCAACCCTTTGGACTGTAGTCCACCAGGTTCCTCTGTCCATGAGGTTTTTCAGGTAAGAATACTGGATTGGATTGCTACTTCCCCTTCCAGGGGATATTCCCAACCCAGGGATCGAACCCTCATCTCATACATTACAGGCAGATTCTTTACCCTCTGAGCCATCAGGGAAGCAAGCCCCCATACAACTCAACATCCAAAAACAAAACCCACATACAATCTGATTTAAAAATGGATGAAGATTTTGAAAATTTTCCGTATAAGACATACAAATGGTCAACTGATGTATGAAAAGATACTCAGCATCACTAATCATCAGGGAAATGAAATGTGAGTGTTGCTTCATGCCTGTGAGAATGACTGTTAACAAAAAGACAAAAAATGTTAACAAGGTTGTGAAGAAAAGGATAGTGTGTGCACTGTTAGTGGGAATATAAATTGGTACAGCCACTATGGAAAACTATGGAGATTACTAAAAAATATATATTCTTTTAACTATCATGTGATCCAGCAATCCCACTTCTGAGTATCTATCTGAAGGAATTAAATCACTGTGTGGAAGAGAGAACCTACACCCCCACATTCACTGCAGCATTCTTCACAATAGCCAAGATATGGAAGCAGCCTAAAGGTCCATCAACAGATGATGAAGAAAACGTGTGTGTGTGTATGCAGTAGAATATTCAGCCATTTAAGAAAAAAAAGGAAATGCTGCTTTTGCAACAACATGGCTGGATCTTAAGGTCATTGTGTTAAGCAAAAGAAGTCAGAGAAAGAAAATACTGTATGTTCTCACTCAGATGTGGACTCTAAAATACCCAAATTCAAATAGAATTGTTGGGACTGGTGGTTGGGAAATAATGGGAGATATGGTCAAGGGGTACAAATTTCCATTTAAAAGCTGAATCATGGCAACCCACTCTAGTGTTCTTGCCTGGAGAATCCCAGGGATGGGGAGCCTGGTGGGCTGCCGTCTCTGGGGTCGCACAGAGTCGGACATGACTGAAGCGACTTAGCAGCAGCAGCAGCCCTTCCTTACAAGAAATGCTGAAAGGAGGTCTTCATGCTGAAAGATGATAATTAGTAACATGAAAACGTATAACCATATATTTTCAACAGATTGCTAAAGTAAATATGTAGTCAAATTCAGAATACTCTAATATTGTAACATGGTAGAGTGTTAATACTTAACTCTATGCTATGCTATGCTAAGTCGCTTCAGTCGTGTCCGACTCTGTGCGACCCCATAGACGGCCGCCCACCAGGCTCCCCCGTCCCTGGTATAAAGTGTAAAAGACAATTCCTAAATAAATACACAATATTTAAAAAGATAAACTGTAACATCAAAAACAGAAAAGCGGAGTAAAGGATAGAGTTTTGTATGCAATCAAAGTTAAGCTGTTACCAGCATAAGATAGACTGTAACATTTATATTTTATGTAAGCCTCATGGTAACCATGTAGTAGAAACCTAAAGTAGAATCAGGAAAGATAAGAAGAAGACAGTCAAAGCATACCAATACAGAAAACCATTCATGTACAAAGGAAGGCAGCAAGAGCAGAAGAAAGGAACATAGCAACTACAGAACAACCAGGAAACAACTGATAAGATGGCATATATAAGTTCTTACCTATTAATGACCTCTTTTTCACACGGTCAGCCTTTCAGATCTAAATATTATTATTATTATTATACTTATTTTGTGCTGTGCTGTGCTGTATGTGGGATCTTAGTTCCCTGGCCAGGGATCAAACCCCTGCTGGACCTCCAGGGAAGTCCCTCAGATATAAATATTAGACCAGCTATAAACATCTATTGAACTTCAGCTATGTGCTTAGAACTGAGAAGAGACCTGGACATAGGGCTTAGAGCAAGCACTGGAGTAGCTAATACCTTTAATTTGTGGTTGAAATTTTTAAAGAGAATACTTTCTCGGAATATGCTAGTGACCTAACAGAAGTAAATGCCAATAGAATTAACCAATGGTTTATTTTTCTAAGATGAGTATTTAAAAACTAAGAGGCAGTAGAGAAACCTAAATTAATACATAACTCACCTGATTTATTTTTAACATATTTAGTTGCTAAAATTAAAATGTCATCTGGACTATTTTACCCAAGAACTTAGCCCAGAAAAAAAATAAAAGCTGAATCAGTTCTAAGGATCAATGTATGGTATGGTGACATAATTTATTATATATGTCATATATTTATTATATATGACATTTATTATATAAATGAAGGTTAAGAGAGTAGATCATAAGTGTTACCACCACAAAAATGTTAATTATGCAAGAGGATTGAGGTTTTAACTAACCTTATTGTGGTAATCATTTCTCAATATATATTATCAAACTATTGCATTCTAAACCTTCAACTTGTATATGTTATGTTTCAGTAATATCTCAGTAAAGTTGGAAAAAATGTGTAGTTGTCTTTTTTTTTTTTTTTTTTTTTAATAAGACTGATCAGTGGACACAGGTGTTATCACCTGATCCATCCAGTAGTGTTCCCTGTCAGCTTCCACCTACTGGTTTTAGCATTGACTGATAATTTTTTCATTCACTGCCTCTAGATCTATTATTTCATTAGATGGTACAGAAGAATGATATTGTAATTCTCCTTTTTTGTGTGTTTGTTAGCTGAGAATACTTATTAAAGATGAACTGAGAAAGGATTGCTAAGTCAGAGTGTGAACCGCACATAGACTTTGCTGGGTATTACCCAATTCCCCTCCATAGGAACGATACTATTTTACATGGACCAGCAATGGATGAGTCTACCTGTTCACCTAGAGCTCTGCCAATAGATGGGCTAATGTTTTAGTTTGTCAGTATAATCTATTAGATAAGAAAAGTTTTTATTTCACAGTTTTAACTTAACATTTCTTTATGAATGAGGTGGCTAAACCATTGGAAAGCAAAAAAGAATGCTGTTTGAAACAGGGTACTAAATATACATTAAATAAATTTTCCCCAAATTTAAAGAAGTTTTTCATGGCTTCAATTTAATGAGAATTTTACATTTTTAATGTTTTTCTAAGCTATCAGTTACTCTCTAAGAATAGTCTATACTGTTTCCTCTAACCACACAGCCCTCTATTAATAATCCAAGCCATTTACACCTGACTGCTCTCATAAAATATATTGTTGTCTTATTTCATTACTTGAAAACCAGTTTAGACTTAAGAATTCAAGTACTTTCTTCATATAAATATAATTAAGAGTTTCTGGTAATATTTACACTTGGCCATTAGAGAAGTGTTTATTTTTTAAAACTTTGCTTTATATCTAAACTCCTATGGATGATCAAAATGACAGAATTTAAAAACCAAAATCCTACTCCATAATGATTCAGTCTTTGAGTACCTTCTAGTGTTAAAGTTTGTAGTTAGCTGTCTCATTACATCTTCTTTGGCCCTCATTCATATACCCTCTTATGAAGCAGATGACTAGTATACCTTCAAAGTAAGGATTTCTTGTATTTATTGCTGGACCACTTCTAGTCTTGTTCCCTAAGATTTAAATATAAATTTGTTTTAATAAGTATCTTCCAACAGGATAAACCTTTTTGGGTGTACACTATGTATAAATACAGGTAGCTAATTATAGGTCCAAAACACAATTACAGAATCTTAAAATTTTTTTGACATAATTACTAATTATAGTCTAGTGTCTTCTCTTTCTCCATTCCCAGATTTCTTGGCTCCATGAATTTCCTTCTTCCTCCTTGTCCTAGACCTTAAGGCAAAAAAGATCTGTCCTTTATTTCTTACCTAAGATTTTCCTGAAACAGTCTATTTTTATACCAGAGCCTTATTCCATAAATTTTTCCTCAAACATCTGTCTTGGATTATACCTCTATTCCAGAGTTCTGTTATACTTAGTATGCTATTTTTGAAAGAACTAATACCTGACATTATTACAGTGTAACATTATGTCCTGTATTGAGTTTTATATGCATTAATTTTTCAGAAAAACTCTGAAGTAGATATTATTTTCATTATCATTACATATGTAGAAATTAAGGTCCAGAGATAGCATTTTGTCATACTTCACACAGTAGACCCTACTGAATCCACACCCAACTTGTTATTTTGCCTCCTAAGAAGCCTACTGTGAGTTTCTCATATAAAGGGGAAAAGAAAATGAAACAGTAATGTCAGGTTGGCCTTCCTTGGGGTATGATTACCTGAATTTTATGATAACCTTTTGTTATTCTCTAGAAAGTAGTTTTTCTTATTAATAAAACTATATTCCCATCATGGATAATTTTTAAAATATATGTATGTTTAAAGAAGAAAAAAGAATATGTAATAGTTCCTTGGCATATATGTAGTGTGTGCATAATTAATATTGCCATCTGTTTTTATGTATTAATGATAATTGGTAGTGGTCTTTCTTGTATCATGACTTAACTTTTTCAACTTTTAAGTTTGAAATTCAAAGAATAATCCTTCAGGCATGGTTTCTCCTGAAAGCTGACCAAACATTTTTTCTCTAATTAGGTTTAATATTTATCATTTTTAACTCATCTCTCTTTTATGTTAAGCTGCTTTAATATAGAGATAAAGATTGATGCTTTCTCTCTTTTTTTATACTTACTTTGGATACAAAATCTTGTGGATTCTATTCTGGCTTATTCTGACTTTAAATTTTCTTAGTTTTCCTAAAAGATCGTATTCATTTTAGCATGTCTCTCACCAGAGGCTTCCTACCTGTTGTGTCATGTTTTCAAAGATCCGACCAACTTTCTATCAGTTAACTCTTGATAGCATACTAGCTTTTTAAAAAATATATAAACCCTTTGAATACAATCTTATATCTCTAGTTAGAAGGTCTTTTAGCATAGACTTTTCAGATCAAAGACTTCAAGGTCAAGATTTACTTCTGTTGATTACTAAATACATACATACATACAAAACTCTTTGTATCCTTACCCTCTCTATAATCTTAAAATTTTGTTGACATGTATCTGTATAGTTTGTATGATACTATCTTAAATTTGTCAGTTTTCTATTAAGTTTTCTAGTTGTTTAATGTGTATTTATTGTTTGTCCCTAACTAGATTGTAGCTCCTTGGAGGCAGAGGCTAGTGTATTAAATTTTGTTTACATTTTAATGCATAGTAAAATTCTATGTGTACAATAGGTGCTTAATAAGTACTTAGTAGTTGACTTTATAGCCCTCATATATTCTATGGGCTGTTCTATTCTAATGAAGACAAATTGAAGCTTTCCCTTGGCACAAACTATGTACTTTGAACTACTTTGATGATCTTTAGTTACTTTTCTTGGTCATACACTATATATATTCACACATACCTATACACACACACACACACACACTGAGACATGGTACTCATCTCCTTTGACTCTGAATCTTTTATTCAGTGTTGCTTATTTTGAGGGATTTGGGGTCAATTATTATTAGTTTGGTTCAATAAATAATTGTCCAAAACATAACCCTTCTGTTTACAATCTAATGACTAACTTCTTGTTATTAGGCAAAGGAACTTACAGCCTGAGTTTGCAGGATGTTTGTTTTTACATTAAAAAAATAGTAACATCTCACCCTACAAGCAGAGCAATTAAAGATGAAACTTACATAAGCTTGTCTGAGGCTCTTAGACCTGGCCTCTGGCGTGTTAATGTTGGAAACAGATGAACGCTAGAGAAAGAGTTAAAGCTCTTTACTATTCCATCAAAATTCCCACGTATTTTAACTCTTAGTTGAATTGGTGGTTGTGATATTAAGTTGTTTCTTAACAATGGGTAGAGTCAAATACTTGCCACAGAGTGCTGCAGCTAGCCTCCTGTGCCATTGCATTCTAATGCCCTGTAGAACAGGCCAGAGTGCCCTGATGTACTGCCAAGTACCATGTGCTGAAGATAGCTGGAGCTTAGGGAGTCCCTGAGAGTGCTACCAGTCATCATTAAAGAGCATTTTTTAAGCACCTATCTGTACATGGTTCTATCCTAGGCACTGTACAAAACGAGTTAAACAGACATGGCCCCTGCCCCCTGGGAAGTTTTCAATCTAAGATGATGCTGACATGGACAGACATAAAGGATACTGAGACAACTGAACAAACATTGAACAAGAACATAAAGTACTAACACTATGCACAAGCAAAGGGGTAAGTGCACTTGTGGGGTAGTGTGTAAAGGCAGCTTCATGAAACATGAACAGGGCGGGGTAGAGCAGTCAGTCCACTTCTATCAGCTGAGGTTAGTTTTCATTGGGAAGTTGGATTTTCACACAGATTTAATCAAAGCAGGGGCAGTAATTCCGGAAATAGTGTGCAAGGAAAGAATTTTAGAACTATATTGTTAAGACTCCTGGTGGCCTCCAAAATCTGCAATTCTGGATACTTCTGAACCTGAGAGTGGGGTTGATAATTTGGCTTAGCATTGGCATTTGAGTTGGATCTGGATCAAAGCTAATTCTCTGCAATCTCTCTTATAAATTTGGCTACTTAATAGAAACCTTGGAGTTCATGGAAGCTGTTCCCTTCTCAGGAGCTTATAAAAGGTTACCTTGTGAAGCATTAAATTATGTTTTGTGTTAGGATCTTTAGCACTCTGGCAGCTTTTAGAAATCATTTTTCAAGAATTGGTCAGAGATATTTTTGAGGATACCTTTCTTCCCCAAGAAAGGGCCTGGGAATTCTGGGTATGACTGTAAACAGTGCCCGGAGATTTTGAACACTAAGTATTACCTGTCCTTCAGTCATTAATTCATAAATTTAATAACCATGCATACATAGACTTGAATTTAAATCACAACACAGCAATTACAATATATCTACTTTTGCAGTGTCTGCCAGATAAAACTGATTATTTCTTTTCAGTAGACATGGACTTAGGAGTTTCCCCAATAGTTCTCAGCTCACTGATTGATGTTACTCAAATCTGAAATGTGAAAATCTGAACTTACCCAAAACATTAGGTATAGTTATTTACTTTACAAAAGCTTTATAGCTTTATTGTACAAAAGAATTCACAATAGATTTTCTTTTAATTCCATGTTTCCCTAGTGACCTTTTATTCAACAATTAAATTGTTGAATTTTCAAAACTTATATTTATACATAGCTTCTCCAATTGCCATTCATTGTGTAAATACAGTACTGTTGGAAACATAAGTGATGAAGCCAACTGAGGTATTAAAAATTCATTAATGCCTTCTTAAAATACTAAAACTTTTTTATGCCCTTACATATTTAACTTGTGATTTACATTTAGTCATACTTCTTCCTCTCCATTAGAATTGAGGTTTTCAAGGGCAAGAGTCCTGGCTTTCCTCATTTCCTGCAACTGTTTGCACTGTAATTTTAACAATGAGAACATCTATTGACTGTTACAGTTTTCCTTTTATGACCTGAAGTCATGGCATAGTAACACATGATAAGCTTCCTAATAAGAAAAGTAGTATTGAGGGCCTGCATCCGGAGGATTTTGGTGATTATTCTTATTCATCAAATAAGATATTCCTAGATAATCTTTAGCTGTCAGAAATAAATACCTGGCAGTTTATATTTCTGTGGTAATGTTTACCACTAGGCATTTATTCTCCTTTAAAATACTAAACTAATCTTGGACTAGTCTGCCTGGAAGAGACTTGAGAGGTTTAGGCAAAAAAAAACTTAAGACAAAAGCCTAGACAGAATTTTGTCAGAAAAACTGGAAATAGGAATTATAAAATGCAGCTAGTGTCTTCATTTAATCCAGCATATCTGTTGCATATGACACAAGGGATGAGTAAAAAATTTCCAGAAGGAAATATGAGGATTTGTTTGTTTAGTTTGTACAGAAAGAATTCATATCTAATGATTCAGAAGAAAATTGAAAACCGAGCTTACTGTGTTGAAACCTTCTGAGATATTTAAAGGAAAGAATTCAGACATCTCTATACTGTCCGTGTCCATAGCAGATAAAATTGGTAGTGATGGATTACTTTTTAGGAACTATGTTTTCATCTAAATGACCTATTACTTTGCTCCATCAGTAGATCTTTCCAAGCACCCTTTTTGAAAAGATAGGGGGTGGGAGAAGGTCAGTTGGAAGCAGATAAAATACCTTCTAATCCATTTTGATTGTGACTGTGTAGAAAATAAGTCTCATCACTTGGGCTTCATACAAAATAATGAAAAAGGAAGACCTAGAGATTTTCATATCATAGTTTAAAATAAGTACCTCAGTAGAAAGTTAAGCAAATTTTTGAGAATCATAGGAATTTGGGATTCATCAATAAGCAAAATAAAAAGGTTGCTTTCACTTTGGATCTTGTGTTCTAGTTCAGGAGCCAGAACACTTTTTCTGTTTAAAAAAAAAAAAAAAAAACAGTAAATACATCTGACCCTTAAACAGTGTACGGGGAAGGGTTGCCAACCCTCTGTGTGATGGAAAGTCCACATGTAAACTTATAGTCGTCTATCCACAGCTCCTCCATATCCCTCCGAATCCACGGAGTCAACCAATAGAGGGTTATATAGAACTGTAGTATTTGCTGTTGAAAAAAATCTTAGTGGATCCATGCAGTTCAAACTCGTGTTGTTCAAGAGTCAATTAACTGTTTTGTAGGCTTTGCATGTCACCATGTTGCAATAAAACATTATTTACAAAAACAGCAAGGTGGATTCAGCCCATGGGTCATAGTTTCTCAGCCCCTATTCTAGTAGGTGGAAACAATTAATAAGGAAATTAGAGTATGTTAAGTGATAGATGCTTTGGGAAAAAGAAAAGTAGAGCTGAGTAATCAAATACGGAGTATGATGAAGTAGAAGTTCACAGGATGGGCCTCACTGAGGCCAAGAAAAAGAGGAACCAGGAAAGGAGACTGAAAAGTTAGTGACTGGTGAAATAGAAAGAAAACAAAGAGATGGTGAAGTCCTGGAGATGCTATGAAGAACCATATATTGGGAAAAGGGGAACATCTGTCAGATGTTGGCGGTAGGCCAAATAAGAGGAAGGCTGAGGTTAGACCACTGGGTTTAGCTTGTGTAGCTTGTCAGTGACCTTGAGGAGCAATTTTGATGGAGTGAGTTCAAGAGAGGATTGAAGGAGAAAAAATGGAAACTGCAAAGTCTTTTGAGTAACTTTGCTGTAAAGGGAGCAAATAAATGGAGCAGTGGGAGAAAGGATCGAGAAAAGAGGTGGTTTGTTTTTTAAGTAAAAGAAATAATAACATGTTTGATGACAATAATCCAATAAAGGGTAGGGGAGAAATGCTGTAGGAGGGAAGGAGTGAATTGCTGGAGCCATGTCTTTGAGTTGGTGAGGGGATGGGATCTAAAGTGAAGGGACTGACTTCAGATAGGATAGTTGTGATGTTGGTAGGTGGAAATGTGCTGTAAAGAGTCTGTAGTTGTTCTCTTGTGGTTTCAATTTTCTGATTAAAGAATTATCAGTAGAGAATATGAAAGCTGAAGTTTTGAGGTTTCATGTTTACCCATTGGCTTTAACTTTTGGTACTAGCATTTCAGGAATCTTTGAAGACTCACTAAAATTTTTTTAATTGCGCCTTCTGAGTGAATTACAAACTTAACCCAGCAAATTTGTGTGTTTTAAGGGTTAAACCCTACATTATGAGATTAATGATACATGTAATATGTCATACAGTGCCTGCTTTCATGTAGAATATAGAGTCAGTATGCACTGCACTAGGCTTACTTTTTCTCTTTGGTCCCAGAAGATAACTTGTCATGATTTTAAATGTTATGTAAGTTAGACTTTGACAATAGTAAGTTTATATGCTGAATTTAAATCATAGGTCCCTTTGACATCTCTCCTAGTGTCCTTTCTTCTTCACAATATGGTCCCTCTGTATACAGTGATGAGTGATATTACTGGCTCCAAAAATCAGGAACTATAAATTAGAGCTCCGTAGATGGATACTTGTTCTTGTAGTGATTTTATCATCATATTGCTATGTGAATTTCTTCGTACACTGAAAAATATATTGGCTTTGTATACAGCATCCTCTTATAGATTGCAAGCCCTCAGGGGTAGATACAGCTCTTAAACATTTCTGAGAAAAGGTCTTAAGTACATTGTACATAGAGAGCATTCAACAAATATGATTACTAAGTCAATATTTTTATGATACCTTAGTTAAACTTAGATATTCAGTTCTTTAGGCCTTGCTCTAAATCAGTTCTGAGGCTTTTCTGCTATTCTAGGAGATTCTGGAGCTAAATTATATCAGGCTTAATGGTAGTTATTATACTTCCTCCGAGTGTAGTTATTCCAGATAACTGCCAGAGGAGGTAGTAACCAAAGTTCGCTTAGTAAACACATAATAATTGAAGTATAATTGGCACATCCAGCTGTTAGAATGCCACAAAAAGTGGCATGATCATTACAAGTTGTTTGTTAGAGAATAACGCTCAACTAAATTGGATATCAAAGTAAAATAGACTTGTGTAACTACAGGAAAATAGCCTTGGTTACCTTCACGCACTATCAAGGAAGTAGTAAGTGAAGTCAAAAAAGTGACACTCTTACCAAATGCTATAGAATCTAACTGTGGCCAGGAACTGTTTATGGAGAACAGGTAGAAATGCTATGTCATTGTATAGTCTTCAGTGTCATTAAGAGAAACAAGAGAACTATTTTCCTTTATAAAAAGCAGCTGTGTTTGAGGCTTTAATTTTAGGTTTACTAGGTTTACTATTCGGAGAAGGCAATGGCACCCCCACTCCAGTACTCTTGCCTGGAAAATCCCATGGATGGAGGAGCCTGGTAGGCTGCAGTCCATGGGGTCGCTAAGAGTCGGACACGACTGAGTGACTTCCCTTTCACTTTTCACTTTCACGCATTGGAGAAGGAAATGGCAACCCACTCCAGTGCTCTTGCCTGGAGAATCCCAGGGACGGGGGAGCCTGGTGGGCTGCCATCTATGGGGTCACACAGAGTCAGACACGACTGAAGCGACTTAGCAGCAGCAGCAGCAGCAGGTTTACTATTAAAGATAAAAATTTGAAGAGGCTCTTTCCTAGGGTTTAGGAAGTGAAACTTAGCTATTCATGCAAATGACTGAGAAATTCTAAATCTGTTAAATCTAGGTTCCCATTATATTTATAACATTTATAACTGTTATAATAAAAGTTATTTCTAAAGCATCAGTGCATTCAACTTCATAAAAATATTTTGTATCTGTGGGTACTGAACAAGTCTTTTTTAAAAATCTGTCTTTTGTTGAAACTTTGTTTTCTTTATATTATAGGTCCAGTTGTTTACGTCTTGGATCTTGCAGATAGACTGATCTCGAAAGCCTGCCCCTTTGCTGCAGCAGGAATAATGGTTGGCTCCATCTATTGGACAGCTGTGACTTACGGAGCGGTGACAGTCATGCAGGTCCTTTTATTCTGTCAGATGACGTTACTTTTGATATGAAGATCTATTAAATAGATTTTTGTTAGGAGTTTTAAAAATTATTATTTTGACCAAGTAATAATATTCTCATGGCTTAAAAATAAGAAAATATATAAAAAGCTCTCTAGGGGAAAGTTTTCTTACTCCTTTCCTTCACTTACCCAGGTTCCCCTCTCCCCAGGTGGCCACTGCCTAACCCAAACCTTCTTCCAGACTTTATTTGTGCATATGTAAGAAAAAAATATGTTCTCCCACACACACTATTCTTTGCCTCGCAAAAGAAAACATTAGAGCTGAATCCCTCTTTTTCCAAAAACAGTGAATTTTACAGATCTTTTCACAAATTATGGAGAAATCTGAATAGCATTGTTTGTATAGAATTTCAACAGTTCAACAACCAGTCTCTTGTTAATTAGTCATTTAGTTACTTCTAGTTTTTTGCTATTACAAAACAATGCTACAATCATTGTTGATAGAAATTAGAGACTTAAATTTCAAGATTTATGTAGTCCCAAACCCTTGACTCTTCTCTCTTTATACCTTTTCCATAAAGATTTCTACCTATCTTACCCATGAGTTTTGTGTTCAGATTTATGTCTTTCATCTTAATATTTTCATAAAATCAGTCCTATAACAGCAGCATGGCCTTTCTCCTTAAATGACTTCTTGTGACTTCACACTCAGTATTATTGAAATCAAACTTGTCTTTTCCTCAGTTTGAAGCCTAAATTTATTCCCTGTTATAATTTCCTATGTCTTTGATCCCTACAGTTATTTTCCCATCTACTCAATAAATAGCCTACATTCTTAGGATTACCTTTATTTTTAACTCTTTCTGTTTGGACTTGCTGACCAAGTCCAAGCAGTTTCTATTTTGATATGTCTTAACATCTGTGGCTTCCTTTCCACTGTCTTTAATGCCTGACCTACTGTCATTCCCCCACCCCACCCCCATCATACCTGGATGGCTAGCGGAGCCTCTTGTTTTCTTTAACTTCATTCTGTCAATCCAACCAATCTGCCTCTAGCGTAGAACCCCCACAGGATTGACTGTTCTTAATTATGTTACATTTAATTATCTTTAATGCTAAGAAGACCTTTTAGTTCATCACTGTTCCATCCTACTGTTTCAAAGTAGGGTTCTATAGGAGGTGCTTTAAAGGATCAAGCCTTAATTAAAACTCTTAGCTTTTAAGTTTTGATTAACTGCAGGCCTAGCTGACTATGGAGACTAGCCTACAGTTTCTCTAAACCTACAATTCCATAGGCCTTGATTTTATATATGGAGAAGAAATTCTTAGCAAAGGCATTCTATCATTCCTGAATCTAACCTCAAAATTTAAGTCTTGAAAATAATCTCTTTTTCCATCTTAGGGCATAAAACCAGAATGTACATGATTCTACACAAGGTTTGCTGGTTTCGTTTTGACCAAAGTTAAATCAGCCTCATTGCTTAATTCAGCTTTCATTTATTGCCCTTGACTCTGACCTGTGGTAGCAGGTAGTATGACACTGCAGGTGTTATACTATCCTAGTTCCTTAACATTTATGTTTGTACACTTGTTTGAGTTGATTGTCTGTCACCTCCAAAAGATGTCTCTTTAGTTCACTTTTTATTTCCCAGCACCGAGTTCTGTGTCTGGCACATAATCAATATTCAGTTGAATGAATGCATGTGAGTATGCATGTACTGGTCAGCCTCAACTTAATGCACAAAGCATGCCTCTTGAGCACACATGGGAAAATGGACTTTTCTCACTATTTGCCCTATTTCCTTTTTTATTTCCTCATCCTTAGACACCTGTTTAGAAGATTTTTACTGATACCCATGAGTAATAAATTTTCCTTTACTATATATAGTCCATACCTGAATACACACTCTGCTTTATATTTTTAAAACCTAAATTCTAAAAAAAAAAATCTAACCCAACAAAGGAATTTTTTTAGTTTTCTGAATTTATTTGCTAACACTCCAGAAGTATTTAAATCACATTTAGTTATAAAGTGATCATAATGTTGAAAATAATAAAATGATATAAAAAATGGTGTCATGGAGCAAGCATTATAGGTAAGGAGAGTCTGGGCTAATCCACTTTGCCCTCAATGTGTGGGATATGTGTTTATGAAATATTGTGAACCAGACTAATTCACTTTAGGGCAGCTCTACCTGGAGACACAGAAGATAATTAGATACTGACACCATGGGTTTTGACCATGTGGAAGAGGCTGGTCCCTACTCTTCAATGTTACATCTTGGTTAAATAAATCAGTCATGTACACAAGTCTGGGCTGAAGCTTTAATAATGCCCACTTTGGTCCGCTCCACGTGGTTTCATAAACTGTTTCCACCTGAATCAGATCTGTTGCCGAGAATTTCAGTTTGCCCTGATCATTGTCAGCTTCCTTATTTCACATCTTGAAGTCCACCTTAAAAACAAATCTGCTATAATAGCTGACATAAAGGACATCTCATTTAAAAAAAAAAAGATCCCATTTACTTTTTTTCATGAGTTTGTTTTCCCAAGTAAATGTTGTCTGTAGGGCTTTTAGTCTTCCCTACCTTCTTTCTTCCCTTCTCTCCTTGCATTTCCTTCCTTTTCCCTTATCCTTCTCAGAGATATACACAGATAAAGATATAGATTGTCTGTATCAACAGTTCTTTCTTCACAGTTTAATCCTCAAGTGTATACAGAAAAACTATATAGAATCCTTCATAATACTGTCCTCATATCAACCTATGACATCCGAATGCCCTCAAACCCCGAAATTCTGAAATAGTCTCCCCTGTCATAACTGCCAAGAATAATCCCTCAGAGAAATATATTTAATTTGTGAGCAGTTGGGACTTTTGGCTAAAGGAAGGTCATTTGAGACCTGTGAAAGAGAATCCACGGACGTATTCTAGTTAAAAGTAAGACATTCACCAACAGTATGGCCATGTTGAGAGACATGTAAAGTCAAGACTGATGAGCAAGTAAAAAGAATTCTACCAGGAGGGCAAGTATGGAGATTCACAGATGAGAATTAATCATGTCCTTCCTGCCTTCTCAGATCTTAAAACAACTGAGAAATTACCCCAAGACCCAGATGAGAGGAAAAGGATTGTTTTAGCTTTACAACCTGATACAAAGGCACCCTTGGGTTCCTGGATTAGAAAAAGTGACTGGAACCTATAGCCAAAACTGGACCTCCTATTGCATGCCCTCAAATCTAGACCTTGGAATTGCATTTTTGAGTTTGGTCTGTAGAGCCGGCATTTAGCCAGCCAGAGAAATTACACTCGATCCCAATGAGCAGGGAGAAAGCCAAAGAGAAATGAGGTTTCAGGCCATCTCCTGAAGACTAGTCCCACCCCTTGGCTGGCTGTGCTTACCTCCTGGTAGGAAGAGCAGGAAAACAGATGCTCTTGGGAAGATACATGAGAACCTAAAATTATAACCCAAGCTAACCAAATTAAACAAGAGGAACATAAGCAAGAAGCAGAAATCCCCTTCCCTCCATTGAAATGTAATCAATGTGGGTTTTAAATCTTTTATTCCAATTTAATATGAAACAGCTTTGGTTTATTTTTTTAAACTTTTTGTTTCTAAATTTAGTAGTTTTCTCTAAAATGAATTGCACTCAAGAATGTAACCCTTCATTAGACAAGGTAATGATTGGAGCAAACGCTGTCTGTTTCTCAGGTTGTAGGCCATAAAGAAGGTCTGGATGTTATGGAGAGAGCTGATCCTTTATTCCTTTTAATTGGACTTCCTACTATTCCTGTCATGCTGATACTAGGCAAGATGATTCGCTGGGAGGACTATGTGCTTAGACTCTGGCGCAAATACTCAAATAAACTACAAATTTTGAACAGTATATTCCCAGGTAAGGCCCTAAATTATGGTGGTACTGAACATACCAAATTAATCTTGTGGATGAATCCTACCATGCAAAGATATTTTAGCTTCTGATTTATTAGCACTAATACCCTCCATCTTTTTCTCTAGGGATTGGTTGTCCTGTTCCTCGAATTCCAGCTGAGGCTAATCCTTTAGCAGATCATGTCTCTGCCACCCGAATTTTGTGTGGAGCCCTTGTTTTTCCTACTATTGCGACAATAGTTGGTAAACTAATGTTCAGTAGTGTTAACTCTAATTTACAAAGGACAATCTTGGTAAGGTGGTTTTAATACTACTTTTTTCAAGTGACTATACAAAGAGAATGCACTATATATTTGTTTTAAAAAAAAAAAAGAATGGGACTATATATTTATACTATTGCTCTGTGCCTTAAGCCTCTATTTGATCCCCACTTGTCATCCAACAGCAACAAAAAGAGGATCCACTATAGTAGCTCTGGTCTTCTGGAACTATGCTGTGGGTGATTTCTCTCCTCAGTTAGGCACAAATCATTACTCCCAAAAGATACTGGTGAAGAGCTTCTGCTCTAGGGTCAGACTGCCCAGTTCAAATGCTATCAGAGACATTGCCTTGCTGAGAAACCTAAATAAAATTGCTTGACTTCTCTGTGCTTGTAGAATGGAAATAGTCGTGGTAGCTACTTCAGAATTATTATGAGGGTTAAATGAGATCATAAATTTGAAATGTTAGCACAGAGTAATAAATAAGCCATTGTGTTGTTTGATGTCACTATTATTATTCCCACTTCTCTCTGGAGGTAGCCTGCATATAATGCCTGAGCATTAGAACTAAGTAGAAGGAAGATTACTCAGAGATGATAGAGGCATCTCTGACCTGTTGGGCTTCCCGGTGGTTCAGATGGTAAAGAATCTGCCTTTAGAATCTCCGCAGTGCAAGAAACCTGGGTTTGATCCCTGGGTCAGGAAGATCCCCTGGAGAAGAAAATGGCAACCCACTCCAGTATTCTTGTCTGGAGAATTCCATGGACAGAGGTCCATGGGGTCGCAAAGAGTCGAACATATCTGAGCAACTGACACTCACTTTTTTTCACTGACATATTACCCGCAGTGTCTGTCTCCCTAGTTCACTCTCTGATTAAAAAAAAGAAAAAGTACTGTTTCATTTGCAGCTATCTGAATTAGCAACAATGACAATGTCGTTTGTGATATAAGTAAAATGATTTTTGTTTTCTATAAATTGCATTATAAAGAGCTAATTTTTCTTTTTATTTTAGGGTGGAATTGCTTTTGTTGCCATTAAAGGAGCATTCAAGGTTTACTTCAAACAGCAGCAATATTTACGTCAGGCACACCGCAAAATCCTAAATTACCCAGAGCAAGAAGAAGCATAAAACTGCGACTTCTTGTTGTTCTGCAGTCCTCCCATTCTTAGGAGTCTGTTGTGTCGTTCTGATTCCATCATTGATGCACAGTAATGGAGACTTGTAATAAGCTGCTGCTCTCATATTTTTAAGAAATATAATAAAGCACTTAGGGCAGGGGAAACCCTCTCAGTAATCACGGAACCTAAGGATGTGATTTGTTTTCCTTGTTTTGTATGTACTCCTTTCATGGCGGTCATCTGAACCATTATCTTAGCATGGTGAACCTGAGTTTTGTTCATATTTTCCTCAAGACAGAAATGTAAAGATCAAACTGTGCAGATATTTAAAAATACACATGCTGTTTTATTCAAATGCCTCTTTTGTACATGTTCATGTTCAGTGTTTTCTTAGAATTAGCAACTCAATGAAGGTACTGTGAGGATTTTTCTCACTGGCATAATTTGATTACAAGCTAAGCAGAAGTATATGTTAATATGAGGAAATGTAAATTAGTTATAAATAATTAACAAACCAAAAATGTATGTAAACATTCAAATGATTATCTGAACAAATGCAATTTTGTTGTGTTTTTCTTAACCCATGTGATGTCCTCCAAAATGTGTAGGGTAAAAATTCACAGGGCTTCCAGATCACTTTTTCACTATTAAATTTTATTTATATAATGTTGACATCTCATAGTTCATGATGTAATTTTGACTCATGCAGTCTTAATTACTGTGTGCGTGCGTGTGTATGTGTGTGTGTGTGTGAGAGAGAGAGACAGACAAACTGACACAGAGACACAGACATCAGGTCCTTCCATCACTGGAGAAAGTTTTTTAATTCGTATTTCTAGAAAATAGAACTGACAGTTTATAGTAGTTTGAGCACAGAGAACGATTTGCAGAAAATCAATAGTTATTTTACTCTCCTCTCTCATCGATTCAGTTATTCAGGTATTTGTTGGTCACCTCCTGCTTGCCCAGGCATTATGCAAAGTGCTGTGTGGGATACAGTGGTGAACACAACAGACTTGGTTCTTGCTTTTATGTAGTTTACAATCTAATTTCAACAGACAGAAAACCAGCAGTGAGTAAACCAAGGTGAGGCCTTGAGCTCTTTGTTTTTATACCAGTCAGTGAGGAATAATTATGAAAACAAGAAGTCTTGAGCAAATACTAAGGTCATTGTTTTTGTGAGATTATTATGAGGAAAAAAAAATACTATTGTTTTTAAATTTAAATTGCTTGTCATATTGAGGAGGCTAGCACCTTAATAATCACTGTATAACTAGTTTTATATTCATTTTTCAAAAGCAGTTATTTAAGCTGTTCAGTAGTGGCCCTTTTAATGTTCAGCAATCTGAATGGTCTTGGAGTTATTTTCAGGAATTAATATTAAATTTTTTAAAGATAGTTCCAAAAACCCTATTTATTTTCTAATTCACAGTATCTAATGCATGACAATATGAATGTTCCCCCTTAACGATTAAGTGGCCACTTTTCTTTAGGATTGTAGCAAATATAGATTGAGCTTGTTAGATTGCAATGATGTATGCTAATTTAGTAATTTAAGACTGGTACCTTTCTATAGTATGAATGTCTTAATTTTGAGTAATAACATGAAATTTATGTGAATGACTATTGAACATTCAAAGCTGTATTTACTTAGGAAGGGGATATTTGAATGACAGCCTTATTAAGAACCCTGCTACAGTTCTGAAGGGGAAATATAAAAATCTGTGATTATATATAAAAATAGCAGATTATTAGCTATAATTATAAAATATATTGGCTTTTCTTTAATTTTTGATATGAAAAGACTGGATATTTCCTGCATAATTTTGTTATATAGAACAGCTTTTAGCAGACTTTACTAAAGTTATACAAGCACATAGTTCTCCATTTAATACTATATGCCCCAAATGGGGGAGTAACTGCTTGGGTTTGTTTGGCATCAGGGCTTGTGAGGCCAGAGGAGCAACTCGAATCCTTTGAGGGTAGGGAGAAGAAGTTTCTAGGGCTCTGGGGGGAATTGCAAGTGCCTGGGGACTGGAGGAGCCTCAGCCTCGGGATGGAAAATTTGGAAATCTAAAGAGCCTTAGCTCAAGAAGTACCATGTACCAGTCTCTTCAGAAAGTGGCCCACACCACCCTGAAGCAACAAAATCGTAGGCTAACTAAAGTTGGGTGGACCTGGGTTGAAATCCTAATTCTGCTTTTAATAATTATAGGTATGACTTTGATCAAGCAACTTACCTCTTAGCCACGGTTTTCTTCATCTCTGAAATATGAGTAATACTTTATTTCAGAAGACTGTTTCTAGGATTAACTGAGAAATTAAAGGAACAGAGGCACTTTAACTAAACTCAGAATAGCCCCTGCAGAGTAGCAGTGTCTCAGTTGCTGAACTCTAGGAAGAGGGAATGAGGTGGTAAGAGAAACACCAGGGGACAGACTAAAGGAATGCTCTAGACGTTGGGGATGGGTGGGTATATTTGTGTTTTCCAATTTATTTTCACATTGCTTTACTGTGTTATTTCTATAAATGTTAATGTTTTCAACCTCTTTTATAAAATTCAGTGACAACTAGTAGAATTCTCTTGTTTGCAGAAATTAACTTATCTCAAAAGTGGCAGAAAATATTGTTCATCATTACATGATTATCAAATGACTGTGAAGAATATAAAATTAAACTGACTTAATTAGTCACTGCCTTGCTAACTGTGCTGTAATTTTTTAAAATGTCTTGTTTTTAACATAGACTATCTCAACACTGGCTGGATTAGGTTAAATAAAGAATTTTTATGTTCTCTAGGTGTACTTTGTCTGTTGAACAACTTCCAAAACATAATTTGTTTATTCCATACCTACTTAATTCTTTTTAAATTATAGTAATTGAGATACTAGTGACATTTGCTCTTAATACAAGTAATCTGTATTTTTTGAGAACTATAAAGAAATTTATCTTAATTTTATAAACAAGCCAGCCTAAATTCCAAGTATGCTCTAATTTTTAAAATGAAACCCCCCCTCACCCACCCTCAGAGCCACTTGGACTATGATTAGATGAGATCTGTGGGTGGTCTTATGCCATGAAGACGAGAATCTTCTAGAATGAGTACATCAGATACTCCCCTCCATAGGAATTGTGTCTAAATCACTTCACTGCCACCATCTGAGAGACAGACTAGCCAAGAAACTTCAGAGAGTCAGTCCTGGATGCATATTCTAGTTGATAATTAATTGTAGGGTAAATTACCTTTCAGATGATCTCATCAATAAGGTGAAGATTATAAAACCTATCTCCTGGGTTATTGTGAGAATTAAGTGAGAACACTTTGATACACAGAGAAATTAAATCTATGCCAATTTGTTGTTCAGTCGCTCAGTAGTGTCCGACTCTGCGACCCCATGGACTGCAGCAGGCCAGGCTTCCCTGTCCTTCACTGTCTCCTGGAGTTTGCTCAAATTCATATTCATTGAGTCAGTGATGCCATCCAATTATCTCATCCTCTGTCATCTCCTCCTCCTCCTGCCTTCAATCTTTCCCAGCCTCAGGGTGTTTTCCAATGAGTCCGCTTTTCCCATCAGGTGGCCAAAGTGTTGGATCTTCAACTTCTGCATCAGTCCTTCCAATGAATATTAGGACTGACTTCCTTTAGGATTGACTGGCTTGATCTCTTTGCCAATTGTGCCAATTTAGAGGGGTTTTTGCCCATAACCTTTATTTGGTTCCCTGCGATCTCAAGGTTGCCTGTTCTCTGCTACCTGCCACCCACATACCCATTAGAAATGGTGGAGTGATGAAATGTCTTGTTTAATCACCTTCCTGGAACAAAGAGCAAGGGGAAGAGATGTGTTTGCAGCTGAATGTAAAAGACTCTGGCAGAGGCTTGACTGTTCTGGTCAACCCCATGTGGATTTATCTTACTGCTAACCACCCACCAAGTTTACTGTATGTCAACAACATATCCTGCTTCACCGGATGTTTGTTGAGCACCTGTATGAACCAGGCACTATCTTGGGGTAAATGAGAAATAAACCTGCTTTGAGATGCTTTAAGAGTCTATACTACAGATCTTCCTTAGTCTTATGATACCACCTCCACAAGAATGTGAGATCCGTTTTGGGGGGGGTGGGGTGGTGGTTGTTTTTAGTTTTGTTTATTCCACAATTAACAGCATTTATGAGCCACTGTTGAATACTTTGAAACCTTAGAAGATGTACTGTCCTTAAATATACATCAGTCAGGGTCCAGTCAGGAAGTAGACATCAAACCAGTTATTTGAGCAGGGAAAATGTAATAGGGTGAATTGTCTGTTAACAAGTGGGAAGTAAATGGCTTCGCTTGTATTTCAGATGGTAAAGAATCTGCCGCCAATTGCAGGAGACCAGGGTTTGATCCCTGGGTCAGGAAGATCCCCTGGAAAAGGTAATAGAAACCTACTCTAGTATTCTTGCCTGGTAAATCCCATGGACAGAGGAGCCTGGTGGTCACAAAATACTCAAAGAGGAAAAAAGGACTTAAAGTAGCAGGACAATAAAAACCCCAGGGGGAAAAAAATAAAAAAGAGCCACTGCCTCTAGGCTGAATAAGAATGGACAGTAAGGTAACTAAGCACCCCTCTCCACTCCTGCACGGCTGAGACTCAGGCCTCTTTGAAGAAGGCATTGGTGGGGAGGGCGGGGAACTGTATCAGGAGCAGTGGAGGAGCTTGCCAGAGGGCAGGCTGGAGTTGGTTGGTGGGGCAGGTGAGGCCTGAAGGTCACAACCTGACTTCCGCACAGGCTGCTGTGCTCAGCCATGTCTGACTCTGACCCATGCACTGTAGCCCACCAAGCTCCTCTGTCCATGGGATTCTCCAGGCAAGAATACTGGAGTGGGTTGTGACTTGCTCCTCCAGAGGATTCTTCCCTATCCAGGGATCAAACCCTCATCTCCTGCGTTGACAGGTGGATTCTTTACCACTGAACCACCTGAAAGCCCAAACTCATATAGAACTAATTTCATTTACATGTAAAATCTTGAATCAATAAACAAAACTCAATTTTTTAAATAATCACAATATATCATCAGATTATAAAATATATATATATATAAAGTATATTGAAATATATAAAAAGGTATTCAGCTTGATTCATAGTATTGTTTCCTTGGTGGCTCAGACTATAAAGAATCTGCCTGAAATGCAGGAGACCTGGGTTCAATCCCTGGGTTGGGAAGATCACCTGCGAAGGGAATAGCAACCCACTCCAGTATTCTTGCCTGGAGAATTCCATGAACAGAGGAGCCTGGTGGGCTACAGTCTGTGGGGTCGCAAAGAATCGGATATGACTGAGCTACTAACAGACACGTAATAAGTATCCAAATTAAAACAATAATGAGGGTTAATATCTCATTACATATGACACAAGTACAGTGTATACGAACAGCTCATACAACTCAATATCAAAAAACAAGCAACCAAATAAAACATGGACAGAAGACCTAAATAGATATTTCTTCAAAAAAGACAACACACAGATGATCAACACGCAGATGAAAAAATGCTCAGCATCACTAATTATTAGAGAAACACAAAACCACAATGAGGTATCACCTCACACCGGTCAGAATGGCTATCATCAGAAAGTCTACAAATAATACATGCTGGAGAGGGTGCAGAGAAAAGGGAACCTTCCTACACTGTTGGTGGGAATGTAAATTGGTACCGGCACTATGGAAAACAGTATGGAGGTTCCTTAAAAAACTAAAATGAGCTACCAATAACCCAGCAATGCCACTCCTGAGCAAATATCCAAAAAAAGATAAAAACTCTAATTCAAAAAAACACTGCACCCCAATGTTCATAGCAGCACTATTTACAATAGCCATGACATGGAAAAAATCCAAATGCCCAAAAACAGATGACTGGTTTAAGAAGATGTGGTAGAGCTTAGACGTTATCATACTAAGTGAAGTTAAGTCAAAGACAGACAAACATATCATTTATATGTAGAATCTTATAAAATAACACGAATGAACTTAATTACAAAACAAATATGCTCACAGACACAGAAAACAAACAGATATCATTGTGCTCGTTTCAGCAGAGCATATACCAAAAAACAAACTAATGGTTATCAAAGAGGAAAGAGGGAAGGATGAATTAGCAATTTGGGATTAACAGATGCACAATATATAAATTACTAGGTAGATAATAATAAGGACCTACTATAAGCACAGGGAACTATATTCAGTATCTTGTAATACATTATAAAAAAGAATCTGTAAATATATATATATATATATATATGTATAACTGAATCACTTTGCTATACACCTGAAACATTGTAAATCATCTATGTTGCTGCTGCTGCTAAGTTGCTTCAGTCATGTCCGACTCTGTGCGACCCCAGAGACGGCAGCCCACCAGGTTCCCCCATCCCTGGGATTCTCCAGGCAAGAACACTGGAGTGGGTTGCCATTTCCTTCTCCAATGAATGAAAGTGAAAAGTGAAAGTGAAGTCGCTCACTCCTGTCCGACCCTCAGCAACCCCATGGACTGCAGCCCTCCAGGCTCCTCCGTCCATGGGATTTTCCAGGCAAGAGTACAGGAGTGGGGTGCCATTGCCTTCTCCGGTAAATCATCTATACTTCAATTTTAAAAAGAGATATAGTACGTTTCAGTACTTCATTCCTTTTTATGGCTAAATAGTAATCCATTGCACAGATAAAATCACATATGGCTTATCCATTCTCCCACTGATCGACATTTGGGCCTTTTCTCTTTTGAACCTACTCCAATTGTGTTTTTACCCATGACATCTCACACTTCACCAAAACTACTCTAATCAAGGTCACCAATTATCTCATTGCTAAATCCAGTGATCAATCCAATGGTCACTTCATTTAATTTATATAAAGTATTTGACAGTCTTAGCTTCAGTCTTAAAACAGTTTTTGTTTTTTGGTGGTTTTTTTTTTGGCCACATCTCACAGCATGTGGGATATTAGTCCCCCAACCAGGGATCAGTCCCACACCTCCAGCAATGTAAGCACAGAGTCTTAACCACTGGACTGTCAGGGAAGTTGCAAAAACAATTTTTTTCCATTTGGCTTTGGGGTACCACAATCCTGATTGTCTTCCTACCTCACTGACTGCTCATTTCCAGTCTCTTTCATTAAGTCTAATTTATCTCCA
Source organism: Bubalus kerabau (assembly GCF_029407905.1). Taxonomy (NCBI): domain Eukaryota; kingdom Metazoa; phylum Chordata; class Mammalia; order Artiodactyla; family Bovidae; genus Bubalus; species Bubalus kerabau. Next base: position 16,521,838 of record NC_073645.1, read on the forward strand.
ACATTTGAAGAGCCCCAGGGCTCAGTCTTGAACTTTTTTCATTTACATTCCCTAAGTGAACTCATCCAGACTACTGACCATCCATCACATGATCTACCAATAGCCATACGGTAATAATCCCCAAATTTGTATCTCCAGCCCAAATTACACCCATAAGTTTCCAACAGGTATTTCCTATTCAACATCTTCAAATAGATGGAGATATTGAATATATATAATATATATATGAATATATTATGTATATACAACATATGGGGCTTCCCATGTCTAGTGGTAAAGAACCCATGTGACAGTGCAGGAGACATAAGAGATGCAGGTTCAATCCCTGGACCAGGAAGATCCCCTGAAGGAGGACATGGGGACTGACTCCAGTATTCTCTCCTGGAGAATCCAATGGATAGAGGAGCCTGGCAGGCTGAAGTCCATAGGATTGCAAAGAGTCACACAACTGAAGTGCCTGAGTACGCGTGTATAGAATATATATGAATATATACGTAATTTGAGATGGTATCATGGAGAGAGGAGGGTGAGGAAGACATGTGAGTGGAGCCAACTTGAAAATGAATCCTCCAACCCCAGCCTGCCCCAGCCCTGCCCCAGTTAACGCCATGTGGATCACAGACAAATTACTTGGCTAAACACTTCCTGCCCGAATTCCTGACACATGAAATTGCCAGTAAAGCTAAATGAAGTGATTTGTTATGTAACAACAAATAACTGAGACGCACAGGGACAACCATTAGATACTGGTGTGAGGCATCTTAGAGGGTGGACCTCGAGCATTTCTGGCTCAGCCGTTAAGTACATCCCTATGGTGAGGAGGCATAAAGGTCCCTCACCCTGAAGCCAACACACTTTGGAGCTATTCAGCTCCTCTTGCCCTAATGCCATGTCCACCAGACAACTCTCTGTTGCCCACAGAGACCAGACTACAGGAGATGCTCCCTGCATCTTTGGAGTCCTATCCTGGCCTTGATGGCACCCATGGTGAATTAATAAAATGATCCCTTCATCTTTCCCTGCTGCTTAGTCACTAGGTGAGAATGTGCTGATTATGAGGTCACAGGTATTCTAGTTTATCCACATGAGAACTGTAATTCTCACCATAACTTAATAAATGGGCATTCTACCATCTGCCTACTTATGAACACTTTTCAGTTAACTGGTCTTCAAGGACAGAGGAGAGCAAGTGCTTGAGTCTTCAGGGCAGAAGAGGGACAATTTCGACTGTTTTTTGTTGAGATGACTCACCTGTGAGCCGATGCCAGTTGTACTTGTTTTCTATTTATCTACACTCTTTATTCTACCCAGTTAGCAGATGAGAACATGGAGGGTAAGTGCCCTAAATGGTCTCCTCTCTTCTCTCTGCCTACTCTATTTGTTGATTCTTCAAGACCGTGACATCTCCCACATGTCAATGATTTTATGTGAGGTTTTTTGGGTTTAATTTTATATAGTAAAACAGTTTTAAAGGTAACAACACAGTGGGCCTTTATACACATAACTCATTGAAAAGAAATCTACATGTAAGTCAACCCACAAAGTTCAAGCCCATGTTGTTCAAAGATCACCTGTATTCCCCTGTGTGACCACATCAACTCCATACAGAACATTTCTGTCTCCTGAGAAAATGCCCTCTTCCCAGTTAAGACATCCCTCACAAGAGACAAATGTATTCTGACATCTGTCAATAGTCTCTAATTTTAGCCATACTGGTGGGTATACAGTAATAGTATCTCTTCACCGTGATGTAGTTCTTAACAAAGGTTGTTGAAGTTCAGCCAAATGTGCTACCTCAGCCCCCAGGCTGCTATAAAAGAGTGTTAGTAACAGGCAAGAATTTGAGGGTTTGGGCTGAATAATCAAGCAACCCCAACTTTGAGTTATTTGGATAGTGATAATTCAAATCATAATTCTATTTCCTCACATATACATAGAAATTTATTACTATACATATAATTAAAGGCCTATAGTTATATTACTGAATCAGAAAAGATAAGCATTCATAGCAAACAGTGCATTTCATTTATTCCAATCGATAACTGCTGTATGACTACCCTGTATGCAACAGCAATGAATGAAATAAAACAGGAGTCCTGCCCTCATGGAGCTTGCAGTCTATTTGTATAAGAAAGCTCTTACTTCTAGTTCATACAGCCATTCATTTAATCTACCTGATTTCTAAGAGGTTGTGAAGGCTTCGCTGTACCCTGTTCTTCAGCAGCAGCTGCTTGTCATCATTTGTTTGGCTGTGTAATTCCATGTCAATTCAGTTCAGTTCAGTTCAGTCGCTCAGTCATGTCTGACTCTTTTCGAGCTCATGAATCGCAGCACGCCAGGCCTCCCTGTCCATCACCAACTTCCGGAGTTCACTCAGACTCACGTCCATCAAGTCAGTGATGCCATCCAGCCATCTCATTTTTCTTCTTCTTACAGTAATTAATCAAGACCATAAACTTTTATGCAAAATTTTAACCAGTTTGACATCCCTCTTTTTATGAGGTCTTAATGATGGTTATTTCTTTTCAAAGCTTCTCACCAAAGTACTCTCTATAGCTCCAAAAAGTGCTTTTTTAAATTGTGGTTAGAAATAACACAACTTAGCCTCCCTGGTGGCTCAGAGGGTAAAGAATCTGCCTGCAAATTAGGAGACCAGGTTTTAATCCCTGGATCAGGAAGATCCGCTGGAGAAGGGGATGGCTACCCATTAGTAATCTTGCCTGGAAAATCCCACGGACAGAGGAGCCTGGTGGGCTACAGTCCATGGGGTCTCAAAGAGTCAGACATGACTGAGTGACTCACTTTCTTCAACCTCAAAATGAGTTCTTAATAGCCAAAGCAGACTCATACTTATAAAAGTTTTTCTCTTTTCATACATTACACACCAGTGCTATGTTTATCATTTTCAACAAATGCAATTTAAACAATTTTACAATTCCTCTGAGAAATCTCGAGGATGATTTTTCATGCAGTAGTAGATAATGAGCTCCAGTGATCTTATGGGCTTCCGCAAGGCTCAACAGTTAATAAAAAGAAATAGGACTAGACCCTGGTCAGTGCGTCTCTTTTGCAGCTTCTACAGATACGGGATTCTAGGGGAGGGGGACATTTAGACACCCCATGGTCCACAGGAGCCTTCTCTACAGTTCCAGGAATTACTGAGCTGTCAAAAAGTAGAAGGCATGAAGTGCTGATGCCAAGGACCAACTTCTATTAACATCTTATTTGCCTAAAGCCTTGGTGAGAACAACTGCATTGAATTTGACCTGACAATTCTAGGTCCTTTGATTAAAAATTAAAATTTCTGGGACTTTCCTGGTGGTCCAGTGGCTAAATGGACACTGCACTCCCCATGCAGGGGGCCTGGGTTTGATCCTTGGTCAGGAACTAGATCCTACATCCTGCAAATAAGAGTTCACTTGCTGCAACTAAAGATCCCACATGCAGCAACACCTCAACTAAGACCTGTGCACCCAAATAATTTTTTAATTAAAATTTTCAAGTACTTCTATTCATGTGCAGCTTTTTCATACCTGAAAATTCATCTACCTACCTACCTATCTAGCAGCACTGTGAGCCTTGCAGGATGTTAGCTCCCCAACAAGAAAGCAAACTCGGGCCATGGCGGTGAAAGCACTGAGTCCTAACCACTGGACCTCCAGGGACACCCATGAAAATCTATTAAATTTCATTTTTATTTTCATCAAAGTGACACCAAAAGTAAACACCAAATCTCCAAATTTCACTCCCTAAGATATAGCCTCAACAATTTCAGGTACTTCCCCGAGCATCTATCTATATATTTCCAAATAATACATTTCCAGTCATTTCTTGTTTTATCCTTTTTTTTTCCCCACCATTATCTATTGATTTCTTACTCTACTGTGTAGGAATTAGCTCTCTCAAAAGGCCAGCAAACTTATTTTCCCATCTCCCCATTTCTCCAACATCTAGTTATGTCACAGTATTAGGAAATTGCTTAATGTTGAAGCCACACCTTTTTTCCTATTATCTCTTCATTTTTCCCTCTAGGTCACAATTAGCTTCTTTTTTTAAAAAATCTGATTAACCTTGTATGTTTTTATTAAAAAATTTTCCCCAATCCAATACTATCGACCACATAACTATCAATAGTATTTTGCATTCTAATATATTAGTTCCATTTTTTTCTAGATACTTTTCTCCTGAAGCCTTTTGTCTTCCTGCTCCAAACTGTAGGACTTGCTGACTAGGTTTGTCGTGACCGAAATCACAGGACTTCAGTTCTCCTCCTTGCTGACAGAGCTGCCTCAGTTTGTGCCTAGCTGATGGGGCAAATCAGGAAACCAGTTCCAGATCGGGAAAGAAGTACATCAAGGCTGTATATTGTCACCCTGCTTATTTAACTTATACGCAGAGTACATCATGAGAAATGCTGGACTGGATGAAGCACAAGCTGGAATCAAGATCGCCGGGAGAAATATCAATAACCTCAGATATGCAGATGACACCACCCTTACAGCAGAAAGCAAAGAACTAGAGAGCCTCTTGATGAAAGTGAAAGAGGAGAGTGAAAAAGTTGGCTTAACACTCAACATTCAGACAATTAAGATCATGGCATCGAGTCCCATCACTTCATGGCAAATAGATGGGGAAACAACGGAAAAAGTGACACACTTTATTTGCTTGGGCTCCAAAATCACTGCAGATGGTGACTGCAGCCATGAAACTGAAAGATGCTTGCTCCTTGGAAGAATAGCTATGAACATCCCAGACAGCATGTGAAAAAGCAGAGACATTACTTTGCCAACAAGGGTCTGTCTAGTCAAAGCTATGGTTTTTCCAGTCATCATGTATGGATGTGAGAGTTGGACTATAAAGAAAGCTGAGCGTCGAAGAATTGAAGCTTTTGAACTGTGGTGTTGAAGAAGACTCTTGAGAGTCCCTTGGACTGCCAGGAGATCCAACCAGTCCATCCTAAAGGAAATCAGTCCTGAATATTCATTGGAAGGACTGATGCTGAAGCTGAAACTCCAATATTTTGGCCACCTGATGTGAAGAACTGACTCATTTGAAAAGACCTTGATGCTGGGGAAGACTGAAGGCAAGAGGAGAAGGGGATGGATAAGATGGTTGGATGGCATCACCAACTCAATGGACATAAGTTTGGGTAAACTCTGGGACTTGGGGATGCACATGGAGGCCTGACGTGATGCAGTCCATGGGGTCACAAAAAGTCAGACATGACTGAGTGACTGAACTGAACTGATGGGGCAAAGTAGAAATCTAGTCTACCCTTGGCTTAACAAGCTGGGTATTCTGGCAGCTGCAACTGCCTAGAGGGGATATTTTTTTCCTAATTTATCCTTACAAAAGGGGGATTGTTCTCTAGTTCACATGAAATCTCCATTGAGGCGGTCCTGATACTGGATTCCTTTTTCCTTTTCTGATCTTATTTCTTCTTTTATCTTTTGTTTTGGTCTTCTTTCTCTCCCTCTCTCTGAATACATACTCTTGCACCAAGAAAGTTTTTTTGAAACTTGGTAGGTTTTATTTTTTTAATATTTACTTATTTGTGGCTGCATTGGGTCTTATTTAGGTATGTGGGATCTTTCACTGTGGCCTGTGGGCTCCAGAGCGTGCGGGCTTAGTAGCTGTGGGGCTCAGGTTCAGTAGCCCCGCAACATGTGGGATCTTAGCTCCCCTGACCAGGCATGGAACTTGCATCTCCTACATTGGAAAGTGGATTCTTAACCCCTGGACTACTATGGAAGTTTCAAAACTTTTTATGTTTTAAAATATATTCTGCTCTTACACTTGACTGAAAGAATTCTGGCTCAGAAATGATTTTCCTCCATGTGAATAAATGATAAAACATAAAACTTATTCAAAATAAATCCAGATATGGTTAAAAAAAAAAAAAAGAAAAATGATTTTCCTGCAGAACTTTAAAGCATTACTTCATTGTGTTTTGCTTCTAATGCTGCTGTTGAGAAGGCCAATGCCATTTAATCCTAGTCCTTCAACCATGACCTGCATTTTCTCTAAATGTTTTTAGGAACTTCTCTTTATCTCTGGTATTCTGAAACTGTGTGACCATGTGATGAATACTTAGTGGGTGCTTTCAATCATAAGATTCATTCTTTTTGCTTATTGGGAATTTCGTTAAATTGTTTCTTGATAATTTTCTCCCCTTCATTTGATCTCTTTTCTTGCCTTTTTTTTTTTTTTTTTGGCTATTTCTATTAGTCAGATATTTAATTTCCTGAATCAATACTTTAATTTTCTTATGTTCTCCCTTTGATGATCCAACACTTTTTCAAGAGTTACTTGACTTTAACTTTCAACCCTTCTGTTGCAATTTTCATTCTGACTATCCTGTTTTGAATTTCTAAGAGCTCTTAATTATTCTCTAAATTTTCCATCTAGCAATAGCATCCTGTCCTTGACCTTGGCTTGTGGATGTAATATCTTCTCAGAATATTATTAGTTTTATTTTTTTTTTAATGTTTTCTTTTACTCTGTGCATTGCCTTGTTTCCTCTGAGCTCTTTTCCTTGAGAGCCTGGTGATCCTTGGTTATCCTTTCATATTTAAAAACACTGCACTAAACAGCTGACTGGGAGCTCTGGAGGGATGAGAAATGCTTGTTAATTGGTGCGCTTCACTGTGTAGTGAAAAGATAGAGAGCCAACTTTTCCTGGGGGGATAACCTCTGTCCACAAGGATTCTCCAGGCAAGAATACTGGAGTAGGTTGCCATGCCCTCCTCCAGGGGATTTTCCCAACCCAGGGATAGAACCGAGGTGCATTGCAAGTGGATTCTTTACCATCTGAGCCACCAGGGAAAAATAACCCAATCTAATATTCCAGGCAGTGTTTTCAAGCCACTCAGTGTTCTCCCCAAACAGCCCTGCCACCTACTGTCAGGGGTGAATAGACAAGCCGCAGGTGAGAGCAGGCAGGGGGACTAGGGCTCTCCCTGACCAGTGACGGCATCTGTCCTCTGCTACTCTCATTTTCAGGCTAGCCCTCAACTGCTGCCCTCCTCATGCTTACTGCTCTTAAGTTCTCAACTTCTCAGGTTCAATTTCTCCAAAGAATACACCTCTGGTATCCTGTGGGAGTGAAGGAGTGAGTCTTGCTTGATTGTTGGAGGTGATTTTGTCTAAATGCTCTTTGAAAACACTCAAACTAACTTGCTTTCACCCCGCCTTCTGAGGTATATGACTCCAGTCTCAGTAGTTCTCTTCTCTGGGGACTTGTGTTTTTACCTTGCCTCTACTTGGTTAGTTCCCACTCCATTATCTGCTTTTTGACCGGAGTAGTTGGGATTTACAATTTCATCAAAGATATAGTTTGTTTTTATCCCTCATTGGTTTGCTTTTGTTTGGTTCTGGAGTGATTTCCAAGAGTTGGAAAGGCTAAAAAGGTCTTCTATTCTCATCCTTAAACTAGAAGTCTAGGGAATTCCCTGGTGGTCCAGTGGTTAGGATGCTGCACTTCCACTGTGGGGGGAGATACAGGTTCAATCTCTGGTCATGGAACTAAGACCCTGCAACCTGTTCAGCATGGCCAAAAAAAAAAAAAAAATTCTTTTTAATAAAACAAAACTTGGAAATCTAAAGGAGAAAAACAATTTTAAAGCTACCATTTATTGATTGCTAACCATGTGTAAGGCACTCCACTAAGCAATTTACACACATTACTTCATTAAATCTAAAGTCCTGAGAACTAAGTATAATTATGATTATGACCATTTTATAGGGCAGGAAATGGGGGCTGAGTGAAGTGAAGTAACTCAGCCAAGACCAACAAACTAAAAAACAGTTGCATCAAGATGAGAAGTCAAGTCTGTCTGCGAGTCTGCATGGTGGGTAGATTTTCTACATGGTACCTGTCTACCCTTCATTCTTTGTGAAGGACAAGCTCCAGGCCAGGTGACTGGGGCCACACAGATCAGTACAGAGGGCCCTGCTCTCAGGGAGCTGACTTTTCCTGGGACTCCAGTTCAAATTGCTTATCCAGTCCTTTATGTGGTTACAATTCTGCCAAAACTGTCGCTTGGAGAACGTGCTCCTTAACATGCCATATTTACCAGGCACTAGTATAGGCTTGCTCAGTTCTGAACGCAGAAGTGCCAGGAGGAAATTCTTTCGCATTCTACTCTCTCCACCAGTGTTGGGCTGTCTTTGGAAATTCCCAAATCTGACACATCCTGTGGAAGGTAGTCACTGTCTAAAACTGTGAAGGATTGTAGAAATGGCCAAATTCCATTTTTTTCAATCAGAAAACACTTCGTAATGTCAACTTAGAAATGGTCTAAGAAAATTCCCCCAATACTACACATTCAAGAAACACCACATGAACAATGTATCATTTTTAAATAAAGTATTATAACAGTATTGTATGTTATGATTTATAAAAAATCAAACATAAAAGGACAAAATAAGAAGTTAAAGTCTGCCCTATCCCAATTCTTTCCTAGTTTTCTAAATACCATGTGTTTTTTGTAAACACTTCAATCGAATCTGTAAAAAACAAAACAAAACAAAATACAAATTAATAACCAGAAACCTTAAACAAAATAGAGTAAGGAGACCAGAATGGTGAGCTCTCATGTCTGGATGGTAGTGGGCTCAACAGGAAGAAGGAAGACTCGTCCCTTGTTTCCCGGCAACAACTCACCCAGTGCAAGGCTGTGGTGTCCTTACACAGCCCTCCTACTCACTCCTCTGTAAAAGCTTCTCTTTCTGCTCTTGTGGGGGCACTTGCACTCCGTTGCTGACCCCAGATTACAATTCTTTCCTGACCTCAAATAAACCCATTTTTGCTGGAGAAATAATAACCTGTGGTCCATTTGTTTTAGGTCAACATAGCATATTCTCAACCCCGTTTCCCACATGTAACTAGCATCTCTCCGTTTTTTATCTTTCCATCATCTCTTTTAAACATAACTCAGAGAGGTCTTTAAGACTGATAACTATGTTTTGCTGAGCATTCCTCAGGTACCATCAACTATGTGTAAACCAGGAAAAACCATATCTCAGTCTTAGGGGATTTTGTTTCTCTTTGTTTTGAAGTCCAGGCCCCAGTGAAAGATTCCAATTGAAAAAGCAGCCAATCCCTAAACACCCAGCACAGTTCATCTCAACTGTAGGGTGGTTTTTAGGAAATGAAGTACCACCTTCTAAATAACACTAATACTGGGAGTAAGGAATTGTGTTACAGGGGAAAATTGCAACTAGGATTCTAATGACAAGATGCTATGGATTTCTCCATTTCCTTACCAAGGGAAAATCCTTTTGCAAAATGTACATTTTTGTGTGTTTTTAACATTATAAAATTAATACATTCCTTTGATAAAAATGTTAACAGGGTTTTTTTTTCTATAGAGCAATTTTTTTTCCTGTTTTCTTAATGTCCTAAATATTATGTGCTTGCTGTAAAAATCTTCAATTGATAAAAATGCATGTCAAAATTTAAAGTGAAAATTTTCTCCCTTCCACATTCTAATTTTTAGAATTAGTTTGGTGTATATCTTCCTTTATAGATATACTTTATACATCTTCCTTTTTTTCTACATAGATATTAAGACATCAGGCTTCCCAGGTGGCATAGTGGTAAAGAATCTGCCTGCTAATGCAAGAGATGCAGTTTCAATCCCTGGGTCAGGAAGATCCCCTGGAGGAAGAAATGGCAACTTACTCCAGTATTCTTACCTGGCAAGTCCCATGGGCAGAAGAGCTACAGTTCATGGGGTCACAAAGAGTTGGACATGACTGAGCGACTGAGCACACACACATCAAGACATCTATGTGATTTTTGTTTTTAATATAATAAACCTATCCTGTAACATACTATCTTTCACAAACAATATATCTTGGGCTTTTCCCCATGTCTATTCATGTAACTCTGTCTTGGCTATTTAATACTTGCATAGTGTTCAACGGTATTGGATATACCAGTCCTATGTACCCAATCCATTTTGGCTGTTTCCTTTTTACACATTTGTGCAAGCATTTCTGAAGTCTGATACAGTGGTTACCGATTAATCCCTGGTGGCTCAGAGGATAAAGCATCTGCCTGCCATGCGGGAGACCAGGGTTTGATCCCTGGGTTGGGAAGATCCCCTGGAGAAGGAAATGGCACCCCACTCCAGTATTCTTGCCTGGAGAATCCCATGGACGGAGGAGACTGGTGGGCTACAGTCCATGGGGTCACAAAGAGTCAGACACGACTGAGCGACTTCACTTCACTTCACTTCACAGTGGTTACCAGGATAGATTCTGCCTAGATTGATACCAGTTCCAATTCCACCACTCTGTATCTTGAGCAAGTTACCAAACTCCTTCGTACCTCAATTTCCTCAGCTCTAAAGTGAGAATTATAACACTCTGTATTATCACAGGGACCTTCCCAGGTGGCTCAGTGGTAAATCCACCTGCCAATGCAGGAGACGAGAGAGACTCAGATTCCATCCCTGAGTAAGGAAGATTCCCTGGAGAAGGAAGTGGCAACCTGTTCCAGTATTCTTGTCTGGACAATCCCATGGTCAGAGGAGCCTGGCGGGCTACAGTCCATGGGGTCACAAAGAGTCAGACACGATTTAGCGACTGAGTTCACACATACAATGCTTATTGCTTGGCACACCTAAGTACTCATTAAATATTGGTTCTTAATTTTTATCATCAATAAGATTAATAAATAGTCACTATCATTCTAATTATCATCATTCTCAAGAAAGCAAAAAACAGAGTAAATTGAGAAAACAGTATTTAGTAATTAGTGGTTAAGAAAAATTATATCATTACCAGTTAATGACACTTACTCTACCTGACAAGTCGGTTAATTAAACTATTTTAGGGTGTGAAGCCTTTTACATTAAGCTAGTTACATGAGACAATCTGAACAATTTGCATTTTAAATAAGAATAAACAGGCCTTCTGAGGCCCAGAAGGGATGACATTAACTGGTAATTAGAAAAAGCAATCTCTTAGCTGAAAGTTTTAATAGCTTCCTTTGTTCTTGCATCCTAAATGTCACTGGACCTAAGCAGTGGCTGGCTGAGGGAAGAGCCTTGAGGGTGTCTGGCGGGGCTTCTGCTCAGGGGCTCTGGGGGACTGGCAGCATCTCACTCAGGGTGGGGCCTGCATCTTGGTCATTTAATATCATGAATACCTTCCCACTAGAGATTAGTGTCCCTCTTCTATAGCTTAGAAAACTGAGGCCCTAAACATTGTTTAGGGTTTCTGGTTGGCATCTCTCAGAAACCAAGGCTGCCGGAAGTAAAGAGGATTTGGAAGCAGGGATGTTGGGAGCTCACAGGGTGGGAGGGGTATCTGGAGAGCCTGGATAAGAAACAAGCAGGATTTTGCAGGTAACATGAGGCAGGGGCAGGAAGCAAGTCCAAGTTCTTCAATACTCAGGTTCTGGTTCTGGCATCTGGAAGGATTCGATAGCCGAATGCTTGAGAATAGGCCCATGGGCCAGCAGCTTCAACATCTGGGAACTTGCAAGAAATGCAGTATTTCAGGCCTCATTCTGGACCTCCCAAATCTGGATCTGCTTTTTAAGAGATTCCCTGTTTCTGTGCATGCTACAGTCTGGGAAGCAGTGGGCAGACCACCTAAAGAACACCTCATCTCTGATCAACTTTCCCTTGGGGAAGAGGTGATTCTTCCAAAGGAAATCTGGGGTGTTGCTCAGAGAAGGAAGAGGAATGGACTTTAGGAGAACCATAAAAGGCATCCCCAGGGTTCCAGCTCAGGATGCTCTCCATCAGTCTGCCTCCTATCCATCCTCAAGAGACGTGTGGACAGACAGTCCTGTTGGTAGCAGGACACGATTTTTCACTCTAGGACAGATTTCTTGGAGCTGATGACATCTGTAACATCATTAATCTTTTAAAGCCAATATATGTTAAAAAGAAAACCTTTTCCCCCTCTTACACAACTTTATGGAAAAAGATGGAATGTTAAGACAGCAGCTGCATTCCTATTTCTCAGTGGTGCCTCTTTCACAGGAAACTGCTATAGATTTACTGCTATATAAAAGGAATAATAAAGATTAAATTTTGTAGGGCCTTGGATGCAGGTGTCAAAGGCCAAGGAAGCACTTGGCTTTGCCAGCACAAAGGCTCTGGGACAGAAAAAGCAGGATGCAAGCACTGGAATGGCAAAGAAGGGCAGCTTCACATTCCTTCATCTGGGATTGCCTTGACGAGGCACTTATATAGGAGAGGCCTCTTTGGAGACTCCCCCACCCCTCCTTTCTGGAGCCCTGCCCCTCTTTCTACCCAGGTGTCTCTTGCAAGAGCAGAGCAAGCCCACACTGATCCTGGTAATAGAAAGACACATGGGCCGCTATCCTTGGTCCTGAAGCACAGTTACATGTTGCAGCAGTAATTCTCAACCTAGCTACAAATCTGTTAATGGGGAAGGTAGATAAACGTACTGATTTCAAAACCCCACACCCAGATATTCTAACTCAGTGGGTCTCTGCATCTAAAAAAAAAAAACACCAGAGACCAGATGAATCTGATAGTCAGATTATCCTGTTTGGAAATCACTCTGCTAGCATATGCTTATTGCTCCTAAGCCTATGCAGCAGGCACCTATGGCTTTTTTTCCCTCCCTCCATGAGGATTTACTCCGCAGTCTTCTAGAAATGCACCCTGGTTCTTATAATGGAGCCAACCCAAAGGCTGGTAGAGCTGAGAGGTAGAGACTGTCCAAATCATCTTGTTGGAACCTCTAAATCAAGTGGTCCTGGATTCTGAAATTCCCCTGGACTTTTCAGGGGTAATATATTCCTGTTATTGCTTAAGCCAGTTTTGATTGGGCTTCTGTCACTTGTAACCAAATCTAACATTTCTTAGAACTCTGGTGGTGACTCTTAAACATCCTGTCCAGAGAATTCTCTCCCATGAATTCTGAACCAAATGAGAGAAGAGGCAGTATGGGAGAGAAAAGCTGGGGCCAGAGCGAGAATAAGGAAAAGATGCTGAAAAGTTGCCAGGAATAAGAATGACTCCGATTTGGACAATGTTTCCAAATAATCAGTTACTAAGGATAGACCCTCAAACAACCACAGCCTAAAGATCACTTGACTGGAGGAGAGTCAGAAGCATGGGTGGACTTGGGACCAGAGCGGACCAATGTCAGTACACCCCCAGTAGAGACATCCTAGGTTGTGTCGCTAAAGTGTTCACAGATTTTGTTTTTACTTCCTATCTCTAAAACCTTGTTACTTTTACCCTGTCCCTCATATCTTTGGTTTATGCTATATGGTTTTCGCAGTTATCTCACTCAACTTTTTCTCTGACATTTATTATGCGTGTCCCCTCTGAGGAGCTGGGGCAGTAGGAACCCCTCTATCAGCACACTGGGCTCAGTCTTTGCCCCCTCTAATGGCACTGAGGGGTGGGGGACATACATGATGCTTACACTCCCAGGAGTTTTAAATCAATAACAAAATATACACTGAAAGATCAAAAGGTTTTCAGGAAGGAAGAACACCCAGCAGTTTTCAGACCAGAGCCTCATTTTTCCCAAGTAGGAAGTACATACGGGAGTAGGGAAGCATGACAAAGATGCCTGAATCCCCTCCACATGACTTTGAGAGTATTCCTATCTGGCTGGGGCAGGAAAAAAAAGTTTAATTAGTGGATGTTGAAGTGGGTTAATGTCTGCATTACCGAAGAAGGGAGAACTGCCTGACAGAGATTCCAGGACAGAGGTAATTAGACATGAGGAGACGGTCTGGAAGCAAGAGCACTGGGGAGATCTGAAAAGTCAGGGTAAAACATGAAAGGAAACCATTTATAGGAACAGGGATGCTAGATCAGAATGCAGGACAAACAGATCTAGGCATCTGGCAATGATCATTAGAAATGGCTTGAAAGCCAGTAACTCTGAGCAAAAGTATTAGGGCAAAGTTGTGGTGTATTAGAGTATTATGTTACACTCATCCTTCTTCACAGTCCAACTCTCACATCCATACATGACCACTGGAAAAACCATAGCCTTGACTAGACGAACCTTTGTTGGCAAAGTAATGTCTCTGCTTTTGAATATGCTATCTAGGTTGGTCATAACTTTCCTTCCAAGGAGTAAGCGTCTTTTAATTTCATGGCTGCAGTCACCATCTGTAGTGATTTTGGGGCCCAGAAAAATAAAGTCTGACACTGTTTCCACTGTTTCCCCATCTATTTCCCATGAAGTGATGGGACCAGATGCCATGATCTTTGTTTTCTGAATGTTGAGCTTTAAGCCAAGTTTTTCACTCTCCACTTTCACTTTCATCAAGAGGCTTTTGAGTTCCTCTTCACTTTCTGCCATAAGGGTGGTGTCATCTGCATATCTGAGGTTATTGATATTTCTCCCGGCAATCTTCATTCCAGCTTGTGTTTCTTCCAATCCAGCGTTTCTCATGATGTACTCTGCATATAAGTTAAATAAACAGGGTGACAATATACAGCCTTGACGAACTCCTTTTCCTATTTGGACCCAGTCTGTTGTTCCATGTCCAGTTCTAACTGTTGCTTCCTGACCTGCATACAAATTTCTCAAGAGGCAGATCAGGTGGTCTCTACTTTTTCCTTAGTATGGATGGGGCTGGTGATGATTATTAAGGGCTCAGAACCTCTTTGGGCCCATGACTTGCTACTGTCATCTCTTTTTTGTCTGTTTTGTTTTGTAATGGTGCTCCTTGATCCTATGTGGGAAGCTGGAAGAGGTGAACTGCAGCTCACGCCATGCCCTAGGAATGAAGATACACCTCACTGCAGCCTGCCCTGACCCACGAGCAACAGGGCTGGCTGGCAGGAACCAGGTTCCATTGACTTTGATCCTATTTAGGGAGACAAGCTTTGGAAATACTAAAAGTCAAAACATTTCTCTGGCCAGATCACCAGTATCGAATTATTTGGGACCTATCAAATCTCTAAAACCAAATTTCTTTCTTTGACCTTTGATAATCAATATGACCCATGGTTGTCCTTTGGGAGAGAAGGACATTTATACTGAGATTTAGTTGAGGGAAATTCCTCAGGTGAGCATGGGCCACCATCCCTTTCTTGTTTCCTTATTCTATTCTGGGCTAGAGAAACATAACCAGAACTTTAAAAGTGTCCTCTAAAATACCTCCCTTGAAAGTCATTTTGGAAATCTGGTGAGAATGGAGCAGCAGGTAGGGACTCAGTTTCTAGTTCTGTAGCCAGTCAGCTGCAGGAATCAGGGCAAGATGCTTCACATCTTGAGCCTGGCTTTCCACTTTCAAATGGGGATTATTCTACCCCTGGGTACAAAATATCGAAGCTGACTCAGGACAACCCAGGTAAAAAGTGTCTGTGCTGATACTGAGTGGGAAGGGGGAGAGCTGACACAGAAGCCAAGCACAGGACAAGAGGTGCTGCAGGGCTTCATGGGAACTTCTGCCTGTCTCTCTCAGGGGCAGTGTGGGTGTATCTCTTGGATGGTTTCTGCAAGTTCTCTCTGTGTCCTCCATTCTTCTTTCCTGTTTGCATGCCCAACAACTGACTCTGACTTTCCAATCTCTTAAATCAACTCCAAGAGAAGACATTGGGTTGACCATTTCATATCTGTCAGGGCAATGATACAGTAAGTAACAAGCTATTAGCTGGCCTTTGAGTTGGCTGTTTGAGTAAGATATCCACCCCTGGTCTAGGACTGTGGTTGGGGGTAGGTATATGCAGATCTGTCCTTGATGAGGCTTGGTTGGGCAAACAATGAATTCCTTTTTTTGCAGAAATAATAAAAAGCCTCATCATAAAGATCATATGACAATAAATATGAAATTGCTTTAGAAAGAATGAAGTGTAAATTTAAGTTATTCTAATTATTATTCAAAATTATTAGGGGACTTAGAACAAAGAATCAGCCAGTAGGCAACATGAAAGAGCTCCTAATGGCCCAGTCTGTTATAGTTTGAGTAACAAAATAATGACAATGATGAATTATTGACCACAGTAAAATGAATAAGCCCTTGATGATATAAATAGTTGAATAAGCTTTAAAATATAGGAAAAGGGAAAACTCTTCCTTAGAGTAGAATTCCAATTAAATTAAACTACAAGGAAGGACTGAAATATAGAAAATCACCACTTGGCAAATAACATAGTAAAAACTGTTACAAACAAGGATCACTGATGAATGCCAAAATCATGGGCAAATGTATGATTAAAAACAGCATGTTTACACTGTCTCAAAGTAGCTCTCCTAAGATACATATTAACTGCAAAAGGGAAAACACAAACTTTACAGTGGAGAAATAAGGCAGACACCTCAACTGTTCACAGTCAGCATCACCGGTAATGTAATACAGCATCCTATGCCTCTCAATACGGTGCAAAGACAAGAACACATCACTTTCGTGGCAGCCTGTTAAATGCAGAACCTGAATTTAGCCGTAACGAAACATTTTATAAACCCCAATTGAGAAATATTCTCTAAATTACTGGACAGTGCTCTTCAAAGGTGTCAAGGTCATGAAATACAAAACCAGAAAACAAAACTGAGAAACTCTCCAAGACCAGAAAAATATAAGGGAACATGAAAACTAAATACAGTATCCTAGATTTGATCCTGGGCCAGGAAAAGATCATTAGCGAGATAATCAGAGAGGTCAGGAGATTACTAGTAGTATTACAACAATACTCATGTTAGTTCTAGAAGGTCTTCATAGAACCATTCAACTTCAGCTTCTTTGGCATTAGTGGTTGGGGCACAGACTTGAATAACTGTGATATTGAATGGTTTATCTTGGAAATGAACAGAGATCATTCTGTCATTTTTGACACTGCACCCATGTACTGTATTTCAGTCTCTTTCGTTGACTCTGAGGGTTATTCCATTTCTTCTAAGAGATTCTTGCCAACAGTAGTAGATATAATGGTTATCTGAATTAAATTCACCCATTCCAGCCCACTGGAGAAGGATATGGCACCCCACTCCAGTACTCTTGCCTGGAAAATCCCATGGATGGAGGAGCCTGGTAGGCTTCAGTCCACAGGGTCGCAAAGAGTCAGATGCAACTGAGTGATTTCATTTTCACTTTCACCATGCTTTGAAACACACCAAATGCCTAACAATTCTGCCATTAAAGAGCATGAGTTTTATTACTAACACCAGCAAAGGAGTCCTCTTTAGTGTTAGGCGATGTCTGGATAACTAGGACCAAGATAAAAGATACAAGTCTGTCTCCTTCTGCTTTTGAATCTAACTGGTACAAGTGGGGCTTCTCAGGTGGCGCTAGTAGTAAAGAACCTGCCTGTCAATGTAGGAGACATAAGAGATGTGGGTTCAATCCCTGGGTCAGGAAGATCCCCTGGAGGAGGGCATGGCAACTCACTCCAGTATTCTTGCTTAGAGAATCCCATGGACAGAGGAGCCTGGCGGGCTATAGTACATGGGGTCGCAAGGAGTCAGACACAACTGAAGCAACTTAGCACGCACCCGTGGTGCAAGAGAAGCCTCTTGGAGAGAAGTTTGACCACAGATATTAAAATCTTTAACATGTGCAGAAATGAGACTTTCGGTTATGACAGTATGAAGAGGCAGGCAAATATTTTCTCACCAAACACAAGGGAAAAAAAACAAAAACGGAGAAAATTATCAAAATCAAACCATTTCAAGGCTCTGGATGGAGATCAACCGAGTGCAAATAACAAACGGAGAGATGTTTATTCCTAAGGAATTTGCTGCAACTTTGTGTAAGAACAATAGGAGCCTGCAGCCTCCTTGACCAGGACGGCTTCCATTCCACACCCTGCTTGGTAGGTTAGGCGCAGCTGGTTTACGAGGGCAGGACAGGAATGGGAAACCACAGGCTGGCTGCAAGTAGCAGCAAACTTGAGTGAAAAGTCCGTGCTTGAGGATTTCCCTGGCGGCACAGTAGATAAGCATCCACCTGCCAATGCAGAGGACACAGGTTTGACCTTGGTCAGGGAAGATTCCATAAGCTGTGGGGCAGCTAAGTCTGTGTGCCCAACTACTGAGCCCACTAGCCCCAACTACTGAGCCCGAGCGCTGCAACTACCGAAGCCCACGAGCCTATACGCTGCTCCACAAGAGAAGCCATTGCAACAAGAAACTTGTGCACCTCGACAGAGAGTAGCCCCCACTCGCTGCAATTAGAGAAAGCCCACACAAAACAACAAAAACCCAGAGTAGCCAAAAAAAAAAATAAAAAACCCACATCCATGCTTGGTAGCATTGTCAGAAAGCACCATGCCCAGTAGGAAAGTGAAGTGAAGTCGCTCAGTCGTGCCCGACTCTTTGTGACCCCATGGATAGTAGCCTGCACCAAGCTCCTCCGTCCATGGGATTTTCAAGGCAAGAGTACTGGAGTGGGTTGCTATTTCGTTCTCCAGGGAATCAAGGAACACACAAAGCCTGTGGCTTGCTGGCCTGGGGCTGTGGTCCCAGGTAGGGTGAGCAGTGGATCAGCCAGAGGTTCAACAGGAAGACTCTGGAAGAGACAGGGCAATCAGATCAGATCAGATCAGTCACTCAGTCATGTCCGACTCTTTGTGACCCCATGAATCACAGCACGCCAGGCCTCCCTGTCCATCACCAACTCCCGGAGTTCACCCAGACTCACGTCCATCGAGTTGGTGATGCCATCCAGCCATCTCATCCTCTGTTGTCCCCTTCTCCTCTTGCCCCCAATCCCTCCCAGCATCAGAGTCTTTTCCAATGAGTCAACTCTTCGCATGAGGTGGCCAAAGTACTGGAGTTTCAGCTTCAGCATCATTCCTTCCAAAGAAATCCCAGGGCTGATCTCCTTCAGAATGGACTGGTTGGATCTCCTTGCAGTCCAAGGGACTCTCAAGAGTGAAGGCCTAAATATGCTTTCCACATATCTCCGGCTGACTGGAAAGCTACACACATGTTTAGGGAGACACAGGAGGGCCCAGGGAAATGTAAAAGCCACCGCCAATTTACAGCCGACTTGAGAACTGCCTGAACTTTGAATGCCCTCCTTACCCCACTCACAGAGCCATCAGAGAAGGGTAAAAATGTTTTGGGCCCAAGCTATTTAAACACAATCTCTGCCAGAATCATTGGCTGACTACTTAGCTATGTTGACACAGAGTTTCCCTTAGGAAGTCAGGCTAGAAATAAAAATAAGAATAAAAATACTGAGCAGAGACATCAACTGCTATACACTGAGAGGAAGACAGATTGTGCAGGTTAAGTCAAACCAAAAAAAGAACAAACAAAGAAAAAAACTAAAAGAAGCCCTCAGGAAAAGAAATCAGAATCTCTAGGTGCTACAGAATATATAATACTGAATTTTCTTTAGCTTTCGACAAAAATCTATGACACACACAAAGAAACAGGAAAGTATGGTCCACACAAAGGAAAAAAACCTCTCTATTGAAACAGACTCTGAATGAGCCCAGACACTGATTTTAGCAGATAAAGGTTTCAAAGCAACTGTTTTGGGAGTTTTTTTGTTTTGTTTTGTTTGGAAGAAAGAAATGGAAATTTTGATTTGAGCCAACCTGAAGATTATAACTCAGGAGACAATCTTTCAGAAAGCTCTGAAGGGTGCTCCCTTAAAGCAACTATTTTCAGTTCAGTTCAGTCGCTCAGTCATATCCAACTATTTGCGGCCCCATGAATCACAGCACGCCAGGCCTTCCTGTCCATCACCAACTCCCGGAATTCACCCAAACTCATGTGCATCGAGTCGGTGATGCCATCCAGCCATCTCATCCTCTGTCGTCCCCTTCTCCTCCTGCCCCCAATCCCTCCTAGCATCAGAGTCTTTTCCAATGAGTCAACTCTTCACATGAGGTGGCCAAACTACTGGAGTTTCAGCCTCAGCATCAGTCCTTCCAATGAACACCCAGGACTGGTCTCCTTTAGGATGGATTGTTTGGCTCTCCTAGCAGTCCAAGGGACTCACAAGAGTCTTCTCCAGCACCACTTTAAATATGCCCAAATAACTCATGGAAATCATTAAAGAACTAAAGGAAAATATGACAATAA
This sequence comes from Bubalus kerabau, assembly GCF_029407905.1. NCBI lineage: Eukaryota > Metazoa > Chordata > Mammalia > Artiodactyla > Bovidae > Bubalus > Bubalus kerabau. The sequence goes on from NC_073645.1 coordinate 16,541,836, forward strand.
TTCAGTAAATCAAGAATCTCAGAGAAAATATCAACTAGACTACAGCAAAACAAGTGGAGATTCTAGAGTAGAAAAGTAGAAGAGAAAAACAATCAAAATGAAAAATTTCCTTCACTGGATAGGCTCAACAATGGATTTGAAAGGACAGAAGGCAGAATCAGAATCAGCCAGCCTGAAGGATAGATAGTTCAGGAGAAATTAGCCAATCTGATGAATAAAGAGGGAAAAATAAAAAGAATGAAGAAAAATGAATAGCACCCCAAAGACCTGTGAAAGGATATCAAGCAAGCCAATTAACATGGAAAGAGAGTTCCAGAAGTAGAGGGGAGAAAGAGACATTGCAAATATTTGAAAAAATAGCCAAAAACGTTTCAGATTTCATGAAAAGCTCAACAAACCTCAAATAACAAAACACAAAGAATCCATACCTAGATACATCATGCCAACACACATGCCTAAAAGCCAAAACAAAGAGAAAATGGTGAAAATAGCAACAGAAAAGTTACTGTGTACAGAGGAACCACAATACGAAAATATATTAATAATTTGCGGTCAGAAAGAAGTCCAAAAGGCAGTGAAATGGCAATAGAGAACTAAAAAAAAAAAAAAAAAAAGTCAAAAAATAATTATAGAATCAGCAACATCATCCTTTAAAAATGAAGAAAAAAAAGATGTTTCCATATAGACAAAATCTAAGAGACCTTGTTGCTAGCAGACCAACCTTTTAAGAAATACCAGGGACTTCCCTGGTGATCCAACGGTTAAGAAGCCACCTTCCAGTGCAAGGGAGGTAGGTTCAAACCCTAGTCGGGGAACTAAAGATTCAACGTACCACGAGGAAGCTAAGCCAGCCGCAGGCAAGCACCGAGACCTCGCTCTCTAGAGCCCGGGGGTGGGGGTGGGGCACAATTACTGAGCAAGCGCGCCACTAGTGCGAAGCCCGCATGCGCAACAAAGAGCGGCCGCGCCACCACGAAAGATCCCACGTGCGGAAGTGAAGGTTGTGCCTTGCAACCAAGTCAGAAGGCAGCCAAATAAATACATATCAATAAAGGAAGAAAGACTAAAGTCCATCAGGGGGACAGAAAATGACACGGATAGAAATTTGAATTCACAAGTTTAAATGAAGTGCCCGGAAAATGTTAAACATACAGGCAAATTAAAAACAGAAGATTCCCTGGGGAACGAAATGGCAACCCACTCCAGTATTCTTGCCTGGAGAACCCCATGGACGGAGGAGCCTGGTAGGCCAAAGTCCACGGGGTCGCAAAGAGTCGGACACGACTGAGCAACTTCACTTTCACTTTTCTTTTAAATATGAATACTTCTCAGTTCTGTTAATTTCTTATAAAATGTGATTGCATAATAGAAACCATTGACTTGTGCACTTTGAACATGCGGATTTTATGGGACATAAATTATATCTCAAAACTATTCAAGAAATGCAAAAATGCATAAAAATTCTAACACTGTATTGTTGGATTCCTAACATATAAATATGACCTTAGCACAAAGGAGGGGAAAGAAATGTTGCTTTATTGGAACAAAGTTTATGTATTTTACCTGAATCAAGTCAGTATTAACCTCGAATACCTGTGATACATTAAGATGTGAACTGTAATCTTGGCACTGCTGACATTTTGGGTCAGATAATTGTTGTGGTGGGCTGTCCTTCGCATTGTAGGAGTTTAGCAGCATCTGTGCCTCATCCCAGCAAAATACTCCTACTCTCACTTGTGGCAGATAAAAATGTCTCTAAATAAATTCTTTTCAGATGGCTGGAGGTGGGAAATCACCTTAGTCAAGAACCACTATCCTAGAGCAATCATCAAGAAATTAATCCAAAGAAATATAGCTTAAAATCAATAGAAAAAAAAAATCAGCAAAAGAATTAGAATGATACAGTATTTGTTTAACACAAAAGAAGTCAGTAAATAAGCAAGGCATAATACATACAGGAAAAAATAGTAAAGGGGTTGACTTTTAATTAAAAAAAAAATTCATGTGAGGGGCTTGGGAAACTCTGCTTTCCATAGAAACTAAGGTTTCCCCACCACTTCCTGCTCCCCCAAAGGAGAAAGCTGGGGACGATGGAAAAGAATATTATGTCACATTTAATGGAATGTTCCAATTCACAAGTAATAATATTATTCCATTAGAGTCTATCATTCAAAATGTCTCATACCAAAGAATGAATTATTATTTAACTAGGTGTTCAAACCATACTTCGGAAGGACCCATTCATAAAACATCACAGTGTTCTCAAGCTGAGGATGTGGGTCATCTTGGCACTTCCTGTGTCCTGCTTTCATTTGCAGCCAAATCTCAAAACCAGGGCACTGGGTGTCAGCACTAAATGTCCCGTCAGACAGGGAGAGGGACAGTTACAGAATCAGGCCCAGCCAGCGGAGGCAGGATTCTGGAGGCAGCTTCATGTCTGCTGGCAAGTGCGGGCTCTGGAGTTAGGCTGGGTTTGAGTCCTGGCTTTTTTACTCTGTGACCCTGGGCAGCAAATCACTTAGCCCCTCAGAGCCCACTTCATGTCATCTGCAAAACAGGAGTGATGAAATCTACCTCACAGGCTGCTGGGGGGGAATGAGGTGATGTGTGTCAAGAGCTTCAAACGTGGCCTGGTATCTACACAAATGGTCAGTAAGAGCTGTGATTAGCGCAGCAGAACTGGTATCACAACTTTGACTTCTGGGTTTTCAATCCAGCATCCTGAGCTCTTTACCTTCCTCTCCCCTCATCCCAATCTCTGTTAATTTCTGCACTTCCAGTTGTTCAGCCCCAAAATCTTGAAGCCTATTTTAAAAATATGTTTTTAAATTTTATTTATCTTTTGACCACATCTCTCGGCATGCAGGGGGGATCTTAGCTCCCAAAATATGGATCAAAGCCACATCCCCTGTAGTGGAAGCAAGGAATCTTAACTACTTAACCACAGTCCCTTGAAGCCTTTCTTTTTAACTAAAGTACAATTGACGTACAACATTATATTGGTTTCAGGTGGTACAACATCAGTTCAGTTCAGTTCAATCGCTCAGTCGTGTCCGACTCTTTGCGACCCCATGAATTGCAGCATGCCAGGCCTCCCTGTCCATCACCAACTCCCAGACTTCACTCAAACTCACGTCCAGCAAGTCGGTGATGCCATCCAGCCATCTCATCCTCTGTCATCCCCTTCTCCTCCTGCCCCCAACCCCTCCCAGCATCAGAGTCTTTTCCAATGAGTCATAGTGATTCAATATTTTTATGGATTAAACACCATACAAAGTTATTATAAAATTTTGACTAAATATCCTGTGCTGTTTTTTTTCCTGTTTTTTTATTATTATATCCCTGTGACTTATTTATTTTATAACTCAAAGTTTGTAACTCTTAATGCCTTTCACCTGTTTCACTCCTGTCCCCCATTCCTTCCCCTCCGGTGATCGATCACCAGTTTGTTCTCTGTATCTCTGAATCTATTTCTGTTCTATTAGTTTGTTTGCTTTTTTTAAAAAAATTCCACTCCTGGATATTTACCCAAAGAAAATGAAAACACTATTTTGAAAAGATACATACATCCCAATACTTGTTGCAGCATTATTTACAATACCCAATATGGAAGAAAACTTGAGTGGCTCAGCCATGTCCAGCTCTTTGCGACCCCATGGACTGCAAACTTAGTGCCCAGCAATAGACCAATGGGTAAAGATGAAGTGTGTGTATTCAATAGAATATTACTCAGCTATAAATTTTTTTGCCATTTGAGACAACATGGAAGTTGTTATGCTTAGGGGAAGACTTTTTCTTTTACTCCCCACATCTAACCCATCAGCAAATCCTGCTGTCTCTACCTTTTAAATACCATCCAGAATCCAACCACATCTCACCACACTGCTGGCACCGGCTGACCCAAGCCCCAGTCCAAACTCTCAACATTTTTCACCTCTTGACTGGTGTCACTGCTTCTGTTTTTCCCCCTGGCAGGCTAGCCACCAGAGGGATCCTATTAAAATGCCAGATACTTTCTTCTCCTTCTCAATGCCCTCTCAAGAAAACAGTTTGGCAATTCTTGAGCCTGAGTCAGGGATGTACCCTGAGGCAATGGTGATTCCTTGACCCAGGAACTGTGGGAGAGACAGGAAGTACAGGGAGGAAGTGCGCTTGGGAAATGAGTTTCCAGAAGTCTAGGCCACCAGCTACTTTTAGGGCCCTCAGAGCAGCACTTACCTCTAGCAGACCTCCAGAGGCAGAATGTAGAACCAGAGCACAGGCTCAGAGACTGGAGTGAGAGTGGGGCTTCCTTTCATTCCTAAGCGTCTGCTCCCTGAACTCCAGGATCCTCTCCAGCAGCCTCCCTTGTCCCCCCAACGCTACAGAAATCGAAACTGGCTTCACGGGTTTCCTATGAACCAACAGGCCAATTTAATCAAAGCCCACAGCATACTGCTGTGCTGAAAAGGATTGACTCCACCTGTACCATGAACTCGGAGAAGGTGATGGCACCCCACTCCAGTACTCTTGCCTGGAAAATCCCATGGATGGAGGAGCCTGGTGGGCTTCTGTCCATGGGGTCGCTAAGAGTGGGACACGACTGAGAGACTTCACTTTCACTTTTCACTTTCATGCATTGGAGAAGGAAATGGCAACCCACTCCAGTGTTCTTGCCTGGAGAATCCCAGGGACGGAGGAGCCTGGTGGGCTGCCGTCTATGGGGTCACACAGAGTTGGACACGACTGAAGAGACTTAGCAGCAGCAGCAGCAGTACCAGGAACTACTGACTTAAAAAAAAAATTTTATTGAGGTATATTTGAGATGTATAAAAATCGCACATGTGTAATGCATACAATTTAATGAGTTTGAACATATGCGTATACCTGCAAAACCATCACCAAAATTAAGGTAACAAACATAGCCAGCACCTCTAAAAGTTTCCTTATGTCTCTTGCCAGTTCACACAGCCATCCAGGTACTGAGCCTGGGCCAGAACCCAGGGGTCCTGCCTCCCTTGATACCAACTGCAAGTCCAGGTTGAGTAATTGCTGCCAGGAATCACAGAACTCACTGAAAGATGTTATACTCACAGTTACAGTTTATTTCTGGGAAAGGACAGAGATCGAAATTAGCCAGAAGAATAGATACAGACGTAAGAGTATGGGAGGGTTCCCAATGCAAAGCTTCTATTGTCCTCAGAATGCCTGATACTCCTGGTGTTGATATTAATGTACAGAATATGCATGGAGTGTGGTCAACCAGGGAAACTCAGTCAAGCTTCAGTGTTCTGAGGTTTTACTGGGGCTTCATCCCATAAGCGTGAGTCATTGATTTATTGTCCATGGGACTGAACTTAGATTCCAGCCCCACCCAACTCCCTGGAGGTCAGACTGATATCACTTGGCCTGAGTCATCTCATTAGCATAAACTATCAGGTATGAGCTAAGGGGCCCACCAAGAATAACAAAGACACTCCCATCACTTGGGAAATTTCAGGGGTTTAAATGTTTTCTCCCAGGAACCAGGGACAAAGACCAGACCAGTTTGGGTAAGGCCAAGATCTTCACTACACACCTTACGTCTGTGACATCTCGGGAGCCATAAAAAAGGCTGAGCACGGAAGAATTGATGCTTTTGAACTGTGGTGCTGGAGAAGACTCTTGAGAGTCCCTTGGGCAGCAAGGAGATCAAACCAGTCAATTGTAAAGGAAATCAACCCTGAATATTCACTGGAAGGACTGATGTTGAAGCTAAAGCTCCAATATTTTGGCCACCTGATGTGAAGAGCTGACTTGACTGGAAAAGACCCTGATGCTGGGAAAGATCGAGGGCTTGAGGAGAAGGGGCGACAGAGGATAAGATGGTTGGATGGCATCACTGACTCAATGGGCATGAGTTTGAGCAAACTCCAGGCGACAGTGAAGGACAGGGAAGCCTGGCATGCTGCAGTCCATAGGGTCACAAAGAGTTGGACAAGACAGAGACTGAAAAACAACAAAAGGGAGTTGCAATAAAAAATAAAAATATCTATACCGTGTGTGTGCTAGGTGCCAAACACTGTACACATATTTTGTTAAATTCTCACAACAACCCTGCAAAGCTGATGTTTGGTACTTTTTTACTGATAAGAAAATTGAAGCCCAGAAAGTTGCCTAAAGTTTTAGAGCTGGAAAACAAACAGATCTGACTATGCTGACAAACTCCTTGGGCCCTTAGATTGTTGTCAACTTCATTCATTCATTCATTCATTCGACAAGCATTTATTCAAGCCCAGCTATGTGCCAATAACAGTTTTAGGTGTTGAAGATGCAGCAAAGGACAGACAAAAATCTCATTCCTATAGAGTTGATATTCCAATGGGAGAGGTAGATAATAAGCACTAAATGTGTAAAATAAATATTTTGAATAATTTAAAGTGATGCATGTAATTTGTATGTGTGCATTTGATTCAAACTTCACTGTAACAATTGTGAAGTTTGAATGTGGACTGCTATTATATACTGTTAGTTTTGTTACATTCGATGAGAGCACAGTAACTATGTTTTCCCAAAATAAAGGTACTTATCTATTAACGATGCAGGCTAAAGTACTTATGGATAAAATAAAATTATAAAATGTTGCTAATTACTGATGTTGGATGATAAGATATGCAAAGAAAGACCTTTATATTGTTCTAATTCAGTGTGTATTTGAACACTTTGTTAGTACAAAGTACGATTTTTTGCGGGTGTTTTGGTTGGTTGGTTGTTCTTTAAGTGGACAGGGCTAACAGATAGGATGTGTAAGAGGTATTGCAAGACCAAAAAGCAAATCCAGGAAGACCTCAGTAAGGTTACAGTGGAGAAAAGACTTGAAGGAGACAGGGAAGAGATTTATGTGGTTCTCTAGAACATTCCAAGCAGAAATGGGAGCCCTGAGGTGGGAGAGTGCTGGGTATGGCATGTTCAAAGCATAAAAAGCCAACTGCTGCAAAGGGGTGATCAATGAGTAAAATAGTAGGAGGTCACATCAGAGAGTTCAGAGATGGATGAGGAGGAGAGGAAATGCATACAGAGCCCTATTCAACAGGGAATTCACACCCAAATTATGTAAGAATACACACAAAACACTGAGGGATAGCACAGTCAACTTCATAGAAAAACTGGCAAAAGACTTGAGCTGGCACTTTACAGAGAAAGTTATGGCCAATCAGCAGAGGAAAAGGTGTTCTGTTTAATTAGGCATTAGGGAAATGCAAATTAAAACCACAATGCTACACCTTCACATTCCCATAAAAGGCAGGCAATGCTAGGTATTAGAGAGGAAACAGAGCTCTCATACACTGCTGGTGGGTATGTAAACTGGCACACATGGTGTCTACCTAAACTAAAAAACATGCAGCCCTCTTAAGCAATTCATCCCATTTCCCAGTATATATCCAACAGAAAGCCATGTAAATATTCACTGGACACTGGAAAAGCATGTTCAGAGCAGCACTGTTCCTTAACAGCCCAAACCAAGAACTATCCAAATGCCCAGTGACAGCAAAATGGACAATGGGCTAGTCTAGAGTATTGAGAATAACAAACAAAAGAATCTCATAAAAACAGCGAGCAAAGGAAGCAGGCACAAAGGGCCTAACACTATGTGATTCCAGTTATGTAAGTTCAGAAACAAGCAAACCTAATCTGTGCTGTTAGAAGACGCAGTAGTGGTTACCACTGGAGAAAGTGACTGGATAAGAGCTTGTGGGAGGGGAGGGGAGCTGATGACAACCTGTTTCTTGATCTGGATGCAGGCTAAGTAGAAGAGTTAAATTTGTAAGCAGCCACCATTGATCATCACCACTGATAATGTGCATAATTTACTTTTCAGTATCTGTATTAGAGTCAAACATTTAAAAAAAAAATCATGCCGGAGTGCCTCAGTTCCCTCCTCTGAACTACCGGTGAAAACACCCAGCCACCCCTACCCGTTTCATGCTGCATCAGAGGGATGCAGAACACTGTGCATTTGGGGCTTAAAAAAAGACGACGACATGCTTTCTCAACTCACAGATGCAACCCCTATGTTTAAAGCTGCTGAAACCATCACAGGGAGCTCTCTGGCTCATAGGAGGGGGGAATCTAAGAACTGGGCAAGACTGTAAATAAAGTCTAAGAACTATCTTCCCTAATAGATGTTAATAATGTACCTTACTCACAGAGTCGGACTCAACTGAGCACACACACACATACACTCCATATTATGCAACAGAACAGTTTCAACACCATCATGATGCTAGTTAGGTTATGGCATTGTTTTGAGAGCCATCATTTTGAGTTTAAAGAAAAAGAAATTGAATATTTTAAGTGTAGGCATCATGAGCTCTTTTTAAAACCAATTTTAAAACCAAAATTACAACTTTTCAAACTAGAAACAAAGAGGCACTGAAACATCCTACAGGTTTTCATTTCTAACAAGATACAGACAGTATAACTCATATAAACAAAAGGCATGTGGGGGCCTCACTTAAAAAAAAAAAGAGTAATAGCTCTCAACCTGAGATCAAAAAATGAGAAAATCACTGTGGACTTTCCCCAAACCTATTGATAGGTCTATTTCTTCCTACGCCCTCATAAGGAGCTATTGTTTCAGAATTCTAAGAATTTCAAATAAGCACCTGGTTAGGACCAGCTTTCCTGGTGGCTCAGAGGTTAAAGCATCTGCCTGGGATGCAGGAGACCCAGGTTCGATCCCTGGGTTGGGAAGATCCCCTGGAGAAGGAAACGGCAACCCACTCCAGTACTCTTGCCCCTGGAGAATCCCATGGAGGGAGGAGCCTGGTAGGCTCCAGTCCATGGGGTCGCAAAGAGTCGGACACGGCTGAGCGACTTCACTTAGGACCAGTTTATCAGTACTTCTGCTCAATAAGCTGCTTTTCAGTGACCCCAGGGAGTTTGACCAAAGTCAGCTTGTTTCCTCCTTGGCATTTGGTTTATTTTGGTTTGGGGGTTTTATTTTTTCCCCCTATATTATTTTCTCACTTCTTTAGATTCAATTTTTACTTTTATTGTTTTTTCCTTTCCCTCAGTTTTTCTTTTTAAATCGTTTATTTCTATTTGCTTTTTGTTCCATTTTATCCTTCTCTGGCATCGTGTTTTCATTCGCCATAAAGACCAGTTCATGGGGTGAATTTTGAACTGCTTTAATTTGGGCCGAGCTTCTCATCAGCTCTTCCCAAACGTAAGCTGGCGTTAGGACACCTCGACTCCAAGCACAGCAGTAAGTCCACCGTGCTGAGGGGCCTCTGAGCCATCTCTGCTGAGGAGACACTCGGATTCGCATGGTATCCTCCAGACCCTCGAGACCATTGGCAAGGGAGGCTAGGCTCCAGCACGCCCCGGCTGGGAAGGCGACAGCCATGAAGACTGCTGATGAGACTGCACAGAACTCTTCCAGCCTCCGGAGACAGTCCACAAAGCAGGAACCATGAGGGCTTGGATCATCCCAACAAAGTGAAACCTCTCAAGTGACAGAGGCTGAGGAAACTCCCCGCCTTGCTCAGAGGATGCTAGTGGAGGAGAGGTGTGTGAGCACCCGTGGCTCAGGGCAGTAGGAAAGCAGAAAGGCTGAAGGCAGAGTCCGCCAGCAGTGTGCTCCGTGTGACTGGTCACCAGGAGGGTGCTGTCCACAAACATTTACAAGAAGAAAATCTGCTCTTGGATGTGAACACAAACATCAGACTTTAACTTCTTCAACAACAAATTCGCCTTTTACAACAAGCTGGACACCTTCTGGGGTGGTCCCCCTCATGCTGCCCTGGAACTCTCATAGGTAAGAACCACAGGAAGTTATCCTGGCCACAGTGCGATGGATTCCTGCCTTTTGACGGACAGAACTTCAAGGAGCTGCCAGAGGGGTACTAGAACAGAATACATTAGGTTCACTTCTGGATGGATGGTTATGGGATGAAAAGCTGTTTAAAAAATCTCTGATTCTCAGTAAGAAATAAGAGCAAATTGTGAAGGATCCATGGATCATTGTGGGTCATGGATATGAGGAACTAAAGCTCTACATGGAGCCACTCTCCAACTATAAGGACTCTGGGCAGACTGACTTCATGGCATCCATGGTTACACCTGGAGATGGAGATCCAGGACTCGCTGATAGGCCAGAAACAGGTGGCAATGTTCCAGTATCCCCCCTGGGTTATAAGAGATCTGAGCTGGAGGGCTGCTGGATCACGCTGAAGCCTCAGCCCTCAGCCGATCTAACCAACAGCAGCCTTCCTTCCCCACCCACTGTGTGAGGGGATAGGGTCCCCACCAACTGCAAGCAGCGCATCCTCACCTCTAAGCTGCTACTTAGAGCATTCAGAGGAGGTAGGCAGATCCGGAGGGCGGAGGACCACAGCACAGCCAGCTGCCTGCAGGGAAGAACACCGCCCCCCACCCCACCCCACCCCACCCCCCGTCCCCTGCCAACAGCACCCTCTCCACCAGCACAAATCAGCACAGCCTCAGCCTGTCCCCATGTTCACCCCTCTCCCTGCAAAGTCAGCAGCTGGAGTGGAGCCCTGGGTCTGTCCAAAGGGAACTCTGCCCACAGGGGTGGCCTCACAGGTGCCAAACCCCAGGTTTGTGCAATGAAGTGAGACCCCAGTCTCTCCCCATGGAGCTTCTCCAGGAAGTTCAAGTTCAAATCTGTGGGAAGAAATTGAGGTTTGCCAGAGGACTGTGAATGAACCTGAAAGCAAAGACAGAGGAAGACACTCCACCGCCACGTGGTGGGCAGCGGAGGCAGTGATAAAACAGTGAGCTGTGCCCAGTACACTGTAGGTGGAGGATGGAGACCACAAGCTGCTTCGAGAGAGAGGAGATGATGCGGGGACAGAAGACAATGCAGGCACAGGAGACAAAGTGGATACAGGAAATAATGCAGATACAGAAGATGATGCAGGGACAGGAGATGATGCGGGCCGGGTGCTGCTCCAAGGGAGTAGCTGCTGGTACAGTCGAAGCATCTCCATGGCCTGCCTGGAGCATTGCTTCCAGATCCACCCCCAGGGACCAGAGAAAAGGCTGCTCTGAGCTGAGGCCACGCTCACACGCCTGGACCAAACCTCAGCCAGTGTTTCCCTGGAGCCTTGCTCCTGCCATGATCCCCTCTTCTCTTCCACTGAGTGCAAAGCTCTGTAAGATGAACACGGGCAACTCCAGTGAGAACACACAGCTGTTTACTCAGAGCTGGTCAGTCGATGGGGTCATCACTATCACTCAGGTTTGGCGGGGAGCCCAGGCTGGCAGGGCGGGGGCATGCTCCCAGGTGGAAAGGGAAGGCTGGGAGTGCATGGATTGGAGGCTGGTGGCCAGTGGCTGCCTCCCCTCTCTGCTCCACTGGGACCATGGAGACTGATTGTGGGGTTTCCTGGGAGGGGCTTGGACTGGGTTGGAGAGTTCTCTGTCCAGCCTTCCCAGGCTCACTTCTAATCTATTTGCTCCCCTCAACTTCTCCTTCAAGCAAACCACCGGTGCAACCTGCCCCCACCCACCCACTGACCCTGGGCCTCGGGCTGCAGAAGTAAGGGGTAGGGGCTCTGGCCTCCTCCACCCTAAGCCCTGAGCCCCCATCCTTCCCCAGAGCAGATGTTTCTCCACAAGGTGCTGTGCAAGGGTGTTTGTCCCCCTTGTCAGGTCTCTGCCATCGCCTTCCCCACCACCCTCTGGGACCTGGAGTGTGGAGGGCTGCAGAGACCTTGGGGCCCCCTGGGGTCCCCTGGGCTGTGGGCCTCCCTGGTGACAGGGACACTGAGCATCTCCATCTAGGAGAGCCTTTCTCTGAAAGCACCACTACCCACCACCCTCTTGCCCATCGTGTCCCTGGGTCCACCGCGATCTGGGTCACAGCTAGTTCCTCCCAATCACTGCCTCATCTCTCTGTCTCCCAGCCATCCCTTCCTGGCAGTATTGCCTGTTCATGGACTGGGGGACAGACTAGGCAGAGTGGACCCCTCTTGCTACCCCTGCAGCTGGTGTAGGGTGCAGGCTGTGGGTGCCGGCTGGTGCTGGCATCACACCCCTTATCTAGACCAAGCACTCCCCTTCCCTCCACTCCCTCTTTTGCTCCGAGGGGTCCAAGAAAGCCTCGCTTTGTTCCCAACTGGGGTGGGGACTGGGAGATCCCAGCAAGTGGCCCCTCCTCTCCCAGCATCCTCCTGCACTTAGTTTCTCCTAGGAATAAGAGAATGTTTTGAGGGGGAAAACTTTAGTTCTCTATAAATAACTTTTAATCTGAGAAGAATGGGGAGAATTTGGGGGAAGTCTTCACAGAGAACTGACATTGGCTGACTTATGTCTTATCAGGAAAGCAAGAGTTTGGCATTTTCATCTCCCACAGGCTGAAGCAACCTCTCCACCCCACTATGGCTGATAAGGCTGGGGAAAGCTCAGACATTCAAGGGACTGCAGGGTGCAATACACAAGTGTCCACAGAGAAAGTAGATCAGATGGGGAACAGTGAATGAACTGATTATAAAATTACCAGACTGATTTCACCCTGTGGCTCTAATCCACACGACTAGAAGGAAAACCCAAGAGAAAAATTACTCTTCTGAGGGAACCACCTCAAATGAAACACTTGCTTGGATATTTGTTTAAATATTATTGTCAACAGCCTGATAAAATTTTTATAAAACAATGTTTGTGATAGATATAACACTTGAATCCAGACAACATCATTTGACACCCCATTTGATCCAGTTATAACTGGAGCTGAATAAATCCTTGAAACTCCCAGGTATTCAAAGAAATAAATTACCTTTCAGCCAGTTAGTTTGAGATGAGTTTCTGTCATTTGCACCCAAGAGAATCTAGGATAAACAAATATTTGAATAAAATTGGCACTTAACATTTGTTAATTCTGTTTGGACTATAGACATAAATGGACTTATGTGAGAGTACTTTTAATTCATAACAGAAAGAAATAGAAAATAAATGGAGAAATGATCATAATTTTTATAATCCTTCATCTGCAAAAGCTTTATTAAATTTCAGTTTCTTTATAATTTTTCTTAGCTTTTAATGTTTAATTTTTCTTAATATGTGTACCTGGGACAAAAGCATATTTAACAAAAAAGGTCAAGGTCCTATTGTATTTTGAAAAACTTTTACATTCCAGGCAAGGCAGGTTCTACTTGTTCTTGGAAAGGAAGAAACTTTGACATCGATTTAAGGCCAATGTGCAAAAGAATAGATTTTAAAACAACTATTTATAAAATATGAGGGAAAAGGAGAAAAGAAGATTACATTTGTGATTAATTATGATAATAGTACAAAACTAGGGTCAATTAAACATTTGTCTAGCATTTATTCTCAATACACACACACACACACACACATACACACACAAAGCAGTTACTCAGCTCAACAGATTCTAGGACACTAGATTAAATTTAAATAGTACCTAAAATGTATATGAGAATTTTATGTTAGCTCCCAGTAATCATCAAAAAATGAACAAAAAACTTATCTCTACTCCCTCTTATAACTCCACTGAAATAAGAGTAAACAGATTCAATTAAAAGTTCAACCGTAAAGAAAAATAAAAGTGGCAGGGAGACAACAGCAATAAGAGTCTAGAAGCTCAGAGCACTGGATTTGAGCTCCCTGTGTCACACAGCAAATTTCCACTGGCGATTTGGCAGTGGGAGGGAGCCTCAAGGGGGAGGGGACATACATATACCTATGGCTGATTCATGTTGATGTATGGCAGGAACCAACAGAATGGCACTTTCCTGATGGTCCAGTGGCTAAGACTCTGCCCTCCCGGTGAAGGTGGCCTGGGTTCAATCCCTGGTCAGGCCCCCCATCGTGATCAGGTGGGTGGAAAACTGGGGGAGTCAAGGCAAGTCTGAACCCAGAGTGGCTGGATTCTATATCCTCTTGCCAGTGGCTGAAGACTGGAGGTTTACTCCCTGGAGATGCTCATTCAGCAAAGCTCTGGACTCAGGGGCCCCAGCCTCCCCTGGAGGTGCTAAAGCTGTGCTGAAAGCAGGCAAACAAGTGAGACTCGATATACCAACAGTGTGAGCCTCTTGCCCACTAGGATCCCTGAATACTGGGAGTTAATTTAGGAAACAGCTCTCAGGCTACCTTTACCTTCTTCTTTCTGCTCATTATTACATGTTTTGAATTTTTTACAATGACATGTGTTATTTATGTATGTAAACTAAATTCAGGAGGTAAATTACTTTCAACAGACATACCAGACCCAAAGAATGTGTTGCTTTGCTCCAACAAAGAAATGACATGTTGAAGAGCAGCTAAACTTGAGTGACCCTCCGATGAAGTTGATAACCCAGTTATTCACCAAGATCCAACCGTCCTTTGCAGGCTTAACTGAACAATCCTTTAGAAAGCAATTGGGGTTAAGATCGCACAACTGATTAATATCTGACCATAATTCAAACCCATTTGCTGGGCCCCAAAGTCTAAGCAGACAATGGCACCCCATTCCAGTACTCTTGCCTGGAAAATCCCATGGACAGCGGAGCCTGGTAGGCTGCAGTCCATGGGGTCGCTAAGGGTCGGACACGACTGAGCGACTTCACTTTCACTTTTCACTTTCATGCATTGGTGAAGGAAATGGCAACCCACTCCAGTGTTCTTGCCTGGAGAATCCCAGGGACGAGGGAGCCTGGTGGGCTGCCGTCTACGGGATCGCACAGTCAGACACGACTGAAGCCCTAGAAATTAGTCTCACTTTTTGGTAAGAGAATACATTAAAAAAAAAATTACCCTCTCCCAAACATTAAATGAATTGTAAGGTGGATACCAAAGTAAGAACCATTCCTCCTGCCAATGCTTGAATGATCTCTGATGATGTTTGAATCGTGACCAGCTTCCCAGCCGGCAGTTTGGTAACGAATCAACATCCTTAATGGCCCAGACGGCGCGAGCGGCGGGACTGCCGAGCGGCCGAGCGTTTACTGCCCTCCGGCCTCACCCGGGTCCGCCGGCCGCGCTTTGAGCCCCAGCTCCAGGGACTCGGACCGCGGAGCCCGTCAGAGCTCGGGAGGCGCTGAAGCGCCAGGAGAGACTATGACCACGACAAATTCACTTACAAGTTGCCCACTGAGGGTGGGAAGAGCTTCGACTCTGTGGCCAAACTGCAGAACGCGAGGAGCTCGGAGAAGAGCGAAGGGTTTCACCCCGGAGACGGTGCACCAAGGCGAGAGCCATTGAGCGGGAGGATGTGGACACGGAGAAGGCCCAGGATGCTGACAGCAACTCGAGACATTTCGGGACAGTTTCTGGTTGTTCCTCTGCAGGTAACAGCAGGTCGTCTAAAACAACCTCACACAGTGGGGCTGCAGGTCCCTTTCACAAGCGGTGGAGAGTTTTCAGAGGCGAATCCGCCGAGGGTGAGCTCAGGCCTTCCTGCTGCAGAACCGGGCAAAGAAAATAATCAGGGATAAAGAAGGGACATACATAATGATAAAAGGGTCGATTCCCCAAGAAGCCATAACAGTGTTTAATAGGAATGGACCTAACAACAGAGTCAAAATTTGTGAGGCAAAGATGGATAGAATTACAAGGAGAAATAAACCAGTCCATTGTGATTCCAACACCCCTCTATAAGAAATGGACAGATCCAGCACGCACGAAATCAGTAAAGATGTAGCTGACACGAAGAGCACTATCATCGATTGTATCTGTCGACATCTATAGATTACTTCATCCCAACAAATGCAGAATATATATCTTTATCAGGCTCGCATGGAACATTCACTAAGACTACATTCTGGGGCAGAACAGGGACTTTAACAAATTCAAAACAACAGAAATATAGAGTATACTCTGCACCACAGTGGAATTAAACTAGAAATCAAAACAGAAAGATAGCTGGTAAACCTCCAAATAGCAGAAAATTAAATAATATAGTTGATACATGAGTAAAAAAACAAGTCTCAAGAGAAATTTTAAAAAATTTTATGAACTAAATGAGAATACAACTTATAAAAACTGGTAGGACCAGTAAAAGCGATACTAACAATATGGAAAATATATAGCACTGAAGGCATGTATTAGAAAAGAAAGATCTAAAAAAAAAAAAAAGAAAAGAAAAGATCTAAAACCTAAACCTCCACCTTAGTAAACTAGAAGACTAAATCCAAACTAAATAGAAGAAAGAATAAAAATGAGGGCAAAGAGCAATGAAACTGGATATATGAAATCAATAGAGAAAATCAAGGAAACCAAAAATGGTTTTTTGAAAGATCATTAAAACTGATAAACCTCTAGCCAGGCTAACTGAGAAAGAGAAGACACAAATTGTTAATATCAGACATGAAATAAGGGCCATCACTACTTATCCCACAGACATTAAAATAACAATAGAGGAGTATACCATTTCCTTCTCCAGTGTGTGAAAGTGAAAAGTGAAAGTGAAGTCACTCAGTTGGATCCAGCTCTTCGGGACCCCATGGACTGCAGCCTACCAGGCTCCTCCGTCCGTGGGATTTTCTAGGCAAGAGTACTGGAGTGGCTTGCCATTGCCTTCTCCGAGTATTATTAACACATGCTCACAAATTCTGTTGATCTTTTTGAAGAACCAAATTTAGATATTGCTCATTTTCTCTATTCTTTATTGTTTCTCTAATCTTTTTTCTTTTCTGTTACCTTTGGGTTCAGTTTTCTCCTCTTTTTCTAGCCATTTGATGTAAACGATTGATTTGAAAGCTTTCTGAATTATTATTGTATGCCTTTACAGCTATAAGTTTCCCGCCTAGCACTGCTTTGGCTGTATCTCATAGTTTTTGATATGTTGTATTTTTATTTCCATTTTTCTCATGCTAGTCTCATTTCCCTTGTGATTGCTTCCTTGACCCATCGATTATTTAAGTGTATGTTGTTTAATTTCCAAATATTTGTGAGTTTTCGATTTTTCTTCTATTTCTAGTTTTATTCCATTGAAATAAAAAAGGTAATCTGTATGATACCACATGGAAGATAGAGTCTCAGCTAGGATAACGAGGAAGGGAAAGAGGAGATGGGCTTGAGACATATTTAGGACGTCAAATAGGCAAAACGTTTTGATTGGTTGTATGTGAATGGTAAGAGAGGGGAAGGAGACGACGACACCCTGGGTGACCGGGTGGGTCATATTCTGCCTAATTCGAAGTTCCCCTGCTAACTTTCCTCTGGTGTCCATTCCTTTGCCATCACAAGATGGACTGAAATATGTAATTATCTGTGTGCTTACTTATTTAGTGGTGGTCTGTCTCTCTAGGCTGAAAATGCAGTGGAGCAGAACCATGTCTGGTTTTGCTCTTCCTTATACCACTAGCAGTAGCAAAGTGAGAGACACGTAGTCAGCACTGAATAAAAACTGTCCAAAAAATATACAGAATGGGAAAGGGAATACACAGGAAGAAAAGATATTTTAAGGGGTTCCTTTTTGGACATGGTGAGTTTGACAGACTGTGCAAACATCCAGGTGGCAGTTAGAAATGAGTCTGAAACTCAAGATTTGCTTTGGAGATGAGGATTTGAGAGTTACCAGCATTTAATGAAAGCCTGAAAGTGAGAAGAGCATTAGGAGCAGGCCCTGATAAAGTTCAACATTTGAAAGGATTTACTTCCTTCTACTTCTTACTGTCTGGAAGTGCAGCTTCACTGTCCCCTGGCAGTTCATGGAGCAGGCGTATGACGGTTCCAGGGAGAAGCCACCCACACCTTCACGACCTTTCCAGGGAGACATCATATGACATCATATAATATCTCACCCTACTCTGTTCTCCCCAGTTCTTTAAACAACCCTTGATTTTCAGATAATTCTGTTCCATGAAATCTCCCTGCACCAGACCATGGAACAGCAATTATTCTCAATATCCTGGACATGAAATAGGAAATTGCTACTCTGCTTAATCAAAATGTAGAAATCTTACTCTTTTCCATTTCCTTTTCCAGTTAGATACCTTTGTTTGTTGTCTGTCCGTCCTTAAGGCCAAATTAGGCCTGTGTTGATACAAATACCTGTTTTCTATCACTACTTGGTTTACTATTTGTTTTGTTGACCGTGTGTTCAGTCACAGCAGGGTCTGTGTACTTTAACCTGGTGCTGACCTTGAAGGAATCACAGGCTATGTCCGGTAGGGTGATGGGACTTCCTGACTTTCCTAGTACCAGTCTGTTGAAAATATTCGCTCTATAACCAAATGACATGTCAGACTTCAGGTTTTGCTTCAGATAATGCTCATCAAGGAGGGATCCAGGTTCCTCCTGCCTGTCCTCTCTGACATAATTAGTTACACTGGCTTTATCCTCACACTTGTCATCTCGTGGACAGGGATGGTTATCCCACCTCCAAGTTTTGTGTCCCCAGGAAGATGGGGCAGGAGGAGGGGGAACAAAGGAGAAAAGAAATTTCCTGTACTAAATCTTACAATTTCATCTCAGAATGGAAGTCCTCCCTAGTGGTTTCTACCTGCATCTCATTGACCACCTGCACCTAAAAGGGGGCAGAGATCAAGATTGTAGCTTTTATAGCTTCTATGATAAAGCTTGGAAGGAGATGGGTGAAATGAAAGCTGAGAATTGCCAATCAAGTCTTTTACATTTAGAAATGAGCTTTCATTATGTCTGCATATTTCCTAAAATCCTGTGAACATATCTTAAGCTAATTTACTTATGCTGATGTTGATTTCTATTTGCATAATTCTTAGAGTAATCTTATTTCAAAAATTTCCACTCTGTAATATATGAAAGACATTACCCACCCTTTTTTATTTTCAGTTTTGATGTCAAAAGTGAGCTAGAAAAGGAATTGAAAATATTTCTAAATAGATGCTAGTTCTGGGTGAATAAGAGACATTTTTTTCCACATGTTGTCTTAAGTTAGTTCCAAGAATTTTTGCCAGTGCTGGCAAGAATTTCTTTGGTTGGCAAGCAACAATACCGAGGACAATTTTGCCTGTCTTTCCATATTTGTGCCTGCTTGGCACATTGCATAAAAATAGAACTGATGCAGCTGGGGTTTTATGTATGGACTTTTTCACAGACAAGTGCTTTGTCTCCCTCTGGTGGATAAATGTATCTTTGCAACATCAGCGTTAATTCTCAGGCCCGGTTTTAATTCAGGATGTCCAGTGGTGCAATAATCCCAATATATGCTGAACCTGCGCGCTCCCCACTCCAGTACTCTTGCCTGGAAAATCCCATGGATGGAGGAGCCTGGTAGGCTGCAGTCCATGGAGTCGCTAAGAGTCGGACACAACTGAGCGACTTCACTTTCACTTTTCACTGTCATGCATTGGAGAAGGAAATGGCAACCCACTCCAGTGTTCTTGCCTGGAGAATCCCAGGGACGGGGGAGCCTGGTGGGCGGCCTCTATGGGGTCGCACAGAGTTGGACACGACTGAAGCGACTTAGCAGCAGCAGCAGCGCGCTACACACACACACACACACACACTCTCTCTCTCTCACTCACTCATTCACTCAGACTGGTCCCAGGGCAAAACTGTCAAGTAATTTCAGCCTGATTTTGATACACTATGTGTTTACCAAAAACTTTCTCACATATTTTCTCACATAATTCACTTATTAAAATGAGTATTCACCCTTCCCATGAGTACAAACATTTGCCTAAGAATACAGAGCCCTAGAGTAAGTAGCTCAGGGGCACACAGACCGTGATTTTCCCTGCATCTTTTTGCTCATTAAATCTTATATTGCCAGAATTGGCTTCTTTCTCAACTTGCAATCTTTGCCAAAAAACTTTCTCAAATTCCCACTGACAATAGATTGGTTTTAGTTATTAAAATAATATCAAGTTCTGCCTCTCACAATGGTTGACCAGATGGTTCTGCACCCTCACCAAAAACAACTAGGGAAATACAAACTCCTGAAAGAGTGAAAAGGCAAGCTGGGGAGTGATAAATAATATTTGCAATGAACGTAACTGACGAAAGAACTCAGATCAGCTCTTAGGACTCACTAAGCAAAAGACTGGCAGTACAAAAAACAAAACAAAACAGGAGACTTCTTAAAAGGGAATATTGAAATAGTAACTATACAAAACATAGCTCATCTTCATTAAGTATACAAAGAAATACAAATTAAAACTACAAAGTATTCACCTGCCACACCCATCAGAATGGTAAAAGTTGAAAAGACTAACAACACTAAGTGATGGGGAAAAATTGCAACTCGCAAAATTATGCCTCCACTGGTGAGGGGGGGGGGGAGGGGTATGACACATGGCATCTCCTAAAGTTGGAGACACATGGATATCTATGACACAGCAATTGCACTCCCAGGTTGACCCCCAGAAAGGCATATAAGTGTGTACCCAAAGACATGTTTAAGAACATTTATGGCATTATTTATAAATAACCAAAAACTGGAAGCCTAAATGTCCTTCAACAGTAGAATGAATAAATGGTGATATAGTCATACAATGGAATTCTGTATAACAATGAAAGTGGAAAAAAACTATAGCTACATACATGATAAATGGGTAATCTAACATGAAATTTTGCACAAAGTCAGGCACAAGCAAAGAATATTTTTAAATTTTCATTTATATAAAGCTCAAAGCAGGCAAAATTAATCTATGGTCTTTCCATAGCTACCAATAAAATGGCTGTTTACAAACACAGTTCTCTAAAATTTTATCAGTTTAAGTTTTTTCCAGTTTAAAGGATCCATCATAGCCATTGAGGAGTAGGGTCTTAAATAAGGCATGAAAGATGTCCCCATAAGATTGTGCAAAGGATGCAGCCCTCACAGGATCTAGAAAGTTTATTTGCAAAAATAATCAAAGTAAAGGCCCTTATTATACTGGTGGATGCAATGAAAGTTGACCTGATAAAGGCCCTTTATGGATTGGGATCCCTTATGATAAACTCCCCTGAGAGCTAGAAGGGCCAGTCAGAGACTGTTCAGAATCCTAGTCTACTCAACGGGCTTCCAAATGTACACCATAGGAGTACCTTCCAGACTACAGAGACCAAGAAGAGTTTTCTCACTGATCAACAAACCAAGCTCTCAAAACATAGAGCAAGATGCCTAAGAAGATCAGATAAGATATTTATGTTTTAAAGGCTCAGGGAGATAATGCAAGTTCCTCCTGGAAAGGTGTCTGGATTTCTCAACTCCAGCAGACTAAAACCAACATGGGTGCTCAGAGCACTGGCGGGCCTATTGTTATCTGTGGAGCCCACATGAACGTGTCTTCACTCATTAAGGAGTGGGGAAACCCGAGAAAGCTGTAACCAGCTGGGAGAAGCATTTTGACTCTATTTTCGGAGCTAAAAGTTCTCATGTTATCTTCACTTTTATTCCAATAAACCCAAAGCACCCAATCAAGGAAAGAAACCAGGTTAACTTACCTAAGTACCCAGTCCAAACCTTTCCAGGTCTTGCAAACTGGGCAGTTTTCTCAGTGCAATTCAACTGAGCAGCCTTTCCAGTGTCTTCCAACTGGGAATTCAGGTACCTTTTTTGTGGCTCAGCTAGTAAAGAATCCACCTGCAATGCAGGAGACCTGAGTTCTATCCCCGGGCTGGGAAGACCCCCCTGGAGAAGGGAAAGGCTACCCACTCCAGTGTTCTGGTTTGGAGAATTCCACGGATTGTATGGTCCACGGGGTCACAAAGAGTTGGACATGACTGAGCCACTTTCACGAACCATCTTAAGTTCAAGAAAAACCTACTCCTTATATAGCAAGGAGTTTACCAACCACTGAGTAAAACTCAAGAATCATCAACCAAAACAGGACAGACTTACCCAATCACTGACAAGGTGGCTGCGTCTTCTCTAAAAAAGTTTCCGTATGTCCTTTGAGCCCATCTCCTGACCTCCGTCTCCAGGTAATCGCTGACCTTCCTCCTGTTGGCTTTAGTTTGCATTTCTCTGATGACTCATGATGTTGAGTATCTCATGTGCTTGTTGACCATATCTTTGAATGAAGCATCTACTGAACTCTTTCCCAACATTTTTGTCTTATGAGTTTTTCGTATATTCTTACATAGAACTCCTCTGTCTCATTTATGTATTTCCTTCCAGTCAGCAGCTTGCCATTTTTTTATTTTCTTTTCTTAATGGTGTCTTCTGAAGACAGTTTCAAACTTGAAAAACTTCAATATGTCCATTTTTTTCCCTTGGATGGTTAGTGACTTTTGTATCTTAAGAAATGTTTGCCTACCAAACTTTGAAAAGATTTTCTATGTTTCCCTGTAGAACTTTTACAGTTTAAGTTTTTAATCTTTAAATCTGTAGTCCTTTTTGAGTTAATTCTGTACATACTGTGAGATAAGGGTTAAGGTTCACTTTTTTCCCCCCAATAAGGGAAATGGATCAGTGTTTTTGATCCATTTGTTGAAAAGCCTACTCTTCCCCATCAAATACCACAATGCTTTTGTCAAAAATCATTTGAAATCAACGTAGGGCTCTTTCTCTGGACTCTCTTCCTTTGATCTATATGTCAATCTTAGGCCAGGACTCACTAGCTGGATTATAGTTGCATATAATTAGGAAGGATAAATTTGTTCTTTAGATGTACTTTAACTATTCAGGGTTCTTTGTATGTCCAGGCAAAATTTAAAATCAGCCTGTACATGTCTGCCCCCCAAAGCCTGTGGGAATTCTGACAAGCACTTCTCTAGAATCTATAGCTCAATGGAGAATGTGTATCTTATAAATACTGCCCTATAATCCATGAGTATGATGCATTTGTACTTTTATTAGGGTCTTTCCTTTAGCAATGTTTTGAGGCTTTCAGCGTACAGGTCCTTCACATTTAAAAACATTTTGCCCCTAAATACTTTTTTGGTGCTCTTACAATTTTGTAGATGGCATGAATTGATTTGTTGACATAAAACTGACTTGTTGATTTATTTCCTGCAACCTTGTTAATCGAGTTATTCGTAGTAGCACTTTGTAGTCCTGAGAGTTATTTTGGTGTGTGCTCATGCCATCTGTGAATGGTTTTGCTTCATTCTTCCCAATCTCTGTTGTGCTGACCAGAACCTCATTTACAAGTTTGAAAAAAGTAGTGAGAACACACATCCTCATCTTGGTGCATCTCTTAGGGTCAAAGTACTCATCAATATATTATCCTTACGTGTTATGTCACCAGTAGGTCTCTTTAAATTCCCTTTAGCTTGAGGAAGTTCCCTTCTATTCCTGTTTAATGAGAGATGTTAGGAAAATGCTTTTAGTCTACCTATTGAAATGATTATGTGGTTTTTACTCCTTAATTGTGTCACTATGGTAACTACTATTACTCATAATCGATTTTCAAATATTGTACCAACCTTGCATTCCTGGGAGAACCCCATTACCATGTAATGTTGATATAGTACTTGCAAATCAACTGTATATTCTTTTATACATCACTGGATTCAAGTTGCTAACATTTTGTTTAAGCCTTTCAGGACTCTTTTAAAAGGGTAATCAGTTTGGAGCTTTCTATACTTGAAATATCTTTTTTGGATTTTTTTTTTCTTTTGAGGTTGGTAGAAGGGTAATGCTGACCTCATAAAAGTGTTCCCTCTTGCTTTCTAAAATATAAGATTACTAAAATTTCACCCTTAAATGTCTGATAGAATTTACCATTGAAGCCATCTGGGTTTGGAACTTCGTGGAAAAGGGATTAATTCATTTTAAGACAGATTAAGGGAATATTCACATTTTCTTTTTTTTTTTTTTTTTTTTATTTTATTTTATTTTTAAACTTTACATAACTGTATTAGATTTGCCAAATATCAAAATGAATCCGCCACAGGTTTACATGTGTTCCCCATCCTGAACCACATTTTCTATTTCTTTTCATGTCTGTTTTGGTCATTTGTCTCTTTCAAGATATGTACTTCTTTCATCTAAGTTGTCATATTTGCTTGTATGTAACATCTAAACACTGATGCTGGGAGGGATTGGGGGCAGGAGTAGAAGGGGACGACAGAGGATGAGATGGCTGGATGGCATCACCGACTCAACAGACGTGAGTCTGAGTGAACTCCGGGAGTTGGTGATGGACAGGGAGGCCTGGCGTGCTGCAATTCATGGGCTCGCAAAGAGTCGGACACGACTGAGCGACTGAACTGAACTGAATTGAACATCTAAACAAAGACGACACGACCCAGACCTACCTCTGGGTGAGGCCCAGTTCCTGACTACACAACTGTGTTACTAGGAGAAACTTGATCAGGTATTTAGGTGAGGAGCCATGACATCTGCAACCTGATGAAAGAGAGGGAGGGAGGGAGCAATGCGTGCAGAAAATGTGATTAAACTGGTGAATACAGTAGGGAGGGCACTGTACTATTTTTTCAACTTTTCTCTAAATTTAAAATTTTTCCAAAAATAAGTTAAATGATATATTCATATTCCACAACCCAGTGATGTAAATAAATAACCAGAAAACCACACACAAACTCTGCACAAGGAGTTTTATCATGGATCAAAGTTTGAAAACACCCTAAACATCCCACAAAGAGGATCAGATAAACAAGCTACAGTGTAAGACATGAAAAACTCAACAACGACAACAACAGATATCACAATTTTCCCAAGATTATCCAATATAGATAGACAATGGAAGGGAAAAGTCATAACACTGAATATATGACCCCAGTCTACATGCACGAGGAAAAGACTGCAAAGTAACAATGCAAAAAAAAAAAAAAGAAAAAAACGAACAAACCAAAAACCCATGGCTGTCTTGGAGTGGTGGATTACAGGTGGACTTGACTCTTCTTCATAATCCTTGTTCAGAATTTCCTGAAGGATTCCAGGTCTTCTCATCACTCCAGGGGCGAAAGGAAGGAGAACTTAAGTTAAGGGCAGGTCAGGAGGTGTGGGTCTGGATTAACTCCAAGAGGGAGGGAGACCCTGCATGCTGTGGTGGTTACCTGGCCACAGGGGAGCCCAGTAGAGGGGAAATGACACAGGCTGGATGGGAGGACAGCCACACAGACCCTGAGACCTGGTTTTACTCCCTTCGAAACAGGCGAAGGTTGGGAGACTAAGGAGGTTATCTGTGAAAAAAATAAAGCTTCATACAAGTGTAAAGGTAACCACCTTTCTACTTTGTTCCTCAGGTACCTTAATAGACTTGGTACCTATTATTACAGGAAATCCCCATAGAACAATGAGAACTAGTGATTCAAGATCCGAGTTTTAGCAAATGCTGGGAGATAGTGGAGGACAGGGAAGCCTGGCGTGCTGCAGTTCATGGGGTTTCAGAGTTAGAAGTGACTCAGCAACTGAACACCACCCACCTATTATTATAAGAAATCCACATGGAACAATAACTAGCGTTTAAAGATCTGAGTGGAGGTTTGAATCTGTGCTTCCCATACAGTCCTGGGCAAACTGTTCAAACTTTCTGAGCCTATTTTCACCTCTGAAAACCTGGGATGAGGATGATGATGATTTTAATCACCATCCTCCCATTTCAAAAAGATTACTGTGGAAGATCGACTGTGGGAGATGTCTGTGAGGGTGGTCTATAGTCTATAAAGTGCTTTACAATGTCAGTTAATGTTAATTTAGGGTATGAACTATTCAAAATGCTGTTGTTGTCTTTGAAGAGAGAAAAGTAGCAATTCATACCACTAATAAGCTTTGCCACAAGACACCATGGAGTGTTCCATGCTCAGGCTGACAAGGTCAATGAATGAACATCAGACGGGCAGCACAGAATACTAGGGATCCAGGAGCCTATGGGGTTTAGAGGGCAGGAACACCCTTACAAGGGAAGGTGCGTATATGAGAATCCTTGGTTTCCACTATAAACATTCTGCAATCATGGGTAGGAGACCAGGTGATTCCCTACACACACTGCATCATGAGAGAGGGGAAACTGCACCAACTCACAAAGCCTGGGGTGGCTTGCAGCCCTCGGATACTGCAGCCGTGTCTTCCTGGGCACAAAGCCGACTGTGTGCCATGCTCTACTGTCCTAGGTTGGAAACTGACTAACAAGCAGAGTTCCTCTTGAAAAGCCCTGTTGAGCCAGCTGGTAACCACCTGAGTAGAAAGATTATTTTGACCATTTAGTAAGAAGCCAGGGATCGGACAAGGTGTGGCAGGAAGATGCAGAAACCTAGCTGTAGAGGAGAGAGATTTTTTTTCTGCCTTTAAAATTTTCCTCCCTATAATGCCCAGGACAAATCTTTCTGGATCTGGGGTCAATGACAACACTCACAGCAAGGAGTTCAGCCTCTAACATCAAGATTTCTATTTTACCAGAGTGATCTGCTCTTAAGACTGTGAAATGGACTCAAGAGGTAATAGTAAATCACTTTTACCTAGATTCACTTTAAAAAAAACCCCAAAACCCACTGCTTTTTGCATTAGGAACAACGAAAAAGCAAGAAACATTGTCGAATCGGGATGTTGAGAGGCAGGTTGAGGATCGGCCACTGAAAACTGTAAAAATAATACAAATGCAAACTCCAGAGGTGAAAATCAGGCAATTTATTGTAAACAGGATTACCCTAGCACTCCACCACCTACTGGCTGTGTCACATGCTCTCTTCCACATCAACTCGTGAAAAAGACTTTTTAAAAAGTCATGGGTAACAGACACCTGAATGTGTTTCACAAATCTCCTTTACACTGAGGAAAGAGCAGCGTCCAGGTAGTCTATTATTGCTCATGGACTACAATTTGGACCTATTTAGCTGACTGTGTAAGTCAGCCTGAGTGAGCCAACAGTGGCTGGAGGTCCTACATGGACAGCAGACAACACTGGAGCACACTCACCAGCAACCTCACTTTCCTGGAGACTACCTGGGATGCCCTTCAGAGCTCTTCACGTGACTTTCCCATAAAAATGACACTCAAACTTCACCCCCTACTTTTTTTGTAAAGAGCTAAGTTACCCAATAGCACATAATTTTCCACAGAAAAGGTTTAGGTGGGTTATTTACTCTTCCAGTGGTAGATGTATACACTCAGGACTCATTTTTGATCCCTCTCATATATATTTGCAGTTTGATGAAAAGCTGCATAGTCTACAAATGCATAAAACCAGAAGGGAGTGATGGTGACTCACACACCTTCTGATGCACAAAGACAAGCTTCGTACAAGGAAGCTCTTGAAGGTAGGGGTAAAAAGACAGCTACAGCACCACATTTACCTGACAGGAGAAATGGAGCCCCGCTTTCAAAAGCAGCCTCCACGACTGTGATGATCAGTCTTGCCCCAAATTCAGATTATTTGGAAAAATGGCAAATGTGAAACTTAAGATGTGAAAGAGACGTGACTCTACAGAAAGCAGTCCTGGCAAATCGACCACATGGAGGCGAAAGGTCCCTGGAAAATACCACTCCTTCCTTCGCCTGAGTTAGTCAACGACAGGCCCACTTACTGCTACTAGTGCCTGTGTGTTTCCAGTTTCCCTGGAAGTCTTAGTAACAGTAAATGCTTCAAAATGGCTGCCAAATATACAGTAACAAGTTCATCTATAATTGTATCTCATGAAGAGAAGATATTTTTTAAAAGCTCACTCCAGTCATCATCTGTGTGTTTGTATGTATATATTCAAAAAACAACTTAACACTTAAGGCAATATTAGACTGGGAGCAAAACGGGGATTTAGTGTCTCTTTGGAGATCACACTATTTAAGAGTCCAAGGCTTTCCTTTTTGTACCCCCAAAAAGGTGTCTTTGTACACGCTGCCTTTTATATTCACAACGGGACAGATATTTTGGTTGGAATACTGCCTGCGATTTCGCCATAGTAAAAAGTTACAGACATTTAGAGCAGCTGATGTTGGAAAAGCATGTCACACACTCAGTGGGATCTGAAGTTAAATAAATAGAGCAATGTATTGATGGGAAAAAAGGGACACTGATGGAACACTGCAAACCAACGATGAACAAGAATGTCAATATGCTTCAATCAGAAAGAAACAAGTCACAGTAATCCTGAGAAATTCAGTTTGGGACAAAATTGATGCCACGTAAGTCTGTATTTCTAGCACTGTAAATAAGTAGGGTATTCTAGAGTTTTCCAGCATTTTACTCGTTTGAATAAAAAACATGTTCAAATTTTATAAAAAGATTAAAACCATGCCTTAATCAGCAATTTCACTAATAAAAGAAAATTACATTGCTTTGTTCATTATCTGCCAAATGTAATGTTCTCCATTATTTACATGAAACTATTAAGTAGAAAGCAAACTTGAGAATCAATTTTTAAAAATGTATCACCTTTCTATATATTTTGAAGTCTTTTCTGTCAACCTAGGAGGCTTTTAGAAAAAAGCTAACATATTTTCCTTCTGACAAGTGACTATTTTACAGAATAAGGAAGGAAGATTCTATAGGAATATCATTCATCATTTAAAGTAGTTATATAAGGGACATTTCTCTTAGTAATGAAAACTTTTAAAATATTTAAGAGGCATGTATTTTAAAAATATTCTACATCTATAAGATTTTGTAATTTAATTACTCTGGATTTTTAATATTTCTACATAATGACATTTGACAAGTTTTTTTTTTTTTTTTTTTTTCTTTTTTTCCTCTGTGTCTCTCTAATAGTGAACAAGAAACTATTCAAGTGGCCAAGATGGTTTTCCTAGCCCTTGGAAGACTCAGGAATGCATCCACTTGCACTTTCCCGCCCATGGGGAATCTTCAGAGTTTTGCAGCCATGAAGTTAATATGCGGTTTCACAAGGGGGAACAGTGGCAAACCACGCTTGAACTCAGTCATGTTCTGAATCACTTCAGGCTGCAAAAAAAAAAACAGTTTTCTCTTAGTGTATTTAAACAGACTGAACAGGATATAAACTTTATTTTTGCATATACACACTAGTTTCTGCACCATGTATTGCATATTATATCTGCTGACTCTCTTCCTGGATCAGTAGGGTCAGAGGGTCTATGCAGACCTATGGTGAGAGTTCCCAGTGGGTCTCTGGGTCAGAGGGAAGACTTCTGGCTTCCCCTACGTGCTCAAGGTCAGGCACACCAAGGGCTCAGGACTGTGGCCTGGGTGGAGTGGCAGAGGCCAGTGTGCCCACCTGGCAAGGGCCTGCTTACACTACCAGCTTCCTCCTCTTCCAAGTAAATGCCAACTGTTCAAAATGATCAAAATGCACAAGCGCCAAGGAAAATGTGGGGACAAATGTGGCTGGAGATGACTCACTGCAGAGTAACACAACTGTTCAAGCTAGTAGATGAGGCCGACAAGGGCAAAGTCACTAGTCTTCCCAGATGAACAGTGAAGAAATGGCAGCCTGGCCTTTAAGGGGACCTGAAGTACATGCCCCGATACCTGGTGGCCTGAAACCTCTGGGTCTTACGTGTCCTGGTGAACAAGCTCCTTTTAAGTAGGAAGTCCTTTAACAGTGCAAGCTAACACGACATTTATGTTTCTTACTTGTGGCAAGGCTGGTGCTTGTGACAAATTTATATCATTTTGACATGGGAACTCTCCAACCACAGGACCTATTTAAAAAAAAAAAAAAAAGAAAGGTTTACTGCTTTGCACTCACTGCTATTTGTACACAAGAGCAAACAAACAAAACCAAACCAAACCAGACTCAGCTCACTAAAAAACTGCCTCAGGCCCAGTTCATGTGCCTCTCAGGTCCTTTCAGGCTGTGTGCTCCCAAGGCCTGACAGCTTGTCCGGCCTCCTGTCCAGAAGGCCCCCCGTCATGGTTCAGGACCTCACTGTGCTTGAACAGCCTTGGCTGTAGTGCTTTACTGCCCAGCTTTGACCTCACTGGTCTCTGAGGCTCTGGCCACCCAGAAGGACCCAGTAAAACCACCAAGAAAGTCGGGGGAGTCATCAGCCAAGCCAGTCAGAGACAGGAGATGGGAAGAACTGAGCAGATGGACTGCTCACCTCCCTCCCCACCTGCAGCGGCTCCACATCGCTCCTTTGGAGATGTCCTACCAGCACAGCCGTGTTCTCCGACAGCTGTGGCCAGCTCAGCACTGTGCCATCTGGTGCCGGCTCTCCCCTTCACGGCCTCGTTTCCCTTTTCCCCTTATTTTTGCCTTGATAGAGCAGGCCCTGTCTCCAGGTAGCTCCCCCTCTGCACCCCTTTACTTCCTGGTGCTCTCTAAGGGATGTGGCTATGGCATGGGATAGCTATCATGTGCCTAAAGACACCCTTTTAAAAAGTCAATTCTCAGTACTTACAAGAATCCATTTCTCTGGCAAGAACATGGACGGATACCTTATGTCTCCTCGGGGCATCTACCGCCAACATTTCCTGGGTGGAAAGAAGAGCAAGGTCACCCTTTTGCACCACCAGGGAACTTAAAATGAGGTGCTGTCTTACGCCCAAAAAGAGTCATCCTGCACATAGTCAGAAACAGAAAAGCTGCGTCCCTTTCTTTCCCCTCACTTACAGCATTTCATGTAAACTCTACAAACATTAGGAGGGCAGGCAGGAATTATTCTTAACCCCATCGTACATTGAGTAAACTGGAGTGCTCATGCTCCTATGGGTAATAAGCACCTGGACTGGGATTAAAAACCCAGCCTAGTACTCATCAGGGTGTGACCAGGGCTGCACCCAGTGATCTGAGGTGTGTGCAGAGACAACGGCCTGAGCTCAGTTAAGGGACGACCACAATGCCTGCTCCCCAGGAACCTCCCCAGGTTCTGCACCAGGGCACTGCTGCAGCTCCTCCCCTACCAGAAGAGAAGAGAACTAACATCTCTTGACTGTCGCCTTGTATCAGCCTCTTTCCTATGTTAGACCACTTGGTTTTCTTAAGCTAAGCATCACCATGATTCCAATTCTAGAGACTCAGACTCTAAGACCCAGGCGTAACAACTTGCTGAGCCACACAACTCATAAGGGGACGGGGCCAGAAGTGAGGTATGTATGCTTGTTCTCTCAATTCCACCACATTGCCTGGAGGGACTCCCTTCAGTCATTACCAAGAATGCCAGGAACGGTACGCTGGCAGAAGGATCCTTTGGGGAAGTGTCTCCTCACTCTTCCCTTAATGATAGGCCATATTTATGTCTTTTCCAAAAGGAAGACTCAAGTTGTGATGAAGCTTCCCCTGATGCCTCAGCCAGAAATAATGTTTTGTATCCTCAGAGGAAGAGACTAGCAGCAAAGTCAGACTGACTCACAGTTATTTACGGAACAGTTATTGTAAGCCTGGTCCTGTGCAGCTGCAATGGAAGCCTTGCTGAAGTTGCATAGCAAAGCTGGCAGAACAGCCTCTTTAAGGAGCTCAGCCCTGGTTTGTCTCATCTGAGAGCATCTTACTGGAGTAAAGTTTGCTTCCAAAGATATATTCTTTCTTTTTTTAATTTAAATTTATTTAATTGGAGGATAATTACTTTAAAATACCATGTTGGTTTCTGCCATACATCAACATGAATCAGCCATAGGTATATGCATATGTTCCCTCCCTCCTGAGCCTCCCTTCCACTCCTACCCCATCCCACCCCAAAGATGCAGTCTTGATCTCTTTTCACCCAAACCCTCATTGCCCTCTTAACCTATATCGGTTACAGAACATCCTCTTCAGTTTCAGACTGTTCAATTTCCTGACCAACTTTGGACAATCCGCATTTTTCTAAAAACCAACCAATTGCATTTTCTTGCAAACTCTTTTCTAAGGAACACTAGAGTCCCAAGAGATATTTATAGGTATTCTGAACAACAACAACAAAAAGTGTCCATAGTGAAATCAGTTTAGGAAATATTTTGTTAATCAAAACTAAACAAATATTGGGCTAAATAAATCTTTACTATGGGGTTCCTAGAACTTTTTTTTTTTGCTGCATTGCATGGTATGCAGGATCTTAAGATCCTCAACTAGGGACTGAGCCCATGCCCCATGCAGTGGAAGTGCAGAATCTTAGCCACTGGACCACCAGGGAAGTCCCTGTGGTCTTCTAGAATTTGTGGAAAATTCTAAGTCCCTCTTAGAATTTTTTAAAAAGCTAACATGCTCTGTGATTCCCCAAGAATGAGAATAAAGAAGAGTCATTCTCAAACTTATAAGGTCACAAAACTTTTTCTAGGTACCCCATTAGTATCTTACAGAACACAAGTGTATCAGGGAAACCTTGTTCGGGATTTAGTGTAAGCTCGGTAATAAATACTCTCACTTTTTAAGACAAGAAAGTCATAACTTATTTTCACAAAATCAATAATGAGGTACCACTTGTAATTTCAAATAATTGAATTTGTGGAAGGAAAGACCAATCTTCATTTCTTTTGGAAACATCACAGTATATTAGGTTATCATGCTTTTTGAACACACGTAACTAATAAACATCTTAGGAACCAAAAAGTGCTGAACGGGAGCACCCTCTTTTACAGGCAAAATGAGAACAAGTAACCAACCTCACCAAGTGTAACAGTCTTAAATAGTAAGTCAATCACAATAGCTACTTTATAACATCAAGGAGGAAAACATACTCTCATTTGAAGCATTCTGATTAAACTATTTAAAAACCCTAAGGTTGAGTATTACTAATAAAGTGATAACAACAATAGAGACTATTTAATAAATGCTGCTAAGTGCCAATCTCTTTACATACCTCATTTCAATGAATACTCCAATTAATCTCTATTTCATAAATAAGGAAGCTTATAGAATTTGGCCAGGGTCACAAAGCTAGCTAGCTGGTGATGGAGCTGAGCCCTGAGTCTGTGCTCAGGGGCCATATGCTCCTGCTCCTGCCCCACAGACCACGGACTGAAGCCAGCCGTTCTGAGCAGGCTCGGGACGGCTTTCTGCCTGGCAGCCGACAGGTGTCCCGGAGCCCTGCTCCCACACCCAACTCTCCCTCACAGTCCTACCGCACCTCTCTTCACGGACACAAAGACTACCTGCGGTTATACTGAGTTGGACGAAAAGCATAAGATGTTATGGGAAAATCCATACAAATTTTTTGGCCAACCCAATATATCAGAACAGAATCTTATTTTATATAGTTTTTATTTTTTAATTATGTGTGTTTTTACTACATACACACACACACACACATATACAGATATTTTAATAGATTTTATTTTTAAAAGCAGTTTGGGTTCACAGCAAAACTGAATGGAAGGAACACAGGTTTTCCAGATATGCACTATCCGTTTTTTAAAGCACTTTGGATTCACAGCAAAACTGAGTGGAAGGTACACAGGTTTTCCAGATATGTACTATCCGTTTACAGGCCTAGCCTCTTGTCAAAATATATGTTTTTTAAAAGACTATCACTGCAAAAGAGCAAGAGTCATTTAGATGAGAGTCGTTTTGTTCTACACAATACAAGGGAGATAAAGATGATGGTAACTTGACCAGTCAGCCATTTCCACAGTCAAAAATGGCTCAGATCCCATTCTGAGAAAGGTACATTCAGAATACCATCATTTACTGTCAAATTGTGAACCTAAAATTGCTCCTTTCTTTCTTCTTGCTAAGGTGTTACTGGCTGTATGAATATCTGTTTGCACATACAGAGAGCAGGAGCCTTGTTGTTTTGCACAGGCTCTGGCGGGGAGAACAGGTACAATAACTGGTAGATGGTGCAAAGTCACCCTTTCCTCTGTGGAACTATCAGCACTTCCAACTCAGGAGTCGTTTGCTTTTCCTCACTCTCCCACACAGCACCAACAGCAGGGGATTAGAAATAATTAGCCTTCACTGCACAACTAATTTCACAAAGTCACTCTCATGAGAACTGCAAATACGACTCTTGTATTGACAGCTAAGATACACCCCTGAAAAATGACCTTGAAAAGCAGATACTATCCTTTCCAGAGATGTCAGCACAAGGCAGGACTGAACTCCTGATGAAAAACGTGGTGTCTAATAAATCAGGTATGAACCAGGAGATGTGGCTCAGGATGCTAGGTAGGGTATAATTCTAAGGCACTATTCTAATTACAGAGTAGAATTTTGTTCCTTGCCCTAAAAAATAGACGTAAAAGTATTTTACATAAATTAGATGCCCCAGTACATTACAAACAATTATATGTAACCCTTTAGGTACAGCTCTGCTGCTGCTGCTGCTAAGTCACTTCAGTCGTGTCCGACTGTGAGACCCCATAGACGGCAGCCCACCAGGCTCCCCCGTTCCTGGGATTCTCCAGGCAAGAACACTGGAGTGGGTTGCCATTTCCTTCTCCAATGCATGAGAGTGAAAAGTGAAAGTGAAGTCGCTCAGTCGTGTCCGACTCTTAGCGACCCCATGGACTGCAGCCTACCAGGCTCCTCTGTCCGTGGGATTTTCCAGGCAAGAACACTGGAGTGGGGTGCCACTGCCTTCTCCTAGGTACAGCTCTACTGCTACATAAATTTTTAATCTCTGCGCTTAGCATGGTTATTACACACATTCTATGCCCATTTAAAATTTATGCTACTTTTCTATAAATTCTGTTACGGTGGGGAAAATTTAGACGGTATAAACCTCTTAGAGCAGAACTGGGATAACTTTAATGGCAGTACCTCTCTTTTCTCCTGAAAAACTTTATTAGGCACTTAAAACTTATAAGATCTCTAGTGTGGAATTAGCAGATATAAATTACTATATATATATACTAGACAAACAATTAAGATCCTACTGTATAGCAGAGGGAACTATAATCAGTTAACCTGTAATGTAAACGAATATGAAAAAGAATAACTGAATCACTTTACTGTATACCTGAAACTAACAGAAGGAAAGAAGAGGAGAGAGGCGATTGCTAAAGGCTTTGGGGTTTCTTTTTGGGGTGAGAAAATGTTTCAAAATTGTTAGGTGATTATGGTTATACCTTTTGACTAATGGGTGACTATGAATATACTAAAAACCATTGAATTACACATTTTACATAAATGATTGTGTGGTATGTGAGTTAAATTTCAAAAAATAAAAAAGGAATTAAGCGCTTTGGGGAAAAAAAAGGCGAGTGGTCATTTATTTTTAAAAGGAGCCATGTGTACATACTAAGTCGCTTCAATTGTCTCCGACTCTTTGTGACCACATGGAAAGTGGCCCACCAGGCTCCTCAGTGACACCTAAATCAGTGGAGAAGATCTAGTTGGCAGAGACTGGAAAAGACCCTGATTCTCAAGTTCTATTTGCTTTCTTTCTTTGCTCTTTCTTCCCATGTAAGCTCACCAACGCTCTCTGTGGGTTGGTGTGGGGAACAGAGAGAAAACAACGAGGGTGACCTAAGTAGGTGGGTCTGGAAGCTGGGAAGGGCCACCATAGTCCTTGGTCCAGACGGAGAGGAAAACAGTACTGAGTTCAATAGGGACTGTCTCTTTTTCCTAATAGTAATGTCTCGAAAATACTTAAATCCATAAAAATGCCTTCATAAGTCCTGCCTGAATGGGTTCAAAGTGGCAACACATAACACAAAGCATGTAACATTTTCTTACTGGTCAAAGTCCAAATATGTAAAGTGAATTTACCTTATAGAATTTGATAATATCTTCCTTGGTAAGTGTCTTCAAATAGGCAACTTCTATATTATCTGAAAAAGAAATCAAACAAGAATTTATTAATATTTCCATTTTAAGCAGCCCAGAATACTACACTAAATGACAATATTCTTCACTCCAACACCCTTAAATATCCATCTTTTTGAGTGATCAATTGTTCCTGCAAGTAGTAAGGGAAAAAATTTCAAGTAAAAAGTAAGAGGATACCCTGGCTCTCTATGGGTGAGCTGTTGGTTCCTGGTCTAGTCATTTCAGGTTTCCCGAGCCTCAGTTTCTTCATCTGGAAATTGGGTATAAAAACCACCTAACTGACAATCACATAATACCAGGGCAAATGCTCAGTAATTGGTAGTTACTATTATCATTAACAATGAACCCAACTGCTAGAAAAATTACAGGTAAGGAAACGGAGGCCCTAAAAAGGCAACCTGGCCGAGATCTTTGGCTTGTCTGTGTCAGAATGAGAACACGACCCAACCCTTCTGACTTCAAGTGTAGCTGAAGTTAATCTCTGCTCTAAGGTAAAGGACCCTGAGAAGCAGGAGACTTTGGGGAGTACAGCTCTTCCAAATCTAAAAGCACTGACAAATCTGGGGAGATCCTTAAAGGCAGATGTTTGAACCCTGGTGCCTCTAGGACTGCACTTGTCTTAAGAGAGTTCAATCTGCACATTTTCTGTTTAGAGCTATGAGAAATAGATGCCTACATATCTGTGCTCAGAGTCTCAGAGGCATTCTGAATAAAGTGAAATCAGATTTACTATTAGTGCATTGTGATGAGATACAGATAGATTCAGCTCTAGTTTGAGAGAGAGAGGGAAAAAAAAGTTTCTAACAGGAAATTGTTGTTACATTAACCATAAGTCCTTTGGAAGTGCTACCACCTCATCCCAAACTGTCCTGAAACATCACCTATGAAATGAATACCATTTTGCAGAATGGCATCAATGCCCTCAAATGTTTCACTTCCATGCCATGAATGTGGGGGCCCTGATCATGCCTTACCTCTGTCAAAATTGTACTGCTGGGAGATGATCTCCCCCCAATATTTAGCACACTCTGCAGATAGCTTCTTTGGTTTGTCTAGTCGACGGATTGCTAATGCTTGGATGTGTTTTTGGAAGGCCTCTTCTGTCATGTCCTCTATGGACTTTTCCATGGTAATTAAGAAAGCTTCCACTCTGCTTTCTAGGTAGTGAGGTGGCTTTTCTGACTGGATGATAAACCGTAAGCCCTGAATGCCGTTGGCTCGGCGTGGCCCGCTGAAGACGATATAGCCTGAAACACAAACACCAGCCAGTCAGGACCATGGCGTCTCAGACGTGGGTCACTTTTAATCTTCCAAAAATTATCCTGTCAGAGCAAATACAATCTACTTTAGGACTTTATATTAATCACCTCTGAGGAAATCAGCAATGAAAATATCTTCAGTTCCTAAGGACAGGGCAGACAAGCTCTCTGAAGAACAGTTGGAGAGTTGGAGGTCACAAACCCCTATTCATTATTCAACATTCCCAAGTGCCTCACTGTCTGTCAGTTAATTCCCTTCGATCCATGTTAAAGTTATTCTCATCTCTATGAAATGCTGGACTCATTTCATCCCCTAACCATTGACCTAGCTTGGTTTCCTTTCACATCCAAGTTCCTTATGTGAACTTGCCTTCACTATTGCATTTCTTGTTAGATAACCTACCCCTGGATCGACTTCATTCAGGCTGCAAATCTTTAGAGACCAAGTAACTGAAGGTCATCTCCCACTGTGAGCTCCTCTGCTACCTCCCATCTGTATCTTTCCTGAACGCACCTGTGGCTTGCCTCCTCTGCTCTCCCCTGAACCACACCTCACTACCTTCAGCATCGCCTTTAGAGTTTGAACACTCTTAGTAGCATTTGCCACACTGTACTACAATTATTCCTTACAGGTCTGCCTTCCTGATGAGATTGTGAGTTTCATGAAGGGAAAGACCATCCAAAACTTATCCATTTTTGCAGTTCAGCATCTATCATGGTGGTAATTTAAAAAAAGGTTGTTACTTTAAGAGACTCACCCAAATCCTTTTTCATTGGTTGTTCAAAGCACATTACTGGGGCTTGCTCTTTTTGATCAAATTTTCCAGGATTTCCAAGGCTTTTAACAGTGCCTAAAACTGCCCGAAACATTTCCTCAAAAGACACTTATTGTGACTTCTTCTATGTGTATCTTCTATGTGCCCCAGGCTTGGGATATAAAGATGAATAAAAAATACGTGACCTCTTAAGGAACCCAAAGAAGAAGTCAAGTAAGTGTCTTTTGAGGAAATGTTTCGGGCAGTTTTAGGCACTGTTAAAAGCCTTGGAGATCCTGGAAAATTTGATCAAAAAGAGCAAGCCCCAGTAATGTGCCTTGAACAACCAATGAAAAAGGATTTGGGTGAGTCTCTTAAAGTAACAATCTTTTTTTAATCTAAGCTTCTCTGGCGGAGAAGGCAATGGCAACCCACTCCAGTACTCTTGCCTGGAAAATCCCATGGGACGGAGGAGCCTGGTAGGCTGCAGTCCATGGGGTCGCTAAGAGTCGGGCACGACAGAGCAACTTCACTTTCACTTTTCACTTTCAAGGATTGGAGAAGGAAATGGCAACCCACTCCAGTGCTCTTGCCTGGAGAATCCCAGGGACGGGGGAGCCTGGTGGGCTGCCGTCTATGGGGTCGCACAGAGTCGGACGTGACTGAAGTGACTTAGCAGCAGCAGCAAGCTTCTCTGGTGGCTTGCTTCCCACATTGTCACCCGCAACAGCCTGCCCTTAGCATCCTTTTCCCCCACCCAAAATGACCTCTATATAGACATGTATGTGATGTAAACACACATCATCTCCTTAAGAACTGCTCTACTGTCCATGAGATAGTAACTGCTTATCTTCTAGAAGTGGAGTCCCCACAGGCATCATGACAGGGGGCTGTACATGTGGCGGATGTTCTCGAGGACGACAGCTGTTCCTCAAGGAGTGAGGTGTCCTGCTGCGCCCCGCTGCCCACTCACCCAGTTGCTCCTTGGTGCGCAGGGTGTTGAAGCAAGGCTCGGAGATGATCTGACAGAAGAGCTCCAGAAACATGTTCTCTGACGTGCTCTGCATGTCGGTTTGGTAGTATATCTCAATGCCACAGTTATTGTGGACTTCATTCCTCTGCTGATACACAAACCATCCTCCTAGGAAGTTTCAATAAGAGAGCAACATGTTCAAAACTTCTTTAGGGTTTAAACATACTGTTTTGTTTGTCTGTATGAAGTTGTTCAGTTTGGTTGGTGTCTTTTGGCAGTTCCAAACTGCAATTAATTCATTAAGAATGTGAAACTCAACTTACCCAAGGGAATCCTAATACAGTGATCTGTACTTGGGAGGTCCTCATAAACATTCAATGACTTTAAAGGGCAAAACACTTGTAAAAGACCCATGTTATGACTAAGTAAAATTAAATGCTAATTGAGATCATAGTTAATGAAATTTACAATGCAGTGTACACATTAAATTAGAACTAGCTAATATCTACAATAAGCTCAATAGAAATACAACCTATGTTTTAATAACCATGCAAAACAATTGTTTAAACCATTAGTTGGGCCATTATCTATTTAGCATTCAATTCAATATTGTTTACCAACACCCACGCTGAAGGTCAATTCACAAATTTATACATACGTGTACAATGCGTAGAGATGCCCCAGTCTGACATCTCACTTCAGAGATGAAGAAACTGAGACCCTGAGAAGTGAGCAACTTATCCAAGGACATACAGTTGGATGATGGAGAGCTGAGATATGCTGACCAAGTACTTCATCAAAGTTATAAACAGATGGCCATGCTTTATGATCTGATAACTATTTCATGAGCAGTAAATGTGACTAAGCAAATACAGTGTTTAGTAATTGCCTGATTACCACGTTCAATGGTTTTTGAACGGCAGTTTCTGACTCTTCCTCTCTGCCATGCTGTAGTGACTGAGGAAGAAGCTTAAGTTCAAAATGAGCCATTACCCAGTCTGTGACGACTGGCTATGCAGAATAGTAGCACTGTGCTCAAGGTGTCTTGGAGCATTCAACAAAGAGATTCTGAGGTAATGCTTTAGCAGCTACTCAAGTGAGCCAGACACAGACCCCAGCCTTAAGAAACGTACAGCCTACCAAGGGAGATGGAGATGCACTTCAATCCCAATGTGAGAGAAGTGCTGAGTAGCTTAAAGAAGGAAGGTTCAGAAAACCTGTGCTGGGAGGTCAGAACAGGAAGCAATTACTTTTAGAAAAAAGTTTAAGGGAAAAAACCCAATGCTTCTCATCACTGGTCGAATATACTTTCCACTATACAATTCTGAACAACATTGAAAATAATGCTTAATGAGTTCTATATCAAAAGAAACCACTGTTAATGCAAAAGTAACCCAACACTGAAAACTCCCATATATTATCATCAATTCTTTATGTCAACTCCTATGGGCTCCTAATTCTAATTTCCATTTTTTATAAATAAATTTTATTACATGCTTCCCAGTCAATACTTTTTTAGTTTTGTGATTTTTCACTTCTTCACTCTTCTACACTCAATTACCAGTCACTTCCAGGATCATTCTCATCAAAATAATTGCCTGCCTCCAATTTCACCTCTTTGGCTCTCCTATAGATAATTTTCTTGCAGAATTATCTATTTTTAGTTATAAATTAGTAGAGAGTCCCAGCAGATCTTTACCATAAAATTATATTTGATCATCCAAGTGACTTCAACCCACCTGTAATCACACACAATATTATGTCAAAGCAGTCCATTCCCAAAGATAGAACATTTCCACTTACTGTCCGGGAGCTGAACTTCTCTGTACCGAACGAGCTGACTTGGAAGAAGTGGTTTCGTATGAGCATGTTCAATAAGGGTGTCTTCAACCATCTGCATTATTCCTAACGCAGCCTAGAAAGGCAGGTCATGGCACATTACAAAACCACAAATGTATCTTGACTAGACAGCAGCCCATGCAATATGAAAACAACATGTGTGTGAAATAAACTAACCAACTTTATCAAAGTGGATTTTTAAAACCTTAAGTACATTTGATCCTGCTCAAATAGATAAAAACTGAACTTGTTGATTTGCAACAGAGTCAGTAAGGTGGTAGTGAGGAGAAAGAAAGACCCAGACAATCATCGGCACCAATCTCGATGTTGGAGCGGTATCGCTGATGAAAAGTTGGTCTCAAGTGAATGGCCCTCACCACAGATATTTGGGGTTGTAGCAAAGCAAAAGAGGTAAGCATGAGGCTTTATTCTGAATAAAATTGACACAGGGAAGAATCCTTTCTCAGCCACATAACAGCACCTGACCTTGGCATATTATTCTGGAGACAAAATAGTGGAGTGGCAGAGAGTATGGGCTCTTGAGACAGACTACCGTGGAAATTCTAAATTCTGTTTAGCTTTCCATGTGCTAAACACTTGGAATGTACTATTTACTTTAATCCTTGTACATAATATACTGATAAAGAAACTGAGCATAGAGAGGTTAAGACGCTTTCAGAAGATTACATAACTTGTAACTGGCTGAGTCAGGATTTGAATCCGGGCTGATTCCACACTATGTGCTCTTATCCACTATACAGTCCTGCTGTTCTAGAGTAGGGACCATTATTCCCATTTCCTCCAGTGACCGCATGAGGCAGACAACAGAGAAGGCAGCCGTGAAAGTAGGTCCACAGTTAACCAGGATCATTCAACTCTTTGTATACCCTCCCCTACCTTCCTGCAGAGGGCAGAGAAGGCCGAGTCAACACTAATGTGTATATAGCCATACTGTGGTGGTTAGTCAGTAGTCTTAAATCAAATAGGGTAAAATTTCTGTTGCAATGATCTATAAAACATTGCTAAAACCTCAATCACCCACCTGCTTTGTTATATTTCCATGGAGAAGGGCTTCAATATGCAGCCGTGACAGGAGTTGAGGTATGAAGGCCTTAAGGCGAGGAAGGGTGACATCTGCAAACAGGCGTAAGAAATTGTAAGCTCTACCTATGAGGTCTTTTTTTAAAAAAAAAAAAAACTCTGAGATAATTTGAGACTTACAGAAGAGTTGCAAAAATAGTATAGGGAGTTCCTACATACCCTTCACCCAGTTTTCTCTAACGTTAACATTTTTCACTACCATAGGATGCTGATCAAATCTAAGAAGTTAACACTAGGACAATACTATTAACTAAAAAATCTACTTTATTTGGATTTCAGTTTTTCCACTAGTAACAGTTTTCATTCCAATCCAAAAGAAAGGCAATGCCAAAGAATGCTCAAACTACTACACAATTGCACTCATCTCACACGCTAGTAAAGTAATGCTCAAAATTCTCCAAGCCAGGCTTCAGCAATATGTGAACCGTGAACTTCCAGATGTTCAAGTTGGTTTTAGAAAAGGCAGAGGAACCAGAGATCAAATTGCTAACATCTGCTGGATCATAGAAAAGGCAAGAGAGTTCCAGAAAAACATCTATTTCTGCTTTATTGAGTATGCCAAAGCCTTGACTGTGTGGATCACAAAAAACTGTGGAAAATTCTGAAAGAGATGGGAATACCAGACCACCTGACCTGCCTCTTGAGAAGCCTATATGCAGGTCAGGAAGCAACAGTTAAAACTGGACATGGAACAACAGACTGGTTCCAAATAGAAAAAGGAGTACGTCAAGGCTGTATACTGTCACCCTGCTTATTTAGCTTATATGCAGAGTACATCATGAGAAATGCTGGACTGGAAGAAACACAAGCTGGAATCAAGATTGCTGGGAGAAATATCAATAACCCCAGATATGCAGATGACACCACCCTTATGGCAGAAAGTGAAGAGGAACTCAAAAGCCTCTTGATGAAGGTGAAAGTGGAGAGTGAAAAAGTTGGCTTAAAGCTCAACATTCAGAAAATGAAGATCATGGCATCTGGTCCCATCACTTCATGGGAAATAGATGGGGAAACAGTGGAAACAGTGTCAGATTTTATTTTTTTGGGCTCCAAAATCACTGCAGATGGTGATTGTGGCCATGAAATTACAAGATGCTTACTCCTTGGAAGGAAAGTTATGACCAACCTAGATAGCATATTCAAAAGCAGAGACATTACTTTGCCAACAAAGGTCCATCTAGTCAAAGCTATGGTTTTTCCAGTAGTCATGTATGGATGTGAGAGTTGGACTATAAAGAAAGCTGAGCACTGAAGAATTGATGCTTTTGAACTGTGGTGTTGGAGAAGACAATTGAGAGTTCCTTGGACTGCAAGGAGATCCAACCAGTCCATTCTAAAGGAGATCAGTCCTGGGTGTTCTTTGGAAGGAATGATGCTAAAGCTGAAATTCCAGTACTTTGGCCACCTCATGTAAACAGCTGACTCATTGGAAAAGACCCTGATGCTGGGAGGGACTGGGGGCAGGAGGAGAAGGGGACAACAGAGGATGAGATGGCTGGACGGCATCAATGACTCGATGGACATGAGTTTGAGTGAACTCCAGGAGTTGGTGATGGACAGGGAGGCCTGGTGTGCTGCGATTCATGGGGTCGCAAAGAGTCAGACACTACTGAGTGACTGAACTGAACAGAACTGAACCCTTTGGAACTAGTGGTGTTGGAAAAGACTCTTAAAGAGTCCCTTGGGCTGCAAGGAGATCCAACCAGTTCATCCTAAAGGAGATCAGTCCTGGGTGTTCATTGGAAGGACTGATGTGGAAGCTGAAACTCCAATACTTTGGCCACCTGATGAGAAGAGTTGACTCATTGAAAAAGACCCTGATGTTGGGAAAGATTGAGGGCAGGAGGAGAAGGGGACGACAGAGGATGAGATGATTAGATGGCATCACCAACTCAGTGGACATGAGTTTGGGTGAACTCCGGGAGTTAGTGATGGACAGGGAGGCCTGGTGTGCTGTGGTTCATGGGGTTGCAAAGAGTTGGACACGACTGAGCGACTGAACTGAACCCTTTTCTGTTCCAGGATTTAATCCACGATCCTACCCTGCATTTAGTTGTCATGAGTCCTTAGTTTCCTCCCATCCTTAACAGTGCCTTGGTCTCTCTTTGTATTTCACAACCTTAAGATTTTTGAGCAGTACTGCTCGTTTTACAGAATGACCTTTATTGGGGCTTTAATAACTCAATTATTAAATTGGATTTATGTACTCCTAAGAAGAACACCCGAGAGGTAATGTGTCTTTCTCACATCGGGGCACGTGATGCTGATATGCTGTAATACAGATGATGAAAACATTGATCACCTCATTATGATGTTGTGTGCCAGATGTCTGTCCTATAAGTCCTGAACCACTTTAATCTTTTGGTTGTAATTAAGTAACTAATGTATACTTTTCAAGCAACTAGGAAAAGCCACCCCACCAATGCCTACTTTTCCCATTATAATTATAATACTTATTTTGGAGGAAATACTTCGAGACTATAGAAATATCTTGTCCTTACTTAACTTTTATCCACTAATTTGGCGTTAGATGGTTAGATGGCCATCACCGACACAATGGACATGAGTTTGGGTAAACTCCAGGAGTTGGTGATGGATAGGGAGGCTTTGGCATGCTGCAGTTCATGGGGTCGCAAAGAGTCGGACACGACTGAGCGACTGAACTGAACTGAACTTCAGTAAAGAAGAGTTGTTCCTTTTCCGTTAGGACACTATGCTAATAAATGCTACAATGGATGCTAATGCTAGTGATTAAAATTTAAAGACAAACATAGGAAGGGAATTAACAAGTGCTTACTATGTATGTATGCATCAGGCACTTTATAGATGTTATAAACTGTAAATTATATGCTATTATTCCCATTTTAAAAGCGAGAAAACTGGAATTCCTTGGCAGTTGAGTAGTTAGGATTGCATACTCTCATTGCCAAGGGCCCAGGTTCAATCCCTGGTCAGGCCACAAGCTGCACAGTGGCCAAGGCGGGAAAAGGTGAAGATACTAAACTTAAGAGAGTTTAAATTTCTTGTCCAAAGTCATTAAGCTAGTAAGCGGCAAAGCTGCATTTGAATCTTGGCCTAATTCCAAAGTCCATATGCATTCCACTCCACTGCACTGCCCTAGAAGGCCCTTTCACTAGAC
This sequence comes from Bubalus kerabau, assembly GCF_029407905.1. Classification (NCBI taxonomy): domain Eukaryota; kingdom Metazoa; phylum Chordata; class Mammalia; order Artiodactyla; family Bovidae; genus Bubalus; species Bubalus kerabau. Next base: position 16,586,305 of record NC_073645.1, read on the forward strand.
CCTCCCAGCAGTCCCTTTGCCTCTACAAAAATAACCTGCTTACATTTATGCTTTGCCACTAGACTGGAGTGCCTTGATCCAAGAAACCCCACCTACACCTAACTGATCATTTTTCAATCTCAAGCACCTGCAGTCTGGTACCTGGTGCGCAGGCAGTCAGTAAATGCTGTTCTAGTTAATGAACTTAATAATCTATATGCCTACCCAGTGCCTGAGGCAACCAATAAAATAATGACCTTCAATACTTTGCTCTTGACTTGTCACTGAAGACATCAAAGGCACAGTGATACATAATAAGTAAGGATTTGTCATAAAAGATTATTAAAAATTCAACAGTATTCTTTTTTCTTATTACTGAGCATGTAGGAAGGAAGATTAATTGGTAGAGCAATGCTGAGAAGTGGAAAAGATAAAACAACAATAAAGGATGATATCAGTCTACATTCTTTCCAGTAAAACCCTGAAAGTAATTTCATTCCATTGAAGAGACATTCATTAGACACACACTGAGGGCATAATATAAATACTAAATAAAAAGAACAAACGGAAGGCATAATTCACTGCCCTTGAGGAATCTAGGACTTTCAGGCAAAACCTCTGAAAATTAGATTTAAGATTTTAGGAAAAAAAGCAACAAAAGACTCTTTAGGCTAATTTACATAGTTTCCATTTTTTACCAAACTGAATAGATCTACAGATGCTGAAGCATTCTTTCTATGTGATAAGGCTTTTAAGCTCAGTCCTTTTTTCCTTTTCTGAAAACTTCAATATTAACAAGGTAAATTCTTGGGTCAAAACACTGTCATTTGCAGAAATCTATGAACAGTAGTAACTAAATGTTGTGGGTCCATGTTGAAAACAGCAAATGTGGTTAAACTGCCTGAATACAAAAGCCACTTCAAAGGCTACCACTGTTTTTGTTAAAAAAAAGAAAAGAAAGAAAGTATACACAGTTGGCTTCTTTAATGGAACTATAAGTTATTAGAAAGCATAAACAGCAGGTAATAGCATACACCAAACTGATTTTAGAAAACAATGAAGAAAGCATCAAGCTATAAGTAGAAAGAGTCTCACCATCCAAGGCTTCTTTTAATTCATCTTTAGTCCAGGCCACTTCAGTCATCAGCAAGCGGAGGTAGTACATGGCGTGTTGATGAGGCTGTTCAGCTCGGAAATTGTTAAGAGATCGCATATACTAGTGAAGGAAGACAGGGGTCTGTTAATTTTATCCCATCCTTTTAAAATCATTTCAAAAGAGCAGCTATAATCAAACTTCAATTTGCATAAATTGTGTGCTACTGGGATGTGGGATGTTGGCTTCTTCCTCCTTTTTGAAGTTATGTGATTAGACAAATTCCCCTCTGATCCTTAAAGAGCATGCTTTCCCTTTGTCTAGCCTGCTCCCTTACCCCCAGCATTGGACATGTACTTCCTTCACGTGTACAGCCTTGACTGTGGGACCTCATTCATCCCTCAGAAGCTATCCCCAGTTTTCAGGGCCTCCATCTCTTGGCATCCTCTAATTCTTCACTACAAGGTCACCCCCAAAGCCTAATCAAGAAATATGGCTGTGTGTGTGTGTGTGTGTGTGTGTGTATATATATATATACACACTACTGAATCTTCATTTGAAAATTGATGATAATTTCTCTGGGTGTACAATGAAGGTCATAGTTTGGCTTTTAAAGCAGCTATACATCCCATATATCCACTACTGGGCCAGCCATGAGTTGAATTTAAGTGGAAGACACATCAAGCCTAAATAGTCTGCCCTAATGTGACAAGGCTATCATGTCACGCTGAAGTCCCAGCCTGTAGAATCAAGTTTCTTCTTAAATAGGGGTTGAAATCTTAAAATCTTCAAGGAGTCCCTGAAAGCTACTAGGTCTACCTCAGTTTCCCTTCTGAAAGAAAGTGCTGTCCTAGCTCTTAGGCCCTACAGAGAAGGGGGCCAGGTGTTCACTAGACTCTCCCAGGCTTTCTTTCTGGGAAAAATATAGGATCTAGCAAAGATAGGATGAAATGACTGACACAGAGTTATGAATGCTTCTTTTCCTCCTCACCTCTTTCTCAAAAATGTTCATAACATGGCAATATTACCTGATGAATTAAAAAAATAAAAATAAGTTCAGAAAACTTACTGCCTCTTTGATAATTTCAAATCTTTTTTCATCAATCTCAAAGGTAGCCATTTTCTCAATGATCTTCTTTAGCAAAATTGGCTGCTTGTCATTGTAACCTTTCACCGAGAGCTACAGAAAGAGTTCAGGATATTAAAAATCTAAAAATACCATGAAACAACTTAAATTTGACTTTTAAACATTTAGGAAGTCCCCAAACCAGGTGTATCAAAATAAAAATAAAACAATTTTAATGAAATTCCTTTCTCATAAATATAGCTTAACATTTAGGAAGATAACATTAACCATCTTTATTTACTAAGACCCAAAAGCATATTTTTGCTTTTCCTAAACAAAAACAATAACAAGAAAACTTACCTGGTGCCAAACTATGGCAGCATGCACTGTCTCATCAAAATTCAAGTTCTCATTAAATCACATTAATTACACAAAGTATTTTAAGCTTAACGTTCTAAAAGAATTTCTAAGGAATGGCAGGCTTAAGGTTTTTATTGGTGTGTTAAGAAGGTAAACATCATAGGGGAATGTTATCTAGCAAACTATGAGATATGCCCCCAAAGCGTTTATAGTTAAATATTTTTTAAAAATCATCTTTTAAGAAATCAGGCAGTCCCAGTTTTGTCTTATGTGGCGTTTTGCCACTTTTCCTGCTCTGAGCTGCCCAATAAGGGTCCATATGCCATACCACTTGCTTGTTTAAGGAGTTCTGCTGATGCACCAAAAGCCAGTGGCAAAACAGAGGTGAAGTAAGGATACCCGGTATGTACCACCTGGATTTTGCCTGAGGACAATTTAACAGTCTCTGAAACCATAACATTTTGCAAAGTAGGGAAAGCCTAATCCCTACTGTTATGCTGCCACATGGTGGCACCCACAGCAGTAGGGATACGCTGCGACTAGAGTATCTCTGCAAGTCTCTACCTGATGAAAACTGATAGGCAAGAACCTCAGCAAGAGTGAAGGTCACTGACCATGGAGAGCACATCAGGAACTGTGGGAACTAGACTGACAACTAGCAGGAGGCCCATCTGTCACAAATGGAAATGATTAACTGAATGGTAACATGCTACTAAAAGTCAACAGAAAAGCGAGCCATAGAGTACTACTTCCCTATTTGAATTTTACTTTGTTCTCCGGGCTCCAAATTTCCCTGGTCTCTGAGAATGGTTAAGTTAGACACATTCTTATACATTAAACAGAAACTACCAGAAAAGTTACTTGTGTGAAGGAAAAAAAAGTCACTGCAAATAAAATTTAAAAAACCTAAGACCTTCTGTATAGAATTAGAGCACACAGCACATGCTCTCATTTTAGTTTTTATGGAAGCATACATTTTCAAGAAAAGTGAAGATGAATGTGTGCCAGGAGAAGGGTGTTAATTTGGAAATGAGGTATAAGTTTGGAAACATAAGAGAAATGATTTCAATAGAAAGGATCTAGTTACTTCTTGCGATGCATTTAATAATCCTTATTTTAAAACACATTTAAAAGTAGTTAATGCTACAAAATAAATTAAATAAAAATGTCAGATGTGTTTGAACACAGGGACTTATTCCTACTGTCAACAGAAAGAAAAACAACAACAAAGAAGCTTTAAGTAAAACTGAGCACCACGACAGCAACTACAGGTGTCCTCCGCTTACAGATGAAAATAGACTCAAATACGTGGGAGAACAACATGCTTTCAGGTTTAATATGTTAAATGTTTCAAGCAGAAGAGCATGCGAATAAATGTAGCATACATACATGTTCACAAAACGCACTAAACTCTACTAAATCGTTTGTTAGTGGAACTAATACTAACTTGAGTTCTCCAATCATTAAAAAGGTGCAAGGAAAAAACCATCAATCTTCTTGGTTTAAAATGCAGAAGTTAATAGTTTTCCCAAGCTCAACATAATGCTTAAACGGGTGTGACGCCTTTTCTTTGGTTTTCATTTTACTTACAAGTATTGCATTCATTCCTGATGCAATGCCATAGCTCAAACCTGAGAGGCGTGCTGCATATGTATACTCTTTTAAATCATCCTTCAATAACCTGATAAACAGGTATGTCATGTTGCAATGGAGAGGATCAGCATAAATGTAGCGACTAACAAAAAGAAAAACAAAAGAAATGCTTTGATACCTCAAGCAGTGGCATGGTAATGAAGAAACATGACTGAAGAGTATGAATATGCAGCCTCATGATCTGAATTTCTAGGGAAATAGTATAAGCCAACCTTCTCTTTTACAAAGACTTCATTCTCTATTGTCAAAGACCAAGACTTCAGATATAGAATCGGTGATATCTAAACCTAAATCAGGGTCCAATTTTGTTTTGAGGAGAAAAATATGATGATCTGATGAGAGATGTTCAAAAAAAAAGAAATCAAGGAAAATTTGCATAATATGAATGGTGTATTGCTGAGTGCTTAAGAGCTAACTTAAAAATTAAATGATAAGAAAATATGATTAGCCACAAAGATTTTTTAAAAAGAAATTAAACTCATACCCTCAATCAAAAATGCTTCCATCAAATCAATATAAAAAATGTTGATGAGTGGAAGGCTCTAAGACATGGGTACTTACATACATCCCATAGATGGTATTTTGGAGGTCATAGCTCAAGCCTGCTAGCTCTGCTGCATATGCATACTCGTTGAGTGAGTCTTTGAGGAGCTCAAGGTACAAATAGGCCATGTTACAGTGCAAGGGGTCCACATAAGCAAATGGGCTGGAAGAAAATGTTGACAGTAAAATAGCTGATTTATTACTTCCCAATGTGATACGGCCTTTCGAGATGGATCAAGGAACTGGTTAAAACAACTTCCTGAAGATACGCTTTGAATTCTTGAATTTGTCTCTTCTCATGAGTAAAAACAACAACAACAACAACAAGATGTCTAACAAAGAAGCTTGAAATATGCCATGTGTACTGGTAGTAGTGAAGAGGGAAAAGGAATTATTACCCCAGATGGCATGGTAGAACTGACAAGTTAGAAACACAGGGTAGGTGAGGAGTAGGAACAGGGCAAAATGCATGTCTACGTTTAGGCTGGTAGGAAAAGGCATGGCCGACAGAGCTGACTGACACAGCATCTGCACATCCTCTTTCTTCCTCTAAGCAAGCCATACATACTCACGGTGGACAGAAGGATGAGACTGAGAACTTTGTGCTATGATTACATAAACTTCAAAGAGACAAACTGAGACTTGAAAGAGAAAAACTGACACCTGTGAAAATGTTAGCGTATCTCTGAGCTTCCACCTAAACCAACAGACTAGAACACTGTCAGTAAAGGAATAGATAATATCCATCATATAATTGCAGCCAGAACCAGGAAAAAAATATTAACATAGGAAATTTTTAAAATATAAAACAGGGAAATTTTTAAGTGAGAAACAGCAACAAGAGAGAGGAAACAATTACAGAGTGCAAGACTGCAGAGACCACCTAATTTTAAATCTTCATTTCTCAAATAAGAAAGATCATTTTCTTCATGTCACCTGGTCTGGTAGCAACAGAGTTAGGATTTGGATTTAACTCAAATGATCTATTCATCTGACTATGTGACACTGCTTACCTTTATGACAAGCAAGTAAAAGGTTCCTTCATTCAACAAACATGTACTATATTCTTACTACGATGTTACACACTCCTCTAGGTACTGGAGATAAAGAAGGAACAAGTCAGGCAGAGTCCCTGACCTCACAGAGTTTAGAGTCTAGTTGGAGGAGGCAAATAACACATTTAAATATGATACATCAGGTGGTGATGGTGTTATGGAGAAAAATTATGCAGGGTAAGAGGAAAAGGAGTGATAGGTAGGACAGGAAGATTACTGATTTCTATAAAATTGCTCATCAAGGCCTCTTTGATAAGGTGACATCTGTATCTGAGAAGCAAAGGAGCAAGCTTCTGGGGATATCTCAGTGGAGAACTTTCCAGTCTGAGGAAACAGCCAGTGCAAAGGACCCGAGGCAGTCTCTTGGCTTAGTTTGTCTGGCAGCAAATTATAAGTTTCATTTTATCCATAGCACGGTAAATATAACCAAGGCACTGAGAGCAAAGCAACAATTTCATCAAAAGCTGATAATGAAGTAAAAATAGGGGTAAAATGCTTAGCCCCAGAGAAATTAATACCAAAGAGAAAATCATAAAGCTATACAAACATTCTCCACCTGGCAAATCTAAATAGTACTCTGTCATTTCATTTTTTAAGTATTTATTATACACAATGACAATTTCCTTCTTTAGGCAAATAGCAGTTCAGAAACCTTACTGGCACAACTCACAAAAGCAAAGCACCAAAACAGGAGAGAATCCTCAAGAGGGCTTGTCCCCACCTCCACCCATAGGTAGAAGTGAAAAGCCAGATCTGGGAGTTCAAAGCCATAGGGCTAAAGCTCAGAACACAATTCCAAGAAGTGTTCTGAAACACCAGCCTTGCTGGTGAACTGGAGAGAGTCCTAAACGAACTTTTAAAACAGAACATGATTCCGGTGGAATGCTTAAATCCTGGTTCACTTGTTAATTTAAAACATGTTATTTTGTAACCAGATGTTATGTGCTTAAATATGGGTCACAGAGTTTTAAAAACTATATGTATGCATGATACTATCCTATTTCTGAAAAGATTACAAGGATACATACAGGAGAAGGAAATGGCAACCCACTCCAGTGTTCTTGCCTGGAGAATCCCAGGGATGGGGGAGCCTGGTGGGCTGCCGTCTATGGGGTCGCACAGAGTCGGACACGACTGAAGCGACTTAGCAGCAGCAGGAGCAGCATACTGTGCGTAGCCTCCAAGTTCAAGAAATGTTTCTCCACCATTTCACTTCTGTGTTAACTGAACCGAGGAGTCAGATTTATTATTTTATCTGCAAATGTCTGACCTTCTGTTACATTTTGGGGGACGTTACCTTTCTGCTACTATCATCTGTAGTGGATGTTACTGTACTTCCAAAAACTGGCCGATAATTCACAGGTGTGTATTCCACATTTCAGTGTGCTTACAGTGGCGATTCGTAGTGTGTTGTACTGTGTTATTTGTCAACTTCAGCTCTTCTGTATTTTGAGGACATTTAAACATTCCTTGTCTTGTCAAGGTGACAAAAGCAGAATGTAATTTTGGGGGAAATCTTTGTGATTAATGGTAACAGTTTTGCTTTTAAAGCTAATAAAGTTAGCTGTTTTTTTAAAAAAAAAATAAATAAATAAAAGGATACATACAAACAGAAAATTTCTATAAGAATGTACAAGAAACCTAACAGTGTTTACCTCTAGAGGGACCAGAACACCAAGACGGATTGGTGAGAAGCAGACATTTTTAATTCTCAGAACTATGCTGCTACTGCTGCTAAGTCGCCTCAGTCGTGTCCGACTCTGTGCGACCCCACAGACGGCAGCCCACCAGGCTCCCCCATCCCTGGGATTCTCCAGGCAAGGACACTGGAGTGGGTTGCCATTTCCTTAGAGAATGCAAAAATGTCAAATGGTCTCTCAAAAGATATTCTGAAGCCAAATGGCAAAGTGTGGCAAGCTGCTTAGAGTGTTAAAAAATATCACTTTTAACTATCAAAAACTAAAACCAGCTTTGTAATATTTTCTGCCAATAGTAAGCCATAATCAGAAAGTCCAGGTTTGATATTAAAAAAAAAAAAGCAATAATCTCTGTGCAGCTCTAGATAATCTATGAATCTCACGCTATAAATAAACAATGCTGCTATCTCTACAACCTCAACATACTTGTTGGTGAACTATTAACATTCTACTTAGAGATTCTTTTTCCTTCTTCTGAAACATTTAAAACATATCTCAGCTTTAATTTCATGCCAAGCAAATCAAACAAAAATTAATGAAAAAGTTGATCATCATAGTGAACATTATTAGATGATGATAGGGGTTTAAAAAAAAAATAAACAGACCACTGAATTTTAGAAATATAAAATTACAGAGTACAGACTCAGAGTAAAATGTGAATTGAATGATAACATTATCACACAAATAAAGAAGACAGAGATGAACTAAAGATTTATATTGAAGAATCACTGCAACAGTAGCATTATTCATAAATTTTACTAAACATCTTCTACCAAGTCAGAAATAGAGAATGCAATATCTAAGGGCTCCAGACAATTAAAGGACTGGAAGGGACTCAAGATCATTCAATAACTACTACCTCTTTTTCTGGGCAAGCTCTAGGAATACAAAACCAAAACCATAACAAAAAACCACCCTGGATTATTTCATTTTTTTTCAGTGAACTTCTGGTGAATCTACAGCCTTCCCAGATTCAAAATCCTCAACGTTAGGAAGATCCTCCTAAGAGCTAACATAAATCATTTCAGTTGAAGAGTGTACTCCTCAAAAGAAAGGAAGAATTAACAACCTTGGCTCCTAAAATACCGTTTAACAGAAGATGCAGCCTTTCCTGGTCTATGCTAAATAATTCTAATTCCTTTTATTTCCAGACATAGGTACTTAAGGAAGCAAAGAAAACTTTTAGAAATGTTGATTTTTATAGGAAGCTTTGTAGCTAGATTCATTTTACATACCTGAAAAATTCAAAGTTGAGACAGGCCTTGGGCAAGAAAAACTTATCATCTTGTTTGAACCAGAGTTTGCTCATAGCTGTATCCTGTGATGGAAACACAATATATTTAGGGAAATATAGGCACATTTGACAAAAATCTTCAATCAAATCCTCTTCAAGAGGAGGACAGAGGCAACAGCTGAGTTTTGTTCTGGAGAGGCTACTGTCCCGTGGCTCTGAAGCACTCTCCAAGAGACATCGGATGGGAAGCTGGAGAAGATGACTGGTAACTCTAGCAGCAGAGAGAAATTACCCTCTTATCTCACCCTGGGTCAAAGAGATGGGGACCCAGTGGAGGAAGAGACAGACAGGAGAAACCAACACCAACTATCCTGCCCCTATCCTTCTCGACACTAGGAGGCAGATGCAGGAGTCCCTGGGGGGCGGATATGAGGCAGCCAGCCTCCAGCGTGGGCCACATGGATCCCAGCCCGCAGGAATTCACACCCTTGTGTGGTCCTCTCTCCTGCACTAGACCAGGGCTGGTCTCTGTCGGACCAACAGAATACGGAAGATGTGATGGTATGATACTTCTGGGATTAGATTATAAAAGACTGTGGCTTCCATCTTGATCACTCATTTTCCCTCTTGGATCTCACATTTTAGGGGAAGCCAGCTGCTGTGTCAAGCAACTCTGTGGAGAAGCCCATGTAGTGAAGAACTAAGATCTTCCCCAAACCACACAACTGAACTTGGAAGAGACTTCTCCAGCCCTAGTTGGGCCTTCAGTCGACCAAAGCTCCATCCAACAGCTTAACCATCTCTCTCGTGGGAGACCCTGAGCCAGAACTACCCAACAGAGCTACTTCCAGATTCCTGTCCCTTGGAAGCTGCATGAGAAAAAACAAATGTTTGTGGTTTTAAGCTGCTGAATGTTAAGAGTAATTTGTTATACAGCAATGGATAACTAATACAGCCAAGGATGAATAAATAAGCCACTCCCTCAACTCTCCACTCACTCATTCATACCAAATTATATAGTCTTCGAGTTCACTTGAAACTATCTTGAAACTCTGAGAAGAGACATAAATGGTTTAGTGTTCTCCTTATTTTATGCTAAGATGGCCTATTTAAAACACACAAAAAATTAGGAAAAGTAAATAAGCTTTCTCTTTGAATAACCCAACCTTTAACTCATAAAAATGTAATTTTTAAAAGAAAAGTGACTATCTCACTAATAATCTAGTTACTTGAGATAAATTTCATAGTCCTAAACACTAACTCTTGTCTCAACGACTTAATGTTAGGTCTTTTGAAGGGAAAGAAAGATGTTTGTCTATGGAAGTAAGTTTATAAAGAGTTAGTTTTAAAGTTTAGAAAAGAGGATGTGCCGTAATAATTTGATCCATTTTCCCACACAATCTACCCAAGGTGTGAAATAATGACATGACAAGAACATCTGGAGAAAGAAAACCCCCTTCTCAATCATTCATTCCACGGACTTTAAACTCCATCAACTTCATACAGCCACTCTTTCAAAATGAGAAAGAATTGTTTATAAGGGCAGGAAATCCAACAGCTTCCCCTGGATATGCTCTCTTCCAGGCTTTAGAGATTCTTTCTTATCTTTAACTTTCATGATGCAGCATAAGTCTACTTCCTTATTGGGTCTTCAGTGAACACGGAAAAAGGGCTTTCAACATTGAGTTATATCTTTTAACACACGAATTATAGTCCAGATTTACTACTTTATTTTCTGCAAAGCAAACAATTCCCTAGAGTCTATGCTCTACAGCAGTTTTGTTTGTTTTGACATTTTTAGCCTTTTAATATTTTTTTTAGTTATTATCTCAGCAACTCTTCTGTTATCTCTGGGGTGGGAGCCCCCTAAATCAATATAGTACCAAATGCAAGAAACCATTGCTCTAGTCCCCTCCAAGTAATAGGTCTGTCCCCTAACTTTAATATCACTGATTCTAACATATTACCTTAATAAGAGAAGGGTATGGCGTTGCTTCTTTTTCTAATGATAAAATTTCAAAATTTGTAGGAATAAATTCATTCTTCGTTGGAAGTTTAAATTTCCCATTCAGATCAGCATTTTGCCATTTCTGGATGAAGAGTGAAAAAATACACAAACAAAAGTCATTAGAATCTGATTTAAGGGTTTAAAACACTCACTTTGCTTAATATCCAGGCAAACAATAAAGAGAATAAATGTCAGCATTCTTTGCCACCCTATATAGAGGCTACTTCCAAAATCTAGCAATGACTTTTCATGAAACTTGAGTTGGAATCTCTGGAACTAATCAAGGTTTTACACTTATCTATCTTTCTTCTTTATACATCTCTAAAATGATCAGCCGACATGAAGGAACAATCTGAGACTATGGAACGCAGAGGCTAACGTATGAAGATCACATCTGCTCTAGCTCTTTAGAGAACTGGAGAATAACCTGCACAGAGACATACTTCCACAACTGCCAGACAACCGGTGGTTAGTCTAAGAGTTAAACTTGCAGCTATACTAAGTTACTTGCATGTGTGGCTTGAAAACTGGGTTAAAGAGCGTTTCTTTTACTTCACTTCTGAAGCCTGGCCAACTCCTCTCCCCGATGACCATGTGAATTTCCAAGTGGACCAGTATTTCAAGCCTAGGGTTAATGACAAAGCTGAGATTTAAGTCAGCTTAACTGTAGAATAGGATTGTCCCAACCTGCAGGCTGGGTCTGTTCCATGGGCTACTTCCAAAAGCTAAGTGAGACTGATCAGGCCACAACTGATGAATTCTGACTTGTAAGACTTTTTATTATTATTATTATTTTTTTTTTTGTAGAGACTTTTTATTATTGAAAAAAAAAAAAAAAAAAAGCAACCAACTGCCAGTGCTTCTAGGCTCAGTAATCTGGTCTCCAGTTGATGTCGCAGAACTGTGCAGCTCTTGCAGTTCTATTTTGGTTCCTGCATCTGGATCTTTTGGCACTGCGATGGTGAGGAAGTTGACCACATTATTTATTAGTAGCAACTTAAGTCTCCAGAATGGCTGAATCATAGGGAATGGTAAGCACTCAGCAAGTAATTTCACCGCTGAGCTTCCAGATCAATTTGTTTTAATTTCCATTTGGGGTAGGTTTGTCATGGTCAGAATTTGGTGAACAGGGGTTTTCTCTTGTTTTGGGGTTAGTTCACACCCAGCACTAACCCCTGGGAGATCAGCTACCCTCACAGCTTAGTAAGATGCACATTTTCACTCATTTTCTCCTGTACTGTGACTATGTCAGAGAAGTATCAGTAACAACTTTCTTTCTTATTCTTTTTTCTATTTCATCATTACCCTGCTACCTTTAAGAAATGTCTATTGTTAAAGTTTAACTAGTATTTAGTTAGAGCAAGGCTTTCTGATGTCTTCCCATGAAGAAAGGACACAATCTCAAAGCTACATAGCCAATGAAAACCAAAAAAGAAAAAGTACTAGACAAGTAGGTAAGACTCACAAACAAAATCCTGACTCCTGATGTATAACACCAGCAACATACTATTTACTACACATACCTGTTTTGAAACAAACTGTGACGATCCTATGTTGACAAAAAGAGCAATAATACAATATGAGGCATAAAATATAGCCCCTCCTAAGGTGAAGACAGTATGAATCCCAGAAACTGCTTCCCATGTGTGTTCAGAGCAAGGTCATGAGCTCTCAGAAACCCTCGCATCTGTTTTTCAGGTTCCCTGTTTCCATCTCTTCCTGCCCGTCTTGGTGCCTGTGCATCCCTGTGGACTTTGAACTCCAATGATCTTTGACTGCATGAGGCTGAAGTCTGTCTGACAGCCCTGCTGGTCTGACAGACATGTGAGAAGATGGCTCTAGTGTCATTTCTTCATGTAAATGCTATGCTCCAGCTCTCTACCTTCCTGTTTACGCCTCTTGGGAGGGTACAGACAGTGCTGGGCCACGACTCTCCACACTCTGGGCAGGGAATTGGTTGATCCAGGGAGCTCATGTTCTTGCGTGTCCCTCACACATCAGGCTTCTTCACAGATGGGCTAACCCTACCTTAATGACTTCATCTGGTATAGCTTCTTGTTTGTACTGGGTTCCGTACCACTCTTCTGTGCAATCAGTTTTTCCTTCAAAAGATTTGGAAACTATTGCAACCCTAGAAATAGATGGAAAAAAAAATCTATAAATTCATGTTGTATATATAAATTTATAGAATCTGACTCATGAAAATATGAATAAATGTCCAAGAATGTGTTGGGCTTCTAAGACCAAGTAAGTTCTATGAGGCTTAGGTGAAATGGCTATGTATGTACAGCAGTCTCTGATCACAGTCTCTGTTACCCTTTGATTATAGCCCATCATTTTGGGTGTGAAAAACTGCTTGCAAAAAAGATTCTTATTATGAATGCTATTGACTAGAATCTTAAAAGAAGAGTAGCTAGGGAAAAAAAAAAGGAACAAAGGTCAGTTGAAAAATAGTCTTTGAAAAAGCACAACAAAATACTCCTTCCTAGGAACAGCTCAGGCCCAAGGTTACAAAAATGGCTAAGAAAACTTGTTGGCTCATTCAGAAAACCAAAAAAACTAAAAACATTCTTTCATTGTAACTTGCTAATTTGTACTCTTTTGTTTTTTTTTCTGCCAGACACTACCATCAATTAACTGTATGTATTATATTTACACTGGCCTTCCTGCTGCCAGGGTAGATGGGGATAGGACCAAGAAAAACATTTCTTTCTCTGATGGGCTAGTAGGAACTTCACAGAAGAGAAATGAGAAGGGGGAAAAACAGTTTAGGGAGGGAAGGCAGAGGTAAAATGTCAGAAGATTATAAGCAAAGAAGCAGAAGAAGCTCTGTACCAGTGGAGCTCCTGTCCTAGGGAAGGCTGCTGCCTTTTAATTATCAAAGTTAGAATCACTTCACTCTGACTAGCTGGCTCAACGCCAGACTGGGAGCAGTGCTTTTGAATTGTGTCAGTAGAGTGCTAGGCCAACAGCTCGGAAGGCTTGCTATGTAGTCAGTCCTGTTATTGGTTTTGCTTCTTTATGTCCCAGTTCAGACAACTAGGTTCATGTCTATTCTTGCTTGTTCTCACTTATCCTCCCAGAGGTTAGGTTCCAGTCTCTGAATGTCAGTCTCACAGCTCAAAGTCCACTCCTTTCAATCAAAACTCCCCTCTACTGAATACCCATTCATTTTCAGAATCCTAGTCTCTGTGCTCTAAACACCTGCCCATCACTGGATTGCCTCAACTCCAGTGCCTGACCGTCAGAACCACCGTCTACTTCTTATTCATTCTAGATAAAATAGTCTACCTGCCTAGTTGGACTTGGCCTTCTCACTTGCTTCAGGGTAAATATTACAAGCAATCTGACTCACCTGTCTGTGAGAATGACTGACTTAATCTTCTAGTTTACAGTATTCCTGATCTGGTCTAGCTGCCACTGACCACTATCTGTTCTAGAAAACATGCTAAATAAGAATATGTTCCACAGAAATACACAGAAGACTCCAAGGGTCTGACAGATGAAAGAGTTCGGATACTGTATTCATGCTGGCAATTTGAGAATCCCTTATGAGGGGTACGTGTGATGTATATAGAGCTCACATGGCCACATGAAGAGTACGTCATGTTTCTTAAGGACATTCACTCAATACATGACAGAGCCAGCTAAGATTCAGTCATAGAAACTGCTTCCACTCCTGCTGATTTCTCAAAGAATGAATGGATTAATTCTTAGGAAGACACCTAAAAATATGTGTTAGGAAGTAGAATTGGATGGTAGAGAGGTGGTATTCCCATCTTCTCTTCCATGAGATGCTTGATTTTGAAAAGTTTATTACACACATGGCTGTGATTTCCCTGAATGACAGCCCCATGCATCAGAATAATGAACAAGGCATTGATTACAACTTATGAAGACTGGAGCATTCATTCAGCAGTGGACTTGCCTTCTGGAACAAGGAAACTTTAAACTCAGTTCTGAGCGAGAAAGTGAAAAAACTCAGGGAAAGCTGCCAAATGTTCTGGAGGATGACTATATGACACAGAAAGAAGCAGACAATGTAGGTTGACAAGGAAGTTAAAAAAGGGGGAGAAGGGCAATTCACTAGGTACAATCCTGAGAAATTTGCATAGTTAGACACCAAAGTAAAGTGTATGGGTAACAGGTGAAATGTTACCATGAGGCTCCTCAATCTAGGTAAATACCAAATATTGGCCTAACAAAAAGAGAGACCAAGAGTTAGCGTATCATCGAGGAATTAAAAACTGAAATAAAATGATAGAGTATGTATATATTTTCAAACAAATTATGAAGGGGAAATAACAGAAGAGACAGATTAGACACATGTCAAACATACAGAAATCTACAAATCAGAGTGTGGAAGCACAAGAGGACCTCAATTAGGAGAAAAAAGGCACAGTAACTGAGGTACCCCACAGAGAGCTACAGTATGTTTAACTGCAGACAACTGAGAAAAACCGGCATGGACACTGCAGCACCTTAGACTATCTGCTGGAAACCTAATTATGCTAATAATAATAAAAACAAACCTAGTCTCGATGAGTTTTTTCCTAGTGGGGGAGGAGGGCAATGCTATTCTTTAATTTCATCTACAAAGCATTGGCTACTGCTACAGTACTAACAGAGGAGGGCATGGCAATCCATCCAGTATTCTTGCCTGGAGAATCCCCATGGACAGAGGAACCTGGCGGGCTACAGACCATGGAGTCCCAAAGAGTCGGACACAACTTAGCAACTCAGCACAGCACAGCACATGGTACTAATAGGATCCTTGGAAATATGAGAGAAAATGATCCTTTAGTTTCATACTGAAACTTACAATACTAAGAAAAAGAAACAGTGGGCTAGAATGAATGCTGACTGATGAGTTCAAGTCAGCCACTTAGAAGTGTTCAGAGGAAAGAATAGCTGCCACTGCTGATGGGACCCATTCAGAAATAATCTTGACATTATTAATCTATAGACATTAAAAGGCAATATCATTCCCAAGGGACGAATTCTCATGACACCTTTGCAAATAATCCCTGAGACAGAAAAGAGGGAAGATAGCCGATAATGACAAGAGGCTTCACAGGTAACTGTGACAAATTTAAAAAAGAATTAGTAGGAACTGCACAGACCTGGCCATCAGAAACAAATTCTGGTTGATACCATGACAAGTCTCTTTGAGATCTTGCCAAAATCACAGTTAAGATCTAAATTAGGCAAGTCTCCAGGATTCAGTTTCATCACTTTTTAAAAGGGATTCAACTAGATAAATTCTATCCTCTTACTAGTAGAATTCTACAATATCAAGATATTAAATCATATTTTTTAAAGATACACAACAAAGGAAGAAAAAAGGCACAAAAATCTAGGCACAAAAATCAATGATTTATGTGTCTGTCTTTATGACAGTACTATAAGCATCTTAAGTACTATGGCATTAGAGTAAGCTTTCAGATCTGGCAGTGTTAGTCCTCCAACTGTTCTTTTTCTGTGTAGAAGTGTTCCAAGTAATCTAGGTCCTTTGTAGATCCATATGAATTCTGGAATCAGCTTACCAATAACTTAAGGAAAAAAGCCTACTAAGACTTTGATTGTGATTACATTGAATCTGTGAATCAAACTGGAGAGGATGGATATTTTAATAAAATCAAGTCTCCTAATCTATGAACAAGGTCTTTAAATATCTCTTGGCACTGTTTTATAGTTTTTTGTGTAGAGATCTTGTTCATCTTTGATTAAATTAATTCCTCAATATTTTATGCTTTTGTTGCTATTGTAAATACTTTAAAATTTTTTTAATGTTTTATTTTGATATAGTTTCATATTTCTATAGTTAGGAAGTTGCAAAAATAGTACAGGGAGGTCCTGTATCCTCTTTACCCAGTTTCCCTCAATGGTTACATTTTACCTATTATAATATCAAAACCAGGAAATTGTTGTTGGTACAATGTGTGTGTATAGTTTTATGTCATTTTACCACATGTACCGATTTTGTATAACCACCAATAATATTTCTTTTAATTTAATCTCTCTACTGTTTGTTGCTAGGATATGTCTGAAAAAGTTCAAACAATGGTAACTAGGAAAATGACTGATAGAACGGTTTTGTCATTAGATTTTTTCAAAAAGTTCTATCAGATTGTTGATTTTACTCATAAAATGACTGGTCCAAAAAACATGTTTACTCAATCACCAAGTTCCCAGAATTCTAGAAATATGTGCTCAAAGGGGAGAAAAATAAAAAATGCAAAATATGTGCCAATCAAATGTATACCTTTTATTCTTGACTTTTAGAAAATATAGATGAAATTCAATTTTAAGGCAGAAATATCGTGTGGTAGCTCATAAGCTCTTTAGGGCTGATCCTCCTCTAATAGAAATATTTGTTAGCCTAACAGCTCCTCCAATTTTTGGTTTCCTGATTAACCACTGGCCAGTCAGGGGCATTGAGACTGTAATCCTTACTTTCACTTAAAAAAACAGAGGGTGTCTTCACTTGCTTATAAAACAAGATAAATGAGCTGACCCTTTGGGAGTTAGAGTTAGGATGAAGCCAGATTAAGACAATCTATTATTATATCTTATTCATAATGAAATTATGATTTTTTTTTTTTTTTTTTAAATATCTTCATGTTTTCAAGATACTGACTTAAAATAATCAAGACTGGAGGAAGGGTGAGTGAAGAAGTGTGGGTAAAGATCAAAAAGGCTAGCCATGTACTGATTGCTGAAGTTTGGTATTGGTTCATTATACTGATTCTCTCTACTTTTGTAATCATGCTTGATAAAAAGTTTAAAAGCATTTTATTCACAATTTCAAATTTTCAGATTCCAACTATCACTGAAAATCTAGTATGTAACAGTAAAATCTGTAGTGACTCACCGGACATTTTCTGGTCTGAGTTTATCGAGAACCATCTCTATTAAATCTGGTCTAAATTCTTCCAGTAAATATTCAGCTGTGAGCACTTCTTCTAGGGGATAATACTTTTTAAAAGGAAAATAAATACAAAAGTAAAATGTGTAAGGCTACGATACAGTTTAACTTATTAAAGCAAACAGATCTTTAACACATAAAATCCTCTATTTTACACCCCACTCTTCCCTCCAATTAAATTTTATTTCATTGTAAAGATTTCTGAATCTTTTCTTTTTCTTACCACACTTTAAGCAATTTCATATTGTGGGATAATTTTACAGTTAATCCCCAAATAATTTACATTACAGAGAACAAAAGTACATTTTTTCAGGGAACAAGTAATACCTCTAGCTAAAAATTGAGTGTTGATTAAAAGAAATTTGGTGATTAAATGCTGGCATCTATAGGATTCTTAATATAAAGTATATATATTTTAATAGAATTTTTTCTTTAACTTCTATGAATGAAATCAGACAAGCATTTACAAAGTTGTTATGGAGGAAAAATGGCTTATATTTTTAGTTACTAAAGAAAAATAATGTGGAAGAAGCTTTTTCGTAAGGGGAACTTACTGAGACAGACTGATTCATTCGTTCAACAAGTATGTAATGAACACCCTACTCTGTGCCAGGCACTGTTCTAGGTGCTGCTGTGGGAACAATGGTAGGTAAGACAGATGATGTCCCTGTTCTATAAAGAGCTCATGTTCTAACTGGGAGGAAAGTGATGTCGCTCAGTCTTGTCCGACTCTTTGCAACCCCATGGACTGCAGCCTACCAGGCTCCTCTGTCTATGGGATTTTCCAGGCAAGAATACTGGAGCGGGTTGCCATTTCCTTCTCCAGGAGATCTTCCCAACCCAGGGATTGAACCCAGGTTTCCCGCATTGTAGGCAGACGCTTTACTGTCTGAGCTACCAGGGAAGTCCTCTAACTGGGAGGGAGGTGGACAATAAACAAACAAATACTGTCATTATACTGATAAGATGCTATAAAGAAAATTTAAAAGGGGCAAGGTCATGATTGAGAGGTCAGGGAAGGTGTCTCTAAAGCAGAGACATCTGAGTGGAGACCCAAACGAGAAGAACCTAGCTATGCAAAGACTGTAAGTGTTCCAGGCAGAAAAAAACATCAAATGACAGGGCCCTGAGAGGGAAGAAAAAACTAAATGCTTAAAGATTAGACAAAGAGCCAGGATAGCTGGAGTGGAATGGGAATGAGAGAGGTGGGAGGGGGAGTGATATGGAATTCTGTCAGAGAGAGGCTGGAGTCAGATGTCATTATGGGTCAGGTAAAAATTTAGATCTATTTCAACTCTGACGGGAAACCACTGAAAGTCTTGACACAGAGGAGTGAAATAATCTGATTCGGGTTTTCAAAAGATCATTGAGGCAGGGAAAAAACACTAAAGCTAGGGAGACGGCAAACACGAACTCAGCTAAGAGTCTATGATGGTAATCCAGGTAAGACATGAAGGTAGCTCATATTAGGGTGACAGCAATGGAAACAGGGAAAAGTGGGTGATTTATAGCTTTCACATAAGTAGCACATGACACATAGTAGAACTGAAAAATATTTAAAACCAGTAAGCATGATGTCTATGTAATGAAAATATTACAGATGATGATTTTCAGGATGATGAAAATTAAGATTTTAAATATGTCTTCACATCAGAGTTTACTAGTTGCTACAAAGTCTAAAGTTTTACACTGTAGCTTCAATTTTTATGATTTGTATAGTACTGAAAGTAACATATACAGGATCACTGAAACACTCTATGTGCCAAAGTATAGAGTAAAATAACAATAAACTTACATGTAATATTCCTGCAATCTTAGAGGTATAACCCCGTGGTCTCTCTTTATCTTTAAACCTAAAAGCAACAGCATTCAAGTCCTAAAATGAAAAATTAATCCAATTAGACATAAGTTACCTGTTATTTAGAAATACTTTTTTCCTTGGCGGTGGGGATTGGCTTGCCTCCTATTTTCGTCCATATATAACTATCACTTTCTGAAAAAATGGCTATGCTTGATTTAGAAATGTACAGAACACGAATGAAAATAACAAATATAGAACATGATTCTATAGGCTAAACTGTTGAAACTATTAGTCAAAGAATCAGGAAAACTGTGAAGGAACCCTGTGAGATTCATCAGTTGCATAGATGATGATTTTACTGACCCTTTCAGAGAACTGTAGCCTGATTAGAAGTTACTGTCCTAAGTTTCACAGAGATTATACCTTTAAACAAAATACATTTCAGTCTTGAATAGATCTTAAAGCAGATGTTAAAAAAAAAAAACTCTTAAAAGAAGCCTTTAAAAATTTAAAAGACAAATACCTTTTGTTTTATGCAAAGAAAGAAAGAAAGAAAGAAAAGGACAGGCTTTTCCCTACATACAACAATAAAATCACTTTTAAGAACACAATAATATATATAACAATTCACTGTTTCTTTAAGAGTTCAATACAAATTTTAGATACAGCTTCAGACAGAGAACTGGAGTAAACACTGATACATAAAAGCTCAAGAAACTCCTGGCTTTCTTCTCAGGAACAAAAAATCAATCTATTTGTTTCTTTCCTTTTCCTCCTAAAAAGAGGCTACTTGATGCCTTAACCCTTAATTGTGCATCAGGTAACCAATCAGACTAGTTAAGACTAGGCCTTAACTAAAGCTACTATGCATTTCAAAATTTTAGAGTTTAAATTAGGAACAATAAAAACAAAAAATTTCACTGGGCCTTAAACTCACATATACTTGTTTCTTGAAAACTTTCCATAAGAAAAATTTTGGTGAAAGAAAGTACCTTGCACTCTTGGAAAACCCATTCTTGAGGTCCTTCTGCTCGTAACTTCTGAATGTATTGAAACATGTGCAAAATTATATCCTCAACATGTACTGGAAAAAAAGTGCACACTTAAAAAACATTCAGTCTTCAAATCCTTCAAAGCAAGGAGCTTATTCCTAAGGTAAGTCAGGTAAGGAGAAATGGTCCCCCTTAGAAATGGACTTCTCACCTCCCTGTGACTAGGTTTAGGGTCCCACATACATTGCCTTCCAAGATCTGGGATCTGTGACAGAAGGGACTTTGGGGTAATAAATGAGTAACTAAAAAGTCAAGTACACATTTTATAAGTGCAACATAATGATTAGTTGTTAAGGAAGGAAAATCACCCATGAAATGGAGGCCAAGTTACAACAGATAAAACGGTATGAATTAAAGTCTTTATAGCTTTACAACAAAAAAACAGATCCAGAGCATAAATAAGTTAATAAAAGTTAATCATAAAAAATCAATTTTCATTCAAAAATGGCCAATACTTACATAATCCTTCCTCAGTCAAGTCCACATTAATGATAAAAAACATAAAACCTCGGGCTCCTTCCTTTTGCCCACCAACAAGAGTATTTACCCAGCCTGTAACATTCAAAGGAAATCAACGTGATTGCTTGTGTCTTCTTTTAAGACAAGGAATTTTTTTCTAAAAATTAATTCTATACATTCCCAAGAGACTAGAAGGGCATTCTGCAGAAAAGACTGGGCAAAAATCAGTTCAGAAAAGCAGTTTCAGGCACTGCAAAAGATTCAAGGAATTTTTGGGGTTTGGAGTTTTTCTTGGGACTCCTCAAATCATTTCCCAAATCAAGAGTAGACTACTGTGCTTAAGTGCTATATACAGAGTCTAAGTAGAGAGGAACCTTGGAAATCTACTGACTGATCCTAGTATTAATACACCCTTTGATGGATTTGATGGATAAGAGTAGATAAATGTTTCAGCTCATTTCATAGAGATGGTAAATAATATACAATATGAGATTTACTTTTTTTAACCTCTATCTTATTTAAAACATGGGCCAGAATATTTTTTGAAATATTTAAACTTCACTGCTCAATACCAAAAAGGTAAAACAAATTATGAAAAAAGACAAAAACAAAAACCCCAAAGAAAAAACAAAAGCATATTAACAACCATCACCTCACTCTCCCATAAACTCTAAATAGTCTCATCTGAAAATATCCCTTCACAGGGAAATATTTAGGAGAAATGAGAGCCAGAGTTAAAAAAAAAAAAAATGATGGAGATGCGGTACTACCCTCATAAGCTGGGACCCAAGAGACTCACCCTTTGATTTAAGTTCTGATAACAGACTTCCAGGACCTTCATGCCCAATGAGATGACCGAGATAATGACCAGGATTTGATTTGTAGTATTTCTGAAGGTCAGGTATGGGAAATGTCACATAAAGATTCCTAATATCCTTAATGGGTACTATTTTGTAAAGTTGCTGGGGGGAAAAAAACAAACCACAAAAGATTAGCTATGTATAAATCCTACTGAAAAAAAAAAAATTTACAAACTATTTAGAATACTGATTTAAAATAAACAACAACCACCCTGATTTTCAGAGGAATCCCAAATTGAGGAGAGAATCAATTGCCAGAGAAAATCACACTGACCAAACAGAAATAAATGACCCGGGCTCTTTCTTAGTGCGATTTCATTACAGGTATGCGGTCCATGTTTGGTCCCCTGGACCATGTGGCTCAGTGCTTTTGGATGCTTGCCTTCTGGCACTGCTTAACAGCTTCTACAGTCTGCCAAGGTTATAGCTCCCAAAACTACTTTTAGCATGAAAAGATCAGAACGTATTGTTACCTTTTTGGTGATACATGTCTCTAGTATATGTGAAACTGATTTCATATGACTACCCAGACAAATATAAAAAACCATATAAATAATGAAACCTCTAAAATGTTCTATGTACTCTTTGGCAAACTAGCATATATTATATCCATAAATTTAAAACAGAAATAAAAAATACTAGCAATACATGCACTTACTTTAAGATGTTCTTCTTGGAAAGGATGTTCAGGAAATTCTGGCAACGGGACATTTTTGTTCTCTACTTCAGAAAATAACTTTACCACCAGATTAGTCAAGTCATCTAAAGATTCTACAAGAAAACAGACAACAGAAACAGAACTTAAACTAATCATAACACCTAGTGGGTAGTATTTAAAACCTTAGGATTATATATGTACCTATATAAAATCATTATGTTGTATACCTTAAATTTATACAATGTTATATTTTAATTATATCTCAGTAACACCGGTGGGGAGGACCTTAGGATTTCCTGAAAAATTTCAGGATTACTAAAAGGAAAGCCTAGGAATTCTTTAAAAACTCCATCTGATAAGTTGAAGCATTCAGTTAAACCCTACCAGAACCTGTATAACTTCTGTAGCTATGAAATATTCATAACGATTATACCTCAGAAATGTCTGCCTCTTTATAGTTTAAAAAACTATTTTACAAATATTATCTTGAAATAATTTAAAAATAAACATTAGAAACAATAATAGAATAATTAGTGGCATTTGGAAACTGACTATTTTATCTACAATTTCCAACAGAAACATACTAAACCACTGGCTGATAGACAATAACATTAACTTTTTAACAGTCTAAACCTATTATTAAAAGTCAAATGTTAGCATCTTTAAGTAACTGATTTTGTGGGAAAATAGTATAAAATGGTGAGAAGAATCCTGGGTCAGGGGATCAGAGGACTTTGATTCTAACCCAACTCTAATACCAACAAATTATGTCAAAAGAGCATTTAGACAAACTGGTTAAGCACTCCAGGTTCTATGAAACATGAAAGCTGGAGAGGGTGATCACAAGTCTCTTCCAAGGTCTAACATTATATGATTCTATATCACACTCTGTCAAACTCAAGCAAAGATTTGTAATTGTTGGTAAGATTATACAGCCATGTGTATGAAATTCTTCTATGTTATCATCTATCTATATTTTTTATAGAGAATTGTATTTGCAAAGTTTATAAAGTTATATAGATGAGATGTTCACTGCAGTATCGTTTTTATAAAAACAATAAAAACTGCAAGTGACTTTCAGTCATCTATCAATGTGTACATGCTATAAGACATCTCTACATTGGAATTTTAGGTAGTCATCAATGACAGGGAGATGTGTATGGGCTGACATGAAAATATCTCAAATTTCTGTTAAGTGAAAACTACAAATTTCAATGTCATGTAGTATAATCTCATTTAATTTTTAACAGATATACATCAATCTAAATCTATTAATGAAATTCTACTTTTGGAAGTATAACAAAAAATGATTTAATTGACTATCTTTGAAGAGGGCACAGTGCTCATAAAGTGAGATGAGGAGGAAGAATTGATTTCCATTTTTATGTATTTCTGTATGGGACAAATTTTCTTCTATGCATACGTGTTATTATTATTCTAAAAAGAAAAAAAGTGGAAAAGGTTATCTTTTTATAAACAAGATAACCACTCACCTTGATTCTGTCTCCTCAAAAATAGGTTATTTATAAATGGTATAAACATTCATCACTTATTACTGTCAGAAAGCATTTGAATCAAATAAGAAATTTCCCTTGATATTCTATGACCCATTTTGAACTTCTCCATGAACTCTGTAAAAAACACTTAATCACTATTTGACAATTGTATGTGTGTGTGTGTGTGTGTATATATATATATATATATATATATATAGTGTGAAGTTCTCTTTTAGGTCTATGAATGTGGGTATGTGCACTTTATTTATAAAACATATGCATTTTTACTTCAATTTTTTGGACTTGTATGAAGAACTTTAACATGTCCAGAGCCAAATAAAAGGCCCAGCCTGTGGCTGCCTGTTACATGACAAGTGAACTCAGGAGTGAAGTGGGTGTATCTTGAGTGAAAGATGTCAGAGACATCTGACATAAAGAGACAGACAGATGGGACATGTAACTGGAAACAAGCAGGGTGGCCAACAATGATTTGTCAACCTGAAATGCTGATGACAGTGGGGCCCTTGACACAAGATTCTACTAGGGAATGCCTTTCCTTTTCAAAGCACAAATTCACCGTGTAGCTTTTTAAAGGTAAGGCAATTGTACCATAAAGCAACGTCTGTCTTCACCATTAGACTGTGAGCTACCAGAAATCAGGGAACTGAGTCCCATTCATCTTTATACTACCAGGACTTGGCCATCCTAGGGTCTCCACTTGACAGCTACCTATTTGTCAAGTGTCCAGGTAATTGGTGCTGCCACAACTAGAGAGATGGAGAAGGAAATGGCAACCCACTCCAGTGTTCTTGCCTGGAGAATCCCATGGACGGAGAAGCCTGGTAGGCTGCAGTCCATGGGGTCGCACAGAGTCGGACACGACTGAAGCGACTTAGCAGCAGCAGCAGCAACTAGAGAGAGGGCCTCATGGGAAAACAGAGAAAAACTTTTTTGTCCCTTTGTGACAGAGATTCTGCCACCTGGTTACTCTTCCTCTTCCCTCCTCCTAGAAGAAGGAGCAGACTATCTCTTAATCCTCTAAGAGATCCTGTTTCTTCCACACACCCCTGTACTGTAAGGACACCTCTCCCAGACCTGTCATCAAATCCACTCAGCTGAGCACAGAACTCAGGTCACACAGGGAGACCAAACTGGAACAAAGAAACTCTTTGTTTCTTTCAGATGCTCGCTCTGTCACTTCCACTAAACCAAGAACACTGAGGGCAGGGTTCATGTCTGAGTCATCTGTTGTCATTATCACTTGCCCAGTAAGTGCTTACTGAAATCATGTTTTATCTCAGGAGGACATGAACAAAAATACGCTTAGAAACCTATTCCCAGGACTAGGCTCTAAATACCAAGTTATTTTTTTGTTTTTAAACTCCACAGACTTACCTATCTTTAGAAAGAACACAGAACACACACTTTTTTTTTTTAGCCTTTTCCTTGGACCCATTTTATATCCTCATTCTATTATCAAGTTAAAATAAACATAGGCGCTTATTTTCTACCTACAAAAGTAACAGTTGCCAATTTAGAAAACTTAGAAAAACAAAAGAAGAAAAAAAAAAGAAAACAAAAGTCTCCTACAATCTCATGATTATGGAATGCTACAAACAGCTACCATATATGGAGTATTTGGGGTGTCACCAGGTACTATGCACTTTTTCTGCATTATCTCAATTAAACCTCACAACAGATATGAGGTACCACTTCCATCTTAACAATGCAAAAACTGAAGAGCAGGGAACAGAAGTAATTTTGTTAGCTGACAGCCACACCTTGGGTAGGTGGTGTGTTAGGAATTCAAACCCAAGCTCTCAGACTCTAGAGCATGAACTCTTAACTACTATAGCACATTATTACATTTCTGGTATGTTCTTCTACATTGTCTTATGTCTCCCATTTATGTCTATTAGAGTTTTTAAGAAATCCCCAAATGGGATCATATAGCACATAGCATTTTTATAGAGTGCTTTTGTTTTCTATTTAATACATTAAGAATATTTCCCATGCTATTAATACACTGTCATAAAACTATTTATTCATTCAATATTTATTTACTGAGTACCTATGATGTACCAAGCACTAACCCAGACAAATCAGTGAACAAAACAGTTTCTCTTCTCAAGTGACTTATATTCTTATATTCTTGGTGCAGCAGACAATAAAGAATATTTAATATTTCTTTAAATATTAAATGTGTGACAATTTTTAAAGATAAATGTTTGATAAATGTTTTAAAGAACAATAAAGCAGCTGGGAGGTGAGAAAGTGAGAGAAGGGATGCTATTTTCTGTAAGATGTTCTATGATATAGCTATAAGATCACTATTAATCTCCTATTAATGAACATTTAGCTTGCATCTAACTTTTTACTAGTACATACTATACTGAAACATCCTTGTACATCACCTGTTTGAACAACTCTGATGATTTCCTTAGACTGCACTTCTAGACGTAAAAATGTATTTTTTAAGGGTGATGCATCTTAAATTCTCCTCTGTAAAGTGTGGAGGAATTGCATAAATTGTATACACAACAAACACAAAAGAATACCTCTCTTCATAATAGGTATTAGTTAAAACAAAATCCAAACCAAGATTATGGTAATTTAATAGAGGAAACAACATATTATCATTAATTTGCACTTTTAGAATCAAATATTTGTTGCTTTCTCATAGTTTTCCTAGTTTATAATCATCTGCCTTTTGATTTTTTAGTTTTCTGAATTTTATAAGGTCAAATCTCTCAATCTTGTCCTTTATACTTCCTTTTCTTGCCTTTATATGTGTAGAGCACCAAAAAAAGTGAAAGTGAAGTCGCTCAGTCGCGTCTGACTCTTTGCAACCCCATGGACTGTAGCCTACCAGGCTCCTCTGTCCATGGGATTTTCCAGGCAAGAGTACTGTAGTGGGTTGCCATTTCCTTCTCCAGGGGATCTTCCCAACCCAGGGATCAAACCTGGGACTCCTGCATTGCAGGCAGGCGCTTCACCATCTGAGTCACCAGGGAAGCTTCAACTTCCAACGACTGATATTAATCTGTATTTTCCTCAGGTCTCCATTTAAAATCTCCTAAGCTGAAGCTCCAATACTCTGACCACCTGATGAGAAGAGCCAATTCATTAGAAAAGACCCTGTTGCTGGGAAAGATTGAAGGCAGGAGAAGATGGGGATGGCAGAGGATGAGATGGTTGGATGGCATCACCGACCCAATGGACTGAGTTTGAGCAAGCTCCGGGAGATGAAGGACAGGGAAGCCTGGCATGCTGCAATCCATGGGGTCGCAAAGAGTCAGACACAACTGAGCAACTGAACAAGCTTCTTTTTAGAACATAGTGAGTTAAAAACAAATTCCCCTCCACATTTTCTCCAAGAAGGTCATCTGCAAAGCCTCTAAACAGATAATAGGAAACATCTTATATCTTTCTCCCAATACTTTGAAAAAGTCAAAATGGAAAATCAGATAATCCAATTCTATGAAAAAATTTTAAGATTTCTTACCTCGACCTAAAACACAAATAGCCATTAAGTTCGATGAATAATAAGTAGAATGGAATTTCAGGAGCTCTTGTCTTACATCAATGCCTTCTTGGTTCGGTCTAGTCTCTAGAGTATATTTGTTACCTAAAAAGGAATGAAAAACATTTCTAAGAAAAAGCAAAATATGTGAATTTTAGAGCTTCATAATTATTACTAACATTGCTTTAAGGTAAACTTAAAAAACAGAGTCCAAACAAACACATTCATAATGATTAGTCAAGTATGTTTGACCATAACCTGGATAAACAGGACAGTATAGAACAAACTAGTTAAATTTTATCTTAGAGCTTTCCCTCTGGAACTTGAAATGCTTTATAAAAATTATAGTTCTTAAAATTCCTATGAGGTGGTAGGTATCATGAGCACTTATAAGACAAAAATGAGGTCCACATGGCCTCCATTCACACTTACTTTAATTTCCAATTCCCTAGGTAGCTCCAAAATTAATTGAACATAGTCACGGAGGGATCTTTTCGGAACTTGCCAAGTTACTTGTGGAAAGAAATGTACTATTCTTGGCTGAAGCATTAAATTTGTGATGTGAATTCTCATGAATTTGATCTAGACTGGTAAAAATAGGATGCAATGCTATTCTTTTAAGTCTCAAGCGATGTATACAGAGTACCACTATGAGATCTATTATGAAATTTAATAACTAATTCAATTAGGATAAAATGTGCATGTCAAGAGCAAATAGTCAAACTCTCTAAGTACTACATTTCTAATAAAGATCTTGCCATTTAAAGGCTGGGAGGTGGAATTTCAGTAATTGGTATCTCTCTAAAAATGGAATCTTGACTAGAAATACCTTAAAATCCAGTATAGTAACTTCTATTGTTCCCACTTATACTACTAAATGGGCTCCTGGCAGAACATATTCTCGACATGTTTTCCCCTCCTTGGGTTATTATAATGGCTGATGAACTGGCATTTAGAGAATCTCTCTTTCATTAAACTAGGATCCAGAGAGAGCCACCAGATGGCGTTCTCAGATCCAGTCTTTATCCTTGAAGAGCTGCATTGTACTCTTAGCCAAGATTCATGTCCCGAATGCTTCAATCAACAGATCTAGTGGAGTGTGCAAGAAACAGTCCAGCAAGTACTCAGTAACCTTTTTATAGTTAGAAAGCAATCAAATGTACTCATATTCACTGGCAGCAGCCTGCTAAAATCAAATTTACAGGTTCTTCTCAGTTTCAAGGAAGATCCAGTTCCACTCCAGATCTGCTCTACTTGAGGTCCTAAAACATCCCCTTATTCTACTTCAGGGATCCAGATGATCTAAAAAGTATCCAGAGTCCTAACTCCTGAGAGAAAGACAGAAAGAAAAGGACAACAACAACAACAACAAGAAGCTCCTTTTCTGGGTAATGGTTAAAAGTTCTCTCATATTAAGGTGAAATTTGAGTATATGCCTCCCTTTTTTACTAAAATGAAGGTTCTAGAGGGACTAGGCCCTAGAGCTTCATTACTCATTTACACTGCAAAGCACAGATTCTTACAATATGTGCATTAAAATCAACACACTGGAACACCCAAGCTTGGAGAAATCACGTTTTATTTCAAGACTGTAAGTGTGATAGCGTTAGACAGAAATCACATTTTCAGTGTCAAGTGTGATCTGATGTGCCTATTCACAATCTGGTCAATATATTGGTTTTTAAAACAAAACTTCAAATCAAAATATGTAAAGACAAAGGGTATGGCCTCTGTCTAGAACTTAAAATTCTTTCAGGTTGACTGATTCTAGCTCATTCTGCTTTGATTTTAATATACCTGAATATCTTACCATTCTAATCCCTACCCTTTATCTTTAGGTTCATTTAAGAACACAGAGATAGGGACTTTCCTGTTGGTCCAGTGGCTAAGACTCCGTGCTCAAAATGCAGGGGGCCTAGGTTCAATCCTGGGTCAGGGAACTAGATCCCACATGCCACAATGAAGATCTAAGATCCTGCAAGCCACAACTGAAACCCAGAACAGCCAAATAAATAAATATTTAAAAAATAAAAACAGAGATTAAAAAACAAAAACCAACACAAAGATAAACCGCGAACATACCCTGAATACACTAAGATATGTATCACTGGAAAAATACTTACAATGCCATAGTAAAAAGAGCCAGAGGACCACAACAGAATACTATACTGTAAAAAGAATGAATAACCCACTGTTAATATGCAACAGTGTGGAGGAATTTCACAACTTTCAGGTTTAATGCGAGAAGCCAGACACAAGACATGGAAACACTGTATTATTTATATAAAACATAAAAACAGGCTGAACTAATCTTAGCCATAAAAAGTCAGAATAGATGTGATCCTTGGGTAGGTGGATAATGACTACCGACGGGTACAAAAAGGTGTTGGTAATCTGTTTCTTGACTGGTGTGGTCTGCTGAGGTTTTTGAAAATTCAATGAGCTGTATATAAATAAGAGCAGTATATTTATTCAATAGATTTTTCAAATAGCAGCAAAAGTAAAATAACCACAATAATTTATCAGAGCCACACACACTTTTCAGTATATTTATTATATTAATATTTCAACAACAAATTAAAAGAAAAATGAGCCAAAGGGGCTATTTTGTAAACAGCAACCTGGCTCACCTAAGGCACAAAAATCTAGTGATTCTGCATCTCTGGCCAAACGGCTAAATAGAGACTCAATCACATTTGCTCTGAAAAGTGGCTTTTAGCCACAAAGATTCCATTCTGTGAAATCCACATATTCATTTATTTGCTACCTAGATGTTTCCAGGCTTTCTATTATGTAATGATAGAAGGGAACTCTGGTCCATTTGGGAACACAGCCCAGAATGCCAGTCCTGTATCCTAAGACGCTCCTGAATTAGAAAGAGGAAATGGTCTCCACTATGACTCTCCTGGGGTCAGACAGTCAGCTCTTAATACATTGACAGAAAAACATGAATACTAGGAGTAAATGGGCCAAAGAGTCAGGCTAGTTATTAAGTTGATTAGCCCTTTTATTAAATCTTTTTAAAAAGTTTTTTAAAAACAAGAAGGCTAGCTAGTGGAAGTTCTCAAGAAATAGTTGAGGAAATGAACAGAAAAGCAGGACATAACACAGAGAATACTTAATACTATCAGAGCCGTCATCCCTGGGCAGGGAGGTGCAGACGAACAAGCACTGCTTTGGTGTGAGCAGAGCTATCAGCTAATCCAGGGTCAATCGTCTTCTGGTTACATGACCTTGAACAAGACTTCCTTAGGCTCAATCTGCTGTCCCGACATTGGTAGACTTACACCAAATTAAAAAAAGAAAAGGTGCAAAAAAGTGTAAGACTAATATTTAACAACCAATTAATAGAATAAAAGTCTGATGATACCAAGCAGTGTGGTGAAACGAGAACTCAGATGCTGCATAAGGGAGTGCAAACTGGATCAACTACTGTAAGAAACAATTTGGCAATATCTGTGCAATCTAAAGATGTACATATCCTAATACACAGTAATTCTACTCCCAGAGTTTCACTCCTATAACCCTAGAGAACTCTGTGTACAAGAAAACATGTGTAAGAATGCTTATAGCAGCACTATTGAATCAATAGGAAAAAGGACAAAGAATAGTAATGTATTCAATACATTTTTCAGAAAGCAGCAAAAAAAATTTATCAGAAACACATTCACCAATATGGATAACTCCTACAAATATACATTAAATGAAAAAATACAAGTGGTAGAGATTAGTTACAAAATACCGTTTTTATAAAACTAAAAAACTATACAACACATTGCTTAGAAATAAATGCATGACTTAGCAATGTTATCACTTGGGAGCAGGGAGGAAAATGCAATTAGGGAATTGTGCAACAGATGCTCAAACTGTACTTGAAATGTTCTGTTTCTTCAAGTAGTGTGTAAAGAATGACCTGGGCAAAGCTTTTGTACTAATCTCTTTTATGACAAATAATAAATCTGTAAAAACATTAAAGAAATGAATATAATACTTGATGTATAGCACAAAATAGACAACCAGTTGAAGCTACTTTTATTATGATTTGAATTGTAGGAGGTTCTGGCTTCTGAATACAGCATAGGATCCGTGTCATTAAAGTAGGGAAGAAAGCTCTGTAAATGGTCCAGATAACCTTCCTCTGCCTAAGAATCTGTATGTGGACAGCAATGTGAATGTGGCTGGGATAACAAATACCAGTTCAGTCTCTACACATATATTGTCCTCATTTAGCACTAAGTCAGCAGGGACACTTCTATCAAATTAAAATGCTGCTACATAAATCTTGAATCCTACCTTTCTGGCTCTGTCACCATAAGAGTAAGCTCCAGCAGAAGACTGAGGCTGTCAGGGTTGCTGACTCACTGGGGCCTCCACTCTGGGCCTGCTAGGAGAGAGCACTGGCTTGGAGATTGGGAGATTCAGGGTTTCTCATCCTGACTCCATCATCTTCTAATTAAGCAACCCTGGAAAAGTCTACAAATATCTCAACATGGATACATGCCCAGTTGTTAAGAAAAAGGGTCAAACCCTGACACTAGCTGTGAGGCACAGGCAAGTTTCTTTACCTCTCTAAGCTCCACTTTTCTTACTCATAAATAAGAATCATGAGAACCAATCTCACAGGATTGCTATGAGGATTAAATGAATTATCTGTGCTATGGCTCAGCATAGCATCTATCAGACAATAATTACTTAACAGGAACTTGGGTTGCTATGAAGTTTATGAAAAGTGATTAACGGATATTGAAGAGGGTTTTGTATATTGTAAGATCAGTAAATTTTATTCTATATTTTCATTACAAGAACTACGTGTGCTCACTCACTCAGTTGTGTTTGACTGCAACTACATGGACTATGACCCACCAGGTTCCTCTGTCCATGGGATTTCCCAGGCAAGAATAATGAAGTAAGTTGCCATTTCCTTCTCCAGTTCTTCACATGAACTATAAATCCTATTTTTTAAAAAAAGGCTTACAAACTCAGTACTAATGTATATGAGTGCTGATTTTCAAGTAAACAGAATGCATTTTCCTGGAAAATTCTAAAGCCAGCCAAATAATTCTTACACTCTGTGGGAAAGACTGAGTTGGAAGTTTTAGAAATATGCTTGAGAAATCAAAGTTGTCTCCAACTATATGTCTCATAGGTTCTCAAGGAAAAGTCTATTTGTTAGTTATAACCATGAAACTCTAAACTGTTCTCTGAAAACCCAAGATCCTGAAGGTTAGTTTAATATATCTACAGTTAGTTACTTGGAATTATTATAATCTTTTTTTTTTTTAAAGATTAAAAAAAATCTCTTTCTTCTTGCTATAGAAATCTTCTAAAAATCCTGGAAGAAACCAAAGTCTTTGGATATCTATCAATTTTCCTAAAAAATTAAAAAGGATAATTCTTCTGCATCTGGGTAAGGACATGCAAGTGTGAGACATGAGTTACTAAAGAAAGGGGACTTGAAGTGAAAGCCTCTTAAACGCCACAATAAAGCAACTGTACACTTAAATTTCTAGTTTTCCATAGACACATTTCCTAGCAAGGGGAAAAAAAAAGGTACTAACAAAAGCCATGGAAAAACCTGGAGACTAATAAATGACTAAGCAGTCTAAACCATATCAAATATTTTTATATCTATGAATTATCATGATACTAAAAAAAATAAATAAATTAGTCATCATTCAAAGATGCCAGGGAACCAACTCAATATTTTGCAAACTGGTAAATAAAGGGAATGAATCAAACATTTATCTTGCTTTTTTCTATAACTGTACCGCTGGGGAGCCAAATAGCAGAAAAGGAGATTTTCTTTTTATAGTAGTACTCAAGCAAATCAATATGAGAAAAAGTAACAGAATTAAAATTACAGGGGTGATGCATTTGAGGACGGTTGTTATCAACATAAACAGAGAGCAAACTAGACATTATATGCCCCCCAACGAAAGAACACATCACCATCTATGAAGCCTTCTTCAAAAACAAATAAACATGAATCTAATCAGGCCTCTATATCCAACTGCCAACTTGTGGGAATACAGAAGAAAGAGGAATATATTAAACTATGTTCCTGGGAATGCAATCAGCAAAAGCTAGGCTATGAAAAGTCCTACATAACAAACATCCTGATTTTCAATAAATAAATTCCAGGGAGTCAAAGGGAGGGAGTAGAGGAGAGAGATGACTATTTGAAACTAATAGACTATTTGAAACTTAAGTGGATCCTAATTCAAATAAATTTTAAAAATTAAAACTTTCATTAGACAACTAGAAATTTGAACACTGCCTGCATAGTTGGTGATATTAATGATAATGGTACTTTTACCATGTTTTTTAAAAAGTCATTATCTTTACAGACATATATTGAAATATGTGCGAATAAAATGATGTCTGGGATCTCTTCAAAATAATGGAAGATGGTGACTGGGAATGTGGGTCAGACAGGACTGGTCAGGGGCAAAGTGATGTATACGCAGGGTTCTTAACAATATTTTGTCTACTTTTATATGTTCCAAATTGTTCACTTAGAAAGGAATGGAGAGACGAAATGGAGAAAAAAGTAAGTAACTTTTACTGGGGTCTAAATTTTGTGTCATTATCATCATCCCAGTGTATCATGAGGTGTTCAACTACCTTCTGGTTGATATTTCATAATATTTTTTGGTTCTAATCCATTTCCCTACTCCTTCCTACAAAAGCATCCTTTATTACGGCCAAACTTCTCTAACTCAGGCTCTCCAAATGACACTGGGCTCACTCCTTGGTCTTTGCCTCTCATCATGATTTTGTGGGTCAACCTAACATTATCTTGATTCCTGGGTTGGGAAGATCCACTGGAGAAGGGATAGACTACCCACTGCAGTATTCTTGGGCTTCCCTTGTGGCTCTGCTGGTAAAGAATCCATCTGCAATGTGGGAGACCTGGGTTCAATCCCTGCGTTGCAAAGACCCCCTGGAGAAGGGAAAGGTTACCCACTCCAGTATTCTGGCCTGGAGAACTTCATGGACTGTACAGTCCATGGGGTCGCCAAGAACTGGATGCAACTGAGCGACTTTCACTTTCACTACCATTATCACAAGAAACACAGACTTGAAGTTCAGGCTGACCTGATACTGAATCCCATAACCTACAGACACTTCTACTACCAGCCTCCCTCTTTTCCCTCCGCCCTGTATCCCCCACAAGCCTATGAAACTTTGGTCTACTTATTCTGTCAGCATTAATTTTGGCATCTGTCAAACGGATGATGAAAATTTCAGTACTGTGGTGAAGGTTAAGTGAAATCATATTAGGTAAAACGCCTGCCCAGTGGGTGGCACTTAATGCTCATACAATAAATAATAGTTCCTTTTCCTTTTCTTCTAAGAGTGACTCTTCCTCTTCTTAAGACAATCCTACCCACCCTTCAGGAAAATTCAACTTGCACCTCCTCTGAGATCCTGGAGAATTTATTTCTAGGCAATCATAAAGCAGGAGGAATAGTACAGTGGTTAAGGGCACCAGACCTGGCTCTAGCAATCAAAAGCTGAGTGACCCTAAGCAATTTAATTACTTCTCTAAAGTCTTAGTTCACTCATCAATAAGATAGAAATAATAAGGGCATGTACCTACTGGGGATATTGTGAGAATTAAGTTAAATAATCCAGGCAAAGTGCTTAGTGCAGCACTCAGTAAAAATTGGCAAGGAGGAAATAAGAAGAGAAAATCAATCAAGAGATTATACTCCAGTGAAATTCTGAGTTTGACTTGCCTATCCAACTAAACTAAAAGTACCTTTAGTGCAAAGACATTGATTCACACTTCTTTGCATTTTCTAATGCACTTTACATGTAGAAGACCTTTAAAAAATTACTTGTCAACAGAGAAAGAGAGAATCTGAGCATATGTATAATACCGTACTCAGATTCCTATAATCCTTTGTGGTATGTGCTACAAAGCATAATTGTCACTTAACAATTAAGACAGAAAAACATCACCTGTATCTAGGTACAGCCCCACCCTCTATTTCCAGGTGCCCTCCCACTTTGTCTTTCTTTCCATTAAGGAGTGCCTGTTTTGTTTCCCTCACCCACATCCTGATTTTTTTCTATTTCCTTTGCTGACTGACTAAACCCAATTGCTCCCACAGTGTCTGTTGGGTTAGGTTTAGAGAAACAGATCACTAAGAATAATCAGAACTAAAATTTTCCTTTCCTGTTCCAAACAACTTTAAAAAATTCAACTGCTTCTGCTTTTATTTCATGGAGAGGCAG
Source organism: Bubalus kerabau (assembly GCF_029407905.1). Classification (NCBI taxonomy): domain Eukaryota; kingdom Metazoa; phylum Chordata; class Mammalia; order Artiodactyla; family Bovidae; genus Bubalus; species Bubalus kerabau. The sequence continues at coordinate 16,622,014 of NC_073645.1, forward strand.
AGAAAAAAAATTTTTTTAAGGCAACAGGGCAGAGAAAAGGCATAAAATTTATCAGCAACTGTGGAACTATAACTAAAGGTGTATGTGAGTGACAAATGAAGGGGCAAAGGGAATGTTATCACCAATCAGTGGTTCAGCTTAAAAAGAGAACAGGAGTACATTTCTCTAATAACACTGTCCTACAATCACTGCATCAAACCCACTGCATCAAGTTGTGGCTGCCCCTCACAACTTCATGGCAAAGACTTTTTAAAAATTTTGCTATTTTTCACAGCTGTGTGTGTGTGCTCTGTTGCTCAGTCATGTTTGACTCTTTATGAACCCATGGACTTGTAGCCCACCAAGCTCCTCTGTCCATGGGATTCTTTTTGGCAAGATTACTGGAGTGGGTTGCCATTTCCTCCTCCAAGGGGATCTTCCTGACCCAGCGATTGAACCTGCATCTCCTACATTGGCAGGAGGATTCTTAACCACTATGTCACTGATCCTCTATCATACTGTTATTATAGAACCTCTCATTTACTGAGTACCATTAGGACCAGACTTTTGGCTAACCACTTTATACCAACCAGACATGGGAGGAAACTGAGGCTTACAGAAGTTAAGAAACTGGCCCACTCTTGGCTGCTCAGTGGTAGAACAATGATTCAACCTCAGCACAGCTCGCCATCAGAGTACAAGCTTTACATCACAGAGGAATCTGATACTGGGAGGTGGGATTCCTGGCTGAAGTCTGAGGCTAGAGAGATCACATAGGCAGTTAATGAAGACACGTGTGTGGAGACAGATTTAGCACATAACTACAAAAATGACTTTCAAACAAAGGAACTGACTCTAAATAGCCTTTGCCTATTTCTCTTTCTCTAATGAACTGCTTTTATCTTTCACTTACTTACTTACAGAAGTTTTTATCTTTTACTTACTTACTTACAGACGTTCTTATCTGCTATACTGCTTTGCAAACATTTTTACTGTGTATGTGCTTGTCTTTTTTGTGTCTGTACTGAACAGAAATTTTAAGTTTTAATGTAACCAAATTTATATCTAAATATATGCTTTACCATTAAAAATATGGTTTGTGATATGTATGCTTGAGAACACTTTTCCTAGCTTAATATTTTTTAAAAAATATTTTCTTCTAAAAGTTATATAAAGTTTTTTTCTATAATTAGGTCCAATCAACCTAGAATTTATTTTTGTGCATGGTGTGAGAGGAGATCTAATTTTATTCATCTCTACATGATTGCACCAGTCATTGAAAGGTCCACCCTTTCCTTACTCATTTGTCATGTGCCTCTGTCTTATGTCTAAGTTTCCAAACACTTGTGGATATGCTTCTAGGGTTCATAATATGTTCTACTGTTATCTTCAGGTACTTTTGCATCAATTTCACTACTTTAACAACTAAAGTCTTGGTACCTGGTAGAAGTAGTGTCTTCTTTGTTGTTCTTCAAAATTATCTTAGTTATTCTTGGCCCTTTACTCTTTCATATTAATTTATAATCAGATTATAAGATTATTAAAAAGAAAAAAACAAAAAAACCTCATGCTTTCAAATGGCACAATACTGAATTTAGATAAATTCAGGGTGAAATGTATCTTGTAATATTGAGTTTACCCATCCATGAACATGGTTTATCTTCTCATTTACTCAGGCATTCTTTTACATCCATTATATTTTTCTTGCTCCTCTGTTAGTGTTATTTCTAAATACCTTACAGCTATTTTTATATTATGAACGAAATATTTCCTGTAGTATTTTTCTAATTGATTACTATCAATACAAGAAAAGGGGTTACCCAGGTGGCGCTAGTGGTAAAGAATTTGCCTGCTAATACAGGAGACTCAAGAGACTCAGGTTCAATCTGGAGAAGGCCATGGTAACCCACTCCAGTATTTTTGCCTGGAGAAGCCCATGGACAGAAGAGCCTGGCAGGCTACAGTCCAAGGGGTCACAAAAGAGTCAGACACGACTGAAGCAACTGAGCACACACGCAAAATACAAGAATGCAATTTTAGTGCTTCTCTTCTTTTGACAACGTGGTGAATTATCTTATTTTTGATGATTAATCTGAAGATCTTGAATTTTTTATGCAATCATATCATATGGAAGCAAGAAGTTTTCTCTTTCTTCCTTTCAACCTCTTACTTATCACTTGTTTTTTCCCTTGACTTCCTGTAATGACTGGTACCTATAGCAGAGCTGAACAAAAAAAATGATTAGAAAGTATTCTTCTTTGTTTTTGTCTTTCAACAGAAATCTCTTTGAAACTTCAGAATTAATCATGTTTGACATAAGTCTTTATCAACTCAAAAAGAGTTTTTTTGTTGTTTTGTTCATGAATGAGTGCTTTTTTGTTGCTTTGTTCATGAAGGTGTTTTAACAAATGCTTTTCTTGAGTCTACTGAAATGACTGCCTATCACTTTGAATTACTTAAACTGTGGAACCCACTCGATTGTGAGGAAATAAATTTAACGTATTGAAAGACCTAAATTAAAAAAAAAAAAAAAAATATATATATATATATATATATATAACAGAGGGTACCAGACTACATCTGAAAATATAAGATAGGTAATGTTTGATAATACTTTTGTTCCAGTGGCTTACATGTGCCATGAATAAAATGTACTGTGGGTTGTATAAAGAAAAGTTTGAAAGCCACTGACCACTTTTTCAGTACATGAAAAAGTACTGTTAAGGACAAGCATTTTATTGTAAGGTTTTCTTAAAAGCACACAATGCTTGATCTTTGCTCATTTAAAAACACCTAGCTTTAAAGTATTATTAATATTACAATAAACCACATTCCCTAGATGGACAAAATGGGCCACATTCATAGAATCATCTGAAGTTACTAAAAAATAATAAAAGTAAATTAAGTATGATTTCTGACAAGGTTTGTTCTGAAAAGAATAACTTTAAGTAAGGGTATTTATTACAGCTTTTATCACATTTTCAAACTTGTCTGTGACCTTAACAATGGACAGAACCTCTACTCCAAAAAAGCTCAACATTAGTTTATATTTCTAAAATCAACAGGTAACTTAGTGTTTGCATTCCTTACATCACACTTTCTGTACTTTTGTACCAAGTCTGGCTAACTCACCTCTCAGCTGTTTATATTACTTCATACTTTGTTGACTAACTGCCTAGCCTTGTCAGAGGTTATGAAAACAAATAGGCTCCCAAATTCCACCTCTACATAATTGACCATTCAATGTTTTTCTTCACTTATCACTCCTGATACCTTAAGATATCTTACGATTGTTTTGTGTTTGTGACCAGAGGCAATACTGCTCACCTTATTCACTGGATTTATTTCTGGAAGATCTGTGGCTGCTTCCTGACTATGCTGACTGTGATTTATCACCAGTGAGACCATTTTAAAGAAGGCAACTCCCAAAAAAGAGTTCTAACACGTTCTGACAATAGCAGCATTGTTGGTGGAAGCACCTAACCTGCCAAAGGGACTATTTAAAGGACAACAGTCATTGGATGTAGTGATTTTGAAATTTGGTTTTTAAATTCATATTCCCTCGATATACCATGTATGCTCATGTCCTCTATAAAAGCCACTTTTCAGAAAATTAATCATTACATAGACATTTTAAGGACCACAATATTCACCTTAGCAAAGATACAAGGTGCCAAGTGTTACAAGTCTAAAGAATACAGTATCGCTGCTTCTAATTGGAGTTTTTATAGACTCCTATTTTGCTATGCTAATTCCCTGGTTGCTGCTGGATATATTGGAATGGTATTCAAACTGAAAGAAGGCTGGCTTCATAGTCTTTTTCAAAAGTCCCCAAAATAAACTTAAAAGCATAAATTTAAGTACACTAAACAATCTTTTTTTTTATGCTATTTTATAATCCCCAAAGCAGTGTTTTAAAAATCATAGCAACCTTTCACAATGATTACATCTGGTAAAGTGGGAATGGCAACAGTCAATAAAGAAAAGGGCAACTTTTAGTTTTTGTTTTTTTAAAACATACTTTTGTATTATTTAAATATTTTAGCTGTACTTTTTAATGAAAAACTGAATAAAGAAAAAGGGTACAATTACAAAATCAGGTATCTTCAAATTTATTTTATGCTACTCCCTGTCATCCCATGTCTAATCTTCTACTAGGATGTTGCAGCACTTTGACAGCAGGGACCTTGTGTGTCTTCTACAGTCAGGCCTGAAGCAGACGCCATGCATTTATCTATCTGTAGATAGTAGAGGCGGAGGCAATGGGAGTAGGGGATTCAATAACCCTTGAAGTAGACATCCCATTTATTCAGAATAAAGAGCTCTATTATCTCCTCTCCTTGAAATGCTGGTTAATATCTACTCACAACTCTTAACTGCTCTGCTCCTGAAATAGCTAGACCCCTATTTGTATGGGATGGCCAGAGGTACCCTCTAGAGGGCTAAATAACTGGTTAGGCCACTGTTATTACAATTTTGAGAATATCATTTCATATATTACATTCAAAGTCCAATGCCAGAATCCTTCTGTTGTACACCTGAAAATTACATAATATTGTACATTGACTACACTTCAATTAAAAAAAAACATCCAATGCCAAGAGCCCAACTCTTATTGACATCTTTTTTTTTGAACTACTAGCCAAAATGTTACTCATCCGTTAAAAGAACGATTACCACTTCATTCTTACTATTTCTAAAATCTAAATTTAATTTTATATCTTGTTATCCAATAAACTTGTTTCATATTTTGTTACTCTTCCTTATCATTAACCTATCACCTTCTGCACAAAGCTCAAATACCTAAGCTTTAACCCTTTTTTTAGGTCAAATATAGGTGTTTCCCCAAAGACCTGCCAAACAACATACATGTAGGGGTATGGTTTAAGAAATACCAGGGCAGGACTTCCCTAGTGGCCCAGGGGCTAATAATCTGCCTTGCAATGCAGGGGACGCAGGCTTGACCCTGGTCAGGGAACCAAGACCCCACGTGCCACAGAGCAACAAAGTCTCTGTGCTTCAGAGTCGACTCACCACAACTGAAGTCTGTTTGCTGCAACAGAAGATCCTCATGCATGATGCAACCAAGACCCGACACAAGCAAATAAACCATTATTAAAAAAAAAAGAAAGAAAGGCCAGGGAGGAACAATGATATAACAACCACTTATCAGCTCCAAACTCTAAGGAGTTCTGCAATCTTCTATCCTAAACTGTAAAATACAATACTGGGCAAAGAGGCCATGGTTTAAATGAGGTTAAGGAGAACTAATGCATTAAAGCCGTTGCTGACAAACCTGTTCCAAATTTACTGAAGGGATGTTTGGGATTCCCTGTAGCTTTTTCCAGCTGAAAGAGTCTCCAGGCATCGTTCATCACATTCTTCTCATGTTCTGAATCAACTGCATTCACCTCTCTGTCTTTGCAGCTCTCATCAAACAAGGGGCACAGGAAAAACTGTGCAAATCTAAGGGTGTGAAACATAATTAACAATTTGAAAGCTGTTATTTTAAGAGTGGCCTCAGAAAAATGTTTTAAAAAATGTTTGAAACTTAGGAAATAGGAATTCTACAGAATCAGAGAAAACTAAAACTGCTACAAAGCGAAAAGGAACATAAGTTCTAAGTAATATAAGAAAAAAATAATATTATACGTATGTAAATTCAGAGAACTCTACCCCAGATATGTCACCTAATTAGTGAAAATATAAAAAGATTAACCTCTGATTTTGACAATTCCCATGTGTTGTTACCATATCACCAAGCAATTCACCAGTTGGGTATCCTAAAATTCAACTCAATTGATATCATGAGATCTCACAGGTCCTACAAGACTCATCCCTCCCTCTCACCCCTTCCCCTCTGTCCCCAACTTCAAACACCAACCACAGGTCCAGGTTGTCACCTGGGCTTCTGACCAACCGCTATAGATCATAGATCAGAGGTTCCCACAACCACCTCCTTGGGTGCAATTAATATTCTAGATCAGCTACAGGACTCAGAGAAACATTTTACTTACTAGATTACTGAATTTATTATAAAAGGATATGATTCAAGAACAGCTAGATGAAAGAGATGCGTAAAGCAAAGTATGTGGGAAGGGTACGGAGCTTCTATGCCCTCTAGGTAGGCCACTCTCCCCACATCTTCACGTGTTCACTAATCTGTAGGCTCTCCAAACTTCAAAAGAATTGAGTAAATCACTGGGCATTGGTGTCTGAAATCAACCTCCAGCTTGTGGACTGAAAGTTCCAACCTTCTAAATACAGGGGTGGATACCTGGCAACCAACACCTAGCCTCAAATTATCAAGGGACTTTCCTAAAGTCACTTCATTAAAATAACAAAATGCAACTTTATGGCTCTCAACACTAAGGAAATTCCAAGAGTTTCAGGAGCTACTGTCTAGGATAAGGGACAAAGGCCAAATATATATTTCCTAATATAAATCACAATACAACAATAAAAAGTCAGGGCAGACTTGCAAAACAGTGGGGCAGATTTATAAGACAACAGCAATCTAATCTATCTATTTAAGATTTGCAATTTGGGATGTTTATAAAAATCTCTGTTGTACATGGCTAATTCTCCAAGAAAGGAAAACGCAGCTGATAGTTCTCAGGCAATAAATATTAAATTTAGTTTTAAGTGCAATTTCACTAAGACTCAGGCATTTTAGGACAAACTAAGTGACCTATTTAAAAGGCTCTATTTGAATATTTTTCCTTCTTAAGAACTTTATAATTAGTGAAAAAAATAATAGTATAAAAAACATATGACAGTGGTTTGACTAAGATATAATCATGGACTTTTATGAAATATTAAGAGAATTTTTAAAATTTAAAAGCAGTGGTTTGACAAATAAAATGGCATGTAACTTTAACATAAGTAACCTATATTTTTCTTGAAGTTGTTCTTTAATAGTAGTACCAAAGCTGAACTAAGATTCCTTTAGTTAATAAATTAACTCTTTTACACCAGGTTGCAATTTAAATGATTTCATATAGTAATTCTTAAATTTAGACCCCATCTTATAAAAAAAAAAAACATCCAGAATTCAGATAAAACTGAGGGCAGAGACTGTCTGAACAGGACTACTATTCAGTGGGCCCAGAGACTCCTGGGTTTACAAACGTCTCAGCAATTGCACCTCACAGGGCAGCCATCAAAGACGCTGTTCCCATTACTTGGTATTATTTTAAGCACACAGTGAATACAGTCCTGTGCTAAGTACTGTACACATACCAACCCGAAGGGAAACTCTATCTGGAGCCTATAATTAATGATATACGGAAACAGATAATTCTGGACATATTAACCACTTTCACCTACCTCAATACACTCAGGCTGGGAAAAGTACCTAATAGCTACATACCATAGCTGGACAAAGCCACATCATAGTTCTGACACAGTATAATCAGTACTTTTAAAAGATGCCCTATACAAGTTGCCCTTTTTTTTTTTTTTTTTCACTCTGATCCAAGTAACAGACATCCTCCATCGTACAGAGATCTATTATATGAACATCTGCTGAGGCATTTGTAAAGCAGGAAATTAAATTCGGTGTATGATCCCAAGGAACTCATTAATGGAAGTCTTTTGGGAATACATACAGAAAATGATTACATCTCAAAGCTGCTGCCTAAAGACTGAAACATAAGCTAGAGTAAGTAAGAAACAGACTACTCTGACCCAGTCCTGTATCCTGAACCCATGCCTTTGTTCTTCTGTTAATGTTCTTTGTGCTACAGAACAAATTCAAACTATTAGGTTTGGAAAAAAAAAAGGACTATTAATTTAAATAAGCAATTAAAGCTGAGAATTAAAAACTGTGAAATCAAACTTCATTATAGATCCATCAAAATCACTGCAGAATTACACCTTCTTGGTAACACAGAGAACTATAAAAATTCACCAAGGGAAAAATTACACTTTGAACAAACAATGAATCAAATCACTGATATAATGAAAAATTAGATACTGTTAGCCCCTTAGAAAATTGACCAAGAAATTTAATTAGCCTAATGGAGGCTGCTCCAGAAAATACTTTCACAAAATATCCCCAGGGTTGAAACAGCAGGTCAAAACATTCTGTATCCACTAAATATCCTTGAGGACTGAGGAAATAAAGGAGAACAGAATATTTAAGTTCTTGTATTCTGGAACAGAAATATGTTTGAAAAGATATTCATGACACGAGTACAGTTTATTCTTCATCATATGCCTCATATGCAATACCAGTTAGAATGGGAAAGGCTGGTGAAAATTTTATAGGTCAAAAAAACATTTTGTAGTCCTGAAAGCTGGTTTAAAGTCATGTCATTATTTCTCCTCTACTACAAAGTAAATATATAACATCACTCATTATTTTCTGTTTATAAAACCCAGGGGTAAAAAAGTACTGGTTAAAACAACAACAACAACAAAATACTGGTTAAAATATCTTGTTTAAGCTATAAAGCTGTGAAGACATTTTTGTAAAAATAGTAAGTATTGTTATTAACATGATAATTCAACAAAGCGAGATAATTCACAGGGTATTTTCAGCATTACCTGTCTAGCGCACCTTCTAGGTGTTCATGAGAAACATCAAAATAGTAATTGGTATGCTCTCCACTAGTGAAGGCATTTGAACTTCCTGCATGCTCACTGAGAAACTGGCTGTATTCATTTTCTTTAGGGTATTTCTTTGTTCCCAAAAATAACATATGTTCACAAAAATGACTTAAGCCAGCAATATTTGGAGGATCTGACAATGAACCTGAAAGAGAAGGGAAAATATATATATAATAAATCATTTGTTTTGTATGTTGAAAGATATCAAGGACAGATGAATCACAGGTGATTTGGAACTTCTGTTAGCAATGGCAACTCCAACCATAATTACAGAAAGTTAAGTACAAGCTACTCTAAATGGTACAACTTACATTCTAGCCCTAGCTTTTGACATCAGTTTGTTGTCGCTGTTCAGCTGCTCAGTTGTGTCTGACTCTTTGCGACCCTATGGGTTACGCATGCCAGGCTCCCCTCTCCCCTTCACTATCTCCTAGAGTTTGCTCAAATTCATGGCCATTGCGTCGGTGATGCTATCTAACCATCTTATCCTCTGATGCCCCCTCCTCCTTTTGCCTTCAATCTTTTCCAGCATCAGGTCTTTTCTAATGAGCTGGCTCTTTGCATCACGTAACCAAAGTATTGGAGCTTCAGCAACAGTCCTTCCAACGAATATTCAGGGTTGATTTCCTTTAGGATTGATCTCCTTGCTGTCCAAGGGACTCGCACGAGTCTTCTCCAGCACCACAATTCGAAAGCATCAATTCTTCAGCACTCAGGCTTCTTTATGGTCTAACTCTAATATCCATACATGACTACTGGAAAAACCAAAGCTTTGACTATCTGGACTATATGAACCTTTGTCAGCAAAGTGATATCTCTGCTTTTTAATATGCTATCTAGGTTTGTCATTGCTTTCCTATCAAGAAGCAAGTGTCTTTCAATTTCATGGCTGCAGTCACCGTCCACAGTGATTCTGGAGCCCAAGAAATTAAAATCTGTCATCATCAGATTGACATCAGTTACTTGGTGACTTTCAGCAGATACTTAGCCTCTCTGGACAGTAGTGTCCTCACACATCACACTGAGAGAAAGAGATGAATTCACTGTTTTATAAGAGCTAGAAAATTCTAGCTTTTATATTTTATTGAAGGAGACAATATAAGGTGGTGCTAAGAGCACAAGTTAGCAGGTCTACTCGCTGGGAAACGTTGAGCGAAATATTTTGTTTCAGTCACTTTTTGTATATATACTTCACTTAAGAGTTGAGCAACTTCAAATTAGATGACAATTTGCAAGGCACACTGAATTGTGCGTGACGATAATCATTTGTCCAACTTAACGATGGTTACTATCTTATTTCCCCAATTCTAAAATGCCATTGAATTAAAAAAAAGTTTTTCAGAGAGGGAAAAAACTAAATGTACACATAGATTAGAAGTAACTTGATTAAAGCAGCATTAAATGTGGAAGAAAAGTGCACACAAGAATTTAGGAAATATGCTACTCCTAGTGTATCAAGTGTATATGAAAGTAAAGGCAGTGGAACTATTACCGTAAAGGATAGGAATGAATTTCCTTGCTGCTAAGTCACTTTTGCTGGAAACCTAATATGACATTCCTGGTAAAGGTGTGTGTGTGCTTAGTCGCTCAGTAGAGTCCGACTCTTTGTGACCCCGTGGACTGTAGCCCATCAGGCTCTTCTGTCCATGGGGATTCTCCAGGCAAGAAAACTGAACTGGGTTGTCAAGCCTCCTCTAAGGGGATCTTCCCAGCCTAGCGATCAAACCCAGGTCTTCCGCATTGCAGGTGGATTCTTTACCATGTGAGCCACCAAGGAAGCCTGGTAAAGGCAGGGTGATTTAACATAGACAACTGTAGATTACCAAGAGCTGTACAGGGCTACTGTACACACATACATCAAACTGGTAACTGCCAAGTCTCCATTGCATAAATATGGAGAGTCCAAATAACTGTAAACATGAGGTCAATGAAGCTGAACAAAGCTTAATTCACAATTTTAAATTGTACCTATGTGTACATCAAGTGCTGCTGATGATTTATCTGTTGTTGGATCACTGACAAGAAGTACTTTGATCCCATTGGCCAGCTCAAGTCCGCGGTATTCTCGCTTGTCTTCATGAGATTTGATGATATGATTTCCTATTCTCTTGATTGCTGGATTATTCATTTTGCTGTAAGTCTTTTTTTGGAAACTGAAAAGAAAAAAACTTATTAATTGTTGGATTGTGGTTTCTTTTTGTTTTAATGATCAAGGAGTAACAAGCAAACACATATATTATCAGAGTAAAAAATGTGTGCAACGAAGTACACCTGACATACAATACTAGTGTCAGGTGCACAACAGTGACTCATTACACACTGATCACACAGGAAGTCTAGTCACCGTCTGTCACAAGACGAAGTTCTTAAATATTACTGACTACATTCCACACATTCCCATTGACTTATTTATGACTGGAAATTTATACCTCTTAATCACCTTCACCAATTTTGCCCAACTCCCTCTCCATTCTTTCTGCTAGAAACCAAGGATTTTCCCTCTGCATCTATGAGTCTGTTTTGTTTGTTCACTTGATTTGTTTTTAGATTCCACATATAAATGAAATCATATGGTATCTGTCTTTCTCTGTCTGACTTATTTCACTTAGCATAATACACCTGTAGGTCCATCCATGCTGTACACACCTCACACACACATACACACACAGGAATATTATTCAGCCATGAAAAATAATGAAACCTTGCCATCTGCCATTCATCCATCAAACACTTAGGTTACTTCCATATCTTAGTTACTAAAATAATGCCACAACGAACATAGGACTGCCAATATTTTTCAAATCAGTGTTCTCATACTCTTTAGATAAATACCCAGAATTTGCTAGACTGCATGGTAGTTCTACTTTTAATTTTTTTGAGACACTTCCATGCTGTTCTCCGTAGTGCATGCTCCAATTTATAGCCCACCAAAGGATTCCCTTTTCTCCACATCTTCACCAACACTTGTTTGTTGTTGTTTTTTGCTCACATTTCTTTGTACCTGTCTTGTGATGATTGGCACTTCTTACATTGATTCATTAGTATTTCTTATTTCATGGTTTCACATCTCAAGATTCAGTTATAAATTCATATTCCAAAAGTTACACTAAGATCCAAATATAAAATGAACAATTCTAGCTTTCAATGCAGAAAAAAAAAGTTCAAATTGCTTTTTTAACTTAGAGTAACAGTGGTTCTTATTTTCTCTATACAGTACTATACAATGGGCTTCCCAGGCGGTGCTAGTGGTAAACAACTTGCCTGCCAGTGCAGGAGACATAAGAGACTTGGGTTCAATCCCTGGGTAGGGAAGATCCCCTGGAGAAGGGAAGGGCAACCCACTCCAGTATTCTTGCCTGGAGAATCCCATAGACAGAGGAGCCTGGTGGGCTACAGCCTACAGGGTTGCTAAGAGCTGGACATGACTGAAGCAACTCGGCACACACACTGTAAAGCACACAAAAGCAAAACCACTTGTAGAGGATACAAGCACGTGACAGCATAAGCCAGACCTGTGAGCTAACTTACGTGATTGTATATGTGAATGCACATTCACATCTTTGAAAGTTGGAAACGTAACTAAAGGTTCGTATGTAGGGGACTTACTGTAATGTCCTTTTTTTGTCTTTTGTAACAGTCTTTGTTTCAAAACCTATTTTGTCTACTGTAAGTTTTGCTAATCCAGCTTTCTTACATTTCTATTTGCATAAAATCTTTTTCCATCCCTTCACTTTCAGTCTGTGTGTATAAATCTGAAGTGAGTTTCTTGCAGGCAGCATATAAATGGGGTCTTTTTTTATATCCACTTAGCCATCCTATGTCTTTTGATTAGAGCATTTAGTTCATTTACATTTAAAGCAATTATTTTTAGCAATATACTTATGGCCATTTTGTTAACTGTTTTCTGGTTGTTTTTGTAATTCTTCTCTGTTCCTTTCTTATTCTCATATTCCTTTCCCTTGTGATTTGATGACTTTCTTTAGGGTTATGTTTGTATTCCTTTCTCTTTATTTTTTGTGTATCTATTATACTATAGGTTTTTGTTTGTGGCTACCATGGGGTTCAGTTCAGTTCAGTTCAGTCGTAGTATATAACAAATCTGAAAATCTGTCTTGCTAGTCCTTAGTCATTCTCAAGACAGTTGTTCCACATGTAGTTGCAGTTTTGGTGTGTCCATGGGAGGAGGTGCGCTCAAGATATTCCTACTCTGCCATTTGATCCAGACTCTAGAGGAAACTTTTTATAGCCATAGAGTATAATCATTGGTCTTCTCCATCTTAACCATCATTCTTTCAGATAAATGGTAAAAGTATTGCTTTTGTTGAGCCATATTTGTATCTAGAACACATCAATGGGGATTTGTGACAGGATTGGGCCATAAGTTGATTACTGTGCTGACCTAGAAGAGTTTTAAAATACCAATAACTGCTTTCCAACATACTTCAGGGGTATCTATGAGAGTAAGTGAGGTGATAAATTGAGAAAGTATTATTATTGGGTCAACCAAAACACTGCTCAAACTTATGATATTCAGAGACAGGGTAGATCTGGAACTCACGGGTCTGATATTCACTTGCTCAGAACCTAGGAAGCAACACCACTGAGGGAAAAACCCTCTGAAGGCCTAATAAAAAGAAGAGACCTGGGTTGTCTTATGAAGGCAGCAAAAGTAAACACACAAAAACAAACAAACGAAAAGCTGGAAGGACCCCAAGAAATTTCTGTAATCTGGTGAAGAGTTGAATGCCACAGTAGGAACAGTTCAATGATCGTAACAGACATGTTAGATGATTTCTCTTACAAAGAACTTCCCTTTCGCTGCTAGTCCTCTCCTTTCTTCTAGACGAAGGCTGGAGTTACAGTGATGGGAAGGGACCCATCCCTTCTCTGCACCCACAAGTTCGTATGAGTACAGTGAAGGGGTTTTCCAAATTTGCAATATGTACGTTTTTGAGACTAAGAATAAACGCTATTTTTGTCTATGCTGGGGACTGCTTAAGAGACCAAAATTGAGCAGGTCAAAATACAAATCAGATGAAGCAAAAAAATTTTCCAAAACTACAGAGGAAAAAAATGATCCTGTGCTAACACATTTGCTTTTCACCTGGAACACAAAAGAAATGGATCTAACTGCCCTTTAACAACTGACAGACATCCAGATTTAATGGTAAATCAGGACTTCCCTGTTTGTCTAGTGGTTAAGGATCCACCTGCTAATGCAAGGGACTTGGGTTCGATCCCTGGTCCGGGAAGATCCCACGTGCCTTGGGGCAGCTAAGCCTGTGTGCCACAACTACTGAGCCCATGTTCTAGAGACTGTGCTCCACAACAAGGGAACCCCAGCTAGAGAGTGGCCCCGACTCTCTGCAACTAGAGAAATCCTGCTCATGGCAACAAAGAACCTGTGAGCCACAACATGACCCAGCACAGCCAAAACTAAATTAAAAAAAAATAAAATTTCTAAAAAATAATAAAGATAAAGCAAAGGGGACATAAACAGGCATGCAACTAATTTTGGATAAAAATTTCTTTTTTTTTTTTTTGGCGTTAGAAATCTCTGGAGATTAAGGAAGGGAAAATCCAGTTTGCTTTTATCAGAATATCTTTTTCTATGAAATCATCAGTAACTAGTCTTCTGGGTAACAACTGATAAACCAAAGAGGTTCACTCTTATTAAGAATGTCCCCTAACCTATGGTATAGCACAGGGAACTAAGTGCTTTGTAACAACCTATATGGGAAAAGGATCTGAAAAAGAATAGATATATGTATGTGTATAACTGAATCACTGCTGTATACCTGAAACTAACACAACACTGCAAATCAACTATGCTGCTGCTGCTAAGTCGCTTCAGTCGTGTCCGACTCTGTGCAACCCCATAGACGGCAGCCCACCAGGCTCCCCCGTCCCTGGGATTCTCCAGGCGAGAACACTGGAGTGCGTTGCCATTTCCTTCTCCAATGCATGAAAGTGAAAAGTGAAAGTGAAGTTGCTCAGTCGTGTCCGACCCTTAGCACGGACTGCAGCCTACCAGGCTCCTTTGTCCATGGGATTTTCCAGGCAAGAGTACTGGAGTGGGGTGCCATTGCTGTCTCCGCAAATCAACTATACTCCAATATAAAAATTTTTTTAAAGTCCCCTAGATCTATTTGGAATGCTGGAGCTCAATACTATACATCATCAGCTCAGTTCAGTTTAGTCACTCAGTCATGTCTGACTCTTTGCAACCCCATGGACTTCAGCACACCAGGCTTTCCTGTCCACCACCAATTCCCAGAGCCTACTCAAACTCATATCCATCATGTGGTGATGCCATCTACCATCTCATCCTCTGTCGTCCCCTTCTCCTCCCACCTTCAATCTTTCCCAGCATCAGGGCCTGTTCCAATGGGTCAGTTCTTCGTGTGAGGTGGCCAAAGTATTGGAGTTTCAGCTTCAGCATCAGTCTTTCCAATGAATATTCAGGACTGATTTCCTTTAGGATTGACAGGTTGGATCTCCTTGCAGTCCAGGGGACTTTCAAGAGTCTTCTCCAACACCACAGTTCAAAAGCATCAATTCTTCGTCACTCAGCTTTCTTTACATTCCAACTCTCACATCCATACATGACTACCGGAAAAACCATAGCTTTGACTAGATGAACCTTTGTTGGCAAAGTAATGTCTCTGCTTTTTCACACGCTGTCTAGGTTGGTCATAGCTTTTGTTCCAAGGAGAAAATGTCTTTTAATTTCACGACTGCAGTCACCATCTGCAGTGATTTTGTAGCCCCCCAAAATAAAGTCTCTCACTGTTTCCATTGTTTCCCCATCTACTTGCCATGAAGTGATGGGACTGGATGCATGATCTTAGTTTTCTGAATGTTGAGTTTTAAGCCAACTTTTTCCCTCTCCTCTTTCACTTTATATATAAAAATATAATACTGATTAATACTCAGCCATTAAAAAGAATACATTTGAATCAATTCTAATGAGGTGGATGAAACTGGAGCCTATTATACCGAGTGAAGTAAGCCAGAAAGAAAAACACCAATACAGTATACTAATGCATATATATGGAATTTAGAAAGAAGGTAACTATAACCCTTTATGCGAGACAGCAAAAGAGACACAGATGTATTGAACAGTCTTTTGGACTCTGTGGGAGAGGGCGAGGGTGGGATGATATGGGAGAATGGCACTGAAATATGTAAATTATCATATGTGAAACGAATCGCCAGTCCAGGTTTAATGCATGATACAGGGTGCTCAGGGCTGGTGCACTGGGATGACCCAGAGGGATGGGATGGGGAGGGAGGTGGGAAGGGGGTTCAGGATGGGGAACACATGTACACTCATGGTGGATTCAAGTCAATGTATGGCAAAACCAATACAATATTGTAAAGTAAAATAAATTAATTAATTAAAAAATATATAATACTGATTTTTTAAAAAGTACTTTATAGTATTAATAATCTTGCTGTATTTTACAGTAAAAAGTAGTTTCTTTAAAAACAAAACATAAAATATAATACGAACATTTTGGAGTCATAAGGCCACCATGAAAAATTCAAAAGCAATTTGGAAGTGAAAAGGCATAATATTATATATGTAATATATTATAATATATTTATATTATCTATTACATATAGTATATCATATTATATATTACATTATATATTTATATTACATATATTATATAATAGTAACATATATATTGCATATATATAAACATATATTACATATATTATACAGTATTAACATATTATATATTACATATACCATATTAACATTATATACTACATAATAATATTAAATAACTCCTATTTCATTAGCCATAAGCTATTTAAATTCAATACCAAAGACAAATTAAAATGTCTAAATGTAAAGTCTTTAAAAATGGTTTTGTGTTGTTAAAAGAAATTCTCAGGGTAAAAAAAAATGTTCTATCTAAAGCCTCCAAAGAGGGTCACAACAATAATAATCCTGGTTAAGGTATTTCCCAAAAGACAATCTGTTTGGACTGCAGCAAATACCTCTGGTTCACAGCTGGCTTCAAAAACTTCAATTTGGGTTCAACATACATTACAACCTCAAAAATGTGTTCCAACCTAGCAGCAACATTAAGATTAAATAAGCCATGAGGCAACCTCCATTAAGACCCCCAGTCAAAAGGACAGCATTAAAAGGCAACAGTAAAAAAAGCTCCACGTGCACCACAGGGAAGGCCTAAGCTCCTTCCTATAAAGCCCCACCAGGAGGAGGAAGAGGGCTGGAGTTCCAGGAGCAAAAACCAAAGGCTATTCATTTTGGTTTCACTGCCACCGCTTACACCCAAATCCCTCTACTGTGCTTGTCCCAGCTAGTTAGGTTTAGGGGAACCAAGGGTCACAAATGATTAAAATGCAATGATGAGGGTGAAAAATAAGCTCTAAAACTTTGTCCAATCCGCAGCCATGGTTAGGAAATGAAATACAAGTCACTTTGGTAGGAAAAATTGTCTTATTCTGTAGGAGGTGAAAATTTCATCATAATTAAGATACCCACCCTCAATTATATGCTACATTCTGTACTTTTCTCAGGGTTTAATTTCTCTTGTCCAGATTTTCATTTTGTTAGAGGGGGAAAAAAGTGATCAGAGTCCACCCCAGGCACATATATAACTCATTTGGACACTGAAACTATGCCTGTTTAATACTCCTGGTGTGGACGAGGTGGAGTTTTTCTGTAAATCAGAAATAAAAATTAATCCAACTACTTTTCAACATCTGTACATGAGATCAACAGAGCTATAAATTTCTAATCTGGCAATGCTCCCAAGTCAAATATCTGACTTCTTGAGGAAGTTACACTCAAAAGAAACAGTAGCAATGTTTTCAAACAAGCCCCATCCCCAGCAATCCATATTCAATAGACACAATCTGCCTTTTACCTATAGCATTTCTATCAATATGTCTTAAAATAATTTGATCCTCACCTTCTGGAGAACTAAAGGAAATGATCAGGAACTCCTCCTCTGATGATGAATTCCTCAACAGCTTGCCTGTCTCTGTATTTATACTCAGGAGGTCACATGTCTACCCATTTCAGCTCCCTCATTAGCATTTTATTTATTGCAAATGTTCTCCAATATGCATCAAAGAGCAAACAAGCAAGTATCAACATTTAGATGACAAGCTGGTGCTAACTCAAATGCTTTTCCAGACATCTATTTGATTTTTAACCTGTCAAAGTCAAAATCTTGGGAGTAGTAAAATTACCTTCAATTTTAGAGACATTGTCTTACAACTTCATAATAAGGCAGAGAATTGTCAGTGTTTTGCATTCTGATAAACTGGAGATGGACAGATGTTTAATAATTATAGCATATCTAGCAATTCTGTTCAGAATTTAAAACAATGACTAAAATTACAGATGGTAAAAGCTGGAAAAGCCATTAAATGTTGTCTAGTTTTCTGTAGTTCTTGAACTGGCAGCACTAGCTCTTCTTGGGCGCTTGTTAAAATGCAAAATTTTGGAAACCACCAGAGACCTACTGAGCCAGAATCTGCATCTTAACAAGACAACAAGGTGAGCCACTTGTAAGGAAATTGAAGATCACTTGTCCAAGATCATAGAGCAAAAAGTTACAATTAGGACTTAGCTCTTAACTCCCAGTCCTCTCCCACCTTAGTGTCCTGACGTCCAAACAGTTAAGGTCCAGACATCACACCATATATGCTGGCTACAAAGATGATACCAGAGCCCTTGCTCTAAAGGAACCCAGACTTATGACAAAGATGAAAACAAGTCATTATTTTTTTAGTGTGGACTAAGTTATCCTCAGGCACTATGGGAATAATAAAAGGGGCATCTAACCCTTTCTAGGATGGAAAACAGGCAAGAGAGGAGGTGAGTAGAAGCATGCCAAATAAGAGGAACAGAATACCTGATCAAGAGAATGGTGCTGAAGAAAAAATGTGAGGCATTCAACAACTGTTGATGTTAACAGAACTATAACCAGGACTTCCATTGCAAGATCATGGACTATTATGTAGTCCTAAATTGCAGGTTTGCAAAAAATAAATTCCCAAATATAATAGATCAATTAAAAATCCCTATACCAAAAGAAAAACTTTTATGCAAATAATCATTTATTCAAATGACCCTTTAAAGCCTTTTCTCTCATATCTCTATGTGTTTCACAGCCAATATAATAGAAGATTGAGCAATTTTACTTTGCTGTTTGCTCCCTACCCAGTCCCATAGACCCAGACATATTTAAAATTAGACCTGATCCATTTCTAACTTCTAAATGGATGACCTATAAACCTGAACAAGTAAATGATTGGGCTAATAGATTATAAATCAAAACCTCCCTTCTGTGGAATCCATCCACCCACTATCAAAACCACAGGCGGAAATGAAGCTTACCTTTGGCTCTCCTGAATGTGAAGGAGGTGCCCAGAGAGAAAATGTCTGGAATCAGAACCATCCCACAAACACCCTTTCTTCCCCATTCAAGGCAGAGGTTAGTAAGACAGAATTTCAAGCCAGTGGTGGTATGAGTCTTTGATGTCTCACTATAAGACCACATACCCCCCCAACACTATTCATGTTACTTGATATAAAAAATAACGTCTCAGGGAACCATCCATGGCTCTTCAGTTACAGGACCAGTGTATCTTACTTCATGCATCACAGAGATCATAAACCTGGGTATAAACTAAAATCCTGTCAATGAATCTTCAGTTTTGTTCAGTTCAGTCGCTCAGTCATGTCTGACTCTGCGACCCCATGATCTCAACACTCCAGGCTTCCCTGTCCATCACCAGCTTTCGGAGCTTACTCAAACTCATGTCCATGGAGTTGGTGGTGCCATCCAACCATCTCATCCTCTGTCATCCCCTTCTCCCTCCGCCTTCAATCTTTCCTAGCATCCCAGTCTTTTCCAGTAGTCAGCTCTTTGCATCAGGTGGCCAAAGTACTGGAGCTTCATTCAGCATGAGCATCAGTCCATCCAGTGAACATTCAGGGTTGATTTCCTTTAGGATTGACTGGTTTGATCTCCTTGCAGTCCAAGGGACTCTCAAGAGTCTTCTCCAGCACCACAATTTGAAAGTATCGATTCTTCAGTGCTCAGCCTTCTGTATGGTCCAACTCCCACATCTGTACATGACTACTAGAAAATGACTATATGGACCTTTGTGAGCAAAGTGATGTCTCTGCTTTTTAATACATGGTGTTTAGGTTTGTCATACCTTTCCTTACAAGGAGCAAGTTTTGCTACATACATATCAATGGTTGTTCATTCCCAAAGTGACAAGCTAATAGAGAGTTTATGAAGGTTTAAGCAAATGAACAAAACCTCCATTTAATACCTCTTGCCACAGTGAACTACAGGTTTCTTACAGTTGTAGTTTGGGGACCTAGGGTGTTACAAGTATCCTTCTTTCAACAGGTAGCTTTCACATTGTTAGAAAATGTGAGATAGATGCCACTGTACAAAACTAATCCTAAAAAAAAAAAAAAAAACTAATCCTAACAACCACTCACATTTTGAAAGTGTTATATGCTTTATAAACTGCTCATTCAATCTTTCCTTTCTCCCTAAGTGGCAGATCACAGCAGCTGTTCACAACCTTTCTCTTCGATCCCAGATGAGGAAACAAAAGCTCAGTGATTAAGTGACTTGCCCAAGAGGATTCACACAATTGATTTGTGGCAAAGTTGGAACTATAAAGAGGGAGCGTGGGAAGGGGAGGAGCAGAAGGTGGTGCTTAAGGAAATCCTAAGGAGTTTTCTTCCCCAGCTCCCAGTTACCACCCACTCAGCCCCTCCCTGACCCCATTCTCCTCCCTTAAAATCCAAATAATAAAAAACAGATCAAAATAATGCTTTAAGGAAAATTTTCAGTTTTTCACTCATTTCTCCCTGTATACAACAGAGATAGGTAGTGGTGGGAGCCTGAAAGAATGTTTCCAATCTGTCAAAGTGGTCTCTGGGCTGAGAACCATGTTATCTGCTTTGCTAATGAAAAATAAAATGGAAGATGTATGGCAGGCTTAAATGTACAGCAGGTTTAAAGAGAGCTGTCTCTCTGAATAGAACTGTCTCATGGATGAAAGGGAATATGAAGATAATATTACAGTAGATGTGGTAAGGTTATGGGTAACTTATTTTTCAGAAGCATACATTCAGCCATGGGAATAGGGGAAAAAAAGGAGAAAATCATGTAATCATCTTGGTAGAAGCAGAAAAAGTATTCAATAGCCATTTATATTTTTTTTAAAACGTCAGCAAACTAGAAAGAGAAGAGAATCCCTTCATCTTAAAAAAAAAAAAAATCAAGAAAAACTACAGTAATTATCATACTCAATGGTAAAATAATGTATTCATTTTCCACCCCTACAATAAGATGCCACTATCACCTCATCTATTAAACACTGTACCGGTAATTATGACCAGTTCTGATAATGCAAGGGGGGAAAAAAAGATGAGAAAGGAAGGGGCAAAAAAACTAACATTACAGGTGACATGGTTGAGCACACAGAAAATCCCAAGAACCTACTGACAATTTCCATTTCTGGGTAGGATATAATAGGTCACAGCAAACTAATTCAGCTTCAGTAACTACAAAAAGCCACAAAAACTACAAAATCGTATTTCCAAAGATGTTAGAGAGTTGTGGAAGCAGGGAGGATTGGCTGAACTGCAGTTCCAGAGGGGAGGGACCTCTGAGGTAAGCAGAACATCCTCACCTTTCTTCTCTGGAGGTATCTGCTAATTCTGAGGACAGTCTCAAGATCATGCTTGACTCAAGAAGGACTCTACTTGGGGAAGAGAAACAAATGAGGCTCTGGGACGTGCGTGAGCTTGGTTTGACATATTAAAGCCTCAAGATGCCTCAAATTCACAGCTGATTTTTGCCAGAGGAAATTTTCGAAGATAACACTACATACCAACCAGAATGGCTAAAATGAAAAGGGTTAAAAAATACCAGTGACAGAGAAGTCAGAGGGTAATCCAAACTCTTAATACGCTACCAGTGGGGATGCAAATTGGCACAACCATTTTCAAAGAATGGTGTAGTATATACTGACAATATGACCTAACAATTCATGTATTCGATATATGCCCCCAAAGAAATGCATGCATACGTTCATGGCAATACTATCTATAAGAGCCAAAACTGGAAAAGATCATATGTCCATCAGCGATGAACAGATAAACTGTGGTATGTTCACACAATAGCATACAACAGTGAAAACGAATAATCTAGAATGAAGAACAAAAAAGTAAGAACAAATCTCACTAATGTAAGGTTGGGCTTCCCTGATGGCACAGTGGTAAAGAGTCCACCTGCCAATGCAGGAGACACAGGAGACATGGATTCCATTCCTGGGTCAGGAATATCCTCTGGAGAAGCAAACGGTAACCTACTCCAGTATTGTTGCCTAGAAAATCCCATGGACAGAGGAGCCTGGCAGGTTACATATAGTCCATGGGTTGTAAAGAGTCAGAAACAACTGAGCAACTAGCACACAATGCAAAGTTGAGTGAATTAAGTTAGATGCTAAAGAGTAAATACTTTTTTCTCCCACTTAAAGTGCAAGAAGTAAAATCAAGCTATGCCTTTATGTCAGGATGGTGGCTGCCCTTGAGGGTAAGGGGTAGTGAATAGAAGAAAAAATGAGTGGTGCTTCAGAGATGCTGATCATGGTGGCTATACAGGTATATTCAGTTTGTTAAAATTCATCAAGCTGAACACTTATGATATATTTCAATTAAAAGCTAAAATAGAATTTTTTAAAATACCATAAAACAGTAAAATAAAAGAGAAGGGAGATACATGAATTACTCAAGGCTGGAAAGATCACCAAAAGTCATCTTGGAAATAGTACCACTTGAGACTGAGAAGTAGCTATCCGTATCGAACAGGTGCTAAACTAAGAAGGCCCATAAGAAATAATAGTTCAATTAACATAATAATTACCTAAACCTTCTCAGGTGTGTCCTGAGACAATTATTTCTGTTGATGTCATCTAGGCCACAACAACTAGGAGATCGAGGTAAAGCACAACATCAGTTAACAGAGTCAACAATAAAATATATTACATTTTTTAACAAATGCTTACTCACTATGTCTGCTTTGAAAGCTAGCTTTTGGTAATTACTTTAGACCCCAGAGAAGATTTAAAAATAAAATTTGACACTCCCAATAATGAATAGTGACAAGCAGTAAGTGCAATCCAAATAAAAGCAAAATGATTAAACTTTGAATAAATAAATTCTCTTATCAATAATTTTCAACATTTATACTGAACAACTACTTCGAATGCTGGATTTGAAGTAGATGGGTTCTTTAATTTAAAACAAACAGAAAAGGATACTGTATAAAGTGAACACTTCTTCAAACTCAGAATTAATCTTACGTATGGATCATCCTCCTCAGAAAAGGACGGACAGCTCAGAGATCCCTACATGTTCTCTAAAGATTAATTCAAATCAGTCAGGAAGAGTTATAACCTGTAACTAACTAATTCTCTCAAGACAGCCTTCCGAGGAAAGCAAACTACAAACACTCACATTCTACAGAGTGGTGTATCTCATGGGGACTCAGTTCCACCAAGATGTACACCCTGAATCTGACAGAAAGACAGTCCTGCCTTCTTCAGATAATGCTGGTTCAGAAAGCTTCACCTGTCCTCTGCCTCTGTATGATTCTCTATGCTTATACTGACTCAGTGACCACTTCCAGACAGTGTTCAGTAATTATATACCCTCACCTTTACCAAACGACCCCTTTGCTGCTCAGATCCTGGATCCGACTGCACTTTATTGGTCAAACAGGGCTTCGGGGCCTCATCTGGTACTGCCGGTCAAGGGTCATGTGAAATGTTCATGTGGGTGCACGAACTTGACAGAGGCCCCTAAAGCTGCATCAGCCTTGGACAGCCTGTAGAGCTTTTCTCCTGTACAACAGATATAAACAAACGACTCTCAGGCAGTGTCTGGTACATAGTAGACACCCAAAACGGTAACCTTATAATCACCATTATTGTGTTCCTAGGGTGGTAAGAAGCTAATAGACCACCATGTTATTATTAACATTCTTAACAGATGTTCATGCAAATTCCAGCTGTATATTGTCATCTCCCTGACAGCCTGGTAAGAGGATGTCACCTTATAAGACCACCAGAAAAACAGGTAAATAATTATCCCTTTATAATCACTATAGGCAAGCCACTGTTTATAATCAATGGTTCTCAACAGAACCACTTGCTCACCAAGGAGACATTCAGCAATGTGTCATAACTGAACTGTCACAGTGGAAGGCTGCAACTGGCAACTAGGGATGGCAAGGGATGCTGCCAAGTATTCTACAATGTACAGGATAATGCTCATGTCCAAACTACCCCACCCAAAATGTCAACAGTGCTAAGGATGAAAGACCGAGTTCATAGTTCTGACCTGATCATCCAAAAACAATGTGTAACTGCAACCAATTTAATCCACTTAAAACCAGGAGACAACCTCATCAAAACACAAAAAACTCTATGCCTTAAACTCTCACATACTTATTTTTAAAGGTCTAAATCAGAAAGGGCTTAAATGAAGGGGGGGGGGGCACTGATTATGAAGGAGAAAGAGAGAAGTCTGTAGAAACCTTGTCCTTGAGTGAGCAATCCAGTGTACAAGTAATTCAGTTCAGTCACTCAGTTGTCTGACTCTTTGTGAACCCATGGACTGCAGCACACCAGGCTTCCCTGTCCATCACCAACTCCCGGAGCTCACTCAAACTCATGTCCATCGGGTCAGTGATGCCATCCAGCCATTTTATCCTCTATTATCCCTTTCTCCTCCCACCTTCAATTTTTCCCAGCATCAGGGTCTTTTCCAGTGAGTCAGTTCTTCACATCAGGTGACCAAAGTATTGGAGTTTCAGCTTCAAGATCAGTCCTTCCCATGAATATTCAGGACTGATCTCCTTTAGGATGGACTGGTTGGATCTCCTTGCACTCCAAGGGACTCTCAAGAGTCTTCTCCAACACCACAGTTCAAAAGCATCAATCCTTCGGCACTCAGCTTTCTTTATAGTCCAACTCTCACATCCATACATGACTACTGGAAAAACCATAGCCTTGACTAAACGGACCTTTGTTGGCAAAGTAATGTCTCTGCTTTTTCATATGCTGTCTAGGTTGGTCATAGCTTTTCGTCCAAGGAGTAAGTGTCTTTTAATTTCATGGCTGCAGTCATCATCTGCAGTGATTTTGGAGTCCCCAAAATAAAGTCTCTCACTGTTTCCATTGTTTCCCCATCTATTTGCTATGAAGTGATGGGATGGGATGCCATGATCTAGTTTTCTGAATGTTGAGCTTTAAGCCAACTTTTTCACTCTCCTCTTTCACTTTCATCAAGAGGCTCTTTAGTTCTTTGCTTTCTGCCATAAGGGTGGTGTCATCCGCAATATCTGATGTTACTGATATCTCTCCCAGCAATCTTGATTCCAGCTTGTGCTTCATCCAGCCCAGAATTTCACATGATGTACTCTGCACAGAAGTTAAATAAGCAGGGTGACAACATACAGCCTTGACGTACTCCTTTCCCGATTTGAACCCAATGAACACTATGAAAAGGCACAAGTAATAGGATCTGCCTTAAAAGAAGCACAGCCAGGGCACTGGGACAGTCTCTTACTGATGCTCAGTCAATATTTTACACAGTACAAATTCTTTATGGGAATTATACCTTTAACAAACGCCTTAGGTAGATCCCATTATTCACATTATTTGGCTAGGGCCACACAGTTTTTGCCTGGAGAATCCCAGTGATGGGGGAGCCTGGTGGGCTGCCATCTATGGGGTCGCACAAAGTCGGACACAACTGAAGCGACTTAGCAGCCACAGCAGCAGCAACACAGTCATTAAATAAAAAGACCAAGATTCAAACCCAAGTCTTTAGACATCACAACACCATGCTCTTCTCAACCACTCCATTAAGTTAAAACGCTTAACTTATGTACAGTGACTAAATCCCTGGAATGATACCCACAGAAACGTTCAGTAAGGTTATCTATGGATGTGCTTAGTCTCAGTCATGTCCGACTCTGCGACCCCATGGACTGCAGCCTGCCAGGCTGCTCTATCCATGCGGATTCTCCAGGCAAGAATACTGGATTGGATGCCATGTCCTCCTCCAGGGCATCTTCCCAAACCCAGGGATTGAACCATCTCCTGCATTGCAGGTGGATTCTTTACCATCTGAGCTACCAGGGAAGTCCTATCTCTGGATAGTAGACTATTAAGTCGTCTTTATTCTTTGTATTGAATACTTGTAGCTCAGTAAAGAAAGAATCTTTGAAGAGATAAAACTCAGTGGACTTGAATGGGTTTGCTGTGGATGTTCAGTCGCTAAGTCATGTCTGACCCTTTGTGACCCCATGGACTATAGCCCGGCAGCCTCCCCTGTCCTTCACTATCTCCTGAAGTCTGAACAAATTCATGTCCATTGAATCAGTGATGCTATCTAATTTTATCCTCTGCCGCTCCTTCTCATTTTGCCATCAATCTTTTCCAGCATCAAGGCCTTTTCCAGTGAGTCAACTCTTCACATCAGGTAGCCAAAGTATTGGAGCTTCAGCATCAGTCCTTCCAATGAATATTCAGGGCTGACGTCCTGTAGGATTGACTGGTTTGATCCTGCAGCCCAAGGGACTCTCAAGAGTCTTCTCTGGCACCACAATTGGAAAGCATCAGTTCTTCAGTTCTCAGCCTTTTATATGGCCCAGCCCTCACATCCACACATGACTACTGGAAAAACCATAGCTTTGACAATATGGACCTTTGTCTGCAAAGTGATGTCTCTGTTTTTTAATACACTGATTCTATTTAGATACAGACTTAAAAAAAGACTTCTCCGTCAAGCCCCATCTAGGTGGCTGCCTACAACTTTGAAATAATAGCCCTGCTGTTGCATTCAAAAATAAAATAAATACATAACACTTCTGCTCTTCATAGCACTGGTTGCATTGTTATTGTCATTAGTTTGCGTGCACTGAACACTTAACTATATGATGAAGACATACACACTACATGCATTTCCTCATTTCATTCTCACCACAAACTTGTGAGATAAATATTATTATTGTCCTCATTCTGCTGCTGAGGAGAAGTGCTTGAATAGGGCAATAATGATTACCAGGTCACACAGAGGTAAATGGCAGAGTCCAGGTCTTGTGGTTCCAGAATCCCAAAAGCAACACAAGCCAAAGAATAATTATCTGCATTCTCGCCCAGTCCCCAAAGGATCTGTATCAGAATGGACTCTTTCACAATACCATCACCAGTCCATAAAAGCAATGTTCAAATATTCAAGGCTGTTAGGAAAACGAGTGAACCCACATTGTGTTGCCTCAGCAGGCAAAACTAAGTCTAATGGTGGAAGGCCTAAGGACAGTTACCAACGCTTATGTAACTAATGAACAGTTAGAACATGTTCATTCACTGACCAGGTCCTGTTAGAAGTACCTGATCACCAAGTATTAAAATAGAGGCTTGAATACTATTCATAATGTGATTCTTAAACTATTTTTAAAAAATATGCTTTCCTCTACTGAAATCTTATAGAATTCATAAAACAAAATTATTCTGGTTCAAGAGGAGCAGAGAAGTCAAGAGTCCCCGTCTCAGGGCCCCTTAGTGGCAGTGATAATATCAAGAATTTCCTCTTGATATTATCAAGAGGGACTCTGACAAGTACAGTTTACACAATCTCAACATGAATGAATCTTGAAGACGTTATGTTAAGTGAAGCAAACTAGTCACAAAAAGACAAAGACTGTCTGATTCCACTTACATGTGATATAGTCAGAGGCAGAGACAGAAGTCAGAATCCTGGTCACCAGGGGCTGAAGGGAAGGGGGAATTGGGAGTCTGTCGGATAGAGTTTCAGTTTGGGAAAATGAAAAAGTTCTGGAGATGGAGGGTTGTGATGGTTGCAAACAAAGTAATTACACTGATGTGATACAGTTAGTGCCACTGAACTGCACACTTAAAAATGGTTAAAATGGTAAGTCATAATATATATATATTTTGCAATAAAAACAAGCCATTAAATCAGTCAATGTGAATGTGCAAAATAATAATACTAAATAAAATAAAATAAAAATACTAAAGAGAGAAACTAGCTGTATAAGAAATTAACATAATTATACTGAAAAGGGTGGGAAAGAAATAAACTAACAACTAATTGGGAAATAGTATTTTGATTGGATACAAATAGAAAGAACTGTATGTAAATGTTATGATATAGTTATCAAAAGTGTTTCCTACAGAGGTATGGGTTAGCAATTATCAAAGTACCTTGTATGTATACCAGAACTGATCAAATAAGTAAACAAATTGTAGATAATGAAATTCAGTATACTTAATGTCAGAAGAAGAAATTCTAAATAAGGAAAAAGAAAAGACTAAAATAAGCTTTGTAATACTAAATCAGAATCAAAGATATCAACACAAACTCATGACTTGGGATACTAACAGATTTAGAAATATAAATACGTGTATGTATGGGGGTAGCTAGACTATCCACTAAAAGCAGTAACACCTCAGTGACTGTAACTACATCTAATGCCCAGATTGTGATCCTTAAACATCATTTTCAAACAAAAGGAAACAAGCAGTTGACCTCAGGGCTAGGGCAAAGAAAATACAAGATGAGCCTGAAACATCTTGTGGAGCCAGAAGTAAAGAAGTTCTCTAAAAAAGATGGGAGCTTATTGAAAGTACACAGTAACCAACCCAAAGATGCTCCTAATGGCCAAAGCTAGAACAATTTGTGTAACAAATAATGGGAGCAGTGAATGTTAACCAATAGAACAAATATCTGAATCCATACTGATAAAAATGAATAAATAAGTGAACGAAGGAGGGAGAAAGTTATTTCTCACACAATTTTAATTAATAAATAAAGAGGGAAATAATTACCATTAACTACAGTAATACGTGTTGCAAAGATCCACTGGTGGATGCTAAAAGTGGCTACACCAATTTAATTTCCACCAACCGTGTATGAGGGGTCTTTTCTCCACATCCTAACATTTTTTATTGCCTTTTTGATGACAGTCATCTTGACAGATCTGAGGTGATACCTCATTGTGGTTCTGATTTGCATTCCTGATGATTAGTGACAATGAGCATCTTTTCATGTGCCTGTTGGCCATCTTTGTGTCTTCTTTGGAAAAGTATCTATTAGATTCTCTGCCCATTTTTTGATCAGGTTGCATATTTTGATGTTGAGTTGTATGAGTTCTTTCTACATTTTGGATAGTAATCCCTTATTGAATGTATCATTTCATTATAAAACAATTTACAATAGCCAAGTTATGAAGTAATCTAAGTACACATCAATAGATGAATAAAGAAGATATGAGAAATAAATGTATATGTGTGTGTATATCCCACACAATGGAATATCACTCAACTATATAAAAAAGAATAAAATCTTGTCATTTGCAACAACATGGGTGGACCTAGACAGTATTACATTAAGCAAAATAAGTCAGAGAGAAAGACAAATACTATATGATCTCATTTGGATGTGGAATCTTAAAAACAAAACAAATGAACAATCAGAAACAGAATCACAGATATAGAGAACAAACAGGTCGGTGGGGAAAAGAGAGATAAGTGAGGGAGATTTAAGAGGCACAAATTCCCAGTTGTAAAATAAATGAGTCATGGGTATGTAATGTACAGTGTGGGGAATATACTCAATAATTATGTACTATCTTTGTATGAGAGATGGTAACTACACTTACTGTGATGATCATTTAAAATGTATAGAAATATCAATTTATAATGTTGAGAAACAGCAACTAACAGCGTTTGAGATCAATTACATTTCAAAAACAAACAAACTTATAGATAAGGAGATCAGATTTGTGGTAACTAGAGGCAGAGGGATGGGGGAAGGAGGAATTGTATGAAGATAGTCAAAAGGTACACATTCCAGTTATGAGATAAATGGGTACTAGGAGTATAATTTACAGCATGATAAATATAATTAACACTGTTCTATGCTACACATGAACATCACCAGATGGTCAACACTGAAATCAGACTGATTATATCCTTTGCAGCCAAAGATGGAGAAGCTCTACACAGTCAGCAAAAATAAGACCGGGAGCAAACTGTGGCTCAGAGCATAAACTCCTTATTGCCAAATTCAGACTTAAATTTAAGAAACTGGGGAAAACCACTAGACCATTCAGGTAGGACCTAAATCAAATCCCTTATGACTATACAGTGGAAGTGAGAAATAGATTTAAGGGACTAGATCTGGTAGACAGAGTGCCTGATGAACTATGGATGGAGGTTTATGACATTGTACAGGAGACAGGGAGCAAGACCATCCCCAAGAAAAAGAAACAAAAAAGCAAAATGGCTGTCTGAGGAGGCCCTACAAACAGCTGTGAAAAGAAGAGAAGTGAAAAGCAAAGGAGAAAAGGAAAGATATACCCATTTGAATGCAGAGTTCCAAAGACTAGCAAGGAGAAATAAGAAAGCCTTCCTCAGCGATCAATGCAAAGAAATAGAGGAAAACAATAGAATGGGAAAGACTAGAGATCTCTTCAAGAAAATTAGAGATACCAAGGGAACATTTCATGCAAAGATGGGCTCAATAAAGGACAGAAATGGTATGGACCTAACAGAAGCAGAAGATATTAAGAAGAGGTGGCAAGAATACACAGAAAAACTTTACAAAAAAGATCTTCACGATCCAGATAAGCACGATGGTGTGATCACTCACACTCACCTAGAGCCGGACATCCTGGAATGTAAAGTCGGGTGGGCCTTAGGAAGCATATCACTGCAAACAAAGCTAGTGGAGGTGATGGAATTCCAGTTCAGCTATTTCATATCCTGAAAGATGATGCTGTGAAAGTGCTGCACTCAATATGCCAGCAAATTTGGAAAACTCAGCAGTGGCCACAGGACTGCAAAAGGTCAGTTTTCATTCCCATCCCAAAGAAAGGCAATGCCAAAGAATCCTCAAACTACCGCACAATTGCACTCATCTCACATGCTAGTAAGGTAATGCTCAAAATTCTCCAAGCCAGGCTTCAGCAATATGTGAACCGTGAACTTCCAGATGTTCAAGCTGGTTTTAGAAACGGCAGAGGAACCAGAGATCAAATTGCCAACATCTGCTGGATCATCGAAAAAGCGAGAGAGTTCCAGAAAACATCTATTTCTGCTTTATTGACTATGCCAAAGCCTTTCCACAATAAAAGGTGGAAAATTCTGAAAGAGATGGGCATACCAGACCACCTGACCTGCCTCTTGAGAAACCTGTATGCAGGTCAGGAAGCAACAGTTAGAACTGGACATGGAACAACAGACTGGTTCCAAATAGGAAAAGGAGTATGTTAAGGCTGTATATTGTCATCCTGCTTATTTAACGTATATGCAGAGTACATCAGGAGGAACACTGGGCTGGAGGAAGCACAAGCTGGAATCAAGACTGCTGGGAGAAATATCAATAACAACTGATACGCAGATGACACCACCCTTATGGCAGAAAGTGAAGAGGAACTAAAGAGCCTCTTGATGAAAGTGAAAGAGGAGAGTGAAAAAGTTGGCTTAAAGCTCAACATTCAGAAAACTAAGATCATGGCATCCGATCCCATCACTTTATGGCAAATAGATGGGAAAACAGTGGAAACAGTGGCTGATTTTATTTTTCTGGGCTCCAAAATCACTGAGGATGGTGATTGCAGCCATGAAATTAAAAGACGCTTGCTCCTTGGAAGGAAAGTTATGACCAACTTAGACAGCATATTAAAAGGCAGAGACATTACTTTGCCAACAAAGGTCCATCTAGTCAAGACTATGGTTTTTCCAGTAGTCATGTATGGATGTGAGAGTTGGACTATAAAGAAAGCTGAGCACCAAAGAATTGATGCTTTTGAACTGTGGTGTTGGAGAAGACTTTTGAGAGTTCCTTGGACTGCAAGGAGATCCAACCAGTCCATCCTTAAGGAGTTCAGTCCTGGGTGTTCATTGGAGGGACTGATGTTGAAGCTGAAACTCCAATACTTTGGCCACCTGATGTGGAGAGCTGACTCATTGGAAAAGACCCTGATGCTGGGAAAGATTGAAGGCAGGAGGAGAAGGGGACGAGAGAGGATGAGATGGTTGGATGGCATCACCAACACAATGGACATGGGTTTCGGTGGACTCCGGGAATTGGTGATGGACAGGGAGGCCTGGCAAGCTGCGGTTCATGGGGTCGCAAAGAGTCAGACACGACTGAGCGACTGAACTGAAGTGAATGCTATATGTGAAAGTTTTAAGAGTAAACCCTAAGCATTCACATCACAGGAAAAATATTCTTTCCTATTTCTTTAATTCTGGATTTATATGAAATGATGGATGTTCAGTATACTTACTGTAGTAATCATTTAAAGATATATGTAAGTCAAATCATTATGCTGTATACCTAAGACTTACACCATTCTGTATGTTAATTATATCTCATAAAGCTAAAAATAAATAAATATAGTGGAAGTCTGCAAAGAACAATTGAAAGAAAGGAGAAAAAAAGAAGTTTTACGTCTTTTCTTGTCAAAGTTCCACAAAGGGTCTCTTCAAAAATTTGTTGCTTTAATCATTTGCTAAATAATCTGTAAAATCATTTAATTCTCAAGTATTCAGAATTCTACAACTCTAGAGCCAGATGGAAGAGTGAAAGCCATTCAGATCCTCTCTCATCTCTGTAGATTTATTCTACAGATATGTAGATTCATACTAAAACTCAGATCTATGCTTTTCAGTTTAGGAAATCATTAGATCTTTTAAAAAGTTATCTTGTACATGCTCTCTTTCTCAAGTAGTTACTAGAATACATGTTTCAAATACTCCAGGTATCTTTTGAATGAAGAAGCAAACCAAGATAGAACAAATTATGAGATTCAGGAAATAGATACCGTACAGGAGAGAAACAAAGGGAAATTCCAGGCAACCACTTTGCTAAAGGCCTGGAGCAAAACTAGTCCAGACTGCTGCTGAAGGGACAGTGTCCAGAAGGAAAGCCTCCAAAGGAAAAACATGGAATCAATAGATCATTTAATAAGTTTGGTCATGTAGGAAATTGTACTAAGTGGCTGTGGGAGCAACTGAGAAGCAGGAATATTATAGGTAAACAAAAACTGACAAAAGGTAACGACAAAGAATATGAACAAGAAAAAGAATTTAACACTATTTAGCCTGGTAGTGAATAATATTTGCAAAGTCATAATAATGTAAATACAGAAGGCTACTATATCCAAAATTTGTGATATAACTTGTGAGAAGGATGGATAAGGGAAGAGAGTTAAATCTTGATCTAGGGAATTCCCTGGCCGTCCAGTGGTTAGGACTCTGCGCTTTCACTGACAAGGGCCCAAGTTCAATCTCTGGTTGGGGAACTAAGATCCTACAAGCTTCAGGGTGAGGCCAAAAAAAAAAATTAAATCTCCATCTATTGTAAAACAAATCAACAGATAATTTCTAAAATTAAGAAATCAAAGAATAACAGTATTAGCATATTCTTTGAAAATATTAAAATAAAATTCAAAATAAAAAGCTTAAAGAGTTGAATGTGGTTGCCTATGGGGAACAGAAATTAAGGGACGGGGTAAGAGAAGGGAACTGCTAATTTTTGCTGTAAACCTTTTAGTACTATCAAACTCTTAAAAACTGCCTGTATTACTTCGATAAATATAAAATTTTTTAAACTAGCTATTAAATAGATTCATTATATTTTTCCTTAAAAGCCAGGATGTTTGATGTTTAACGTGCATGTAGTATGTCATGTGCTCTTCAAAAAGAAAAAGAAATCAACAGTTCAAGTACTGAATCTAGAAGCTCATTCCTTAAGAAAGTCAGTTATACGCTAGGCTTGCCCCACAAGCCATTTTCTTTTGTAGACAGAAAAAAAAAAAAAAAAAATGAGTTGCAGGGCCCATTATGCTGGCCACTGAATTGCTGGACATTTTTTATCCAGTTACTGTTGCAAGTGAACTTGGATTTCTGTGACAGAAATCTCCAAAATAAGAAGTATTATCTGTAAAGCAACTACACTTCAATAAAAATTTTAAAAATAAAATAAATTACATACAAAAAAAGGCATTATTACCTTCCTCATAAACTGATCTTGAGACTTTACTGTTATACTACAAAGGAAACTAGAGATACTTTTAAAACAATTAAGAGCACCAATTGATTACAAATGCTGATACATATGAGTTGTCAAAGGAATATTATTTATTATACATCACTTCATAAAACAATACAATCTCTACTGCCAGCAATTCAATTATACCAGCATGATGATTTCAAATGATTATGAGAACCTGCTTATTCTCAGATCCAAGGCACAGCTAGCTGCTGCTGCTGCTAAGTCGCTTCAGTCGTGTCCGACTCTGTGCGACCCCATAGACGGCAGCCCACCAGGCTCCTCCGTCCCTAGGATTCTCCAGGCAAGAACACTGGAGTGGGTTGCCATTGCCTTCTCCAAGGCACGGCTAGAGAGCAAGGCAAAATTCCTTCTGAGGTTCTAACAGAGATTAGAGCTTTATCAGCATGAGGTCTCAGATTCATGTAGTTAGCAGGAACTTTAAAGATGATCAGGTCCAACCCACAATCACACAGCCAAGCTCATGGCAAACCAAGACTAGAATCCAGTTGAATTAAGCCTTTGTAAGTAGAGCTCTTTTCCACCACACTGTGCTGTCTCATGGAGAAGGCAATGGCACCCCACTCCAGTACTCCTGCCTGGAAAATCCCATGGACAGAGGAGCCATGTAGGCTGCAGTCCATGGGGTCGAGAAGAGTCGGACACAACTGAGCGACTTCACTTTCACTTTTCACTTTCATGCATTGGAGAAGGAACTGGCAACCCACTCCAGTGTTCTTGCCTGGAGAATCCCAGGGACGGGGGAGCCTGGTGGGCTGCCGTCTATGGGGTCGCACAGAGTTGGACGCGACTGAAGCGACTTAGCAGCAGCAGCAGCAGTGCTGTCTCATGTCCTATTTCTTTTGAAGCCAACTTTGTCCCTTTGAATAACTCAGACCAGGAAGAAATCTTGGAAATACACTACAGCCTCTAATTTCTTTATAATAAGAAACACACACACACACAAATACTAGTTACCGGCTACACTGACATTTAGAGTACAGAAATGGCGAATTGTAAGCAAAAGCTGAATTACATTTATCACTGCTGCTGCTGCTGCTAAGTCTCTTCAGTCGTGTCCGACTCTGTGCGACCCCATAGACGGCAGCCCTCCAGGCTCCCCCGCCCCTGGGGTTCTCCAGGCAAGAACACTGGAGTGGGTTGCCATTTCCTTCTCCAATGCATGAAAGTGAAAAGTGAAAGTGATGTTGCTCAGTCGTGTCTGACTCTTCGCGACCCCATGGACTGCAGCCTACCAGGCTCCTCTGCCCATGGGATTTTCCAGGCAAGAGTACTGGAGTAGGGTGCCATTGCCTTCTCCAACATTTATCACTAGGGCTTCCTATTTCCAGAAGCCCAGGTCCCTGTCAAATTCATCCAACAAATAAATGGTTGTTTAGTTGCTAAGTCATGTCCAACTCTTTGGGACCCCATGGACTGTAGCCCACCAGGTTCCCCTGTCCATGGGATTCTCTAGGCAAGAATACTGGAGTGGGTTGCCATTTCCTTTTCCAGGGGATCTTCCTGACACAACGATCGAACCTGCATCTTCTAGTTGGCAGGCAGATTCTTTACCGCTGAGCCACCTGGGAAGCCCCACTCAGGTGGTGCTAGTGGTAAAGAACCTGCTGCCAGTGCAGGAGACATAACAGACACGGGTTCGATCCCTGGGACAGGAAGATCCCTTGGAGGAGGGTGTAGCAATCCACTCCAGTATTCTTGCCTGGAGAATTCCATGGACAGAGGAGCCTGGCGGGCTACAGTTGGAGTCGCAAAGAGCTGGACACAACTGAAGTGACTTAGCATGTATGGTGCTCCCTCCTAGCTAATTTCAAAGTTACTCAGGCCCAAGTTCTTAGGCCTCTTTGATTCCTCCATCTCCTCCCATACCCAATCAAAGTTGCTGCATCTTCTTTCACACTTATCTTCTGCAGACACTCTCCTTTCCTTGTTATTTGCACTACTTCTTTATCCTTTGTCGATCTCTGCCTGCATTTCAACTGTGCTTCCCAAAACAGCCAGATTAATCATCCAAAAACACAGCTTACATATGTCACTCTACTATTCAAAAGGATCTGAAGCTCTCTATTTCCTTTAGGATAAAATCTCATCATCCCTTGATTATACCGTGAACTGGACAATATACTTCTGAGCCTCTGCTAATACCATTCCTTCTATCTAAAATATTCTCTCTCTTTCCCTTCTGTGTTCATCCAAATTTTATATTTCCTTCAAAGACATTTGCTCAAATACCTTTTTCTCTGTGAAGCCCACTGTCATCTCACTGGTACACGAGCATTCTGGGCAGGACAACAGTGCAAATAATCTGAGCAAGATGGAGTGAAGCAAGGAGGCTGGTGTGACTGGATGAAGTGAGAGCATTTTGGGAAAAAGATCAGAGAGGTATCGAAAGACCAGCCCCCACAGGACTTTCTTGACCATTAAAAGGACTTTAAATCTGAACAAAATGGGGATCAACTACACACTTTCCTATATTCCCTAGCAAAGATATATGACTTGGCAGAAAGATCATGCTGCCAGTGGTGACAAGAGCAGGCTACATGGAGAATGGCAAGTGCAGAAGCAAGGAAACTAGTTAAGAGGCTATTATAGTAATTCGGGTAAAAGGGTGCAGGCAGTGAGAAGAGTCTAAATATGGATATACAGGCTGACTGGATAAGGGACATGGGAAAAAAGAAGTAGTTTAGGATGATTCCAAGTTGCTGGTCCTAAACAAGTGGAAGAGCAGAGATGTCTTTAACTGAGATAAGGGAGAGAACTGTGGCAGGAGCAGGTTTTGAGGTAGAAGATTTGGAGACAGGTTTGGGGTATGATCAGTTTAGGATGTATATCAGACATCCAAAGGAAAATGTCAAGTGGGAAATTTATTACCTCAATCTGAAATTCAGGGGAGAGGTTCTGGCTAGAGATATATATTTGACAATTGTCCAAATACACATCAGGCCAGTTTCATGAAACTTCTGTGATGATGGGTATGTTCCGTATCTGCACTGCTCCATATGGCAGCCACAAGACATTTATGACTTGAAATGTGGACAGGGTGATCAAGGAACAGAATCGTTCATTTTAGTTAATTTACATTTAAATAAGCACATGCGGTTAGCGGCCACAAATGGGATAAAGCATGCACGTGTGACTGGATGAGCGTCCTAGTGAATGTGGGCAGAGAGGACTGGGTACTGGGTTAAGCCTACCACATACTGTGATAGGAAATTTAAAAAAAGAAACCCAAACCTCCATCAACAACAGAATAGAAAAATAATTAGTGACATATTCACGTAAGATTGTCTTTCAACACTGAACACATAAATCTCAGAAACAAGGTTAAACGAAAAGAAGTAACTCAGAGAAGAAACTTTTCCATAAAGGTCAAAAGCAGACAAAACGAAACAATGCACTGTTAAGGGATATATTAAAATTAC
The DNA here is from genome assembly GCF_029407905.1 of Bubalus kerabau. NCBI lineage: Eukaryota > Metazoa > Chordata > Mammalia > Artiodactyla > Bovidae > Bubalus > Bubalus kerabau. The sequence goes on from NC_073645.1 coordinate 16,659,229, forward strand.
TAAAACAATAAAGAAAAATCAAGGAATGATTATCCAAATATAGGATAACATCATCTCTTCATGGGAGGTGAGCACAGAGGGCTTCAAAGTTACTGAAATCTCCTTAACTGGATGGTGAGTACACAGGTATTCATTTTGTTGTTCTTTTTCATCCTATATACTCTGACATGTATAATATTAAATAATTAAAAGAGTATATAAATGAGGCAGTATATGGTTAAATGTCAAATGAATATTTCAAAACATCTTAAAATCATTAAGTTCAGAAAAAGGAAAGATAACTATGTGACCTCTATAGTGTCTAAAAAGGAGGAGAGATTTAGTCATATAAAGAAAAGAGGGAAGGACATTCTAGAATAGTCATGAACATGTCACGTCCAAGAATCAGTGAATTAGTGAGTCTGACTGGAGACGAGTGAAGTTAGGTGGAAAAGTTGGGCTAAAGCCAGCTATGAGATGCTTAAATGCTGGGTCAGGAAGTTTGGATTTAAAGCAAAAAAAAGAAGTTTGGACTTCATCTTGAAATAGGGCAGAACCACTGGTGGTGTCTAAACAAGTCAATAGCATGGGAAAAGTGGTATATTAGTAGGACTAATATGACGATAAGGATCAACTAATAGACAGGAGGCTGGGAAAAAAATCAGTTATAAAACCTGTAGCTGTGAGACGTCACAGAAGATTTAGTATGGCCTGAACTACGATTCTGATGGATAATAAAGTTTACTCCAAGATACTTTAGGATGAAAGATTCGAGACTCTGATCTTGGGAATAGGCAGTGAAGGGGAAAGAGATTCAAAGATTACTCCAATTTTCAAGGTAAACTAGGGAAATGATGACACCAACATATGCAAAACTAGGAAAATCAACAGAGAAAACCAGTTTTGAAGGAAGACCACTGATTCATTCATGGGATAAAAGTCAGGCAGTGTGATAGCTTCCCTCAGGGAACAGCTTGTTGAGTCACACTTCTTTTTAAGCAACATATTCTTAATAGGCAAAGAGAAAATACTTAATACATAGTTCTTTGGGAGGAATAAAAGCTGTTATGGCTTTTAATTCTACAAGAATTTTACAAGTACCATTTTAAAAGAATACTGTTATAATAATACTGAGTTGCTTTTCAAAATAAACTGAAAGAAGGAACAGAATACAAAAGTAGAGATGTTCTGTAAAATGTCAGAGGTGAAGGAGTGAAACTACTCAATCCAATTTGACCGAACGCTCCTTGAGGACAGAATTTATCAGCTGTCCCTGGATCCCCACAGCACTGAGCACAATGAATGATCACTACAGAATACTGATACTTCAGTAAGGCTGAATGAACAGACAGAAAAGAGTGAGGGCAAAAACAAGCTAATTAGGAATACCCTACCCAAGCCTCCAGAACCCAGCATACCTTAAAGGAGCTAACGCTATGGAAGGAGAGTGCTTTAGCCTTATCATCCTGGCTGAAAGGTAGGCTGAGCCTGTGGTACCTGGTTTAGGAGACTAAAATACCAAACAAAAAATGGAAAGGATGCCAATTCTCAAGGAAACATATACTGAGTTTCTGCTCCCCACATTACTACCTAATGAGACCATCCCCAACTCTAACCTTTAAGGCAGGCAGTAGAATGTAACTTTTTAAGTGTGTGGCTAAAGATATTCAAGGGCATCCTGTCCTTTTAAACTGTTAAAAAGCCACTGTTTTGGTTGAAAGTGGTTTAAAAGTCTGAATCTCAATAGGTAGTCCCACCTGGCATACCACTGTTTCTTAAGCCTGTAGAACAAAGAAATGCAAATAGAGCTACTGGTAAAGTGAGATGATTGATGCTCAGGTGTTTCAAGTGGTTGCCAGTGACCGGGCTAAGACCTGCAGGTTCCCCCAGGTTAAGATGATTTGGCAGAGTCCCAACTTACCCAATACGGCTACAAAAGGAACAATGAGGCTGCTTTCTAAATGAATTGATCTTATACAAATGCCTTAAGACGACCTCTTTCTAAAGAGGTTAGAACAGAAAAGAAATGGCCAAACGTTGGCAATTGTTGTTCAGTCGCTAAGTAGTGTCCGACTCTTTGAGACCCCAAGGACTGCAGCACACCAGGCTTCCCTGTCCTTCACTATCTCCTGGAGTTTGGTCAAACTCATGCCCATTGAGTCAGTGCTGCCATCCAACCATCTCCTCCTCTGTCGCCCCCTTCTTCACCTGCCTTCAATCTTTCCCAGCATCAGGGTCTTTCCAATGAGTCAGTTCTTCGCATCAGGTGGCCAAAGTATTGGAGCTTCGCATCAATCCTTCCAAGGAATATTCAGGGTTGATTTCCTTTAGGACTGACTGGTTTGATCTGCCTGCTGTCCAAAGGACTCTCAAGAGTCTTCTCGAATACTACAACAGTTCAGAGGCAGAATAAAATAACAGTTCAGAGCTCATGCTCTGGCACCATACAGACATGGGTTAAATCCCAGTTCTTCCAGGAAACAGCTATATAACCATATTTTTTAACACATTCCTATTATGCAAAGTAGGATTGATTACCTTTCTTAAGATTTAAATATATGATAACTTCAGATGTTAGTATGTTCCTTCCTAGAACTACACCATGACCCCTTTGATTGGACCTGCATTTTCCTTACTAGCCTCAGCCAGTAATTTTTAGTGAAAAGCTTTCTAGATGGATAATCTCAATGATTGTGCTTTGAGTCTCCAATTTCCCTCTCTGAAAACCACTTTATTTTGAAGTTCTGGTTCTTCAACCCATGCCCTGGGCTTCATCAGTGAAAGTGAAGAACACGAGGAGAAAAAAACAAAGAAAATCGAATTATATGTAGAACTTGCAAACTTTGTAGTTGTGTAAACTTAAAACTGATGCTTTCTTTAAAAATCACAAATTCTGTAGAACCTATCAGCAATAATTTTAAGACGTGTTCTTACACGTAGGAGGCCCAGGGAGGTACCCTGCCTATGTTCAGCATCCCCACTTCCCTCTCTCAACTCAGGGATCTTTCTGTATGTTGTAGTGGAATCTGTGGTGTAGTGGGAAACAGAAGAGGGAAAAGTTCCACAGATTCTTCATTTGCATTTGGCCTCCTTTAGAACCATTATTGCTCTCCTAGTTCAGGCAGTAAAGACTAAGTCCCAACCAGTTTCAACTTCCTTACAATCCTGCACACAGCCACCAAATTAAATCCTAAACTAGCAGTCTTCATGAAGATCCCTTCCCACCTCAAAAACTCTTAAGGGCTCCCTACCTTTTATTCGCTAGAAAGAGCCCAACTCAAATCCAAAAGCCAGGCTAACATCATTCTACTTTTATAGCACAGTACTTGTTTCCTCCTAATTCCCCGAAGGAAATTCTTTAGGCTCTGACTAATCTGCTCATTGTGCTCCCAACACAGACAAACCTGCACGCCCAGGAAAGATTACACTCATCCCCACGCACCGTTCCTTCAAAGGCCAGCCCAGACCGCCCCATCTTTGCCCCGCAATCGTGCTCCTCAAACACACTGCCCAGTCTTCTGACCCTCTCAAGTACACCCCTTTTTACTGGCTATACTCTCGTGGCATCTCAATCCTTTCCAATCACTTTGAAGGCAGGCCACGTTCATTACACAGAGGATCATCAATGTGCCCTGCATTTAGTAGATTCAGGGTATTTTTTAAACCAGAGGAGGAGTTCAAATAGTGTATCTAAGTAGGGCAAGACAATACTGCCCATCTTTGGCAATTTCCCTTTATTCACAGTAAAGGGTATTATTCAGCGTTCGCTACAACGCTGAAAATTTCTAGTATACACAGAACAGTCATGTGGAGAGAGCACGCCACCGGATGGCAGAAACCTGCGTCCCAGTCCTGGTTTTTGCCACATGCTCTGCATCTGTGGGGAAATCACACAATCTCTCTGGGCCTCGGTGGTCTCAGGTGTAAAGCGGGGGAGCCACTGTAAAGGCTTCCAGGGTGTCTCTCGGCTCCCGCAGTACCCCCACAGGAAAGCCAACACTCGGCTGCTCGCTAAGGCTGAGGCAAGCAAACTTTTACACTTCCCAGGGCTGGCATTTCCAAACGGGAGTGGAAACTCAGTCCGCACAGGAAAAAGCGGAGCTTAGAGGAAGGTGAGAAGCGGGGTCTCCAGACTCGTATCCTTTACCCCAGGGCCAGGAACAGTCCGCCTCGGGTTCCTGGCCCCTTACAGGCAGACTTCCCCCGAGAGTGGCCCGGCCCGGTGCGGCTCCCGGGAGCGGGCCGAGGTGACTGTCCGCGCCCGTGCCCCGCTCACCCCGCACTTGTGACACACGCCGGGTGACCCGGGTCACAGCCTCCGTCCGTCCTCACCGCCTGAGGGACGCCCTTCTCTCCCGGGCAAGGCTCCTCGCTGCCGCCCCGCGAGCCGCCCTTCCGGGTCCCGGGCGGCCTTGGCGCGGCCGCCCGGGCCCCAGGCCGCCGGGATCCGCGGCGTGAAGGGAGGCGGCAGCGGCGGCTTTAAGTGCTGAATCACCACTTTGCAACCCGAGCTCCAAACCACCGTGACCTGCGGGCCCCGAGGGCCCGGGCGCTCCGCTCGGCTTACCCACAGAGGCGCTCCGAGGGCGGCAGGCGGGCGCCGAGGACCGAACGGAAGGTGCTGGGCAGCGCGGGGTGCAGCAGCCACGCTAGCCGGTACCGCATACCCCAGCGAAGCCGCCGGGATCACAGCGAACGCTTCCTTCTTGCGCCGAGCCGGCCTCGCTCACTGCGCATGCTCAGCCTGCCGCGCCGCGCCGCCTCCCGGGAGCCTCCGAGCGGCCGCCTCTCCGGGTTTTCTCTGGAGCCCGACAAGGCGTGGAACCGCGGGCGGCCAAGACACCGGCTGACTGGAGGGACGGAATGTAGCCGGGGAGCTGCGGGAGCCGGGCCACCAGGCCTCCCCGAGCGAGGAGGGACCCTTCTGGGTCACGCCGGTTTCACGCGTGAGAGCGGCTATGTGTATCTGGTCTGTGTTAGCCGGGGGCAGGGGACTCACGAATACTGTGAGGGCACAAGGGGCCATGTTTGCGAAGGCGCCCCCATTGGCTGTCGGTCCCGGCGGTGCAGGTGTTGGAACAAGGTCCGCCGGCGAGGCGACCTCCCACAAAATGAATCGGCGACTGGCGCGCGGCCCTCGGGCTCCCTCTAGAGCGCGATGGGGACGTGGACGGTGGGGTAGGGGACTGGGGAGAAATTAAACGCGAGAGTCCCCGAGAGAGGCCGGGACCTGGGGGGAGTTTCCACCCTGGGAAACTAGCAACCTTTTCAAGACCTAGGTGGACATGGGACCGGCCACCGCAAAACAAGGCCTTCCTGGATTTACAAATCCAGAATAAAAACTACCACTCTGTACTACTACTACATTAAAAAAAAAAAAGTATGGGTAGTACTACTAGTATCCAGTGTATTTCAGGCACTATTTGTAAGACTTTTTTCTCCATGGCTTTATGATGTTTTGCATCCAAGAACAAGGTAATTGTTGTTATGAATTTAACTTTCCTTTACGTTATTTTACAGGGTTGTGTGTGTGTGTGTGTGTGTGTGTGTGTGTGTTTAAGAAAAGCGCAATTAAGGCTAGCAGTTCCCTAACTTGGGGCTTCCCAGGTGACCCAGTGGCAAAGAATCGCCTGCCAATGCAGGAGAAATGGGTTCCATCCCTGATGGGAGAGGATCACGAATATTGGGGCGCAGCTAATCCCTAGTGTCACAACTATTGAGCCTGTGCTCTAGAGCCCGGGAATGGCAACTCCTGAGCCCACGGTGCCCTAGACCCCTTGGTCTGCAACGAGAAGCCACTGCAATAAGACCGCAGACGGCAACTAGAGAGTAGCGCCACCCCCTGCCCCACCCAGAGAAAAGCTGGCTCAGCTGTGAAGACCCAGCACAGAGCACCCCCTGACCCCCCACCCCCGCCCCTCACCCTCCTTCCCCCAGCAAAATAAAGAATCCTGACAGTTCAGGAGCTGCAGGAGAGGTGAGGAGGATCTTCCCCTGGGTGGGGAAGATCCCCTGGAGGAGGTAAGGATAGCCTGCTCCAGAATTCTTGCCTGGAAAAATTCCATGGACAGAGGAGCCTAGTGGGGTAGAGTCCTTGGGATCACAAAGAGTTGGAAGCAACTGAGAGACTGAAACACAAACACAGACACTTCCCTAACTTAAGTGCTTTTAGGTTCCTGATGTGGCAGACCCGAGACTGCAGCCAAAAACAGTGTTCTGAATCCTATTATTGCTTCTAAGGGGAATCGGGAGAAGGATCCCTTAAGTGGATAGTTCATCAGTGAGGTTCTTGGGCATCTTTTTTTACCATATAGTTTCAGCTAAAGGTAAACCCGGGAGGGATGAAAACTGAGGTAGCAGAAAGGACGAAGCCCTCCTAGTGCTGTAAGGTACAATTTCACAATGTTACATTCTCCTTCCAGCCCATCTGTTTTAGTTTCTGGTGGCTGCCATAACAAATTACCACCAGTTTAGTGGCTTAAAACAACAGAAATGTATTCTTTCACAGTCTGGAGGCCAGAAGGCCAAAATTAAGATGTTGGCAGGGTGGCACTCCCTACAGCCTTAGGGGAGAATCTGTTCTTTGCCTCTTTCAACCTCCTTGGCTTCAGGCCCTGTTACTCCAATAAGCATCTTTACATTGTCTTCTCCTCTGTGTGTCTTTTCTTTGGTCTCTTAATAGGACATTTGTCATTGGATTTAGGGCACAGCAAGGTAATCCAGGATGATCCTATCTCATCCTTAACTTAATTACATCTGCAAAGACACTTTTTTCCAAATAATGTTAACATTTACAGGCTACTGGGTTTAGGACACAGCCATGTCTTTTGGCCTCAAAATAAAGAGAGGAAGGAGAACCCCTGCCTGTTCACCAACTCCAAATCACACAACTGTCACAGGTAACTGATGCTTTGTTGTTGTTTAGTTGCTCAGTTGTGTCCGACTGTTTTGCAGCCACATGGACTGCAGCCCAGCAGGCTCCTCTGTCCATGGGATTTCCCAGGCAAGAATGCTGGAGTGGGTTGTTGCCATTTCCTTCTCCAGGAGATCTTCCCAACCCAAGGATCGAACTCCCATCTCCTGCATTGGCAGGCAGATTCTTTACCACTGAGTCACCTGGGAAACCTCCAACTGATGCTTACAACAATATGAACTTGTCAGTGCTCTTTCAACCCCTGCTGAAAAGGCAATGCCTTTACAAAACTTTCCTTCAGTTCCATTCTTCACATACCCTACTGGAAATAACTACTCCCTAAGGGCACTTACTTGAATCTTAATCTTCCACATGTGTAAGAAGCAAAAGATTGGGAATGGTTTCTTAGTCATTTTTGTATCTCGCCTGGCAGCAAGCACATCCTTACACAATGTTTGTCAAATGCATGTTTGCTGAATCTTATTAAGCCTCTAGGTGTAACTACAATTTATACGAAATACAGGGGACAAATCTGTTAAATCACACCATAAAGATATAATTGGCAAAGTTTAGAATGTTTGCAACATCACAAAGTGTCAGACTTTATTTTTGGGGGCTCCAAAATCACTGCAGATGGTGATTGCGGCCATGAAAATAAAAGACGCTTACTCCTTGGAAGAAAGGTTATGACCAACCTAGATAGCATATTCAAAAGCAGAGACATTACCTTGCCAACAAAGGTCCGTCTAGTCAAAGCTATGGTTTTTCCTGTGGTCATGTATGGATGTGAGAGTTGGACTGTGAAGAAAGCTGAGCACCAAAGAATTGATGCTTTTGAACTGTGGTGTTGGAGAAGACTCTTGAGAGTCCCTTGGACTGCAAAGAGATCCAACCAGTCCATTCTGAAGGAGATCAGCCCTGGGATTTCTTTGGAAGGAAAGATGCTAAAGCTGACACTCCAGTACTTTGGCCACCTCATGCGAAGAGTTAACTCATTGGAAAAGACTGATGCTGGGAGGGATTGGGGGCAGGAGGAGAAGGGGACGACAGAGGATGAGATGGCTGGATGGCATCACTGACTCGATGGACATGAGTCTGAGTGAACTCTGGGAGTTGGTGATGGACAGGGAGGCCTGGCGTGCTGCGATTCATGGGGTGGCAAAGAGTTGGACACAACTGAGCAACTGAACTGAACGGAACATCATACAACAAATGATTTATTTCTTCTACAAATAAATTGCAAAATAAAGAGAGGAAGGAGAAGCCTGTGAATTAAAAGGGAGTTGGAATTGGTGAGCTATGACAAGCTGTTATAAAATTTAAATGAAAATGCAAAGGGCCAGGAATACCCAAGCCAATCTTGAAACAGAATCTGGAACATTTACACTACCAAATTTTTTCTTTTCTTCTTGTTTTTTTCTTTCCTTTTTTTTTTTCCTGCTGTACCACAAGGCTTGTGGAATCTTAGTTCTTTGAACAGGGATTGAACCCAGGCCCTCAGCAGTGAGAGTACAGAGTCCTAATGTCTGGACTGTCAGGAAATTCCCACTACCAAATATTAAAAGTTACTATTAAGCTTTAGTAATTGAGATAATATGTTAATGGTATGAGGGCAGACAAATAGGCATGGAAAACCATTTACTAGTATCTACAAAAGCTATACATATGTGTATGTTATGACCCAGCAATTCCAGCTTTAGCTGTATATTCATCAGAAATGTGAAAATATATCCATGAAGATGCATGTACTAGAATATTCATAGTAGCGTTAAGTATTAACAGTCCCCAACTGGGAACAATCCAAGTGCCATCAACAGTAAAATGCATAGTAAAAATAAACTGCAGAATAGTCACACTTTGGAATACTGGATGATATGAATGAATTCAATAAACCTGATGAAAGAAGTCAGACCCAAAAGAGTATAAACTATATGAGTCCATGCTTTTTCAAGCCCTGTTGAAAACCAGACAAAACTAATCTATAATATTAGAAATCAGGTTGTTGGAGAAGGAAATGGCAGCCCACTCCAGTATTCTTGCCTGGAGAATCCCAGGGACAGAGGAGCCTAGTGGGCTGCCGTCTATGGGGTCGCACAGAGTCGGACATGACTGAAGCGACTTAGCAGCAGCAGCAGCAGCTTAATGGTAGATTCCAGTCTTTGAAATGAGGACTTCTGATGTAAATGGACTCTCACTGGACTCTTACACTGGCTGCCTTAATCCAGAAGCCAAGACACAGCCACACGCAGAAAAAATAAGACCAACAGAGTAGGGCTTGGTCCATTCATACGTTAAACGTTCTGTGCTTCAGGGTCACTGAATCCACATCCAGCAGGGTGCACTTCACAGGGTTGCACCTGAGTTTCTTTCTGACTGATAGGACTTTAGAAGCTTGAAAAGTTGACCTTTGAATTGCTCCCTTGAACAATGTCTCCATGCTGCCCATAGTAGATCCACAAATGTTTGCTGAATAAAAATATTCCATAACTCTCAAAAAAAAAAAAAAAAAAGAAAGAAAGAAATCAGGTTGGTGGTTGCTCTGGGGTCTGCAGTGACTGAAAGAGAATGCTAGGAACTTGTGGGGTGTGTTTTACATGAGTGTGTTCAGTTTTAAAAAATTAATTTAGCTTATGATTTATATACTTCAATAAAATCTTCAAAAATGAAAAGCAAAAATAAATAAATTTTTTAAAAATGAAAAGCAAGAAGAGGCATATTAACCAAATGAAATACTTGGTTCTTGTTTAAATCCTGATTTGAACAAACCCACTGTGAAAAGTAAGTGTTTATGAGATAATCAGAAAATTAAGAACACTGACTAGATTTTTCATGATATTAAATAATTTACTTTGGGGGCTATGTTAGTGGCTGGTCACAGCAGCTCTTTTTTTTTATAGAGTCCTTTGAGATTCATACTGAAATAATACATGCCTAGGATTTGGTTCAGAATAATTCCATCTTCAGTGAAAGATGAGGGAAGTGGGGAAATATCGGTCAGGAACTGATAATTATTGAAACAAGATAAGAGTGAAAGGTTGTTGCTGAACCATGCAAAAATGCCAGGATTCTTGGCCTCTGGAGGAAAAGAATTCAATCCGGGGCCAGACACGAGGCTTGATTGCTCAGAGCTTTTGTATAATAAAGTTCTATTAAAGTACAAAGGAGATAGAGAAAGCTTCTGACATAGGCATCAGAAGGGGGCAGAAGGAGTACCCCCTTGCTAGTGTTAGCAATGGAGTTATATACTCTCCAGTGAATCCAAAGAATGTCTGGAGGTTGTAAAGACCTCACCAGACCTACTTCCATAATTTACATTTTAAGATAACAGAGTTAGCCAGAAGGTTTAATCCAGAGACTGTCGTCAGGCAGGATAAATTCAGTTCAGTTCAGTTCAGAATCTCAGTCGTGTCTGACTCTTTGCGACCCCATGAATTGCAGCACGCCAGGCCTCCCTGTCCATCACAAACTCCCGGAATTCACCCAAACTCACGTCCATCGAGTCCGTGATGCCACCCAGCCATCTCATCTTCTGTCGTCCCCTTCTCCTCCCACCTGCAATCCCTCCCAGCATCAGAGTCTTTTCCAATGAGTCAGCTCTTCGCATGAGGTGGCCAAAGTACTGGAGTTTCAGCTTTAGCATCATTCCTTCCAAAGAACACGCAGGACTGATATCCTTTAGAATGGACTGGTTGGATCTCCTTGCAGTCCAAGGGACTCTCAAGAGTCTTCTCCAACACCACAGTTCAAAAGCATCAATTCTTCAGCGCTCAGCTTTCTTCACAGTCCAACTCTCACATCCATACATGACCACAGGAAAAACCATAGCCTTGACTAGATGGACCTTTGTTGGCAAAGTAATGTCTCTGCTTTTGAATACGCCATCTAGGTTGGTCATAACTTTCCTTCCAAGGAGTAAGCGTCTTTTAATTTCATGGCTGCAGTCACCATCTGCAGTGATTTTGGAGCCCCAAAAAGATAAAGTCTGACACTGTTTCCACTGTTTCCCCATCTATTTCCCATGAAGTGATGGGACCAGATGCCATGAGCTTCGTTTTCTGAATGTTGAGCTTTAAGCCAACTTTTTCACTGTCCTCTTTCACTTTCATCAAGAGGCTTTTTAGTTCTCTTCACTTTCTGCCATAAGGGTGGTGTCATCTGCATATCTGAGGTTATTGATATTTCTCCCGGCAATCTTGATTCCAGCTTGTGCTTCTTCCAGCCCGGCGTTTCTCATGATGTACTCTGCATATAAGTTAAATAAGCAGGGTGACAATATACAGCCTTGATGTACTCCTTTTCCTATTTGGAACCAGTCTGTTGTTCCATGTCCAGTTCTAACTGTTGCTTCCTGATCTGCATATAGGTTTCTCAAGAGGCAGATCAGGTGGTCTGGTATTCCCATCTCTCTCAGAATTTTCCACAGTTTATTGTGATCCACACAGTCAAAGGCTTTGGCATAGTCAATAAAGCAGAAATAGATGTTTTTCTGGAACTCTCTTGCTTTTTCCATGATCCAGTGGATCAATTCTAATTTTCTTGAAGAGATCTCTAGTCTTTCCCATCTGTTGTTGTCCTCTATTTCTTTGCATTGATCCCTGAAAAAGGCTTTCTTATCTCTTCTTGCTATTCTTTGCAACTCTGCATTCAGATGCTTATATCTTTCCTTTTCTACTGTCAGGATACATTATTGTTATATAATCCTTGTAAAGACCAGACCTACTCCCATAATTTACATTTTAAGGTAACAGAATTAGCCAGAAGGTTTAATCCAGAGACTGTCCTCAGGCAGGATACATTATTGTTATATAATCCTAAGGAATGTAGAGGGGAAAAAAAGTTTGTCCTTTCTTCATCCTTGAGAATTCCAGACCCCTCTCTCCTTGGGGACCCCTAGACTTCTTATCAACGTGCCTAGGAAATGACTCTCTCATTCCCCTATTTTCTTTTAGAAGAATTATGTTGCCAAGGGAAAGGGGTGTCGTTTTCACTCCATAGCTACTTCCTGCTTCTTAGGGGCGTAGTCCCTAAATTGTTGAGGCAACATATTCTCCTAACCCTCATACTGAGGGTCTCTGATCCTGGGGCCCCAAGTAATAGTTGAGGAAGGCTGTGTCACTCATAGGAGCTTGGACAACCATTTGTAACTTAAAAGCTTTTCAGTTGAGTTCAGTTCAGTCGCTCAGTCGTGTCCGACTCTTTGTGACCCCATGAATTGCAGCACGCCAGGCCTCCCTGTCCATCACCAACTCCTGGAGTTCACTCAAACTCACGTCCATCGAGTCCATGATGCCATCCAGCCATCTCATCCTCTGTCGTCCCCTTCTCCTCCTGCCCTCAATTCCTCCCAGCATCAGAGTCTTTTCTAATGAGTCAACTCTTCGCATGACGTGGCCAAAGTATTGGAGTTTCAGCTTCAGCATCATTCCTTCCAAAGAATACCCAGGACTGATCTCCTTTAGAATGGACTGGTTGGATCTCCTTGCAGTCCAAAGGACTCTCAAGAGTCTTCTCCAACACCACAGTTCAAAAGCATCAATCCTTCAGCGCTCAGCTTTCTTCACAGTCCAACTCTCACATCCATACATGACTACTGGAAAAACCATAGCCTTGACTAGACGGACCTTTGTTGGCAAAGTAATGTCTCTGCTTTTGAATATGCCATCTAGGTTGGTCATAACTTTCCTTCCAAGGTGTAAGTGTCTTTTAATTTCATGGCTGCAGTCACCATCTGCAGTGATTTTGGAGCCCAGAAAAATAAAGTCTGACACTGTTCCCACTGTTTCCCCATCTATTTCCCATGAAGTGATGGGACCAGATGCCATGAGCTTCGTTTTCTGAATGTTGAGCTTTAAGCCAACTTTTTCACTGTCCTCTTTCACTTTCATCAAGAGGCTTTTTAGTTCTCTTCACTTTCTGCCATAAGGGTGGTGTCATCTGCATATCTGAGGTTATTGATATTTCTCCCGGCAATCTTGATTCCAGCTTGTGCTTCTTCCAGCCCAGCGTTTCTCATGATGTACTCTGCATATAAGTTAAATAAGCAGGGTGACAATATACAGCCTTGATGTACTCCTTTTCCTATTTGGAACCAGTCTGTTGTTCCATGTCCAGTTTTAACTGTTGCTTCCTGACTGCATATAGGTTTCTCAATAGGCAGATCAGGTGGTCTGGTATTCCCATCTCCTTCAGAATTTTCCACAGTTTATTGTGATCCACACAGTCAAAGGCTTTGGCATAGTCAATAAAGCAGAAATAGATGTTTTTCTGGAACTCTTCTTGCTTTTTCGATGATTCAGCAGATGTTGGCAATTTGGTCTCTGGTTCCTCTGCCTTTTCTAAAACCAGCTTGAACATCAGAAGTTCACGGTTCACGTATTGCTGAAGCCTGGCTTGGAGAATTTTGAGCATTACTTTACTAGCGTGTGAGATGAGTGCAATTGTGCGGTCGTTTGAGCATTCTTTGGCATTGCCTTTCTTTGGGATTGGAATGAAAACTGACCTTTTCCAGTCCTGTGGCCACTGCTGAGTTTTCCAAATTTGCTGGCATATTGAGTGCAGCACTTTCACAGCATCATCTTTCAGGATTTGAAAGAGCTCAATTGGAATTCCATCACCTCCACTAGCTTTGATCGTAGTGATGCTTTCTAAGGCCCACTTGACTTCACATTCCAGGATGTCTGGCTTTAGGTGAGTGATCACACCATCCTGGTCATCTGGGTCGTGAAGATCTTTTTTGTAAAGTTCTTCTGTGTATTCTTGCCACCTCTTCTTAATATCTTCTGCTTCTGTTAGGTCCATACCATTTCTGTCCTTTATCGAGCCCATGTTTGCATGAAATGTTCCCTTGGTATCTCTAATTTTCTTGAAGAGATCTCTAGTCTTTCCCATTCTATTGTTTTCCTCTATTTCTTTGCATTGATCGCTGAGGAAGGCTTTCTTATCTCTTCTTGCTCTTCTTTGGAACTCTGCATTCAGATAGAAAACCCCATTATACAGTTACAGACATAAGGCAAAATAGTCATTAAACCAAGTTAAAATAAAAATGAAATGTCACATTATGTCCATAGTTACATCAATCCATCTTAAGGTTGTTAGATGTCATCAGTTTAAGAAGAGGCATCACATGATTGCTGTTGAAGGTATTCGCAGACTTGGAGAAAGTCTTTTCCTCAAAGGGGAGATGTCCAGCATGGGAAGCCTTCCACTGATGAAGAGGGGAGCGCTCCGCAGACTCAGCAGTTAGACTGATTGTGGAATTCAGCGTAGGAGTGAGCCCAAGACAGGAGGACATTGTCTTGAGGATCAAAGGGCAGGCTCAGGACTTTTGGAACCAGCAGAAGTAGGCTCACAAAGATTATCAGGCCCATTTTTTGGCTCATCCAGACAGTGCCATTTGGAAGCAGATCGGGAAGAAAGTGGGCCAGGGGCTTCAGTAAGCACGGCATAAGTTGCCCCAGTATCTAAAAGGAAATCGACAGATTGACCCCTCACAGTTATTAATACCCGGGGTTCCTCAGGTGTAATTAGGACGGGAGCTTGTGTGGGGACCCCTGGGCACCTTCAGTCCTGATTATCTTGAGAGTCCGACCCCTGAAACCTACGCCTCTGGGGGCAGTCTCTCTTCCAGTGTGGTCCTTTGCAGACATGGAGCCGGGGGCGCTTAGATGCCTGAAGGCAATTCCGCTTGAAGTGCCCCTCCTTTCCACAGTAATAGCAAGCCCATCCCTTTTCACCTGGGTCCCTCTGGGCATTTTTCTCAGGCTGTTTAAGAACATTTCTCAGCCATTGAGAGGGCTTCCGCCTGTTCCTTTGTCTTTTTTCTGCCTTTCTTTTCCTCATATTCCCTACCATAATAAACTGTCTGAGCCAATTGTAACAGATTATCTAAAGACTGATTTGGTCCATACGCCCATTTTAATAGCTTACGGCGGAATCCCATGGACGGAGGAGCCTGGTTGGCTACAGTCCATGGGGTCGCAAAGAGCTGGACACAAATGAGTGACTTCACTTCACTTCACTCACTTCATGGCGGATATCTGGAGCTGACTGAGTGAGAAATCTATCCTTTAAGATCACTTTTCCCTCTTCACTTTCGGGATCAATCTCAGTGAATCTGCAAAGGGCTTCTCTCAGTCTATCTAGGAATTTACCAGGAGCTTCCTTCTCCTCCTGTTCATTCTATGTTTGTCAATTTGCCATAGTCTAAAGGACAAAATGACTCTGATCCCATCTTCCTTTCCCAGTCTGGTTCTATAGTTGGCACCACCTGATTCCCAGTGGGGAGGGCAGTTATCTCGTCCTCCCTCTTCCCTACTGATTCATTACCAAACCATTAATCTCCATAAGCAACCACTTTTCCCAAAACTCAAGTTTTTGAGAAAGGAGTCAGTATTTGTCCCAAGATATACATCACATCCTTCCAAGTAAGGTCATAAAGCAGAGTAACACCTTTAAAGGCTCTAATATATTTTTCTGGGTCCTTTAAATAGTCTCCCAGATCCTCCTTGATTTTTGGTATTTCTTAATAAGAAAAAGGCTTATTAACTTTCATAGACTCTCATAGCATCCAGTGGGTGCTTCATGAAGAGGCAACAGCTTGTGTGGCTGTTCCTCAGTCTCTCTGGCTGCTCTGCGTGTATGATCCCAGGGATAGATTGGAGAAACCTGCTTTTCTTTATCTCTTTGTCTCCTGTCCTCCATCTCATCTCATTAGCAAAGTAGAACAGGAGGGAGCTGAAGGAGTCACACCCAAATCTATACCCTTAGGACACAAGTCTGGCATATTTTGCAGAGAGAAAAAGGGCAACACATATGCTACTTCTACCCATTTCCCTTGTTTTCTACAGAACCGGTCTAATTGTAAAACAGTATTATACTTAAGAGACCCTCCAACCGGCCACCAACGCCATCCTCCAATGGATACTGTGGCCACGAAGTATCACATAGGAAGACCAGGTGTGTCTTCGTTAAGCCCTGGGGATCAAATCTATCCCAGTTTTTCAGGATACAGTTCAAACGAGTGAGGCTGGAATTGTTAGCTCCCATCTATAAGAGAGGAAAAAGAGCGATCAGCACCATCTTTCTACTGGAGGCGTCCCTCCCTGCTCTAGATGAGGATGTAGACAGACTTTACACCAAGGCTTTCGTTTGTCCCTTACCAACGCAGGCGACCTACTTGTCCCTCCCGGTTCTACCACCAAGATGGGGTGGAGATGCACCAGGGGTAGACCTGATGGCATCCCTTTCTGACATCCAGCTCCTCACCATCAAAATCTTGCTTGCCTCTGATGCCACCCAGGGTGCAATAAGAGTAACCTTCCAGAATGCCTCCCAGGCTAAGACTGCTGGTGGAAACATTTGTCACCTGAGTTCCTGTGCACAACCCTGAGTATATACCTGACCACAATAAGACCGATACTAACATAAAACTGAGATGTTCCTTCCAAGCATCACCACACCAGTATAAGAACCTCTTCTGGTCCACTAAGAGCCAGCATTACCAAAGGAAAAAAACCCATTGTAGCTCCAATCTGAGTAACCTTTAACCTCAAAGATGCTCTTGTAGCTAAAGCTCCATCTAACTTCCGAACTTTTGATTCTTAGCGAGGCTAGGTGCTTCCTGACTACCAATCCAAGTTTGGGACCTAAGTCACAGTACACAGTAACAGCACAGATCACAAGTCCCTTGAAAGTCTATGATGTGACAGATTAGGTTTGTACTTCTAATTTCCAAAGAGTTATGAAATGGTCAAAGAGACCGAAAAGTTTGACCAAGAAAGGAGAGTTCAGTCCACACGCTTTGCCCATTTCTGGTCGGTCCCCAAAGGAGATGTTGAATGCCTCTTGGCATTGGCAGGTCGGTATAAACCCCCGACAGGTTTCTGCCATAAGCCATATGAGGTCACTGCGGAACTGCAGAGCAAGGCTCCTCACTTGCTTCAAGCAGGGCGTTTCATTCATTCACACAAGCACACTGTAGAGTTAGTAAAGTACAGCAGAAAATGTGTTTGCTAGGAAAACAGAACTAGAGCTCCAAGCATCCTTACCTTGTCCTGAAGAATCCCGGACAAGCCCCCAAGATGAAAGGTTGTTGTTGAACCACACAAAGACGCCGGGATTCTTGGCCTCCAGAGGAGAAGAATTCAATCCGGGGCTAGAGACAAGGCTTGATCACTCAGAGCTTTTGTGTAATAAAGTTCTATTAAAGTATAAAGGAGATAGAGAAAGCTTCTGACATAGGCATCAGAAGGGGACAGAAAGAGTACCCTCTTGCTAGTGTTAGCAATGGAGTTATATACTCGCCAATGAATCCAAAGAATGTCTGGAGGTTGTAAAGACCTCACCAGACCTACTCCCATAATTTACATTTTAAGATAACAATTGGCCAGAAGGTTTAATCCAGAGATTGTCCTCAGGCAGGATACATTATTGTTATATAATCCTAAGGAATGTAGAGGGGAAAAAAGGTTTGTCCTTTCTTTGTCCTTGAGAATTCCAGACCCCTCTCTCCTTGGGGACCCCTAGACTTCTTATCAACCTGCCTAGGAAACGACTCTCTCAATAGATGTCTGGAGGATATAATAATGCTATTCTCTTGGATTCTGTATATGTTTAAAATTTTCCATCATAAAGACTTTCATAATGTATATTAGTCTTAAGTGCAGTAGTATGGTAATAAAATACCTAAACACAATATGAATTTTAAAAAATGTTTATAGATCAGTGGCTTATTAATTAAAAGTTTGTTAAAAGTTTTCCTAAATAACTCCTACTTGCTAGTCTTTAATGGTAAGTTTGAGTTACTTTATGTACAGTACTCAAAGTATTAACATAAAAATCTATGTCATATTTTATATAGTTAAGAGTACTTGATTTATCCATTCAACAAATATAGGCCCAGGCTTTGCTTTAGATGTTGAGGATACCTCAGAGAAAAGAGCAAGCAGGTTTCAATTCTTTTGGGGTTGATACGATAGTAAGAGAGATAAACAAGTCAATTAATACTTTATATAACTATATAATGTGATTAAAATAATGTTAGCGTAACTACGATGGATCTTCATGCTGTCAGTGCCACCCAAATCACAGTTCTGGGACTTTCCCTCCATCATCACTACTGCCTCTCTGGGTCGAGGAAGGTAACAAAGATCTCACCATTTATATTAAGGGGGTTTATGCATGTCCTGGGCTGTTGAGTGTGCACATGGGACAGTTTAGGTGGATGCTCAACAAAAGCTCACAGCATGGGGTTCAGGGTTTGGACTACATAGGCAGCTGCCATTGGAGAGCCAGCTTCTGTGGCCCTTTTCTTGGGCTAACTCTCCACCAGATTTTCTCCTGGGATTTGTGTGTGTGCATGTGTGCATGTTTTAACAGTTCCTGTCCTCCATTAGCTTCTTCCTTCTACATCCCTTTCTGTCCGTCCAATGTACCACTCAGGAGTTGAAAGTTGTGGAGGGGCAGTCACCTGTTTCTCTCTCTGTTACTGCCTTGCTTCGGTTTCTTCTTAGGGCCTCCCTTTAAGAGCCTAGCTTGAATATTATACAGACTGAATATTGTTTTTTCTCTTTGCATTCCCTAATTCTCTGGTACACCTTCTATCTCCAGAAAAAAAGTCCTGAGGTACAGCTGATAAAGGGAAATATGAAGCATAAAATTTCAACATCTCCTTTTGCTATGTGGAGAAAGAAAGAAATGGAGTTTCATTAGAGAGCTTAAGGGTCTCCTTTAGACAGAATAGTTTGGGGAAAGACTCTCTGAGGAAGTGGTATTCAAGTTAAGACTTGAAAGGTAAGAGGGAGCCAATTATAGGAACAGATGAGGGAAAAGACTCTAGACAGTATAAACATCAAACACAAAGGTTCAGGACAAGAAGGAGTCTGTAATGTTCTGGAATTTGACAGAAAGAGTACTGGAAACTTCTTTCCCTTTCTCTTCCAACTAATCTTTGCTAGAATGCACTATAAATAGTAACCAAATTTTGGTTTGGAGACACTCAATACTTAAGCACTTCAGGACTTTTTTCTTGTTCTCTTTGGCATTCATACCCCATAGACATACAATAATTAAACCTTTTCTGGTGGTCCAGTGGTTAAGACTCCGTACTTCCACTGCAGGGGCTCAGGTAAGATCTAGTCTGCTACCAAAAAAATAAAAACCCTAACATGATTCTGGCAACCATTGAAAATGATAGCTAAAGTCAATTACTCCCAAAATTATTCAGTAAAGAATAGCATAGATGTTGCTCAAGCGCCTTAAAAGGTCATACAAATAAAAATATTTATGAAGACATTTTTAGAGCTTGGCAGAACAAGTTATGTTAAATAAAAATTCAGGATGTGAAATTGCATATTTAACTATGATTTTGATTATTATAAATATAAGTATAGATATTGGAAAAAATATATCAAAATATTAGTAGGACTTCCCTGGTGGCTCAGTGGTAAAGAATCTGCCTGCCAATGGAGGAGACAGAGGTTTGATCCCTGGTCCAGGAAGATCCCACATGCCTCAGGGCAACTAAGGCCATGCTCCACAACTACTGAAGGCCACGCACTCTAGAGCCTGTGCTCTGCAGCAAGAGAAGCTACAGCAATGAGAAGCCCGAGCCCCCTAGCTAGAGAGGCTCACCCACTCACCACAACTAGAGAAAAGCCCTTGCAGCAACAAAGACCCAGCACATGACAGCCAAAAGTAAATAAATATTTAAAAAGAAAGAAAATCATCATTAAAAAATACTAATAGTTATCACTAGGTAATGAGAATCTATTATACGCATATAGGAATTTAAGAAAGAACAGGAAAAAAAAAAAAGAACAGGATTCACGTTGATGTATGGCAAAACCAATATAATATTGTAAAGTAATTAGCCTCCAATTAAAATTAAAAAATAATAACTTTAAAAGAAAAAGAACAGGGGAAAAAAACACACACACATAGTAGAAATGTTCAATGAATACGTCAAAATTATTTTCCAGAACTGAAGGAAATGAATTGCCAGACTGAAAGGATCCACCAAATGCTCAGTTTGGTGGGTGAAAATAGACACATACCAAGTCAGATTATTGCAGAATTTCAGCACGTTGAAGGGAGAGAGCTGATTATTAAGGTTCCAGAGAGAGAGAAAAAAGAAGCCACCAACAAATGTTCGGGAGTCAGAATGACTTTGGACTTCTCAACAGTAGCAGAACCTAGAAAACAGTATCTTCAAAGTTCTGGAGCAACAATGCCCTTGTCATAATGGTGGCCCCAAAGCAGCAGAGTTCCCAGTCTTAAGAGGTAAGTTGCACAATAGACATATCAGAAGTAACTCATAAACCAAAATGTGGAGGGCTCTCCCCACATGTTTTTCTCTGTGTGAACCCGTGGGCCTTTGCACATCCCAGAGTGTGAGTTGTGTGGCAGAACTTGCAAGAGTAATCAAGGTTGACGTTTCCAGGTGGAAGCAGAACTCACATTTAATGTCATTTAAATAAAGTAATGTGATATTTCTTATACCACTCAAAATCATGGTTGTAAAATCATATCTGCTATCATAGTTATTAGAGTAAAATTTAAGGACATAAAAATTATAGTAATAATCATAGGTATAAACTAATTACTATGGAAAACCAGATGTTCATGAGCTGGTGGTTTATAAACTCTGTAAGTTCTCCAGATTACTAATAACTTCCAACAGGTTTCACATAGGAAGGCCAAGATAGTAGCAAACACTTGCCATCCTTAAATTATTCTTCAAAAAGGCCTAGCTCCCTGCTTGGAAGAAAATACAGTGAGAACAAAACACAGACTTATATTTCAATAAAATATAATTCTGCACTAGGACAATAGGATGCCTATTTAATATGCTTTTCTTTATTTTAACAATAAAAGTAAAGCTCTGTGAAATGACCAAAGATACTTTTTTTAAAGGTTTTGAAAACTATTCTTTGAGAGCAGTTTTAGGTTCACAAGAAAATTGAGAGAAAGGTTCTGAGTTATCCTAAACGCACCTCACCCGTACATGTACATGGTTTGCCCTATTATCAACATCCCCCAAAAGAAAAGTACATTTATTACAATTGATAAACCCATGTTGAAACATCAATACTACCCAAAGTCCATAGTTTACATTAGAATTCACTTTTGGTGTTGGACAACCTATGGATTTGGACAAATATAATGACATGTATCCATCATTATAGAATAATACAAAGTAGTTTCATGGCCCTAAAAGTCCTCTGTGCTCTGCCTATTCATCCTTATCTCCCCCAAACCCTGGCCAACACTGATCTTTTTACTGGCTCCATAGTTTTGCCTTTCCAGAATGTCAAATAGTTGGAATTATTCAGTGTCAAGCTTTTTCAAATTGGTTTCTTTCTTTTAGAAACACATATTTAAATTTTCTCGATGTCTTCTCATGGCTTGATAGCTCATTTCTTTTTACCACTGAACAGTATTAACATCTTTGGGTATAGCAGTTATGAAAAGGACATCTTGTCAGCTTCTAAGTTCTGACAGTTTTGAATAAAGCTGGTATAAACATACACTTGCAGGTTTCTGTGCAGATGTAAGTTTTCAATGTTTTTGGGTATATACAGTCATCCATCAGTTCTCACACGCGTTGGTCCCAGGACTCTCATGGATATAAAAGTCTGTAGATGTTCACATTCCTGATACAAAGTGGTATGATATAGGTGGTCCTCCATATCAACGGGTTTCACATCCTTGGATTCAACAAACCACGGATCAAAAATCAGTCTACAAGGAATTCCCTGGCGGTCCAGTGGTTAGGACTCCACACTTTCACTGCCAGGGGGCCAGGTTCAGCCCTGGTTTGGGAACTAGAATCCCACAAGCTGTGTAGTGCAGCCAAAAAGACAAAACAAAACAAAACAAAAATCGATCTACATCTGTGATCCACAACAAATTCTTTCTTTGTGAAGTATGTAAGTCTATGTCTAGAGTTATATTTTTGCCAAAAGCACATCTTGTGTTTAAAAATTAATCACTGCAGAGAAGATGCAGAAGTACTTCTGTTGCAAATACCAAAAATCATGCTGAGGAATTTTTTTACTGAGATATAATTTACATACCATACCATTTGCCATTTAAAGGTGTATAATTTAGTGGTTTCAAGTATATTAACAAGGTTGTGCAAACATCGCCACTATCTAACTCCAGAATATTTTAATCACCCCCAGAAGAAACCCAATCAGCAATCATCACTCCACTATGTCCTCCTCCCTCAGACCCTGGTAACCACTAATATACCTTCTGTCCTTATGGATTTTCTTATTCTGAACATTTTGTATAAATGGAATCATACAAAATGTGGTCTTTTGTGTCCAGCTTCTTTCACTTACCATAATCTTTTCAAGGTTTATCTGTATTGAAACATCTATCAGTACTTTATTCCTGTTTATTGTAGAATAGTAAATATTCCATTGTTTAGATGTACCGTATTTTTTAAAAATCCATTCATCAATGGATGGACATGTGGGTTATTTCCACTTTTTTTTTTTTTTTTTACTATTTTGAATAACACTGCAATTGAACATTTGTGTACAGTTTTACATGGACATTTGTTTTCAAATCTACTGAGTGTATACCTAGAAGTGGAATTCCTGGGTCATGCAGTAACTCTGTGTAAACTTTTGAGGAACTGCAAGACTGTTTTGCAAAGTGTCCACACCATTTTGCATTTCTGCCAGCAGTGTATGAGGATTCCTATTTCTCCACATTCTTACAGTTGTTATTATTCATTTCTAAAAAAATATAGCCATCCTAGTATATGTGAGGTAATAGCTCCACACTGAGATTTTGAATGTATTTGTGGAACAATTACTGATTGTGGACAAAATACTGATTGTGGACAAAATACTGATTGTAGAACAAATATTGATTATTTTAATCAGTGAAAGAGCTTTTCAAAGCCCAACATTGTTACTTCTGAAGTGATTAGTGAGAATGTAATTAATGAATAATCATTATCTCCTACTCTACCCATGTTTTATGACTTATCACAAGTATAACTCAAGTTATACAACCCAGACAATTACACAAATACTAGATGATTATGTTTGTGATGAATATAAATGGGTTATACAATAAAACCACTGACAGCTAGAGAGTCCCATATGGCAGCTCACAGAAAGAGAAATCTACTTTTGATAGAACACAGACTATAACTACATTTAATCTTACCTGGGATCTTTGTATTGGCTAACCAAAGCTCTTTAAAAAATCCATTAGAATATAAATTCAGATTCCTCATCAGCACTAAGACATTTAACAGAACAACATCAGAATAAATAAGGGACTTATATTATATCCTTCCTGTTGTAGGTTGAATAACTATATCCCCAAAGATATTCACATCCTAATTCTTTTGAATCTCACCTTATGAAACAAAAAAGGACTTTGCAGATGTGATTAAATTCAGGAACTTGAGATGAGGGGATTTTGGACTATTACTCAAGTAGTCCCTAAACATAATCACATGTATCCTTATAAGAGAGAGACAGAAGGAGATTTAACATAGAGAAGAAAGCATGGGAGTACTGGAGTGATGTACCACAAGCAACAGAAAGCTAGCAGCCGCCAGAAGGCTGGAAGGCACAAGAAACAGATTCTCCCTGGAGAGCCTCCAGCAAGACTCTGGCCCTACTGAAACCTTGATTTTGACCCAGTGAAACTCTGTTCAGACTTCTGGCCTCTAGAACTGTGAAAGAATGTTTCTGTTCTAAAACCAACAAGTTTGCTGTGAATTGTTACAGCAGCTGTAGGAAGCTAATACACCCCCTCAAAAAAATAAAAAAACTTGACATAAAAGTACTTAGAATCTGGAATTCTATGTACCAATTCAGTTCAGTTCAGTTCAGTCGCTCAGTCGTGTCCGACTCTTTGCGACCCCATGAATTGCAGTACGCCAGGCCTCCCTGTCCATCACGAACTCCCGGAGTTCACTCAAACTCATGTCCATCAAGTCGGCGATGCCATCCAGCCATCTCATCCTCTATAATCCGCTTTTCCTCCTGCCCCCAATCCCTCCCAGCATCAGAGTCTTTTCCAATGAGTCAACTCTTCACATGAGGTGGCCAAAGTACTGGAGTTTCAGCTTTAGCATTAGTCCTTCCAAAGAACACCCAGGACTGATCTCCTTTAGAATGGACTGGTTGGATCTCCTTGCAGTCCAAGGGACTCTCAAGAGTCTTCTCCAACACCACAGTTCAAAAGCATCAATTCTTCAGTGCTCAGCTTTCTTCACAGTCCAACTCGCGCATCCATACATGACTACTGGAAAAACCATAGCCTCGACTAGACGGACCTTTGTTGGCAAAATAATGTCTCTGCTTTTCAATATGCTATCTAGGTTGTTCATAACTTTTCTTCCAAGGAGTAAGCGTCTTTTAATTTCATGGCTGCAGTCACCATCTGCAGTGATTTTGGAGCCCAAAAAGATAAAGTCTGACACTGTTTCCACTGTTTCCCCATCTATTTCCCATGAAGTGATGGGACCAGATGCCATGATCTTCGTTTTCTGAATGTTGAGCTTTAAGCCAACTTTTTCACTGTCCTCTTTCACTTTCATCAAGAGGCTTTTTAGTTCCTCTTCACTTTCTGCCATAAGGGTGGTGTCATCTGCATATCTGACGTTATTGATATTTCTCCTGACAATCTTGATTCCAGCTTGTGCTTCTTCCAGCCCAGTGTTTCTCATGATGTACTCTGCATATAAGTTAAATAAGCAGGGTGACAATATACAGCCTTGATGTACTCCTTTTCCTATTTGGAACCAGTCTGTTGTTCCATGTCCAGTTCTAACTGTTGCTTCCTGACCTGCATACAGATTTCTCAATAGGCAGATCAGGTGGTCTGGTATTCCCATCTCTTTCAGAATTTTCCACAGTTTATTGTGATCCACACAGTCAAAGGCTTTGGCATAGTCAATAAAGCAGAAATAGATGTTTTTCTGGAACTCTCTTGCGTTTTCCATGATCCAGCAGATGTTGGCAATTTGGTCTCTGGTTCCTCTGCCTTTTCTAAAACCAGCTTGAACATCAGGAAGTTCACGGTTCACAAATTGCTGAAGCCTGGCTTGGAGAATTTTGAGCATTACTTTACTAGCGTGTGAGATGAGTGCAGTTGTGCGGTCAGTAGTTTGAGCATTCTTTGGCACTGCCTTTCTTTAGGATTGGAATGAAAACTGACCTTTTCCAGTCCTGTGGCCACTGCTGAGTTTTCCAAATTTGCTGGCATATGGAGTGCAGCACTTTCACAGCATCATCTTTCAGGATTTGGAATAGCTCAACTGGAATTCCATCACCTCCACTAGCTTTGTTCGTAGTGATGCTTTCTAAGGTCCACTTGACTTCACACTCCAGGATGTCTGGCTCTAGGTGAGTGATCACACTATCGTGATTATCTGGGTCGTGAAGATCTTTTTTGTACAGTTCTTCTGTGTATTCTTGCCATCTCTTCTTAATATCTTCTCCTTCTGTTAGGTCCATATCATTTCTGTCCTTTACTGAGCCCATCTTTGCATGAAATGTTCCTTTGGTATCTCTGATTTTCTTGAAGAGATCCCTAGTCTTTCCCATTCTGTTGTTTTCCTCTATTTCTTTGCATTGATCGCTGAAGAAGGCTTTCTTATCTCTTCTTGCTATTCTTTGGAACTCTGCATTCAAATATTTATATCTTTCCTTTTCTCCTCTGCTTTTCACTTCTCTTCTTTTCACAGCTATTTGTAAGGCCTCCCCAGACAGCCATTTCGCTTTTTTTGCATTTCTTTTCTATGGGAATGGTCTTGATCCCTGTCTCCTGTACAATGTCACGAACCTCATTCCATAGTTCATCAGGCACTCTATCTATCAGATCTAGGCCCTTAAATCTATTTCTCACTTCCACTATATAATCATAAGGGATTTGATTTAGGTCATACCTGAATGGTCTAGTGGTTTTCCCTACTTTCTTCCATTTAAGTCTGAATTTGGCAATAAGGAGTTCATGGTCTGAGCCACAGTCAGCTCCTGGTCTTGTTTTTGCTGACTGTATAGAGCTTCTCCATCTTTGGCTGCAAAGAATATAATCAATCTGATTGCGGTGTTGACCATCTGGTGATGTCCATGTATAGAGTCTTCTCTTGTGTTGTTGGAAGAGGGTGTTTGTTATGACCAGTGCATTTTCTTGGCAAAACTCTATTAGTCTTTGCCCTGCTTCATTCCGTATTCCAAGGCCAAATTTGCCTGTTACTCCAGGTGTTTCTTGACTTCCTCCTTTTGCATTCCAGTCCCCTATAATGAAAAGGACATCTTTTTTGGGTGTTAGTTCTAAAAGGTCTTGTAGGTCTTCATAGAACCGTTCAACTTCAGCTTCTTCAGCATTACTGGTTGGGGCATAGACTTGGATTACTGTGATATTGAATGGTTTGCCTTGGAAACGAACAGAGATCATTCTGTCGTTTTTGAGATTGCATCCAAGTACTGCATTTCGCACTCTTTTGTTGACCATGATGGCCACCATTTCTTCTGAGGGATTCCTGCCCGCAGTAGTAGATATAATGGTCATCTGAGTTAAATTCACCCATTCCAGTCCATTTCAGTTCGCTGATTCCTAGAATGTCGACATTCACTCTTGCCATCTCTTGTTTGACCACTTCCAATTTGCCTTGATTCATGGACCTGACATTCCAGGTTCCTATGCAATATTGCTCTTTACAGCATCGGACCTGTAAAGAGGTAGCATTTTGGGCACCTACTGACCTGGGGAGTTTCTCTTTCAGTATCCTATCATTTTGCCTTTTCATACTGTTCATGGGGTTCTCAAGGCAAGAATACTGAAGTGGTTTGCCATTCCCTTCTCCAGTGGACCACATTCTGTCAAATCTCTCCACCATGACCCTCCCATGGGTTGCCCCACAGGCATGGCTTAGTTTCATTGAGTTAGACAAGGCTGTGGTCTTAGTGTGATTAGATTGACTAGTTTTCTGTATGGTTTCAGTGTGTTTGCCCTCTGATGCCCTCTTGCAACACCTACCATCTTACTTGGGTTTCTCTTACCTTGGGCGTGGGGTATCTCTTCATGGCTGCTCCAGCAAAGCGCAACCATTGCTCCTTACCTTGGACGAGGGATATCTCCTCACCGCCGCCCTTCCTGACCTTCAACGTGGGATAGCTCCTCTAGGCCCTCCTGCGCCCGCGCAGCCACGGCTCCTTGGACGTGGGGTTGGTCCTCCCGGCCACCGCCCCTGGCCTCGGTCTTGTGGTTGCCCCTCCCCGCCGCCGCCCTTGGCCTCGGGCTTAGGGGCGTGGGGTAGCTCCTCCTGCCCATCGCCCCTGGCCTCAAGAGCATTAAAAATAATTTCTAAACATGGGCAAATTTTCAAGAGAGAGGCGTTGATTAGTTTGAGTAGGTTGAGCTCTACAGAGACAGTGTAAAATAACCT
The DNA here is from genome assembly GCF_029407905.1 of Bubalus kerabau. Taxonomy (NCBI): domain Eukaryota; kingdom Metazoa; phylum Chordata; class Mammalia; order Artiodactyla; family Bovidae; genus Bubalus; species Bubalus kerabau. Next base: position 16,686,546 of record NC_073645.1, read on the forward strand.
GCCTAGTGTAACAAAACTCTCACAAATGTCCGTAAGATCCCAGCCATCTCCATTAGGTTTAGTCTTGAGGCCAGGAACTACAATTCAACCTATTTCTACAATGCCTGGCTCAAAACAAGCAACTCAATAAGCATATGGTGAAAATGGGGTGCAGGGACACTAACCACACTGACCACATGGAAAACCTAGGTGAATTAGGTGAGGGAGATAGCAGTTAACAATCTGGGATTTGGGCTCAGAATGAATTCTGAAGTCCTTCTCTGTTACTTATTAGATGTAGACTATAGAAAATATGCTAACTTGGCTTCTTTTTCATAAAATAGTGAGAAATACTAGTTTCTGCTTCAAAAAGTTGTCCTGAAGATTAAATAAGATGGTGCATACAAAGTATTTCATAGTGTGACGCATGAGAACCCTAGATAAATGTCAGCTATAACTATTACCAAATGGAGACTCTTTAATTTCTTGAGTCAACTCAAACGACTGCTAGTATAAACACTGTTTTTGTTTTTGGCCATGCAGGGCAGCTTGTGAGAACTTAGTTCTGGGACCAGGTATCTAACCAGGCCTCAGCGGTAAAAATGCCCAGTCCCAACCATTGGACCACCAAGAATTCCCTAAATATTGTTTAGATGTCTACCTTTTGAACTGTGGTGTTGGAGTAGATGCTTGAGAGTCCCTTGGACTGCAAGGAGATCCAACCAGTCCATCCTAAAGGAGATCCGTCCTGGGATTTCTTTGGAGGGAATGACGCTGAAGCTGAAACTCCAGTACTTTGGCCACCTCATGAGAAGAGCTGACTCATTGGAAAAGACCCTGATGCTGGGAGGGACTGGGGGCAAGAGAAGGGGACGACAGAGGATGAGATGGCTGGATGGCATCACCGACTCGATGGACATGAGTTTGGGTAAACTCTGGGAGTTGGTGATGGACAGGGAGGCCTGATGTGCTGCAATTCATGGGATTGCAAAGAGTCGGACACGACTGAGCGACTGAACTGAACTGACTGAATGAGAAAGAAAAGGAAAAGAAATGAACAGTTTTTGGCCTATCATATGCCACGTACTTTATATATGTTATTATTCTAATTCTTATAATAATAGTAATCATTATTATCTCCATCTTGCAGATAAGGCAACCAAGGTTGGGAGAAGTTAGGCAATTTCCTTCAGGTACCCATTGGACAGAGGAGCCTGGTGGGCTACAGTCCATAGGGTCACATGGAGTCGGACATGACTGAAGTAACTTAGCATGCACGCACACACTCATTTATTTAGTGACCACTTTGTGTAAGACTCCATTCAAGATACTGGGAAAACAATATTGAACAAAACAATCACAGAAGTTACATTCTAGAAAAGTAGATAGACAATATACTGTAATGTAATTATAGAGTGTAGTAAGAGTTATGAAGGAAATAAAGAGGGTCTTGAGAGAAAATTATAGGAGAAATGTTTATATATTTAGATCGGATAGTCAAGAAAGGCCTTTTTAAAGAGAAAGTTGAGCTGAGATTTGAAAGGTAAGAATGGATAAGGCATCCAAGGAGCCAAACTAGACGGCTGTAGGGAGATGGTACAGGTCTGGATGTATAGATATACAAATACAAAGGTATGGCTGGAGGAAAGAACTCAGAAACTCTGGAACATGGTAGTGGCTGGAGCTGTTTGTGCAGGCCAAGGTCAGATTATGAGGGTGCTGGGGCCTATGGTAGGCTGCCCCAAAATGTACCTTGGTGCCATATTTTTAATCAATCAATTAATTAATTTTTGGGGTTGCACTGAGTCTTTGTTGGGCTTCCCAGATGGCACTAGTAGTAAAGAACCTGCCTGCCAATAGAGGTGGCATGAGAGACTTGGGTTCCATCTCTGGGTTGGATAGATCCCCTGGAGGAGGGCAGGGCAACCCACTCCAGTATTCTTGCCTGGAGAATCCCATGGACAGAGGAAGCTGGCAGGCTATAGTCCTTGGGATCGCAAAGAGTCAGACATGACTGAAGCAACTTAGCAGGCACGTGTGCATACACGGGTGTATGCAGGGTGCAGGCTTTCTCTAGTTTCCTGGAGTGAGGGCTACTCTCTAGCGTGTGGGCTTCTCATTGAGATGGTTTCTCTTGTGGAGCATAGGCTCTAGGCACATGGGCTTCAGTAGTTGTGGTCTACAGACTTATCTGCTCTGAGGCATGCGGGATCTTCCTTGACCAGGGATTGAACTTGTGTCCCCTCACTGGCAGACAGATTCTTAATCACTATACCACCAAGTTCGGTGACCCCATGGACTGCAGCACATCAGGCTTCCCTGTTCTTCACCATCTCCCAGAACTTACTCAAACTCATGACCATTGAGTGACTGATGCCATCCAATCATCTCATCCTGTTGTTCCCTTCTCCTCCTGCCTTCAATCTTTCCCAGGATCAGGGTCTTTTCCAATGAGTCATTTCTTTGCATCAGGTGGCCAAAGTATTGGAGTTTAGCTTCAGCATGAGTCCTTCCAACGAATATTCAGGACTGATTTCCTTTACAATTGACTGGTTTGATCTCCTTGTAGTCCAAGGGATTCTCAAGAGTCTTCTCCAACACCACAGTTCAAAAGCATCAAGTCTTTGGTGCTCAGCTTTTTTTATGGTCCAACTGTCACATCCATATATGACTACTGGAAAAACCATAGCTTTGACTACATGGACCTTTGTTGGCAAAGTAATGTCTCTGCTTTTGAATATGCTGTCTAGGTTGGTCATAGCTTTTCTTCCAAGGAGCAAGCATCTTTTGATTTCATGGCTGCAGTCACCATCTGCAGTGATTTTGGAGCCCGCCCCCCCCACCAAAAAAAATTAAAGTCTGTCACTCTTTCCATTGTTTCCCCATCTATTTGCCATGAAGTGATGGGACCGATGCCATGATTTTAGTTTTTCGAATGCTGAGTTTTAAGCCAACTCTTACACTCTCCTCTTTCACTTTCATTAAGAGGCTCTTTAGTTCTTGCTTTCTGCCTAAGGGTGGTCTCATTTGCATATCTGAGGTTATTGATATTTCTCCTGGCAATCTTGATTCCAGCTTGTGCTTCATCCAACCTGGCATTTCTCATGATGTACTCTGCATATAAGTTAAATAAGCAGGGTGACAATATACAGCCTTGACATACTTCTTTCCCAGTTTGGAACCAGGCTGTTCCATGTCCAGTTCTAACTGTTGCTTCTTGACCTGCATACAGATTTCTCAGGAGCCAGTCCCTTAATGTTATTTTGATAATTTGGAATTAACGTTACTCAAGAAATGGCCAATGCTAGAGGGACTCTTTGACTCTCTGTATCCCTAGGAGCAGGAAATAATCTCTCACAGGAAAGGTGCACTCCCTGCATCTGGAAGTAAAAGGACACCCTCTGGCCAGAGACAGGGAATTCAGGCAAGAAGCCTAGTTAAACAAATCTTGTTACTTTAATTTGCTACCCCAAACCTAAACTGTTTAGATTCTTCACTAATTGAGCACCCAAAACTGAGTTTCTTTGTCTTGTCAATTTTTCACAGATTTATTGCTTCTTTGTCTAAAATTATAAACTGCCTGCTTCGCCACTTCCTAGATCCCATTTCTATGAGACCTCCCTCTGTTCCAATTAAAATTTAGGTTGTTTTTTTTCTCCTGTTACGGCACCCCACTCCAGTACTCTTGCCTGGAAAATCCCATGGACGGAGGAGCCTGGTAGGCTGCAATCCATGGGGTCGTTAAGAGTCGGATACGACTGAGCGACTTCACTTTCACTTTTCACTTTCATGCATTGGAGGAGGAAATGGCAACCCACTCCAGGGTTCTTGCCTGGAGAATCCCAGGGATGGGGGAGCCTGGTGGTCTGCCGTCTATGGGGTCGCACAGAGTCGGACACGACTAAGTGACTTAGCAGCAGTAACCTGTATTGCGTCAATTTCATAATTAGTCCAGCAGTAAGAACTCAAAATAGTTTACCTATCCTAAAAATTTCCCCCTTCTTGACAAGGGCTGTACAGGACATGGTAAGAAGTTTGGATTCTATCCCAAGTACAATGAAAAGCTAATATAAGGTTTAAAAGTACACGAAGAGCATGATCTCTTCTGTTCTTAAAAAGTGCCTGCCCTCTGCTAAGCAAAACAGATGGGAATGGAAAAGAACAGAAGTAGAGAAACCAGTTAAGGAGGTTATTAAGGACAGTTATTCAGGGTGGAGATAAAAGACACTTGGACTAGAGTGGTAGGCAGAAGTGATAAAACCAACAGGTCTGCATTGGTCAAGGAGAACAAAGGAATCAAAGGTCTGGTTAGAACCATGTGTCTAAACCAGAAAGATCTGGGTGGAGGTAAGGGGGGGTTCGGGTGAAGAGTTTCATTTTGGATAGGTCCATTTAGATGCTGGTGAGCCATCTAAGAGGAGATATCCGTAGACAACTGGCTATGCAGGATAAGATGACCATTCATCTAAGCTGTGAAAGTGAAAGTGAAGTCCTTAGTCGTTTCCGACTCTTTGCGACCCCACGGATAGTAGCCTGCGCCAAGCTCCTCCGTTTATGGGATTTTCAAGGCAAGAGTACTGGAGTGGGTTGCCATTTCCTTCTCCAGGGAATCCTCCTAACCCAGGGATCGAACCCAGGTCTCTCACATTGTAGACAGACACTTTACCGTCTGAGCCACCAGGAAAGGCTAAGCTGTAGATGTGTTGATTCCTTGGGGGAAGAAGGTAGGTTAATAAGCAGAGGAACACTTGAGGAGGCCTGCGAAATTTCCACCCCATCTGGCCATCATCACATCATCACTTCGGAAACTACAAAGATATCTAGGTTCCTGTAGGCTAAGGATGGTCCCAAACGGAAGTTCCCAGAGCCGAGTATAGCACAGGCCCATGATTCTTTTATTTCAGGGGTCTGTGACCCACATCTAATCTGGTCGAGTAACCGCAAACACTGCCAAAACGCCCAAAGTACTCCTACGGAAGCCGGAGGTTACTGAGCGCCAGAGGAGCCGGGTAGCGTTGCCTGCCGGGAGTTGTAGGCTGACGGCCGTGGGCGTTTGCGCAACCTCCTTGAGATGCCTACGGGATGCTGCGCCACGTAGATTGAGCCTGCAACAGCTACTGCAGGACTGTGGTTGGAAAACGCAAATCTGACCTTGCTTTCTTGCTTGGAATCATTTGGCGAGGACGAGTTCTCATCAATCAAAGAATAAATTCATACTGAATAAAGTAACATTCAGTGTCTTTTCGAACCCGGGTCTCCTGCATTGTAGGCAGACGCTTTACCATCTGAGCTACCAGGGAAGCCCTTTTTAGTCTTAACATTTCCTAATTATTCTTCAAGACGATTCTGGACGCTTCCTCCGAGAAAGGGGCTTGCTTTGGACCTCTCTTTTCTGTGCTTCCACAGCACTGTCTTACAATTCTCTAATATCACTTACAATAACCGCTAGGTTTCCCGAGCGCTTACAGGGTCGTTCTAGTCTAAACTATTTACCCTCACCAGTGAGACAGTGAGGAAACTCTGGCCTAGAGACGTTGTGTAATTTGAGCAAGACCACGTCGAAGTGTGACACTACTCACGGGGAGTCTCCCACAAGACAACACGTTCCAGAGTTGGCACCGTCGGACCAGCTATTTACTTTCCCGCGGGCCACGCCCCGGGGGCGGGGGTCTGGTGACGACACCGCGTCCCATGGTGCTTTGCGCCCCAGCGCTGCCATTGGCCCGGCCGGTCGGCTCCTTTTTCAAATTGAGGCGCCGAGTCGTTGCTCGGTTTCCTGGGCTTCGGGCGGAGACTAGGTTTGTGATTCCAAGGCTCGGACTGGTGCGGGGCAGACGCCGCGGCCAGTCACGGTGGCCGTGACTGGTGGATAGCAGTTTCCGCGGGCACGCCAGCACCCGGCAGGGGAGGAGGGCACCTAGGTCCGCGCCGGCCGCCGAGCTGCTCCACGCCCCAAGGCGAGTCCGTGACCCGGCCTTCTTAGGGGACAGTCATGGCGTCTCAGCCGAATTCATCTGCGAAGAAGAAAGATGAAAAGGGGAAGAACATCCAAGTGGTGGTGCGATGCAGGTAGGGCGAGCTTGCAGGGTTCCGAGCCCTGGGCTTTGCTGCCGGGCTCCTTCCTGCGCGGTCCGAGAAGAGGGATTTTGTTGGCAGTTTTCTGAAGGAACCAGACCTTCCTGTTTCTTAGTTTCCTGCGTTCTGTTCGAGAAAATGACACCAGGTTTCTGTGAGGAGTAAATTAGTATTTTGTTTTGTTTTGTTTTCAGAAGAAAGGATATTTGTATCTGAGTTTATAGTTTAAACTGCTATTGAGGAGAAGTTCGTCGCTGTTCTTTAGTGAAATGTGTTTTTTTTTTTAAAAATACTGTCAGCAAAGATTTAGGTGTCATTCTGTATGCCACTCCTTGCAGTTGATCAGTTTGGAAACGACTGCACACCTACTAAACAGATGTTTTAGCACTTAAGTTGTTATTACCATCCTCTCCATCATCTCTAAAAAAGTAATCATTTACCTCTTCACTTTGTTCTAGAAGTAATATTTTCTTAATCCTTAGTAAACAAATAAACATCTTTGTTTTTAAAATTGAAGTTGTAGAATGAGTTTATGTTTTAAAAAATCAAGGAGACAACTAAAGCTGTGCTACATTTTCCAGTGGGTGGGTGAAGGTGTTCAGCTGTCTCCTGATTAGTTTCTGCATCATTTCCCAGAAGGAAATGGCAACGCACTCCAGTATTCTTGCCTGGAGAATCCCATGGATGGAGGAGCCTGGTGGGCTACAGTCCATGGGATCGCAAAGAGTCGGACACGACTGAGCGACTTCACTTCAGTTCACTTCAGGAGAGGAAGAACATACTTGTACAATCTATTGCTTAACCAAATATTGGATTGATTTGACTTTTTAGACACCCTACACAGTTTGCTGGTATTTGTGTATTTTGTGTGTCTATTTTTGTTGCTGTGATATTAAAAACTACCAACTCTCAGAAACTATTTTGTAAATCCAAACGTATTCTAAAATTAAAAGGTTATTTTAAAAGTGTATTAACAAACTTTCTTAGGTTATTGCCTACACAGCTTTGGTGGCTTGAGTTGTATATATCAAAGGTAATAGCTAACTCTAAAGTAGGTGCCTGACAAGACACTTGGTGGTAACCCGAAGTCTAGCCAATTACCGGTTGCATTCTCTGGCCTCTGTTAATAGTTGTCTTGAAGAGTAAAAAAACCAGCCAATATTCAAGTACAAATTTTTATATGATTTTGATCATTTAATTAAGTCAGGCAGTATTACCTTTTCTATGTGGCTTTATTTTCTTTAATTTCATTTTTATTGTGAGTTAAAAAATAGGTCAGACCTATAAAAAAAATATAACGAATATAACAAGCATCTTTGTTTAGAAACAGAAGAATCATTATAGCTAGAATCCCACTGTATCCCTCCACATCCCTTTCTTCTACCTTAAGAGTTGAACATTATCCTGAATTTCATGTTTATTACCTCCATACATTTAAAGCCTTAACTTAAAAGAGATTTATTTTATTGTTAATGACAAGTGCTTAGTGTCCAATGTTTACAATAACTTCAGTATAAAAAGATCTTTTTCTCTTCAGATTAGTCTTTTCTTTTTCAAATAGCCCTCCTACTGCAAAGATTTCTGTTCTTGGTGTGGTGGTGGTGTGTGTGTGTGCTCAATGGTGTCCGAATCTTTGCGACCCCATTGTCTGTAGCCCACCAGGCTCCTCTTTTCATGGGATTTCCCAGGCTAGAATACTGGAGTGGGTTGCCATTTCCTTCTCCAGGGGATCTTCCTGACCCAGAGATTGAACCTGTGTCTCTGCCATCTTTTACCACTGCTCCACCTGGGAAGCCCAATGTGTCCTTTAGTTCAGTTCGGTTCAGTTCAATTCAGTCGCTCAGTCGTGTCCATCTCTTTGCGACCCCATTAATCGCAGCACGCCAGGCTTCCCTGTCCATCACCAACTCCGGAGTTCACTCAGACTGACGTCCATCGAGTCAGTGATGCCATCCAGCCATCTCATCCTCTGTCGTCCCCTTTTCCTCCTGCCCCCAATCCCTCCCAGCATCAGTCTTTTCCAATGAGTCAACTCTTCGAATGAGGTGGCCAAAGTACTGGAGTTTCAGCTTTAGCATCATTCCTTCCAAAGAAATCCCAGGGCTGATCTCCTTCAGAATGGACTGGTTGGATCTCCTTGCAGTCCAAGGGACTCTCAAGAGTCTTCTCCAACACCACAGTTCAAAAGCATCAATTTTTCGGTGCTCAGCTTTCTTCACAGTCCAACTCTCACATCCATACATGACTACTGGAGAAACCATAGCCTTGACTAGACAGACCTTTGTTGGCAAAGTAATGTCTCTGCTTTTTAATATGCTGTCTAGGTTGGTCATAACTTTCCTTCCAAGAAGTAAGCGTCTTTTAATTTCATGGCTGCAGTCACCATCTACAGTGATTTTGGAGCCCAAAAAAGTAAAGTCTGACACTGTTTGCACTGTTTCCCCATCTATTTCCCATGAAGTGATGGAACCAGATGCCATGATCTTCGTTTTCTGAATGTTCAGTTTTAAGCCAACTTTTTCACTCTCCTCTTTCACTTTCATCAAGAGGCTTTTTAGTTCCTCTTCACTTTCTGCCATAAGGGTGGTGTCATCTGCATATCTGACGTTATTGATATTTCTCCCACCAATCTTGATTCCAGCTTGTGCTTCCTCCAGCCCAGCGTTTCTCATGATGTACTCTGCATATAAGTTAAATAAGCAGGGTGACAATATACAGCCTTGATGTACTCCTTTTCCTATTTGGAACCAGTCTGTTGTTCCATGTCCAGTTCTAACTGTTGCTTCCTGACCTGCATACAGGTTTCTCAAGAGGCAGGTCAGGTGGTCTGGTATGCTCATCTCTTTCAGAATTTTCCACAGTTTATTGTGATCCACACAGTCAAAGGCTTTGGCATAGTCAATAAAGCAGAAATAGATGTTTTTCTGGAACTCTCTTGCTTTTTCGATGATTCAGCAGATATTGGCAATTTGGTCTCTGGTTCCTCTGCCTTTTCTAAAACCAGCTTGAACATCAGAAGTTCATGGTTCACGTATTGCTGAAGCCTGGCTTGGAGAATTTTGAGCATTACTTTACTAGCATGTGAGATGAGTGCAATTGTGCGGTCGGTAGTTTGAGCATTCTTTGGCATTGCCTTTCTTTGGGATTGGAATGAAAACTGACCTTTTCCAGTCCTGTGGCCACTACTGAGTTTTCCAAGTTTACTGGCATATTGAGTGCAGCACTTTCACAGCATCATCTTTCAGGATTTGGAATAGCTCAACTGGAATTCCACCACCTCCACTAGCTTTGTTTGTAGTGATGCTTTCTAAGGCCCACTTGACTTCACATTCCAGGATGTCTGGCTCTAGGTGAGTGATCACACCATCGTGATTATCTGGGTCGTGAAGATCTTTTTTGTACAGTTCTTCTGTGTATTCCTGCCACCTCTTCTTAATCTCTTCTCCTTCTGTTAGGTCCATACCATTTCTGTCCTTTATCGAGCCCATGTTTGCATGAAATGTTCCCTTGGGATCTCTAATTCTCTTGAAGAGATCTCTAGTCTTTCCCATTCTGTTGTTTTCCTCTTTGCATGTGTCCTTAAACTTTACTAAATAAACAACTTATGGCCTTGAAGGTTATTAAATCTTTTCTCAAAGGGCCCACATAGTAAATATTTTAGGCTTTTCAGATTACATGTGGTTTCTGTCACATAATCTTGTCTGTTTTTTTTTTTTCCCAGTTTTAAACTTTTAATGGCAACAGTTTGTGATAACCTAAGAGATCAGCCTAAGGGGTTCCTTAGTAGCTCAGTTGGTAAAGAATCTGCCTAAAATGCAGGAGACCTGGGTTTGATCCCTGGGTCCGGAAGATCCTCTGGAGAAGGAAATGGCAACCCACTCCAGTATTCTTGCCTGGAGAATCTCATGGACAGAGCAGCCTGGCAGGCTATAGTCTGTGGGGTCACAAGAGTTGGACACGACTTAGCAACTAAACCACCAAGAGATCAGCAGAATTTTGAGAGAGATGACTTCAGTTTTTGATTACAATGAATGCAATCTTTATGATAACCTAAGAAATCAGCAAAATTTTAAGAGATGACTTCGTTTTTTTATTACAATGAATACAATCTTTATGATGTTCTTTACTTGTACAGTAGCTATATGAATATTTATGGAGTGAATGAATGAATTTAGTGGTTAGAACTTTTTTTTTAATCTTCAGTCTTTCTTTACCATTTTGGTAGTTTGAGTTTTAATATGACTGTAGTGAAAGCATTAGCGTTAGTCGCTTAGTTGTGTATGACTCTTTGCAACTGCATAGACTGTAGCCCGCCAGGCTCCTCTGTTCATGGAAATCTCCAGGCAAGAATACTCGAGTGAGTAGCCATTCCCTTCTTCAGGGTATCTTCCCCACCCAGAAATTGAACCCGGGTCTCCTGCATTGCAGGCAGATTCTTTACTGTCTGGACCACCAGGGAAGGCCAACTACAATTGATGGTTTTGCTAGTGTCATCAGCAGCAACCTTGCAATTTCTAATTAAAGAAGTCTGGATAGGAAAATAGTTGGTTGACAGTACTCTTTATTGCAGTTAAAAACAGTCCCTAAAGCTCCTTTGTGGGAGCTTTGATAACTTTTAGGAGTGTGTGATTTGTGGGCATTTCTACTACTTTGCCCAAATAACTTGAATGGTATTCATTTGGTAACTTAATCACACATCCTGACGAGAGATTAGACCAATTGGAAAAGCTTTAACCACAGGAGAGCAATTCTGGATACTGTGAGTTTTGTGCATTGTTAGGTTTCAGTACATTTAACAAATGATAACATGACAAGATATTACTTGGAAGTTACTGAGTTAGATTTCTCAGGATCACAAATGTGGTTTTCAAACATGGGGGTGGGGCATGACAGGGACATTGAGGTATCCTTAACATAAACAGCAGTTTGGTTAGTCTAGTGATGAGGGGAAAGATAACTTCCTATTTAGCATTTCCTGTCACAGTATGTGATAATGAATGGGAAAAGTGAACTCAGGGCAAGAGTACCTCTCCCTTTGGCTCAGATTTGTGCTCAGTATGTCAGTATCTTATGGATGTTACTCTGTGGACTGTGGTTCTTTTTAGCTTTCCTTTTCGTTACCCTAAGGATGACATTTATTAAGCAGTGTAGTGTAACAGATATTATTAATATTTGAGTGTCTGCTAAGCAGAGTAGTAGACGCTGGGGAAACAGTAAATTACATAGGACTTGTTTCCCTACATTTTGAGGTTGGTACTATTACCAACCTTTTAATTTTCAAATGAGGAGACAGGCACAAAGGGCTTCATTGCCCAGGCAGACTGAATGAAGAGTCCTCATTGTACTGAAATGCCTAAGGAGGCATTTATCTTATTTTACTTCACATGGAGTCTTTCCCATCACGCCTCCTCTATCCTTCTCTGTCCTAATCAAGGCCCCATTAAGTTTCTGCTGTAAGTTCCTACAGCACCTTTTACTTCCCCTTACTAAACATCGTCTCTCTTAAAATCACTTGTTTTATGTTCCCCACTAGACCTCAGTGTCTTGAGGACAGATTGAATTAACACATGTGAAACACTTGGAACAGTGAGTACCTGGCACGTAGTAAGCGCTCTATGTAGTAGTCATTATTTTAATATATTTTTAATTTTGTGCCAGTTATCCCTTGGCAGGTTAATATTTTGGATGCAAATTTGGCATGTTCTTTCTAATACATCATAACCTAACTTGGCCGGATTCTAGGAACATTGGAAATAGAATTCTGAAAAATAAGTTTCACCTTTTTTACAAATTAATTCTCTTAGCATCTACTCCAAGAAACTGTCAGAATTGTATATATCTTTCAAAACTTTTTAAACTAATTTTATTTCTGGCAATTGAAACCCTTAAAATTCTGCTGTCTGCTTTAGCAGTGTCATTTAGGCCCCATTTAATCTCTGTCACCAACAGTGTGGTTAAAACTTCCCATTGTTCTTGTCTGAGATATTAACAAAAATGTCATCAGTAACCTGATAATTAAGAGTTCTTAATTCTTAAGTGAACTTACTTACAAAACAGACTCACAGACTTAGAGAACAAACTTAGGGTTGCTGGGGAGAAGGGATAGTTAGGGAGTTGGGGATTGACATGGACTCATTGCTATATTTAAAATGGATAAGCACAAGAACATAGAACTCTGCTTACTGTTAAGTGGCAGCCTGAATAGGAGAGGAGTTTGGGGGAGAATGGATACATTTATATGTATGGCTGCGGAGAAGGCGATGGCACCCCACTCCAGTACTCTTGCCTGGAAAATCCCATGGATGGAGGAGCCTGGTGGGCTGCCGTCTATAGGGTCACATAGAGTCGGACACGACTGAAGCGACTTAGCAGCATATGTATGGCTGAGTCCTTTAGCTGTTGACCTGAAACTATAACAACAGTTTTAATTGGTTATATATACCCCAATACAAAATAAAAAGTTTAAAAAAAAAGAGTTCTTGAATAACCTTGTGTGTTTCATTTTACAGACCATTTAATTTGGCAGAGCGGAAAGCTAATGCCCATTCGGTAGTAGAATGTGATCATGTGCGGAAAGAAGTTAGTGTTCGAACTGGAGGACTGGCAGACAAAAGCTCAAGGAAAACATACACTTTTGATATGGTACTTACTTCCTAAAGTTCTGCTACTTCTTATTATCCACTAATGTAAAATTATCCTAGTATGTATATTTTCTGTAGGTTCTGGTATAGTTAGAAATTGCAATTGATCCTTTGAGTTGTCAAATGGTTTCTAGTGGGCTGGATAAGTTAATATATTAAAAACAATTATTAAGGTAATTTTGAAGTTTTTTTTTTTTTTTTTTTAAGAAATGCCTTTTGTTTTTTGGCTAGGTTTTTGGAGCAAATACTAAACAAATTGATGTTTACCGAAGTGTCGTTTGTCCAATTCTGGATGAAGTTATTATGGGCTATAATTGCACTATTTTTGCGTGAGTTAAACACTTTCAAATTGATGAAAAGTTTTAGATGCATGTAATCATTTTTTTTTGTTTAACACTTCTGTTAATTTTGACAGATATGGCCAAACCGGCACTGGAAAAACCTTTACAATGGAAGGTGAAAGGTCCCCTAATGAAGAGTATACTTGGGAGGAGGTATTTATTGTTTATATCAGACTTCTGTCTCTAAAGTGGCTCAAGTGCAGCAGAATAAAACTTGGTTGGACGCCTCTGTCTGAAATAGATCAGAGTACCATGTCAAACATGAATTTAGGATAAACTATTAGTAGAATGATATTAAAGTATATGTAATGGCTTCTGTTTAAGAAACATAAAGTCTTACTGGGAGAGAGGAGCAATACATATGGTACACTTAGATGATGAGAGAAGGGTCTCTTTGGGACAGAGAGTTGGAGCAGACTATTGTGGGAAAGTGGAGTGTGAGTAAGACTTGAAGAGGAAGGCTTTGCAGTGAGGGAGTCTTGTAAAGTTAGCACAACCATGGGAGCAGTGTGGTACTTTATTAATGATGACTTTGAGTATAAAATTAAGATCACTGTATTGCTGAAGATTATAGAAAGCACATAGTACATTTCACAAAGAAATGTGTTTAAACCTAAATGAGTTTAATGACTGATATTTTCCAAATTACTAACATTTAGGTAGATCCTTTCTTCTAGTGGTTGGGGCATTAACTTACTTTATGCATGGGTAATAGTGTTATGGAATTGTAATCATAGAAAATATGGACTAGGCTTAAAGCACAGTTTCAAAATTTAGAGTCATAAGTTTTATTAAGGATAATTAGACATTTGAGAAACAACTTTGTTTTATGTCGGAATTAGGGAATATACTGTTAGATGAGCCACTTTTCTGATTAAAAGAATGGTTCTATGTTCTCATGAGAAAAATTGGAGAGGATGATTGAACTTGGCTTTATAAGGAGCTTGATTCAGTTGGTTTCTGTATAATGCTCAGGCATGAAGTAGCTGACTGGAATGACAGATTTGTGGAAGGTGTAAGGAAGAATAATTGCTATTGAACAGATTGTTGTAAATGGCTTGTAAATGATTTGGCTTCTCTAACATTAGGTTAGTTTTTTATTTTTTTTTAAACCTGTTTTGACATATTTATGTTTAAATATACTATAAAGGAGGCCCTTGTTATATATGTGTTTTAACTATTTCAGTAAATGGTTTTCTTTAAGTCTTTATTAATATTATAATTTCAGGATCCTTTAGCTGGTATAATTCCACGTACTCTTCATCAAATTTTTGAGAAACTTACTGATAACGGTACTGAATTTTCAGTGAAAGTGTCGCTGTTGGAAATCTATAATGAAGAGCTCTTTGATCTCCTTAATCCGTCTTCTGATGTTTCTGAGAGACTGCAGATGTTTGATGATCCCCGTAACAAGGTAACTTGAGTCTTTGACAATGAAATGTCTCCAAATGTTAATGTGTGATATTTTGAGAAATATATATTTATGTGTTTTTTTTCTTTTTAACCAATTTAATGGGTGCTCTTCTGATATTTGGTCAGAGGGGAGTGATAATCAAAGGTTTAGAGGAAATCACAGTACACAACAAGGATGAAGTCTATCAAATTTTGGAGAAGGGGGCAGCAAAAAGGACAACCGCAGCAACTCTGATGAACGCCTACTCTAGGTAAGAAAGCCCTTGTTTCCCCTGCTGCTGCATTTGGTTTTCAAGAAGAATATCCAAACTTGGGAAATCAAATTGGGGCATGTCAAGATGTGTGAGTCACACAGCTAGATTGTGTGCTGGATTGCTTGCCTTGGCACTTGGCTTGAGGTTTATAAGGAGAGCACCAGTGTTGGGAGAATGTTGGAAAGAGGACAAAGACAAGTTAAACTTGAGCAGAATTCTTGTTTTTTAAGTAGAAGATTTCTTTTCCCAAATGAAATTATACATGGGAGCCCTGATTAAAATGTGGCTGGGGTAGTTGATTTGGCAGTGGGATACTCAGGGGCTTACCTCTTCAGCCTTCAGGAGATTTGCCCTGAGTACTTTTCTGGAGCCCCTAAGGATACTTAGAATACAGTTTGAAAATCCCTTATTTGAGTAAAGATTAGAAGAAAACCAAATGGCCTGTTTTTTCCCCCCCAGCTGAATCAAGGTATAAATGACAAAATTTTATATATTTAGGTTGTACAACATGACTTCTTTCTTCTCAAATGGCTTCACTTTAATGTAGGAAGACACATAATCACTAATAGAATACACATGATCACTAATACAGGCTTTCAAGGGGAGAAAGAGGCATATTTGATAGTATCCCTTATAAGATGAATCCCAGACTCTACAAATGCACTTTACCAAATCAGAGGTGATTTTTTTTTTTTTTTCCCCTCGTCTTTGAAGGAAATATCAGAATGTAATTGAAAGAGTTGTAGATTAGGAGTTAGGTATTTGTGCTTAGTTCCAGTTCTGCAGTTAACTAAATATGTTACTTTAGGTAGTTAAACTTACTTGAATATCATTTTCCCTGAACTGCAAAATGACTTTGAGGTCTTGCTGTCTTATAGTCGGACATTTCTACAATATGCTATAACAATTATAATTGTAGCTGTATATAAATATGTGTGTATTTAAAGAAAGAAGAAAAATAGCATAACATGAAAGTAATCAGTATCATGGAATTATGGGTGATTTTATAATTTAAATTAAATTTCCTGTAATAGCTTTCCATTAAAAATGGAATTATAAACAAATCATAGAATGAAGTTTCCACTTGAATTAAATGTTTGCTTTATAACTTCATTTGATTTAGACTTTGGAAGAAGGAATTTAAGAAATTTTCTTTCTCTAAATACTTTTCTCTGAAATATAAAATTCCCATTATTCTGTAAATTTGAATAATTTAAAATTTCCTAATTTTCACTGAAGACTGCAGTAAAGATATCTTCTTATCAATGTATGTGATAAAGAAAAGAAACATGATTCAGTTTTCCAAAATCAGAATTGACTTTTATGCTTAATAGCATTAGTCCTATTATCTTAAATTCAGTTCAGTTCAGTTCAGTTGCTCAGTCGTGTCCAACTCTTTGCGACCCCATGAATCGCAGCACGCCAGGCCTCCCTGTCCATCACCAACTCCCAGAGCTTACTCAAACTCATGTCCACTGAGTTGGTGATGCCATCCAGCCATCTCATCCTCTGTCGTCCCCTTCTCCTCCTGCCCCCAATCCCTCCCAGCATCAGGGTCTTTTCCAATGAGTCAACTCTTTGCATGAGGTGGCCAAAGTATTGGAGTTTCAGCTTCAGCATCAGTCCCTCCAGTGAACACCCAGGACTGATCTCCTGGGCAAATAATGGTAGGAAAACATGAGATTAATTTTATAATTCAAATCTATAGTTTATATTTTTCCCTCTGTCCCTCCCTTTTTCTGTTATTTAAAATAACTTAAATAATTTTGTAAAAATGATACTTATAAAATTTTCCAAGTCACGTGAAAAGTACAAATGAGAAAATTAGAAATTACCATATTCCAACCATCAATGACATTAACAAACATAATGTTCTTCATCAGATATTGATACACAAAGGAATGCTGTCTTTGGTTGTCTGTATTGTTTTTTATATCACTAAGATAAAAGTTGAGTGTCAGTGTACAGCTTAAGAAGGACTTTGGAAAACCTTGTAGTCTAGCAGTGATTACTTGTCATGTTTCAGTGAACACTGCTATTTACTGTTTGTGCTGTTCAGAGGAAGGACCTACCTGTCTCTGGTGACCTTCTCAAGGCAGAGCAATGTACTTTTAGGACAGTTGACACTGAGGGGGAGTGATCTGGTAGCTTGCCTGATGCTGTTTGAGTTTAAGGTAATGATATTTTAAGTGGTTCTTAGATCAGTTGCAAGCCATCTCTTCTGACATACCAGGCAGCTGTTCAAACATTATTCCACATACAGCTTTCAGAGGTGCCTGAGGATTCTAAGTCATTTAAGCTGTTTTCAGGTAGCTTATTATTGGTTTCCTCTGTGCAGGCAGCAGGAGGAAGAAAAAAGCCAAAACCTAGCATCATTCTATCTATCCACTGTCTTCCAAAATCTTACTGATATCCTGTCTGATACTATGTTTCTCTACCCTGATGAATTTAGATCTTTCTTTGATGTTTTCATTATGTTACAGAAAGAAAACAAATAATGTTTTGCATTATAATGATTGGGCAACTTGGTCTTGTTTTCTAGTCGATCCCACTCAGTTTTCTCTGTTACAATACATATGAAAGAAACTACAGTTGATGGAGAGGAGCTTGTTAAAATTGGAAAGTTGAACTTGGTAAGCATCAACTGTAATACCACTGTTCATTCTTTCAGGTTTGTTTTTTTTATAGTTTTATTGAGGTATAACTGACAAATAAAATTATGTATTTAAAATGTACAATGTAGCAAGATATCCTTTCTCATGCTGAATAATATTCGAGTGTGTGTGTGTGTGTGTGTGTGTGTGCGTGTGCATGCACATCATGTCACATCTTTATTCATTTGTCAGTGGGTACTTAGGCTGTTTCCATACCTTGTTTGTCATTAACAGTGCAGTGAACGTGGGAGTGCAGACATTTCTTTGAGAGAATGATTTCATTTTCTTTGCATACATACCCAGAAGTGGGATTGCTAGGTCAAATGGTAGTTCTGTTCCACTGTTTCTTCTTTATCACCTCATAGAGCAGTTTGAAAATTGTGTATTTAGAGACAGTACTTTTGTAGTCACTGGGTTATTGGTTTTGTAGTGGGTTGTTACTTAATAGAAAATTATTTTACTGGCTATTTTATATCTTTATGTACAATATGAGAATGAAAGTCTTCTATTCCAAATCCATAGACTGAGGACTTATTTTTATTTTTAAAATTCAAGGTTGATCTTGCAGGCAGTGAGAACATTGGCCGTTCTGGAGCAGTTGATAAGAGAGCTCGGGAAGCTGGAAATATCAATCAGTCCCTGTTGACTCTGGGAAGGGTTATTACTGCTCTTGTAGAAAGAACACCTCATGTTCCTTATCGAGAATCTAAACTGACTAGAATCCTCCAGGACTCTCTTGGGGGACGTACAAGAACATCTATCATTGCAACAGTTTCTCCTGCATCTCTCAATCTGGAGGTAAGGTCTTAACCATCACTTTTTTTGGCTGTGCTGTGTGGTTTGTGGGATCTTTGTTTTCAACAAGGGATTGAACCTGGGCCCTTAGCAGTGAAAATTTGGAGTCCTAAACACGAGACTGCCAGAGAATTCCCTAACTATCATGTGTAATATTTTTAGAGTTCACTAATTAGCTTCATTCATTCTATGCTACAGTAAAAATAATCTAGACATTGTATGTGGTGGACACAGAGGAGAACACCACTGAAAAATGGTCTTTCTCCTTCCTGGCAGTTTTCAATCTTAAAAAGCTAGTTACTTAGTTGTGTTTTTCCAGTCTTCAAAGATAATTGCAGTGGTCATTAGCAGTGGATGGTTTAATTGAGGCCTTAGAAGTGGGTTAAGCGAATACTAGTGCTTTAGAGGCTGCTTAGAGATCACTAAAGATGGGGCTGGATGTGGGGGTACAGGTAGGAAAACCAAGAGAAACAACAAAGATGGTAAAATCTACTTTAATTTTACTGGATTATCCTCTTTAAATGGAATTAGAAAAGCTTTTATAAAGTCTCTTAATTCCTCTTTCATTTTAAAAACTATTTTTGTTGAGAAATGATTTGTATACTATAAAATTCATCCATTGAAAGTATATAATTAGGTGATTGTACTATATTCATTGAGCTATGCAACTGTCACCAAAATCTAAACATTTTTATCCTAGAAGGAAACTCTGTAACCTATTAGCAGTCACTCCCCATCAGTTTCCATTTCTAACCCTAGGTCACTATTAATCTACTTTCTTTAATCTATGCCTTTGCCTATTCTGAATATTTTATATAAATGGAGTCACACATTAAGTGTTCTTTTGTGACTGGCTTCTGTCACTTAGCATAATGTTTTCAATGTTCATCCATGTTGCAGCAAGTATCAGAACTCATTCCTTTTTGTGGGTGAATAATATGGATATAGGACATTTTGTTTATTCATCAGTTGATGAAATTCATTGAGGTTTTCTTTTTAATAGAGCTTAAGACTAAAGCAAAAAATTATTAGATTAAATTATAGTAAAGTTAAAGACCCTGAACCTTGAGGAGTAAAAAATAAGGATGTTTTAAACAGTCCTCTGTCTTATTTATTTACTTAATTGGAGTATAGTTGCTTCAAGAACATTCCTTGTTTTTAAAGGTTGGATATAGTAGTATTAGTGGGTAAATGTTTATATTAGATATAACCAAAAATTATTATGTTATTGTATACTACATTTTAGGTAACAGAACTACATTATTCTCATATCTTCAGTAATTGGCCTTTTCTTTTCATCACAGGAAACTCTGAGTACATTGGAATACGCTCATAGAGCAAAGAACATACTCAATAAGCCTGAGGTTAACCAGAAACTCACCAAGAAAGCTCTGATTAAGGTAATTGTGAATTTTAATGGAGTAATATAAATTTGTTTGACAAATGTGAAAATGAGGAACTGAAATAGATAATTGTTTTTAAAAATGTATTAAATTGCCTTTGATAAGGCTTTTCATTTAATGGCTTGAATTAAATGCCCTGTGTGTTAAAATGCTTTTTCTAATACTAATAGATGACTTTACAAGCTCTATCCAGTCAGTAAAATTTAAGTGTATAATGGTACTTCAGTGCAGTTTTAATTAGCATTTCCTTAATAGTGATAGTCAGCATCTTTTCACATGCTTATTATCCATATGTATATCTTCGTTTGTGAAATATCTATTTAAATTACCAGTTTTTAATTGGGTTGTCTTTTTATGAAGTTGTAAAGGATTGTTCATATTTTATACATACTATCCTTTATGAAATAATTTGTAAATATTTCCTCCCAGTCTGGCTTGTCTTTTCCTTTTATTGGTAGTGGGGTTTTTTTTGTTTCTATAGAGACAACTATAGATTCACATGCAGTTGAAAGAAGTAATACAGAGAGATCCTTTGTACATTTTATTAAACTATACAGTAAAATCACTGTAGGGACACCATTAATAGCAATTCATTGGTCTTATTCCTCAATTTTCCTGGTACTCATGTGTGTGTTTAGTTAGTTCTATACAGTTTTGTTATGTGTAGGTTCATGGAGACACTACCACAGTCAAGGTCCCGAACAGTCCCATCTCAGCAACGATTCCTCATTGCCCTTTTATAATCACTTCATTCCCACTCTGACCTCACGCCCTAATCTTTGTTATCCAATGATCTGTTCTCTTTCTAAATGTTTGTCATTTTAAGAGTGTTACTGAATGGAATCATGCAGTATGTAAACTTTGGGGATTGCTTTTATCACTCAGCATAATTCCCTGGAGGTTAACCTGAGTGGTGCATATCAATAGATCTTTACTTTTTAATGCTGAGGAATATTCCTTGGTATGTATATACCACCCGCCTGCAGTGCAGAAGACCCCAGTTCAATTCATGGGTCAGGAAGGTGCCCTGGAGAAGGAATAGGCTACCTACTCCAGTATTCTTGGGCTTCCCTGGTGGCTCAGACTAAATAATTCACCTGAAATGTGGGAGACCTGGGTTCGATACCTGGGTTGGGAAGATCCCCTGGAGGAGGGCATGGCAACCTACTCCAGTAGTCTTGCCTGGAGAATCCCCAAGGACAGAGGAGCCTGGTGGGCTACAGTCCATGGGGTAGCAAAGAGTCAGACGCAACTGAGCGACTAAGCACAGCACAGCACGGCACATGTATACACCACACATAGTTTGTTGTCAGATTCACCTGTGAGAGACATTTGGGCTGATTTCAATTTTTCACAATTGAAAATAAAACTGCTTTGATCATATTTGTTTATAGCAATTTGTGTACATGTAAATTTTCATTTTTCTGAGATAATTGCCCAAGAGTATAATTGTTGTTGTATAGTAATTGAATATAAGTTTCCTTTTTTTTTTTTTTTTTTAAGGAACTGCCAAGTTGCTTTCCAAAATGGCTGGGCTTTCTATTCTGTTGCATTGATTTATGTCTGTCGCTCACTAATAACCACAGTTTTAGTTACTGTAGCTTTATAATAACTCTTGGAATCAAGACTGTTTACAAGGAAGCTTATATGAGCAAATCTTTCTTGATAAAGGGTGTCAAAATTGTCAGGATCTGAGAAACACTACAGTGATTTTTATATTCATTATTTTTTAAAGGGATTTGATTTAGGTCATACCTGAATGGTCTAGTGGTTTTCCCTACTTTCTTCCATTTAAGTCTGAATTTGGCAATAAGGAGTTCATGGTCGGAGCCACAGTCAGCTCCTGGTCTTGTTTTTGCTGACTGTATAGAGCTTCTCCATCTTTGGCTGCAAAGAATATAATCAATCTGATTTCGGTGTTGACCATCTGGTGATGTCCATGTATAGAGTCTTCTCTTGTGTTGTTGGAAGAGGGTGTTTGTTATGACCAGTGCATTTTCTTGGCAAAACTCTATTAGTCTTTGCCCTGCTTCATTCCGTATTCCAAGGCCAAATTTGCCTGTTACTCCAGGTGTTTCTTGACTTCCTCCTTTTGCATTCCAGCCCCCTATAATGAAAAGGACATCTTTTTTGGGTGTTAGTTCTAAAAGGTCTTGTAGGTCTTCATAGAACCATTCAACTTCAGCTTCTTCAGCGTTACTGGTTGGGGCATAGATTTGGATTACTGTGATATTGAATGGTTTCCCTTGGAATCGAACAGAGATCATTCTGTCGTTTTTGAGATTGCATCTCAGTACTGCATTTCGGACTCTTTTGTTGACCATGATGGCCACTCCATTTCTTCTGAGGGATTCCTGCCCGCAGTAGTAGATATAATGGTCATCTGAGTTAAATTCACCCATTCCAGTCCATTTCAGTTCGCTGATTCCTAGAATGTCGACATTCACTCTTGCCATCTCTTGTTTGACCACTTCCAATTTGCCTTGATTCATGGACCTGACATTCCAGGTTCCTATGCAATATTGCTCTTTACAGCATCGGACCTTGATTCTATCACCAGTCACATCCACAGCTGGGTATTCTTTTTGCTTTGGCTCCATCCCTTCATTCTTTCTGGAGTTATTTCTCCACTGATCTCCAGTAGCATATTGGGCACCTACTGACCTGGGGAGTTTCTCTTTCAGTATCCTATCATTTTGCCTTTTCATACTGTTCATGGGGTTCTCAAGGCAAGAATACTGAAGTGGTTTGCCATTCCCTTCTCCAGTGGACCACATTCTGTCAGATCTCTCCACCATGACCCGCCCGCCCGTCTTGGGTTGCCCCACGGGCATGGCTTAGTTTCATTGAGTTAGACAAGGCTGTGGTCCTAGTGTGATTAGATTGACTAGTTTTCTGTGAGTATGGTTTAAGGGCCTAGATCTGATAGATAGAGTGCCTGATGAGCTATGGAATGAGGTTCGTAACATTGTACAGGAGACAGGGATCAAGACCATCCCCATGGAAAAGAAATGTAAAAAAGCGAAATGGCTGTCTGGGGAGACCTTACAAATAGCTGTGAAAAGAAGAGAAGTGAAAAGCAGAGGAGAAAAGGAAAGATATAAACATTTGAATGCAGAGTTCCAAAGAATAGCAAGAAGAGATAAGAAAGCCTTCTTCAGCGATCAATGCAAAGAAATAGAGGAAAACAACAGAATGGGAAAGACTAGAGATCTCTTCAAGAAAATCAGAGATACCAAAGGAACATTTCATGCAAAGATGGGCTCGATAAAGGACAGAAATGGTATAGACCTAACAGAAGCAGAAGATATTAAGAAGAGATGGCAAGAATACACAGAAGAACTGTACAAAAAAGATCTTCACGACCCAGATAATCACGATGGTGTAATCACTGACCTAGAGCCAGACATCCTGGAATGTGAAGTCAAGTGGGCCTTAGAAAGCATCACTACGAACAAAGCTAGTGGAGGTGATGGCATTCCAGTTGAGCTATTCCAAATCCTGAAAGATGATGCTGTGAAAGTGCTGCACTCAATATGCCAGCAAATTTGGAAAACTCAGCAGTGGCCACAGGACTGGAAAAGGTCAGTTTTCATTCCAATCCTAAAGAAAGGCAATGCCAAAGAATGCTCAAATTACCACACAGTTGCACTCATCTCACACGCTGGTAAAGTAATGCTTAAAGTTCTCCAAGCCAGGCTTCAGCAATATGTGACCCGTGAACTTCCTGATGTTCAAGCTGGTTTTAGAAAAGGCAGAGGAACTAGAGATCAAATTGCCAACATCCGCTGGATCATGGAAAAAGCAAGAGAGTTCCAGAAAAACATCTATTTCTGCTTTATTGACTATGCCAAAGCCTTTGACTGTGTGGATCACAATAAACTGTGGAAAATTCTGAAAGAGATGGGAATACCAGACCACCTGATCTGCCTCTTGAGAAATTTGTATGCAGGTCAGGAAGCAACAGTTAGAACTGGACATGGAACAACAGACTGGTTCCAAATAGGAAAAGGAGTACGTCGAGGCTGTATATTGTCACCCTGCTTATTTAACTTATATGCAGAGTACATCATGAGAAACGCCGGACTGGAAGAAACACAAACTGGAATCAAGATTGCCGGGAGAAATATCAATAACGTCAGATATGCAGATGACACCACCCTTATGGCAGAAAGTGAAGAGGAACTCAAAAGCCTCTTGATGAAAGTGAAAGTGGAGAGTGAAAAACTTGGCTTAAAGCTCAACATTCAGAAAACGAAGATCATGGCATCCGGTCCCATCACTTCATGGGAAATAGATGGGGAAGCAGTGGAAACAGTGTCAGACTTTATTTTTAGGGGCTCCAAAATCACTGCAGATGGTGACTGCAGCCATGAAATTAAAAGACGCTTACTCCTTGGAAGGAAAGTTATGACCAACCTAGAGAGCATATTCAAAAGCAGAGACATTACTTTGCCAACAAAGGTCCATCTAGTCAAGGCTATGGTTTTTCCTGTGGTCATGTATGGATGTGAGAGTTGGACTGTGAAGAAAGCTGAGCGCCAAAGAATTGATGCTTTTGAACTGTGGTGTTGGAGAAGACTCTTGAGAGTCCCTTGGACTGCAAGGAGATCCAACCAGTCCATTCTAAAGGAGATCAGCCCTGGGATTTCTTTGGAAGGAATGATGCTAAAGCTGAAACTCCAGTACTTTGGCCACCTCATTCGAAGAGTTGACTCATTGGAAAAGACGCTGATGCTCGGAGGGATTAGGGGCAAGAGGAGAAGGGGACGACAGAGGATGAGATGGCTGGATGGCATCACTGACTCGATGGATATGAGTCTGAGTGAACTCCAGGAGTTGGTGATGGACAGGGAGGCCTGGTGTGCTGCGATTATGGGGTCGCAAAGAGTCAGACATGACTAAGCAACTCATCTGATTTTTTAAAGTCCATGCTGTTTTATAAGCATTCATTTTATTTTAGACACTTGAATTTTTGAAGCCTGTTGCTATTATTAAATCTAAAAATATTTAACAGTAATTTATTACGATAAAATATTTAATCCTTGTTTAAAATTCCAGTTGTTCAGTGTAGACTTTTAATATTTTGTTTTAGGATCCAAATAAGGATTGCCATAAATTAGTAGTTGGATTTTCAAGCTTGATAGAGTCGGGTTTTATCTTATTTATATATTTTTGGCCAAAATACTTGATAAATGGTGGCATATTCTCCCACTTGGAAGCACATAATATCTGGTTCTTTCCCTTTTTTTGTTAAGGGATTGATTATATTGAAATGACCTGATCCACTAGTTCTTCTTTAAGGGTTGCAAAATAATAATAATTTTCGAATTGTTCTTCCTTAGTTGACTGCTGGACTAACTCTGTAAAGAGCAATATTCCCTCAGCTCCTGAAGGCTATACTTCTTTCAGGAAAGACAGGAGAAATGCTTGATTCATTTCCTTTGACAGTTTGGAAAATAATGGGTTGGTTTCCCAACTTTCTTAACATCATTATAAACTCATGGATTTAGAATATTTGTGCTAACAATTGTAGTTAACAACCTCACTGACATTCAAATTGTTCCTTCTCTGGCCGTTGGGTACCCTTTCAGTGGGTTCTTGAGTCTTTTTTGTTGGCCTAAGCTTCCTTTCTATTTTGTTTTACAAGATGTTCCAGGATCTTCTTGAATGTTTCTTGCCCCAATCCTGGAGTCAGACACTTCCCTAAGAAACCCTGGTTCCTTTTAGTGTGAAATGAGATTTGGAGACCAACCTGGCTACTGGGGGTTGTTTTTTCTTCAGAAGCCTGTATTTTTATAATGAATGAAAGCTATTGACTTTATTCTAACCATATTAATATTGAATGAAAAGTAAGGTTGTGACTTTTTAATCACATACTTTTATGCTTTAAAAAAGATAAGAGGGCTAATTTTGTTTTATTTATTATAAATCTTCCCCAAACTGAATGAAAAAAAAGTGAAGTGCTAAACTGACACAACATTCTTCTTTCATAGGAATATACAGAAGAGATAGAGCGTCTGAAACGGGATCTTGCTGCAGCTCGTGAAAAAAATGGAGTGTACATTTCTGAAGAAAATTTTAGGTAAGCCCTTGGTTATGGAAATTAATTTCTAAGAATGTACAGCATAGGGAGTATAGTCAGTAGTATTGTACTGTTGTTGTGGTGATCATTTTGTAATGTAAAAGAGTGTCAAATCACTATGTTGTACACCCAAAAATAATGTAATATTATAAGTCAATTATACGTCAATTAAAAATTATTTATCTAAACTATATCATTCATTTAATAACAATGTTGCATTCCTTTTGTACATTTAATGTAGGAAAGTATTTCAAATAGCTCATCTACTTTGAAGAGCTATTTCCAATAAAGAACTGATATAGTTAACAAAAGACTGTTAGAATGAACTCTCTTCTTATACCCCCTCAACTTTATCTTTTCCTTTAATCAATATCTCTAGCAAATAGTTTGAGTAAATCTGCATTCTTAAAATTCTTTGTCATTTAAGCACAATGTGGAATAGAAAATGGCTGGTAGTTATGAAGGAACTAGAGGAATGCCAACGATAGCACTCGCTTCTGACACTGACAAGAAATCAGAGGCTCCTTAAAGCAGACCAGAATTGTCTGGTGCAAAATGTCAGTAGTGCTAAAGCTGAGAAGCTGTGCTCTAGAGAAGAATCTGGAGAAGGCAGTGGCAACCCACTCCAGTACTCCTGCCTGGAAAATCCCATGGACAGAGGAGTCTGGGGGACTACAGTCCATGGGGTCTCGAAGAGTCGGACACGACTGAGCGACTTCACTCTCACTTTTCACTTTCATGCACTGGAGAAGGAAATGGCAACCCACTCCAGTATTCTTGCCTGGAGAATCCCAGGGACAGAGGAACCTGGTGGGCTGCTGCCTATGGGGTTGCACAGAGTCAGACACGACTAATGTGACTTAGCAGCAGCAGCAGAGAAGAATCGTTTATCTTATGAGGACTTTTGTGGTGGTGTGATAGTGGTATGTGTGTTGGGGTGTGTATTGGGGTCTGTGTGCTGGGGGCAGGAGGTTTAATTGCTCTGTATACATACTTTAGTTTTCCAGGTTTTAGCCCCTTACCCCTTCCTCCTGTGAGACCTGATGCTTTCACACCACAAGCCTCTTCAGGATTATGCCTGTCTGGTTTATTATTCTTCATATTCCTGATTATAGACACCTAGTATCCCCTACCTCTGCTTTATGTGGGTTATTGTCCTCTGTCACCTTTGTAGCTTCTCAAATTTTATATACATACATGTTTTTTTCCCCTGTAACTGGTAGGGATTCTCAGTTTCAAAATGGAAAAAACAAGAAAAACAGTCTGTTTATAAACCTAAGACAAAGAATATATTTGTTTTTTGCACTTTGTATCTATTGCTTATTGATACTTAGGCATCATTATCATGATAGTGATAAATAGTAGAGATGATATGTAACTGCCGAAGTTGTGTTAGAGTAAATTTTATAGGCATTAGGAAACAATATTCACTGTTAGAATCCTTTTAAATTTTATTTTAGAGCTATGAGTGGAAAACTAACTGTTCAAGAAGAACAAATTGTAGAATTGGTTGAAAAAATCGCTGCTGTTGAGGAAGAGCTAAATAGGGTAAGCATTCAAAACTGTACTGACTGTCATGTAAAAAGCAAATATTAAAAGGCAATATCAGAATGTGAGGCACCTGATATTTTTTCTTTAAGATTTTTTTTCTTGCTGACCTCTAAACTAAAATTAAGTTATATCACAGTTTTTTTTATCATTAATGATAATGAAGAAGTGAGTCGTTTTTGAAGAAGCTATTCAATTTGACACATACTAATGCAGCATTTTAAGAAATTAACTGAATTGTATAATTTAATATGAAAGCTGTATAGTGAATGCTGAGACATTTTCATCAACATGTTTATCAGGTGACAAAAGGCAGATGTTGGGAGAAGCCAGATAAATAACTAAGGCTGAGAGACCTGACCCTTCAGTGCCACCCTCGCACTGGCAGTGTCGAAAGGAATCTGAAGAATTAACACCATTTCATTAGACCTGTTACTTGTTTTTGTTTGGTTGGCTGTGCCCCACGACTTGCGGAATCTTAATTCCCTGACCAGGGATCAAACCTGTGCCCATAGCACTGGACACGCAGAGTCCTAACCACTGGACCACCAGTACTAGTAGCAGTTATAGGAAGAAACCAGTTACCATATGAAATGTTCTAACCTACCTGGTAACTTGTTACAACTTTTATATGGAAATAATTTGTTTGGTTCTTTTAGTATTATAAACTAGCCAGGTGTGTCAGCGACCAGTTCGGCATTTTTTAATTCTAAAACAAAAATGTTTCATGTGTTATATGTAGGTTACAGAATTGTTTATGGATAGTAAAAATGAACTTAACCAGTGCAAATCTGACCTGCAAAGTAAGACACAGGAACTTGAAACCACTCAAAGACATTTGCAGGAAACTAAATTACAGCTTGTTGAAGAAGAATATATCACCTCGGCTTTGGAAAGTACTGAGGAGAGACTTCATGATGCTGCCAACAGGGTTTGTCTTTTGTTTTTATTTGAAGTTGCGTTAAAGAAGTTAACTTTCTTAGCATAAGAAAGTTAGAAAGCATAAGAAAGCATAGAAGTAACTTTCTTAGCATAAGCTAAGAAATTGTGAAATTCTGTTTATTTACTCCAAATGATACTTCTGTCCATTTAAGAAACATTATTTTACTATTTCATCTAGATTTTCTTTACTGGAGATGCTTATTTAAGAAAAATCTATTCCTTAAGTTTTGAAAATAGAACCTGACTTTAATATATTTTGTGAATGTTTAGAATGTACTACTGCTTTACCTGTGGTCATGGTTGAAACTAGTCATCAAGAATTTAGTATCTTCTAATGATGGACGATGTTGAAAGTACTCACTTTTTTATTAGGTGTATCCTTCAGAAATTAGTAACACATGAAAGTGAAAGTCATTCAATCATGTCCAACTCTTTGCGACCCCATGGACTGTACAGTCCATGGAATTCTCCAGGCCAGAATACTGGAGTGGGTAGCCTTTTCCTTCTGCAGGGGATCTTTCCAACCCAAGGATCGAACCCAGGTCTCCCACATTGCAGGCAGATTCTTTACTAACTGAGCCACAAGGGAAGCCCAATAATACTGGAGTGGGTAGCCTATCTCTTCTCCAGCGGATCTTCCTGACCCAGGAATTGAACCAGGGTCTCCTGCCTTAGTAACACATATTGGGGAAACATTTGTGAGGGAGAATAATTATTAAAATTGATTGGCAAAGTCAGTTTTCCTTGTCTAGATGGCTAGCGAAGGAGAAATAAACATTGGCATGAATTTAAAATTTTCTTCTGATACTATATATAAAATTTACTAGTTCTTTTTAGAAGTCTTTAATGAAGCACAGATATTTTCATTAGATTGCTTTTGTCATATCCATCTTATCAACACTTATTTTTAAAAATCATATATAGTTGCTTAACACAGTTGAAGAAACTACAAAAGATGTATTTGATCTCCATTCTAAACTGGATCGTAAGAAGGCAGTTGATCAGCATAACGCAGAAGCTCAAGATGTTTTTGGCAAAAACTTGAATAGTCTATTTAATAACATGGAAGAATTAATTAAGGATGGCAGCATGAAACAAAAGGCCATGCTAGAAGTTCATAAGACCTTGTTTGGTAAGTACAAACATTTCTTTTTTTTTTTAATTGAAGGATAGTTGCTTTACAGAATTTTGTTAGTTTCTGCCAAACATTAACATGAATGAGCCATCAGTTCAGTTCAGTCACTCAGTCGTGTCCAACTCTTTGCGACCCCATGAATTGCAGCACGCCAGGCCCCCCTGTCCATCACCAACTCCCGGAGTTCACTCAAACTCACGTCCATCGAGTCCATGATGCCATCCAGCCATCTCATCCTCTGTCCCCTTCTCCTCCTGCCCCTAATCCCTCCAAGCATCAGTGTCTTTTCCAATGAGTCAACTCTTCGCATGAGGTGGCCAAAGAACTGGAGTTTCAGCTTTAGCATCAGTCCTTCCAAAGAACACCCGGGACCGATCTCCTTTAGAATGGACTGATTGGATCTCCTTGCAGTCCAAGGGACTCTCAAGAGTCTTTTCCAACACCACAGTTCAAAAGCATCAGTTCTTCGGCGCTCAGCTTTCTTCACAGTCCAACTTTCACATCCATACATGACCACTGGAAAAACCATAGCCTTGACTAGACAGACCTCGGTATACATATGTCCCCTTCCTCTTGAACCTCCCTCCCATCTCCCTCCCCATTCCACCCCTCTAGGTTGTTGTAGAGCGCCTGTTTGAGTTCCCTGAGTCATATAGCAAATTCCCATTGGCTATCTTATTTTTACATATGGTAATATTTTTCCATGTTACTCTCCATACATCTCACCCTCTCCTTCCTCCCCCAACCCGTGTCCATAAGTCTGTTCTCTACATCTGTGTCTCCTTTGCTGCCCTGCAAATAATTCATCAGTACCATCTTTAGTTCAAGCATTTCTTATTCCAGTCTTACCGTGTTTAGTGTGAGACTAATTTCAAAACTGATACTAAAGTATTATTTTCACTATAGAAAATTTGGAAGATGTAGACATGAAAAATTTAAAAGGTCACTTAGAGTCTAGTCACTCTAAGCTAACCACTAAAAAATTTATTGATTGATTTCTAGTTTCTCTTCTTTAACCTTTTTTTATCTTCAGTACTACTGTGTATTACTTTTAGTTACAGATTAATTTTTAGATTATTCTGACTCTTACACTAAGTTACAGTTTCAGGTCTGATACACTTACAGATGTGCCAAGTGCTTCCTGAATACTATAGAACATAATTTATGTTTAAAATAATTCCATGCTTATGTAGTGAGTCAATTATTTTAAGCTTATTTGTTACAAATTTCCACAACAGGGATGTAAATTTTGCTAAGATTGTATTTATGTTTAAATATATTCATGTCCAGATTTACATCTTTTTTTCTTCTTGGTGTAGGTAACCTGCTGACTTCCAGCGTCTCTGCATTAGACTCTATTACTACAACAGCACTTGGATCTCTCTCATTGATTCCAGAAAATGTGTCTACACTTGTTTCTCAGATTTCTAATATGATATTGAAAGAACAGTCATTAGCAGCAGAAAGTAAAACTGTACTTCAGGGATTAATTGTTAGTAAATCTTTTATTACATTTGATAAGTCTCTAAAAACAATGTTAACTGCTCTTCTTTCATCTTAAGCTTTACTAGACACAGTGGTAAACAGATTACTTTAATAGAGTAGGTTTATATGTATTTTTTTTTTTCGTCTTTCATTACTTTTATTTTTTATTTTTATTTTATTTTATTTTTAAACTTTACATAATTGTATTAGTTTTGCCAAATGATATTTTTAAAGACAGGTCTCTTCACTGTTTTTTTCCTCCCAGAAAGATTAATTTCCAGTAGCATATATATAACCTTCAAAACTTTTTTCACTTATATTCTGTAACATAGAGTGTAGGAGTTCATATGCCTTTTAAAAGAGTTGTAGGTTTAGCTTCACATGAATTCAGGGGACCTATGACTTGTTAGCTGGCTCAGAAATTGGTCAGTTATCCTTTTCTTAAGGGTCCTGGAAGAGTCATGCTAATGTTACACTGACCCAACCTGAAGTATATTAAGTAGTTAATTTTAAAACTACAGAAATACAGAAAAACGTGTAAGAAAAATGACTTATAGAATTTGGGGAACATATATAACAATTTATATATTATTATAAAACGATTTGTGGGGTCCAGTATGTGTAATCAAGTCCTTCTGGCCTGTAACTGTGAGGCTTTTTCCCATAATTCTCTAGAAGCCAGTCATCTAATTACACAATGTTGTTTACCTTCTCCACACTTGATTTCTTTATACCCTTCATTTTGTAATTGTATCATTTGTCTAGGAAGTTCTTGGCCATATAACTTACTTTGGTTTTTCCCTCTGTAAAGGCTCTGTGCCTCCCTTTTTGAGTTTAACAATATTTGTTGAACATTTTCCAAGTAAATACTGCTCATGTTAGCCAACATTCTGCCTAAATTCAGTGCTTGCATGACATTATTAGGTAGATTTCTTTAGTCACCCAAATTTGACAAAGTTAAAAGATGCTCACTGGTACTTACTTTTTGGGAATTTTTTTAAATTGGAGTATAATTGCTTTACAATGTTCTGTTAGTTTCTGCTGTATGAAAATTGATTCACTCACTAAATAAATGGTAGTCTCTGTTTATTGATGTCTTCCTACCAAGTCATAAGCAAGCTTGAGTCTGAAGAGGTGATTGCTGTTCCCACAGAATGAGTTGAAATTAGTATGATAGCTCTTCTTTCCAAAGAAAACCAGTACTCTTTTAAGCATTTACTAATTATTTCGTTATAGTTCTTCATCCTTGCCCTAGTAATAGGAGCTTAGTTCGGAATTTTTTTCTTCTTTTTATAAAAATTTCCAATCTACAATACTTTCTAACTTTTGTATATACCTTGATAAGAACCAGAACCATGACAAGTTCTTATCCAATAGAATGTAAGTCACCAGTTCTTCAAACTTAAATGCCTCCAACCCAAAGCCTACTTTTCAAGGCTATGTGGTTTCAGCCCTTTTGACTTAGTAACCTAAAGTTGTTTGAAATTTATTTCTTTGAAATAAAATTGTAGGTGTTTGTTTCCTTTCTTTGGTTGCATTGCTGAAATTTTATCAAATGACTGTCATTTTCCCCTCTTCTGAATTCTTCTGACTTATGTTACAGTAGACTATTAAGAATTTATTGTACATAAAGTGACCATTTCTTAATTCCTATATGCAGGATTAAGTGATTTATGAATATAAACTCTAGTAATAGGCTCTGTAGGCTATAAAAAAGAGAACGTGTTTAAACTATTTAAAAAAAGAATGGACACTTAGGATTTTAATATACATGTGTTTAGTTAACAGGGTATTTAATATATTATCATTTAACTATCCAGATTTATGGAAGTGAAAATATCCTTTTTAAAGAGTTGTGTGTGTATTTTTCAAACCAGAATGTACTTCAGACGGACCTCCTCAGTTCACTGGGAACAGTTTTATCCCCCACTGTGGCATCTATACTGGAAATCAATAGTCAACTGAAGAATATTTTCAAGACTTTGTCGATTGTGGCTAATAAGGTAATGAATATTCTTATTGTCTCAAATTGTTAAGGAAGAAACTCCACATGAATTCAAGGGACCCAGGACTTGTTAGTTGAGAAGTGTTTATATGCAGAATCCGTGGGTTATGAGAAGGAATCTGGAGGAGGGAGGAAGAGAGGATGCTGTGGTCAGGATGCTGACCATTGATGTGGTCTGCAGAATCATGGCTAAGAAAAACGAGAGGAAGTGATCTTTAAGAATCATAGCATACATAGCAGTCTATCATATGGTGTGTGTGTGTACATATGTGGTTATATATACATATGTATGCATACCTGCCTAAATATGGATAATAAAATACCTCTGCGTGCATGTCTGACTCTTGGCGACCCTATGGACTGTAGCCCACCAGGCTCCTCTGTCAGTGGGATTCTCCAGGCAAGAATACTGGAGTGGGTTGCCATGCCCTCCTCCAGGGGATCTTCCTGACCCAGGGATCGAACTCACATCTTCTGCATTATCAGTTGGGTTCTTTATGACTAGGGCCACCTGGGAAGCCCCAAAATACCTCTGCGGCTGCTAAGTCGCTGCAGTCGTGTCCGACTTTGTGCGACCCCATAGACAGCAGCCCACCAAATCCGCCGCCCCTGGGATTTTCCAGGCAAGAACACTGGAGTGGGTTGCCATTTCCTTCTCCAGTGCATGAAAGTGAAAAGTGAAAGGGAAGTTGCTCAGTCGTATCCGACTCTTAGCGACCCCATGGACTGCAGCCAACCAGGCTCCTCTAGATGTGTTTAAAAATGGTAATAATCACCTCTCAGAGGTGGGAGTGGGACTGGGGTTCTAGGGGCTAGAGGGGAAAGGAAGGGACTTTTCTCTGCAATACTGTTTTCTACCTTTTCTAATTTATATGTATTCAAAAAAGTAAAAATAAAAAATAGACTTAGAACATTAAAAAAATAATTTTTTTTTTTTTGGCTGTGCTATGTCTTTGTTACTGCAAGAGCTTTTTTCTCTAGTTGCAGTGAGCAGGGCTGCTCTAGTTGTGGTGTGTAGACTTTGCATCGTGGCGCCTTCTCTTCCTTTGGAGCACACGCTCTAGGGTGCATGGGCTTCAGTTATTGCAGTGTGTTGGCTCAGTAGTTGTGCTTCTGGGCTCTAGAGCACAGGCTCAATAGTGGCTTGTAGGCTTAGTTGCTCTGCAGCTTGTGGAATCTTCCTGGATCCGGGATCGAATCTGTGTCTTCCTTCATTGGGAGGTGGATTCTTTACCACTGAGCCACCAGGGAAGCCCTTAGGACATTTTTTTTTAATTTAAGAAAAGAAAGAAAAAAAATTATTTTTTTCTCTTCAAAGATAGAAGATCAGAAGAAGGAAATGGATGGCTTTCTTAGTACATTGTGTAACAATCTACATGAACTAAAAGAAAATACAGTTTCTTCCTTGGCTGAATCACAGAAGCTGTGTGAAAACTTAACTGAAGACATGAAGAAAACAAAGAAAATCCAATCACAGGTATATAGGTGATTTGAGTGTAAAAAGAAAGCTTTATGATCTTTAGATCCCTGTTACAGACTGAATGCTAGATAACTAAATTAGAAACCTGAAAATACTGTCAGCACTTTTGCTTATAACAGTAATTAATGTGAAATAAGAGTACTTCTCTTGATCAGTTAATATTTGATGATTTGCTACATTCAGAGCACAGTGAGACAAGACAGTCCTTTCTTCATATCAAGAAGAACGCTGAAGCTGTAGAAATATTGCATTGGGAATACAATTAGAAGAAAATGATGAAAGCATTTAAAGTGAACTTGTATCTGCGTTATAACCCAGGTGCCTCGAGTGAGTCCAGCAGCACAGGAGCTGCAGTAGTGGCAGAAGGAGACAAAGCTTAGCCGGAGAGGGGAGCCAGAGAAGTGACAGGAGAGGCATAGATAGATTCATGAGCTAGATTTATGCAATAGATTTATGAACTCAGCCAAGAATGGTGGTGGCAGAGCCTAGCTGCCTCAAAGAAGACACGTTTTAGACAATACTTATGTGTATGGGCAGAAAAACTCGAGAACTATATTTGTGACCAATTGTGTTAACAGTTTATTTTAGTTTCTATTCTGTGGAAAGTGTAAAGCATTCCAGCAGAGGGTTTTAATGTAGATTTTATTTTTTTGTGCCTATTCTGTTGTTTGCTAAATGTAATAGTCTGATCATGACACTGAATAAATGTGTCTTTTTAAAAACAGTCTACTCTGAAGCCATTTTGGTAAACTACCCCAACATTGTGAAGTCAGATTTCCTTCAGGGTGATGCTGGGTTCGGAATTTATTTACAGCCTGCTTGGGCGGAGAAGGCCTTGTCTTCAGAAAGCTTATTGTAGTTGAACTAACAGTTACTATGTTATGACCTGGCGTTCACAGCTAAAGAGGTCACCCAAGCAAAGTCATGGAGTTTTTAGGTTACTAATATGATTGTTGGCACATCCTATGCAATATATCTAACTTGAATTATGGTGCCATGTAAAGTTCTAGATGGAATGAAGCTTGTGAATCATCCATTATCATGTGTAATCATTTAATAACCTCTTGAGAGAATTCTTTGGTGTATAGTGCTTAGGACGCCATGCTTTTACTGTTGTGGCCCGGGTTGTTCTATCCCTGGCCAGGGAACTAAGATCCCACAAGCTGCTCACTGTGACCAAAGAAACCAAACCAACCAAAACAAATACACCCCTCTTGGATGGAATGAAAAGAAAGAAACTTTAAAATAAGATTGTTTCCCTAACTGATAAGCATAAAACTTTTCACACAAAAGGTTAATATTGAAATTCGTACAAGTAATAGTTAACATTTATTGAGCAACTCACTATGTATTTATTCCTCCCACCAGCATAGATACAGGTTCTATTACTAGCTCAGTTTTCTGATGAGGAAACTGAGTCCTTGGGAACATCTGACAATATTTAGATCCCCTTATAGCTATGGTGGGGATTATACTGCCTGAAAGGAATCCATTTTTGAAGGAGCTTTTCTAAATGTTTCTAGAACATATTCTTGAAATTTGAAATTGCAGCAATTTCTTATACCTCTTCATAGAGTGTTTGCCTTAAACCTGCCTAGATCTTTTTAGGTATATATTCTGAGGAACACCTATGATGTGAAAAGTATTTTAGCATGAGTGACTTGACTTCCTTGGCTTAAAAGAAGCAGGTTTACTAACTGAGCTGTTTCTTAGATATTCTAGAACTTGAGATTAGCACTGACAAACCTGTTTACATGTAGATAAATCTAATACCTGCATTCCCTCTACTTTGAGATCAGCAGAAATATTGACATTTTATTCAAAATCAATATGTTGAATGTGTATTGTCAGCTGTTGTGTTATTCAGAGATGTGTTTCAAGATGCCACATTGAGAAAATGATAAGCTCTTTTAACATTAAAATGATCCAACTAGGTTCTATAAAATGTTTCAGCTATATTGGTTGATAATATTTTTGGATTACTTGACTCATTAGATTTTCAGCATTACTTTCCCTTCTAGTAGTGTTATCAGTTAAGAAGCAACTATGTGTATCTGTCAGAATGGTTCTCTTTTTGGTATGTTTGGTTAGTTCTGAAGTACACTGAAAGCAACTTGTTACTTATAGTTAAAATAGCTTGCTAATTTAAAAGTTTGCTAATTATTTAGTTTTTTTAAAAAGTGCCTGTAGTATGATTATTCCTTCAGCATCACTTCTACTACCTTCCTCTGTCACAGAGGTGGAGTTAAAGATCTCTTATCAGGAATGTGAATCATTCTCACCTATGGGAAAATACTTTATGTCAGTATGGAGTAAAAAGTCTAACCATTATAATTTCAATCTTTTCCCTCCCCGCACCTTTCTTACAGGAACTTTACCAGTTAATCAATCTTTGGGAGGAGAGATACTGTGATTTGGAGGAAAAGTGTAAAAACATCCAGAAACCACTTAGCAGTGTTCAAGAAAATACAGAGCAGTAAGCTGTTTTTAAATTTGCTTTAGCTTTTCTCTCCCTGAAATTATTTCTGAATAAAAAGTTTAAATAGTACAAATACTATCAACCCATTTTCTCATATATTTTATTATGTTCATTTTATCATCCTCATTTCCTCTCTCCCCCTTTCTCTGTAATATTATATACTATATTAAATAATTATATAATATTATATAGTACGTTGAAGTGATGTGAAGTGAAAGTTGCTCAGTCATGTCTCTTTGTGACCCCACCAGGCTTCTCTGTCCATAGAATTCTCCAGGCCAGAATACTGGAGTGAGTAGCTGTTCCCTTCTCCAGGGGAACTTCCCAACCCAGGGATCGAACCTAGGTCTCCTACATTGCAGGTGGATTCTTTACCGTCTGAGCCACCAGGGAAGCCCATATAGTTAGTATGTTGTATTATATAATATTGCCTGTAGATGAACAATCTTTTGAATGACAGTGGATACAGATATATATATATTATATAGCATATAATACTATATATATATAATTTTCTGAATAAGTATGGTCTTTGTAATCTCCACTTTCCCCCAAATACTTCAGTGTATATCCTAAAAACATAAGATACTGTCTTATATAATAATTATTTTATTTAAAAATTTTATTGGAATATAGTTGATTTACAATGTTGTGTTAGTTTCAAGTATACAGCAAAGTGAATCAGTTAAACATATACCTATATCCCATTTCTTTTTAGAGTCTTTTCCCATGTATAGTATTACAGAATATTAACTAGAATTCCCTGTGTATACAGTAGGTTCTTATTATCTATTGTAACAATTATTTTAAATTAGAAAATTAATATTGAGAACTACTGTTATCTAATATACATACCTGATTCAATTTTTGCCAATTCTCTCACTAATGTTTTTTATAAGAAAAAAATAAAAAAGGATTTTCCTCCTGGTCCAGGATTTAATTCAGAATCACACATTGCATTTGTCATGTCTCTTTGAGTCTCCTTTAATCTAGAGCAGTCACTTAGTCTTTGTCTTTCATGGCCTTTTCTTTTTCCGTGAGCATAGAGTATTTATTTAGTAGAGTGTCCCTTATTTGGGGTGGCCTTCATGGTTAGTTGGAGTTGTCAAGAATAACACAAAAGTAGTGTGTTCTTAGTGCATCTCAGATATCAAGAGGTTTAACTTTGATAATTTGGGTATAGTGTTGTCCTGTAGATTTCTCCCCTGTAAAGTTCCTTTGCAATTAATAAAGAACTTAAGGAGAGATACTTTGAAACTATATAAGTCTCCTGTTCTTCTTAGAATCCATTGATATGTATATCTGAAATAATTATGATAGTGGTTGTCAAATGATCTTTTTCTAATTCCGTCATTCCTTCTACATGTGTTAGCTGGCATTCTATTGAGAGGAAGAGCTTTCCCTTTCCCTTGCCATTTATTCTTATTCATTTATGTTATCATGTACTCATGGATTCTTTTATCCTCTGGGTTATAATCCACTGTTTTTTTCATTTTGATGCTCAAATTATCTCAAGTTTTTGTTTTGTTATTATCTTTTTTTTTTTTTTGGCTGTGCAGCATGGCATGTCAGATCTTAGTTCCCTGAAGAGGGATCAAACCTGTGTCCCGTGCGGTAGAAGCATGGAGCCCTAACTACTGGGCAGCCAGGGAGCTCCCTGTCCCAGTTTTGACTAGTGAGAGCCTCTTCAAGTTGTCTTCTGTGTGCTTTTGATATGATCTGTCTCTTTTGAGGGGTCGCCAAGAATCAGACACAACTGAGCAACTGACAGACAGACACATAGCGTGGTGTTCCAGTAATCTTGTACTTTCTCAGCTCCAGCTCTAAGTCACAGTAATAGCAACCAAGATCTGGGCACTAGATGTTCTTACTGCTACTGGGGTATCATTTCTTCTAAGGCTTCTCAGGTGGACATAGCTGGAAATACATGTGTGAATGTGTGCATATATGTGCACATAAGTATCTTTTCAGTCCATATTTGTGCTGCTTTTTCAGACTGTGAGAAACTTGGCTTTCATCCACAATGTATTTACATATTTGCTCAATTTTAGAATACACATTAAGTAATTTAACAATTTCTAACTCATATTCGTGATGAAATATATATTTACTAATTAGAGCAGGGTAGTTTGCCAAACCCTGCTCTAATTAGTAAATATATATTGAACTCCGGGAGTTGGTGATGGACAGGGAGGCCTGGCATGCTGCAATTCATGGGGTTGCAAAAAGCCGGGCACGACTGAGCGACTGATCTGATCTTGGCAGACTCTGTCTCTGGGCTGGATGCCTGCTACTGCAGATAATTTTATTGACATACCCATGTTTGTTTACTCCATCTGCCAGTTTGTTTATGTGTTGCCTTTGGCTGTATTTAGCTGCTTTTGTACCGCAAAGAGTATATCAAAGACTACTTGTAAGCCTAAAATATTTGCTATCTGGATTTTAAAGAAAAAGTTTGCTGATTCCTGCATTAGTGTTTAATGTTACTTTATAGTTCATTGCTTGCCAGTCTCATATCCTTATCATATAGCTCAATCACACTTATGTTTTCTTTTAGAAGTTTTACAGTTTTATATAAGATTTAAATACATGAGTTTTTTTTTTTTTTAAATTTGGCCATACCACGTGGCTTGCAGTAATTTAGTTCCCTGACCAGGGATCAAATCTGAGTCCTTGGCAGTGAAAGTATCAAGTCCTAACCATTGGACTGCCAGGGAATTCCTCATGATCTGGTTTTTAATTTTTTGTGTAAGGTGTGGGGTTTGTCGAGATTTTTGCCTGTAGATATTATAAACTCACAAGGATAAGAATATTCTGATATTTACCCCTATTTTTGCCCATTAAATTGTTCCTTCCTGAAGTTTCAAGCTTTCTTCTGTTTGGAGAACTTCCTTTAGTCTTTAGGGTAGGTCTGCTGCCCACAAATGCTGTTTTGCTTTGTCTAACAGTATCTTGATTTTCCTTTAATTCCTGAACAGTATTTTATTTTCACTGGCTGTAGAATTCAGAGTTGACAAGTCTTTTCTTTTAGCACCTGGAATATGTTGTTTCATTTCCTTTTGGTCTCCAAGAGATGAGAAATCCACGGTTATTCAAATCTTTTTCATGTATAGGCAGTTTCTCTGTACCTGCTTTCAAGATATTTTCTTTGTCCTTAGTTTTTAAACGTTTGATTATATTGTGTTTGCTTAGGTATTTCTTTGATTTAATCATCTTTGGGTTTGCTCAGTATCTTGAAGGTGGCGCTAGTGGTAAAGAACTGGTAAGAGATGTGGGTTTGATCCCTGGGTCAGGAACATCCCCTGGAAGAGGGCATGGCAATCCACTTCAGTATTCTTGCCTGGATAATCCCATTGACGGAGGAGCCTGGTGGGCTGTGGTCCATGGGACTGCAAAAAGTCAGACATGACTGAAGCAACTTAGCAGCAGCTTCTTGACTCTGTAGATTTATGTCTTTTATCAGACTTTGAAATTTTCATCCTTTTTTTTTTTAAACCAAGATTGATCGATTGATTTTTTTGGCCTTGGCACACAGCTTGTGGGATCTTAGTTCTCCAACCAGGGATTGAACCGCAGGCCATGGCAGCACCAAGTCCTAACCATTTGACTACCTGGGAACTCCCTCCATTATGTCTTTGAACATTTTTCAGCACTGTATTTTTTTCTCCTCTGATTCTAGAACTTTGATGACACAAATGTTCAGTTTTACTTTTTTTATTGTGGTCCCATAGTTCTCTGAGACTATAGATATATAGTCTATTTTCTCTTTGATAAGATTGAGTAAATTTTATAATCTGTCTTTATGCTCACTGACCCTTCTTTTGTCCTGTTTAATCTACTGTTGAACCCATTCAGTGAGATGTTTTATTTCAATTACTGCTTTTTTTCAGTTTTATAATTTGCTTTTTCTTCTTTTTAAAAATCTCTTCTATTTCTTTGTTAAGATTCTCTTTGTCTGTTTTCTAGATGTATTTTAATTGCTCATTGAAAACATTTTTATGATGGTTGATTAAAATCCTTATGAAATTGTTCTAACATTTGAATTATCTCAGTGTTGGTACCTATTGTCTTTACACATTCAAGGTGTGATTTTCCAGAGCGGTTTTCAGTTGTTTCCTGAGCATTTTGTTTATTATGTTAGGTGATTCAGAACCCTATTTAAATCTTTTTTAAATGGGAAGGTCTTGGCCCCCTTTTGGGGCTGTGATTCCAATAAGAATTTACTTTTCAGAGCCCCAGTAGTTTTATTATGGCATGCTTCATTCCTGTGCTGCCTATATGAGAAAAATCTGTATTCTGCTTTTGATGAATAGTGTTCTAAACATGTCATTTAGGACAATTGGCAGTGCCATTCAGGTAACCTATATCCTTACTGAGTTTCTGTTTACTTGTTCTACTAATAAAGGGGTATTGAAATTGATTTTAATTGTAGATTTGTCTGTTTCTCTTCTCAGTTCTGTCAGGTTTTTGCCTCATTTAAGTGATACTCTGTTGCAGATGCATACACAGTAGGGTTGATATATCTTGGAGAATTTACCTTTTATCATTATGTATTACTAGAGTCCCTTTTTATCTGTGATAGTTTTCATTGTTCTGAAGTCTACTTTGTCTGAAATTAATTCAAAATCTTCTGGCTCAGATGGTAAAGAGTCTGCCTACAGTGCAGGAGACCTGGGTTCGATTCCTGGGTCAGGAAGATCCCCTGAGAAGGAAATGGCTACCTACTCCAGTTTTCTTGCCTGGAAAATCCCATGGACGGAGGAGCTTGGCAGGCTACAGTCTGTGGGGCTGCAAAAAGTCACACAGGACTGAGCAACTTCACTTTCACTTTCTTTCAATACAAAAAATGTCAGTTTTCCATTGACTGCTATTTGCATAATATAGCTTTCTCTATCTCTTTACTTTTGAAGTAAGTCTTTATATTTAAAGTGGATTTCTTATAAACAGCATATAATTGGGTCTTGCTTATTTTTTTTTAATCAAATCTAACGATGTATGGCTTTTATCTGTTGTGATTAGACCATTCTCATTTAAATATTGGTATGGTTGGATTAAAACCTACCATTTTGTCATTTTCTATTTGTTGCATCATTTGTGTTTTGTTTTCATTTTTTCCTTTCCTAATTTAAGTCAAGCATCTTTATGTTTTCATTTTATCTCCCATTGACTTGTCATTTATGCTTTTAAAATTACTTTTTAAAACTGGTTTTCCTAAGATTAATAATATATATTTTAAAATGATTTTAATCCACCTCCAAATAGTTTGCTGTTTCGTGTATAATGAAAGGACCTTAACAGTATATTCCCAATTCCTCCTTCCTATCGCATACGCTTTATTTTCATGTTTTTTACTTATACATATGCTATATTTACCCAGTACATTGTTCTTCTGCTTTATCTGTTTTCTTTCTTAATATGGCTTCTAGAAATTTTTAAATTGTGTATATGACTCATATTTCTATTGAATGACGCAGCTCTAGAATTCTGGATGTCACCTCTCCTACTACTAACTCCTGTCATCAGTTTTTCAGTTCTGTTGTTGGTCCTGTTCATTATTACATGTTCCATTCTGAACTCTTCTTTCTGGATTCTGAATCTAGGAAGCATTTCCCCACTTTTTATTTCTAGTGGGTTGTGATTCCTTGAGGGGATGGATTTGTGTCAATAACCTGTAAGCTTACCACTTAATTCTCTTTTCCTTTTTCAATTATTTCCACTTTATCTGTAGCTGAACTTTGGTTTTGGGCACATTTGCTTCCCCACTTGATTTGCTCACATGGTGTACCATCTAGTGATGAAAGTGAAGTCACTCAGTCGTGTTCGACCCTTAGCGACCCCATGGACTGCAGCCTACCAGGCTCCCCTGTCCCTGGGATTCTCCAGGCAAGAACACTGGAGCAGGTTGCCATTTCCTTCTACAGTGCATGAAAGTGAAAAGTAAAAGGGAAGTCGCTCAGTCGTGTCCGACTCTTAGCGACCCCACGGACTGCAGCCTACCAGGCTCCTCCATCCATGGGATTTTCCAGGCAAGAGTACTGGAGTGGGTTGCCAAAGGGTAACCTTCATTCCCCAAAGTTTAACTCTGCTCCTATGAGATGACTTTGAATGCTTTTGATATTATAGGGAACTTTAAGGAGAGAAGGAAGCCATTGATGAATTTTAAATATATATTTTGATATTAGTTTCATATCAGCATTATGTTACATTGCACTATATGTTCTATATGTATAATTTGTCACACCTCAATATACTTGTCTTTTAATTATTAGAAAGTTTTATAATTGACTTTGTTCTATAGTATTTATTATTTTTTATTTATTTTGTGTCATAGACAAGGCAAAACTGCTTAAGAACAGAATGACTTAACTGATTGTGGACAGTTTAGGGACTGTAAACTAGAGACTACAGGCAATAGGAGATGTTCTTAAGTAACGTAATTCAGTGGTTGTTTAGTTGCTAAAGTTGTATCCAGCCTTTTTGCAACCCCTGGGACTATAGCCCGCCAGGCTTCTCTGTCTATGGGATTTTCCAGGTAAGAATACTGGAGTAGGTTGCCATTGCCTTCTCTAGGGGATCCTTCCAGCCCAGGGATTGAACCCTCATCTCCTGCATTGCAGGTAGATTCTTTACCACTGAGCAACCTGGAAGGAGTAAAATACTTAGGCAGAGTTCATTTTAATAACCATATAGTTAGTATTATAAGAGGTATGAAGTAAAGTGTCACATCTGGAAAAGGGCTGAAAAAGGTTTTATAAGAAAAGAGATATTTTCAAAAGTCATTTAGTCACAGATGTGATATCAATCTGCTGTGAAAAGACAAGAACTTGAACTCTAGAATAAGACTACTGAGGTTTGAATATTCCATTTTGGAGCTGTGTGATCTTGGGCAAGTTATGTATCCTTTGAGTCTTAGTTTTTCATTTTAACAGTGTTATTCTCTTTTCCTATAGGAAATCTAAAGATATAATTAGCAAAACAACTTCTCACAGTGAAAAATTTTGTGCTGATTTTGAAGATTTGTCAGAGGAACTCAGACATTTTAACCAAGAAGGTACAAAATTGGTTGAAGAGTCTAAGAAACACTGTGATAAACTCAGTAGCAACCTTGAAATAATTTCTAAAGAGACTGAACAGAGATGCGAGGCTCTGAACACAAGCACACTTTGTTTTTCTGAACAGTGGGCATCTTGGTTAAGTAAAAGGCAAGAGGAACTTCAGAATTTATTGAAGGTAATTACTTTGTAACTGGAACCTCCTTTGGGGATAACAGTGATAATCAGAAAATTTTATATTCTTGGCTAAGAGTTGGCTTCAAAACACATGCTAAAGTATACTGAATAACTTAAAATTGTAGGGATAACAGTTGGTATGCTTATACATGATCTTGTTTCACATATATACGTTTTCTAGATCTCCAGATGATTTAACATTTGTCTGATCTGTCCTATATCTATCTTTGGTTTTTGATTTGTTAGTTTGGTTTAGAGCATGCTGTCTTTTGGTATATAATACTTTTCACTTATAAATGATTTTTACTTTTGTCTGGGTACATTCAAACCTTCTATTGCTTTAAGTATTTAGGATATTGTTCTGGTTACTCAGAAGATATCTGATAGATTTGTGGGTTTGCTTGAACTTAACATTTGCATGAACCCTTTGTGCCTTGGTTTTCCTTCTGTGCAATGAAAGGATTTTACTACTATTCTTAGAAAT
The DNA here is from genome assembly GCF_029407905.1 of Bubalus kerabau. Lineage (NCBI taxonomy): Eukaryota > Metazoa > Chordata > Mammalia > Artiodactyla > Bovidae > Bubalus > Bubalus kerabau. The sequence continues at coordinate 16,730,973 of NC_073645.1, forward strand.
TAGGTAAAAGAACTTACGTGTTTTAAGCTATATAACCTGTTTTCACAAAAAGGAACCATGACTAGTAGAAAAATAGATAATTTCAGGTTTGGAGCAGGAAATATACCAGATGAGCCTATAGATCTTGTCATACCAGAAAGTAAAGATGCTGTTAAAGATGAATGGAATTGTCTCAAAAAGACTTAGGAGCCAACCTGAGACACTCCCTTATTTGGAGGTGGTACAATTTGAGCATCATGAGCAACCATTGCTACAGTAAAGATATATCAAATATGTTAAAATTGATAAATTCATAGAAATTTCATTAGTCTCCTTTGGATCATGCTAGGGAAGCAGTAAATTATTCTCTAAGAAGTGGTAAATGAAGGGAAACAATTGAAAGGTCATCTGTCTTTCCTGAAAGAACTCTGTCTTGGTTTAGCAGGGTAGTAGATGACGAAAAGTGTTTCAAAGAAGAATTCCAGCTAGTAAAATGCAGAAGAAATGATAGAATTAGGATATCACCATCTTGCAAAACCCTAGTGAAATAATCCTTGCGGACATTAGTGACTGCGTACGCCATTTGAGCAAAAGCTGATGAGAGATCTTTATAACTAAGAAGGTGACCATACTCAAACACACTGGCTGATTTTTTTCCATGCAGCTTGTGGGATTTTAGTTTCCCAACCAGGGATTGAACCTCGGCCCTTGCCAGTGAAAGCACTGCATCCTAACCACTGGACGACCAGGGAATTCCCCACACCGATTAATCTTAACGTGAGAGACACAACCAGGCATTATGTACTTTCAGTACCACCTATGAAATATTCTTGCCAAAAAGTTAAAACCTGGTCTAGATCAAGCCTTTAGATCTAACTAATTTGTAGAAGATACAGAGGACAAATGAACATGTGAAAATGACAGAGGTGCAATTGAACATATCTAATAATTGAGATATTCAGTAGAGCACAAATACCTGGTTTCTTCAATGAAATTTTCTTTCAAAGAAGAAAGTATGGATAACCTATATCAAAAGAGAGTTCAGACCTAGAGGGCCTTAAGCCCTGGTTTGCCTAGGATGCTGCTGCTGCTGCTGCTAAGTCACTTCAGTCATATCTGACTCTGTGCGACCCCAGAGACGGCAGCCCACCAGGCTCCCCCGTCCCTGGGATTCTCCAGGCAAGAACACTGGAGTGGGTTGCCATTTCCTTCTCCAATGCATGAAAGTGAAAAGTGAAAGTGAAGTAGCTCAGTCGTGTCCGACTCTTTGAGACCTCATGGACTGCAGCCTACCAGACTCCTCCTCCATCCATGAGATTTTCCAGGCAAGAGTACTGGAGTGGGTTGCCATTGCCTTCTCCATAGTCCTTGTTTATATTTATTGCACTGGGGTAATTATTATTAATGGCCCTTTTTACTCTTAGAATATCTCAGTTTTGATGAGAAATTATATAGTCACTTACTTAAGACATATCAACCAAATCTAATGATGAATTCTGATTCAAACAAGTCTGAAAAACATGAGAGAACTTGTGAAATTTAAACAGACTAGACATTTGATATAAAAAAAGGAACGCTAAATTTTTTAGATGTGAGTTCAGTTCAGTTCAGTTGCTCAGTCGTGTCAGACTCTTTGCAACCCCATAGACTGCAGCACACCAGGCCTCCCTGTCCATTACCAACTCCTGTACCGAAACTCATGTCCCTTGAGTTGGTGATGCCATTTAGATGTGAGAGTGGTCTTAAAAAGTTCTTAACTCTTGGAGAAGTACCCGATGTAAAAGGATAAAATGATACAGAAATTGCTTCAGAACTGTCTTGGCTTCAGAACTGGCCAGTCTTAATTGATCTATATCCATGTAGTAATAAACGGTGAGGCTGGGTAGTGAATATAAAGGGATTATTAGTATTACTATTTATATTTTTATGTGTGTTTCTAAAACCTTTGTTATGGAAAATTTCAAGGTAAGAAGTTAAAATGTTGCATAAAGCACTGGCAACTTTGATCTTAGTAATGAAATCTCATTTGCATCATTTACAGGTTGTAAACCAAGGCTGTGAGACTTCAAGTTTAGAGATTACTGAACAATTAAGTAGGCATAAAGCAGCTAATGAGAACCAGCAAAACTTTTTTCTCAGTCAGATAACTGTTGATGAAGAAGAATTAATGACACGAAGTCAAGAACTTAATAAAACAGTAAAAATAGGTTTGAATAAGCTTAACTGCTTTCTACAACAGGATCTGAAACTGGATATCTCAACAGGTACTTTTAAAGGGAAATTGAATTAAATTTTTGAAGTTGAATTCAACTGTATACAGTGCTAGTTGTTCCTAGAAACTAGGTCCTGCCATTCCCTGACACTGATTTACCATCTCACTCTGATTAATTCAAATATGGAAAAACTGGAATCCTAAAGTAGATTTAATCAAGCATTAGATGATATACATGGCATATACTCCCAGAAACTTGGGCAATCATAATTCAGTAAAAGTTTACAAACATTCAGGCAACTGGCTTTATTAAGAGAACACAAAAAGAAAGCCTACCATCTATCTAGCACTGTCTATAAAAGGACATTTTCATACCAAAAGTGGAGGAATGTAATTAAATAAATCTAGTTCAATGCAAGGTTCACCACACTGTACATTTTTTATGTGCACCTCTCCTTTTGTCGTGGACCATTTAGATTGGCAATCAGGAATTACCATTTGGGGAGGTCAGGGCAGTGTAAGCTATAATGTATTCAGGGAGGCCTTCATGAAAGAAGGTTTAACACAGGATGTTGAAAACTGTTTAACACAGGATGAGTAATTGAGTTATTCATTAGGTTGCGGTAGTGGTGACACTGTAAATTTACTAAAAGTCATTGAGTGTATTTTGTGGTATGTAAATTATACTTTAAAGTCTTTTTTTTTTTTTAGCAGTTATAAAAGGAGATGGCACTAAAGGATGCTAGTTAATTTTTCCCCCCAAGACTCTTGATATTTATTATCCATTTTCCAATGAAATTAGAAATATAGATGTTAAGTGAAAAGGCCAGTGCCCATGTAAATTATTAGAACATGAATTATTATAAAGAAATGTAACTGGGTTAATATTTACTTTCCACCAAATTTACAGTAAAATGATTATTCCTGTCTAACTGATCATGCTGAGAAAATTGTATCTTATTCCAATAATGTTGCCATCTTTTTCAGAACACTCTGAATCCTTTTAGAGCCTATAATACATCTTCTGTAGGGGGAAAATTTCATGTTTTGGCATAGGTTGGATCTTGCAATTGGTTGAGTTGTCAATTTAGGAAATATTTTAAGCAACATATGCCTGACAGATAACAAAATTGATTCTTATATATGGCAGTGCTTATATTTTTGGAAGACAAAGACTTACTGGGAAGTATAAGTTTTAGCATTAAAAAAATGCTGGGAGAGAAGTTCAAGAGGGAGGGGACATATGTATACCTATGACTGATTGATGTTGATGTATGGCAGAAACCAACACAATATTATAAAACAATTATTTTTCAGTTAAAAAAAAACCTTACTCATAAGCCACATTTCAATTTTTACCACTTATATCCACTAAAGGTACAACCCCACAGAGGAAAAATTATGTATACCCATCAACACTGGTGAGAACCCAGCCACGTGAACAGCTCCTTGATCAGTTGAAAATGAAACAGCCTGAACTGTTAACAACGCTAAACTGTTCAGAAAACAACAAAGAGACCAGTCAGGTAAAATTTATTTTAGGCATCATAATTTTAGAACTCTCCCATAAGCTTTGTTTTTAATCTACCTTTATCTATTATTGTATCTCTGATTTTGGCTGTGCTAGGTCTTCGCTGCCGCATGAGGGCTCTCTCTAGCTGTGACAGTCAGAGGCTGTCTAGTGGTGGTGGCTTCCCTGGTCGCAGAGCCGGGCTCTAGGTGTGTGGTCCCAGAGTTGGGGCACGTGGGCTTAGTTGCTCCTTGGCATGTAGGAGCTTCCTGAGCCAGGGATCCACCCATGTCCCTGCATTGCAAGACGGACTCCTAGCCACTGGACCACCAGGGAAGCCCTAGACGATGTTTATGTTGTGTTTATTATGTGCTCGACATTGTTCTGAGCATTTTACATATGTATTTACTTAGTCAATTCTTTCAGTAACTCCATAAGGTGAATGCTAGTACTATCCCCAGTTTAACAGGTGAGGAAACTAAGAATTACCTTGTCCCAAATCACAAGGATGGAGCTGGAAGTAGAACGTAGAGAATCTCTACAATCTGTGTGTTTACCTATAGTAATTATAGAAAAGTTGGGAAATTGGAAAGTAACAAAGAAGAAAGTAAAAAGTAAACTATAATCTCTTTATTCTGAGATTATCACATTTAACACTTTATTATAGGTACTTCTCTATGTGAAAACATAACAGGAATTATTTTTATTATTTTGTAGATGTTCCGCTAATTTTGTTGAGGTTTAACTTTTAAGTAATGGACATTGTGTTATTTTTCAAAGAAGAAAACTGCCTTGTGTGAAGATTTTTTGTAACCTCACCCCCACCATGTGAAGATTTTTGAGCCCTGGGAATTTATCAATTCATCTAGCTTCTTCTTTTAGGACTTGGATGAAGAGAATGCGGTTCTGGTGCTCACTGTTGAAGAACCTCTAACTCAGGAGCCATCTGTAGATACTAGTTTGGATTGTTCATCAAGTGGTGGGGTTCCATTTTTCCAGGTACCTGATTGTATCTTGTTAGATAACCCTTCCACATGTAACGTAAATCTGTTATTTGCTATTCAGTATAAAGGCATTGCTCTTGATGGATGGAACAGGAAAAGTATTTTAGTCATTCCTTTGGGATGGCTTGTTAACTTTTCTGGTTTAAAGAATTTATACAAGTATGATAATTGGTTAGGGTTTTTTTGGTAGGATAAATAAATGCAAAATTTGACTTATTCCCATCCTTGGCTGGTAATCTTCTGTTGTTATCCTTACCCCTTTTCTATTTCCTCCATACTCAGAATGATACTAAAAGCAGTCATTTCTCTCTTCCCTCCACCTTCGAAGTGGATGTCCTGGAGCCTATCTCTGCCCACAATAAGACTTTGAAGGCTAAGATGTTTAAATTGAGACTGAATGCCTTTCCGGTTTAATGACTGAGTCTCCTGCCTTAGGCTTTTCTCCTATTAACTATTCCCCCAGGTAGCCTGCACTTCTCACCTGCCTTGATCTTGAGCATTTATTTACATCCTGTGCCCTCTCCTTCCCGCTTTTCACCCCTTTTGGGAGTATGACACTCCCAACTGTCTAATCTTTCCCTCTCATTTAAAGGCATAAGCCTAGACAGAGTCTGTGAAGTAAGAATTTCCTATTCTAGCTCAGATTCCATTAAATTCCTCTCTCTCTGCATCAAGGCAATTTTATCCTCCAAATCTTCCTACCTTTTGCTTTATTCTTTACTATTAGAAAATGCTAGATATATTTCTATTTTTCAACCCTCTCTTCTATCTTATAAAATTAAGAAAAGAGGGAAAGTTAAGAGGACTTAAGTGACTGCTTAATCCCTATTTGAAAATTCTTTCATTATTACAGCATATGATGTTCTGAAGGCCAGGCTTAGTGCTTCAGTTACGGCAAGGAAGTTCCTACAGTACCAGAAAAGACTTGGGACTGGATTTTAGACCTTTAGCTAAAGTCCAGAAATTACTTTTTTCTCTGATATCTATCTGATTTGGGGAAGTTTTCTAGGTTAGAAACTCTAAAGCTGCTTTACAATTTGTCTAAGAATTGATGAGTGGGTCTATAAGAAAAGTCATCAGTTACCTAAAGCTCTCTAAGGGCAAGTACAAGGATTCCAGTGAAGTATTCCCAAATGAGAAACATGAAATAAGTTTTTTAAAAGATAAAATATAGGTTAAATAAAAAGTATCTTGCGATCGCCTATAGATCTATGCTTAAAATAGAATTACCTCTTTTTTTGGAGTGGGGGGCGCTGCATCTTGCAGCCCGTGGGATCTTAGCTCCCTGACCAGGGATTGAACCCTGGCCCTGGCAGTGAAAGCACAGAGTCCGAACCCCTGGACTGCCAGGGAAGTCCCAGAATTGCCATTTTTGTACAATAGCCCATCTTTGTTTCCCTAGAGCAAGATTGCTAGCAGCAGCACTATTGACATTTTGAGCTGGCTGGCTAATTCTTTGTTGTGGTGACCTGCCCTGTGTATTATGTGGTATTCATTAGCAGCTTCCCTGGCTTCTATCCACCGAAAGCCAGTAGTACCCCTCTAGCTTTAACAACCAAAAATGTCTTCAGACATAAGCAAATGTCCCGAGAGGCAAAAGTCTCCGTGTTGATCACCATGGCCCTACAGTAAAATCTGTAATTATTTTTTTGGAAAACCATACATAAAGTTAAATTTCTTTCTCAAACACACCCCCCACTTGGTGATAAAATAAGAAGGCATTCATTTCTACTTTCTAGGCAAAGTGTTGGCTCAAATTTGTGCTGAGTATTTCTAAAGTTTTCCACACCTAATTTCTTCCCTATAACCCAGAGAATTTTGAAAATAGAATATGATTAATATGTGTCACATGTTACTTTATATTGACTTAATTTTCTCCCTTAAATCCACAGCATAAAAAATCACATGGAAAAGACAAAGAAAACAGAGGCACTAATCCATTGGAGAAGTCTAAAGTAGAAGAAATCATAGAGCAATCTGTTACGAAGAGCAGGTTACCTCTACGAGCCCAGAACAATTTTTAGTTAACTTGAGGATTGGTAATTTTACTTTTTAAGGAAAATGAAAAATAAAACCTGTAACCCCAGAACTTGAGCCTTGTGTGTAGATTAAAAATGAGTAGAAAATATCAAGGCAATACTGTAAATGTAGTTGAATTTACTACCTATTTTTCTGTCATTGCTGTAGTTCCCTCTGTGTTAAGTTAGATTTCATTTGGGATTTGCATGGAGTAAATATGTATTTCTAGCTTTTGATATAAAATAGCTCTTTCAGAACAAATGAAAAGTGTTTTCTTGTATATTACTAAATAGCAGATAGATAGATGTTGCAGTGTTCTTTTAGGCTTGAACTTATATAGGTAAATATCACCAGCACTTGGTCTTAGAAGGCCATATCCTTTCTTTTCTTACTATGATTGAATTATGTTTATTTTTCCTTGCCTCCTTCCCTAGACTTTTTTATTCTGCTTTCTCAGCTCACTTTCTCCCTTTTTATTTGTCACCAAACCATTTGTAGAGCTAGAAAATGGTATCTGTCCATTATTATTATGAGATAGCCAGAGTTTTATCTAGACATCTTTGACACTTTTCTGTGGTTATCTCTAAAATCACTGTCAACAGTAAACATAACCCTGGAAATATCCCATCAATATTTTTGTTTACCCCTACATGTGAAAAAGCATTTCATTCCTTTTTGAGGCCTAACATATCAGCCCCTACAGAGTTCACAAAAAGCCATTCTCTCCAGAATATAGATTGCTATTATGGGAGAAAAACCCTGAGTTCTGATTAATGGCTGTGTGACCCCATTTTGAGGCCTATGTCTTGTGCAAAAGGTCACACTGATTTAAGGGCTTTTTGAAGCTATTGATTATGAGTGTAATTTATATTCTTTTGTTTACTTGATGAAACTTTTTGTTGTTCTTTGTATATAATAAAATATGTGTGTATATATTTTTCTCTGCTGAAATCTTAACCCTTAATTGAAGGTCCCTGATATTTTTTTGATCTAGCAGCCAAATTTCTGGAAGTTGGGATGTTTCAGCATGAAGAACCAGAGCACTTAGAATATATGCAAAGAATAAATTTGTGCCCACGTCAAGTTAAGTGTAGAAATTCAGGGTTTGATTTTGATAACTAAGTAAAACCAAGCCCTGTTGGAGAATTAGAAAACGTGCTACTTCAAGGAACTCAATTTGCCTTGCAGAGTATTAATTATCTTAATAAAAATGATCATATAATTTCTCTGCAAAATCAGATGTCAATACAAGCTATGAATAATATCTAATAAAAATAAGCTACCCTTGGTAAATCCATGATTAATAAATTTGATTTCTACATTAAGTTCCTTGTCTCATTATTTCTTATTTTGCAGTGGGTTTACAGAGTTAAGCAAGTTGTATTAGAATTCCTAAAATAGACTTCTGCACAGGTACCAGCAAGGAAGAAAGGCCTTGGTAAACGTCCCAGCTTTCTGTTGCACCCCACGGGGCTACACCTTAGTGTGAGATGAATGAGAAACAGATTAGCCCTCACAGGGCCTGATGTCCAGCTTTAAGCCATCTCATTCCCAAACTGTTTTAAGCTTATCTAGGAATGCTAATGCAGCTGGCTGAACAGCCTACAGAAGCCAAAATAAATCAGGAGAATTTTAACATCTAGAGCCTTAAATTAACTTGGTACATTTTAATATACATTGTGAAGCACTCAAAAGGTAACCCTCAGCAAAAATAGAGTAGGTAGCTTCAAGGGCCCATCATTCCTCCTCAGAGATGAAAACATTCAGAAATAATTTTGTCATAACTTGGAAAAACAGAAGTTTATAGAACCAAGCAAATGTCGCATCAGGAGCAAAGTAACCTAAGAATTAGGAAAGCCTTTTGGTGTTCTACTTGCCCTTGCTCCATCCCCGTTCCCAGCACTGTGGTAGTCTTGAAGGCAGGCAGCAGCCCAGGGTTCTCAGAGAGGGACCTTGTTCCCTGGTCCCGAAGAAGCTGAAGCAGTTTTAATCTCAAAAAGTTGTTGAAACCTGTTTAGGCCAACGTGAAGGAGTGAAGCAAGGGACTTTCCTTTGTTTCAGCTAACACTGAACTCAGGTTGAAAAATGGAAGGCATTTCTCGAAAATATTGTAAGCAAATAACCTGCTGCCACGTTTGGCAAAAGATTACAGTTGAGGTAAATAAAGGTGTGCCCAAAGCCTGAGAGGAAATAATGGGAGAGGATTTCCTAGGGAAATCAGGCTATTCAAAAACAACAGTGTATACTAGGGAACTGAGAAAGCCATCTATGTTTAGGGCAAGTTGCATCCTTAGGGAAGACCAGAGAAGACTTAAGTGTTCACTGCTGGCTGAACTGAGCTCAGCACAAGTAGGAAGTGAAGGCTAAGCAGATTTAAAAATGATCTAGCTAAGCACTAAAGGAGTGCTCCAATATAGCCACTCTACAAAGACTAGGGGGAGGTTTTTTCCCCTTTTGTTTTCTTTTAATTCTTGTCTTATATATATTTTTGCCACCGGCATTCAAGGAAATCTGTCAATACTAGCTGAATACAAGCAAAAAAGTCTTCAAAGAAAAGTCAAGTGAGACTTTACAAAAAAAGTTGAGAAAAGTCACTAAACTGCTACAGCCCACAGCAAGGAACAAAAACAAACCATGAGGCATGAAGAATCTGATTGCCAAACTTACCATGATATTCAAATGTTCAGTTTTCAACAACAAACTGGGAATTTTGCAAAGTATGGCTCATTCGCAGAAGAAAATAACAAACTTGCTGAGGGAGCATAAACTTTGGACTTTCAATCAACTGTCTCAAATATGCTCACAGAGCTAAAGGAATCCAGTTAAGTTGTCTCCACAAATAGAAAATATCAGTGAAGAAACTGTAAAAAGGAACCATACAAATCTGGAGCTGAAAAATAACTGAAGTGAAAAAAAACCACTAGAGGCTTCCAATAGTATATATGAACAGGCAATTGAAAGCCAGTGAACTTGAAGCTAAGTCAATTGAAATTGTCCAGTTGGAGAATCAGGAGGGAAAAAGAATGAAGGACAAATAGAATTTAAGAGACCTGTAGAGCATAACAAGACAACATTTGCAAAAAGGAAGTACCAGAAGGATAGAGAAAGGAGCAGAAAGAATACTTGAAGAAATAATGGCTGAAAACTTAGATTTGCTAAAACACTCAAAGCTGCATATCCAAGATGCTCAACAAGTCCAAACAGTATAAACTCAGATCCACAAGACACATTATAACTGAACTGTTAAAACTGCAAACAGAATCTTGAAAGCAGCAAGAGTAGTCTTCAGGAAAATGCAAATTAAAACCACAGTTAGATATCACTTCACATCCACAAGAATAGCTGTAGTAAAAACAAAAAAACAAAAACAAAAACAACAAAAATAACTTCCCTGTTGGTCCAGTGGCTAAGACTCTGCACTTTCACTGCAGGGGGCCCCAGGTTTGATCCCTGGTTGGGGAACCCAAGATCCTGCCTGATGCACAGTGCGACCCAAAACAAAATAAGTGCTGGTGAAGATGGTGAGTGGAAACCCTCATATACTGCTTGTGAGAATGAAAAATGTCAAGCACTGTTTAAAAAGAGCTTGGTGGTTCCTAAACAAGATAAACGTAGAATTACCATTTCACCCAGCAAATCTACTCCTAGATAGCTCTCCAAGAGAAAAGAAAAAATTTATCCACACACATCTGTACACAGATGTTCATGTTAGCACTATAAATGCTATAAACAATATAACAAAATGGATAAAATAACATAATGGATTATTAGCCATAAAAATAATGAAGTGCTGATACCTGCTACTGTGTGGATAAACCTTGAAAAAAAACTGCTAAGTGAAAGAAGTCAGATGCAAAAATTCATATGTTGTATGTTTACATTTGTATGAAATATCCAGGATAGGTAAATTCGTAGAAGCAGATTGGTAGATGCCAAGGTTGTTTTGACTTGGGAGAAAGGGAGTGATTGCTTAACAAATGTGGACTTTTATGATGTTGGAAATGTGTTGGAACCAGGCAGATGTGGTGGTCGTACAACACTGAATATACTAAATGCCATGGAATTATTTTTTTTAACTAAAAATTTTGAGGTATAATTGGCACATATTAGTTTAATTGTACAACAATTTGATATTTGTATACATTGTAAAATCACCACAATAATTCTCACAATTATTCATTTTATGTGATTTTGACCTGAGAATAAAAGCCATTCAAAATATAAAGCGAGTCCTATCATCTATTAAAGAAGAAGAACTTGAATCATAAAGGCATTAATATTGTAGGTAGAACTGATTAGCAGATAGTAAAATGTTCTTAAAGAAACATGACAATTTAAACATATGTTGTATATATTGTGTGCCCATAAAACACAGCTGTTTACCCTCCTTTAAAAGTAACTGGGCTTCCCTGGTGGCTCAAACCGTAAAGAATCTGCCTGCAATGCAGGAGACCCAGGTTTGATCCCTGAGTTGGGAAGATCCCCTGGAAAAGGGAATGGCAACCCACTCCAGTGTTCTTACTTGGAGAATTCCATGGACAGAGGAGCCTAGTGGGATACAGTCCATGGGGTTACAAAGAGTTGGACACGACTGAAAGAGTTGGCCGTGACTGAGCGACTAACACTTTCACTTTCAAAAAATAATCCAGTATACAAAGAGTAAAAGTGAAAGTCATTCAGTCGTGTCCAACTCTGCGGATCTATACAGCCCATGGAATTCTCCAGGCCAGAATACCCAGGTATCGAACCCGGGTCTCCTGCATTGCAGGTGGATTCTTTACCAGCTGAGCCATAAGAAAGCCCAAGAATACTGGAGTGGGTAGCACAGCCCTTCTCCAGGGGATCCTCATGACCCAGGAATCGAACCGGGGTCTCTTGCATTGCAGGCAGATTCTTTATCAACCGAGCTATCAGGGAAGCCCAATATACAAAGAGACCGGACATCAACAGGAAAGAGAACAGAAACAAATTACAGAAATTAAAGCTAATGGAGTTGCCAAACAAGATAATTTTAAGATTAACATTTAAAGAATCTATAGACAGTGAAATATTTTGAATGAAAATTATTTTACAAAGAATCGATAGAAATTCTAGAACTGAAAAAATATAATAAATTATGAACACAGGGAATGGGTTTAGTTGCTGAACAGACCTCGTTAAGAGAGTTTTTAAAAGTAGATGATAGGGACTTCCCTGATGGTCCAATGGCTGGGACTTAGTGCTCCCCGTGCAGGTGGTCTGGGATTGATCCCCGGTCAGGGAATCAGATCCAGTATGTTGGAGAAGGCAATGGCAACCCACTCTAGTACTCTTGCCTGGAAAATCCCATGGATGGAGGAGCCTGGTGGGCTGCAGTCCATGGGGTCGCTAAGAGTCGGACACGACTGAGCGACTTCACTTTCACTTTTCACTTTCATGCATTGGAGAAGGAAATGGCAACCCACTCCAGTGTTCTTGCCTGGAGAATCCCAGGGACGGGGGAGCCTGGTGGGCTGCCATCTATGGGGTCACACAGAGTCGGACACGACTGAAGCAACTTAGCAGCAGTAGCAGCAGCATGCTGCAGCTAAGACCCAAATAAATACATACTTTATTATTATGCAGCCAAATAAATACATACTTTAAAAAAAGTGGATGATAGGTTGGACGAAAATCATTACACTGAAGCATAGCAAGACGAAAGGATAAGAAACACGAAAGAAACAGGACATGGTGAAGAGATTAAACATGTATATAATTAGTGCCTTACAAGGAAGAAGAGAGAACAGGACTGAAGCTTTATAATCCTGAACAGGACAAATGCAAAATCACACCTAGGTACACTACGGGCAAACTGCTAAAAGGATAAATGAAATAAGGAAGTAAAAACAATAATTAAACTGCTGAAGCAAAATAACTGTGATTGCCACCACAGTGAAAAGACTTTTTAGGAATGATGGTGCATTAAAGGCATGTTATGTGTCTAAGAAATGAAAATTGATTTTTGTTATCACCAATCTGGCACTAAAGGAAACACTAAAGGGCGTTCTTTAGGCAAAAAGAAAATGGTATCAAATGGCATCTCAGAGATGTAGGAAAGAATAAAGAACAATAAAAAATATAAATGCATCAGAAAGGTAAATTATCACTGTAAAACAATAACAGTGTTTTATGAGTCTAAAATATATATGGAATTAAAACCCTCAAGAATAACACATAAGATGGAAGAAAGGAGGAATTGAAACAATCAAAGATTCTTTGATTATCAGGGAGGTAGTAAAGATTCTAATATTAGACTTTGATAAGTAAAGTCTAAGGAAAATATTAAATATTAAATTTGAATATATTCTATCATTGGATAAATTTTTTCTGTAAATGTCAGTAGGGCCAAGTTGATTGATAGGGTTGCAGGTCTCCTATAACATTACTAATCTTCTGTGTAGTTGTTCTGCTAATTAAAATGTTAAAGTCTCAGAAATTCTCTGGTGGTCCAGTGGTTAAGATTCTGTGCTTTCACTGCCAAGGGCCCAGATTTGATACCTGGTCAGGGAACTAAGATTCCACAAGCACTTAGTGCAGCCCCCACCCCCACCCCTCACACACACAAAAAATGTTGAACTCTCTAACCGTAAATTTTAAAATTTCTCCTTTCAGTTCTTTCTTTCTACTTCTAGGACTTGCACTATGAAAGTGAAAGTTGCTCAGTTGTGTGTGACTTTTTGCGACCCCATGGACAATACAGTCCATGGAATTCTCCAGGCCAGAATACTGAAGTGAGTAGCCTTTCCCTTCTCCAGGGGATATTCCCAACCCAGGGATCGAATCCAGGTCTCCCACATTGCAGGTGGATTCTTTACCAGCTGAGCCGCTTGTGCTGTGAAGTACATATATATTTAGAATTGTTATACTTCTTGATGAATCAACACCTTTATCAGTATTGTCCCTTTTTATTCTTGGTGAATTCCTTAAAGTGAAAGAGTTAGTCCCTTCAGTGATGTCTGACTCTGCAACCCTATGGACTGTAGCCCATGGCTCCTCTGCCCATGGGATTCTCCAGGCAAGAATATTGGAGTGGGTTACCATGCCTTCCTCCAGGGGCTCTTCCCAACCCAGGGACTGAACCCATGTCTGTTATGTCTCCTGCATCGCCACCTGCAAAGCCCAGTGGGGTGGGTAGTCATTCCCTTCTCCAGGGAATCTTCCTGGCACAGGGATCGAACCCAGGTCTCTGGAATTGCAGGCAGATTCTTTACTATCTGAGCCATCAAGGAAGCCCATTCCTTATTCTATATTAATGTAGATACTCTAGCTTTCTTTATTTCCTTTTTAAAAGAGTAATTAATTTAAAAATTGAGGTATAGTTGACTTATAACTCCAGGTTTCTCTTTCTTAATGATGTAGACTTTTTGATGATGGCCATTCTGATCAGTGTGAGGTAATACTTTACTATAGTTTTGATTTGCATTTCTTTAATAATTATTATTTTTTCTTTTTTTTCTACCTCCTTTAGAAATAATGTTTTTATGAGTCCATTTTATCTCCATTAAAACTTTTGTTTAGTTTTTTCCAAAGGCTTACTATATATATATAGAACTAATCATAGTCTGCCCTCAAAAAAATTATACTGAATCATATATAGCTTCAGAACCTAACAACAGCACACTTCTAATTATTCTCTCTCATCTTTTCTGTGTTTTTCATTTTACTCTTATATTTGCAATAAAACCACAATCCACTGTTACTATATTTCATCTTGAAAGATAATTATTTTGGATATTTGGATAATAATCTCTTCAAAATCTTTGGAGAGATTAAAAATAAGAGAAAGAATGTCTATTTTCATTTTAACCATTTCCAGAGATCTTTATTTTTGTAGATCTGCCTTTATGTATGATACCATATTGTCTAATACACTCTTGTTGAAGAGCTTGCTTTAATATTTCTTACAGTATAGGACTGCTGGTAATGAATTCTGTCACTTTTGTTTTCTAAAATATTCTTTGTCTTCATTTTGGAAAGATATTTCATCGTGTGTGTGATTCTGGGTTGGCAGTTATTTTCTTTCAGCACATTAAAAATGTCACTGCATTATCCTCAGGTTTGCACAGTTTCTGTTAAGAAGCCTAATGTGCAATTCTTATCTTTGTTCTTCTGCATTTAATGTCTTCTTTCTCTGGCTGCCTTCAAAGTTTTCTCTTTAACTTTGGTTTTCAGTGGTTGGATTAGGGTGGGAGCTAGGTTGCTAGAGAGCTTTTCTCAATGTTCTTTCTCCACCCTCAGCTTTCAGCCTTCCCTGTGTGCCTGAACCGGTGTAGGGTTTCTGAGCACTTCTGCCATGGGAAGGTGCTACTCTCTTTTCATTCTTGGGTCTCGCTGGCCTGAAGCTGGGGGTTGGGAAGTGTTTTCTGCTGTCCAGGTCCAGCCTTCGTCCTAGCAGGCCCTGTGTCCTGGGTCTTGGGAGAGTTGGGCTTTCTCAGTGATCCTGTCCCTCTCTGGGGTAGCCAAACTCTGCTGGGAACTTTGGCAGGCTCTTTGCAGGAGAGTTTCCTGCCCTTCCTCTATGAGTAAAAAAAAATTTTTTTTTAAACCTTGATCATAGTGGGCTTTCCATGTGGCCCTAGTGGTAAAGAACCCGCCTGCCATTGCAGGAGATAGCAGTAAATTCCTGGATGGCAACCCACTCCAGTATCTTTGCCTGGAGAATCCCATGGAGAGCAGAGCCTGGAAGACTACAGTTCATAGGGTCGCAAAGAGTGGGACACAACTGAAGCGACTTAGCACCCATGCCCAGCAGTCTTCACATGTGTCCCTAGGAGCCACAACTTTTGCTGCCCTTCTCCCTGTGGCTTTGGTCTGTAAGGAAGAAGTCTCTGGTCAGAGCTTCATGCCTGTTTTTGTAGTAGTGGCTGCTTCCTTTTCCAAGCCTGCATCACAAATAGAGGCTTCTTCTGATTTCCTCCCTGGGTTTCTGTTTTTCTTGAGCACCTGTAATGTCTGTGAAGAGCCTGGTAGTGGGTGCAAATTTCCATTGTGTCTGCAGCTCCCAGGGGTTCTGTACTTTCATGCTGCTGCTGCTGCTAAGTCGCTTCAGTCGTGTCCGACTCTGTGCGACCCCATAGACGACAGCCCAACAGGCTCCCCTGTCCCTGGGATTCTCCAGGCAAGAACACTGGAGCCTGTTGCCATTTCCTTCTCCAGTGCATGAAAGTGAAAAGTGAAAGTGAAGTCGCTCAGTCGTGCCCGACCCTCAGCGACCCCATGGACTGCAGCCTACCAGGCTCCTCCGTCCATGAGATTTTCCAGGCAAGAGTACTGGAGTGGGGTGCCATTGCCTTCTTAAACCTTTGTCAATTTGTTAAATGTTTTAGCTGAATTCTTCTTACTTGCTTGCATGATATCTGGTGTCTCCTTCTCCCAGGTCAGCTATCACTCTTCCCTGTCTCTCAATAGGAAGTCCTTTTTTCTCAAAGTGCTTGGCTGGCCTGAGACCTCAGCTCTCTGACTGATGCAGAAAAGTTATGATTGTGTTTGTCTAGATTTTTTCCTGTTAGAGTGACAACAATGGTCTTTACAACTTGCTGCATCCTAGGTGGGAGCAAAATCAATAGTCTCCTGTTAACGTCTTCTAACTTGTTAGATAAATAGTGGGACTGATTTCAAGAGAGATTCCCTTCTCAAATGAGTGCCTGTTTTGTTCCTATTTGACTCTTCTTATTTATTATTTCTTCTGGCTCCTTACCAGCCAAATCTTTCTCAGTCTTTATGATAACCTCCCATGCCTTCAAAGATACTTCCCCCTGTGTATTTGAAAAACACGTAAGCATATAAGAATTAGATCCTATTAAGTTTAATCTAATCTCCATGTTGAAAAGCTTTTATTTTGAAGGAAACTGAAAACCTTGCTGCTGTACCTTGGGTGGTAAATTATCTGCAGGAGCAAGTGGCTTTCACTCAATAGAAGCTTCAGTAGCACATTTCACTTGGTACTTTTTCCCCTAAAGAGGAAAACAAAGAAGAGAAACTGATAAAAACTATTTCATAGATATTCTATTTAAAATATTATTTTAAATGGCTGTTAATTTCTCACTGATTTATAGATCACATGGTTGGATAACTCAGAATTAGAAGAATTAACCAGTTAGCACCATGCTCAAAATAAATTTGATCTCTACACTACCAGTTAGAAGAGCGCCAATTAGAAAATCAAGAACAGGGACTTCCCTGGTGGTCCAGTGGTTAAGAATCTGCTTTGCAATTCAGGAGATGTGGGTTTGATCCTTGGCAAGGGAGCTAAGATCTCACATGTTGTGTGGTGCCATCAAAAAATGAAAAAAAGAATAGCAAAAACAAAATCAAGCTAAACTTTTAAAATCACTCTGATTTTTCTTTTTATCAAAGGGAATAGACCATGAATTGATGAAACTAATAAGCTTTTCTTGAAGTTTCTATAAAGATAAATAATGTGCCTGTTTTCTATCCTTTGGATGAAAAAGTATCTTTCACTTATTTAAAATAAAATATTGGATAATTAAAATGTAATCAAAACACTTTTAATATATGGAGTTTGAAGTTAAGTGAAAGTCACTTAGTCATGTCCAGCTCTTTGCGACCCCATGGACTGTAGCTTGCCAGGCTCCTCTGTCCACAGAATTCCCCAGGCAAGAATACTGGAGTGGGTTGCATTCCTTTCTTCAGGGGATCTTTCCGACCCAGGAATCACGCCCCAGTCTCCCACACTGTAGGCAGATTCTTTACCATCTGAGCCACCAGGAAAGCCCATTATTTCAAAGTCCAGGGTTTGAAATAATCTAGTGCCAAAGCCTTTGACTGTGTGGATCACAATAAACTGTGGAAAATTCTGAAAGAGATGGGAATGCCAGACCATGTGACCTGCCTCTTGAGAAACATGTATGCAGGTCAGGAAGCAACAGTTAGAACTGGACATGGAACAACAGACTGGTTCCAAATAGGGAAAGGAGTATGTCAAGGCTGTATATTGTCACCCTGCTTATTTAACTTATATGCAGACTACATCATGAGAAATGCTGGGCTGGAAGAAGCACAAGCTGGAATCAAGATTGCCAGGAGAAATATCAATAACCTCAGATAGGCAGATGACACCACCCTTATGGCAGAAAGTGAAGAGGAACTAAAAAGCCTCTTGATGAAAGTGAAAGAGGACAGTGAAAAAGTTGGCTTAAAGCTCAACATTCAGAAAATGAAGATCATGGCATCTGGTCCCATCACTTCATGGGAAATAGATGGGGAAGCAGTGGAAACAGTGTCAGACTTTATTTTTTTGGGCTCCAAAATCACTGCAGATGGTGATTGCAGCCATGAAATTAAAAGACGCTTCCTCCTTGAAAGGAAAGTTATGACCAGATAGCATATTCAAAAGCAGAGACGTTACTTTGCCAACAAAGGTCCATCTAGTCAAGGCTATGGTTTTTCCTGTGGTCATGTATGGATGTGAGAGTTGGACTGTGAAGAAAGCTGAGCGCCAAAGAATTGCTGCTTTTGAACTGTGGTGTTGGAAAAGACTCTTGAGAGTCCCTTGGACTGCAAGAAGATCCAACCAGTCCATTCTGAAGGAGATCAGTCCTGGGTGTTCTTTGGAAGAACTAATGCTACAGCTGAAACTCCAGTACTTTGGCCACCTCATGCGAAGAGTTGACTCATTGGAAAAGACTCTGATGCTGGGAGGGATTGGGGGCAGGAGGAAAAGGGGACGACAGAGGAGGAGATGGCTGGATGGCATCACTGACTCAATGGACATGAGTCTGAGTGAACTCCGGGAGTTGGTGATGGACAGGGAAGCCTGGCGTGCTGCAATTCATGGGGTGGAAAAGAGTCGGACACGACTGAGCGACTGAACTGAACTCAGTGCAATTATTGCAATTTTTAAAATAAAAGGTAGTAGAGTAGAAATCAAATTTGAGCTAACTGGTTAATAATTTTGTGTATACTATATGTATGTACTTATGTCTTGAGCATAATAGACAATATATACTTGCTTATACATTTAGATTTAATGAAATAACTTGCCCTCCTTTTTTCTTTTGAGGAGACTTACTGTTTTTCACTTTAATGTTCCAGATCACTCAGGAATGGTTGCATACCCAGGGAATAAAGTAATAGTTATGGACTTATTTAAAAACAGTACTTGCACCTGCTACAATTGCTTAACCAATAGAGCCACAGAAAGATCCTGTTTAAGAATCATTTCTGAGATTAAATCCTTGCTTTGCTATGCATTAGCTCTGAGCCTTTCGGAGAAGGCAATGGCACCCCACTCCAGTACTCTTGCCTGGAAAATCCCGTGGACGGAGGAGCCTGGTGGGCTGCAGTCCATGGGGTCGCTAGGAGTCGGACACGACTGAGCGACTTCACTTTCACTTTTCACTTTCATGCATTGGAGAAGGAACTGGCAACCCACTCCAGTGTTCTTGCCTGGAGAATCCCAGGGACGGGAGAGCCTGGTGAGCTGCCGTCTATGGGATCGCAAAGAGTCGGACACGACTGAAGCGACTTAGCAGCAGCAGCAGCAGCAGGAGCAGCAGCTCTGAGCCTTTAGACAAGTTGTTTGATTTCTCTGGGCCTAATAACTCAACCATAACATGAAGTTGTGACCTATCTGCTGGACTATCAAAAGGTAGCAAAGTTTCTTGGGTTTCCAGCCTTAGAGGGATAATCAGGTGGAAAATAATGAGCCTGGAGTCATTTTTTTTTTTAATGTTTACTTTTTTTTGCCTGTGCTGGGTCTTCATTGCTGTGCGGGCTTTTCTCTAGTCGCAGTGCATGAGCTTCTCATTGCGGTGGCTTCTCTTGTCGTGGAGCACAGGTTCTAGGGCACTCGGCCTTCAGTAGTCATGGCACACAGGCTCTAGAGCACAGGCTCAGTAGTTGTGGCGCATGGGCTTAGTTCCTTCGCAGCTTGGGGTATCTTCCCAGATCAGGGATTGAACTCGTGTTTCCTACATTGGCAGGGGATTCTCATCCACTGAGCCACCAGGGAAGCCTGAGTCTATAGTCATTTGGTGGCTGGTTTTCCATCAGCTTCAAGGCTGGACCTCCACGTGTGATGACCTCCTGCTCTACTTTCACAGTGAGCGCTCCTGAAGACCACGAATGAGAAGGATCTCACGAACTCTGCTCAGTGCCGTGAGCCACCACGTTTAGGAGATGCTGCTTTTCATCTTGACCTAGAGCTGCTGCAGCATTTGCTGCTGCCCTTGTGACTGCTGCTCTTGTCCGTATTCTTTGTCCTCATCCCCTCTAAATATTCTGGACTATCCAGATGGTCACCTCCTTATTGAGAGAGAAAGAATAGGTTTGTTCTCCCTCAGTTCAGTTCAGTCACTGAACTGAAAGAGTTCAGTTCAGTTCGTGTCCGACTCTTTATGACCCCATAAACCGCAGCACACCAGGCCTCCCTGTCCATCACCAGCTCCGAGAGTCTACCCAAATTCATGTCTATTGAGTTGGTGATACCATCCAACCATCTCATCCTCTTTCGTCCCCTTCTCCTCCTGCCCTCAATCTTTCCCAGCATCAGGGTCTTTTCCAATGAGTCAGTTCTTGGCATCAGGTGGCCAGAGTACTGGAGTTTCGGCTTCAACATCAGTCCTTCCAATGAACACCCAGGACTGATCTCTTTTAGGATGGACTGGTTGGATCTCCTTGCAGTCCAAGCGACACTCAAGAGTCTTCTCCAACATCACAGTTCAAAAGCATCAATTCTTCGGCACTCAGCTTTCTTTATAGTCCAACTCTCACATGCATACATGACCACTGGAAAAACCATAGCCTTGACTAGACAGACCTTTGTTGACAAAGTAATGTCTCTGCTTTTTAATATGCTGTCTAGGTTCGTCATAACTTTCCTTCCAAAAAGTAAGCATCTTTTAATTTCATGGCTGCAATAACCATTTGCAGTGATTTGGGAGCCCCCCAAAATAAAGTCAGCCACTGTTTCCACTGCTTCCCCATCTATTTGCCATGAAGTGATGGGACCGGATGCCATGATCTTCGTTTCTGAATGATGAGCTTTAAGCCAACTTTTTCACTCTCCTCTTTCACTTTCATCAAGAGGCTTTTTAGGTCTTCTTAACTTTCTGCCATAAGGGTGGTGTCATCTGCATATCTGACGTTATTGATATTTCTCCTGGCAATCTTGATTCCAGCTTGTGCTTCTTTCAGCCCAGCATTTCTCATGATGTAGTCTGCATATAAGTTAAATAAGCAGGGTGACAATATACAGCCTTGACATACTCCTTTCCCTATTTGGAACCAGTCTGTTGTTCCATGTCCAGTTCTAACTGTTGCTTCCTGACCTGCATACATGTTTCTCAAGAGGCAGGTCACGTGGTCTGGCATTCCCATCTCTTTCAGAATTTTCCACGGTTTATTGTGATCCACACAGTCAAAGGCTTTGGCATAGTCAATAAAGCAGAAATAAATGTTTTTCTGGAACTCTCTTGCTTTTTCGATAATCCAGCGGATGTTGGCAATTTGATCTCTGGTTCCTCTGCTTGTTCTCCCTAGAAACCCAGAAAACCCGTTTTGTACTCAAGGTTGGGCTATTAGCCTGCCAAACTCTGTTCTTTCTCCTAGAAGTGCTGGGGTGATGCTCAGTGACCCATATTTGATGACACAATCCTGGGGCCAGGGACAGTGATGGATGCTGACGGGAGACAGGGATGACCAAGATAGAGCTTCTGCTCTTTAGGAACCATTAGTCTTCTCCAGTCTTGGGGACTATATCCTATTTCATTAAGTTCAGTACCCCAAATCAACCTGGCATTCATGTTCTTGTTTCCTCTTTTATACTACTTCCACTTATTATTATTATTATTTATTTATTTTTGGCCCTGTTGCACAGCATACAGGATCTTACGTCCAAACCTGTGCCGTCTTTAGTGGAAGTGTGGAATCCTAACCCACTGGACTGCCAGGGAATTCCCTTACATTACTTCCACTTCAATCATTCAATCCCTCTTCTCTTTTCTTCCCTCTTCCCTGTCTCCAACATGACTCTTCTCTTTTTACCTTAAGTGGCTGAGTGATACAAGGTTCTAAAAACCAGGATCCTGAACTCAGAAGAGGAACAAATCAAAATGATCTTTCCTCAACTAGCAACAATTTAGGAAATATATAGCCCTGCCTCTGTTATCAATTCCCTTTTTCTTCAACATAAGCCATGCAAATAGTATTTTGCATAATTTATGAGGTTAAAAATTAATCAACCAAAAATCGCTTGTGTTCACTGAGGGAGAAGGAAAGATGGGCTAAACTAAGTTCTTCACTGCTTAGTGTTTGTACTAGGCAACATTTATTCTACTCCTTTCAGACAGAAGGAGGTTGAGAATGCACCAGGTCAGGGTGTGCTGAGTTGTTTCAGTTGTCTCCAACTCTTTGCAACCCTATGGACTGTGGCCCATCAGGCTCCTCTGTTCATGGGGATTCTCCAGCCAAGAATACTGGAATGGGTTGCCATGCCCTCCTTCAAGGGATCGTCCCAACCCAGGGATCGAACCCATGTCTCCTGAACTGGCAGCTGAGTTCTTCACCACTACTGCCACCTGGGAAGCCCCAAAATGGTTAAGAAACTTATCAAAGTTCACAGTAAAAATGGCAGAGCTCGAATTAAAAAATTACGTTTGTTTGACTCCATTCACCCTTTCCAAAATATCTATTGAGCACCTACTACATGCCAGACACCGTTTCAGGAACTGCGTTCACAATTCAAAAAGTACAAAAGTACAGCCTAAAGCCATTTCCAGTCTCATTCTTACTCCCACTCCTACGTCTGCACCACCATGCAGTTGCCTTCGAAGCTACTGATGTTACAGTTTCTTGGGACCTATAAATTCAGGCAGGAATTTCCCTTTTAGGTCAAACCTTGGCATAATCGATATTCCCCACCTCTCCTAATAGTCTCAGACTTCTTTGATGAGTTGTGTGAAACAACTCAGTATTTCAGGCCCATTTCACAGCTGGGGAAAAAATGTGTCCTTGGGAAGCCAGATTAAGTTTTATCTGAGACGAGGTCATTGCCAAGCAAGAGAATGAGTGCCTGTAGGCAGCTCACAGTTTCTTGACCATGAGGCACTTAATTTTCCAGGAGGTCATCCACCCCAGGTCTCAGTGATCCTCACACTTAGGATTTCCAAAATGTTTCCACTTCACCTGTCTGAACTGAAGATTTCTCTATGATCCCCACAGTCCTGCTGAATAAGGCCTGCATCTCCTTTGTGGTCTGGGAATCATGAAATTTGTTGCCTTTTCCTTGTCTCAGAAAACAATCTTTAGAGTATTCCTTAGAGTTAAGGACAGTGGAATTTTGTGCCCATTAGATCTCAAATGATTTCATGAAAATTTAAAAAATCAGAACCAGAGTCTGAAATGGCTTTAACTTTTTCTTTGGATTATTTGGTTCCTTGGTAATAAAATTCCTCTTTCTCTCCTTTCTAGGGTGTGATTAGAAAGAAGGGCACCTGCCTGGTGAAAGACTGCAAATGAAGGAACACAGGGCCAGGGGAGAAGGTTGGCACACTGAATAGAAAGGGCCCGTGGTCCACACACCATGAGTCCTGGTTCATCACTTCTGGTTCTTTCTCCAGGACTACTGCCTGGGAGCTTAGCTGCATATCTATAAGTTTCGATTACACGTCAAACTGTCACTTCTGATATTATTGCTCTTGTTAAAATGATTATAGGGCACGTTACTGACTTTCATGTGACACTCTTTCATCATTAAAAAAAAATAATGCAACAACTCTACTTAGATATAATTCACACCATATAATGCACCCATTAAATATTTTCTTTTCTGGATATTCTCAAAGTTTTATAACTATCACTACAATAACTTCTAGAACATTTTCACTACCTCAAAAAGAAACTGTACATATTAGCAGTCACCCTTCATTTACCTCCAACTTCCTTAGCCCTGCTGCTGCTAAGTCGCTTCAGTCGTGTCCGACTCTGTGCCACCCCATAGACGGCAGCCCACCAGGCTCCCCCGTCCCTGGGATTCTCCAGGCAAGAACACTGGAATGGGTTGCCATTTCCTCCTCCAATGCATCAAAGTGAAAAGTGAAAGTGAAGTCGCTCAGTCCTGTCCGACCCTTAGCGACCTCATGGACTGCAGCCTACCAGGCTCCTCCCTCCACGGGATTTTCCAGGCAAGAGTACTGGAGTGGGGTGCCAATGCCTTCTCCTTAGCCCTAGGCAACCACTAATCTACTTTCTGTCTGTACAGATTTGCCTTTTCTGGACATTTCATATAAACATAAATGTGGCCTTTTGTGTCTGGCTTCTTAGCAAAATGTTTAAGTTCATCCATGTTGTAGCATCCACCAGTACATCATTCCTTTTTATTACCAAATAATATTCCATTGCTTGACGTGCATTTATTCATCCATCAGTATGTGGACATTTGGGGACATTTGGTGTGTTTCTTTTTGGCTGTCATGACTATTTCTACTGTGAACATTTGTATACAAGTTTTTGTATGGACAGACATTTTCATTTCTTGGATGTATACATAGGAGTGGAATTCCTGGGTCATACAGTAACTCTGTTTAACCTTTTCAGGAACTCCCGGATTGTTTTCCACAGCTGTGGCTTCATTTTAAACAGCCACCAGCAACGTATAGGGTTCTAAGTCTATACATTCTTACCAACATTATTTTTTTTTAAAGAAATTACTATAACTATCCTACTGCGTACAAAGTGGTATCTAATTGTGGTTTTCATTTGCATTTTCCTGATGACCAACGATATCGAACATTTTTTCAAGTGCTTATTGACCATTTGTGTATCTTCTTTGGAGAAACGTTTATTCAGATCTTTTGCCCGTTTAAAAAATAGTGATCTCTGTCTTGTTATTGAATTCATCATTATTTAAACGGAGCAAATAAATATCATAAGCTCCACCCAAAGCTCAATGGTTGGTAAAATTTATCCACATTATGGTGTTATGTAAAGTACATGAGAGTATGAAATGTGACCACCACTGAAGCAACATCGTGATGACTGTTGCCTGTGTATTCCAGAGCTCTGATCCCACTCATGACAAGGACAAAATATTTCTTTTGATCATAGTAGCATCTCTTAAGTCAGTAAAACCCTAAAACACAAATTAGATATTGTCAAATTTTAAATAAAATATAATACAATGATTCAATATGTGACTTACTAAATGATTTAGTCATTTCAATGGCTGAAGATAATAAAACTTTTAGTGTAAGCAAAAACAGGATTACATTGTTATACAAAATCCATTCGTGCCCTCAAGGTATAGTTAATTTGAAGTTTTACTTCTATGTACATTTAATTATTGAAAATAAGTTCCAAAAATTTTACCAAAGCTGATATTAGATAAACTAGAGGTAAGAACCACCTTCTCTTCTTACAAAGTTTGGTATCTCACACAATAGTAGTGACTAAAATAAATGGTGCCAAAATTTTAAAGAGTCTTTTTAAATTCAGAATATAATTAAAATCTCATGTAGCTTTATTGGTTTTAGTATCCAGCAGAGAAAAAATATTGAAACTCCAAGAGATTTTGAATTAAATAGCTACAACAGTTTTGTTTTATTAGTTCTGACTGGGAGAAAAAAAATTATAAGGACAACTTTGGAAAAATCTAGTTCTTTTAGAGCCCCAAATGACTTTTAAAACAATAAAACAAACTATAAAACCTACACAAGTGATATTAAAAATTATGTAGTTCAATGAATGTGACATTCACAAATGTGGTTGTAATTTTTTTTTAACTATAGCGAAATGAACATGGATCTGACGACTGGATTTAGAAGAGGTGGTGTTATATAGCTTAACAGAATTAAGTGCTTCAATTTGCTGGTTAGGATTATGTAGCTGAGTTGGAATGTTATACCAATGCCTTATAAGATCTC
Organism: Bubalus kerabau; assembly: GCF_029407905.1. Classification (NCBI taxonomy): domain Eukaryota; kingdom Metazoa; phylum Chordata; class Mammalia; order Artiodactyla; family Bovidae; genus Bubalus; species Bubalus kerabau. The sequence continues at coordinate 16,756,599 of NC_073645.1, forward strand.
CATCACCTCACAGGATCTGTGGCTAAATCAAAGAAAGGAATGATGCTTCCTTTTCCTATATTAGTGATTATTTCCCTAGTATTTTAATATTTATTTTTGGAATGCTTGTAGACCTAGATCTTTTTGACTTGTGGCTGAATCATGTACAGAATAAACTATAAACTCATACTATTTATGAAGATGGAGAATGAAGGCTCACTAGTGATTTACTGTAAGGGCATTAAATGAATTGGAATAATAATCTCAATTATGTGCTAGGTAGAAGGGGCAGGAAAAAGGAGAAAAACAAAGATGAGGGAGAAAATTTTTGTGACAAAATATTAAATCACAGTCACCTGGTTAGTTTCCTGAGGTCCCAATCTTTGAAGACTCAAACATAACTTCTGAAGTCCTTTAACATAACCACTGTTCTTTTTTTGTCCCCAAATCCAATCTCTGACCTTGGTACAGAAGAACACACCCCTCATGTCACAGTCTCCCAGCACCTGCCTGAATTCTCCATCATCTTTGGAGGAGAAATATGACTTGGGGGTGGGGTGGGGTGGGGGTGCGGTAGGGTTGGGGGGCACACAACATCAAACCAGACCCCAGAGAGACCAATGATTTGCAAATGGCCCTCCACAGATGGTTTCCAGGAGGTATGCACTACCTAAACTTGTATGCAGATTTAACAAATAATTTAAATAATTTTACCTTTTAAAAAGACTTGAGTGTTTTCATTTTTAAATAAAAATCATACTTTTTAGAATTTTTTATATTCAAAAAGGTCAAACTTACAGAGAAGCTGAAACTAGTACAATGAACATCTGTATGCTCTTCACTTAAATTCACAAATGAATAATTTTTCAATTTGGTTTATCTCCATCTTTACATATACATATATGTATATATGCTTGTGTATCAATTTGAAAGTAACTTACAGGTTTCATGACTCTTCACACCCCAGTACCTTAGCTTGTACCTCCCAGAATAAGGATATTTCACCTGTGATACCAATATCACATCTAAAACAGTGAACACTAATGATGTCATCTAACATACAATTCCTATTCAGTTTTTGCCCATTATCCTCCTAAATGTCTTTTATAGCTTAAAAAAATCCAGAATCCGATCAATCTGGGGTGACACTGAGACCTTGTGAAAATCCTCATCCTTAACAATGTTTCCCTTGATGGTTTTGGTGTCCAGTGATTCTTGAATGAATTATTACTTTTCTGATTTTTATCACTTGTTAGCTAGCATTCTTCCAGTTTTACCATCTACCATCCCTTTCTGTCTCTCTTTGAGTATCACTATAGGCAGTGATACTATGAACTCTTTTAATCCATAGTTTTGATGCTTAAATGACCCCAAATTTGGCCAATGGAAGACCCTTCAAGCTGGTTCCTGTTTTCTTTCTGTGGTTTTTGGTACCAGATGCCTGGAGCTCACCTTGTATTTTCCTGCCCCAACCTAGAATCAGCCACTCCTTCAAGGACCTACTTATATACATCTACACGGTTCAATTCTCCAATTCCAAACTGTCACAAAGCGTACAGTACATTCTCCCTCCAACCCTACCTCTCTCTTCATGGACAGCCAATGTTACTAGGTTTTTGTGTATCCTTCTAGAGATAGTTTCTATAATAGAGCAAAGATGCAGATAAATATTCTTCTGTCAACGTTTTAACTGAAGTGATAGCATATTATCACTTTGGATTATCATTTTATCATATTGTAGCTCTTGTCTGTCATCAGATTTTGAAAGATGCCTAGGATCCCAATCCCAAAAGATTAGAAACCTTTAGGCTAAATGCTAAATGTTTCAGATAAGAAAAACTCAGGGACGGTGACTTGAAAAGCTGTACTGAGAACACTCAAATAATATACTCTCTGGACTGGAAATGTTAATTCCTCTCCGGGTTCCTTGACACCTACTCATTTTTCAAACATCACTTCCTTGGGGAACCCTTTCCCCTCCTTAATTCATCTTCCTCCCCCAAGGAGGAGATGTCCTCTCTTACAAGGTTTCTGGTCATCGTGCACTTACTTCTCCCAGCGCAGACATAAGTCACTGTTCAAAATTTGTTTCCTGCCACTGCGAGGACTGGACCCACATCTGTTCTGTTCACTGCTGGCATACCGTAGTTGCTCACACACACACACACACACACACACACACACACACACACACACAGAGTTTGGACTGAGACTCGAACTCAAGCCATCCGGCTTCCAGCCCACTCTGCCTAGTGCTGTCCCGCTGCAGTCGGAAAAATAATCCCAAGATGTAAATAAAAACTCTTAATAGAAAAAGCCGGGAAGTTTTTTTTTTTCTTTCTTCCAATTCCACGACTGACGGAGGACCTTAGCAGAAACCGCTCACCGCGAGGTGTGACAACCGCGGGAGGGCGTCAATCAAGAAAATGCCCCCTTGCCCCGCAGGCGAGTGGAGCTGCACAGAGCCGAGGCCACACCGGGTAGCGTCGCCGCTTCAATAGAAAACACGTGCAAAACGGGAAAGCGGGACCGCGCGCAGCTGCGATCCCCCAGGACCTGGGGACCGGGGACATGGAGCAGCCCGCATGAGGTCAGAGAAGACTGCACAGCTCCTGCCAGGCGCCGTAGGACCCCGACTTTCCCTTGATTCCTGCCCGAAGGGACTTCTACCAGCGTCCCCGGGGAAGTGGTTGAGTCTCTGGGGCCCCCGAATGACGCGGGCTAGAGAGGCCTGAGTCCAGAGCACCTGATGTCTAATCGTCCTTACCCACAGGCACGCAGGCAAGGGCCATGGCTCTCTCTCCCTGGAGCTCCCCCAGGAACCCAGGGCACTCTCCCACTACGAGCACTCTGGAGACGCCCGGGGCCACAGCCAGTGCTACCGTGACTCCAGGGAGCGCGCCGACAAGGGAGGGTGCTCTCAAGCCGGCGAAGGCGCGGCCCGACCAGTGGCGTCCACGCCTGCGGGGCCCGAGTCCAGTAGCCCCTTGCTCGGGCCGGTAGCCGCCACCGCGGGCCCGTGCCTAGACCAGTGCCCTCGAGTTTCGGCGGAGATGCCTCCCCGCCGAAGCTAGGGCCGCCTGAGTCCGCCTTGCAGGCAGCTGCTGGCCTCGCGCCTCGCTCGACGGACGCGGCACTGGGCTTCCGTCGAGGGCGTCCCGGGCCAGGGTGCTTTGAGTCCCGAGTGTCGGCGGCGGCTGGACACCGGGGCGCCGGGTGCTCAGAGGCGGCTAGCAAGCGAGCGCGTCCCGGGGGCGGAGAGCTCGGCCGGCGGGGGCGGGCCAAGGGTGGGGGCGGGAGGCGGCTCCCGGGGCTCCGCGCCATTGGCCGCAGGGCCCGGCGGCAGGAAGGGGCCAGAGAGCGCGGCCCCACCCCGCGGCCGGCGGAGCCTATCGCCGGGAGCGCGGAGCGCGGATAAATGTAGCGCCGCGGCGCGGGCCGGCAGCTCTCCGAGGGGCCGGAGCGCGGCGCAGCCATGCAGTACCCGCACCCCGGGCCGGCGACGGCGGCGGGCGCCGTGGGGGTGCCGCTGTACGCGCCCACGCCGCTGCTGCAGCCAGCGCACCCGACGCCGTTCTACATCGAGGACATCCTGGGTCGCGGGCCCGCCGCGCCCACCCCCACGCCCACGCTGCCGTCCCCCAACTCCTCCTTCACCAGCCTCGTGTCCTCCTACCGGGCCCCGGTGTACGAGCCCACGCCGATCCACCCCGCCTTCTCGCACCACTCCGCCGCCGCGCTGGCCGCCGCCTACGGACCCGGCGGCTTCGGGGGCCCTCTGTACCCCTTCCCGCGGTCGGTGAACGACTACACGCACGCCCTGCTCCGCCACGACCCCCTGGGTAAGGCGGCCGGGGTCATGGCGGGGCCGAGCCGGGACGGCGGTGAGGAAGGCGCCACTCGGCAGGTGGCAGCGCCCTGGAGGCGGCGGGGGCGGAGGGGGAGGCAATAGAAAGTTGTGGCAAAAGCGATTGAAAAGCGGCTGCCGGGCGTGCGCGGGGGACCGGAGGCGCGGGCCCGGGCGGCGCGCAGCCCAGACTGACCGCACCATGACTCAGATTGGTTTTCCTGCACCTTGCAGGCGTCGGGGCGCGCGGGCCAGAGCTAGACCGCTGGCGCTGCCGCGGGGGCCGGCGGCCGAAGGAGCCTTGGGGGCGCTTGTCTTCCGGGGGTTGGGAGGCTCCCTTAGCTGGAGGGACCGGGAAGGCAGTGCCAAGGTGCCCCGGGCCGCCCCTGAGGGGCAGGGATAGCTGTCGGGCCCCGGGTGGTTACGGAGCTGGACCTGGTTCAACAAGCTTGTGCAGTGAAAGAGCCTGACCCTTTCCGTTCATACAGGAAATCTTGAGTTCTCGATAGGAGTAAATCTGGTTTCAGAAGCTGTTAAGTGTTTTCCTGGCTGCATGAAGCAGACCCTTCCCCCGGAGTAGTGCACGCTGCTGATTATTTTATCGACATCCTCAATACAGACAAATTCAGGAAACACTCGACTTCTGATAGCCGGGATCCGTTTTTCTGATATTGTTCATTTCCTCTGTGTGGGATGTGACTTTATGGCAGCTAAAATAACCAGTTGCTTCCTTTTTTTTTTTTTTTTTTTTTTTTTTGAGGCTGTTTTGCACCAGTCTGAATCCTGACGTAAGCAAAATCTCGCAAAAAAACATTGCCCGCTTTCAAAGCGTTTAGCGCAGACCTGCAGACCGACGGGCAGACGGACTGACTGACCCACCCGTCTTTGGAGTAGGGAGGGCAGCGCGGACACGTTGGCCGAACGAAGTTTGAGGGACATATACCCTCAGTGCGCGCCCTAAGAAATGAGCCACCTGTGATCCGCGCCCAGTGGCCCTTGGGGCCTCCGGGCTTCTGAAGCCTCCGGTACAGAAAACGCGACTCCTTGCCTTGGCCCACCAGGCTTTTACGTCTACTCTCTGTTATTGGCAGCTTATGTAGGCACCCTGGAGATAACTGACATTTTAATTAATTGACTTTTTAGTGTCATCATTATTATGGTGTGGCCCCTCGCTCAGTTCTCCACCTTTCTTTCTCATCGCTCTAGAGACTTTCGGGGGAATTATATTTTAGTGGTGTGGTTTTTTTTTAAGTTATTGTGTTTTTTTATTCCATCCTCGAAGGTATGATGCTGCAGGCCTGGTGTGGCTCTGTTCGCCTGCTGGGGCCGGAGGGAGACCCTCGGCCGGGCGAGCCTGGGGGCAAACGTTTTCACAGAGCGCGCCCTGGGTTTCCTCGGGACTACGCAGGAGGAAGCAAAGGGTTTTTCGAGATAGACCAACAGGAAACACATTGACGGAAATGTTGCCATAGCCCACGGGGTGGCTTTAACTGGCCGCCCCCGCCGGCCGGGTGTGAAATCAGAGGGGGGCCTGCGCCCTCCGGCCAGGATTGGAAGCTCCACTGACACCCATCGCTTGAGCCGGAGGGCTTCCCTGGTCGCCGGGTCGCCTGCCCCTGGCAGCGACGCTTTGGCTAGTGTGACAGACCCTCTCCCCCCAACATAACGCACACACGGCTCTTTGGAAAGTTTGGTTCACCAAGGGAGAGGACCCCTCTGCAGGTCTTCTAGGCTAAAAAAGTTAGTTGTGTATACATTCTGAGAGCGACTGGTTAAAGAGGTTATGGTATTTTAAGCTCAGCCTGTAGTCAGTGTTCTTTGGGGAATCAAAATGATTGTATCTGGCTCTGGGTGTGATGGTTGTGTGGGTCTGTGGGCATATGAATGTGATCTTCGTGCGTATGCAGTGTAGGTGTATGCCTTTGGATGTTCCTGTGTCTCCGGGTGTGATGTGTACTGGTGGGAGCCTGTTGGGTCCGTGTCTCAACGGGTATATGTGAATGTGTCTGATTGAGTGCCCAGCAGCCTCCCTTCCCCTTCTTTGTCACCCCCTCGCCCAGTGCAGGCTGGTCTACGGGTGGGCCGGGCTGCTTCAGGGCCGCCTCTAACCAAGACGCTCTGGCCCGCAGGCAAACCCCTGCTCTGGAGCCCTTTCTTGCAGAGACCTCTGCATAAAAGGAAAGGCGGCCAGGTGAGGTTCTCCAATGACCAGACCATCGAGCTGGAGAAGAAGTTTGAGACCCAGAAATACCTCTCCCCGCCCGAGAGGAAGCGGCTGGCCAAGATGCTGCAGCTTAGTGAGAGGCAGGTGAGTCTCGCTGCGGGCCGGGGTCTCGGGGCAGAAGGGAGACAGTGAGGCCGCCGGCAGCTGTTGGACTCGGAAGCTCCTGAACTTCTCCCCGCCTTCCCAGGTCCCTCGGGATTCTGGACTTGTGGCAAGTTTTATTTCTGTCTTTTCTGTAGGTCAAAACCTGGTTTCAGAATCGACGGGCTAAATGGAGAAGACTAAAACAGGTATTGACATGGTTCTGTTTCTATGGAAATAAATATTTTTACCATGTTATCTCAATGCGGGGCCTGTTGTAGGTTGTATGCAAAAGTCATTTGAGGGGCTATTTAACCTCTTCACCTTGATTAAAAAGGCAAATAGTCCTGCTGAAGTTCAGGATGAGTTGTTCAGGCGGCAGTAATGCTAAAAGCACCTAATGCAGTTCCTATATCAATTATGCTTGGGTTTTCACACACTGGCTAGTAAAACTCCCAGCTAATTGTTTTATAAACCCCATATGTTGTTTATCTAATTAACGCAGGAAAGATAAAGTAATTGACAGTAAATGACTTAAGCAGTTATCTTTGGGAGAAAATTGTTTCTTTTATTTACACAGCCATAATAAAACCAGGCAGAGCTCAAGGGTAAATATAAGGAAATAAACACCTTTAAGTCTTGTTTGCACTGTTTTTTAGAAGAATTAAATATCAAAGAGTTTAAAAATTATTTTCCTTCTAATTCTAGCTCTTAAAATGAATATAAAAACAACAAGAGACTATCCAAGCCTGTTTGAAAAGTAGCTTAAACTTTCTGACAGTCTTTTCTTCCAGTGACCTTGTTACGTAATATGTGATAAAAAGTAAAGGCTAATTCAGTTTTTAAAGAAGCTGTTGACTTAGAGCTAAAGATTTGTTTTTGATGTTCTAATCTGATATTTTCTCCAAAGTTATCTGACAAATGCTGAAGTTTTCACTTACCAGTTTATATAGTTTATAATAAATAAAATTTGTTTGAAATGAATAGGGAAATTGAAAGCAGTATGCATTTTCAAATTTAATAGTCATAACTTTTTCATTAAAAACAATAATGTTACAAAAAACACTTTAAAACAAAAATAAAATTCCCATAATTTCATTATTCTAACACAGTTTTTAAAATTTCGAGTTTCCTCTCAATATCTGAGCCTTGTATCTTACCACATAGTTGTAAGCTTGGTAAATCTATTATTCTATAGTCTTGTTTTAGGGGGAAAAAAACTTTAGCAGTATATCATAGTTTTCTTTAGTATTTATGTGCATTTTAGACAAAAACAGGATTAAAAATTTACTAACTTATTTAGTTCTTGGTCAAAGGTAGTTTATCAGGGACTTTTAAAACAGTCGTTCCTGTGTAATAAGGGAATATTTTCAAGAAATTTCCTCCAGATTTTAAGTAAATTATAGTTAGCTCTCTTTTCAATTGGCAACATTCTTCCAATTCTGCATTTTTCTTAGCCATGATTATGTAACTTGCTATACATATTTATGTGTGTATATGTTTATAAACTTAGTCCAGAAAATGCATAAAAAACAATTCAGTCTAATAATTTTGAAACTTTATCCTTAATGCATTATTTAGCATTCATATTTTTTAAATGTCTAAAAGACTTTTGTCAGTTGGCAAGGTTTAAATATTTGAAGAATAAAGATAGTGTGTATCTGTAGTGATCTGATTTCTTTTTCTTCCTAAACTTTTAAGAACCTTGATACCATGGGTCTGGGCTGGAGTTAAGTATTCATTTGACACAACACATTTTCAGTTATATTTGTGGTTAGTTGTTTTTATCTGGCAAGAAGAGTATAATTGTTCTCTGATATGACAGGAACTTTACCTTCCAAGTGAGAAAGAAGCATAAATATGTATTTTCTGAATAAAAATATTATACCTGAAAGCACTTGATAAATTAAAAATTAAAAAAGATGATGGAAGATGAAAAAACATTTGATTTATATCTCTCATTTCTCCATATTTCGTCATCCGACCAATCTCTTTTTCATCCTCTTCTTTTAGGAGAACCCCCAAAACAATAAAAAAGAAGAACTGGAAAGTTTGGACAATTCTTGCGACCAGAGGCAAGACTTGCCTAGTGAACAGAATAAAGGTGCTTTGGATAGCTCTCAGTGTTCACCCTCCCCTGTCTCCCAGGAAGACCTTGAATCAGAGATTTCAGAGGATTCTGATCAGGAAGTGGACATCGAGGGCGATAAAGGCTATTTTAATGCTGGATGATGACCACTGACATTGGTGTGTTCGGAAAACTGGGATTTGCTACAGGAAATCTCCTTGGATGAACCTGAAAACTGTATGAGAGAGAGAATCAATTTTCTGGTATTCTGGAAATCTAAAATATTCGGTGCACTGACTAAATAACAAACTCACATTGAAACCTTAATTTTGACTTAAATAGTTTTATATACCGATTTTAGATTGTATGATAAAGGGACTCTTCCCTGATTAAATTCACCCACTTTAAAAAAAAAAAAAAAATTGTTTTTTCTATTTATAAAAAGTAATTTTGAACTTTTTGGTTAAATTTTTAAGTTATAACTTTAAAGATTTTAATAGGAGCTTCTTGAATGACTTTTCTATAATCGGTTTCTACATCCTGGAAAAGCAAAGGAGCATCCCAGATCCAGAGGTATGCCTTGGAAAGGGGGCCCACAATTCAGGCAGTCTTGGAATATTTTAAAGAAAATGTTACTTACTTATACATTACATTTTTATAGTATTGCCTTAAATCCAAAGCTATCTCTGAGTTCTTGTCTGGGGGATGTATGTATCTTTTTGTCAGAAAGATATACACAGTTGATAATCTTTAAATGCTTGTTTTGGGCTATCAGTACCTGTTTGACCGAGGTGTTAAGGGGATAGTAAGGTCCAGTTCAAGCAGAGAAACTGACTCATCAGTGACTAAATTTAATCACAGATGAACTAGAAGTAGCAGGTTAATTAAATGTAAGTAGATTGTAGATATGTTTTATATTAAACAATGTGTATAATGTGTGTATATATAATTGTTCACTGTAAAAAAAATGGCCAAAATGTTTTTTTTTTTTTAATGAGTAACTTGTCTATAAAATAAATACGTTGGTGGGACAACTGACCTCGTTGAACCTCTCATTCTTGGATTTGAACAAACCCAACCCCTTATCTTACAGCGCCTGGGGTGCTTGGCTGGGCGCTGGGGCTGGGGCGGGGTCGAGTGCAGGGGCGTCCGTCTGGAGCGTCTGGCGGTGTGTCTCTCGGCTTCTGGCGTCTCGGGAAGGCGGTTCTGGGTGGCGACCGGTGGCAAGCACCTGAAAGGTAGATGTGGGCCTTTCCCACATCTGGGTTCGCTGGGGGCTGAGTGTGAGTGTGAGTGTGTGTGTGTGTGTGTCTGGAGCAGCAGGGAAGGCCCGCTGCGGACCCGAGCCCTGGACGCGCCAGGCGGTGGGGAGAGCAGCTGCGCCGCCGCCGCAGCGGAGCACCATCGATTCACCTTGGCTCACGGGGCCGGCTTGGCTCGCGGGGCCGGCGGGGCCGCCGTCCTTGACCGGCCTGAGTCAACATGCGTCATCCCTTGGCGGCCGAATCCAGGTTGGGGGTCCGCTTAGAGGGCTGGGGGGCCTTGGCCGGTAGGCGGGATGGGGGAAAAGTAGTGTGTGCCAAGACAACGGTTCTCACTCTTCAGTGAGCTTCAGAATCTCCCGCGGACCTTGTTGGGACTCATTGCCCACCCCATCCCCAGACTTTCTGATTTGAGTAGGTCGGGGATGGGTCAGGAAATTTACCTCTAAAAAGTACCCAGGTGCTGTCCAAGCTGCTGGTCAGGGGTTCTAAGGCACTTCTTGTAAGAAGAAGCAGGTGAAACTCGTGATCCCCGCCTCGCCCTTTCTCCAGCTCCCCTCCTCCCGACAGTTCCTGCGGAGCAGGAGACTGGCAGCTTTGAGGAGCAGGGAAAGGGAAAATGGGAGGCATTTCGAGGGTGAAGGAGCAGGGCTGAGGAAGAGGTATTGTGAGCTGGGGTGGAAGGAAGTGCTGAGCTGAGGGTGGGTATGGGGCTGAGAAGAAGAGTGGGCAGAGGTTTCTCACTGGCCCAGGTATTGCCAGTTCAGCTGCTTGCCTAACTGAGCCACCAGGTTCCGGACATTCCAGGAAAATGATGACCAGAGATCTGTGAGGGGAGAGGCCAGAAATCTCTTCCTCTAGCCTCATCCTCCTTGGAGGTCTCTAGTTTTTGTGGACTTGGATGCCTCTGGGCTGAGGTCCTGTGAAGGAGTGACTCTGCCCCTGGCCTGGCTTGACCAGGGCTGTGGCTCCCCAGACATGAGCACTCAGGTGAAGAGTGAAAAAGTCAGTGCATTTAGGGATGTCACACCTTCTTGCCTCCTGAGATTGCAGGAAGGCCCTTGGAATTACCTGTGAATTTTAATTTCTGAGAAAATTTGTCCTGGGTTCTGAAGCAGACGGGTGTGCATTGGCCTGGAAGCTTAAGGATTTCGGTGGGAGATTTAGTTAGCCTCAGTTTCTTCATCTGTTGAATGAAGATGGTCTAGTTGACCTACATGACCTCTACCAGCCCTTCCCCACCCTCCCAATTTCCAACTCAGTTCTCAGTGTTGGAGCCCAGAGTAGACATCCAGCCAGAGGGTCTTTTCTCCTCAGCAGTCACGTTCCAGGCTCCCTGACCCTGCCTGACAGGTTTCATCCAAGTTTCAAAGGTCATAGTCAGTCTCATTTGAAAAGAGGACTGACTGTATCAGAGTTTGGGGAGAACAGGAGGCTTGTGGGCCTGATATTGAATTAAAGCAGTCCTGAAATCAGTGTGTGTGTGTGTGTGTGTTTCGCTCCTGGAGATAACCTCTGGTTAATATTTATTCTTGAGAAGAACTATCGTGACTATCAAGCCGAGAAATAAAGGCTTATGTATTGATTGACACTACAAAAATTGAGAAGTGAAACTCATTTTAAAGTAGACAATCCCTGAAACCAGGCCGTTTTCCAATTTAAAGCTATTCCCAGTTCTCTGAAGGTTGCTCCTATTCTGAATCTAAGTATGTCTTTAACAATCCAGTGTGTGTTACGTGAAGGAAGTACAGTATTCTCAGGACACAGGTTGGCATTAACTATTTTCTAAAGTGTCCCATTGCAGATTGCCAATGAATATTTACAAATTCTTCCTACAATCCAGGCATTTTTCATTTGTTTGTCTTTTGGCTATTTCATGTTGAAGCAGCATGTATGACCTTTACAGCACAACTCCTGTCTTGTTTTTAACTCTTTTTATCAGGAGATTCAACTTGAAAACGGTTATCATTTAGCAGAAAGACAAACAGAAAAGCACATTTTGTAAGCAAAACGTTAATGATTGGAAGAATTGCCCTAATTTCATCATGACAGTGTGTGATTAATCCCCTGGGTCATGTACTTATACTTTAAGTTATTCAGTTTGTCAGTCTTTGATATTCAGAACCCTTCCTAACTTAATAGGATATTGATTTTGCTGGATGATGTACTTTGACTCTTTAAACAACATCACTTTTAGGGATGACTAGCTTGCTGTGTAGTATTTTATTTAGAGAACTGTTGCATAAGGTTTCTTTTTCTTACTTTTTATGGTTTTCTCAGGGTGAAAGCTGATAAGACATCTTGTGGGAAAAGAGGAAACCATCTCTGATAGTGAAAGTACCTATTCTCTTTCAACACTTCTGGAAACCTTTTTTTGTGTGTGGTTTCATTGCTGTGAATATTCATTTTAGTTAATGGGGGCAGGGCACAGACTTAAGAAAATGTATCTAGACTTGGGGGAAATGCATTTAGCTGGGGACAGAACAAACTTACCCAAATTCCCATTCCAGTTATACTACCTTGTAGAAGGCGGCAGGAACTCAAAAACTGACCCTTTTGATTTTTTTTTTTTAATCTAATGATCAATGATCCTCTAAATGTGTGACTGGAGGTGATATTTATGTGAATTCTGACAACATGGGACAAAATTTGGAAAACTACACAATCACTCAGGATGCTTCTAATTAGTTAGGAGTTCAGTATCTTGTAGTAAAAACAACCAGATATTGTACTAACGTTTACTTTTCATCTCTTTGGGTTTCATGAAATTCCAGCTGGAATCTCTCTAACCTGATTTTTATCCCTTGATATGTTTTTGTGGATATTGTTGTTGAATCCAAATGAGAAACACTTTGGAAATTCCTCGCACCTACCAAAATATCTGACATCTAAACTCCACAGAGCCGATGTAGTCTACCCCTTCCGACGTAGCGGTGGGGAACCCTTCTCAGGAATCTTACCCAACCGGATAAGAGCAGGAATGGAAGTAAGGCAGTCGAATCCCCTCCACCTCCCTTGCCGGCTGGGGGCCTTGGGCTGAATCCGCAGCCTCAGTTCCTCGGGGAGGTGAGCGGCTCACCTGAGAGGAGGCATCAGTACCTGGCACACAGTGGGCGTCAGGTGTCAGCCAGAAAAGCTAGAAAGCCCCCACTGAGTCTCTTCTTTTGAGGCAGCTCTTTGATTCGCAGTCGCAGGCGGGAAACCTCTTCAGTCGGATGTACACAAATCTCTCCAGACAATAGAGAGGGCCGCAGGGAGGAGACCTTGGGCCTGGCAAAGGCATTTCCTGTCTGCGAAGGATCTTGACTTTGGCGCATCCGGCAATAGCTAAGAGGTTTTCGAAGCGTCCGAACGCTTTCTCGTGTGTGTGGCTATTTCTAAAAAAAAAAAGTCACTACCAATTTCAAGCGATTTTCAGATGACAGCTAGTAAGATCATTTCTCACTTAAAAAACATTTTTTAAAAATTATTTTTTTTCTAATTTGGAAGAGTTTGGTATCATTCACAATCTTAAAAATTAAAAAATCTCAGCACTCCATAACAGTAGGACAAGAAAGGATTAACGGTATCCCCCCTCGCCCCCGTCCCCCAGCCACCATTAGTAGAAACTTGCAGAACTGAGAAATGCCTGTTCAGTTTTGTCTCCATTAAACTTGTTTACAGTTTACTTTTACAGTTTGTGTCCTCTATCCCTTCTCACCTCTCCACCTCCACTTCTTTTTATTTATTCCCTCTTCCTCCATCTCAAGATTACCGTTCCTCATTCAGTTTATTTCCCCATTAACAGAAAATTAACAGTCTCAATTCTTCAGACCTCACAATCAGGATTAAGATTCTCTTCCAATACAGAAAATTTCAGCTTTCAGGTGGAAATCCTGAGTTTTAGGGCATCGTTGCCAGAGTCCTGATACATTGCCCTCATCCCTCCAAGGACAGATGTTTTAATTCAGCTTTTTTTTTTTTTTAAGCCAGGAAAAGCCATAATAGTGATAATAATAATCAAAAAATGATAATACTTGTGTCCTCAGGGGTCAGGCATTTGTGCCCTGGGGGAGGGTGGGTGGGCAGTGGAGCTGCCCAGGAGATGGTGCAAGAAAGTGTGTAGACACAGGATGCCCTGGCAGAGGCTTCTAGAGGTTCTAACGCAGAGAAAAGTAAATGGAGGTAGTGAATATGCTTTCACGCTGCTCTCTCCATTTGTCCCACTCTCTCCTTCCCCCGCCTGGGTCCATAAGTCTGTTCTCTCTTTTCATCTCCATTGCTGCGGGCAAATAGATTCATCAGTACCATCTTTCTAGATTCCCTGTATATGCTTAATATACGATATTTGTTTTTCTGACTTATTTCACTCTGTATAGGCTCTAGGTTCATCCATCTAAATAGATAGCCAGTAGGAGTTTGCCGTATGACTCAGGCACCTCGAACCAGAGCTCTGTGACAACCTAGAGGGGTGGGATGGTGTGGGAGGTAGGAGAGAGGGTCAACAGGGAGGGGACATCTGTATATCTAATGGCTGATTCATGTTGATGTACGGCAGAAGCCAATACAATGTTGTAAAGCAACTATCCTTCAGTTAAAAATCAATGAATTAAAAAAAGAAAAGTAAATGGAGGGCTGGTCTAGGGAGAGAGAGAATTATGTTCATAGATTTGAAAGGGAAGGAGGTCAGGGAATAAGTAAGACTAGAATCTTTGGAGGTGTTTGGGTTCCAGCATTTTGGAAAAGGGATTGTGGACTGCATTCTCCCCTTCCAGTCACACGAATCTCTTTGCTTTCGCACTTTGTTCCATCTGGAACTCTCCTTCCTCAGATTGTCTCCTGGCTAGTTCCCTCACCTCCCTCAGGCTTGGCCTTCCCTGGCCTTCTATTTAAAATCACAACTCCCTCTTCCCTATTCCCCTCTCACAATTTATTGTTCTGTATTTCCCTTATTACAAATGGATATAATATTTCAACTTATTTATCACTTATTTGTCTCTCATTGAGATGGTATTACCACAAGCATAGGAATTTTTGTGTTTTGTCTACTGCTATTGATCTCCAGCCTGACACATAATAGGTGCTCCGTAGTAAGTGCTCAATGATTGAATGAATGAATGAACATATACTGAGCACTTACTAAATAAGCATAAATATTATAGGAGTCCTTCACATATCTTATATCATTTAATTCTCACAAAGATCCTCTGAGGTGGATGCTATTGTTGCTCTGTTTTCCTGATGAGGAAACTGTCACTGAGAAGTTAAGCCCAAGACCTCAATTATTATCCAATCAGTGTTGTAATGTGGACTTCCTCGTTTAATCTGTTGTGCCTCGGACAAGAAAATGGCAACCCACTCCAGTATTCTTGTCTGGGAAATCCCATGGGCAGAGGAGCCTGGCGGTGTACAGTCCATGGGGTCGCAAAAGAGTTGGACATGATTTAGAGACTAAACAACAACCAAGCTGGTATCACTTCTCGCCCCAGGCAGTTACAGTGTGTGGACTTTCTTCACTGCTTCACCCTTGAGAAGCTATCAAGCCAAGTCTAATTCTAGCTATAAGAAGATAGTTGAGAGTTTTCATTTATTTTACTCTTTCTGCCTTAATTCAAGTCCAGCAGTAATTCTGGAAGGGATTACCCCACAGTATAGGGGATGTGCAGTTTCTGTGTGTATAGCACATTTTTCTGTTACACAAGAAGCTAATAAACTGGAGCACCTTCTAGTTTTCTGGGGAAATGAGCATTGTAAAATACGCTTTATATTTTTCAAAATGTTAAAGTTCTACCCCTGGCCCATATTATTTGGTGTTCCCATTGTATAACCTGTTTAGTATCATTATATTTCTCCATCTGATCCACTGATGCATGTCCCACAAGGGCCTCTGAACGTAGAGCAGCTCAACGGCTTACTATGGGGCCCCCAACATCTAGCACTGGGTTTTTCATGCAGTAAGCTTTTATGAATATTGTACTACAGAATGAAAGTGAAAACCACGTGCCCTCCCCAATGGAAAGGGGAGACATTGCCCCCCTCCCCAAGCCTTGCACACTCATTGTATTTCCTATTCCTTGGCCATCAGAAACATAGCTTCCCTGGATGGCTCCAGGCACACAGCAGAAAGACAGTGAGGGCTGCAAGTACAGGAGAGAGTCTTTGCTGGGCTTGGTCGTGGGCTGGGGAGGACGTGTTTAGGTCTGTTTAGTGCCTTAAATAAGCACTGAAAGAAGATATTCACCCTGTTACGGACATGAATTTTAAGAGGAAGTGCTTCTGTGGGTTTATATTGGCCATCCTTCCCTTAGATTTGGCGATTTCATTTCAATTTCCAATTCACACTTCTCAGTTTCAATCAAGAGTTTCATTTAAAATGTACCTCCTTTACTGAAAAAGGAGACTATTTGAGGGTAGTCTGTTATTGCTACTGTTTTTTATCAGCATCATCCATTTAGCAAATGGAAGCAAGAAATGCAAATGTTTTTAAATGTTTTCTTAAAGTAGTTCATGACTTGCAAAGAAACAAATGTAGAAGGAATATAAAATGTTTTTTGCTTCATATTCTGCTTCAAGGTCTTGGCTTTCCTTAGCTGCTTCTGGAATCTGCATTGCTACAGACTTTCCATTAATTGTAAATTGGGCAGACTTATTCAATAAATGTTTAAAAAATGGCCTTTGAGTGCAGGTTTAGAGGTCTAGAGGAAGTGGTTTCTTAGACACCTGCCTCCCATATATTGAGTTGATGGTATGTAGGTGGAAGGGGGTGCGACAGTTAAGATGATGTATGGTACTTCTGATTAGTTAATTGAAGGTAAAATTTTTAGCTTCACCAAGCAATTACCTGATCTCATTAAGGGCTTTAAAATCTCCCAAATGTGATTTTGCCTGAAGCACCTGCCCCTTGATTAGATGGTATTTCAGGCATTAAGAAAAACACAATCACAATGTTAGTGGTAACCAGAGAATTTAAGTCTGCAATTTCTGGAAAATATATTGTTCTGAATTTTAGTCATTATTCATTATCATCTGAACATGGAACATTAAAATATATTTACATTTGTAGGGTGTTTTACTTTTCAACAAGTTAAAAAGTATCATGTTTATAAAATATGCTTTTTTAAACTAATGAAAAAATTTTATTGCTAATTAAAAATTTTTTTTCTTTTAAATTTTTACTCTTTGGCCATGCCATGCAGCATGTTGGATCTTAGTTCCCTGACCAGGAATTGAACCCATGTCTCCGGCATTGGATGTGCAGAGTCTTAACAGCTAGACCTCCAGGGAAGTCCCTATGCTATTTTAAATACTTCATCTGAACTTAAAAATTGAATTGCAAAGTTTGCAAACACTTAAAAACAATGATGCTGTTCACATATTATAGCTAGACACTTATTTTTCCAAAGACACAATCCATTTGTAGTACCAAGACTCCTAGGTAATTGGAAGGAAAGAAGCAGAGAGACCAGGGGCATTGTCAAGAAACAATGACAGCAAATCTTTGCATATCAGGAGGGCTGGGAATATTAGTAACCAAGCTTCTACCTGTTTTTCCACTCGGGGAAGTTAAACTAAAAAAATTGTTTTTTCTAAAAACAACTTTCCAGGATTAATTTGTTTATGTTATTACACATGGTTGTTCATGATAAGAAAGCTAATAACAAGTCAAATGAGCAAAGAAGAACCTCAAATTTATTTTAATTCTGGACATAGAGTCTCTCAGTAGTTATAATATTTTTACAAATAACCAACTAGGGCAGACCTGTTTATAGAACTGCCCCCACCAACGCCCTCTTCTCTCCTCATTTTCATTCAGGGCCTCCTGTGCCCACTTCATCCCGCAACGTAGTATGATTTGAACGACAATTAAAGTGTCCTGAACAAAGGCCAAATCTGGCACCCCACACCCAGAACTATCACCTCTTCCTCACCACTTCCTTCCCATCTCCCCTGGCATCAGGCAGGTGACTCCACCTCTGCCAGGGCCGTGGCTGGCCAGCTCTCCTCCTTCCTCTGACCCTGCAGTTCCTCCCTTTGCTCCCCCTTCTCTTTCTTTTGTTTTATTGGGAACCAAAAAAAATCCTTCAAGTACAGTTGAGGAGAGTCAGATTGGATCAGTGAAGTGCCTCTTAAAGAAAAAGGAAAATTATAGTTCTTGAAGTGAAAATTAGGGAAAGTGTTGAAAAAATGCCTTGGGATCTTCATAGACCCCTTCTACTGTTATCTGAGTAGTTTTTATTCAACTTTGCTTTCAGTTTTTATTACTGGAATTGTGACAGTTTTGTTTTCTACCATCTGCCTTGTAGATAAGGGCTGTTTCCCAGTTACATAAGGATTAAATAGGCTTCAGGAGACTGCACCAGGATATGATCTTTTTAAAATCTATCATCTGAATCCACGTTAATTTTTCTTGGTTATGAAAGCCATCCATTCTCAATGTGAAGTAAATGAAAAATAAAATGTGCAGAAGAAAAAGAATTGTCACCTGTGATCCCACCATTTAGGGATTCAAGTCTATGGAAACTCTAGGACAATTTCTTTAGTCATTTTCCCCACTAGTTTATATGCTTCATAATTTTAAATTTTGACATCTTTCATCTTAAAATTATTTTTGAATGGTTAAAAATGTAAATAGTAGAAAAAGTAATATAGTCAAAAGTAAGTGTCCCTCCTTTTCTCTCTCTCCCTGCCCCAGCCATCTAGTTGACTATCAGAGGCAATTTCTTAGTGATTTCCTTGGTGGTCTTTGGCAATGGTATATATTTTTATACAAATGCATTTGTTAAGTATCTACTCCTCCTTTGTTTCAGTACAATACAAATCTTAATGTACTATTCATTCTTTTCTAGATTTTGCTTTTTTCCACAGCGAAAGATCTTAAATATTGTCCTTTATCAGTATACATAGACCTTTTCTTTTTTTTTGGCTGGTTGGATTATATTTCATTTTATGTCTGAATCCTAACTGATTTGACGTACCATTAAGTTGTTTTCAGCCTTTTGCTGTTACATACAATGCTACAATAAATACCTTGCATGCATAGAATTTCTGCTGTAAATTACCTAGGACAAATTTCTAGTGTTGGAATTGCTGATTTGTGTGGTATGTGCATTTTTTATCTGCATAGTTATACCAATTCACTATCATAAATGAGATTATACTGGGTATTCTTGTGTCTAAAATATTTTATGTAAATATAAGTATTTTCTTTTATAGATGTCATTTTAATGATTGCATAATATAGTATATGTTTTTGTGGTGATGTCATATTTTTTAGGAGAAGGCAATGGCAACCCACTCCAGTACTCTTGCCTGAAAAATCCCATGGATGGAGGAGCCTGGTAGGCTGTAGCCCATGGGGTCGCTAAGGGTCAGACACGACTGAGTGACTTCACTTTCACTTTTCACTTTCATGCATTGGAGAAGGAAATGGCAACCCACTCCAGTGTTCTTGCCTGGAGAATCCCAGGGGCGGGGGAGCCTGGTGGGCTGCCGTCTATGGGGTCGCACAGAGTCGGACACGACTGAAGTGACTTAGCAGCAGCAGCGGCAGCATATTTGTTAATTCTTTTGTTTTGGGGTTGTGTAACATTATTTTGTTGTTATAACATTTTCCAAGTTGAGCTCAATTTACATCCATTTCAGTTTAATTCATTCTAGAGCATGTTTATAGAGAGGACGAATATTTGATAAGTACTGTGAAATTGTTTCCTGGGAAAGTTCTATTAATTTACATCAGTGGAGAACAAGGCTCATTTCACCACACCTTCACCAATGGGGGAGTGCTATTTTTCTTATCTTTAAGTACAGGAGGAGAATGGTAGATTAATTTTATGTTTTTTAGTATTAAAAATTAAATTATTTTATATGCTGTTTATTTCCTTTTCTTCTTTAGCATAGTCTTTGCAGCTTAGTCCTTTTCCTATGGATTTACTCAAACTCTTTATGTTGAAGGATGAGACTTTTGGTCTCATTTATTACAGAAATGTTTCTGTTTCTAAAATACATGCTTGTAATTTTGATGTGAAAAATTTTGTGTAGTCAAATATAGCAGTATCTTCTTTATGATTTCTTTTATTTCACTTAAACTTAGAAAGTCTTTCCTCATTCAGAGAGCAAATAAGCATCCAAGTACAATAAAAAAATTTTCCCTAAGTCTCTTCCTATCCATCCTTCCCCCACCCCCCTTTCTTTCTACATTGAATTCTTTTTAAAATTTTTATTTATTTTTTATTTTAAAAAAATTATTTATTTTTTTGACTGTGCTGAGTCTCTGTTGCTGCACAGGCTTTTCTCTAGTTGCAGAGAGTGGGGGGTGCTCTTCAGTTGAGGTACACAGGCTTCTCATTGCGGTGGCTTCTCTTGTGTTGGAGTACAGGCTCTAGGGTGCATGGGTTTCAGTAGTTGTGGCTCCTGGGTTCTAGAGCACAGACTCAGTAGTTGTGGCCCACGGGCTTAGTTGCTCCATGGCATGTAGGCTCCTCCTGGATCAGGGATCGAACCTGTGTCTCCTGCATTGAGGATTCTTTACCATTGAACCACCAGGTAAGCCCTTTACATTGAATTCTTAATCTACTTGGAATTTATTTTGTCCTACAATATGAGATGAGGCTGGAGAAGGGAATGACAACCCACGCCAGTATTCTTGCCTGGAAAATTTCATGGACAGAGAAGCCTGGTGGGTTACTGTCCATGGGGTTGCAAAGAGTCGGGCACAACTAAGTAACTAACACTAACTATGAGATGAGGAACCAAATTAAAAATTTCCCTCAAATATCTAACCAATATTTAGTAATAATTCATTCAAGAATCCTTGCTTTTTGGCCCTTTTCCTATATTAAATATCTAAAAATATGTTGGTTTCTGGACTAATACAGTGTTCTTACAATTTCATTTCTGTACTTTATGTATCTGTGGCTGGCCATAAGGAATAGAACTTGCATTTTGCAGCAGAAGGAAGAGGATCTCTTGCTCATCCTTGTATATAGTCAGCTTTCTCCTTCCAAGGTGTGGTCCAACTTTTGAATAGACAATAACTAGCATTCAATTCAGCACCCCACTCCAGTACTCTTGCCTGGAAAATCCCATGGATGGAGGAGCCTTATAGGCTGCAGTCCATGAGGTCACTAAGAGTCGGACACAACTGAGCAACTTCACTTTCACTTTTCACTTTCATGCATTGGAGAAGGAAATGGCAACCCACTCTGGTATTCTTGCCTGGAGAATCCCAGGGACGGGGGAGCCTAGTGGGCTGCTGTCTATGGGGTCGCACAGAGTCGGACATGACTGAAGCAACTTAGCAGCAGCAGCAGCAGCAGCATTCAATTCTATCTAGGTCTTCCTGCTCATTACCGTTATACCACAGATGAAAGGACTGTCAGAACGTATGAAGCACCAGATTGAAGAACCCCAGAATTAGGAATCTTTAAAAGGACCTAACAGAAGCAGAAGATATTAAGAAGAGGTGGCAGGAATACACAGAAGAACTGTACAAAAAAGATCTTCATGACCCAGATGATCACAATGGTGTGACCCAGACATCCTGGAATGTGAAGTCAAGTGGCCTTAGGAAGCATCACTACGAACAAAGCTAGTGGAGGCGATAGAATTCCAGTTGAGCTATTTCAAATCCTGAAAGACGATGCTGTGAAAGTGCTGCACTCAATATGCCAACAAATTTGGAAAACTCAGCAGTGGCCACAGGACTGGAAAAGGTCAGTTTTCATTCCAATCCCAAAGAAAGGCAATGCCAAAGAATGCTCAAACTACCACACAAATGCACTCATCTCACATGCTAGTAAAATAATGCTCAAAATTCTCCAAGCCAGGCTTCAGCAATACGTGAACCGTGAACTTCCAGATGTTCAAGCTGGTTTTAGAAAAGCAGAGGAACCAGAGATCAAATTGCCAACGTGTACTGGATCGTTGAAAAAGCAAGAGAGTTCCAGAAAAACATCTATTTCTGCTTTATTGACTATGCCAAAGCCTTTGACTGTGTGGATCACCATAAACTGTGGAAAATTCTGAAAGAGATGGGCATACCAGACCACCTGACCTGCCTCTTAAGAAACGTGTATGCAGGTCAGGAAGCAACAGTTAGAACTGGACATGGAACAACAGACTGGTTCCAAATAGGAAAAGGAGTATGTCAAGGCTGTATATTGTCACCCTGCTTATTTAACTTATATGCAGAGTACATCATGAGAAACACTGGACTGGAAGAAACACAAGCTGGAATCAAGATTGCTGGGAGAAATATCAATAACCTCAGATAGGCAGATGACACCACCCTTATGGCAGAAAGTGAAGAGGAACTAAAAAGCCTCTTGATGAAAGTGAAAGTGGAGAGTGAAAAAGTTGGCTTAAAGCTCAACATTCAGAAAATGAAGATCATGGCATCTGGTCCCATCACTTCATGGGAAATAGATGGGGAAACAGTGTCAGACTTTATTTTTCTGGGCTCCAAAATCACTACAGATGGTGACTGCAGCCATGAAATTAAAAGACGCTTACTCCTTGGAAGGAAAGTTATGACCAACCTAGATAGCATATTCAAAAGCAGAGACATTACTTTGCCAACAATGGTCTGTCTAGTCAAGGCTATGGTTTTTCCAGTGGTCATGTATGGATGTGAGAGTTGGACTATGAAGAAGGCTGAGTGCCGAAGAATTGATGCTTTTGAACTGTGGTGTTGGAGAAGACTCTTGCGAGTCCCTTGGGACTGCAAGGAGATCCAATCAGTCCATTCTGAAGATCAGCCCTGGGATTTCTTTGGAAGGAATGATGATAAAGCTGAAACTCCAGTATTCTGGCCACCTCATGCGAAGAGTTGACTCATTGGAAAAGACTCTGATGCTGGGAGGGATTGAGGGCAGGAGGAGAAGGGGACGACAGAGAATGAGATGGCTGGGTGGCATCACCGACTCGATGGATGTGAGTCTGAGTGAACTCCAGGAGTTGGTGATGGACAGGGAGGCCTAGCGTGCTGTGATTCATGGGGTCGCAAAGAGTCAGACACAACTGAGCGACTGAACTGAACTGAACTGAACTATGTATCTCACTATCTGAATCCTCTGACATGGAAGAGCAGATGCCCTGCTTACCAGTCCACTCATATTTTAAATTATAGTATTTCAGTGTTGTATTGGGCAAAACCTTAGATTTAAGAAAATAGCTAACAGTTACTGCAGGGTTATATTTTTTTCCATTTTTTTCTAATCATCATTAATGTTCTCAGTAAAGTTAAATATTTTCTAGATATAATTCATACCCAAATTTTTATTGAGGCAAATGACACATAACATGAAGTTAATCTTTATAGAGTGAACAATTCAGTGCCATTTAGTACATTCCCAGTGTTTTATAACCACCATCTTTATTCTGTTCCAAAACATTTTTATTGTTCTGAAATAAAACTCTGTACCCATTAAGCAAGCACTTATTCTCCCTTGCCCCCAGCCCCTGGTACCCACTAGTCTGCTTTCTGTCTCTGTGGGTTTATTGCTTGTAGATATTTCACATAAATAGAATAATACAATATGTAATCTTTTTGTCTAGCCTCTAAAACTTTAGAATAACATTTTTGAGGTTCATCTGTGTTGTAACATATATTAATATGTCATTCCTTTTTGTAGCTAAATAATATTTCTTTGTGTGTATATACTGCAATTTCTTTATAGTTGTCAGTTGATAGATATTTGTGTTGTCTCTACCTGTTGGTTATTGTGAATGGCGCTACTATGAACATGTGTATTCATGTGTTTATTTGAGTACTTGCTTTTAATTCTTTTGGGTATATATGTAGGAGTGGAATTTCTAGGTCATATGGTAATTCTATAACTATTCGAGGAACTGCCAAAATGTTTACCGTAGTGGCCGCACCATTTTATATTCCCACCAGCAATGTATAAGGATTCCAATTTCTCCATCTTCACCAGTACTTGTTATTTTCCTTTTTTGTTTTTTATTATAGCCATCCTTGTGGTGTGAAGTGGCATCTTGTGGTTTTGATTTGCATTTCTCTAATGACTGATGATGCTGAGCATCTTTTTATGTGCTTGTTTGTAATTTATATATTTTTTATTTTTTATTATTTTTATTTTTTTTTATAATTTATATATTTTTAAAAAATGTCTATTCAAGTCCTTTTCCCATAAATTGGGTTGTTTGTCTTTTTGTTGTTGAGCTGTAAGAGTTCTTTACATATTCTGGATGAACTAATTATGCCATTTACTAGAGCTTTTTATCAGATATATGATTTGCAGATGTTTTCTCCCATTCTGTGTGCTGTCTTTTCATTTTCTTGATAATGTCCTATGGCAGAAAAAAATTTTAAATTTTGATGCAGTCAAATCTATTTTTTTCTTTTGTTGCTCATGCTTTTGATGTCATATCTAAAAATTCATTGCCAAATCCAATGTTATAAAGATTTATCTCTATGTTTACCTTAAGAGTTTTACGGTTTTAGCTCTTAATATCTTAGTCATTAATGTTTTGAGTTAATTTTTGTATGTGGTGTGAGGAAGGGGTTCAACTTCATTCTGTTGTAGGTAGATACCTAGTTTTCCTGGCACCACTTGTTGAAAAAATTATTCTTTCCCCGTTGAGTGGCCTTGGCACCCCATGGAGGGGCAGTTGGCCGTAGATGTATGGGTGTATTTCTGAGCTCTCAATTCTATTCCGTTTTTCTATGTGTCTGTCCTTGTGCTGGTATCACACTGTTTTGGTAATTGTAGCTTTGTGCTAAGTTTTGAAAATGGTAAATGTGGTTCTTTCAACTTTTTTCTTTTTTTCATTATTATTTTGGCTGAGAGTTTGTTATATGCCGGATGCTTTTATAAACTTTAGCACACATTATGTTATGTAATTTGTGACAACTTTGTAGTGTAAATATTAGTATCCACGTTTTGCAGGTTAAGTGATTTGGCCAAGACTACAGATTTGGTGGTAGTTATAGGATTAAAACTAAAATGAACTCCAGAGCCTACTTTCTTAAGAACTACACATACTGTTTCTGCCAAAGATGAAAGATCACTGTAGCTTAGTGACGTTGTTTTCTTTCAGTAAAAGGCTAGAAATCTGTCTGTCCTATGAACATTTCTCATTTGGTAACTCACAGTCAGGCTAACCTGGTTATATGGGACAGATATACTGAAATCCATTATTCTTTTTTATATTTAGTAATTAATTTTTAAGGTTTGTAACTGTTCAGTTTTGCATCTTCCTCTGTCTTCCTCTTTTTGTGATCTTATTTTTTCAGATGGATGTTGTGAGGTTATTTTCTATTTTGAGAAAATTACACAAATCTGATTTATTACCACAACAGCTCAGAAGTGGTTCCTGTTGAAACCCTTCCACACTGTCAATACTTAAGATTCTGTCCTTCTCCTTCACAGGACAGGAAACTATTGAGTATGGGTGATACTCAGTCATGTGTCTTGAACTGAATTGCTATTGAAAAAATCTTAGCCTCCTTAGATGTGTCAAAGCAAATATGAAGATTTTGCCATCATGTATGTGTATGACATTGAAAGTAAATACACAAAGCATACTGTATTGGCAGGCTGTTTCTATGTCTTTGATGTAATATTTATTTATTATTTACATTCAGTAAGATTATTCACTCTTGGCCATATACATCTGTGTTTTGACAATACACCATTGTATAACCACTAGCACACAGGATAGAGAACAGTTACTGCTGCTGCTGCTGCCAAGTTGCTTCAGTCGTGTCTGACTCTGTGCGACCCCGTAGACGGCGGCCCACCAGGCTCCCCGATCCCTGGGATTCTCCAGGCAAGAACACTGGAGTGGGTTGCCATTTCTTTCTCCAATGCATGAAAGTGAAAAGTGAAAGTGAAGTCGCTCAGTTGTGTCCGACTCTTCTCGACCCCATGGACTGCAGCCTTCCAGGCTCCTCCATCTATGGGATTTACCAGGCAAGAGTACTGGAGTGGGTTTACATCACCCTCCAAAATTCCCTCCTCTTCCTGCCCCACTTCTCACCCCCAGTCCCTGGTATCCACTAATTTGCTCTCTGTATAGTTTTTCCTTTTCTAGAATGTCATATAAATGGAATCATATAGTGTGTTGCCTTTTGAGTGGGGCTTTTTTCACTTAGCATAATGCAGTTTTGATTCATCCATGTTCTTAACTTTTAGAAATAGTTAGCTCCTCTTACTGCTGAGTGATATTCCATGGTATGGATGTGCCATATCCATTTACCACCTGAAGGATGTTTGGATTGTTTCCAGTTTGGGGAACTTACAAGTAAAGCTTCTATAAACAGTTCACATAAAAGGTTTTATGTGATTGTAAATTTAATTCTGGAGTTACATAATAAATGCGAGTTTAACTTAATGAGAAACTGCCAAACTGTTTTTCACTTTCTGAGAGCTGTTGTAACGAATTACCACAAACTTGGTGGCCTAAAACAACAGAAATGGATTATTTCACAGTTCTGGAGCCTGGAAGCCTGAAATTGGTTGGCAGGGCCATACTCCTTTTGAAGACTCTAGGGGAGAATCCTTCTTTGCCTCTTCCTAGCTCCTGGTGGTCCTGACCATTCCCTGGCTTTCAGCTATATCACTTCAATCTCTGTCTTAGTCCTTCCTATCATCTTCTTCTCTCATGTGTCTTTCTGTGTCCTCTCCTCTTTTTTCAAGAGGGCCACTCTGATCAATTATTGCTGGGAAAAATTGAAGGCAGAAGGTAACGGAGGATGAGACAGTTAGATAGTATCACCAACTCAATGGACACGAGTTTGAGCAAACTCCGGGAGATAATGAAGGACAAGGAAGCCTGGTGTGCTGCAGTCCCGTGGGCTCGCAAAGAGTTGTACATAACTTAGCAACTGAACAACTGATCAGTTATAACCACATCTTAGCTAATTTTATCTACAAAGACCCTACTCATATAAGGTCACACTCTGAGGTTCAGAGTGAATGTGAATTTTGGTGGGTGGAGGAAGAAACACTTATTCAGTCCACCATAGTGGCTATGTCATGTTGCATTCCCACCTGTATGTGAGCATTCCTGTTGCTCCCAGTCCTTACCAACACTTACTATTGTTTAAAAAAAAAAAAAGAAGAGCCATTATAATAGTGTGCTATCTCATTGTGGCTTGAATATGCATTTCTGTCATGACTAATAATGTTGAACATCTTTTCATGTCCTTATTTTCCATTTGTATATCTTCTTTGGTGAAGTGTCAGTTCAAATCTTTTCCCCATTTTAAATACTTTGTTTTTTCTGTGTTGAGCTTTGAAGATTCTTTATATATTTTGGATAGAAATCCTTCATCATCATGCAAATATTTTTCCCAGTTTGTGTCTTGTCTTTTCATTTTCTTAACAGTATTTTTTCATAGAACAGAATTTTAGAATTTTGATAAAGTCTAATTTATCAATTTTTTTCTTTTAAGGCTTACAATTTAGATGTTGTGTCTAAGAACTCTGCCTAATTCGAGGTCACAAAGTCTTTCTCTTGATGTGTGTTTGAAACAATAAAGATTTTTAAAGGGACTTCCTTGGTGGTCCAGTGGTTAAGCCTCCAGGCTTCCACTGCAGGGGACATGGGTTTGATCCCTGGTCAGGGAACTAAGATCCCACATTCAGTGCAATGTGGGCAGGAAAAAAAATTTTTTTTTTAAGTTGAAGGGTTGTTTATTGAAACTGCCATCCTAACTTCTGTTACAGAGCAAAGTGACGCACTCACATTCTTTTTTCATACTCCTCTCCATTATGGTTTATCACAGAATATTGAACATAGTTCCCTGCACTACAAGTAGGACCTGGATGTTTATTATCTCATATATACTGGCTTGCATCTGCTAATCCCACACTTTTGATCCTTCTTTTCTCCACCCATCTCTCTTGACAACCACAAGTCTGTTCTCTATGTCTGTGAGTCTGTTTCTTCTCTGTGGCTACGTTCTTTTGTGTCACATTTTAGATTCCACATAAGTGACATAATATGATATTTATCTTTCTCTTTCTGACTTACTTTGCCTGGCATGACAATCATGTTCATCCATGTTGTTGCAAATGGCACCATTTCATTCATTTTTATAGTTGAGTAATATATGGTTCCAAACAGGAAAAGGAGTACGTCAAGGCTGTATATTGTCACCCTGCTTATTTAACTTATATGCAGAGTACATCATGAGAAACGTGGGGCTGGAAGAAGCACAAGCTGGAATCAAGATTGCTGGGAGAAATATCAATAACCTCAGATATGCAGATGACACCACTCTTATGGCAGAAAGTGAAGAGAAACTAAAAAGCCTCTTGATGAAAGTGAAAGAGGAGAGTGAAAAAGTTGGCTTAAAGCTCAACATTCAGAAAACGAAGATCATGGTATCCGGTCCCATCACTTCATGGGAAATAGATGGGGAAACAGTGGAAACAGTGTCAGACTTTATTTTTCTGGGCTCCAAAATCAGTGCAGATGGTGACTGCAGCCATGAAATTAAAAGATGCTTGCTCCTTGGAAGGAAAGTTATGACCAACCTAGATAGCATATTAAAAAGCAGAGACATTTACTTTGCCAACAAAGGTCCGTCTAGTCAAGGCTATGGTTTTTCCAGTGGTCATGTATGGATGTGAGAGTTGGACTATGAAGAAAGCTGAGCGCCGAAGAATTGATGCTTTTGAACTGTGGTGTTGGAGAAGACTCTTGAGAGTCCCTTGGACTGCAAGGAGATCCAACCAGTCCATTCTAAAGAAGATCAGTCCTGGGTGTTCATTGGAAGGACTGATGCTAAAGCTGAAACTCCAGTACTTTGGCCACCTCATGTGAAGAGTTGACTCATTGGAAAAGACTCTGATGCTGGGAGGGATTGGGGGCAGGAGGAGAAGGGGACGACAAAGGATGAGATGGCTGGATGGCATCACCAACTCGATGGACATGAGTTTGAGTAAACTCTGGGAGTTTGTGATGGACAGAGAGGCCTGGCGTGCTGTGATTCATGGGGTTGCAAAGAGTCGGATACGACTGTGCGACTGAACTGAACTGAACTGAATAGCCCATTATATATATGTACCACATCTTCTTTATCCATTCACCTGTCTATGGACATTTAGGTTGTGAAATAATAAAGATTCAATTTGGCCTAATATCAAGTTGATTTGAGAAAAAAATGCTTGGATTTACTCCATATTATAAAGAGATTAATTCAGTTAAATTAATTGATGGTTTAGCATTCAAACAATGTCTTCATGATTCCATCATTATTTTTCAGCTCTTCTTTCCTCTAAACACAGAGGCTTCCATCTCAGGCAGTCTTTCTTCATGGTCAGAGACTCTAGGTTTAGTGACTTCAGGGGATAGAAGTAGTTCTGTTCCCCAACAGTTCCATCAAAAGTCCTGGGACTTTCTCTCATTGGACTGCCTTGGTGAACATGCATTTATCTCTGAACTTATCACCATAGCCTGGAGATGAAATAGCCAGGTCTTGGTCTTGTCCCTGCCCTTAGAGGGAGGGATAGAGAGAGGTCAGCCCCACCTGAATCACAAGGATTGAGAGTGGTTAAATGAATTTCTAGTAGAAAACTAGGCAGATGTGAACAGAAAAGAGGGAACCAGATGATTGTCAAGTAAAAGTGACTTTCCACTACAACTGAGAAAATGCCCTTTGTAGCTTGCTTTGGACTAAATTGTGTCCTCTCCCCCAATTTCTGTATTGAAGCTCTTACCCCTAATGTGATAGTATTTGAAGATGGGGCCTTTGGGAGATAAATAGGTGTAGATAAGGTCATAAGAGTAGGGCCCTCATGATGGGATTACTGACCTTAGAAGAAGGGACATTAGAGAGTTAGCTCTCTGTCTCTGCTCTCTCTGCCATGTGAGGACACTGCATAAAGAGGGCCATCTGCAGATCAGGAAGAGGGCTCTCATCAGAGCCTGACCATAGTGGCACCTGATCTCACACTTCTGGCTTCCAGAACTGTGAGAAAATACTATCTGTTGTTTAAGCCACCCAGTCTATGGTATTTTTATTATGGCAGCGCTAGCAGACTAATACTCAACAGCTCTTTATCAGTTTCCAACACTTCCTGTAATCAAAGCAACAGCTAGCCTTCATGGATTGCTTTCCCTGTGCCAGACACTGTGGCCTGTTTTCTCAACAATTCTCTGGGGAAGATACTATTACTCTGATCCTTATATTACATAAGGAAACTAAAGTTCAGTGACCTTGGATAACGTGCCCATGGCTGTGAGATGGTAGCCACGGATCCCAAGCCAGGTCCGTCTGACCTCAGAGCCCAGCCTAGTAACCACTGTGTTGTTGCTGTTCAGTCAATAAGTCATGTCCGACTCCTTGCGACCCCATGAACTGCAGCACACCAGGCTTCCCTGTCCTTCACTGTCTCCCGGAGTTTGCTCATACTCATGTCCATTGAGTCAGTGATGCCATCTAACCATTTCAATCTTCTGCTGTCCCCTTCTACTTCCGTCCTTAATCTTGCCCAGCATCAGGGTCTTTTTTAATGAGTCAGCTCTTCAAATCAGGTGACCAAAGTATTGGAGCTTCAGCTTCAGCACCAGTTCTTCCAATGAATATTGATTTCCTTTAGGAACCACTGTGTACCACTTTGTACCACTGTATACCACTTTGTAACCACTTTAGTAACCACTATGATAAACTGTTATCTCTCCCCAGCCTCCCAACCAGCCAGTCTGTCCTCTTCTACCCTGACTTGACCCTTTCACTGACATGAAAAAATTGACCAGGGCAGTGATTTTTCAACATTTCAGTCCCAGTGACAGACGAACTCCGCCTCCTACTAAGTTCTGGATTCAGAGCGCAGACAGGTTTCTTGCCCTTTCCCTCATAGCAACTAAACTCTGCTTTGAATTAGTGGGGGATCTTGGACCCAACAGATTTCTGCTTTGACTCCTAGACACAAGACTATCTCTCGCCCCTCCTCCAGGAGCAGACAAGCATCACCTTGTCCTCCAAACTAGGGCTTGGGGTATGAATGGACTTCTCCAGGTACTCCTGCTCTGCCCTCAAACCTTGGCAGATACTGTAGGACTGTACTACCAAGAAAAAGGATCTTTTGGGTCTACTGTCTGCTTCCAGTCTTTCTCATGGGTACCAAGTAGACACTAATGGAAAAGAGATGACAAGCTGGCAGGAATTTCTCTTGTGTCTGGAGTGCTTAGAGATTCTTGACTGTCATGCTAGCCCACACTCAGCCTTTAAAAATTTTTATTCTTACCCAATTTTATGATCACTGATTCTTCCCATTATTTGCTATGAGAAAGAGTTGATATGTCTTTTCTCTCCTCAGAAGGGCTTGTTATCCTTTGGAATTCAGTTACCTTGGTTGTTCTGCAGCTCCATTCTCTGGTGGACTGAAAATTTTTAGGGTTGTAGCTTATGCCTTTTGTTATTATGGGAGCAACATTCTCTAGAAGCTTTCTAACTGAGAAGTAGAAATTCTCAGTTCCAAGCTTAGAAAAGTAGTTTCCAAAACAATTGTAAGAAAAATACCAGCCACACAGAGTGTGGATATGGGGAAGAAAAGATTCTGAGATCAAATAAGCTTGCAAACTTTAGTGTGTCTTATTCTCTTTTGGATATTTACATGGTCCATTAACATCTTAAAGGCTCTGAAAAGTCCTGAAGAATAAAGAAGTAAATTTAATCTTATTTAGCAAAGCATCCTTAACATTTGTTTGGTCTGAGAACACTTTGCTTGTGTAGCACTCATTATTTTCTTTAGAATGACTATAATGTGAACGTAACTTGGAAAATAGTGGCTTAGATATTCATAATTTATTCTCTGGAAACCTGGAATCCCAATAGAAAGCAGAGTTCCTCAAGGTAGCGCCAGAGTCCTTGTGGGTATTCCTAAAACCAAAAGCCATCCTGACAGGGTGCTGAGTGGTGTTGAGGCACTCAAAATCGGTCTCTGTCATAGTGTCTGATCTTGTGTGCTATGACTTCAGAGGAATACCTGAATGTATGAAACACAAAGATGAATCACAAAGTCAAAATCAATGTCTGAAAGTCTATAGATCATTCCTCTGGCTCTCCTGAAGAGTCTGACACACCCCACTTCACTATCTAAAACCAATCATTAATCTCTTCCTGGACCCTGTATTTATACAACTTGTTCTGTTGGCTTCTAGTCACTATCCCCACTGTGCTGGGGGTACACCTTGAATATGCAGCTGCTCTTATATAGTAGGGCTGGCTGGGAATCTATTTTATGGACCCTCATGCTAGTTTGAAATGAAATCTTTAGCCTTAACTTACACACATTAGTTTTTTGACCCTGGTCTGTCCTATAGATTTGAGAGTCCCTGCTTTCCACCCCTCAGTTATATTATCATTCTTTGAAGTAGCCTAGACATCTGTTCTTCCCATCTCCATGTATCCCTTTTAATTCTCCTTTTGGGGCCCCAACTCACTCCGTTTGAAGAATTAACCCGCCTCCATTCCTTATTCAGGTGGTGCCAATTGGTAATTGCTGGCAAAGACTGGGATTTAAACCCAAGAAGTCTGACTCCAAAATCTACTTCCATAATATTACACTATCCTGCTTCCTAGTTCTGGAGTATATCACTTTTCACTTATATGGCATTTACTTTTTGTTACTCTGAGTAGTGAAATTACCTTATATTATAGAGGTTCTTCCTAGCTGTTTGCATAGCTGCATGTAAGACATATTGAAGTTAAGATTACTTTTAAAATAGGTAAAAGTTCTCATTTCATAATGGGGAAATCATTTTTTATTAGTTCTGGCAATGGCACAAATCAGTTCTTTTTGAAAAATAATGATGTTTACTTTGAAACCTTTGGTCCTTTTTATTCCTTAGTCACTTGGCCACGTGGCCATGAGTGATAATTAGGGAAGCTAACAGCTTTTTCAGGATACTAGCCTTATTACCCTAGAACTATCAACCATGAATCAAGAAGTCTATCATGACTTCATTGTTCACTACACAAGTTATATTGTCCCCTATTTCTTCCATGCCTGTCTCTGTCTCTCAGTCTAAAATGATATTTAACTAAGTAATCAGGGATATTAACTATTCACAGCCCAGGCAGGTGTGGGCAAATAACCCCTGCAATAATCCATTGGCGGCCTCAGAAATGGCTGGCTGTGAGTAAGCACATGGCACTTAGTCCGGTCCTTCTTATGTGTTTGCGGATACATTTGCAATTTCATGCACAGTTTTAAATGTTAAGCATTAATTGGAAATGGGCACTGAAGCATCAATAGAGTCTACATTTTGCCCTTTTTAATGAAAATGCTAGATATAGATTTAATGCAAAATTAAACATTCAGCTCACTACGTCCTACTCCAGTAAATTAGCCAATGTTTGTCATCTTTTTAAAAACCGGGAGTTTAATGCCTCATTTCACATGGTTTTGTTAGGGACAGATAGAAAGCTGATAAACAGTCCATTTGTTCTCTTACAGCAGCTCCCAGCCACACCACTGCAGTCAAGCTTCAGTGCCCATTGCCTTTACAAACCCTGTTGTGAGTTGAAGTGGCTGCTTTTGAACATTTGACTGAAGCAGAGACTTGGTGAGAGGAAGGGACAGAGGAACTTTCTCAGAGGAACACAGACTTGGCTTTGTTGGACAGTGGCCTCTGGGTTGTGAGTTCTGAAATGACTCAGTGAACCCAAAAGGGAACAGAGCGTGAGTGAGCCCCTCCTGTGTGCTGTTCTAGACTTTTGTATCCATTAGCCCCACAACAATCAGCACAGCCCCGAGAGATCCATGCGACTACCTCCACCCGGCCAGATGAGGAAACCAGGGCCCAGAGGTGAAGCTGAGCAGCTAGTAAGTTGCATTTGAAACCACTCACTACATCACACATTATTTGTCCTTCAAGGAGGTTACCTAAGCCACCTCCTCCAGGAAGTCCTTGCTTATTGCCTGCTTGTTGACTGTCCTTCTTAGTGTATTTTTATTGCACTTTATCTGTGCTTCCAATGTAGCCCTTAGGACTTTCTACCTTTGATTGTATTAATTGAATACCTGTGAGAGGAAGGGCTAGCTCTCAGATCACCTTTGTAAACACCGTGGGACCGTGCCTGTCAAAGATACTCAATAAATGTCCATTGAAATGTTTATAAAGTAGATGGATCTTAACATATCAAATCCTGTTTCCAGAATTATGAGAAACACTATGGGGAAGGGGCGGGTCCTGTAGGAAATCTCCCTGATCTGAATCCCAGCTGAACGACCTAAGGCAAGTCACAGAGCTTCTCTGAATTTCGGGTTTCTCGGCATATAAAGTAAGAATAATGATAATACGTACTTCAAAATGTTGTTACCAAGTTTCAATAAAATATGGCATGTATAGTGCTTGGGGCAGTGCCTGGTATACAGAAAATGTTCAGTTATTATTTTTATGAAAACTGAAGATTTTGCAGCATAGCAAGAAATTATGTGGCACTTGATTTGTCCACAATTTTAAAATGGAAAAGAAAGGGGGATTGGATTGCATAATGATGGAACTAACAGACCTGAAGGACCTGATAATGACCAAAAGAGAAATGATTACAAAGTCCCAGGTTTTGGCAGGCCTTGGATTCATCATGTGCTGGGACCCAACCATGTACTCCAGTTGCGATCCAAGATGTAGGCCTAAGATTTATGTAGGAAAGAAGTGTAGAATATATGTAGAATGGGTTCTGACAATGACTTTCCTCTGACATAAGTTCAGTTCAGTTCAATTCAGTTGCTCAGTCATGTCCGACTCTTTGCGACCCCATGAACCGCAGCTCGCCAGGCCTCCCTGTCCATCACCAACTCCCGGAGTTCACTCAGACTCACGTCCATCGAGTCAGTGATGCCATCCAGCCATCTCATCCTTTGTCGTCCCCTTCTCCTCCTGCCCTCAATCTTTCCCAGCATCAGGGTCTTTTCCAATGATCCAGCTCTTCGCATCAGATGGCCAATGTACTGGAGTTTCAGCTTTAACATCAGTTCTTCCAATGAACACCCAGGACTGATCTCTTTTAGGATGGACTGGTTGGATCTCCTTGCAGTCCAAGGGACTCTCAAGAGTCTTCTCCAGCACCACAGTTCAAAAGCATCAATTCTTTGGCGCTCAGCTTTCTTCACAGTCCAACTCTCACATCCATACATGACCACTGGAAAAACCATAGCCTTGACTAGACGGATCTTTGTTGACAAAGTAATGCCTCTGCTTTCTAATATGCTGCTTAGGTTGGACATAACTTTCTTTCCAAGGAGTAAGCGTCTTTTAATTTCATGGCTGCAATCACCATCCAAAATCACAGTGATTTTGGAGCCCCCCAAAATAAAATCAGCCACTGTTTCCACTGTTCCCCCATCTATTTGCCATGAAGTGATGGGACCAGATGTCATGATCTTCGTTTTCTGAATGTTGAGCTTTAAGCCAACTTTTTCACTCTCCTCTTTCACTTTCATCAAGAGGCTCTTTAGTTCTTCTTCACTTTCTGCCATAAGAGTGGTGTCATCTGCATATCTGAGGTTATTGATATTTCTCCCGGCAATCTTGATTCCAGCTTGTGCTTCCTCCAGCCCAGCATTTCTCATGATGTACTCTGCATATAAGTTAAATAAATGTCATATTTTGCAAACCTACCTAATCATTTATACCAGAGGGACAGGCAAAGAGAGAAATGCTCATAGTTCAGAAAGCTAGTTCGATCAACCAGGGCACCATTCTGTCCTTGTTTGGGAAGTTAACTAACGAATTGACTCACCTGCTTGCCAGTGCAAGACAGTTTGACTCAGGGTGAGCCTCTCAACATCTCTTTAAGGTTGAATCTTCTCATAGATAAACACAGGTCAAAATACAGATATCTCCTCTCTGTTTCCCTCCCTGGGCCTCAGTTTCCCATTTGGTAAGTGACCAGACAGCCTCTCACCCCTTCTGTGGCCAGCCTTCCATTGCTCTACCCTCCTTGGGATGCTGTGAAGTCAGTTCAGCAATATCGTCCAAGCTTTTGGGAACTTCCTGACCCCTGGCTCTGCTGGATACCAACCGATTAGATGAGCTGATGGATACAAAGGGAAAAACTTTCTCTCCCAGCAGGAGGACAGCTGCCTAACCAGGGTTTCTCCTGAATGACTCCTCAGAAAGAGGAGAATGGGGCCAGCTGGTGATGGCTGTCTCCCTTCCTTTCCTGGCCACCTGATCTCTGTTTGCATGTAATAGTTCTCCCTTTGGGCAGCAGGCAAGTGGCAGGGGGGCCCAGATGTCTACATTTTCTAAAGCAAACAGACACCTTCCAGGACTCTTGTCCCAACACAGCGGCCCCACTCTCATGGAACTCTAGAAGCAGCCCACTGTGAAGGGAAGAGAAGGGCAGGAGGTCTTGCAGCCTAGACTCTTTGGCTCCAACTGGCTGGAAAAGTCAACAGCCTTCAGCAGAGTTTCCCAAGCCCCGTGTGTGCCAGCAGCAACAGCACCTGAGGAGGTTGTTGTAAGACAGATTTGTGGGCTGTAGACTAGAACTCTGATTCAGTAGGTGAGCGGTGGGCCTGTGCATATTATTTTTAACAAATTTCCCAGGGGGTTCTTGTGCACAATTGGGCTTGGGAATCCTGTTGGTTTAGGTCATGGGGGAATAGAGAAGATTAGGGGAGTCTGGTTGGAAAAACACATCAGCTCCACCCATGCCCCAGTGGCATGGGCAGTTTTTAGCGTCCCAGCTGCTTCTAGCTGTGCCTGTGGGTGAGTTAACATCTCAGAGCCTTAGTTATCACATCTCTAATATGAGAATCATGGCAATGACCCCAGAGTATTAATGTGAAGGTTAAATAGACAGTATCTACCGAGCAGTTGGCCGAGGGCTTGGCAGAGTGAGCACTTAGGAAGTGTTAGTTGTTGATATTGTTACTGTGTTATAACTTCTGAAAGAAGCTTGACTGTTCTCTGACTTGTGTGTCATGAATTCACCTTATTCCAAAGAGTCTTTCTATAAATTAAAAAAAAAAATAATCTTACTGATTTATTTATTTTTGACTGTGCCGGGTCTCTGTTGCTGCATGGACTTTTCTCTTGTTGTGGTGAGCAGGGGCTACTCTCTAGATGCGGTGCTCAGGCTTCTCATTGTTATGGCTTCTCTTGCTGCAGAGCATAGGCTCTAGGGTCTCATAGGGCGTCATACTTGTGGCTCCTGGGCTCTAGAGCACAGTTGTAGGCTCAGTTGTAGCCCATGGGCTTAGTTCTTCTCGGCATGTAGGATCTTCCCAGACCAATGATGGAACCCGTGTCTCCTGCATTGGCAGGTGGGTTCTTTACCACTGGAGACACCAGGGAAACCCTCAAAGAGTCTTTATGAGAGGCCAGTAAATTTTATACTGACTTTAAATAAATAAATAAAAGGAAAAAGGAGCAGCTAGATTTTGAGTGGGGCCTGAGACTTCTGAAAAGGCCGAGGGAGGTGCAGGCAGACAGCTGGAGGACTGTGGGCTGTGGGTAGAGGGGAAAGAGTGCTGACTGGGAGTCAGGAGACTTGGTTCTAGGCTTGGCTCTGAGCACATGTCAGAGCTTGGTTAAATCATGTGACCACCCCGGCCTCCTTTTTTTCCCCTCACTTGTACAGTGGAACTGCCTTGGAAGACATCTAAGGTCTTGTTCTCTAAACGATTTACCCCAGAGCCCCCTGAGGAGTCACATTTCCAACACTTTTTACAAAAACAGCTTGTGGAATTAGGCTAAAAAACGTCAATATTTGTTCAGTTGCATACATGGTTGTTAGAGTATTCCTTAAATTTCTTGTGCTTTTGAAATATTTAACAACAACAAGCTAAGCTATCATTTGCAAATGCCAGCTGATTGGATCACAGCTGGCATGACCCTGATAAAAATGGGGAAACAGGCAAGATGGCATTCAGTGGTCCTCCAGATGTGTGATGTCTCCTCAATTCCTGTTGGGATTTCGCCTCTACACCCTACTCTACTTGTTTTCAAGTTCTTCAGCCATCCAGAGCCTCCCTTCCTCAAGGACTTGTTTTTCCAGGGCTCCCAGGCTTATTGTGGGACTGACCTGAGGTTATGAAGGCCTGATGTGATTTAATTTCAATTCCTGCTTCTATTCGTAAGCCAAACAGCATGTATGTCAGACCCATGCTTGTGAGCAGAGAGACTGGCGAGGGCGTTTTATTGGAGGATGAAAGTCATACATTGCCCCTTGAACTCAGATCTGGGCACCAAACAGATTTTTCTCATTTGATTTCAACCCAAATGATGCATCTTGAACTGAAAAGCTAATATTCTTCTCTTAAAGTGATTTACATTTAACAATGAACCCTTTTGCCACAAGTGGTTACATCCCATACTTTGGAGCTCTGGACTCTTGCAGAGGGTCTTCTAATCAGACTACTGGTTCTATCCTGGCCTGAACCAGCCCAAGCCAGCCGCTCCCTTGTTAGCTTTAGATGTCTTGCATTCTCTCCCAGGGCTCTTCTCCAAGTCTCTTGGACCTTTACACCTTGCCTCATCTGCCATTCATTCAAGTCTGTGCTAAGGCAAATTTTGCCCATTGAAGACCCTCCCCAGGGTAAAGGTCTTTCTCACCCCTGCCTCCAAATATTTCCGACAAAGGCTGACTGTGTAGCCTCTCAGATCCTCCATTTCCTCATCTGCAAATCAAGGGAATATAATAATCCTAGCTGCAAGGATTAAATGATCCAGTGGTGAGAAAGTACCTTGCACATGGCCATAATAAATGACCGATAAGCAACTCTCGTTAGCCATCAAGACATTAAGTCTTAGTGCCAACTACTTTCAGACCCTCAGCTCTTAAGCCACGCCTTTAGTCCTTGCTGCACACATTCGCTGACTCTAACAAATGCCAACAAGTGATCGGTTTATTTAAACTTCTGGTCAGCGATGGTTGATTGTCTGGAATGTCATTTGTGTTTGCATGGTACCTCTCAGATCTCAATTAGCCACCAAAGTCGAGTAGCTAGAAAAGGAGTGTGATTGGAGGGCATGCCATAGTTTCCCTTGAGAGGCTCAAGGCTTCCTGGGGAGACCTTTGTTTTTCTCCTTCAGTGGACATGTGTAGAGGGGCAGCTTCTAAGAAGGGATATGGCCCCTTTTCGAGGGGCTTTGGAGTGGCTGAGTCCTCCTGCCTACTAGGCAATATATTCACAATAAGTTCAGTTCGTTTGTGTGGTCCTTTCTTTGCCTTATACACTAGACTCTTGGAAGCTGGCTCATCCTCTTATAAAAGGACGCTGAGTAGAGTCATACAGTAAAGGGAGGTAAACATTCTTTTAAACTAATTTATCAATTTAACGCAGCATAGTGGTGTTGGGTTACCAGGGTCAACAGCCAGCAGTCACATTTCTCAGTTGTTTGGTGAAATGCATTAACAAACAGCCAGTAAAAGTCTTTCTGATTAATCATGTTGATAAGTTGGGTTTTTTTTTGTAATGTGCTACTAGCTTTTTAATGTAATCTGCTTGGACAGCAGCCATTCTGGTGAAGTGTCTTGACTTATCTAAAGAAGCCTTGATGAGAAGGCTACCAGGCCCAGAATTTTATTGTGATATCATGTAATCATTAACGCATGTGGCTACTGCCTTCCTGCATATTTGCTTCCTTTCTTGGAATGAAGGAAGGGTTTGTAGAGTAAGGGCAACAGGTAAGCAAGGATGAGCCCCAGAAGCAATGAAAGGAAAGGAGGATGCTATGATGAGCTGAACCTGAGAGCACTGACTTATCCTCAGGAATAAAAATATTTGAAAACATGAGTAAGGACTTCAATGAGCACTCATCTTTTAAAGATAGAGGAAGACAAGTCTGCTTTTCTCTCAAGAAGTGGAAATCTCAATCTGGGTTTTTCCACCTCAGTACTGTTGACATTTTGGGTTGGAAAATTCTTTGTTGTGGAAGCTGTCCTGTGAATTGTGGGTTGTTTAGCCTCTACCTAGTAGGTGCCAGTAGCTGTCCCCTCATTCCTTTTTGGCAATCAAAAAGGTCTTCAGACATTACCCAATGTCCCCTGGGGGACAAAACTGCCCTTAGTTAAGAGCCATTGTCCTAGATGTACAATTTGAACATAACCTCTTTTGACTCTGCTGACCTCGTTTCATCATATTATTTAAGGCACAACGAAACACTGAATTCTTCCTGGGGCCCTTTTTCACCTGGACTGTTCCTTCATCTGTTCTCTATCCACTAAGACCTTCAGTCTACAATGTCTCCTCCTTCCACACCCTTTTCCTCTTCTTCCTCCTCCTCCTTCCACACACAGAAGCCTGCACTGAGCAACTGTCCAGTAACAGCATGCCAAATAACCAGGGAATTCTTTCTCCCCCTAGGTTTGTGAAGCCTCAGAGGCAATCGAGATAAAAATCCCCCCAGTTATTCAGAGATGAAATGAATATTCTTTAATTAAAAATAGGCATCTAAATGGTAGCAATTTAAATGGGTTGAGAGGCAGCAGGAGTAAGTGGTAAAATTGCTGAAATTAAACATAATTCACTACTATTAAGTGCTTCCTAGGTACCACACGCACTACCTTATTTAGCTCAGATGTTGTTCCCATTTTGCAGATGAGGAAATAGAGGTTTAGTGAAGTGATTTGTTCAAGTTACTTGAACCGGAGCTGAACCAGCAAGCAGGAGGGTTTGAACCTAGGCAGACTGACTCTGGGGCAGGTACTCGGCCCCTCGTCATACAGCTGCAGCCCCAGACAGGTGAAGGATCACTGAACGGGGCTGGGGACCAGGAGGAGGGGTGACTTTTCAGGAGTTGTAAGAACAACTTGGCTGATTCTAGAGGCCCCAGCTTTCAGCGTCTGGGCCTATGCAAATAATGAAGTGAATGTGGTCCCATTTCTTTGTTTCCATCTGTCTTAGTGAAACTGCCTCTGCTTAGCGGTGTGGAGTATTGCTTTCCCAGTTTAGAAAGTTAATTTAAAAATGCAGCTGAAGTGAAGAATATGGTTCAAGAGAGTGCCCAGCTAGCAGGTGTTAGGTGAATAGGGTGGGGGCAGGGAATGCTGGGTTGGAGAATCGAGAAATAAGTTGAACCTTTGACCCTTGAAGAATGTGAGAAAAATGAAAAAGAAAAGAAAGTGTAGACAGAGGTCCAGAGCCTTGGCAGTACCTACCCCTGGACCTGGCCTACAAAGTCTGTTTTTGCTCATTTTGTAGTTCTGATAGAAAAGCACAAAGAGGTAGTTGTAGTTTCCAATGTCCTGGGGGTAAGATTGTATGCAAACATTGAAAAAGATATCCCCACGCCCTTGTATGCTACAGAAGTAAACATGTTTACTGGAGAAAAATTAGAAACAAGAGAGAAAACTGTAAAAATAGCCAACAATCCCATCACATAGCAGAATCCACTGTTTACATACTGTGAACCATACTCTTGCAGGTTGCAAAGCAAGTCTTCAAGTGAGTTGTAATCAAATGATGGGATGAACAAGATGGGAAGGAGGGAGGAAAAGAGGGGCCATGGTAAACGCCAGAGTTAACTGAATCAACCCTCTTGTATCAGCCATGGGCCTGCTTTAATAAGCCTGCAGGGAGCAGAATGTCAGCTCCTAACTTTACCACTTACTACCGGCATTGTCTCTGCCTCGCTCTAAACACTGCTCATGCCTGGAGCAAAGCCCCTCAAGGACCTTTGATAACCCTGCATCCCCTACAGAGGCTGCTCCAGGAGCCAGTCATCTGTGCGTGCATTCCTGAACATGCTTACCTGGCCGTCTCTCCTGAGTAGTGCTTCAAGAACCACAGCCTGAAAAGACTCTCTAAACGCTAGGGTTCTCGCTAGAAATTACCCCTCCTGGGCCTTCTGACAGCCTGCACCACTGGAAGGCCTGAGGAAAGATAAAGTCACACCATCATTGGGAAAGCTCCTGTTTGGTCTGAAATCTGCTGTCAGCCTGCCTTCCCCTCCAATCCCATGTGACCCGATGCTGTGTGTCTATGTGTGTGTGATGCTCTGTGTCTGTGCCAGGATGTGTGATTTATTTTTTTTTTTTTTTGGAAAGGTACAGCACTTTATTGAGTTTTCAAAGCAGTGAAAATGATGCACACTTCCATTTCTATTTCTTCTCCAACATTAATCAATAATATTGAGTTTTCCATATAGAAGTCTTCGTATTTTTTATAATATTTATTTCAAGGTATTTAAAGATTTTGATATCATTATAAGGATGTGTGATTTAGATGTGTCTTCCTTTTGAGGGTGGGAACTGCTTTTCTCCTAAAATGATTGTGTGATGTGCTTTTTATAAGCCTATAACATTTTATTTATTATTACTTTTTTATGGAAGTATAGTTGATTTAGGTGTATAGCAAAGTGTTTCCTTTTTTTTTAATGTATATATATGTATTCTTTTTCAGATTTTGTTTCCATTATAGGTTATTGCAAGATATTAAATGTAGTTCCCTGTCTGTACAGTAGCTTTTTGTTTATCCACTTTATATATAGTACTGTGTATCTGTTAATTCCAAACTTCTAATTTATCCCTCCCCTGTACCTCTCTCCTTTGGTAGCCATAAGTTTGTTTTCTGTGTCTGTGAGTCTGTTTGTCTTGTAAATAAGATCATTGTATCTTTTTTTTTTAGATTCCATATATAAGTGATAGTGTACGATATTTATCTTTCTCTGTCTGACTTACTTCACTTAGTGTGATAAACTCTAGGTCCACCCATGTTGCTGCAAGTGACATTATTTCATTCTTTTTTATGGCTGAGTAACTGAATATTCCATTGTGAAATATGGATTAGATATAAATGATGTAGGAGATACATACATATATATATATATACACATATCTATATATCTTCTTTATCCATTCATCCATTAATGGATATTTAGGTTGCTTCCATGTCTTGGCTGTTGTAAATAGTGCTGCTGTGAGCATTGGGGGTGCCGTATATCTTTTCAAATTAGAATTTTCCTCTTTTCCAGATATATGCCCTGGAGTGGGATTGCTGGATCACATGGTAGCTCTATTTTTAGTTTTTTTTAAGGAACCTCTGCACTGTTCTCTGTAGTGGCCATGCTAATTTACATTCCCACCAACAGCGTAGGAGGGTTCTGTTCTCACCCTCTCTAGCATTTATTATTTGTAGACTTTTTTTTAATGATCTCCAATCTGACTGGTGTGATTTCTTTTTTAATAGAAAATTCATCCATAGTTCAAAAGGGCACAAACGGTAAAAACTGTCTCCCTTCAGCCTCTTTAATCTCTCAGTTCCCTTCCCCAGAAATAGCCACCACCACTGATTTCATCTGGTGTATTCATCTGGAGAGATTCCATGCGTGTACAAATATGGCCCCTTTGTTCTGTTCCATGAGGCCAGGGTGAATATTTTTAACGGAGAGCTGAGTCTGTCATTCCCTTTCAAGGATTTGCAGAACTGAGACCCAAAGCTCTAACAGGTCATCCGAGGCCCCATCCAGCTCTGCAGTCTCCTCTTGAGGAAAGCTCTTGCTCTGTGCTCCAGTCACACTGGCCTCCACGCCTGCCTCAGGACCTTTCTTTATGGTTTGGGGACCTCTGACCTGGCCACTCCACCTGGGTTTTTCTCTCCCCTTGTTTTGCCCAGCCAAGCTCCTTCAGGTCTTCGTTTACATACCACTTCCTCAGAGGGGCCTTCCTGACTTCCTTCTTTAAACTGAGTCCTTCACTGTCCTCTCAGCACAGCTAGATCACTTTGGAGCATTTTCTTAACTTGTGCTTCTATATCTGTTTATGTGACTATGTGTTTAGTGTCCACCTGCAGCTAGACCATGAGCTCCCTGAAAGGCAGGGACCCCAGCGTCCCACACAACGAGGGCGCCTGATATCCCACACACAGTGCTCAAGTTATTGAGGGGATAAATGAAGTCTTGACTGAATATTTGGTTTGTTTGGAAGCAGTTGTGCTTTTGTGTGCTTTCCGCTTTTTTCCCCTGTCTCTCCACCTCCCCTGTGCTTTTTAACTTAAAAAAATTTGTGGAAAATGTCAAATGTACCTAATAGTGGTGATGGTTTAGTCGCTAAGTCATGTCCGACTCCTGCGACCCCGTGGAATTTTCCAGATGAGTGGGTTGCGATTTCCTTCTCCAGGGGATCGTCCCCCCTGAATCCAGGGATTGAACTCTGGTCTTCTACATTGCAGGCCTATTCTTTACTGACCGAGCCACCAAGGAAGCCCTTACATAGAAGTAGGAAGACTGATATGTTGAACCCCTATGTACACGTCACCTAGATTCACCAGCTGTCAAGATTTTGCCACATTTGCATAATTTTTCCCTTTTACTTTCTTTTTTCCCCTAGCTTTCTGAAGGCACAAAAAAATTAATGATAACTGCCATTTATTGAGCATTTACTATGTGTCAGTAACCAGGTTAGATGTTTCTTACATACACTGACTTTTAATCTGCTCAACAGCCCTGCTGGGTGGGCATTATTATTCCCATTATTTCAGAGATGAAGAAGTTGAGACAGTTTGAGTCATTTTGTGCAGGGTCCCTTATTTAATAGATGGAAAACCTGGGATTCTAACCTGGGACTCTAAAA
Organism: Bubalus kerabau; assembly: GCF_029407905.1. NCBI lineage: Eukaryota > Metazoa > Chordata > Mammalia > Artiodactyla > Bovidae > Bubalus > Bubalus kerabau. The sequence continues at coordinate 16,800,543 of NC_073645.1, forward strand.
CCCAGGTTCTCAACTCACGAACTGCCTGATGCAGACTTCATCAATGCACTTGTCTCCCACCTGCTTTTCTTCTTCTTCATACCTATAGACTTTAAAAATGTTCAAAGCATTTTTATTGTGCTTCAGCTGTAAGGGAAATGCTCTCATGCATGTGAAAGGAGTGCAGCAATTGGCTTTATTATTCCCCTATAAAAAACAGCAATTCTGCCAATAAATATTTATTGAGCCCTTTTTTATTTACCAAGCACCATGTTAAAAGCTGGGGAGACAATAGTGAGAAAAAATAAATACTGGCCCTGGTCTCATGGAGCAGAGTCAAGTCAGGTCCTTCAACATTAATTCAAATAGTTTGTGGTTGAACCCATCCTATGTAAATACACTCTTGGTTTTCAACTGAGGCTGTGGGTTTAGAATGAGAGAAGTAAGATGGAGCAGCTGATGCGGAGAGTTCAAGAGTCAACTCCATTATTCAGAGGTTCCTGCTCTGGGATCCTCTTTCACTTTTTGACTTTCCTTCTGCTTCATGACTATCTAAAGCGATACTGCTCTCATCTCTGACTCGACAGAGGAAGGGAAGAGATACGTAGTTCACAATTTCTCTGATAGCTAATCAGGGATGCTGTGGACTGTTGCACAGTTGGTACCCTGTGTAAAGGTGCCTGATTGAGGAAGCCAGTTGGAGCTGAATTCAGCCTGAGACCTACTTGCCTTGCAGTGGCCCTGGCCTGAGGCTGCACAGTCCTGGGGAAGAGATGCCTTTTTCTTCTCCCAGGCTTCTCCTCTGCAGACACAGAAAGGCAGCTTATAAGCTCGAGGTGGTTTTCTTGGTAGAACTGGAAAAAGAATGGAAAGGGATATGGTTGAAACTGCTGTTTCAAATTTATGTTGTGTGAAATTCACTGTTTGTGTCTTCCATGTCCCCCTTGACTCAGTTGATGTAATTATAAGTGCTTTTAGTTTTTTTCTTTTAATAAACTTTATTGTTTACAGCAATTTTAGATTCACAGCAAAATTGAGCTGAAGGTCGTAGAGATTTCCTATATACCCTCTGTCCCCATATATGCATAGTTTCCTGAACTGTCAACATCCTCCAGCAGAGTGGTATATGTGATGAGCCTATATTGACCACGCCATTTCACCCAAAGTCCTTAGGTTTTGATGGCAGAAAAGAATGCAAGTATTGGTTCAACGTAGGAAAAGTGCATACTGGTTAAAAGCAAAGCTTAGCAGGGTACATGTTGTGACTTAAGAAACTTCCTGTCTTTTCTCTTTCTGATTTAGACCTGCTGCTGCTAAGTCGCTTCAGTCGTGTCCGACTCTGTGCGACCCCAGAGACGGCAGCCCACCAGGCTCCCCCGTCCCTGGGATTCTCCAGGCAAGAACACTGGAGTGGGTTGCCATTTCCTTCTCCAATGCATGAAAGTGAAAAGTCAAGGTGAAGTCGCTCAGTCGTGTCTGACTCTTAGCGACCCCATGGACTGCAGCCCACCAGGCTCCTCTGTCCATGGGATTCTCCAGGCAAGAGTACTGGAGTGGGTTGCCATTTCCTTCTATGAGAGGCTCAAGAGGGAGGGGATATATGTAAAATTATGGCTGATTTGCATTGTTGTACAGCAGAATCCAACACAACATTGTAAAGTAATGATCCTTCAATTAAGAAAAAAAAAAAACTATTTCCTGTAGATGTAACTGGACATAATGGGAAAATTAGTAATACTTTTTAGGTGCCTTCTTTCTTCTTCTTTTTTTGGCCATGCCCATGGAGCTATTGAACCCAGGCCACCACAGTGAAAGCGCTGAGGCCTAAGCACTGGACCACCAGAGAATTCCTTAGGTGGTTTCTTTCTTGTACTTAATTTCTAGAATTAACTTGATTGTCTCATCCTAATGATGAAAAAAATAATAAAACTGCCATATCCTTTCTGTTTTTAGGAGACTGGCTTGTTTGGGGTGATATTGTAATTTTAATTCATATTTCCCTGATGATTAGAGACATTCAGCATTTTTCATGTGTCTGTTGGCCATTTGGATGTCTTTTTTGGAAAAATGTCTATTTAGTTTCTCTGCTCATTTTTAATCAAACTGTGAATTTTTTTTTTTTTTTTGCTTTTTGTTGTTAATTGAATTGTATGAGTTCTTTATATATTTTGGATATTAACCCCCATCTGTGTTTCGGTTCAGTTCAGTTCAGTCGCTCAGTCATGTCCGACTCTTTGCGAGCCCATGAATTGCAGCACGCCAGGCCTCCCTGTCCATCACCAACTCCCGGAGTTCACTCAAACTCACGTCCGTCAAGTCAGTGATGCCATCCAGCCATCTCATCCTCTGTCGTCCCCTTTTCCTCCTGCCCCCAATCCTTCCCATCAGAGTCTTTTCCAATGAGTCAACTCTTCGCATCAGGTGGCCAAAGTACTTGAGTTTGAGCTTTAGCATCATTCCTTCGAAAGAACACCCAGGAGTGATCTCCTTTAGGATGGACTGGTTGGATCTCCTTGCAGTCCAAGGGACTCTCAAGAATCTTCTCCAACACCACAGTTCAAAAGCATCAATTCTTCGGTGCTCAGCTTTCTTCACAGTCCAACACTCACATCCATACATGACCACTGGAAAATCCATAGCCTTGACTAGATGGACCTTTGTTGACAAAGTAATGTCTCTGCTTTTGAATATGCTATCTAGGTTGGTCATAACTTTCCTTCCAAGGAGTAAGCGTCTTTTTTACTGTTGTGTATAATAGTATTAAAAACTTTACTTTAGTGAGCACAGATATGTGCAGGTCATCTGCCAAGAATTTAACATATGTTGCTTTATTGAATTCTCTTCAGAGGTATGTATGTAATAATGTAGGTATTATTATCTCATTTTTATACACAGGGACACTGATATTTAAACAAATAATGTTATTTATTTATTTTTGGCTGTGCTGGGTCTTCGCTGCTGCTCAGGAGTTTCTCTGTTTGTAGAGACAGGGGCCGCTCTGTAGGTGCGGTGTGCTTCTCACCGTGGTGGCTTCTCTTGTTGGGGAGCACGGGCTCTAGGCAGGCGAGCTTCCATAGTTGCAGCACGTGGGCTGAGAAGTTGCAGTTCCTGGGCTCTAGAGCACAGGCTCAATAATTGTGGCACACAGGCTTAGTTGCTCTGGAGCATGTGGGATCCTCCCAGACCAGGGATTGAACCCATGTCTTTTGCATTGGCAGACGGATTCTTTACCACTGAGCCAGCAGTGGGGCCCAGAACACTGACATTTGAGTTACCCAAGTTACATAGCACAGAAGTGGTGAAAGTGGAGCTTGGACCCTGGTCTATTTGACTCCAAGACCTGCACAGATAACCACAATCTTTTCGACTCCTTTGTTGTGGAAGAAGAGATGTTTAATCAGCTTTGAGGTCTCTATCCTGACCTGGGTACCCACTGTACAAATTTCAGACTTCTATAAAATATTCCAGTCTCCTCCAAGTTGGAGACTGGAGGAGACGCCTTTCTCAGTTTTCCTTATACTTGCAACCCTCATAATGCATAACTGACGACCAGGGATCCTTCTTGGGTAGTACTGCACACTGACCACTCTTCTTAGTTGTTATAACCACAAATCACACTTGCGCCACGAGCCCTGAACCAACCCTGGCCTTTTATCTCTGCCAACCTTTTTGCTCAGCAGAACTCCTGACACGAGTATGCAACATCTCATGAGGATTTTTCTCTTTGACAATTTCCTCATAGTTGTTCGTAAGAAAGGACATTAATTTATAAGGACTAAGATAAGAAAGTTGTATGTAATGGAATTTGAGGAAGTCAAAGAAATCAGTTTAACAGGATGAAGAATGTAATTCTATAGGAAGTGAGCAGGAGACAATGGCACTGAGAGATGGTTTTCATAGTCCTAAGATCACAAATATGATCAGGAGTTGATTGCAATTATTTTTTTGCTTTGGGTTCAAATAAGATAATTGATTTGCAGTTGGCTAGCATGGTATCTCATTTCACCTTTTAATCTAAGGGACTTTTAATCATAGTTTTTATAAGACAAACTCACCAGTGATAATAACTCACATTTATTTTGCATTTATGCTTGCTGTTTTTGTTTTAATATTTATTTTGTTGCATCACGTAGGATCTTTCATTGAGGTGCATGGACTCTCTAGTTGTGGCGTGAGGGCTCGGTAGTTGTAGCTCATGGGCTTAGTTGCTCTGCAGCTTGTGGGATTTTAGTTCTCTAACCAGGGATGGCTATCACATCCCTTGTGTTGCAAGTTGGATGCTTGACCACCGCACCACCAGGGAAGTCCCCACCTTTGACTGTTATAGGCCCTTTATAGACTTTCATTTAATCATCACGGCCATCCTGTGAGGGAGGTACCATTTTGCTGGCATTTCAGAGATGACAAGACAGAGGTTCAGGATGGTAAATAACTTGCTCAAGATCATAAAACTAGTAAGCAGCGGAGGCTGGATTCAAAATCAGGCAGCCTGCCTCTTAACCACTGTTCATATACCATCTAAATTCTTGCTGGGGAATTAAGGATGATGATACAATCCATTTTGCATATAGAGCATGTTAATAGCAAGTGCTTAGAATACTTCTTGCCTACATTTTGTTTCCAAGGTGAGGGGTTTTCCCAGAGCACTCTTGGTCTCTGTTTCACCTTCATTCCTCCCCTGGGGAAATGGAGCGAGTTTCCTGAGTAGGAGAGAGAAGGGACCTGCAGGGCCCATCTTCTTTCTCACATTCCTTCCTTGGGGTGCAGCCTGCCCATGGAGACTCTACACAGTTTGAGCTGCTCCCTGTGGGGGGTGGGGGTGGGGAGGCCTTCAGTGGTCCAGTGCTCCAGTGGTATAGAGGTCTGCCTAACTTTGGGTTTCAGTATGAGGAGGCCCCTTGTTCCATATAAGTCACAGTCTCTATATTAGCTTAGCAAACAGGATACTTTGAACCTCATTTGATTATACCTTTGTCTTCTTTCTCAGTTGGCCTGGATGGATAGGAGAGGTATTATGTATCCTCACTGCATCTCCTCCAAGAGCAGGGAAATAAATTTAAAAATATAGATAAGTAAGAAAACATCACATAAATGAAAGACTCTTGATCTAACACTCAATTAATCCGTCCCCTTCCAAGGCATTTGAATGCAGAGTTCCAAAGAATAGCAAGGAGAGATAAGAAAGCCTTCCTCAGTGATCATTGCAAAGAAATAGAGGAAAACAATAGAATGGGAAAGATTAGAGATCTCGTCAAGAAAATTAGAGATACCAAGGGAACATGTCATGCAAAGATGGGCTCAATAAAGGACAGAAATGGTAGGGACCTAACAGAAGCAGTGGAGAAGGCAATGGCACCCCTCTCCAGTATTCTTGCCTGGAAAATCCCATGGATGGAGGAGCCTGGTGGGCTGCAGTCCATGGGGTTGCTAAGAGTCGGACACGACTTCACTTTCACTTTCACTTTTTCACTTTCATGCATTGGAGAAGGAAATGGCAACCCACTCCAGTGTTCTTGCCTGGAGAATCCCAGGGACGGGGGAGCCTGCTGGGCTGACGTCTATGGGGTCATACAGAGTCGGACACGACTGAAGTGACTTAGCAGCAGCAGCAGCAACAGAAGCAGAAGATATTAAGAAGAGGAGGCAAGAATACACAGAAGAACTGTACAAAAAAGATCTTCACGACCCAGATAATCATGATGGTGTGATCACTCACACTCACCTAGAGCTGGACATCCTGGAATGTGAAGTCAGGTGGGCCTTAGGAAGCATCACTACAAACAAAGCTAGTGGAGGTGATGGAATTCCAGTTGAGCTATTTCAAATTCTCAAAGATGATGCTGTGAAAGTGCTGCACTCGATATGCCAGCACATTTGGAAAACTCAGCAGTGGCCACAGGACTGCAAAAGGTCAGTTTTCATTCCAATCCCAAAGAAAGGCAATGCCAAAGAATGCTCAAACTACCGCACAATTACACTCATCTCACATGCTAGTAAAGTAATGCTCAAAATTCTCCAAGCCAGGCTTCAGCAATACGTGAACCGTGAACTTCCAGATGTTCAAGCTGGTTTTAGAAAAGGCAGAGGAACCAGAGATCAAATTGCCAACATCCGCTGGATCATGGAAAAAGCAAGAGAGTTCCAGAAAAACATCTATTTCTGCTTTATTGACTATGCCAAAGCCTTTGACTGTGTGGATCACAATAAAGTGGAAAATTCTGAAAGGGTTAGGAATACTGGAGCACCTGACCCACCTCTTGAGAAACCTGTATGCAGGTCAGGAAGCAACAGTTAGAACTGGACATGGAACAACAGACTGGTTCCAAATAGGAAAAGGAGTACATCGAGGCTGTATATTGTCACCCTGCTTATTTAACTTATATGCAGTGTACATCATGAGAAACGCTAGGCTGGAAGAAGCACAAGCTGGAATCAAGATTGCTGGGAGAAATATCAATAACCTCAGATAGGCAGATGACACCACCCTTATGGCAGAAAGTGAAGAGGAACTAAAAAGCCTCTTGATGAAAGTGAAAGAGGAGAGTGAAAAAGTTGGCTTAAAGCCCAACATTCAGAAAACTAAGATCGTGGTATCCGGTCCCATCACTTCATGGCAAATATGGGGAAACAATGGAAACAGTGGCTGACTTTATTTTTCTGGGCTCCAAAATTACTGCAGATGGTGATTATAGCCATGAAATTAAAAGACGCTTGCTCCTTGAAAGGAAAGTTATGACCAACCTAGCAGCATATTGAAAAGCAGAGACATTACTTTGCCAACAAAGATTCGTCTAGTCAAGGCTATGGTTTTTCCTGTGGTCATGTATGGATGTGAGAGTTGGACTGTGAAGAAAGCTGAGCACCGAAGAATTGATGCTTTTGAACTGTGATGTTCGAGAAGACTCTTGAGAGTCCCTTGGACTGCAAGGAGATCCAACCAGTCCATCCTAAAGGAGATCACTCCTGGGTGTTCACTGGAAGGACTGATGTTGAAGCTGAAACTCCAGTATTTGCCACCTGATGCGAAGAGCTGACTCACTGGAAAAGACCCTGATGCTGGGTGGGAAAGATTGAGGGCAGGAGGAGAAGGGGATGACAGAGGATGAGATGGTTGGATGGCATCACCGACTCGATGGACATGGGTTTGGTTGGACTCTGGGAGTTGGTGATGGACAGGGAGGCCTGGTGTGCTGCGGTTCATGGGGTCACAAAGAGTCAGACACGACTGAGCGACTGAACTGAACTTCCAAGGTAACCAGTTCATCAGTTAAACTTAAGAAGGAGAACACAGCCGATATTTTTCTTACGTAATCTCATTTAACTCCTGTAACAGTCATGTGAGGTGGGATTTATTATCACTGTTATTAATAAGGAAACTATCATATTCAGTCAATAAATACTGAATATGGCCCATAGGCCAGGTTTTGTTCCAGGAGGCTCAGAGAGGTAATGGGAATTGCTCAAGGTTATATAGTCTATTAGTGGAAGAGGTAGGATTTGAAACCACATTTAACAAATGACACAGGTTAGGCATTCCTCGAAGAGACGAGAGAGTGGGAACACATTTTTAAAATGGTAATAGACATGTATTGATCCCTGGTTTTATACCAGGGTACAGTTTATACCACTCAGTGCTTTGTGGTGCATTATCTCATTAAATCCTTGCATATTTCCTCCCTGAACACACAGGGACTTTGAGGTTCATTGATGTTAATTAATTTTCCAAAGTGTACGGAGTAAGTGGCAGAGCTCCAGTTGTAAGCCAGGTTTTTCTTTTTTCAAACCTTTAGCTTTTGAGAAGTACTGCCTCTGCTTTTCTGGAGCTTACAAAGGTAATTGGAAAACATAGCCTCTGAAATGACATCAGAGCATCTTGAAATCATTAATTAGCAAATGCAGATTAACCTGGTTGGTGTGAATGGAAGTGCTGAATGGCTGGGAGGGAAACCAGAGGAAGAGCTATGTGGGGGAAAGACAGGGCAGAGTAGAGTGATCTGAGGTGGGTTCACCCAGACTTCCTAGAGACGACTTTTTAACTAGGTTTCAGCTGATATATGCTGGATGATGGTGAAGAAAAATAACGTAAGTTCGAGAATAAGGGAAAAGTTTTGAATTGCTTTCCTTTGCACATGGTAAGTCAGTTGTGAGAAAGAAACAAAACAACATCAGCGATAACAAAACCTTATCCTCTCTGAAAGTAAGAAACTGCCGTGGTGAGGGCATGACCTCCAGGTCTTGAGAATTTTGTTTGGGTGAGGTTCTAAGGACCCTGGATCTTTCCATGGCTTTCTGTTAACTAACAGGTGTCAACAAGGAGTCACTTAATATTTCTGGACCTTAATATCGCTATCTCTAAGTGGGGAAGTCGAATATGTGCCCTCCAAAGATCCACTGAACAGTAATAATCTTTTGTCTTCTCTTGTAGGGAAGAATACTAGCCTTTCCCAGAATTTCTGGCATGTAGATGATGGTCAGTAAATGTTTGTTGAATTTAACTAATTAAAGGCAATGAAACTAATTGAAAAGCATTAGTAGGCAATGAAACTAATTGAAAAACATGCCCGTATAGTTGCCCATATAGTAGGCATGTCTTGTTTGCAATATTCTTGTTGCCTGTGTTCCATATGTCATCTCTTTTTGCCTCTGAGTCATCAAACTTGTCATTTCCTTGTTGAGGAAACCTGTCCCCACAAATCACCCTGGTACCTTCATTCCGAACTCTGTCTATGATGGATCAATCACTCTGTGCATTCCTGGTATTGTTAATTCTTCTTACATAGCCTTCTGATCTCCTAATTCTTAAAAAAAATTTTTAAATATATTAAACAATTTTTTAATTGGAGGATAATTGCTTTGAATGTTGTGTTGGTTTCTGCCATACAACAAAGTGAATCAGTCATAACTATCCCCTCCCTCTTGAGCCTCCCTTTCAATCCCCCTCCCCATCCCACCCCTCTAGGTCATCACAGAGCACCAGGCTTAACTCCCTGTGATATATAGCAGCATCCCACCAGCTATTTTACACATGGCAGTGTATGTATGTCAATGCTACTTTCTCAATTCATCCCACCCTCTCCTTCCCCCACTGTTGATCTCCTAATTCTTAACTACAGCTATATTGACTATATGCATATTCTACACTTTTCACTTAGTAGCTGTGTGGAGAGTCTCATTTACTCCTGCTGTAGCTGAACAAGTATCTGCCTGAAGGGTGTGAATGAAACTCTATGACTGAAGGAGCAACACCTAGTGGCAACAGGCTTTAACTGAAGGCTCAAATTTTGACTGCATTGCCTTCAGTTCAGGAGACCTGGGTTCAGTCTCTGGGTCGGGAAGATTCCCTGGAGAAGGGCATGGCAACGCACTCCAGCATTCTTGCCTGGAGAATCCCATGGACAGAGGAGCCTGGTGGGCTCCAGTCCTGGGGTTGCACAGAGTCGGACATGACTGACTAATCACGATTTGATTTTGATTTTGTTGTTGTTGTCCACACTGTGTGGCCTGTGGGCTCCCAGTTCCCCGACTGGGGATCAAACCTGGGCCCTCGGCAGTGAAAGTGCGGGGTCTCAACCACTGAACCATCAGGAAATTCATGAAATTTGATTTTTAAAATTAAATACACACACACACACAGTCTTTGTCTCTAAAATGGAATAACATTTCAAGGAGGAAAGATTATTCCATGTTTAGGATTAAATAGATAAAACAACTTGTATTTGATGGAATTTTTCACTTTTTCCCCCGCAGGGCTTAGCACCATATATGCAGAGTCTGCTTCTCTTGGCTCAAAATTCTAAATTGAAAAAGATGGTTCTCATCTAGGATTCTGAGGCTGAGTCAGAGCCTTGGAATCCAGGTGATCTTGATGTTTGTGGCAGTAGTATGGCAGACACTCCTGGTTGGCTTCACAATCTCCAGTCTCCAGCTAGATTCTTCACTAACAGATCTCCTGCACTGTTTAGGGCAGCAGTGTGCCCGTTGGAGAACATGCACCTTCTGTAAGACTCCTCTGAAGCTACAGTGGCCACAACCCAGGTCTGACCAGAGACATAGGTAGGACTTTCCTGTGCGGAGCTTCCAGGAAGCCATTGTTCTCCTGATAAAAAGAGGTGAGTCCAACTGGCACAGGCATTTTGTCTTTGACTTTTCTTCTTTCTGCCTAGAGTATGGATACCATGTTGGAAGGGAAGCAGCCTAGCTTTCAGTTCTGAGGAAGAAAGTCAGGAGTGTCAGAGAAAGAAGCTAAAAGGAGTGTGAGACCTTGCTGACTTCCTGAAACAGCTACCTCAGCCTTACCTCAAAACTTCTATTATGAGAGAAAAAGAAAACCTCTATTTGGTTAAGTACTATAGTCAGTTATTTTCAGCCTCATGAAATCCTAACTGATGCAAATATAAAAGATTAAAATATGAAATTTTTAGGCTTCAAGAAAAACTTAACATATCTTAAAGATATTGGCAATCAAATGTACCAGATCATAAATATATTTTGCCAAGCTTTGGTCTCTTCAGATTTTGTCAGTGTTTACTTGAATCTCTCCCTTCCTCCTTTCCTTTCAAAACAAATTTTGTTGAATAGCTTCTCTACAGTCTATGAGCTGGAAATGTCACAGTGAGCAGAACAGGCATGATTTCTGCCCTCAAATAATCACACAAATCTGTAATTATAAAACAATCTAGATACAATGAAAGGAGATACAGAGAACAGTGAGAACATATGAATGTGAGACTACATCTGGTCTGGGGAGGCTTCTCTGAGCAGCTGAGGTCTGAGCTGAGACTAGAAGGCTTTTCAAGGGTTTATTAGGCGAAGGTGGTAGATGGAGTGAGAAAAAGAAACAGCAAGTGGAAAGGCCCCAGGGCTGCAGAGAGCAAGGCACCTTTTGAGGAACTGAAAGTAGTACCCTGTGACTGAAATATTGAGAAAAAGGAAGAGAATAGCACAAAATTAGGCTGGAGAGGTAAATGGGCTAGATAATGCAGGGCCCTGTTGTCACTTAAATTACAGACTTGGTCTTTACTCTAAGAACAGTGGAAAGTCATTGGACATCCTAAGCCTTTAAATATGACCTGTCCAGATTCAACTTTAAAAACTCAAATGCTGTTCTATCTGTTTGACTTAGAATAAATTGGTGATATGAGGCTGTAGTTAATGTGGGGAGTTTGGTTAGGATACCAGATGGAAGATGGTGAGTAAGGTAAAAGATAGCTTGGATTTAGGGGATAGCAGTGAAGATGAAGGAAAGCTGTGGGATTTAAATACCTTTGAGAAGTAAAGTCAATGAGACCTGGTGATGGGTTTGACACAGAAATTGACAGGTGGAAGATTGCAAGGAAGACTCCTAGATTCTGACTTGCAGAATTTGATGGTTGGTTGGGTGTAGGTGGCATTTGCTGAGAAAGGAAACCTAAAGGAGGCTTGAGTTGGGAGGGGTACATTGTGATGAGTTTTCCCCCAACATGTTGCATGTGAGGGATCTTGAGATAACCATATGGGTACGTCACATAGGCAAGTGTGAGGAAAGGTCTGGGCTGGAGGCATCAGCATGTAAATGGTGGATGAAGTTATAGATCATAAGATCATTGAAGAAGAGAGGACAGAGGGAGAGGAGAAGGGGGCTCAGGACCAATGTGATATAAAGATAAATAACCTTGTTCTCATCCTCAGGAAGCTTATAACGTGATAGAGGTGATGAGCTACGTACATGTATAATTATAGACAGGAAAGGATTTGTATCCTACCAATGGCATAAATGAAGTATTCAGAGGAGGAAAGGAAACACTGTATACCTGAAGGGATCAGAGACTGTTTCACGGAGGATTTAAGAACAGCACCCCATTCCAGTACTCTTGCCTGGAAAATCCCATGGGCGGAGGAGCCTGGTAGACTGCAGTCCATGGGGTTGTGAAGAGTTGGACACGACTGAGTGACTTCACTTTCACTTTTCATTTTCATGCACTGGAGAAGGAAATGGCAACCCACTCCAGTGTTCTTGCCTGGAGAATCCCAGGTACGGGGGAGCCTGGTGGGCTGCCGTTTACAGGGTCGCACAGAGTCAGAAATGACTGAAGTGACTTAGCAGCAGGATAGAGTGAGGTACATGACGGAAGGGATGGGCTTTCTTCTGGGTGGAGAGGGTGACTGGCCAAAAGTTTGGAGGCTGAAAAGCAATGCACAAAGAGGGAGCTCCAAGGGGTTCCGTTTTTCTAAAGAGGGGGTGTAAGTAGGGGAGCCATGAAAAGGTGAGTTGGAGCCAGATTGAGGAAGGTAGTAAATGCCAATCTGATTTACTGTAGGAGCGCAGACCTGGCTAAGGTTTGTGTGCATGTTGAAGAGATGATTATGTGTTTTTTTTTTTTTTTTTTTGATAAACAATTTTAAAAAATATTTATTTATTTGGCTGCATCGGGTCTTAGTTGTGGCACACAGAAGTTCGTTAAGACACGTGGGATCTTTCACTTTGGCACATGGGCTCTCTAGTTGTTGCCTGCAGGCTTTGTGGCCCTGCAGCAGGTCTTATTCCTGGACCAGGGATGGAAACCTCATCCCTTGTGTAGCAAGGCAGATTCTTAACCACTGGACCCCGGGGAAGACCCGAGGCTGAGGGGTTGAAACAATAATCATGCCTCTGGCTTTCCATGCAGGGTGCACTGGAGAAATCAGGTACCGGAAAAGGGGACACCAGCCAGGAGGCTGAGGTGGAGAGTGTTTGAACTTATGACTGAACCTACTCAGCTCATTAGCTTTAAAGGAGATTTATTGAAAAAAATATGAAAACCTCCTGGAAGGTAATCGAGAAGTCCAGTTGCTTTCCAGGAGATGGGTGGTTGTCAGGCTCTCTCTGTGCCTCTCTCTTCCTGGAGTGCTTTGCTTCTCTCAGATCTCTTGGAGTTTTTTCAGACAAGCTTTCTCTGTGAGGGTCTTGGCTTCTGCACCACGGTTTGCGTGGGGTTTTGGTTGCCATGAGACTCTCTCTGACCTGAATCCACACTATATGTTATAGCTCCAGACCCCTCCAGTTTTTACTACAGTATCTATGATGACCATGGCATTGAAGACGTTCTATACCTTTGGGTGACAAAATAGACTCCAAATTGATATCCCAGTCACCATCAATATGATAATATAACAAATCTTCCCATGTTGCATATGGTGGGAAATCATAGCACCTGTGTGGATTTGCTGGGCATGATGTGCCTCCTACTGTTTCTACATTTGTGTGATAACGGGTTATCAGAATAATGTCATTTGCAGCAACATGGATGGACCTAGAGGTTGTCATATTGAATTAAGTCAGAGAAGAATAAATATCGTATGACATCCCTTATATGTGAAATCTAAAAAGACAAGAAAGCTTATTTACAAAACAGACTCACAGACTTAGAGAACGAACTTATGGTTGCCGGATGTGGGGAAAGGGTGGAGGGAAGGTATAGTTAAGCAGTTTGGCATGGACATGTACACACTGCTATATTTAAAATGGATGACCAGTGAAGACCTACTGTATAGCACAGGGAACTGCTTGATGTTATGCGGAATCCTGGATGGGAGGGGAATTTGGGGGAGAATGGATACATGTATATGTATGGCTGAGTCCCTTTGCTGTTCACGTGAAGCTATCACAACTTTGTTAATTGGCTATATTCCGATTAGTTTAGTTTTAAAAAAAAGAAAGAAAAAATAGGTTGTCATCTGCTCCCAGAATGAGAACAGGGATCATTTTGTCTTGTCTACACTGTATATTTCTGTACAGCAAATCAGAAGGGGCTTGCCAAGTGGCTCAGTGGTAAAGAATCCATCTGCCAATGCAGGTGGTGCAAGTTCAATCCCTGGGTTAGGAAGATCCCCTGGAGGAGGAAATGGCAACCCACTCCAGTATTCTTGCCTGGAGAATTCCATGGACAGGGGAGTCTGGTGGGCTACACTCCATGGGGTCTCCAAGAGTCAGACATGACTGAGCAACTGAGGATGCATGCAAGTCACCCTAAAATTTGATGACTTAGAACAATAATAGATAGTTATTATTTCATAGTTTCTACGGATCGGGAACTACAGGGTAGACTTACTGGGTGGCTATGAAGGTCTATGAAGACTATGGGGTCTCTCATGAAGTTGCAATCATGATGTTGCTAAATCATCTGAGGCTTGATTGACGCCGGAGGATCCACTTCCAAGATGGCTCCCTCACATGGCTTTTGGCTGGAGGCCCAAGTTCCTCACCATGTGGAACTTTCCACAGAGCTGCTTGAGTGTCCTCGTGAAACGGCAGCTGGTTTTCCCCCGAGTGAGTGACCCAAGTGAGAGCAAGGAGGAAGCCACTGCTTTTTATGACCTGGTCTCGGAAGTCATACGGTCACTGTTACCACATTCTGTTTCTTAGAAGTGAGTCACCAAGTCTGGTTCATACTCAAGGGAAGGAGAGTTAAGCTCTATCATTTGAAGTGAGGATTGGAAAAAAAATTTTAGACACATTTTAAAATCACTGCAACCACTGTTCCATCAGCACCAGTACAGTGCTTGACACCTAACAGGTGATTAATAAAGATTTGTAAAAGGAATGATTATTTTCTACTTTAAACTTGGAGTCACTAGCACGGACACGCCGGCACTAAGGCAGGCAGTCACACTGAGGAATGGCCGCTTGAAGCCTCAGTTTCACTGTATTCTGCTAGGTTATCCCATCAGCAAAGGGCCATTTTGAGAAGTTGTCTGGCCATTCACACAACGTGTGGACTGCTGGGGTTCTTCCAGAATTGGTACAAAACTGGAAGAAGAGATACGTGGTCTCGGAGGTACCTAACAGGTAAGTTTTGCTAGTGAACTAATAATAAGGACTTCTATTTTATTATTATTTGAGGATCAGCTACTTTATATTTATTTAAAGACTTGGGATCTCTGATGTATTTAAGATTAAGTAGATTCAGGTCAGAGTGGGTGCTGTGGGAGCCTGAACCCCATACAAACCATGTGGAAAGAAAGCAGAATGAGGTTTTTTAATACAGATTTTTAAATCCTTGAAAATTTCCAAGAGAAAAGGAGTGAGTGGGAGGTGTGGCAACAATGTATGTGTGCTGCTCTGTTCTTTTTTTTTTTATTTTTAAAATGTATTTATTTTTTAATTGTAGGATAATTGCTTACAGAATTTTGTTGTTTTTTTGTCAAACATCAACATGAGTCAGCCATAGGTATACACATATCCCCTCCCTTTTGAACCTCCCTCCCATCTCCCTCCCTATCCCACCCTTCTAGGTTGACACAGAGCCCCTGTTTTGAGTTTCCTGAGACATACAGCAAATTCCCCTTGGCTATCTATTTTACATATGGTAATGTAAGTTTCCATGTTACTCTCTCCATACATCTCACCCTCTCCTCCCCTCTCCCCATGTCCATAAGAGTTCTCTATGTCTGCTTTTATTCCTAGTTTTTTTAAGGAATCTCCATACCATCTTCCATAGTGGCTGTATCAATTTAAATTCCCACCAATAGTGCAAGAGCATTCCCTTTTCTCCACACCCTCTTCAGGATTTATTGTTTGTAGACTTTTTGATGATGGCCATTCTGACCGGTGTGAGGTGATATTAGTTCTTTTTTCAAAAGCCTGACTTTCCACTGGGAGGAGTGAAGTTAGTGCAGCACCCCTGGCATCCACTCTAGTTTCAAGCTGGGGCTGCGATCTATTTCAGCAGCCCCAAGCCAATGACAGAGCATGGTGGGGGCAGACCTAGCTCTTTCTGTGGGATTGAGAAATGTGGAATTTCTCCAGTGAGTAGTCTTTGTGCTCCAAAACTCCACATGGAGTGGGCTGAGACTCTGTTAGACCTGCGTTGTGATCTGAGGCTCTCCCTGTCCTGTTCTGCATCTTCCTCCTTTAACTCTCATAGGCACCTCCCTCTCCCCAGTAAACTCATGCACTTCTAACTCAATCTCAGCATCCTGGAGGATCTGACCATTCCAAGATGGTGTAGAGGGCATGTGGTTGTGGTAATTATGGAGCTTGCATAAATAAAGGACAGCAGAGTGCAGTGGTTAAGTGCTTTGGCAGCAAATAGGTCTGGGTTTGAGCCTGGCTGTGCTGTCTAGTAGCTTTGTGATTTAGGGCAAATATCTTAAACTCTTAGTTTCTTGGTTTCCCCATTGGGCAGATGGAGATGTTAACATACTTCTATCTCTGAGATTTGTTGGGAGGATTAAATAGGTTCATTCTTACAGAGTACTCAGCATCATGCATAATGGAGTCAGGCAAAGTTCTTAGTCATAAGCAACAGAAGCTGACTCAGGTTGATTGAAATAGGAAAAAAATTGATCACAAAAGACAGCTGGCAGCTCCCAGAATTCCCAGAGAGGCTGGGAAAGGAGCTCAGAAAAGCAGAAACAAGGGTAGCAGCCAGGGCTGTAGTCAAAATCATGCTACAAAATCAGGCAGATGAGGACACTGCTGCTGCTTCTCTTGCTCACTGGATGCCAAGGCATGTCCCACTGCCTCTGACAATACCATTCCCAGTCGTGGACCTCAGACCCTGCCCCTGGCCTGCTGCCGCTGTTATCTAGACATGTGATGTGGTTATCCCTAACCGCGCCAGCCCAGGCAGCAGGATGGCTTCTCTGCAGTCCTCAAGATCTTTTCTCCTTTCCCCCTCTCCTCCCCTCATCCCATTTTACTTCTCCTTCTCTCTCATTCCCCCTCCTTCTTTTCCTCTTCCTCTTCTTCCTTCCTCTCTGTCTCTCTCCTCTTTATCTGCTACTCCATCATCTCTCTCTCTCCACCCACCTTCCTGTTCCTCCTCTCCTGTCCTCCCTTCCCCTCTCTCCCTTCCTCTCTTCCCACCTGTCCCTCCTCCTTCTCCTCCTCCTGTCTCTCTCATCTCCTCACCTCTATCTCTGTTTCTCCTTCTATCTATTCCCTCTCTGCTGGCTCACTGTCCTTGTCAAATAGCTGTACCAAATCTTTTTAATTTGTATTGAATGAAATGACTTCAGGCAAGTCCTTTTGTAACAGTTTTTCAAATGCCATTTATCCTGGTTTATCATGTTGTGTGTGTTTGTAAGTATGAATGTACTCTTTCTACTCATTGACAAAGGAATAGAAGTAGAAAATAATAATGTTACTTACTAGTAAAAATGAAATGATTAGAAGTGTCTATAAAATTTGTCAGGCCTGACTGGGTACAATTTTTTTTTTTTAATTTGCAGTGGTTTATATACATGTTGCCAATAAAAAGATTTTGCGACTGGATTACACATGATGTTACTTGAACAGTGAAGGACAAAATCACAATTGCAGAAGACATTTTTATTATCTGTTTCTACAGAGATCACCCCTAAACCCTGTAGTGATCTAAGACAGTGAAGTACAAGTGCTGAACTTTTGTTGGTTAATGTAAAGATATAACTTTTCTGAATTGTACTTTACTTTCTTCATAGGACTGTAAAGATGCTCTAATCAACTTTCTATCTTGCACGATGTAGTAAATGGTTCAAATATGTGTGTCAAAATATGTTGAGTTTGGATTAAAATGTTGATCACATTTCACATTCAAAAATAAACTCATTTTAATTAGGAAATTACCCATTGGTAACATGACAAGGGATGAATTAATCAGCAGAAGTCAACTGTAGAATTGACATAAAGTTTGTGTGTTAGCTAAAAAAAAAAAAAATGTGACCCAATGATCTCTCTTTAACTTCCTTTCTATCCTCTTCTTTCCTTCCCCAAACTTTGGAAAAATCTGTATTTCTTCCTCACTTCTTATTCACTCCACTACAGTCCGGCTTCCATCTCTTTTACTCCACTGGAATGGTTCTTTCCAAGGTTGCCAATGACCTCCATGTTGTCTTGCTGGGCATCATCTTTTCTGTCCCCCTGCTTGACTTGGGAACATTCAATTTTGTTGACCAAGATCTCCATTTGAAATTCTTTCCTGTTCTTGGCTTGGTAAGGCCGTCCTTTCCTGGTTTTCCTCCTTTTTTGGACCTCACTGTCTTAGTATCCTTTGTAGGCTTTTCATTCCGTTCACCTCTGTGTTTACTCTCTAGGGCTGTCAAAACAAAGTATTGCGAACTAGATGGCTTAAGCAACAGAAAATCATTGTCTCAGTTTTCCAGCAGCTTGAAGTCAGAGATCAATACATTGACAAATTTGGTTCTTTGGCTTGTGAAAACATCACCCTGATCTCTGCCTTTGCTGTCTTGTGGCATTCTCCCTGTGTGCATGGCTCTGTATCCAAATTTCTCCTTTTTATAAGGACACCAGTCATATTGGATTAGCTTTTTTCTCTCCAGTGATCTCATCTTAACTAATTACATTTATAATGATCCTAGTTCCAAATAAGGTCATACTCTGAGGTACTGGGGGTTAAGACTTCAATAGATGAGTTGGGCGGGGGGAGACACAGTTCAATTCATAACACCTTCTAAGTATTGTTATCCCTTGGTCTCATCCTTAGCTCTCTCTGAGAAGCTCCATCCAAACCCACGGCTTTAATTACTACAGTGAGGATACCCAACAGTGATTCTCTAGAATAATCCTCTCCCACTAATTATGGAAGGACAGATCCAATTACCCAGTGGACATGTTTGGGGATTTATGGCACCTCACTCCAGTACTCTTGCCTGGAAAATCCCGTGGACAGAGGAGCCTGGTAGGCTGCAGTCCATGGGGTTGCTAAGAGTCGGACACGACTGAGCGACTTCACTTTCGCTTTTCACTTTCACGCATTGGAGAAGGAAATGGCAACCCACTCCTGTACTCTTGCCTGGAGAATCCCAGGGACGGGGGAGCCTGGTGGGCTGCCGTCTATGGGGTCGCACAGAGTCAGACACGACTGAAGCGACTTAGCAGCAGCACCATACATTTATAATATCCCCAACTAAATTTATCTTTTCCTCAAAGCTGCTCCTTCTGAGTTTCCTGTCTCAGAGGTGGGCTCCATCATCCACCTGATTCCTCTGGCCTACCCTGGAAATTATCCTGGAGGCTTGCTCTAGCTTACAGACGTTCAGTCTCCAAGTCCTGCCAATTCTGCTTCTTTCCTAGCTCCCTGCATGGCTAATTTTCTTGTTTTTTTCCCTTGCTATCACTTCCTTGGTTTAGTTTGCATCTCTTCTAACTTGAATTATTATGATTAATGATGACAGTAATAAGCATTTATTACATGTATGTGCCAGTCTCTTTCATAAGACGCCTTCCTAGTCTTATACCTCTCCCGTCCATCCTGATTCCAGGAAGACTGCTATAAACGCACATGGAGCAGGTATAAATGCTTAGTCCCTCAAATCCAGATGATCAAGAAAAAGATAACTTTTTTCCTATAAATCAATTTAATGAATTATTTTAAAATTTTAAAATTTCATACTGTCTGATGGCAGAACATATAATCTCAGATAATTCTGAGTAAATAATTCTTGCATTGTGCTGTTGCATTTACTCTTTCTTACTATTATAATTTTTACTGCTACTATACAACAACTACTACTACTTTTGAGACTGCCATCATTTTTTTTTGGCAGCACAGTATTCCAAAATATGAATGTACTAAAACTTTGATTCAGTTCCCTGTTTATGAACCTTTAGATCATTTGCAGTCTTTTGCTATTATGAAATCTTTGTGATACATATTTGCATAAATGTGTCAATATAAGTGCAGGGTAAAATTTTTGAGAATGAAATACTGGATTGAAGGTTATACACATTTAAATTTTGATAGCTGTTGCTAGGTTGCCCTCCAGAGACCTTGTGCCGATTTATACTTACACAGATAGCATATGAAAATGCCGATTTCCTCTCCTCAGCACCAATATTGAGTATTACAAAGCTTTAAAATATTTGCTGTGCTTTTCATAATATATTTCTTTAATTATGATTAGCTTTTCATTGTAACATAATATTTTTCATTAATCATATTAGTTTATTTTTAACATTTTACCCCTACTTGATTTAACATGAATATAGTTTCTTTTTTTTGGCCGTGCTGTGCAGCATGTGGGATCTTAGTTCCCTGACTAGGGATCATACCCCTGCCCACTTCAGTGGAGGCGTGGGTTCTTAACCATTGCGGTGGCACCGCACCGCACAGTCCCTTACAGGAAGATATTTTCATTTAAATAAATATGCATCTCTCCAGATGAACTTTTAGGCACTTAGCCTCTAGTTAACACACCCATAAGACCACACTAGATAGAGTCTTTCTTGGGATAAGAATGAAACGTTGATGACTAAGAATTCTTAGGTGGATTCTAAGCCTCAGAATAAACAATAAGCCAAGAGTCTAAGCCAGCAGCAACTCAGAGAAATATAATGTAAACTAAAAACACATGTTCTATACATAATTTTAGATTTTTCTAATAGACACACTAAAAGGTAAAAAGAAACAGGGGAGATTAATTCAGTATTCTTTTCACCTAATATATGCAAAATAGTATCATTTCAATAAGTCATCAGTATAAAATTGTTGTATAAGTAATCAGTAAAAATTTTTTTGTTCTAAGTTTTTGATTTATGTTTATTTATTATTACTTTGGCTGCACTGGGTCTTCACGGCTGCCTGGGCTTTCTCCAGCTGTGGGGAGCAGGGGCTACTCTTCTTGTGGTGTGGAGGCTTCTCATTGTGGCGGCTTCTCTTGCTGCGGAACACGGGCTCTAGGCCGGCAGGCTCTAGAAGTGTGGCTCAGTAACTGGGGCCTGTGAGCTTTTAGTTGCTCGATGACATTTAGGATCTTCCTGGACCAGGGATTGAACCCATGTCCCGTACATTGGCAAACTGACTCAACCACTGCACTACCATGGAAGTTTCTGTCCTGAGTCTTCTAAATCTGTCAATTGTATACGTACAGCACATCTTAAGACTACATGTGTGTGTGTTCAGTTGTGCCCAACTGTTTGCAACCCCAGGACGGTAGTCAGCCAGGCTCCTCTGTCCATGGGATTTTCCAGGCAAGAATAGTGGAGTGTGTTGCTGTTTCCACTGAACCCTCATCTCTTTTGTCTCCTGTGTTGGCAGATGGGTTCTTTACCAGCTGAGCCACCAGGGAAGCCCATCTCAAGACTAGCCATGCTTTAAGTGTTCAGTAGCCATATATGGCTAGTGATTACTGTATTGGACAGTATAGATAAGTGTTGTAAAGACACTTCCAATGTTCAGCATCTACAAGTGACACTCGAATAGCTTAAAATTGCATATGACCAACTTGCCTAATTTTGGGGGGCCAAGTTCAATGCCTTTTAGAGAGGAGGTACTTAAAGTTTATTTTTCTAATTGAGTTATTTTTTCAATTGAACATTCACACTTGTTTTATGTAGATATGGTTGAAATACCTCATTGTAGCAATGAATCATTTTATTAGTCATGAAACAAAAAAAACAATTCATACGTTTTACTTTGTTTCTCAGAAATGAGAGATGTTTTAAGAATGTGTTTTCATAATATTTGCCAAAAATTTTCATTACACAATAGGTTTTTTTTTCTGTCTTCCTTTTGGACAATTGTTGAGTTGATGAAGCTTTTAAGATAGGTAAGAACAGATGTGTTGACTCAGTTTGGAAAGGCAAAAATAGTTTTACTTGAAGAGAAGCCCTCAGGGAAATGACAGCCTCCCAGGGGTGTTTGAATCCAGTTTTAGGAAAT
Source organism: Bubalus kerabau (assembly GCF_029407905.1). Lineage (NCBI taxonomy): Eukaryota > Metazoa > Chordata > Mammalia > Artiodactyla > Bovidae > Bubalus > Bubalus kerabau. The sequence goes on from NC_073645.1 coordinate 16,822,142, forward strand.
ACTGAGTCTTTAGTGAACATTATAATTGGGTTAAGAGCCAACAGAGTTTGGGCAAACTGATAGTCTTCCAAATATCACAGTGCAGTAATAGGAACAATCTCCCTAACTTGACATTTCTTAAGAGGATTTATATTTTAATTATTTGCTTAAAATTTGCTCCTGATGGTCCTTTAGGCCAAGAGTCCCCAGCCTCCGGGATCTAACGCCTGATGACCTGGGGTGGTGCTGATGTAATAATACTAGAAATAAAGTGCATGAGAAATGCAATGTGCGTGAATGGTCACAAAACAGCCCCCACTGCCCTGTCCACGCTTAGACCACGGGAAAAATTGTCTTCTATGAAACTGGTCCCTGGTGCCGAAAAGGCTGGGGACTGCTGCTTTAGGCAAATGTTAATCTCATTTACTTTTCTAATTTTAATGCTCCAAAACACCAACTTAGGGAAGGAAAGAGAAGTGTTCTGTGAAGTTATGTAAGTACTTTATAATATGATGTGAGAAAAAAGTTCTTTTTATTAAAATGTTACCAATGCCCAGTTCAGACTGGGAGGCATTAAAAGTGGAATTAGAGAATACCAGTTGGAGAAGCCCAATAAACCACTGAATTCAATCCTATCCACTTGTCTCACAAGTTAGAAAACAAACTTAGAGAGGCAGAGATACTTCCTTAAGGTCACATGACTATGACTTTCTGATGTCTGGACCAGCAATTGTTTTTCGTATGAATTATGGTCAACACTTACCAAGCATTTGCTGTGTGCTAGGATCTGAACTAGATCTGGTAGACAGAGTGCCTGAAGAACTATGGATGAAGGTTCCTAACTTTGTACAGAAGTTGGTGACCAAAACCATCTCAAAGAAAAAGAAATGCAAGAAGGCAAACTGGTTGTCTAAGGAGGTCTTACAAACAGCTGAGAAGCAAAAGGCAAAGGAGAAAGGGAAAAATATACCCAACCGAATGCAGAGTTCCAGACAAGGAGAGATAAGAAAGCCTTCTTAAGTGAACAATGCAAAGAAATAGAGGAAAACAATAGAATGGCAAAGACTAGAGATCTCTTCAAGAAAATTGGAGATACCAAGGGAACACGCAAAGATGGGCACAATAAAGGACAGAAAGGACCTAAAAAAGGCAAGGACCTAAAAAAGCGGAAGAGATTAAGAAGAGGTGGCAAGAACACACAGAAGAATTACACAAAAAGTCTTACTGACCTGGATAACCACAATGGTGTGATCACTCACCAGAGCCAGACATCCTGGAGTGTGAAGTCAAGTGGGCCTTAGGAAGCATTACTATGAACAAAGCTAGTGGAGGTGATGGAATTCTAGCTGAGCTATTTCAAATCCTAAAAGATGATGCTGTTAAAGTGCTGCCCTCAATAAGTCAGCAAATTTGGAAAACTCAGCAGTGGCCACAGGACAGGAAAAGTTCAGTTTTCATTCCATTCCAAAAGAAGGGCAATGCCCAAGAATGTTGAAACAATTGTGATTATTTCACACACTAGCAAGGTGATGCTCCAAATCCTTCAAGTTAGGCTTCAGCAATATGTGAATTGAGAACTTCCAGTTGTACAAGCTGGATTTAGAAAAGACAGAGGGACCAGAGATCAAATTGCCAACATCCACTGGATCATAGTAAAAGCGAGGGAATTTCGAAAGAAAACATCTACTTCTGCTTCATTGACTATGCTAAAGACTTTGACTCTGTGGATTACAACAAACTGTGCAAAATTCTTTTTAAAAAAATATTCTTAAAGAAATGGGAATACCAGACCATCTCACCTGTCTCCTGAGAAACCTGTATGCAGGATAAGAAGCAACAATTAGAATCAGACATGGAACAAATACTGGTTCAAAATTGGGAAAGAAGTACGTCAAGGCTGTATATTGTCACCCTGTTTATTTAACCTATATGTAGAGTACATCATGCAAAATGACAAGCTGGATGACTCACAAGCTGGAATCAAGATTGCCAAGAGAAATATCAATAACCTCAGATATGCAGAAGATACCACTCTAATGGCAGAAAGTGAAAAGAAACTAAAGAGCCTCTTAATGAGGGTGAAAGAGGAGAGTGAAAAAGCTGTCTTAAAACTCAGCATTCAGAAAACTAAGATCAGGGCATCCAGTCCCATCACTTCATGGCAAATAGATGAGGAAACAATGGAAACAATGGCAGATTTTACCTTCTTGGGCTCCAAAATCACTGCAAATGGTGACTGCAGCCATGAAATTAAAAGATCCTTTCTCCTTGGAAGAAAAGCTATGAAAAACCTAGACAGCATGTTAAAAATCAGAGACATCACTTTGCTGACAAATGTCTGTATAATCAAACTATGGTTTTTCCAGTAGTCACGTATGGATATGAGAGTTGGGTCATAAAGATGACTGAAGGCCAAAGAATTGATGCTTTTGAACTGTGGTTGGAGAAGACACTTTTTTTTTTTTTTTTTTTGAAAAGACTCTTGAAAGTCCCTTGGACAGCAGGGATATAAAACCAATCAATCCGAAAGGAAATCAATCCTGAATATTCATTGGAAGGACTGATGCTGAAGCTGAAGCTCTAATACTTTGTCCACCTGATGCAAAAAGCCGGCTCATTAGAAAAGACTCCGATGCTGGGAAAGAGTGAGGGCAGGAGGAGAAGGGAACGACAGAGGATGAGATGTTTGGATGGCATCACCAACTCAATGAACATGCATTTAAGCAAACTCCAGGAAATAGTGAAGAACAGGGAAGCCTGGTGTGCTGCAGTCCATGGGGTTGCAAAGTGTCAGACACAGCTTAAGCGACTGAACAACAGCAGCAGGTTCTGGCCTAAATGCTTTTCATAAATGTCAACAGTTCATAAAATCCTTACAGTGTAAAATATTACACATTTAAAAGAAAAAACCCATCATTCTCCTCTAATGATATTTTTTCCTGAAACTTCGCATTTGCTTTCTTAAACAGAAGTTGCTGCCGCACAAAACATTCTCCACATCCAGAGTCAAAGTCTGCCTGAGACTCCTAGTAAACTCCAGTGGGCTCTGTTTTGACAGCTAGTCACAACTCAAGCCCAGTATGTTTCTATTAAGAATGCAGAGAGGTTTGGAAAGCAGAGCTTTGTAAAAGTTTATTTTTTAATTTTATTGGAGTATAGTTGATTTACAATGTTGTGTTAATTTCAGGTGTACAGCAAAGTGATTGTTATACATATGTTCATTCTTCTTAAGATTCTTTTCTCATATAGGTCATCACAGAATATTGTTTCCTTCCTTAATTGTTTACTGATGATTTCATTCCTCTCTTCCTTCCTCTTTTCCTCCTCTCCCTTCCTTCATTGCCTCTCATCTCTCCCTGCCCCCTGCCCCTTCCTTCCTTCTACCCTATTATAGAAAGGGAGGTGTTAAGGACATTTTCTGTCAAGAGTCCAAACTCTTTTTGATTTATCTTGAATGTGTAGAATATTGAAAATACATGGGCCTCAGGGGTCATCAGAAGGGCAGTAGAGGCCCAAAGAGGTAAAGGATTTTATCTGAGATCAACTAAGTGAAATTCTACCAAGGTCAGAAAGCTACTTCATGATGTGTGCTCAGTTGTGTCTGACTCTTTGCGACCCCGTGGACTGTAGCCTGCCAGACTTCTCTGTCCATGGAATTTTCCAGGCAAGAATACTGGAGTGTGTTGCCTTTTCCTCCTCTAGGGGATCCTCCTGGCCCAGGGATCGAACCAGTGTCTTCTGTGCCTCCTGCATTAATAAGTGGATTCTTTACCACTGAGCCATCTGGGAAACCCAAGATACTACGTAGCAGGAGTCCAATCAACCCCAACCTGGAAAGGTGTCAGAAGAGCAAAGACAATGTCTGCTTGTCTGGGGGGTGTGTTGGGGGGAACATCCTTTTCTTAATTACTTAATTCAGTCTCAAATCAGCAAATTCTTCCCCTTCCCCTGAAGGAGACCAGATCCTTCACTAGGAGCCTCATAATGAAAAGAAAATCTCTAACCATATCCAGCACTTCAAAAACCCTGGTGGTGAGGGTCATGTAGCCAAGGGCTTAGAGACAGACACAAGGAGTTAGGGTTTGGAAATACACATGAGAGGAGGAAACAGTACTTTTATTAATCTGTGCCTTAAAACTCTTTAAGTCACTTGATTCTACGTAGAAGAGGACCAACACATTAAGAAGACTTCAACTTCCCTGGTGGTACAGTGGATAAGCATCCACCTGCCAATGCAGGGGACATGATCCCTGGTCCAGGAAGGTCCCACATGCTGTGGAGCAACTAAGCCTGTGTGGTACAACTCTGAAAGCCCATGTGCCTAGAGCCTGTGCTCCACAACAAGAGAAGCCACCACCATGAGAAGCCCACACACCAAAACTAGCCCCTGCTCGTCACAACTAGAAAAAGCCCGTGAGCAGCAATAAAGACCCAGTGCAACCAAAAATAAAATAATCACTTTTTTAAAAAAGAGAAGACTTCAAGAAGGAAAACTTGAAAGTGGTTTTACATTTTGGAAGCTGAGGATTCCAGATCCAACAACCGCGGTAACAGGCTGGTGAGGTTCTCAAGAGTCCTTGAGTGTTCCCATCCCAAGGACTTCAACATAGGAATTTCTCCAAAGTCAGTTTTTAGGCTTTAGCTTCTTCCATTGTGAAATAAGAGATCTGATCCACATGACTGCCAAGGTCCTGTCTATATGTAAGAACTCTGTGACTCCACAGTCATATTAAAATCATAAAAAAAGCAAAAGGTGATTCAATAACTTGTTAATTTTTTTTATCATCTTGATATTTTTTTCATCCCAGTTTGTGGCTTGGTGAACAGCATGAACCTGTGGGAATAGCTTTGATACCCCAAATTACTTGTAAGAATTTTATCTTGATTTTTCTTCCTAAAGGATGTTACTGCTACATTCTCTTTGAGATCCTCGCCAACAAAACAGGACAGAAGCAGACAACTATTAGAGCCCAGAAGTGTCGCTGCATGTTCCCCAACGTGTTCAGAATAAAGCCAATTTTTTTTCACATACCCTACAACACTCCACCTGATCTGGGTCCTCTTTACTTTCCTGGGTTGTATCACGGCTTCTCTCTCCCCATTTGATTTACTCTGGACATACAGGCCGTTCCCTAGTTCCCCAGAGACACCAGCCTGTGTCCCAGCTCAGGAAGGCTGTTTTCTTCCAGCCCTTGTATAGGTTGTTTTCTCTACCGGAGCTCTCTTCATTCACTCTTGGTCTGCTTCGATGATTCAAGACTAGATATCCCATCACCAGGGCGGTCTTTGCCGACCTCATCATCTGAATTGAAATCAATGTGCCCTATTTTTCTTCCGAGCACTCAGTATACTTTGTGACTTGTCTATACTTGTGTGTTTTCTTCAATATCTGCTTCCCTAACTAGACTGGAAAGTCCTTGAAGGCAGGGGCTATCTGTTTATGTTGTTCACTGTTGTATTCCCTAGCACCTGGTAGGCACTCAATAAATATTTGCAAAATTAGTGAATGAAAGAATGCACTCACAGAAAATTCCCAGCACCGTCAGCTCTTTCTGGTTGTTTGTATATGACACACTATGAGAACACTCAGCAAAACTGTCACTTTGACCCTGTTTTGGCATTGTGGAACTAGTTATTGGTCCTTCTAAGTTGGCAACTGTCCCAGTGTATGTTTATTCAAGCTGAATCGGCCTCTTTAATGACTCAGTGGGAACACCATCCAGCCAGTTAATGCAACCTCAATTTTCTCAATCTGAGTTCTTGCTAAACTGCAGGGAAATTCTCCTGGCCAAGAAAAGACCTGAGATTTCGAGTTTGAACTAAAGTATCCTTAAGAGAGAAAATCAAATGAATTTTTAGTGATTGATTTTTGCCTATGAATAATAGTCAGAGTTAAGTCATGTGTGAAATTACTACACAGTCACCTGACTGCAATCAGTTTTGCTTAGATGTTGCTGGGACCATATGAAAAAGGGGTTATTTGTTAAGAACGGACGAGTTCCTTTAAAATTCTGTAGCAATCATGCCTCTCTCTTTTTTTTCTTCTAGTCCATGGAAAGTGTTATCTCAGGCAGCTTTGTGCAGGAAGTTGGGTTTATCACTTCCTCACAGTTGCAGTTTGTCTAGGACTTAACTACATGCTATCAGATTACATCAAAATGTAGGCCTTTGTGTGTTTAACTCATCAAAGGAGTGGACCCTCAGGACTTGATATCACTTCACTGCATATGCAGCCATGTAGCAAAACAAAGCCTATCTAACAGGACAGAACTATTTCTGTTGTGTGGCAGCTCCCCTAGCTCAAGCTTGCAGAAATGGTTGAGTTTCAGGTGTCTGCACGGTTTCACTTCTTGTTTTTATATTTATCTCTTTTTAGAATTGCAGTCATTTGCCTGGTTGTATGCAAGGAAGGAAAACCCAAAATATTACCTACCAGGGAGGACAAGATAGCTCCCATTCAGCTGGAGGCAGCACTAACCTTACTATCTCGATTTTCACTTGACTTCTAAAATCGTGACCATCAGAGTCTGGGCTTTGGTGTGCACCATGTGGGGAGTTTGAATCCTGTCTCCTCCACTTCCTGGTTGTGCATCCTGTGGCAGGTTATTTTACTTCTCTGAGCCTTGGTTTTCCCATTTGAAAAATGCAGATAATAATAGCCTTTTGGTATGGAATAAATGACCTGATTTAAATAATATGTGAAAAGTACTTGTGGGATGTGTCCCCATAGGAAGGGTGTGCATATTTTAAAGCTGGAGGGGTATGCCATGCCCTGCTGAATGGCCAGGGCTGGCAAAGCTGTCCTGGGCTGGCTGAAGTTTCTCAGGCTGCACTTCCACCTCTGGGGCCTTGTTGCTATTTTCTTCTCCGTGGAGTTCCCTCTTCTCTGCGGTGGGCTGGCTGCCAGATGCTGCCTCTATTGGCAGCCACAGGAAGCCAATGCAACTGTGAAGTAATACTTCTCCCCCAGGGTTGGCTCCGCCCTGTTGACCAAGGTTTTTGAGATCTGCTCAGCCAACTCCTTTTAATGCCTTGCCTAAAAAGGTCTTCTCACCTGGCTCTGCTGGGCTGAGAAATGGCTGACTACCCCAAAGGCTTCAGACAAACAGCTTTCGGGGGATGGAAATGATGAAGTGAACTTCTTTTCCCCAGCTCAATGCTTCAGAAGTTTGGGGGTACCATTTTGTAGTCACTCTCCAATTTGATGCTTGTTTATCAAAATCAGATGTCAAAGGAAGAGACAGGCCTTGATACTATAAAATCTCTCCAAGTCAGTGGAATATAATGAGGCACTGTTGAAGTTATTTGCATCAAGGCAGTAAGCAAATTTTCACAGGTCTATGACTAGAAAGAAATTAAGTTACACCTAAAACTTCCTGGTGGCTCAGATGGTAAAGCATCTGCCTACAATGCGGGAGACCTGGGTTTGATCCCTGGGTCAGGAAGATCCCTTGGAGAAGGAAATGGCACCCCACTCCAGTACTCTTACCTGGAAAATCCCATGGACAGAGGAGCCTGGTAGGCTACAGTCCATGGGGCCGCAAAGAGTCAGACACGACTGAGCGACTTCACTTACTTTTCTTTTCTTTACACCTAAAAAATGCTATACTTGAAGAAAGTGAGTGTTTTTCTTTTAACAAATCTGAAACCATTTTAAATATGAAATTGAATCAAGCCTAATGCTTTATTGCTGCTTTACATTCTGGTTATTCCCAGATGTCTCCCTATCTTCATAGCTTCCTCCCTTTTAGCTCCTGAGTTGGCAAAATATGCCGTGAGCCACATTTTGCCTCAGTTGTTTAGAGGATCACTTCAGGGTTGCCAGGGCGGCTGGCTTTGAGAAGGTGTCAAAGGTTCCCATCCAGTGGATTTTGCCTCCATGTCTGGGCCCTTGGAGTGAGCTCTTGGGCTGTTTCTTTAGCTTTTGTCCCTGGATGCTGTCTCTCAGAACTCCTCTTAGAAGCCATAGGGCCAGTTCCACTTCATCTTCAAGCCCCCTACAGGAGACAATTCAAGCTGGATTCAGCATCTTGGGCTCCCCTTTATCCAGGAGGAGAGTTGGGATGTTTGGCTACAACCCTCTTAGGATAGTTGTGAATGCCAAATGGACACCAGCCCCTTCTGTAGATTGATAAGATTAAAAATAAAAAATTTTCTAATTGCAAAAGCAGTAAATGCGTGCACACACACACACCCTATAAACACAGAAATGTATGAAGTTTAAAACTAAAGGCCCTTGTATCAACCTCTTAGTAATATTTCTTTATTATATACTATTCCAGATTTATTTTAGTGCATATCTAAAGTATTGTACTTAAAAAAAAAAAAGAGAATGGAATGCCTACCTATTCTTCAGAAATTCACATGTTTTCTTTGACAGTGTATCTTGGATGTGAAGTCATTCAGTCGTGTCCGACTCTTTGCAACCCCATGGACTGTAGCCCACCAGGCTCCTCCCTCCATGGAATTTTCCAGGCAAGAGTACTGGAGTGGATTGCCATTTCCTTCTCCAGGGGATCTTCCTGACCCAGAGATCGAACTCGGGTCTCCTGCATCGCAGGCAGACGCTTTACCCTCTGATCCACCAGGGAATCCCAACAGGCTTTTCCATTTCCCTTTTCCATTTCTTCCTTTGGTTTCCTATGAAGCCGTTGCATTTATTTCCTCCATACTCACCAGCCAGATTGTCCACTGTCTCTTCCCTGATTTTTGCCAAGTGACTGTTCACCAGCAAGTGGTCTGGTGTCCTTTCCAAATGAGGGTCTGACACTTGTTTTGCTCCCACTTCCCAAAGCTTTAAATTTCCTTTATCAAGCAACTTCTTATGCTGGGAAGACCACAGTCGGTCTCTACTGCTTCCTCACAGTCTCAGCTTCTTCAAATTACTTGATAGTGCCTTTGATTAATAACTTGCACACTTGCTTTGTTTAAATATTTTATGCTCCAAATTTCATTTATTCTTTTAACTGATTCTTATGATTTTTTCTTTATCTCTCCTTTATCTGTTTGGAGCTTACCTCTTTTTTTTTTTTCTGATTACCTCCTTTCTTTGATAAAATAAAAGGACATAATAATATCCAGCCAGTAATATCCAGCATAATATCTTTAGACTTCCTTCATGGAAATATAGGTAGAAGATTCTTTAAATTCAGAAGAACTTTATTTTTAGCAGATTATGATGAAACAATATAGTTTGTTATAGTTGGACAAAATATCAGGATGGAAACTGGCCCAAGAAAGATTCGCTCTCAAGCGCAGGGATAATCCTTGATTTTTATTAATTGTTTCCTTTTCACTTTTCTTTCTGGTCTGCTTTTGCATTTCCTTGCCTGCAGCACTAGGTCATTTTCCTTGAGTCCTTTTTCTTTTTGTAAAACAGCAAGAGTAAGTGGAAGGAAAACAGACTTTGGAGTATAAATAGACCTGAGTTTCAACACCACACTGCCCGTTACTAGTTGTGGGTCTGGGTGACTTATTTGTCCTTTCTGAGCTTCATTTTTTTCTTCTGAGGATTGCCTTTGAAAACATAAACATATTCATAAGGCATCTAGTCCATGAAACATACTTAACACATGTAAAGGTAAAGGCATTACCTTTACACTCTGGCTTTCTCCCTCCTTCACTCCTCTTGTAATCTCTTGCTAGTCATGATTAGACCTGGATGATCTCTACATTTACAGTCTTTGAAAGTAATGGCTTGCCTCTTCTTTCCTCTTAATATTAGGTCAACAATGTGATGTATCTGCCAAAAAATAGCTTGTGCAGTCTTATTCTGAATTATAAGAGAATGCGTGTAAGTTAGATGTGTCCAGAGTCATCATGTTAGAGCCTAAGTGGGTTTTAGAGACCAGCTGCTTCAACTCTTTTTTTTTTTTAATTTGTTTATTTTTTATTGAAGGATAATTGCTTTACAGACTTATGTTGTTTTCTGTCAAACCTCAACATGAATCAGTCATAAGTATACATATATCCCCTCCCTTTTGAACCTCCCTCCCATCTCCCTCCCCATCCCACCCCTCTAGGTTGATACAGAGCCCCTGTTTGAGTTTCCTGAGCCATACAGCAAATTCCCATTGGCTATCTATTTTACATATGGTAAGTTTCCATGTTACTCTTTCCATATATCTCACCCTCTCCTCCCCTCTCCCCATGTCCATAAGTGTACTCTCTATGTCTGTTTCTCCAGGGCTGCCCTGTAAATAAATTCTTCAGTACCATTTTTCTAGATTCTGTATATATGCGTTAGAATACGATATTTATCTTTCTCTTTCTGACTTAATTCACTCTGTATAATTGGTTCTAGGTTCATCCACCTCATTAGGACTGCTTCCATTGTGTACATGTACGACAGCTTCTTTATCCATTCATCTGTCGATGGACATCTAGGTTGCTCTTGTGCTTTAGCCATTGTAAACAGTGCTGCAGTGAACAACGGGATACATGTCTTTTTCAGTTTGGGTTTCCTCAGGGTATGTGTCTGGGAGTGGGATTTCTGGGTCATATGGTGGTTTTATTCCTAGTTTTTTAAGGAACTAGGAATAAACTCTTCCTATTTAACAGATAACTAAGTGATATAGCGGCTTCCCAGTTGGCTCAGTATTAAGTAAAGAATCCACCTACCAATGCAGCAGACTCGGATTCCATCCCTGGGTTGGAAAGATCCCATGGAGAAGAAAATGGCAACCTACTCTAGTATTCTTGCCTGAAGAGTCCTGTGGACAGAGGGGCTTGCTGGGCTACAGTCCATGGGGTGGCAAAGAGTTGGACAAAACTTAGGGATCTAGCATGCAGCATGAATGCATAAGTGATATAGCATAGATAAGCTATTTACTTAAAGCCCATAATAGAGAATACATGAATACTGAGATTTCCTCACTTCAGAAAATGAATTAAAAAAAAAAGCTGAGGCAAAATTCACATAACATAACCATTTAAAAGTTTACATATCAGTAGCAGTTAGTACCACAACTTTTATCTAGTTCCAAAACATTTCCATCACCCCATATTCATTAAGCAACCACTTCCCATCTTCCCTCACCCTAGCCTCTGGAAACCACTAATCTGCTTTCTGCCTCTGTGGATTTGTCTATTCTGGATATTTCATATAAATGAAATAGTACACCACATGACTTTTGGTGTCTGACTTCTTTCACTTAGCATAATATTTTCGGAACTGAAAAAGTTCATGCTCATTGTTCAGAAATTCAAACCTATAGGAAAGTATAGTGAAGAAAATAAAAAATATTCTGTAATTCCACCATCATTGGTGAAACTGCTAACAATAGGCTGACAGTTGCTGTTCCTGTTGTCTCCTGCATAAATAGGTTTGCACTGTTCACACCTTTTACTTGAATTTGGTTTTCCACTTTATGCTGTATATGAAACAGCTTCCTGTGTTGACATATAGAGAGCTTTTTGTTTTATTTTATGGATTGTATGGTGTTTCATTATATGGTTTTAGCCCATGTTTTTTAACAAAGCCTGCTGATGAACATTCTCCCTTGTACTCTTTCCCACTCAATTCTTTGATAAGTAAAACAGTTTATATCCTAAGCTGCTGAATGTATATTACTTTGAAATCCCAATATTGGAGAAAAATAAATAGGAAAGGCTTTTGTTTCCCTGGGATCCCTGCTTGGATACACTGGAAAATGGGTGCATCAGTAAGAGTTTGATAAACTTTGAGGTTGCTTCTAATTTTAGATTCTTTGATTCTTGGTATTAATACCCAAATCATGGTAACTGTACAGACACAGAAACTAAGTCTAGAACTAGGAGTTAGGAGGCCTGGGATTAGCCCTCCTTTTACCAAGGACTAGCTCTGGGACTCTGAAAGTTACTTACCTTTTCAGACTAAGTTTCCTCATCTGTGAAACAAGTTGAATGAACTAGTCAGTCACTGCTGCTGCTGCTGCTAAGTTGCTTCCGTCGTGTCCGACTCTGTGCAACCCCATAGACGGCAGCCCACCAGGCTCCACCGTCCCTGGGATTCTCCAGGCAAGAACACTGGAGTGGGTTTCCATTTCCTTCTCCAATGCATGAAAGTGAAAAGGGAAAGTGAAGTCACTCAGTTGCAACCCCATGGACTGCAGCCCACCAGGCTCCTCCGTCCATGGGATTTTCCAGGCAAGAGTACTGGAGTGGGGTGCCATTGCCTTCTCCAAGTTAGTCACTAGTTAGTTCTATTTAGTCACTAGAACCAGTTAACGAATTAATGTGGTGGATTCTAGTTGAGGTCACTGCCCAGTTTACAATGGTTCCCATTCTGCAAGAACAGCTCTGCTTCATGAAGGTGGGCCTCTAGCAACCTTGTGTTGTGTCATGAGACCCTCCTCTCTCAGTCATGGCTATTAGTGGAAGCCATTTATCATAAGTCAATCCAATCAAAATTCTTCTTTAGGTTTTTTGAATCTGAACCACAGAAATGTGGGCAGTTCCTCTCTTGTGGTGAGGGAATGTGAGAAGTGAAACTTGGTAGCCATTGGTAACCATATATTGTTAGTGTATCAAGGTTCTAATGTGGCGAATGAAGGGGTGGGACTCTTGTGCTGTGAGTTAGTGTGGGCGTAATCACATAAAAAAGGAGCTACCTTTAAATGCAGTGTGGTTTCCTGGATTATATCCTAGAACAGAAAGAGGACAGTGGAAAAACTGGTAATCCAAGTAAATAGCGGTTAATAGTATTGTACCGATGTTAATATTTTAGATTTAACAAAGATGTCCTGGCTATGTAAGATGTTAACATTAAGGGAAGCTGGGGAACTCTCTAAACTCTGTAACTATTTTTGCAATATCAAGTGACATCGTGTGTTTCCTGATATCATGTGATGAGAAGGGCACAGCATCACTTCAGTGTTGTTCTTTTAGAAAGTACATACAGTCATCCCTTGGTATCTGCTTGAGATTGGTTCTGGAAATCTCCCATAGTTATAAAAATCCTTGGATGCTTAAGCCCCTTATATAAAATGATGTGATATTTGCATGGTACCTACACACATCCTCCTCTATTCTATAAATCATCTCTAGATTACTTATAATATGTAATACAATTTAAACAATTGCTGGTGTATGGCAAAGTTGCTGTTCAGAACTTTCTGGAATTTTTTTCAAATATTTTTGATCCATAATTGGTTGAATCCATGGTTACAGAACCTGAGGGTAAAGAGGGCTGATGGTACCTACATTTAGCCAGGGGGAAGAATCACTGAAAGACAGTCTATGAGTAACTAGAAAGTGCCTTTCAAAAATATCAAGGTCATGAAAGAAAAAGAAAGATTAAGGAACTCTCCTAGACTGGGGAAACTTGGAAGACGTGAAAACAAAATATAATGTATGATCCTGGAGTCCATCCTGGATCTAGAAAAGATCATTAGTGAGGTATTCGAAACCTTTGTATAAGATCTGTAGATTTGCTAATATTGTATTAATATTAATTTGGTTTGGTTTTGATCATTGTTCTGTGATCATAAACAATATTAACATTTGGGGAAGCTATGAGAGCACTCTTGTAGAGAGGAATTCTTTGTATTATTTTTGCAATGTTTTTAAAGTCTAAAATTATTTCACAGTTTAAAAGCTTACTAAAAGATGACAACATCAAAATGGTGTAGGCTCCAAATACCCATCCCTCCACAGAAGCAAAAACATTTAGAAACTAAAAGCCAACCTTTTCAGAACTCTGGAAAATAGTAAAAAAAATTTTCAGAGCAACCAAGTAAATGCTGAATCAAGAGAAAGTTAACTTAAAAGTGGTAGAAAACTTTTGTGGCATTTTTACTTGCCCTTGCCCCACTCCCTCCTTCATAGGGTGGCAGTCTTGAAGATAGCAACCTGAGTTTCCAGTGGGAGACTTGGCCCTGGTTCTGAAGAAGGCAGAGCAGACCTTACTCAAATCATTATGTTTATGTGTTCTAACTTGTCTGGAGGCTACCTGGAGGACCAACACAAGGTACGTCTATTTCACCTAACTCAGAACTTACTTGGGGCAGAAAGGTGGTGGATATTGCTTATAACAATGTAAGGTGAAGAAAAACCCCTCAGCTACCTAAGACAAAAGACTGTGATTGGGGCATACAGTAGACTGCCTAAAGCCTGGGAGAAAAAGCTGAGGAGAGACTTATTGTGGGAAGTTAGGATATTCAAAGAAGCCCATGCTGCTGCTAAGTCGCCTCAGTCGTGTCTGACTCCACGACCCCATAGACGGCAGCCCACCTGGGATTCTCCAGGCAAGAACACTGGAGTGGGCTGCCATTTCCTTCTCCAATGCATGAAAGTGAAAAGTCAAAGTGAAGTCGCTCAGTTGTGTCTGACTCTTCGCGACCCCATGGACTGCAGCCCACCAGGCTCCTCCGTCCATGGGATTTTCCAGGCAAGAGCACTGGAGTGGGGTGCCGTTGCCTTCTCCAAAGAAGCCCATATATACTGATAAATTTAGAAGGCCACACATATGTACAAGGCAGGGCACATCCTCAGCAAAGACCTGGAAAACCCTCAGCTATCACTTCTGGATATCTTTAGGCTCAGTGCAAGTAGCAAGTGAAAGCTATGGCAAAGTTGTTTGAAGCCTGACTAAGTGTTAAAATAGTGCCCCAACACAGCCAATCTACAAAGAAGGGGAGAGGTGTTCATTTTTTGTTTGTTTGTTTTAGCTCCTGGAATCAAGGAAATCTCTTCAAGGCACTAACGAACATGGCCAAAGGAACTGAGACTTCAGTAACTATACACAACAAGAAATATGGCCTCTACAAAAATCAGTAAATAAATGGACTTGTCAATAAATAGAAATTTATTTACTTCTCAGTAAATAAATGGACTTTTCAATAAATTGAAAAGTCAGTAAACAAATGGACAACTGCAGCCTTCAGCGATCAGAACAGCAAACCCTGGAGAAGAAAGAATATATGATTTCTCAATTTATAAAATTTAAATATACAATTGTCAACAAAACTCACAAATTATACAAAGATACAAGGAAATCTGGCCCATTCAAAGGATAAAAATAAATTGACAGAAACTCTCCACGAAGATGGAGAAGGCAATGGCAACCCACTCCAGTACTCTTGCCTGGAAAATCCCATGGATGGAGGGGCCTGGTGGGCTGCAGTCCATGGGGTCGCTAGGAGTCGGACACGACTGAGCGACTTCACTTTATTTTTTCACTTTCATGCATTGGAGAAGGAAATGGCAACCCACTCCAGTGTTCTTGCCTGGAGAATCCCAGGGACGGGGGAGCCTGGTGGGCTGGCGTCTATGGGGTCGCACAGAGTCGGACACGACTGAAGCGACTTAGCAGCAGTAGCAGCAGCATCCATGAAGAAGACCAAGCATAGGAGTTCCTAGACAAAGACTTTAAACTGACAGTCTTAAATGTGTTCAGAGTTAAAGGAAATCATGTACAAAGAATTAAAAGAAACCAGGAAAATGATATACAAACACAATGACAAACACCAATAGATAGAAACTATAAAAAGAAATGGACTAGAGATTCTGCACCTGAAAAGTACAATAAGATGAAAAATTCCCTAGAGGAATCAATAGACGATTTGAGCAGAGAGAAGAAAGAATCATGAACTTAAAGATAAGACAATTAAAATTATCCATACTGAGGAACAGAAAGAAAAAAAGAGAAAAGTGAACAGAGCCTAAGGTATTTGTGGGTAAAATCAAGCCAACCAACATAGGCATTTTGAGAGTCCCAGAAGGAGATGAGAGAAAGGGGGCAGAGATATTACTTAAAGAAATAATGACAACAAACTTTCCAAATTTGATGACTCTACACATCCAAGAATCTCAACTAAATCCAAGTATGATAAACCCAAAGAAGTTGATACCAAAATACACTATAATTAGACTTCAAAAGACAAAGAGAATTTGGAAACAGTAAGAGAAAAGAAACTCATTATGTTTAAAGGGTTCTCAATAAGATTAATAGCCAAATATCTCAGACAGAGGCAATGGGAGGCAATATTTGAAGTGGTGAGGGAAAAAACCTGTCAATCAAGAATTCTGTGTCTGCCAAAATTACTCCTAAAGATTAGAGGAGAAATTAAGATGTTCTGGAAAACAAAAGCTGAGGGAATTTGTTAACAGAACACCTGCCTTACATGAAATGTTAAAGGGACTCCTCAGGTCCACCTTGAAGCCCTTCCAAGAGATAAAGATTTTCAGTAAAGATAACTACACAGGTAAATACAAAATTCAATATTATTGTATGTTTTAACTTCTAAGTCTACTTTTAGTTTCATACTTAAGATAAATGCAAAAAAAAAATTTGTAAATCTATGTTGGTGCATGAAGCAAAAAATTAAAAATATATAATGGTGCGATTGAAACCTATCATTTTGGGGGGAAACAGTATGTGTAAACATACATGTGTGTGTTAGTAAACAGATTATTCACCCTTATACATGCATGCGGCTGTATGGACATAGAACATCTCTGAAAGGGTATACAAGGTAACTGTTAGGTTGTTTCTTTAATAATTTTGAGGGCTGAGTGGTAATGGTCCCAGCAGCTAATTCTTGTTCTTTATTTCAAATCTGCTGCTTTTTTCATTTCTCTACTTCCAGAAAGGTGCTGCCACTTACCCAGCTGATTATGTCAGAAAGATGGGAATTAGGTTTGTTTCTTCTCTTTTCCTCACCCCCGTCCATTAAATCTATCTTTAAATCCTGTTAATTTTATTTCTAAAATATATCTCACCTTTACCTACTTTTATTGCAGAAGATGTTGAATATCCCCCAGTGCTTGTTGTTCCTTTCATCCTTGGTCATAGAACACTTGATTTTCAGATGGGCCATAGTCTCTAGAATAATAATTTTATTTCAAGTACCCCTTGCAACCGGATGGGGTCATGTGACTAAGTTCTATGTTGAGTTGTAACTAAAAGAGTCACGTCATTTTTAGAAATGATCTTAAAGGGAGGGGACATGCCATTTTTCCTCCCTTATTCATTTATGTTGGCTGGAATGATAGCAAAATGGCTGGAATTAGAGCAACTGTCTTGAATCAGGAGATGAAAATCATGTTGAGAAGCATGATAGAAGGAATCTGGTCCTTGTTAATTTTGGAGCCACCAATCTAATTTTAAGAACTCAGCAGTGGCCACAGGACTGGAAAAGGTCAGTTTTCATTCCAATCCCAAAGAAAGGCAATGCCAAAGAATCCTCAAACTACCGCACGATTGCACTCATCTCACATGCTAGTAAAGTAATGCTCAAAATTCTCCAAGCCAGGCTTCAGCAATATGTGAACCATGAACTTCCTGATGTTCAAGCTGGTTTTAGAAAAGGCAGAGGAACCAGAGATCAAATTGCCAACATCCGCTGGATCATGGAAAAAGCAAGAGAGTTCCAGAAAAACATCTATTTCTGCTTTATTGACTATGCCAAAGCCTTTGACTGTGTGGATCACAATAAACTGTGGAAAATTCTGAAAGAGATGGGAATACCAGACCACCTGATCTGCCTCTTGAGAAATTTGTATGCAGGTCAGGAAGCAAGAGTTAGAACTGGACATGGAACAACAGACTGGTTCCAAATAGGAAAAGGAGTACGTCAAGGCTGTATATTGTCACTCTGCTTATTTAACTTCCATGCAGAGTACATCATGAGAAACGCTGGACTGGAAGAAACACAAGCTGGAATCCAGATTGCCGGGAGAAATATCAATAACCTCAGATATGCAGATGACACCACCCTTATGGCAGAAAGTGAAGAGGAACTCAAAAGCCTCTTGATGAAAGTAAAAGTGGAGAGTGAAAAACTTGGCTTAAAGCTCAACATTCAGAAAACGAAGATCATGGCATCCAGTCCCACCACTTCATGGGAAATAGATGGGGAAACAGTGGAAACAGTGTCAGACTTCATTTTTCTGGGCTCCAAAATCACTACAGATGGTGACTGCAGCCATGAAATTAAAAGACGCTTACTCCTTGGAAGGAAAGTTATGACCAACCTAGATAGCATATTCAAAAGCAGAGACATTACTTTGCCAACAAAGGTTCGTCTAGTCAAGGCTATGGTTTTTCCTGTGGTCATGTATGGATGTGAGAGTTGGACTGTGAAGAAGGCTGAGCACCGAAGAATTGATGCTTTTGAACTGTGGTGTTGGAGAACTCTTGCGAGTCCCTTGGACTGCAAGGAGATCCAACCAGTCCATTCTGAAGGAGATCAGCCCTGGGATTTCTTTGGAAGGAATGATGCTAAAGCTGAAACTCCAGTACTTTGTCCACCTCATGCGAAGAGTGGACTCATTGGAAAAGACTCTGATGCTGGGAGGGATTGGGGGCAGGAGGAGAAGGGGACACAGAGGATGAGATGGCTGGATGGCATCACTGACTCGATGGACGTGAGGTTGAGTGAACTCCGGGGGTTGGTGATGGACAGGGAGGCCTGGGGTGCTGCGATTCATGGGGTCGCAAAGAGTTGGACATGACTGAGTGACTGATCTGATCTGATGTACAGTATTCAATTATGTGAGAGAGAAATAAATATCTATGTGTCCTTGTTACTGTAATTTGGAGTTTTCTGTCACAGATGCTCCTAATCCCATCTGATAAAATGTCTATATTCCAAGCTTCAACCCCTTAGCCCAAGCCCAGCCTATCTTACCTGAGCTACTGCAACATCATCCTGATTGTCCCCACTACATCCAATCTTAACCTCCCTCTCCATTCAGTTCTGCACACTCCAACCAGAGTATCCTTTTAACCATACAAACAAGAACAAATCAGTCTCGTTTCCAACCTTTTAGTGAAATTCCATTAGTTTCTTTTTCTAAATTTATTTTTATTTTAAAAAATTTATTGGAGTATAGTTGATTTACAGTGTTGTATTAATTTCAGGTGTACAACAAGGTGAATCAATTATACATATACACATTATTTTTTTATTTTTTAGATTCTTTTCCCATATAGGCCATTACAGAGTACTGAGTAGATTTCCCTATATGATACAGCAGGTCCTTATTAGTTATCTATTTTATATATAGTAGTGTGTGTATGTCAATCCCAATCTTCCAATTTATCCCTCCCCACCTTACTCCTTGGTAACCATAAGTTTGTTTTCTAAACTGTGACTCTACTTCTGTTTTGTAAATAAGTTCGTTTGTACCCCTTCTTTTTTTTTTTTTATTAGATTCCACATATAAGTGATCTGTTAGTTTTAGAATAAGTTCAAAATTCCCAACACAGGCTATTCAGTCTTTCATTATCTGACCCCTGAAACTTCATCTCATCTCTTGCTACTTCCCTCACTCATTTTCTGGCCTTCAGTCACATTGAACTCTCAAATATCCTGTGCCCTCTTACTATTCTTCCATTTATCACAAATCATTTCCCCCCAGTACTTACTGCCTAGCTCACGCCTATTAAACTTTCAGGAAGTTACACTTCCTCAGGAATTGTAGTCAAGGGCCATTACTATGCTTCCTCATGGCCCTTGTAGATTTTTTTTTTTTTTTTAACATTCTTTACTTCTCCTTCTTAATTATTTGTGTAAATACTCATTTAATGTTTCAGATGCTCTATAAGCCTAATGTACCTAAACATGCATTCAATGGCCCATGTAGATTTTTTGGCTTTGACTTAAAAAAAAAAAAAAAAACAATTAAACTTGAAAAACTTTTAGTCGGTGCACCCTCTTTTTAGTTTGTTACAGGTCCTACCAATTCATGCCATTTCACAGACTTATGTCCCTTTCCTGTGTCCTCTAGACTTTTGTTTCTTTTGTCTGTCTCCTCCACTAATCTAGAAGGTCCATTAGGGTAAGGATGGAGCTTGTTTCCCATATCACTGTATGTTTTCTGTCTTAATATGCTTGGGACATATCAAGAAATCCTTGTCCAATGAAAGAAGACCATGACTGAACTGTCTTTGTCATAATTAAGTTTTTTTTATTCCTTTGGCTTTATTTTCAATATAAGATCCTATGTAGAGATATGAATGGAGACATCCACACATAGTAAATATTTCAAAATAAATTTTGAACGAACTTAGCATAAGATTCTGAACTTTAAAGCTAACTTCCACCCTTTTAAAAAAAACTAATGGAGTAAATAGAAAGTAAATATCATATGTGTATACTTTTGTAAGTTTCAGAAAATTTACAAATACATTTCATCTGGGTCACCTATTTCTTGGGAAGGCAACTCTCTATCTTTGCAATTTTTATTAAATATAAAATTATCCCCAAAGAGAAAGTTTATTTTAAAAAAGGGGGGAAGGAGAGGGGAGCCTCCTTCTCATGGATTTCCAAGTTTAATTATGAATGGTTTTGACTTTATTTTGAACCAAATGATCCTTGCTTCCCTGTTGCCTTTTCATCACATACTTAACACCGTTACATCAACATCTTTGCTAAAGTTTATTGAAAGGCACCACTTTTGGAGAATGTGCTCATATGGGGCCATTATGTACAGCTGTGTAAGTTGTTCGCTGTACACAGGCACCTAGACCAGGGCCCACAAAGACTGTAAGCCACCCTCTGTTCCCTACCAAGCTGCTGTGCACCCTGGTGTCGGTCTCCCTCACCCTAGAGGAAGAAGGTGCCCCATGTGCCAGTAGCAGACCTGTGCCCTTTGGGGAGCAAGTGCTTCTCTTTTCCACCCCTAGCCTTGATTCTTGCCAGAAAGGAGAAGCTTTAAGAGACAATGAAACTAACACCAAGAAAGAGGCCAAAACTAGTGATGGAGAGAGAGGGACTCTGTGGCATCCAGTCCTGTTTCCTCTTTTTAAAAAATTTTGATTTATTTGGCTGTGCCGGATCTTATTGAAGCATGCCAGATCTTCAATCTTCATTGCAGCATGCAAACTCTTAGTTGTGCATGTGGGATCCAGTTCCCTGGCCAGGGATCAAACCTAGGCCCCCTGAATTGGGAGCATGGGGTCTTAACCACCAGGGAAATCTGTGTTTCCTCTTTTCTTAATCAGGAGACCATACCCTTGCTTCCCTAAGATGTGGTAGTTTGACCCTGCTGCTAAGTCGCTTCAGTCGTGTCCGACTCTGTGCGACCCCATAGATGGCAGCCCACCAGGCTCCTCCGTCCCTGGGATTCTCCAGGCAAGAATACTGGAGTGGGTTGCCATTTCCTTCTCCAATTCAACCCTAACCCTTTTTAAAAAAAATTAAATTCTTCCTGTTAGCTTTAACTAGTTTGATTGACTTTTCCTTTCTTGCAGGCCATCTTCAACCTCTTCTAGTTCTAATGTACAGTACAATAACCATGGGATCAGCTGGGACAGATAGCTGCAGTGGTATTCTGTTTCAGAACCAGCTATGGTGAGGGGCAAGGGGACAAATTTATAGCATTTTATTATTTCCATGGTGTAAATACTGCAGCCATGGCTGATTTCAGGCCCCCAATGTGATGTCACTGGTAGCTTGACAGAGTTGGGAAGAATCACACAGTTGGCTCTTACAAGTGTGTAGGACCACTTCCATTAGGTCCAGCTTTGTCCACTGACGAGTACGTAAACAGTGACTGTTAGTCACCAACTGGTAAGCCCACAGGGTTAAATATGGCCTCAGATGTACTCTGTTTAATCTAAAAGTGTTTAAAATATTTTGGTTAGTTTTCAGTGTTTAATATCATGATATTGTACTCAATATGCCAGCAAATTTGGAAAACTCAGCAGTGGCCACAGGACCGGAAAAGGTCCGTTTTCATTCCAATCCCAAAGAAAGGCAATGCCAAAGAATCCTCAAACTACCGCACAATCGTACTCATCTCACACACTAGTAAAGGAATGCTCAAAATTCTCCAAGCCAGGCTTCAGCAATATGTGAACCATGAACTTCCTGATGTTCAAGCTGGTTTTAGAAAAGGCAGAGGAACCAGAGATCAAATTGCCAACATCCGCTGGATCATGGAAAAAGCAAGAGAGTTCCAGAAAAACATCTATTTCTGCTTTATTGACTACGCCAAAGCCTTTGACTGTGTGGATCACAATAAACTGTGGAAAATTCTGAAAGAGATGGGAATACCAGACCACCTGATCTGCCTCTTGAGAAATTTGTATGCAGGTCAGGAAGCAAGAGTTAGAACTGGACATGGAACAACAGACTGGTTCCAAATAGGAAAAGGAGTACGTCAAGGCTGTATATTGTCACTCTGCTTATTTAACTTCCATGCAGAGTACATCATGAGAAACGCTGGACTGGAAGAAACACAAGCTGGAATCCAGATTGCCGGGAGAAATATCAATAACCTCAGATATGCAGATGACACCACCCTTATGGCAGAAAGTGAAGAGGAACTCAAAAGCCTCTTGATGAAAGTAAAAGTGGAGAGTGAAAAACTTGGCTTAAAGCTCAACATTCAGAAAACGAAGATCATGGCATCCACTCCCACCACTTCATGGGAAATAGATGGGGAAACAGTGGAAACAGTGTCAGACTTCATTTTTCTGGGCTCCAAAATCACTACAGATGGTGACTGCAGCCATGAAATTAAAAGACGCTTACTCCTTGGAAGGAAAGTTATGACCAACCTAGATAGCATATTCAAAAGCAGAGACATTACTTTGCCAACAAAGGTCTGTCTAGTCAAGGCTATGGTTTTTCCTGTGGTCATGTATGGATGTGAGAGTTGGACTGTGAAGAAGGCTGAGCACCGAAGAATTGATGCTTTTGAACTGTGGTGTTGGAGAAGACTCTTGCGAGTCCCTTGGACTGCAAGGAGATCCAACCAGTCCATTCTGAAGGAGATCAGCCCTGGGATTTCTTTGGAAGGAATGATGATAAAGCTGAAACTCCAGTACTTTGTCCACCTCATGCGAAGAGTGGACTCATTGGAAAAGACTCTGATGCTGGGAGGGATTGGGGGCAACAGGAGAAGGGGATGACAGAGGATGAGATGGCTGGATGGCATCACTGACTCGATGGACGTGAGGTTGAGTGAACTCCGGGGGTTGGTGATGGACAGGGAGGCCTGGCATGCTGCGATTCATGGGGTCGCAAAGAGTCGGACACGACTGAGCGACTGATCTGATCTGATTGTACTTAAAAACACATATTCCCACCTTTTCATGAAAAATGGGAATATATTGTAATGTTGGGCCTGGTGCTTAGAAAAGTTCAATAATATAACCAAGATGGCATGGAGATTATCCAAAGTAACACAGAAGTGTCTGAACCACAGAAAGAACTCAGGTCTTCTGATTCCAAACCAAAGCTTGTCCACTTCCTCAAGTTGCCTTCTCATGTCCTTGTCCATCATCATCTTTGCTATCATTTGCTTGCTTGGCATTTTCTCTGTAACTGGTGTTTCCCATTTACAAGGTGTAATGTGACCAAAGTTTGTTAAGATCATATCTATGGGCTCCTAAGCAGGTGAATCATGACAGAGAGTCTGTGCATTGACCAACTATCTTCCCTGTTCACTTTTACTTTTTAGAATACTGATTGCTTTTTTGTAAAGAGAATTCAAGTTCATTTCCAAAAAGAAGGAGGAGGTAGAGGAAGGAGATGGAGATAGCAAAGAACAGGGTAAAAGTAAAAAATTACCCTCAAACCTGACGTTAACCCTTGTTATAAAAGAATATTACTTCACACATCTTATGTACAGGTCGAGAAAAAGACTGCTAGTTAGGAATGGGATCATTCCCGATGTGCTATTTTTAGATAATAATATTAAGTCCAATCCTATTTCAATTTGACAAAAGAAAATTAAACTGAAGGAACAGCTGAACTTTAAATAAATGTTTATCACAAGGAAAATTTTTTTAAAGATACTCCTAAGATTAAAATGAGCATTAAGAGTTTTGCATCATTATGGTTTTTTTTTTTCACTTTCATGCTGCAATTTTTGAGAGCATCTTTGGTGTACTCCCAGAAGAACTGAGGACATTAGTACAGGAAAATTCCTCTATCTCACCTTTCCCCTGCTGAATTTAGTTAATTCATTTTATTTTTTAGTGGTTAAGGTTTTTAGTATTTATATTGTTTTGTAACCATAATTTCCACAGTTGTTTAATCTTAGTTCTGTGTGTAAGTGAATTCAATGCTCTGCACCAGTCTTTGATCATATCTTCTCCATCCTTGAGTTCTTTATTTTAATTCCTCTCTGGCTCATGTGTATTTCATCACCAAGTAGCCTCCCTGCCACCGTTGCTCTCTGCCAAGAAGACTGTATAGTAGCTCTTGAATGTATGTAGTCTTGAGAATGCCGTTTTGTTACCTTGAAAAATAGCCTGGCTTGATATAAAAATTTTCAGGTACACTTTCTTTTTCTCATAATTTAGTAGATATTGCTCCCTTGTTTTTTGACATAGGTCTTTTGCCATGGTTTCTCTATTTATCTCCTTTGAGTCATCATTGGAATTTTTTTTTTCAAAAAGGATTTACATGTATTATTTTCCCTGAACTTACTTTCACATTTGAGATGTTAACTTGTTCCCTTTACTGGTGCATTACAATTTATCTTTATAAGCATGTTCCAGTAATTCGTGCATAAATAAGGCCAGGGAAGGTTTGAAGCTTGTTTGGCTTATGGAAACAAAACAAAAGTCTTACAAATGACTTGTTTTTCTTGCTTATTTTCCTTAAGAATTGTTTATCCTTAAAGTTCAGTTCTCAGTGTTGTTTGTACTATATGGTTTTTTTCCCTTGTAATTTGTGAGTTCCTTTAATATGCAGACTTAATTTTTCCTTCATTTAGGGGAAATTTTTTTCTTTGAGAACTTGAAACAATATGTCTGTATGATTTGTTAGGTTTACTACTTCAGGGACATCTGTTATCTTTAATTTGGACAGTTTCATCTGTCTTCCATTTCTACTATCTTCTTTCTATTTACTTTAGTGTCTTTGAATTATTAACCATAGTCATTAAGAAACAAAATCGAAGCCTATTTATTGCATTAATGATTCAATTTTCAGCAAATGCCTATTATTTCCCCTATGGTTTATATTTACTTAATAGTTCTTCAGTAGTATTATTTTAGCCTTTGATTTGTTTCCTTAACTTCCACCTCCCTTTTAATCTCATTATTTTTTTTCACTATCTTTTTTTTAAATTTTATTTTATTTTTAAACTTTACATAATTGTATTAGTTTTGTCAAATATCAAAATGAATCCGCCACAGGTATACATGTGTTCCCCATCCTGAACCCTCCTCCCTCCTCCCTCCCCATTCCATCCCTCTGGGTCGTCCCAGTGCACTAGCCCCAAGCATCCAGTATTGTGCATCGAACCTGGACTGGCAACTCGTTTCATACATGATATTTTGCATGTTTCAATGCCATTCTCCCAAATCTTCCCACCCTCTCCCTCTCCCACAGAGTCCATAAGACTGTTCTATACATCAGTGTCTCTTTTGCTGTCTCGTACACAGGGTTATTGTTACCATCTTTCTAAATTCCATATATATGTGTTAGTATACTGTATTGGTGTTTTTCTTTCTGGCTTACTTCACTCTGTATAATAGGCTCCAGTTTTATTGAGCTCTTTTCCTCATTTCTTTGTTGCAACATATTTGCATAGCTGCCATACTGTTTCTGAAAATCTTGCTCATGCTTAATATGTGAAGCTATTTCTAGATCTTCCATTTGCTTGAATATAGTTGGGTGAATTCTTCTTTCTTCTTCAATCTGTTTTTCTATCCTAGGTTTTGTGCTCTATCTACTTTTTACTAGCTTGAACGTATGAGGGGAAGGAAATGGATTGTTCATCTTAGCTGTGCCCAGGGAAGTTCCATCCCTGGGAAAAACTTCTAGATTTAGAGTCAGACAATCTCATCAGTATTACCAAGCATGGGTAACCAAACCAGCAAGCCCATCAGATGTCACAGGAGTCCCTCACAGTCATGAATAACTGTATGGGGAAGAGGAACTAAAAAGCCTCTTGATGAAAGTGAAAGTGGAGAGTGAAAAAGTTGGCTTAAAGCTCAACATTCAGAAAATGAAGATCATGGTATCCGGTCCCATCACTTCATGGGAAATAGATGGGGAAACAGTGGAAACAGTGTCAGACTTTATTTTTTGGGGCTCCAAAATTACTGCAGATGGTGACTGTAGCCATGAAATTAAAGGACGCTTACTCCTTGGAAGAAAAGTTATGACCAACCTAGATAGCATATTGAAAAGCAGAGACATTACTTTGCCAACAAAGGTCTGTCTAGTCAAGGCTATGGTTTTTCCTGTGGTCATGTATGGATGTGAGAGTTGGACTATGAAGAAAGCTGAGCACCGAAGAATTGATGCTTTTGAACTGTGGTGTTGGAGAAGATGCTTGAGAGTCCTTTGGACTGCAAGGAGATCCAACCAGTCCATTCTGAAGGAGATCAGCCCTGGGATTTCTTTGGAAGGAATGATGCTAAAGCTGAAACTCCAGTACTTTGGCCACCTCATGCGAAGAGTGGACTCATTGGAAAAGAGTCTGATGCTGGGAGGGATTGGGGGCAGGAGGAGAAGGGGGCGACAGAGGATGAGATGGCTGGATGGCATCACCGACTCAATGGACGTGAGTCTCAGTGAACTCCTGGAGTTGGTGATGGACAGGGAGGCCTGGCATGCTGCGATTCATGGGGTCGCAGAGTCGGACACGACTGAGCAACTGAACTGAACTGAAGCAGTACACTTGCCTGGCAAATCCCATGGCCGGAGGAGCCCGGTAGGCTGCAGTCCACAGGGTCGATAGGAGTCGGACATGACTGGGTGACTTCACTTTCACTTTTCACTTTCATGCATTGGAGAAGGAAATGGCAACCCACTCCAGTGTTCTTGCCTGGAGAATCCCAGGGACGGGGGAGCCTGGTGGGCTGCCGTCTCTGGGGTCGCACAGAGTCGGACATGACTGAAGCGACTTAGCAGCAGCAGCAGCAGCAAGCAATACTTTATTGAGCATTTGCTCTGTGCCAGACATTGAAAAAAGAAAAGAGTTTCCTTTATTATGTATTTATGAGGCTATGCCTGTGCCAAGTGCATTACGTATTATTTGCTTAGTACCACATTATGAAATATCTTTACCAGCCCTTCCCACTTTCTTTCTTTGGCTGTACCATGCAGCATATAGGATCTTAGTTCCCCAAACAGGGATCAAGCCTGTGCCCCCTGCAGTGGAAATGCAGAGTCTTAACCACTGGACTGCCAGGGAAGTCCCCAGCCCCCATTTTTTGAATGAAGGAACAGAGGCTTATAGAAAAGTTATATAATTTGCCAAAAGTCACAAAGCTAATATGAAAGAGTTGAACTTTGAAACTGTGTCTAAATTATGAATGCTTATTATGAAAGATTTTGTTTTGTTTTGTTTTTTTGAAAAGCTTTTTTTTATCAGGACGTTTATGTAATATTGGGGAATACTTGTGGAACTTCACTCCACCATGATTTGCATGTAACATATTAAAAGCTTAGGATTTTTCTTTTCCAAAAATAATTCTGGCTTATAAATGAAATATGATCTAGACTTGCTTCAAAAATAATCTGGGAAAAACTGGGAGAGGGGATAGATGAAACAAGATTGACCATGGGCCCATAGTTGAACCGGGGACTTGAAGCATGCAGGCTCATTGTACAGAGTTCTACAATGATCACCCAATTAATGACTTTTCATCATAAAAGCTCTTGAAAAGTTGAACCACTTTATGGGCAATGACTCTTTATCTTTTGGTATAATGACTCGTCATTCCAACGTACTCTAAATAAATACACCATGTTGTCATTTAGTCCTTGAGTTGTGTCCGACTCTTTTGAGACCCCATGGACTTGTAACCCGCCAGGCTCCTCTGTCCATGGGATTTCCCAGGCAAGAATACTGGAGAGGGTTGCCATTTCCTTCTCTGGGGCATCTTCCTGATCCAGAGATCAAGGCTGCATCTCCTGCATTGACAGGTGGATTCTTTACCACTGCACCACCTGGGAAGCCCAGATACACCATGCTGCTGCTGCTGCTGCTAAGTCGCTTCAGTCGTGTCCAACTCTGTGCGACCCCATAGACTGCAGCCCACCAGGCTCCCCCGTCCCTGGGATTCTCCAGGCAAGAACACTGGAGTGGGTTGCCATTTCCTTCTCCAATGCATGAAAGTGAAAAGTGAAAGTGAAGTCGCTCAGTCCTGTCTGACCCTCAGCGATCCCATGGACTGCAGCCTTCTAGGCTCCTCCGTCCATGGGATTTTCCAGGCAAGAGTACTGGAGTGGGGTGCCATTGCCTTCTCCGCAGATACACCATAAGAAGTGCTTTTTCAACATTATGGTTTTGGGCAAAGACACACTCACCAATTTACTCAATAACATTTTCTCTTCAAAGAACATCATATGAAATAAATTTGAATTGCCTGCCATGTTTGGATAAACCAAAACCAAGTAGAATGTTATTGATTTCCAATGACCTACTATGATATTATGTGACTAAAAGCTATTCACAGGGGTGATATTTAAAATAAATAACAGGTCAGTGGGGAACATCTGTCCCTTTTTTTGAATGGAGGCCTGTTACCAATGGTATTGGACATCTATCAATAATGATATGAACTTTGGAACTTGGCTATCTCCTACACACCAAGATTACTCTAAGATTAGAAGATTTGGCTGGTTTTGCACTTCATGACCCATCTGTACAGACATATTTCTTATTCAGGGGCTTTGGCTTTCAGATAATGTCATGTGGCACAATGATTCAGAGAATTTTTCTGGGAGTTGGACAGATTTGAATTTAAATGCTGGCTCCATTACTCACTATCTGGGTGATGGATCTTCACTAAATCCCAGTTTCTTCATCTGTAAATAGGAGTGATTATACCTGTCCTTGGCTTCCCAGGTGGCGCTAGTGGTTAAGAACCTGCCTGCAATGCAGGTAGACGTAAGGGATGCAAGTTTGATCCCTGGATCAGGAAGATCTGCTGGAGGAAGACACGACAGCCCACTCCAGCACAGCTGGACACAACTGAAGCAATTGAGCACTTGGCTTCCCAGGTGGCACAGTGGTAAAAAATCCGCCCGCTAATGCAGGAGACTCAGGAGACAGGGGTTGGATTCCTGGGTGGGGAAGATCCCCTGGAGTAGGAATATTGGCCACCTACTCCAGTGTTCTTGCCTGGGAAATCCCATGGACAGAGGAGCCTGATGGGCTACAGCCCATGGGGTCGCAAAGTGTCGGACACGACTGAGCACTCCTGGGTGCACTGTACTTGTCCTTGAGGATTGTTGGAAAGAGTAAATGAGATCATATCTGTAATGCCATTAGCACAGTGGCAGGCTATTATCACTGTGCTGTTTTAAAAAGATGTGGCAATTCAGAATGGCTGAATCTTCGGCTCATGCCCCTTTGACGTGACCTGGGCTGAACTGGCATCTGTGCCACTTCTGTGTGTCACCACGTCTCTTGAAGTGACTCAGGTCAGCATCCTTCCCTTTATTTCACAATTTTACGCCTCCTGTGAACCTCAGGGAATGAACAGATTTCAGCACGCTTAGGGAAATAGCAAGGTCAAATAGGAAGAAAGTCTAGAACCTAATGAGGTAAGAGATTCATTCAACTGTTCAACAATTATTTATTGAGTGCTCAGTATACACTAAGAATTATTATATATGCTGGGGATAAATTAGAAGGAAAAAAAACAACAAAAATCCCAACCTGGAATGAAAGTGATATCATGTGGGAAGTTGACACTTAGCATCTGGTAGGTGTTATCTATTGAGTATACATAGTGGTTAGGAAATATATTGTAGGTTTCCTGCTGGTAACTAGTGATCAGGAGTGTGGTTTCTAGGTGTAAAAGTTCAAGTTGCACTGATTCATAGGTACAAGAACCACCTCTTTAGTGATATATATTACATTATGCTTTAATAAACTCTTTTGAAAAGCAAGTATGGAATTTAAAAAAAAAACCCTAGTTCTAAAGGTAGAAGTCACTGTCCCCATTTTTCATAGGAGGAAACTGAGACCTAGTTGACTATAATTCGCTCTAGGTCACCCTATCTACTCTCAGTGAAGAAGGAAGGAAGACTAAATTAGTCTGAGAGGTCCTTCCATATTCCTTTCTGCATTGTCTTTCTACCTCTTCTTGCTCCTTTTTTCATTTAGGAAGTGATTTCCTGTTACCTGTTTGAAGAAAGGGAAAAGTCCAGCCTTGGGTTATCACTGTCTCAGTATCTCTGGTGAAAATTCATTATTTTTATCTGCCCAGCATCTATTTATTTTTCTGGTCATAGCATCTGCAACAGTTAGAATTGTGTTTGATTACAAGTAATTGGAAATATACCTAACAGTAGCTTAAACAAACAAGGGTTTCTTGTGTCATACAGTAAGTCTGGAGATTGACAGTCAGGGGTAGTCCACGGGTTCACTGGAGCTACCAAGGACTCAGGAAATTTCCATTTTTCTGGCTTATCACCCTTAGGGGGTATTTGTATGCATTCTCATATTGCTGTTCTCACAGTCACAAAATGGTTGCTGCCTCCCTGGCATTGCATCCATAATCCAAGAAGAAAGAAGGGTAAAGGGCAAAGGAGCAAAAGAATCATGCCAGCTCTTTTTTCTAGAAAAGCAAATCTTTCTAAAATGCTCCGCCCAGCTTGCTTCTGCTTATTTCTCATTGGTTGGAACTGGATATCATGGCTACTCCTAGACCAATAATAGGGCTAAAGGAATGACATTTTTAATCATAATTAACCCCAGAGGTCAGGATAACAGCAAGCTCTTCCTAAGATCAAAGGATCTCTGTTCTTTCTGAGTAATTAGAATTCTGTGTGGGCAGCTGGGGAAAATGTATGTTGAGTGGCAAGGAAAATCCAGTCTCTCCCATATTCAGCCCATGCAGATTGGTTAGAGCATCCCCATTCACAAGCCATGTGTAGGCAGGATGGACAAGACACCCTTAATTCCTGCAAGAGCTTCCGTTGGACTTATTGAGGAAGTGAAACCTTGCCTGGGAGTCCTGGCTATACGGAAACATAAGTCTTGATCTACCAGGATACCCACATGTGTGGGGCTTGCTGAGATGCAATAGTCAGATGGAGAGAGGGCCTGATAGTGTGGGACCCTGGTTGAACTGGGTCTAAATCTAGAGATTGATTCCTAGACTTTTTAGTTGCTTGAGCTTATGAATTCTCTCTCTGTGCATAGTCCAATTAAAGGTAGATGTGGTTTTTGCTATCAAGAGTCTTAAGGTGGCGCTAGTGGTAAAGAACCCACCTGCCAATGAAGAAGATGTAAGAGATGCGGGTTCAGACCTGGGTTGAGAAGATCCCTTGGAAAAGGAAATGGCAACCCACTCCAGAATCCCATGGAGAGAGGAGCCTGAAAGGCTACAGTCCATAGGGTTGCAAAGAGACACAACTAAAGCAACTCAGCACGCATGCACACATATTGACTAAGTCACTTTTCTTAGGAGGATCAGACACCAAATATTGTCATCTTCTCTTTGAAGACAACCTGAGGGAGCCAGTGACAGTCCATTATATGGACAATGTATTAAATGAGCTAACCAACAGTGTGCAGATAAAAATACAATGTGTCATTCCCTCAAGTTGCAATTGACGTGTACCAGTTTGGCACCCCACTCCAGTACTTTTGCCTGGAAAATCCCATGGACAGAGGAGCCTGGTGGGCTGCAGTCCATGGGGTCGCTAAGAGTCGGATACGACTGAGTGACTTCACTTTCACTTTTCACTTTCATGCATTGGAGAAGGAAATAGCAACCCACTCCAGTGTTCTTTCCTGGAGAATCCCAGGGATGGGGGAGCCTGTTGGGCTGCCGTCTATGGGGTCGCACAGAGTCGGACATGACTGAAGTGACTTAGTAGTAGTAGTAGTTTTTGATAAATATGTAAATTTTAGAGTAATATTTTGTAAGTTCTAAATCTTGCCTGCAATTGTGAAGCTGTCAGTTACTAGGCTCAAACTGCATAGTTTCATTTCCTTTCTTTTTTTTCAAAGGTTGTATTACTCATATAACCTGGGTTTCAGCTGTACTAGCAAATGATAGATAAGAGAAAATTCCACTGAAAAATGGAAATTAGATTGTATAGATAATAAGGAATATGACAAAGCAGCACTGACTTTTAAGCACAGAATCAGAAAATCAAACCAAGGAGAAAGTGCAGCTTTTAAGACATTTCAGAGTGAATAAGAACTCACTTTCCAGCTCTAACAAGTAAAATGTAGAATGAAAGACAATGTTATCACCAATAGACAATGTTTTTAAATTAATAAGAAAATAAGGAGAGAGACCTTTAAATATATTTTGTTCATTTTACAAACTTGTATTATTCTGAAAACAAAAACAAACAAACAAAAAAAAACAAAAAAACCACCACACTGTAATCAGACAATTAGAATAATCTGAAACAGAAAAAGCTGGCAAACAACAAAGACAGGGAAATGGTGGCTTGTCAAACTAGTCTACTGTGAGAATGTAATGAAAGCTAGCTATACTCTTCAGAAAAATACACTTATATTCCCCAAATTTTACACAGTTTTAGGGATTCACAGACCTCTTAAAAGCCAATCCATGGACACTTTTGACATAGAGATCCACGAATCTTAGATTAAAACCCTTCTTTCCTTTTAGGTACGTCAATCTTTGTTCCAAAATTATTTTGAGTAAGAAAATGACACACTAACCAATTAGTAACACCTGGTCAATAATAATAGCTATCATTTAAAAAACGTTTACAACATGACAAGGCATTGGGCTTAATAGTCAATATATATTCATGTATACATACATATATATCATCTCATTGAATTCTTATGATTCTTATAATGACCCGGGAAAGTTGACACCTTAGTTGTCCTGTTTTGCAGACTGAGGAAAGTGAGGCTGACTTAAAGAGGTTAAATAACTTCATAAAGGTCACACCGCAGGGTAGGGATTCAAACCCACATTTTTCTGATACCAAAACTCACCATCCTCTTCTGCTTGTCACTTCCTGGTCTCCCTGTCCCCAGTTTTATCTTTTCCAGTTGGGTACCACATTTTCGCTTTTTCAGTGCAATAATATTTGAAGATTCAGCACCACAAGAAACATTTTACCACATTCCTATTAATGGTACGGCTGAGTCTATTTGCGAACCCCTTCAGTCAGTGTCTCTCAGACTCCACCCCCTCAGAGAAACCTTCCTTCATATAGAACAGCACCCCAGTACTTTATCACTGTCTATTCATTTGTTGTTGTTGTTTAGTCACTCAGCTGTGTCTGACTCTTTGCAACCCCATGGACCACAGCACACCAGGCTTCCCCGTCCTTCACCATTTCCTATAGCTTGCTCAAACTCATGTCCATTGAGTTGGTGATGCCATCCAACCATCTCATCCTCTGTCGTCC
This sequence comes from Bubalus kerabau, assembly GCF_029407905.1. Lineage (NCBI taxonomy): Eukaryota > Metazoa > Chordata > Mammalia > Artiodactyla > Bovidae > Bubalus > Bubalus kerabau. The sequence goes on from NC_073645.1 coordinate 16,855,381, forward strand.
CCTTCTCCTCCCAGCATCAGGGTCATTTCTAATGAGTCAGCTCTTCGCATCAGGTGGCCAAAGTATTGGAGCTTCAGCTTCATCATCAGTCCTTCCAATGAATATTCAAGTTGATTTCTTTAGGATTGACTGGTTTGATCTCCTTGCAGTCCAAGGGACTCTCAAGAGTCTTTTCCAGCACCACAGTTCAAAAGCATCAATTCTTCTGTGCTCAGCCTTCTTTATGGTCCACCTCTCACATCCAAACATACCTACTGGAGAAATCATAACTTTGATTATACAGACCTTTGTTGGCAATGTCTCTGCTTTTCAAAATGCTGTCTAGGTTGGTCATAGCTTTTCTTCCAAGGAGCAAGTGGCTTTTAATTTCATGGCTGAAGTCATCATCATTTACCTGCCTTATTTTTCTTCCTGTGCTCAGTCACATAGTTGTGTCTGACTCTTTGCTACCCCATGGACTTAGCCCACCAGGCTCCTCTATCCATGGGATTATCCCAGCAAGGATACTGGAATAGGTTGCCATTTCCATTGCCAGTTTTCCTTCACAGCACCTCTCATATCCTGATATATTATACATTTCTATTTATTATATTATTGTTTTCCTCTATGAGAGCAAGGACTTCATTTATTGCTGCATTCCCAGCACCTAGCCCACACAGCCTAGCTCATGGTAAAGAAGTGAAAGTGTTGGTTGCTCAGTCATGTCCCATGCACTGGAGCCCACCAGGTTCCTCTGTCCATGAGATTCTCCAGCCAAGAATACTGGAGTGGGTTGCCATTGCCTTCTGCAGGGGATCTTCCTGACCTGGGGATCAAAGCTGGGTCTTCTGCACTGCAGGTGGATTCTTTACTGTCTGAGCCACCAGGGAAGCCCCAGCTCATGGTAGGCACTCTATAATATAAATGGCTGAAGAAAAGAGAGAATGAAAGTATATTCAGGGAAACAAGAGGAGAAGTACCCATCTAGTCTTTGTTTCTGTTTCTCCTGCCTCTTACTTCAACAAGGTCAGAACATTCAGACCAATATTTCTCTGGCTGGGAGAGGAGAAATATTCTCTTCTTCCAAGACAGATTAAAATAAAACTTCTTCCAAGAGAAGTCCTCGGGGAACTTCCTCTCCCCTCTGACCTCTCCACAGCCTTGGTAGTACCCTTCTTTCTGTATTGAAGACTCTTCCCCAGTAGGCCCTTTGAATACCACCAGACTCAGGACTGACCTCTCAAAGCTCTCCTCCGTTCCTTAACTTTATGAGAATCTGCCTTTCCAACCAAGAACAATGTTACTGAACTGCTGTTTCTTGACCTTTTAGAAAACTCAAAGACATGGGGCAAAGTCTCACAGCCTCATGATAATTAGTTAGATTGATTCTGCTCGGCTGCTGCTGCTCTTTATCATCTCTCTTCTTAGCTTGACCAGCATTTTCTCAATAAAATCAGTGTCATGTGCTCTGTTCTCTTGTGGGCTTTAAAAGTTGTTTCTTTTAGTTTTTACTCCCAGTATTCCTTTAGACACGAAAGTTAGGAATATTGGTCTTAAATTTTTTCCTTTTATAACATGGTCACCATGTGGATCTTTTTATTTAATTTTTTAAAAGAAGTTTCTATTTTTATTTCTTTAGTTTTGGCTGTGCTGGGTCTTTATTTGGAGAAGGAAATGGCAACCCACTCCAGTGTTCTTGCCTGGAGAATCCCAGGGATGGGGGAGCCTGGTGGGCTGCCGTCTACGGGGTCGCACAGAGTCGGACACGACAGAAGCGACTTAGCAGCAGCAGCAGCAGCAGCGGGGTCTTTATTGGTACTACGCGTGGGCTTTCTCTAGTTGCTCTAGTTGCGGTGAGTGGTGGCTACTCTTTTGTGGTGTTCGCGTTGCAGTGGCTTCTCTTGTTGCAGAGCACAGGCTCTAGAAGGCGAGGTCTCAGTAGCTGTGGTGCATGGGCTCAGCTGCTCTGTGGCATGGAAGATCTTCCTGGACCAGGAATGGAACCTGTGTCCCTTGCATTGGCAGGCGGATTCTTAACCACTGGACCACCAGGGAAGTCCTCGTGGATTTTTTTTAAATCTTCAGTAGGAATTTGAAACCATTTTAGAAGGCCAAGTGCTATGACATTTTGTTTATCTAATGTTGTTATTTTTAAAAGAAAATAGATTTTATATTTTAGAGCAGTTTTAGGTTCACAAAAACACTGAGTGGCAAGTATGGAGATCTCTCATACCCTCTGCCCCTACACAAGCATAGCCTCCTCAGCTGCTCATTTCTTTTTAGTGCTGAATACTATTTCATTATCTGCATGCACCACAGTTTATCCATTCACCTAGTGAAGGTAATCTGGTGGCTTCCATTTTGGCAATTATGAATAAAGCTGCTATAAACATTCATGGGCAGGTTTTTGTATGGACATAAATTTTCAGTTCATTTGGGCAAATACCAAAGAGCACAACTGCTTGATCATACGGTAAGAATATATTTAGTTTTGTTAAGAAACTGCCAAACTGTCCTCCAGAGTGGCTGTACCATTTTGCATTCCCACCGGAAGCGAATGAGAGTTCTTGTTGCTCCGTATCCTCACCAGCATTTAGTGTCGCTAGAGTTTTAGATTGTGACCTTTCAAACAGGTTTGTAGTAGCATCTCATTGTTTTAATTTGCAGCTCGCAAGTGATACATTATTTTGAGCATATGTTCATGCTGCTGCTGCTGCTGCTGCTAAGTCGCTTCAGTCGTGTCCGACTCTATGCGACCCCACAGACGGCAGCCCACCAGGCTCCCCCGTCCCTGGGATTCTCCAGGCAAGAGCATCTTTTCATAGGTACGGTTATTTGCTGTATCTTCTGTAGGGAGGTATCGCTAGATCTTTTACCCATTTTAAAATCAGGTTCTTTCTTTCTTTGGGTGTGTTGGGTCTTAGTTGTGGCACATGGGCTCAGATTTGTGGGCAAAGAGTTGTTCATAATATTCATTTATTATCCTTTCAATGCCCATGAGATTTGTAGTGACATCCTCGATTTCTAGATTAACAATTTGTGTCTTTTTTTTTTTTTCTTAGCCTGGCTAATGATTTATGGATTTTATTGATCTTTTTAAAGAACTAGCTTTTGGGTTTATTGATTTTCTCTATTGATTTCCTATTTTCAATTTAATTGATTTCTTGTCTTATTCTTATTTTCTTCTAGTTAATTTGAATTTGCTCTTCTTTTTCTAGTTTTGTAAGGTGGTAGCTTAGATTATTGATTTTAGATTTTCTTTTCTAGTATTTTTAATGCTATAAGTTTCCCACTAAGCACTGCTTTCATGGCATCTCACAAATTCTAAGTTGTATTTTAATTTTCATTCAGTTAAAAAATTAATTTCTTCTAAGATTTCTTCTTTGACCCATGTGTAATTTATAATTGTGTTGTTTAATCTGCAGGTATTTTGGAATTTTCCAATTATCTTTTTGTTATTTATTTCTAATCTAATTCCTTTCCATTGTGTCTAAGAGCAGACATTGTATGATTTTTCTCCTTTTAAATTAAAAATAAATATTTATTTTTTAAAATAAAGACTTACAACTGCCAAGTCTCAGTTGTGGCACCCAGACCCTTGCCACATGCAGGATCTTTAGTTTTGGCATGTGGAATCTAGTTCCCCAACCAGGGATCAAACCTGGGTCCCCTGCATGGAGAGTGCAGAGTCTTAGCCACTGGATCACCAGGGAAGTCCTTCTTTTAAATTTTTTAAAGTCTGTTTTATGGCCCAGAATGTGGTCTATCTTGGTAAATGTCACAATGGAGCTTGAGAAGAATGTATGTTCTGTTATTGCTGGGTGAAGTTGTCTATAGATGTTGAGTATATCCAGCTGGTTGATGGTATTGTTGAGTTCAGAATGTGCTTATTGGTTTTCTGCCTGCTGGATCTGTCCATTTCTGATAGAGGTGTTCAACTTTCCAACTATCACTGTGGATTCATCCATTTCTCCTTGCAGTTCTGTTAGTTTTTGCGTCTTGTAGATTGATGCTCTATTGTTAGATGCGCACACATTAAAGATCGTTATGTTTTCCTGGAGAAGTGACCCCTTTATCATTATGTAATACCTTTCTTTATCTCACATAACTGTCCTTGCTTGGAAGTCTAAGGTTTAGCCGCTCCATTGTGCCAACTCTTTTGCGACCTCATGGCCTGTAGCCAGCCAGGCTCTTCTGTCCATGGGATTTTCCAGGCAAGATTACTGGAGTGGACTGCCATTTCCTTCTCTAGAGGATCTTCCTGACCCAGGGATCAAACCCAAGTCTCCTGCATTGCCAGCAGATTCAATTTGAAGTTTGCTCTGTCTGAAATCAATATGCCTACTCTTTCTTATGATTAGTATTAGTGTGGTATGTTCTTCCTCCATCCATTTACTTTAATTCTATTTGTGTCTTTAAAGTGTATTTCTTGTCGACAGCATATAGTTGGGTCTTGTTTTTTGATCTGCACTGACAATCTCTCTGTGCTTTCATTGCTGTATTTATACCAATGACATTTTAAAGGGATTATTGATATAGTTGGATCACTTTGTTACTGTTTTCTAGTCCTTGCTCTTTTCTTTGTTCCTAGTTTTGTCTTATACTATCTAATGTTATTTTAAAATTTAAACTACTATTTTTAGTTACCATTAATGGAACATTTACTAGATGCTGGTGCTCTGTCATGAGTTTTGCAATCATTATTTCACTTAGTTTACTTGACAATCCTATGACATAAGCTGTAATAGTAGCACTTACTATATGCCTGTTAACCTGTTAAACTCATCATACACATTATTATATACATTATCTCATTTAATTCTCTCAACAGTCCCATGTCAGAAGTAATGTATATCCCCATTTTACAGATGAGGGATCTGAGATTTCATGAGGGCATATAAGATATCAACTGTAGTCTTGTCTTCCTAATAGCCCTCCAAAATAACCCCCAGTGTCTCCAGTCTGCCTCTGACAAATGTCTTCCTTTAGTGCATAATACTGAGCCTTGTCATCTCTTACCTGTCTCAACAAATGATCACGTATGCACATCCTTTCTGAAGTCGCCTTTTCCTAAAGTATAAAGACTTCTATTGCTCCTGTTAAAAAAAAATATTTTTTGATGTTTTGTGTGTCTTTGTAGGTGGTAGTTAGAATGAAAGACTTGGTACAAAATATATAAAAAAGTCTCTTCCTTGATGTTGCCCTCTCTTGTCCACTTCCTCTGCCCACCACAGCAGGACTCTGTTAGCTGATCCACCGTCTCAGTTTGGTAGTAGATGCCCAGGTAGCCAGGTCCTCTCTCTGACCTTGCCTGCACCTCTGTGGTGCTGGAGCCATCTCTGGGAGAACTCAGGACACTTGTTCCTTGCACTTTCATACTTCTTATTCCTGTCTTTTCCTGTTTCAGCTCATGAAAAAGCTTTCTTATTGCCCATATGCTCTCAATCAATTCTGAGCTGTCTTTGCTGCAGGAAGCCACACACACCTGCAGATCTGCCCTGCAGTCTGCCCTTGCTTCTCCAAGCGTGCTCAGCATCCCTGGGAAGCTTGTTCAAATGTGCATCCCCTGGTGTCACTCTCATGGATTTTGATTCATAGGAATATGTAGGACAAGGAATCTTGTGTTTTATTAAGCCCTTCACTACCCCATATTTAAAGCTCAAGAACTATTCAGTGGCTCAAGAATGTGAGGGTAAAGCATAATGAGAACACACTCTCACTCATGATTGCCCTTGGCTGCTCCTTTGGGATTCTCACCTCTCTCTACCCCAGTTCAAAGGGTCTTTGCATTACTGGCGGCTGCCCACAACCCCCTGACTTGACCATGGAGAAGTACATGCTCCCTTTATGCCAGAGCAGCTATACTGTTTACCTATTTGTTTACTCTAACCATTGGTCTGCTGCTAATAACTACCTCACACCAAAATCTGATCCCATGGATTAAGGAAGAACTCAGTAAAACTCAATGATTATGTTCTTGTCATGTAAACTGGGCAGACCTGAGTTTAGGTCTCAACTCCACCCTTGTGGCTCAGCTGGTAAAGAATCCGCCTGCAATGTGGGAGACCTGGGTTTGATCCCTGGGTTGGGAAGATCCCCTGGAGAAGGGAAAGGCTACCCACTCCAGTATTCTGGCCTGGAGAATTCCTTGGACTGTATGGTCCATGGGGTCACAAAGAGTTGGACATGACTGAGTGACTTTCACTTTCACTTTCCACTCAATAATGTGGCTGTGTGGTTTAGGTCAGACAGTGGATCTCTTTTGGCTTCCACCTCCTTATCTGTGAAATGGAATGAAGGTATTTGCTTCACCTATGTCAAAGAGTTCATGAGTAGGAATATTGGGTTCAGTTCAGTTCAGTTCAGTTCAGTCGCTCGGTCATGTCTGACTCTTTGCGACCCCATGAATCACAGCACACCAGGCCTCCCTGTCCATCACCAACTCCCAGAGTTTACCCAGACTCACCTCCATTGAGTCAGTGATGCCATCCAGCCATCTCATCCTCTGTCGTCCCCTTCTCCTCCTGCCCCCAATCCCTCCCAGCATCAGAGTCTTTTCCAATGAGTCAACTCTTCACATGAGGTGGCCAAGTACTGGAGTTTCAGCTTTAGCATCATTCCTTCCAAAGAAATCCCAGGGCTGATCTCCTTCAGAATGGACTGGTTGGATCTCCTTGCAGTCCAAGGGACTCTCAAGAGTCTTCTCCAACGATGCACAAATGTATCCTAAAGGTGTGACTTCAGTTGTGTCTGACTCTTTGCAACCCCATGGACTGTAGCCCACCAGGCTCCTCTGTTAATCAAATTTTTCAGGCAAGAATACTGGAGCAGGTTGCTATTTCCCACTCCAGGGGATCTTCATGACCCAGGGATCGATCTTGTGTCTCTTACGTCTCCTGCAGTAGCAGGCAGATTCTTTACCACTGTGCCACCTGAGCAGCCCCCAAACTACACTTGATCTTTGTGCTTTATAATGCTATTTTGCTATAAAGGAAAATATTCAAATTAGTTGGAAAGATCTCTTAGAACACTCTTTCAAGTTCAGAGAAACCCCCTATGAGTCTATAAGTAGCGGGGAGCATGGAGAAGTTTGCCTTCATATGAAGTGTTGAAAATGCAGCACTCCAATGAAAGTGACCACCCACCAGGAAACCAAGATCAAAGCTGTTGTCCTTTACATGGAAAAGAAGAAGTGAGCTTGTTCTGTTTGTCCTTCTTCACGTGGGGTCCCTTCCCAGGCCTTGCTACTTACCAGACAGATACTTTCTAAGGTAAACCCATATCCTCACTTGTGAAATAGAAAGGACAGCATAGGGTGAATCACCCAAATTACTTGTTAGTTCGCATCCATTCAGGGAGAGAACTGCTCTTGGGGAGCTGGAAGCCTTCACACCTGCCCTCTGAGGCTTTGGGGCTGTGCTGGCTGCTCTGTGAAGGCTCTATGTCTCACACTCGAGCAGTTTAGCATCTGGGCGGCTAGGAAACAGAGAGCTCTGCCTAGCAGGGCTCTGTCAGGCCCAGAATCCTGAGGGTGCCCTCTGGAGGTTTATTCACTTTTGGTGTTGAAGTATCTGGCCAGCTGCTTTGAACAGACTTAAGAGTCATACACAGTTGGAGTTTAGTGCATGTGGTGGATGCAAACCTGAGCCTATAATTCCAGGCTTCAGCTGTACCAGCAGACTTTGAAGCAGGCCTTTCCCAAGCTGGTGGTGTGCATGGGAAATGCTTTGTAGATATCGCTCACAATAGGGAAATCCTGTCCTGTATAATGTGGTTAGGGCAGAAAGCCTCAGCAAAGGGCCCAGCTTTGAGGTATTTTAAAAGAGAGATTAACACTTATTGTAGAAGTGCGAATCACTGATTGAATTAATCAAGGGCCAAACTATAAGGTGTTAACAAGAAAGATTAGTGACTTTGGGTGTGAATATTCAAAACCAAGGATTGTGAAACCTGGGACAGAGTTTTGCCTGGGTACACAAAAGAAAAAAAAAACAAATAGAAAGACAAGATAATGAACTAGTACTTTTGCCCAGCGATTTCCTCTTGAACAGGCTGGGGAATCATTGTTAAAAATATTAAATGTCAAGTGCAGGGAACAGTGCATGGCTTATAATAAGGACTAAGTAAATGTTACTTTTCATTATTTTGTTAAGGTCCCCTATCAACCGAGAGTTAGGGAGAAACTTTTGTTTATGTTAGAGAGAAGAAAAAAAAGTCTGGCTCAATTACTTTTTTTAGAAAAAAAAGAAGATTAATTTGCCTGAAGGGAATTGAACAGATCTTGAATGTACAGTTTAAGCTCAACTACTTGTATATAACTACTTGGGCTTCCCTGGTGGCACTAGTAGTAAAGAACCTGCCTGCCAATACAAGAGAGACACGGGTTCAGTCCCTGGGTCAGGAAGATCCTCTGGAGAAGGAAATGGCAACCCACTCCAGTATTCTTGCCTGGAGAAATCCTATGGACAGAGGAGCCTGAAGGGCTACAGTCCATAGGATTGCAGAGTCAGACATGACTGAAATGACTTAGCATGCAGTCTTACTTGTATAAAAAAGGACGGGGAAAATACTTCACTGCTACAACGTGTACTAAAATTACTTTTACCATCGTTCTGGAAAAAAGTGATCTGTAATTTGAGAACCAAGTAACCAAGGAAAAAGAACTTGAAAGTGAAATTAGAACATATAAGGAAATGGTGATTCAAATATGAACAGCTATGTCCAAATCACTAAAGCTGGATAAAGCAGTTAGTTTTCTAGGAAGCCTGTATTTGCAGCCAACACAGTGGGTGGGCAGAGGGGAGGAGACGGGCGCTTGGAGGAGGTTGCTTGGAGAATGAGGTGTTAATTTTGAAAGAGTATGATGAAAAAGCTTAAACAAATCCAGAAGGAAAAAACCCTGAAAGAGATAATGTATTAAGTGGAGTTAACTTCAAAAAAAAATCATTTAAGAAATCTGCGTGGTGCAATTGATAGTTGAATGAGTGCCTTTTTAGTGCTGAATTGAGGAAGGAGGAGAAGAGCACTCACATTTATTGGGTCTTACAAGGGTCATTGAATAGCTGGGAGGAGTAAGAGGATAATTTGGTTTAGGCCTCCTCCTAAAGATGACTTCACATATAGGCATTGTCAGATGAAGGATCTTAAAAAGGGAGTCCCTTTTAATTCTCACTGTCATCTTACAAGTAGATTCTTTTACAGAATGAGAAACTGAAGTATGACGTTCTGGAGATATCTACTCGGTGTACTTTTTGAATGCAAACTAGTCAAAATGGATTCAAAGTTGCTAAAATATAGATCTAAGTTTTCTTTGATAGAAAAAAATGTTTCAAATATAAATTTATTCATGTAATTGGCATGTTTAAAATTTTAATCACCTAGACTAGCACCGTCCAATAGAAATGTAACATTAAGCCATATGGTATAATTTAAGTCGTCACATTTTTAAAAGTAAAAGAAACAAGAAAATTAATTTAAATAATATATTTAGCATATGATCTCAACATATAATCAATACGCAAAATTATTAAGGAGCTATTTTACTTTTTTTTCTGTACTAGGTCTTTGAATCCTGGTGTATATTTTTGGCTTCCCTGGTGGCTCAGATAGTAAAGAATCTGCCTACAGTGCAAGAGACCTGGGTTCAATCCCTGTATTTTTAGACTTACAACCTATTGCGATTGGGACTAACCACATTTCAAGTGCTCATAACCACATGTAGCAACTGTACTGGACAACAGAGAGTTAGACTCTGTAAAGTGCAAATACACTGATTCTAGCCTTTGAAGATAATGACCCAGTAGGCCAGGAGTAGGCGAGGCCCACCAGATGTGAGGGAAGGCCATAATTTGAGGTTTTTTTCTTTTGCCCCCAGCACCCATATAGATAAAGCAAAAGTCACCTTTGATCCATTTGCCTCTGACTGGTCCTAATCCCCTTTCCAGGATCAACTACCATGAGCAGTGAGGTACTGCTAGGTCTATTTGTTTGATTTTACAAATATGCACACATCCAAAATATATTGTTGACATGTGTGGTTTTTAAAAATGGGTGAAACAGCATACTTTTTCCCAATTGAAAAGTGAAAGTGTTAGTAACTCAGTCATGTCCAACTCTTTGGGACCCCATGGACTGTAGCCCAACCAGGCTCCTCTGTCCATGGAATTCTCCAGGCAAGATTACTGGAATGGGTTGCCATTTCCTTCTCCAGAGGATCTTCCTGACCCAGGGACTGAACCCAAGTCTCCCACACTTTACTGACTGAGCAACCAGGGAAGCTGAAAATGGAAAACCAGGTAAAGGGGCCACCCAGATTAGCTTTTCTCATTTAACAATATGGTTTTGAGAACTTTTCATATCGGTAGACTTATCAACCTCATTTTAAAGTGTTGTATAGTAGTCTATAATGTATTTAACCATTTCTCCATTAATGAACAGGCTCTAAATTACTGTTGTTTTTATTAGAGAAACAATAACTGCAAAGGTCTTTTTTTTTTTGGCTGCTCCTCTCAGTATGAAAGCAAAAGTTGCTCAGTTGTGTCTAAGTCTTTGCAACCCCATGGAATTCCATGAAATTCATGGACAGTCCATGAAATTCTCCAGGCCAGAATACAGGAGTGGGTAGCCGTTCCCTTCTCCAGGGGATCTTCCCAACCCAGGGATCGAACCCAGGTCTCCTGAACTGCAGGCAGATTCTTTACCAGCTGAGCCTCCAGGGAAGCCCATGGATCTTAGTTCCTCAGCCAGGCATTGAAACTGTGACCCCTGCAGTGGAAACACGGAGTCCTAACCACTGGACCACCATGGAATTCCTGCAATGGTCACCTTTATGGTGGTGAAGTAGCATCATTTTCAGAGACGAAGATGGCATGTCTATCAGAAACTGGGAAATCAAATAAGTTGTTCACATTGTATGGCTGAGGGCCACTGCTGATGCCTGTCTTGATTGTTTCCAGCCCTCTCTCAGAGATACACCATCCCATATCCTCCCTCCCTATATGCTCAAAATAAGTCTGACAAACGTTTCTTTGCTAGAATAGTTAGGCTATTTGCTTTGAGGATAGTTAGGCTTTTCAGGGACTTGAAACTGGAGCGGAGGATGAATAGAAAGGAAATTATTTCCCTAAAGTTCAAGAGAGACAAAGCCTCCAGCCAGAACACTGGTGTGATTCCAGTTTGGAAAATTCACTGGGATTCTTTACATCCTCACTCCAGTTCACCAGGTGTACGAAATTCTCATTTTGCTTCTGACTGCTCTTTGATGTCCTGAGCCAGGCCTGCCTTCTCCTCTCTTTTCTGCTCAAATTCTTTGTCACTTTAATTCCTTCCAAGGTATTTAATTAACTTAATCCTTACACGTTAATGACATTGCCCAACAGTCCTCTATACCTTCATAAGAAGATATATACTTTAAAGATGTGTTAAATTGATGATTCTGTATTCTCTCCATCCATCTGTCCATCATTCAACAAACTTTTAATGAATATAGACCATGTACCAGGCTCTGGGTTTTAGGTTGGAGATGCAAAGATGAAATAAAGACTTTCACATACTGTGCAGGGGGACAGTAATCTTTGGAGTGATACGGGAGGAGTGTGTTGTAAAAGGGAGCCGTTTCAGGGTTCTGTCCAACACAGGCTTTAAAGATAGCCCTAAGTAAAAACTGAGTAGAGAGGCAAAAGTTCATTTAAAGGTGTTCTAAAATGGACCATACACTCATACACCCTATTCCTTGTTCCTGGGATTTTCCCTCTCTCCTTTTTGTCCCCTTTCCTATCCTGGTTTTGGAGGTTCCTCTGCCTGTGCTCTCTCCACAGCACGGCTGCCTCTCACCTCAGGCAAGAACAAATTTGGGACATCAGAGACAGACAGTCCGGAGCCCACAGTGTAACACATCATGTGATGAAGTAGTAAATCTCATTTTTGACATGGATTTCCATGCAAAGCAGATACTGTTTGAGTATGGGATTGGTAATTTCTTCCTCCCCACCAAAGCAGTTAATGAATCATTTGCATAATGTTTAATGATAAATGATGCATTGTAGAATTTTACTAACCTAAAATTTTGTTTTGTCTTGGTTTTTTATTTCTAAAATTAAATTTTGTTATTGTAGTCGATTAAAATTAAATTTTGTTATTGAAGTATAGTCGATTTACAATGTTGTATTAGTTTCAGTTATATAGCAAAGTGATTCATATAGGTTATTACAAAATACTGACTATAGTTCCCAGCCTAAAATATTTTTTTAACAGTTTTCTGCTTCCTCCCCTCCCCAAGTTGACCAGACCAGCCTGGCATTGATCCAGAAAGGATTTTAAATTAGTGAGTCATTAGGCTGTATAAAAAGAGCTTACCCAGTGTAAAGGTACCCTCTTCCATGAAACAAAAAGCCTTCAATGACCACAGCTCATTTAAAGTGAAGATTAAACATTGTAACCAGAACAGTGCCCTAATTCAGCAAATTTTATTTATGTCCAAATGCAGTGCTATTGGCAATGAAGAGCAATTCGAGAAGTCATAACCCAAGACAATTATTGTGAAGGCCTTTAGAGTTCCCTATAAATTTCCCTTGGTGACCTCAGAGCGAACGCTCAACCACAGAGTCAAATATTTGTATTAGGTGTTCCTGTGTTTAACATACTAATTAAAAAGATAAAATTCTTTGATTCCATCTCAAATCATTTTACTTCTAATCTCTCTTCTGGAAAAGCCTGCTGGATAAATGGAACTAAGAGTATGCTTTCTAAAAAGAGGCTTTATCATGTTGTAATAAATCCAAGGACTGGGGACATTAAGGTACCTGAAGTGCTCTTAATGAGTCTATGGTGGGGAACATCCTCCGGGGTTTGTTTCAGGGACCTTTACCTTGAAGGTTATAAATCCTCTGAGAAGTGACTGTAATGGGGGAAAGCTTTACCAGAGGAAACACTGAGTTCAAACATAGCTAAATGCCCGGCCAGAGGGGCAGGTTTAAGGACAGGTGAGGAAGCCATGACACTTTGAGGCATTAACTTGAAACACTTGTCTTTGGAGAGGTCACCTGACTGACTCTGAAATCTACTCAGAAGAGACCAAAATGCCATTTGGAAATCTCTTTCTTGACTCTATAATAATGTATTTCTCTTCCCTTTTTTCCTGTTTATATTTTGGGGAATGAAGGACTATAGAGAGCTCCTATCCAAAGTATAGTCTGAGGACTACCTACCTGGATCAGAATCATCCCAAGAGAATTATTAAGAATGAGCACTCCTAGCCTCATTCCTACTCAACCAGAAATATTCTTGGTGGTAGAGATGGTGGCAGTAATGGTGGGGTGGGAGGTTTGAAAGGCTTGGATTCTGATTGTTTTTTGTTTAAAAAATTAAATGTTTATTAATCTATTTAAAAATAACAATAATAATGCCATTACATGTTAACATATGTACCTCATGAAAAATAAATACATTTCCAAAACAACAGATAATTTAGTAAGAAGAACCCCATGAACAGTATGAAAAGGCAGAAAGATATGACACCAGAAGATGAGCTCCCTGGGTTGGTAAGTGTCCAGTATGCTACTGGGGAAGAGCAAAGATACAGTCCAATATGCTACTGGGGAAGATCAGAGATAGCTTCAGAAAGAATGAAGAGGCTGGGCCAAGTGGAAATGATGCTCAGTTGAGGATGTGTCTGGTGGTGAGAGTGAAGTCCAATGTTGTAAAGAACAACATTGCATAGGAACCTGGAATGTTAGGTCCATCAGTTCAGTTTAGCCGCTCAGTCATGTCTGACTCTTTGCAACCCCATGGACTGCAGCACGCCAGGCTTCCCTGTCCATCACCAATTCCTAGAGCTTGCTCAAACTCATGTCCACCAAGTCGGTGATGCCATCCAACCATCTCACCCTCTGTCGTCCCCTTCTCCTCCTGCCTTCAATCTTTCCCAGATCGGGGTCTTTTCCAATGAGTCAGCTCTTCGCATCAGGTGGCCAAAGTATTGGAGCTTCAGCTTCAGCATGAGTCCTTCCAATGAATATTCAGGACTGATTTCCTTTAGGATTGACTGGTTTTATCTCCTTACAGTCCAAGGAACTCTCAAGAGTCTTCTCCAACACCACAGTTCAAAAGAATCAATTCTCTGGTTCTCAGTTTTCTTTATGGTCCAGCTCTCACATCCATACATGACTCAAGGTCCATAATCAATGTAAATTCGACGTGGTCAAGCAGGATATGGCAAGAGTGAACATTGACATTTTAGGAATTGGTGATCTAAAATGGATGGGAATAGGCCAATTTAACTGGGCAAGAATCCCTTAGAAGAAATGGAGTAGCCCTCATAGTCAACAAGAGTCCGAAATGCAGTACTTGGATGCAATCTCAAAAACAGCAGAATAATCTCAGTTTGTTTCCGAGGAAAACCACTCAACATCACAGCAATCCAAGTTTATGCCCCAACCACGAATGCTGAAGAAGCTGAAGTTGAATGATTCTATGAAGGCCTACAAGACCTTCTAGAACTAACACCAAAAAAAGATGTCCTTTTCATCATATGAGGATTGGAATGCAAAAGAAGGAAGTCAAGAAACCTGGAGTAACAGGCAAGTTTGGCTGTGGAGTACAAAATGAATCAGGGCAAAGGCTAACAGAGTTTTGCCAAAAGAAAAAACTGGTCATAGCAAATATTCTCTTCCAACAACACAAGAGATGACTGTACACACGGACATCCCCAGATGGTCAATATTGAAATCAGATTGATTATATTCTTTGCAGCCAAAGATGGAGAAGCTCTATAGAGTCAGCAAAAACAAGACCGGATGCTGACTGTGGCTCAGATTATCGGCTCTTTATTACAAAATTAAGGCTTAAAAGATGACACCACCCTTATGGCAGAAAGTGAAGAGGAACTAAAGAGCCTCTTGATGAAAGTGAAAGAGGAGAGTGAAAAAGTTGGCTTAAAGCTCAACATTCAGAAAACGAAGATCATGGCATCTGGTCCCATCACTTTATGGCAAATAGATGGGGAAACAGTGGAAACAGTGGCTCACTTTATTTTTCTGGGCTCCAAAATCACTGTGGATGGTGATTGCAGCCATGAAATTAAAAGGTGCTTGCTCCTTGGAAGGAAAGTTATGACCAACCTAGACTGCATATTAAAAAGCAGAGATATTACTTTGCCAACAAAGGTCCATCTAGTCAAGGCTATGGTTTTTCCAGTAGTCATGTATGGATGTGAGAGTTAGACTATAAAGAAAGCTGAGTGCAGAAGAATTGATGTTTTTGAACTGTGGTGTTGGAAAAGACTCTTAAGAGTCCCTTGGACTGCAAGGAGATCCAGCCAGTCCATCCTAAAGGAGATCAGTCCTGGGTGTTCACCGGAGGGCCTGATGTTGAAGCCGAAACTCCAATACTTTGGCCACCTGATGCAGAGAGCTGGCTCACTGGAAAAGACCCTGATGCTGGGAAAGATTGAGGGCAGGAGGAGAAGGGGACGACAGAGGATGAGATGGCTGGATGGCATCACCAACACAATGGACATGGGTTTGGGTGGACTCCGGGAGTTGGTGATGGACAGGGAGGCCTGGCGTGCTGCGGTTCACGGGGTCGCAAAGAGTCGGACATGACTGAGCGACTGAGCTGAACTGAACTGAAGGCTTAAAAAAAAATTCAGGCTTAAATTGAAGAAAGTAGGGAAAACTGCTAGATCATTCAGATATGATCTAAATCAAGTCCTTTATGATTTGATTTGATCCACAGTGGAGGTGACAAATAGATTTAAGGGATTAGCTCTGGTAGACAGAGTGCCTGAAAAACTATGGATGGAGGTTCCTAACATTGTACAGGAGGTGGTGACCAAAACCATCACAAAGAAAAAGAAATGCAAGAAGGCAAAGTGGTTGTCTAAGGAGGCCTTACAAATAACAGAGAAGCAAAAGGCAAAGGAGAAAGGGAAAGATATACCCAACTGAATGCAGAGTTCCAGACAATAGCAAGGAGAGGTAACAAAACCTTCT
The DNA here is from genome assembly GCF_029407905.1 of Bubalus kerabau. Taxonomy (NCBI): domain Eukaryota; kingdom Metazoa; phylum Chordata; class Mammalia; order Artiodactyla; family Bovidae; genus Bubalus; species Bubalus kerabau. The sequence goes on from NC_073645.1 coordinate 16,871,349, forward strand.
TAAATGAACAATGCAAAGAAATAGAGGAAAGCAATAGAATGGCAGACCAGAAATTTCTTCAAGAAAATTGAAGATCCTAAGGGAATATTTCATGGAAAGATGGGCACAATAAAGGACAGAAACGGCAAGGACCTAAAAAAGTGGAAGAGATTAAGAAGAGGTGGCAAGAATACACAGAAGAAATATACAAAAAAGGTCTTAGTGACCTGGATAACCATGATGGTGTGGTTACTCACCTAGAGCCAGACATCCGGGAGTGTGAAGACAAAGTGGGCCTTAGAAAGCTTTACTACAAACAAAGCTAGTGGAGGTGATAGAATTCCACCTGAGCTCTTTCAAATCCTAAAAGATGATGCTGTTAAAGTGCTGCCCTCAATATGTCAGCAAATTTGGAAAACTCAGCAGTGGCGACAGGACTGGAAAAGGTCTGTTTTCATTCCAATCCCAAAGATAGACACTGCCAAAGAATGTTCCAAATGCTGTACAATTGTGCTCCTTTCACATGCTAGCAAGGTCATGCTCAAAATCCTTCAAGCTAGGCTTCAGCAGTATGTGAACTGAGATCTTCCAGATGTACAAGCTGGATTTCGAAAAGACAAAGGAACCAGAGATCAAATTGCCAACATCCGCTGGATCATAGAAAAAGCAAGGGAGTTCCAGAAAAACATCTACTTCTAATTCATTGACTATGCTGAAGCCTTTGACTGTGTGAATCACAGCAAACTGTGGAAAATTCTTAAAGAGAAAGGAATACCCGATCACCTCACCTAAAACCTGTATGCAGATCAAGAAGGAAAAAATAGAACTGGACATGGTACAATGGATTGGTTCAAAATTGGGAAAGAAGTATATCAAGGCTGTATATTGTCACCCTGCTTATTTAACTTATATGCAGAGTACATTGTGCAAAATGCTGGGCTGGATGAATCACAAGCTATAATCAAGATTGTTGGGAGGATATCAACAATCTCAGATATGCACAAGATACCACTTTAATAGCAGAAAGTGAAGAGAGACTAAAGAGCCTCTTGATGAGGGTGACAAGAGGAAAGTGAAAAAGCTGGCTCAGCAGTCAAAAATCTAAGATCTTGGCATCCAGTCCCATCACTTCATGGCAAATAGATGAAGGAAAAGTGGAAACAGTGACGGATTTTATTTTCTTGGGCTCCAAAATCACTTCAGATGGTGACAGAAACCATGAAATTAAAAGATGCTTGCTCCTTGGGAGAAAAGTTATGACAAACCTAGACAGCATATTAAAAGTCAAGAGACATCATTTTGCCAACAAAGGTCTGTATAGTCAAAGCTATTATTTTTCCAGTAGTCATGTATGGATGCAAGAGTTGGACCATAAAGAAGGCTGAGCACCGAAGATTTGATGCTTTTGAACTGTGGTGCTGGAGAAGATTCTTGAGAGTCCCTTGGACAGCAAGGAGATCAAAGCAGTCAGTCCTAAAGGGAATCAAGCCTGAATATTCATTGAAAGGACTGATCTGAAGCTGAAGCTCTAATACTTTGACCACCTGATTGGAAGATCTGACTCACTGGAAAAGACCCTGATGCTGGGAAAGATTGAGAGCAGGAGGAAAGGAAGAGGAGATGGTTGGATGGCATCACCCACTCAATAGACATAAGTTTGAGCAAACTCCAAGAGATAGTGAAGGACAGGGAAGCCTTTCATGCTGTGGTCCATGGGGTTGCAAAGAGTCAGACATGATCTAGTGACTGAACAACAGCGAGTCCCTGGGGACCTAACCACTTCCAGCTGCCTTGGAACCAAGAACATGGCATTTGTGTTACCATCAGTGGAGGACAGAGACCCTGTTGTGCTTTTATTCTGTTGATTCTGCCTTCACCCTTCAGCAGGAACCAGCATGAAGGTAGCTTCCTTTAATCCAGAGGATTACATTAGAATTGAACATTATTGTCAATTTTTCCCTTTAAATGAGTGTTTCATTCTTATTAAACATTTATTTTTAACACCTTAGCCTTAAAAATATTTGTATTTTTTAGTTACAGTGTATTTTTTCATTCTGATTTATAGTTCTCTTTACTTTTCACTAATTTTACCTACTTTACCTTTGATATGATTTTATGTCTGAGATTTTGGTTCTTAATTTGGTCTCTTCTTTGCTATTTTAACTTACACTCATTTTCTATGCTTATTCTTATAATTTTATTTCCTTTGCTTATATTTTAAAAAATCTAATGTTACTAATGTTTTCTTATCCAGTTTTAAGTTTTATTGTTACTTCAGCTTGTCAATAATTAAGCTTCTTGACTCTTGTGGTATCAGTTTGTTCCATTTTTAAAAATTTAAGTTCACCCTTAAACTTTTTTATTTAACTTTTTCCATATTAACTTGTTTTACTGTAATAATAAATATGTCATGGTTTTCTCCTTTTGATTTTTGGGTTTCTGGTACTATTTCTTAAGTTGAGTATTTCTGTTTTTATTCTGCTTGCTTTTTGTTTCCTATTCATAACTTTTGAATTGATTTTTATACACTGTTCTTTGTCTATTTGTTTTAATGGTAAATAACAAGTGTGGCCACAGATGAGGGTACTTGGACTGGATGCTGGGGGGTGTGGAGGGGGAGGAGTCTACAGTTTCTGTAACAGATAAAAGGTACTGGAACTGAATGATAAAGACAGAGCATTTTTCTGAAGGATCCATTTTATTAAAAGTTCAGGGATGAAAAACATTCGAGATCCTTGAAGATCTTTGGAGGAAAATTGTTAATACATGCACTGGAAATGTGCTGTCAATTTAAAAAAATTCACTCTGGGTTTCAAAAATTGATAGATTCAGTATAGCAATATCTCAACTCTAAGCCAATGAGAGAAGGAGAAGCCTCCAGATAACATTTTTGTCAATTATGTAAACCCAAAGGTTGCTTCTTTAGCCTCCTTAAATTCCTTCTTTAAAAAGCCCCCTCCTTCATCCAGCCTGCCTTTAACATGCCCTTAAGTTTCCTCCTGATTTGCTAATTCTTTATCCAGCCATCACCTTCGTCCCCTGAAGACCTAGCTTCCCCTGCTGGGCCCAACTCATAGACAAAAGGGGTCACAGAACATTGAACTTTCCTTCTGTTTTGTGTCACACTCAGTGCAGCAAGGGATTGTGTTGTATCCATGTGTTTCTTAAGGGTGTAGAACATGCCTGGTGCACTGTGAGTGGTCAATGAATGCTCAACGAAGGAATGGATAGATGGACAGATGCTCAGCACTGAAGGTCACCACTGATTTCCTGACTGCCTAATCTCATTACTGCAAATCTTTCTACAGTGTAACCTTCTCAACTTTCTTCCCTCTATAAGAATCCCTTCCTCAAATGTATTTTCTCCTTTGGCTCTCAAAATTAAATGCAATTCTGGTATAACCACAACCCCTCCAAACACTTATTTCTATACCCTATACTACTACTTATTCCTTTTCCTGGAGATAATTGTGGGCATCTCAAGGCTCAGACACTAGACTCATTTTTTTATTTTCTGCCTAGTTCTACCTGAATAATTGTCACAGCTTCAACCCTCACCGTCATGCTGATAACCCCCAAATCTGTAGCCCTGACCTCTCACCTGAGCTCTTACCCCTTATCTTTGTGTGCCTACCACTGGAGACTCCTGCCTGGATTTCTCACTACTAAATATCCCAGTCTCCTCAGATTCCTCTCTATGAAGGAAGTCTGTGTGTGTGTGTGTGTGTGTGTGTAAGTATGGTGTGGTGTGTATTTTACTTGCTCTTGGTACCACTGCAAACAGTAATGATAATAATAGCTACCATATTTTGATTATCTACTACATGTCAGGCACTTTATATTTGTCAGCTCATCTAATCTTCACAACTACCCTAGAAAGTAGAAATTAACTGCATTTTTAGAGGTGAGGAAACTGAGGCTCAGAGAATTTAAACAATCTGTCCCAAATCTAGTATGTGGGATTCAAAAATCAAGGTTTTCTAGCTCTAGAACTCATATTCTTTCTGCTGTTTCACCCAATTAACACATTGAAAATTTATAGCTAGATACATATGTACATACCTACATATATATATATATATATATAGAGAGAGAGAGAGAGAGCTTGAAAGGTGGGGAACATCAGTGATCTCTATGAGTCTTTGGAATTTGGCATGGTTAATTGCCTCTGTTGACAATGTTTGCCCTAGGTGGTGATTAAGCATAGATGCTTTGGACTCAGGCAGATTCAGTTCAATCTCAGTGCCATTATTACATGAAGGGGCAGAGTATTTGACCTTTCTGAGCCACAGTTTACTCCTCTGTGAAATGAGGACATTAATACCTACCTCCCAGGAGTATTGGGAAGAATAAATGAAAGAAAGTATGTCGAGAACCAACTGAACTACCCATCAACTAATGAATGGGTAAATAAAATGTCATAAACCCACCCAGTGGAATACTATTTGGCAATAAAAACAATGAAGTTCTCATATCCTCTGCAACAGGGATGAACCTTGAAAACATCAGGCTAAGTGAAACAAGTCAGTCATAGAACACCACATGTAGTATGATCCATATACACGAAATGTCCAGAACAGACAAATCTATAGAAAGAGCATGTAGATTAGCAGTCGCCAAGGGCTGGATTTGGGATGGGAGTAAGGGGTGACAGTATAAGAGAAATGGGGAGTGACCACTAATAGGAACCGTGTTTCTTTTGGGGGTGATGTGTATTTTCTAAAATTGATTTTGCTGTTGGTTGCACAACTCTGTGGATACACTGCTGCTGCTAAGTCGCTTCAGTTGTGTCCGACTCTGTGCGACCCCATAGACGGCAGCCCACCAGGCTCCCCTGTCCCTGGGATTCTCCAGGCAAGAACACTGGAGTGGGTTGCCATTTCCTTCTCCAATGCATGAAAGAGAAAAGTGAAAGTGAAGTTGCTCAGTCGTGTCCGCCTCTTCGCGACCCCATGGTCTGAAGCCTACCAGGCTCCTCCATCCATGGGATTTTCCAGGCAAGAGTACTGGAGTGGGGTGCCATTGTCTTCTCCAATGGATACACTAAAAACCATTAAATCATACACTTTAAATTGGTGGGTTATATGCTATGCGAACTTTATCTCAATAAAGATGTTTTAGGGAATTACCTGACCGTCCAGTTTTTAGGACTTGGCGATTTCACTGTGGTGGCGTGGCCTGAGTTCAATTTCTGGTCAGGGAGCTAAGTTCCCACAAACCTAGAAGGATGGCCAAAAAAAAAAAAAAGTTTTAAAAAAATGCATGTTACACACTTAGCACATAATTGGTGCTCAGTGAGTTCTCGTTGTTCTAACATTCTCCTTGCCTGGTTTGTCTCCAGCAATCAATAGTGAACATTTGTTCCTATTTGTAGTGCCATGGCTTAAGTGCATACCTACCCTCCCCCACTCCTTCTTAAACACTTGGTAGACTTTCTTTGTCTCCTTTTTGAGGTCCTTGAGGATTGGGGGGCAGTCTGCCTGCTGCTCCTTATGCTTGACGTCTGTCTTGGCATGGGCTGTCCCGTGTATGCTTCTCCTTCACTGTGCCTCTCAAAATCACCCTCCTGGGCTACTTTTCAGACCTTTCCCCTCTCCTCCTTATTCAACAAACACGAAGTAGGAAGCGACCCTAAGCAGGGTACTGCTAGGCGCTGTGGATAATGCAAGGCAGTTAAAGACTTGCAAAGAGCTCTTTGATTATGCTTGGGGAAATGGCATATATATATAAAAACACAACTAAGCTGAGGACACAAGTTTGTAGAGTGTCAACTGTGTAATTCTCACAGAGGTGCTATGGGAGTTTAAAGAAGTGAGAGATCATTGGTTAGGGGGCTCTTCAAAAAGCAGTTGGTTTTTGACTGATGGATGAGCTTCCTACTGGAAGAGAGAATGGGGCGGGTGTGTAAGCAAAGGCATAGATAGAGGTCTCCCTTCTTCCTTCCTTACACATGTATTAAGCATATACTATATATGCTGGACTCTGGGGTTGTAAAGAAAGAATGAGTCCTGCCCACGCAGCTTACAGATGTGGGGAAGCTGGACACACAAAGGAATAAAGAAAAATCCATGAATATAGTGGAACAAGTGAGAGAGGTGTCTGCAGGAGTCTGCAAAGGCAGGGCAGGAGAGCTGACATTTGGGTGTTCAGGGTGAAGAGGTGAGGAAGCAGGGTGCAGTGAAAGCAAAGGCTGGAACATGACGGCTGGAATCAAAGGCTGGGGCTGTGGCTGTGAAGGTGTGTTGGGGTTTCATCGTCAGGGTTTTGTGTCCTGCGTTAAGTAATTTATGTTTCATTCTGAAGTAATCAAAGGTGGTGGGGGGCGGGGAACACTTTCCACTGCTCCCAGGCAAAACTGTCGAATCACAGTTGTCTTTCTGCTTTCTTCTTGAACTTTACCCTTCTTCCAACACTTCCTGCAACTGGCCTCCTTCTTGCTTTCATTAAATGCCGAATGTTGTAGAAGTCATCTTTTCTTGAAGTCTTGCATATGGGTCCCCAGGAAGACCCTACTTCTCTTACCCTTTCCCATCTTGCACACATCTTACTGGAGGGCGGGGAGGGAAGCTTGAACAGGAGTTCTCCCCTCGCCCATCAGAGATCAAAATAATGCTGATCCCATGGATTTTTACCCGTGGTCAAATGCAACATGTATATTGCCTGACTTCTCACATTTTATTTTTTAATAAAATAAAAAAACACTTTATTTTTTTTTTAATATTTATTTATTAAAATTTTTTTCTCTGCCTTGGGTCTTAGTTGTGGCATGCAGGATCTTCACTGGGGCACTCGGGCTTCTGTCTAGTCGGGGCAGACTGATTTAGTTGCCCCCTTGCATGTGAGATCTTAAATCAAACCCATGTCCCCTAATTGCAAGGCAGATTTTAACCACTGGAACACCAGAGAAGTCTCTGATTAAAGCATTTAAAAATGCAGGTCAAAACCTTCCAACACATAAGCCAAACTAAATTAATACACTATCCATGGAATTCTTCTACATACTGGAAGATTTGGGTCATCTTTCTAAAACCATAAATCCACTTGTAGATCACTGAAGGATTAGTAGAAATACATAAAACATATTCAAATATACCTAAGTAGTTTTAAACATAGCACTATACAGAAAACTATTTCTACAATATACAAGTAAGAGGAGATTGTAGTTTCCAAACAAAATAAAAGGGCAAATCTGTTGACTGAATTCATACTCATTTATCATAGTTCCCTGTACTGTATTAATATCTTTAACTGGCCAGTCAATCATAAAAAAATTAAATCCTCAGTAAATCTTATCAGGACCACAAAAATAATGGGATTTCTGTTTACAAGGTGTCGATTGTCTTTAGAGTCTTTGATAATGACTGCAGACAGTCAATAAACACTGAGACATTTCCATGGTCTGTAGGAGCCTAACTAAACTATCTAATCTTTCAAAAGACAGTCAACACAATGAACTCTAAACCTAATCCCCTCAAATACTGGAGAGACAGTTTAGTGCTTTAAATACTCCTCAACCCCAAACTCCACACTAAAAAGAACCATTAAAGGCTTTTTCTTAAACTCACAGAAGTGGGACATTCTGATTTTAGTTCCATTCTCTGATGGCAAATCTTTACCTTACAATCTAAGTTCAACCTTTTATAGGATCTGGGATTTGTGAAGGGTGGCAAGTGTTGTAAGTATTGTAGGACTCGACTTAAAAGGAGAAAAGGAGTAGCATTTGGTGATTAAACTTTTCCAACGACCTTAAAAAAGTTTCAAGAAAGAAAAACACAATACTTGCTGGTTTTGTTATAATCAAGTAAACTCACATTTACCCAGAATTCCTGTTCCTGATCCCATATTTGGTCCTGGGAGATTTTTTTAAAAAGAAATTGAAAAAAAAAAAAGGCTATTGATTAATGATGTCTTCTTTTCCAGGCCTGTATTGCTCAGTAAACATAAGGTTTAAAAATTCTAAACTCCTGACAAGAGACTTGTATAAGGGAAGTTGAAGATGCCTAACTATGGAGTCATCAATTTAGATACTAAGAGAAACCTTGGTTTTCAGTGAGTGGCAGGGAAAGAGAAAGGAGAATTTCAGCAGCACTTGTTTAAATGCTCTTTTGATTCCACAATGTTTTTGTGAAGTTAGCCAATGATATGAAGATGCTTGGGAATATATTTGTCGTATACTGGCTGGAAAAAGTGGGTCCTGGCATCCCCCTAGAAAAGAATGATTCTCTTGAGAAGTTTGATTTGGGGCTTTTTTTTTCTTTCATTTCTTGCACAGTCCATCGTTCTTCGTTGCTCTTGTTTAAAGAGCCTGGCTGGAGAGGTACTGACGGATCGTTCCCTTCCATACCCAAGGCAAGAGTGGGACTCGAGCGAGAGCAGCCTTGCTGCTTGTGTAACAAACAGTCTTAATGAGATTCCAAACACATGTGGCTTTTAGCCTTAATAACTGATGAATGCACGAGACTGCCTACTCTTACAAGGCAACCACAGCAAATGCAGTGGTTGATTTTCAGTGCTCATCTTAATTAAACTATGAGCAACATCTTAAATAATCATTCCCTTCTCAAATAAATATCACCATCATAGGGCTTCACACTACACTCCTGGTTTCCCATTTACTTCATTGCTTCTCATTCTCTTTGCTGATTCTTTCCGTTTCCTAGATCACTGAATGTTGGAGATCTCTTGATCTCCAGTGTTGATCATTCTGTGTTGAAGTGCCCAGGGATTCTATCCTAGGATCTCTTCTGTTTTCCATCTACACTTATTGCCTTGATGATCTCATCTAATCTCAGGGCTTTAAATACTCCCTGTATCTAGGTGGCGCTAGCAGTAAAGAACCAGCCTGCTAATGCAGGAGATGCAGGTTTGATCCCCCGATCGGGAAGATTCCCTGGAGGATGGCATGGCAACCCACTCCAGTATTCTTGCCTGGGAAATCCCAAGGACAGAGGAGCCTGGCAGGCTACAGTCCACAGGGTTGCAAAGACTCAGACACGAATGAAGCAATTTAGCACTCACATATATTGATTAGGCTGCAGTCCATGGGGTTGCTAAGAGTCGGACATGACTGAGCGACTTCACTTTCACTTTTCACTTTCATGCATTGGAGAAGGAAATGGCAACCCACTCCAGTGTTCTTGTCTGGAGAATCCCAGGGACGGGGGAGCCTGGTGGGCTGCCGTCTATGGGGTCGCACAGAGTCGGACACGACTGAAGCGACTTAGCAGCAGCAGCCCCAGTCTATACTATACTTCCCTGTGCTCCAGGTCATATGCCCAACTTCCAGCTTAACATCTCCACTAGGATGTCTAATAAATATCTGAGCATCTGATCTGCTACTGCCATCAGGAAACTGCTCCTCCCAGACTGTTTCCCTTCTCTGCTGCTGCTGCTGCTGCTGCTAACTCACTTCAGTCGTGTCTGACTCTGTGACCCCATAGACGGCAGCCCACCAGGCTCCCCTGTCCCTGGGATTCTCCAGGCAAGAACACTGGAGTGGGTTGCCATTTCCTTCTCCAATGCATGAAAGTGAAAAGTGAAAGGAAGTCGCTCAGTCGTGTCTGACTCTTCGCGACTCCATGGACTGCAGCCCACCAGGCTCCTCAGTCCATGGGATTTTCCAGGCAACAGTACTGGAGTGGGGTGCCGTTGCCTTCTCCAGTTCCCCTTCTCAGTAAGTGCCAATTCCATTTTCCTAGATGCTTAAATAAAAATAATGCTGGCATCACCCTTGACTCCCTTTTTATCTAATATGTCACATTGTAATCCATTAGCAAATCCCATGTGTTCTACCTTCAGATGGATTCAAAATCTGACCACTTCTCCCATCTCCCTACTACTTTGCTGGTTCAAACCAGCTTTTAGTTGATCCTGCTGCTTCTATTGTATCTAGTAAGTAGCAAAGCAGAGATTCAAACTCAACTATTCTTTCATTTTGAAGACCTTGATCTTTTTGCGTGGGCTCTACTGTCCCTCTGCCTGGTTGCCTTTGGTGGTTGCTAATGTAGATACTTCCTCTCTCTCCATTCTCATTCTTTCCATTCTAATGGAATCATAACTACCTTCAAAATGGCACTGTGAGCAAATATCTTTTGTTCTGTCTTTCCCAACATCATGCAGATAAATGCACACACTAGCCCTGGACTGTCCTAGTCCTTCTCTGGACTCATTTACACAAGAGAACAAAGGCCACAGAAAAAGGCTCTTTTTCTGTGACTTGAAACAACATAATTTCTACCAATTCATCCTGTCATAAGTGGCAGCCACATATTCTTTTACAGAACCTAGCACAGTGCTCTTGCCTGAAGAATCCCATGGACGGAGGAGCCTGGTGGGCTGCAGTCCATGGGGTCGCGAAGAGTCAGACGACTGAGCGACTTCCCTTTCACTTTTCACTTTCATGCATTGGAGAAGGAAATGGCAACCCACTCCAGTGTTCTTGCCTGGAGAATCCCAGGGACGGGGGAGCCTGGTGGGCTGCAGTCTATGGGGTCGCACAGAGTCGGACACGACTGAAGCGACTTCTCAGCAGCAGCACAGTGCTAAGCATAAAACTGGCCCTCAGTAAATGACAGTGATTGACTGCTTATGATAAAGCAAAATTTCTCCAGGTTTTAACTAACACATTCCTACCACTATCAGTAATGACATGATTAAAGCTTTGGAATTGAGTTGTACCTCTGGCACTTCTGAGGGAATTTTTTCTGTGTTGAAATATATATGAAAAGTGAAAGTCACACAGTTGTGTCTGATTCTTTGCAATCTCATGGACTAGATAGCCCGCCAGGCTCCTCTGTCCATAGAAATCTCCAGGTAAGAGTACTGGAGTGGGTTGCCATTTCCTTCTCCAGGGAATCTTCTGACCCAGGGATTGAACCCAAGTCTTCTGCGTCTCCTGCATTGGCAAGTGGATTCTTTACCACTGAGCCACCTAGGAAGCCTAAGTAATATGACAGACTTATACTATACAGTATAGGGCTTAAATTAATAATATAATTTGCGTAAATTACAAGGTATGGCTTATGAGACTGAGTCCATAAGTTTTCCCTAAGTTCCATTACTTTAAGATTCTAAATAAAGATTAAAATATTGTTAGCAATAAATAAATAAAATACTGTTAGCATTCTCAATGCCTTCCTCTGAAACATCATTTCAAGACAAATTTATGTATAACACAAACTTTGGATCTTTAAAAAGATTATGACATTACAAAATCTACTATAAGAAAAGCAACAGTAATCATCCATTGTGTTGGAATGTTACTGCTGAGGTGCTGGTTGGTGTTGTTCAGCAGCTAAGTCATGTCTAACTCTTTGTGACCCCATGGACTGCAGCATGCCAGGCTTCTCTGTCCTTCACTATCTCCTGGAGGTTGCTCAAATTCATATCCTTTGAGTCAGTGATGCTATCTAACCATCTCACCCTCTGCCGCCCTCTGAGATGTTGGTCGGCTTATAAATGCCTTAAAAGAAAGCAATTTATAGTCTTGTTCTTTCCTGTTATTGAAAGGTCTTAAACCTCCAAATCACAATCCACCTCCAAGGCCTCTGAGGCCTGAATTCCAGGCCTCGTTAAGAAGAGAAAGAAACTGTTGAATATTACTCACAAGTGTGCAAAATCGGTTGGGAAGTGATTTGTTCCGTGCTGAGTCCATCTTAGGATTCAGGCCATGGGCTGGAACAGTATTCATTCTATGGTGAATTCTGATTGGTCATCTCTAAGATAAATTCTGATTGGTGGAAAGAGCATGCTTCTTCAAGTGCTGACTCTTACAAGTCTCTGGGCAGGTCGTTTAACCTCTTAGAGTCTACATTTTATTATTATTATTTAATCTACAGATGGAAATAATATCCAAAATAGCTATTCCATAGAGCTGTTGAGATGGTAAAATGAAGGAATATTGTGAAAGGGCCTAGTTCATAGTAGTCACTCAATTAATATTTGTTCATTCATCTTGATAATATATTACATTTTATAAATGCTTTAGAATTTTTGAAATGCTTTCACACACTGTACAGGTTATTGTCAAAATACCAAGCACCGATTAACACTTCCTCTAAGAGCATTTGGATGGCTGTACTTTAATTATTTTAGGATGTGACCAGCTTTTGTGGAGTTGAGTTAGTTGGCTTCATTATTCCCCTGCAACATTTCCTCTGCACTCGTTGATTTCCATGGCTACACGATGATTACTTCCTGAGAAACAAAGGAACACATGTGTTTGGAAGTAAAAAGGAAGCATACAGATCACCTACTGAACCACAGCCCTGCAAAACCTGGTATAAATGGAAACTTTTCTTTTTATCATAGTGTGTTTGAAGTGAAGGAATTCACATTAGTCATTCGCTCGGTTTTTACTCTACAATAGATGTCCTTGTAAGGGGCCAGATAGCGTCAGGCCGTATAAACCAAATATACTCCAAAATGTTTTGCAAGGTAGACTGTTTACAACATTAAAATTTCTGAGTGGTGACCAATTCAGAAAAGTGATAGTAGGTAATGGGAAATTTGAAGACAAAGAATTGAGTGTAGGAGGAAATGGCTCACCGCTTTAAAACACAATGATTCCTTTTTACTGCATTCATTGATCGATTATTTTAGCAAACATATGTTGAGGATTCTGGGTATGAGGTCCTGTAACTAAGTGCTCTGAGAACTACAAACATGAATAGGACCAAGGGAAATAAGGCCAGAGATGGTCTTCAAAGAATTTACAGTTTATATTGGACATAAAATCTGTATGTCTCCTGGGTCCAAATTATGTCCCATATGAAGTACAATCCAAGACCTGGGATGGCTTTGAGAAGGGGGCTATTTATGTTGAGTCTTAGAGAATATTTAAAAAATTTTTCACCACGTAGACAGATGGAAAGGCATTCCAGACAGAAGAAACAATATATACAAAGGAACTGAGGTTACCAGGCTCAGAGCTAATGGATCAGAGATAGGCGAAGATTGGAGAGCAAGAGTAGGTTGAAAATATCTGTTTTGAGAATATCATCGTTATTAGTAGATGGGTGTGTGATGTATAGAGATTGGCTTACAGTGGGAGGAGAGTGCTGTAGACTAAATGTTTGTGTCCCGTCAGAATTCATATGTTGAAACCTAATCCTCAATGTCATGGGTTTTGGAAAGAGAGTAGATCATGAAAGTGGAGCCTGCAAGAATTTGATTAGCATCCTTACAAAAGAGACTCCAGAGGGCTCCCTATTCCCCTCCACCATATGAGGACATGGTGAGAAGACAGAGAAGACAGCCATAGTGCACCAGGAAGTAACCTCTTACCAGACCCCAAAGATAGGCTAGCTTTGATCTTGGACTTCTCAGATGTTAAAACTGGGAGAAATGTTTGTTGTGTAAGCCACATAATCTATGGTATTCTGTTATAGCAGCTCAAATAGGCTAAGATAGAGAAGTTTAGTATGCTCAGTTTGGGACATGCTGAATGTCAAATGCCAGTGAGACACGATATTCTGGTGGAGATGTTATGTAGGTTTTTAGAAGTGAAGTTTGGAACTTAGGAGAGATGTGCAATTGAAGACTTCAGATTTAGGATTTGTCAACATACAAGCAGAAGATGAACTCTTGGAGTCTAGTGTATGAAGAAAATGTAGTTGATGACAGATTCCTGCGAAACAGCTACATTTATGGGGCAGACTGACAAAAAGAAACCTAAGAAGGAGGCTGAGAAGGAGAAGCCAGGGATGTGTGAAGGAAGACCACAAGAAAATGGCAGCTTTCCCCTTTCTTCGCAGTGAAGTCCTTCTTTAGTGGTCATTAGGGAATGTCAAAGTGGAAAAGGAAACAGTAAAATTGCATTTAATCTAGTCCTTTTTCTTTTGAGATTCTTTCCTGGGATTTGGGGTTCTTTTCCTAATTTTTTTTTTTTGACTGTTCCATGTGGCTCACAGAATCTTAGTTCTCTGACCAGGGATTGAACCTGGATCTTCAGCAGCAGAAGCTCGGAGTCCTAACCACTGGACTGCCCTGATGCTGGGAATTCTCTTTTTTTCTAATCTTGATTCATTTCTTTATCTCTAAAAATAAACTCCAGGAGCCTAAGGTAGACCAAATAGGTGATCAACTCTGGGGCTGCCCACAGAATGGAAGGTTCTAAGATTCAGGTAAATGGGATGGTCCTGGGTTGTGAAGCTTCAATGAGCAAGGAAGACAGTATCATATAGTGGTTATGAGCTCTGGAGATAGACAGTTGTTGTTCAGTCACTAAGTCATGTCAGACTCTTTGCGACCCCATGGACTGCAGCACACCAGGCTTCCCTGTGCTTCACCATCTCCCAGAGTTTGCCCAAACTAATGTCCATTGAGTCAGTGATGCCATTCAACTATCTCATCCTCTATCGCCTCCTTCTCCTCCTGCCCTCAATCTTTCCTAGCATCAGGGTTTTTCCAATGAGTAACATCAGGCCAAAGTACTGGAGCTTCAGCTTCAGCATCAGTCCTTCCAATGAATATTCAGAATTGATTTCCTTTAGGATGATTGACTGGTTTGATCTCCTTGTTATCCAAGGGACTCTCAAGAGTCTTCTGCAGCATCACAGTTCAAAAGCATCAATTCTTTAGCACTCAGCCTTCTTTGTGGTCCAACTCTCACATCTGTACATTATTACTGGAAAGACCATAGCTTTAACTATATGGACCTTTGTTGGCAAAGTGATGGCTCTGCCTATAATACGCTTTCTAGCTTTTGTCATAGCTTTTCTTCTAAGGAGCAAGTATCTTTTAATTCCATGCCTGCACTCACTGTCTGCAGTAATTTTGGAGCCCAAGAAAATAAAGTCTGTCACTGTTTCCATTTTTCCTTATTTTCCATGAAGTGATGGGACCAGATGCCATGATCTTAGTTTTTTGAATGTTAAGTTTTAAACCAGCTTTTTCACTCTCCTCTTTCACCTTCATCAAAAGACTCTTTAGTTCCTCTTTGCTTTCTGCCATTAGAGTGGTATCATGTGCATATCTGAGGTTGTTGATATTTCTCCCAGCAATCTTGATTCCAGCTTGATCCAGCTCGGCATTTCATGTGATATACTCTGCCTGTAAGTTAAACAACCAGGGTGAAAATATACAGCCTTGATGAAGTCCTTTCCCAATTTTGAACCAGTTCATTGTTCCATGTCTAGCTCTAACTGTTGCTTCTTGACCTGATAGAGATTTCTTAGGAAGATAAGGTGGTCTATAGTCCCATCTCTTTAAGAGTTTTTTAATGGTTTGTTGTGATTCACACAATGAAGCAGAAGTAGATGTCTTTCTTGAATTCCCTTGCTTTTTCTATGATCCAGTGTATGTTGGCAATTTGATCTCTGGTTTCTCTGCCTATTCTAAATCCAAACTTGTCCATCTGGAAGTTCTTGGTTGACGTACTGCTGAAGCCTAGCTTGAAGGATTTTGAGCATTACCTTGCTAGCATGTGAAAGGAACACAATTGTATGGTAGTTTGAACATTCTTTGGCATTGCCCTTCTTTGGGATTGGAATGACAGCTGACCTTTTCCAGTCCTGTGGCCACTGCTGAGTTTTCCAAATTTGCTGACATATTGAGGGCAGCACTTTAACAGCATCATTTTTTAGGATTTGAAATAACTCAGCTGGAATTCCATCACCTCCACTAGCTTTGTTCATAGTGATGCTTCCTACAGCCCACTTGACTTCATAATCCAGGATGTCTGGCTCTAGTTGAGTGTCTAGGAGTGCCTAGCATCTGCATTCAAAGCCTGACACTGAAACCCCAAGGGGAATTCTCCCAGCAGATGTGCATGCCATCCTGGGTGTGGACTGAGGTATCTCACTCCCAGACCCCTACTCTCAGTCTGGTTGTAATAAAGGAGAAATTTCTCCACTCCTTGTGGAGTTCTCAGGGGGTTAGTATAGAGTAGGTTCTTAAATATATAGTTTTCTTTTTAATAATCAGTAAATTAACAGAGAGCTTTTCCAGTGGCTCAGCAGTAAAAAATTCACCTTCAGTGCAGGAGACACAGGAGATGCAGCTTTGGTCTCTGGGTCAGGAAGATCCCCTGGAGGAGGAAATGGCAACCCACTCCAGTATTCTTGATAGGGAAAATCCCATGGACAGAGGAGCCTGGTGGGCTACAGTCCATGTGTGAGTGTTAAGTTGCTTTAGTCATGTCCAACTCTTTGCAATCTTATAGATCACAGCCCACCAGGCTCCTCTGTCCATGGGATTCTCCAGGCAAGAATCCTGGAATGGGTTGCTGTGTCCTTCTCCAGGGGATCTTCCTGACCCAAGGACCCAACCCATGTCTCTTATGTCTCCTGCATTGTCAGGCGGGTTCTTTACCACTAGCGCCACTTGGGAAGCCTAGACTATAGTCCATAGGATCTTAAAGAGTTGGGCACAACTGAGCAACTGAGCAAACTAACAGAACATAAAGATCAATACACAAGAAATAACTTTATTTAGGTATATGGGTATTGTGGGCTTCCCAAGTGGTGCTATTGGTAAAGAAACCATCTGCCAATGCAGGAGATGTAAGATGCAGGTTTGATCCCTGGGTCGGGAAGATCCCCTGGAGTGGGGCATGGCAACCCACTCCAATATTCTTGCCTGGAGAATCCCATGGACAGAGGAGCCTGGCGGCCTACAGTCCATAGGGTTGTAAAAAGTCAGACACAACTCTAAGTCGCATGAAATGACTTAGCAGGTGAGAGTATTGTAGTCTGCTAACATCTTTATGGGTCACTGATATTTTCAAAACTCTGACCATTGAGCATCAGAGAAAATCTACCCCTGTCCATTATAAAGGAAATAGGAGAACAATACTACTCACTATAGCAAAATTATAAAACAGTTGACTTAAAAAAACAAATGATCTTCAGTGGTTTATAATATGGTTCCTCATTAAGCAATGGCATAATACTAACGCTTCCACAATGCTTTTTAAATTTTTTTACTTTCCTAACACTGTACTGAAGAACTTATTTGCATTATTTAATTTAATTTTTCCAGCAAATCTATGAAATAAGGGCTTGTCTATTATGGTTATAAGGAAACTCAAGACACAGAAGGTTCCCAAGGTCACATAGTTGATAATTAGCAGAGGTAGGATTTGAACCCAGGAAATCCAGATCTGGAGTCTGGGCATGCAACTGTTAGGCTACACAGAAACCTGCTTTGGTTCTGCTACTGGACCACTTTGTGTATCACCTAGTATGGAAGGAAATCTACACTGCACGTGTGAAGGGAGGAGGCTTTCTCAGCAGAGCTTCTGTGGGGGCAGGAAGAGTGGGGGCAGGTTGCAGGAGATATATTTGTGTTAAGTCAGGGCCACAAGCATGATAATTTTTTATACTAAGAAATCATAATCATACAATGATCTTATTTTTCAATTTACTGTCCCCTTAGTGGGCAGATGACCTCAGCCCTTTGTCACAGACTAAGAGAGAGAGTCTCAGTGCTGGCGCACAGGACCAACAAATATTTGGGAGTCTCCAGGGAATGCACTGACCCTGTCTGTCTTCTCTGGTCTTACTGGAGTTTTCTGAGGGGACTTTGTTTGAATGGCCCAATCTTTTAGTTGGCTTCCAGGAGCCCACCCTGATTGTCCCTTATCTGAGGAGGGTAACCGAGAGAACTCTCAGTCTTCAAACCTTTCATGGCCACTGCCTTGAAAGGAATTTGAATCCAAAATGATTATTTGGAATCAGTCTAAGGAATGAGCCCAGTATATACTACAGCACGTATGCTTTAAAAAAAAAAAAGATTCAGAATAAAATATTTCCTGATATTATATGAATGAGGATGTTTTATAACTCTTATTTAAATATATTTAATATCACTTACAGAAGAAAAGAATTCCAAACATATAAAAATAAATCAGATTAAGCTTTGTCTTTTGATTCATTTTTTTTTTTTTTGGCTGAACAGGAAAATATTTATTAACAAAAGTTTTGAGAACAATAAAGTCACTGCAGGTTATTAATATGAAAATATTGTCAATTGTTCCTCTTGTAGAAATCTTTCTGGACAGCCCACTTCCTGAAAAATGACTCAGCAAAAGCTGCCAAGAAGTGTTGTTCATATTTAATACAATTGTTCAGGCCAGCACCTATTTCTTATCTATGAAGTCTCCTTGTGATTGATGATTCATGTTTCTTTTCAATTATGGGCTTTGAATGCAGACTATTTCTTAATGTAAACAAATGGCTTTGGTATTTAAAGCAAAACATTTCCTCTTGCTCAGTACTATTTCCTATTTTATACCTCAAACCGTATTTTTGAGGGAATTGTTTGGTTTCAAAAGAGGGAAAAGAGATGATTGTTTAGAAGAATGTGTGCAAGAAGGGTGTACTTGCCACGGGCTGCCTGCCAGACGTGCGTAGACTCAGACGGGGCACACGGTGACCTATCCTATCACATCACAGCCCAGAAAAGTTGTGTCCTGAATTCTGACGGTCAAGATCCAGGTTTTTCTGAGGGAGAAAGGGGCTAACTTTGGCAGCTTGATAACCGACCTTGCTGAATGTCTTCTTAGTTCTGCTGAAGAGGTTTGAACTAGAAGAACGGAGGATAAAAGACAGGTAGAACAGTTTTCAGAAACACCAGGAAAAACAGAGCAAGATAGTTAGTGATTTCTGATGACATTTAACAATTGCCAGTGTAAAAACTAAAATTAAAACCTAGAAGAGCCTGATCCAGTTTCAGCGAAATCTGTGCCAAAATTTGACCACTAGGTAGCGCCATAATTCAGCTCTGTGACAAAGGGACTGCTGATGTTGATTCTCTATCGGCCCGGGTGAAAACGTTTAAGATGTATTCCGGAAAAGATCAACACCGGTGCCCTAAAATTTTGCAATCAGAACACCCTCACATAACAAATATAAGAGGTATAAGGTTCAAGTATTTACTTGGGGAAGCTATTTCTACCATTGCAAATATGTTTACTGAGAACTCAGAAAAATGGTGGTAGGAGAGATTTTAGCTTTCCCTTTTCTTAACGAAATCCCAGATTTGCATAAAGAAAAGGAAAAGGAATAATCACAGTTAGTTACAACAATTAATCCAGAATTTCCTTGTCAAATTGAAAAACGTCAATTTAATTAAGCAGTAAACGCTACTCATGTTTATATTCATCATTCCCACTGAAGTCTTCCATTCATACCGGACCATCATACACCTTGCTAGATGCTCGGAATATAAAGAACCATAAGGCACATTCCTTGCTTTTGTGGAGCTTATAGTCCAATAAGGTTGATAAGTGTTTAACAGAAAAATATGTTCAAAAGGCTTATGGGAGAAAGTAGCCAACCATTCTACACAACCAGGTGGCATTTGAACAAGGCCTTGAAAGAGTACTGACAGGAACAGCTGATACTGATACTCATGTGCCAAACACTCTCCAGAGTGCTCTCCCTAATAAAGGCCCAAAAGTCTATGCTCAAAAGGTCAACATGCTCAAAAGGTCCTTGTAATCTTTACAACAACCATATGAGGTCAGTGATACTGTTATTATTTCCATGTTCCATAGAAGAAAGGGAGGGTATTCTAGATAAAGGAAGCAGCATGTATCAATAAAGTTTCTGAAATGTAGAGAACCAGGGCATGTTCCAGGGGTTAGAAGTTCAGATAACAGTAATGATACAATATTCATGGAAGTACCATCTCTTCTATGAGTTTATAAACAGAAAAATATGATGAGTTATATCAGAAATTTATAAAATATTAAAAAAAATTTTTTTAATTACTCAGAAATTTTATTCTTGGAAATCCCCTGGAGGGCCTGTGGTTAGGACTCCATGTTCTCACTGCTGAGGGTTGCGGTTCAATCCCTGCTTGGGGAACTAAGATCCTGTAAGCTGTGCAGCACAGCCAGGATAAAAACTATCCTTTAAAGAACAGTAGCCAGTACAGTTTATTGAGAAAACACAGATTCATTAAAGGACCAAAAGCCCTTTTGTAATGAAATTTTACATCCTGAATTTTGAAGATGGCAGGAAAAAATATGTAGAATGGCTTTCTGGAAACACTATTTTGGATGGCATAGATTTTTCCTTAAAAAACTACCTTTCAAGTAACAAAACGTGTTGCTCAGAGTCTCCTGAAAATAATAGTGCTAAAGTTTTTGGGTTTTTTTTTGAAGTTTTAAAATTAAACGAATGTTTTGCTGGGCAGAGAAGATACCAGGTAGGGAAAGGGAGGAACAGATAAACACAAGTCACTGTTGTGGAGTTTAGACGCTCACATGTTGCGTTTTATGGGGGAGGAAGTGGAAATTCTTGTGCACAGGTCTTATGCCTAGGCAGTGTTCCTGTGTTTCAAGTTACACTGTCAGACGTGTATGGTAAGGCAGCAAGTCAGATGCGAAAGTCAGTTATGTGGGTATATGACATACAAAGAGCTGCTGCAGCTTATGGCATCACCCCGACCCTAAAAGCTAGCCCATCCACTCACCACGCCAGACGAGTTTATAAAGTACCTGCAAAAGCTAAAGGTCATCCTAGGTAACCATTCAGGCGTTCCCACCCATCCAGGCTGCTCTAGATTTTCTTGTGCTTTTGCTCATCTTATAGATCCCTAACTCAATCCTGACCTCTGGCTCCACTGGGATCGGAAATCCTCATTCTGCCTTTCTGAAATCTTGGGCCGTGTCATTCCCTAATATTTTAAAATCCTGTTAGCACTTTCAGTTGCGGCCCAATAGACTCTCAAGTCCTAGTTAGCACATCAGCTTCCTAGATATTTATTGTATTTATATAATACAACCGTGGATTCTGCAAATGTCAGTTTTTCTTCTTTCTTACCAATCTTTATATCTTTTATTTCTTTATCTTGCCTTATCACTAGGACTTCCAGGTCAGTTTCAAATAGAGCTAATGATTGTTGTTTCCCTGAACTGAGGAGTCCAATGTTTACCATTTTGTCACCAAGTAAGATGTTAACGAGGTTTGTTTGTATTGTTGCTGTTTTCAGTTACTCAGTCGTGTACTCCATGGACTGCAGCATGCCAGACTTCCCTGTCCTTCACCATCTCCTGGAGCTTGCTCAAACTCATGTCCATTGAGTCAGTGATGCCATCCAACCGTCTCATCTTCTATCATCCCCTTCTCTTCCTGCCTTCCATCTTTCCCAGCGTCAGGAACTTTTCCAATGAGTTGGCTCTTCCCATCATGTGGTCCAAGTATTGGAGCTTTAGCCTCAGCATCAGTCCCTCCAATGATATTCAGGGTTGATTTCCTCTAGGATTGACTGGTTTGATCTCCTTGCAATCCAAGAGACTTGTTTGTTTTATTTAATTTTTGGCTGTGCTGGGTCTTCGTTGCTGCTCCGGCTTTTCTCTAGTTGCTGCAAACTGGGGCTGCTCTCTAGTTTCAGTGCCTGGACTTCTCTTGCTGCAGAGCACAGGCTCCAGGTGCATGGGCTTCACTAGTTGTGGCTCCTAGGCTCTAGAGCAGAGGCTCAGTAGTTGTGGCACATGGGCTGAGTTGTACCACCACATGTGGGATCTTCTCGGACCAGGGATGGAATCTGTGTCCCTTGCATTGGTAGGCAGATTCTTATACACTGCACCACCAGGGAAGTCTGGTCAGGGTTGGTTTTTTTTTTAGATAGACTCCTTTTATTATATTATGAAATTCTCTTCTATTCCTAGGTAGCCAAGTCTTTTTTTTTTCTGGACCCATCAAAACATACAGAGGTGTAAGAATTACCTATAAAGGTGAGGAAACTACCTCTTCAGGAAAGAATGGAGTAGGAGTGAAAGGGTGGAACTCAGATTTCAGCTCTGAAGAGAACTGAGAACCATTTCTCTTGGTGAGAATTGTCAGGCTAGTCCACCTCTTTTGGGTACCTTCTACCTTTCGGCCACCCCTGCCTTGCCCCCAGGCTACCAGGTATTTCCGAGAGACTGCAAATTGCAAAAGGGGCACCTGTGCCAATGACACCCATGAGCATAATGTTTCCCATTGGTGGTTCCAATGCAGAGTTAGGAGGTGGGATTCCAGTTTTGGTTAGGGAGGGATGCAAAAAACTGACCGAGATTTTTCTTTTTTAATAATAAACTTACTTTTTAAAGAAGACTGTTTCTAATTCTAGAGTGTTCCTAGCAGATTAATAAAACAAAGACTCAGTCACAGAGAAGAAAAAAATTACTTACAAAGGGGCCCAGGATCAGGGCATAGCTTGGTGGTGTGTCCCCAAGATCCAGTTGGAGCTTGATTTCCCAACCTCAGCACTACTGGCATTTGGGGCTAGATAATTCTTTGTTGTAGGGGACTGTACTGTGCATTTAGCAGAAACTCTAGCCTCTGCTCACTGGATTCCAACCCACCTTCAGCTTGAGACAGTCAAAAATGTCTGCAGGCATTACCCTATGGTTGGGAGAAGACAGGATCACCCAGTGAGAGTCACTGGCGTAGAGCTACGTACTTGTCTCCCGTCAGTGGTCAGACTTGACTCCAGAGAGTAGTAGAAGAGTCTGAGCTGCAGCTGGGAGGTGGGGCTAAAGGTTGAGACTGGGAACATTCCAGTCATACTCCCCATTCTCTTTTATGGGTATCTTGGAATATGGCTGTTTAAAATTTTTCCATTACCTCCCTTTCTTTTCCTTATTTGGTGAATTTGTTGTCAGCACTATGGGATAGGGGAGGTTGTTTTCCTGACTGTTTCTCTTGGGAGGAGATTCTCTTCTGTTCATTCAATCTGTGCTGACTTCCGGCAGGAAATGGCACTCAAGGAAAGTTTTGAATAAAAGGAAGATGCTGGTTTAGTCAGTGGAAACAGGAAGTTGTAGCCTACGTCTTACAAGGCTTACAAGAAAGTAAGAGGCAGAGAAAAAATTCACTTAACCGAAGTGGGAGGAGCAGAAGAGAGCCGGGTGGGAGTCGAGGAGGTATGGGGAGAGCTGAGGGGCGGATGGAGGCAACCAGGAAGACGTTGAGTCTCCTGGTTGGGTTGGCTCTACAGGAAGAGAATAACAGCGCTATGCAGTAGGAACAGGGTCGGGCAGTAACTATGAGTCAAAGCTATTGTGGTTTGTTAATTATACTACTTTACAGTGTAACACTGTTCTAAAAATACTCTATTTAAATTAACACAATTTTATCACTATTTGTATTAAAAGCATATGCCTACATTACCGAATCCCCTTGAGTAAACAAAGAGAAAAGGAGAAAGCAAATGTAGCAAAATGTTAACAATGGATGAATCAGATGAAGGTTATCTGACTGTTCATGATATTCTTCTTGTAATTCTTCTGTAAGTTTGAAAATTTTAAAAATAAAAATTTGCATTATGTGGGGATAAAAGTCAATTTTTAAACTATGCTATACTTAAGGCTGGGTAGGTCATCATGGGTATATGTTCATGAGTATGTGGCCTTACCTATGTGTTTATTCTCTACAATATAATAAAGTGATGACCAACATTCTCATGACAAGAATGATTTCCCATCATGAGTTTATGTATTCTCACAGTCTGATCAATTCTATCTGGAAGTCTCATCTTTTTGCATCATGTGGACCAAACACATCCTCATAAGGCAGAACTACCTCTCAGCCTGTAGTTTTGCTGTCCATCTTTCATTCATTCAGTGAGCGTTTCTTGAGCACCTACAGGGTAATGCATTAAGTGTTATGAAAAATACAAATACAAATCAAATAGACATTCTTCTTTTAGATAATCTGATAATCTGGTATAAATTTAAAGTGAAAAGTGAAAGTGAAGTCGCTCAGTCGTGTCCGACTCTTTGCAACCCCATGGACTGTAGCCTACCAGGCTCCTCCATCCATGGGATTCTCCAGGCAAGAGTACTGTAGTGGGGTGCCATTTCCTTCTCCAGGGGATCTTCCTAATTCAGGGATCGAACCCGAGTCTCCTACATTGTAGGCAGACGCTTTACTGTCAGCCACCAGGGAAGTCCATAAATTTAAAACCTTGCACATAAAGATTTTTTTTTCCTAAGAAGCTCTGTTCCTTTTCTTTTCTTTTTTTTTAAATATAAATTTATTTATTTTAATTGGATGCTAATTACTTTACAATATTGTATTGGTTTTGCCATACATCAACATGAATCCACCACAGGTATACACGTGTTCCCCATCCTGAACCCCCCTCCCATCTCCCTCCCCATACCATCCCTCTGGGTCATCCCAGTGCACCAGCCCCAAGCATCCTGTATCATGCATTGAAGCTGGACTGGCGATTCGTTTCATATATGATATTATACATGTTTCAATGCCATTCTCCCCGTATAAATGATTTTAACACAGACAGAAAGTTACTGTTTTGTGTCAGTCTTGAAGAAGGCCATGATTACTTCCTCTTGGAGGAAATGGTGTATGACATATTCCTGGTGCATTTCTTCCACTCTGCCAAGGAGGAAAACTAGGGTTTAAGAGTTGAGCCTGTTGGTGGGATTGATGTGAAGAATGCTGCATTGGTTTGCTATTGCTTCATATAATCCATCATTTAGTGGCTGCAAAGACCCATCATTCGTTGTTCTTCCTGTGTCTGTGGGGATGTGGGGCACGGCTGATCTGGCCCAGGCTGGGGTGAGCAGCTCTGTATCAGATGCTGCAGCTGGATGGGAAAATGTACTTCTTCCTGCAGTTGTGTGGATCCATGGGGATGGCTCTGCTTCATGTGCCTCTCCTCCTCCTTGGACCAGCAAGCCAGCCAGGACGTGTTTTTCTCAGGCGATAGCAGAGGTGTAAGAGGGCAAAGAGAAACATGTTTGCAAAGCCTAGGCTTAGAGCTCAAGTACTGCCACTTCGGCTCATATATCATCGGCCAGCAGGAGTTGCAGGGCTAGGCCCAAAGTCTTGGAGCATTAAGGGACACTTGGTGAGGCACTGGCAAGGGTATGGATGTAGGGAGAAGTGAAAAACTGATGCAATTTATAACACATGCTTTGTGATTACATGAACAGTACATTCTGAGGAGAAAGAATTTCAATTTCTTTTCACATCTGACAAAAACTTAAAAAAAAATAGACACATATGGAAGAATGTCACGACTCATCCCTTTATTTATTTTGGCTGCATGGCATGTGGAATGCGGGATCTTGGTTTCCTGAGCAGGGAGTGAACCCATGCTGCCTGCAGTGGAAGCATGGACTCAACCACTGAACCACTAGAAAAGTACCTGTTCATTCTTTTAAATATTCAGTCTGTGGTACTGGACAAGAAATCATGAGGTTAAACTCAGAACTGAAGATGATCTGGCACAAAGTGTAATGGGAAATTTGTACCTATTTACTTTTTTAGGCCTACCTGGGGCTATCTGTTGTCCACATTTTCCCTTGATATTTTAGGCCTCTACTTCTTGCATGCATTCTTCCTCTCAGCAGCAACCAGCCCTCTTCAACCTCCTGGTATCTTCATGCTTGTGCCCTTCCCATCAAAAGGATGTAGCAAACTCACTCGCAGTCAGGCCTAAGGAACTGATAAGGATCAAATACAACCACTTCCAGAAGCATTTGTATTAGAACAGGAGACAAAAAAAAAAAAAAAAAAAAGAATGGATCCATCATGGTCGAACTTCACCCAGCAGTGAAGAGTGTGGAGAAATGAAAGAGATGGGGGACCAAAGTGCTTGCCCAGTGACCTCAAAATCAGATCCGAGAGGACTGTTTTTTCTTCTTGTTGTTGTTATTTTTTTGAGTTCGTGGGAACAAGGGTAGAGTTGCAGGAATAACTGAGAGTATAACTTTAATCACATACTTAGCATGCTGCTGCTGCTGCTGCTAAGTCGCTTCAGTCGTGTCAGACTCTGTGTGACCCCATAGACGGCAGCCCACCAGGCTCCTCTGTCCCTGAGATTCTCCAGGCAAGAACACTGGAGTGGGTTGCCATTTCCTTCTCCACATACTTAGCATAAACAACATTAAAATATGTGCCCCAACAAGTCAATTGTCTTTCATAACTTTTTAGAGTGTAATTGTTCTAATTCCTATCAAAGTTTGCGGTTACTGTATTTGAGAAACAAGTAAATAAATACAGCAGGCATCAGGCAGGAACTTTCTGAACTGTGTCAAGGTTAATAATAAGTAAAATGTTATAAGTAGAGACAAGACAGCAACAGCTGTGCAACATTCTTGGAAGCAAGGATTTTGATAGCATGAAGTCAGACAGTGAGCTCAGTTTTTGCTGCTACTCTGGTTGGACAGAGAGACCCTGTCGTAATTATAATACAACTACATTTCTCTTATAAAGTACTGTCTTACATTAAAAAAATATGATGTCTGCAGCTGGAAAATCAGGAGCAATGTTGGAAGAAGACCCAGATCAAACCTATGAGAATGTGCTGGCTGAGATTCAGTCTTTTGAGCTGCCCATTGAAGCTACTTTAAGGTAGGGCTCCTTTATATTTTGCTGTTTCTTCTTTGGTGGTGATAAAGTAGTCTTATTCATGTCTTTTTATACTTTTCTCTATAACAGTAAAAAATAATTTTTGAGAAATGATTGCAATTCTATATACACCTAATCTCAAAGTTTTATCCTTAGAGAAATGATGGTGAATAAATTATCCACATTGTTTGTATTATATTTGTTTCATGATTCATCACCACAAGGTTAAAAAATAGAAATGACTTTCAAGTGATCAAAAAGGGCTGCATGCCAACTCCAAATAGATATCCCATCTTATTTACATCAGGTTTCACTTGTTTTCTCTAAAATACTGCTTAGTGAAAAATACAGAGAACGATTAGTCGTATCATTGAAACTCATTTATATTTGAGTGGATGTGGATGTGAGTTGTAGGAAAAAACACAGAATACTTATTTGTGTTGTTGCTGCTCTTGGGTATATGGGGTGCTCTCGGAGGTGTATTTTTTATTTCTACATAAGTTTAAAAAATAGTGTCTTTGGTAAGATGGGGATTAATTTGCATAGTTCAAGGACAGAATTAAAATGAAAGACTATATACCTCTGTGTTAAATGTGCAGTTTAAAAAGTTTCATTCTTTTTGACTGTCTGCTTATATCTGACACTTATCAGTATGGGAACAGGATGGCAATCTCTGACTGTGATAGTGACAGTCAATAAATATTTGTGGACTAATATTTGTAGATTAAGTGAAAGGATATTTTTTTGGTGTTGTCTTTTTAGTCTCAGAAAGATCCAGGAGCAGATAGGTTTAAATCTGAATTTAAATTTGATTTTGCATTAAATGTATCCTGAATCTTTCCAAAGGGCCTAGGGTAGGGTTGGGGGTATTGGAAGCTATTGGTATTTATTGGTTGATTCTTGAATTATCAATATGTAGGTACAGTAGAAAAATAATTACAACTCCATTTATAACTTACTTATACCTTCACTTTATCTGAGCATCATGAACATCCATGAATAAGGGCAGGTGCTTTTTATCCTATTCAACAGGTAGAAAAAACCAAAGCTTTTCGCTAATGGGAAACTTGGTAATTTTTCCAAGTGGAACATACTTTATACTGTTCCAGCGCCTTCTAAAACTTGTGCATCTGCCTGGTGGCTAGGTCAGAAGTCAAAGGGAAACACAAGAGGGGAATAAAGGGAGCCTGAAAAAGTGAAAGTGTTAGCTGTGACTGACTCTATGTGACCCCATGGACTGTAGCCCACCAGGCTCCTCTGTCCATGAAATTCTCCAGGCAAGAATACTGGAGTAAGTAGCCTTTCCCTTCTCCAGGGGATCTTCCAGATCCAGGGTTTGAACCCGGGTCTCTTGCATTGCAGGTGGACTCTTTACCATCTGAGGCACCAGGGAAGCCCGGGCATGTGTTAATTACTGTGGCCTCTCTGCCGTTGTTGCTTCAGAGCCCTTAGTCTTCAACCCCTGATCCTCTCTACATCTCTCCCCTGGTCTCTCAACCCTGGCCAATATCTACAGGCTTCATCCGTCCTTGAAACTATCAGCTAGTCTTGCTGTGGTACCGGACCTGACTTCCTGTTTTGGTTCTTGGATGTGTCCTACCTTCTGTTCTGAGGGTAAATGTCCTGGGTCTTGTACTAGGTCTCCTAAAGGAAAGGGTCAGTTTAGATCTGGCAGTCACAGCACTCTCCCATCATCACAAGAGCAGACACTGCAAACATATTTTGTCCAGGTGCTGCCTGTCACCACCAGTGGACCTAGACTGCCCACTGTTAGCTTCACAAAGAGCTCTGACTCTATGGGACCTCACGGACTGTGGCCCATCAGGCTTCTCTATCCATGGGATTCTCCAGGCAAGAATACTGGAGTGGGTTGCCTTTTCTTCTGCAGGAGAGCTTTCCAACCCAGGGATCGAACCCATGTCTCTTGCACTGCAGGTGGATATTTACCATCTGAGCCACCTTGTGTACTGAGTCTTAGTTGTGGCATGCGGGATCGTCAGTCTCCGTTGTGGCACGCAGGATCTTTAGTTGCGGCATGTGGGATCTAGTCCCTGACCAGAGGTCGAACTTGGGCCCCCTGCATTGGGAGCATGGAGTCTTAGCCACTGGACCGCCAGGGAAGTCCCCCAACAAACCTTTAATTGAGACAATATTCACCAAAATTACTTTTCCTAAACAATTGCTGTAATCATTGATGAGATGAAGACTTCTTAGGCTGGCATTTGCCTTTCAGCACTTCCCTATGTATGTTATTGATATTCCAATGTCAACTATTCTGGTCCACTCCTCTTACAGAACGTGTCAGCTCATGCGGCCAAATATGAGGGTTGGGAAATAAAGACAGGACTTCCATTTTGGCCAAACTGGAGTGTTTACTGTTTGATAATATGCCCTGAGATTTTCTTCCTTCTGGTTCTTATGGTTCCATTTCTTTATTAAATTGCACTCTTACTTCTGTCTGCCAAAATCCAGCCCCATCTTGCAAGGCACAGCTCAAATATTCTTTCTTCTGTGAAGTCTCTCTGATTCATCAACCACAGGTGAGTGCTTCATCCTTTGAAGCCCCAAAGAATTCAGGGCATTTATTCTGACTCATTTGGGTGTATGTAGGCTCACATGTATTTTGTGCTATAACCATTTTCAGGCTAAAGATTCCTGAGGGCACTATATATTTATATCTTAGTATCCTCTGCAGAAGCTTCTACCATACTTGACACACAGTAGCTAGATAAATATTTATTGAACTAATTTGTATGAGCTTCTGAGCTAATGATAGTCTTAACAAGACAAAGGAAAAAAGGTAGTCCAGAGAGAGTCATCATTTCAGGGAATAAGAAAAGGCAGAAGTATTTGAATAGATTTGAATAGTTACAAGTTCTAAAGGCAGAGAGGGTGGAAAAAGAGCTTGGCTGGAAGGAGACTGACCAGGAGGGCTACTCTGACCTACTCACAGGACCTACTCTGAGGCCTTGTGGAGCGACAGTGAAGGGAAGGTTAGGATATTGAGAAGATGGGGCTGGGAATGCAGGGGAGAAACCCTGTACGTGGAAACTGAGGGAGAGAAAATACCCTAGAGCTCTCCTAGTTTTTTTTCCGTGTCACAAAAGAAAGGCATTTTCCCACAGACATTTTCTGTTGTAAAATTCCAAACTGTTAGTTAGCTTCATCTCCCTGCCCACCTTGTTTCTGAGGTCAGTGTTCAGATCAGGGTTAGATCAGGGGTTTGTTTCTCTAACAGGGTGAGCTCAGAGACCTCAGGGACTCCAAACCCGTAGAAGAGTTCTACTAGTGTCATTTAAAAATGGCTCCACAGCCCTTCCGGTCACTCTCAGCCTCACCATCATCTGAGAGAATGGGTCTCCTCCACTGAGCAGTCGTGAGCGAGTTGCTGAGGTTGGGACTCAAGTCATCCAGCACTGTCAGTGCCCATCATCTCTTCCACCTGCCCAGGCTTCCTTCCCCCTACCTCCTGATTTCATACAAGGCTGCTCCAAGAGCAGGCTTCTCCAGGTGGCCCATCCTATCTCCTGCCTGACTTCCCCACTGGGCTCTTGGGTCAGCTCCTTTGGTCTTCTTTCTGTTTTGGTGGAAAAGTGGAAAAGGATCAGATGATCCTGAGATCCTGTGTTTGTTTTCATCTATGTGTGAAATGAGACCACTGCCTGAAGTATTAAGTTTAAAGGAGAGATAGTTTTAGGGGGAGCTGACATTATATTTTTCCATGGTTTATTTGTATTGCCAATGAAATACCCAATAAAGACATATCAGGCAGCTCTAATAATTGAATTGGTGGAGAAGCAGTATTTGATGTTAGACATGCAGATAGTGATTGAATTTCAAAGAGAAGAGAGAAATGTAAAGAAAGATCTACATCTAGTGCCTGGGTTGTCCTAGCTTGGCTTTGCTTTGGGCATTCAAAATCTCCTGGCTGACAGATTCTTGGTAGGCTGAAACTCATGAGCAGGTGGGGTCTGAAATTAGTTTTGCTGTCCTAATCCTTTTTGCCCTGGGCATCACTGTTTTTTATCATGTTACCACCATATCGTAATTTCCACTAGATTTTCTCATTGGGTTTTATGATTTTTACTCCAGTTGCTCCATTTGGCCTAGACATGCCCAACTCCTTGCCAGCTGCTCCCTCTAGGGGGCATGCGTGTCCCTGGTAGGCTTAATGGCTGTCTGGAGCCATGCTTTAAGAATCTACAAGTCTAGTACTTTGTTGGGCCTTATCCAGTATTACCAGCTGCCCTGCACGAGCACAGTTAATAGTTTTCAACTAGTATATCAATTCCAGTGCATTGGTAGTGGTTATATGAATCCTCATGTTGAGGGTGGTTTAGGACAGCACAGTAGCAGGACCCTGACATATTTATGCTAGAACTTCCAGCTGCCAGACCTGCTCCCACCATGGATATCCTCTCATACCTGGATATAGCCTGGGCTCATGATGCCTCATGGGGTCCTGCACGTCTGTTGTTAGCCTCCTAGAATAGGTCCTAAAATTGTAACATGTCTGAACCGATTTGAGTTCAGAAATTTTTTGCGAGAGCTGAGACTGAGATTAACGAGATTGAAGAGAAGTGCAATGTTAGTGGGAGGTAGAAAAAGAGCAGGTATCCAAAGAAAGCCCTGCTGAGGGCTGGGAAAAATAGGAGGAAAAGGGAATTGTACATGATGACGTACCAGAAGAAATTTTTGCAATTGTTTTATGATAACATAATTGTTTTACACTTGTACTCACAGACTCTCTTGGGCTCTTTTCCAAAAGCTGAGCGTGGAGTTTTACCAGTTTAAGAGCAAACAGGATATTGTAGTTTCTTTGACTTTAATGTTTTTAAGAATGAAGATAACATGCTTTTAGGAAAGGAAATATTAAAGCAACAACAACAACAAAACACCAACAACCTAAGCACAATAAAATCTTAGGATGACACACTAAAAAATATAACTGGTTATATTCAGCTGTAGAATTCTAGGATGCTCTTGCTGTTTTTATCTTCAGAAATGTAAGATTTCATAGAAGTCTTATTTCATTAAATACATTGATTAAGATCAAAGGTATAACATTTATTAGTTGTTTGATTTTGGCCTTAGTTTCTAAAACTACAAAATGGGGATTATAATAAAACCTATATCAAATGATTAATGTATATGAAGTGCTTAGCACAAGACCAGCCTAGCACATTGTAAATGCTTGATAAATGTTAGCAATTATTATTATTATATTTAATTTACACTGGGATATACATTTCAGCATAATGTAATATATACTTTTGAGTGTTGAAGTAAATGAGCATTCATGACATTTTGAAATTCTGGGCAGGTGGGAAATACTGAATAATGTAAATTTTATTTTGGTTGCAAATATTTAAGGGAGAGAGATATCCCTTTTTCAAAATCCTATTTACTAAGGCTTATATTTGATGCTAATATAATATCATGACCTCATCTAATTGTCTTATGGGAGTGGGGTAGTGTGCCGAATGTTGTGGATATAAAATGGAATCCAAAGAAACGGTTTAGGAATAACTGAGGGCCTAATTATGACTGAGGGCTGCTATGTCTGCAGCACCCCAGGAAAGCCTGGGGTTCCTGATGACGGTGGGCTATGTAGTTGCCAAATTTTCACTGAATACTTAAATGATTCTGTTAGCGGCTTGATCTTCAGGGAAACACTAGAGAGAAGTTAAATTTTTTTTTTTTTTTTTTTTAGAACAAAGTATTCCTAGCAGGGAGACAGTTTCATTTATTTACAGTTAAATGAATGGGCTCTGGAGCCAGTTCAAATTTTGCCTCTATACTTATAGATAGAACTATTAGAAGGCTTACAGTGTATTTAATGTAGCGGCTCATACATGAGCCATACAATGCTCAGTCCTTCATTCAGTAAATAAATATTTATGGAGCATCTCTGATGTGGCAGACAGTGGTCAAAGATGGTCCCTGCTCTATCAGGGAATTCCCTGCTCCCAGGGAGCTGACATTTTAGTGAAGAGAGCTAAAAATAAATTAAAAGCCAGTAATAAACTCTATGAAGAATAACAAATCAGAGTGAAGGATAGGGAGGTCCAGGGATGCTATTTTACAAAAGTGGCCAGGGAGTAAATATCAGCTGTTATTATCATTTCATTACATTAGTTACATTTCTAAATCCTTTTTGCTGAGAGGAGAAAAAAAAATAGGACAAGTGAGAGGAGAAGCAGAAAGGGCAACAGGCAATGAAGGAAAGCTAAATGAGGAAAGAGTGAGGAATGGAGATGTTGCACTGAACAGGATGAGGAATAATAATTAAAAAAACATGCAACAATGAGGAGGAAAGAGAAGAGAAAATAGTTGGTATTATAAGCCAGTGCTGGGGGTTGTTGGGAAAAGACGAAAGAGAGAGAGAGTGGAATTCAGAGGAAATATTATTGCTCTTTAATTGCTCAGTGGACTTTAAAATGTTTAGCTTTGGGATGAGCAAGTTAATGGTGCTTTCTGGACATCATTCTGAGGGCAGGACTAGTAACATAATTTACAGGACCAATGCGAAATGAAGATGGAGTCCCCCTTGTCCAAAGGATGGTGATGGCAGAGTATTAACCCAAGAGCAACTTCTTCAGCCCCGCACGGATGAGCCAGCTCTGTCTGAAAGCTTAGCACAGATCCTGGCACACAGCAAGCTTTGAAGAAAAGCAGCTGTTGAATGAAGAGAACCTGGGGCTAATTACTTTTGAACTTCTTTGAGGACCAGCCCATATTTCATAAAAACTGATTTTATTTGGCTTCAATTTCAGGTTTCCTTCTATTGTTCTCCCCTGTGGGATATGGAACAGATTCCTGGACACAATTTTGCAGCAGGAAGGAATCCACCCAGACCTGGCAGGGCTTTGTTCACATTCTCTTGCACTTACAGACTGTGGCCACTTGGGGTCACTGTACCAAGGTAGACGCTGGAGGAACGTTGTCAAGGCATTCTCCAAAGAGTGGCTAAAAGGGAAGGCTTAATTGATTAGAGCCAAGAAAGACTACCCTGTGTTCTGCATTTTGATACAGTTCGGCAGTTATGTAGCAAAGGCTCTTAAACTCTTTAAGAAACATCTCAATGATAATAGCAAATTCTCAAGAGGTTAAAGATCAGGAAGTCTGATATGGGGTTCCTAGGAATGAGGAAGGGACTCTCTGTGGAGATATACCCTACCTCATGAGACATGCTTTTACAACACTATAACATGAGAAGTAGTATTTGCATGTGGATTATTCATTTAACAAATAGTAACTGGGCTGGTGGTGAACAATACAGACATTGTCCCTGTGCCTGGAAATGAAGACAGACTCAACGATTTGTTGGCCACCGTGGTGTGTGTCTCAGAAGATGAGCATCGTCTCCAAGGACGACAAAGAGGCACTTGACTTAGAAGCAAGATCCAGAAGGCTCACTAAAGTGGATCCAGAACCAAGAGTCTAACCTAAAGACAAGGTCCTGGCTCCCTCTCCACAATAAGAATAACTTTCAGACAGTTTCCACCAATCAAGAATTCAGAGAAAAAATGAAGTTCAGGTTCAGAGAGCTCTGATAAAAAATTAGGCTATTTTGTTAATGATTAGAGAAAAAGGAACATTATTGTGTCTGTTTTTTATTTTTATTTTACCAAAGAGGAAGCTAAATTCTGGGCTTTTTGGTTGAATAACAAATGTCAGATAATCCTCACCTCCAATGCTTCATGTTGGATGAGCTCTGGACTAAACATTATACATATATTATCTTCTTTAATATAATAGATGGTGAAAGAAAGAAAGTGAAGTCGCTCAGTCGTGTTCGACTCTTTGCGACCCCCTGGACTGTAGCCTACCAGGCTCCTCTGTCCATGGGATCTTCCAGGCAATAGTACCGGAGTGGATTGCTTAATAGATGGTAAAGGATATATTATATTATGCAATGGTAAAGAATCTGCCTGCCAATGCAGGAGATGCAGGAAATGTGGGTTTGTCTCTAGGTTGCAAAGCTTCCCTGGAGGAGGAAATGGCAACCTACTCCAATATTCTTGCCTGGAGAATCCCATGGACAGAGAAGCCTGGCGGGCTATAGTCTGTGGGATCACAAGGAATTGGATGCAACTGAGCGACTAAGCACACACGAGCACATCTTCTTTAATCCCCACACCACTTGGTAATCCAGGGACTTTTATTGCTCCCAATTCACACTTGAAGAAACTGAAGCAAAGACAAGTTAAGTTCTTTTACAGAGGGTCCCACATTTAGTAAGATATGAATCGGAATTTGAACCCATTTAAATGCCAGACCAGGGGAGCAACATTCTATAGCCTCCTTCTGAGGGAGGGGCTTTCCCGAGGTTGGTTATTAGTCTGTAGACAAGTGGCTCAAAGTATAAGTTCTTAGTGACTAAGATTTTATTTACAGATTAAACCTTTACTTTGCTGATTAGTTTCCTACTGGACACAGAGTACGTCTCCTGCCCTGTCAGTCTTCCTGGTATTTTTTCCCTCCCAGGAGTCCTGAAGAGAAATTTTGGGTGGATTTCTGGAAATCAATGTCCACTGCTCCCCAAATAACTCACCAAACATGTGCAGTCTTCCAATGTGCCCTACTATCCCCAGCCTCCTCAGACCAGACTGACAGTCATTTATTCCTTGGGTAAAACAATATCAGAACAGTCTTCTTATCTGACTTTTTTATTAACAGGAAAAGCAAGAACAGCTTATTAGCTCTATCTTCTCCAACTCACTAGCTATGTGGCCTTGGACAAGTGATTTAATCTCTCTAAGTCTCAGTTTCTCCAAATTCAATTGGAAATAGCAAGAGTACCCCAAAGGCTGAAATTAGATTTTAGTAAAATTAGTACTAACTTAATTACCAATACAATTATGAATTAGTAAGGGTTAAATTAGATAATATAAAAGGCTTAGAAAATAGTGCTCAGTAAATAGCTATTAAGATTATTTTGGTTTATAGCTGAAATTCTGTATTTCGGAGACTTTTAGAAATGTAGCACTTTATTTTTTAAAATATGTATTTATTTGGCTGCATCAGGTCTTAGTTGTGGTGTGTAGGCTCTTTGTGGTATCATGCAGGGTCTTTCGTTGCATGGACTCTCCAGTTGTGACATCAGTAGTTGCCATATGCAGACTTGGTTGCTCTGTGGCACATGGAATCTTAGTTCCCCGAACCAGGGATCAAACTCACACCCCCTGCGCTGGAAGGCAGATTCTTATCCATTGACTAGACCACCAGAGAAGTCCCTAGATATGTAGCACTTTAGGCCTTTTTTCACATTAATGTGCATGTTATATCTATGTCCATAATTAAAATTTACATACTGAGCTATTTAGGACATTAAACTTTAAATTCTTACCCAAAAACTTCAAGTACTAACGGATCTACCAGAAGTCACAGAGGGAAACAGCTAGAGCTGTTTTAGAAGACGTGGTAAATGGACTTCCTTTCATCTTGAATTAAGGGGAAGAGACTGCTACTCAATGCTGAGGTAATCCCTATGGGCAGGTGTTGAAACAGGTCAGGAGTGAGGAGTATGTAAGTAGGGTTGGCTTCCCAGGGCAAGGGCATTTAGAGCTGGGTTTGGATAGATTGCATCAGGGTTGGAGAAGAGAAGAGGGAAAGGTCTGGATAATGAACACTGAAATGAAACGCCCCATTAGAAGCTGATCGCCAAGTTAAGAAGCTGGCTTCTGTCATATGTCCCACTCTCCTCACCTTGCTTTACTCTTTAGAGCAATGAATTCTGGTCGTGCTCATCATCTAAGATAGCCTGCCTTTTCCTGCAGAGAGAACTGGCTCTCTGTTCTCTTTGTAGGACACCATAAAATTTGTCCTCAGATCTTATGTTTGGCTTCAGGTTCAGTTTTCAAAAGGTTTATTTTTCCCTCTCAAGAGCTGAACCTGCATCTCAGATGTGCTAATACTGGGTGATGGTGCCTCAGCAATTGAGGACTCAGTCTACCAAGAAAAAAATTTGTTTCTTTTTTCTTACTACTCAATAAAAAGCAATTGGGGGAAGGGCCAAAATGCTGGGGTCTGGGTACAGGGATTTGACTTGACCCAAGAGTAAAATTTTAAATAACCAGAGGAATGGGTGAAGTTTATGTATATATATAAACTATATACCCTCTAACAAAAGCCTGTAAGTATAGTTTCTTGCAGTGAAACTCTGATGGTGAACCTCAGGGAATTTGAGGTAACCTTTTCTGTTTGTGTTGCAGATTTCTATCAAGGCAACTGAATATACCACATTATAAGATGTGATATTTAATGTCAACTGTATAAAGATCAAGTTTGAAGAAATTAACTTTTTACAATTTGATATTGTTCTAATTTCTAATTGTTACCAATAATGGATTAATTAAACTCTGGCCTTAGGCTCAGATCTGTTTGGAACCCCTTTCTAAGTCATCCTGAACTCTTTTCAGTGGCTTCAGAACTTCAGCATTGTCTGGTTTTAAGACCCCTCCAGCTTTCTCTCAGTCACGTGCAGAACTCTAGGAGGAACTATAAGAAATTGGAAAGCTAAAACAAAAGGGGGGCATCTCTGAACTTAAGGACCTTAACATGATATGAAAGTGCTGGTGGACTTGGGAAATTTTTTTTTTCTGTATGTTTTCACAGCTTGAGGAAGTGAGATTTCCCAGGGAAGATCTGGGTTCTCTTGTACTATCAAGACAGTGGAAATAGGGACTTCCCTGGCTGTCCAGTGGTTAAGAGACTCTGCCGGGGGTGTCAGTTAGATCTCTGATTAGGGAACTAAGATCCTACATGCTGCCCAGTATGGTCAAAAAAAAAAAAAAAAAAAAAAAAAAGACAGTGGAAACAGGCTTGTGATAGGGTTTCTTGGTAGAATAAACATGTGGATGTAGCAGAGCTTTTTTGGTCTTTCAAGTTAGCCTGCACTGAAGTCAGCCATGTATTTCTGTTCTATGTCAACTGTACAAAAACAAACAAAATTCAAATTATAAGAAAGAACCAATCAAAACAAGTGCTCACTATTAAAACAGTTGTTGGTAGAGTGGGTAAATGGGCTAACTTCAACCTAGAGTCAGTGAGAAGGTTTTGTGGATTAATTAAACTAAGCAACAGCAACAAGAAGGAATAGTTCTTGTTGCTGTTGCTTAGTAGCTAAGTTGTATCTGGCTCTTTTGTGACCCCCATGGACTATAGCCTGCCAGACTCCTCTGTCCATGGAATTCTCTAGGCAAGAACACTGGAGTGGGTAGCCATTTCTGTTTCCAGGGGATCTTCCTGACCCAGGGATCGAACCTGCATCTCCTGTATTGACAGGTGGATTCTTTACCCCTGAGCCGCCTGATTCCTTAGGGAAATCTTTATGAAGGAGATTAAATTTGAGTTGAAATTTCCAAGGAGGACAGAAATTTCAGATTAATAGGAAGAAGGACATTTTTATATGATAGTAAAGTTTATTGGGACCTTACTATGGTCCCAATAGGCAGAATAATGGTTCCCCCTAAATGTCCACAATCTAATCCTTGGAATCTGTAAATATATTACCTTACATGACAAAAGGGATATTGCAGGTATGACTAATGTTAAGACCTTGAGATAGAAGATTATCCAGAATTATAGTTGTGTCAAACCTAATGCCATGGGTCCTTAAAAGCAGAAAATCTTTTCTGGCTTAGGTCAGAGTCAGAGGGAAATATGACTATAGGAAAATGGTCAGAGAGATGCAAAATTTCTGACTTGAAAGACTGAGGAAGGGGGCCATGAGCCAAAGAATGTGGGTGGCCTCTGGAAGCTGAATT
This sequence comes from Bubalus kerabau, assembly GCF_029407905.1. Lineage (NCBI taxonomy): Eukaryota > Metazoa > Chordata > Mammalia > Artiodactyla > Bovidae > Bubalus > Bubalus kerabau. The sequence continues at coordinate 16,909,414 of NC_073645.1, forward strand.
GCATAAGCAAATAAATTCTGCCCTAGTGCCTCTGGAAAGAGCACTGTTGTGCTGACACCTTATTTTTAGCCCAGTGAGACCTGTATTGGACTTCTAGCCTACAGAACCATAATAAATTTGAATTGTTTTAAGCTAAGTTTGTGATAATTTGTTACAGCAGTCATAGAAAGCTAACACAACATGGGACAGCAAAATGAGGTAGACACTACCATGGTCATTTTCAGATGGGGAAACTTAACTATAAAGGGACTAGGTTCTGACAATGTCACCCGCTGTAGAGTGAACGACTAGGGGATTAAATTGAGCACACTCATCTTCGGAAGTCATGCTTTTAACTGTTCGGCGGGATTTTTGTAGAAGGAGGATGGAAGTAGTAAAAGCTTCTAGAAAAAGCTCTCTGGAGTGAATTACACAGCTGTATAATAAAGAGCTTGGTTGACTCAAAGGGACATGCTGAGCTCTGGATTAACGGAGACCAGAAAATAGTTGTCCCTCAGGGCTAGGTTATGTACTCTCTTTCTGGTTAATCTTCCTCAGTCGCTGATTTGATCATGACAAACTGGTTTACTCAGCAGTCCCATAAACAAGACTCTTCCAAGCACCTGCTTGTCCTTCCCATCTCTCTGAAGCCCACTTCTCTCAAGGGCTTCCCCACTTCATCCCAGCCACAGCAACTTGGGGGCACTTGGATTCAAGGACTTTGGCATGAAATCACACACTGCACTGGGTCTTTCTTGTATCTTTGCCATAAAATGTCTTTGTTTTACGTCATTTAGTTTTTCTGGCGCTTATAATTTATTTCCAAGTAGACTGGCCTCTGTGAACTTTCCGCGGGCAGGAACAGGAATCCACTCAGAGCGGTCGTCCTTGTTCACCAGCTGGGTTCTTCTAGGTTCATTCCTAAAACAAATCTTACTCCCACATACCATTTTGCTTTTCTTGAGTTTTCCTTTCTCTGACCCTCCACCACCCATGCCTCCTCGTTAAACATTCCCGTAGCCTTTATTGTCGATCTGCCTCATTACGAAATAATCCCATATGCTAGAACAGGGTCTGAACACAGAATACAGGGATCTATGCTTTTAAAGCACAGTCAATTACTAGACAGCAACTGGGGGGCCAGTACCGGGCTAGAGTTGGAGGTGGCCCGTTTCCACTCCGCACAGCGGCTGGCAGCACCTGGGCCTCCCCCAGGTGTGGGGACTGTGACCCGGTCGCGCGCCCGTGCGCGGCCTTCCACGCGCCCCAGCGCCGCCCGCCCCGCCCCTTTCCCCGATCGCCCCGCCCCTTTCCCCGCCTCCTCGCGCTCGCGCCACAGGTTGCTCGCCCCCGCGGTCCGCGCGGCGCCGCGCCTCGCCGGCTCCTCAGCTTCCAGCCAAGATGGCGGAGATCGGCGAAGGTCCGGGCACCGTCCCAGAGCACGAGCGGATCTTGCAGGAGATCCAGAGCACAGACACCGCCTGCGTGGGGCCCACCCTCCGGTAAAGCTCTCATCCTCTCGGGATCTCTGGCTGCCCCCTTCGGCCGCTCGTCAGGAAGCGGGCGGGTTTTCCGCCGTCGGCCGCGCGCGAAGCGGCCCGACAGGTGGTGCGTGAGGAGGCGGGCGGCCGGGCGGGGGCCGAGGCGCAGCGGGCCAGGACCTGAGCCGGGACCGGGGCGGGGCGGCACGGGCGACTGCACCTGTCCGCGCGGCCCGCCTCAGCCGCGGGAGCTGTCACTGCGCAGCTGGAGGGTGTGGCTGCCAAGGTGCCTGTGACCCCGGGAGTCGAGGCACCGCCCCGTTTTCGACGCCCCGCCCCGCCCTGCCCCGGCAGGGGCCTGGGGTCTCGAGAACGCGCTTGGGGCTTCCCGGCTCGCGCGACGCTCCGGGGCTGAGGGCGGCTCCGCCTCGGGCGTGCCCGGGACGAAGGTGAAGTGCCGGCAGAAGGCGGGACAGAGGTGCCGACCCGCGCGCAGGTGGAAACGCTGGCGCGCTGGGCTGCTGAGGGCGTGGGAGACTTGAAATTGAGCGGGAGTCGCCGGCACCATTCTCTATACTCCCGCGCCGCTAGAGTGGGCGAGGAGGGAGCGTGGGCGGGAGGGGAGGAGCTGGCGCTCAGGAACGCGCTGATGTGACTGATCGTGACCGTGCGCTCGCCCGGCAATCCTCTCTGGAGTCGGGGAAGCTTTTATTTATTTGCGAATGTTTAATTTAGCATGCATTTCCCCGTTTATTTTAAAAAGAATCTCCACCGTTTAAAAATAGTACAAGAACAATGACTATTCCAGACTATCTATTGCCCTACAGGCACTCTAGTGATCCATTAGAGCGTTAGCCACTTTCTTCAAGAATGACTGCTCTTTAAATATAAGGCTTCATTTTTCGGTGTGATGATAATGAAATTATTATTCACTTAGGGAACTTGGGACTCACTGTGCTATTGTCATTATGTGGACCTGTGGTTGTAGTACAAAGTAAATCCACCTTGCCCTGAGACTACAGAGAACTGGATTCTTGGTTTACACTAGTCTTAGCACTGATGAAGTGTGCGGTCGTGGGCAAATCATTTAACTTCTCTGGACCTCGATTTTTTTATTTGTAGACAGGGGAGGGGTACGTGTTTAGATACCCAGAAAGCCCGGGAATTTAGAGACCTTGCCTATTTGTTCACTCCTGTATGCCTAAGCATGTAGTAGGTACATGATACATTTTTGTCACATGAAGGTCCCTCTATGATATAAATATGATTAGTGCATTTCCTTAATTTTTCAGTATAACACTTTTTATAAAAACTGCATTTGCTAATGAAAGTTGAACTCATACATTTAAAGGAAGCTTTGTTTTCCTCACTGCATGGTGAAACTGAAGGAGTATAGTGTGTGGTATACTTACAACAGTCCATTTTTGAAAATAGTATTGATTAGGAAAGAGGTGCTTCTTCTTGAGAAAGTGTACTAGGCGGGATCATTGAAAGCAGGTGAAATTAATTTAGAAGAAAAAATTTTAACTACAGCGGACTTGAACAATATGGATTTGAACTGTGTGAATTCACTTATACCTGTAATTTTTTAATAGTAAATACAGTGGTAAAGAATCTGCCTGCCAATGCAGGAGACGCAAGAGACTCGGTTGAGGAAGATCCTGGGTCTAAATGATCCCCGAGAAGGAAATGACAGCACACTCCAGTATTCTTGCTTGGGAAATCCCGTGGACAGAGGAGCCTGGTGGGCTACAGTCTATGGGGTCACAAAAGAGTCAGACACAACTTAGCGACTAAACAGCAACAACTGTGGGAACTTCTGTACTCTCACCGCTGGGGGAGGAGTTGGGGGCCCGGTTGACCCCTGGTGTGGGGAACTAAGATCCGGAAAGCCTCGTGGCTCGGCCAAATAGAAAAAATACATACTTAACGTATTTTTGTGATACTACAGGATCCGCAGTTGGTTGCGTCTGGAAATGCCGAACCTGGGGTATAGAAGAACCCATTTTATGGACAATAAGTTATATGTGGATTTTTCACTTCATGAAAGGTCCTCGGCCCCGATCCCCTCATTGTTTCAGGGTCAACTGTACACTGAGATTTTTGTAACACAAATAGAATATATGTATTGGTGGTGGTATCATTCTGTTTCGCTGGTGACATTTGTATCACCTACTCACTTTGTTGAAACCCACACTCGTTTCTTTAGTGAACTACACTGACTCATACTTACTCTATATATACTCTTGTCATCTCTCATTTGCAAGCAGGCCCTGCACACACCCGTGTAAGGCACTGCTAGCAGTCCTTTCTCTTGAACAGAGTTTAAGCCAATGCTCTTTTATTCCTGAGGTTTCACTGAGTGAAATGCTAACACTAAAATTAAAAAAAAAAACTTATTATGGGAAAATTTAAATGTTTCAAGAATGTAAAAAAAAAAAAAATGTAGGGAATTCCCTGGTGGTCTGGAGGTTAGGACTGTGTGCTTTCACTGCTGGGCCGGGTTCAGTCCCTGGTCAGGGAACTTAGACCCTGCAAGCCTCTAAGTGCAGTCAAAAATAAAAATAAAAGTAAAAAATAAAGATTAAAAAGACTGACCATACGACGTGTTGGTGAAGTTGTGAAACAACTTGCATTCTGTATATACTGCAGTGGGAATTTCATAGATGCTGTTTTTCAGGTTGAGGTTATTCCCTTCTAGTTTGTCAAGTGTTTTTACTATGAAGGAGTGTTGAATTTTTCGGATGCTTTTTCTGCATCCATTATGATCGTGTGGATTTTGTTCCTTATTGTATCACAATGGTGTTTTATATTAATTGATTTTCAGATATAAATCAACCTTGCATTTTTGGAATTAATCCCACTTGGTCATAGTGTATAATCATTTTTTATATGTTCAGTTCAGTCACTCAGTCGTGTCCGACTCTTTGTGACCCCATGAATCGCAGCACGCCAGGCCTCCCTGTCCATCACCAACTCCCGGAGTTTACTCAAACTCATGTCAATCAAGTCGGTGATGCCATCCAGCCATCTCATCCTCTGTCATCCCCTTCTCCTGCCCCCAATACCTCTCAGGATCAGGGTCTTTTCCAATGAGTCAACTCTTTGCATGAGGTGGCCAAAGTATTGGAGTTTCAGCTTTAGCATCAGTCCTTCCAATGAACACCCAGGACTGATTTCCTTTAGAATGGACTGGTTGGATCTCCTTGCAGTCCAAGGGACTCTCAAGAGTCTTCTCAGATTCCATTTGTTAGTATCTTGTTTAGGATTTTTGCATGTATATTCATAAGAGCTATTTGTCTTTTATTTTCTGGTGACGTCTTTAGTTTTGGTATGAGAGTAATACCTTATTATTGGTTAGTGTTCCTCAATTGAGATGAATGTGTTTTTATTTCTCTATATGTGGTGTACCATATTTATGTATATATGTGTGTAATGTTGAATCACTCTTACATTCCTGTAATAAATCCCATATGGTCATAGAGTATAATCTTTTTAACATGTTGGATTCAGCTCGCTAATATTTTATTGAGTGTTTTTACATCTGTATTCACAGGGGATATTGGTACCTAATTTTCTTTTTTTGTGATGTCTTCAGCTGGCTTTGATATCAGAGTAAAGCTGGCCTGATAGAATGAGTGAGGAGTGTCCCTATTCTCCCACTTTTTGGAAGACTTTGTGTAAGAATAGTGTTAATTTTTCTTTAAATAGATGGTAGAATTTGTCACTAAAACCATCTAGCTTTTCTTTCTTGGAAGGTTTCTGATTATTGATCAGTCTCTTGTTATAACAAGTCTGTTTTGATTTTCTCTTCTTACTGCATCAGTTTTGGTAGTTTGTGTCATTTTAGAAATTTGTACATTTTGTCTAGGTTATCAGGTTGTTAGTATAAAATGGTTCATGTGTGTGTGTGTTCAGTCTGAGTCTTTTGTGACCCCATGGACTGTAGCCCACCAGTCTTCTCTGTCCATGGGATTTCCCAGGCAAGAATACTGAAGTGGGTTGCCATTTCCTTCTCCAGGAGATCTTCCTGACTCAGGGGTCAAATCCACATTTCTTGCTTGCCAGGCAGATTCTTTAACACTGAACCACCTAGGAATCACAGAATTGTTCATAGCATCCCCTTATAACCTTTTTTATTTCTGTAAGACTGGTGGTACTGACTTTTTTTTTTACTCTTTTCTATTTATTTTTCTTTTTGGCTGTGAGAGACTTAGTTGTGGCATATGGAATCTAGTTCCCTGACTAGGGATTGAACCTGGGCCTCTTGCATTGGGAATCAGAGTCTTAACCACTGGACCATCAGGAAAGTCCCTTTTTTACTCTTGATTTTAGTAATTTGTGTCTCTCTTTTTCTTAGTCAGTCCAGCTAAAAGTTTGTCAATTTTATCAACTTTAACATGATCTCATAAGTCTTGGTATTGTGTGTTTTTGTTTTTATTCATTTCAAAGTATTTTTTAAATTTCCTTTGTGATTTGTTCTTTGAGTCATTGGTTATTTAGAAGTATGTTGTTAAATTTCAACATATTTGTGAATTTCTCAAATGCCTTTCTGTTACTAATGCGTAATTTCATTGTATTTGGTCAGAGATCATATTTTGTATGATTTCAATCCTTTTAAATTCACTGAGGCTTGTTTTACAGCCTAACATGTGGTCTGTCCTGGAGAATGTTACATGTTCACTTCAGAAGAATGTGTATACTGATGTTATTGGGTGGAAGATGCTATAGATGTCTCTTAGGTCTCATTAGGTTATAGTTGTTCAGGTCTTCTACTTCCTTTTTGATCGTCTACTTGTTGTTCTGCCCATTATTGGGCAATGGGTAGTTTTTGCTTCATGTATTTTGGGCTCTGTTTTTAGGTGCATGTGTTTGCTCAGTGTGTCTGACTCTTTGTGCTCCTTTGGACTTAGCCCACTAGGCTCCTCTGTCCATGGGGATTTTCACACAAGAATATTGGAGTAGGTTGCCGTTTCCTTCCTCAGGGGAACTTCCCTACCCAGGGATCATACCTGCATCTCCTGAGTCTCCTGCATTGCAGGTAGATTCTTTACTGCTGAGGCATTGGGGAAGCCCATAAATGTGTATTTGTTGTTGTTCAGTCGCCCATTTGTGTCTGATGCTTTGAGGACTGCAGCATGCCAGGCTTCCCTGTCCTTTACCATCTCCCTGAGCTTGCTCAAACTCATATCCATTGAGTCAGTGATACCATCCAACCATCTCATCCTCTGTTGCCCCCTTCTCCTCCTGCCTTCAGTCTTTCCCAGCACCAGGGTCTTTTCTAAGGAGTCAGTTCTTTGCATCAGGTGGCCAAGTATTGGATCTTCAACTTTAGCATTAGTCCTTCTAATGAATATTCAGGGTTGGTTTCCTTCAGGATTGACTGGTTTGATCTCCTTGCAGTCCAGGGGACTCACAAGGGTCTTCTTCAACACCACAGTTCAAAGGCATCAATTCTTCAGTGCGCAGTCTTCTTTATGGTCCAACTGTCACATCCATACATGACTACTGGAAAAACCATAGCCTTGACTAGACAGACCTTTGTTGACAAAGTAATGTCTCTGCTTTTGAATATGCTGTCTAGGTTTGTCATAACTTTACTTTCAAGGAGAAAGTGTCTTAATTTCATGGCTGCAGTCACCATTCAGAGTGATTTTGGAGCCCAAGAAAATAAAGTGTGTCGCTGTTTCCATTATTTCCCCATCTGTTTGCCATGTAGTGATGGGACTGGATGCCATGATCTTAGTTTTTTTAATGTTTAGTTTTAAGCCAACTTTCTCACTCTCCTCTTTCATCAAGAGGCTCTTTAGCTCCTCTTTGCTTTCTGCCATGGGTTGGTATCATCTGCATATCTGAGGTTATTGATATTTCTCCTGGCAATCTTGATTCAGCTTGTGCTTTATCCAGCCCGGCATTTCACATGATGTATTCTGCATATAAGTTAAATAAGCAGGGTGACAATATACACTCTTGATGTACTCCTTTCCTAGCTTGGAACCAGTTCATTGTTCCATGTCTGGTTCTAATTGTTACTTCTTGATCTGCATACAGGTTACTCAGAAGGCAGGTCAGGTGGTCTGGTATTCTCATCTCTTTAAGAATTTTATACAGTTTGTTGTGATTCACACAGTCAAAGGATTTAGCATAGTCAATGAAGTAGAAGTAGATGTTTTTCTGGAATTCCCTTGCTTTTTCTATGATCCAGCAGATGTTGGCAATTTGATCTCTGGTTCCTCTGCCTTTTCTAAATCCAGAGTGAACATCTGGAAGTTCTTTGTTCACATACTGTTAAAGCCTAGCTTGGAGAATTTTGAGCATTACTTTACTAGCGTGTGAGATGAGTGCAATTGTGTGGTAGTTTGAGCATTCTTTGGCATTGCCTTTCTTTGGGATTGGAATGAAAACAGACCTTTTCCAGTCCTGTGGCCACTACTGAGTTTTTCAAATTTGCTGGCATATTGAGTGCATCACTTTCATAGCATCATCTTTTAGGATTTGAAATAGCTTAACTGGAATTCCATCACCTGCACTAGCTTTGTTCATAGTGATACTTGTTATATATTTTTGATTGATTGACTCTTTTACATTATAAAATGTTCCTCTTTATCTCTACACTTATTTTATTTTTTAATTGGTTTTTAAAGTCTGTATTGAATTTGTTACAGTGTTTCTTCTGGTTTTTTTATGTTTTTTTTTTTTGGCCCTGAGGCATGTGGGATCTTAGCTACCTGACCAGGGATTGAACCCTCACCCCCTGCGTTGGAAGGTGAAGTCTTAACCACTGGACAACCAGGAAAGTCTTCTAGACTTGTTTTTAAGTTTGTTTTGTCTGATATTAGTAAATCTACTCTAGCTTTCTTTTGGTTGCTCTTTGTATGGTATGTCTCTTTTTATCTTTTTACTTTCAACCTATTTTTGTGCTTGAATCCAAAGTGTATCTCCTGTAGATAGCATATTGTTGGAGCATATTGTTTATCCAGTTTCATAACCTGACTTTTTAAAAATATAACTTTATTTATTTTATTATTTTTGACTGCTGGATATTCGTTGCCTCACAGGCTTTTCTCTAGTTGTGGCAAGTGAGGGCTCCTCTCTAGTTGTAAGTGTGCAGGCTGCTCACTGTGGTGGCTTCTCTTGTTGCAGAGCACAGGCTCTAGGGCGTGTGTGGGCTCAGCAGTTGCAGTTCTGGCCTCTAGAGCACAGGCTCCGTGGTTGTGGCACATGGGCATAGTTGCTCCACAGCACGTAGGATCTTCCTGGGTTCGGGATTGAACCCATGTCTCCTGCATTGGCAGGTGGATTCTTTATCACTGAATTACCAAGGAAGCCCATAATCTCTAACTTTTGTCTGTACTATTTCATCTATTCATGTTGAATGTTAATATTTATATAGTTGGATTTGTATCTGTCATTTTACTTTTTGTTTACTGTATGTCTTGGTTTTTTTTTTTTTTCTCCTCTGTTCCTTTTTTTCTATTTTTTGTTAAATGAATATTTTATAGTGTAATATTTTAGTTACTTTAATGATTTTTTCCAGTATTTAAACAATTGATTTCTTAGTGGTTGCTCTCAGAATCAGTTTCAGATTAATTCTAAATTAATTTCAGAGGCCTTCTTCAATGAACAATGAGTAAAAATAGAGGAAAACAATAGAAGGGGAAAGACCAGAGATCCTTTCAGGGAAATTGGAAATACCAAGGGAACATTTCATGTAAAGATGGGCACAATAAAGGACAGAAACGGTTGAGACCTAGTAGAAACAGAAGAGATCAAGAAGAGATGGAAAGAATACACAGAGGAACTGTACAAAAAAGATCTTAATGAACCAGATAACTGTGATGATATGGTCAGTCACCCAGAGCCAGACATTCTGAAGTGTGGAGTCAGGTGGGCCTTAGGAAGCATTACTGTGAATAAAACTAGTGGATGCAATGGAATTTCAGTGGAGCTATTCAAAACTCTAAAAGATGATGCTGTCAGAGTGTTGCACTCAATATGTCAGCAAATCTGGAAGACCCAGCAGTGGCCACAGGACTGGAAAAAGTAAATTCTCATCCCAGTTCCCAAGAAAGCATTACTTAAGGATGTTCAAACCATCAGACAGTTGAACTTGTCTCCCATGCTAGTAAAGTCATACTTAAAATCTTGCATGCTAGGCTTCAGCACTATATGAACCGAGAACCTTGAGATGGCCCATCTGGGTTTAGAAAAGGCAGAGGAATCAGAGATCAAATTGCCAACACTTTCTAGATCACAGAGAAAGCAATGGAATTCCAGAAAAACATCTACCTCTGTTTCAATTATGCTAAAACCTTTGACCTTGTGGATCATAACAAACTGTGGAAAGCTCTTAAAGAGATGGGTATATAGACCATCTTACCTGCCTCCTGAGAAATCTGTATGTGGGTCAGGAAGCAACAGTTAGAACCCTGTATGGAACAACTGATTGGTTCAGGACTGAGAAAGGAGTATGATAGGGCTATCTGTTGTTACCCTGTTTGTTTAACTTATACACTGAACACATCATGAGAAATGCCAGACTGGGTGAGTTATAAGCTGGAATCAAGATATGCGGGAGAAGCATCAACAACCTCAGATATGTGGATGATACCACTCTGTTGACAGAAAGTGGAGAGGAACTAAAGAACCTCTTGATGAGAATGAAGGAGGAGAGTGAAAAAGGCAACTTAAAACCAAATATTAAAAAACTAAGATCATGGCATCTGGCCCCATTACTTCATGGCAGATGGAAGGGGAAAAGGTGGAAGCAGTGACAGATTTCCTCTTCTGCGGGGTCTAAAATCACTGCAGATGGTGACTACAGCCATGAAATCAGAAGATGATTGCTTCTTGGCAGGAAGGCCGTGACACACCTAGACAGTGTGTTGAAAAGCAGAGACATCACTCTGCTGACAAATGTCCGTATAGTCAAGGCTATGGTCTTCTCAGTAGACATGTACAGGTGTGAGAGCTGGATTGTAAAGATGGTAGAGCGCCAAAGAATTGATGCCTTTGAACTATGGTGCTGAGAGTCCCTTGACAGCAGGAAGATCAAACCAGTCAGTCAGTCTTAAAAAAAAAATCAACCCTGAATACTCATTGGAAGGACTGATACTGAAGCTGAAGCTCCAGTATTTTGGTCACCTGATGTGGACAGCTGACTCATTGGAAAAGTCCCTGATGCTGGGAAAGACTGAGGGAAGAAGAAGAGGGCGTCAGAGGAAGAGATGTGACTGGATGGCCTCATTGATGTAATGGACATGAACTTGGGCAAACTCCAGGAGATGGTGAGGGACAGGGAAGCCTGGCCTGCTGCGTCCATGGAGTCACAAAGAGTCGGGCACAACTGGGTGACTGAACAGTAACAACATAGCTCTAGTCCCACTTTTGTGCTATTATTATTATATCTTACATCTATATATGTTACAAATCCAACAATACATTGTTATAATTCTTACTACATATAGTTTTTTATTTTCCAAAGAAGCTGAGGGAAGGAGAACAAGTATATTTATAGAGTTTGTTATGTTAGCCTTATTTACCATTTATAAATCTCTTCATTTGATGCTGAGTTTTTGGTTGTGTTGTTTTCTTATTCCAGTACAGCTTTGCTCCCACATTTGTGCTGTTATTTTCAAATATATTTCTATAGTTGAAATATATATTGTTATCAGTAAAGTTATGTACATGTTGTCTTCTGCAGTTGCTTTTTAAATCAGTAAAGGAAGAAAGATGCATTTATACTGTCTTAAAAAAAATCTTGTATTTGACTGTGGCAGGTCTTACTTGCCCTGATATGTGAAATCTTTAATTGTGGCATGTAGGATCTAGTTTCCTGACTAGGGATAGAACCTGGGCCCCCTCCATTGTGAAAAGTGGAGTCTTAGCCATTAGACCACCAGGGAAGTCACTATAGTGTCTTTTATAGTTACATAGTTATCCTTACTGGTGTTTGTGTGTGTGTGTGTTCACATTGCCATCTGGGCACACTCTTATGGAGGACTTCCATTCATATTTCTTTTAGGACTGGTCTGCTGTTAATAATTCTCTCAGCTTTTGTTTATCTGCAAGTGTCCTTATTTTACTGTCATTTTTCTAGAGAGAGCTTTGTTATAAGATTCTTGGTTGGCAGTTTTTTCTTTTAGCACTTTGAATGTATCATCCCATTGCCTTTTGGCCTGCATTTTTGCTGATGATAAGTCAGCTGTTAATCTCAGTGGGATCCCCTTGTGTGTGGTTTCCCCCCATCCGACCCCCTTGTTGCTTCCAAGATTTTCCTTTTGTCTTTCATTATTTTACTGTGTTGTGTCTGGGAATGGATTTCTTTGTGTTTATTCTTCTTGTAGTTTATTGATTATCTTGGATGTTTAAATTAATGTTTTTCATCAAATTAGGGAAATTTTAGCCATTGTTTTTTAAATATTCTTTCTTCTTTCTCTTCTTTGGTACTCCCATCACGTGTATGTTGGTGTGTGTAGTGGTGTTCACATTTTTCTGAAGCTCTGTGCATTTCCTTCATGCTTTTTTCTCTCTTGCTTGGATTACATTTTTCTGTTGGTCTGTGTTTAAGTAGTCTGTCCTCTGTCAATTTATATCTGCTGCTGAGATCCTTTGATGAGTTTTCTTTTCTGTTGTTGACTTTTCAACTGCAGAATTTCAACTTCGTTGTTTTTATAATTTCTCTCTCTGTGTCACAAATATTTTATTAGACACTGCCATCATACCTTCTTTCACTGCTTTGAGCATGGTGTTCTTTAGTTCTGTGAACATAGTACTTTGAAGTCTTTGTTAACTCCACCAGCTAGGCCCTCTCACAGGGCCTGTTTCTTTTCCTGTGTGTAGGTCAGAGTCTCCTATTTCTTTGCCTATCTCATAATTTGTTGTTGTGGTTGAAAACTGGAAAATTCAGACAGTATAGACAGTATATTATATTAACTCTGGATACTTAAACCCACCACCACCCTACCACCCTCTGGGGCTTATTTTTGTGCTTGTTAATTAATGGCTTGGCTGTACTATTTTAATAAAGTGTATTTATTTTCCTCACAATGTGAAGTCTCTGCTGTGGCTCCTCAGAGGGCACAGTCTTGGCACATAGTCACTCTGGAATGACAGTGTTTTTAGCAAAATTCTCTTTGTCTCTTTCCCTGATCTCTCTGTTAAGTTGTCTGTCTATCTTGGTGTCACACTCGGATATTAGACTCCAGTAATTGCTGACTGGTTGCTTTATTGTTTTCAACAATATCCAGGGGCATAAGTTGTTTCACAGCCTGATTTAGTTAAATTTGGTCCCTTTTCCAGTGGTAGATTTCCGCCCCCCTTATACAAGTGATTTGTTGAGGCAGTATGTTTGGGTGAAACTTGCAGGAGTGAGGAAAGTAGGATAGGGAAGAGATCAGTAAATCTGTGGGTTAAGCTTAAGTGTAGCCTCAGCCTGATTCCAGGAGAAGCTCTGGAGTTAGAATGATATCACAAAGTTGTTGCACTTTGAGGCACTGAAGCTGAACTTTTACTCCCACCTCCAGCAATCTTTCATTGGCTACAGGCTGCCCCAAGAGTGTGTGTGCTGGCAGCGGGGACATGCCTTCCCAGGCGTTATTGGGCAGAGTGCCTCCCGCTTCTCCAGAGAAGAGGGTAGCTATGAGCCCTTAGCTGCTGGGAGGTGAATAGCACCACCAGGGATCTACTATACACTCCAGCAGCTAGAACACATTAGATCACACATAGTAAATTTGAAGGAATAAATGGACAAAATTTTCATTTATCTTTCTATTTCATGAGCTTCCCTTGTGGCTCAGCTGGTAAAGAATCTACCGGTAATGTGGGAGACCTAGGTTTGATCCCTGGGTTAGGACGATCCCCTGGAGGAGGGAAAGGCTACCCACTCCAGTATTCTGGCCTGGGGAGTTTCTTAATGATTTTTCTAGTGAATTAAATCCCCTGATCTCCCCAGTCTTGACTTTTAAATGTTACTTAAAAATTGTGGTAAAATATATGTAACATAAAATTTATCTTTTTAAATGTACAATTCATGTCATAAAGTACATTCACATTGCTCTGCAACCATCACCACCATCCATCTCCAGAACTTTTTCATCTTTCCAAACTGAAACTGTACACGTTTAAATGGTAACTCCCCATTGTCCCTTCCTACCAGCCCCTTGTAGCTACCATCATACTTTCTAGAATATGATTGCTTTAGATACCTCATATAAGTGGAATCATAATTGTCCTTCTGTGACTGGCTTGTCTCACTTAACGTTATGTCATCAAGGTCCATGCATGCATGTTGTAGCTGTGTCAGAATTTCCTTCCTTTTTGAGGCTGGATAATGTTTCATTGTATTTATATATACTACTTTTTGTTCAACTATTATTTGTTTGCTCAGATCGCTTCCAACTTTTGACTGTTGTGAATGCTGCTGTGAACATGATGTACAAATATGTGTTTGAGTGCAGTGTTAGTTTTTCAGGCCAGTCTCTGAGGTTTGTTCTGATCACAGGAGGACTCTTCACATTTTCTGTGGTTCTTCTTGGTAAACTGACTGATTATATAACCTCTCCCTATTCACCAGGGAGGAGGGCACAGTTCTTGAGGTGCTGTGTTCCCCATTTGCCTGGCAAAGTAATAAAGCCATTCTTTCTCTTTCTCCTGGTTACAAGATGAAAGTGAAATTTGCTCACTGTGTCTCTGCGACCCCATGGCCTGTAGAGTCCATGGAATTCTCCAGGCCAGAATACTGGAGTGGGTAGCCTTACCCCTTCACCACAGGATCTTCCCAACCCAGGGATCAAACCCAGTTCTCCTGCATTGCAGGTGGATTCTTTACCAGCTGAGCCACCAGTGAAGCCCAGAAGATGAAATAGAGCTTACCTGTAACAAGGCTAGTCTAAAAGGCAGAATCTCAGTTAACATTGTGCCACAGGCAGAGCCTGAGGCAATAGGGAAGGATTCCTTGGTTTAGGGAAGGAACCCTTCCCTGGTGGCTCAGAGGATAAAGCATCTGCCTGCCATGTGGGAGACCTGGGTTTGATCCCTGGATTGGGAAGATCCCCTGGAGAAGTAAATGGCAACCCACTCCAGTATTCTTGCCTGGAGGATCCCATGGACAGAGGAGCCTGGTGGGCTACAGTCCATGGGGTCGCAAAGAGTTGGACACAACTGAGCGACTTCTCTTTCTTTCTTTCTTTCCCTGGTTTTGTTCATGTGAGCTCTGTAGTGGTAAAGAACCTGCCTGCCAAGCAAGTCTTGGGTTTATCCCTGGGTTGGGAAGATCCCCTGGAGGAGGGCATTGCAACCCAGGCCAGTATTCTTGCCTGGAGAATCCCACAGACAGAGGAGCCTGGTGGGCTATAGTCCAGAGGGTCACAAAGAATTAGACACAACTGAAGTGACTTAGCATGACTGGTCAAAAGTACTGATACACATATATCAACAAGCAAACGTTAAACCATATAGCTCAGTGTCTCTTGCATTTAGAATTGTTTGATTTTTAAGTGCCTGCTTTTCTTTAAGCCAATTAAATAGAGCTGTTTTACAAATTAATGTAAATGCAACAGTGTCCAAAGGCAAAGACACATTCTGAGACATACATATATCCAAACAGACACAAGGCTTCCCTGGTGGCTCAGTCTGTAAAGAACCCGCCTGCAGGGCAAGAGATCACCTGCAATGCAGGAGACCTGGGTTCGATTGCTGGGTTGAGAAGATCCCTCTGAGAAGACAATGGCAACCCACTCCAATATTCTTGCCTGAAAAATCCCATGGACAGAAGAACCCAGTGGTCTAAATCCATGGGGTCACAAGAGTTGGACACAACTTAGAGACTAAACTACTATCACCCAAACATACACATCATGAAATCTCATGGCTTCATTTCCCAGACTTAGTCATGAGTCAGTAATCACAGTATAAAACTCATTAGTTTATAATAACATTTGGAATAAGTAAAAAATTTTAAAGCCTTCTTTTCTTGTTTTTCTTTTTTTTTCTCTCCTCAATTTCAGGAATTAGAGATGGTCTAAATAAGTGACCCAGAGAGCCGTGGTCTCGAGGCACAGGGGGAGAAAAGCATTTTCTCTTAGTCGGACAGTTTCCAAAAAGTTTTAATTTATTTTCTTTGGAGTCTAAAGAATACTGTGGCCACGCAGTCAAAAGTCATTTTTCATTTTCTTTGGTCATAGTTTTGAACTAGGAGGGAAGGAGGCGGGACACAGCTTTTGAAAGCATGACATAGCCCAAGGATACAACATAAGCTGATTAGAATCAAAGGGGTCCAAGATGGTAGACAAGTCACTTTGACTAGACCTTGATCCTCAATTAGCAAGCTAAATAACACATCCAGAGGTGCCATGACGGTTCTAGTTCAGTTCAGTCGGTCAGTCATGTCCGACTCTTTGCGACCCCATGAATTGCAGCACCCCAGGCCTCCCTGTCCATCACCATCTCCCGGAGTTCACTCAAACTCACGTCCATTGAGTTGGCGATGCCATCCAGCCATCTCATCCTCTGTCGTCCCCTCTTCCTCCTGCCCCCAATCCCTCCCAGCATCAGAGTCGTTTCCAATGAGTCAA
Source organism: Bubalus kerabau (assembly GCF_029407905.1). Classification (NCBI taxonomy): domain Eukaryota; kingdom Metazoa; phylum Chordata; class Mammalia; order Artiodactyla; family Bovidae; genus Bubalus; species Bubalus kerabau. The sequence continues at coordinate 16,925,447 of NC_073645.1, forward strand.
CTCTTCGCATGAGGTGGGCAAAGTACTGGAGTTTCAGCTTTAGCATCGTTCTTTCCAAAGAACACCCAGGACTGATCTCCTTTAGAATGGACTGGTTGGATCTCCTTGCAGTCCAAGGGACTCTCAAGAGTCGTCTCCAACACCACAGTTCAAAAGCATCAGTTTTTCGGTGCTCAGCCTTCTTCACAGTCCAACTCTCACGTCCATACATGACCACAGGAAAAACCATAGCCTTGACTAGATGGACCTTTGTTGGCAAAGTAATGTCTCTGCTTTTGAATATGCTATCTAGGTTGGTCATAACTTTTCTTCCAAGGAGTAAGCGTCTTTTAATTTCATGGCTGCAGTCACCATCTGCAGTGATTTTGGAGCCCAAAAAAATAAAGTCTGACACTGTTTCCACTGTTTCCCCATCTATTTCCCATGAAGTGATGGAACCAGATGCCATGATCTTCGTTTTCTGAATGTTGAGCTTTAAGCCAACTTTTTCACTCTCCTCTTTCACTTTCATCAAGAGGCTTTTGAGTTCCTCTTCACTTTCTGCCATAAGAGTGGTGTCATCTGCATATCTGAGGTTATTGATATTTCTCCTGGCAATCTTGATTCCAGCTTGTGCTTCTTCCAGCCCAGCATTTCTCACGATGTATTCTGCATATAAGTTAAATAAACAGGATGACAGTTCTAGGGCACCATCAAAAGACCAGAAGATGGGTGGTGGCCCAGCGCCTGGAAATCTCCACCCCTTCCCTAAAATAGTTTGACTAATCCTCCCACTCAACATTGCTGTTGTTCATTAGCTCTGTCGTGGACTGCAGCACATCAGGCTTCCCTGTCCTTCACCATCTCCTAGAGGTTGCTCAAACTCGTGTCCGTTGAGTCAGTGTTATCATCCAACCATCTCATCCTCTGTCGTCCCCCTTCTTCTCCTGCCTTCAATTTTTCCCAGCATCAGGGTCTTTTCTAATGACTTGCCTCTTTGCATCAGGTGGCCAAAGTATTGGAGCATCAATCCTTCCAATGAATATTCAGGGTTGATCTCCTTCAGAATAGACTGGTTGGATATGCTTGCAGTCCAAGGGACTCTCAAGAGTCTTCTCCAGCACCACAGTTCAAAAGCATCAATTCTTTGGCATTCAGCCTTCTTTATGGTCCAACTCTCATATCTGTACATAACTATTAGAAAAATAGCAGCTTTGACTCATCGTACAGACCTTTGTTGGCAAAGTGATGTCTTTGCTTTTTAATATATGCTGTCCAGGTTTGTCATGGCCTTCCCTGGTGGCTCAGTGGAAAAACTCCACCTGCCAAGCAAGAGATGTGGGTTTGAATCTGGGAAATCCCATGGATAGAGGGACCTGGCAGGCCACAGTCTATGGGAACACGAAGAGCTGGACATGACTTGGTGACTAAACAAAAACATAGATGTGTCATAGCTTTCCTTCCGAGGAGCAAGCGTCTTTTAATTTCATGGCTGTAGTTTCTGTCCGCAGTGATTTTTTAGCCCAAGAAAATAATATCTATCAACACTTCATACTTTTTCCTCTTCTCTTTGCCATGAATTGAAGGGACCCGATGCCATGGTCTGTAGAGAGGAAAATGAGACCAAATTCAGAGAAACAGGGAGTCAGTCAAGTTACATGTATGTTGCCACTTGGGTTTTCCTCCTAGGAGACCTTTAAAAACGAAAGCAGGAGGACTTCTTTGGAGGTCCAGTGGTTAAAAATCTGCTTTGCAATGCAGGGGATGCCAGTTCAGTGATCCCTCATGCTGTGGGGCAGTGAAGAGCCTGAGTTCTGCAACCAGGACCCAGTGCAGCCAAAATAAATAAATATCTAAAAAGAAAAAGGAAGAGTTCCCTGGTGGCCTAGTAGTTAGAATTCTGCACTTTCACTGCAAAATCGATCCCTGGTTGTGGAACCAAAAAAAACACCAAAAACCTCACACAGAGGTGAAGATCTCTGGCAATGCAGTTTCCTGTTTCTGCCCGGTGAGCCCACTGGGAATTTTGATGAACTCTCCGAAACTATTACAAGATAATTTTAAAAAATGATCAAATTATGCCCTGCATGCAGATAGTGAAAGAAAGAAAGAAAGAAAGAAAGAAAGTGAAGTCGCTCAGTCGTGTCCGACTCTTTGCAACCCCATGGACTGTAGCCTACCAGGCTCCTCTGTCCATGGGATTTTCCAGGCAAGAATACTGGAGTGGGTTGCCATTTCCTTCTCCAGGAGATCTTCCCAATCCAGGGATTGAACCTGGGTCTCTTGCATTGTAGGCAGACGCTTTACCGTCTGAGCCACCAGGGAAGTCATACAGGTAGTAAATTAATACATTCCAAAGATTTTATTTAACTTATTAAATAATGAGGGAACCAGTAATATGTTACAAATGTTTCAAAGGCAATGGCAAAAGAATGATATTGGCCTATGAGAATGCTGAAATAGATTTATCAATAGGCATATAATTGGTCAGTATCTGCAGGGCAATAATCAATTGCATTCCACTGATAAAAGTGTGTTACATTTCTATGGGCAAAAGTAACTTGCATCACTATCAGTTTCCAGCAATTTACAGAAATGTAAAATAGTTCAAAGACAGTGAAAGCCACAGATAATCTAGAAGGGTGTGCTGGATGGAACATTTAGTGATTGTTTTCTATTATTCAAAATATTTCAAAATTTTCAAAATTATTCAAAATATTTTCCAATTCTTGCCACTAGTTGGAAATATTTTTAAGTTTTCTCTTTTACTATGCTAATGTCTTTTTTTTGCCTTGCAAAAGTTTTTATGAAAATAAAATTCATCAATCTTTCCTTTTTGCTTGAAAGTTTTCCATGCTAACTAGGTTATAGGGAAATCCACTCATGTTTTCTTTTGGTAATCATATGATTTTATTTTTTACTTTCACATTTCTGATCCTTTTTGAATTTTCCTGGAGTATGATGTGCCTTTGTCTTTTTTTTAATATGGCAAACCAGCTAGCTATCTTAACATTTCTTATTGAAAAGTATATCTTTTTCACATTGATTTCAGATGCTGCTGGTATCATTTACTAAATTTTTATATGTAGTGGGTCTATCTCAGATTTTTTTTATCCTGTTCGTTGTCTACATGTTTATTCATGTGCTGTATACCATTATAACATTAATATGCTTGAATTTATTAATGCATTGTTTTTGAAATAGTCTTGTCTTCATAGAATAAATCACATTTGTGTCATAGTGAATTGCTCTTTTAGTGTGCCGTTGAATTCTGTTTGTGCGTATGCTTTTCAAGATTTTTTTTTTTTGCACTGATATTCGTAAGTGAGATGGTCTAGTTTTTTTGGTGCGGTTTCCCCACTCTGGTACTCTTGGCCTGGAAAATCCCATGGACGGAGAAGCCTGGTGGGCTACAGTCCATGGGGTCTCAAAGAGTGGGACACGACTGAACAACTTGACTTTCACTTTTCCTCACATCATTGAATCAATGTTGTGCTCATCTCATTAAATAAAATTAGAAGTTTTCTTTCTTTTTCTGTGCTTTAGAATAGTATAATTAGCATTGATTATTATTTAATCTTTTTTTTTTTTTTTTAAAACATGATTATTATTTAATCTTTAAAGGTTTGTTAGAATTACATGATGAAATCAACTGGGTCTGGTGCCTCTTTTTTTTCCTTGTATGAGCATCTTAACTCATTTCTCTTGTTTTTTCTGTTACAGTTGGTTTTGTGTTACACTTTGTCTAGAGAGTCAGTAAATTGTATTCTTTTGAATTATCCATCTCTTCAAATTTATTTGAGTAGAGTTGTGTAATGTAGTCTCATGTTAAAATTTCCTTCAGTTTTTGATGGCTTGTTTTATCCCCCTTGTCAGTTCTGATTTAGAATACAGTATTTGTGATTTCACTCATTTTTTTCCTCAATTAGGTTTGTTAGTAGTTAATCTATTTTGTTGACTTAAAAAAAGAAAAATCTGTCTCAGAATTTATTCAGTTCAGTAGTTTATTTTCTAAGTCATTCCTTTCTGCCTTTATATGTAATGATTTATTTCTTCTGATTTATTTTTTTTTAGCTTTTTGTGTTTTGTACTTGATTCATTTATTTTGTTTCATTGAGATAATTATTTAATGCTATTAATTTTTCTCTGGTGCCTGCTGTATTTCATATATTCTGATATTTTTCCTCATTGCTATTTTAAAGAAATTCTGCTTTATTGTTATATTTTCAGTTTGATCCAACAGCTTTTTTAATAGTATGTTTTTTAAAAATTTCCAGATGTGAAGTCTTTTTTATTTAAAAAAAAAAGGCTTTTAATTTTATTTCACTACAGTTAGGCAAATCTGTTTTCACTAATCCTATTCTTTGGAATTCATTGAGGTTTTACTATTTGTGGCTTAATATATGGTTAGTTTTCATGAGTGTTTCATGTACTCTTAAATATAAAGCATATTCTTTTTTATATTTGAGTTCTCATTTTTACACAGACTATTAAATAGGTCGGTTCTGTCTTCTTTCTTTCTTGAACTGAGAGAACTGTGTTACTGTCCCATTTTATTAATTTGTTACTCTCACTTCTTATATCTCTTAGAGTTTCTGTTTTATGAACATTTGTTGCTAAAGTTTTGGGTATTATATTTTGGGTATAATATATATTACATCTATATCTTGAACTGTAGTTTTTAGCATAGAATATACAGGTTATAAGAATAAAGCTCAATTTATTTTCTGTTTTGTTTTCCATGATGAATGGTGGTTTTTGTTGTTTTGTTTTTGGCTGTTTTGCTGAGAAGTCAGTCTTAAGTGAATTTCTCCTTAATCATAGATTAAAACTGCTGTAAAGGACTTTGGTAGCATATATAGATGAGAGATCTTAGGTTATTAGGCAAACTGCACTTTAGATCTGCTATAGACAGTTTGATATTTTTGTTGAATTTTCTAAATTTTTCTAGGGAAATAGTCTACCTCTGCATACATTAATCTGCTTACTTGCTTAAGCTTTTTGAATTAAATTACTTAGCAATTCAGTTTGTTACCCTAGAGGAGAAGTTTAATTTATATGTATCAGGTGTTTTCCATTTCTCATCTTTAGCTTTTTACCAAGTAGCACAAAAGTCAACAGGAAGAGACATCTTGGTCAGGAGTGTAAAAACAGGAAGGAGGAAGTGTATTGCAAATCTGTGTTAGCTGATTATCAATTCAGATTTCACCATAAAGGATGTCCATTAACGATCATCGTTGTGCTGTGTTGTTAACCAGAATTTCAGTGAGTGTTAATGTCAGTATTACAGAATGTCAGTCCTAGTTATAGGAAGTAATGTTAAGGAACAGACTGCACTAGGCCCTTTCCTAAGCATGGAAACAGGATACTATTAGTGAGAGCAAGTTCGAGAAATTGCACATAGAGGAAAACAAGGCAAGTAAAATATAACATCAAAAATATAGAGAAAATCATCTTTATTTTTTGCCTGTGTTTGATCTTGATGCTTTGATTGGTTGTATGATCCTTTAAAATATGAGTGTGTCCTTTTTTTAAAAAAATTAGGATATGTCAGCTCTGTCATTTAAAATACTGTTTGACAGAATACTTTCAACTGAATTAAAGGAAGCACCTGGACATTATTTACTAAAGTGTTCTAAGAGCGCATGTAGCAAACTAGATAAAATATTTAATGGGAAAAGTGAATATTTTGTGAACAAGAAATCTTTTTTAGCATTCTTTGGTGAAAGAAGTTAAATTCTGTTTATATATTTCTATGTTTATACACTCCTGGAGTTGCTTAAAGTTCTGTTACTCTGTAGCTACAAGATACCTACTTGATTTAGATACCCAACAGTGGTATTTTAGGATATTTAACTTATCCTGAGTTCTTTACTTGGCCATGTAATATTGTGGAAGTTTTAAAGAAATTAAAAGTGTTGTATAAAAGCTAGATGGCATTATATTATTATTGTTTTTTTATTCTTACTCTAGAGGCCTGTTTGACATTTTCTTTTCCACAAACATCTGTTTACTTAAACTGCGCCTTTATTTCTGAATTATTTTGAAATAAATACTCTTCCCAGCATTTTATATATCATGGCACAAATAGAAAGTTAGAATGAGGGTTGAGATGACTGTTATTGTGGTATGCCTGTAACCTATTCATTTGGGAGATGCTCTAATATGTTAGTCAGATAAGGGGGTTTGTCAACTCCTCGTAACTGTAAGAAGTTGTGTGTGTAGGTGTGTACCTGCATGTATGTCTTAGTTAAGGATTTTTTGTTTTAGTTTTAAGTACCAAACCAACTTGAATTAACTTAAAAAGAATGAAAAGAAAAAAAATAGAAAGTTACTGGGTATCCCACAGAAATACTTCTCACAAGACTGGAACAAAGAAGTAAAAGACCATATTTCTTTCTGTTTCTCCATGCTTCACTCTGTCTTCCTTATTCTCTGAGGTCTGGCCTTCTCTGCTTCTCTTTGCCCTTCAGGAGGATGACCACATACAGCTTCCGTATGTCATAAGCTGACTGTTTCTGAATTCTGCTTCAAAATTCCTGAAAGAACGTGTCTGACTGAACTAACTCAGTTCACCTCTGGTGCAGTGCAGTGTGATGAGAAGAGGTTGTACTGCTCGTCCAGCCTTGCGAATGCTCAGTAGTTTTCAGAGACAAAGAATACATGCAGTTGTGTTTGTGCACTTTTCTAGGAGAAGATCTGTTAACTTTTATTAAAATCAGAGAAGGGTCTTGCTACTTCCAGACCCCTGCCTAGAGAAAAATTAATAACTACTCCTAAGAGTTAGAATAGAATTCCCACCGTGTTCAGCAGGTATCCTTTGTATCAGTTAAACTGTTTGTCTTTTTCACAAGGCTGTCTTTTTTTCCTGGCTGTGTCTATCATGATTGAATTCCTTCCTCCTTATTTCTCCACTTACTCAATTTCCTACCTATCACGGAATTCCCTTCTTAGGTCATATTTCCTTTATGAAATCTTGGCATCTCAGAGCACTGCATTCTTTGTGGAGGTATATAACTATATATACACACACACATACACACATACATGTTTATTTTCTGTGTCTGAATTCTTATAGCATGGATTTTTAAGAATGCTACACCGTGTTATTTAGTTGTATGTCTTAATATGTATATTTTATTTCTTTCTTGTATGGCTGTGTTGCACAGCTTTCAGGATCTTAGTTCCCCAACCAGGGGTTGAATCTGGGCCATCTAGTCAAAAGTATTCAGCCCTAACTGCTGGACCATAGGGAATTCCCTGTATACTTTAAGTAAATGTCTTAAATTTAGGCCTAATCTAATAGTCGGTGAGGCCTGTTATTGTCGTGCATCCCTGATTAGTTCCAACTCTGTTACATAGCATAATGCCATGGGTACAATAGACTCTCAGTAAATACTTTTTGCATTGAATTAATGAAAAACAAGAACCTTCATTATAGAAAACTTGAATATATAGAATAGGAGAAAAAAATCACTTTTTCCCTACTGCTTAAGGATAATCAAAACTCTAGTCATTTTTAATATTAGAAACAACATGCTACTTGTTGAATATTTATTGGTTATGATATTCAGCATTTTAAATGTTGAATTTTATTAAATGGTTGATAATGAAGTTTAATTCTCTGTTTGATTGTCTTCTAATTGTTGCACATTTAGGTGGTTCTTATTTTTTTGTGAAATAAAATAATTTCTTAGGATCTTTGTTCCTGGAAGTGAAAATAATCAAGTAGTAAATAATAGGTAATAGGGCTTCCCAGATGGCTCAGTGGTAAAGAATGCACCTGCCAGTAAAGGAGATGCAGGGGATACAGATTCGATCCCTGGGTCAGGAAGATCCTCTGGAGTAGGAAATGGCAACCTGTTCCAGTATTCTTGCCTGGAAAGCACGACTGAATGACTGAGCACACAGACACACACAAATAATATGTAACAGCTAACATTTTTGAGTATTTACTATATGCCACTGTTTAAAAAACTTGTTTATGTTATTTCATTTAATCTTCATAAGAAGCAAATGAGGTACCCATTTTGCAGATGAAGAAACTGAGGTAGAGATAGATTAGGTCATTTACTCTAGGTACTTAGTAAGTGGTGAGCTAGATATAGAACATAGGCTATTTGGCTTCTGAACCTTTGCCTTCTGGCTTAGATTATCAAATAATGAAAGCTGCAATATAAAAACAATTAAATTTTAACTAAAAAATGTTTAGAAGGGAAGAAGGGGAAAAAGGGAAGAAGGTTTATATTAAGATTGGAAACAGTATGGAATGTGACCAGAACTATACTCAGGAAGGGAGGATCCTCTCTCTTAAACTTGTACTGAGTCAGATATAGGTTCTTTATTCCTCTGTGTTCCAAAATACAGGCCTCCAGTAGCTTTAGTAAGACTAGTTTCTGGTTTGTTCTCTCCAGGACTGGAAACCACTTGATGCAAGAAAGATTACTGACCTTTTTACCCTTGTCAGGCCCTTTTTCAGTTCTGAATGATGAAAAAACAAGACACCATCTTTCTCTGCCTTCTCTTTTTTCATCATTTCTATCCTCATTCATTCATTCCTGTAGTAAAAAGAACATAAATCAGGTTTGTTTTTAGCCTTTCTTAGTAGAAGGGCTAGTTCTTTTCAGTTTGGTAGACTAGGCCTAATAGAATCCATGCATAATGGTTTGTTTGTTGTTTTGTTTTCTGTTTTTGCATGCCTGGATGTGAACGCAGGCCACTATTCTTTGTGTGGTTTGTGAAGAGAGTGTGTGTATGTGTTGTTGTTGTTTGAGTATTGCCAACTTCATTTTAAAGGAGCTTAATTTCAAGAGAATTCATTAATAGAGGCATTGCCATAGTAATAAGAAAGAAAGTCTGGAAATGTGTAATGAATATGTTACTGACATATTTAAGATAAAGAATTTCATCTACTGAATGGTGATTTTTTTTTGCAGTGAGCTCCTTTTCTGTTTTGTGCAATATCCTCTAACACTCCTTGTGAGTTCAAGACTTGAATTGTATACTTGGCTCTGGCCTTTTGTAGCACCTGCTGTTGAGCAAATCCTTTAGTTTCTCTGAGCCTCATTTCCTTCATCTGTGAGGCAGAGATAAAACCAGTTGCCCTGTCTGCTTCCCTAGGGTTCTTGGGATCAAATACAAGATGTATGCAAAATTGCTTTGTGGATTGCAAAGCACCAGTACAAATGTAAAAGATTATTTTTATTTTTAATTTTGTTAATTTATATTCTGCTTTTGAGTGGACACAGAATTGCTCTTCTCAACCTCTTCTCTCCATTTTTTCTTCTAAGCTGTGAAATGACCAGCAGAAGTGGACTTTGTGGTCAGGATAAATAGTAGGGGTTAAGATCAGGCTTGTATCAGGATTACCATCTTTATCTTTTCTTCCACATTATTTCTCAATTGCATTTATTTGGCACAGTGTCTTTTGAAAAATGCATTATAAAAATTAAGTATGTATTAATATATTTATTTTTAAAGTGCATAATTTTGGAATCCTTTCTTCGATAGCTCACATGAAATTCATTTGCATCAGACTTTCATTTTTAATATTTTCTGCAGTTTGGTAAAGTTCTTTTTTTTACTTCAGGATATACTTACATCTTTTCCAGGACCTCCAAAACTTATTTTTTAAACATTAACTTGACTTGACATGTTTTTTCCCATAAAATACTTATGTTGTATAGTTCAGAGGTAGTTTTAAAAACTCAAATCTGTTAGAAATTTTCGATTGTTTTTCATTCAGTAATTTTAGCATTATCCTCATATATAAGACACTTGTTTATCATGAGAAAATAATAAAAATTGTCTATTTGTGGATTTTTCCAAATCTGGTGGAGAAGATAAGTGAAATAAATTTTCATTTATATTTGACTGATACTTAGTTTTTTTAGATCTTAACTTATGAATCAGTGCTAATTTCCCATCAGTTTTCAATATAATATATAAATTCTTACGTATTTACTACAAATGCAAACAGTGACTTTAAGGTGACCTTTAATTTCTGTGTGTTCTTTTAATATCCGAGTGCCTATGATATATCAGGCACCATATAATCTATAAAAGTTTATCCTACACTAGATTGTCCATACTTCCCATAGGAACTTGGAGTTGCCAGAAAATTTTTATGGTGGTTATGGTTCTGTTCTGTTATTTTTAAAATTAAACAGTTTTAAAATTCAAGTATAATTGATTTCCAATATTGTGTTAAGTTTCAGGTATATAATAAAGTGATTAGTTATATATATATATATTTTCACATTATTTTCCATTATATGTTATTATCAGATATTGAATATAGTTCTCTGTGTTATACAGTAAATCCTTGTTTCTTACCTGTTTTATATATAATAGTTTGTATCTTCAATTCCATACTCCAAATTTATCTTTCTCCCCCTTCCTTTTCCCTTTTAGTAACCTTACGTTTGTTTTCTATGTCTGTGACTTTATTTGTTTTGTATATAAATTCATTTGTTTTTTTTAGATTCCACATATAAGTGATATATACTATTTATCTTTCTCTATCTTCATTTAGTGTGATAACCTCTAGGTCCATTCATGTTGCTGGAAATGGCAATATTTCATTCTTATGACTAATATTTCATTGTATATGTTATATACACAACATCTTCTTAAACCAGTGGTCTGTTGATGGGCACTTGGGTTGTTCCCATGTTTTGGCTATTGTAAATAATGCTGCTGTGAACATTGAGGTGCGTGTATCTTTTGAATTAGAGTTTTCTGTCTTTTCTGGCTGTATGCCCAGGAGTGGGATTGCTAGATCACTTGGTAGCTCTATTTTAGTTTTTTTTTTTTTTTTTTTTTTCTATTTTCGTTCTTTAAGCAGTCTCCATAATGTTCTCCATAGTGGTTGCTCCCAATTTACATTACCATCAACAGTGTAAGAGGGTTCCCTTTTTTCCACACCCTCTCCAGCATTTATTGTTTGTAGACATTTTGATGACAGACATTCTGACTAGTGATATACTTCATTGTGGTTTTGATGTGCATTTCTCTAATAGTTAGCAGTGTTGAACATTTTTTTCATGTGATTATTGGCCATCTGTATTTCTTCTTTGGAGAAATACTTATTTGGGTCTTTTGCCCGTTTTTTGATTGTTTTTTTTTTTTTCATTTTTTAAAAAATTTAATTTTATTTTTTAACTTTATAATATTGTATTGGTTTTGCCATATATCAACATGCATCCGCCACAGGTATACACATGTTCCCCATCCTGAACCCTCCTCCCTCCTCCCTCCCTATACCATCCCTCTGGGTCGTCCCAGTGCACCAGCCCCAAGCATCCAGTATCGTGCATCGAACCTGGACTGGCGACTCGTTTCATATATGATATTATACATGTTTCAATGCCATTCTCCCAAATCATCCCACCCTCTCCCTCTCCCACAGAGTCCAAAAGACTGTTCTATACATCAGTGTCTCTTTTGCTGTCTCGTATACAAGGTTGTTTTTTTTTTTATATTGAGTTGTATATTTTAGATACTAGCCCCTTGTCGATTGCATCATTTGCAAATATCTTCTCCCATTTCATAGTTTGTCTTTTCATTTTGCTGATGGTTTCCTTTGCTGTGCAGAAGCTTTTAAGTTTGATTAGGTTCCATTTGTTTATCGGAGAAGGCAATGGCACCCCACTCCAGTACTCTTGCCTGGAAAATCCCATGGACGACGGAGCCTGGTAGGCTGCAGTCCATGGGGTCGCGGAGAGTCAGACACGACTGAGCAACTTCACTTGCACTTTTCACTTTCATGCATTGGAGAAGGAAATGGCAACCCACTCCAGTGTTCCTGCCTGGAGAATCCCAGGGACGGTGGAGCGTGATGGGCTGCCGTCTATGGGGTCACACAGAGTCGGACACGACTGAAGCGACTTAGCAGCAGCAGCATTTGTTTATATTTATTTTTATTTCTTTTGCCTTGAAAGGCTGATCCAAGAAAATACTGCTACGTTTTAAATGTGAGAATATTTTCCCTGAGTTTTCTTCTAGGAGATTTATGAGTATCGTGTCTTATAGTTAGGTTTTAAACCATTGTGAGTTTATTTTTATATGTGATGTGAGGGAGTCTTTGTTCTAATTTAATTGATTTACATGTGGCTGTCCCGCTTTCCCAACACTATTTGCTAAAGAGACTGCTTTTTTTTCCATTGTATATTCTTGCCTCCTTTATCATAGATTAATTGATTGTAGGTGTGTGGGTTTATTTCTTGCCTCTCTATTCATTTGTCTGTTTTTGTTCTTCTGTTTTGAACCATTATATTAAAGCAGTAGATAACAGGATAAAGTAGATTCAGAAAAGGAGGAAATATTATTTTTATTTTGATTTCATAGTACTTAGTTGTTAATTAAGTTGAATGTTAGATTCATACCATATTTTGATGCAACAGTGAAAAGAAATATATTGGATTTCTAGAGATTACTTTTAGGTGAAGAGTGCCCTCTAGTGAACCTTTTCTGTTAATTAAGATGCAGTTCTTTGCATCCTCACAGCACTTATGAACTGAGTATGGAAGTGGAAGACACCTTCAGTTCTCAAGGAATTTAGAAAATAAAACATGCAATAAGTTATTGGAGAATAAATTTGATATATTATACAAGTAAATAAAAGTGTATTATAGACTGTATATAATAGCGCTGGGAAAATTCTAGGTCATGGAAAGTGAAGTCGCTCCATTGTATCTGACTCTTTGCTATCCAATGGACCGTAACCTACCAGCCTCCTCTGTCCATGGGATTTTCCAGGCAAGAGTACTGGAGTCGGTTGCCTTTTCCTTCTCCAGGGGATCTTCCCAACCCAGGGATCAAACCCAGGTCTCCTGCACTGCAGGCAGACACTTTACCATCTGAGCCACCAGGGAAGCAGGAGGTCATGGGACAGTTATTATTCAGTATTCATGAAAGTATCCCAGAGGAACTAGCTTGAGGTGAATTTTGAAGGAAGTTTAAGATTGAGGCATATTGTAGGGAGAAGCATCCTGGGTTGGAAAAAGAAGTTAAGGACAGTGCCAAAAAGGATTAGTGCCAAAAGGAAAAAAGAAATAGTGAAAAAAGGAATTATTCTAGAAAATATTTGAATTTAATTCTGTTTTAGATACTTTATACAGATGTCCAAACAGATTGTTCTTGTACTTGAAAACTTTTGTAAAAGACTGAAGACAGATTCCTCTACAGTTGTGTCTTGGGGCCTTTAATGTGGCTGCAGTCAGATATTGGTTGCTAGTTGGGCCAAAATCAGCTGAGGCCCAGCTGGGCTAGACAGCTGTGTTGGCTCGCTCACGCTGCTGGCGGTTGGGGTGGCTGTCATTTGGGCATGCCCACATGTGGCCCCTTCAGAATGTCATTGTTAGGATTGTTAGATTTCTTACGTGATGGATAGTTTTCTCCAGAGTGTGTGTGCAAGTTGCATGGCTTCTTTCTAGCTTCTGGAATCACATATTATTACCTGAGTTATGTTCTATTGGTTGAAGTTATCATAAACCTGTCCAAATTCAAAGGAAGGGGATATAGACCCTACCTCTCAATGGAAGGTGTGTTAAAGAATTTTGGAACCATGTTATAAAACTATATTTCCTTTCCTGCCCCCTTGGAGAGTTAGGCTCAGTGCAGATAAATGTTAATGATTTAGGGAGCAGCTGCCCTCTGTATTAATGTTACCTGTGCCATGCCTGTTTTGTGCACTTAGTTTTCAGTTTCTGTTGTACATGGCTGGTGTTTGATGAATATTATTAGAATTCTCCTTTATCTTTATCCTGCTGTTAATGTTTTTTTATCTGTTTCCCTTCTTAATTCCACCTGGATTACAAAGAATCAGGGAAAGTTATGGGAAAGTTGTTATTCATGTTAGATATATTTGATGAAATGGTTGGAAAAATGTTGAGTGCTAACATTTAGCATGGTACCTTATATTGACTATTTTCTTTCTTGCTGTTCTAAATTGCTAAGTGACTGTAGTATAAATTTTTTTCCCCCAAGATAGAGTGGTACTTTGAGCAATCCTTTTTTGTATTTAAGATAGGGACATGGTGTCTTTGCTATTCGTTGTTTTTTTTGAAAAAAGAATTCCAGATCATGTGACTTTGTGTAAAAGAGGCTTTTCTCCTCAATGATAACTCACTTGCTATTGTGGAATATTTTAGCTCATTGTTTCTCAAATGGATATTACTGGAATTTTGGGTACCTTAAATGTTTCTAAAGGCTGTTGAAGAGAGTTGCAGTGTTTCAAGTCCGCATTTCTGACTCTGGCTGCAGGTTTTTCAAGTGGGTTATAAACTGGCTTTGAAGAGACTGCTCCACTGAAAAATAAGATTACATTTCCAATTTACATAGCCTAAGATTACCAAAACCATGCCCTTTGGGTAAGAGTACTTCAGTGTATCTTCTCCTAGTTTCCAGGATCCATACAGTGGACACACAGAACTGCTGATGAGACAAAGTCAAATCTCACTGGTGTTTAACCGCCCTTTTATACTTGGGGCTTACATATACCCCATTCTGAAAGAACCTACACTAGTAATTCAGCATGTGCTTCTATAAAAGAAATATTTTTGAATCTTGGCCTGAAATTAATTGCCAGATGATTGGTGTGTTGCATGACCAATTGCTGAATTTACCAAATTTGCTGATATACCAAAAACCTGTTTTTAAAACTATTTTTGAGATTGATAGCAAGTAACTTGTATTGGATAGGAATTGGATAGGATGGTTTTAATAGCTTTTGAAAATTTCTGGTCAGTTTTTCTGTATTATGTTTACCATTGTCTTCACAGCAGCATTTTTAGGAATGCTTAATTTGTCCAAAGCTGATAATCATAAGGTGGTTAATTTTCATAAATATGTTTAATATTAGAAAAGTATATTTTATAGTTATTAATAGTAACCAAAATTTCAGTACTAATCAGTTTGGTTGGTACTTAGAACATGAAAAACATTCAATATAAATATGAAATTGCTGAAAAAGTATCATAAATAATCTCATTAATATGAAATGCCAAATCTTGAATACTAATTACTAGAAATACAAAATTGACTCATATTTTAGAAATTAAACTTGATATGCCATTTGAAACATTGGTGCGAGAACAGAAAAATGCCTGTGGACTGGAAAAATATAGAATGGTCAAAAGTATGCAAAAGCAATTTTTTATTACTAGAAATTTTAAAAAATCATTTCTCAGGAAACAAATAGATTTCCTTTACAGTTAGTGATATAATCTTTTTTTCAGTGAAGATACAATGAAAGAAAAAGATACTGAGAACAGTATAAGGGTCTTTTTTTATGCTTTTTGACAAAAAACCCCTAATGTTACTAGTAATAAGAAGAGTTCTTTTTCACACAGTACCTTGTGACTGTTGTTTTTCTTCAGAAAGATGTTTTCCTAAAAAAATAGTGAATTGATAACAGAATGTAACATCTATCCAAAAAATCAAAGTAGCTTGAATGCCTCTGTTAGGACATTTGATTTGATGATACAAATGTTAATTTTCAAAGAACTAGTTTTAACATTTAAATGACATGTTTTCTTATATTTATTTTATTACCACTAGGTGGAGCCCTATACATACAATTCAAGAAGGCATTTCAGAAGTATCATTTATTTACTAGTTTAAATTCTATAAGTCTAATAAATCGGGTGATCAAATACTAAGAGATAACTCATATTTCCACACTTTGGTATAGGTTAGATATAATGAAGATGGAAAGTGTGTACCAAAAAATTGTTTTTCAGCTATGTTTTTAAAACATAGCTTTTTAAAAATGACATATATAGGAATGCTTTTATGCATTCCTAGTTGCTAGTTAAAAATATGTAAATAAAATCATAGTGTAGCAGAGTCTATCTTTGTTTTTCTTCGCAAAGTTTTAAAGTCATCTCTTTTAAATTGATTTCATATCTGCATTTTTGTCTGACTAGCATTACATTTTGTCAGAAGTTAGATTTTATTGTGCTAAGCTTTTGGAAGTGATGACAGGACTCTTATACTGAAGTCATTATCTATATATGGAGCACTAAGTTGCAACCGTAGTGGATGAGGGTAGTGGAAAATTTACTGACTTTCTAATGTTCACTCTTTCTGGGTTTGTCATATCTGTATTTATTTATAGGAACTTGATTAGGTTTGCCAAGAGACATTATAAAATCCTGGAGACATTTTGAAAGAAGAAAAGCTTATTTTCATTAACATTGTATACTGCTTGAAAATTTAGAACAGCAGTATATCTAGCACACTCATTAGATGGATACAACTGCTTAACCAGTTTAGGATTTGGAGAATGAATAATGCTGAATGGTATTTCCTTCTTGCCCTGTAAGTGAAAATTTCAAAGAATGGTAACTATCATTCAAAAACATAAAAAGGAAAAAGAAAAATATGTTTTTCAGAGCCCCTTCAGCTGAGGTCAGCCAAGTACCGGGCCCTCAGTTTTCTCTTCATACTTTGTTCCTCCTTATTTTCTTGCGTTTGTAATTTAATACTGCCTAACAATTAGCTATGCCTCACTTCTCATCCCCTTTTTCTGTTCATCAGATGATTTTACCTGATGGGTGCACCAGTGCACATCAGGGATTCCCTACTGAGTCGTTCTCAATTGTTGATCTTCAAAGGTGATCTGGTTAGTTTCTATGCTGCTAACTTCTCTGCATTCTCATGGTGCTTATCACCATTTCTGACTGGAGAGGCTGTCTAAAACAATGGTTAAGAGCACTGGGCTTCTGGAGAATCCCAGGGACGGCAGACCCTGGTAGGCTGCCGTCTATGGGGTTGCACAGAGTTGGACACAACTGAGGCGACTTAGCAGCAGCAGCAGCAGACCTAAGGTTAAATATTGATCCCACTACTCTGTGATTTTGGACTTAAAATCTTAATATTTCCAAACTACATTTGTAAAATGGGATGCTGACAGTATCTATAGCATCATTAAGCTGTAGTAAATCCCTTAATAGTGAGAACATGGTCGTGTGTAACTGTTTTTTTTTTTTTTTTTTGGCTATCTTTACCACCTTAAGCCAGAAGCGGAATATGACTCCTCTTTAGTCCACTACGGAGAAGGCATGGCACCCCACTCCAGTACTCTTGCCTGGAAAATCCCATGGATGGAGGAGCCTGGTAGGCTGTAGTCCATGGGGTCGCTAAGAGTCGGACACGACTGAGCGACTTCACTTTCACTTTTCACTTTCACGCATTGAAAAAGGAAATGGCAACCCACTCCAGTGTTCTTGCCTGGAGAATCCCAGGGACGGGGGAGCCTGGTGGGCTTCCGTCTATGGGGTCGCACAGAGTCGGACACGACTGAAACGACTTAGCAGCAGCAGCAGCAGCAGCAGCAGTTAGTCCACCAAGTCTCTGGGGGAAATTGCTGCTGCTTCTCTCCATATCTGTCTCCTACACCTTCTTTCCAGATTATCTGTAATTAAGCATAGATTCCTTCAGAGAAAAGAGTGGTAATTCTTGCTGTGTGAAAATTCTTAAAGTAAAAATTGCTTTTCTTTTCTTCCTTTTCCCAGTGTTCTTATACATATCCACCTTTTCTCCCTTCCTGTCTCTATTCACTTAGCTATTTGTTATTGGCTTTATTAGCACACATTTAGAGCAGTTCCCTGGTGGCTCAGATGGTAAAGCATCTGCCTGCCATGTGGGAGACCTGGGATCAATCCCTGGGTTGGGAAGATCCTCTGGAGAAGGAAATGGCACCCCACTCCAGTACTCTTGCCTGGAAAATCCCATGGACGGAGGAGCCTGGTAGGCTGCAGTCCATGGGGTCACTAAGAGTCGGACACGACTGAGCGACTTCACTTTCACTTTTTTACTGTCAGAGTAGTTATTTCTTACTATTCATCACAGTGGGTAGAGAGTTAAATCAACTACATGTATTGATTAATGCCTTTGTGAGTACTTGTGTTTGGTTAGGTTTGTGCTGCAACTATTAAATTGAGAAAGACAGAACTATGAACTTTCTAGGGTTCTTTTCAGGACCTGAGAATATCAAAGACCTGAGAACTCGGATGAAGTTTGCATTCTGGCACTTGCTTGATCCCTCAATACTTTCTTTAAATGTAACGGATTTCTGTGATTTAGAACATTTCTTTATCTTGACTTCTGATTTCTGTGTACTCTGCTCAGAATGATCTCATTGATACGGATTGTGGTTGATACAAGTGGTTGTATCAGCTTGGGATGCAGTTTGTATTCAGGAGTAGATAGTTACCAAGGATCAGGAAAGATTAAGACTTATCAGTAGGCAGATCGAGACCTACTCTTCTCATTCACAATACTAATTCTTTAATTTTTTTTAATTTCCTGTATTGGGATTTACAGTTCTATTCTAATAGCGCAAAGCATGGAATGTGAATAGTGCACCCATTTCAGGCTTTGATTTTCTGTTAATGGAGAATAGGTATAACATATGTCCTGATACTGTTTTTCTACATTCTAATAACATCAGTAGGAAAAAAAGTGTTCACCTGCTATAATAATTATACTGCTATTAAATATATTAATATATATGCTGTAATACATGTATTTTACCCATTGTTGTTGTTCAGTCGCTCAGTCCTGTCAGTCCTGTCCAGCTCTTTGCGACCCCATGGACTGCAGCACTCAAGGCTTCTCTGTCCGTCACTCCCAGAGCTTGCTCAGACTCATGTCCATGGAGTTGATGATGCCATCCAGCCATCTTGTCCTCTGTCGACCCCTTCTCCTCCCAGCATCAGGGTCTTTTCTGATGAATCGGCTTGTCTCGTCAGGTGGCCAAAGTGTTGGAGCTTCGGCTTCAGCATACCCATATATATGTATATAAATATCATATATCAGCATATATAACCATTTGTGTGTGTGTGTGTGTATACATATATATAAATAGATGCTATAAGAGATGCACAGGTAGTGTCCTGAATTACTATAAAATGACAGTAGTTTTGTTTTTAAAACTCTAGAGATTAAATTGGAAAAATACACTAAAGGGTACATTTAAAGACCTTTCTAAAATAAAATAGACTTCTGGGAAATAACCATTGTTTCTCTTCCATTTATATATTATTGTCATTTTTTAAAAGAGGTAACAGTATCACCTCACAAACTTTCCTTTGGAGGGACATTGTAGCAGGGCAGTCCTGAAATGTCTCTTGCTAGTTTTTTGCTACACTGCTACAGCAGTGATAGGGGAAAAAAAAAAAGAGCCAGTTTTTTCTGCATATTCTGTTTATTAACTGATATTTTGATTCAGATAAATATCAAGCTTTTATTAAAATACGTAAAAAATAATCTTAGAAAAGCTTATATATGTATAAGCTTATATATATAATATATATATATTACTTAAAGAAATGTAACACATGTTCACAATTATGAGATAAAAATTTGTTTATAGCATACCAAGGTCAGTTGGGGGCTTCTCAGGTGGTTCTAGTGGTAAAGAACCCACCTGCCAATGCAGGGGACGTAAGACTTGGGTTTGGATTTGATTTCTGGATGGGGAGGATCCCCTGAAGGAGGGCACAGCAGCCCCCTCCAGTATTCTTGCCTGGAGAATCCCATGAACAGAGGAGCCTGGTGCGCTACAGTCCATAGGGTTGCAAAGAGTAGGACAATACTGAAGCGACTTAGCATGCACGCAGGTCAGCTAACGCCAATTTTTCTTTGGGATAATGTTGTTAGTTTAATTAAGAGTTCTTGTTAGCTATGTATATTCATTGTAGGAAAAGCATGAGTTGGGAATGACATTGAACAAGTCATTTAGTATTTCTGGGCCTACTTCCTCATTTGTGAAAAGGAGGCAATGATATTTTCTGTGGTACAGTGTAAGAAACAAATGAAACATTAGACCTTAAAATTACAAAAGTCGCTATACAATTGCCAGGTGTTACTGGTAGTCAGCCCCTACAGCATGGATAATTGAGTGTTAGGTATTTGATATTGCTATCCATACATAATTGTTCGGCAGATGGTTCACTTATTTAACAGGGATTTGTTTGACTCTTACGTGCATTCTGTGATAGTAGCCTGTGTATTTTGAGTACTTGCTATGTGTCAGTTATTGTGCTAAGAATTTTTCATATGTTTGCTAATTTAATCCTTATAACTCTCTGATGTAGATACTTTTTTAATCCGTTTTATTTTTGAGAGAATTTGGATTCAGAGAATTTGTGTGGCTTATCTGAGGTTGAACAGCTACTAAGTGATGTTTTTAATTCCATCTATCCATTCGTCCATCTGTCTGTCTGTCAGTTCTTAGCATCTGCTACATTAGGGACTCTATTCTAGGGCTGGTTGTACAGCAGGGAGCAAAACAGACAAAAACTGTCTGCCTTCCTGCAGCTTACATTCCAGTGAGCAAAAATAAAAACTAGAAGTGTGAAGTAGAGTATATTAAATAGTGGTAAGAGTGATGCAGTAACAAAGTGAATTCCTTCATTTTAGAAAAAAAAAAAAAAGCAGGAAAGGGAATAGTGTGTGTGTGTGTGTGTTTATAATGTGGATATTGTAGCCAGAAAGGGCTTCATCAAGGAGACCAGAAAACCTGAGGGAGGCAGCCATGTGTGAGAAATGTGATCAGAAGAGGAAACAGCATGTGCAAAGGACAGGACAGGAGCGTGCTTGGTGCATTTCAGAACACAAGGAGGCCAGTGCTGCTGGCGTGGAGTAAGTACTAGGAGATGAGGTCACTGTGATAACATGGGGAGGATTACATAGGGCTTTACAGGCTGTTGTAAGAAAAAGGGTTTTGAGCAGAAGAAAGATACGGGGTTTGACTTTATTTTTAGTGGGATTATTTTGTCTACTTTGTTGAGTACAGACTGAAGGGAAATAAGGGTGGAATCAAGGAGACCGGTTAGGAAGCTGTCTGGAATAATCTAGGGAACACACATTGATGGCTTAGTCCAGGGTGATACCAGTGGGGAAGCAGTGAGATGTGTTTGGATTGTTTTAGTGGGGAGGCGAGAGAAAGAAGAGTCAAGAGTGATTTCAAGGTTTTTTGCCTCAACAACTAGAAGAATGGAGTTTACTAAGATGAGGGAAGGCCATGGGAGGACCAGGGTTTGGGAAAGAAGATAGGAATTCATTTTGGCCATAGTTGATATGCTTATCATACATCTGATTGGAGAGATGCATGAGTATGAAGGTCGAAGGAGAGGTCAGGACCAGAAATACAAATTTGGAAAGTGTCAGTGTTTATATAGTGTTTGGGCTTCCCTGATAGCTCAGTCGGTAAAGAATACGTCTGCAGCGCAGGAGACCCTTGTTCGATTCCTGGGTTGGGAAGAGCCCCTGGAGAAGGGGTAGGCTATCCACTCCAGTATTCTTGGGCTTCCCTTGTGGCTCAGCTGGTAAAGAATCCACCTGCAATCTGGGAGACCTGGGGTCAATCCCTGGGTTGGGAAGATGCTCTCGAGAAGGGAAAGGCTACCCACTCCAGTATTCTGGCCAAGAGAATTCCATGGACTTATAATCCATGGGGTCGCAAAGAGTCAGACAGGACTGAGTGACTTTCACTTTCACCTTCCATGTTTATAGAATTTAAAGTTAAGCCTAGAAGAGATTTAGACTGGCATAGGTAAAAAAGAGAAGACATCCAAGATCAGAGCCTAGTTCTAGCTCATTTCTTCACTTGGCATGGAAATAATTGCAAAAGACCTGCTGGAGGAAATGGGACTTGAACTGAACCTCAACAATGGGCAACAGATGGGGGGCACATTTTTGGAAGGTCCCCAAGATTGCTTTCAGGTTCATTAATTTTCTAGGAGGACTCATAGAATTTAGCAAAGCTGTTACACTCACAGTTACTATTTCCTATGACAAAAGGATATAGATTAACAACAAGCAAAGGCAGGTCAGGCGGGGTCTAGGAGAGTTCCAGCGGGGAGCTCCAGTTGTCTTTTCCTCCGGGAGTCATGTGGACAGCACTAATTTCCCCCAGTGATGATGCATGGTAACACATATGGAGTATTATTAACCAGAGAAGCTCTCCCAAGCTATGGTGTCCAGGGTTTTTCCTGGGGGTTGATTCCATAGACACGGCTGACTGCTTGAATTGCTGACCTTAGTCTTCAGCCCCTCCAGAACTCATCGCATGTGGCCCCTTGCCCCCATTAACTGTAAATCACATTGTAAGTCATATTGTTGTTCAATTGCTAAACCATTTCTGACTCTTTGCGGCCCCATGGACTATAGCATGCCAGCCTCCTCTGTCCTCCACTGTCTCCCGGAGTTTGCTCAAATTTGTGTCCATTGGTTGGTGATACTATCTAATCTTCTCATCCTCTGCCACCCCCTTCTCCTTTTGCCTTCAGTCTTTCCCAGCACTTAGACCATTTTGCATTGTCCAAGTAAACAGAGGCATCTATCAGGCAGGACATTCTGAAGGCTAAACTGCCCAGGAGTTGGGAGCAAGACCCAAATGTTTCTTTGGATAAGGTTAATCCTTTTGTGCATAGTGGATGGGGAAGTCCCTTGGTGTCAAGACCACAGGACCTGAGATACAGTAGGAGTGTAAACACAGTGTTTAGAGAACATTGTGGTGACTGCAGTGTGGCCTTGTACTTAAGAGTATGGACTCTGTTGACTTCCCTGGTGGTCCAGTGGTTAAAACACCATACTTCCATGGCAGAGGACACCAGTTCGATCCCTGGTTGGAGAGCTAAGATCCCACAAGTCATGTGAAAGTCACTTAGTTGTGTCAGACTTTTTGAGACCTCATGGATAGTCCATGTAAATCTCCAGGTTAGAATACTAAAGTGGGTAGCCTTTCTCTTCTCCAGGGTATCTTTCCAACCCAGGGATTGAACTCAGGTCTCCTGCATTGCAGGTGGATATTTTACCAGCTGAGCCACAAGGAAAGCCCAGTGATACTGGAGTGGGTAGCCTATCCCTTCTCCAGGGGATCTTCCTGACCCAGGAATTGAACAGAGGTCTCCTGCATTGCAGGCAGATTCTTGACCAACTGAGCTATCAGGGAAGCCCACAAGTCATGAGGCATGGCCAAAAAATAGAAAAAAAAAGAATATGAACTCTGGAGCCACATTACCAGGATTCAGAGTGGGTGTTCATGTTCATTCCACAACTAGCAACTAGCCGTCACTTGCTAGTTGTGGAATCTATGACAGTTTACATAATCTGTAACTTATCTGTAAGTCAGTGAGGGTAATAACAGTTTCTATGTTATAGGCTTGTTGTGAGGATTAAAGAGTTAATATATAAAGCACTCAGAATATGTGCTGACACATAATAAATGCTGTAGAAAGCAGAAGTTTGTTTATTCATTCCTTAATCATTCAGTTAGTGATTCTTTTTTGAGCACTAGTGTGTTGAAGGCTCATCTCTTAAATCTCAGACCTTTAATTCCAGATATTTAGTGATATATCTAGAGGGCTTGTGGCTCTTTAAATACTAACATGTTCAAAAGGAATTAAGTATTTTTCACCCAAACTGTTTCTGCTACTGCTGCTGCTAAGTCGCTTCAGTCGTGTACGACTCTGTGCGACCCCATTAGACGGAAGCCCACCAGGCTCCCCCGTCCCTGGGATTCTCCAGGCAAGAACACTGGAGTGGGTTGCCATTTCCTTCTCCAGTGCGTGAAAGTGAAAAGTGAAAGTGAAGTCGCTCAGTCATGTCCGACCCTTAGCGACCCCATGGACTGCAGCCTTCCATGCTCCTCCATCCATGGGATTTTCCAGGCAGGAATACTAGAGTGGGGTGCCATTGCCTTCTCCAAACTGTTTCTACTGATGTTATTACTAACAACCTAGTTTGTTTGTTCAGAGATTTTATTTTAAAGTATCAGCTCTTGTAGAGATTGAGCTTAATGAAGAAATTTTGGTGAACTGGGAAATTAATGATAGCTTTCTTTTTGTGTCTCTACAGGTCTGTGTATGATGACCAACCAAATGCACACAAGAAGTTTATGGAAAAGTTAGATGCTTGTATCCGTAATCATGACAAGGAAATTGAAAAGATGTGTAATTTTCATCATCAGGGTTTTGTAGATGCTATAACAGAACTCCTTAAAGTAAGGACTGATGCAGAGAAACTTAAGGTAAGAAATATGTTAAAATTCTATTTACCTTTGCTCTCAAATCACTTACATATTTATAGTGCATATTTACAAATTATTATTAAATGTACTGTTTTTAAGTGGATTAGTGTACATATTTGGGAATGCTTTATTAATAAAGTTGTTATGCTGATGACAGGAGTTACCTCTCACTCTCTCTCTTTTTTTGGTAATGCATTGACTTAACAGGATTTCTTTCCTTACAAGAAATAAACTAAAAAAATTCGCACAGTGAAAGACCTCATTTGGGGTTTTAGAGTTCTCAAGTGACAATGAGTACAATTTTTTGATAAAAAACTATTTTCTGAAAATTTGTAAAAACTTATGATAAGTGATTGTGTTTTCAAAATTATTTAATAATAGTGAAACTTTTTTTTTCTTCACTTCATAGCAATGTGTAATTTTCTTAAAGCAAGTTGGTCTGCCTTTTCTACCACACAGCTAAAACATTATTTATGAAATAAGACCTGGATTTGTTCTGTCAGAATATAAAGTATTTAGTTATAAGAATTGTCCTATTTATCTTTCTTTACATTTGGAGAGCTTAGCAGACAGAACGACACTGGTTCACCAAAGGTTATGATTAGAAAACCATTATATAAAGGATATTCAGATAACAAGAGACCAAATACGGCATCAATGAGGTCACTGAGCATCATTGTTCAGAAATTAATGAGATTTTTAATAAACCAGAATGTGCTTCCTTACTATGATGACCTAATGAGTCACTTAATATGTGGGAAAATTTGAGGTTGAGCTTTGCCTGCACCTGCAGCATTAAAATGTTGCTGTGGATTGAGATTTCCGTGTTTGATGTTAATCAACCACCCAGTGTTTGCATTCAGCAAAGTATGAATGTTTAATTACCATAAAATGCAATCACCATTTCCTACAGACAATGAATGGCACATAGACCTCATTGAAGTTATCAAAAAGGGACCACTGGTCAATTGGGTCAGTGATTTGAATTGTTTGACAGACTTAGAGAAGCAAGTAAAGTTCAAAAATCTAGATTAAATTTGAGAAGTTTGCCACAGAATCTGTTAAAAAGAACTGTCATAAGTAATTGAAGTTAACAAAAGCCCTTTTCAATCAAAAGTTCAAGTTCAAGCTGTAGAGTTAATTTGAATTTGCATTTCTTTGTTCTAAGTTTCTCATGAAGCATGATCTGATTACAAGGGTGAGCAGTTACATCAGGGCAGTTTTATGCATATTTGTCTAACTAAGGTGAAATTATTTTTAAGGTGCAAGTTACTGATACCAACCGAAGATTTCAAGATGCTGGAAAGGAGGTGAGAAAATGATTTATTTTTTTGTGTATTCAATATGTGGATGCAATTTAACTGTTCATTTTAAATACGGGCATTTCTTCTCTTTAAGGTGATAGTCCAAACAGAAGATATTATTCGATGTAGAATTCAGCAGAGGAATATTACAACTGTAGTAGAAAAATTACAGTTATGCCTTCCAGGTGAGCTAGACATCTGCAATGTAACATTCAGCCTGGTGAAACTGTAATTTAATGGTGTTTAATCATTCTTCATTATAGGAATTATAGATTACGTGGTGTTTATTCCCCCAATGCCCATGGTTTTCCTTCCTATCTACTTTACTCCCTGCATTTTCATCTTTTTCCGTATTATAAGGCGCCTATTTGATGGTCTATCACATCAGTCTCCTAGAACAGCCTCTACCTTTTCATTCCCTTTCAGCCTAGTTTGCCCTTTGTCCCTCCCCAACCCCTCCTTTCCCCCCGCAGAATACTTTCCCATGGAGAGTGTCTTTTGATTCCATTTTCTTTCATTTTCCTAATTTGCCTACTTTTTTAAACCTCTAGTTTTCCACTGTTTTCTTTTTGTCACTTAAGCAGTTGGTCTTTGCTCCCAATTTCATTTTACTATTAGATAACATACAGAAGTGCCAGATATTCTCCCTTTTTCAGTCTTGCCTTTCCCTCCTAAGTTTTGGGAAGACTGACTTACTAGGTTTCTGAGTTTTCTGGTCTCTCTGTTAGGACTCATATACTACTGCGACATTGCAAATAAATTCTGAATAAACTAGCCAGTATTTTCTTTACCTGCATATACCCTGTTCAAAAAAAGGAAACAGGTAGATGACTTCTTTTTCTTAATATAGTAAGCTAAATCCATCTCAGAGTCCTATTTTTTAACTTTTTTTTTGTAAGGAAGGAACCTGAACCTCCATATCCAGGGAGATAGAATAAGGTGCTTTGTATAATATTCACATAATGTAAATTTAGCTTAGACTACACATTACATAATCTGTTAGCATATTGTATTAGCTAAACAAAAATTATTTGCTGACTTGTAAGAATAAAGTTTCTTTTTTTTATTGTCACTGAAGTTCTGCTCATCTTAATTTCTGATGGACCAGGGATATGTGCACATTAACTTTGAGTAAATAAAATATCTACTTATTATGTTAGATTTTAGGGTTGGAAACTTAGTTCCTTATAATAATGCTTAATAATACCTCTTTGCCACCATCATATACACTGAAATAGTCATGAACGCAGCCTCTTAAGTTTGAATGCTTTGTCCTTGAACTGTAAGAAGTAAGCCTAAAAAAATTGGGTGCTCATGGAATGAGGAAGAGTAAATTCAGCTTATTCAACCCTAATGAGCTGTTTGAAATAGAGAAATAAAGGGAAGTAGAAGTTAAGAGTTTTTTACTGCTACTGTCTTTACTCTCAAGGCTGAACAGGAAATCTGAGTTCATGTAAACATTGTGTTCTTAATAGCCACATCCAGAACCACCACTTTCCCTCCATCCATCCTTCTATCTAATTATTCACTCGTACATACTTTTCTGTGTCAGGCATTATGGTAGATATTAGAAATATAAAGTTGAAAATGATGTTGTCCCAGCTCTGAAGGATCCTACCATCTAATGTGAATAAAGACAAACAAACCATTACTGTATAATTGCCTAACTTCCTCCTTAGATTAAGAGGGGTAAGAGAGGATATAAGAAGTCACAGGGTAAACAATGAATTTTCCTGGTGTTGTAGTTAGTTATTTTGGGGAAAGTATTATTTTTATGTGAAAACAATATGGAAATAATATAAGGTAGATGTGAAATTTACATGAATTGTTGAGATAAAATAGACTTCAAAGCAAGTTTATAGTTGTAGCAGCAGTTTTAGGCTTTTTCCTAGGTTATGTGTTCACTCTAATGCTTTGGATGGAAAATGTGAGATATATTGCATTGCAATAAAGGGACTTTGATAGAGATATACATGGGGTCTGCAGAGTTAGGGCTGGTTCATTATAGCCACCACTGCAGTTTTTATGGTTTTTCAGACAATTAAACAGTATCTTTTGTGAACTTGAAACCCCCTAGGGAGTAGCCATAAGAGTGTAAAAAATCTGGAAAAAAATGTGTCTATCTCTCGTGTCTAGGAAAATGTGAGCTAGCTTAATGATCTAACAGTAATTCACCTGCTTTATACCTCGAAATTCTACTAAGGATGAGTGGTACTCTGCATAGTTGCATTGAGACCTTTTTGGTGGCAGTGTGTCTTCTTGCTGAAGCTTATAACAATTTTATTGAATAATTACATTTCTGAGCCTTTGATGGAAATGATAAACAAAGATACTTTGTTATGTTTCTTTATGCCTTTATTATAATTTACTCTGTGCTGTAAACTTTTGAGATTTTTCTTTCTCTGTGAATTTGGGTGTAAAATTTTGTTTCATGAGCTACAGCAGTTACCTTATTTATTTAGTATATTGAATCAAAATCAGTTAATCTCACTATTGCTCAACTTTCTCTCTCAAGTAACTAAGACCACACTTCTCCTTCCACTGCAGCAAGAAATATTAGTAAGTTTTTGATTAAGATAATTGTTACTAGGTTGATGTCTCAGTTTTAGGTGTCAGCCTATGCAAGTGTTGCCAGTTCGATATAATGTATTAATTTATGTAATAGAGTGTTCAATATAAGCAGAAATTAAAATGCTTTCATTTACTTGAAGTATAAAATTTTATTTGAAAATATAAGCCTAAATCAAAGTACAGAGAAAATTATTGAATTTACAGTATGCTCTTCCCTGCTTTATTTTCATCTTTCAAACTTTTTTAATTTGGAAAGCTAAAATAAGTTTTCTTTTTTAATGCAGTGCTGGAAATGTACAGTAAGCTAAAAGAACAGATGAGTACAAAAAGGTGAGTTTCTTTCCTGTTTTTAATAAGAGGTTTTTTCCTATTACTGAAAGCATAAAGAAAATGACTGTAAATTATAGTGAATAATCTGAAGTTTTGCTTTCTGTGTTTAACTGTTCTTTGTTAATGCGATTTACCAATCAGGGTCTTTCAATACAGCAATCCTTAGCCATTTATTTTTGGATGCTTGCCCTTACATATCAAAGGTTGATAATACTGATGAAAGACAGATAGCTGAACAAGAATGCAAAAATATTAACATGTTAATGTTGCATACAGTCAAAGGCTAAGTGTGTATTTTGTGAAAGCAAAGTGTGGGTAGTTACATATTAACAATCTGGACTGTGTAGTTCATGTTCTGTTTTATAATACACATGAATACATGACAGATGAAAGATGATTTAAACTAGTTTATGGATCGCCATAGGAGCATTAGATATAATTATGTTTAAAATGTTTTAAAGATGAACAATTTTAAATTGTGTAGAAAAATCAGAATCAGACATGCTTGAAACAGAGAAATAATCACTTCTTGTTTATTAATAGCTACTTAATTATCACAGCACATTATATGCAAATATATACTCAAGAGATTTGTATATGTACTGCTTTGTGTAATGCTTTGCATTGAACTTTATTGGACTTTATCAATTGGTACTAATTAGTAGAATGATTTTATTCCTTCCTAATACATGACCCACAAACTATTCTGAAAGAGTCTTTTATGTATATATTATTAATATATTATATATTATCTATCAAAGTTGTACATCCTCCTATTTTAAATAATAGTTAATAGTTCTGTGTGTTTGTTGCAAAAAAAGAAAGACCAGACATCACCTTCCCTTCATGCCATTCACTAGTCCTTCTTCCTAGGGTCAAAAACTTTTCCATTTTTTAAGAAATTATTTTGGTGTTTACATTTATGTCTTTAAATAACTAAATTTACTGTTGCTTCACTATTTTCAAGCTTGGGGCATTATGTATTTCTTCAGATATTTCATAATCTAATACTTATATGTAAATTTCCCCATTTGTCCCCCAAATGTCTTTTATATATTTTTTGTCCCTGTAATCTAGAACAGCCTTCCCACTTTGCTTTGTTTTTCATGAAAGAGTTCAGATTAGTTTTAGACCAGGGCATTTTGGATTTATTTTATCATGTTTAGATTCAGATTAAATGTTTTTGGTAAGAGTACAACATAAATGATATTAAAGCAACAGAAGTCATGTGCTATCAGATTATTTCTAGATTATCCTAAATTTGATCATTTGCTTAAGGGGATGGCTTAAGAAAAGGTATGTTTTTCTCTTTGCAGCTATTAAGTAGATGTCTGGTGATTCCCTGGTGAGTGCTCATATTTAGTGCATGGTGTGTGTGAGTGCTCAGTCATGTCCAACTCTGTGCGACCCTATAGACTGTAGCCTGCCAGGCTCCTGTGTCCATGAGATTTTCTAGGCAAGAATACTTGAGTGGGTTGCCATTTCCTCCTCCGTGGGATCTTCCTGACCCAGGGATTGAGACTGCAACTCCTGAGTCTTCTGCATTGCAGACAAATTCTTTACAGCTGAGCCTAGTGCAATGGACATAAAAAACTGATTGGAAGCTCTGGGTATATGGGTGGGACTGGTTTATTGTGAGTTTCACTGTAAAGTTATCTGGAGCGGGCCCTTTTAGTTGGGGAGTTTGTGATGTTAGAATCTGGAGTTGTTTCTTCTAGGACTGGTTAGATTTTCTAGAGGAGACTTCTCCTGTCTCCTCTCTGAAGGGTAAAGATCTGACTTCTGGTATTCTGGGTTGTGAGTTGGAGAAGAGGGCATCTACTATATATGGGCTCAACTAATCCTTTTCCCAGGTGGCTCAGTGGTAGAGAATCTGTCTGCAATGCAAGAGACACAGGTTCAATCCCTGGGTCAAGATGATCCCCTGGAGAAGGAAATGGTGACCCGCTCCCATGTTCTTGCCTGGGAAATCCAGTGGAGAGAGGAACCTGGTGGGCTACAGTATATGAGGTTGCAAAAGAATCGGACAAGACTTAAGAGACTAAGCAGCAACATATTATTGCCCTCAACCTTGAGTAGTGTCCCCCATTTTAGAAATTATTTGGTTTGATCTGTTTAGCATTTTGCCAAGATGGAAAAAGGCAGTTGTTTAGATGCTTGTCAGGAAGAATATCTAGGGTCTGCTTCTTAAACACATTTTAACCAGTACTCCTTACTTTAGCCCTCTTTTGGGGGTTTTGTAAGGGCTATTCCTTACAATAGCCTTTCTATTGGACACTTGTGCATCCATAAATAGTGAAATTCCTGTCACTTCCTATACTTTTGGAGTTTTTGTGGGATAAATTAGGTTATTCTTGGTTTTCCTCTATTGAGTTAGAATTCATTTTCTCAGGTCTCAGGTCTATCAACTTTCCAGATTCTAAAATTTCATTGTACTCTTTTCCTTATCTCTTCATCTGTGTGGGTTTATGCTTTTTAAAAAATCCCTTCATTATCTTTTTATTGGTGTTTCAAAAAGGAGTAAAGCGGAAAACATGTATTCAGTATGTCATCTCACTAGATACTTAGTCCCTACTTCTCTTTTTTTGGGCTTATGGTGCCCTGCCATATGTTTTTATAAGTACGGGTGTCCACATGGGGTAATGAAACACTGGGTACAGGCAGATGTTATTCCTACTGATCAGCTGGAGGTTGCAAATTAAGTGACCTACAGAATCAAGCTAGCACACAGTTGTATTTGGTGTGATGAATATTGTTTTTTTATTAGTTACTGTCACTTCACATTTGTTTAAAAAATATCTGGATTTATATTTGGGTGACTCCCAAATTGAATCTCAAATCTTAAGCTCTAGTGTAATATCTCTGATTCTTTTTTTTTTTTTAAAGCTTTTTATTTTATATTGGGCTATCAGTTCAGTTCAGTTCAGTCGCTCAGTCATGTCCAACTCTTTGCCACCCCATGGACTGCAGCATGCCAGGCCTCCCTGTCCATCATCAACTCCCAGAGCTTGTTCAAACTCATGTCCTTCAAATCGGTGATGCCATCCAGCCATCTCATCCTCTGTCGTCCCCTTCTCCTCCTACCTTCAATCTTTCACAGCATCAGGGTCTTTTCTAATGAGTCATTCTTCGCATCAGATGGCCAAAGTGTTGGAACTTCAGCTTCAATATCAGCCCTTCCAATGAATATTCTGGATTGATTTTCTTTAGGATTGAATGGTTTGGTCTTCTTACGGTCCAAGGGACTCTCAAGAGTCTTCCTCAGCACCACAGTTCAAAAGCATCAATTCTTTGGCACTCAGCTTTCTTTATGGTCCAACTTTCACATCCATACATGACTACTGGAAAAACCATAGCTTTGACTAGACGGACCTTTGTTGGCAAAGTAATGTCTCTGCTTTTTAATACGCTGTCTAGGTTGGTCATAGCTTTTCTTCCAAGGAGCAAGCGTCTTTTAATTTCATGGCTGCAGTCACCATCTGTGATGATTTTGGGGCCCAAGAAAATAAAATCTGTCACTGTTTGCATTGTTTCCCCATCTACTTGCCATATTGGAATACAGCTGATTAACAGTGTTGCGGTAGTTTCAGCAAAGGGACTTAGCCATATGTACACATGTATCCATTCTCCCCCAAACTCCCCTCCCATCCATCCTGCCTTATAATGTTGTGCAGAGTTCCCTGTGCTATATAAAGTAGGACCTTGTTGGTTATCCATTTTAAATATAGCAGCGTATACATGTCAGTCCCAAACTCCCTAACTATCCCTTACCCCCACCCTTCTCCCCTGGCAACTGTAAGTTTGTTATCTATGTCTGTGGATAATCTGTTCTATTGTGTAAATAAGTTCATTTGTATCATTTCTTTTTAGATTCCACATACAAGGGATGTCCTACAATATTTCTCTTCTTTGTCTGACATACTTCACTCAGTGTGACACACTCTAGGTTCCTCCATGTTGCTGAAAATGGCATTATTTCATTCTTTTTAATAGCTGAGTAATATTCCATTTTATATATGTACCACATGTTCTTTATCCATTCCTCTGTTGATGAGTATTTAGGTTGCTTTCACATCTTGGCTGTTGTGAATAGTGCCACTGTGAACACTGGGGTGCATGTATCTTTTCAAGTTTTGGTGTTCTCTGGATATATGCCCAGGAGTGGGATTACAGGATCATATGGTAGCTCTATTTTTAGTTTTTAAAGGAACCTCTGTACTGTTCTCCATAGTGTCTGTACCAGTTTACAAACCCACCAACAATGTGGGAAGGTTCCCTTTTATCCACACCCTCTACAGCATTTATTGTTTGTAGAATTGTTGATGATGGTCATTCTGACAGTGTGAGGTGATACTTCTAATTTCCTTAAATGTATTTTACTTTAAGTCTGTACTATGTACTTTTTTGATGGTAGGAGATGTGGATGAGAGAGATATCATGAAATCATATATCAAATAATTTAATTAAAAATTTGGAACTATTATCCATATATATTTAATATATGTATATGATATGATTTAATATGATATGTATATTATGACTATGATAATGCTTGGGATGTTGTAGATTTAGATGAAATGAAGTAAAGAATTGTTTGTTAGTGAATTTTCTTCCTGCAACTTTTTCATATGGTTTATAGTTTGTCATTAGTATGTAGAAGTAAATGTTATTTTCTTTACCTTAGCTATAACAGTATCCTTTTGGATGGAAGTGATGGAATGATTATTTGGTCTTACTTGTAAAATAAATATAATAAGAACCTTTACAGATTGTTCTTTTTAACTTCTCACAGATATTATTCAGCTCTAAAGACTATGGAACAATTAGAGAATGTGTATTTTCCCCGGGTTAGTCAGTACCGGTTTTGTCAGCTAATGATAGAAAATCTTCCTAAGCTCCGTGAAGATATTAAAGAAATCTCCATGTCTGACCTCAAAGACTTTTTGGAAAGCATTCGAAAACATTCTGACAAAATAGGTGAAACAGCAATGAAACAGGTGAGAATATAGAGAACTTTATTTATTTACTGAAATATAATTGATTTACAATGTTGTGTCAATCTCTGCTGTTCAACAAAGTAACTCAGTTATGGAGATATGTACATTTTTTAAAAGGAAAACTTTAATTTAATGGTATTTAATAATCTAGGTTATAGAATATATCCAAAATTTACTTTTTTTTTTTACTTACATAAAATGCTTGTTTCAATTTTATCCTTTACTTTGTTTAGTCACTAAGTTGTGTACAAGCCTATTATGACCCCATGGACTATAGCCCACCAGGCTCCTCTGTCATGTCCAACTCTTTGCGACCCCATGGACTGTAGCCTACCAGGCTCCTCAGTCCATGGGATTTTCCAGGCAAGAATGCTGGATTGGGTTGCCGTATCCCTCTCCAGGGGATCTTCCCAGGGATTGAACCCGGGCTTCCCGCATTGTAGGCAGACGCTTTTTACCATCTGAGCCATCAGAGTTTGGAAGCAATGTTCTAAATAAATGATTTTTTACTACAAAAATTGAATATCATAGACAAAATAAGTTCGGGCACAGAGGGAGAAAGAGAATTCTGATTTTTTTTTCCCCAGTGATAGGTTAATGATGTTAATGGGTGAGAAGGGACAATGATTTTCTTAAGCACAAGCCTCTAGAGCCAGCATCAGGTTTAGGTGAGGGTAGAGCTAGATTTCTGTGATGTACATGGTCATGATGTACATGGTCATGATGTACATGGGCATCACAGTAGAAAGGCCTGAGTAACAGTAGCATAGCTCTTAGAGGAAATTCACCATAAAGAGGCAGTGGGTAAACTTTCTACATGCTAACGGAACAGAGTAGCTACAGTCTGACCTCTCCCAACAGAGGGAATGTTCCACTAATATGCATCAAGTACCATTTCCTTCCTCAGGGGATCTTCCTGACCCAGGCATCAGACCTGGGTCTCCTGCACTGCAGCTGGATTCTTTACAGTCAGAGCTACCAAAACATTAATTAGGCATTAAATAGTGAGATAAAAATGCTGGAATTAATCCTATAGTTTTTTCAATCTCTGATAATGAGGCTCTGATAGTGAAGTATCACTAAAATGCATAAAAGAAAATACAAGGTTTCTCAATTAATCTGTATGAATACTCATTTTTGTCAATAAGTAAGTCAGTTGTAGGATAACAGTTTCTGCCTTTCAAGTGTTCATAAACTGTGGATGCTTTCTGTGGAAAATGAAATAAGCTTGCAACTTGATATCATAGTTTTCTGTGAGGTTAGTAGACATTTTTTTTTCCTACAAATAATCCATTGGAGTTAAGGCAGCATATTTTATGTATGTTCCAGTATGATATCATATCTTTTAAATTTTTCTAGCGTTGTTAAGTTTATGTCTTTAGTTTTCCTCTTAAAAAAGAATTAGTGGTAATTCTTTTATAAAATCTTGACAGTGCTCCAAACCAAAGGTCATTAAAATAATTGAATCACTAGTTGACCTGAGGCTTCCTAAGTGGCTCAGTGGTAAAGTATCCGCCTGCCAATGCAGGAGATGCAAGACACAGGTTTGATCCCTGAGTTGAGAAGACCTCCTGTAGTAGGAAATGGCAACCCACTCCAGCATTTGTGCATGGGAAATATCATGGACAGCAGAGCCTGGCGGGCTACAATCCATGGGGTTGCAAAGAGTCAGACACAACTGAGCATGCATGCGCATACATTAGTCAGATTCATTGAATCAAAGAGCGGGATGGTGGTTGCCAGAGGGGAATGAGTTACTCATCTACAGACATAGTTTCAGAATGAAATGAACACGGTCTAGGGAATTCCCTGGTGGTCCAGTGGTTAGGACTCTGGGCTTTCACTGCTGTGGGCCTGGCCTCTATCCCTGGTCAGGGAACTGAGGTCCCACAAGATGCATGGGGTGCCCATTAAAAAAGAAAAGATGAACAAGCTATAGAGGTCTTCTGTAACTATTATACCTATCAGCAATAATGTATTAAATTATTGATATACACGTTGAATATGTACACTTAAAAATTTAAGAGAGTAGATCTCATGTTAAATGTGCTTACCATAATAAAGTAGAATTGAAAAAAAGAAAGTGAAAGGAAATAATCAAGAGAAGAAATCAGTATAATAGAAAACAAAGTACAGTAGGGAGGATCAACAAAGATGAAAATTGGTTCTTAACCTTTTCAAATAAAATTGATAACCCCCTGCAAGACTCTTGAAAAAAGAAGGAGGGTACAAATAAATCATGAATAAAAAATGGGAGATCATTCCGGAGCCTGTACCTCCAGACATTAAAAAGATGAAAAAGTACGAAGAAATTCTTAAACCAGTTTTGACCACAATATTTTTTCAAATAACCTGAACTTTTCTTTTCCCCAAATAGGCACAGCAGCAGAAAATCTTCACTGTTACTCTGCAGAAGCAAAATAATGTAAAATTTGGGAAGACTATGTATATAAATGATAGAATTCCAGAAGAAAGGAATGAAATTGTATTGAAACATGCATTTGAGGAAGAGGATGAGAATGAAGAGGAGGTGATGGGAATTTGTTTCTTTTTCTGTTTTTTTGTTTTTATCTGTTCCTTCATTCCTTTCTTTTCTTCCCTTTTTACTTTCTTTTCTTTGTCCCTCCCTCATCTGTTATTGGGTGGTTTTTTTCTGCTTGAGTTGTAATGTCTCTGTGAGTCCTGCCATGTGTAATGTGAACTTAAGTAGATCAGTTTGTAATGATATTAGAACAAAAGAATCATTGAAAATGTTAGATTGCATAGTGGGCAGATATAGATTATCTATATAATATATGGATAATAAAATATAGATTATGTCTTATATCGGAGAAGGCAATGGCACCCCACTCCAGTACTCTTGCCTGGAAAATCCCATGGACGGAGGAGCCTGGTAGGCTGCAGTCCATGGGGTCGCAAAGAGTTGGACACGACTGAGTGACTTCACTTTCACTTTTCACTTTCATGCATTGGAGAAGGAAATGGCAACCCACTCCAGTGTTCTTGCCTGGAGAATCCCAGGGACGGGGGAGCCTGGTGGCCTGCCGTCTGTGGGGTCGCACAGAGTCAGACACGACTAA
Organism: Bubalus kerabau; assembly: GCF_029407905.1. Classification (NCBI taxonomy): domain Eukaryota; kingdom Metazoa; phylum Chordata; class Mammalia; order Artiodactyla; family Bovidae; genus Bubalus; species Bubalus kerabau. The sequence continues at coordinate 16,961,751 of NC_073645.1, forward strand.
AGTGATTTAGCATTAGCATAGCATATGTCTTATATATAACATAAATAAGATATAGATTATATTTGTAGGCTACAGATAGTTTAACCTAGGTGTTCTGCAATAATTAACAGTAAAAGTATAAATTTAATTTTTTTTGTAGTGATCACTCATAATTTAATTACCTGTGGCAAACATTTAATTGCATGAGGGCTTAACCTTGCCAGTTAGACTAATTCTGGATGCCCTACCTTTTTTTCTTTGTTTGGTGCTGAGATAGTACAAAGAAATTTTAGTATGATTAAAGTTAAATTTTTAATTTCTTAAAAAAGTTTTATTAAGTCTAGAAACCTTGAAATTGTCTGTAAATATTTTCTTTCTTTTATTCTGTATGTTCAAATTCATTCCTTGTCTAGTGCTTCTTTTATTCTTTCTACAAAGTCATCTGTTGAGCCTACTTTTTATCTTTTCCATTGAATTCCTTTTGAATTAGTTAATACCATAAGAAGTCTAGTATTCCCAATTGTTTATAAGTTTTGCCTTGTCAATGAGATTTTAAATTCTTTTTTTAAGGACACTGTTAGGGTATAGTAAGAACTTTTAATTGATTGATTAAAAAGGAACCATATAAATATATGTGTCCATGGCTTCTCTGCGGAGAAGGCAATGGCACCCCACTCCAGTACTCTTGCCTGGAAAATTCCATGGATGGAGGAGCCTGGTAGGCTGCAGTCCATGGGGTCGCTAAGAGTCGGACATGACTGAGCAACTTCACTTTCACTTTTCACTTTCCTGCATTGGAGAAGGAAATGGCAACTGACTCCAGTGTTCTTGCCTGGAGAATCCCAGGGACGGGGGAGCCTGGTGGGCTGCCGTCTATGGGGTCACACAGAGTCGGACACGACTGAAGCGACTTAGCATAGCATAGCATGGCTTCTCTGTGGTTGTGGGAACCACTGAGTGTTCAATGTGTACATTTGCATTATATGCCTTGAGGATAAGTGAATCTGTATGTATTTATGAGTGTGTGTGTATATGTATGTTAATATTTTATGTATGTATATACATATATTTATATATATAGTGGATGTCTGATATACAGACAAATAAATTGCCTTAAAGGGTTTAATGTCTTTCTAATATGGAATTAATGTGACCTGAATGGTCCCTTGGAATAAAATAAACATTTTTAAAATCTGATTTTTTGTTCTTCTTAATCAATATTCAAAGAATCTCTGTCCTTTCTCCCTTGAAATTCAGAATGGTGAAAATGAACCGTCTAGTCTTTGTATCTCAGTTTTCCTGGATCTGTTTTGTGTATCTTTCAACTGTTGGAAGCATTGCCATCTTCCCCTTCCCGTAATCCATACTCTAAGAGAAACTTGGTTGTTTCCCTGTTCTTTCAGATCTATTTAATTATTACTACATTTTATTTCTTTCATTTTCACAAATAAGTAACTGTAATAAAAATAATTTAAGTTCACTCGGAGTATTTGTAAGACTAGAAACGTGTTCCTTTAAAAAGAGTTTATTTCACAAGTTTGGGAAACTTTATGTTACTTTGTTTCTTTCATTGTAATTTGTACTTTAAAAATATTAACGTCTCAGAATCAGGATACATCTTCAAATTGATGATATTATAGTTTCAAGTGGTAGTGTTTTTTCCTTTTTTAGTGTTCCATAAAATAAAAGTGATAATATCTTAAATTTGATGAAATAATGCTAAGTGATGCATAAGCGAAGGAGCTTCACCTGTAACTAAGTTGTACATTTGTGCACTGTCTTCTTCAGAAGCAGTAGTTATATATCTAGTTATCCATAGCAGTTTTCTGATAATCTATTAAGCATGTTAAAGATATATAGGGTCCCTGCTTTATTGACCTATAACCTAAAATAATCAACAATGATAATAAATATATAAAGAATAAGGTATGAACAGGTGCCAAAACATAATAAAAAGGCATTGTGTTTCTATTATATGCTTTGTATGGTTGCTAAATGTTATTACATGAAATCTATGAATCTTCTTGTCTAATTTTAACTTTGTATTATTCAACAGTAGACTAGTAGTTTGACCTATAATTTTAAAAATTTGTTTTATTTTTTCAGGTCTTAACTGTACAAGATCTTGTTGATTTTTCCCCTGTTTACCAATGTTTGCATATTTATTCTGTTCTGGTAAGTATCTTTTATATACGTGTATATGTGTATGTGTACATGTGTGTGTGTGCCCACATGTGGGTGCATATACTTATATTATTAAAAAGACATGTATGCATTTTAGGCCTGCTTTTCTAAAGGCTGACTACAAGTTCATTGAGCTGTAGATCTACATGCAGTGTTTATTTGTGAAGTATCCACTGCATGTGAGGCATTTACTTCTTTCTTTAACTTATGATGTACTTTGAAGTATACTTTTCATGTATACTTAAAAGAACTTTCCATTTCTTCCTTCTTGGCTCTGTACAGTTGTATCACAGTTACTTTTAAATATGTTACTTATGTATTTGTTATGCCAGACTACATTGTTTTCATTTTTGGTTGAACAATTATCCTTTTATTTTAATATAATTCATATACCAAAACATTTACCTTTCTAAGATATATAGTTTAGTGATTTTAGCATATTCACATGGATGTGCAACCATTACAAATAGTTTCCGGACGTTTTATTAGTACAAAAAGAAACCCCTTACGTGTTAGCAGTCACTCCTTACTCTCCCCTCACCTCAGTCCCTAACAAGCACTAATTTACTTTCTGTCTCTGTGAATTTGCCTATTCTGGGTATTTCATATAAATGGAATCATCATATATGTGGCCTTTTGTGTTCAACTTCTTTCATGTGGGTAGAAGTTTAAGATATTAATTGAAATTACTCTTCTTTTTTAACCTAGACATTTAAAGCTGTAAATTTCCTCCTAACCTCTGATTTAGCTGCAGTCTCTGAGTTTTGATGTATTGTGTTTTTGTTTCCATTTATCTCAAAGTATTTTCTAATTTCCTATGATTTCTTCTTTAACTCACTAGTTATTTAATGGAGTTAAATAACTAATTTAGCTTAAATAACTAAACACCAAGATGGAGTTTAATCTTCATGTTGGTGAATTTCCATAAAGTTCTTCTGTTACTGATTCCTAATTTAATCACATTGATTAAATCAGAGATCATATTTTATATGATTCTAGTCCTTTTAAATTTATTGAGGCTTGTCTTTATGGCATCACAATGCTTTATCTTGGAGAATGTTCCATATAAACTTAAGAATAATGTATACCTGGCTGTTGTTGGATGCAGATTAATGGTAAACCATGTTAGAAACAATATATTGTCCTGTGGTGAGCTATGCATAGTTTTTTTATTTTTTTTACTTAAATCCTAATTTTGTATGGTCTTCATGCATGTTTGATCATTTTTTAATGTTTTGGTTCCTTACAAGAAAAACTCTTCTTATTGGTCAGTAAATAATTAGATTCAATCTAAGACCACAAAGGAGTCCCATTTACAGGTTATTCACTAGAGCTGTTTCCCAAATATATAGGCTCCTAAGGGCATAGTTCTTATACAACATGTTCAGAAGTTGAGGCTTGATACCTAATTTTCCTACTTAGTTTTCTTCACTGACAGCCGTATTTTCTTTGGTCAGTCAAAAATGTATAAAGCCTAAGTGATAAGTTGGGCAACTATCAAATTGTTTGAATTTGGCTTTGAGTGAGTGAAGTCGCTCAGTCGTGTCTGACTCTTTGCGACCCTGTGGACTGTAGCCCCCCAGCCTCTTCCGTCCATGGGATTCTCCAGGCAAGAGTACTGGAGTGGGAACTTGGCTTTAGTTTTCTTAATTGTCATGACTCCAAACAAGGTAACTGCCTATGAACTATAATGCCAAAATCTTGTTCTTGGTATTCAATGTGAAATACCATTCCGCATTTAATTCTAGTTGTTAGAAACTGAAAAATGACCCTTACGGAATAAAGAAGTTATCTGTTTAGAAATGTGTTTGTGTTATGTGTGTTTTTATTACTCTACTGATTTTATTTTAGGGTGATGAGGAAACATTTGAAAATTATTACCGAAAACAAAGAAAGAAACAGGCAAGACTGGTATTGCAACCCCAGTCAAATATGGTAAGTATATGGAAATTTTGAATTGTTGTCAGTTTTTAACCCCTTTAATTTCTTCAGAGCATGGATTCCACTGAAAATATTTATTGAATACCTACCACTTCCAGTAATTGGTTTAGGTGTGAAGGTTGCAGTAGTTCAAATGGATGAGTCCCTTCTCTCATGAGCTTACATTCTATAGGGAAGACAGACTATAAATAAATAAGAAAAGTCAATAAATATAAAATGTCAGGGAGTGGTAATTAGTTTCTGACAGTATGGTAGACTGCTGCTGCTGCTAAGTCGCTTCAGTCGTGTCCGACTCTGTGCGACCCCATAGATGGCAGCCCACTAGGCTCCTCTGTCCCTGGGATTCCCCAGGCAAGAACACTGGAGTGGGTTGCCATTTCCTTCTCCAATGCATGAAAGTGAAAAGTGAAAGTAAAGTCACTCAGTGGTGTCCGACTCTTAGCGACCCCATGTACTGCAGCTTACTGAGCTCCTCCGTCCATGGGATTTTCCAGGCAAGAGTACTGGAGTGGGGTGCCGTTGCCTTCTCCAATGGTAGACTGAGTACCTTAATTAAGTATTCTACTGAAAAAAACAACTAAAGATGCTGGATAAAACTTTTTTTTAAATCTTAAATTCTTTTACATGCACTGAGGATCACATAGGAAAGTATAGTCCTGACAGAGACTAAATAAGTAATCTGAAGGGGCTATGTTTGTGGGATTTTTATCAGTCATTCTTAAGAATACATGTATTTTTTGGCTATAAAATTGTGACATATTTGCTGTAGAAAAATAAGGAAAAAGTGAAATAAAATAATCCATAATGTAAAAAAACTACTAAGTCAATGTGAAACTGTTCTATATGTTGGTTATGGTGATACGTATGTGACTAGATACATTTGTGGAAGCTCATAAAAGCAGCACATGAAAAAGAGCTTTACTGATGTAACTTACACCCCAGTACACCTAAATGTAAGATATAGACGGCAGCCCACTAAGCTCCTCTGTCCCTGGGATTCTCCAGGCAAGAACACTGAAGTGGGTTGCCATTTCCTTCTCCAATGCATGAAAGTGAAAAGTGAAAGTGAAGTTGCTCAGTCGTGCCCGACTCTTAGCGACCCCATGGACTGCAGCGTACCAGACTCCTCCATCCATGGGGTTTTTCCAGGCAAGAGTACTGGAGTGGGGTGCCATTGCCTTCTGTGATAAACAAAACAGGAAAACTTAAGTGAAGACAAATCCAGACAGGCATAATGAAACATTGTGCGTGGGTTCTAAGTCACTTCAGTCATGTCCGATCCTAAGGACTGTAGCCTGCCAGGCTCCTCTGTCCATGGGGTTCTCCAAGGCAAGAACACTGGAGTGGGTTGCCTTGCCCTCCTCCAGGGGATCTTCCAGACCCAGGGATTGAATCTGCGTTTCCTGTGGTTCCTGTATTGCAGGTGGATTCTTTACCACTGAACCCTGGGGTAAAGCCCCAGTGAAGCACTAAATGTAGCTTTTTCCCTAAGGGGAATCTGCTAAATGGGAAAGCATGAGTTTTAAGGATGTAGAAGTATAGAGGCATAAGCCCAGAGTCACCCAAAGAGGGTGATGAGAGATTCTCTCCTTTGCAAGGCTGAGACTCCAAAGAATTATAGCTCATTATTGGAATGACCTAGAGAGAAAGCCATCTTGCAAAATCTCTCAGGTCCTTCTGCCAAACATACTAAAGAAAATTGCCTATCCCAAATCCTGGTGCTGAGTGAACAAAGAAAAAAATCCCTAATAATTCATAAGAAGCAGTTCTTAACATGTGTTTGCAATCCAATTTCATTCTACTTGGATCGTCAAAAAAATCTCAGGCTGAAAATTTAAAGTCGTTGCATTTTGATGTTGTCTCCAGGTGTCTGTTAGAAGCAAATGCAGATCTTCTCTGAACCTTCATACCAAGTTAAGAATATCCACAGTTAAAGTTTCAATAGGAAAATTAACAACTCATACTCAGAACTAATTACTGAACAAGTGAGAATCTTTAGAAATATTGACAACAGAAATAAATTGTAAAAGACTTTCAATATTTGAGTTATTAGGCATAGAATATAAAATAACAGTATTTTATATAAAATAACTATTATATTTAAAGAAAGAAAAGCTTGCCTTTCTCAATAGGGAGCCATAAACTATAAAGAAATTACCAAAAAAATGTGAAAAAAATCAAGTAGAACACCTAGTAAAGATATATGAGCCAAAATGAAAAATTTGTGAACAACTTTTAACAGTTGATGAATTCTTAGTTGACCTGAAGAAATTATCTAGACGATATCACAGAGAGCAACTTGAACTCTCATATGCTTCTGATAGATATGACTATTGTACCTATTGTAACTATTTGGAAAATAGTTAGACAATTTGTTATAATGTTAAGCAAATACTTATCATATGGCCCAGAAATCCCACTCCTAAGTTTTTACTCATAAAAATTGAAAATGTATCTACATAGTGGCTTATTCCCACTCCAGTACTCTTGCCTGGAGAATCCCATGGATGGAGGAGCCTGATGGACTACAGTCCATGAGGTTGCTGGGAGTCGGGCACGACTGAGTGACTTCACTTTCACTTTTCACTTTCATGCATTGGAGAAGGAAATGGCAGCCCACTCCAGTGTTCTTGCCTGGAGAATCCCAGGGATGAGGGAACCTGTTGGGCTGCCTTCTGTGGGGTCGCACAGAGTTGGACACGACTGACGCGATTTAGCAGCATGGTAACTTTATTCATAAATACCAGAAACTAGAAACATTCCAAATGTCTATGAGGTAGTGAATAGATAAACAAATTGTTGTATCTCTACTTAATGGAATGTTATATACTTAGCAGTAGAAAGGGAACTGATACATGCAATAACATGGATAAATCTTTTTTTTTTTTTTTGAAACAAGTAAAGTGTTTATTAGGAGGAAAAGGAGTATAGTATGTGTGGATAGATACACAGGTGAGCTCACAGAGAGGGTCCCTGAGTCACTGTCTCATGGCAATTGAAATCACTTATATCAGGCATTTCTTCTGGGTTTCCTTTGACCAGTCATTTTGATTTGCCTGGTTCACAGTCCATATTTGGTGTATCTCAGGATCCTCTTGACATGGATAAATCTTAAAAGCATTACTGGAAGTGAAAAAATGCAGATACAAAAAAATTACATATAGTGTAATTTGTGTTATATGACATTTTTGAAAAGGCAAAACTATAAGATAGAATGGGATCAGTGGTGAAGGGTTAGGGATTGGGCAGAGTGATTCACTACAAAGGGGCATAAGGGGAACTTTGTTATGAGGTAGAAATATTCTCTATCTTGATTTTGGTGTGGTTTCACAAATGTCTACATTTGTTGAAACTCATTGGACTCTCATATGTAAAATTTGCTTTATGTAAATTATAACAATAAATTTAACTTTAAAAACAAAGATAAGAGAAGACCTTAAAAATACCCAGAGAGAAGAGGTTATTTTCAAGTAAACAAGACAGTGGAGTATTTTCAATGCTGAAGGAAAAGAACTTTCTACCCGAGATTCTCTATTCAGTGGAACAAGGACAAAGACATTTTCAGACAAAGAGGAGGAGAGTTTGTTACCGAGACGCCCTTAGAAGGAAAGAAAAGACTGTAGTCAAAAAGAAAGTGATGCCAAATGGAAAAAATGAGATTCTAAAAGAAATGAATAGCAAAGAAAGTATAAATATGAGGATAAACCTGTGTTGACTATAGAAAATAATATTAATACAGTATTATGGATAGAATTTAAAACAAGATAGAATCTTATCTTTAAAACGAGATAGAGTCAAAATGCACAATAACAATAGCATAAATATTAGGGTGAATAGAATAAATATTAGGAAGTTATTGAAACTGAACTGTTTTGGAATTATCCAGAAAAGAATAAAGTTATTAATTAATTTTAGAGTTTGATTATTTAAGTATGCATAATGTAATTTCTGTAACAATTAGAAGAATAGAAACAGTATATAGTTAAATATAATTTAAAAAGCTTAAGTTATAAAAAATTCATCTTAGAGCTGATAAAAAATGTTAATTTGAATCTATAAGTACTTGATAACATTGACTCAAAGTATTTAAAGCAAAATTGCTGCAACTAAAAGGGTAAATTAAAAAATCCATAAGCATTGTGGATGCTTCAGTATCTTATAAGCCATTAGACAGGATAGCAGTAAGAATACAGAACATGTTTAATAATAGGCTTATCTAATAGACTTAAAGCTCAACATTCAGGAAACTAAGATCATGGCATCTGGTCCCATCACTTCATGGCAAATAGATGGGGAAACAGTGGCAGACTTTATCTTTTGGGGCTCCAAAATCACTGCAGATGGTGATTGCAACCATGAAATTAAAAGACACTTACTCCTTGGAAGGAAAGTTATGACCAATCTAGACAGCATATTCAAAAGCAGAGACATTACTTTGTCTACAAAGGTCCGTCTAGTCAAGGCTATGGTTTTTCCAGTGGTCATGTATGGATGTGCGAGTTGGACTATAAAGAAAGCTGAGTGTGGAAGAATTGATGCTTTTGAACTGTGGTGTTGGAGAAGACTCTTGAGAGTCCCTTGGACTGCAAAGAGATCCGACTAGTCCATCCTAAAGGAGATCAGGCCTGGGTGTTCATTGGAAGGACTGACGTTGAAGCTGAAACTCCAGTACTTTGGCCACCTCATGCTAAGAGGTGACTCATTTGAAAAGACCCTGATGCTGGGAAAGATTAAGGGCAGGAGGAGAAGGGGACGACAGAGGATGAGATGGTTGGATGGCATCACCGACTCAATGTACATGAGTTTGGGTGAACTCTGGGAGTTGGTGATGGACAGGGAGGCCTGACATGCTGCGGTTCATGGGGTCGCAAAGAGTTGGACCTGACTGAGCGACTGACCTGAACTGAACTGAATAGACTGGTGGTCCGGTGGTTAAGACTCAGTACTTTCACTGCCATGGGCCCAGGTTGATCCCTGATTGAGGAACTAAGATCCCAGAAGCCATGCAGCACAGCCAAAAAAAAAAAAAAGAATTCTGTTTCACACCTGTAAAAACACTTTTTAAGAGTACATATTGAACACTGTAAAATGTGACAACATACTATGTTATAAAGCAGGTATCAAGACATATCCAACTTTAGTGTCATGTAGACTCTCTTCCCTGATCATAGTATTTTTAAGCCAAAAGTGTAGTAACAGTCTCCTCCCTGAAAAAAATCCAGATGTTTGAAAATTTTGATCACTTTCATGAAATAAAATACAATATTTGAACTTAATTGAAATATTTTATGAAATTCAAATAATCAAATATTTTCTTTTTGTTAAAATTATGAACAATAGGAAATTGTAGACCATTTCAGAGGAATTTGACTTTTATTATGAATCAGATAAAAAATCATTAGAAGGTGTTTAGGAAACGATATATTTATTTGATTAATTTTGAAAAGTATTGTTCTGGCAGCTGTCTGGAGAATAGACTGAGGAAACAAGCCTGAAAGCTTGGAAGGCTAGGTATGAGAATGATGTAATAGGCGTAGTGAGAGATGATAGTGGATTGAATTAGCCTACTGAGACGAAGGTTCTGACTTTTTAATTTGCTTATTTTGTCTCTTTTCGAATGCAAATTCCATGAGGGTAAGGACTTTTTGTTATTTACCAGTGTATCCCTTGTGCCTTAAAATATATGCTTATAGTAGACTCTCAATAAATATTTGTTAACAAATGTACTGATTTGCAACTACTTTTATGTTACTGATATCTATTGTTTTAAATTGATTTTTATTTTTCATTTACAGCATGAAACAGTTGATGGCTATAGAAGATATTTCACTCAAATTGTAGGGTATGTATCTAATATGGCAACAAATATTATTTTGATACTGTGTTAAATGTCAAAACTAATTATTTTCTATTTAGGTTTGAATTTTGTTTCAACTCGTTATTTTGCAATTGCTGTTTTTAGGTTCTTTGTGGTGGAAGATCACATTTTACATGTGACCCAAGGATTAGTAACCAGGGCATACACTGATGAACTTTGGAACATGGCCCTCTCAAAGATAATTGCTGTCCTTAGAGCTCATTCAGTAAGTTAGATAATTTATGTTACTAAATTTTTAATTCAGTTACTTCAAGAACTTATGAATTGGATAGTGTCAAAAGAAAGTTGTACCTTCATTAGTTCTACATTTTTTTGAAAATTGTCAGATTTGGAGGCAGTAATGTTAGGCTTTTGTTTGTGTGGTAATATTGAGCTGTGATTTTGCAACTGACTGGGGCTTCTGAAGACACTTTCAAGTCCAGCATTATAGAAGATGGAGAATTATGCTGTTCTCATTAGTCTCAACTGACCTCTTCATTAGATCACTGAAAAGCACCATGAAGAAAGGGTTTTTAATTATCATTCCACATTCTTTGTTTCCAAAATAAACTCCACCATTAAAACTCAATAGAACTTGTTCTTCAATGTTTATAGCTTATTTGCAGTAGTACACTTATAAATGTCCTAAAAATAATGTGCAGTTGTCAAAATTTAAACTCATTTGGAGTAGTGAATCTTTAGGTAATGCAAACTTTTTTTTGAAGAAGGGTAAAATGATAAAATATTTTTATAATATGCCTTTTGTGGAAGTAAAAATTATGTTATAAGGACTAGTGAAATTAATAATTTCTTAGTGTGCACTTTTTCTTAAGATAGTTTTGGAAGTTTGCCTTCAGTAAAATCTCCCCAAACTTAAAATTTTATAATCTGTTATTTAAAATTTTATTATTGAGAATAGAGATTGAAAATATTTTGAAGAAATATTATTAGTTTAAGTGATACTTAGATTATAAATACATTTTATTTTTACTTATCAGGGACATAGATTCTGGGTACACTATTTGTCCAATGAACTACAACTTTTTCTATCATATATAATAAAGAACAGTATATTTTATCATGGTTTATATTCAGACCAGCTATGAATATGTAATATTGTAGTATGCTCCCTATTGATTTCATGACATCGTGTATGAAATCATATTATATTAAATGCAATATATCATATTTAAAATCTTACTAAATGCTATTAAGGGAACACGAGTGAATTTCACTATCCTTTTGAAATTATTTTCCTTTGATGGATTACTAAGAAAATACTTAAATTGTCACTTAGAAAAATATAATTGATTGCATCTCTTTTATAATAGAATAAATAAATAATTGAAAAGTAGAAATATAAACCATTTTTTCAATTTGAAATAACTAGTTCTTTAAAATCTAAAGACTTTTTTGGAAATACAAGCATCATTGCTTTGACCAAAGTAAGTGTGTGCAAATCTCAGGAAAATTTCTTTTCATATAGTACCTAAAGTGGTTTGTCATGTCATGATCTTTCCCTAATAATTGTTTAGTGAATAGAGGAAGTCAAATGTGAATCTGATAATCAAGACTTTAAATTTATTGTAAGTCAAGCAAATTTAAGGAAAAATTTTCAAGTTTTATTTCTTAATTTTTAACGAAGTGACTCTGGTGTGTGTGTGTTTGTTTGTTTCTACCCCCACTTACCCTTCATTCTCCCAGTCTTATTGCACCGATCCTGATCTTGTTCTGGAGCTGAAGAATCTCATTGTAATATTTGCAGATACTCTACAGGTGGGTGATAATCTGATATTCAGTTAATGGCTATTTGAGCACATAAAACTATTCAAAATATAGTGTAGACCATACTCATTTCTTGTATTGTGGCTTAATGGTAGTAAATTAGCAATAATCAAATGTTTACTTATGTATTGATATTCTCCTATCACGCAGAACTTTTCATACTACTGCTTTCCTGATTATGAAGCTTGGACAGAGATCAGGGAATATTACCATCTTTTAAAATATTGGTCATTCTGTTGGAGTAGATATAGTATTTTTGCAGTTAAAAAAAAGTACGCAATGTAATGGGAAAAACCCTGAACTAGAAATTAGAATATTAAAGTTCTGCCTGAGGATAGTGAACGTGAGCTGTGGAATCACAAAGACCCGAGTTTATGTTCAGCTTTTGCTGTTGATTAATTGTATGCTTACAAGTTTTCTGAACTTCAGATCCTCATTTGTGAAAGTGAATTTATTAATTACTAGTTTTCAGAAGTGTTTTGAGTTTTAAATGTGATACGGTATATGAAAATAAACGCTAGTTTGAAAGCTGTATGTACTCATTTCCTTCCTAGTTTCAAGTGTGCTATGACTGTAAGCAGATCACTTTACTTTGCATTTTGGAGTTTTTTTCTTTTTAAAATAAGATTAAAACTGAATTGTCTGAAAACTCATTGTCTTTGTGGTTATCAATATCAAAGTTTTGAACTTGTCCCTCATTTTTGATCACAGATAATAAAGAATTGATTAAGTTTTCATGCTTAAACTTATGGGATTTTTGATGTTTGATTGATTGATAGATGTTTGATTGGTTGATAAGTTTTCAACCATGCTTAAATTTACGGGATTGTTACAGCTGGAATAACTTTTTGTGAAATATAGACCAACGTTTTCCAAAGTGTGATACTAGTTGTATGGTCAAAAATGTTTACAAAATGCGGAGTGAAGTAAAAGAGATTTTTCTACTAGAAGCAAGTTTATAGCATACATTTCCAAAGGTAAGGTGATTATGTAGCATTTTCCCAACATATCTGACTCTTAAATCTTTTTTTTCCCTTAGAGTATCTTTTCGATCTAGAGGTTCATATAAAGTGCTTTAGGAAATGCTGGGGCTTCCCTTGTGGCTTAGTTGGTAAAGAATCTGCCTGTAATGTCGGAGACCTGGGTTCGATCCCTGGGTTAGGAAGATCCCCCTGGAGAAGGGAAAGGCTACCCACTCCAGTATGCTGTCCTGGAGAATTCCATGGACTGTATAATCCATGGGGTCGCAAAGAGTTGGATACAACTGAGTGACCTTTACTTTTAGGAAATGCTAAACTATTTGTTTTATCACAGGAGTCTATCCTAGAATAATAGTTATCTATTTTATTCTTAAACCTAAGGAGATAATACCACAAGCTCATTTAGTAAATTATTTTATTCCCTTATATCTTCATTAGTTTTTACAGCTTATATTATAAAACCAGAATAATTTGGGACTTTTTTTCTTTCATAAATTTTGTGACTAATGTACCTGTAATACTGATCTCTCTGCAAAAAAACTTTAGTAAGTTTTATTAAAGACTGCCTTAATATTTGGGGCCTATTTTTAAGTAACTTGGAGTTTTGCTGTCCTCATTTACTCAAAGCATTGCTACTCAAAATATGGTCTGGGGACCCCAGGTCAACAAATTGTTTGTTATGGATCAATAATGAAAAGAAATTTCTGTCAGAATGTAGATCAACTACGTCACTAAAGTACAAAATTTAGCTCAGTTGGTTTTTGTTTTTGATAACAATAGCAGCATTGATTGATATCAGTAGCAGCATTGATTTATATTCTGGTGTAAACTCTTTATCTCTCTTTTAAAAACCATACAAACTGTTCTTGAATTGGCATTTTGAGTACAACTGTAGATTTCGGTTTTAGATTAAGTATTTGGTATGGTTCCATGGAACTCTGCAGAGAATCAAAGAGTAGTAGGCAATATTCAGGTTACAGAGGCATTAAAAAAGTAACATTGATGGATTGTAAATATACCTTTCTGATCTTACTGCTTTGAAATAAAGTTGAGGAAAACAAATCAGTTCTTGCTTATTTAGAAATCGTGCCCTATTTTCATTTCGCTGTAAATTGACAAGCTGATTATTAGGTAGATTTTACATTGAATTAAATAAATGCTGGCTTTTTGAGTTGTACTTAGTAATTGAAAAGTTGAGAGAATTAAGAATGATCTTTTCTAATTAATCTTAAAGCATATTGCACAATATTTCATTTTAAAAATTGGCACTTTACCATCCTAAGGGAATTTTTCTTTTTAAAATGTTACTATTTCATCACCTAAAACAAAGCTAACTAAACAATAAAGTGAAAAATCAAAACACAACGTAGCATGTTCATAGTTCTGCTTATTGCCTATTAAGCAAATGAAAAGCAAGCATTTATCAATTCATTCATTAACCTTTTTTGAGCACCTGCTATGTGCTAACAGCTAGATAATATAGATATATAAATCAGTATAACAATAGGGACATAAAGATTCTTGGATTTAAGAAATTCAGTTGTAAACAAATAAGATGTATAATAAGACATACTAATTTAGTAATATAGTAAAGAACTTTGGGCTCTTGGAAGATAGAATGATAACTTTGATTCCAGGAGTTGGGAAGGGTTATATGGAAAGTTGAAATGTGAGCTGGATTTTGAAGGAAATGTGAGTTCAGCAAGTAGATATGAAGGAAGAGGCATTAATGACAGGCAAATAGCGTGTGTCAGTTATAGGTAACTGACTATACTGTCTCACCATAGTATAGTATGGTGTACTTTGGCCCCCTGATGCAAACAGCTGACTCATTGGAAAAGACCCTGATGCTGGGAAGGATTGAAGGCAGAAGGAGAAGAGGGCGACAGGGAATGAGATGGTTGGATGACATCACTGATTCAGTGGACATGAACTTAGGTAAACTCCGAGAGATGGTGAAGGATAGGGAAGCCTGGTGTGCTGCAGTCCATAGGGTCACAAAGAGTCGGACGTGACTTGGCAACTGAATGACAACAACAAATAGTATGATGGGCATGAAACTGGCTGACCAGCTTGGTGATGTTAGAAATTGTAATGTTTAAATGTAAGCAAAGAAGGGTAGAGAGTGGTAATAAAAACTGATTAGGTAGTTTTAGCCAGATTGTGGCATGTTTTGTGAGGCTTTAGTAAGCCTCCTCTAGGGGAATGGTATGATCAGCTTTGCACTTTTAGATGATAATTTTATGAGTTGGCAATAGAGTGAGTTGAGAGAGACAGATGGTTGGAATTTCAGTTTAGAAAGCTTTTACAGTGATCTAGGCAGGGGATGTTAAGGACCTAAAATAAAACAGTGGTACTGGAAAGATTTCTGAAGAAAGAAAGGGAGTAGATGATGGAGAAAAATGATAGGTTTGAATGAAATTTGTAAAGGAGGTAAAATCAAAAGAATCTGATGAGTGGTTAGATACTTGTTTTGGGGGCATTTAGACAACTGAGCGACTTCACTTTCACTTTTCACTTTCATGCGTTGGAGAAGGAAATGGCAACCCACTCCAGTGTTCTTGCCTGGAGAATCCCAGGGACAGAGGAGCCTGGTGGGCTGCTGTCTCTGGGGTCGCACAGAGTCAGACACGACTGAAGCGACTTAGCAGCAGCAGCAGATGACATTTAGTTTTCTTTCCTTAGAAATTGGATTGATGATAGACCTATTAACAGGAATAGGAAGTAGGAAGAACACTTGGTTTAGTAGGAAGATATGAGTTTAATGTGCTTGTTGGTGGACTGGAGATGTCTAATAGCTGTTGGAATTAAATATTTAGAATTTATAGAGGTCTAGCTAGAGATACAGATTGAGAATAGTCAGTGAATGTAGTGTTTGAAGTCAATTGACTTACAATTGCCCTAGAGAGCTAGAAGAAAAAATTGAAGAATGGAGATAGAAGGAAAAAGAATCCAGAAGGATTACTCATAGATAAAAGGAGAACAAAGAGAGAGTGGTGTTAGAATTCAAAGCAGAAGAAACAGAACTAAGATAGAATGAGAGATCATAGAATTATTTAGGAGATACTCCGTGATATTATTGACAGCAGTTTCAACAAAGGAATAGGGGTGGGAATTAGATTGTAGTGGGTTTGGCTAGGGAAGGACAGAGGAGGCAGCTGCAGGGCACAGAAAATTGTAGGAGGGCTTTTTTGTTTCCTTTAGTTGTTCTTGTTTTAAAGATGGGAGGCAATTTAGCAAGTTTATTTAGTGAAGAGAAAGGAGGTAGTGGAAGTTAAAAATGCAGTAGAGTGAGTAGCTGATCCATGGAGAGTTCCTTCAGGAGGAGATAGTATTAAGACCAAAGATGAAGAGGTGAGCCTTGAAGGGGAAGAGGGACAACTCTGATGTGAGCAGAAATGTTTGGTCCTAATATGGGTTTGATTTCAGTGGATTTGGAGTTGCAAAGGAATAAAATTTTGGAGTGTCTATTTGATAATTTTTCCCTGTACTACAAAGTCAGCGTTGAATTGAAAGTACAGTGTTTCAGATAGCATGTATTCTCTTTTTTTCTTCTATCTTATTTAGAGACTGCTTCCCAAGATGCAGTTATGTGGATCAGTAATCTTGAACTTTTCCTTCAATTCTGACTTGTAATACTTTTTAAGGTTAACAATGTAATCCAGACTGAGAAGAGAGAGAAGAAATGGAAAAATAATTCCAGCTTCATAAAACTTTCTAGACTCTTTTTTTAACTGGCGCAACTTAGTAGAAAGGCAAAAGGACGTCTTTTTCTCATACTGTTGAGATGGCATACAATTTGATATAGTGATCACTTCCAACAGTTCTCTAGTATTCTGAACTTTTAAAAATGAATATCTTTAATTATTTTACTTGTTTATCTGCTTTGTGTGTGTGTGTTTTAGGGTTATGGTTTTCCAGTGAATCGACTTTTTGACCTTTTATTTGAAATAAGAGATCAATACAATGAAACATTGCTTAAGAAATGGGCTGGAGTTTTCAGGTTAGTCTAAGCCATGGTACCTTAATGTAAGAAAAAAATTGCCGAATTATGAAGTAATTGTTTTTGCATTTAGCAGTAAAATTGCTTATAATTATATTTTTATTGTGGTAAAATATGTGTAACTTAAAATTGACCATTTTAACCTTTT
Organism: Bubalus kerabau; assembly: GCF_029407905.1. Lineage (NCBI taxonomy): Eukaryota > Metazoa > Chordata > Mammalia > Artiodactyla > Bovidae > Bubalus > Bubalus kerabau. The sequence continues at coordinate 16,978,628 of NC_073645.1, forward strand.
ATGAATGTATAGTTCAGTGACATTAAGTATGTTCACACTGTTGAAACCATCACTACTGTTCATCTCCAGAACTTTCTTATCTTCCTAAACTGAAACTCTGTACCAATTTAACAGTACCTCCCAACCTCTTTTTCTTCTGGTCCATCCCTGGAAATCACCATTCTACTTTGTCTTTGAATTTGACTGCTCTAGTTACTTTATATAAGTAGTTTGTACATTGTTTGGGTTTTGTGTCTGAATTTGTTTGGTTTTTTTGGTCTGGTTTATTTCACTAAGCATAATGTCTTCAAGGTTTATCCATGGTGTAGTAGTATGTGTCAGAATATCATTCCTTTTTTAAGGCTAAATAATACTCCGTTGTGTGTATCATGTTTTATTTATCCATTCATCTACTTATGGATATTTGGGTTGTTTTCACCTTTTGACAATTAATGAATAATGCCACTGTGAACTCTGACAAACAGTTACCTGTTTGGGTCCCTGTTTCAGTTCTTTTGGGCATATACCCAGAAGTGGAATTGCTGGATTATATGGTAAATAATTTTGAGGAACCTCTATTCTGTTTTCCACAATGGCTGCACCACAGGTACATGACTTATTTCCAGCCTCTCATTAAGATGCCAGAGCCATTTATCAATTAGATATTCATTATGTACTGCCCAAACCATATCCTTCTCTTATGTTCCTTACCTCTGCAGATGTCTGTGATGAGGTGAGATATATATCATTTGTCCATTTTCCTTATCTAGAAACCACAGATTCGTTAGGATTATACTTTCCCTCATAATCCTCATTTAATTTGTAAGTCCCATATATTCTACTTCTTAAAAACTGTTTCTGCCACTCCCTTTCTGCCTCCACAAATACAGCTTTAATTCAAATCCTCATCGCTCTTTATTTGGATCATTCAGTCTTTCTACCTGGCCTCTCTCTGTTCATTATTGTCTTTTTCTTTGTTTTTCCTCCAACTATGTGAAATTCTTCCTATGATATTCCTCCGCCTAAAACCTCAGATGATATTCCATTGCCTATAGGATAAAATCTGGGTCTCAGTTTGTCCACCTGCCCAGCCTTATTTTAAACCATGTCCCTTGCATACTTTATACTCCAGTAATACTGCATACTTGTGGTTTTATTCAGCCCCTCCCCACAGTCGTACTTTTTCATGCCTTATGTTTTTGCACGTTATGGTCCATCCTTTGGAAATGCTATTCTCCCATAATCTCATTATAAGTGTTTCGTTTTATCTGTAAAACCCCTACACAGCCCATAGCTTCTCTGTAAAACTTCTCATGAGATATCCCCCACCTAGTCTGTTAAAGTTAGTTGCTTTTTTCCTTTGTCCTATATCTGAAACTTGTACCTCATTTATTGTCTGCATAACATCATTATAAACATAATCTATTTGCATATCTCTCTCTCCTATTAGGCTTGAGAACGAAGATCTTGCTTTTATCTTCATGGGGGTAGAGAGTTTTCATTATAGTTAGCCCAGAGACTAGCACATAATAGGTGCTCAAGAAATACTAATCAGACTGAATTATTGATTATAAAGAAGTTGATTGGACAGCAGGTATATTAGTAAGGCTGAGTTAAGCTACTAACAAAAGTACACAAAATCTCATTGGATAAACATAGGCATTTTATTTCTCACTTACACAGAAGTTTATAGTGGGTCTAGTAGTCCACGACTCAGGCTTTTGCCATTTGTGATTCTACTTTCTCAACATGGGGGTCTGTCCTGTCACCATGGGACAGAGGATCACACAGTTAGCTCATAAATACTTTAGACTTAAAGCAACACATGTAGCTTGTGTTCACAGTCCAGTGGCTGAAACTAGTCATATGACTGCCTGTTTGCAAGGAAAGCACATGGATGTTTGGTGAGTAGTAAATGTGTCTGCCTTACTAAGTGTAAAAGCTGCTTTTCTAAGTACAGCATTGTGAGAGACAGACAAATGAAAGACATTGTTTTCATCTTCAAGGAGCTTATGATCTAGTTGGAAAGAGAACACAAAAGACATGGAACTTGAGAGTTGTTCCTGTTAAGAAATATGACTGGGATACTCTTCATCTCGTTTTTAGTTGTAGTTAGTTCATTCAGACTATATCATGTTGGGAACTGTTCTAAGGAATTGAAGTACTGAAGGATGTAAAATAAACAGGTAGAAAGAGGATCACACGTTAATTTTGAAAGACACTTATTTGATACTGGATTTTAGAATTCTGAGTGATTAGGCACTGTTTTCCTATTTATACCCTTAACTGACAAACAAAAAATTATTTTGTAATTATTGGGTTTTCTTATTGTCCTATAGCACTCTTTTGGTGTATTTTCTAATATTAAATTTTCAATTCTGTCTTCTTTCTTAACAGGGACATTTTTGAAGAAGATAATTATAGCCCCATCCCTATTGTTAGTGAAGAGGAATATAGAGCAATCATAAGTAAATTTCCCTTTCAAGATCCAGACCTTGAAAAGGTACAACTTTGTTCTTACTTCAAGAATTTTCTTCAAAATAAATTAATCAGTAATATATTATATTAACCTGACATTGTGAGAATAGCTTCTTTTGAGGCTTTTGTTGTTATTGTTGTGTTATTTGATAAAATTAATTATGTTTTTTTTAACTTTTAAAGATTATGTTACCACTACTGTTATTTTAGTGAGGTTAAGAAGGGACTTTTCCTGGGGCTACTAGGAGCAGTTGTCCCAAATGTTAGGTGGATTCCCAGAGCAGGTGTTACAAATGTTGGGTGGGTTCCAAATTAAACATGTTGAGTAGATTATAGGAATAAGAGAATTTTGTAGGGAAAGAGAGAATTTCTATGAAATTTGCATTACTGTGAAAGATCTTAATTTTAATTTTTTTTTCTAGAAATGTACTCATATAAAAAAGTTTGTCTTGGTTCAGTAAGAGGTGTATGAAGGTAATAGTCATCTGGATTTTTTTCTGAAGTAAGAATGTATATTTTTGGAATCAGGATGTGAACAAAAGATAGGATAGAGAAAGGAAATTTCTTTTGCTGAAATGCTGAAATACTGAAATTTCTTCCAGCATTAGAATATTCTGTAAATATACCTGATTGCCCGTGTGTGTGCATGCATGCAAAAACACACATGCTTGTACCAATCCAGTATCTCTGGGTAGAATTAAATATTATGAGAAAAGGATATCATATTTCCTGCTCATATCACCTTTTTAGTTCTCTTCATTCTTGATATTTTCCCTTAATCTTTTTTGTTATTTTTCCAACACTTTATAATTTAGTTCTTTTCTATATTTTTATCCCTTCATAATGAACAAGAGTGAATTCTCAGTGAGTTGTGTGAATTGTGACTGTAAATTTTTATGTAAATATAATAAATTTTTATTAAAATTCTATGTTATATTCATTTATACATAGACAAAGCAAATTATGTGTCATTTCAGTTCAATTGCTCAGTTGTGTCTGACTCTTTGTGACTCCAGGGACTGCAGCACATCAGGCTTCCCTGTCTATCATCAGCTCCTGGAGCTTGCTCAAACTCATGTCCCTCGAGTCAGTGATGCCATCCAAGCATCTCATCCTCTGTCATCCCCTTCTCCTCTTGCCTTCAGTCTTTTCCAGCTTCAGAGTCTTTTCCAGTGAGTCACTTCTTCGCATCAGGTGGCCGGAGTATTGGAGCTCCAGCTTCAAATTATGTGTTCAGTTCAGTCGCTCAGTTGTGTCCAACTCTGCGACCCTATAAAACGGTTAGAACTGGACATGGAACAACAGACTGGTTCCAAATTATGTGTAATAGTCACTAAATATAGGACCAATTAATTAAATGCATAGCTTTTAGATTATAGCTAATGCTGCCATTGCATATACCTAATTGTATTCTAAATACACACAGAAGAGCAGATTAATTATTCTATTTCTGTATTTTTGAAGCCCCAATCAAAGTTCCTTGTCAGGAAATATTATAAGAATATGCTCTATCTCATGGCTTGGTTTAGTTTTAGTTATTGGTAATAAATGTGTTCAGGATATAGCATCTGTAAAGAGAATACTAGGCTTCTCTGGTGGCTCAGTGATAAAGAATCCACCTGCCAATGCAGGAGACACAGGTCTGTTCCCTGGGTTAGGAAGATCCTATGGAGAAGGAAAATGCAATCTACTCCAGGATTCTTGCCTGGGAAATCCAATGGACAGGGGAGCCTGGCAGGCTGCAGCCCATGGGGTCACAAAAGATTCGGACATGGCTTAGTGACTAAACAACAGCAAAAATAGCACTGGATTTGGTCTGGATTCATGTGCCGGATCTGTCTGTGGCTTACTATGGGCGAGTGACTTACCCTGTTTGGGCATTTGTGCCTTATCTGTCTAATGAGAATTTTGAATTAAATAATCTCTAATATCTCTACTAATTACACTAAACTATTTTAAATGGATTCATAGTTAAAAGGATATTTGGCTTTGCTTGTAGGGTACATCCCACGGTATTTTAGGATTAAATTTGTTAGGAATTGTATTCATTGGTTTGTGTATTATTTGTCATTAAAAGAACTATCACTAAGGCAGAAGCCACATGGAAAATTTAAATGTGATAACTTAGAAATCCCATAACTTATTTTGTAGTAGTCTCTTGGTTGTTTGTGTATATACTTATTTTTTCCTAACTTAAGTATAATTTTCAATTAAAATAGTTTAAAAAGATATAAAATTATCTTTCAAATAACTTGAGTTACTGTTTTCAGTGGAAATACCAAGTGAGAAAAGTAAGACTGAACATACATGCAAAAATATCTATTTTTGCAGATAGCTGTGCTAATTTAACTAGTACCCTTTGGCTAAAATAAGAACATATTCATTTTATCTTTAATGTCATTAAAATAAATTCTTGTTGAAATGTCTTTGAAATAGTTAATATTGTTCATTATTATGCAAAGCATTAATTGAAAGTGAGTTATCTCTTCCATGTTTATAAAGTGACTTTAAAGAATGGCAGCTGTTTAGTTGATTTTTGTAGTCCTCCTAATTCAGTCCCTACATTTGGAAAGGTTGAACCTACCAGTTTTAGAGAGAGACTGCTCTCTGCAAATGTCTTTACTACCAACTTTTTGTAAGCTGCTTTCTGCTGGAGGTACCTAAGAATACATATGTTCATTTATGGGTTTATCATTTACCTCCTATTTAATGGACACTGTGCCATGTGCTAGTTTTTCCATCTCTGCTGTCAAGGAACTTGTAGCCAAGAAAGGAATAGATAAAATAAACGGGAAATTACAATTCATAGAAGTTGACCATGCTAAGGATAAGAGAAGTAGAATGGGAAAAAAGCTGTAATTCTGTAGTATAAAGTATCAGTGGCAAGGTAATAAAGTACAAGAGATAAAGATCAAAAAATGAAGTAGAAACAGCCAGACTATAAATAGACCTTATATACAGTGTTAGGAAGTTTAGCCTTTACTCTGACAGCTATAGTAAGTCACCACCAGTCTTCAAGTAGTAAATATTTAATCAGATTTGTGTTTTAGAAAGATCTCTGTGACTAATGTGTGGAGAATGGATAGGAGAAGAGTAGGGTGGGGAGACTAGCTTGGGGATTGTTTTGGTAATTTTGGCAAGGGAAATTGGTGACCTGAGTGGGAGTTATAGCTGTGGAATTTGATTTGAGATATTTAAGAGATAAGAATGACAGAAGTTGATTATCATTTGCTTATTTGGGATGATGAAGATAGAGGGGCAAGTATGCTAGCCAGGGTTCTGCATTGGATGGTGGAAGCATTCACTAATATAGGAAATAAAAGAGTAGCAGATTTAGAAAGAAGGGATGATTATTTCACTTTGAGATCTGTTGAGAATGTCTCAAATGTTACAGCTAAATGGACGTGTTCAGTGGTATCTTAATACACACATTTGGACTTCAGGAGAAAGATTGGGCCGAGATTGTGGGTTTGGGAGATATTGGCTCTCACATGATGAGAGTAGGTGAGATTATCCAAAGGCAGTATGTATGGGAGGGATGGTATGGGGAGGGAGGAGGGAGGAGGGTTCAGGATGGGGAACACATGTATACCTGTGGCGGATTCATTTTGATATTTGGCAAAACTAATACAATTATGTAAAATTTAAAAAAATAAAATAAATAAATAAATAAATATAAATAAATAAATAAAATAAAATAAAAGAAGAAGAAGAAAAGAAGGTATAGGATAGAACCATACCTAGAGGAGGAGATATAGAGAAGGTAGAGAAATAAAAGGAAAACCAGTATAGGTCACAGATACCAAAAAAGGAAAGGTCATTTAAGAAGCAGGAGGCCCATTGTGTCAGACTCTTCAGATAAATCAGTTAACACAAAAAGTTCGTTCAATTCAGTTCAGTTCACTCAGTCATATCCAACTCTTTGCGACCCCATGGACTGCAGCATGCCAGGCCTCCCTGTCCATCACCAACTCCCGGAGCTTGCTCAAACTCATGTCCATCAAGCCGGTGATGCCATCCAACCATCTCATCCTGTGTCGTCCCCTTCTCCTCCTGCTTTCAATCTTTTCCAGCATCAGGGGCTTTTCCAAGGCCAAAGTATTAGGAGTTTCAGCTTCAGCATCAGTTCTTTCAGTGAATGTTCAGGACTGATTTTCTTTAGGATGGACTGGTTGGATCTCCTTACAGTCCAAGGGACTCTGAAGAGTCTTCTCCAACACTGCAGTTCAAAAGCATCGATTCTTCAGCGCTCAGCCTTTATAGTTCAAATCTCACATCCGTACATGACTACTGGAAAGCCATAGCTTTGACTAGATGGACCTTTGTTGGCAAAGTAATGTCTCTGCTTTTTAATATGCTGTCTAGGTTGATCATAGCTTTCCCTCCAAGGAGCAAGTGTCTTTTATTTTTTTTTTTTTTATGTTTTTATTATTATTATTATTTTTTTTAATTTTATTTTATTTTTAAATTTTACATAATTGTATTAGTTTTGCCAAATATCAAAATGAATCTGCCACAGGTATACATGTGTTCCCATCCTGAACCCTCCTCCCTCCCCATACCATCCCTCTGGGTCGTCCCAGTGGCAAGTGTCTTTTAATTTCATGGATGCAGTTGCCACCTGCAGTGATTTTGGAGCCCCCCAAAATAAAGTCTCTCACTGTTTCCATTGTTTCCCCATCTATTTGCCATGAAGTGATGGGACCAGATGATCTTAGTTTTCTGAATGTTGAGTTTTAAGACAACTTTTTCACTCTCCTCTTTCACTTTCATCAAGAGGCTTGTTAGCTCTTCTTCACCTTCTGCCATAAGGGTGGTGTCATCTGCATATCTGAGGTTATTGATATATCTCCTGGCAGTCTTGATTCCAGCTTGTGCTTCATCCAGCCCGGCATTTCACATGGATTTAACATTTACCAGGTCATTGGTGACCTTGGTGAGAGTACTTTCAGTGATGTAAACTAAGTTGCAATTCATGTGAAGATAAAAGTAAAGATTAGATTTCATAAAGTGTAAATAGAGGGCTCTTAGTAAAAATCCTCATGAGTTTTACCTTTTAGGGTTGAGAATTTGCTAGTGGATGTTGGCTGTTAAGGCATTTTAACCAAGAAGCACACTGTAAACCATTAGCTGCATTCTGGTGTTTGATGGTATACAGGTCAGAAAGCTGCTGTAAGGTATTCTAAGAGTTATGGAATGAAATGGGTACCTTCTTGAATTGACATCAATTCAAACAAATGAAGGGAGTCTTAGAATTATTTGATGACACTAAGCCAGGAACCTGGCCCATAACTTTCACAACAAACTGACTCTTGTGTTATGGCTGCAAAGAAACAGGTAGTTATGTATCTTCTGTAGGATACTTATCATCAGAACACATAGAGGTATTGTTATCTGCTTTCTGTGCTTGTTAGAAGTCTGATAATATGATTTAAGAAACAGATAAATTGCCGTATTTTTTTCTTCAGAAATATTTTGGTTCTCCTTAAAATCTCAAAAATAACATTGAAATATAACAGTAGACTTTAAAATGCAGGTATTAACTATTAATTCAGATGTGAAGTAAATTTAATTTTTACATTTTTGAGGTGTTTAGGATATCTTTTTCTAAAATTTCAGAAATAATATCAACTTCTTTTTTCTTTCAACAGCAACCTTTCCCAAAGAAATTGCCCATGTCTCAGTCAGTGCCTCATATTTATATTCAAGTTAAAGAATTTATTTATGCCAGCCTAAAATTTTCAGAGTCACTACACCGGAGGTAAGTTTACTAACGAGAAATGTATCTTTTTCAAAGCTATTTTTGTGAAACATTATTTGGTTTATAGGCCATGACTCTTTATTGGACTAGTACCATGTTGGAAGGCTTATATATTTTAGTAGAAGGAAAATTTTAGTTGTTCAGTTGTGTCTGACCCCATGGACTGTAGCCCGCCAGGCTCCTCTGTCCATGGAATTCTCCAGGCAAGAATACTGGAATGGGTTGCCATTTCCTTCTCCCGGGGATGTTCCCAACCCAGGGATTGAACCCAGGTCTCCCACATTGCATGCAGATTCTTAATCATCTAAGCCATCAGGCAAGCCCATTTTAGTGGCATTTAGGGGTTTTTTTTGTTTTTTTTTTTTAGTCGCTTCAGTCGTGTCCGACTCTGTGCGACCCCATAGATGGCAGCCCACCAGGCTCCCCCGTCCCTGGGATTCTCCAGGCAAGAACACTGGAGTGGGTTGCCATTTCCTTCTCCAATGCATGAAAGTTAAGTCGCTCAGTCGTGTCCGACTCTTAGCGACCTCATGGACTGCAGCCTAGCAGGCTCCTCCGTTCATGGGATTTTCTAGGCAAGAGTACTAGGGTGGGGTGCCATTGCCTTCTCTGGACATTTAGGGTTAGGTTGATATAAATTTGATGCTACATATTTTTGGACATTTCATTATGTAAATCTTCAAATATATATAAAAGTAGAGGTAATAGGAAAAGAAACTCCTGTATTTTCAGCATTTTGATTTAACCATAATAAATGCTTTTTCCATAATAAGCTGTTTTATTTGCTGAATTATTTTAAATCAAACTCTAGAAATAATGGCATTTTATCTCTCACTACTTAAGTGTTTCTAAAAACAATAAGGACATTTTATTGTTTAACACACTTAACAAAATTAATACTATTCCATAGTATCTGTTCTCTAGCCCATATCAGTATTTTCTAAATTGTCACCCAAATGTCTGTTTTTAGCTAGTATGTTTGAATCAGGGACTAAATAAAGTTCTCACCTTATGTTTGTTGTTAAATCTGTTTTACCAGTATCTCTTCTATTTTTTCTCTAGTTGTTTAGATCTTATTTATTTTAGTTTCTCTATTGCTCAGGTTACCAATGGCTAAATAATATTCCTTTATTTCACTGACTTGTCAAAAAGCTAATATTCTTAATAGTTTTTACTTGAGTAGGCTTAAAGTGAAGATTCAAACAAAATCAGTGAGAATTAATAAATAATGCTATGAAAGTGTTACTAAGTCGTGTCCAAATCTTTGTGACCCCATGTACTGTAGCCCAGCAGGGTCCTGTGTCCATGGGGTTCTCCAGGTGAGAATACTGTAGTGAGTTGTCATTCCCTTCTCCAGAGGATCTTCCTGACCCAGAGATCGAACCTGTTCTCCTGCATTGTAGGCAGATTCTTTACCATCTGAGCCACTGTATCTACCTAAAGAATGCAATAGCAAATTGGTATCATGCTCAGTAATGGAGAGCAACAAGCATCTATTGGTTCCTATAACCAAATTAATTATATAGGAAAGAGAATACCGTTTAACTGGTGTGATGAAGGCAATACCCAACATTTATAGATATGGGAAATGCGATATCCTTGTTTTGCACATAAGGAAACTGAGACTCAAAGAGGCTATATCATCCTCATCCAGAACGACCCAGCTAGTATGAGATGGGTCATAAAGGAGCAGTTCTTCTGACTCCCAAATTAGTGAAAATATCTGGCTACCTAGATGGACCCTGCATTATAGTCATATAATATATTTGTAATTGGGAATGCTCTGGAGGAGAGAGTGGTGATGCTAGCTTTCATGTCTTCCTTTTTGAAATCCACTTTTCTGAATTCATATACTTAATAGCAATAATCATTTTCAGTATGGACCTCTTCTGAATTTTAAGTCATAAAAAGGCATGAAGGCAGTTCAAATAAATAGGTTATTTTTCAGGCCAAAACAGTGAGGCCAATGACAGTTGTTTTTTTCTTGTTGTATGTGTGTCTCTTATGGTAAGCTACCACTATTTTGAATTTAAACAATGTGTAAATAAACAGTAAATAAAATGTGTGTTCTGCCAGGGTAAAAGAGTTACCTGATTTTAGGTCTTATACTGCTTTTTTTTTGTGCATAGGGATTCTTTAAAAGATTTCTTAATTTTTGTTCTGAGAGAATATGAGTTAGAGAGCAAAGGAAAGGAAAGGAATACAAATACCTAATACATAGCACTCTGTAGTGTGTGTTTCTCACAAGCCAATGACTCTCAAAGTATAGTCCCCAGACCAGCAGCCTTAGCATCACATGGGAAAATGCTGGAAATGCAGCCTTAGACCTACTGATGGAGAAGGCAATGACACCCCACTCCAGTACTCTTGACTGGAAAATCCCATGGACAGAGGAGCCTGGTGGGCTGCAGTCCATGGGGTCGCTAAGATTTGGACACGACTGAGCGACTTCACTTTCACTTTTCACTTTCATGCATTGGAGAAGGAAATGGCAGCCCACTCCAGTGTTCTTGCCTGGAGAATCCCAGGAACGGGGGAGCCTGGTGGGCTGCTGTCCATGGGGTCGCACAGAGTCAGACACGACTGAAGTGACTTAGCAGCAGCAGCAGCAGCAGCAGCAGACCTACTGAATTAGAAACTGAGGATGGGACCCTTGGCTTTACTCAAGTTCTCTGGGGGATTCTGATGTACTCTAAGAACCACTGCCTCATTATACTCTACTAGCCTCTTATACTGTAGTTTCTAAAGATATATTTTAAAGACATTAGCTTATAACCGCAATCATAAAACTAACTAGAAGTAACGTATTCTCTGAACTGTACAATATAACACACTGTTATCATTCAGCATTGGAAAACAATGGATACAAATGAGTATTCATTGAAACAGAATGACAAACTTTTTACAAACTTTTTTACAATGGTAGTTTTCAATAGTGGAGCTCTAATGGTCTGAGAGCTGCCAAAATTTATACCTATTTTTTTTTCCTTTTTTTTTTTTTCCATTTAAAAGTTCTAATCTAAAACAGGCAGTATAATGTAGTAGTTAAGAACATAAGCTTCAGACTTACATCTTAGTTTGAGTCTTGATGCTGACACTCACACTGTAGTAGGACCTTGGGCAATCAAATTGTAGTTTCCTCATTTATAAAATGAGAGAAATAACTCATAGTTTATTTTAAGAATTAAATGAAGTGATGTAGGTATATAGAGCACTCAGTGTAGCTTGGCGCATGGTAGGCACATAAGGCATAAAACAGGATGGATTACTACAGTATCAGATGTGGGACTAGAGCTGGGAGTGTTTATATTTTATTTGCAGGCTTTGGGGAACTGTTGAAGTATTTTAAACTAAAAAATGACATGATTGGAGGAATACTTTAGAAAGTTTACTCTGGCCTCAATGTGGATGGTAGTTTGGAGGGGATGAAGAAATAGTCATGTTGAATTGATAAAGGCAGTGGCTCAAGACAGATGAAGAAAGACTTGAAGTAGAATCAGTAGTGATGAAAAGGAACAAACATATAAAAAGTGTTTAGGAATATTATTTACAATAGTCAGGACATGGAAGCAACCTAAATGTCCATCAACAGAGGAGTGGATAAAGAAGATATGGTGCATATATATAATGAAATATTACTCAGCCATAAAAGGAAGAAAACAGTGGCATTTGCAGCAACATGGATGGACCTAGAAACTGTCATACAGAGTGAAGTAAGTCAGAAAAAGAAAGACAAATACCATACAACACTGCTTATATATGGAATCTAGAAAAATAATTCAGATGAGCTTACTTGCAAAGCCGAAATACAGGCACAGATTACAAAACAAAGTTATGGTTACCATGGGCAGAAGTCGGGGGTGGGATGAATTGGGAGATTGGGATTGACATATATACCTGCATGTATGTTCAGTCACTCAGTCTTGTCTGACTCTTGCTACCTACCACATGGACTGTAGCCTGCCAGGCTTCTCTGTCCATGGGATTATCCAAGCAAGAATTCTGGAGTGGGTTGCCATTTCCTTTTCCAGGGGATCTTCCCAACCCAGGGGTCGAACCTACATCTCCTTCAGCTCCTGCATTGGCAGGCAGATTGTTTACCACTGAACCATCTGACTTATATACACTATATATCTAAATATCTAAAATATCTAAAAAGACCACTGGGTTTCCCTGGTAGCTCAGTGGTAAAGAATCTGCCTGCCAGTGCAGGAGCCACAGGAGATGCGGGTTCGATCCCTGGGTCAGGAAGATCCCATGGAAAAGGAAATGGTGGCCCACTCCAGTACTCTTGCCTAGGAAATTCCATGAACAGAGAAGCCTGGTAGGCTACGGTCCATGGGGTCGCAAAGAGGTGGACACGACTTAGCGACTAAAACAATACAGTGTTACATTCTCAGGTTTTTTTGTGCTATCTTTTGAACTTGAAAACCTAAATTATAATAACTAAATCACCTGTTAGCTTTACTGTATGTCATGTGAATTTGTTCCAGAATGAAGACTATAAAAAACTTGCATTTCAACTCCCAATTCACTATTTGGGGATAGAAAGAACTTCATATAACAAAATGCTAACATAGAGAATATAAACACAATTAAATGTTTGCATTTACTATTTTAATTCAAAACACAAAGTGTATTACAAAACATATCTTTTGATTGCTCAAATCAAATGATTCTTTCATATCTAGTGATTTCCTTGTTTTTGTCATATCATTTGATGATATGTCTTTTTTTCCCCCACATCACTTTGTAGTAGAGATTCAGAATGTCAATGAGAAATGTTTCATGCTATAAAAGATAGTTATCCATGCAAATTTCTCTCATCAATATCAGAAGTCACACATTTTATGAATCAGTGTAGTTAACAAGCTATTTTTAGAAATATATAATCAATTTGGTAGTGATTCTGATACCATGGGGCTTCCCTTGTGGCTCAGCTGTTAAAGAATCCACCTGCAATGCGGGAGACCTGGATTCAATCCCTGGGTTGGGAAGATCTCCTGGAGAAGGGAAAGGCTACCCATTCCAGTCTTCTGGCCTGGAGAATTCCATGGACTGTATAGTCCATTCTCCAGGCCAGAAGATTGGAATGGGTAGCCTTTCCCTTCTCCAGGAGGAGATATATAGTCCATGGGGACTGTATAGTCCCCAGGACTGTGTAAGTTCATGGGGTCACAAAGAGTCAGACACAACTGAGTGACTTTTCACTTTCATTTTCACTGATACCATAACAACAGATCATGATTCCAGATTGACTTTAGATGAACTGTTTAGCATTATTTTATATTCATTAATTGAATGCCATCAGCTACATTATTTGATTCAGAGATTTTTATTGCACTCCTGAGTTGGCACAATTTATAACTGTCTTTGATTCACCTGAATTGTTTCATATGAATAATTTTCCATGTATAAAGTGAATTTTTATCAATTTAATATCATGATTTTAGATATTCTTTGGGTTTTTTGTTATTTTAATCATGCTCTTGGTAGATGGCGCTTTTGTGGTATTTATGATAAATCTGTGCTTATCAGATTTGTCTTTATCTTAAATGCATATATGAAATTATCCATATAAGAATTATCTAGTAAAACTCATTCAGTATAATTAATAGAAAGGCATGGCACACACACATACCCACACACTCAAAAAAGTGTTTAGGAGCCCTAAAATCAGAGTATTTATGAATAATTAGATGACAAAGTTAAGGGACAAAAAAGAATTTGACTTACACTTGGGTGGACTTAACTTTGTTTATATACACTCAAATTGATTCTGGTTATAGTTACCTTTGAAAACAATGATGCATACATTCATTTTTTACTTTGGGGTAAAGTATGCAAGTGAAAAGGAGAAAAAAGGAGTATCTCAACAGTCATCCTACACCTTGGCTCAAATGTTATATTGTAGAATTATTCTTGAAGCTGCAATCCTGAATCTATAAACTGGTCCCCCTCATTTTTCCTTTAAATATAGATTACTTTAACACTGGGTATCATGTATAATATGTATATCCTGACAAGTATTTTTTATTATCTAATCTAATCTGTTGATTCCTGAAATACAGGACTGATACTTAGTTAAGATATTGTTAATTGGTAGGAAGTATAGAAATTTAGCATCGTAGAATTAACTTTTATTTTGTTTCTTTACAGAGGAGAGGCAGTGGATTTCTATTGTTATTTGATTTTTTTACAGCATTTGTAATACCAAAGATAAAAGCCATTAGTCACAATATTATGTGTCATTTTCCCAAAAGCTTCCCTACTTCCCCCTCAGTTCTGATTCTTTTTATGTATGAACTTCTAGTATTCTAAAAGGTAAATGTTGTATATAAATGCTACAGCAGGAAACATTGTCTAGTTTTTCCTTCTCTTGATAAAAATATTGTCATTTTGTTACTTCAGTATTCAGTTCTCATTAACTCTGATACTGTGTTATTCATCTTGCAAGGCATTTATGCTTACGTTTTTAAAAAATTAGCTTTACTAAGTACATTGTCTATTTTCATTTTGTTAATGAAGTAATAACTACCTTAGAATACAGAAACAGCATAGTTAATATGAAAGTATATAAATTTATTCTTGATTATCAGCTTTCTGACATGTATTTTTATTAAAAAATTTATATCTGTGACCTAAAATTGAGCTACTGGAGTTGCTTTTTTTTTTTAATTTGTCAGTAAAAGAGTTATGGAAAATAACTTTGTGTGTTTAAAGCTCTTTTATTATGTTTAAACATTTTGCAGTTAAATTTTTAGAACAAGAAGATGCTTTAGAGCTCTTATAGTAAAAATGTTTGGGTTTCTTTTTATATGTGAATAAAAGCAGGGCCAGTGAATGAAATGACTTCATGAAGAAACTCCAAAGTCTCCATTATTTGGTTGCAGAGGAAACATCTGGATCTAATATGACCTTTAAGAAATTTTCAGCTTTCATAAAAGGTTAAGCTGTAACATAATTTAGGAGATTTATTGTATATTAAGATTTAATTACTGTGAAATGCTATTTAAAAATTAGGAAGAGTACAAGTTATAATCTCAAAAGACATGAAGTTAAGGGAAAAATTGGCTCAGTTAGGATAAAAGCCTTGTGGGGGAAATCCTGGTGATTGTTGGGTAAATCTTACCAGTACCAATAGGACATAGGTGCTGATAGGTTTTCTTTCTCTGCTTTTACTTATGGAAGAAAAAGACGTATTGATTCAGCATTCAAGGAAGTTCAGGGGAAATAAAAGACATTATCTGTCATGGATAACTTTTCATCTGAAAAGGATGCTATACAGGGTGTCTTTAAGCATAATTTTGAGTGTGTCAGAAAAGAAACCAGAGGAGTTGGCAACCACCTCCTTTTTATCAGCGTGAGTACGTTGCTTGTTCTAGGGACACTATTGATAGATTAGAGTTTTCTGTTAGTTTGCTGCTGTGTAACCCTGAAACCCTACTGAAATTATATACATTGCCTGGGCAGTCTTGACTTTAGATACAAAGAATCAGAGAGACATAGTCTCCTCAGGTCTGCCAGAATTAGGGTTGGCAGAAATTGAAGAATACCTGCATTAAAATGGAGAACATTAGGATAGTAGTGAAAATTACCTGTGATTTATCAAATCATGCTCTATTTGCATATTTAAAATAAATATTAATATAAACTAGTAAATATTTGTGCTTCATAGATTTGTAAGAGTAATATTTTAATAAAAAGTAAAAGGGTGCTAAAATTAAAATGTTAGACTGTATTTGAGTCAGTGAGTCTCAGTTGGGGCAGTTTTTTCCCCCAAGGTATATCTGATACCATCTAGAGACATTTTGGGTTGTCACAACTAGGGGAAAGAATGCTACCTGCATCAGGCGGATGGAGGCCAGGGATGCTGCTACACATCTTTCAATGGTACAAGACAGCCCTACAACAAAGAATTGTCTAGCCTGTATGTATGTCAGTAGTGCTTAAACTGTGAAAACTTGATCTAGGACACAGCTTAATTGTTTTGGTTATGAGGCTGTATACCAAAAAAATATATCATTATTTACTTAAATTAAAGGCCTAGTGGTTAGAAGAAAATAGTCTTTTTAGTCCTTTTTTAGCAATGTTTAGGATGCTAAGAAACATAAGGTTAGTTCCTCCCTCTCCCAAATTAAAACTAGTGTAAGGCAGTTAATTTCTTTAAATCTTTAAAAAAGAAACTCAGTGGAAATGGATAGCTTAGTTATATTAAAATTGAATCTAGCAATTAATTATATCCAGACAGTTCACATCAATTTGTATTTTAAAAATAATTTTAACTATAGTGTATATAAAGTGTCTTTATATACACATATATAAAGTGTCATTGGCTGTCACACAGTGGAGTCATAATTTAAGAATAGTTTTATTTCCTTATACTAAGTACCCTATGGTTTTACTGTAACAGTTAATTGAATACAATTAAATTTTTCTATAAATGAACATTTTCATTTATGGCAAGTATCCTTTTTATGAAACTAAATTGAATTGAAATATGTGAGTTAATAAATATGAATGATTGTAATTCATATAACAATATTAAAAAATTGGAGCAAGTTACTTTAGTAAATTGCATTAAATTATTTAGGAAACTAACTAACTATAACCCTTGTGGAAAGCTTAATGATATCAACCTTTGTTTTTAGCTCAACAGAAATAGATGATATGCTTAGAAAATCTACAAATCTGCTGCTGACCAGAACTTTGAGTAGCTGTTTACTGAATCTTATTAAAAAACCTCATATAGGTTTGACAGAGGTAGGTTAAAAAGATATTTATAGCTAAATGTTTCATTGTACGAAACAGTTATTATAAATTTATTGCTGAACATCATCCTATAAAACTAACTTTTCATTGTAAATTTATTGATAGAAGTGGATTTGTTTTAAAACAAAAGTCTCTTTGTAAATTCAAGTGATATGAGGGAAAAGGGTTTACATGGAGAATAGTGGATAGTTGAAGATGTTAGAAGATATATGGAGATTTATATTTGTCAGACTTTACATGAAGTGAAAATACTCTTTTTTAACTTTGTTGAATGTATAAAATTTGAAAAAGTATCTTGAAAAGTTATTTTTAATTGATAGACTTTTTTTTAATGATAGCATTCATAAGCAGTATTTGTAGCAGGCTTTTGATATCAGATAATCAGTTGTATTCTATACTGCTATAATTATGCAGAAATGGTGCAGTTGCTAAAAGTAATAATCCTATTTTTAAAAATGTAATGACTTTGTATATACATGTAACCTGCATTTTACTGAAGATATTTTCTATTTTCTAGCTAGTGCAAATCATCATAAATACCACACACCTAGAACAAGCCTGCAAATACCTTGAGGACTTTATAACTAACATTACAAATATTTCTCAAGAAACTGTCCATACCACAAGACTTTATGGACTTTCTACTTTTAAGGTATGTAAAAATCTGACCAAAAGTTTTTATTTCAGTCACTGTAAGCAGACATTTTGGAGATGGCAATGGCACCCCACTCCAGTACTCTTGCCTGGGAAATCCCATGGACGGAGGAGCCTGGTGGGCTGCAGTCCATGGGGTCGCTAGGAGTTGGACACGACTGAGCGACTTCACTTTCACTTGTCAGTTTCATGCATTGGAGAAGGAAATGGCAACCCACTCTGGTGTTCTTGCCTGGAGAATCCCAGGGACAGGGGAACCTGGTGGGCTTCCGTCTATGGGGTCGCACAGAGTCGGACATGACTGAAGCGATTTAGCAGCAGCAGCAGCAGTCGCTTGGTCATATCCGACTTTTTTGTGACCCCATGGACCATAGCCAGCCAGGCTCCTCTCTCCATGGGATTTCCCAGGCAAGAATACTGGAGTGGGTTGCCATTTCCTTCTCCAGGGAATCTTCCAGATGCGGGGATCAAACCCATGTCCCTTGCATCTCCTTCATTGGCATGTGGATTCTTTACCACTGTGCCACCTGGGAAGTCATGATAAGTTACCCAGTTTATCCCTTAAGATCATAGTATAATCACTTATATTTTAGAAATTCAGAATACTTGTATTTAGATATAACTAACGTTAACAGTAATCAGACTTTGGAAGTGTTAAGTCAAGAGAAGACCCTTAGTTTCCTAAAATTAGCAGCCTGAGCCCCAAATTTGCTCCTCTGATGATTCTTAAGCACATGTAGTCATCCTGATCCATAAGACACAAATGCAGATGATATCTGAGTGGACAAATTAATAAAATTATTTATTACAACTGAGATAGAAGCTGGACAAAACAGGCATTCATTTATTCAGTTTTGAACTGTGGTGTTGGAGAAGGCTCTTGAGAGTCCCTTGGACTGTAAGGAGAGCAAACCAGTCAATCCTAAAGGAAATCAATCCTAAATATTCATTGGAGGGACTGATGCCGACGCTGAAGCTCCAATACTTTGGCTACGTGATACTAAGAACTGACTCACTGGAAAAGCCCCTGATTCTGGGAAAGGGTGAAGGTAGGAGGAGAAAGGGATGACAGAGGATGAGATGGCTGGATGGCATCACCGACTCAATGGACATGAGTTTGAGCAAGCTCCAGAAGAAGGTGAAGGACAGGGAAGCCTGGGATGCTGCAGTCCATGGGGTCACAAAGAGTTGGACATAACTGAGTGAACAGCAGCAAATAGTACAGTAATTGCAAGCATATACTCTGGAGTTAGACTACTGTGTGACTTTGCCACATTCTTTCATTTTAATGACTCCTGGGTTTATTATCTATAAAGTTAGAGTAGTAATATATTATCTGTGTCACACAGTTATTATGAGGATTAAAGGGGATACTTAGCGCAGTGCCATTTGTTGTGCTCTGAGCGCTCTGTTAGGTGCTGAAAATAGAGAAATAAATCCCTGCCTTCAAGGAGCTCAGGAGGGAAAACTGTAAAAATACACCTGAAAATATGATATAATAAGTACCATAATATAGAAGGAGATTCCACAAGTTTATGAACATTTATTTATCCACAGACTGATTGATTCTTTGCTTCAATGTTAGATTTTATACAGTCCTTTCTCTTTATTGTTTTCTGTCTTTACGTCCATGTGTTACTCATATGCTGTCAAGAAGGGATTTACTGGGGACTGGAATTGTAAGCATATTTAACGATTGGCATTATATTTAATAGGCTAACCCTATACTCTGATTAAAACATGAAATGCATTGATCAAGGGATCGTCAAGCAATTTTTCTTACCAGTTGTAAGTCAGAATGCTACAGATACTGGAACATGATGCTTTAGATTAAGGAATCCTGGAACTACATATACTTCTCAGAATCATCCTGTTGGGAGGAAATTTAGAAGTGTTAGCTCTGGTCCATATTGCCGGTGGTGCTTAAGTTGTAGATATTTAGCTGAAAGTACAACTGTCATAAGATATACTCCTTGACTTTTCTTGGAAATCAGGAAATCAAGTTCAGCTTGTACAAATAGCAGAGCATCCTTATTTTTTATTGTTTATTTTTTATTTTCACATAGAACTTAGGAAACCGTTTCTGTTTGATGATATAAAAGCAAGAGCTATTTCAAGCGCAATATGTGAAGATTAAGTGTTTTTCAGTTCTGCCTTTGATCTGTTTCAAGAGGAATTATTTATCTTAAACTGTGATACAAGAAAGCAATTCAACAGGGAGAATTGTTAAATCAATATTAAAGTGAATTCCTGAGGGAGATTGGGGGAATTTCCATTCATAGTGAGTAGTCTGTAGATGATTAAAGTACAGTTTTGATTACAGACATTAGCTGGATCGCTTAGTTAACCTCTTCAGCCTAATTCTTTTCCGTCCAATGGCCTGATCAAGCATATTCCTATTATGTTACTTAATGATTATAGAAATAAGCACTTGTATGCATGGTCCTTTTACCCATACATCCATTACCCATACTCCAGAATCCCACATATGTATATACAAAGTGCGTGATTTTATATATTTGTTTACTTTATGAAATACTGTGTAGACTGTCTCGTTAGCTTGCCTTTCATTGTACTAAATCTGTGAGTGATAAAATAAACGGTTCCTGCCCTTCAGCAGTACTGCAGTTTTTTTAAATTAACGTGGACCCACACTGAGAGTTACTTGAAGCTAATATAAGACTTCTAACTAGAAAGATTTGCATCAGAACAGAGGGGAAAGCGGGAATAGTGTTCCCTTTTAATCAGTGTAGTAGAGGAATGGCCCAATTCTTTTCCTTTGGCATCGGAGCTCTTTAACTTTGCTCCATGAAGCATTTCCAACCTGCCGCCCTGAAGAGTTCTTTCCTTTTGAGTCCTGGCAGTGATTGCAGGTGTAAGTGCCTAGAAAGTATATGCTTGTGATCTTCATCAGTTTGCCTTTTTTAATCTGTTGATGAGTATGTAGCAAATTTTTTTTTTTATTATGGCTAAAGTGATAGTGGTAAATTATCTTTGATTAAGGACTTGAAATTTTCCTCCTGTGGAGCAAGGGCATGGTACATGGATTCTAAAAAACACTTAAAAAAATAACATTCATATATAAACATATACAATTTATACAGGCACTAATTATAAATAGATATAGCTCAATTAAAAAATGAACACAGACTTCCATTTTTCCAGTCTGGCATGTAAAGAGCTATGTCCCGACAAGTGAAAAGCTGAGAAGATTGTGAAAATATCAACAGCTCTTCCTTGATCTTTCAGAGAAGTGAAATCACAGACCACACTGCTGCCACCAAAATTGGAGTAATAGGTAATAGGCAAATACAGAGAATGACAACTTAGGAAAACCTAAAGTATAATTGAGTGTCCAGAGTCCCTCCATCTTTTAATTTTTAACTCCGCTTTTTGTAGTTTGGGCCTCGTGTTCAGCCTATAATGGCAGCTGTAGGTTTTCTTCTTTAGTAGCAAAACGGCTGCGAGGTCACAATTTTAAACCTTATATCCTCATGCTCTATCCATCTAAAAGCAGATAGCTAGCTGCTGTGGAACTCCCTGTGAGTTAAGAGGATGATCAGCTCATCAGTATCCATCCTTGGCACTAGATAGAGATTCAGTTCTCTCCAGACCAAATAGAGCTGTGAATGGGGGCAGAGTGATTTTTCCAAAATATATTTGCAGACTTTTCCAATAAGGGAGAAAAGATAGTAGACGATAAATCATAGATGTTTACTAAAATTTTCAGTGATATTACTACTTATCTTTTATTTAAAACACATATGCTTATAGTCTATGAGGACTAGCATGGAGTTTGTGCATATATCTGTTTAAAATAGTTCTTTGAGTGATTTTGTTACACATCTGTGGTCAAGAACCGCTGATAGTATGATATCACTTAATTTTTGTACATTGAAATTAAAAAGTTCTAAAGTTATGTGAGATATGTTTCTGCCTCCAGAGGGCACTATTTCTTTAACAAGCAGTGTGTGTGTGTGTGTGTGTGTGTGTGTGTGTGTGTGTGTACGCGCGCATACACACATGTGCCTGCGTGCACTCATTCACGTCCAACTCTTTGGGACCCTCGCCAGGCTCCTCTGTCCATGAAATTCCCCAGGCAAGAATACTGGAGTAGGTTGTCATTTCCTACTCCAGGGAATCTTCCTGACCCAGGGATCATACCTGCATCTCTTAACACCTCCTGCATTGGCAGGCAGATTCTTTAGTACTGTGCTACCTGGGAAGTCCCTTAAGAAGCAAAGAAGAAATTAGTTGCTTTGTTTATAAGCTGATTCATTTAAAATTTAATTTAGGAGTTAGTTGATGTGTTCTTGACTTTCTAATCAGATCATAAGGATTGAGAGTGTTTTGGTTTCAACTGTAGTACTACTCTCTAGGAAGTCCAAACTGATTTTCCTAACACTCTCGTAAGTGATCATTAGTGATCATTTTTTTAGAAATATCTTACCAAATAACTCAGTGTATTCTAGTGTATAAATACAAAAAAAAAGATATAATGAAATCTTTTTGTGTGCTTCTTTCCTTCTATTTTTTTTTTTTTTTGAGATTTTTTTGATGCAGACTTTTTTTTTTTAAAAAAAAGCCTTTACTGAATTTGTAACAATACTGCTTCTGTTTTATGTTTTGGCTTTTTGGCCAGAGGCATGTGGGATCTTAGTTCCCCAACCATGTATCGAACTCAGGCCTCTGCTTGGGGAGCTCAGAGTTTTAACCATTGGACCACAAGGGAAGTCCCTCAGCCTGCTTTGTTTTATTCCTCTGATAAAAGTGAAAATGTTCTTCACTCAGTTGTGTCCGACTCTTCACAACCCTGTGGACTGTAGGCTGCCAAGCTCCTCTCTCCATGGAGTTCTCCACGCAAGAATACTGGAGTGGGTAGCCATTCCCTTCTTCAGGGGATCTTCCCAACCCAAGGGATTGAACTTCAGTAGCGTGCAGAGGAAATGGCAGCCCACTCCAGTGTTCTTGCCTGGAGAATCCCAGGGATGGCGGAGCCTGGTGGGCTGCCATCTATGGGGTCGCACAGGGTCGGACACGACTGACGCGACTTAGCAGCAGCAGCAGCACTAATCATGTTTTGTAATATTGATTCTCTTCCTGAATTGTGAGATCCTTGAGGGTGAAAGATGTCTCAGTGTCTTTATACCACTTTAATTCATAGGACATGATACAAATGATACCTTAGGTTAAGTTGTGTTCAAATGTATGTGACTGATAATGGTGAGTGATACTTAGGTCTCCTCTTAGTCAAGACATGAATTTAAATAGTATTAGGTTTTTGTGTGTGTGTGTTTTGCTTTTTGGCCGTGATGTATGGTTTGTGGGATATTAGTTCCCTGACCAGAAATTGAACCTGTGTCCTCAGCAGTGAAAGCATGGAGTCTCAACCATTGGACCACCAGGGGATTTCCAATAAGTATTAGTTTTGCCAGAAATATCCATTCCATTGTAGTCAGAGAACATACTTTGTATGATATCAGTCTTTTAGAGCCCCAGTCCTAGCTTTTTGGCACCAGGGACTTTTTTCATGAAAGACAGCTTTTCCACAGGTGGGGATGGGGTGAAGTGGGAGGTGGACGATTTTAGGGTCACAGCTGTTCACTTCCTGCTAGATGGCCTGGTTGGGGAACCTTGCTTTAAAGGTTTGTTTTATGACCTAACATTTGCTCTGTTGTGGATAGTGTCCCATGTTCATTTGAGACTAACGCACGGTCTGCTAATGTTGAATGTTCAGTAGATGTCTGTTAGGCCTAGTTGGTTTATATTGTTGATCAAATTGTCTTTGTCTTCTGCCTGCTCAGATGTGCTGTTGAACTCCTGGAGTGATTTTTTTTGTTTGTTTCATTTATTGTATTTTTCAACTACAGAATTTCTATTAGGTTCTTTATTTTCAAGTAGTTTCTATCTCTTTATAGTTAATTTTGTCAGGTATTGTTCTCATATTTTCCTTTAGTTCTTTGATTATTTTAAAGACTGATTTAAAACCTTTGTCTTATAAGTCCAGTGTCTCATACTTTCTTGTTTCTTTGTGCAACTTTCAAATTTTATTGAAATCTGGACATTTAAAATAATGTAACATGGATGGATCTAGAGATTGTCATACTGAGTGAAGTAAGTCAGACACAGATAAATACCATACGATATCACATATATGTGAAACCTTAAAAGCGGGTACAAATGAACTTATTTACAAAACAGAAGTTGAATCACAGATGTGGAAAACAAACTTATGGTTATCAGGGGATAAGTGGGGGAGAGAAAAACTGGGAGATTGAGACTGACATATTGATTGAGATTGACATATGCACACTCCGATAGATAACTAATTAGAACCTACTCTATAGCATAGGGAACTCTACTCAATACTCTGTAATGCCCTATATGGGAAAAGAATCTTAAAAAAAAGTGGATATGTATGTATAACTGATTTACTTTGCTGTACATCTGAAACTAACACAACATTGCAAATCAATTATATGCCAAAGAAAATTAAAAATAAAGTCATATTGTAATGTGGCAATTCTGATAATCAGATTCTCCTTTCTCTCCAAGGTTTGTTGTTTCTTCCTGGTAGGTGGTTGGTTGTTTCATGACTTTTCTGAATTAATTCTGTAAAGTCTGTATTTTTTGTCATCTGTGGCCACTGAAGTCTCTGCTTAGTTAGCTTAGTGACCAGCTAATGATTGGACACAGATTTCCATAAAAATCTGGAACCAATCAGTCTCCCAGTCTTTTTGAGGGACTCTCTGTATTTATTGGGGCATGCCTTCAGCAATCAGGCATTTGACACCTCTGCGTTAACCTTCACATCCTTCTTGCACAGAACTTCAGGGTCAGCTATAAATGAGAGCTTAGAGCTTTCTCAGGTCTTTCTGGAGTATGTTCACAGCCCTATACATGTACACAGTCTTCTAGCTTCCCAGGAATATGTCAGAGCTTTTCAAACCCATCTATGGACATTTCATTCCCCAGTTTTTCCTTCTAAGCTTTTTGGTTCACTTAGTGTGTACCCTAGTTGTTACCTGCCACCTAAAGTGTCTGTGATGTTACACAATTGCCTCTAATTGTTTTTAACAAATGCTCCCAGGAAAAAGGCTTTTTGCTCTCAACAATCCTGTTTTTAGGTCATGTAAAAGACATCTCTGCAAGTGGAGTCTTCCAGGGAATCACCAGATAGATCAAATAATGATAATTCTCTGGGAATATGGCTTTAAAGGAGTGCCAACTCATTCTGCCCCTGCTGTGTCCGCTGACAGGCCAACACAGGTGTTTACCACTGATGTGGGTCAAACAGGAGATGACAAGGGTGAACATCAACATTCTAGAAATCAGTGAACTGAACATTCTAGGAATCAAGATGGACTTGAATGGGTGCATTTAACTCAGATGACCATTATATCTACTACAGTGGGCAGGGTTCCCTTAGAAGAAATGGAGTAGCCATCATAGTCAACAAAAGAGTTCGAAATGCAGTACTTGGATGCAATCTCAAAAATGACAGAATGATCTCTGTTTGTTTCCAAGGCAAGTCATTCAATATCATGGTAATCCAAGTCTATGCCCTGACCAGTAATGCTGAAGAAGCTGAACAGTTCTATGAACCCTACAAAACCTTCTAGAACTAACACCCAAAAAAGATGTCATTTTCATTATAAGGGACTGGAATACAAAAGTAGGATGTCAAGAAACACCTGGAATAACAGGCAAATTTGGCCTTGGAGTACAGAATGAAGCAGGGCAAAGGCTAATAGAGTTCTGCCAAGAGAACACACTGGTCGTAGCAAACACCCTCTTCCAACAACACAAGAGAAGACCCTACACATGGACATCACCAGATGGTCAGTAGTGAAATCAGATTGATTATATTCTTTGCAGCCAAAGATGGAGAAGCTCTATACAGTCAGCAAAAACAAGACTGGGAACTGACTGTGGCTTGGATCATGAACTCCTTATTGCCAAATTCAGACTGAAATTGAAGAAAGTGGGGGAAACCACTAGACCATTCGGGTATGACCTAAATCAAATGCCTTACAGTGGAAGTGAGAAATAGATTTAAGGGACTAGATCTGATAGACAGAGTGCCTGATGAACTATGGAATGAGGTTCGTGACATTGTACAGGAGACAGGAATCAACAACATCCCCAAGAAAAAGAAATGCAAAAAAGCAAAATGGCTGTCTGAGGAGGCCTTACAAATAGCTGTGAAAAGAAGGGACGCGAAAAGCAAAGGAGAAAAGGAAAGATATACCCGTTTGAATGCAGAGTTCCAGAGAATAGCAAGGAGAGATAAGAAAGCCTTCCTCAGTGATCAATGCAAAGAAATAGAGGAAAACAACAGAATGCAAAGACTAGAGATCTCTTCAAGAAAATTAAAGATACCAAGGGAACATTTCATGCAAAGATGGGCTCAATAAAGGACAGAAATGGTATGGACCTAACAGAAGCAGAAGATCTTAAGAAGAGGTGGCAAGCATACACAGAAGAACTGTACAAAAAAGATCTTCATGACCCAGATAATCACGATGGTGTGATCACTCACCTAGAGCCAGACAGCCTGGAATGTGAAGTCAAGTGGGCCTTAGAAAGCATCACTACGAACAAAGGTAGTGGAGGTGATGGAATTCCAGTTGAGCTATTTCAAATCCTCAAAGATGATGCTGTGAAAGTGCTGCACTCAGTATGCCAGCAAATTTGGAAAACTCAGCAGTGGCCACAGGACTGGAAAAGGTCAGTTTTCATTCCAATCCCAAAGAAAGGCAATGCCAAGGAACGCTCAAACTACTGTACAATTGCACTCATCTCACAGGCTAGGAAAGTAATGCTCAAAATTCTCCAAGCCAGGCTTCAGCAATATGTGAACCGTGAACTTCCAGATGTTCAAGATGGTTTTAGAAAAGGCAGAGGAACCAGAGACCAAATTGCCAACATCCGGTGGATCATCAAAAAAGCAAGAGAGTTCCAGAAAAACATCTATTTCTGCTTTATTGACTATGCCCAAGCCTTTGACTGTGTGGATCACAATAAACTGTGGAAAATTCTGAAAGAGATGGGAATACCAGACCACCTGACCTGCCTCTTGAGAAACCTGTACGCAGGTCAGGAAGCAACAGTTAGAACTGGACATGGAACAACAGACTGGTTCCAAATAGGAAAAGGAGTACATCAAGGCTGTATATTGTCACCCTGATTATTTAACTTATATGCAGAGTACATCATGAGAAATGCTGGGCTGGAGGAAGCAGAAGCTGGAATCAAGATTGCCGGGAGAAATATCAATAACCTCAGATATGCAGATGACACCACCCTTATGGCAGATAGTGAAGAAGAACTAAAGAGCCTCTTGATGAAAGTGAAAGAGGAGAGTGAAAAAGTTGGCTTAAAGCTCAACATTCAGAAAACTAAGATCATGGCATCCGGTCCCATCACTTCATGGCAAATAGATGTGGAAACAGTGGTGACTTTATTTTGGGGGGCTCCCAAATCACTGCAGATGGTGACTGCAGCCATGAAATTAAAAGACACTTACTCCTTGGAAGGAAAGTTATGACCAACCTAGATAGCATATTGAAAAGCAGAGACATTACTTTGCCAACAAAGGTCCGTCTAGTCAAGGCTGTGGTTTTTCCAGTGGTCATGTGTGGATGTGAGAGTTGGACTGTGAAGAAAGCTGAGTGCTGAAGAATTGATGCTTTTGAACTGTGGTGTTGGAGAAGACTCTTGAGAGTCCCTTAGACTCCAATGAGATCCAACCAGTCCATTCTAAAGGAGATCAGTCCTGGTTGTTCATTGGAAGGACTGATGTTGAAGCTGAAACTCCAGTACTTTGGCCACCTGATGCGAAGAGGTGACTCATTTGAAAAGACCCTGATGCTGGGAAAGATGAGGGCAGGAGGAGAAGGGGATGACAGAAGATGAGATGGTTGGATAGCGTCACCGACTCAATGGACATGGGTTTAGGTGGACTCCAGGAATTGGTGGTGGACAGGGAGGCCCGGAGTGCTGTGATTCATGGGGTCGCAAAGAGTCGGACATGACTGAGCGACTGAACTGACTGACTGACTGTGGGATATTGATTTTCAAGGATACTGTGAACCTGGAGCTAGTGAGGAAAAGTGAAAAGGGGCACATTAAAACATCACAGAGTTATTTCCATACCAAGGTTCAGCAGTTTTTCTTGAGTAGATGCTGCTTGAATTGCTGCAGGTTTTGAATTAATTTCCAGACCTCCGGAAAAATTGATTTGACTATTTTTGCTAGTTTTCTTGTTGCTTTAATGGATCAGAAAATGTTTGAGTATTCTTACTCTGCTTTTTTTGGTCACTCCATTTCTTTTGTTTTGAGAAGTTAACCTTTTTGGGAGCAGTGGGTGGGGGGGTGGGACTCTTCTACTCGAAACACCAGTAATGATTTCATTTCTTATGTGATAGTCCAACTTAGTTTCCCTCAGTGGGTCAGTGGATATAAGTCGTCTGCATTCTTAACAGCTTTTGTTTTCCGTTTCTGTTTCTCCTAAGGGTCTTAGAGGTGTGAGAACAGTTCAGAATTGATAATTAATAAGTTATACTACCAAATAAAGACAAAAAAGGTAAAAGTGAAGTTAGGGGAAAAAGTGATGTCAAATAGAGTACTTTCAACCAGAAATCCTACAGTTTTGTTGGATTTTGAATAAATGTTTAAAATATTAAACCAAAGAAATATAAAAAATAAAATTTGGAATTTTAAGAAAACTTTTGTTTTTCACCTGATTCTGTAACTTGTTTTTTACTTTTTGTTTTGTTGTATCCTGTCAGGATGCCCGACATGCAGCAGAGGGAGAAATATATACCAAGCTTAATCAAAAAATTGATGAATTTGTTCAGCTTGCTGATTATGACTGGACAATGTCTGAGCCAGATGGAAGAGCTAGTGGTTATTTAATGGATCTTATTAATTTTTTGAGAAGCATCTTTCAAGTGTTTACTCATTTGCCTGTGAGTATAAAAAATGTCCAAAAATTGTTATAATTTTGCTTACTAAAATATATTTTAGAATTCAGTTTTAGTTGGAGGCTTACTTGTTTAAACCACTTCCTAGTTTGAATATTTCCTTTTCTGTAAATCAATTTGTGAAAAATGTTAATTTAGCTATTTTTTTTATTGAGTTAAAATTGGTATATAACATCATATAAATTTCAGGTGTATAACATTATATTTAATTGGTATTTGTGAACACTACAGTGACCACTATCATAGATTGAATTACCATCTACTTCACCCTCCCCCAGCTCCTAACCCTCTGGTAACCACCAGTCTGTTCTGTGTATCTATGAGTTTGTTTTTGTTTTGTTTGATTCTACATAAAAGTGAAATCCTATGGTATTTGTCTTTCTCAATCTGACTTATTTCACTTAGCATAATACCCTCCTGGTCCATCCATGTTGTCGCAAATGGCAAGATTTCCTTCCTTTTTTTATAGCTATGTAGCATTCTGTTGTATATATACATATATATGGCACATTTTCATTATCCATTCATGGACACTTAGGTTGTTCTCATATCTTGGCTATTGTAAATTATGCTTCAGTGATCATAGTGGTGTATATACTTTCAAATTAGTATTTTTCCTTTTTCTTCAAATAAATATACACAACTGAAATAGCTAGATCATATGGCAGTTCTACTCTTAATTTTTTGAGGAATCTCCATATTGTTTTCCATAGTGGTTACACCAGTTTACATTCTCACCAACAGCATATGAGGGTTCCCTTTTCTCCACATTCTCTCCAGTACTTATTATTTCTGGGTTTTTGGTTTGTTTGTTTTTTATAATAGCCATTCTAATAGATATGAGGTGATATCTCATTGAAGTTTTGATTTGCATTTTCCTCATGGTTAGTGATGTTGAACATCTTTTCATGTGCCTGCTGGCCATCTGTATGGCCAGCAAAATGTCTTTAGAGAAATGGCTCTTCAGATCTTCTGCCCAGTTCTTGAGTTGTTTTGGTTTTTTGTTGTTGAATTATGTGAGTTCATTATACAGCTTGGATGTTAACTGCTATTGTATATGATTTGCAAAAATCTATTCCTGTTTGGTGGGGTGCTTTTTCATTTTGTTGATGGTTTCCTTCACCGTGCAGAAAACGTTTTTTAGTTTCATGGAGTCCCATTTGTTTATTTTTGCTTTCATTTCTCTTACCTTTGGAGTCAGATCTAAAAAAAAACGTGGCTAAGACCAATGTCAGGGAGGTTACCTCCTATGTTTTCTTATAGGAACTTTATAATTTCAAGTCTTTTTAAGTTTTTTAATTTATGTATTTTTGGTTGTGCTGCGTCTTTGTTGCTACTCATGGGCTTTCTCTAGTTGCCGTGAGTGGGGGCTACTCTTCCTTGTGGTACACAGGCTTCTCATCGAGGTGGCTTCTCTTGTTGTGGAGCATAGGCTCTAGGCACTCAGGCTTTAGTAGCTGCAACACATGGGCTCAGTAGTTGTGGCTCATGGGATCTGGAGTGTGGGCTCAGTAGTTGTGGTGTACAGGCTGTAGTTGCTCTGTGGCATGTGGAATCTTCCCACTAGAGATCAAACCTGTGTCCCCTGCATTGGCAGACAGACTCCCATCCACTGTACCACCAGGGAAGTCCAATTTCAAGTTTTTAATCGATTTGAGTTAATTTTTATGTGTAGTATATGATGGTGGTCTAGTTCCATATTTTTGCATGTGGCTGCCCAGTTTTCCCAACCCTGTTTATTGAAGAGATTCTCCTTTCCCCATTGTGTATTCTTGGCTTCTTTGCTATAAATTAGTTGTCCATGTATGTGTGGGTTTATTCCTGGACTCTCTACTTTGCTCCACTGTTCTGTGTGTCTATTTTTATACCAATGCCATGTTTTGATTAGTGTGGCTTTGTAGTATAGTTTGAAATCAGGAATCATGATACCTCTTTAGTCAATTGTTTGAAACTTTAATTTGTTTTACTTTTTAAGCCAGATAACTTAAAACTCACTTCCCACCAAAGCCAAAACAAAGCACTGAAACTGACAACATATTCTTAACTAGAAATAAACTCTAATAGAAATAGTTTTCATGAAACTACTTCAGTATGATCAGTGACTTTTCTTTTAGAAAAGGCCAAGAAATTATTGGGTATTTGTAGACCAGAGACTAAAATAGGAGCATTGCTCCATCCTATTATGTAGTCATAGTTCAGTTACATCTTGAATAATATGTTGATGAAATGTTTCTTAAGAAGATATGACAGGGACATTTGAGTATGAGTAGGCTGAAACACTGGATTCTTCCTGTGAGGGATCCAAAGGGAATTCCCTGGCAATCCAGTGTTTAAGAGTCCATGCTTTCACTGCCGTGGGGCCAGTTCAATCACTGGTTGAAGAACTAAGATCCCACAAGACTAGTGGCACTACCAAAGAAAGAAAAAGAAAGACAAGACCAAACAGATGATGGTGGGATGCACATTTTCTCATTCAGTTCAGTTCAGTCACTCAGTCGTGTCCGACTCTTGTGACCCCATGAACTGCAGCATGCCAGGCCTCCCTGCCCATCACCAACTCCCGGAGTTCACCCAAACTCATGTGCATCCAGTCGGTGATGCCATCCAGCCATCACATCCTCTGTCGTCCCCTTCTCCTCCTGCCTCCAGTCCCTCCCAGCATCAGTCTTTTCCAATGAGTCAGCTCTTCACAGGAGGTGGCCAAAGTATTGGAGTTTCAGCCTCAGCATCAGTTCTTCCAATGAACATCCAGGACTTGTCTCCTTTAGGATGGACTAGTTGGATCTCCTTGCAGTCCAAGGGACTCTCAAGAGTCTTCTCCAGCACCACAGTTCAAAAGCATCAATTCTTCAGCACTCAGCTTTCTTCACAGTCTAAATCTCACATCCATACATGACCACTGGAAAAACCATAACCTTGACTAGATGGAACTTTATTGGCAAAGTAATGTCTCTGCTTTTGAATATGCTATCTAGGTTGGTCATAACTTTCCTTCCAAGGAGTAAGTGTCCTTTAATTTCATGGCTGCAGTCACCATCTGCAGTGATTTTGGAGCCCAGAAAAATAAAGTCTGACACAGTTTCCACTGTTTCCCCATCTATTTCCCATGAAGTGATGGGACCAGATGCCATGATCTTCGTTTTCTGAATGTTGAGCTTTAAGCCAACTTTTTCACTCTCCTCTTTCACTTTCATCAAGAGGCTTTTTAGTTCCTCTTCACTTTCTGCCATAAGGGTGGTGTCATCTGCATATCTGAGGTTATTGATATTTCTCCCAGCAATCTTGATTCCAGCTTGTGCTTCTTCCAGCCCAGCATTTCTCATGATGTACTCTGCATATAAGTTAAATAATCAGGGTGACAATATACAGCCTTGACATACTCCTTTTCGTATTTGGAACCAGTGTGTTGTTCCATGTCCAGTTCTAACTGTTGCTTCCTGACCTGCATACAGGTTTCTCAAGAGGCAGGTCAGGTGGTCTGGTATGCCCATCTCTTTCAAAATTTTCCACAGTTTGTTGTGATCCACATTTTCTCTTTAGTTATACTCTAAACTAACAGAATTACTGTTAAAATGTGAATGGAATAGTTTTGTACAAAAAAAGTAGGAAGAAATTTTGACCTTTTTAATATCATAATAAGATATAGGTGGACACAAAAAAGTTAAATCTGAAGCCTACCCAACTGCCTCTAACCATCTCCTTGTTTAAAATGAAAAGAAAAAAAAGATGTTATTCTCTCCATCTCTTTCTCTATCAAAGGGCCAGTTAGAATATTTGAAGGAAGATATTGCTTAAAAATAGAAGAATTTCTTAAAGAGATTTTTATGGTGGATCTGTGTCAAAGAGCTTTTAGAAGCTTACCCAGGGTTGATACTATATTCCTCACTATTTCTTGAGTTGAAAAAGGGAACCTGTGTATTATATATATAATTTTAATACCACCTCCCTAGTAGCTCAGTTGGTAAAGGATCTGCTTGCAGTGTGGAAGACCCGGGTTCAATCCCTGGGTCAGGAAGATCCCCTGGGGAAGGGAATGGCAACCCACGCCAGTATTCTTGCCTGGTGAATCCCATGAACAGAGGAGCCTGTGGGCTACAGTCCATGAGGTCACAAAGAATTGAACACGACTGAGCAACTAAACAGTATTACAGCAATTTCAAAAAAGTATGCATTAAATAGTTACTGAATTAATTTGAATTCACCTTGTCAGTACAAATTTCTGTGCTTCCAGCCAAAACCAGTTCTCACAAGTAAACACGTTGTTCGTGTGTGCACATATACACAGATACACATCATGTTTCTGTGTTGCAGCATGTGCTTCACAGGTTGACATGAGATGATGGGTAAGGATTTTGTGCCTAGCTCAGGTGAGATTAAGAGAGATTATATATTAGAAATGTTTGGGGTAAATGCCTTGCCTCAGGTGGCTGACATCTAGAGGGAAATCCTGCTTTTTCATAGGACAGACTCTGCTGACATTGAGAATGACAGACTCCTGTCACTCACCTGATCTATTACAATATTTTGTCTAGTTTTAGGTGAGTGTGTGCCATTTGGGATTTTTATGTCATCTAACATGGGTTTTTCTGCAAGGAAAGTTCACTTTTATAAAATGTAGACCAACAAATTCAACAACAACAATATATAGGACATGACCAAATAAGAAAATTATGGTTTACAGTTAGGAAAAGAAAAAATGGTACTAATAACAGTATATTCTTATTCAAGGGATGAGCTGAAAGCATAATTCCCAAGCAAAAATATTAAGTGGTTGGCTATGGTAAATTTTAGCAAGATTGATTATTATGGC
The DNA here is from genome assembly GCF_029407905.1 of Bubalus kerabau. Taxonomy (NCBI): domain Eukaryota; kingdom Metazoa; phylum Chordata; class Mammalia; order Artiodactyla; family Bovidae; genus Bubalus; species Bubalus kerabau. The sequence continues at coordinate 17,012,070 of NC_073645.1, forward strand.
TGAGTATATTAATTCTCTGAAACGCTGAAATTGTATAAAATATTCAGTTTGTGTTCTTTCAAGCAAAAAACAGTGTTATTAAATGCATTATTTTTCTAAGCAATATATGGCAATGTATAAGCTGCCATTTTGATTTAAATGTTTTAAGCTAAAAATAATTCCTCATCTTCAGGTTACCTTTGGACCCAGATAGAGAGAGGGCCCAGTTTTGGACTCTCTCAAACTAAAAGAATCTTCATAATGTATTTGTTCTTCACAATCAGTCAGTCCAAAGTCAACCAGCTTACGTAGAATTATTTATCCGTGAAAAATTATGTGGGGGAGCTGGCTCTGGCTCCATGATTCTTGATTTTGACAGGGTTAATAAACAGTGCCATGAGTTAGAGTCAATGGGAGCTGTGAAGCCAAGGGTCACTCTTTCAAATAGTGCAAGTATTGGCCAGTATTGCAAGTAATTGGACAGACAAGTAGATCCTGTAGGATAAAGATAACTGTCTCGCCCCATCTCTGAAATGTACCTAAGACTGTCAGTTTAAAAGCTCCATTCTTAACTTCACTGCCTATTTACTTTCTGTCAGTCCCTATGATTGTTGCATCATAACAATGGGGAACATCATAACAATGGGGAAAATAATATTTTCCCCATCAAAGAGAGTCATGACTTGTAGTTGCTGACCACATTGCCTAGTAAAGGTTTCATTGATTCTAGAAGGGTTATAATCCACCCGATAGGATTTTGTTCTCTTCTCACAGGGTATGAGAACAATAGAACTTAATGGATGATAATGGTTCTGATGGAGCCCAGAGAAAGAACTTTATTGTTTTTCTCTTTTCTACTACCCTGTGGTTGTGGTAGGAAGCTGTAGAATTTGGAAGGTCACCAATAATGTCTACTTTAAATGCCTCCAGTCTCTGTGGTTGAATGGCTGAGAGAACTGGTATATTACTTTCTTCACCTGTTTCTCTTAAGAATCAGCCAGCAAGCCTATGCGGAGGACTAAAAGTAAAGAGTTGCCTTGCTTCCATGTTAGATTATCTCCTCATCTGCATTTCCCTGTGCTCTAGCAGAGAATCCAGGCTCTCTGCTGGCCACAGGAATTAACAGTAACTTAAAAATCAATATTTATAATAATGACAGGTATTTCCCCATACCCAGAATGTTAAACTGACCTGCTAAATATATTGTCTTCAGGAAACGTACCATTTAATGACTCAGAGTCAAGCCCCCTTATATGTTACTGTTCTTAGGGACCAGAGTGATGAAGGGAAGAGAGCACAGGGTGGCCTTTAGAGTTAGAAGGACTTATGTTTGAACCTGAGATTTTTAACTTCCTGGCTGTGGAGTCCTGGCAAGTTGCTTAACTTCTCTGAACTCCTTTACTTCTGCAAAATAGACATAATCCATTTTCTCCATAGGACTTTAGTTCAGTTCCGTTCAGTTCAGTCGCTCAGTTGTGTCCAACTCTTTGCGACCCCATGAACCGCAGCACGCCAGGCTTCCCTGTCCATCACCAACTCCAGGAGCCCACCCAAACTCATGTCCCTTGAGTTGGTGACACAGTCCAACCATCTCATCTTCTGTCGTCTCCTTCTCCTCCTGCCCTCAAGCTTTCCCAGCATCAGGGTCTTTTCAAATGAGTCAGCTCTTCGCATCAGGTGGCCAAAGTACTGGAGTTTCAGCTTCAACACAGTCACCCATAGCACTATCAGAGGATGAAATAAAATCTTGTGTAGAATAGTCGGCTGGCAGGGTGCTTGACATAAAGTAGCACCTATTAATAAATATTTTATCTTTCCTTCTCCCTTCTTCCTCTGTTGTTTTAAGGCCTTTTATAGTATTAGTTTTAGTTCAGTATTATTACAGTTTTTTTTCTCTTGTATTTATGCCTGTATTTTTGGCTTGTATTATTTAGTTTTGAGTTCTGTGCTTTTGCATTATATAGCATTTTAAAAGCTTCTTCATTAATTGTTAAAGATGCTCACTATAAAGTATATTTATTTGAATAATTGTTACAGCTTGACTGCTTACAGTGATTACAGTGACTGATGGTCAGATGCTGGCTGATGTCAGTGAAGTGTGATTATTGAATGATATAAATATTATTTTATCCCCAAATCAGTACTCTTGAAATGAGCAACGTTTACTGTTTCAAACATGTAAGTGAACTTTCTTGTTTCTGATAATTTTTTCCTGACAGTTAAAAACTATTGCTCAGTAAAGAAGAAAATTTTTAAAAAAAGTTATCTTCTTTTATCTTTTAAAAGAAAAGTTACTGTTAACCTTTTGACATGTGTTCTACAAGTCATCTTTTTCTAATGCATTTATAACACTTATTTTTAAGCCTAACTTGTAAGCAAGCTTTGTGTTTTTTAAATAAGATTTTATATTAGCTAGAAAATTTGAAAACCATTCAGTGTTAAATTTTTAAAAGCATTCAGCATTCATTCACCACTTACAAGTCTATAAATACAAGATATTGTTGAACAGCTTGCAGTTATTTAGTAATTCATGACTGCCAAGTGGAACTCAGTAATCTTTTACTGTGAATACAGTACCACCTAAAGACCCAGCGGTGATCCGCTGGAAACAGTAGTTACCATTTCTTTCTTTCATGTATGCTAGTGATGTGTTTGTTAAAATAAAGATGTTTTATTGATTTACAACCACTAAGGGATATATGTAAATAATGAACCTGGTGCCACTAACTTTTTAATTTGCACTTTTAATTTCCATAAATAGTTTAAAAAACATTATGCTTTCTGTAAGTGAGAAATAAGTATATATATCCAGTGAACGAAAGTGCATGATTTAGATAGAAATGGATAGTGTCTAACTTTTAAAACCATACTCTAAAGCATTTTTTTCTGGAGATGCAGTACTATATTGAAAATCCTGAGATTCACAGTCTAGGCCTGATTATTCCAGTTAACCAACATTATGTAAGTTGACAAATCATTCAGACTCTGAATTAATTTGCTAATTCAGTTCATTTCAATTCAGTCGCTCAGTTGTGTCCGACTCTTTGCAACCCCATGAATTGCAGCACACCAGGCCTCCCTGCCCATCACCAACTCCCAGAGTTCCCTCAAACTCACGTCCATAGAGTCGGTGATGCCATCCAGGCATCTCATCCTCTGTCGTCCCCTTTTCCTCCTGCCCCCAATCCCTCCCAGCATCAGAGTCTTTTTCAATGAGTCAACTCTTCACATGAGGTGTCCCAAGTACTGGAGTTTCAGCTTTAGCATCATTCCTTCAAAAGAACACCCAGGACTGATCTCCTTTAGAATGGACTGGTTGGATCTCCTTGCAGTCCAAGGGACTCTCAAGAGTCTTCTCCAACACCGCAGTTCAAAAGCATCAATTCTTCGGCGCTCTGCTTTCTTCACAGTCCAACTCTCACATCCATACATGACTACTGGAAAAACCATAGCCTTGACTAGACGGACCTTTGTTGGCAAAGTAATGTCTCTGCTTTTGAATATGCTGTCTAGGTTCGTCATAACTTTCCTTCCAAGGAGTAAGTGTCTTTTATTTTCATGGCTGCAGTCACCATCTGCAGTGATTTTGGAGCCCAGAAAAATAAAGTCTGACATAGTTTCCACTGTTTCCCCATCTATTTCCCATGAAGTGATGGGACCAGATGCCATGATCTTCGTTTTCTGAATGTTGAGCTTTAAGCCAACTTTTTCACTCTCCTCTTCCACTTTCATCAAGAGGCTTTTTAGTTCCTCTTCACTTTCTGCCATAAGGGTGGTGTCATCTGCATATCTGAGGTTATTGATATTTCTTCTGGTAATCTTGATTCCAGCTTGTGCTTCTTCCAGCCCAGCGTTTCTCATGATGTACTCTGCATATAAGTTAAATAATCAGGGTGACAATATACAGCCTTGATGTACTCCTTTTCGTATTTGGAACCAGTGTGTTGTTCCATGTCCAGTTCTAACTGTTGCTTCCTGACCTGCGTACAGGTTTCTCAAGAGGCAGGTCAGGTGGTCTGGTATTCCCATCTCTTTCAGAATTTTCCACAGTTTATTGTGATCCACACAGTCAAAGGCTTTGGCATAGTTAATAAAGCAGAAATAGATGTTTTTCTGGAACTCTCTTGCTTTTTCGATGATCCAGCGGATGTTGGCAATTTGATCTCTGGTTCCTCTGCCTTTTCTAAAACCAGCTTGAACATCTGGAAGTTCACAGAATTAATATATTTCATTTCATAGAACTAAAAATGAAGATTGTTTTTTAAAAAATATTTTAAAAATAAAGTTTATTTTTTAAATTTGCTTCAGTTAATATGCATACATGGTAGTAGGTCAGGTATCCCAGAAGACTTTGGGATGGAAAATAGCCTTCCCATCTCCCCCACCCCAGACTACCATTTCACCATGTTTTCATTTCTTCTGGTGATTATCTTAAAAAGAGAATATCTTGTGAGTCCCTACTATGAAAGATAAGGCACATGTATTCAATAGCGACTTCTCACTTCATCGTTTTTCTTCAGTTTGATGTTTTATTTCTTATGTTTATTGTTTCTTTATATAAAATAGTTATACTCCTGTTTTTTGTTCCTATTCTTTAGTCAGTATCTTAATTTACTTCTATGTAAGATAAAGACAGTAGCCTCCCTCCCTTCACTCTGTCAGTTCTTCATCTGATGTTTTCTGACTGCTACAGAGGCCTCTGTCTCTGCTTTGTACCAGTTGCTCTCTAGAATTGCCGTATAGCTGTTTACCTGGGACTTTCTTTCTCTGCTCTCCAGAGTTGGAAACTGTTTCCTGGATTTCAAGTGTTTTTAGTGCTTTACTGGTTGGTTTTGCTAAACTGCCACAGTAACTTTCTCCTATTTAAGTCCTTGCATATCATGAAATACCTTCTGTATCCTTGTGTTTGATTGATAGTTTAGTAATTCTAAGTTGAATAGTTTTTCTCTGACAATTTTTGTTGCGTTCTTCCATTGTCTTTTGGAATCCAGGTTTTAGGATCTATTTTTTATTCTTTAATATTCTAAAATGTCATGATAATGTGAGGAGATGTAAGCTTGTATTTCGTTTACTTAGCTCTTTATTCAATGGCCCCTTTCTGTCAAAGGGGAAGTTCAGCACAGGAAACTTCTCTTTTATTATTTTTTAGATAATTTTTTCCCTCCACTTTTCTGTTCTCTTTTCATTGGACTCTCATTAACTAGATGTTAAGAATTCCTAGACTGATCTTCTTTATCTTTTCCTTCATTTCCTATCTCTTTTTTTGTTCTCTGTTTTGGGAGGATTTCTCAATTTTATTTTCAGTCCATCTAGAGAATATTTTATTAGTTATATATTTTAATTTTTAAGGAGTCACTCTGTTTTAAAAGTGTTCTTTTCTCATAGAATGCTATTCTCTCTCTTTTTTTTAATGTATATATTATCTTTCAAATCCCCCTGAGGTGTTTTTACAATGTTGTATTGGTTTTGCCATACATCAACACGCATCCGCCATGGGTGTACACGTGTTCCCCATCCTTAATTAATTTAATTGGCTGCTGCGGCCTCTTCAGTTGCAGCATGCGGGATCTAGTTCCCTGACCAGGGATCGAACCTGGACCCCCTGAATTGGGAACACAGTGCCTTAGCCACTGGACCACCAGGGAAGTCCCTGGAGGGTTTTTTAAAACGATATTTTCTGTTCCTTGAATTATCTATATTATCCTTGAATAGGTTTTTTCTTTCTTTGTTCTTCTCATTCTCTTTTAACAAAGAATGCCTGAAACGCTGATTTGCGTTTACTCTGCTACTGTATAAATACTCTATTTTTTGATAGATTTTTTTTTCCCCTCTTAGTTAGGAATCTGACTGCAAATGTTTTAAATTTGGGAGGCACTTTGCCTAGGATTCTTAACTTAGAGTGAGCAGGTATAGAGCTATCCGTGAGATTGTGGTTTCCTCTCTTCAGGGCTGACTTCATGGATGTGTAACATGTGTTATGGCACATGGTCCTGAGTTTAGAAGGGTTCTGCACATGCTTTGGTGCTTTGCTGGCATCTTGAAATTTTTACAGATTTTTGGGCAAGGGACCCCACATTTTCATTTTGCACTGAGCTCCACAAATTGTGTAGCCATCACTGCCCCTCTTTCCATTGTCACAACACCCCCCTTCCTCCTTCCTGCTGTCTCTCTCTTTTTTTTTTCTACCTACACCAGGAGTCTCAACTCTCCCTTTGAAGTTTCTCTCACTATGGAAAAATGCTTGTGCTCTGTAGTTAGGGGATCACTGGCACGGTTGTTCTAGAAATCTTTAGTTACTTACCCTGTTTCCCATTGCATTTCTGGTATCTGTCCTCTCTCATATGCACAACTGACCTCTAATACACAGCTGGCTCCCAACTCCACTGTAGTTCCCCTGGTAGCATGTAATGGGCAGTTGCTTTCTCTTCTCTATTTAATCTGTTTTCTGGGTGACTTCCCTGGTGGTCAAGGTGTTAAGACTCTGCACTTCCAATGCAGGGGGCACAGGTTTGATCCCTGGTCGGGGAATTAAGATCCCACATGTCATGTGGCATGGCCAAAATAAATAAATAAATAAACATTTTTAAAGAAAAATCTGTTTTCTGTCTTCTAGAAGGTATCCCTTAATGAATTCCTCCACGTGCCTCCATTTTCTGTGTTGTTAAACATTTTATTCCTGTTTTGTAATTCTGTGCTTCTTGTATCACTTGTATCTCAGCATCAGTGGGAAGCAAACACATTGACTTAGTCTACTGTCTTGATTTTGAACAACTTCTTTCCTTCTCTTTGAAATAAAATGATTGGATGAGATCACCTCTAACGTCCCTATTTATAAAATTTATTATTAAGTGTCACAGAGGTGTAAAGTCCTAACTTAAACTTAGATTTATTCATTCTGGCACCTTATTTTCTTTTTTAGTTTTACTCTTTTATGTTCTTTGTCCTTTGGTTCATACTTTTTCCCTGAATTAAATATATAGGTGTACATGTCCTTTGACTTCACTGGAAACTGCAGAGGAGAACTTTAATAGTCAGTAGTACAATCACAGGCTTTAATCACCCTTTCTTTTATGTGATACCAGAAAGAATTATATTAAAAATACAAAAATTATATATTTTAAATTGTTACATAAGTAGCTTTGAGTACATTTTGGTACTTTCCTTATCAAGTGAAAACATGACCATATATTTTTTGTATACATATATGCTAACAAATTATTTTTTCTTATTTCAATATTAATCTTTAAATATATAATAATAATGAATAATGTTGATCTGATGACTTATTGACTGTAACATAAAAATTGTATAATGTGAACAATGATGAAAGCATCACAAGTCCTATGACTTACTTGGTGTTCATGTTCATATGTTAAATGTTGTTGACTGACTTTTATTGACTACATTACAGAATTTTAGCTAAATTTCATCTTGGCTTTATGACTTTTACATCTCACATACAAATTATATACCTCTTATACAATTTGAAAGATTTTGGGAAAAAATAGTTGAATAACTGTTGTGATGGGATTTTGCTAATCCAAACAAATTTTTTTGGAAGTTAAATCTAGAAAGGACCTAGAGGTTACCTAGAGTCTGGCCCAGTCTTCCAGAAGAATGAACTGTCTGGATAACACAGCTGCCAACCCACTGCTTACTGTGGGTAATTACAGTATCTACCTGGCCAGTTAAATGTCTTCCTCCATTTCTGCTTGTGGTTTCTCCTTTACTCCTTGTGTGTTTGGTAAAAAGGATAACTTCCCATATGTAGAGCCACCTTCAGTTCAGGCTAGATCAGATATTCAGGTGTCAGAGTTTGAGTTTTAAATTGTAACAACAACAGAGAGTCAGCTGGCTTGTGTATGGTGTAATTTTTTACTGCTTTAAACACCACTTCTGTTGATATCGGAATACATTTTCCTTTTTTATGATTGCCTGTTTGACTTCCTTCTCAGACTAACAGCAGTGATCATGCAGCCATGTCGGTAAGTAGATACAAGATCAAGCTAGCATGTGAATTAGAAAATAATGAACTTCCTGCAGGCTTATTTTTCTCTGCTTAGGTGCTTATGGAAATTTTTTATTGTTTTGGCAGTGTTCTTGATACATTTGTAGTTTTTGTGGAAGCCAGAGTTTGAAGATAATAACTAGTTGTTTTGGTGAAGCAATCAAGATTCTCTGGGACTTGATTGTGAAAGTTAATATTATGGTGCATCTGTGGTGAGCGCAGTGCTTTGGGGATATCTCTCTGTGGTCATCGCAGGTATGACAGGCCATGCTTGAGATATTTTCCTTATCTGCAAATGAGTTCAATAGTTCAATAAGAGTATATACTCTAGAGATTTTTCTGAGGGTTAAAAGAGGTAGTATACATGAAATGTTCAGAAAAGTGCCTGGCGTAAAATGAACACTCAAAACATATTAGTTGTTATATTTGTTGTAAGATTATCTGTGCTTTTCATGAATGCTTTTTTTCTACAACACTTATCCCAGACTCTACTTGTAGAAATCTCAGTGCATAACACAGTATAGCTCATGACCCAATTCAAATGTTTCTTTTTCACCAAGCCCAATAGTGTTCATTGCCTTCCTCAGCATCTACTCTTTTTTAGTGGCTTTGTCATATTTTGCTTTTTATTGTATTTGTTCATCCTTTTCACCTCCAGTTACAAGCTCTTAAGAGCTGAAATAAGAACTCAAATGTTGTCTGAGTATAGATATTGAAAAATATTCTTATTTTTGAAAAAATACCATCTAGCATTTGAAATTTAAATGTTCCTAACCTGCATTTTGTCATTTCTGTTCTTATTTCTATTATCGAAGTTCAAATTTTGATTATCGTAATTGTCTTCTAATTTGTCTTCGCCAATAGTCTCTCATTACTTCTATTCATCCTACATATCAAAGCTAGATAATCCTCTCCAAAGCACATTTTAATTTCATTCTCTCTATTCAAAAATTTCAAGGTCTCTCACTTATCTACTGAATTAAGTGAAAATTGCACAGGCTAACAAATAAATGACCTCAGTCTCTTTCTGATACATTTCTGACCATGATTTAACCTGGGCATTTAAAGTGGAAAATTCACTCTGCCCTGCATCTAGCTTGAGTTTTCTACCTTGTCTTCATTTATAACTAAAAATTTTGAATCTCTTCCTAGAGCCATCTTTAATGCTACCTCTTTCATGAAGCTTTTACTGATTCTGCTTAACCTTATGTTAATACTTTGTCCCACTTTTATGGTACGTATTTATATTTTGTCTTGAACTATGGTTGTAGACTTTCCTTCTTTCTACTCTCAGAATTTAATCTCATTATGTCAGGAACTATATCTACTCATCATGGTGTCTTCTGTAGTACCTAAACAATGTCTTACGTAGAGGAAGTGCTTTATAAGTACTTTTAAAGTTAACATGAGAGGAATAGTGAATAACTAGACTATTATAAAGATAATTTTCTTGTATGTTTAAAAAGTATGAAAAGTATACTGCAGGGACTTCCCTGGTGGCCTAGGGGTTAGGATTCCAGGCTTTCACTGCCAGGCCCTGGGTTCCGTCTCTGGTCAGGGAACTGAGAATCCTGCAAGCTGTGTGGTGTGACCAAGAAAAAAAAGTATACTGTAAAAATCAGAAGTTTTGAATCAAGAAATTTATTTGTCAAATATAGAATAGTTTCTAGTTTTGAAGAGAAAGTTAACATTCTGTTATTTGCAGACAGGAATTTAGAAAATGTCTATGTGAATATGATATAGTAAAGATGGTATCAGTACCATCAGATGAGTAGAAATATTTGCATGGTTACTCATTTCTTATACAACTCCTTGAAAGAATAGTATAATAACTCAGATCACCACTCTCTAGATACTATAATGTTGAATAGTGATTAAGACGAACCTATAGCACGAAAATAATTTGCAAATTCCCAACACTAAGGACTAACACTTTGACTTATTGAAGAGACAGACCCTCAAGCTTTCACTTGACCTTTTTGCTCATTTAATAAATGTTCAGTTCATTTCAATAAATGTAGTAGTTGTTAAGTACGTATTAAGCGTGCTTACAGATTTCCTGCAGATAAGACCATATGCATATTCAGAATACAGAAGTGAAACTAACCTTGCTATCCAAAAAAAAAACCTCAGATTGTTTCTTGTCCTGTATTTAAGAAGGACGGATGGATTTGGAGATCAGTTTTAGATAAATGTGAGTGAATAATTTAGAAAGATTTGGCACTTGAATGTCCAGTGTTTTAAAAAAGTTACTTATTTGAAATAGTTCTTTCTATGGTGATAAGCGAGGTATTTCTGTGACACATTTTGATACTTATTTCTGTACTTTATAATAAGTTACAAGTACACAAAAATCAACAAGAGCAAACCATTGACAGTATATCAGTGCAATGGAGAAAGTTAGAGAACTTTGAGAGAAAACATAAATGACAAAGTTGAAAGCAGTCAAGGTCCAGTGTTAGTAATAGAATTTCTATTTTTTCTTAAGCTTTTTCATAATGTAATAAAACAGTTAAGTGATTTTCACTATTGGAAGTTAATTGCAAAAAAAAATCTTGCTTTTTAGTTGAAAGTGAACATACTTGAATTTTATAACTCTGATTCTTTTGAGTATTAAGTTGATGTCTCTATTAGCTAAATACTGACTAATCTTGGTGAGAAATTTGATTTCATAAGTTTGTAAGCCTTATGTGCCAGGCTTCTCTGTCCATGGGATTCTCCAGGCAAGAATACTGGAGTGGGTTGCCATTTCCTTCTCCAGGGGATCTTCCCGACCCAGGGATCGAACCCAGGTCTCCTGCATTGCAGGCAGACGCTTTATCCTCTGAGCCACCAGGGAAGCCCATATATAGCATAGCATACTTAAATATTTCCCTGCTGTTGAAGATTGTAGAAAACAGTATTTTGAATTGCTTTTAATGAGGGCATAGTTGGAAGAAGTAATGGCATTAATAACAAAGGGCTTTTAGCAAGAGAATTTTGGTAGGAAATCAGTGGATTAGGGGAGAAGTACAAGACCAACCTGTAAGTAACATTAAGGAGATATTTATTCAATGGAAATAAAACAGACTCTGTATACACACACACAGAGTATTAGTACATACATGTATATGCACACTTACAAATAACCTTTTACTTCACTCTCTTATGGCTGTAGATGAAACAGACTATATAATTGATGAAAGCTTTATGAGCAAAGGATCATTTTTAACAGGAAGATTCAGTATCAAAAACAGATGAAAACATACCATCTAGCAGTTTCAGTACCAGATGGCAGCAGAGGATTTGTGTTCGTAAGGGTCCTTGAGTTTTGCACATAGGGGTAAGTTCTAGGAATGCAAATAGTCTTTCCTTTTAACCTGTATTACACAACAGAAAGAAAAAAATAGAAGATAGTTCTCTCCTCATACCACCCCCCACCAGAGTTAAGTAGGCCAAGGATTGGGGGAGAAGAGTCTAAAATATGTGGATAAGAGATTGTTTGAGTTGGAATTATGTTTATTATGAGCAGATAAAGAAAGTGAAAAAGAGGTCAGATCCCCTGGAGTGAAAGAAAGGAGATAGTAGGGAAAGATGTTGGAGTCAGAAGTTTCCTGTGCAAGCCACGATCTGATGGTGCTCAAGAACCTGTATTTTTTTTCTTCCCTGTATAGAACAGACAGGAATGGATAAGGGTGAGGATAAAAGAGATGATACTTTGCAGATTGAAGTCCCAATAAAAGCGCAAGTTTAGATGAATATTACATATATATGAAACAACGTTTAATTACTTCCTTTTCTTTCATTCAGGAGACTAGGCATTGTAAGGAAGCTGTCCTGTTTTAAAACTTTCTGTCTCTGATGCAAATTGGTCTGATAGCTGGTAATAGCATTGAGATTTAAAGCCTTTGTCTGTTTGGAAACAAGAAGGAGACAGTTGACAAAGACCTACTGTAGATGTCTGTGAGGACTTATTTTTCACTCTCAGAATATTGTTGAATGTCATTTGCAAGATTGTTTTTAGAAAAAAAGTGCTTAGTAGATGACTTACCTTGTTTGCTCCCTCCTCCCATAATGAGTTTCCTTCTGTTTTAATATGTATCCTTTCCTCACAGGATACATTTCCCTGAGTAGTTTAAACTCCTCTTCCAGGTACTCCCTCAACTGAAAGTGACTAATAGTATCTACCCCAACCGCATCCCCACAATCTAGGATTTAGCCCAATGAAATTACCTGTTCAAAAAATCCTTAACATTCTAGATGAGTATACCCCAAACCTTTGAGAATTCCCAAATTTGAGAATATGGCTGTGCTATGTAATTTCTTTCAGAAAACACTGTAAGATACAGTTGAAAACTGTAGATCTTAATGACAGTTACTTTACCCATGTCAATTAACAGAAGACACCTAAGCCACATTGACTTGGGGAGGTTGGGACTTTGACTCTATTCAGTCTCTGAGTAGTTCCTCCCTGCCCACAACCCATTTCACAGAGTACCTAACTCAAAAGTGAGTCTCAGCAAATGAAGCACTACTTGTACTGGACTCTTGGAGCCATCTTTAAAAGGCTGAAATCTAGATATAAATGCCTTGAATGACAAAGGCCTACTCTGTGTTATGTTTACATATGTATGGCTATGTTTATAATATATTGGGCTTCCCCAGTGGCTCAGATAGTAAAGAATCTGCCTGCAATGCAGGGGACCTGAGTTTGATCTCTGGTTGGAGAAGATCCCCTGGAGAAGGGAATGGCTCCTCACTCCAGTATTTTTGCCTGGAGAATTCCATGAACAGAGGAGCCTGGTGGGCTGCAGTCTATAGGGTCGCAAACAGTCGGACATGATGATTGACTAACACTTACTTACTGAGCCTCCTACCTATATATATTAATAAGAGAGAGTCAGCTTGGGTGACATTTGTCCATTTTACTAATGATTATGTGGAAATAGTCTATACTCTTCTAACTTGTTAGTGATTCTGACAACTTCTTTGCAAATTTTAAGTTGTACTGGGGTTGTGAAATAGTAGTTTTTAATGATTATATAGTCCTAATACTCTGAGCTGGGTGCTTATGTAAAAGAAAATGAGGCTCTGACTCTGCTATGACAGAGTTGTTGCTATAATAACAGTTCTTGGATGTTTCAGTTTTTCAGTCTTAATTCCTGTGGCTCGACCATAGTATTCAGTCACATGTGGAAGTTTACAGCTTGTCTTAAGGTTCTCTTGCATTTCTTACATTTGCCAAGGGAGAAGGTTATAGGGCCTTGATATTTTATTGCTTCCCTATTTAAACATGAGCTTAATTGCCCAATTTGCTGTTATTAAGTGAATTTAGGAGGTAGGAAATATCTCTGTCAGTTCCTACACAGCACAGACGAGCTTCCTCTTCATGCTACCTTGGACAAAAGTGTGTTTAATCTAGATTTCTTTTTTTTTTAATGTAAATTTTTTTAATTTTAACTGGAGGTTAATTACTTTACAATATTGTATTGGTTTTGCCATACATCAACATGAATCCGCCACGAGTATACACTCTGGTATAATCAGTAGCTTCAAAACCTTGACCTCTTCTAGACGTCACTGCCCTACTTGTCCTTGCATTCTCTTTCTGCTTATTAAAGTTAAGAGAAGTTTGAAGATATCATGGGACTGCTGTGACAGCAGCCATGATATTTGCAGGAACCTAAAAATCTGAGTGCTATATGTCATCTAAGGTCATGTTCAAAAGATTGTTTAAGAAGAAGGAAAAGAAAAAAAAAAAGAAGAAGGAAAAGGCCACCAAAGTTTAATGAGATCTGTGGTTGGGATGGGACTCCCCTAGTGGCTCAGTGGTAAAGAACCCACCTGCCAGTGCGGAAGACTTAAGAGACATGCATTCGATCCCTGGGTCGGCAAGGTCCCCTGGAAGAGGGCGTAGCAACCCACTCCAGTATTCTTGCCTGGAAAATCCTGTGGACAGAGGGGCCAGGCAGGCTACAGTCCATGGGGTTGCAAAGAGTTGGAAACGACTGAAGTGACAACACGCGCGCGCGCGCACACACACACACACACACACACACACACACACACAGTTGGGCTAAGGAAGTTAGGATAAGGCATGAAATAGAAATGTGCCATATATTATAAGTGACCTGAAGTTTCCCCAGTTTGGAGAATTTTTTTCCCAACTTTAAGATATTTCTGTTCTTTTTAATCAGTGCATGTGTGTGTGTGAATGTGCGTGTTTGTATGTCCCAAGAGCAATACTTTATGTTATGTCTCATATTGTTATGGTTGAGAATTGGTAAAAGAAGAAAAGCCTAAGAGAGGAGAAAGGGAATTCATAATTGGCTATGGAAATTGTGGTTAACTGATGTGATAACCAGTTCTTTGGGGACTAGAGCTACTTAGATGCAGACAGGAAGGGTATGAGAGGAATATAGAAATGTAAAGGAGGTATTTTGGAGAATGTTAGGGACATTAGAGTAAGTATATTTTGGTAGACCTATTAATTTTGGGGGCATAATCTCAAAACTGTTTTCAAGATTGTATTAAATTTATTTTTAAAACTTGCTAAAGAAATTCATCTTGATATTTAAACCTTTAAACATACATTGTATATTATTGGGAATCAGAGACATTTCAGTATTTTACCATGTGTTTAGCCAGAAAAAAGATTAAAACCTTACTAGATGATGGAATCTTTGTGTATTTGTGAAGTCACCTTGGGGACATTTTTGTGTTTTAGGTATTTTTTTTTCCAGATTGAATAACATTTTTTATGTTTGAGTAGTAGTACATTTAAGTAGTTTCATATAGTGAAATTTAAATTAGGGATTCTTTTGTAAAATAGAAAGAATTATAATAGATTTCTTAGAGTAAAATGTCTGTTTTTCAACTTGGCATCATTTTTCAATAAGAATTCATTTCTGGTTTTAGTGTTGGATACTCCATATTTGATGAAAAACCTCACTCTTTTGGACAATGTGTTTTAAAAGGCTAAAAATTGTGGTTCTTTAGGAGACTGACCGATTCATCAAAATATTTCCTTTCTTCTTTCGTCTTCCCTCTGAAAAGGCTATTTCGTATCTCATAACTGAAATTCACATTGCAAATTGAGAGGCAATAAGTTTGAATACTATAGCAGTATTTTGCTGTTTTTATTTAAATAATTTTAAAAGTCACATAGAATCAGAATTAATAAATTTGCTTTCCAATGTTAGATTTAATGTTCAAATTTTTTTGAACATTATTTTATTCGAGTTTTTAAGTTTTTCCTGACAAGAGTTACATAACTTTTCAAAACAAAACCTGTTATCAATTTAAAGAATAATATAGTGCATAATATTTCTGAGTCTATATATTTTTTTAACTTAAATAAAAAGTAGCATATTGTGCAAAGTTGATCTTTTGTGAGGGTATAAATAAAAGAAAATGGATTCTCCTGGGATCTTTAAGGAAAATAGACCAACACAGAAAGAATGATTGTAATTTCAAGAGCACATTTTTATGTAAAGTGTATTTGAGAGAATGAAAGCAACATTGAAAAATGCTTTCAAATAATTATTATTGAAATCAAGCCTTCCTATTTTATTAGATCTTTGAAATAAAAGAATGGTGAGACAGAAATGAAAACTTCAAATGAAAATTTAAATGTGTCAAATTAGTTTTTAAGTATTCTACATTTCTCCTTCTATTATATTAGAGTAGATCTATCAGAGTGTTACTTTGAAACCAAAACTGTTTTGAGTTATAATCTAATAAAATGTGTTGTATTTTTGTTACCATGTCATTTTATGATGTTTCAAAGGAAACAGAGTATCTTTACCTAATCTATAATAGTAAATTATTCTGGAAATTTGGCTTGACATAAAAACAGATGTGTTTTCTTGATTCCTTTTAAACTGAGGGTTGGTGGTTTGTGGTTTATTGTTCCTGTGATTGGCATTAAAAGCCTTATTTCACAGCTTGCAGTGAGGGACTATTGGGTAAAGACTGTCTGTGTTCCACAAACTAAATTCAAAAAGTGTCAATCAAGGTCTCACATAGGTTACTTAGAGAATGAGTTTTCTTACTGATTTCACCAAATGTCGCCTCATGCTGTCTTTGATTGGCACAGCCTGGCAGGGAGGATGGATGAATCTGTCACCGACTGGTTAATTGTGTTGCTGGTCTCAGTCTGACATTAGGTCTTTGACTCTTAAGTGGCTCAATACAAAACAAATTAGCAGATTGTAGTCATATTTCTCATTCTATATGCTTTGACTTTGTTGAATGCAGTCCATAAATCATATTGACTGACACACAAGTAAATGATGAAAGCTGCTTTTGAGACATGAATCTAGAAAGCAGCACTGTGAAGGTGCCATGGAAGGATGCATATGGTTGACCCTTTGGGAATTTCCTAGGAGCCAAATGTCTCTTTACCACAATTGTTCTTAGAAGAAAAGCTTTTGGGTAATGCGAAAAGGATCTAATATGTCAGCAGATTCTCTTTTACAAGTTCCTTTGAAATACAAGAAGTTTGTCCAGGGGTTTTCTCTCTTTGCAAGTTGTTTTTCAGCAAAATGTGAGAGCAGGGTAAAAAAGTAGTTACCTTTAAAAGCTTGGCAGGTGTTTTTACTTACTTATTGAAATTTATGTTAAAGAAAAAGAGAATGTTAGCAATAGTTGCAATTAACTTTTCAGATGAGAGGAGCAGAAACTTCTAGGCGCTTGATACTAAATGTGCTATATTTTCTCAGTCATGTCATTTAATTATTTTGGCTTTGTTTGTTGTATTGTGAAAAACCAGAACATCTGTAATGAAAACGGCCGGTTTTTAAAGATAGTTGTAAAAGTACTTAGATTATTTTTGTTCTAGAAGGTGATATAGTATTAAAGCATTAACCAGTATTAAAGCAAAATAGTGTTTGGAAAGGAGTGTTTTGGTTATACAAAAGTGTACCAAGGGCTACAGGCATCAAAAATGTTTGGGGGATGTGCAAGTTTCTGGAATATTAAAATTTTCTGTCTCAAAATAAGTAATAGATAAAATTTGCTTACATTTTATAGTCAAAAAGTACAATTAAAAAAAATTGATCTTATAGAATATAACTGTTTAAAGGATTTGAACCTTTGATATCAATTTTGAGCTATAAAAAGGAATTTTTCATTTCAATATTTTATAAACATTTTAAACTTCTATCTTTGAGAACAATAAGCCTGTATTTAATATGCATAATCAAAGGAAATTGCATGTGTTACTTAAAGAGAAACACGTGTGAGTGTGTGTGTATGCACGCGCATGCACACTTGTATGTTTTCATTACCCGTATCCACCAAGTTTATGAAATAGCCTGTATTTTTGTACTAGTACCATTATTTTGGCTCCAGTACTATTGCTGCATAGTCATATGTAGCATCTGAACCCATGTTAAAATTTTACGCAATGTGTTTGTTTATGAAATGAATGTAGTAGTAACTGTTTTTGGCAGTTTATTAATCTGTTTTTGCAGTTAGTACATTATATAAAGTGGCAACATAAGTAGGACGTGGAGCTGATTTGATGGAGAAGTACATTAAAACTAAAACATGCTAGTTGTTCCATTAGATCAAAATGACATTTCCATTAAGTTTTTTCAAGCCTATTACATTGTAATTAAATTACATGCCATTGATTTCTTCTTTTTCTCTCTCTCCCCTCCTGCTTCTCATTCATATTGATATTATTCTGCTTGGGAAATGGAGCTGCATGTCTCCTAGACTAATTCTTCTTGGTTTGGGGATCTTGAAGCATGCTGGGTTTTGCATTGTTTGTTACATTCCTTTTTGGCAGTTCATCAGTATTTGTCAAGTATATTGTTTGCAGTTTCTGATTTAGATATTGGCATTCCATTTCATATGCACAGTTTTTTTTTACTGCGCATAGTGTCTAAATGCTAAAGATTCATAAGGACTCATAAAAGTTGCTTGTTTCTAGTCTGACTTTAAATGTGTAATCGAATGAGCAATTGTTCAAGTAAACATCTTTAAAATATATTTGTGTTCCTTGTTTTCTAACAGATCAGTCCTATGTAAACATTTTTGCATCAGTATATTATAGCATTTATGTTTGGAAGATTTTTGTGATTTTGTAGCTTTATTGGCCTCTGTGATAAGTAGGAAAAGCATAATGATCACATATCACTGGGTGAATATTTGTTAATGCTAATAAGGCAAAACATGGCACATCTTCCAAAAGTTCTTATTTCTAACCTTAGTCATAGATCTTTGAATCATATGGATGTCAGTCCATCACCAAATCACATAATTGTGGATTGGAGATAGCCATACTAGCAGTGATATTACACTGGAAAGCTTTACCTGAAAGTTTTTGTAATATTTTCTTTTCAACTGTAGTTAAAATAAAAAGCCTGCTTGAAAGAACAATTTATACTAAAGGCAATATTGTGATTCAGCTATATAATCTAGAAGCTAGACATTTAAAATTGTTTTTATAATTTTAAAGAAAATATAGCCTGAATCAAGGCTGTCAAAATTCATGTGGAGATTTAGGAGCTTATTATAGTAGAAAATATAATGATATTGTACTAAAAGACAACCACAAGTATTTGTAGCTCACTTAACTTTATATTTCTAAATTATCAGATGATTTTAAAACTTAATTTTTAAAACTAAATGAAAAGATTTGTAGATGATTGTGAAATCATATTGGTATGCAAGCTTCTTTTTCTCCCTCCTAATTGAAGCTATGCTCCAAACTAAGCTTCCTATTAGCAGTAAAAACTTAATGACTCAAAGTATATTTTATAAAGACATTTTACTTACTACATACATATAAAAGTATATGTTATAAAGTATATTAGGTATAGTTAAATTATAATAAATTGCACTATTAACTTAATTCTTGGCTTGGTTAATTACATAAAGGAAAGTTTAAAAAGCATTATATGAATAAATGTTCCATCAACATGACGGTTGTTTTATGTCACAAATGGCATATTTTAATGTGCATTTTTAAAAATACTTGAGATATTTAAAGAGATATGAAATAATCAATAGATTTTAAACACAAACTTTAATTTTTCTACATACAATTATAGCTTGAATGATATTTATATCATGAGAATGACAAGTCAACAGAATGTTACTTTCAGTTCTTATGCTAAAAGACAGCCACTCAGAATACAGAAAGAAAAAGGCTATCACTAAAAAAAATGCCATGAAAAATTTTTGTGATACTTTATGATATGATACGTTTCTATGTTTGTTTATTTTTTGGTTTGGATGTTTGTTTTCAACAGGGGAAAGTTGCCCAGACTGCTTGCATGTCAGCCTGCCAGCATCTGTCAACATCCTTAATGCAGATGCTGCTGGACAGTGAGTTAAAACAGATAAGCATGGGAGCCGTTCAGCAGTTTAACCTAGATGTCATACAGTGTGAATGTAAGTACCTTGTTGGTTAAAATGATGCATTTCTAGGAATCTATATGTAAATTATATGGGAAAATGGTATAGAGTAGCATAGTTCATTAAAGAGAGAGGAGGCCTGATCCAGCTAAACTTTTGGCAGCCTTAGAAGCAACTTCTTTCCAAGAAGAGGAAAACATTTCAGTTTCACATTTAGGGCCTCTAGAGTGGCACTAAAGTGCAGTCTGAATGGATGATTAAAAAGGTGATTTATTTATAATTCTTTATTTTTTCTTTATTCCTTCTGGTCATTCTTGTCTTCTTGCCAGAACTCTCCTGATGTTTGTAGTAAATGAATGAAATTATTGTTTGTCATTCTTATTTTCCACACATAAACTTTCAGATACTTGCTAAAGAATGCTCTTAGGAACCTGCATTCCAACTGCAGTTTCTTTATAGTCTGACATTTTGATTCTCTCTCCCAAAGAATTTCTCAAGTCTTTACCTTTGCCCTTATTTTTCGCTTTATTTTCTTTAGATGACAGGGTTAGCAGATTCCATAATCTAATGTTGACATTAGCCAGTCACCTTCAAAATTGATTGTGCTGTTTAGTTATTAGCCTTGCTATAAATGCTTCTAGCTGTAGGTTTTATTACCCCTATACAAGACATGAGTTTATGGAATAATTTTTAAGCAATAATTTTTAAGCACTCCTTTCAAATGTATGGTATATTGATTAAATGATGAAAATCCCTGGTTGACAGTTTAGGCAGGCACCACTGTTGATAAATTGAAAAACAGTGGGGCACAAGAAGGATTATAAAATACTTGCTTGGGGCAGATTTTGCAATAATATATTCTGTGTAAAAGACATTAGAAAATGAAATGTCAGTGGCTTGCAGATGAAGCAGAAGTGGCAGTTTTTTCAATGAGTAATAAATATTTGTCTGCTTCTATACAAGGCATTCTGCTAGGAAAAACATAATTAACATTAAAAAGAATAAGTGTATAGGCTCAATTATTCATTACATTTATCAATCATTTATTACACGAAAAAATACAGTTTTTAAAGACTCACTGATTTCCTTCAAAAAAAGAGAAATACTAATCTACAAAGCAAAAGAAAGATAGTTTTCCCCTATAGAAGAACCCATTTTCTTTTCCTAGAAAGCATTTCTAATTTTCTCAAATTAGAAAGCCTTTATTATATTTCTTTCTCAAAATAAAACTGTCATTTACAAGATGATATTTATTGTATTTACTAAAATATTTACCAAAAAGCACTTTTTAAAATGTTTCTAGGGACTTCCTTGGTGGTCCAATGGCCAAGATTCTGTACTCCCAATACAGGGGTCACAGGTTTGTTCCCTGATCAGGGAACTAGATCCCACATACCACAACTAAAGATCCTACATACAGCAACTAAGAGCTGGCACAGCCAAATATATAGATCTTTAAAAAAAAAAAAATTGTTTCAGGAACTTCCCTGGTGGTCCAGTGGTTAAGAATCTGCCTGCCAGTGCAGGGGCCATGGGTTCGAAACCTGATCTAGGAAGATCCTAATGCTGTGGACAACTATGCCTGTGTGCCAAAGCTACTGTAGCCTACATGCTCTAGAGCCAGTACTCTGCAACAAAAGAAGCATCTCAATGAGAAGCTGCTGCTGCTGCTGCTAAGTCACTTCAGTCGTGTCCGACTCTGTGCAACCCCATAGATGGCAGCCCACCAGGCTCCCCCATCCCTGGGATTCTCCAGGCAAGAACACTGGAGTGGGTTGCCATTTCCTTCTCCAATGTATGAAAGTGAAAAGTGAATGTGAAGTTGCTCAGTCGTGTCTGACTCTATGCAACCCCATAGATGGCAGCCCACCAGGCTCCCCCGTCCCTGGGATTCTCCAGGCAAGAACACTGGAGTGGGTTGCCATTTCCTTCTCCAGTGCATGAAAGTGAAAGTGAAGTCACTCAGTCGTGTCCGACTCTTAGCGACCCCATGGACTGCAGCCCACCAGGCTCCTCCATCCATGGGATTTTCCAGGCAAGAGTACCGGAGTGGGGTGCCATCGCCTTCTCCGCAGTAAGAAGCTGGAGCACCACAACTAGAGAGTAGCCCCTGCTCACTGCAACTAGAGAAAGCCCAAGTACAGCAAGACCCAGCCAGAAATAAATGCATAAATAAATAAAATTTAAAAAGTTTCTAATGCAAAGCAATTGTTAATTCATTCTACAAATAGTTTGAAACTGATTTCTTAAAAGTCTTTAAAAGCTATCTTACAGGGGAATTCCCAGGTGGTTCAGTGGTTGGGACTCGGCGTTTTTCACTATGGAGGGCTCTGGTTCAATCCTTGGTAGGGACCTAAGGTCCCACAAGCCATGCTGCATGCCAAAAGAATTTTAAAAAAGCTGTCTTATGAGATCATTTCAGTATAATACTCATGTAAACTTTTATATAAGTATTGCTCGAGGCATTTCAGAATATTGATAATTGGGTCATTGAACCCTTTATTGGCATTTGGTTGTGTCTTCTCAATTAGATGTTTGTTCAGAAATGGAAATTACTGTTTGGTTAGGCAGCTTCAGGTACCTAGATTTTTTCTCTGTTCTCTTACCTCTCCTTGAAGAGCAAGCCTAACTCTACTTAGAAAAAGCACATAAACACACAGCTTTGCGTCTTTTTCCCATCACAGGACACTTTCTCCCATTTGTTACTTATTTGGGTGGAGTTACTGAAGGCTTCTTTTAAAACACTGATGTTTTCTTAAAAGACTAATCTCTTAGAAGAAATTATACAAAACTGTAAGGTATAACTCAGTTAAAGATGTCCAGGATCAGGTGCAAAAGGGAAAACCCTAGCCTGATGAGGGCCAAGGTTCTGGTACTATAGATACAGAAAGGGAGAAACCAGGACTTAAAGACAAATCACAGAGGATAACTCAGCTTCCTATAAGATTATGCCTGTGGTTGGCTCTGCTCCTGCCTTCAGTCTTTCCCAGCATCAGGGTCTTCTCAGATGAGTCAGGTCTTCGCATCAGGTGGCCAAAGTATTG
Organism: Bubalus kerabau; assembly: GCF_029407905.1. Taxonomy (NCBI): domain Eukaryota; kingdom Metazoa; phylum Chordata; class Mammalia; order Artiodactyla; family Bovidae; genus Bubalus; species Bubalus kerabau. The sequence continues at coordinate 17,034,450 of NC_073645.1, forward strand.
GAGTTTCAGCTTCAACATCAGTCCTTCCAATGAACAACCAGGACTGATCTCCTTTAGGATGGACTGCTTGGATCTCCTTGCAGTCCAAGGGACTCTCAAGAGTCTTCTCCAACACCATAGTTCAAAAGCATCAATCCTTTGGCACTCAGCTTTCTTTATAGTCTAACTCTCACATCCATACATGACTACTGGAAAAACCATAGCCTTGACTAGCCGGACCTTTGTTAGCAAAGTAATGTCTCTGCTTTTGAATATGCTGTCTAGTTTGGTCATAACTTTCCTTCCAAGGAGTAAGCATCTTTTAATTTCATGGCTGCAATCACCATCTGCAGTGATTTTGGAGCCCCAAAAGATAAAGTCTGCCACTGTTTCCACTGTCTATTTGCCATGAAGTGATGGGACCAGATGCCATTATCTTCGTTTTCTGAATGTTGAGCTTTAAGCCAACTTTTTCACTCTCTTCTTTCACTTTCATTGAGAGGCTCTTTAGTTCTCCTTCACTTTTCTGCCATAAGGGTGGTGTCATCTGCATATCTGAGGTTATTGATATTTCTCCCAGCAATCTTGATTCCAGGTTGTACTTCTTCCAGCCCACTGTTTCTCATGATGTACTCTGCTGCTGCTGCTGCTGCTAAGTCACTTCAGTCGTGTCTGACTCTGTGTGACCCCATAGACAGCAGCCTACCAGGCTCCCCTGTCCTTGGGATTCTCCAGGCAAGAACACTGGAGTGGGTTGCCATTTCCTTCTCCAATGCATGAAAGTGAAAAATGAAAGTGAAGTTGCTCAGTCGTGTCCGACTCTAGCAACCCCATGGACTGCAGCCCACCAGGCTCCTCTGTCCATGGGATTTTCCAGGCAAAAGTACTGGAGTGGGGTGCCATTGCATATAAGTTAAATAAGCAGGGTGACAATATACAGCCTTGACATACTCCTTTTCCTATTTGGAACTAGTCTGTTGTTCCATGTCCAGTTCTAACTGTTGCTTCCTGACCTGCGTACAGGTTTCTCAAGAGGCAGGTTAGGTGGTGTGATATTCCCATCTTCTTCAGAATTTTCCAGTTTCTTGCGATCCATACAGTCAAAGGCTTTGGCATAGTCAATAAAACAGAAATAGATGTTTTTCTCGAACTCTCTTGCTTTTTTGTGATCCAGCGGATGTTGGCAATTTGATCTCTGGCTCCTCTGCCTTTTCTAAAACCAACTTGAACATCTGGAAGTTCACGGTTCACATATTGTTGAAACCTGGCTTGGAGAATTTAAAGCATCACTTTACTAGCATATAAGATGAGTGCAATTGTGTGATAGTTTGAGCATTCTTTAGTGTTGCCTTTCTTGGGGATTGGAATGAAAACTGATCTTTTCCAGTCCTGTGGCCATTCCTGAGTTTTCCAAATGTGCTGGCATATTGAGTGCAGCACTTTCACAGCATCATTTTTTAGGATTTGAAACAGCTCAACTGGAAATCCACCAGTGTAGGGCTACCCAAGACAGAAGGGTCATGGTGGAGAGTTCTGACAAAATGTAATCCCCTGGAGAAGGGAATGGAAAACCACTTCAGTAGTCTTACCTTGAGAACCCCATGAACAGTATGAAAAGGCAAAAAGATAGGACACTGAAAGATGAACTACTCAGGTCAATAGGTGTCCAATATGCTACTGGAGATCAGTGGACAAATAACTCCAGAAAGAATGAAGAGATGGAGCCAAAGCAAAAACAATACCCAGCCGTGGAGGTGACTGGTGATAGAAGCAAGGTCCAATGCTGTAAAGAGCAATATTGCATAGGAACCTGGAATGTTAGGTCCATGAATCAAGGCAAATTGGAAGTGGTCAAACAGGAGATGGCAAGAGTGAACGTCGACATTTTCAGTCAGCAAACTAAAATGGACTGGAATGGGTGAATTTAATTCAGATGACCATTATATTGACTACTGTGGGCAAAAATCCCTTGGAAGAAATGGAGTAGCCATCATAGTCAACAAAAGAGTCCAAAATGCAGTACTTGGATGCAGTATCAAAAATGACAGAATGACCTCTGTTCATTTCCAAGGCAAACCATTCAATATCACAGTAATCCAAGTCTGTGCCCCAACTAGTAATGCTGAAGAAGCTGATGTTGAACAGTTTTATGAAGACCTACAAGACCTTTTAGAACTAATACCCAGAAAAGATCTCCTTTTCATTTTAGGGGACTGGAATGCAAAAGTAGGAAGTCAAGAAACACCTGGAGTAACAGGCAAATTTGGCCTTGGAATACGGAATAAAGCAGGGCAAAACTGATAGAGTTTTGCCAAGAAAATGCACTGGTCATAGCAAACACCCACTTCCAACAACACAAGCGAAGACTCTACACATGGACATCACCAGATGGTCAGTAGTGAAATCAGATTGATTATATTCTTTGCAGCCAAAGATGGAGAAGCTCTATACAGTCAGTGAAAACAAGACCAGGAGCTGACTGTGGCTCAGATCATGAACTCCTTATTGCCAAATTCAGACTGAAATTGAAGAAAGTGGGGGAAACCAGTAGACCATTCAGGAATGACCTAAATCAAATGCCTTATGATTATACAGTGAGAAATAGATTTAAGAGATTAGATCTGATAGATAGAGTGCCTGATGAACTGTAGACAGAGGTTTATGACATTGTACAGGAGACAGGGATCAAGACCATCTCCAAGAAAAAGAAATGCAAAAAAGCAAAATGGTTGTCTGAGGAGGCCTTACAAATAACTGTGAAAAGAAGAGAAGTGAAAAGCAAAGGAGAAAAGGAAAGATATACCCATTTGAATGCAGAGTTCCAGAGAATAGCAAGGAGAGATAAGAAAGCCTTCCTCAGTGATCAATGCAAAGAAATAGAGGAAAACAATAGAATGGGAAAGACTAGAGATCTCTTCAAGAAAATTAGAGATACCAAGGGAACATGTCATGCAAAGATGGGCTCAATAAAGGACAGAAATGGTATGGACCTAACAGAAGCAGAAGATCTTAAGAAGAGGTGGCAAGAATACACAGAAGAACTGTACAAAAAAGATCTTCATGACCCAGATAATCATGATGGTGCAATCACTCACCTAGAGCCAGACATCCTGGAATGTGAAGTCAAGTGGGTCTTAGGAAGCATCACTACAAACAAAGCTAGTGGAGGTCATGAAATTCCAGCTGAGCTATCTCAAATCCTAAAAGATGATGCTGTGAAAGTGCTACACTCAGTATGCTAGCAATTCTTGGCACAGGACATAGCAATTTCTTTTTTAATATGTCTTTCAAGTGATATTGATGCACAGTAAGGTTTGAGAACCACATTGCATGGATCTATCTGTTCATATTGACTTAGATCCATTATTCAGAATCTTGTGGGTATCTTTAGATTTCTTTAGCGAGTTGCTAATTCCCTACTTGAATTTAAGTCATAGTTTTGAATCTAAGTCGTAAGTCAAAGTGATGAGTGACTTTGCTGGATGCCTTGCTGGCATATAGGAATAATAATGGCCATTGAGTTTTCCTTGTCCTTGAGTTTTAATTACTTTTTCAAAGAAGAAAATGTTACTGCTCTGATTCTTTGTAAGTCCATATTAATTCAAAATAATTTCTTTCCCTTCAAAAGGTTCAGAAACTATTACTTAAAAGTCTGTGATTGGTTTATGGGATTAACACAAAATCCTACTAGTCTGTTTTATGCTAGTAAGAAATCCAGAGTCCAAGAAAGTCAGATGGCATAGATCAGGACCTAGGTATCATAAACCACCAAAGATTCTGGGCATCTCAAGAAATTCAGTCAAAAGATTTTAAATGATAAGAGGTGAACATCAAATCTAAGCATCAGGAATGGCCTTTATTTTGAATTAAATGTTCCTTTTATTTAGTTTGATTATTTTTCCATCCTTATTACTTTGTAAAAACATTATGCATATATTTCCTAGGCCTTAAAATGCCACTCTGCAGGTAGAAACAAATAGCACAACCAGCTGAAGTTGGGGAGGTAGAAAGTTAGAAGTAATTCAGTTTCTCATGTCATTCAGCCATTATGCTTTTAGTTGTTGTTTCATTTTTCTAATGGTGAAAGAGTTAGAACTGATTCATCCATGTGCTCACTTATTTTTTCAAATATGTTTGTACCCTTTTCCCTGGTATTTCTTGTGACACACAGACTTCTCAGGTTTTAAACTGGCTTGAGCTCAAATTTCAGTCTGTCACTGAATTTTTTCCTTGTAGAGTCAACTAGTTTGTAGGAAAGATTCATTTTGATTCAGATGTTTAATGGGAACCTATTACCTGTTGTTACTGGGAAATAAAAAAGATGAATCAGGTTTCAAAGATCTCACAACTGGATGGGGAGAAAACAGACATGTAAATAGCTATAGTAGAACATAAATTCTTTATAGAAGTAAATATTACTTGAAGAGAGGGAGCAATTAATTATACATGCCATGGGATTGAAAAGATTGACTATCGTGGAAGTGAAATTTGAGAGTCTTAAAGGATGAGTATGATTTCGTCAAAATCAAGGAAGGGCATTCTGAACAGAGGGAATGGCAAAGGTGAAAGCACTGTCCTGGGATTTCCTTGGTGGTACAGTGGATAAGAATCCAGCTGGTAATGCAGGGGACATGGGTTTGATCCCTGGTCCAGGAAGATTCCACATTCCATGGAGCAACTAAAGCCTGTGTACTCTAGAGCCCATGAGTTGCAACTTCTGGGTCCAAGTGCTATAACCACTGAAGCCTGTGTGCGTAGAGCCTGTGCTTTACAACAAGAAAAGCCACTGCAGTGAGAAGCCTGTGCACGGCAACGAAGAGTAGCCCTGACTCACAGCAACTAGAGAAAGCTCGTGTGCAGCAACAAAAACCCAACACAGCCATAAATAAATAAGTAAAAATTAAAACAGGTTTCTAAAAAGCACTGTGATGAGAGAATGCTTATGGAATCGTCATACAGTCTTTTGTAGCTAGACTATAAGATGCATGATTGAAAGTATTGAAAGATATGGCTGAAAAAACTTGACTTCTGAACGCTTGGATTTTAGTTAATAAGCAATAGCGATACATTGAAACTTTTTAATAAAGACCAGGACATGGTAAAATTTATAGTATAGAAAGTTAACTCTATCATGTGGAAATTAAACTGAAATGAGAGAGGTACTGCAAGTAGGAAGACGTTTTAAAAGACTATTGAACGTTTTCCTATGAAGGATAGAAAGAACTTGACTTTGGGCAGGGGGAATGAAGAGAAGAAAATGGATTCCAAACATTTTGAAGGTGGGAATACATAAAGATAGTAAATAAATAAATTTGATATGAATTAGGTGGTTAGAATCAGAGACTCTCCTAGTGGAAGAGACCTGAGAATGCATCCCATGTTTGGGGTGGGTGGTATGAAGAGGGGGAAAAAAAGAAAAGATGAGGAAGGGTAAGAAGAAAGGGGAAAGAGAAGAGATACAATCATGTAGGATAGAAGTTAAATTCAATATAGAATTTATAATTGTCAGCACCCTGCAGAATGCTGTGCTCACAGAGTATCTGTTGCATATGTGAACAAATTAACAAATCAAGAAGTCTTTATAGTCTACATTTACTTGTCTAGAGTCTCCTAACTTTGTTATCAAAAAATTAAGGACAAGGACTTCCCTGGAGATCCAGTGGTTAAGACTCCACACTTCCACTGCAGATGGCATGGGTTTGATCCTTGGTCATGTGGAACCAATATCTTTTATGCCTCTCAGCACAGCCAAAAATAAATAAATGAATAAATAAAATGCTGCTTCTTTGGGGTAAAAAGTTAAGGCCAGTTGATGCTGCTGTACTTCTTTTCAAGACCATTCAACTTCTTGGTATATACATAACTGATCATTTATGAAATTCTTCACATATTTGATGACTATGTTTAAATGACCATTTAACTTCATCTGTTCTGACCTGAGCAGTCATAATTTCTTTAGTATTTTCTTGTAGAATTATTTTCATTCCCCTTTATGTCATTTATCTTCAGGTCTTTTTCTGTTATTCTTGAAAATACCATGGACAGGGGAGTCTGGCAGGCTATAGTCCATGGGGTCACAAAGAGTCAGACATAACTGAGTGTGCATGTACACACACACACACACACACACACACACAGGTCAGACTTGATAAAATGTCTGAGTTAGGGATGAAATCATATGAACTTATATAGAACTTTTTCCTTCAGTTCAGTTAAGTTCAGTTTAGTAGCTCAGTCATGTCTAACTCTTTGTGACCCCATGAACTGCAGCATGCCAGGCCTCCCTGTCCATCACCAGCTCCCGGAGTTTACCCAAACTCATGACCATTGAGTCAGTGATGCCATCCAACCATCTCATCTTCTATCGTCCCCTTTTCCTCCTGCCCTCAGTCTTTTCCAGCATCAGAGTCTTTTCAAATGAGTCAGCTCTTCGTGTCAGGTGGCCAAGGTATTGGAGTTTCAACTTCAACATCAGTCCTTCCAATGAACAACCAGAACTGATCTCCTTTAGGATGGACTGGTTGGATCTCCTTGCAGTCCAAGGGACTCTCAAGAGTCTTCTCCAACACCACAGTTCAAAAGCATCTGTTCTGCACTTAGCTTTCTTTATAGTCCAACTCTCACATCCATACTTGACTACTAGAAAAACCATAGCCTTGACTAGATGGACCTTTGTTGGCAAAGCAATGTCTCTGCTTTTCAATATGCTGTCTAGATTGGTCATAACTTTCCTTCCAAGGAGTAAGTGTCTTTTAATTTCATGGCTGTAGTCACCATCTGCAGTGATTCTGGAGCCCCCCAAAATAAAGTCAGCCACTGTTTCCACTGTTTCCCTATCTGTTTGCCATGAAGTGATGGGACCAGATCCCATGATCTTCATTTTCTGAATGTTGAGCTTTAAGCCAACTTTTTCACTCTCCTCTTTCACTTTCATCAAGAGGCCCTTTAGTTCTTTTTCACTTCCTGCCATAAGGGTGGTGTAGTCTGCATATCTGCGTTTATTGATATTTCTCCCAGCAATCTTGATTCCAGCTTGTGCTTCATCCAGCCCAGCATTTCTCACGATGTACTCTGCATATAAGTTAAATAACCAGGGTGACAATATATGGCCTTGACATACTCCTTTTCGTATTTGGAACCAGTGTGTTGTTCCATGTCCAGTTCTAACTGTTGCTTCCTGACCTGCATATAGGTTTCTCAAGAGGCAGGTCAGGTGGTCTGGTATTCCCATCTCCTTCAGGATTTTCCACAGTTTAGTGTTATCCACACAATCAAAGGCTTTGGCGTAGTCAATAAAGTAGAAATAGATGTTTTTCTGGAACTCTCTTGCTTTTTCCATGATCCAGTGGATGTTGGCAATTTGATCTCTGGTTCCTCTGCCTTTTCTAAAACCAGCTTGAATATCTGGAAGTTCATGATTCATGTATTGCTGAAGCCTGGCTTGGAGAATTTTGAGCATTCCTTTACTAGCGTGTGAGATGAGTGCAATTGTGTGGTAGTTTGAACATTCTTTGGCATTGCCTTTCTTTGGGACTGGAATGAAAACTGACCTTTTCCAGTCCTGTGGCCATTCCTGAGCTTTCCAAATTTGCTGGCATATTGAGTGCAGCACTTTCACAGCATCATCTTTTAGGATTTGAGATAGCTCAGCTGGAATTTCATGACCTCCACTAGCTTTGTTCATAGTGATGCTTCCTAAGACCCACTTGACTTCACATTCCAGGATGTCTGGCTCTAGGTGAGTGATCACACCATCGTGATTATCTGGGTCGTGAAGATCTTCTTCGTACAGTTCTTCTGTGCATTCTTGCCACCTCTTCTTAAGATCTTCTGCTTCTGTTAGGTCCATACCATTTCTGTCCTTTATTGAGCCCATCTTTGCATGAAATGTTCCCTTGGTATCTCTAATTTTCTTGAAGAGATCTCTAGTCTTTCCCATTCTATTGTTTTCCTCTATTTCTTTGCACTGATCTAGTCTTAAGATGGTTTGAGCACATGTCAGGAAGTTAAGACCATCATTCTAGTCCTGGCTCTGCCTGGATTTGAACAAGTAGCTTTGGTATTTAACAGTTGAGAAGCCTCAGTTTTTCCTGTGAAATACTGGATTTGGAATTAATAATTTCCAAAATATATCCTAGGATTCAGAGGTAGTAAAATTTAAGACAAAGAAGAATATGAACATCAAAGTCATATATTAATTACTTTCTTCACATCTACAAAGTACTTGGCATTTAGGGGATACAGTGTAAACAAAACAGAAAAGGTCCTAACCCTCTGGGTTTTAGGCCCAGTGGGAAGACATTCATTTTATGATTGCACAAATAAATATGATTACAGGTTGTTAAATTTTAGAGAAGTAGATGGCACTGTGAGAGAGTATAAGAAGCAGACCTAATTTAGTTAAAAGGTGGATGGATTGAGAGTATTAGGTAGTATTTATGCATGAATAAAGTGCGTATTTTTTGTTAACTTGACCATAACCAATATTATTAGTATAACTATATGGTTGGAGAAGTCAGGAAGGCATCCATTTGGAACTGCAAATGTAGCCCCCTTCTGAACTACACTGACCCTTTGATCCTGTTACAGATTTTATATAAGTTCCAGAGAAATCACTTCTTAGTTGGAGAGGCATTTGCCAAGCTTGTCATGAAGCTGATGTTCTAAGTCTGTGTATGTGCTTTTGTTTTATTAAACATGTCTTATATATTGGGTTCCAGTATAAGATATCTTACAAATGCAACTGTGTAGAGGAAAAAATTAAAATACCCTCTTAAGCTCCTGTAATGATATCTGAGAAATTCTTCACAACTCTAAAAAAAATAACCAAACATTTCCAAAGGATTTGAAGTACCCAGAATAAGACTATATTTTTTCATATACTTTTTGAGAATATACTTTTTCATATAACATATTCTATACAAAAATCTAGTTGAAGTCATCAGCTCCTAAGAGTTTAACATCTTAAATTCATAAGCACTAGAAAAGCTCCACGTTAAAGAGCACTGGTATCTTTTTCAATGATGAGTTATTGAGAAGTAGGTGAATCTCTACATTTGAAGGCCTTGTTTTGTTTTGCATTTGGACAAAGACTTAGCCCACCTCAAAAAACAAAAAAACCTATAAAGACTTTTTTGTATGTATGTGGCTATGATCTCAGGGCCTCTCTTCTAGCCTTGAAAAAGGTCTGCACGCCAAAATAAAAGGATTCTGGGAAAATTATATTGATGGTATGAGGGGATATTTCAGTATCTTTTTCTTGTTGTTGTTAAGTGAGCTGGATGCTATTATATTATTTGCTTACTTGAATTTGTTCCTGGTTTTAATGGCATTTTAGGGTATCAAATTTATCAAATTTGCTCCTTTTCCAAGAAAGGGAGAGGAATAGACACTACCTTATATGAGTGGGGTGACGAATGTACAGGGGCAGTTGGTTCCAGAGGCTTGCCCTCCACCGCCACGTGTAATGGAATATAACAGTCCAGAAATCTCACAAGTCCTCGGACTCCAGGCATGAGTTCTTCACCATTAGGAAAACCACTAGATGGTGCTCTTCGTCATCCCTTCTAATAACACATCTGTTCCACATAGAATACTTTGCCTAGCCAAAGTTTGGGTTCTAACTAGCTACCTTAAATCTTCAGCATGAGAAATGGAATTATGAGAAATCTCAATAGGCAGACTGTTTGTATTTATATTCAGTCATTTATTTAGTTACAAAATTATTCCATTTTATATGCCCTTGCCTTGTTATCCAAAAGCAAAGCTTTGAGACTTTATTTAGCTTAGCCTCCTCATCTTCTTTTTCAGTCTTTTGATCTGTTTACTCTTCTGATTCCTTGGAAATTCTTTCTTCTACTTCCACCCAACCCCTGACAACTTTTCCTACTCTGTGTAGATTGTTTCCAAATAATCTACATCTTATGATAGATAAGTGTCTGCCTAGGACAAGATTGTTTAAGGATTTATGTTTTCATGCCAAAGATGTATACTTACAGCCTGACTTCTTAGCCATCTTTCCTCCCTCCATACAAATCCTGTACATCTGTGCATAGATCCTGAGGGCAGGAAGGGCATATTTTCCTACTTAAAGTCTTGTTATATTTACAAATAATCAGTGCTTTTTCCCCCATGTGTATGTGTGCTAAGTTGCTTCAGTCATGTTGGACTGTTTGTGATCTTATGGACTGTAGACTGCCAGGCTTCTCTGTCCATGGGATGCTCCAGGCAAGAATACTGGAATGGGTTGCCATTTCCTTCTCCAGGGGATCTGCCTGACCCAGGGGTTGAACCCAGGTCACCAGCATTGCAGGCAGATTCTTCACCATGTGAGCTACCAGGGAAGCTCTTTTTTTTCCCTATAGATACTGTTTATTCTCTTAAAACTTCATAGATTTACAATTTGGAAGTTGTTTTTTTTCTGTCATTATTACCACAACTTCTCTAGCAGATGTTATTTTTTGCTTTCAGTTTCATCTAAATTAATGCAGTCTTATCTTCTTCCCAGTTAGACTAATACAACGAAGTTCTACCTTCCCAATAAGATGGCACTTCCCTCTCTAATCTTAGAGAATTTTTAAACTCAGAATCAGTATTAAGTTCCATGTTATAGCAAAAAATAAGAGGAAATGAATATATCATGAAGTTATTTTGTTTTTAAGAAGAAATAATCAAATTGGAGGCACTAAGAGAAAAAAAAAAACCCCAAAGATTTTGGCTTTCTTTAAAAAAAAGCAACAAAAAACTTTAGAAAGCTGGGAACCTGTTTTTAAATATCTTATTGAAAGACCAAAATCAACATGTGTTTTTAAAAAATACTCTTAATGGTCTGACTAAATGACAAAGACAAAGAAATCATATTAGGAAGTAGGTATTATTAAATAAAAATAATAAAAAGCTGGCCCAAGAGAGAAGAACAAAGAAAAGGACAAAGCATATACAAAATGAGAATGTGAATGAGCCAAGGAGGGATCTGAAGACAAACTAAAGGGATCCCCAAACAAAATTAGTCATCAGTTCTTTAAGAAGTTCATAGCTTGAAATCTGTCTCTAGAATTATTGGAACAACATTTGAATAAATGAATTATTTGTGTTATTCATTCATTCAACACATTTACTGAATATCTCTTGTACACTAGGCACAGAGTATGTGAAGGTTAAAAAAAGCCCCCAAATCTCTATTTCTGTGAGCTTCTTGTTTGGTGGATGAACTCACAATTTAGTTTTGGCTAAAGGAAACATTTGGAGTATTCTTAGCCACCCTTAATTATTTTGAAATAAATACACTAAATATGCACAGAATGTTCTAGATTTACACTGTCCCGTAGTCATATGGTCTGGTGGGAAAATGCAGACAGGTAAACAATGAATTATAAGATAGCAAAATAGGTACTGTAGTTAGGCTGTGTTAGGAGTTGCAGTGAGATCACAGAGGAGGGACCTAACCCAACCTTCAGGGTAATGGATGTCTTCCATAGAAGATACATGGAATGGTAGGTAGGATAAGTAAGAGTTCCCCACTGAAGAAGAAGAGTAAGGATGCTCCAGGCAGAAGGAGCAGAGGTGCTGTGAAAGAGGTTGTGGCGCAAAGAAGGAAGTGCAGGTGGTTTGGAATGGAAGAAGTTTCAGGCGCCCCTACAGAAGTGGTAAGAGATCAGTTTAGAGAGATCGGTTATAAAGGACCTTACTTGTCTACTTTACTGGGAAGGTGATGGGGAACCAGTGAAAGGTTTTAAACTATGAAGTGTCACAAATCATATTTACATCTGATATAAATCATACTGGTGAAAGTGGATGGAAAGATAGCGCACAAGAAGCAGAGAGACCCAATAGGGAGTGTATTTTCATAATCCAAGCAAGAAATGATGATAGCTTGAATTAAGGTAGATACAAATTCAGACTCAAGATACTGTAGAAGATTAAAAACAACAGGATTGACTGCATCAGAGTTTTAAAGAAGTAAAGAAAAAGATACGAAGCCTCTTATCCCTAAGAATCATTTGTGGGAAAGACCTGAGAGCTATAAAGTAGTGAATTTCACTTCCATATTGGTTACATAATTAGGAGAGATGGTATATAAGATGAGGCTGAATACTTAATCAGATTATGGATCAATGAATTGAATATCAGGAAATCTGAATTAGCCGTGTGATCCTGGACAAATCAATTTAAGCGTTCCTGCCCTTTAAAATTAAGAACATGGTGCCTTTAAACTGAGCCTTCAGAGGACTCTTAGAGATATTTCAAGAGAGTATCTTTTCTAGCTGCAAGACTTTGTGATCCATCATCTGCATGCCCTGTTTACTAAGATAAGTTATTATAATGATCAAAGACGATGGTATGTGAGAAAGTGCTTTGTAAGCTATAAAGTACTATATAAATTTATGGTACTATTATAATTTTAACACTAAGCTCTTTGGTTTAATGCCAAGCATTGGGGCTTATTAAACTATAGTTTCTCAAATAGGAATTGAAAGAGAAGAAAACTGACAGATTATTTTCCATGTAGAAAAACTCTGGAAGATTAAGTAGATAATAATTGAAGTATAATTGGAATTGAGCTGATTTTTGTGTCTCATATATAAAGTAAGTCTCTTTGTGTTATAGGAAGTCTGTGTGTGTGTGTATGTGTATATGGTGATGGTAGAAGCTGAGCTAACATTTATAGTCTTGGTTAGAGACCACTGGGGATTAATAGTTAATTGTTACTTGGAAAGAGTAGCCTGAGACTTGCCAAAAAAGCCAACAATATGCTGGATGGTCTTAAGAAAAGAACTTTTTAGATTAAAAAAAAAATCTTTACTTTTAAGGTATTAGAATTTTGCTTGTTATTTTTCAGTTAAGATCTCATGTTATTAAAGAGAGGTAACCCAGTTATCTGGGCCATGGTAGGGGGTGATGGAGTTGCACCAGTATGAAACTATTCTACTTCTTTTTCTTTTCTGGCTGGGCCAGGTCTTAGTTATGGCACATGGGAAATTTGAGCTTCGTTCCAGCATGCGATCTTTAGTTGCAGCATGCAGACTCTTAACTGTGGCATGTAGGATCTAGTTCCCTGACCAGTGATGGAACCCAGGCCCCCTGTATTGGGGGCTCAGAGTCTTAGCCAACTAGACCACCAGGGAAGTCCCAAAGTTTTCTACTTTCCATTATATGAAAAGACAGTGATGTGAATAAATTATACTAAACAATGAAAAGTATGTTAGATTTGCCGAATGAATCTTAGTTTTCCAGAAATAGGGGGCCTGAGAAAGGTGAATATAGTCACCTATCTAATGGGCATAGCTACTTAGTACCTACCTAGCAGAGAACCAGGAAGTGGGGAGGAAAATGGTGTAACTCTGAGTAACTAAAAGGTACATATACTCAAAGGCATATATAAACTCATTCACATTACTTGTGGGAGAGGATCCTGTTCAGGCTGTATTTTCTCTTCCTTTAGATACTTTTCTAGTACAATTAGCTGAGTTACCTGCTCAAGAAGATTATAGATGACATAATAAGAGATGAGTGAGAGAGCAGGGAGTACGAATTTATGTTAAAACTGTAAGAGAGAAGGCAGAAAAATTATAAAATATAGACACAAGAACTTAACACAGCATTCTGAGCTATTAAATGTAATAGAAAACAGTTAATACTATAGCAGCCCTGGGAATTTATTGTGTAGAATAAAAATTGTTCTTAATGGTTATCAATGAGGAGAATTAAGAAAAGTTTAAATAGTATTTAGTATTATTTTTTAAAAAGACATGGAAAGAATTATGATGCAGTTTAAAATTTTAGGAAAAAATGCTTATGATGAAAAAAAAGTTTTTATGTTTAAAGTAAAAATGATCATTAACTGTACAACAAGCACAATAAAAACTTAATTTGAATTCTTCATTCTCCAAAAATGCCAAATAAATTAAGCTGTTCTAGACTTTCATATATTTATGTTTTTTTTTTTAATTGTTGATTTTGAGCCTTTCTAAACTATATTTCACATAGAAAATACTTAAGAATTATTTTTGTTATTCCAAAATCTATATAAAAATTTTTGTGGTTTCTAAAATACTGGCTCAGATAAATTAACAAATGGAAAATTTGCAATACTTTCTAAGAAAAGTCGGTATTAGTGGGGAGGGCAAGTGGTGGCAGACATTCATATTCTTATCAGAGAAGCAAGTGTGTAAAATGCTAGGGTCTTTTTAATGAGCCACAAGGCTTTTGTTTTCCGAATAACTAGTATTTAGATTGTCTTCAATTAACTAAACAAAGCTGTGTTACTAGTATTAAATTTTTGTAAGTACAAAAAATTTTTGAAAGAGATTCCCTGGTGGTCCAGTGGGTAGGACTCAGCACTTTCACTGCAGTGGCTTGGGTTTAATCACTTGTCTGGGAATTATGATCTCTAACTGTGTAGCTTGGCTCTTTCAAAATATTTTTTGCCTAAAGATATTAAGAAATCTGTCTTATGAAATCTAATTTTTAAGATGTCCCTAGTTTTTAAAGAACTGGGATTCCTTTATGGAAAAAAATTATTTGAAAGAAAGACATTCCTGCATCATCCTCATTTTGCTAATTCGAACATCTTACCTGTATGTTGCTTTCTTACATGGCTGCCTATTATTGCTGTTAGCTAGAAGTAGGATTTTATGGAGCATATTCTATAACAAAGCAGATGTTTTGAAATATTTTGATAACCATGCCATCGGTATAGTTTCAAAATGCTTCTATTCACCTTAGGCTAAAAAGAGTCAAAAAACATTTCTTGATTGAAGTATATTACTACCCTTGAACTTTTGTGGGATAACCATTTAAAATTTATTGTAATTAATGATTTAGAGTAATTAAATGGCAGATTAGAAGTTTAAAATGATTGAAATATTTGTGGTAATGGGTGTGGAGAACATTCTCAGTGGTGAAATTGAAGGTTATAAATAGTCTTTATTTGAAATGATTACTTGTAAATATTATAATATATTTTTAATGAGTAGAAATTAATTTAGTACTTAAACCCTTGTATATTTTGCAATTTTGTTTATATATATATATATATATTTTTTTTTTTTTTTAATAGTGTTCGCCAGCTCTGAGCCGGTGCCAGGATTCCAAGGGGATACCCTACAACTTGCATTTATTGACCTCAGACAAGTAAGATGTAATAATGTGCTTTTCATTTATTGCTTTCTACCTCTTGCCTTTTTCTTTTCTTTTTTTTTTTTTAATGCTACAGGAATGCTTGTTTTTGCCTTGAAACAAGTTTTCTTTAGAGAAGTGCTTCTTTGATAACTAGGTGTTTGGTCCTTCTCTCTGAACCTGTATCCATTCAGTGTCTCAACCTCATCGGGCATTCTTGTTGGTGACTATTTAATTTAGTTGTTATTAGCAAAGCACATGACTAAATACTAACTTTATCCTTTGGTTTATTGATACTTTAAGTTCTTATTGATACTTTAAGTTTTTAGTGATTTTATGGTCATATATGAAAATTTGGTAGTATAACATTGGTGTTAGGACCCAAGTTAAGTATAAATTATTACAACCTAAAAAGGAATCCCTTGATTAAAATGTTGTCAGTGTAAAGAATGCTATTTTTATGGTTTTTCTGCATGCCTCCAGAAAGAAGGATAAAACTAATTTTTAAAGGTAATTAATTATGGTGGTGGTGGTGACGTTTACATAATTCTTTTCCAGTCATATAACTCTAAATATAATGACAAGTGTGATGATTTTTAAATCTCTTCTATTCTTTTTACTACTCTTTAACATCTCTACTATATTGCCATTTTCTTTATTTTCTCCATATTACCTTGTCTCATCTCCCTCATAATTTTTCTTCTTATGCTCTTCTTCCTCTTTACCCCTCCTTTTTCTTTCTTAATCCCAGGATTAAGATGTTTAATCAAGCAAGAGTGTGGAGGAGGGGTAAATCCAAGTAAGAGGGCTCAGGAGTGTTAGGATTGACAACAGGAGTGACTGCTGCCTTTGGCAAGAAGAACCAGATGAAGATAGAATTAAATATCAGTCTATTAATGCTCCCATCCCCTTTGGGGGGCGGTGGAGATAGATGGGGCTCCACCATTGGTATGAGTAAACTCTTCCACAGTGACGTTAAAGAGCTCTGATTTCAATAAATGTTTGAACGTAGAGCTGCTTTTGCTCATTTCAAGCCAATGTTCAATAAGTATTTATGAACTACTAGGTACTAATTATTTGGAGAGGGGAGATGTGGTTAAAATCCGCACAAAAGTATCACTAGAGATAGTTCCATCCTTATGGAACTTAACAATCCTTTAGAGAATCACGGTATCCACAAACTGGCTAGGAATATTTATATGACAGTGAATCATGTGGAAATAACTCGTATTTCAAGTCATGTTTAGAAGGAAATTGGAAAAGCCATTCCTGTTGCCCAATTATAATCTGTAAAGCACTGAACAATTAAAATATAATCACATTTATTTATGTTTACAGTCAGCACTCGTGTATTATACCAAACAAGGGACACTATTATGAGTGACCTAGATCTGTAGATGGTTAGCTACCTAGATCTATAGATGATTAGCTTTACTAAGTTGGAGAAGATAGTAGAAAATGAAAAAAGTGGATTCTGAACTTCCATTTCAGTTTACCAGAAGATATTCTTACTATTGATGGTAGAGCTATTTTCTTCACAAATAGTTATCTTTGTTGCTGTCCTCTTCCCCTAGTAAGATTATATAGAAAACTGAGTCCTTTGATATTTATTGTTTACTATTTTTTCAGTTTTCTACGAATTTTATGCTGTTCTAGTTTATAATCTCATGTAGGATTGTAGATGATCCAGTGGATGTTGGCAATTTGATCTCTGGTTCCACTGACTTTTCTAAAACCAATTTGAACATCTGGAAGTTCATGGTTCACATATTGCTAAAGCCTGGCTTGGAGAATTTTAAGCATCACTTTACTAGCATGTGAGATGACTGCAGTTGTGCGGTAGTTTGAACATTCTTTGGCATTGCCTTTCTTTGGGATTGGAATGAAAACTTACCTTTTCCAGTCCTGTGGCCACTGCTGAGTTTTCCAAATTTGTTGGCATATTGAGTGCAGCACTTTCACAGCATCGTCTTTCAGTATTTGAAATAGCTCAACTGGAATTCCATCACCTCCACTAGCTTTGTTTGTAGTGATGCTTCCTAAGGCCCACTTGACTTCACATTCCAGGATGTCTGGCTCTAGGTGAGCGATCACACCATCATGATTATCTGGGTCGTAAAGATCTTTTTTGTACAGTTCTTCTGTGTATTCTTGCCACCTCTTCTTAATCAAATTGCCAACATCCGCTGGATAATCAAAAAAGCAAGAGAGTTACAGAAAAACATCTATTTCTGCTTTATTGACTATGCCAAAGCCTTTGACTGTGTGGATCACAATAAACTGTGGAAAATTCTGAAAGAGATGGGAATACCAGACCACCTGACCTGCCTCTTGAGAAACCTGTATACAGGTCAGGAAGCAACAGTTAGAACTGGACATGGAATAACACACTTGTTCCAAATAGGAAAAGGAGTACATCAAGGCTGTATATTGTCACCCTGCTTATTTAACTTATGTGCAGATTATATCATGAGAAATGCTGGGCTGGAAGAAGCACAAGCTGAAATCAAGATTGCGGGGAGAAATATCAATAACCTCAGATATGCAGATGACAAAACCCTTATGACAGAAAGTGAAGAAGAACTAAAGGGCCTCTTGATGAAAGTGAAAGAGGATAGTGAAAAAGTTGGCTTAAAGCTCAACATTTAGAAAACTAAAATCATGGCATCCAGTCCCATCACTTCATGGCAAGTAGACGGGGAAACAGTGGAAAGAGTGGCTGACTTTATTTTTCTGGACTCCAAAATCACTGCAGATGGTGACTGCAGCCATGAAATTAAAATACTCTTACTCCTTGGAAGGAAAGTTATGACCAACCTAGACAGCATATTAAAAAGCAGAGACATTATTTTGTCAACAAAGGTCTGTCTAAGTCAAGGCTATGGTTTTTCCAGTGGTCATGTATGAATGTGCGAGTTGGACTATAAAGAAAGCTGAGCGCCAAAGAATTGATGCTTTTGAACTGTGGTGTTGAAGAAGACTCTTGAGAGTCCCTTGGACTGCAAGGAGATCCAAGCAGTCCATCCTAAAGGAGATCAGTCCTGGTTGTTCATTGGAAGGACTGGTGTTGAAGCTGAAACTCTAATACTTTGACCACCTGATGCGAAGAGCTGACTCATTTGAAAAGACCCTGATGCTGGCAAAGTTTGAGGGAAGAAGGATAGAGGATAGAGAAAGACAGAGGATAAGATGGTTGGATGGCATCACCAACTCAATGGACGTGGGTTTGGGTGGATTCTGGGAGTTGGTGATGGACAGGGAGGCCTGGTGTGCTGCAATTCATGGGGTCGCAAAGAGTCGGACACAACTGAGCGACTGAACTGAAGATTGTAGTTAGGATCACATAATTTTTAAAAAAATTTTATTGGAGTATAGTTGACTTACAATGTTGTGTGAGTTTCAGGTGTACAGCAAGTTGTTTCAGTTAAACACATTCATATATTTATTCTTTTTCAGATTATTTTCTCATATAAGTCATCACAGAATATTGAGTAGAGTTCCCTGTGCTGTACTACTACGGGGCTTCCTGGGTGGCTCAGACGGTAAAGAAACCGCCTGCAAAACTGGAGGCGTGGGTTTGATCCCTGGGTTGGGAAGATCCCTGGAGGAGGGTATGGCAACCTACTCCAGTATTCTTACCTGGAGAATCTCCGACAGAGGAGGCTGGCGATGGGGTTGCAAAGAGTCAGACCTGACTGAGGGACTAAGCACAGCACTTCAGCATACTACTATACTACTATATTGTAGTGTGAATATGTTAATCCCAAACTCCTGATTTATCCATCTTCTTCACGCTTCCCCTTTGGTAACCATAATTTTGTTTTCAATCTCTGTAAGTCTATTTTTGTTTTATAAGTAAGTTCATTTGTATCATTTTTTTAAATAGATTCTACATATGAATGATATCACATGGTATCTGTCTTTTTCTGTCTGTGTACTTAGTATGGTAAGTCCATTCATCCCTAGGTCCATCCATGTTGCTGTAGGATCACATAATTTATAATGCTTTTGGCAAAGATTCTGTTCCTTGATTTGTCCAGATAGGTGGTTGGTTCACAGCAGAGACCCAGAGGGATGGAATGGGGAGGGAGGAGGGAGGAGGGTTCAGGATGGGGAACACATGTATACCTGTGGCGGATTCATTTTGATATTTGGCAAAACTAATACAATTATGTAAAGTTTAAAAATAAAAAAAAAATAAAATAAAAGATATAAAAAATAAAATAAAATAAAACTAATCCTAGGTACTTTCTTCCTTCAAACAGTCATCATTTGACAGCAAAAAAATTCTCTTTACAAGCATATAGCCCACTAGGGAATTGTTATAAAAGCATAGTTATAAATATTAATAAACATTTCAAGTCTTTTTGGTTGATTTACTTATCAGGTATGTGCAACTTAGAGGCATTAAGTCCAGATTGACATTTCCTCATCAAGGTAATTTCTTGAAGAGATTTAAGTGAATAAAAAAGTCTGTTCTAAACATTTAGAATTCTGACATTAGAATTCTAAAACATTGAGAATTATTACAAGTACATAAAACTGTTAAAAGATTAATATAGAAATAACCAGTTAATATAAAACACAATTTTAAAGTATGGTCGTTAGTATGCAGTGAAAGTGAGTAGTGGATAGAAAATTTTGATGAACTAGCTTTTTATGTATTAATTTTTCTAGTCTTAAAAGAGGCTTAAAATTATTTTCCCTGATTATTAATGCTAACATTTAATCACACTTTCTTCTTGTACTTATCTATTCTAAAACAGGATGCAGCTAATTCTTTAAGTCCTGGACCATGGTGATATAACATGAATTTTATGATTTCAGAGGCATGGATTGAATAATAACTTGATAACAATAGTTACTTTTCACCTATATTTGTTTTTCAGATTAACTTACAAATAGTTTAGTGGTAAAATTCTAAGTATGGAAATTGGCCAAAAAGAAAATTTGTTTTGAAAGCTTTAATCTCATATAAGGTGATATAATTTTTTTATCAGTGTCAGTGATTATTTAAATAAGGATGCCTTAAAGTTTCAATAGTGTTATGTTCCTGCCTTCATAAAGATATTTCATAGCAGCATATTATTTTAACACTTTTATGTAAAGTAGTATATCACCAAACATAAAGAGGGTGCTAACACTTTTATTTACATTTCAGTTGAATTTCTGCACTTTTCCTTCTTTTTTTCCTGGTCTGTGATCCATTTCTGTCTTAATAGGGCAGCTGACAGTTCTTTTCAAGTGTACTTAGAAAGGCAAAAGAGCCCTTTTCATAGTACTTATAAGAGGTCATGCTTCTGTTTTTCAGTTTGAATTTGATACTGCTTCACGAATTGCTGGGTATGAAAGATTAGGAAGTAGGTCCAGTGGTCAAATTTTACCTGCCCACCCGGACTTTGCCCTGAGGTCAAACTCCTGGTACTTGCTGTTCTGAATAGAGGAGTTGATGACAAGTATGAGCTGATACAAGAGGAAAGTTAGAACCATATCAAAGCTGAAGGCAAGAGAATTGGGACTCAGTGAGAGACTGTAGCTAAAAGATGGATCATCAGAATTGCCCTCTTCTAAAGAAAAGGAAATAGCTGACCTGTGAGTGAAAAGACTTTATCATCCTGCCAATCACATGCTTGCTAATGGAAGCCAGTTATCTCAACAACATTTTTTTTTTTTCCTCTCTAGCATTTATTGTTTGTTGATTTTTTTTTAATTTAATTTAATTTTATTTTTAAACTTTACATAATTGTATTAGTTTTGCCAAATATCAAAATGAATCCACCACAGGTATACATGTGTTCCCCATCCTGAACCCTCCTCCCTCCTCCCTCCCCATTCCATCCCTCTGGGTTGTCCCAGTGCACCAGCCCCAAGCATCCAGTATTGTGCATCGAACCTGGACTGGCAACTCGTTTCATACATGATATTTTACATGTTTCAATGCCATTCTCCCAAATCTTCCCGCCCTCTCCCTCTCTCACAGAGTCCATAAGACCTACTGACCCAGTAGACAGTATGGAGGATTAGCAGTACTGGTACTGTCTTATGGGAGTATCCTTCCTCGCTCAATTTTAAATGTGCTGTTTGAACATGATTTGTCTGTGTATACCTTTTTAGTAAGTAAAGCCTACTATCCTTCTACCCCCAGTTCTGAAATGAAGTCACTAAATGATGACGGACTTTGATACACTTGTTTGTATCTGTTTTCTTTTACAAAGACCATCTCTTTTGTCAAATATAATCTTTCAAATGGATTTCAAAAGAATTTCAAAATATGTAAAATGAAAACCTTAAAAAATTTAAATATTTTATTATAAGATTCTTTATATAATATATAGTATTCAGTAATACATTTTAAAATAACTCATTCTTAATACATAGCAAAACTTCACTAAATGTCACTGAAAAAAGAGGTGTCCCATATAACTGAATTTCCCAGGAAACTAAAGATTAGTGTTTAATCACTGAAACTTTTAAAATGTAGCCAAGTTAGTGAGAAACTTTAAAAATATATCTCTCACCTTCATAGCTTTTTATTGAGCATAATTCTCACAGTAGACTGAGCATTCATGGCTCACTAATAATCCTAATACCAAATCCTCTTTACTTGGTCCTATTTCACTTTGTGATAAATTAGACTGGCAAGATATTATTGCTGCATCTGACAATATCTTGATAATCCTTCAGATAATAGGGAGAGCTTGAGGTAGGTTAGATGATAATGCAGTTAGATAGGTTTGAAGCTAAAAAAACAGTCTCTTCCCCAGAGAATATTGGCTAATGTATCATTATCACCCTCAAGCAGTATGTCCTAAAGTGTCTTTCCAGGAACATTGATTTCTCAGGATGAGAAGAGATTTCTTTAAAAAAGATTCTAAGTCAGCTAAGTTTAGGAAACACTTTATACTCTAATCCCCTCTTAGAGACTTACCACGTGCATTAGAATTGTAAGGACTGAGAAATGGTTTGGTAACCCAACATTACCTAAACTCACAGAATACATCCCTTGCTAATTTGGAGTTGTATTACATGAACATACTTTGGGAAATGCTGCTTTAAGTCAGGATTCTAGCAACACCCTCTCGATGTCTGTCTTTGACAGTTTGGGATGAACATATTTTTTAAGTGATGACTTGGATAAATACATAGAGGAAATATGAATTATATATATAGATTACACAGAGCTACCTAAAATGATAGCAGACAGAATCAAAGTGCTGTCTGTAGACTAGAGTGATAAGCCAAAGCCAACAAAGTTACATTTAGCAAGAAAAATATTGAGTGTTCTGTTTAACTTTTTTAAAATTAAGTTTTTAAAAATACAGAATGTGGTAAATCTGACTTTTATTATGAAAAAGATCTGGTTGTTTTAGTTAACTTTTAAATGAACCAGCAGTGTGCTGGAAATTCTTAGACTGCATTAATGAATGTGTGATATTTGGGTTAGACTACTGTGATTTGAGGCTGTTAAGACTGTGCTTTAAGTATTGCATGATTTGGGAACACATAAGAGAGAATTATAAGGGTAATGAGAGATCAGATACCTTGTCATATGAAGAGCCTTTAAAGATGTGATACTAGGGGACTTCCAGCAATCCAGTGGCTAAGACTCTGTGCTTCCACTGTAAGGGCCATAGGTTTGATCTCTAATTGGGGAACTAAGATCCCACATGCCTTGTGGCTAAAAGAAAAAAAAATCTGGGAATATATAGTCTAAACCGTTAGAGAGGTATCCTTTTATAGTGAAAATCAAATACGTGGTTCTTATTAGCCTATATTTGAGTCATTTTCTATACCATTTTCTGCTGCCTATTACAGTTCAGCTCAGTTCAATTGCTCAGTTGTGTCTGCCTCTTTGGACCCCATGAACTGCAGCACTCCCAGCTTCCCTGTCCATCACCAACTCCTGGAGCTTGCTCAAACTCATGTCCATCGAGTCGGTGATGCCATCCAGCCCTCTCATCCTCTGCCGTCCCCTTCTCCTCCTGCCTTCAGTCTTGCCCAGCATCAGGGTCTTTGTCAGTGAGTCGGCTCTTCACATCAGGTGGCCAAAGTATTGGAGCTTCAGCTTCAGCGTCAGTCCTTCCAATGAACATTCAGTGCTAATTTCTTTTAGGATTGACTGGTTTGATCTTCTTGCAGTCCAAGGACTCTTAAGAGTCTTCTCCAACATCACAGTTCAAAAGCATCAATTCTTTGGCACTCAGCTTTCTTTATGGTCCAACTTTCACATCCATACATGACCACTGGAAAAACTATAGCTTTGACTAGACAGACCTTTGTTGGCAAAGTAGTGTCTCTGCTTTTTAATACGCCGTCTAGGTTGGTCGTAGCTTTTCTTCCAAGGAGCAATAACCCTATGCCATAAAAATTACAGTTTTTCTTTTCCAATATAGGATTAGATTCCATTTTCAAGTATTCTATTTCTGGCAAAATAGAGAAAAGAGGAGTGATCATTCCTCTGAACTGTGTGTAGAGAATTTTAGAGAGAATTCGCATTGTGTAAGATATATTTGGAACTCACAGCACTTTTCAGATAAATGTTTTATTGAAATATAACATACATTCAAACAACTCATAGGTATACTATTGCTAATTTTTGACAAAGTGAATACATCTCTGTAACACCCAAATCAAAAAGAACAACTTGACTAGGAAGTACCCCGAAAGAGACCACCAGCCCTCACTGTACTTCTCCCTCTCAAAGGATAATAACTTTAATGATTTCTAACACCACAGATAAATTGTGTCTGATTTTGGACTTTGTGTGCATGGAATCAGGACTTCCCCTGTGGCTCAGTTGGTTAAGAATCTGACTGCAAGGCAGGTTCAATCCCTGGGTGGGAAAGATCCCTTGGAGAAGGAAGTGGGAACCCACTCCAATATTACCTGAAAAATCCCATGGACAGAGGAGCCTGATGGCTTACAGTCTATGGAGTTGCAAAGGGTCAGGTACAACTGAGTGTCTAAGCATATAGGCATATCTATATATGTGGAATCATGCACTTCTAGCTTTTTAGTTCTGTCTTCTTTTGCTCAGTATTATGTTTGTGAAATTTATCCATGCTGTTACATGTAGCTATGGTTCATTCATTCTCTTTGCTGTGTAGTCTACCATTATATAAATATACTGTAATTTATACATTGATGGGATATGAATTGATAACAGTTTTACTGTTATAAATTGTGTTAACATGACATGCTATTGCATGTCTTCTGATGAATGTGCACACATTTTTGTTGAGGTATTTTACCTAGGAGTGGAATTGCTGAGTCAGGGGAATAGGTTTATAATCATTTGTAATAGATACTGTGAAGTAGTTTTTCAAAGCAGGAGTACTACTTCATACTTCAGCCAGCGGTGTAGAAGAGTTCTTTCTGCTCTGTGTCCTTGCTATCACTTGATATTAGTTGTCTTTTCCTTTTCAGGCTTTCTAGTGGGTATTAAATACTTTTACATTGTGGCTTTAATCTGCATTTCCTTGATAACTTATAAAATTGAGCTCCTTTTCATTTATCTGTTGTCTATTTGAATATCCTCTTTTGTGAATAACCTTTTCAAGTTTTTGCCATTTATTTTTCAATTTGGAGAAGGCAATGGCACCCCACTCCAGTACTCTTGCCTGGAAAATCCCATGGATGGAGGAACCTGGAAGGCTGCGGTCCATGGGGTCGCTGAGGGTCGGATTGTCTACTTCTTACTGATGTCTAGAAGTTCTTTGTATATTCTGACTATGAGTCCTTTCTCAAGTGTGTGTATTGCAGGTATCTTCTGCTCTGTGAGTTGTCTGTTAACTCTTACTGATGGCTTTTGATAAATAAAAGCTCATAATTTTAATGAAATCCAATTTATCATTTTTTCCTTCATGATTAATCAGTTCTTTTCATTGTTCAATTTAAGAAGTCTTTACCTACCCCTGAAATTGTAAATGTTTTCTTCTAAAAGTTTTATTGTTTTACCATTCGTATTTAGGTTTACAGTGCATCTGGAATTGATTTTTGTGCATGGTATAGAGTGTAAGGTTCAAGATTCATTATGTTCCATATGTTATCCAGTTGGCCCAGCACCATTTATTGAAAAGAATTGGCTCTCATAGCATTTCAATGTAAAATAATTATAAAACACAAGACTTTGAAACATAAATGATATGTATTTCTAATATACAAGTAACATGCTTTCTGTTGTCCCCCAGTTAACTGTATGCTTATAGTTCATGATTCATCCATTCCTCATTAACAAATTAGTTATAGGGCTGAGGTTTAAAAATAGCAGCCTAACTATATCCCTACCACATCAAAGGTATTTTTAAAAATAAAGCAGTTCTGGAGAAAGTATTCATAACAATACAGGTAACATAAAAGAAAAAAGCAAAGCGATAAGCCCATGAAGGCAAGAATCATGCCTTTTTTGTTCACTACTGTACATCTATTGCTTAACGCTATTCCTGGCAGATAGTAAACAATCAGTAAATGTTGAATAAGTGAATGCAAATTATTCAGCTATATTAAAAAATATTTTTGGTGTGTAGGTATTACCAAATATTCCTAATTGGGTATTAGGAATTGGGATACTCCATGTAAGTTAACGTTCCCTATAAAAAACATACTTTAAAAGAAATAAAATTTTCTTTACTATTTCAGTTATTTTTTATGGGAATAGTTCTAAAAAATACATGACACATTGCTCTGCCTTTTCATGTAAAAGTGTAAGCATTACAAACATTTCTTGATTTCTCTTGATCATTTAGGGATAGTAAAAGAAATGTTGTCATTGCTCCAAAACCAACTGTTCTTTTACGGATAAAGAAATATTTTTAGTAGGAGAATTATAGGAATTTAGACAAAGGCAGTATATGCCTTAACTGAGCGATCAACAATGACTAAATATAAACTAGAACTTAAATAAAGCAACATTTATTTGGAACAGTGAGTCATGAAGAAAGTAGATTATAGTCAGTTAATTTTAGGAAATCCTGAATATTGTGTTTTTCTCTTGTAAATTCACAATTTTATTAGCACATTGAAGGCTTTGAGAGTCCTATAGTTAAGGTATATCCCTCCCTCCCACCACCACCATCAGGCTTGTTTGAGTATAAAATACTTTAAAAAAAAAAAGTCTCTGGGGACTGCCCTAAGACTCCTAGCTCCCAATGCAGAGGACTCAGGTTCGATTGCTGTTCAAGGAACTAGATCCCATATGCCACAACTAAGAGTTTACATGCCAAAACTGAAAGATCCCGCGTGCTGCAGCTAATACCTTGTGCAGCCAAATAAATAAATAAATAATTTTTTTTGTAAGAGAAAGAACAAAAAGTCCAAGTATGAATCCACACAAATATAGTCTTTAAAAAAAAATCTCTTACTGTCCTGCAAATCAATGCTCTATAGCACAGTTTGAAAACACTGAATTACCTGGACTGCTGCAATGCGTTAATCTATGGATTTCTAGAACTATGTTCTGGTTAAAACAGAAGCCTGTGAAAGCAAATAGATAAGCCTTTTAGTAGATAGATGAAATTTAAATATTAAAACACAGATAATACAAAAATGATGAAAAATAGTAGAAAGCTTTCAAAAATAATTTGTTGAACTTCCTTTTTAAAAAACACATTCAGATGATTTTATGAAGGATGGTAATTACTAGAGGATTAATGCTGCTTAGCTTCAGTAAACCAGTCAGTCAGTCATACAGAATAACTTGTTTTTTAAGAAGAATGAAACGGTAATACAGGATTGCTTGTGAAGAATGAAGCGATTTAAGAGGGAAATTAAAATACCAGCTCATATGGAGTTCAGAGCCTAACAGTTGTCACATTCCTTAGTGAATCTCAAGGCTATTGTTATTGAGCCACTGTATGCATACTTGGAGAGAAATAAAGAATATATTTGCTACTTTTTTTTCTCCATTAGTAATGCACTGTAAATGAGATGAGAAAATTTTGAAAGAGAGGTATTTTGATAAAATAATCAAGTTCTATATTTTGTTTGTTGTGAAGAACATCTCCTGGGTTGCCGTTTCCTACTCCAGGGAATCTTCCCAACCCAGGGATTCTTCCCAACCCAGGGATTCTTCCCAACCCAGGGATTCTTCCCAACCCAGGGATTGAACCCACATCGCTTGCATCTCCTGCATTGGCAGGCAGATTCTTTACCATGGTGCCACCTGGAAAGCAAATACATTTGAAGTGACTTTTTTCAAGATAATTGTACCTTTCCTTAAGACAGAAAACCCTAATACCTTCCAAATTAAGAATCTTAAAGCCAAAATGTCACAAAGAAAATAGTATTACTACTTAGTGGTACTAATAATGTGGTGAAAAAACTTCTGTGAGTCCTTTAGGAAAAGGACTCACAGAAATTTTTTGCTCGGACAGTTTGTTGTGTGTGGAGGTATATGTCCTCAGTTGTACTCTGCAACCCCATGGACTGTAGCCACATTAACTTAGCCGTAAGCACCTTAAGATACAAAAAAGAGAAGAGTTAGGGAAACAAAAGCTGCTTTATTCAGTTTGTCTCTTTTGCCTATCACCAAGTCCTCCCTGGCAGCAAAGGAGGACTTGTACACCTAAAAAAACTTTTACCTTCCATCACTTCGTTGATCTGACTTAATTTAAAGAATATGTTTTTTAAAAGTCATTTTGTGACCCTGCATATGCATCTTTTATTAATGGTACCCAGGGAAGGTTCTCTGCCTCCCAGAAGAGTCAATGGACATTCTGAATTCTGAATTTAAGCCCATTCCTTTTAGTTTTTTTTAAAAACATTATCAATTTCTGGAACTTGACTGTCCATATCCTGAGACAGTGTGACTTCATATACTTGGAACAGGAGTATAGTACATGCCATTTTTTAAAGAGGCAGCCCCTAAAACCCCTCTTCCCTTTGCAGATCTGTTTTCTTAATTACATATGTCATTAACACACATGCCATTTTCTTTCATGATAAATTCCAAATCTGGACCTCTCAACCTGCATGAGGTAACTCAACAGCCCATTAGCCATGACTATTACTGATTTGACTGATTCTTATATTCTACCACTTTATAGACAGATCTGTTAGGAATGATTTGCAGCTTTTTATTATTATTATTGTTTCCTTAAGCATTCAACTCCATGAGCAGGAATTGGTTATAACATAGATTGCATTGCATAAAGGTCCTTACATGCCTTAAATCAGGGATTCTAACCTGGGGATCACAGGTTGGTTTAGATTTATACAAAATCTTTTCTATATGTGCATATTTCTGAGAAGAGGGTCCAGTATTTTCAGTAGATTCACAAAGGCATCATATGTGACCTAACAGCAGTTATCTCGCCACCACTGCTCCTGGGAAACTGAAAACTGAGCATGCACACACACCTTAAGACACCTTTGCAACAGGAAGTGTATAAGTAAATTAAACATTTGTTAGTGAAATCCTAGAAGTATTTGTAGTAAAAGGCATTATGTATGTATGGATTGTCATTTATTTATTTACTAATTGATTTATTCAACAAGTGTTTATTGAGTGCCTTCTATAGCCAGCTACTGGGTAAACAATTTAACAGCAGGCAATAAAAGAGCTACACAATCTGAGAGATGAGTTAGCTAGTATCACAGAAGATAAAGTTGAAGATAAAGACTGTTCGATTCAGAAAGGTATCTTGACTAATAGGATGGAAATTAAGGAGTGTAGAAAGAAAGCCATTGAAGAATCCAAATGGTGTGCTGAGGAGGACATTATTGTAGAGGAAATCGTCTAATATGATGAATTCCTTCTTCTCTTAATAACTACCGTGTGCTGTTAGGAACTGTTTCCTGAACTATTTCAATGATTTAGTGAAATCTGTGTGGGAAAATGGTGTATAATTTACTTATGGGAGAGATCTTTTTCATGACATGCTTAATGTTTGTTGCTAAAATTAGTGGATTGTGTGAAACTTGCATTGTAGGGATCATTAGTTCATTGAGTCAGCAGTTACCATCTCTTTGAGTATACTATACTTCATCAGGGTGATGGCAAGACTGGTGTGCCAGCTCTGTATCATGTTAAACTATGAGTGTAGTTCCTTCTAATAATATTGTTTAATAAGGGAAGTACCCTGGGAACCCACCTCTCTGTTCTCATTACCACTCTCACCTAATTTCTTCTATCCTTTTCTACATAGTCTGACAATCTCTCTCTAACATGCCCTCAAATAGTTATAAAATTTAGGAAAGAAGGTCAAGTGTACTTCACCAGAGAAAGATAGGAGAAACCTGATAAATATATACTTGTGTTTGACTCAAATTGAACAACTTTGGTTTCTACCTAAAAGAGAAGGCAATGGCACCCCACTCCAGTACTCTTGCCTGGAAAATCCCATGGATGGAGGAGCCTGGTGGGCTGCAGTCCATGGGATCGCGAAGAATCAGACATACATGAGTGACTTCACTTTCACTTTTCATTTTCATGCATTAAAGAAGGAAATGGCAACCCACTCCAGTGTTCTTGCCTGGAGAATCCCAGGGACGGGGGAGCCTGTTGGGCTGCCGTCTATGGGGTCGCACAGAGTCGGACACGACTGAAGCGACTTAGCAGCAGCAGCAGCAAAGGGACATGAACGAGCCTTGAAAGTTATGAAGGAATTGTTAGGCCATAATTCTTGCCTTGGAGACTGGGTGTCTGCCAAGACTTTACTTTGAAATTTCTGTCTTGTTACTAATCTTGAGGCATCATAACATACAATTCTTTTGCCACTAGTCCAGTTTATTCTTTTATGATGAGGAAGAAGGCACTTTTAAATAACAATTATTTCCACTATAATTAAACAAATCTTCTTTTGTTTGCATTATATTTGTTACTATATTGTATACACATTCTGCTTGCTTAAACATGCCCCTCTGACTACTTCACAGGAACTTTCTTTAGAAGTTTTAAAGTCTTTGACTTCTTAAAGTATTAATGGGATTTGCCAAAGTTGTAGTATCCAAATGCTTGACTAGATATAGTAGCAGGACAACAAGCTTGTTCACACAGCTCCTCCAGCAAGCATTTTTCCCTTCGACAATCCTAAATTCATTTGAAGTGCCAGAGAATTAAAGGAAGACATTTTGGGGGTTTACTTCTGAATATAACAAGATCAGACATCTCGCAAAGTTTACCTCTAAGGTCCAGATATTAGAAAAGTATGCTGCCCTTTGGGAGAGCTTAGATTAGGAAGGATTAGGCTGTACCTGAATGGCTTTGCCTTTCAGTGTCGTAATTCTGGTGCCTTACAGCTTACGAACTTAACTAGGTATGGAGTTTTATGCTCATACCTTCTTTAGTTATTGATTCAAATTTTAAGCTAATAGATTTTTGTGATATATTTAATTAAGGGTAAAAGTTTGGAGCTGTTTTGTAGTTTTGGAAAGTTGCTCTCTCAATGATTTTTTGAAAGCAAGGGGGAAAAAAACAAATAACATAATAATTACAAAAATAATACATGTTCATGGTTCTTTTTGGTTTTTTAAGTAATTACAAATTTACAAGAAGTTACAAATACAGTTGAGAGAGGTCCTATGTATACTTCACCCAGCTTCCCCAATGGTAATTAATGTTTTGTATAGTTACCTGGAACGGGAAGTCAAGTGGGCCTTAGGAAGCATCACTATGAACAAAGCTGGTGGAGGTAATGGAATTCCAGTTGAGCTATTTCAAATCCTAAAAGATGATGCTATGAAAGTGCTGCACTCAATATGCCAGCAAATTTGGAAAACTCAGCAGTGGCCACAGGACTGGAAAAGGTCAGTTTTCATTACAATCCCAAAGAAGGGCAATGCCAAAGAATGTTCAAACTACCGCACAATTGCACTCATCTTACACGCTAACAAAGTAATGCTCAAAATTCTCCAAGCCAGTCTTCAACAGTACATGAACCATGAACTTAAGATGTTCACGCTGGATTTAGAAAAGACAGAGGAACCAGAGATCAAATTGCCAACATCCATTGGATCATCAAAAAAGCAAGGGAACTCCAGAAAAGCATCTACTTCTGCTTTATTGATTATGCCAAAGCCTTTGACTGTGTAGACCACAACAAACTGTGGAAACTTCTTAAAGAGATGGGAATAGCAAACCACTTTACCTGCTTCCTGAGAATTATGTATGCAGGTCAAGAAGCAACAGTTAGAACTGGACATGGAACAACAGACTGGTTCCAAATTGGGAAAGGAGTACATCAAGGCTGTATATCGTCACCCTGCTTATTTAACTTATGTGCAGAGTACATCATGCGAAATGCCAGGCTAGATCCAGATTGAAGCCCAAGCTGGAATCAAGCTTGCTGGTAGAAATAACAATTACCTCAGATACGTAGATGATACCACCCTTATGGCAGAAAGTGAAGAGGAATTAAAGAGCCTCTTGATGAAAGTGAAAGAGGAGAGTGAAAAAGCTGGCTTAAAGCTCAACATTCAAAAAACTAAGATGATGGCATCTGGTCCTATCACTTCATGGCAAATAAATGGGGAAACAATGGAAACAGTGACAGACTTTATTTTCTTGGGCTCCAAAATCACTGCAGATGGCGATTGCAGCCATGAAATTAAAAGACGCTTGCTCCTTGGAAGAAAAACTATGACCAACCTAGACAGCATATTAAAAAGCAGAGACACTACTTTGCCAGCAAAAGTCTGTCTAGTCAAAGCTGTGGTTTTTTTCAGTAGTCATTAATGGATATGAAAGTTGGACCATAAAGAAAGCTGAGCACCAAAGAATTGATGCTTTTGAGCTGTGGTGTTGGAAAAGACTCTTGAGAGTCCCTTGGACTGTAAGGAGATCAAATCAGTCAATCCTAAAGGAGATCAGTCCTGAATATTCATTGGAAGGACTGATGCTGAAGTTTAAACTCCCAATACTTTGTCCACCTGATGTGAAGAGCTGACTCATTGGAAAAGGCCCTGATGCTGGGAAAGATTGAAGACAGGAGGAGAAGGGACAACAGAGGATAATATGGTTGGATGGCATCACTGACTCGGTGGACATGAGTTTGAGCAAGCTCCAGGAGTTGGTGATGGACAGGGAAGCTTGGCGTGCAGTCTATGGGGTTGCAAAGAGTTAGACATGTCTGAGCGACTGAACTGAACTAATAGTTAACTACTGTTATTAAAATCAGAAAATTAACATTACATGCTCCCTGTTTAAAACACAAAAAAATCAAACATGTAGCAATGTATAAAAAGAAGGGCCTCATTTTTTTCCTCCTCGTCAGTCTCTCAGAATCATTGCTGTGTTTCCCTGTAGACCTTTTAAAATGCACATTTAAACACACACACATGCATCCACTTTGTGCACACATGTAGAATTCTTGGGGGGGAATGATCATATATGCTATAATTTGCATTTTTCATGCAATACTATGTTGTTTCATATGGGTAAATATGAATCTTCTTTACACTTTTTCATTTTTTGTTTGTATAAGTGTGCATTTGGGCAAATATGGAATATTCCTTATCTGTAAGTATTATAGTATGATTAATTTTGATGTACATTGTCAATATGTTACTTAAGAAATAAGGCTTTGTCCCCGTGGACTGGGAATTATAAGCCAGTGCATAATGTAAATAGAGATAGTCATAAATTTAAATTTTTAAATCATTGATATTCTTGCTGTTTTTTTCACTGACAGGGATAGGTTAAAATTTTTAGAATAGTCTACCATGAATAAAAAATAGTGATATTCTGGCTCTTAATAAATATTGTACATCCAGTAATATTAGATATAAAATCAGTATTTGATGCTTTCCAAAAGGGAACTTTATCCTTCCTCTCAAAATTAATTCACATTTTTGTCTAAATTCCAATTATTCATTTATAAGAAAAATTATTTTCTCTAATAATTTTTTCTTTTATTAAACAGAAATGTTTCTCTTTTTAATTATCAATTTCTTTGAGTTGTGAGGATAATTTATGAGAAGTTTAAATATTTAAATGCTTTGTCAGAAAGAATAATGTACTATTTGTTTCACATACTAATGAATACTATAACCAGAAACACCATATCCACTGTTATAATCTTTTTGCAGCATAAAACAAAATTTATTTTTTTGGGCAACTAGGTTGGCCCTACTGTATTTGCTATATCTAATGTGAAATCTTACAGAAGTGTTCTGAGAAACCTTACCAAGCATTTTTTATTGAAAGCAGATAGGTTATACATACAAATAAAAGGAAATCTTGTATAATTAAACCATCCTAAATAAGTTATTTAAGCACTTAATTTATAAATTTAGGAAATTAGATTCTAATCTTTATATAAATTTGAACTAGACAATCTCCCTGAAACTCAGTTTCTCCTTTTATAAAGTATAGAAAAGTCTCCACTTCACTGGAATAAAATGGTCAAGTGAAAGTTATATACAAATATGATGAATGATCTGAAATAGAGATAAAAATGAACAGGTGATTAGTGAACTTTGTGTAAAGACTATCAGAATCTTCTAAGTAATCTATGTGTGAAGGAGTCCCGAGAGTCAGGCTGTGTTTGTGCAAATCTTTTTTAGTGGCCTAATTAGAAGCTTTTACTTGTGTGTAAATTTCTCTGCTTTTCTTTTGTGGCTATGTTTTTTTCAGAGAAAAAACACAGTCCTTAAACTTTTGCTTCTCAAAGTGTTCTAGGAAATGTAATTTAGTTCAGTTAACCAGCTTTTATAGAGTACCCTAAAAGAGAATTCGGAGAAGGCAATGGCAACCTACTCCAGTACTCTTGCCTGGAGAATCCCATGGACAGAGGAGCCTGGTAGGCTGCAGTCCATGGGGTCGCTAAGGGTCGGACACGACTGAGCGACTTCACTTTCACTTTTCACTTTCATGCATTGGAGAAGGAAATGGCAACCCACTCCAGTATTCTTGCCTGGAGAATCCCAGGGAAAGAGGAGCCTGGTGGGCTGCCGTCTATGGGGTCGCACAGAGTCAGACATGACTGACGCAACTTAGCAGCAAAAGAGAATTAAGAGATATTATGCTGCCCTTGAAAGTCTCGTAATTTGGTTGGAAAGTGAGAACAGACATAACCCCCAGATTAGGTATATATATATATTCTAAACTTTAGGAAGTTCTCAGTTGCCTATAGAGCCATCCATCCTCAAATTTAGATGGCTCAGGGAACTCAACACTGCTAACATTAAGCTAGCACTTGGAAGGAATGCATTCCACTCATATATTTATAAAACCATATATTAAAATAAATTTAGGTTAGTGTCTTTTAAGTCAGTAGTGACTTAAGAGCCAAATGTATAATACAGTCATGATGAAAATTTTTGCTAATATATATGGAAAGGATGTGATTTGCTGAAGGGATTAATTGATTTGAGAATTAATCATTATAGTATTTTTGCCTGAACTTCCTTCTTAGGTATACATTACAATGCTTAGTTCTTAATGTTAAGTGATAGTTTAGTCCCTAAAGTGTTTTACAATTTATAGTTCTTTTTCTTTGACTCTTTTCTGTTTTCTTAAATGTCAGATCATCTTCCAATTACCTTCAGTCTGTGAATCAGTAATTTTCATGGTCTGCTCTTCAGAGTCCTGAGACATCCACATTCAGAGGCCTCTCTGCCCTTTGAAAACCTCATGGCAGCTTTCTCCGTTTCTTCCTGAGTCTTGGTCATTATCATTTCTGGTACTTCCCAGGCATGCATCTTTCTTTCTAGAAGATTAAATATTTGATTGCTCAATAAAGTTTCTCCCTACTCTTTCTGCTTTCTTTATCCACTCCTTCCTACCTCCCAACCTGTTTCCTGTCTCATTCCCTGTTGTTTTGTTTACTCTGTACCTTCTTGCTTCTTCTAGCCCTTTCTTTATACCTTCATTCCAATGTAAACAGCCCTACGGCTTTTATTCTGGGGCAGAATGTTTTCTCTACTACCTAATTATGGAATTCTAAGGGGAATGCTACAGAGAAGGCAATGGCACCCCACTCCAGTACTCTTGCCTGGAAAATCCCATGGACGGAGGACCCTGGTGGGCCGAAGTCCATGGGGTCGCTAAGAGTGGGACACGACTGAGCGACTCAATTTCACTTTTCACTTTCATGCATTGGAGAAGGAAATGGCAACCCACTCCAGTGTTCTTGCCTGGAGAATCCCAGGGACGGGGGAGCCTGGTGGGCTGCCGTCTCTGGGGTTGCACAGAGTTGGACACGACTCAAGCGACTTAGCAGCAGCAGCAGCAAGGGGAATGCTAACCCTGTAGTAGTTCACTAGTGGTAGCCACATATTCTTCCACAAGCTGCACAGTGGGGAAGAAATTGATGTTCTCCTAGGTCCTCATTTCTATTCATAGATTCATTGTTCTTCCACTCTTGAGTGAAAGCTCCAGCCTCTTATACCTCCTTCATTCCTCACTGCCACTGTCCATCTCTCCCTGTTGCTTTTGCAGTCACAGTTTATCTGTATTTGCACTCATCTTCCTTTCCTTCCTTTAGAATCAGATGATAGGTAGCCATTTTATTCAAAGCTCTCTTGTCTTCCTTTTTTATGGGACTTTGTTTCATTACTCCTGAACCTTTCCTCTGCTTTATCCTTTTCCGAACTACCTTAGCCTAAAAACATGTTCAGATCTTTCCTATCTGAGAGGAGGAAAGAAAGAGAATCTTGTTTGGCTTTCCCAGGGGCATGCGGGATCTCCCCTGACTAGGGATGAAACTCATGCCCCCTGCTTTGGGAGCATGGAGTCGTAACCACTGCACTGCTAGGGGAATCTGACAGTATCTTCTCTAGTCTCCTTCTGGCTATTTCTGATCCCTTTTTTCTCTCCTTTGTACCCTCATTTCTCATTGATTCTTCGATCCTACCTGCTCTGCTACACTGCTAACTAAAACAGTATTCACCAGGGAAGGCCAGTGGACATTTTTAGCCCTTATCTTACTGGTTCTTCCTACTGCATTTGATAATGTTGATCATATCCTCTCCAATTTTCTCTTCTTCAAAGATTATACTCTCTTAACATTGTTTTTCTGTGTCTTTTGTGGCTTTCTTTTCAACTACTCCCTGATTGTTGGTGTCTCTGAGGTTTTGTTCTTAGGACACCTCCCAGTATACACTTTACCTGGGTGAACGCATCCATTTTCATCTTATCTCTGACAGAAATGCTATATCCAGTTGATCGGTAGACATTTCCACTGAGAAGTGTGTCTTACATCTTGTGTGGCTAAAGCTCTCAACACATCATCTTCCCTCATTCTGGATCACATCTTCTTTCCATTTTCTCTGTTTTGATTGATGGCACCACTCTGCTGTATCCCACACCTAGTCATTCATCATGCCCTGGGGATTTTTCCTCCTAAATATTTCTCAAACCCATCCTCTTCTTTCCATCCTAACTAACTGCCTACTACCTATCCAGCATCTTCTCTCCATCCCATGGGTAAAATCTTTCAATGGCTGCCCAGAGTTCCTAAACAAGGCATACATGTCTTTTTATGACCTAGCCCTTGTCCCCTTCTCCAGTCTATCTTGTGCTACCTACTTCCTTCCTTGTATTTCAGTTCAGCAACACTATAAAGTGCATTATATTCCCCATAAGCAAAACTATTTCTTATCTTTGTACCTTTTTTCATGCTGTCCCATCTATTTGAAAAAACCACCACTCTTTCTTTGATTAACTCCTTTATTAAACCCAGTTTGGGGACCATCTAAGATAATTTCTTGGGTTTGCATTTCACTCTCCTAAGCAAGAGAAGGCTCTAATAATAATAACCTACACATAACTCTATCAGTGTAATTCACATGTTCATAATTATGTTTGTATTATCTCTTCCATTATACTTAGGAACTCCTTGAATCCAAACACTGGATCATCATCTTTAATTGCTAGTGTCAAATAGAGTACGTGTCATGTATAAATACAGTCCCTTCATTTTATGAAAGAGGAAGTTGAGATCCAGAGTTTATTACTACCTTAAATGATTAGTTCAAAATGAAAGCTGATTAAAAAAAACTTAATTGGAAGAGAATTTAATAAGGTATAGATATAAATGCTCTGTTGGTGTCAAAAGAAAAAGCATTACAAAAAAATTTTTTTGACCACGCTGTGAGACATGTAGGATCTTAGTTTCCCAACTTGGGATTGAATTCCCATACCCCTTGCAGTGGAAGCTCAGAGTCTTAACCACTGGACTGCCAGGGAAATCCCGAAACAGCACTTCTTATCCAAGTCAAATATGATCAAATAAACCAAGTCATATCCAAAGAGTATTGATTATGTGAGACATTGGAGGAGCTTGAGTTTTCCAAACCAAATGGTACCTGATTTCTAACATCCTACAGCACTAAAACCTAATGTCAGATATTTTTTAATTATTGTGTGTAGGGGGGGGAAATGCTGATTCTTTTTAAGTTGTAGTGTTTGTTGAATCATTCTTTAAAATCATTGACTATTCTCTTAATTAACCCAGCTTCTGCTTAAGAATTAAATTCCTTTTTAAAAAGAATACTTATTTTCAACTTCTCTGTAAATACTTAAAGAATGCTTCCAACTTTCTTACCTGTTTGTTAACCCTCTTTCCCCTTCTTTGTCTTCCTAATTATCAGCAAACTTTTACCTCCTCAACTATGTTGAGGGCACTGGGCCAGGCGCCGTTTTATGTATTACAAAGAGGAGATGCTATGGCTCGAACTTTTTCCCGGATGGCCTAGTGTAAAGATGTTTATGCAGAGTGTCAATGGAAACACAATTATCTTAACAGGATGACACAGCCTATTTTGCTTAGAAATGTCCTAATTTCCTGTTTAGGTTATCCAGAGGTCAGGTAGGGATTTCTTTTTGCACTCCCTTAGTGCAGATTCACATCCTGCAAGCCTTGTGGGACTTAGATCACAAGCCCTTTAATTCCACTGGCTGCATTTATCTCCCCAAGAAAGTAAGTCCTTCCTCTGTTGTTTTTATTTAGTTTCTCCTTTTGTATTTTACTGCTAAAACCTGTAGTGAAAGTGATGCCAAGAGCTGTTTACCCATAGCTGCTTCTTAACTAAGGGGCATCTTAAAGTTTGCATTGTTGCCCCTTTGAAGTTCACATCACAGTGCTGTTACTGTTACCCTGTCCAGAGAGTTAACCAGTTACCTAGGTGGGCTGCCGTCTATGGGGTCGCCCAGAGTCGGACATGACTGAAGTGACTTAGCAGCAGCAGCAGAGAGTTACCAGAGAGCTGTAACTAACTAAGCACTCAGCCATCGCCAGTCTCAAAGTAAACTATGGAACCTTCTACACATCTACTACCTTCGTGAATTAGCTTCTGCATGTAATTTCGTAACTGCCCCCCCCACCGCCTTTTTTTTTTTCATATTTAGTTATGCCATGGGGCTATGGAAAAACCAAATTTATCTGTGAAAACAGACTAAGCAGCAAGTGTTCTAACGCGTTTATTGAGCAAATTATTATACCTGACAAAAGGTAATTACGTACAGTTAGGTCTGGATAATTGTTTAGTCCCCAAGTCATGTCCCAGTCTTTGCAACCCCATGGACTGCAGCACGCCAGGCTTCCCTGTCCTTCACCATCTCCCGGAGTTTGCTCAAACTCAGGTCCATCAAGTCAGTGATGCATCTCATCCTTTTGTCACCCCTTTCTCCTGCCCTCAATCTTTCCCAGCATCAGGGTCTTTTCCAGTGAGTCGGCTCTTTGCATCAGGGAGCCAGAGTATTGGAGCTTCAGCTTCAGCATCAGTGCTTCCAGTGAATATTGAGGGTTAATTTCCTTTAGAATGGTCTGGTTGGATCTCCTTGCTATCCAAGGGGCCCTCAAGAGTCTTCTCCAGCACCACAGTTCAAGAGCATCAATTCTTTGGTACTCAGCCTTTTTTATGGTCCAGCTCTTGTATCCATACAAATCGAACCTGGGTCTCCTACATTGCTTTTTTTTTTTTTTTAACTGTCTGAGCCTTCTGGGAAGCCCCTGGATAATTCCAGTTCCAGTTCAGTCACTCAGTCGTGTCCAACTCCTTGTGACCCCATGAATTGCAGCACCCAGGCATCCCTGTCCATCACTAACTTCCGGAGTTCACTCAAACTCATGTCCTTCGAGCCCGTGATGCCATCCAGCCATCTCATCTTCTGTCGTCCCCTTCTCCTCCTGCCCCCAATCCCTCTCAGTGTTGCAGGAAGGGGGACCCTTTCCAGAGCCCGAAACAGGGCTCTTATCTAACACTCGGAAATGAATTGTCCGAGGAGACACATCTGCTGACAAAGTAAGAGATTTTATTGGGAAAGGGCACCGGGTGGAGAGCAGTAGGGTAAGAGAACCCAGGAGAACAGCTCTGCCGCGTGGCTTGCAGTCTCGGGTTTTATGGCGATGGGATTAGTTTCCATGTTGTCTTTGGCCAATCACTCTAATTCAGAGTCTTTCCTGGTGGCACACACATCACTCAGCCAAGATGGATGCTAGCGAGAGGAATTCTGGGAAGTGGACGGACACGCGATGTCTCCTTTTGACCTTTCCTGAACTCTTCCGGTTGGTGGTGGCTTATTAGTTCCGTATTCCTTATCAGGATCTCCTGTCATAAAACAACTCATGCAAATGGTTACATGGTGCCTGGCCAGGGTAGGCAGTTTCAATCAGTGTGCATTCCCTAACACCAGAATCAGGGTCTTTTCCAATGAGTCAACTCTTTGCATGAGGTGGCCAAAGTACTGGAGTTACAGCTTTAGCATCATTCCTTCCAATGAACACCCAGGACCGATCTCCTTTAGAATGGACTGGTTGGATCTCCCTGCAGTCCAAGGGACTCTCAAGAGTCTTCTCCAACACCACAGTTCAAAAGCACCAATTCTTTGGTGCTTAGCTTTCTTCACAGTCCAACTCTCACATCCATACATGACCACTGGAAAAACCATAGCCTTGACTAGAGGGACATTTGTTGGCAAAGTAATGTTTCTGCTTTTCAATATGCTGTCTAGGTTGGTCATAACTTTCCTTCCAAGGAGTAAGCGTCTTTTAATTTCATGGCTGCAATCACCATCTGCAGTGATTTTGGAGCCCAGACTTTTATTTTTAAAGTCTGACACTGTTTCCACTGTTTCCCCATCTATTTCCCATGAAGTGATGGGACCAGATGCCATGATCTTCGTTTTCTGAATATTGAGCTTTAAGCCAACTTTTTCACTCTCCTCTTTCACTTTCATCAAGAGGCTTTTTAGTTCCTCTTCACTTTCTGCCATAAGGATGGTGTCATCTGCATATCTGAGGTTATTGATATTTCTCCCCGCAATCTTGATTCCAGCTTGTGCTTTATCCAGCCCAGCGTTTCTCATGATGTACTCTGCATATAATTTAAATAACCAGGGTGACAATATACAACCTTGACGTACTCCTTTTCCTATTTGGAACCAGTCTGTTGTTCCATGTCCAGTTCAAACTGTTGTTTCCTGACCTGCATACAGATTTCTCAAGAGGCAGGTCAGGTGGTCTGGTATTCCCATCTCTTTCAGAATTTTCCACAGTTTATTGTGATCCACACAGTCAAAGGCTTTGGCATAGTCAATAAAGCAGAAATAGATGTTTTTCTGGAACTCTCTTGCTTTTTCCATGATCCAGCGGATGTTGGCAATTTGATCTCTGGTTCCTCTGCCTTTTCTAAAACCAGCTTGAACATCTGGAAGTTCACGGTTCATGTATTGCTGAAGCCTGGCTTGGAGAATTTTGAGCATTACTTTACTAGCATGTGAGATGAGTGCAATTGTATGGCAGTTTGAGCATTCCTTGGCATTGCCTTTCTTTGGGATTGGAATGAAAACTGACCTTTTGCAGTTCTGTGGCCACTGCTGAGTTTTCCAAATTTGCTGGCATATTGAGTGCAGCACTTTCACAGCATCATCTTTCAGGATTTGAAATAGCTCAACTGGAATTCCATCACCTCCACTAGCTTTGTTCATAGTGATGCTTTCTAAGGCCCACTTGACTTCACATTCCAGGATGTCTGGCTCTAGGTGAGAGATCACACCATCATGATTATCTGGGTTGTGAAGATCTTTTTTGTACAGTTCTTCTGTGTATTCTTGCCACCTCTTCTTAATATCTTCTGCTTCTGTTAGGTCTATACCATTTTTCTCCTTTATCGAGCCCATCTTTGCATGAAATTTTCTTTTGGTATCTCTAATTTTTTTGAAGAGATCTCTAGTCTTTGCATTCTGTTGTTTTCCTCTATTTCTTTGCATTGATCACTGAGGAAGGCTTTCTTATCTCTTGCTATTCTTTGGAACTCTGCATTCAGATGCTTATGTTTTTCCTTTTCTCCTTTGCTTTTCGCTTCTTTTCTTTTCACAGCTATTTGTAAGGCCTCCTCAGACAGCCATTTTGCTTTTTTGCATTTCTTTTTCTTGGGGATGGTCTTGATCCCTGTCTCCTGTACAATGTCACAAACTTCATTCCATAGTTCATCAGGCACTCTATCAGATCTAGTCCCTTAAATCTATTTCTCACTTCCACTGTATAATCATAAGGGATTTGATTTAGGTCATACCTGAATGGTCTAGTGGTTTTCCCTACTTTCTTCAATTTAAGTCTCAATTTGGCAATAAGGAGTTCATGATCTGAGCCACAGTTAGCTCCCGGTCTTGTTTTTGCTGACTGTATAGAGCTTCTCCATCTTTGGCTGCAAAGAATATAATCACTCTGATTTCAGTGTTGACCATCTGGTGATGTCCATGTGTAGAGTCTTCTCTTGTGTTGTTGGAAGTGGGTGTTTGCTATGACCAGTGTGTTCTCTTGGCAAATTTAGCCTTTACCCTGCTTCATTCCATACTCCAAGGGCAAATTTGCCTGTTACTCCAGGTGTTTCTTGACTTCCTATTTTTGCATTCCAGTCCCCTATAATGAAAAGAATATCTTTTTTGGGTGTTAGCTCTAAATGGTCTTGTAGGTCTAAATAGAACCGTTCAACTTCAGCTTCTTCAGCGTTACTGGTTGGGGCATGGACTTGAATTACCATGATATTGAATGGTTTGCCTTGGAAATGAACATTGATCATTCTGTCGTTTTTGAGATTGCATTCAAGTACTGCATTTCAGACTCTTTTGTTGACCATGATGGCTACTCCATTTCTTCTAAGGGATTCCTGCACACAGTAGTACATATAATGGTCATCTGAGTTAAATTCACCCATTCCAGTCCATTTTAGTTCACTGATTCCTAGAATGTCAACGTTCACTCTTGCCATCTCCTGTTTGACCACTTCCAATTTGCCTTGATTCATGGACCTAACATTCCAGATTCCTGTGCAATATTGCTCTTTACAGCATCGGACCTTGTTTCTATCACCAGTCACATCCACAACTGGGCGTTGTTTTTGCTTTGGCCCCATCCCTTCATTCTTTCTGGAGTTATTTCTCCTCTGATCTCCAGTAGCATATGGGGCACCTACTGACCTGGGGAGTTCATCTTTCAGTGTCCTATCATTTTGCCTGTTCATACTGTTCATGGGGGCCTGGATAATTAGAGGTTAATAAATTATTTAACATAAGTAAGTGCCTTTTAGATTTAGAGGAACAAAAAATACATATATTTTTAAGTTGAGTAAAAGTTACAAAATCTAATATAAGATTTGAAAGAAAAAAATGAATGACAATGCAAGACCTGTTAAATATTTCATAGAAATATTCACCAAGATATTATAGTATTGTCTTTAATATAGACTGCAAAGGTCCTTATTTTCCTTATTCCATCATACTAAGTACAGTAGACTAGCTAACTCTGTATTCTTTGTGAATCTAAGGCATATTGGCAAAGGGTCTGCATTTATTAATATATTCTAGGACATAAAACAGAGACCTTTATCTCTAGAAAGCTGAACAAATGAGACATGCATCTGAAATTCACTTCCCCACCTCCCCAAAAATTTCTTGCAAGGACTAGAACCGGAGTATTTGCTTTGTCAGTTCCTGCTAAGTTATTACCATAGAAACTCTCCCCCTTTTCCTCCTGAGGCAGTTAGGATATAATGGTCATGTTGTGCTTCATTTGTCTCAAATGGCCTGAGTTCCATTTCAAAGAATAGAATGATAATATGTACTGGGGCCTGAAGTATTTAGTTTTAATTTTAGTTTAGCTTTGTTTTTTCAAAAGCTAAAAGTCAGTGTTTATAACTAGTGACAAGTTATAAATAATATATATTATTTGACTTGCTAAAATTTTATAGTAAAACATATGTCACTAATTACTTTTAAGACTAAATTAACCCAGCTATTTGTGTCTCCAAGTTTTCATTTGCATTATTTTAAAACACAATCATGGGGAGGAGAGGAGAGGAGTAGCCACTTAGACTCTTACAAACTTTAAAAATGGTTATCCTCTCCCTCTTGTTCTTCTTAATAAGTGTACTCTACAGGAGTACTTAAAGAAATCCCAGCCCAGTCTAGCTTCTCTCATTTGAGCAACTACTATATCCTGGAGTAAAGACACATTGGCATACAATTCTTCTTCATTGGCTGATCCATATTGTTTTCCTTTGTTGTTTGAGTTCTTCCAAAGTCAGTTCATATTAGCAGATCATATTTCTTCAGAGCTGCAATGACAGAATGACTTATCATAGAGAACTAAAAGTTTAGGGAACACCTCACATCATGAGTTTCAAGGTTTGATTTCTTTAGTATTGGAAGTCTGAGCTTCATTGGTAAAGGCATTACATAACTCCCTGTTATATAAGTGTGGCAGATGATGTAATGAATCTGGATAGAAAATTAAAGGTATGACCCAGGAATGTTTATTTAGCATGTTTGATTGTGGCATCACTGATTACAAAAGGTAATCTCAGGAGTAGAACTTTGGTTATGAAATATTTTACTATATTCTATAGCACAAATTAAATCAAAGAGACTAAGTATCTGGCTTTCAGAATAATATAAGGCATTACTAAAAATTTAGAGTTGTCTTGATTGTAAATAGTAAAGTAAATAATAACATAGCTATCTTATTAATATATATGATGTGGGCTCTGCATAGACATAAACTCTGTGTCAAAAGGTAACATTTGCTTGGTTCCTGCTATATACCATGTACTGGGCCAAAGGTGAAGGTACAGATGTTAAGCAAAACAAGTCACCAGCTTTGAGGCACTTACAAAGTACATTAATAGGAAGGAGAAAAGGCTTCACTACTGCCATATAAGAAAAAGTCAGACTGAGTTAGCCTTGCATCATTCAGACTACAGAAGGAATTATTGATATTTGATTCTTTCGTGGGGAGACGGACATAGTAACTGTGATATCAGCATAGTGTGAAAAACAGTGTAATAGAGATTTTGTGAAGGGGAATGTGAGGACACACGAGAGAGAACAGCTAACCCACGGTGGTCTGGGAAGGCTTCCAGAGAGAAGTGAATCCAGACCTAAATTGTACGGAATAAGTGAGAGTTCCCTGGGTGAAGAAAGAGGAGAAAGGGAC
Source organism: Bubalus kerabau (assembly GCF_029407905.1). Lineage (NCBI taxonomy): Eukaryota > Metazoa > Chordata > Mammalia > Artiodactyla > Bovidae > Bubalus > Bubalus kerabau. The sequence continues at coordinate 17,078,918 of NC_073645.1, forward strand.
TCAGAAGAAAATGACAATTTCGTGGGGGATCATCATGGTTAAAAAAACTCTTGAGTAGTTCCTTGTTTAGGAGCTTGAATTCCGAGGCAGGAGAGGAAGCCAAAAGATCACTTTGCATGTCATGTTAAGGAACTGGAACTTTATCTTGTAGGAGCTGGGAAGTCATTGAAAGTTTTAGGCAAGTGAATGACATGATCAGATACGTATTTTAGCTGCTTCTGTCTGGCAGCAGTGTGGAGGTTGATGGATCCTGGGGAGCAGGCAGAGGGAATAGGCAAGACCAAAGGCCCCAGGGGACAGAATCTGATATCTAAATCTAGGACAGAAGTAATAGCAGTGGTGGAAAGTAAATAGCAAGTGAATTCAAGAAATATTTAGGAAAAAAATATTTAAGACATTAAGTTGACATAATTTGGCAATAAATAAGGAGCAGAAGTTGTGAGAGAGAAGATTCAAAGCAGAGTGAATCCAGATTTCTGGTTTGGGTAATTAGGTTAAGTGCTAGCACTCAGTGTGTGACTCACCCCACAACATGAGGCAACTGAGCAAGGTACTCATGAAGAAAAACAAGCCGCATATACATGTGAAGGTGGCATACAAAGCAAAATCACACTCAACTGCTTGAGCAAAATATCTGAAATGTTCTTTTCTATTTGGCTAGTTACTAGGTTTTTTGTATTTTAGAAGTAGAAGATAAAAAGGTTATTTGGGGGGAGGGGGCTGTGCCTCATGTCATGCAAGATCTTAGTTCCCCAACCAGGGATAGAACTCATGCTCCCTGCAGTGGAAGCGCAAAGTCTTAACTACTGGACGGCCAGGAAAGTCCAAAAAAATTCTTCATAATAATTTACTAATACCTGTCTGGATTCATACAGAACTTTATAGGAAACTTCAGTTAAATATCTTTTGTTATGTGAGTTTAAATATATAATATAAATATTTTAAACCCCAATTGCTAAAAGAATTATTTAAAACTCAACTATATAAGGTGCTAATATTCTTACATTACTAAACAGAAAGTCAAAAGATCCTCTTAAAAGTTTCTGTAACCAGTTCTACTCCCAGATATATACCCAAGAGTAAAATGCATGTCCACCAAAAAACGTGTTCATAGCAGTATTATTCATAATAGCCCCTGAATGGGAACAACCCAAATGTTCAGTAACTGATAAATGGATAAGCAAACGTGGTATATCCATATAACAGAATGTTATTTTGCAGTAAAGAGGAATGAATTACTGAATTACCTGCTACAACATGGATAAACATTAAAATATTATGTTAAGTAAAAGAAACTGGACGCACAAAAAACATGTTATGTGACTCCACTTTGGAGACTGATTGCTAATGGGTATGGGGTGATAAAAGTGTTCTCAAATCGATTCACATGGTTGGAGAATTCCGTGAATGTACACAAGACCACTGATTTGTATACTTTAAAAAGGATAAATTGGACCATATATGAAATACATCTCCAAACTGTTAAAAAAATTTTTTAAGGTGATGCAAGAGGAAAGAGTTTAATTATATTAAAATTATAAAAGCAAAAATAGAGAAAAATTATTATAACTGTCAAAAATAGGAAGGTAGTATAAGTAAGATAAATCCTCATATATGCTAACTGTATGATGATAAATAAAAACAAGAAAAATAAGTATATTTAGAAATATTGAGGTAATCACCAGTATTAGAAGGAGTTAACATGACTGCGTCTGAGAATGGAAAGTGTAGGATAGTGGACTGTTGGTTTTATGATGTGCCCCATTTGATTATTAACCATGTATTACTTGATAAAATTAATCTTAATAAAGAAATAGACCACATAAAATCAAACACATATATGTATCTGCATGGTCTTTTAGCCATGGTAGTGACCAAGAAATTCAAGATTAAGTAAATACAGATGTGTATAAATCTGATGATGTAAATTCCTTTTGCCTCTTTTTTCCCCAAATTCCAAACCAACCTAGTAGTTATCTAGGACTACTACTTGGCTTATCATCAGAAATACTTTAGGAGCATTCTGCTTCTGCTGTGTGCAGTTCACTAGAGTTAAGTGACTTGAAGAGAAGAATGCCTTTAAGCCACAATGTGCTGAGACCTCGCTCCTGATCCTCACGTAGTTAGGAGTGGAAAGGCTGGCTGAGAGTGGACTATTGGCAGATGGACTATTTGAAGAGGGCAGGCATGGGTTAGGGGTCAGGTGTATCAGAGAGTCAAAAGGCAGCACGAGGGCAGTGAACACCTGGAGGCAAAAAAATGAAGTGGATAGAAGCTCAACACTGCTTCTTTAGTTTTTGCCCAAGCCCATTCTATCTGCTACTGAAAATTCTTTTCTGTGCGGCATGTGGAATTTTCCAAATGTGTTTTCAGATAGCTGGAAAGGGGTAAAAGCCAAGTGCTTTAAAAAGCATATGGAGCTCATCATTTGATTTCAACATCTATTTAGAAAAAGTACTTGTATTCCCCCTCCCCAATTGTGGCCAATTTAATAAGACCCATTTTTCTTGAATCCCCAGTGCCTAATTACTCATATTTCTTCCTTAAAGCTACATTCTGGTTTAGGATTTTTGTTGTCGTTTAAGTCTCTGAAGCACTCTAGGAACCCTTGCTCTGGCTTTGTTTTTTTGGAAGCAAAGGAAAAATGATCTTCTGGTTTACTTTTGGAATCTGCAAAGCAACTTTGAGGTCCCAGGTGGGTTTAGTGTTTGGAAAGGGGAATTTGGGGGACTAGGGTTGACCCTGAGCCCCCAGATCACTGTTCCCATTTACAAAAGCAAACCTGGTGTCCCCAGTTGCTTTTCTCTTGAGGTTGGCTTAACTTTATTTATCTTCTGCCTTGGGTCACTGCCCCTGAGGTGCTTCAAAAGCAAAACCCAAAGACCCAAAACAAAGAAAGCTAAACCAGATTCAAGGAAAAAATGACCTAGCACTCTGGGTTCACTTTTACAAAGGCAAAAAGTCACTTCAAGAGTTCCATAGAATGGTTTTAAGTCGGCCTAGATTCATTGTGTCCTTTGCACAAAGTGATCTCAACAGGTCTGAGACCCCAGGTTTCTTGGGTGTAGATTTGGAGTGCAGTTTAGGATGGGAAACTGTCAGCAGGCTAAATGCTTTGACACAGACTAACTCTTCAGTGATTCTGAAGTGATTCTCAACTATTTTGAGCATATAAATGGACCACCCATGGAACCATTTCTTTTCTTAAGCCGAATCTTTTTGTTTGCTGGACATATGTAGGAATCACTGAGGAAGTGAAATGTACAACTCACTTTAAAAAGTTTGCATAAATCCACCTTATATTATCAGATTACTTATGAAGGGCATTTTTGAATCCTTGGTTAAAAAAAAAAAAGTTAGGTTACTAATTTTAGGTAATCTTCTAAATCATGATGAAATAGAACTGAGACACATTATTTTGCTATTCATTTTTGTATGATCCATACTTTGCTTACTTCCCCAAAGGATTTAAGATGGAATTACTTTACTTGACTATTGGAACAAACCCATTTTTAGAACCTAATACCAATTTTTGTTATAATATGCTTGAGTTTATCCTTTAATAAGTAATTGTAAAACTGCTTGTGGATAATCTAGGGGAGATTTTTGTTTTTGTTCATGTTTGATCTACATCTTTGAATTTCAGTTATATGTGTTAACTAATAAATGCACCTGTTGAGACCATGTCTCACAGTTTATTTACAAGACTGAGGGAGATTTTTTGTGATTAATAACAGATGTATTATTTTGTACTGCCATCTGAAGGAAGCAAAACTTGAGACAGAGAAGTGAAGTTTTCCTTAAGGACAGAGTACATCCTGTGAAAGCACAACGAATGTGAGAGGCATTCCCAAAGCAGTGACTATGTGGAGTGAAGAAGTCGGTGGCACCACTCCAGTTTCCTCATCCCTTCCTGTCACACTTTGGCTCCAGAGCAGTCATGTTTTTAAACCATCCCAGAAACCTGGGATCCTGCTTCTTGGTCAAAATAGGCACAGGTAGCAGCTTGCAGAAATGGACTCAGTCCATGAGCCTAGCCCGGCATAGTGTTACGTAGGACCCAAGAATAATGCCTTTGTTTTGTGTTACATCTTTCATCTCAAAAGAACTGTACTTTAAAAAGTGAAAAAGGACCTTATAATTGTTATGGATGGAGGGACACCTGTAGTCCATTCAGAAAAAGCAGTGCTTTTTTCTCAAAGTTCATTTACCTGAATTAACATTAGACCCAATGCCTTGTAATGAGGAAATCTATCCTCTGTATCAAGCCCCTGATGTCAAGAGCCGACTCATTGGAAAAGACCCTGATCCTGGCAAAGATTGAAGGCAGGAGGAGAAGGGGACGACAGAGATGAGATGGTTGGATGGCATCACTGACTCAATGGACTTGAGTTTGAGCAAGCTCTGGGAGATGGTGGACAGGGAAACCTGCTTACTGCAGTCCATAGGGTAGCAGAGTCAGACACAACTTAGTGACTGAACAACAACAGATGGGCAATTAGGTTAAATTTTGTGGTTTCTGTAATTTCTAAAGAAATTTCTAGCGATAAGAACTTTGCATATGAGTATCCGACCTTGTGAGAAAAGAGCATAGTATTTCTTTATCTAGGAAAGTCTGTTTTTGTGCTGTAAAAGAACCACTTCTGTACTCACAGTTGGAGTTGGTGTAGGTTTTAAATTCATTAAATGGGCTCCTCCTTTCTCACCTGGGGGTAGATCAGCTCTTATTTTAAGGCCTTTTCCTCTTCCAAATCCCAAAGGTCATGTTGCTGTTGCTTTTCGGAAAGAAAGGGAATTTGCAGCCAGTACATTAAGTGGTTACTTTCTGCTGACTGTGCGCATGCCCACACACACTTGAGCAAACACAAATGCATACCTGAAAGAGGACTCCTTCAAAATAAGGCTTTTAACAACTGTGTGAGGGGAATTCATTATTGGAATTTATTGGGGGAAAATAAAGTATGTATGTAAACCTTATGGAAATAAAGACAATCACAGTTACCCATAATCCCACCATACAAATTACAGCTATTCTTAACATTTTCTCAAATTTTATTCCAGTCTCTTTTGATGGGTTTTTATGTGATTTTATTAGTAATGTTTATCATAAGCTTCTTCCCAAGTTATTTAAAATTCTGTGTAAGCATTGATTTGAATAACCACTCTATCCATAGATATACCTCACTGTTTAACCCCTCTGTTAACATTGAGATTTAACCTGTTTTCAGTGTTTTTTTTCCTTCTTCAATTTTTGATAACACAAATAACATTTTTGAGATTAATATATTTGTTGATAAAATTTTATCTACCTTTATTATTGTTCACTGAAGTTAGATTCCTAGAAGTAGGATTAGAGTCAAAGGGAATGGCCATTTTTTTTAATAAGGTTCTTACATAATGCAAAATCACAGTCTAGAGAAGTTATATTAATTTATATTTTCATTGCAGAGTGTAGAAAGTATTCCTCCTTGTGAAAGAAGGGGAAATGTTGCTTTAGCAAGAGTAAACTTGGAGTACTTGGAGTACTTCCCTTTTCTTTTTCAGTGTATTCTTTTAACATTGTCTCAGTGCAGTTTCTGTACCAGTGTCTTAACGTTTGGCATGGCCTAGAATGTTGTCTGAAAGAAAAAATAGCCTGGCTTTTCATATTAGTAGCAAACATTTTCATTATAGAATTTTCTTCTTTGTACAAGAAAGTCTCTAATTAGTAGAGAGGGGAAGAGTCAAACAAATCCGTTGTCTTCCTAAGGAAGAGCTAGTGTCTTGTAACTTTTCTCTGGTTTTTAACCACCCCAGAAGTTTTCTCTCTCTCAGAGTCAGTGGATTGGCTCATGTATTCTATGAGTAAATACAAATACTTCATTTGAAAGCAAAACCACTACACCCCGTACTTGTAAAGTGAGCTAAAACAAAAAGAAAGAATAATATAAAAACTGAAGGAAGGTAGTAAGTAAAGCATTTAGCTTTCTGAAACAGTTCAGATGGGGATAGGAAGTTGGTCTTAAATGGCTTAAAGGGGATTAGGGTTTTAAAGTTGGATAAGGAGTTTGGTGCTTTGGTTTAGGCATGGCATTGCTTTTAAAAGATTACTTCTATATTTGACAACAATTCTAACTGGAGATTATAAAGCAAATAGTCAATTTTAAAACACTATGGAAAACAAGAGGGTTTCCTTTTTGTTGTTGTTTGTTTATACAAAATGATTGCCTAGAGTTAACAAGCTGAGTCCTGAAGACCTCATTTCATAACACTACTGAGGATCTATCACCAGGGAGAATCCAGCAGAGGTTGTTTAATGCACTTCATTGAGATTATCTGAGCTTTTTGGTTTAAATTACTCTGGGAAAGTCTAGGTGTAAACGACTTCTTTGAAAGGTAAACATACTTAACCTCTTAAAAAAAAAAGGTTCAATTTAAATTCTTTAAAATTCTTCAGTTAGTGGCAACCTTTACTAATTAAATCTGAGTATGAACCAAATAACGTGTAAAGATTAAATCTCTATACATTAGAACAAGTGTTAATGTATTTATATAAAAGTGTTTTCATTATTTTACAATTATTTGGAAATGCAATGAAGTACTTTATTAGAAAGGCAACCCCTCACAATTTTAGTTATTTCAAAAGTGAAAAGACACTATACACTACATTGGTTATAAAATGTAGTTAATGACGTTTTAAAAATAAGATTGGTTATTCTGTTCCATCTGAGAAGCAGATGGATCAAATGGATCAAGAGTAGCATATACTTTATGTATTAGCTGTGGATAAATAGTCAAAAATTGCTTTAACATTTTTCCCATCTTCCTCAGCTCCTCGACCTGTTTATGGTTTGGGATTGGTCTACTTATCTAGCTGATTATGGTCAGCCAGCGTCTAAGTACCTTCGGGTGAATCCAAACACAGCCCTTACTCTTTTGGAGAAGTGAGTATACTCTGAAAGCTTCACATATCATTTTAGCAGCTGGTAATTCAGTGATAATTGAAGAACTGGAGATTTTTAATCAAAAGAAAAATGTCTATATGGAGCTTAAAAGTTCAGTTCATTTTAATGACCAAAATATAAGCCTCCTTCTTTCTGGCCTTCAGTGTTGGTATAGATTTTTACGAGATTTCTGTTTGTGTTGATATGAACTGAACATTTTTCCTATTGTGTCCTCAGTATCGGGCTTAATTAGCTTTAGAAAGGGACTGGAATCAGTTTGCCATCAGTGCTATCTAAAGCCTACCATGATGGGCTTGGATTCCTTACAGGTAGAGAAGTATGCCTTTTGAAAAAATAATATTCTGAAATCTGAAGTAACAGAACACTTACTGGTGCATCTTGTCCAGAAAACAAGTGTTGGTGTTTCTTTTCCTTCTCATTATGCAGCATGTTTTCTTTTCTCTGTATCATATTTCAGATATCACTATTAAAAATTTCAATTTTTGCATTGAAAGTGTGTCTTATTTTCCCACATTTCAAAATATCTGTGGTGTATTTGATTTGAGAAGGACACAAGGAACGGTTTTAAATAAATTGTTTTACAGTGCCATGAAACACCACTGAGGCAAAAAAAAATTACTGCTTTAAATTTTCTGTTGTTTTTCCTTTCACCTTGTCTTGCTATGAGCATGATTTTCAGAGTCTGTAGAGGGTGTGTATTTTAGCATACTTTATGGAATGATATTAGAAAATAGTATCATGTAAGAAAACATGCTTTTAGATTTATATACTAATGCAAGAACACCATTTCATGTAGAATGCAAAATAAAGCTGCCAGTATTTTCTGTGGTTGCTATCTCTGTAACTCTATTAGTAATACCTATTTTCTTTGAAGTATATTTTTCAAGCATAGATTTAGTGTGAGATAACACAGAGCATGCCAAGATATCTTAGTTGTTACAGTATAACTTTTAAATTCCTTCTATTAAGCTTCTTCATTCACATATATTCCTAGGATGAAGGATACTAGCAAAAAGAACAATATATTTGCTCAATTCAGGAAGAATGATCGAGACAAACAGAAGTTGATAGAGACAGTTGTGAAACAGCTGAGAAGTTTGGTGAATGGTATGTCCCAACACACATAGCCTTCACATCGCTTGTACTCAGTGACACCAAGTCTGTGACTCAACATTGATCTCTAACGGGCACTGGTCATGATACAGAAAATTGTTTGCAGAATTAAAAAATACAATAGGGAAAAGACACTGATGAGAGCTTAGAAACAAGAATTATAAATATCATTTGTATGGATTTTTAAATAATTGAATACTATTTTATATATGGAAAACGTGACATTAATTTTTTTCACTTCTAGGGAAAAAAGGCAAAACTGTAATATATAAATCAGGTCAAAAATTGTACATGAAACTGATTGTGTAAATACATTAGAAGAACTTATGCCTCTATAGGTGTTTTTTCTATTTAGACTTCAATGATTGTTCTGGTTGTTTTTTTTTTCTTCCCAGTATCTGGTTTTGGAATGCAATCATGTATGACATTTCCCTGACATTTTCTGACTTGTAGCTTTAATTTTCACCTCACTAGTATTTAAGTAGACTTAATTGTCTAATTCTGCTGATTCTGAGGGAGGAAATAGACAAATATTTAAAGGAACCTGAAATCGAACTTAATTTAACCCAATAAGAATGTGAATTACTTGTTCTACTTGGGTGGTTTAATTTAATCTGAATATGAAGAAAAGGTATTTGGATTTTCTGAAGATGCAATGTTGTTTCTGTTCAGCAGGGTTAATATTTCTAACTATATTGTTTGTAGCTGACCCCATTTATTTGGTTTGGTTTGGTTCAAGTTAGGAGGACAGAAGCTAAGTGGGGCTAACCACTTCAGGTGCCACTTGTGCTAGGAGAGACATACTCCTGCACATACAAGTTACCACAGGGGTCGGGTTACTTTCTTCAAGGCGCAGACCTCAGTGCTGGATCCTTATTGCAGAAACAAGCCAAACCAAAATGAACTCTGGAAAACCTAAAACGAATGTACATTTTACTCTGTGTAAATTACTGTGGTCCAAATGGTAATATCAATCTGATCCTTACTTTGTCTTCATTGTATTTATGCTGAATAATCCTTTTGCATTTTCAGAATTTATGCCTGTAAGAAACTTATATTTGACTCTGTAAAATAAGTGTAAAGAATTATATGTGCATTTCTTGATTTTGTGATTAAATATTAAAAAGGTTGAGCAAGTTGCTGAAAATTCATTGCTGTTGCATCTGTTTAGAGTTTCCTGATTTGAAACAACTGCTTTCTTCAGAAAGGCTGTTATTTAGTTACTGGAATGGGAGTATCGCCAAAACAAAGAAAAGCATTTATTCTCTTGACCTAATCCTAAATCTCTTGATCTAATCCTAAAGTATTTAACGTTTTAAAAAATATTATATGGAAAGCATGGTTACTTCTAGGTACAATACAATACATTCTGGAAGTTACTAGAGACGGCGAGCTGCTAGTTCTCTTTGAGGACTGGAAAGCGGTGGCCCTCGACTGCCTTACCCAGCCCTCCAGGGCACTTGGGACGTCTCCCCGGCTTGGGCTGAGGCGTCCCGGATTCAGAGAGACGCCGCCTTTTCACTGTTTGGAGCAGACCACTGTGGGTTCGCAGCGGCGATGGTCTTGAGGAGTTTACTTTTCTCAGGCAAACAAGCACCCGGCAATCCCCACCACCACCCCGCCCCGCAACACATACACCCCTTGGGTTGAGCCGTAGTGGCTAGGACGCCCGAGTCCTGGGCATTTAGGGCCCCACAAAAAGCCCGAAAAGCAACTATGTAGCCTAATGGGATGGAAGGATACGAAGGGGGAGGGATCGGTGAATTTGGTCCTCGAGACCCGAAAGGCTCCCGGGGATATCTGCTCCTCGTGGGGTTAGGGGGAGTCTCCGTGAAGCTTTGGGCAGCAGTGACACTACCCCCTTTTGAAGGATTCTGGAAGTGGTGGACCGGAGACCTCGGAGGGGAGGGGATGTCGAAGAATCGCAACCCAGGCCATCCTTTGTAGGCGATTGCGATGCCAAAGCAGGCATCGAAGACCGCAATTTCCCTGAAATAAAAGCAGAGCAAAGTGGAGAACCCCTATCCCTTTTAACCTTGTAGTGCCGTGGGAACCTTGGGAACCGGCACCTGGAAGTTAGAGAGAGCCCCCGTTAGCTCCCCTGCGCTAGGTCAGTCCACTCGCCGAGCTCCTGCTTGGAGTCGGGAAGTTGTTGGCGCGAAACCGCAGGCCCCGCCCGAGGATCTGCGTCGGGCACGGCACCGGCTGAGCGGTAGCGCAGCAGCTACTGCCACTCCCCACACCAGCCCCCCGGAGAGCTCGCCGCTGCCCACCGCCTCCAATCATTACCCTGCGTGGAGCGCCTTAAATATGCAGAGGCGCGTCATGTCGTGTGGATCGGGATCAATCCGCAGGGAGCAATCCAGTATCTATATAAATGTTGCCTGGGTAGGCCGAGAAGGCTTAAAAGGCTGGAGAAGAGAGAGGTGGGCGGGGGTCTACACAACCCGGGTGAGCGCAGCCGTGGTTGGCAAGCCGGTGAGTTGCTCCTCTCTTTGCCCTCCCTCGCTGCTTCTGTCGTAGGAGTGCTGACCCAGGGCGGTGGGAGGTGCTCGGCGCGAGCGGTCCTGAGGCAGCCCGCACCCCCGCAAGGAGGTGGCATTTTGGCCCTGGAGCCATCCGACTCAGGAAAAAGTCCTGAGCTCGCGGGTCTCTATGAAGGCACGTTCCCTAAGGGCGCGTGGTCACTGAGATCCTCCGCTGCCCCTCTGCTTGTAGAGCGAAGCCCCTGGTAAATCTCAGTTTTGGTCCGCAAGCCCCCGGGCCCTTTCCGGACAGAACAGGTGAGCACTGCGCGCCTCAGCTCCGGCGCTTCCTGCGCTTGGAGCGGCCCGTCCCCCGCAGGCTAGCCATGTTACCCTGGGGGCTGAGCTGCCTGTCCGCGCTGGGGGCGGTGGGTACCGCGCTCCTGGGCGCGGGCCTGCTACTCAGCCTGGCGCAGCACCTCTGGACCCTCCGCTGGACGCTGAGTCGGGACCGAGCCTCTGCCCTGCCTCTGCCCAAAGGCTCCATGGGCTGGCCCTTCTTCGGGGAAACGCTGCACTGGTTAGTTCAGGTGAGCAGTCCGTCGTTTCCGCACCTTCTTCTTCTCTGTCCCCCACTGCCTCTCAAGGTTCCCAGGGCTCGTAGCCATTCTCTTTCTGTCGCCCAGGGCTCCAGGGAGCATATACAGCCCTCCCCTCTACCCAGCTTCTCCCTCGAAGGGACCGTGTGTCACTGGCGTTCTCTCCAGCACAACCTAAGACCCGACGCCACGCAGGGATGAACAGAGGGGTTCTAGGGCCCTATGTACTGCCACCATTGAATCGGGAGTCAGGGGCACGTCTCAGCCCTGGGCTATTTGGCACTCAGGTCCCCATTCTAAGCCTCTGTTTCCCCATCTCACCAATGGGAACGGGAGCATGTACATCCCCGTAGGGTAGACAGTCGCGAGGCACCTTTGAGACCGTTTTGTAAAGAATAAGATGCCAGCCTGAAGCAGGAGGTTTTTATCAAGAGGCAGTTGGGATGCCTGGGCTAGTTTCGCAGCCGAGACCCAGTGGCCCCATCCCTCTTCGCTCCTGGCTCGCAGGGCTCGCGCTTCCACAGCTCTCGCAGGGAGCGCTACGGGACGGTGTTCAAGACGCACCTGCTGGGCAGACCAGTGATCCGCGTGAGCGGCGCGGAGAACGTGCGCACAGTCCTGCTGGGTGAGCACCGCCTTGTGCGTAGCCAGTGGCCGCAGAGTGCGCACATCCTTCTGGGCTCGCACACTCTGCTCGGCGCCGTTGGAGAGTCGCACCGGCAGCGGCGGAAGGTGAGCCCAAAACAGAAGCGGCCGTCGGGACGTCGGACTCGCGGCTTCTGAGCGGCTGCCGTGGGCCAGGCCGGGGCGAGGTGTTAGGGATACACTGTGAACCTGACCAGGGCCCCTGACAAGTGGGTGGCATTGGGTTGGTAGTCCCTTACCTTCTCCGGGTTTGTCTTATAAGGCCAGGACTGGGACTTAAAGATTCTTTCATCTTCGATCTTCTGCGACTCTGATGCCAGAACCGATAGAAATTCAAACTCAGTGTTAGGGACGACTTCCTGGAGTAGGTGGCCCCTGGAGCCTGGATGGAGAGGAGGCATTGTGTACATTAGACAAGAACTAGAGGGAATGGTGAAAGCAAAACCCAACACATTTGGGTCCGGGTCGCTTAGAAGAGGAAGAAGGGGCCGAAATTGGCCTCTTGGCTCCGCTGGAGTCGTGGAGCAGAGGAAACCGGACGGCGGCCAGGGCTGACCCTGTGCGTTCCCCTCAGATCCTGGCTCGAGCGTTCAGCCGTGCGGCACTGGAGCGCTACGTGCCTCGCCTGCAGGGGGCGCTGCGGCGGGAGGTGCGCTCCTGGTGCGCGGCCCGCGGGCCGGTCGCTGTCTATGAGGCCGCTAAAGCGCTCACCTTCCGCATGGCCGCGCGCATCCTGCTGGGGCTACGGCTAGACGAGGTGCAGTGCTCTGAGCTGGCCCGGACCTTCGAGCAGTTCGTGGAGAACCTCTTCTCCCTGCCCCTCGATGTGCCTTTCAGCGGCCTGCGCAAGGTACTGCCGCCCCGCCCGCCCCAGACCTTCCCTTTGAGGCTCCCTTGGTGCGCCATAGGCATCACCTCTGCTGGGAGATGGAGGCTCTGCCTAGTGTGGGGAGGCGGCATGGTGGCGGTGGGCCTTGGGGCTGGTCTCTGTCCTGACTCGCTGTGTGAGCCGGGGCGGGCCACACACCCTCTCTGGACCACGCCTGGCGGGACGAGCTCCAGCCCCAGCAGCCGCGGGCTTCCCGACGTTGGGTCTTGGTGGCGGGAGCCCAGCCAGTCGCCCCGGCCCCTCCCCAGAACGGCGCCTCCAGGCCCGGCCTGCAGCGCCTCTTTGGAAGCCCCGTGGCTGGGCAACGGATGGGAGCACAAGGGCCCCAGACACGCCCCCGGCCCAGGCCGGCGCCAGCCGGGGTTGGAGAGGGGTGGGTGTCGGCTCACCGCCCGCGGCCCCAGGCCCGCTAGTTTCCGGATTAGAGAACCATGGCCTCTTCAAACTTCAGAGCAATGGGCCGGACTTAGAGAGCAACTGATCTGGGGCTTCTTTCTGTGCCAGTGTCCTGGTTTTCATTCACCCAATTAAAAATAATAGTTATGTGTAAAGGGACCTGATATATGGACCGATTGCCTCGGGTACGTTTTTCTGATTTAATCCTCTTGGTTGCAAAATATTATTCTCATTTAATTGATGAAGAAACTGAAGCTCCAAGAGGTTAAATGACTTGCCCAAGATCACACAACTAGTAGGGGCAGAGGCAAGATTTGACAGCTCCCCACCCCATCTCCGTCTCCCCCGATAAGAAGCCGATGTGCTCAAAATGCTTCCCCTGGCAGATGCTTTCTCACCGTGCTTGCTCCCTGAACTCTGGGGGACCACCCCAGCCCTCCTGGCTACCCCTTTTTACAAAGGCTAATGTTTAGAACTTCCAGTAGTGTTCTTTAAGCCAGAGCTTTCCTGAGTACATCAAGGTGTCCCTTCCTCTCTGCACAGGTGCCAACTGCCCCTGCAGGCAGGAGAAGGGCGGTGGGCTAACTCCCAGGCTGGGTTCTCTGCCAAGCACAGACACTTGAAGCTGCGTGACCCTGGACAATTGCTTGACCTCTCTGAGCCTCAGCATCCTCCCCTTAGGAGGACAGTAAACTGTTGGCCTTGCTCCAAAGAGGGGCTTGTGATCATCAAGAGAGAATGGTGTATGAGGGTAAAGGACAAATTCCTGAGCCTTTATATTGAGTCCCTTCTACAATGTGGAGCTAAGCTGGGAATCTGTTAACGCTAGCTTTCAGCAGAGCCAGACCAGCACTGGGAAGATGTCGGGGGTAGGTGTCCAGGGCTAGCCCCCTCTGCCTTCCTACCCCAACTCCCTTGTCTCCCCACACATCAGGGCATTCGGGCCCGGGACCAGCTGCATCGGCACCTGGAGGAGGCCATTGCACAGAAGCTTCTTGAAGACAAGGCTGCTGTGGAGCCAGGCGATGCCCTCGATGGGATCATCCACAGCACTAGGGAACTGGGCCATGAGCTCTCAGTGCAGGAGCTGAAGGTATGTGGCCGGATTTCTCCTCCCCTCTTTTGCATGTATAGCAGGTCTCTACACACAGGCTGAATCCCTGGAACAACGGAGCAACATCCTGTTTGGCCCCACTTGGAGCCACAGACACTCCTCAGGGTGAGGGAAAGAGGAGACCTGGGTCCAGTCCTGGCTCAGCCGCACCCCCTACCTCTGTGGCTTTGGGCCAAGCGAAGGCATGAATCCTAGGTCCTCCCTTACAGCTTCTGGCAGCAAACAGCTCTCCTCTTCCCCACTTCCCTGTCACTTCATGCTTTCGCCTCTGCAGTCTGTCTGCCTATGACGCTTTCTTCACCCCTTTTCTCTACAAACCCTAAGGGTTCAGGGTCAAATTCCACAATTCCTTCAAGTGTCCCCTTTCCTCCCCAAATCTACGCATCCATGAGCCAACTTGGCACCTGGTACCTCGGGTACTGGTCTGTTTTGCCACTGAGCATCTACTGGAGAATTAGAAACTGCCACCCCCTCCCCCATGTATGCATAGAACACATGCAGTGGAAGTAAGGAGGGGAGCTTTGGAATGACCCCTGGGCCCACCTGCTCAAGAACCCAAAAAGGAATGTAGCGGCTGGGGGAAGGGGGGGGGCAGCGGGCAGGGGAGTTAGAAATGGAAACACTTCATCCCTTCCATAAGCAGCTCCCATCCTTTCTCTGACACTCATTTTCCCACTGGTGAGCCACTGAGCCTGAGTGTCTTCTCTGAAAATGGGACGAACAATCTCTTTCCTAACTTCTGGGTGGTTGTGAAGTCTCGAAGAGTCAAGGGGTTAGAAGTAGATGAGGAGGGCGCTGGTGAGTCGTGGGGGAGCCGGCAGATAGGAATAGTTCTAGGCTGGGAAGGGGAGTGGTACAGAAAGACGTGGACATTCCCTCTGCCTTGGCAGAGCTGGGGAGGGCATGACAACACTGTCCAGGTTCTCAGGAAGGGACCCACTAGCCAGAAATCTTCAGTTCTGGCTGGTCAGGAAGAACCTTGGAGCCCCAGGGTCTCCGTCCCAGCTCCCCATCTTCTCCAGAACAGCCAGTTAGTCTTGGATCAGCTCATTCATTCCACAAGCAGATTCTACCTATTCAGTGCCAGACTCTATACAATGAGCAAACATAGCCTCTGCTGGAGAGGAGGGCTCCACATTCACCCTGTGAGCACATCCATCAGTGTGTAAACACACACCTGCTGCTGCCAGGAAGGAAGACACCATACCAGGAGTTGGGAGGAGGGCACAGGCAGGCAGTGAGGACTGGGGCCTGGATGATGAAGCCTCCAGACAGTGCAGACGGGGAAGCAGTGCAGTCACTCACTGGGACCACCACTAAGCGGGAAGAGGACCACGATGCTCACTTTGGTGCCAGGCTGCTGCTTCTGCTGCTGCAGGTGCCTTGGTTAATTCCACAGCAGTCCGGGTCAGGACGGCCAGGGGCATTGTCGGCAACACTGCATGGTTAAGAGTGCTGGACTCCTGGCCCCGACTACTGGGCTTGGTGACTGAAGGGACCTTGGGCACCTCTCAGAGCCTCAGTAAAACGGGCAGAAACGGTGCCACACACACTGCGGGTGAGAATCCAATGACTTAAGTCACTTAAAGCACTAAGAACACTACACCAAAAAAGTTCTGGCATTATCTATGGGAACCTCCCAAGGCTATCTGTGGTTTCCCCAGGTGGCGGACTTGGGATTCAATCCACTCCCGGACCCTCCCAGGTAGCCGTGCCTCCGAGCACTCTGCGCTCTGGCCTGTGCGCAATGGCAAATGTGGGGGCCCCTGCACCACAGCCTGAGAACCGGCTAATGGAGACAGCGCCCCTGGGCTGTGTTGCAGGAATCAGCTGTGGAGCTCCTCTTCGCCGCCTTCTCCACCACGGCCAGTGCCAGCACGTCCCTCGTCTTGCTACTCCTGCAGCACCCCGCAGCCATCGCCAAGATCCAGCAGGAGCTGGCGGCACAGGGGCTGGGGCGCGCGTGCGGCTGCGCGCCGGCGGCCTCGGGGGGCGGCGCTGGGCTCCCTCCAGACTGCGGTTGCGAGCCCGACCTCAGCCTGGCGGCGCTGGGCCACCTGCGCTACGTCGGCTGCGTGGTCAAGGAGGTGCTGCGCCTCCTGCCGCCGGTGTCCGGGGGCTATCGGACAGCCCTGCGCACCTTCGAGCTCGACGTAAGTGCGCCGCTCGCCCGCCCCGCCTTGCAACCGGCCGCTGGGAGGTGGGTAGGGGTTAGGACGGCGCTGTCTCCTTTTCCCTTCTCCGGGCCTCCTGGAAAAAGGGCTGAATCCGATCACGTTTCCCGGAACCACGGTTGAGAACGCAAAGCAAGGTTAGGGACCCCGGGCTATGTGCTAAATTGCTTCAGTTGTGTCCGACTCTTTGCGATCCCATGGACTGTAGCCCTCCAGACTCCTCTGTTCATGGAATTCTCCAGGCAAGAATAGTGGAATGGGTTCCATTTCCTCCTCCAGGGGATCTTCCCAACCCAGGGATGGAACCCACGTCTCGCGTCTCCTGCATTGGCAGGTGGGTTCTTTACCACTAGCGCCACCTGCGAAGATTTTGACTGCTGTCTGGGTAGTCAACTCAGTTAGAGGCCAGTTTTAGAATAAAATCATCCTTTTCTCTGCTCAGCACTCCCCTTTCAGCCAGTGAGCCTGGGTAGCACACAAAGAGCCGCCCACTCTGTCCTGTGCTCCATTTCTCTGGCTCTCTCACAAGATAAAGGGACCAATCATTGCTACCTGTCCAGGGTTCTGGCTGAGGCCAGGTTCCAGGAAAACGGGATTATTAAAATATGGGTAGTGATCTGGTTGGCTTGAGCCGGGCAAGAAAGTTAAGGTTTAGGCTTGGCTCTGTCTCTGTATGACCTTGGCTAATTCCCTTCTCACTCTGGGCCTCAGTTTGCTCTCTGGAGGGAAGCTGCCTTGGTCCCTTCCAGCTTTAACTCAGGGGAGGGGAACGCTAATGCTGCCAAACTGAGGGTGTTTGCCGCTGCACCCCCCCACCCCCAGCCCAATCCCTGGGCAGCTCCAGGCAGAGTGGGCACCTTCTCCCCTTCACCTTAAACAGCCAGTGTCCCCATTGCATGCTAGAGTTTGAGAGGATGAGATGACTGGATGGCATCACGGACTCAAAGGACATGAATTTGAGCAAACTCCTGGAGTTAGTGAAGGACAGGGAAGTCTAGCATGCTGCAGTCCACAGTGTGGCAAAGAGTCAGACACAACTTAGCAACTGAACAAGAGAAAGAGATTCTGCCCTTGAGGCGCTGTTGTGGAGAGAAAGGGGGCGCAGAGCCAGCAACTTCATCACAAACTGGTGTGAAGAAGAGAGTGACCTCTAGCTGAATGATACCAAAACATTTTGGGAACTGGCATTTGAACTGGAGCAGTGAAAGGTTCAGATGGGGACCACATATCACCAAGACGGCATGGTCCAAAGGTCGGTGGATTAGTGAGGTGTTTAGTAGTGTCTGGGATGCTGAATTTTGGAGTTCAGACATCATTGAGCAGGCCTGGGGTGCAAGACTTAGGGAAACCAAGGTAGAAGAGCACTGGACCACTAGAGTGAATAGGGGTAGGGGTCTTAGCCAGATGGGAAAACTGAGGCCTAGAGAGGAGAGGGCACGCCTTGATGATTTCAAGATTTTCTATTTGCCTGTTGAGAGCAAGGCTCTCCTGAAGCCTGTTCAAGCAAGGAAGCCGGATAGTCGGGGCTGGAAGACCTCTCAAAAGTGGAATAGTTGAAAAAGAGGTGAGCTGAGGGAACATGAAAGCCTTCATCATTTTAAGCTTCCTTCCAACAATTTAATCCTCACATGCACCTTCTCAGAGTGTGGCTACTGGATCTGAAAGTTATGTACAGCTCATGGCTAGTGAGTACAGAGAGGCAGTTTTCAGTTGAGTGTAAAGAGCTGAAAAATTGAGATGATCGTAAAGGAGCTGTCGTTTGCTTTGCTCTGACGCAGGCAGCTGGTATATGCAGGACTCGAATTTAGGTCTCCTAATGTGAGAAGAAAACAGAGAAAACAGTGAACAGTAACAGAGCACACTCACTGACCACTAATACATATGTCAGACCCGTTATTTGAGTCCTCACAACAAAGCGGGCATTTTTGGTCTCACTTGATCACTTAAGAAACTGAGACTCAGAGATGATGTAGCCAACGTCACACAGCTCACCAGAGAAGGAGCTGAAACAGACGGGAATGCAAAGCAGTCTCCTAGTTTCCGGTTAAGACGCACTTCCCTGCCCGTTTGGAAGCCTGTTGGATGAACCGCGGGTGAAGGATCGGTTAGGGCTGGGTTTCCGGGTGCCTGGTGGTCAGGCGGGTCTCCTCACCTCCCCGCAGGGCTACCAGATCCCCAAGGGGTGGAACGTGATGTACAGCATCCGAGACACGCACGAGACGGCCGCAGTGTACCGCAGCCCGCCGGAGGGCTTCGACCCAGAGCGCTTCGGCACTGCGGGCGACGATGCACCGGGCGCTGCCGGCCGCTTTCATTATATCCCGTTCGGCGGCGGTGCGCGCAGCTGTCTTGGCCAGGAGCTGGCGCAGACCGTGCTCCAGCTGCTCGCGGTGGAGCTGGTGCGCACGGCGCGCTGGGAACTGGCCACGCCTGCCTTCCCCGCCATGCAGACCGTGCCCATCGTGCACCCGGTGGACGGGCTGCGGCTCTTTTTCCACCCTCTTGCGTCTCCGGCGGCGCAGGATGGGCAACGCCTCTGACTTGCTGCGCTGTGGAACCTGGCTTGGCCAGCGGCTGCGGCGCGCTTGCGGCGCCGCCCATCTGCCGTTCTCCAGTGCCGGGTCCGGCGCGCTCTCATTCATCAGAAGGTTACTGAACGCAGCTCTGTGTCCGACTCTGAGGGAGGAGACTCATGAGCCACCGCCACCTCACTTGGTGAAGCGTCCTAGCTGGTGGGATGGTGCCTTCAGCACTTCGCACCCTTAGGGAGGAAAGGTGGTGGCCCAAGTCTCTTATGCCTTTCTCAGGATTTCAAAGCAGGGATGGTGGGAACATTTCCCCTAGGATTCAAGCTGGGGAGGAGGCATGGGTCGTGGGGAGGTGGGGTGGGGTGGGCCGTCGAATGAGGGAGGGCCGGCAACTGTAGCGAGGAAGCGGGGACGCCAGGAGCGCATCTCTGGCCTGGCTTTGGGCCATAGGAAGACACTGAGAAGGCGCCCAACGGAAGGCCCTCAGGCAGCTGGCCTCCGCTAGGTGCGCCCTGGCCACTCTGCCTGTCTCGGCAGAAACCCAGAATTGCGGGCGCTTTCCGGGCTCTAAACAGGATCAACAGCGCCGGATTCTACTGGCGATTTCTTAAAAGAAAAATTCCTAGTTCAAGAACGCATATAATCTTTCCATTTATACAGGAGAGAATAGGTACACCGAGAGGATTCTAAGGCTGGATTATTTTCATGGGAGGTTGAGACATAATCAGAGAGGTTTGGGGTATTTGTACCCAAAACAGGAAGGCCGAGAAATCGTTTCCTGGCAGTAGTTGAGTGAGAAGGCTGCAGCTTAGCTGGGCAGCTGCTCCTCGGTGGGAAAGTGGGATGGAGGTGGCAGAGACTCAAGAAAGACCCCCTCCCCGGAAGGGCCTGCCCTTCATATACCCAGAGAGGGGCTAGGAACTGGACAGCCTGGGGCCCAGGCTGCTGGAAACTCTCGAGCATAGCCCCAGGGAACTGAGCTACAGATTATCTCCAAGATGATAGCTGACTGCAGGGTCGCCCTGGTTTACTGCTTCAACCTCCTTCATTACAAGGAGAGACTGAGGCCGGAGACTAGACCACTCAGCCAGTGCTCTCCTCCACCCCATCCCTTACCCCCTGCTCCAGTCTCTGGCCTGTGGCCACCATGTAGCTCTTGGCCTTTTATCCTTTCATAGTGATCCCTAGGTTGGCCTAAGGACACTCTGTATCTTTCCAACACAAAAGTTCCCAACAGTGCTTAAATCTAAACCAAGAGCCTCCTTTTTTCCTAATACGCTGTAACCTGCTGCCCACCTTCGGACAGGCTGGGGGCAGTTGAACATGATGGGTGAGCCAGAGAAGTTGCCGCCAAGTCCTGAGCTGACCCCTTAGTGAACCAGAAGGAACCAGAAAGTGCCCTCCTGACCTTAGGCTTAAGGTGGATCCTGGGGCCAGAAGGGAAGGGGAGGCAGCAGGCTTAGGCAGGGCCCAGTAGCTCAGGAGCAGGAGCACAGCGGGCCCTTCTGAGCTCAACTGACACAGTCGTAACCCCATCTGCAACAATTCATCACCCACCGCTGACCACAGGCCCTGGCGCCATGGGATCTGCAGGCAGGCGCCAGAGCCACAGAGCCGGTGAAAGTGGTAGATCTGAGGCCTGCCCTCAGGGCGCTCCTGACGCTACAGAGACAACATCTCAGCTCAGAAGCTCCACTAGGGTGAGGTGGTGGGAAGACCAGGGCTTGGGGTTGATTCTGATTTGAGGAGAGATAGATGGGGCGGGGCTCTCAGAAGCCTGGACTTCCCAGGTTGCAAGATACCCGATTTACGTGCTGTGTGGTCTGTTCTAAACTATAAGCCTCTGAAAGGGCAGCTTCAGTTTTACTGTGACTTCCCAGTGATACATCGACTCATCATTTCAAGGAAAATCAGAGCTCTTGATTCTGATTCTCTGAGTAAGGGGCAGATACGATTCTTACCCTCTTGGACTTGGTGTGCTCGCAAAGGAAAGAGACAGTAAATAAACTAACAAACGAGCAAGAATAATTCTGATGATGGTAGAGCTGTTTCGAGAGAATAAAACAGGGCTGTCATACAGAGTGCCTGGCGGCTCTGCTGGGGGCTGGAAAGAGTGGCATTCGACTTTGGAAGGAACCAGCCAGGGGTGTCCGGGGACAGAAGAGCCCCAAGCAGAGAGTACAGGAGGTTTAGAACCGAAGGGGTGGGAATCTGCTCAAGACAAGGGAAGAAAGTGTTGACGGGAGAAAAGTGGGGGAGGGGTGCTTCAGCTGACCTCAGTCAGGAGCTCACCTCCCCTCCCAGCAAAAAACTACTCCCTACCCCTGCCAACCCTTACCACCTAAGATGTTTTGTAAACATCTTAGAAACATTATTTTGTTTTCCAGCTAACGAAGCCCTCTCCCTACCCACCAGCACCCAAGAAAGCCTGGTAAAGTTTCTAGATCAAAGTTCTTATTGGGTTGGTCATTTACCGACCCTTCCCCTCTTCAAGATGCTCTTTAGTGCTCTTCACTATCCCATTTAATCCTTTCCCCCGGTCGCCCACGCGGGCCTGGATGGCAGATAGAGTAAAACATTTTTCCCCTTTGTGGCAATTTCCAGCGGGCAGGCCCCGCTCATCTTGTGACCCGGCGCGCGCTGAACTTGGCGAGATGGCCCTGCAGAGTTCACTCAGATGTCACGGTCCGGCCCGCAGGGGTCACAGGCGGGTCAGGCCGGAGGACTGGGACTGGGCCCCAGGTCACGCCCCCGCTGGCCTGCTTTGCTCACCGGCCGGAGGCACCGTCCAGAAAGGGGCGGGCCTAGGGTTTCTGAGAATTACCTCCAGCGTGTCTCGCCCGGTTCCAGCCGGTGCCCCCAAGTGGTCTGTCACTGTTTACAGTTGTCAGTTCATTTGAAGAAACGATTGTGGGCGAGACCCTTCCCTGGAGCCTCTGAAACACCAGTGTAGGGTTATGGTGAACCGCCGATTCTCCGAAAGACATCCTGGGGCTAGCCAGGCGTGGAACGTTTCTGCGAGCGTGAGGTCCCGGCGACTCCGCAGACATTGCCGGACCCGCCCGGTTGGGGGACCACGCGGGAAGGTCGTGTATTTAACTTAACAGCTCTCGGGATCAAAGTGTTTTCCATCTCCAAGGGACGCTTTCCAAGGCGTGAGACTCGCTCCTGTGAGAGCCGCTTTTCGGCTTTAAACAAACTTATACGTTATTGTTTCGTTTTTGGCGCGGCTGGTGGGTTCAGCGTTGAAACCGAGGGAGCGAATGGCCCTGACTGGTCCGAGGAAGTTCGGACCCTGTCCCACTGGCTCGACAGGGTTGGAAACGGGGAGCGCACGTGCGCTTCTCGCAGTGCCCGAGCTCCAGGCTGTGGCTGCAGGAGCGGCCAATCGTATAGGTGGGCAATGGCCAGAAGACCCACTTCCCAGTCAGGATTCTCTCAACACTCTTAATCAGCGGCCGGTAGAGGCCTGGGTTTAGGACCCAGCACCCCCTCTCCTCTGGGTAGGTTTCTGCCGGGTGGGAGCTAGAGAGCCCAGGTCACCCTGGTAAGGTAGCCTAGCCTGGGGTAGGGAAGAGTATGTGCAACCTTAGTCTAGCCTAAGGTAGCCCAGCCTGGGGCTGGGAAAAGTATGTGCAACCATAAGCCACTTTTGGAAACTCACAACTACCTGGAGGTGTAGACTGGTCAGGAAAGATCACCTTCACATCAAGGAGGAGGAAACGGGCTCAAGGATGTGCGGTGACTTGCCCAAGATCATTCAAGTAGAGATGGATCCGGGACTCAGAGCCCAAACTCTGGGCTTTCCATCCATCCTCCTGCATCTGTGTCTTTATCCTGCGAGGATTAAGGACCCTCTTCCCTTCTGCCTAGCTGGAGCTGCTAACCCCAGGGCCCTCGGAATCCGGCTTTGGCCGGATTGCAGAGCGCTGTTTGCCACTGAGTCGCAGATGAATTGCCCCTGCGGTCCCGGGCTAGGGAGTCAGAGTCAGGGCTCAGACTTGAGCAGGGTTGCACCTGGAGTCCTGGGGATCTGGAGGCTCTCTTGAACCTTTAAGTAGGACCTTCCAAGACTTCATGATGTGAACCTCGAGGGGTTTGGGAATCTGGGAATTAGTGGTCAGCCGGTCGTGAATCCCCGCAACTCTCACTTGGGAACTGGCTCTGGGCTCTTCTGTGGGGTCTCTGGAAGAGTCAGGAGGCCTGCGTTTTGCTCCGCCTTCTGAATCTCAATTTCCTCACCTGCGGGACAAGGCAGCTGAAGATCCCTGAACGCACTCCCCTTTACTTCCTCTGCAGGTGGAAGGGGGCCCTGTAAAACAGAAAGCGGGTGCAGGCAGCTCTGGGCTGGGACCTCCCGTCGGACCCGGCGGGAGGGATTCCGAAGACACCGCCAGGGAGCCCGGGGCGTGGAGTTTCCGCTCCCCGGTGCCCCTGCCGCCGTCCGGGAGCCCCGCACACTTTGTATGGGGGCAGCAGGCTGCTCCTAGCCCCGCGCCCCAGGAGGCGCGCTCCGAGAGAAGCCGCCACGGCGCCGCCTCTGCCTCGGCGCGGAACAAACGGTTAAAGATTTGGGCAGCGCCTCGCGGGGGGAGGAGCCAGGGGCCCAATCCGCAATTAAAGATGAACTTTGGGTGAACTAATTTGTCTAAGGTAACGTGGGCAGCAACCTGGGCCGCCTATAAAGCGGGCGCGCGGCGGGATTCAGAGCGCTGAGGGTGGCGGCAGGTGGCGCGGAAGGTCGCGGCGCACCATGGGGCTCCCGGCACTGCTGGCCAGTGCGCTCTGCACCTTCGTGCTGCCGCTGCTGCTCTTCCTGGCTGCGATCAAGCTCTGGGACTTGTACTGCGTGAGCAGCCGGGACCGCAGCTGTGCCCTCCCTTTGCCTCCCGGAACGATGGGCTTCCCCTTCTTTGGGGAAACACTGCAGATGGTGCTACAGGTAAGGGAGCTTGGGGCGGGATTGCACGATTCTCCCGAGCCCGACTCGGTTCCAGACTTCCACTGAAGCGCCCCCCGGGAGGGAGGTGACTGGGGCTAGGATCAGGACTGGCGGGAGGCTCGGCGCTCCCCGGCGCCCCCTCACGCCCGCTCACTCCTCCGCTTTCCTCTCGCAGCGAAGGAAGTTCCTGCAGATGAAGCGCAGGAAATACGGCTTCATCTACAAGACGCATCTGTTCGGGCGGCCCACGGTGCGGGTGATGGGAGCGGACAACGTGCGGCGCATTTTGCTCGGAGAGCACCGGCTGGTGTCGGTCCACTGGCCCGCGTCAGTGCGCACCATCCTGGGTTCTGGGTGCCTCTCTAACCTGCACGATTCCTCGCACAAGCAGCGCAAGAAGGTGAGGGAGGGGTGGCGGCGCCTGGACAGGAAGTGGGACCGGATTCGAGTAAGGGGTTCTGGCAGATAGGTGCTGGGCGAGCGCCAGCTGTATAAGGCATCGGCTGGGACCCTCTCAAACCCAGTGTAGCTTTCCCAGCCAGGAAGTGCCTTGGGTCTGGTGGGGTTGCAGATGTCTAGGAGACCCTGGAAGGCAAGAGGGGCGGGTGGGGCCGGGCTTTAATACTCTTCCCTCCTCGGAGTTCAGGTGATTATGCAGGCCTTCAGCCGCGAGGCGCTTCAGTGCTACGTGCCAGTGATCGCCGAAGAAGTGAGCAACTACTTGGAGCAATGGCTGAGCTGCGGCGAGCGCGGCCTCCTGGTCTACCCCCAGGTGAAGCGCCTTATGTTCCGCATTGCCATGCGCATCCTGCTGGGCTGCGAGTCCCGGCTGGCGAGCGGCGGGGAAGACGAGCAGCAGCTGGTAGAGGCCTTCGAGGAAATGACCCGCAATCTCTTCTCGTTGCCCATAGACGTGCCCTTCAGCGGACTGTACCGGGTAAGGGCGCCTTGTGGGGTTCGGAGCTAGGGCTCCGGGGGCGCGGGATCCGGACGTCTGCTCACCGCGGCGCGCTCTCTGCGCTCAGGGCCTGAAGGCGCGCGACCTCATCCACGCGCGCATCGAGGAGAACATTCGCGCCAAGATCCGCAGGCTGCCGGCGGCGGAGGCGGGCGGGGGCTGCAAAGATGCCCTGCAGTTGTTGATCGAGCACTCTTGGGAGAGAGGAGAGAGGCTGGACATGCAGGTAAGCCGCAGCTTCAGGAGCGGCACGGCGTAGTTTGCTCCCCTGGCTTCCCAAAAGCAATTCCTAGGGTCTCCAAAGTGCACGCAGAGGGGCCCAGGTTCCCAGAGTGAGAAGCCCTCCCAGATCCCAGGGACTGGACCCAGAGATTGAGATACCGGGTCTACAGAGCTCTGGGGAGAGGCCTCGTCGCCCATCCCTTTCAGGTTTTAAAGGGAAAGTTGGAATTTGCAAGATGTGAGTAATGTTGGGTGACTTTAATACAACTAACGCTTTTAAGAGTTCCAAAGAGAGTGGGAACTTACTGGCCTTTCCGGCTGTAGCTGAACTAAAGGGTCTTAGCATTTTGTTTAAATAGATTTTCTGTCAGTCGACTTTCAGCTCTTCTCATCTTCCCTCCTGAATCCTCAGTTCTATTCTGAGTAGTTGCTGTGTAAAATTGCATGCAGACTTGTCAAAACGTTGGTCTTAATCCACTTGTAGGCATTAAAGCAATCTTCAACAGAGCTTCTCTTTGGAGGGCATGAAACCACGGCCAGTGCAGCTACGTCTCTGATCACTTACTTGGGGCTCTACCCACATGTTCTCCAGAAAGTTCGAGAGGAGCTGAAGAATAAGGTAGGGGAACTGGCAGTGGGGGTGGGGTGTTGGCATGAGTTGAGGGGGGGCTGGCTATTAGCTTAAAAACCTCAGCAGCTCTCTAGCCAAGTTCCCAATAGTTAAGTGTGCTGCCTTCCTTGAGTATCTGGGAAGTACAGGGCTAAGGGTGAGTGGGTTGGATGGTGGGAAAGATAATTAACTGTGTGAATAAGAAGGAAGGAATCTTGAGCTGTAATCCCACTCTGGCAGGGTTCAACCTTGTGTTTCTTCTCCACTTTTGGTGGATCCTTGGAGGTTTTCAGACTTTCTTAGGTCTGTGTGTTCAAGGGCATGAATGGGAACCCCTAGGGGGTTGCGGTGGCAGCCAGCAGCCTTGGTGGGGACTGGGGGATGGGGAGAAACTTGGTGGTTCTAACTGGTGAGCTGCATTATCTTGGAATTGTAAATAATGGTTTGGGCCCAGGGATGGAGGCAAACGATCACTAGCTGCTCCTTGTTTCCCCCCACACTCTGGGATCACGAGGCTCTTTGGGTCCAGCCGCCACTTAAGCCTGTTTACGTCTGCTGGGCTGATTTTATTGGAGCGCAGAATAACCGTTCACTCTGTGTGACTGTTTTGATAGGGTTTACTTTGCAAAGGCAATCAAGACAACAAGTTGGATGTGGAAATTTTGGAACAGCTTAAGTACATTGGGTGTGTTATTAAAGAGACCCTTCGACTGAACCCCCCAGTTCCAGGAGGGTTTCGGGTTGCCCTTAAGACTTTTGAATTAAATGTAAGTTAAAAGTTCTCTCTCACCCGCCCCTACCTTTTGTGTAGTAGTTTTAAATCTCCATTTGTTTCCTGTGCTTTGACTTACATTTCTTTTGATAACATTGCCCTGCCCCTGAATGTCTGTTTTTTTCTCTCTCCACCTCTCTTTCCTCCTTTTCTTTCAACTCAAAACTCCGCCAAGGATATAAGTCTTAGATTTTTTTTTTTCCTGTTGACAGTTGAATTTCAGTTTGTCAGCCCTTTGGACATCATAATCTTTTGCAGGGATACCAGATTCCCAAAGGCTGGAATGTAATCTACAGTATCTGTGATACTCATGATGTTGCCGATATCTTCACCAACAAGGAGGAATTTAATCCTGACCGCTTTCTGCTGCCTCACCCAGAGGATGCATCCAGGTTCAGCTTCATTCCATTTGGAGGAGGCCTTAGGAGCTGTGTAGGCAAAGAGTTTGCAAAAATTCTTCTCAAAATATTTACAGTGGAGCTGGCCAGGCATTGTGACTGGCAGCTTCTAAATGGACCTCCTACAATGAAAACGAGCCCCACTGTGTATCCTGTGGACGATCTCCCGGCCAGGTTCACCCGTTTCCAGGGGGAAATCTGATGGGCCAGAAAGCCCAGACCTCAGACTCATTTGAAGTGTACATAGGCATTTCTACCTAGTGTCATGTTGATTTGATTATATTTAATTTTTAAATGTATATTATAATATTTATGTGTCTCTTCTACAGTACCACAGTCTTTAAATATTAAAATAATGAATTTGGATAGTTTCCAAATAAAATAAAATCTGAAGGTGCTCGTCTTGCATTTAATATTCCTGTGGGAAAAAACTCACCGGTTTTATATTCATATATTTAACTAGATTTCTAATGTCTACAGGCATGACTTTGTCATCTGTGCCTATCTATTTTCTGGGAAGAAGAAACCTTACCTGTTTTTTTCTCTTAATAGTTATTAGAAAATATATATTATATGTGTGTGTCCAAAGGTAATTTAGTAAATTTTTCCATGATAGTTTATATTCTCTATTTGGAAAAGCTATCAGAATTAATTTAAAAAATGAGAAGGGGTTTGCTTTACAGAGAAAGTTGAATTTGAAAAGAGAACACTTTGAGTTAATCCTCTTCTAATATAACACTTTCATAATTAGTACATTTAATACACATAAATCTGTGGTATTGCATAGTGCTAGAACTGTTTTCTGAAATTAAAGTTTCAGGTAAGACAAAGTTATTGACTAAGACCCCAAATCACTGGCCTGCTTCCTTTACTCTGAAGTTGCATATGAAAACAGTATTGGAAAAGGCCAGTCTTTGGTTTAGATAAGCGAATCCAGGTTTTCTTTATTGAAAATGAGGCAGGAAGAGTAGATTTAGAAAACTGACAGATAAAGTTTTTATCTATGCCAGGCAATAGGGTGTGAGCCTGACATGACTGATAAAATGGCCCAGTCATGACCCTGTGAACCTTGGCTAACCTCCGCGAAAGCGCAATTTTGTCACATTTCTGACCCTGGCATAGCCATGTTCTGAACTGAAGGCCAGACTCTCAATCCAGAAAGGTTAGCCTGGTGACTTGCTTATGCAAGCACATTTTCAGTTTTGAAATGGCACAATCTGCTTACTGAACCTCTGATGGCTTGTCGGTTTTGGACTTTAAAATTTTCATTACAATTTTAGAATCTGGCAACACTGCAGAAAAACTGGGTGGTCTAAATAGGTGTTTGAAAAGAATTCTGACTACAATGAGAGTTACATGTTCTACCTGACTTTAGTTTTTTAGGTGAAGCTTGGATTGTAACTTCAGTTGGAACCCTCTGATGTTTTAAGGGGTATTTACAGAATAATTTATAATACCTTATAATAACCTTATAATGCCTTTTTTTTTAATGAGAAAATACAGTTGTTGTTGTTTTTTTCCAGTCAAAGCTTTAGTGTCCCTTGGTGTGCAAAGCTGACCCTTCCCCCCGTAACATTCACCCTGGATCATTCCAGTTAGGAACACACTAGCCTGAGGACATTATTTCAGATAATTTATCCAAGGTCATTTTTTAAGAGTTTCAATACTTCTCTTTTTGCCAGAGGACAGTCAGTGTTTCAAAACACCGTCTTAGGTGACTCCGTGAGCGTGTGTCTCTATGAGCATAGTGCAGAAGGAAATTTGAGCCATTTTATCATATAATTTAATTTTTAAAATCTGCCTTTATTTTTTATCCTGAGAGCTTGGAGGAAAGTGCTTCTGGCTTGCATTTCCCAGAGCAATTAGCCTAATTATATTCATCGATTACAGAGTAGTACAGAAATTTATCTCGAAAATACGTTAAAAACACAATCTTTGATAATGCGCTTAGTACTGAGTAAAGGCGGTTTCCATGTGTGTGAGTGTGAGGCAGGATCGATGTCTGTGGCTGCTGTGTGGCTTTGATGGGTCGGGTCACGTGGTCTGGGCAGGCGTGTTTCACAGACCAGGCTCCTATGGATCCATGTGTCACCTGGTGGAGAAGCGTTTCGGGAGGAGGAGGTCAGTGTTTTGTAGACTTGGCCGAAGTTGGGGGAGGCGGGGAGACCACGTAAGAAAGGACTCTCTGGGGCTCCCAGGGGCCTGGCACAGTGCTGTGCCCTCCTGGGCCTTGGGTGAACCTGCCAACTGGCCCTCTGTTTCCCCTTCCTCATGTACCTCCTGCCCTGGCAGCCTCCCATTCTCTCTTCAGTCAGGGGTATGGTGTCACCAAGGACAGAGTACTGTCAGGACTGGCATGTGAAGACTTCCAGCGTAGTCCATAAAGCAGGACACGCATTGGGATTTTAGCCTTCACCAGTGTAGCCCCAGGAGGCCCAGAGGGGCACTGTAACTTGCCCAGGGCCACCCAGGAAGTGGCAGAACCAGGAAGGACCTCCTGCTGCCTTTTCCTTCTTTTTCTCCCAACGTCTAATAACACCTGCCTGATTTCTCTTTCTCTTACAGATAGCTAGGTCCAGGAGTGTCCACCTCCTAACTTCCCTTTGTGTCCCCCACCACCACTCTCTGTCCTGTGACAGTCCAGATCAGGAGACTGCAGGCAACTGGGAAATGGGAGCAGAGACAGGAAGTGGCTGCTCCTCCCAGAACCCGCATATTCTTGGAGGTTTCAGGGTGCTTTTTGCATCCTGCCACCCCTCAGAGGTCCACAAGGGGGCGGGCTTCTCCCTGCTATGCCAAGCTCAGCACCCAATGGTTCCCCCACCAGTGTCCATGAAATCCAGTGCCCACAGACTCTGGGCCAGGGCCTCCTTTTACCCCAGACAGCAAAAGGCCACAATTACCCGTGGCTTAGCCTTAGTCTCAGGCCTGGTCACGGCTTTTAGGCCCCTCTGGGAGGGTCACCCTCGCTGGGTTGGTCTTTGATCTCTACCACCTTTTGGTTTCAGAAGCAGCCACTATCCACTGTGAATCTAAGGTCAGCTGGCTCTGGTTTCGAGCCTTGTCCATGGACTGCCTATGTTGCTTTCACCATCCCTGAAAAATGGCTCTCAGTTTTCTGGGAGTGGGGCCTATGCTTTTCAATGTATGTGTGCATACTAGCCAGTGTTCAGATGACCCTCACCAAGCCTAGAAGCCACCCCACAAAAGCACTGTGTGAGGAACCAGGAATGTTTATCGAGAGGTTGTGGGGGCCCCTCCTTCCTTCCAACGGTGAAAGGATTGCTATAGTAAATACAGGTTCAGACCTGCTCTGAAGGACAGAGGAGGGTAAGCAAGAAGAAGAGAAATGTTAGTACCACATAAGGAAAACGTGAGACAACTAGAGCCCAAGACTTGACTCTGTATCAACTGCTCAGATCGTTATTTTACTTTAAAATGCAGATGAACTCCAATTTAGGGAGATGGGACATCCTGACAGCTTCTTTCAGAGGCATTCTGCAGTCCATGGTGATCATTCCGCTGAAGCTCCGAGTCAAACGAGGTGGGACCTGCGGAGTCTGACGCGTGTCCTCAGAGAGACACTGAACCCCTATGCTGATGCTGGAAGACCTCTCTCCTGCCCTGTGACCTGGTGCTCGCGGCTCCCGAGTCCTGCATCTGCTCTCGCACCCCAAAACCTCTCACAGCTGTGCCATGCTGACCGTCCACTTGACCTGGCTTCTGGGGTAATGCTCTGAGATGTTCCCCAGTGCTCCCCGGTCTCCACAATGCTGCACACTGACACTGGACTCTGCCCAACTGTCCTCTCTCTCCATCTGCTGAAAAGTTACTCACAGGTAGGCACTGTGTGTCAACACTGGGATCTTATAAATTCAGCCCATTCTTGCGTATCTCCCTGCCCTCCTCTGGAACACACTCACGCATAAGAGGTGTTCTTTGGGAGAGAACGTTTCCTGGGGCCAATCGACGCCATTCACCTTATGTCTCTCCAGCTTCACGGTGCCATGTTTTCCTTTGAAAAGTGAAACTTTCATCTTTGGAAAATCTCAGCAGCCGCAAGCTTACACGGCTGTGGTTTAACAGCATGTCACATTCCTGAAACTGATGCTTCATGGGTTTTTGGCCAAACAAGCTTTCCTTCTTTTGAAGTAGAGTCAACTTGAGTTAGAACCCTGGGACAGGGTGGAAATTTAGCCCTGGATTACGTGGTGGGTTTTCTGGGTGAGAGATATCATGTTGCAATATTCATAACCGTGCACTACAGCACCGAAGCCGACCCACAACTTATAGTTTTTCATCACTGCCAAACCCCTCCCTAGACTATCCAGGGGTCAGAAATCGACTCACTCATTTCTGACCATAGAAATCTACTCACTCATATCTGACCATAGATGCTTCAAGAATTTTATCCGAGCAACTCACAGACTCATTTAACTCAGATGCTTTGTGAAAAGAAGACAAGGTGCTTTGCTTAGACAGATATTTTACAAAACCATGTTGATTCATTAAGTACAGTCATACTGTCCAACATAACAGTGATTTATTTAATGACAGAGTAGGGGATTTTGTATTTTGAAATGGAAAGTTCATTTGTCAATTAGTCACAGGTTTTTAGGGCTGGAAGGGAGATTATGGATAGATCATCCAGGTCCCTCAGTTTGCAGCTGAGAAATCTGAGGCTCACAGAAATGTAAGGTCACAACAGAGAATTAGGATTGGCTGTTCAGTGTCTGTTAGTCTATCTGGTGTCTGATACATTGTAGCATAGTCCTCAATTGAAAAAAACTATTGTATTTATATAAGTATATAAGTGTATATGTGTACACACACACACACACACACACACACACACACACACACACACACTCACTCACACAGGTGTCAGGAATCAAGGGCAGGTGAGCACATTATTTGAGACTAAATTGCTTACAGGTTCTTCCTTCTACTGTGACTCTCAGAGCATGCTGGGTACAGACTGCTGGCATTTCTTGTGGGGCTGGGGGCTGGTGCTGCATATTAGTAGGGCTGGACCCTCAGCATTTAAAGTGCCTTCTTCTGAACAGCTGAAAACAAATTCTGTATGGTTTAAATTGCATCTCTCTTCCTGGAAGAAAAAAAAAAAGTTACATGTCTAACCCTCAGTACATAGAAATGTGACTTTATTTGGAAATAGGGTCCTTACAGAAATAATCAAGTTAAAATGAGATCTTTGGTGTGGCCCTCATCCAATCTGACTGGAGTCCTTATAAGAAGGGGAAATTGGAACACAGGGAGACACACACGAAGGAAGATGAGGTGAAGACATGTGTGGAGAACGCCGTGTAGAGATGGAGGACTGAAGTGATGAATCTGCAACCTAAGGAATGCCAAAGATTCCCGACAAACCTCCAGAAGCTAGGGGAAATCTAGGAAAGATTCACCTGCAGCTTTCTGAGGCAGCCGACTTCAGACTTCTAGACAAGAAGCGCCTCAATTTTTTAAAAACATTTATTTGTTCCGGGTCTTAGTTGCCGCACCCGGGCTCTTCAGTCTTTGCTGTGGCATGCAAGTCTTAGTTATGGCATGTGGGATCTAATTCTCTGACCAAGGGATCAAATCCAGGCCCCCTGCATTGGGAGAGCAGAGTCTTAGCCACTGGACCACCAGGGGAGTCCCAAGACAAATCAATTTTTGTTGTTCTAAGTCACCAAGTTGTAGTACTTTTTAAAATGGCAGCCCTGGGAAACCAACACAGTTTCCAAAGGCAAGAAACCTTATTTGTCAAGACTAGAAACCTTGTCTCTTATTTGGGAAAAACACTAGTTCTCACAGTTAGCATGCTTTGGAATCCCCTGGAGGGCTTGTTGAAATACAAATTATTGGGCTTCACTGGAGTTTCTAGACCGATGCTCAAATCTGCATTACTAGGTGATGCTCATACTGCTGGTCCCAGGACCACACTTAGAGAATAATCGACAAAAAGTTTTCTGATCTCGAAGTCAAGGACCACAAAATCAGGAGGGCCAGGAGGTAATTTAACAAGTGATATGAATGAGGGAGAGAAACAGCTGGGATTGGTGCGTGTGCTGATACAAGACATACCAATACCCTTTAAAGTGGCAGGAGCTGCTCAGTCTGGCCTGTCTTTGACCTGTAGGAATGAAAACTCTTCGTTTTTCAGGAGGTGCTGGAAATCCAGATTTGCATGGGAATACTCTGATGACTGAAGTGACCTAGCGCGCATGCATGCACTCTGTTTCGATGTTGGCAACTAATTAGCATTAAGACATTGTGCAGGCAAAATAAAGCCCATCTGTGGCCCTGATGGCTGCCAGTTTGCAACATCATAGGTCTTTTTTTTTTTCCTCTTGGGTCTTTGATCCTTGACGTTTTCAGAATGCTTGTTTGAGAATGGCTCAGCTGTGTGGTTCTGTCACAGTCTCTCATAAGGTTGAGGTTAAGTTGTTGGCTGTGGCTGCGTCACCTGAAGGCTTGGCTGAAGCGGGAAGATTCACTTCCAAGATGGCTCCCTCACAAGGCAGGAGGTCTCCGTATCTTGCATTGAGTCTCTCTTAGGACTGCTTGGGTATCCAAGCAGAAGACCTCCTTTAGAGCAAGTGGTCAAAAAGGCAGTGAGACAGTGCTGAAGCCTCTGTTTTTTTCATGACCTGGCCTTGACAGTCACACTCCATTTCCACAATATCTTATTGGTGACAGAGTTTAACCCTATCCATTGTAGAAGAGAGCCACATAAGGGTGTGAATACAGGAGGTGAGGACCATTGGGGGCCATCTTGGCTCCCCTACTCAATTTTTGAGTGGGTGCCTAGAGTCTTTTCCTGATCTCTCTTAGAAGCATTTTCATCTCCTTTTCTGGGCAGTCCTCGATTTCTAACATTTTGTAGTGACCTATCACCTATGGAAACTTAAAACTGCTACCAGAAAAAAAAACTCTATTACAGAATTTCTCAGCTGGATGGAGATTGAGGGATCACGGGTGCCAAGGCTACAAACTGGAGACTCTTGGGTAGAGCCTACCGGTGGACTGTTGTGGTAGACTCGTGTGTTTGCCAGTGCCTCCAACCATATCGCTGCATTCACTTCTATTACTTTCCAGGCCTCTGACTCTGCCTAATCTAACTGTCCTGTTTCCTGGACTCAGGATTTTCCATGCAAAAACTCAATAGTCCTGGGAAAAGTCAGATGGTCGATCACCCTAATCAACCACATTGTTTGCAAAATGAGCAAAATTCAGCTCAGACAGCAGATACAAATTGATTAGATCCTTACAACTCGAAGTATAGTCCATGGACCAGCAGTACGTGCATTGCCTTGTTGCTTGGTAGAGATACAACATCTCAGACCCCACCCTAGACCTGCTGAGTCAATCTGAAGTTTAACAAGAGTCCCAGGTGATTCTTAGGGGCTTCCCTGGTAGCTCAGCAGGCAAAAAATCCGCCTGCAATGCAGGAGACCCCAGTTTGATTCCTGGGTTAGGAAGATTTGCTGGAGAAGGTCTAGGCTACCCACTCTAGCATTCCTGGGCTTCCCTGGTATCTTAGCTGGTAAAGAATCTGCCTACAATGTGGGAGATCTGGGTTTGATCCCTGGGTTGGGAAGATCCCCTGGAGAAGGGAAAGGCTACCCACTCCAGTATTCTGGCCTGGAGAATTCCATGGACTGTATAGTCCATGTGGTCGCAGAGTTGGACATGACTGAGCAACTTTCACAGGTGATTCTTATGCACATGGTAGTCTAGGACTTCCTGAATAGGAGCAAAACCTGAGCTTGGGCTCTCTGAGGATTCAGATGTGCAGTCCATATCGGTGAACTAGATCCAACAATGACCTACTTGTGCTACGGTAATCTGACTTTGACTTGAGCATCTTACTTTTACTTCCTGCCTCCCAGATTCCCCCAAATAAATGGAGCTAAAGTTGCATTGTTGGAAGGAATTGAAAGTTCCCAATTCTCACCTGGGTTTGTGTAGTGGTTTTTATAAATCACTTTTCAGATTTGACATTCTCCCCCCTCCCCAAACAAAATGCCATTAAAACAGAGTTTAGGGGCAATGTCAGGGAATTTAGGTTATTTCCAGTTTCTGATACTCCAAGCAACTGGCAATCAATAAGTAACCTTGTATGTGTGGGCTTATGTACAATCTATTGCTTTATTTCTGTAGGATTGAGTCCTAAAAGTCCTGCTGGGTCAATGTGAATATGCTTTTAAAATTGTAATGAATAGACAAAAAGGTGTGTGTCCAAAGAGGAATGTCTGAAAAAATAGTGATGCATTTATGTCATGGAAAGTTATAGAGCCATAATAAGGTTCATACATGATACATGTCCACGGACCTTGAGGGATAACTACCAAATACTGTTAAACAGAGAGGAAAAGTTGCAGAGGGACTCAGGCAATTGGCAGGAAAAATTGAGGGGGATATTATACAAAGGGATTAATTACACTTTCTGAGTACATTTATGGATGCTTCTTATGGTTGTAAAGAATATGTGTTGATTTTGTAATTAAGAATTTTAGGAGAGAAAAGTGAAGGTGCTGTAGTTGAAGTGAACAGATATTCTACAGATCTGCCCTCAGTCTCCCCTGCCCATTTCCAACCGCCCCCAGCTCTTTGCTTTCAGAAACCGCATCCCAGATGGGAGCATCTGATTGGCTGAGCCCAAGTCACATGCCCACGCTCTAGCTGCTAATTGTGGAGGGAAGCTTTGTTTGACCTCGTTTGATCCAGCCTGGCATGCTGCAGTCCATAGGGTCGCAAAGAGTCGGACACGACTGAGCGACTGAACTGAACTGATCCAGCTATCTTCCCTGCCCAGCTGTCTAGGTATTACCCGCAAACAGGAGGTGTGTAGTGATATAGCTGACCCCTAAGCAGAAACTGAAGTTGAAAGCCTTAGAGCATTAGCCTTTTGAAAATCTCGCTGTGATTGGGAAAGCAGTTTTGAGTTAATTAACCATATTTTCCGGAGAAGGCAATGGCACCCCACTCCAGTACTCTTGCCTGGAGAATCCCATGGACGGAGGAGCCTGGTGGGCTGCAGTCCATGGGGTCGCTGAGGGTCGGACACGACTGAGCGACTTCACTTTTCACTTTCATGCATTGGAGAAGGAAATGGCAACCCACTCCAGTGTTCTTGCCTGGAGAATCCCAGGGACGGGGGAGCCTGGTGGGCTGCCGTCTATGGGGTCACACAGAGTCGGACACGACTGAAGTGACGCAGCAGCAGCAGCAGCAGCAGCAGCAACCATATTTTCAGAGAGTGCAAGTAAAAATAACAGACAGGCTTCATTGAGCATTTGCTATATGTGCTAAGTATTTCACATTATCTCACATTCTCACATTTCCATGATGCAGGTACAATTTTTAATACCCCTTTTACAAATGGAGCCACTGAAGCACAGAACGGTTATGTAACTTGCCCGGAGTCACACAGCTAGTAAGTAGTAGAGACAGGATTTGAACCCAGGCTGTCTGAGGAAAAGGTTCTGATCATTACATTGTATTGCCTCCAAGTTTATAGTTGGAATGGGCACTGATTTTTAGTTGGAATAATAGTGATTCCTGTTGTCACTGAATGCTTAGTGTATGCTGGGTACTGTCCTGTTATACATGAATTAATTTAATCCTCACAACAACCCAAATGAGAAAACTGAAACTCGAAGATGTTAGCAGCTCAAACGGGGCCCCTTAGCTTTTAAGTCCAACCCAGAGGGTCTGTCCCCAGAGCTCAAGCACTGAGCTCCACCCTCCAGAGCCATCTGTCCTTTACTTCTCAACACATCAACCCACCTTTTCTTCTCTGCTGATCTGAAAGCAGTTCTCTTGAGAGATATTGAAGTTTGGGCAATTGTCAGGATAATTCAATGGGAGCTTTGGATTTTATTTCAATTTTCCATTTCGTTTTGATACTGAGAATCTGACCCTAAGCTGATGTCACTGAAAATAATTTAAATTAAATCTGATCACTTTCATTTGTGAGGATTTGTTGGGAAGAAATATAAAAAGACAAAGGAGGTGTGTGTGAATGTGTATAATTGTGCAATTCTAAAATTTTATCATTAAAGAGATGACGGGAAAAAATAAGAAAGAGAAAAGAGATCAATAGCATTTTCTTGTTAAATTGTTACACATATAAAGATATGGCTTTTTGTGGGGAATTTATTCAAAAGAGAATTTTATTGCTAGAGGGAATGTGCTTTTCTCAGTGAAAATATAGTTTATCCTCAATTTGAATTGCAAATCCTTTCAAAAGCAGAGTGGAAAGGAAGAATAGTGCCTAACGGGAATGAGTTCTTTCTACTTTGTTTTTATAAAAACTTCCTGAGACAAGCTTTAAAAAATCATAATTATTTTAAAAAATTCAGATATTTTTAAAATACCTGATCTGAAAATTTTAGGTAAGTAATCAAAATAACCAGATGATTTTATACAATATTAACTTGGTTTAATATGGGAAAGAAATGACACTCAATACCCTTGCAGCTGGTGACTGGAAGCAGAAAATTGCAGGATGTCTTTGGCAAACTGTGGCTCTCAAAATCATATTTGCCCCTAGAGGATAAACCACATCATAGAGAAGTGGGGGGAAGGAGAGACACATTAACATTTGTTTGGCACTTACTGAGCATGGTGCTAGGTACCAAAGTTTACATATGGTACCAGAGTTTATCCTCACCACAGCCCTGTGCAGTGAGGTCATTATACCCATTTTGCAGAGAGGATAACTGAAGCTCAAGGAAGTAAACTGGCTTTTCCCAAGTTCCCCAGCTGGTAATCGGTTGTGTTTATCGGAGAAGTTCAGAGGAGAGCAAGCAAGGGCACATTTGGGTGTGTTAAGGAGGAGACAGAAGCCAGAGACAAGCAGGCAGGGGGGCTCTGTGATGCTCTAGATCAGGGAATGAGGAACCAAGAGCCCAAGCTTGGCAGCCAAGGTGACTTGGC
The DNA here is from genome assembly GCF_029407905.1 of Bubalus kerabau. Lineage (NCBI taxonomy): Eukaryota > Metazoa > Chordata > Mammalia > Artiodactyla > Bovidae > Bubalus > Bubalus kerabau. Next base: position 17,116,631 of record NC_073645.1, read on the forward strand.
ACAGGTGAGGTCCCTGAGAGCGTTGAGAGGAGCAGAAGCTGGTTAGGGGAAGAGATAGGTGAGTCTGTGGACTGGAAACCCACAGAATGCCAGATGAATGTGTCCCAAGCAGGTCTGCTTCTCAGGAGAGGTTGGCTTGTGGACACAGGTTTGGAGGGAGAGAATGACGTCAGTGGGCATGGTGTGTAGAAAAGGGGATGGGAGGGAAGCCAAGGGAGGACGGAGAGAGGCTTTTGTGGTTCTGTTTTTTTCAGGTCTCTTCAGGAGGTAATAGCAAAGGGCACAGAGCAAGATGTAAGCCTAAGAGAGAGAGAAAACTACAAAGGGAGGATGAAACATTTTTTAAAAAGATGTAAAAGTTGGATTTTGAGGAGCCAAGCTTTCACTTTTAAATAGGACAAAGATCTGCTTTGTTATCCCTCTCTTCCATCTTTGGATCTTTTTTGTTCATGGAATTTTCCAGACAAGAATACTGAAACAGGTTGCCCTTTCCTACTCCAGGGAATCTTCCTGATCCAGGAATCAAACCCATGTCTCTCGAGTCTCCTGTGTTGGCGGACGGAGACCGCCATTAGAGCTACCTGGGAAGCCTCCCTGTCTTCCATCTTAGTGAATGTTAAGGTCTTTGTACATGAGTGAAAACACAATGGAATGAAAATAGTGTTTTGGGAGCTTTAGGGGAGGCCATGGGTCAACTGAGATGATGAAAGTGGAGGGGGAGGGGAGTTTCTATATACATCTGGGGTGATTGCAGCCTCATTGGAGGAAGGGCTCAGGGCCATCCAGTCCCCAGTGCTCCATGGCCTCCCCCCCAAGCCTGCCTCTGCCCGTCTGGCACTTTCCACATGTCCCAGCAGGAAAGCCTGGGAAACGTGTCAGGAGGGGCCAGTTCTCCTTGGCCAGCCAGTCCTGGGCTGTGCCTCCTATATTCAAGGCTGCTCATTTACCCAGTGGGGCTGCCTCTGCCCATGAGAAATCGGCAGGAATGGACCAGAGGAGGAATCAGCAGGAATGGACCAGGCAATGGACCAGAGGATGGACACCCAGGGGGGCTGGCAGAATTGTGTCTGCTCTCGGATCCTGGTAGTGGGGTGGCCAGGGGCCAAGGCCAGGGCAGATGTGGGGGCTTGCCAAAGAACCTTCCTGCTCATGCCTCGGAAGCTGGTGCCTGCTGTCTGCAGCAGGCTGTGTGTGCTCAAGAGGTCTTTCAGGCGGTGCTGCTGGGCAACTTCACCACAGGAGAGCCTTCTATGCCCAATTTTGAGAAAGAAGTGACTTCTTAGTCAACCCAGACTGTCATAACAAAATAGCACAGACTGTGTGGCATAAACAAAGGAAACTTATTTTCTCACAGTTCTGGAGGTTGGGAAGTCCAAGACCAAGGTGCCAGCTGATTCAACTCCTTGTAAGAGCTCTCTTCCTGACTTGCAGGTGGCTGCCTTCTTGTTATGTCCTTCCAGGACAGAGAGAGAGAGAAAGAGAGGGAGCTTGTGTCTCTTCCTCTTCTCATAAGGATGCCAGTCCCATAGGGTTAAGGCCTCACCCGTAGTATCTCCTTTAACCTATCACCTCCTCACAGGCCTTATCTCCAAATACAGTCACTTTGGAGGTTAGGATGTCAACATATGAATTTGGGGGTGGGGAACACACTGATATTCAGACTACAACAGGTAGGAACTTTAAATCTGCCTCCCAACTCCCAACCAAAACTGCTTGTCTTCAGGAGCCAGTCTGTAGAGTGGCAAGAGGCACTCAGTGGTCTTCTAGATGGAGAAAGGGAGGCCCAAGGAGAAAGTGCTTTGTTTGCATCTGGATGGGAATCCTGGATGCCCCAGCCCTTGTGTATTCAGCTTATCCTGGGTTCCCCAGGTCCAGCCACAGAAAGGGCTTATACCTGTGGGGAGACTGGGTGGTTTCTCACTTCCCAGAAGATGGGGCAGGTGAGGCAGCAGGGAACTACTGAGTCAGTCTCCCGTCTGTTCAGTCCATCTGTCAAGACTGATAAGCCATTTCTCTGTTGCCATCCAGGCTCCTGGGCAAGAGTTCCATTGGTCCAGCTGGGGTCGGGTATCCCCGCTCGAGCCTGGGAGAAGTGGGGCTTCCAGGGTTTCTAGAGGGGAAATGACGGTATTGTGAGTTGGGAAGATGCTGCTAATGTTACTTTAGAAGTACTTGAGAGAGGATTTGATTTTTCTTGTTGGAAAATGCTGTTTACCTGTTTGTATCATCTAGAAGGGGTCTATCCATTTTTTAATTTGTTTAAAAAAATTTTTGACTTCACCATGCGGCATGTGGGATCTTAATTCTCTGACCAGGGATCGAACCTGTGCCCCCTGAGTGGAAGTGTGGAGTCTTAATCACTGGACCACTAGGGAAATACTGTCTATCCTTTTCCCCCTATTATTCTGAGGAAAAGGATCTTTCCTTTAGTGGGATATCATAAATTTAATATACATTTTCACATTAGTTGGAATAGAACTGGCATATTTTGTGATTTTTAAAAACGTATGATGAAGGCAAATTTTAATTAGCATTCCCATGGATTTTGTTTTTCCTTTTTCCATTTTAACCAAAAAATTGAGCTTAAAATTAGTATAGAGTTAGTATAGAGTTCCTTTGTTTTGGGGTGCCACCCAAAAGGAGTACAGTACAGTCAGGACCTTCTTATCTATGGGTTTTGCATCTGTGGGTTTAACTGTGAGTGTGAAACTTGTGGATACGGAGGGCTGACTGGACCATGGCCATTTCATATCAGGGACTTGACATCCATGGATTTTGATACACACAAATACCAGATACCTGGAGCAACCCCCTGCCGTTACCAAGGGGTGACTGTTTTGATGTTTTCTTCTCTCTGTTTTTAAGCAGAAATATGACTCTCATGGAATAGGTGTAAACCTATTACAATGCTTGAATCACTTATTAACAACAACAGTTATTGGTGCCCTTTGAAGTTCTGAGTGGGTCCTGGAACTGCTGGTGCTGACGGCTTTTTCCTGGGGTCTCTTGGGGGAGTGAGCATCCCTGGAGCCCAAGACTTACCTGCAGCAGGTATTCCTAGCATCTGTTCTCCCAGTCCTATTCCTCCTGCAGAGCCCTTCACAGTCCTGGGCCACTTAAGTGGGGAGTATCAGGGCCCCTGCTGAACTTTCTAACCCGTGGAGCTTTCCTTTTATTCCCTAGGGTGACTGTGGATTTTCCCTCCCCAGTCCCTTTGCACATGCTGTACTCTCTGTCTGGAATACTCCTTCCCCTTCGCTGGTTGGTTAGTTAGATCTCTGCTTAGATCCCAGTTATTTTATATCAATGCGGTATCCTTCACAGCACTTGCTGCAACCTGTAATTATTTTATTTCTTATTTATATGATCACTTAGCCATCTTCCCCATGAAATCAGCAGGTTCTTGATTGTCTTGTTTAGAGCTCTCTGTATAGGCACCAGCTACACAGTAGGAGTTTAGGAAGTATTAGAGGAGTGGAAAAAACCAAATGCTTAGGAGCGGACAAATGCCATCTGCCTGCAAGACCAGCTGCCACCATGGGCTTTGCCACTTGCTGGCCAGCTAGTTACCAGTCTCACTAGCTTCTTCCTTCCACCTGGCAGGTCATAAGCCACAGCCCCAGCTTCCCGATGCCCTGGTAACCGTGTCCCCTGGTCCCCCTTCTGTCTTACTTCTGTCTTACTCTTTTCATGGACTCTCAGCTGGCCTTACACCCAGGCATTCAACTCACATCTCTCAAGAAGTGCTTACTGAGGGTCAATATTTCATATCCTGACCTGGTGTTCCTGGCCTGTATATATATACCTATATATAGGCAGCCTTACCCCTATGTATCTCCACACATGGGCCAGAATGACCCCTTAGAAGTGCAAGCAGGGTCATGATACCCCTCTCCTCAAAACCCTGCAAGGGCCCCCTGTGTCGTTCTGAGTAAAAGTCAAACAAAGCTGTGACGGTGCCAGGGAGGCCCTGTGTGCTCTGGAGCCCCTGCCCTCCTCGCCTGTCTGTCTTGTCTCCTGTTTCTTTCCCTGCTGCTTCATCTGTGTCTGGCCTCCTTGCTGTTTCACACACATGTGCAAGCCACACTACTGTCTCGGGGCTTTTGCACTTGCAACTACTTACACACCCAGCTGACCAGCCCCTTAATCACCTTTAAGTCCTAACTAGGTTTACACATCACCTTCTCAGACATCCTTCCCTCCCACCCTATTTAACATTGCTTCCTTCCTTCCTGCACCTTCTCTCTCCCCTTTCCTGGCTTTGTGTTTCTCCAGAACACACAAGTCACCATCTCACAAGTGAAGTGAAAGTCACTCAGTTGTGTCTGACTCTTTGTGACCCCATGGACTATATAGTCTGTGGAATTCTCCAGGCCAGAATACTGCAGTGGGTAGCCATTCCCTTCTCCAGGGGATCTTCCCAACCCAGGAATCGAACCCAGGTCTCCCATATTGCAGGCAGATTCTTTACCAGCTGAGCCACAAGGGAAGCCCAACAATACTGGAGTGGGTAGCCTATCCCTTTTCCAGCGGATCTTCCTGACCCAGGAATCAAACCAGGGTCTCCTGCATTGCTGGAAAAGTCTTTTACCAACTGAGCTATCAGGGAAGCCCCATCTCACATGTCATATAATTTCCTTATCTTGTTTGCAGTCTGTGTTCCTTACTACATCAAAAGTCCTTGAAGACAAGAGTTTTTATTTTGACATCGTTGTACCCCCAGCACCTAGAACAAAGTGCCTGACCAACATGTCTTCCAAAATCACTGTTGAAGGGATGAGGACACATTTCAGTCAGGATATCCCATAGAGCTTGGGGGTGGGGGGAACCCATATGTCTGAAGGTGATTGGTCGCTCAAGGTTGAGTGAGGGGGCATTTTCCTCAGGTGCAGGCCTGGGTAATCATTCCCCTTCTCCCTCAGACAGGAAAGTCTCCTAAGGTACACACAAGAGTCTGAGGTGGTCACCACCATGCTCATGGAGGACTAAGGGGTCATCATTTCAGGCTGAAAGGCAACTGATTGTGGGAGGCTGTCTTAGTTTCTCCCTCTGGGGAATATTCTTGATGGTGGCTTAGCTCCTGTCCAACTCTATGGGCCTGTTCTGATACTCAGGAGGAATGTAATCATGGATTAGGTTTATTTTATGGACTAGAAGGGAGAAGGCAATGGCACCCCACTCCAGTACTCTTGCCTGGAAAATCCCATGGACGGAGGAGCCTGGTGGGCTGCAGTCCATGGGGTCGCTGAGAGTCGGACACGACTGAGCGACTTCACTTTCACTTTTCACTTTCATGCATTGGAGAAGGAAATGGCAACCCACTCCAGTGTTCTTGCCTGGAGAATCCCAGGGACAGGGGAGCCTGGTGGGCTGCCGTCTATGGGGTCGCACAGAGTCGGACACGACTGAAGTGACTTAGCAGCAGCAGCATGGACTAGAAAGAGGAGACAAGGTAATTGGGGCTGAGGTCCTTACCTTTCTTCGGACATGGTTCTTTCCTCAGGGAGCTTGTTTCAGAATCATAGGAGCGTGGCCGTGGCCCAGTGTTGACAAGTGCCGTCCCTCCAGAAGTGAGTCAGGCCATCCAGGGTTCAATGTCTGGCTCTGCCATTTGCCCCCAGTCAAACCTCAAGCAGATTTCTCAAGCTTCCTGTGCCTTGGGTTTCTCGTCTGTCAAACAAGACCAAAGTAGTACTGCAAAGCAGACAACCTAGATTTGGGGAGATTCAATGTGGTGACACAAGCCAAGGGCTTGGTGTGTGCCTGATATCTCGTAGGAGCATAATAATTGTTAGTATTTGTTAGTGTCTCCTTCTGGGACATAGATGATTGGAGCAGGCAGGAACCACAGGCCCTCAGCATTGGCCCATGCAGGAAACAAGGCTCATCTTGCTCGGGCTTGTAAGCAGTGCCAGGGCTGGGATGAGAACCCACGAGTTCTGGCCCCCGGGTCTCTGTCCTCACCCTGCTCCAGGCTGCTGCCAGCTGGACTCGGCAGCCAAGGGAGTCATGACATTTGACACAGTGTTCTCCCTTGTGATCACTGACAGTGACTGTTCTGTGACAATGGTTGAAACAAGGCATTTCTGAGAAATTTAGAATTACTGAGCTGATTCAATCAAGCAGAAATTGGATCTTGCTCTCTGCTCCAGGCTCCTTGCTGTCCTGTGTCTGGCTTTTGTTCTCCTGCTCTAGGGGGATGGAATTCCCCCTGGAAAAGGTTGGGCTACCCTGAGCCCCTAATTAATCTAAATTTTATTATTCATGCAGCAGAATTTGAGCTGCCTCTAATCACTTGAATGAAGAATGCTTTGTAGTCTGGTGTGGATGGGGATGTAGGAAGCATAATTTGGTCCATTATTTTTGGAGGACAGTCTTGGCAATGTGTATCAAAACCCTTCAAATTATACATGTTCTTTGACCCAAGGAGTCTAATTTTAGTTTTTGAGCAAATATTTAACTATAAGGATGCTCGTTGGAGAATGTGTTATTCAAGACAACATGATGTCCATGATAGGGGTTTGGGGAAATTATGGTACCTCTAACAATAGACTATTGTGTAGTCATTAAAAATTACCCTGGAGGCTAAGGACTCAGAGACATTTAAGGATATTTAGTTGATTTTGAAACACTTAAGAGTGAGAGGGCCAGTTCTGGAATCAGATCTCCTGGGTTGAAATCCGAGCCCCACTATTTCATTGCTGGATGACATTAGACAAGCTACTTAACTTCTTTAAGCTTCAGTTACTCCATAAGTAGAATAATAATTATATCATCACTCAGAGTTATTGCAAAAATTGAGACAATCCAGGTGAAGGGCTTAGCATAAACTACCCAGGCCAGGTAAGCACTTGCTCAATAATCATCGCTATGATTTTCATGAACCCACTTTTGCTTTCAAAATCATATACATTAAAAACAGAAGGAAAATAAGGAAGAAATGAAAACAGAATGAAGATGGTTGTCTCTAGGTGATGTGATCACGTGTAGTTTAATTTTCCTCTGTGTTTTCTGTATTTTCAGAATGATGCACGATACATAAGAGCCACTCATGTATGAAGGAAAAGGGTCACTAAGAATAGTGGTGGGAAGAGTGCTGTCTTGACTTGTTGAAACCCTCAGATAAGTTGCTCAGCGACTCCTCTGTCTTGGCTTAGAAGCCACTGAGGTTGGGCACAGTGGGGAGAACGGACAGAAGTTGGGCCCTCCAGCCCTCCACACCTGCCCACTGACCACACTTGCTCTGCCCACACATCCTTCCTGCCTCGCCCAGCCCAGGAGGGCCCCAGAAGCACAGCCTGAGAGCTTAGCTGCTCAGGGAGGTGAAGCGACCTCCCTGAGGAGGTCTAGGATTTCGGAGAGACCCCAGTCATCTCCCTGAATCTTATCAAGCCCAGCAGCCAGGAAGAATTCATGAGAATCCACTCCTGCCCCTTCTGCCGCTGTGTCTGTTGTCAGCCCGGCTGTTCATTAGCATGTGTGACAAACTCCTCCAACAGAAGCTTTAAGCAGAACCAAACTGTTTCAATCTCCTTGGAGTGACAGCAGGGGACTTCCCCAGAAGTGCCTGACAGTGGGGGCTGGGTTGGGCCTTTGAGCGGTCAGGGAGAGTCCTGGAATTGCTGTCCTCAGTGTAGGAAGGGGAGAGAAGAGCCCAGAGCAGCAGACACGCAGCTGTTGGCTGGGGACAACTGATGAGCTGGGGAGGGTGGTTGGAGCCGCACACGGAGAAGGGTAGAGTGCGTGCCTGTGTGGCTCAGTCATGTCTGACTCTCTGTGACCCTTTGGACTGTAGCCCACCAGGTTCCTCTGTCCATGGAAAGCAGAAGGGCAGGGCACAAGTAGGAATTGGGGCCGATCTTCCTGTCCAGTGAAGCTTTGGCAGGCTGTGAGGGAGCTGAAAAAGCTCTGGAGCTGGTATTGGGCATGGGGGATCGGGAAAGACATAGTGGGTGGGGGGACATGGAGAGGGGGAGACATGCGGATGGAGCAGAGCCTGGTGTCCAGCTGACCACAGTCACTCCGGCCTCTGTCCCAGTCTCTGTGCAGCGGGGAGGGGAAGTGAGGGGGAAAACAGCAGCTGCAGGATTCTGAAGGATTTAAGTGTCCTGAAAATCGTTGTTTTGTGTATTTTGTCCATTCTTTTTGGTTGTTTTGGGCATGGAGGCAAATTTGGTTTCTGTTTCTCTTTTAATTGGAAATGGAAGAAACTCCTCTTTTCTATGGCCGTAAAATTCAAATAACACAAAATTAACCACTTTTAAGTGAACAATTCAGAGACATTTAGTATATTCACAGTGTTGGACAATCACCACCTCTACTTCATTCCAAAGCATTTCCATCACCCCAATGGGAAAACTATTAAGCAGTTTTCTCCCATCTCCCCACTTCCTTCAGTCCCTGACAACCACTATCTGCATTCTATCTCTACGGATTTACCTATTCTGAATATTTCATATAAATGAGATCCTACAATATGTGACTTTTTGTGTCTGACTTCTTCCACTTAGCATAATGTTTTTGAGGTTCATCACCTTGTAGTATGTATTAGTACTTCATTTCTTTTAGTGGCCAACAATATCCCATTGTGTGTGTGTGTGTGTGTGTGTGTGTGTGTGTATGCCATATTTTGTCTATCTATTCATCCATTGATGGACATTTGGGCTGGTTCCACCTTTCAGCTCCGTGAAAAGTGCAGCTATGAACATGCCTGTACATGTGTCTGTTTCAGCATCTCTTTCCAAATCTTTTGGGTATATACCTAGGAGTGGAATTGCTAGGTCACAATGTAACTTTATGCTTAACTTTCTGAGGAAGTGTCAAACTGTTTTCCACAGTAGCTGGACCATTTTACATTCTCAGACTCTTTTTTTAAATAGTCAATCTTTTGGTGGCATAATTTACATATCTTAAATTGCACACATTTTAAAGTGTACAGCTCAACTAGTTTGTCAAATGGATACATTTGCATAATTACCATCACAGACAAGAAATAAAGCATATCCATCACCTTCGAAAGCTTTCTCATGTCTATGGCGTCAACATGTCCTCCAGTCAACCACTAATATATTTTCTGTCCCTGTAAATTAGTTTTGCTTATTTTAGAACTTCATACAAATGGAATCATGCAGTATGTACTCTTCTGGATCTGACTTCTTTTGCTCAGTATAAAGTTTTTCAAGATTCATCCATGTGGATATGTTTGTCATAGTTTTTCCCTCTGTGTTGTTGTTTTAGCTGCTCAGTGGGTCCAACTCTTTGCAACCCCATGGATTGTAGCCTGCCAGGCTCCTCTGTCCATGGGATTTCCCAGGCAAGAATACTGGAGTGGGTTGGCATTTCCTTCTCCAGGGGAATCTTCATGATCCAGGGATTGGACACCTGTCTCTTGTATTGCAGGTGGATTCTTTACCGTGGGGCCACCAGGAAAGCCCTTATCCTTCTTTATTGCTGAGTAAAAATCTAGTTTATTGATATTCCACAATTTGTTTATCCATTCATCTGTTGATGTACTTTTGGGTTGTTTCCAATGTGGGCCTGAAAAAGATGTTAATCACTACAAGCATTTGTAAACAAGTCTTTTTGTGATCATATGTTTTTGTTTACCTTGAGTAAATTCCTCAGAGTGGACTTGCTGGATCAAAGAGTAAAGGTGGGTTTAATTTTTTAAGAAACTGTCAAAATGTTTTCAAAGTGATTATCAAGTTGGTTGATGTTGCTGCTTAATGACTTTTTTTGCTTACTTGTGTCAAATTTTGCGAGAGGAGTATTAAAATATCTAACCACAATTAGAGGTTTGTCTATTTCCTCCTTGATTTCTTTTATTTTTTTCTTCATGAGTTTTGAAACTCTATTCTTAGATGCCTACAAATTTAGATTTGTTTTACCTTCTTGAAGAATTGCCCCTGGTACCATGATATCTTTAATGATCCTTTTATTTTCAGTGTATTTGTGTCTTTATGATTAACATGTATCTCACGTAGATAGCATGTATTTGAGTCTTATTTTTCATCCAGTTGAATCACCTCTGAGTTGTGATTGGGGTTTTTACCCTTAAAGTAATGACAGATATGGCTGTGTTTAAATCTGTTATTTTGCTACTTGTTTTCCATTCCATTTTTGTTTCTTCATTGCACTTGTCTGCCTTCTCTTGGACTAATAAAATATTTTTTGATATTTCATTTTACTTTCTCTGTTTCTTGGTTATACATCTAAAGAGTATTTTTAAGTAGTTTCTCTATGACTAAGAATATGCATTATTAACTTATTAAAGTCAGTTTAGAGTTGATTTTACCACTTCAGACTTTATATATCACACTTCATACTTAGACTTCCTATTTCACAAACACAAAACCTTATAACAGTATGATTCTGTTTGCCCACTCCCATTTACAAGAGACCTCTTATTTCATAGAACAGGTTAAATGATTAAGCCAAGTTGCCTTCCCTCAATGAGCCCAGTACAGGGGAGAAGATGGATATGCAAAGGAAGGATTGTATTGTGGGGAGGTAAAAAGAGAAGGAAGCCTTAAAAAGAGGCATATGTGGCCTCAAAGAGAAACTTATCCAATATGACCCAACAAGGTTGGGAATCCAGGAAGATCTCACAGAGGAGGTGTTAAAAAATGGAGTTGTAAAAACAGGTATGACTTACCAGGAGCAAAAAGAGAAATGTGGCTCCATGGGCAGAAGGAACTAGAAAGTACAAGTAGTTTAGTGTGTAAACTAGGAGCAGGCAGTAGGCAGCAGGCAGATAGTGAATAGATGAGGCTGATGTCTAGGGTGTTTTATCTGCTTCATGGAGAGTGAAAGTTTCAATTCCAGTGCAATTCCAGTTCCAGAAATAGGGAGCCACTGTTTCAGGCAGCAAAGGCTGGACAGTGCCCTGGCCTTCTGGGGTTCAGAACTTCTCCTGGACCTCAACATTTCTTACCACAGCTTCCTGTAATCAGGATCAAAGTGTGGAGGATGTGGTAGAAGGGAAGCATGGTATCAGGTGGTAGGTGTTTCCCCTTTTAGGGCTTGGTAGGGTGTTGGAGAAGACTCTTGAGAGTCCCTTGGACTGCAAGGAGATCCAACCAGTCCATCCTAAAGGAGATCAGTCCTGAGTGTTCATTGGAAGGACTGATGCTGAAGCTGAAACTCCAGTACTTTGGCCACCTCGTGCAAAGAGTTGACTCATTGGAAAAGACCCTGATGCTGGGAGGGATTGGGGGCAGGAGGAGAAGGGGATGACAGAGGATGAGATGGCTGGATGGCATCACTGACTCGATGGACATGAGTTTGAGTGAACTCCGGGAGTTGGTGATGGACAGGGAGGCCTGGCGTGCTGCGATTCATGGGGTCGCAAAGAGTCAGACACGACTGAGCGACTGGACTGAACTGAACTGAACTGAAGGGATGAAAGTAGCAAGCTCTCCAGCCATATGAACTGCAGCAGTGACACAATGGGAAACGTGGGGAGAGGGGAGGGCTCTTGGGATAGAGGAAGAGTTCTCACCTCTTGCCAGGGACTTGGTTTCTTTCTTTATATTTGGCAGTGTTGGCTCTTCATTGCAACATGGGCTTTTCTCTAGTTGTGGTGAGTGGGGACTGCTCTCTATTTGCAGTGTGTGGGCTTCTCATTGGGGTGGCTTCTCTTGTTGCAGACCATGGGCTCTGGGGCATGTGGGTTTCAGTAGTTGCGGCATGTAGGTTCAATAGTTGTGGCTCCCAGGCTCTGGAGCACAGGCTCAATAGTTGGGGTGCGTGGGCTTAGTTGCTCTGCAGTATGTGGGATCTTCCTGGATCAGGGATGGAACCTGTGTCTCCTGCATTGGCAGGTGAATTCTTTACCACCGAGCCACCAGAGAAGCCCGGAACTTGATTTCTAACTTTGGTCTTTTGTAGAAGGTGAAAGAAAACCAATAAAATGTACTTAAGCCAGTGGCTCAGATGGTAAAGCGTCTGCCTGCAATGCGGGAGACCCGGGTTTGATTCCTGGGTCGGGAAGATCCCCTGGAGAAGGAAACAGCAATCCACTCCAGCACTCTTGCCTGCAAAATCCCATGGACAGAGGAGCCTGATAGGCTACAGTCCATGAGGTTGCAAAGAGTCAGACACGACTGAGCGACTTCACTTTTACTTTCACTTAAGCCATCTCACACACACACACACACACACACACACACACACACAAAGCAGGAGAGCAGAGAAAGGAGTTTGCAGGAGAATTTGGTTGTCCCTGTGAGGAACAATGGCTGCTTCAAGGCACCTGGAGAGAAAGGCTACAGAGGCAGGCACTACAGGGCGTTGAACAGGACCCTGTGATCAACTGGCTGTGCGGCACGCCAGTGAAAGAGGTATCTGGGACGGCTAGAGGTGGAAGTAACATTCACTAGGGTAGAGAGGGTAGACCATGGTCAATGACAGGAGACGGGGGAAGAGGAAGAGTTCAGGATGGGATGTGTTAAATGTGGGACTGTTCGGAGGTGGCCAAGAGGCAGCTGCACATGTGGTCTGGTGTTCAGGGAAGAGAAGAATGGAATTGGGATTCATCAATGGATGGCAGTGGGGGAGCGTGGCAGCTGTGGTTACGGATGAAACTGACCAGATGAAACATGTGGAGTCAGTATAACAGGCAAGAAAGGAGGCTTGGAAAAGGAATGAAGGGAAACCATCCAAGAAGAGCGCAGCTGGCCAAGATTCTATGCTCTGGAGGAGCATCACTGGCTTTATTCACTTATTAAATAATCCATTTGCCTTTATGCTTAACCTAAGAGAACACTGCACATTAACTGAGCATGCGTGGTTTTATTCCGTGTTAATGTAGCAGTACCTGCTTCTCAAAGCCCAGGAGGGTGGGTCATGTGACATTTTCAATGGATCCCCAACCTCCACTGCTGGGCAAGGTAGGGAAGGATGAAGCGCCCATGCCAGCTGTCTCTCCCCGCTGTCTTGTCTTGTTGGGGACAGGCTTGATGGAGATAAAACAAGGCACCCTTTAATGAGAACCTTATATGCTAAGCACTGGGGAGACCATTTACTATTTGTCCTTCCAACCCCAACAGAGGAGTGTGAGAAAGTGATTAGCTCATTCTATTGGTAGAAAAAACCCCAAAGGCTCAGAATTCTGGAATGTACTAGAGGCTTGAATTCTTTGCCATGTTAACCTTTTTTCCCTTTCTAGGATTTCTGTCTTCCTCTTTCTCCTCATTCAAACAGAAAGTCCACCAATGCTCCTAAGCTCAAGGTAGATTTGAGACAGAGTTTCCTGGTTTTTTGTTTCTTAAAGCTTAAGATTTTTAAGAATAGTATTTGAGAAGGGGAGGATTTTATTCACATATAAACACACACAAAGCTTCCTGGGGTTGGAAGCAGAGGGTAAGGAGGGTGAAAAACCCTCTTCTCCACCAGGACTGCAGGGAAAGTAAGTCTCAAGTGAGGGAATAAGGGACCGCCTCCAGAAGGTCCCTTCTGCAGAGGTGGCACAGAATGAGGAAGAGGGCGGCATTCTGAAGATACCTTGCCGACCAGAACAGGGATCTCCTGGGGGTGACCTCAGTGGAGGCATGACTGATCAGCTCACTCCATTATCAAATCTGCCCTTGGCCCTCTTCCCCTCCCAACATCAATGCAGGTGCTGGGAAAGGAAGGGGACCAGTGGAATCTGGTGAGCTGGCTTTCAAAGAAAAGAAGCCCCGATTTGTAGCACTTGCGGATTGTGTGGTGTATCTGCTCCACCATGGCTGATTTCAAGCTTCCAACATGAGGCGCTGTATGCAGAGTTGGAGAAAACCATGCGCAGTCTGCTGTCCTGAGCTGGTGCAAGCTGCCTCCCCCAGTCTAAAATCATCATTTCTTATCAGCAAAATAGAAAGGAAGCTGTGCTTCCAAAACATACAAATTGATCTTTCCTGTCTACCTGGTTTCTGAACAGAGATTGTATCTGTTGCTTAATCTAAACACTGAGGAAGTGGCCAACCTGGGCTATGAACCAGGGCTCCGTGACTCCAAGGACTTGCCAACCTTGTGATGGACTCTGTTCTTTAGGCTGAGGCCCTGTGGGGGTGTTTGACCTGTGGTACTGTCTTAGATTCTGCCATCATCCTCCACTCTTGCCCTTCCATGGTCCTATGAGAAGAACATTCTGGGCTGGGGCTGAGGCAGTGGTCAGGGGTATCCTTTAAACCATCCCACTCCTGCTGTAACCAACGGTTCCCTGGAAATCACTAAGCAGCAGGTCTAAACTTTACTTTCCGATCCTGGACACACAGCCTAATCATGCCAAATGTCTGCTGGCCACAGCGGGGACAGGAAGGGGTCCTGTGGGTCATCATGTGGCTCTGTGGCTCACTTTGCCTGCCCAGCTGTCTATGCTCTCGGAAGTTGGGAGGTTGCGCTCACTTCTCATGCTCACTGTGGTAGGTCATTTGATCACCAGAGGAAGGTCAAATATGCAGCTTTCAAGCCACCATTTCTCTTTTCTAGGCTTATGGTCCACATCACCAATTTATCACAAAGTTTTTTTTCTTCTTCTGAGCCTAAACTTCATAAGCCTCAATACTGCATTCCAGGAGGCAATTCCCAGGTAGCTGAGCCAGGTTGTTGTTCAGCCACTCAGTCGTGTCTGACTCTCTGTGACCTCGTGGACTGCAGCATGCTAGGCTTCCCTGTCCTTCACTGTCACCCGGAGTTTGCTCAAACTCATGTCCACTGAATTGGTGATGTCATCCAACCACCTCATTCTCTGTTGCCTCCTTCCCCTCCTGCCTTCAATCTTTCCCAGCATAGGTTCTTTTCCTTTTTTAAAATTTTTTATTTTTTTTAAATTTTATTTTATTTTTATTTTATTTATTTTTAATTTTATTTTATTTTTAAACTTTACATAATTGTATTAGTTTTGCCAAATATCAAAATGAATCTGCCACAGGTATACATGTGTTCCCCATCCTGAACCCTCCTCCCTCCTCCCTCCCCATACCATCCCTCTGAGTCATCCCAGTGCACCAGCCCCAAGCATCCAGTATCGTGCATCGAACCTGGACTGGCGACTCGTTTCATACATGATATTATACAGGTCTTTTCCAATGAGTCGGCTCTTCCCATCAGGTCGCCAAAGTATTGGAGCTTCAGCTTCAACATCAGACCTTCTAATGAATATTCAGGATTGATTTCCTTTAGGATTGACTGGTTTGATCTCCTTGCTGTCCAAGGGACTCGCAAGAGTCTTTCCAGCACCACAGTTCAAAAGCATCAGTTCTTTGGCACTTAGCTGTCTTTATGGTCCAGCTCTCACATGCATACATGACTACTGGAGAAACCATAGCTTTGACTATTCGGACATTGGTTGGTAAAGTAATGTCTCTGCTTTTTAATATGCTGTCTAGATTTGTTATAGCTTTTCTTCCATGGAGCAAGCGTCTTTTAATTTTGTGACTGCAGTCACCATCTGTGGTGATTTTAGCAGACCCAAATGCCTGTCTCAACTCCAACCTCACCCTTCCATACCTGCTTTGGGATGCTGGGGCTGGGACTCTGCCCACCAGGGGGAGCTAGAGGGAAGCTGCCTGGCTGGGGGACTGGAAGGGACTGACTCCTTGGGGTCTTCCTGTGTTCCCCGGCATATCTCCTGGGCAACACTCCTTCTCTCCAGCAGTGGCAGTTTCTCTTTGTAGTAATTCTGAACACATTTTGAAGTTTTCCAACACACCTGTCAGACCAGTCTCCTTGTGCTCCTTTAGAGATGTGGGCACGGCTTCATCGGGGGTCTGAGTCTTGTCTCTGAGGCCCTCTCCTGCAATCTCCAATGTTTTAATAATTTCCTATGGGTCCTGGTTATAGGAGTGTAGCTGCTTTTTCAGTTGCTACCTCTGTGATACCCTGAAGGTCTCTCTTAACCTTTTGCGTACATAATTAGCAATTCTTTATATTAAGTTCTGCCTATTAAAATACCTGGTGTGATTTCTGTCCCCTGACTGGACCCTGACTGATACAATGCAAACAAAATAAAACCCATTTGCCATCCCTGAACTAGGCCACTCAGTTTAGTTCAGTCGCTCAGTTGTGTCCGAGTCTTTGTGACCCCATGAACTGCAGCACGCCAGGTCTCCCTGTCCATCACCAACTCCCTGAGTTTACCCAAACTCATGTTCATTGAGTCGGTGATGCCATCTAGCCATCTCATCCTCTGTCGTCCCCTTCTCCTCCCGCCCTCAATCTTTCCCAGCATCACGGTCTTTTCAAATGAGTCAGCTCCTCGCATCAGGTGGCCAAAGTATTGGAGTTTCAGCTTCAGTTTCAGTCCTTCCAATGAACACCCAGGACTGATCTCCTTTAGGATGGACTAGTTGGATCTCCTTACAGTCCAAGGGACTCTCAAGAGTCTTCTCCAACACCACAGTTCAAAAGCATCAATTCTTTGGTGCTCAGCTTTCTTTATAGTCCAACTCTCATATCCATACATGACTATCCATACATGACTACAAAACCATAGCCTTGACTAGATGGACCTTTGTTGGCAAAGTAATGTCTCTGCTTTTTAATATGCTGTCTAGGTTGGTCATAACTTTCCTCCCAAGGAGTAAGCGTCTTTTAATTTCATGGCTGCAGTCACCATCTGCAGTGATTTTGGAGCCCAAAAAAATAAAGTCAGCCACTATTTCCACATCTATTTGCCATGAAGTGATGGGACCGGATGCCATGATCATTTTCTGAAAGTTGAGCTTTAAGCCAACTTTTTCACTCTCCTCTTTCACTTTCATCAAGAGGCTCTTTAGTTCTTCACTTTCTGCCATAAGGGTGGTGTCATCTACATATCTGAGGTTATTGATATTTCTCCCGGCAATCTTGATTGCAGCTTGTGCTTCCTCCAGCCCAGCGTTTCTCATGATGTACTCTGCATAGAAGTTACGTAAGCAAGGTGACAATATACTAGCTCACTATGGTGGTATTAATGGCAGGAGCTTCTGCTTCATAAAACTTGAGGCTTTTCTATTGTTCCAATATAGTGCAAACCTAACTCAACAAGCACAATGAGGCATGATAAAGTAGAAAGGGCCCTCAATGACTTTATTCTATTGGGCTAGATGTCCAGGTGGCAGGCTCCCCTCCCAGTGCATGTACTGAAGTTCCAACTTTAGAGCTGAGTTGGTGTGAGGGAACCTGAGAAATACACTCCTTATTTTAGAAGCAAAGAGATCTAACCAGTCAATCCTAAAGGAAATCAACTCTGAATATTCATTAGAAGGACTGATGCTGAAGCTAAAGCTCCAATACTTTGGCCACCTGATGCGAAGAGCTGACTCATTGGAAAAGATCCTGATGCTGGGAAAGATTGAGGGCAAGAGGAGACGGGAGTGAAGAAGGATGAGATGGTTGGATGGCATCACTGACTCAATGGACATGAATCTGAGTGAACTCCAGGAGATAGTGAAGGACAGGGAAGCCTGGCATGCTGCAGTTCATGGGGTCGAAAAGAGTCAGACACAGACTGAACAACAATATCTTAGAAGATAAACCCGAGACAATAAAATGGGAAGGGTGCTGACTAAGGTCACACAGAAAGTGAATGATAAGGTGGGATTAGATCCCAGGTCTCCTGAAGCACTGAACTTCCTTGGATCACCAACTGGGTCGTAACTCTCCCCACTCTGTAAACATCTAGGCTTAAGGTAGAGGTTGTGCCAACTTGTTTCTCTACTATGTTGAATAAAATAAACAGTTTTCTCCTAAAATTGAATACAAATGATTAAAATATTTTTTCTTTTTTTACAAAATTCATTTTTTATTGATGTGTAATTGTGTTACAGTGTTGTGTTAATTACTGCTGTACAACAAAGTGACTCAGTTATACATATCTGCACATTCTTTTTCATATCCTACCTTCTCCCACCCCCTTCCCTTTGGCAACTACCAGTCTATTCTCTATGTCCCTGATTTTGTTTCTGTTTCATAGATAGGTTTATTTGTGTCATATTTTAGATTCCACGTATAAGTGATATCATATGGTGTTTGTCTTTCTGACTTGATTCACTTAGTATGCTAACCTCAGGTTGCATCCATATTGCTGCAAATGGCATTATAAAATACTTGTTCTTTATGCATTTTCAAGAATAACCTGATCACTAAGCATAAAGGCACCACCCTAATGCTGTATTTTTAAATGTGGCAAAGTAATGTGAAAGCTTGCCCCCACCTACATCATGCAGCTAGTGGTGAGATTATGGGAGAATTCCTTGACTGCTGTTTCCTGTAAAATGGCAGTTCTAATCATATTACCTCTCAAGGTCAATACTGGGGCAAAGCATTCCTGTAATAGGTGGGACCTGTTGTTGATGAATGACTCTGATACTTGCTTCTCATGCAATTTATCCACTTCTTTTTCCTATTGGTCTTTTTGGTTCTGAAACAGTCTTTTTTTTTTTTCTTCCAGTAGCACTATTCTTGGCATCAGCCTAATCTCAGTAAATGCTGGAGATGATTAAGTTGTCAGTATCAGCATGTGGTGTTTTCCTAAGAGCTCTGTGAAGCAAAATTCCTACCCAGAGAGACAGCCAAGGCCATGTCTTTGGGGGAATTGAGGACGCTTCTTCCGCCACCTCTTCCTAATCCCGTGAAAGGTCCTTTCTGGGGACTGAGCAGGCTGACAGGTCTCACACTCCTGGTGACCCATCTGTGAGGTCACTGAGTACAGGGCCTGCTGGGCTTAGCCTCCAGGATAAGGGGCCCCTGAAGGCCATCACCCAGCCCGGCTGGGTTCACACCCAGTGATTTACCGAGCATGGGGGCCACTGACACCTTTTATGCTCCCTCCTTGAAGCCAAAGGGACTCGGCGAGGGGAGAGGTGGCCGGGAACCCACGCCTGGGTCACTCCACAGAACTCTCCCATCATTGATGGTGTCCCTTTGCCCCGGAAAACAAAACCCGGGCCCCTCGACTTTGGGTTACCACACTTTGGCACCACCTTTGAAGCCATGATCTGAATTTACGACATGAGCGTGAAAGACCATTTCAGGCTCTGCCCTCTTTCCCGGCCGCTGAACTTGATGTGGTCCAGAGTAAATCACCCTAATAGCCACGGGGCCGGCATTGTTGCGCGAGGTTTTATACCCATACTGGCGGTTCTTTAGGGAGCCAAACTGCTTTGCCAAGTGTCGAGTTACGGTTACAAAAACCCATCGCCTTGTGCATAATTATGAAGAGATAGAAGTATCCAAGGTGGGTTCAGTGCAGGACTTTCAAAAGCTAGGTTCATGAAGGAGAGGGAGAAAATACGGCAACTGTTTTCTAGCCTATGAAGGGGCCTCCTTTTTCTAACACTGTGGACAAAAAGTCACTTTTTCCTGGGAGAAGAGGTGGTGCAGGTCACCAGGTGGTCACTAGACACGATGCTGAGGAAAAGAGTGTGTGTTCCAGGCCCCTCAGGTGGCCGGGAGCTGGGCCTGCCTGGCTCTGGGTCCTTAGTGTACAGAGGGGGTGATGGGGAGGAGGTGACAGGTCCCAGAGACACTTGCCAACTGAAGCTGTTGTCGGAATAAAGATCCTTAATCTCTTCTCCACTCACATTTGTACCGAGTGCTCATATTTATGATGAGTTGTTGCATTGCATGGGGGCAGCTGTTTATACATCTGCAGCCCCAGAGGGCCTTGGAAAGCATGCTGCCCTCTTAAGGGACAGAGCCCAGGGACCCAGCCTCCGGAACAACCAGGCCTCGAGATGCACGAGTTACGTGTGTGAGTGATTTCTCTCCTGCTGCTTAGGATGATATCTGTCCCCCTTGGGGAAGATAGAATCAGTGATGGTCTAATTCCCCTTTCTTTCTTTTTTAAAAAAATAGTCTTAGGAGGGAGGTTCAAGATGGAGGGGACATATGTATACCTATGGCTGATTCACGCTGGTGTATGGCAGAAATCAATGCAATATTATAAAGCAATTATCCGTCAATGAAAAAAAATACATTAAAAAAAAGCATGTTAAAAAAATTCTTAGTAACTTTATTCATAAGAGCCCCCAGTAGGAAATAACCCAAATGTTCAGAATGGACCAAAACAAGTTTTCATACAACAGAATCATGCTCAGTGATAAAAAAGGAATAAAAGCACCCAACAACATGGATATGCCCCCAAAGGGTATGCTAACTGAAAGAAGTCATACGCTGTATATGTTCATCTCTATTAAGTCCTAGAATAGGCAAAGTGAATCTATAGCAATAAAAATCAGAACACCGTTTGCGTGTTTGCTTACTGGGTGAGAGTTAGCCTGAGACGAGGACGTGTGATGAGGGGTGATGGAGGAGATCTACCTCCTGATAGCAGGGCTGGTTAACAGGTACAGGCTATTGTCAAAGCTTTTCCTTTCCTTGCTGGCGTCAGGCGCGGTGGTGTCTCTGCTTCTCCATCCGGTGATGAAGGGTGCAGAAGGGAGAGAGGCTGGTGAAGCAGGTGGTGCTAAAAAGGGCCCCGGCACCTTCTGCCGTCTAGGCGGCCCCGTCCCCTCACACGTCCCCTGAGGGTCTGACCTGTGGTGACTTTTCCTTCTTAAGGCTTCCTGCTCTTGATGCAAGTGCTGTTTAAGAAGCTACATTGTAAGAAGCTACAATGTGTTTTGCAGCTACATTGTAGCTGAAAAACACATACATTCCCACAGTAAAGAACTCACCTAAGAGCATTTAGTGAAAAGAAGACTCCTTTGCTCCTAGAGCCCAGGTTCCCTCTGCTCACCCCCAGAGGAAGCCGTCACTACCAGTGCCTGGTTTGGAATGTCCATTTCTGTACTTACTTTTACTTATATATGAAAAGGTCCCAGTAATTTTGTGGGCACTGGAGGGGACCAGTTTAAGATGGACTTGGAGAAGCAGAATTTGGCTGCCAAGTGAGAGTGTGCATTAGGAGCAGAGGTGCTCGAAGACGCCGGTGAGAGTGGTCAGGGCCTGGGGGAGGGGAGGGTGACTACCACGCCTCCCCTTCCCCCACTCCAGCACTAGCCAGTCCATCACCACATCCGGCCCACTGCTCCTCCTCGGTCTCTCACAAGTCCGTCTGTCCTTTTCTATCCCCAAGTCCCGCTGACACCCTGGATCAGGCACCATCCCACCTGGATCTGGTGTACTTCATTGGTCTCCACAACTCCATTTTAACTTCATACAACCCAGTTTGCACTCAGCAGCCACGGTGATGTTTTCAAATGGAAATATGATCACATCACCACCCCGCTCAAAACCATTCAGATGTTTCCTGTTGCCGTCAAGCTCCTTAAGATGACCTGGCCTTTGTTGTTGTTGCTCAATTGCTCAGTTGTATTTGACTCTTTGTGACCCCATGGACTGCAGTACGCCAGGCTTCCCTGTCCATCACTATCTCCCAGAGCTTGCTCAAACTCATGTCCATTGAATCAGTGATGCCATCCAACCATCACATCCTCTGTCATTCCCTTCTCCTCCTACCTTCAGTCTTTTCCAGCATCAGGGTCTTTTCCAATGAGTTGCCTCTTTGCATCAGGTGGACAAAGTATTGGAGCTTCAGCTTCATCATCAGTCCTTTTAATGAATATTCAGGGTTGGTTTCTTTAGGATTCACTGGTTGGATCTCATTGCTGTCCAAGGTCTCTCAAGAGTCTTCTCTAGCACAACAGTTCAAAAGCATCAGTTCTTCCGCACTCAGCCTTCTTTATGGTCCAACTCTCACATCCATATATAACTACTGGAAAAACCATAGCTTGGACTATATGTACCTTTGTTGGCAAAGTGATGTCTCAGTTTTTTAATAACACTGTCTAGGTTTGTCATAGTTTTTCTTCTAAGGAGCAAGTGTCTTTTAGTTTATGGCTGCAGTTACCATCTGCAGTGATTTTGGAGCCCAAGAAAATAAAGTCTGTCACTGTTTCCATTTTTTCCCCATCTATTTGCCATGAAGTGATGGGACAGGATGCCACGATTTTAGTTTTTTGAATGTTGAGTTTTAAGCCAGCTCTTTCACTCTCTTCTTTCACTTTCATTCTCTTTCATTCTCTTCTTTCACAAGAGGCTCTTCAGTTCCTCTTCATTTTCTGCCATTAGAATTGTGTCATCTGCATATCTGAGGTTATTGATATTTCTCCCACAATCTTGATTCCAGCTTGAGCTTCATCCAGCCCAGAATCTTGCATAATGTTCTCTGCATATAAGTTAAATAAGCAGGGTGACAATATACAACCTTGATGTACTTTTTCCCCAATTTTGAACCAGTCCGTTGTTCTGTGTCTGGTTCTAACTGTTGCTTCTTGACCTTCATACAGGTTTCTCAGGAGACAAGTAAGGTGATCTGGTATTCCCATCTCTTTAACAATTTCCCACAGTTTATTGTGATCCACACGTCAAAGGCTTTAGCATATTTTCTGGGTTCAATATCATCACCTCTCTGAGCTCCTTGGCCCCCTCCTACCTCCCCCATTTTTTCCTGTCATACAGGATTTTTTCGATGCCATGTTCTCTTCTCGTTTGTCTCCAGGCCTTTATGCGGGCTCTTTCCTCTTCCTGTAGTTCTCCGTTTCACCTTGTGTCTCCCATGAGCCCTAAATGGTCTCTTTTCTGTCTTTTCAGGAAAGACTTTCTGTTTCACCAAGACTGGATCATGGGGCCCCACGACAGTGCACCTACCCCCATCCTAGCTCTTATTGTGCTGAGTCGTGACTGCCTTGTTTGTTGTCTGCATGCTGGACTCAATTCCAAGAGGAGGGCAAACTTGTGTCCTTAGCCCTTAGCATAGTGCCTGGCAGGTAGCTGGTACTTAATAGATTTAGAGTTGAAGGACAGAAATCTGAGATGTGAGAAGGAAGAACAGGTGAGGGCTGAGAGTCGAGCTAGGGAAGGAAGAGTTGGAGGTGATGTCATCAGGAACAGCTGGTGGCCATGGGACAGCAGCAGTAGAGATGCTAAATATCCCCTGGTCCTTACTGTGTGCGAGGCACAATTCTGGGTGCTTTATGCTCATTAATCCTCCTGAAAACAATATGAGGAGGATACCATGAGTATCGGAGAAGGCGATGGCACCCAACTCCAGTACTCTTGCCTGGAAAATCCCATGGATGGAGGGGGCCTGGTGGGCTGCAGTCCACGGGGTTGCTAGGAGTCAGACACGACTGAGCGACTTCACTTTCGCTTTTCACTTTCATGCATTGGAGAAGGAAATGGCAACCCACTCCAGTGTTCTTGCCTGGAGAATCCCAGGGACGGGGGAGCCTGGTGGGCTGCCGTCTATGGGGTCGCACAGAGTCGGACATGACTGAAGCGACTTAGCAGCAGCAGCAGCAGCAACCATTAGTATTCCTCTTTTACAGATGAGGAAACTGAGGCACAGAAAGGTTAGGTAACTTATCCAGAGTCATACAACTAGTAAGTGAGAGGGCTGGGATTCAAACAAAGGAGTTCAGTTCCTACACTCTCTGTACACTACAAAGACACATTTAATCTGGGCATTTCAGACTTTGAGTGACAGTACATTCTGTCAATAGTTTGCACCAGCTTCATGGAGTTGGGAAGAGCTCAGCCAGTCCAAATTGGAAAGGCTAAAGTACCTGTCTAGATCTCTAGGTGCCCCTAGGATGACAGGAGAGCTCTAAGCTAGCACTGAACTCCAGCCCAGTGATAGGGCCCAGGGGGGCAGCAGTCAGGCTCTTGCCTGGTGCTAGTGGTACTGCCTTAAGGGACTTCCCTTTCTTTTCCCCACTTTTTATTTTGTATTGGGGTATAGCTGATTAACAAAGTTGTGACAGTTTCAGATGAACAGCAAAGGGACTCAGCCATGTGTATACATGTATCCATTCTCCCCCAAGCCCTCTCCCATCCAGGATGCCACGTAACATTGAGCAGAGTTTCCTGTGCTATACAATAGGTCCTTATTGGTTATCCATTTTGAATATAGCAGTGTGTACATGACTATCCCAAACTCCCTAACTATCCCTCCCCGCTGGCAACCATAAGTTTGTTTTCTAAGTCTGTGAGTCTCTTTCTGTGTAGCACATATGTACAGTTGAATATTACTCAGTCATTACAAAGAAGGAAATAATGCCATTAGCAGCAATATGGATGAACCTAGAGAGTGTTATACTGAGTGAAGTACGTCACACAGAGGAGAAATATTGTATGACCTCCCTTACATGTGGACTCTCAAAGGAAAGGATACAAATGAACTTACTTGAAGTGACTTTCTAAACTGAGCAGCTTGTGGATGACGGTGGATTTTGCTGACAAAATAGACTGCCAGTCAAGAAACTCCATGCTTCTTGGTGATATAAAAACTGGCTATATTTGTATATTAGTATTAAAAATTCACATCCATTTTATGGACCTCAAACCATCTATTGTAAGCATGAGAGGTATGGCATGAGAAGGACAAAGATGAATCATTCATTCAATAATATTTACTGAGCACTTGCTCTGTGCTGGACAAAGGCAGGGGCTGGGCTTACAGGGATGGAGAAGCCAGATGGCCCCTCATGGAGCTTACGTTATAGTGAGAGAGACACGTGGGAAACAAGTGAACAAAAAGTTACTACTTGCAATTAGTGTTATGAAGTCACACACGAACGTGGTTGTGGTGGGTTGCACGTGAGGCGTGCAAGCCAATTTTAGTTCAGACGCCTTTGGGGTCTCGCTAGAAGGACGCTGGAGAAATTAAGGGTGATTTCAGGCCATAGGAGTTGTTTGAAGCATGATGCCTCTTTAATAATACACTCGAGGTTCTCTTGAAGAAAGTAAGCAGTGGGAAGCAAGAGGGCGCCCTCTTGAATGCTGGAAGAGTAGTCCTTACAACTCTTACTCAGATATCAAAGGGGCTATTTCATCAGGACCCCAAGGCTAAAAGTGGACCTTTTAGGTCCCTCTGACTTTGCTGGTGGAATTGTAAAGCAGTTCAACCTTTCTGCAGAGATTTTGCAATATCTACCAAGAGTCTTAAGAAGGGCATTGCATTCTCATCCAGAAATTAATCCCACAGATATATTCAGAATTGAGGACAAAAGATTGATAACTATGTATTTTTCAGGGTAGTCTAAATTATGTAAAATTGGAAACTGAAAAATACGTAAAGAATTGTATATTTTCATGACATTATGGCAGTCATTTTCGATGAATATCTAATCCTGAAAGATGTTCACTGTGTAAGTGATGAAAACAAAACATAAACATATGACAAAAACATTCAACAATGGTAGGATTCTATGTTTAACAAACATCGAGATGTATGCACAAGGAAAAGATGGCAGACGTTATTAGTGGTTATCTTTGGCTGGAGGGGATTTGGGGGGGGGGGATTTGATTTTCTTTGAAATTTTCTGTGTTTTTCCAAGTCCATGTCTCACTGATAATCAGGAGAAGGACATTTAAAAATGTACCTTTATGTTCAGTTCAGTCACTCAGTCTTGTCCAACTCTTTGCAACTCCACGGACTGCAGCACACCAGGCTTTCCTGTCCCTCACCAACTCCTGGAGCTTACTCTAAGTCATGTCCATGGAGTCAGTGATGCCATCCAACCATCTCATCCTCTGTTGTCCCCTTCTCCTCCTGACTTCAATCTTTCCCAGCATCAGGTCTTTTCAAATGAGTCAGTTCTTCACATTAGGTGGACAAAGGATTGGAGTTTCAGCTTCAGCATCAGTCCTTCCAATGAATATTCAGGACTGATTTCCTTTAGGATGGACTGGTTGGATCTCCTTGCAGTCAAAGGGACTCTCAAGAGTCTTCTCCAACATCACAGTTCAAAAGCATCAATTTTTCAGAGCTCAGCTTTCTTTATAGTCCAACTCTCACATCCATACATGACTACTGGTAAAACCAAAGCTTTGACTAGATGACCTTTGTTGGCAAAGTAATGTCTCTGCTTTTTAATATGATGTCTAGGTTGGTCATAACTTCTTCCAAGGAGCAAGCATCTTTTAATTTCATGGCTGCAGTCACCATTTGCAGTGATTTTGGAACCCAAAAAAATCTCTCACTGTTTCCATCGTTTCCCCCATCTATTTGCCATGAAGTGATGGGACCAGATACCATGATCTTAGTTTTCTGAAAGTTGAGCTTTAAGCCAACTTTTTCACTCTCCTCTTCCACTTTCATCAAGAGGATCTATATTTCTTCGCTTTCTGCCATAAGTGTGGTGTCATCTGCATATCTGAGGTTATTGATATTTCTCCTGGCAATCTTGATTCCAGCTTGTGCTTCATCCAGTCCAGCATTTCTCATGCTGTACTCTGCACATAAGTTAAATAAGCAGGGTGACAACATATAGCCTTGACATACTCCTTTCCCAATTTGGGACCAGTCTGTTATTCCTTTACATTAGGTGAAAAATAAACATGTATTCAAAGGTTAAAATGCTTCTGCTAGTTTCTGACGTGAAGGAGCTATTGAGGCTTGGAAAATAAGCAAGAGAAAGAGTGAATCTCCCTCAAGAAAAGTCCTGCAGGCTCCTTAACCCCACAAAGCCGTTTCCATCCCTTCTCTGCTGCTACTTTAGTGCATTCTCTGGCACTAGTGAGAGTGAGTCTGGTACATGAGGCACCGAGGAGTATCCCCCCTGGTTTGCGGGCAAGCCTGTGCTAGCAGAGGTGAAAGAGGAGCTGAAAGCAAGAACGGACAGTTGTCTAGTGCTTGCTCTGCATCAGCCCTGCTGTTGAGTGTGACACACACTCTGTTGTCTTCTGAACTTATGAATGCATTGCCCTCAGAGTGACCTTGTAACTTTGGTATTTCCACTACTCCCATTTTGAAGATAGGAACACTGAGGCCCAGAAGGACAGTGTCCTCCATGTCACACGTCTAGTAAGTGGTACTGCCAGAATTTGAATCCAGATCTGATGGCGCTACGTTGGGGAAAAAATGGAAATAGTGACAGACTTTATTTTCTTGGGTTTCAAAATCACTGTGGATGGTGACTGAAGCCATGACATTAAAAGATGCTTGCTCCTTGGAAGAAAAGCTCTGACAAACCTAGATAGCATTTTAAACAGCAGAGACATCATTTTGCCAACAAAGGTCCGTCTAGTCAAAGCTATGGTCTTTCTAGTAGTCATGTATGGATGTGAGAATTGAACCATAAAGAAAGCTGAGCGCTGAAGCATTTTGAACTGTGGTTCTGGAGAAGACTCTTGAGAGTCCCATGGACTGCAAAGAGATCAAATCAGTTAATCCCAAAGGGAATCAGTCCTGAGTATTCATTACAAGGACTGATGCTGAAGCTCCAATACTTTGTCACTGGATGTGAAGGGCCAACTCACTTATGCTGGGAAAGATTAAAGGCAGGAGGAAAAGGGGGAGAACAGAGGATAAGATGGTTGGATGGCATCACCGAGTCAATGGACAAGAATTTGAGCAAACTTCAGAAGATAGTGAAGGACAGGGAAGCCTGGCATGCTGCAGTCCATGGGGTCGCAAAGAGTCAGACACAACTTAGCGACTAAATAACAAAGTTGAGTAGTGGGAAAAACAACGAACTAGAGAGGAAAGGACGAAGACAAAAGAGAGGATAAATCTAGCTTTGGTATGAGCAGGAGGCCAGTAACTGCAGGGTCCTCTCCATTCTGGAAAGTAACACCAGATTGGGATGCCAAGAGGCAGTTTGGAGTAGAAGAAAGATTGTTACCTTCGCCTATGTGGACCTCGATGATTCCAGCACTACCTCTCACAAGGGCCACCCCTGTGACCTGGACCAGGGTTTCTTTCCTTCAGGAACAGCAATAGAAAGATTAAAAGAGAAATTGTTTTGGACCAATCATGAGTGCTGGTATTTGAGAGTTTTTCTTAAAGGTTAAGAAAGAGGCACACGTTTCTGGATTGATTCCTAAGAGAACTTCTGGGCACCTTCAAGGACTTCCTAGGTTGATAGCAATGCTTTTTATTCCAATTTCACTTTTGAACAGATGGCTTTTCTGTTCTGTGCTCCAGATAGAATTGCCCCTACAGCTCCCCTTATGCTCATCAGCTCCTTTTGAGGTTGGTTTTTGGCACCCAAATTGAACACAGATGGAGAGTGTTGGGGGAAGGTAAGAGGAAGTGTTTTCAGAGGTTTCTGAACAAATGAAGGAGAAGAAAAGAGTTGGAAGCTTCATGTGAGAGACAATGCCAGTGGCTAGTGATAGAAGGAGAAACAGTGACAGGAAAACAGGGGAAGTGCAGCGTGAGTATGAGCCCCTTGAGGGAACGGAGAGAGAACCAATACTTCATACCTGCCGACAGGTGGCAGCACGGACACAATACAGCTTGGTTTTGTCTAATTTTATCTGAAGACGTCTCTGCGACTGTGGGGTGGGAGTGATGGGAAACAGCAGTTTGGGGGCTGGCAGAGAAGGCTAATGGCAGCGTGGGTCTGGCTGATATAAAGAATAGCACTCATAGCTTGTATATGGCCTGTATTCATCATCATAGGGCCCATTTCCCAGCAAAACACAAGGTGAAGTGATTTAATAGAAATCAGGTCATTTGTAGAGATGTGGATTGGCCTAGAGAGTGTCACACAGAGTGAAGAAAGTCAGAAAGAGGAAAACAAATACCATTTATTAATGAATGTATGTGGAATCTAGAACAATGGTACAGATGAACCCATTTTCAGGGCAGTAATAGAGACACAGAGGTAGGAAATGGATGTGTGGACACAGAGGATATGCGTGGAATAAACTGGGAGATTGGGACTGACGTATGTGCACTGCTGCTCAGTCGCTTCAGTCGTGTCCGACTCTGTGCGACCCCATGGACTGCAGCCCACCAGGCTCCTCCGCCCATGGGATTTTCCAGTCACGAGTACTGGAGTGGGGTGCCACTGCCTTCTCAGGCTTAGCGCTGCTGCTGCTGCTGCTGAGTCGCTTTAGTTGTGTCCGACTCTGTGCGACCGCATGGACGGCAGCCCACCAGGCTCCCCTGTCCCTGGGCTTAGCACTAGGAGGATGCAAAGCCAAGATCCAACTCTGAATCTGCCTGCTGCCAAAGCCTGTTTTGATTTACTTTCCATGTTGATTTCCAAGACCAGCTGGAGGCACTGTGTTTATTGTTTAACCATCCTCACTCTTAATGTCCCAACTTGATTAAGTCAGTCTTTTTTGATCTTATGTGAACTTAAGGATTCCTGAGATATTTGTTAAAATATATCAATTTCTGGGCTGTACTCCTAGAACTACTGATTAGAATGTCTGTGAGAAGAGCCCGAAAATCTATTTTTGACATGCTCCAAATGTGATTCCCACGTACTCGGCCAGCTTGGTCAACATTGGTAGAGGTAGATTGTCACATTTATGAATATAAATTCAGTTGGCTGTAAATGGTGTATCTTTGCAAGGTTTTATATGGTTCAGGAAGTAAAATCTCTCATGTTATATTTATGTGCTTTCCTCTGATCACTGAGATTTTTTACATTGTGACATTGAAATGATCAATGAAGATTATGTTTACTTTTGGTGGCAAGGGTGAAATATAGCAATACTTCACTCCCTGTGGTGTCATTTCCCATTTTACTTTGTATTTTAGAGCTGAAATATTTATCTGCATGAATTGAATTGAAAGGCATTCTCTGGTTAAGCAGCAGGAGTTTGAATTCTGTTTAACACTGAGTCATGCAAAGGTCAAGGTTCATCGTTACCTTAACATTTTTTCTTTTAATAATTTTATGTGTTTATTTTTGATTGTGCCGGGTCTTCGTTGCTATGCAGACTTTTCTCTTGTTGCAGTTCACAGGCTTCTCACTGTGGTGGCTTCCCTTGTTGAGGAGCATATATAGGGTGTGCGGGCTTCAGAAGATGTGGTGCACAGGCTCAGGAATTGTGGCTCCCAGGCTCCAGAGCACAGGCTAAGTAGTTGTGGTAAGTGAGCTTAGCTGCTCTGAGGCATGTGGGATCTTCCTGGATCAGAGATCGAACCTGAGGCTCCTGCATTGGCAGGGGGATTCTTTACCACCGAACCACCAGGGAATCCCCTCATCTTGAACTTTTTAATCTTGCTTTTGGTGAACCTTGCTGAGCTTCCTAACTTTGTCCATCTGAATGGATTTAAGAGGAGGTAGTTTAATCTACATTGATAAAATTAAAGAGAAATGGAGATTTGGGGGAATTATCCGTAATTAGGCCCCAAACCAGTTTTAGGCTAAAATACCCAAATGTCAATTCTAATAATGCTTTTTGGGAGTCTGAAGTTAAATATGACTTACAGGAAGCTTTTACTTTACACAGGATCATCTGAGATCCAATATTCCAGTCTTAACAATTGGCAGGTAGCACAGAGAAGAATTCCCTAATAAATCAATGCCCCTTTGAATACCTTCACCCTACCTAATGTCAGCATATATCCAAGCTAACAGCATTTACAAAATATCTTAAAAAGATGCAGGATTTCATGAAGCATTCTGATGGGTGATGTTGGAGGATTCCTATGGTTTCAGACAAAGCTGTTAATAAATGAGGATTTGGCAGAACTAGTCCACTTAACGGAAGAAGAGAAAATCAACAGCATGCTTCCAAAGAGAATCATTTGAATATGAAATATTAAGAAAGCCTTCATAAAATGGATGAAGTCCTCTAATATTTTGGTGAGAATTACTGTTTTTATGATCATGCTAAAAATAAAATGAGAAGAATAATACTGTTGTGCTATCATGTAATATCAGAAAAACTTCACCAAGAGAAACCCTAAGAATATCCATCTGTTGTTTGTTCTAAGTATTAGAGTGCATTTATTATTATTTTTCATATGTGGTTTAACATAAGGTAAAATAAACTTAGTTTTGCTTAGTTTCATTTTTTAAACAAATTTCCATCCATTTTCGTCACTATTATGTCACTATTCACTGCAAACCTTTTAATCTTGTTTAAAGAGGATTCACTTTAAGTGAGGATTAAATGAATTTTTACATGTAAAACATCTAAAAAGTGAAAGAAAGAAAGTGAAGGTCACTCAGTCATGTCCAACTCTTTGTGACCCCATGGAGAGTCCATGGAATTCTCCAGGCCAGAATACTGAAGTGGAAGATTTCCCTTCGACAGGGATCTTTCCAACCCAGGGCTCAAACCCAGGTCTCCCTCATTGCAAACAGATTCTTTACCAGCTGAGCCACAAATACATAATAAGTAAATATTCTGTAACTTCAGTTATTACTGTTTTTAAAGTGTAATTTTTATTAATTAGTTTTGTGGCAACAGCATGTGGCTTGAGAACCCCAGCTCTCAGCAGTGAGACTGCAGAATCCTGAGCACTGGACCTCCAGGGAATTCCCAAAGTGCCATTTTTATAATTGGTTTTATAAACACCAATTATACTTGGATAATAAGGGCAGCATGCTTTGTATTTGGTCTTAGTAGATGTTACTGTTTATTATATTCAATTTATTAGACACACTTTACATATATGATTTTATTTGATTCTTACAACCCATGCTAGGAGACAGGCACTACTTTTCATTCCATCACAGTTAAGGAAACTGATGACAAGCAGTATCTTAAGTCTCACACTGGTAAGTGGAAGAGCCAAGATTTGAATCCAAAATTGACTGAAAAGACTTGGATCTTCCTTCTTTTCCTTTCTTTCTTTCCCTCTCATCTTTTCTTCTAATTTTTTACTATAGAAAACATCAGATATACCCAAAAATAGCAACATAGTACCAAGGACCTACCCCCACCCCTCACATAGGCTTTTCCCAGTTTTTGCAATAAACAACTTGAGGCCAATCTTCCTTTATCTCTACCCCAACCTTCACCCCTACCCTCAGATTATTTGCACAAAATTCCAGCCATTGTATCATCTTCACTGTAGATATTTCCATGTATAGTTCTAAAAGATAGGGACTCTTGGCCAAACACAACCTCAGTATCATTGTTGCACCTAAATAAAAGAAATTATATTAACCAACATTTACATGGTCTGTGAAATTTTCCTGATTTTCCCATAAATTTAACATTTGGCTAGTTGAATCAGATCTGCACATCACATCTGTTTCATATATTCCTCAGAGCTCTCTTCATCTGTAGATTTCTTCTCCATTTTTTCCCCTTGAGATTTATTTGTTGAAGAAACCGATGTTTGTACTGCAGAACTCTCTGCAACCTGGATTTTGATGATTTCATCCCTATGGTGTTTAGCATCTGTAAACTGGTAGTTTTTCTTTTCTTTTACTGCAAAATTTTCTTGAACTCCTACTGTATTTAAGGTTTCCGTCCACCTGGTTCCCTCTCACATGGGGCTTAGGGTCTAGCCAGGGATACAGATACTAAGCAAGCAAGCTAGCCTGATATTTTATTTCTATTATACTTATATAATATATAAATATATGTTGCTTTTGCTATAACTCTATTTGGTTACATAATAGTGTGAAATAAAAGGTTCTGTATTATACTAAAGAGGCCACTGAGACGTCAGAGAACCAGAGTTCAAGTCGTCTCTATTATATCAACTCTGTGTGACCATGTGGTGGTGATGGGGGTGTCGGTGGGAGGGGGGAGGAGGAGTTGGTGAGGAGATGTACTAGGTCTGGATTCTAGAGTCTTCATCATTAAAAATGATGGGTTTGGACCAAGAGAGTCTTTCCTTTGCTCTAAGAATTCCTTAGAGCAAAGGAATTCTTTTTCTCCCCTACAGGAGCTCTCAAGCCAATTCCTGATATATAAAAGGTAATAGTGGAGCTGAACTGAATGAAGCAGGGGGTGGCTGTTGAGCCTGGCCCCATCTCACTCTTTATCTTTTTTTATCTTATTCCCCTCCATCCCCTAGGATGATCACTGACATGTCCTTAGAACTTAGGTCTCCATGGAGAAGTCAGAAAACCACTGGGTTAGGTAAAGTTAGATGTTCATCTAAGTATTACCAAACCGGTAATACTTAAAATATTAACTATATTAACACTTAAAATACTAAGTAAGTACCAAATCTGGAAAGGCCCGGATGAGTAATGCCTCGGTTTTCTCAGTGGGCTTGGAGCTTTATGCACCCTTATTTAGTGTGTATGTGTGTGTGTGCACGCATGTGCATGTGGGTGAACATGACATGCCAGAGCTGAAATGCTCTAATCCAACCTCTCCTCAGGGAGCCCATCTTCAGTTGCAAGCGACAGAACCCAAGTCAAACTAGCTTGTGCATAACAGGAAAATCATTGTTGCATTTAACTAGATAGAAAGTCCTCACATGGATCTGGCTTCAGGGCAGGGGTTTAAGCCCATATCATCAGGATAATATGGGCTTCTTAGCTCTTCCACTTCTTAGCTCTTCTATAGTCTGCACGGTTTCCTTCTGTGGCAGGTGTTCCTCATGATGAGGCTGCCAACGCCTCTCAGCTGATAGTCTAGGAACCCAACAACCTCCCTGGAAAGAGAGCACGCCCCCTTGTTAGTTTCTATGGAAATCCTTCATGCCCACCCTCATTGGCTGGGTATGGGCCACTTGCTCAGCATTGACCATTGCCATGGCCAGGGGATGCAGACCGCTAATTGGCCAGCTTGGGTTATCGAACTCACTTAGGGCAGGCGGATTGTACTACCCCTTATGCTGCAAGCCAGGCCGAAATACCGGTATTTGCAGCAGGAAGAGCAGTTATTTGCAAGGCAGCCAAGCAAGAAGGCGGGAGACCAAATCTCAGATACTGCTCCCTGAAGGCAAAGGGCTGGAATATCTGTAAGGTAAAGAATAAAGAAGCAGGGTGGTCTAAAGCACGGGGAGTGTGGAGAAAAGATGCGGTAATTAGCCTTCTTGGCAGACATAACTAGGCTGCAGGCCTCGACGCCTTCTGAGGATGGAGTTTTCCGTTCTTTGACGTTGAAAGGTGGGTTGGACTCTCATGCATACCCAGTTGGGGGGAGGGGTCTGTGGGCCCATCCAGTCCTAACCGGCTTAGCTCAAACTAGCCAGGCTGACCCCAAGTTCCTGGGAAACAGCTAGGGCAGAACCTCCAAGGCTATCTACTGCTTGGCATGCAAGTCTTCAACCTTGATTAATGAAGGCAGGTGAAAAGAATTTAACCCACAGTTTGAATTCCTCAAACATCAAGGTGCTGCTACTCAAAGAACGGGGAAATATCCCTATGAGAGGAACACTGAAGTGACTGTATAACTTATGATCCAGACTGGAATACTTTATAGAGAGTAACAGGGGACCCCATTCATAGTTACAGTGGAGCCATAGATGTAGACAGTACTGTTCTAGGCAACTCAAACAGATAGTCACACTAGCTGTACCCCTTGGAGAAGCTAAATGACTTCACCAAGGCGATGAAGTAAGAGAACCGGCTGTAGAACCGATTCCAGTATTTTCCACCAAAAAGTCATTATCAGCCACCAGGAACTTGTCTGGGATTGTCTCGATAGAATAGGGTTTAGTATTCTACTGGTGGCTCATATGGTAAAGAGTCTGCCTGCGATGTGGGAGACCTGGGTTCGATCCCTGGGTTGGGAAGATACCCTGGAGAAAGGAATGGCTACCCACTCCAGTATTCTTGTCTGGAGAATCCCATGGACAGAGGAGTCTAGCAAGCTACAGTCCATGGGATCACAAAGAGTTGGACAAGACTGAACAACTAACACTTTCACTTTCAAACTGATAGAACCTCTGATGAAATTGGGCTGAGTCATTCGTGGTGTCTTGTCAATGACCAGCAGCAACAACTTTCCATCTTTACCATGTTCAGATATCCTGTATTGAATACTTGGGTGCACAGACATAAAACACCCCAGGATGGTATGGCATGTGCTAAGTCGCTCAGTCGTGTCCGACTCTGTGCGACCCCATGGACTGTAGCCTGCCAGGCTCCTCTGTCCATGGGATTCTCCAGGCAAGAATACTGGAGTGGGCTGCCATGTCCTTCTCCTGGTATGACATAGTCCGTGGTTAAAGACTGTGAGGTTAGAATCAACTGTGTTTAAACCCATCTCTACCACTCATTGGCTGTATGACTGGATAAATTAACCTGAGTCTGAGTCGATTGCCTTATCTTTTAACAGAAACTAACAATAACACTTACCACAGAAATTTATTGTGAGGATAAAGCAAAACATTGTTTATCAAGTGCAGCGATGGAACAGGTGCATGCTGCAGAAATGTGACTGTTTTTCTAACTTCTATTATGAGCAGGCCTATAGAAACCTGTGCCGTCCCTGGCTTGGCCCCCTTGAACTCTGGATGCTCCCTGGTATAGGAGGACCATGGACAATGACAGGAATGGTGACCTGCTCTAGCTCTAGCCACACACCTGCCCAGGTGTTCCTTCTCTGTGGTCAGCCCCTCTGTGACCTGATCAGGTATTCGCATCCCAGCCCTCATCCAGTCAGTGGGGGAGCTGTCAGTTTTTGTCTGCAGCATGGCCACTGCACTGAGAAGTGTCCATAAGGAAACTCGGAGGATTACAGCATCTCTGGGGATTGTTAAACTGCAGGGAGGAAAAACTGCATAAAGGACAGTCAAAAATGTATTTAAAAAATCAAGTTGAGCCATCACCAAGTCCCCGCAGTTCACACTGTTAAATTCTGAACCAAAAAGGAAAATCTGAGCCAAATGATTTTAGCGAATGGCTTTAGCTTCTGACACCTGGTTTGGAAACACATCACCACCTGTGCTGCATTAAACCTGCGAAAAACTCAGGAAGGAGATACAGTGTGTGAGGCCAGAAGAGGGTGGGCTCCTGGATCCCTTAGGTCAAACAGCAGGCTGTAAATGACTCTTTTCAAAACAGACATATTACTTCCCAAGATTGCGGCCTGCCACAAAGGAAGGTACACACAGCAGTTGTTCCCAGCAAGAGTTATACTATATGGCTATTAGGGGGAATGGGAGCAGCTTGATTCTCGCCAATGACAGGAAATAAGGTCAAGTAAAGATAACAGGTCTTTGAATTAAGGAGGCTTTAAACACACATCCTGGCCCCACGGCTTTAGCAGCGAATGAGAATTATGGAAAGAAGCCTCGGATTTTCTCACTCCCTTTAAGCTGGACTTCTGAAACACACCCTTCCACGATTAGTGTGAGGAGGCCTGCCTGGGGAAGGCACCAGTTTCCTCATATCTTTGGCTTGTTTACACTGTTTCTAAATAGACCTCCCTGCCATGTTGCTCAGGCAGTCTGTGCTGGGGTGGTTTCAGGAGTTGTCTCATCTATAGCGTGTGTGAGTCTTGCTGGTTAATACCTTCAGATCTAGAGGTCAGGATTGTAGTACTTCTGTCCAGGTGTTGGGGAGGGGAGTTCGGAAACACCAGGTGTAGCCAGGCCAGTGTATTTTTTCTTTCTTTCTTTTTTTTTTTTAACTATAGATCAATATTATTTATTACCATGAATTAAACTCTATAAACAAAAAATTAGCAGTCAAAATTCAATATCATAAATAAGTGGGATGCATTTCAGGATGCAAGGATGGTTTAATATTATGAGATCTATTTACATAATTAATCTTATAAGTAGATTTGAGGAGTAAGATCAGATGATCATCTTCATAGATTGTAAAGGGATTTTAAACAACAAACATCCTTGATTTAAAAAAAAATTAATAACATACGAATAGATACTTCTTAAACATGAGGAAAAAATCTATCCCAATTCAAAAGCCAACATCAGACTTAACGGTGAAATACTGGAAGCATTTCCAATGAACTCTGCAGCAAGACAAAGATGATCATTTCAATTTACTATAGCTTACAGAATATAATGGTCAAATCAAGTAGACAACCATAAATTAGAGGTATAAGAATTGGAAGAGAGGAAATATGGCAGGTGATATCATTGGATATCTGAAAAACTGAAAAAAATCAACTGAAAAACTACCAACAAGCAGTAAGGGAATACAATAAACTAGTAGGGAACAAAATTAATGTGTAGAAATCAAGTTTTCTCAATATAAATGAGGTGATGGAAGAAAAGACTATTTACTATTGCAACAACAACAAAAAATTAAATACCTGGAAATAAAGACAATAAGAAACACTCAAGTTCTATGTAAATAAAAAATTTTAAAACACTATCCAAAAGAAAACTTGAACAAGTAGAAATATTACATGCTCTTGGACAGGAATATGAAACATGATGAAATGTCATGCATCGAACCTGGATTGGCGACTCGTTTCGTGCATGATGTTCTACATGTTTCAATGCCATTTTCCCAGGTCTTCCCACCCTCTCCCTCTCCCACAGAGTCCAGGAGACTGTTCTATACATCAGTGTCTCTTTTGCTGTCTCATATACAGGGTTATTGTTGCCATCTTTCTGGATTCCATGTATATGCGTTGGTATACTGTATTGGTGTTTTTCTTTCTGGCTTACTTCACTCTGTATGATCGGCTCCAGTTTCATCCACCTCATTATTTACATTTCTTTAATTGGCCATTTTTCTATTGTGTAACTGGTCTTTACTTATTGACACCTAGGGGCTCTTTACATACAAAAGAGATTACTCTTTTGTGATCTGATATGAAAACATTTCTCCCAGTTTCTTATTTACTCTTTAACTTTACTTATAATGTTAAACATTAGAGTATTTTTTTTTGTATGGTTGATCTTATTAATTGTTTATGGCTTCTGGGTTTGGGGTGACAAAAAGACTTTCCTTACTATAAGATGAAAGATATTTTCCCATTTTTCTTTTAAAATGGTTGAGGTTTTTTAAAACTTTTTTTTTTTTGGACACATGTCTTGCAGCATCTCAGTTCCCCCAACCAGGGATTGAACCCAGGCCAGGGCAGTGAAAGCCCAGAATCCTAACTAGGCCACCAGGAATTCCCCAAAAGTTTAATTTTGTATTCTTTTGAAGTTAACTCAGTGAAGCATGAGGAATGGATTCAACTGCATTTTGTCTAAGTGGCTACCCATTTGTCCCAACACTATTTATTTAGTGGTCCATACTTTTTCCAGTGATTTGAATGTCGCCTTTATTACATTGTGTCTATGTGTGATTTTGTGACTATTTTTGCCTGTCTTCGTATAAGCCAGCATTACACCGTGCTGATTGCTGAGATTTGATGATATCTTTTAGTAGTGCTATACTGCTAATCTTCCTTCCCTGCCGTGGCTCTTCCTTTTCACACTTTTCATCACTGTTCTTGCTCCTTTCTTGTTCTATATAAACTTTAGAATCAACTTATCTAATTTTTTAAAAGCCTAATAGAACACATTAAAATTTTGAAATAAGTTATGGAGAACTATTTCTTTCTTTCTTTCTTTCTTTTTTTAATTTGTTGCCATTATTATTATTATTTTTTTAGTTGGAGGATAACTGTTTTGCAATGTTGTGTTGGTTTCTACTGTACAATAAGGTGAGTCAGTTATAAAGGCCAGTGTATTTCTATGTTGTTGTGTCTTTCAAAATATTCAAACAGGCTTCACTTAATTCAGTGCGACACAGTATCATCAGTTCAGGGGGGGAAAAACTCACAAAAAACAAAGCCAACATTAAAAGGTTGTTTCAAATGTAGAGAAA
Organism: Bubalus kerabau; assembly: GCF_029407905.1. Taxonomy (NCBI): domain Eukaryota; kingdom Metazoa; phylum Chordata; class Mammalia; order Artiodactyla; family Bovidae; genus Bubalus; species Bubalus kerabau. Next base: position 17,155,003 of record NC_073645.1, read on the forward strand.
TACAGGTTGTTAGCCTAGCTTCCCTGCCCTGTTGCGCAGAGTGTATGGGTTCTATACCCACCTTGATTTTCCTCCTCCTTGATTGGGAGGGCGGGGACAAGAATAGAGTAGAAGAGGGGAACTTAAGTTGAGCAATCAGTTATAACAAACTAAAACAAATCCTGTTAAGTCAGTTAGCTGACTGGCTTGTCTACAGATAACCAGCTGGTTGGTGAAACTCAATCTTTTCTTTTGAAGCTTGTTGGCATTGATTCTGTTGCACAGGACTATGGACCTGGGCTAGCTTTTTTCCTCCAGTAACTGTTAGAAGAAAGTACACAGATTCTTTGTGCTTTTAACATTTTTTATCTTCTGATAATTAAAATAGAAAAAAAAGATCTTGGTTTTGATAGTTAAGTGAGGACCCTGGCCTAATATGGCCAAAGAGACATTGTTGGCAACATCCATAGGGTGTGGTACCTGAAAAAAATCAAATGAAAGGATTTGCATCTGTGCAGAGACAGAGGTCAGGGTCATCTGTTTGTTAGCTGTGTGTCCTTAGGCAAATCCCTTTACATCTTCAAGTTTCAGTTTTCTCACCCAAAGACTGGGACTCAGGCTTGGTAGTATCTGCTTCATAGGGTTGTTGAAAGATTGAATGAGATGATGCAGTGCTTAGCCTGACTCCTGGCACAGAGTAAGGAAGACTTCTGGAAACGATAACTAATGGTTCACTGTGTCATCACTGAGATCTTTGTAGCTCACACGTATTTCATTGGCTTCACGGAGAGGCTGTGAATCTGTAAGTTTCAGTTTCTATCGTGTAGAGAATGGTTTGAACCGTTGCTGACTAGTCTTGGTTTGGTTTTAAATGGATCTTTGGTTCCTTGGTTTTTTACCTGAATTAAAAGCACAATTCTATGTTCTGGTATGCTTCAAGATTTTTAATATGTATGGATGCACTTTTTTTTTTTTTAACAAAATCACTCAAACTCACTGATTTTTAAGAAGTGAATAATTTATTTTTTAAAAGTGAATGAGTATCATGAAGAAGAATAAAATAATTGATAATTCTACCATTCAGAGATTACCACTGTCCACTTGGGTAGACTATTATTGTACATGTTTTGCAAATTTTCACCTAATTGTATATCAGTTGTCTTTCACATCATTAATAGTCTTCAACATCATGTTTAATGGCAACAGAATTTTATCCATGAGGCACCTCATTTATTTTAGCAGTCCTTTTATGGACATTCAGACCCTTCCTAATTTTTCCACTATCAAATAACACCATTGTTAAACTCCCAAGTCACCAAATCCTGTGATGTGGTTTCCAGTTTGGGGCCTTCATGCCGCTTCATAAACTTTTCAGTTTTTCTGGAAGTTAGAAATCCCCTACATCTAAAACTAGCCCCAGGGATACCCTTTGAAAAGCTTGAGAAGGGAAATTCTTCCTTCCCAAATGAGAAGAGGCAAATTTGGGGTCATTTTCATGATAGCTGTTACTGTGGATGAGGCGCTCCAAAGAGGCATTCCCATTCTTTCCTGTTTCCCTTTAACCGTAGGCAGTTTCCTCACTGCAGCAGCAGCCCCACCTTTCATGGGCAGGGTCAAAATACATCATCCAAATAGATGGTGCCTAAGACTAGGGGAGAGTTCACACGCGTGTGTTCTGTGCGATGCTCTAGCGCCTTCAGACAATGTTTCACCTCTCATTCCAGGGTGGAATTGACTGGTGAAGCCTTTTCCTGTAACTGGAATTCAGACTCATTTGAAGGATATACATGACTGCGTTTGCAGCTAAAGACAGATTGTTCAGTCCAGGAGTGGGGATGTGGAAGGGGTTTGGAAGTATGAGGTGAACTGCTCAATAGAGAGACATGGCTCAGGGGAGCGGGAGGAAGTTCCGTGGACAGTTTTGGTTGAGTGCTCAGCCCTAGTTAAGCCCTAGGCTAGTCCTGGGAAACACTGTCAAGTAAGGGCTGTCTTCCAGGTCTCCCCAGCCTTTTCACTGTCCCCATGTACCCGAGAGCATCATGAACTTGGTAGGGACCTCTGGCTCCCACTGGGTCAGCTGCTCAGGCCACCTTTTAGGGAAGCCCCTCACTGCAGGCTAGAAGAGGCCCAACCTTGTCCAGAGATGTTGTGTGTGCTAAGTTGCTCAGTCGTGTCTGCAACCCCATGGACTGTAGCCTGCCAGGCTCCTCTGTCTATGGGGATTCTCCAGGCAAGAATACTTTGCCATGCCCTCCTCCAGGGAATCTTCCCAATCCAGGGATTGAACCCACATCACCTGCATCTCCTGCATTGGCAGGTGATTTTTTTTTACCTCTGAGCCACCTTGGAACCCCAAACTTTTCTTAACTATAGTTAAGGAAATATATATTAAGTAAACAAAAGTTCAGTTCAGTCGTGTCTGACTCTTTGCAACCCCATGGACTGCAGTATGCCAGGCTTCCCTGTCCATTACCAACTCCCAAAACAAAAGTTATAAACACTCAAAACTTAATCACTCCCTAATTATTTTACTGTGTTTTACCATTACTGAAACTTTTGAGGTAATTTGTGTCTATTGTATGTATGTGGTGGAAATACTGGAAAATGATGGGCTACTGCATGCCTCCTGGAAATCAGCCATGGTGGGAGTGTTTACATCATGGAAATTGGCAAATGATACAAATTAGGGGCCATGTTTTACTCTTGCTGTATGTTTAGAGAAGTGAAATAGCAAAGTTGCTAATGTCAGAACTGTAAGTGGAATCCATTTCTCCTGACTCCATCAGTGCTTTTGAACCATGTTTTGAAAAGTTGCTTTCTCAGTCCTTACCTTATTGGCCTACATATTCAAAAGCAGAGACATTACTTTGCCAACAAAGGTTTGTCTAGTCAAGGCTATGGTTTTTCCTGTGGTCATGTATGGATGTGAGAGTTGGACTGTGAAGAAAGCTGAATGCCGAAGAATTGGTGCTTTTGAACTGTGGTGTTGGAGAAGACTCTTGAGAGTCCCTTGGACTGCAAGGAGATCCAACCAGTCCATTCTAAAGGAGATCGGTCCTGGGTGTTCTTTGGAAGGAGTGATGCTAAAGCTGAAACTCCAGTACTTTGGCCACCTTATGTGAAGAGTTGACTCATTGGAAAAGACTCTGATTCTGGGAGGGATTGGGGGCAGGAGGAGAAGGGGACGACAGAGGATGAGATGGCTGGATGACATCACTGACATGATGGATATGCGTCTGAGTGAACTCTGGGAGTTGGTGATGGACAGGGAGGCCTGGCGTGCTACGATTCATGGGGTTGCAAAGAGTCGGACACGACTGAGTGACTGAACTGAACTGAGTGTCTCTAAACAATCTTTACCCCAAAGCATGAAAGTGTTTGAACGTGAACGTGAAAGTTGCTCAGTCGTGTCCAACTCTTTGCGACCCCATGGACTATACAGTCCATGAAATTCTCCAGGCCAGAATACTGGAGTGGGTAGCCTTTCCCTTCTCCAGGCGATCTTCCCAACCCAGGGATCAAACCCAGGTCTTCCAAATTGCAGGCAGATTCTTTACCAGCTGAGCTACAAGGAAAGTGTTTATATACAGGCTATTGAAAAAGTCATAGAACTATATGTTCAACAGACATTTATTGAGTATGCTGGATTTCCTAGGTGGCGCTAGTGGGTAAAGAACCTACCTGCCAATGCAGGAAATGAAAGAGACGCAGGTTCAGTCCCTGGGTTGGGAAGATCCTCTGGAGGAGGAAATGGCAACCCACTCCAGTATTCTTTCCTAAAGAATCCCATGGACAGAGGAGCCTGGCAGGCTACGATCCACAGGGTCACAAAGAGTTGGACACGACTGAAGCAACTTAGTATGAAGTGAAGTGAAAGTCGCTCAGTTGTGTCTGACTCTTTGTGACCCTATGGATAGGCTTCTCTGTCCATGGAATTCCCCAGGCAAGAATATTGGAGTGGGTAGCTGTTCCCTTCTCCAGGGGATCTTCCCAACCCAGGGATCAAACCTGGGTCTCCCACATTGCAGGTGGATTCTTTACCTTCTGAGCCACCGGGGGAGACCAAGAATATTGGAGTGAGTAGCCTGTTCCTTCTCCAGCAGATCTTCCCAACCCAGGAATTGAACTGGGGTCTCCTGCCTTGCAGGCAGGTTCTTTACTGTCTGAGCCACCAGGAATATAAATGAAGTGTATACACACACAATTGCTTCACTATTATGTGGTGGTCTACACATTAAAAACTGTAAATATGGTCCTATAGTAGAATTGAGGGAGGCCAAAAAGTGCAGTGATTAAGAGCATGAGCTTTGGGACTTCCCTGGTGGTCCAGTGGTTAAGACTCAGTGTGGTCAATGCACGGTGCCTGTGTTCAATCCCTGGTCAGGCAGGTAGATCCCACCTGCTGCAACTAAGACCCGGTGGAGCCAAAAAAAATTAAAAAAAGAAGCGCATGAGCTTTGAAGTCAGACTAACTTGGGTTCAAGTACTGACTGATTCCCTGCTAGCTCCATGACCTTTGGCAGATTACTCAACTGTTCCAAGTTCTAGTTTCCTTGTGCGAATAAAAATGGTAATCCCCTCATAAGGGTTATTTGAAGATTACACAATAATGTATGTGAAGCACTCTATGACTGGTGTGGAGTCAACATTCAATACACATGAGCTTGAAACAAACCTTGAAGAAATAAATCTTAAAAGAGAAGGATACTAATTCTTTGGAATTACAAGCAATTCATGTATTTCTGAAGTTTGAATTTCTGTTAAATGAGTTTCATTTACTCTGGGCTTAGAATGGAGGCTAATTTGAGGTCTTTGCAGACACCCAAGGTCCCCTTTGACCTCTGTGTTTGTCTTTGTGCCCCTCATCCTCTGATGAACTGACCGCATGTCAGGGATCACTCAGTACTGACCGCTCCCTTGCTCTTTACCCCAGTTTCACTTCCAGCCAACCACAATCCATGAAAAGTGCTCTTACTTAGGGCACCAGAGGTGTTCTGGCTGAACTTTTTATGGCATTTGATATCCTGATGACTCCTTCTGTCTTTAAGTAAGGTCTGGCCAATTTAGCTTTTAACTGTACCCAAAGTTGGAGAAAGTAAAGGCAAGGAGGCTTGAGGAAAGAAGTTGGGAGAAATAAGAATATCTGTGAAAGCTGTGTTTCTCTTGAGTGAATATAATTTCCTAAGAGTTCTCATCACAAGAAACACCTTTTTCTCCCCTGTTTTTTCAGTGTTGTATCTGTGTGAGATGATGGATGTTCACTAAACTTCCTGTGATAATAATTTCATGATATATATAAGTCAGATCATTATTTTATATATCTTGAACATATCCAGTGCTGTATGTCAGTTGTATCTTAATAAAACTGAAAGGAAAGGAAAGAATGAAGGTAATTCAGAGAAATTTTAAAGCAGAGCTTTGCTGTATTTTTAGAAGCTGGAGTGTGTCTTGTTGATGTTATTCATGGTGATTTACACAGTCAGAATCACAGAGCTACTACACCCTTCCTGTGTGCTTCACCCCCCTGCTTGCATCTCAGATATTCTTCTGGGGTAGTTTTCTTTTTTGAGGTCTGTCCTTTAAGGAGCACTTTTAGTGGGAGTCTGTCAGTAAATTTTCTCATTTTTTTGGTTTACCTAAAACTATTTTACTTGCATTCTTGAAAGAGTTTCTCTAAGTACAAACTTTTAGATTGAAAGTTCATTTTGAAGATTTTGTTCCACTGTCTATTGACTTCTGTCTTTGTTGCTGATAATTCTTCTGTAAGTTTAATTTTTATTGTTTTAGAGAATTTCATCTTTGCTTTTTTCTGGCTCTTTCTTTTTTTCTTTGTCTAGGATGTATCCTGCTTCAAATTTATTGAAATTCCTGAATAAAAGGGTTGAAGTCATATTAGTTCGGGAAAATTCTCAACGTTATCTTCCTTCCAGAATATCAGTTAGGTATATGTGGCATCTTCTTACTATCCTTGTGCTTACTTACCCTTTGTTTCATATTTTTTGGTCTTCTTTGTGTTATTTTCTGTTTACTTTCCTCAGATCGATTTGATTTTTTTAGTTGATTGTTTTTCCCTGTGGTTTAACCCATTGAATTTTAAATAAAAAATTTTCTATTTTAATTTCTAGAAGTGATAGTAGGTTCATTTTCAGATTTGTTTTTTAAATTTTGGAAAAACATCTTGAATATTCTTATGACGTTTTGCATGCAGTAATTCTAATACCTAAAGTTGTTATGAATCATCCTCTGTTATTCGTTGTTTCTGCTGACTTTCATTCTTAGTGGCTTGTTTCCTTTGTTGTATGTATTTTTGATTGCGAACTCATTTGCTGAAAATATTATTTTGCAATAAAAATTCCCTTGCTCTTTTTGTGAGCGTTGTAGGTACTGCCATTTGTGTTCCCAAACCTCTGTGTGTGGCCAAGTTTGTGGTTACAAAATCTCATGGAAATTTTATTGTTATTTTTGTTATTGTTAGCTCCACCCAAGCCAGGGCTAACACAGACCATTTTCTTTGTTGTCTGCCACTGCTGGGTGGGTTTTCTTCTAGGTCACATTTTCCCCAGGGTACAGCCTGCTTGAGTTGTGGCTTTTTGCAGGGTGGCTCTGGCTCTTCACCCTAGATGAGATAGTTGAAGATCCATAGATGCTCCCAGCATAGGCCGTGGTGGCAATAGTCACTTAGCTCTTGTCTCCTGATTCAGTCTTGGCCTCAGGGAGGTAAAGTACTGTTATTTTCTTGGAAGCTAATCTATTGAAAGAGGGCTTTCTCTATTTTGTCTAGACTTTTAAACTTTCTTTGTACCCATGATATTTCCGTATACCTAGGCCATTGTGTTGAGGAAATGGAAATCTCTGCGCTTTTCTCTTACCACTGACATTTTCAATATGTTTTTATTATACCTTTCAGCTGTTATTTCTTGCTAGCCCAAGCAAAATTAATTTCTGACAATGGAAGCGAGAAGAAAAATGAAAATCACTTAATGGAAACTCACTTTCTAGGAAACTTGACTCTTGGCTAACTCTGCAGTCTAGCCAGCTCGCAAAGCTTATAGTCAACACACATTAACTGAGCTCCCAGGGCTGCTGAGGAATGGAGGAGCTATCTAACAGAGGGCAGCTCCTCCTGTGGAGAAGATTCACAAACCAGCATTATCCCCATAATGTTTGGATGAGAAGGGCCAAAAAACTCCATTAGACTTGTTTCTCATTTGCAGATCAGTGGCTTGGTAGCCAGAGAGAGTGTTCTGTTCAGGACCACAGAGTTGAGACTTCTCTCAAAGATATGAAGGCAGAAACCCATTATTATTTTTATTTTTATTTATTTTTTTTTAATTTTTTTAAAATTTTATTTTATTTTTAAACTTTACATAACTGTATTAGTTTTGCCAAATATCAAAATGAATCCGCCACAGGTATACATGTGTTCCCCATCCTGAACCCTCCTCCCTCCTCCCTCCCCATTCCATCCCTCTGGGTCGTCCCAGTGCACCAGCCCCAAGCATTTGCTTGTGAATTCATGTAGACTTTTATTCACTGAACATTAATTGAATGTCTTCTCTATGCCAAGTCCCAGGATGCCCTTAGCTAGTAAGTACTCAGTAAATCGGTAATATGCACACATATTTGTCTGTATACAGAATAGACACTCTGTGGCTTCTAAGTCTCTTTATTCTCCCTCTCCATACCTCCCACGCTAACCCTGAGCTACATACTCTACATATAGGTGAGAGGGTTTGTACCTGGTGAGGAGAAGAATGATCAAGCAGGAAGTGCTGTTATGGAGCCCGTGGGACTTGGGTAGGATTGGCTGAGCTCAGAGCCTTTGCTCTTGGGACCGTGACCTCCAGAGGGAAATCAGGGAGAACGGGCCACCGGCACGTATGTGAGTCTGACACTGCCACACACTACCTGTTAGACTCTGAGCTTCAGTTTCCTCTTCTGTAGAGTGGGAGTTCCTACTACTGAGTGTTACGCACTCAAGAGACATTGTCCTTGCCTTTAAGAGCTTTTTCTTTTAAAAAATGCGTGAGAAAAGGGATTTCCACAATGTCCTAAGTAACAAGAAAAAAAAAAATCGCCCTTAGTCCATAATGCCAAGAAGTCTCTGTCTATCTATTTAGCTGGGACAGATGTTTCTACAACCGGGCTTACACTGGCAAACATGGGCAGTCATTCGTTTGAGCCTACCACTCTCCTTCCTTAGGGGCGGCACCTGCCAAGATTTGTCTTCAGTTGTCATTCCCCAAACGACGGTACTGTCACATGGGCTACTATTACCCAGCCACTAGGGGGCCAGACTCATTCATAAAATGCTGCATTTAAAAATGAAATCCTAAATAGATCTTAAAATATCTTGAAGTTGGGGAGTGTGCTTTTGTGGAACTAAATCCAATTTGAGTATAGAAGCCAACAAAAATAAACAAGGACAATAAGCAGAACAAACATCTTGACACCCCAGGAAAAAGCCATAGCTCGTTGTTCGAACAAATGGCGCTAACTCTGTTCCCAAAGAGAACTCTGCTCATTCAAAAACTATCAAGGGCGATTCTTCATGACATCAAAGTTAGGTTTTAAACTCACTTCTAGTTTCCACCATGGCAGTGCAATTCCTGGACAGGTCTACTTGAAAACAGTCAGTGCCTGAGCTGAGTGGCTGATGCTGGGTGGGGAGTTGGTTGCTGGGAGGGATGTGTGGGGGGTGGGTTTGCATACCTAAGGGCTGTGGGAAATGTGAGTGAGCTGGGATAAAGGATTCTCTTGCAATGAAAACCTCTTATGCCCCATATATAGAGGGTGGCATCCCAGATGGATGTTTTCCAGGTCCAAGCCTATGAAATTGTTCTGCCTGATCTCTGCCCTACTCTGAGGGTGAGAAGAAAGTTCACTTACTGAGGAGAATGAATTGGGCACAGATGCTGCAGGCCGTGGACTTGCCCTGACCTGCCAGTCTTCCTGGCAAGGCAAGCAGTTATTAGAGCCTGGTGACGACTCCCTGTGTCTGGGGACGCGCTGTCTGCATTTCTAGGAGCCGGCTCCTTCCCAAGGGGAAAGAAGAGTGCCAGACTGTGGAAGGGTCCAATTATTGGTGGCTCTGCTTTGCAGAATGACTGTCTTTGAGTGAAGTATGTGTTGTGGAATCAAACTTGGCATTTTTAATTAAGAAAAGAATCTTAGTTCTCACCTGCCATGTCCATGTGTAAGAAAAAGGATTCTTCACACACTTCTCAGGAAATAACTTCAAAGCTGCTTTGCTGCTCTGAATCTTCTTGGACCCAGTTGCAAACAATTGGTTTCATAAATGGATTTTTCTAATTTGTATTTGATCCTTGTATTCAACTTCCTTAGGATTAAAAAATTCTTAATATTGCTATCAAAGGTAGCTGTTTCTGCTAACATTGTTGTAATCAGATCTGAGGGGTTGAATGGGTTATGAGCATCTTACCAGGGCCAAATACCTGTGACAGAAGAATTTTCCAGGCGCTTTGGGGATATTAGAAGCTGGAAAATTGGCAGCCCCATTCCTGGTCTCAGAATGGGTCTGTGCTTGAAGACTAATGGTTTAAAGAACTGTTCTGACCTTGGCCTTGAAGTAAACCACTGAGCTAATCCAGTTGACCTAGCACCATGACTGCAACGCAAGCAACTCTGCATTTGGGAATCCCATTTGACTTCTAGCTCTGCTGTGTATGAGCTGTATGATCTTGTGGAATCTAATCAACTTCTCTGAGACTTGTAAAATGGAGAAATAACCCTGTCCTTACAAGGCTGTGGGGAGGAGAATAAAATGAGATAATACATGTAAAGCACCACATTCAAAGCTTGTCCAGTGGACAGTCGATGTCTGATAGTGTCCCCACTATCTCTACCCTGTGAAGTCAACCCCATTTTGAAAAAAGAAAAGGGCTGCAGCTTCAGAAGACTGACGGTTCTTTTACCTTTAGGTGCAGAGAACGGTTTGATCCTCCTGAAATAGATGGCTCCCAAATTTACGTTCCAGCCCTGATATCTCTTCCAGGCTTCAGGCTGGGGTGGAAAGTTTACAAATGGTAGTTCTATCATGTTAAAGTATCCAAAAATAAAATTCATCTCTGCTTCTGTTTCCCAACCCACGACAAACACCTGGAAACCCCAACCAGCAAACCTGGTTTTCCTTTTGTATTTCTTTCTTTTTTTTTTCTGTTAATAATAGCACCATTGTTCAGGATTCCCAGACTTCAACTTAGAATCAGTTAACTCTCTTCTCTTTTACTTTCATCCCATCCAATCAGCCTCCAGATCTACCTGAAGCCGCCTTCCTTCTTCTTCCCTCTTCTTCCATCTTCCTTCCTTCTATTCAAGTCTCAGAGCCAGCAGCTCAGGTACAATAGAAAGTGTCCACGGAGGCTATTTAGCTCTTCTAACCCCATCCTAGATTGTACATTTGGAGCCTTCTCTGATGCTGGCATTAGCCTCTCCTATCTACCCTGTTGTCCACCTCTTCCCCCCAGATCAGTTGCTTCCTCAGCTTTCTGTATACCATTTTCCTGCTCATGATTCTTCAAAGACTCCATGTGATCTACAAGAAAGATTCCTTAGTTCAGGGTGCCCACCTTCCATTTCTGACTTAGTCTCTCACGTTCTCTGCTTTGGCCATATATACCCACTTCCTGAACCTGTCATTCCTTTCTCCAGCCAAGCTCTTCCATCTACCCACCTACCCACTTCCTTCTTAGTACCTACCAGCCTAAGAGTCCTCCTAGACTCTTTCTTAATCAATTGGTTGGAACCAAAATCCTTTCTGACATTTGAATACTTCCTTCAATGTACATTTCTTCATCGGGCCTACCATCCCAGAGTCAAATCAGACATGATTTGTGAGATGCCCCAGTAGGTTCTATGACACCCTGGGAGATAATGCAGTGTAGTGGTTAATAATCTGCTGCTCTGGTGTCAGAGGAATCTTGGTCTAAGTCCCAGCTCTACTATTTGCTAGTCATATGTTTGGGCTAATTCTTTAGCCTCGCCTACCCTCTGTTCTCTTATCTACAATGCTGAGTAACAGTCAGGCCTACTTCACATGACTGCTGCAGTCTAAGGTGATGATGCACGGTTAAGCACTTGACGTAGTGGCTGGTACCCAGAAAGTGTTTGGTAAATGATTGCTATTATCTTTCACTTCTTGCTTTATTTAACTTTTTATAGCTGGTTTATTAGTGAGGAAGACTGACTGTGATTCCAGATTTGTTCTAGGGCTGTATAACATTTAAGATGGTCAAAAGATTGCAAATGGAAGCCAGAGAAATGGAAGTGATAGCTTATTGGGTTGTATGCTTTTCAAGGGCAACGATGATACTACTTTCATTTTTGTATCCCCAGCCTTAGCAAAGGGGTGTAGTTAGCATTCAAAAAATATGTTCAAGTCAACTCAATGTTGAGTTCCAAAAAATTGATTTTGATTACCTGTGGTCAGTCTTCATTCCTGTCTGTTTCTTATGATTGTCAAAGTGAACTTTCAGAATGCTGGGATTCACTCATTTCCTGTTCTTAAAAAAAGAAAAAAAAAGTGTTTATATGTGTGAATATACACACATACATTTAAATTCTCACTGTTTCTAGTCTGTCTTGGTTGGGTGTATTCCTCTTCCTCTTTTGCTATCCTAGACATTTTGGGTTTGGGTCTGACCATAGACTTTTGGGTTATAGGTCTATATAATCTTAGATTATAACCAGGCCCAAAAGAACCTTGCTGAAAGGAGAGCTACATGCATCAGACCTACCTGAATTGGGTCCTGGAGTTAAATCTTCAGTAATCCAGTTTTCAGAGTGAGCTGGAAGAGGTCACTCTGCAGATGAATTAAGTCTGCAGATTGCTGATGAGCTTTGCCATTTTCTTGAAGATCTACTACCTTTATTTCTGGGCCATTCCACTGGACTTGTCACAGTGTGGTTCATGTACTACATGAATTCCCAGTGTAATGTCTAGATGGGTAAACAGAGTGCTTGCTTTGTTGTTACTGTTTAGGTTCTGGGAGCTTAAAGGTAGAAATTTAATATATGTGTTTGCAATGTACCAAGCACCTTTTCTGGAAGGGTTAAAATGCAACATTTAAGTAGTTACTAGAGTAATGAGTGAATGGTAGGTAAGGTTTTTCTTCCCCTCTCATCTCCTTGTTTCCTTTCCCTTCCACTCTTTCCAGTGTAGAAAAGGAGACTTTGTAAGGAGGACAATGCATAGGGATATGGCCACGATTACCAAGACATGCACTTGTCTGTATTGTATTGTAGATGTTTATTGCAGAGAGCACGGAAGTTCTGGTGCCCCCTAGGGGTCTGGAGGCCCTCAAGGATCTGCTTTACCCCTTCAAATGGAACCAAGACCCAGAGGGAGTAGTAGTACAAAAGAGTAGAGGAATGGGATATACTCCTACTGTCTGACTTTGGACAGCACCTTGCTAAGGTCTGATCACCTCGTTACTCCCAGAGTCTTTGATTCCCACGAAGTATCCCTTTACTCCAGCTGGTTCTGTGGCTTTGGTTGAGCTGATGTGGGTTAGGCCCATGGAGCTCTTTAAACTTCCTCGTCTGGATTTTGGGTCTGCAGGTGGGCTGCTGACCTGAGCGGACGGTTCCTGAAATGCAGCCCCTCGGTGTTCCTGACCCTGTTGACTGCTTCCTGCCTTCAGGGAGGCTGAGGGGACTGTCACAGACCTGTGGCTTCTCCCTTTTGATGCCATCATGGGAGAGCGGCACCATCTTCCCTGGGACATTTCTGGTGAAGAAGTCACTTTCTTTGGTTAAAGCTTTACAGGTAGATAGCCCTGGGATCTTCTTCAGGTTCTGCCAACTCTTGGCTTTATGGCTGGGACCCTTTGGCCTAAGGAAGGATAGATATCTCAGGACCGAGCCTGGGAATGGAGCAGGGAAGAGGCATCCACCCAGTTGAGGGTGGAAGAGGAAGAGGAAACAGCAAATGGGACTGAAACAATCAAGAGAAGTCAAATTTATAAAACTTATTAAATAGTAAAAAGGAATTAGGGGCCCTTTGCTGTTCATGGCCAAGGATGAGGTAGGACTGTAAGAGCGAGAGTCTTCTAGATTGCCCGCCAGTGCCAAGTGGCCCAGAAGTAAGGATGACTGAGAGGGGTGCTGTGTGAAGTCACTAGAGACCATGGGAGTTGGAGGGTGTGGAACAGGGAGGAAAAGCATGTGTTATCATTCATGTGGGGTGAGTGGATAAGGAGGCTTCTCCCAGGAAAACACAAATGAAAACTCTAGTTCCTATGCTGGGATACATGCCCCTGAATTTACAAATAAGGTCTGAAGCTCATTATCAAACCCGTGTCATTAAATTTCATGCCTGTAAAGGAAAGAATCTGGAGCTTGCAGAACAAGAGCTCAGCTCTGGGTTAGGCTATGTGTGTTTAACTGCACAACCGGCTCAGCCCCTTGGTTGTGCATCTTTGAATAAACGAGTTTTTTTCCTCTCTCAGCCCTGATTTTCTGTTGAGAAAATACAGAATAATAATACTCACTTATTGTTATGGGGAAGACTAATGAGTTCGACTCTAGAAACTATTGGCATGAGAATTGCCCCCAAAATGGTAGGTGTTGTAAAGTTCCAATGTCATCATTGTGCACTTATCAGCAGACATGGTTGACTTAGTTGCTATGTGTTAATAACATTCCTGATCATACCAGGCCATTTCCCCTGGCTTTAAAGCAAGAGTCGCAACCTGTGTGCGCCTGGGTAGGTGAGGGCGGGAGGTATATGCCGGGCTCTGGAATGAGCTGGGCTTCCTTTTCTCCTGTCAGAGCCATCAGTACAGAGCCAGGCCTCTAGGGAGACCTCAGAACTACAGGCCTGTGGCTATTTCCACAGGATGTTTGGGACTGGGGTCAGAGGGCATCTATATGTTCTGGGCACAATGGTCTCTTATCATAGAAACTTCTCTTTCATGGGCCATTTAGGAACACTGAACCAGAGGCCCAGCCTCATCCTAGACTTGGGACTTGGACAGGAAACTCGAACTGGGCTCACAGTTTCTCTCAACAGAACGGTTGAGTTCTGTCTGACAGCCTGGGAGGGGCGTCTCTTAAAGGGAACAGGCTCGAGGAAGGATCACAGAGTCCCAGGAGAGAAAGCCACTTGAACTGAAGAAGTTTGGCAAAGACAGATTAAGCAGCAGGGCTCAGAGAGATCAGGGTCTCCAGGGTTGCGCCCACCCCATTCCTGTGCCCACTCCCTCCCTAGCCCTTGCCCCAAAAGATGCTCTAGAAGAGGACTGGGTGCTAAGGTAAGAACTGTCTCTCCCAGCCCAACACCTCTGTTGTAGGAACTCCAGGGAAGGTAAGATCTTGGCAGGTAGGCAGTCAGGAGGGGCCTGCTTGCAGCCCAGGAAGCAGCCCATGGAGGTCAGGACAACAGCAGCCAAAGCATTGCAGGGCAGAGCAGCCTTGACTGACAGGCTGCGGGCTACACTTATTACTACTGGACTTGTGTAATGTGTCTCTACCTCCCTCTAAAGCACCTGCCTCCTCGATTGTGGTAGTCTGATAACAGTGCCAGGCAGCAGTCGGGCCTCAGGAAATGTTAGCCTTATTGTTGGAGAGCCTTATTGTCTCCCAGGTGAACTTATGGAGGGAATAGTTGGGAGTGAAATCCTGGGAAAAGATGGGACAATTTGGAGAGTGGCTTTAAACGTGATCATTGTGCTCACTGAAGGGTTACGATGGCCCTGGAGTCAGTGTGTGTGGAACCAGCTCTGAGGTTTCCTGGGCCCAGAGGAGGCACCAGTTTGTATAAAGCTCGTCGTGGTTGATCTGTCTGTGTCAAACTGATGGCTCTGTTCCCTTGTTGGTCTGGGGTGATGGGAACAGTATTTCAAAAAAAAGTCTATTCCCCCTGCCTGGCCTTTGGGACGGAGGTGTATGTTAGGACCAAACTTGCTGGGTTTTCTTCACGTTGTATCAGCAGGGAGATTACTCTCATCGCTTCTCCATCACAGCAGCTCATGTCTCCCTATCTCCGAAACCCCTTTCCTGCTGAGATCCCACTCATTTTTCAAGACCCCGCTTAGGTCTGGGTAAATCATTCCTTGTTCCCAGAGTTGCTTATTTACATGTTCATACGTTCTGCAAATAATGCACAGACCTTTGCTTACCTTATCAGGTTGTAAGTTCAAGGGCGGATGCATGCGCAGGTGTGTGTCTCTTAGTCATTATTTTATCCCCCATGGGGTCATGTAATATTTGCCAAAACGAATAGGAAGTCCTGTGAAGTAAGCAATATCCTGACTTTACACATAAAGAAACTGAGGCTTAGAGAAGGTAAGTGCCTTGCTCAAGGCCACCCACCTAGTGGCTGAAGGAGTCAAAATCCAGGCCAGCCAGGATCCCAGCTTTACTCACTGTACTCTACTGACTTCTATGGGAGGAACTTAAATGGTCCATGGATTAAATCTGTCCAGCTTCCTGGGCCACTTTTTTTTTTTAAGAGAATTTTTATTTATTTTTAGCTGTACTGGGTCTTCACTGCTGTGCGGGCTTTTCTCCAGTTGTGACCGGCAGGGTCCACTCTAGTCGTGGTGCTCGGGCTTCCCATTTCAATGGCTTCTCTTGCTGTGGAGCCAGGTTCTAGGTGTACCGGCTTCAGTGGGCTCCAGAGCACAGGCTCAATAGTTGTGGCGCTTGGTCACGGGCTTAGCTGCTCCGTGGCATGTGGGATCCTTCCCGATCAGGGATTGAAGCTGTGTCTCCTGCATGACAGGCAGTGTCTTTACCACGAGCCAGCAGGAAAGCTTCATGGGACTTCTTTTGAAGATGTTCTGTATCTTCAGTTGCCTGTCACTGCCAAAACAAAGCAAAACAAAAAAACCTAGATTTTTTAAATGCTGTCAGAAGGTTGAAAAGAAAATGCCATGTAGATGTAGTGACAATGTTGCTTCATCCTTAGTACAAACAGGTGTCTCTGGCACTGTGCATAGTGAGTAATATCGCAAATTATAAGCCCTCCAGTCTGAAAGATTTTGAGTAAGCCCCCTTATGATCAGCGTTAAAGGTGTTTCTTCTGTTTTCTTCCCCCAGATAACATTGCAGTTCCTCTAGCTGAGTAATTTATCCTGGAACATTAACATGTAGGGTCTATTCATGTCTTAGAAAAATGTTCTAGTAACTCATTTTCTCTTTTCTGGTAAAGTCATTGCACTGAATCATCCCCTCAATGAAACTCTTTTAAAAAACCATTAATGCAAATGTTAGTGTGTTTGTACCACGACATCCATCTAGATTTAAATATTTATTGGGCAAACAGAAGAAATGAAGAAATCCCCTTATGAAAAATCAGTCAAAACTGCCTCCGCCCCCCTGACCCCCCCAAAGCCTTGTCTTGTCGATGATGTCACAGACCAGCCACCCTCACCTTTGCATCTGCATTTCTGGCACTGAATTCAGTCAGCTGAGACCAAGCTACCATGTAAGGAACAGATTAAACTAACATCCATCAAGGTGAAAGATAATTATTACTTGTGTCAGACAACACCTGTTTTTGCAGCATTCCTCAACTTAGTTAAACTGGAGACAGGCTAAACTTTCCACTGAATTTTCCACTTGACAGTCGCTCCAGGCAGTGTGTCTGCAGAACACCCTTGCTATGTTTACATTTTTGAGGCAGATTAAAAATGTCATCCGTGAAATATAACCCGAAAATATCAAACTGTAATACAGAAATTCAGGGGCTGAATGGGAGTCATTCTGAAGAAGACCAACCCTTCGCTGCTTCAAGGGCAGACATCTTTCATTGCACATCTTTTACTGTGCTCCACGTGCAGACTGGCCACAGATAGCCCCATACTTCACATCACGGTGGTGTCGATTACTCGTCACTTGCCCACTTTTGTACTATGAATCATTTCTCGACAGCTTCTGCTATCTTTTTACCCATGGAGAGCCAGGTGCCATTTGGAATCTGTGGGCACCGGGTCTCCTTTTCATAGCTCCATTTCCATGGCTATGATGATATTTTTACCTGGGAAAGGAATCTCTGACCCAGGGCAAAAATCTGAAGACTTTAGTTTTTAATTGAAAAGTGACATCGGTGTGGCTGCTGTGGAAGCGCGAATGTCACGGCCAAGTATGCTGCCCGGTCGTCCCTTGATGGAAAACAGGGAAAGCAAAAGAGGAGGAAAGGGCCTGTGGTACCTCCAGAGGTTTAAGCTGGGACACGTTTTTGTACATTTTCCAAGAGAAAAGGAGAAAAATGGAAAACGGGGCGCAGGGCTCCCTCTCTGAGGGAAGGTTACAGATGCTGTAGCTTTTCTGGGCGTTAATCTTACTCATCATGTCTGTGTTGACTTCAATCACTTTCTTTGGATGTACTCTTGATAACGGGCTGCAGCCTAACTGAAGGGAGAGGGGAAGGAGACTTGAGACATCTCTTTAATGCAGGTATAGACATTAAGAGGCATTTAAGATATGTAATTCTTAGGATTTCAGCCATGAGTGCTGCAATATTTAAAAACTCCTGTAGTCACCTCCAACTTCTCATCCTCACATACACTCAGGTTCCTGATGGCATCTGAGCCTGGTTCCTCCTTTTTCCTTTTTCTCCCTGCCCCAACCCAGCCTTTTGCTCTTGTTCAGCCCTCCATAGTGAAAGTGAAAGTGTTAGTTGCTCAGTCTTGTTCAACTCCTTGCAACTCCAGAGACTAGCCCTCCAGGCTCCTCTCTCCATGTAATTCTCCAGGCAAGAATACTGGAGTGGGTTGCCATGCCCTTCTCCAGGGGATCTTCCCAAACCAGGGACTGATCCTGGGTCTCCTGCATGGTAGGTGTATTCTTTACCATCTGAGCTATCAGGGAAGCCCAGCCCTCCATAATCCCCCTCCTGGTCTGGAGTGGTAGCCCTCCATCCTTCTCCAATCTAGGCTCTTCCCAATCCCAGTTTATCTTCTGGGTACCAAGTCATTTCCCCCAAACACTAGTTTGAAGATCACCATCCTCTGTTAGAAATGTCTAATCCCTTGATGATAAGTGGATACATTCCTCATTCCTTATCGTGTTCTGATTCAAGGCTTTTGTAATCTGGTCTTAACCTTTTAAGTCAGCTGTCTCAGGATGCTTTTGTTTATTTAAAAATGTATATAACCTTAAAAATATTTATTTGCGCCGGGTCTTAGCTGTATCACGCAGGACCCTTGATCTTAGTTGCGGCATGCAGGATCTTTTATCTGCGGCATGTGGGATCTAGTTCCCTGACCACGGATCAAACCTGAGCCTCCTGTGTTGGAAGCATGGTGTCTTAGCCACTGAACCACCAGGGAAGTCCCAGTTAGGATCATTTTAGTTGCAAGTAACAGAAACTGACTTGAGTGATGGGAACATGTATCCCCTTACAATACAGGAGGTCCACTTGTACCACCCACTTCAGGCGGTCTGCTGCAAGGACTTGATATGGGCCAAGCACCAGGTTCTTTCTACCTCCCAGCTCTGCTCTTCTTTGTCCTCAAGTGTGATAGCAGGATGGCAGCTGGAGAGGTTCCAGCCTCAGAGTCAGACCTCATGAGGTACAGATAAGGAGTGGAGCCCCTCCCGCACACCTTGCTTCATCTCTCACTGGCCAGAACTGGTCTCATACCCACTCCCCAGTCAGCCACCGGTGAGGGGCTGATGTCACTCTCAGGCCAACCAGTCCCCTCCCAACCAGTCCCCACATGGGTGGTGGGGTGGTGGTGGTGCTGCCAGCTTCCACTGAGGCACATGGCTTCATGGGGTAAGAGGTGAGGCCTGAACAAAACACATTTGGTTAAGAAAGAATCAGGGAAACCGATGCTGGGTAGGCAAGATGCGGTTTCTACCACCAGAGTTTCTGGCACATGGAGAGGAGTTTATTGTGTCCCCAGCCTACTCTGTTCTCCACGCCTATCATGGCCTTTGTATTTTTCTCAAATAGAAATATATATGTAATGCTTTCCCACTTTTTTTCCCTGGAAAACTCTCCTTCGTCCTTTATAACTGCATTAGTTTCTTAATGCCACTGTAACAGATGGTCACAGGATTTGTGGCTTCAAGCATTGCAGATTTCTTACTTGATAGTTCTGGAGGTCATCAGTCTGAAATGGATCTTATGGGGCTAAAATCGAGGTGTTGGTAGAGCTATATTCTTTCTGGAGGTTGCCAGAATTCCTTAGCTCCTATCTACAGCATTGTCACCTCTGTTATTATATCTTTCTTTCTGATCTGCCTGCCTCTCTCTCTCTTTTTTTTAAATTGGAGGATGATTACTTTATAGTGTTGTGGTGGTCTCTGCCATACATCAGCATGAATCAGTCGTTGTTATATATATATCCCCTCCCTCTTGAACCTCCCCCCTCCATTCTACCCCTTGCCTGCCTCCTTCCTAAAAGGACCTTTGCAAGGACATTGGGCCCACTCAGATAATGCAGGATCCCATCTCAAGATCCTTAACTAAACCATGTTTGCAAAGCCTCTTTGTTAGATAACGTACGCACAGGTTCTGAGTATTAGGACATGAACACTTTGGTGGGTGGGTAGGGAGCATTATTTTGTCCACTACAAAGACCCAGCACATATGCCATCTTTGCTGCAAGGTCTTCCATGACTGTTTCAGAAAGGCCACCGGGGCAGAAACAAAGAAGAGATTGGAAGGAGGCAGGGTGTTGGCCAGCCCTGGGGCGTGGTCTTGGTGCCACCCCTCCCGCTGTCCAGGGAAACCTGATGGCGATGCTCTGTGGTCACGCCTCTCCTGGACTTGTTCTCTCACTTCACTTTTCCTGTTTTTTGACCTGACGCTGAACTTCCTTTAGGTCTGAGTCAAAGAGATTTTATACCCAGCCCATCGTGGTTTGTGGAGGCATTCACTAAAGGAAACGAAGAGGAAAGTCTACCCACAGGACAAAGTATGGCTTTATGTGCCCCCAGGTTATGGCAGTTTAGAGTGAGCCTTCTTTGCTGACCACATGCCATCCTGGCCAGGCCTGGGTTCTGGTCTATGGACAGAAGTTGTTCAGCTCAGGTCAGAAGGTCCCTCTGTCTCTGTCTTTTTCTTAAGTATTTATTGTGTACCTGTGAGCAGCATGGTGGCGGGCGCCATTGCTCAGAGGCATACAGTGCCCCTGAGAAGTGGAAGATCCTTGTCAAATGATTTGTTCACAAGAGTTCCCAGTAAAAACCGGAAGGAGGAGAGGCATGGGACAGGGAGGGGAGGAAGCCAACCAAGGGTGCTCTCTCAGAAAGGTCCTGTCGAGCGTAATTTTGGATCAGTCCTCCAGGGCCACCTGGACACATAGATCACTCCTTGCTTGTCCTGACTGGGGGCAGTTGTCACTGGTTAAGGGCTGCCAGGGCACCCAGGGAAGGCAGTTCTGATACCTGAGGGGAGCCCACCATCAACAGAGGTACAGGTGCTATTGGCAATGAAAGCCCAGTGTGAACCGGTCTGTTCAGAGGTGGCTCAAGATCTGAGCAGGTCTGGGCGGAGCACTGACACCCTCTGCTGCCTAGGGAGACCCTGTCCCAGTATTTCCTCTTCTTTGTGGCCTTGTTTCCCCACCCCCAATCTGTGACTATTAGCCCCACTGCCAGTCAGGGCTTACTTCAGGGCTGCCCATGCAGAAAGCTGACCTTTCCAAGCTCAGATGCCCTGAATAGGCTTCAGGTCACGCCATGCTTCTACTTAGCTTGTTCAGGGCGTGGAATCTTAAAAGTGTTGGTTCCTCAGTCAGTTCTGACTCTTTGCGACCCCATGGTCTGTAACCCACCAGGTTCCTCTGTCCATGGAATTCTCCAGGCAAGAATATTGGAGTGGGTAGCCATTCCTTTCTCCAGGGGATTTTCCTGACCCTGGGATTGAACCCAGGTCTCCTGCATTGCAGGCAGATTCTTTACCATCTGAGCCACCAGGGAAGCCCCTAGAATCTTAAAGGAAGATGCCTATTAGCTTTTAGAACCCTAAAGTTTCCTGTGCTGACTTTCTAGTCACCTCAAGAAAAAGCCCATTTCTACCGAAAAAAAAACCCCCCAAAAAACAACAAACAGAAAAAATGAGGATGGTGGATATAACTGTCTGTGAGGGCTGTGGAGACTGTCCCTTGTGGCTGTCACTGCTGGCTAGTCTCCTGAGCACCCAGAGTAGAGGAGGTTGCTCTGTCCCTGTCTGGTCACCTTGTCTCCTTTGAGGTTCTCCCTCCCTTCTCTGTCTTTGGAGTGACTCTCCTCTTGACCCCGCTCTCTCTCAACATTTACTTATTTGGCTGCCTTGGGTCTTTGTCACCACATGTGAGCAGCATGTGGGCTCTAGTTCCCCAGCTAGAGACTGAACCTGGGCTCCTTGCTTTGGGAGCACAGAGTCTTAGCTCCTGGACCACCAGGGAAGTCCCAACTCTGCTCTCTTGGTCTAGACTTCCCTTCCACACAGCAGAGGTCAGTTCTGCATTCAAGGTAGACAGTTTTTCCCAAAGTTTCAACCTTCTTTTGGCAATGGCACCCTACTCCAGTACTCTTACCTGGAAAATCCCATGGATGGAGGAGCCTGGAAGGCTGCAGTCCATGGGGTTGCTGAGGTTCGGACACGACTGAGCGACTTCACTTTAACTTCTCACTTTCATGCATTGGAGAAGGAAATGGCAACCCACTCCAGTGTTCTTGCCTGGAGAATCCCAGGGACGGGGGAGCCTGGTGGGCAGCCGTCTATGGGGTTGCACAGAGTTGGACACGACTGAAGCGACTTAGCAGCTACAGTGCTTAGGTGCCTTGGGTATTGACAAAGGATGCTGTCCACTTAGGTAACCTGAATGGAGGATTTTGTCAAATCACATCATTGTTTTTAAAAATGCATTAGCTACTTGAGCATAAACTGATATATATGTAATAATAGTTATAACAACAGCTAATGTTTGAATATTGTGCCATGTAATACTTCACATGCATCATTCCATTTCATTCTTTACCAACCCTCCAGCAACAATCCTACTAGGTGGGAACTGTCATTATCATCATTTTACTGGTGGGGAAGTTGAGGCTCAGAGAAGTTAACTAATGCCACAGAGCTTGCAGAGCAGAAACTTGAATGCAGGTCTGAGTCCATAAGCTCAAAATTATCACCCTATATTGCCCCTTACTTCGTGGTGAGAAAGGAGTCTTCTTCTCAAAGTTAAGAACTTTGAAAAGGAGTGGGTAGGTCTGGCAAATGAGAGTGTTTCTTCAGAACTTTTAATTCCAGTGGTGCTTAGTCACCCCATTTATTAGATTCCCTACCCAAGAATTAAATAGAAAATAGGCTCTTCCCAATCCCTTTCAGATGTGTTGGCCACCAAAGCAGGCTCCATCACCCCAAAGTGAGTCACTACGCAAGCCAGCTTTATTTCAGTTGTACTTTTCTGGAAGAGGGGCTTAGACCCCCCATACTAGCTCTTTTAAAACCAGCTTTCCTGGGAGCTCCACCCAGCTGCTGCTGCTTTTGTCTCTTTGGATAGACTGCAAAACGACTGCCCAACCGTAGCAGCAAGGCAGGCTGAGAAATAAAGTTGGTGTTTTGGTTGTTTTTTTAAGCTTGGTGCCCCCAGTGAAATCAGCATTAGAAAGAAGGGGATAATGGAGACTGGGTAAGCAACTCTCAGTGTCTGTTATACCCCACTCCCATCACTTTGTTTTCCAACTGAGAATTCATTTCCCATTATTTCAAACAGTCTCGGGTCAGTGTTCTAAACTCCCTGGCATTTACACTTCCAGTGCATTTGGTTGTTCCAAAGACATCCAAACTCAGTGTCCTCAGCAGAACTTCTCTTCTCAAACATATCCCCTCTCATCTGAGTAAGTGGTACTGCTATCAACACCGTTATTCAAACTAGAAATATAGACATCATCCTTGTTTATTTTTAACTCCACCCATCCTATCAGTCATGGAGCCTGTGATTTTGATTCCTGTTTCTCTGATCTACTTCTCTATCTTTTCCTTCTTCCATCTAGCAGTACATCAAAAGCATAATATATCATGATCAAATAAGATTTATGCCAGGGTTACAAGGATGGTTCAGTTTTAGGAAATCTTTATCAGTGTAATTCTCTGTATAAACAAAGTAAAGAAAAATCCATAAGGCCATAGACTGAGAAAATATTGAACAAAATGTATACCCTTCTCTGCAGTTAAAAACAATAGGAACAAAATAGGAGTTAATTTTGCTGAGGTGCAAGACTTGTATACTGAAAAGTACAAAGCATTGCTGAAGGAAATGAAAGAGGACCCAGATGAGGGGAAAGACGTGCTGTGTTCACATGTTGGAAGTCTTAACAGGGCAATAATAGCAAAGAAATCTACAGATGGAATGCCATCACTATAAACATTTCAATTTCTTCCCCCCACCCAGGAATAGGAAAGCTAATCCTAAAATTCACATGAAATTGCAAATAGCGTTGAATAATCAAAAACTTTGAAAAAAAAAAAAAAAAACAAAGTTGGAGGGCTCACACCTCCCAGTTTTAAAACACAATCCCCAATTTCAAAGCTACAGTAATAAAAATAGTGCTGTTCCAGCATAAAGATACAAACAGAATCAGTGGAATAGAATTCAGAGTCTGGAAATAAATCTTGCATCTATGACCAATTTATTTTCAATAATGGTGCCAAAACCATTCAATAAAGGCAAATTCGTTTCTTTAAGAAATGGTGCTGTGGCAACTGTATATTCACAAGGAAAAGAAGAATGTTGACTCTTACTTCACCATATATAAAAATTAAAATGGATAAAAGACCTAAATATAAGAACTAAAACCACGAAACTCTTAGAGGAGAACATAGACATAAACCTCTATGGCTTTGGGTTTGGCAGTGGTTTCTTGTTTTTTTTTTTTTTTTTTTTTTTTTGGCAGTGGTTTCTTAAATATGATACCAAAAGCAACAAGCAACCAAAGAAAAAAATAGATACATTAGATTTCACCATAACTAAAAGCTTTTATCCACGAAAGTACACTATCAAAAGAGTGAAAAGACAACCCACATAATGGGAGAAAATATTTACAAATCGTATATCTGCCAAGGGTCTAATATCCTGAATATAGAGATTAAAGGTGCACACACATAGTTGAACAAGAAAAAAGGCGAACAGTTCAATTTAAAAGTGGGCACATGATCTAAATAGACATTTTTCCAAAGAAGATATATAAATGGGCCACAAGTATGTGAAAAGATGTTCAACATCATTAAGAATTGAAATTAGTTTCTAATTTCAATTAGGAATTGAAAATTAAAACTATTAGGAATTGAAGTCATTAGAGATTGAAAATTAAAACCACCGTGGGATACTACTTCATATCCACCAGGGAAAATAACAAGTGTTAAGAAGGATTTGGAGAAATGGGAGCTCTTACTCATTGCTGGTGGAAATATTAAATGGTGTACAAACACTATGGAAAACAGTTTAGCAGTTCCTTAGTAAATTAACATAAAATATATGTATGACCCAATAATTTTATTCCCAGGTGTATACTCAAAAGAAGTGAACAGGTATTCAGACTGAAAATTGTATATGAATGTTCTTAGTAGGACTATTCATAATAGCTAAAAGATGGAAATAACACAAATGTTCATTAACTGACAAATGAATAAACAAAAGTGGATAAAGAAAATACAATTTGAATAAAGGAATAGAGTATAGCTATATGATACAACACAGATGAACATTAACAATACCCTCCATGGAAGAAATTAGTCAGAAAAGGCCATATTACATGATTTATAAGTAGGAAAATATTTTATTTTCACATATATGAAAAATAATATTGTATGGTTCCATTTATATAAAATATTCAGAATATGCAATTCCATAGAAAATAGATTAGTGATTACTGGAGGGGGAATAGGAGTGGGCATGGATTTCTTTTTGGGGTGATGAAAATGTTCTGGAGATAAATAATGGTGGTGACTGCATGGGGCTGTGAATGTATAAACGTCACCAGTGGTAAGTCTTGTGGTGTGTGTACTTACCACAAAAAAGCCCCAATTCATACAAAGAAACATCAGACTTTTAGTAGAACTGCAGGAGAAGCTAACTTCCTCAAGCTGATAAAGGGTATCTATGTGAATAATACTAAATGGTGAAGCATTAGTGGGCTTCCCTGATGGCTCAGCTGGTAAAGAATCCACCTGCAATGCGGGAGACCCGGGTTCAGTGCCTGGATTGGGAAGATCCCCTGGAGAAGGGAATGGCAACTCACTCCAGTATTCTTGCCTGGAGAATCCTCATGGACAGGGGTGCCTGGTGGGGTACAGTCCATGGAGTTGCAGCGTCAGATGTGACTGAGTGACGAAGCATGCACAGAATGAAGCATTAAATGCTTTCCCACTATAATCAGTAAAAAGCAAGGATGTCCACTCCATTCCCTCTACCACCATTGGACTAGACATCCTAGACAATGAAATATGACAAGAAATAGTTCTTGTGGATCTTTACAAATAGGCAGGTTTTAGTGTCCTCTGTGTATTTAAAGTTTTTAGTAAAAGTGAATCCCAAAGGAGATAACTGAAGTGAAAGAATAACAGGAAGCCAAGATTCAACTTTGAAAAGTTCTCATGTGTGGGGATAATGGAGTAGAGAATGGAGAATAAGAACTGAGAAAGGACAAGAGAAAAAAGAACTGGCATAATATATTACCACAGAAGCCAAGGTTGGCAGTGTGGAGAGTTTTAGGAAAATTACAGATTGTATGGTCAGGGTATAAATTCCTTGGAGATGCAGAAGACAGTAAAAACTGAAAATGTCATTTTCTTTGTCCAGTAGAGGCTATTGATGACCTTCGAGAAAATGGCCTCAGTGGAGGAAGTAAAAACTGGCTTAAAGAAGAGATGGGGGCGGGAGAAGCAGTGGGTACAGACCATTTCCTTGAAAAGATAAGTGGTGTTTGATAAACATTAGTGGTGCCTGAGATGGCTTGTGGGGAAGAGAATGGGTTGGGCCTGTAGTTTCCCCATCAGCTCTTTAACCCTCACAAAACTACTGCAAATGAACATCTAAGTAAAAATAGTGCTCTACAGGAAAGCACCTAACTCACTCTTCTAACTAGAATATTATCACAAGTCACTCATATAATGAAATCCTGGAGCCACCACAATACAAAATCATTTAAATTTATTTAAGCACCTGCCCTTAACAAACACTGTCAGGGCACATGCTGAGTGTCCTTGGCGATGAATCTCCAACTGCAGAGCTGGGACAGCAACAGCAATAGCAATCTCAAGCAAAGGTCGACTGGAGTCAAGGCACAACCTCACAAAGTTCTCATTTTCATTTTTTTGTACGATGTGATGAAAACTATCCACCATTTGCATATTTTCTTTTCTTTTCTTTTGGCAACAGATACATTCTTATTAGCTTATTTTTCAAAATGATCCATGTTGTTTATAAAGTACTGCATTAACAACCACCCCAGGTGGCTTGCTGAATTCTGATCTTTGTATCTACTTTAGTGCTGTATTTAGTGCTGTTCCAACTTGTAGAGTTCACTTAAAATGCTTTTGGTTCAAATAATAGTTATGACATATTATCCCAAGACACCAGATGGTGATAATCTTTCTTTTGGTCAAGATATATTATGCCTTCTCTTCTATTTTACACAGTAAGTTTTGATTCTGTTTATTCTAAGTATATATCTGGCACAGAATTCTATAATGGATTCCATAGATGAAATAACCCATTTTTCATCAAGTAATGCTAGGAAATACATGCATATTTATCCTGTTGGTTTTATGCAAGAGTACTCGTGGAATGTTCTCCTCACTCATTCTCTCCTTACCCCACTCATCCACAGATTCATACTCATCCAGTTGTACTCAAGTTTTCCTCCTCTGTGATGTTTTCCCTGACTTCCTCAGACTGGGTTGACCTATCTCCCCTTTGCATGTTTAATTTTTCTTTATATATTACTTTTCTGATAGATATGTTTGTGATGAGGGCATTGGTGGTATTGCCTCTACTGGTCTGTGAGCTTCTTGAAAACAGACACTCTGGCTTTCCAGGGCCCCAAGCACTTTGCCCAGAACTCGATTGTTCATGAAGTATTTGTTGAGTTGGATTGCATGGAGCCTTCCCAGATGGTTCTAGTGGTAAAGGACCTGCCTGCCAGTGCAGGAGATGGCAAGAGATTGGGTTTGATCCCTTGGGTGGGGGAGATCCCCTGGAGGAGGGCATGGCAACCCATTCCAGTATTCTTGCCTGGAGAATCCCATGGACAGAGAAGCCTAGGGGGCTATAGTCCATGGGGTTGCAAAGACTTGGACATTACTGAGGTGACTTGGCATACACGCACAGACTACTGTTATGGCTGCTGCTAAGTCACTTCAGTCGTGTCTGACTCTATGTGACCCCACAGACAGCAGCCCACCAGGCTCCCCCGTCCCTGGGATTCTCCAGGCAAGAACACTGGAGTGGGTTGCCATTTCCTTCTCCAATGCATGAAAGTGAAAAGTGAAAGTGAAGTCGCTCAGTGGTGTCCGACTCTTAGCGACCCCATGGACTGCAGCCTACCAGGCTCCTCCGTCCATGGGATTTTCCAGGCAAGAGTACTGGAGTGGGGTGCCATTGCTTACATGCAAAAGCCAATGGAGTTCTGAGAAAAGATTGGTCAGGGCTTGAGTTCTCTAGGCATGAGGAAAGAGTTTCTTTTTTTGGCAGAAGAAATAAGTGTAAATGCATGAATTTATAAAGACCATGCTTACTCAAAGAAAGATGGAAAATTTGGTGCCTTGGGACCGTAGAGATGATTCTAGAGAAGGTGGTTTGATCCTGATGATCTGTGCCCTAAGAGATGTGTGCTTCAGTAACAGAAGTCCAAGAGAGGTTTTTAAAGAAGAGAATAAGGTTTATTTTCAAAAAGCTAACTCTGGAAACCTAATGTGAACAATCATGATGTGTGTATGTGGATTCATCAGTTATAACAAATGTACCACTCAGCGGGGAATGGTTACAGTGGGGAGGCTATGTATGTGAAGGGCCAGGGAATGTATGGAAAATCCACCTTGCTTTCAGTTTTGTTGTGAACTTCAAACTGTTCTAAAGAATAAAGTCTATTTTTTAGAAAAGGTAACTGTAGCCATAGTGGGCTTCTCATGGGTGGACTTTGTAGGATCACTTCCTTTGTGTGTTCCAGAAGTGTGAAGGGCTACATTGTTTTCAATAGGTATTATGACTGTCAACTGCCACAATCCTACAAATCACACTGCATCTAGGCATGGTCTTCTGACCAGAAACCAGAAGTGAAAGAAAGACCTTAGCAGGGTGTCAGGAGTTTGAACCCAGAAAGTAGATCTCATGTTTTTCAGTGGTAAACGCTGACAGAGGGTCAGAAGGACAAGGTTGTGTCAAGAACCCACCTGTGGGAGTCATCAGAGAATTAGAAGGGGCGAGAACAAAAGCAAGCGTAGCTGGGAAGTTGTGAGGTTCTGCAAGGGGCCAGAAGCAGTTAATTTCTTTGAGTTTAATGAATCTCTTTTTTTGCCTCTAAGGAAATTACTGAAAAAGCAAGTGTGGTGTGGGCTTTAGAACAGTAATCTTTGTTTTTAACCCTTTCTCCACAATGTCCTGGAATATCCTAATTTCTCCAATCTTCAATCTCCTGACCTCTAAAATGAGGATAATGGCGCTTCACATAATGATGTAGGATTATTGGGAGAATTAGAAATAATATATGTACAACCATTTAATAAAATGCCTAGAAATAATAAAGGAATTGGACTTATTCTTAGACTGCATTTAAACTTTTTTGACTTTCCCAGGGGAAAAAGAGGTGTTGAAGTTTCTTTAGAGGACTGACATGCTCTTCACTTGGTAAAGCTATTCCTTTGCCAGTGAGTTAACTGGAATGGGTGGGGATGCTTCACATGTCATATCTTGTCTGTAGAAGATGCTGTTGGTGGCCCTGCTCCCCACTTGGGCTGCCCTGCGTGAGAAGACCGCCACATGGTGTGGCTGTGGGAGGCCTGGCCTTTGGTTTGGTGTGTGCCAGTGTCTGCCGAGGCTGCTCCTGTTTGTGGCTTGGCCTCTCTGCTTCCTACTCCGCCTCTGAGGAGCCACACTGTCTGTTCTGGGAGCCAAGCCTGTCTGCTACTGCTGGTTCCTGGGAATCAGCCACTTCCCCCTTCTGGGGAAGCACGTCGTCACAGCATGGCTGGCTGCCACTGGGAAATTCACCCCTGCTTGAAATCAGAAAATTTCAAAGCAGTAACGTGGGGAAGCAAATTGTGAACGGAATATATTGTGATGTGTGTACTGAAGGTGTACTCCCAGCTCAGAGAGAGTAAGAGCACCTCAGATCATCAGAGTCCTCCAAAGAGCCAGCTTACACTCAGGGCTCTTGACATGGAAGAGGCTGCCAGTAAAATTCAGTTTTGTTGAGAGTTGGGTAAGAAATCAAATAACAGCAAGAAGCAAAAATTCCCCTCAGGTAGGAAGCTGTCTTTGTTTAAGACACTTTGAAAAGCCTCTCCAGGCAGAAAATGAGATTCTGAGAGCATGAGTTAGCAATGTCCAGGGTTCAAACATGACAACCAACTTGGTTATCATTAGAACAGAAGGGAAAGTAAAGAAGGATGGAGAAGAGGGAGCTTGGCAATTACAGAGCAACCGAGAGAAGCTGTTAGGGCAGGGTGGCGGGAGATAAGGAAAGGAATGTCTAATATCCAATTTAAAGTTCGGGTCGTAACATTTGGTCTAATGTGGTGAACGTTCCATGTGCACCTGAAGAGAAGGTGTTTTCTGCAGTTGTTCAGTGACCTGTAAATATTGTTTAGGCCAGGGTGTTCTAACAGTGTTATTTATATCCTCCCTGCCGTTTTGTCTTCTTGTGCTATAGCATCCACCACGGCGAGAGGAGTCTCCAACTGTGACTGTGGACTTGTTTCTTCCTTTAATATTGTCATTCTTTCGTTTTGTGTGTTCTGAAGCTTTATTACTGGGTGCGTGTACAGTCAGGATTGTTATATTTTCTTCGTTAATTGTTGTGAAATATTCCTCTTTATGTCTGGTAATTCTCTTTGTCTTGAAGTATAGTTCACCTGCTGTTAATGTGCTTGGTCTTTGCACCTTTTTTCTTTCTTATTTCAACTTGTCTGTACCTTTATATTTAATGTGTTTCTTTTAAACGGGACCAAGTTGAGTCTGCCAATCTCGGACTTTTAATTGGAGTGTTTAGTCCATTTATAGTTAATTATTGGTCTGATTGGGTTCTAGTCCATAATCTTGATATTTGTTTCCTGTTTGTTCCCTTTTTCCCTCTGTTCCTAATTTTCTGCCTTCTTTTGGGTCAACTGAAAATTTTATTTTTTTTGGTATTTCATTCTTATTTTTATGTTGAACTTCTAGCTACCTCTTTTTTATTCTTTGAATGATTGTTGTAGGGACGGTAATAGGCATCTTAATCACAATCTACCTTAAATTAATATTCTACCACTCTGCATATAATGTAAAAACCTTCTAACACAACTGATTTCATTTTCCTCCTCCCGTCCTTGTACAGTTATTTTCATCTGTTATTTTTCCGCCTAAGTTGTAAACTATACAATAAAATGATATTTTGCTTAAAAACCAATTGTCTTTTAAAGTATTTAAGAAAAAGTCCTTTCTATTTACCTGTGTATTTGCTATTCCCGGTGCTTTTCACCCTGTCATGTAAATTCATAGTTCCATTTTGTATCATTTCTCGTCATCCCAAATAATTCCTGTAGCATTCCTTACAGTGCAGTTCTCTCAGCTTTCCTTTATTTATAAATGTCCTAACGTTACCTTAATTTTTCATTTTTCAAAAAAGCCTTTTTGTTTTGTATTGGGAGTATAGCCGATTAACAATGTTGTGATAGTTTCAGGTGAACAGCAGAGGGATTCTGTCATACATATTCATGTATCCCTTCTCCCCCAAACTCGACTGTCATCCAGGCTGCCACATAACATCGAGCAGAGTTCCATGTACTGTACAATAGGTCCTTATTGGTTATCCATTTAAATGTAGCAGTGTGTACAGGCCCATCCCAATCTCCCTGTTGTTACTAAGTCACTAAGACATGTCTGACTCTTTGTGACCCCATGGACTGCAGCATGCCAGGCTTCCCTGTCCTTCATTGTTTCCCAGAGTTTGCTCAAACTCATGTCCTTTGAGTTGATGATGCCATCCAACCATCTCATCCTCTGTTGTCCCTTTCTCCTCCTGCCCTCAATCTTTCCCAGCATGAGGATCTTTTCTATCAGGTGGCCAAAATATTGAAGCTTCAGCTTCAACATCAGTCCTTCCAATGAATATTCAGGGTTGATTTCCTTTAGGACTAATTGGTTTTTATCTCCTTGTAGTCCAGGGGACTCTCAAGAGTCTTCTCCAACACCACAGTTCAAAAGCAACAATTCTTCAGTGCTCAGCCTTCTTTATGGTTCAGCTCTCACATCCATATATGGCTATTAGAGAAACCATAGCTTTGATTATATGGACCTTTGTCAGCAAAGTGATGTCTCTGCTTTTTAATATGCTTTCTTCCAAGGAGCAAGTGTCTTTTAATTTCATGGGTGCAGTCACTGTCCACAGTGACTTGGGAGCCCAAGAAAAGAAAATACGTCACTGTTTCCATTTTTTCCCCATCTATTGACCATGAAGGGATGGGACCAGATACCATGATCTTGGCTTGTGAATGCTGAATTTTAAGCCACATTTTTCACTCTCTTCTTTCACTATGATGAAGAGGCTCTTTATTTCCTCTTCCCTTTCTGCATATCTGAGGTTATTGATATTTCTCCCAGCAATCTTGATTCCAGCTTGTACTTCATCCAGGCCAGCATTTCACATGATGTACTCTGCACTGAAGTTAAATAAGCAGGATGACAATATACAGTGTACTCCTTGACGTACTCCTTTCCCAATTTTGAACCAAGCCGTTGTTCCATGTCCAGTTCTTACTGTTGCTTTTTGACCTGCATACATATTTCTCAGGAGACAGGTAAGGTGGTCTAGTATTCCCATTTCTTTAAGTATTTTCCAGCTTGTTGTGAACCTCACAGTCAAAAGCTTTACTGTAGTCAATGAAACAGAAGTAGATGTTTTTTTTTGGAACTCTCTTGTTTTTTCTGTGATCCAACGGATGTTGGCAATTTGATCTCTGGTTCCTCTGCCTTTTCTAAATCCAGCTTGTACATCTGGAAGTTCTCAGTTCATGTAGTGCTAAAGCCTCACTTGAAGGATTTTGAGTATTACCTTGCTTAAAATGAGTGTAGTTTTGAATTGTGCATGTAAAATGAGTGCAATTGTGTGGTAGTTTGAACATTCTGTGGCACTGCCTTTCTTTGGAACTGGAATGAAAACTGACCTTTTCCAGTCCTGTGGCCACTGCTGAGTTTTCCAAATTTGCTGACATATTGAGTGCAGCACTTTAACAGCATCATCTTGTAGAATTTGAAATAGCTCTGATGGAATTCCATCACCTCCCCCAGCTTTGTTTATAGTAATGCTTCCCAAGGCCCACCTCACTTCACTCCAGGATGCAGTCTGGCTCTAGGTGAGTGACCACACCATCATGGTTATCTGGATCATTAAGACCTGTTTTGTATAGTTCTGTGTATTCTTGCCACCTCTTCTTAATCTCTCTGTTTCTATTAGGTCCTTACCATTTCTGTCTATCTTTGCATGAAATGTTCCCTTGGTATCTCCAGTTTTCTTGAAGAGATCTCTAGTTTTTCCCATTCTGTTGTTTTCCTGTATTTCTTTGCATTGTTCACCGAAGAACACTTTCTTACCTCTCCTTGTTATTCTCTGGAACTCTCTTCTCAGCTATTTGTAAGATCTCCGACAATTACTTTGCATTCTTCCAGTTCTTTTTCTTGGGAATGGTATTGGTCACCACTTCCTATACAGTGTTGTGTGCCTCCAACCATAGCTCTTCAGACGTTCTGTCTACCAAATCTAATCCCTTGAATCTGTCACCTCATGTATAATCATAAGGGATTTGATTTAGGTCATACCTGAATGGTCTAGTGGTTTTCCCTCCTTTCTTCAATTTGAGCCTGAATTTTGCAATAAGGATCTGATGATCTGAGCCACAGTCAGCTCCAGATCTTGTTTTAGCTGACTCTGTAGAGCTTCTCCATCTTCGGCTGCAGAGAATATAATCAGTCTGATTTCAGTGTTGACCATCTGGTTTTGTCCATTTGTAGAGTCATCTCTTGTGTTGTTGAAAGAGGGTGTTTGCTGTGACCAGTGTGTTCTCTTTGCAAAACTCTGTTAGCTTTTGCCCTGCTTCATTTTGTACTCCAAGGCCAAACTTGCCTGTTACTCCAGGTATCTCTTGACTTCCTACTTTTGCATTCCAGTCCTCTGTGATGAGAAGGACATCTTTTTTTTTTTTTTCTTGGTGTTAGTTCTGGAAATTCTTGTAGGCCTTCATAGAACCATTTAACTTCATCTCCCTAATTAGATGTTATCTTAATTTTTGAAGAATATTTTCTCTAGATATGGAATTTTAAGTTTACATTTTTTCCCTTCAGCACTTTGAAATTGTACAGTAAGTACCCTACATACAAACCTTCAAGTTGCAAACTTTCAAAGATGTAAACATGCATTCTTATGTCCAGTTACATTAGTTCACATGTCTGGCATTATTTTTAAAAGTTGAGTACTTAGTCTAACTTGGTTTATACTTAAAAGTTGGGCTTATGAACATGCTCTCAGAATGGAACTCATTTGTATGTTGGGAACTTGTTATGTTTCATTGTTTTCTGAAATTGTTTCTCATGAGCAGTCAGCTGTCATTTGTGTGGATATCCTTTAATAATATCTTTTTACTCCACCTGCTTTTCATATATTATCATTATCTTTGGTTTTCAGTAGTTTTACTTTATGTGCAGAGATGTTATTTTCCTTGACTTTATTCTGTCTGCAGTTCCCTTAGTGTCTGTGGGTTGATCAGATAAGGAAAATATTTCTTTAAATATTTTTTTCCTACCTAGTTCTCTTATCTCACTTTTTGTGATTTCAATTACATGTATGTTGGGCCAGATGATATTTTCCTAAAGGTCCTCAAGCCTTTACTTTTTTTTTTTTTTAATCTTTTTCTCTCTGTTATTTAGTTTGTATAATTTCTATTAATTTATCAAATTCACAAGCTTTTTTTTCTGTGTTGTTTTATTTACTTGGATTCTTCAATGAATTTTTCATTTCAAATGTTGCATTTTTCAGTTCTAGGAATTACTTTTGACTCTTTTTTAGAGTTTCTACATCTTTCCTGAAATTCTCCATTTCTCTACCCACTGTATCCTTTTCCAATAAATTCTGTAACATATTTATCAAAGTTATTTTAAAGTTGTCTACTAATTCTAACATTTGTTCACTGGATCTGTTTCTATTGACTGCTTTTTTTCCTTCTCCATGTCTGAATCAGATTTTCATGCTTTTTCACATATCTAGTAATTTTTACTTGATGATACATCACAGAAATCCTGGGTTCTGTTTTCTTCTTGAGAGGAGTATTGTATGTAGTTCTAGCTGGCAGATCATCTTGATCCTGTGAATGCATGGCTTATGCTTTGTTAGAGTGGATTTGTTTGGACTTTGCCCCTAAATTCTAGGGCATAGTCTTTAGTACTGGGATGTGATCCTTATTCCCAAGGTGTGGCTCTTTTGTGTTTCAATGGGAGGCTCAAGGTGCTTACCAGTTCCCTGTAACTTGCTGGGACCTGAACTCCAAACTCTGGGTCCCTGGAGCTGCATAGCTGTTTGGTTTTTTCAGTCTTCCAGTTGTTACTTTCCATTGGGCTCCTGTGGCCTTTCCCATGAATACACAGTTCAGGGGTTGGTCAAGGATTTGAGGAGAATTTATATGGAAAATTTGAGGCTCCCTCTCTGTGACTCACTGTTTCTGGGATTTCTCACTTCCATTTTCCGCTGCTATGACAACTCTGAATTTCAAACTCTGAACTCCTCAGCCTGATAAAAACTGACACTTCCTGCTTGAGCTCCATCTGTCCTACACCTGGCAGACTGAGGTGTGCCCTTTAGGTGAAAATCCACACACAAGTAGATTTTATCCATGTTCCCTCCTTTAAGAGTCTATCCCTTTCAGTTTCTGCTGGCTCTTCATTGCTCTCTAGTGTCTGCAAACTGTTATTTTTGTTTTATTCAGAATTTATAATTATCGATAGGAGAAGTTAGTCCAATATAAGCTACATTTTGCTAGAAGTCAGAAGTTCCTGAGTGATTCTTTAAAATTAGAGATTAGATTTCCTCCAGTGGCTTCTCATCTTTCATGGTTTGAGTTCCCTCTGGAGCAGATTCTGAGATAAGGATTTTTAGTGAAAATTATTTGGGAGATGACCTCAGGGAACACTTGCAAGGGAGTGGAGGCATGAGATGTGGAAGCCAACAAAGGGTGTGTAATTAAATTATGAGCTATAGTTGAGGCTCAGTTTGGCTGAGGAACTTTGAAAAACAGTGAGGTCATGCCTTAGTTATACCAACCAAGGTACATGCTTGGATTTTTATCCACCAGTTCCCTGTACTCATCCAGGATTGATGGTGGCGCTTATCAGTCTATGTCCTGCCAGAGGGTGGCTTCCAGGGCATTGATCCCCGGAAATTTTGGCTTGCCATGTTTGTAGTCCTCAGACAGATAGTCATAGGTGTTTGCAGGAAGCAATTTTTGTTTAATTTAGATGAGAATTCTGAAATGGGTGAGGTCCTTACATGTCTACTACGCCATCCTACTAAGAAAAAATAAAAACTGCCTGTGTGAGTGTTAAGTCACCTCAGGCATGTCTGACTCTTTGTGATGCTATGAACTGCAGCCCAGCAGGCTTCTCTGTCCATGGGATTTTCCAGGCAAGAATATTGGAGTGGGTTGCCATTCCCTTCTCCAGGGGATAAGCCCTATCCTGTCTTTAAAAAGTATTGCCTACCATAATTCATTCCTCACTCTTCTTCTCACCACTGAGATCTGATTGTAAACCTTTGTTTTTTTCTTGAGCATACAAGCTTGTTTTTTTCTTTAGGGCCTAAGTACTTGCTATCTCTCTGCCATGAATGCTCTTTTCATGTTGGGTCTTTTTTACATTCAAATTTTAGCTTACCATTTCCTTATCAGAGATGTCTTCCCTGAGCACCCTAAAGTAGCCTCCAACTCTTTTATCATATCACCTGATCTTAGTTCTATGCATATCACTTATGGTGACTGACTTTTTTGATAATTTATACCTTTGCTTGTCTATCATCTGCTTCTCCCACCGTATAAAAGCTGTTTAAGAGCAAGAATCTTATTTATCTTATCACAGCATAAACTTACAAGAAGAACTCACAGATATTTGTTGAATGAATGAATAAATGAAAGAATGAACATACTAAGCTTTTCAAATAACAAATTACAAACAAAAAAACTAAGGTGGAAGCCACTCAAGTGTCCGTCAACTGATTAATAAATGAACAAAATGTATACACGTACCATGGAATGTTATTCAGCCTCAAAAAAGTAAGGAATCTCTGAGACATGCTACAACATGGATAAATCTTGAAAACGTTAGACTAAAAAAAAAAATAATCCAGTCATGAAATGATACTATTGTATGATTCCATTTATATGAGGTACCTGGAGTAGTCAAATTCATAATAACAGAAACTAGAATGGTGGTTGCCAGTGGCTGACAGATGAGAATGGGGAATTAGTGTTTAATAGGTTTCAACAGGATAAGAAGAAAAAGTTCTGGAAGTGGTGGTGATGGGTGTACAACATTGTGAATGTACTTAATGGCACAGAACTGTACACTTAAAATGCTACGTTGTATATCATGTGTATTTGGCCACAGTAGAAAATTAAAAATGAATAAGTTACTCTTCAGTTTACAGAGAAAGATTAAGCCTGAATTTGAAATCTGACTCAGTCCTTACTATACCACCTTGAGCAATTTACATTTTGAAATTTATATGAACCAGTCTCCTGCCCTATAAAATGGTAATAATGATAGTACCCATTCTATGTGTTTGTTATAATAATACAGTTGTTCTTAGACTTATAAATCGTTTTATGACTCATTAACGCTTCAAAGTTATATACATATACATATATTCTTTTTTTGGTATTCTTTCCATTATGGTTTGTTACAGGGTACTGAATATATTTGCCTGTGCTATGCAGTAGGACCTGGTTGTTTATCTGTTTCACATATAATAGTTTGTATGAAAAAAGTATTTGAATAAAAAAAAAATCTAGAAAGAGAATAATCTTAAAGAACATTTTTTTAAAAAAGACTTCAAAACTTCCAGTATCATAATTGTAGCTGAGGTAATTCAAACCAACTCTCCTGCTAAGAATAACTAGAAAAGCTAAACAAAATCTATTTAAAAATCTTTTTGAAGACATCAAAGAGACAAAGAGATAGTAAAGAACTACTTGGTGCTAGATTCAAGAGAAGAAGAAAATCCAGAAAGATGATCCTGGCACTGAGGGTGTTTGTCAAATCTGGACAAGGTGGTTGAGAGACTGGCACTTTTAGCTGCATCATTAGGTTAAGAAAACAAAATTTGGAATTCAAGACCCACGAAAGTGGCTGGCCCACCCCTTCTACCATTGCCCCTTTGAGTTGAGCTCTTGAAAGGCTGCACCTTAGGAGAAAGAGTAAACTTTGGGCTTTCTCACCACAGCTTTGGATGATATCAGTCCTTGAAATTAGATTAAGGTAATTCTGAATTGCTAGTGTCCCTATGCAACTACAACAATCAAATGTAAATCTTCTCTAGAGGAAGATAACACTCTAAGTCTCAATAACTCTACAAATTAGTCTCCAAACACAACATGTGGCAAAAAAGAAAACAACCAAGCACTCACGCAGACAAGAAAACATGAATGAACCGACAGAAAAAAAAAAAAAACATGATAGACCTGTATAGGATCTATATATTGGAATTCTTAAGCACAGAATTTAAAATAATTGTGCTCAGTATTCAAAGGAATAAGTGATGAGATTGAGAATTTTGGCAGAGATCTCAAAACGAAAATAAATGACATAATACATTTAGGAATGAGTCAAATAGAAAATCTAGAACTGAAAAACACAATAGCTAGCCCAAATTAAAAATGTAGTTGATACTCTTTATAGAAGATTAGAAATGGCAACCCACTCCAGTATTCTTGCCTGGAGAATCCCAGGGACAGGGGAGCCTGGTGGGCTGCCGTCTATGGGGTCGCACAGAGTCAGACACGACTAAAGCGACTTAGCAGCAGCAGCAGCAGCAGACAAGGTCAAAGAGAGAATTAGTGAAGTGGAAGGTATGTCAGTGAAAAAGATCCAGAATGACTTATAGAAAGACAAAATGCAAGAGAGAAGGTAAGAGACATAGAGTAAGAAGATCTAATATAAACATGTTTGGAATCCCAAAGTAGAAAGGAAAGAAAGTGGAGCAAGAGGAATATTTAAAGAGATAAAGACTGAAAACTTTCTTTAACTGTTATTAGGGTTTGGGCTCCCCAGGTGGTGCAGGAGATTTAAGGGATGTGGGTTCAGTCCCTGGTTTGGGAAGATCCTCTGGAGAAGGGAATGGTAAGTCACTCCAGTATTCTTGCCTGGAGAATCCCATGGACAGAGGAACCTGGTGGGATACAGTTCATGGGGTCTCAAAGAGTTGGAAAGGACTGAAGCAACTTAGGATGCATGCATGCATTATTAGGATTTAATCATCAGGGTGCAGATTCAAACCTGAATGGATTAAATATAAAGAAGCACACACCTGGATACATCAGAGTAAAACTGCTGAAGACCAAAGACCAGATAAATCTTTTTAAAAGAGAAAAAAAAAATAGTGATTACTTACAAAGGAACAACATTTAGACTGACGTCTAACTTCTTAAAATAAAAAATGAATGGCATGACTGCTCAAAGAAACAGTGGAAGCCAGAAAACAATGAAATGGTATCTTTGGTGTGCTGAGAGTAAAGAACTTCCAACCTTCTATTCTAAATTCAGGAATATATCTCTTAAGAATGACAAACAAAAGTTAAGAAAATGTATCATCAGCAGGCTGCAGAAAAGGAAATATAAAATGGGGTTCTTCAGGCAGAGAAAAAATAGCCCAAATGGAAGCTCAGAGGTGCGGGAAGGTATAAGAGCAACAAAAAAGACACGTATTTGGTAAATCTAAATTAATATTGTATAAAACCATTAAAATATTTAGGGTGGTTCAAAATACAGATATCATCTGGCGTAACATTTTGTAGGAGGGGTTAATGTAAGGAAGGGGTAAAATTTTCAAATATTACTAGTACTTAAGGATGCATTTTATAATCTCTAGGGTGGCCCCTAAAAAATAGCCTAAGTGTATATTTCCGAGCAAATGGTGAGATGAGTGGAGTGATAAAACAATATTCAGTTAATGCCACGGAGGACCTAAAAGTAGTCAAAAGGAACTTAGAACAGGTAGGACAACTTAGAAATCATATTATAAAATGTTAGACTCAAACCTGTATAAATCATTAATTGCATTAAATATTAGTGGGTGAAGTGCTGACAGAAGGCATAATTGTCAAATTAAAAAAGAAAATCTAACTACGTATCATTTTTAAAAGGCATTTGCAAAATATGAGAGGGAAAGTCAGCTGGTCCCCATATGGCAGGGGTATGTAGTGGGGTCACCCATATACTCATTTTCAAAGGAGGAATAATAAAAATATAATAGGTAATTTTGTTAAGTGTTTATTAAAGGGCTAGATTAAGCATTTTATACAGTGTATCTCAACTATTAGTGTCCAGGAGACGTTTTTGTGAACATTTTCAGGAGCATTCCCTCCAAAGGGTGGTGGTGTTGGGTGCATAGTGATAACAAGAGTTAGCATCACACTGTAGGAGAGCTTTCTGGGCACATTTGCTCCCAAATCCAGGAGGTGATGTTTTGGGTTGTAAATAAAAACTCTGCAGAAATCAGTCTGATATTTAGTCAAGCAAAACAAATCTTTTTTCCCACCCTGAGGCTACCAACCCTTACTTTCAAACTCCATCTAAATTTGAGATGTGGAAGCAAGGAAATCTGAATGACCTCACACTGACTTTGCAGTCAAGAATGGAAAGAGAATAAGCTTTAGAGTTGGGGATTTTAACCTGACTCTGCTCTTGCCAGTGATGTGACTCTGAGCAACTCAGTTTACTCACCTAAACTTGACTTCTTCAGCAAGGTGTGTGTAGGGGAGTAATCCTGCCTTTCTCAGGTTGAGTTAGGGTTAAGTGAGATACTGTGAATAAAAGCTCTTCTCTTTTCTATGTGGAATTCTCCTCCTCCAGTGCCCCACGTGCATATACCAGCATCCCAAATCTCAGATCACCTTGTCCAACTTTTTGTTTTGCAGGTGAAAAAACAGGCACGGAGAGGCTATGGGATAGCTGTGTGATCTTGGGCAAATTGCTGAATCTCTCTGGTCTTAGTTTCTTCATCTATAAAACAGAGATTGTAAGAGCAGCCTCACTGAGTTTGGGGAAAGATTGAATGGAAAAAAAAAAAATGAATGTGAAGGACTTGGCACTTGGTAGCCGTATGATGCATGGTAGCTGCTACTAGTTTTTAAATGGATATTGTTATCATTTTGTGTAACGTGAGAAGTCATCCTACTCTGGGTTATTAAGAGCTGGCAGGCTGCAGCCATCTGGTCACAAACCCTGGAGTTGGTGGCTTATCCTGGGAAGACCTTCCTCATGGGGTCAGGGAGAGTTCAGTGAACTCGCAAAGAAGCGTGATTTTAGACGCTCCAAGGTACATCCACCCATCTCCTCTCCACTCCCTCTGCCTGTTATTAAACTGGTAGTTTTTACAACATCTATAAAGAACTTTCCTACCCAATTACCCCAGACAATAGGCTGAAAAGCAGTTTCGACTATGAAAACTTCGTGTTGGGTTCATTTAGATTGTTTTGCTGTGTCAAATCCTCACTTGAGTTCAAAAGTTCAGCTGAACCATGAACTTTGTAATTTCACAGCAGGCAGTTCTACAAATATAGTGGGAAGTGAAAAAGCATACAATATTTAAGGTGGGCTTGCTGTTTTGTATGTAATCTGGTTAGGAATGAATGTACGGAAAATAGCCCTTAATTTACAGTACATGGTAACACATCAAGAAGAAAAGTAAATAAAACTAAACCAAACTATTCCTTGAATTACCTGACCTCCGAGGCTTCCGAGGGAAAGCACATTTGTGACTAATCATTAGTGGACAAACTCAAGCCAGCTAATCTTCTTAATAAATTGTGAAGTCTTGTATACCTCTTGGTTTTAGTCGTGGCTTTTCTGCCTGTCTGGAACAGGCAGCATATCCAAACAAAAGGGTCATGACTTTATGTATTTGTTAAAGTTAAAATCCATGTTCTCATGTAACTCAGGATTGATTTGACCTGGTTACACAAGTGGAGGTGGAGCGAAAGTTTCACAGGAATGAGAATAATGCTGTGCTTTCACTTGTCTATTAATAAACACACACACACACACACACACACACAAGTTCAAGAACCCCTCATTTTGTAAGACTTGTATTTGTGCAGCTTACATACAGAGCAAAGCAAACAAGATAACTAACTCACTTAAGCTGTCTTTCAGCTTGTTTCCACTGAGTCCTCCATACTGTGGAACATGATTTCATGTTGCATCAATATTTTCTTCATTTGTTACGAGGAAATGGGTGGCTCATTGGTTTTTATGGTGCAGCATGTAAACGTGAAGAGACAACTTACGGCAGACAGCTTGGGGCAGGGGGGTCAGTACGAGCAAGGTGTGTTTTTCTACAGCAGCTGTTTATTCCCCTTTATTTACCAAGGGGTTGGTCTGTGGGGTCACGAGCGGAAAGCTATGCTCGGTCATTTGTGGAAGCAGAGAGGAAAAGAGGGGGTGAGAAGGTCACGTCCTATGACGGATGGCTCCTCATGAGTTTAATGGGACCGGCTTTTTGAAAGCAGTTTCCCTTTTTACTGACTTTTATCTTCAAGTTGCCAGGATTCTACCTCTAGCCAGCTCAGAACACTTTTTAGAAAAATTCCCCAGCGGGGATGGTCCAATGTTCTTCTACTGCCCTCCTCTGTGTCTCCATACCGGAAGGTTCTGGTCCAGTTAAGAGTTAGTGAAACTTTCTGTTCTTTCCAGACATAAATCATCACATAAGATTTCGTGCCTCCAGCTAAGAACCAGGATAACAAAGGGTGAGAGAGTGGAACGGAGACTGTGAATCTGGTTGACCTAGTTAAAGGTGGTCTGTCTTCCTGGGGTTATGAAGATGGAAGGAGAAGCAAGGGTCACTGCCTTTGTGGCTGGATGAACCGGGCTGCCCAGATTTTACAGCCTGGTTTCTGGTTGACTTGCCCTCCACAGTGGGACTGCGTGTCTCCTGATGAGGCCAGCACAGGAAGGAGTTGGTGGCATTCTTTTCAAGGGCTTGTAAGATAGTGAATAGCGACAGGGGGTTTTGTTCCTTCAGAAAGCATTTATGGAGAACGCCCTTCAGGGGAACGACGGGGACCGGTCAGGCAGAGGTCGGCTGGGGAAGAGAAAGAGACTTCTGGGGGGAGATGCTAGAAGGTGCAAGTAGGGAATGGGGGCTGCGTCTGGTCTGCACCCCCTGGTTATGTCTGTACAACAGTAAGAAGGGAATAAAGATTCCTAAGGGACAAGAGCGTGCATGGCGTTGACCCAAGAATAAAATGGAGAATGGGAAAACAGGAAAGAAGCGAGATTTCTGAAGCAGTCAGGCTGAGGAGGTCTGCACAAGCTTAGGAAGGGCTGAATAAAGGCAGTGGAGGCGATG
This sequence comes from Bubalus kerabau, assembly GCF_029407905.1. Lineage (NCBI taxonomy): Eukaryota > Metazoa > Chordata > Mammalia > Artiodactyla > Bovidae > Bubalus > Bubalus kerabau. The sequence goes on from NC_073645.1 coordinate 17,197,747, forward strand.
GGAAAGGGAAGATGGCATTTCAGATGCAAAAATGTCCAACTTTCAGCTCACTGCTCTGTCCTGTGATTTAGCTGCCTGGTTGGATCTCACTCTGCATTAGTTTTTAGGACCTTCAACAGCTGTTCTGCTAAGTTGCTTCAGTCGTGTCCGACTCTGTGTGACCCCACAGATGGCAGCCCACCAGGCTCCCCCATCCCTGGGATTCTCCAGGCAAGAACACTGGAGTGGGTTGCCATTTCCTTCTCCAATGCATGAAAGTGGAAAGTGAAAGTGAAGTCGCTCAGTCATGTCTGACTCTTCACGACCCGATGGACTGTAGCCCACCAGGTTCCTCTGTCCATGGGATTTTCCAGGCAAGAGTACTGGAGTGGGGTGCCATTGCCTTCTCCCAACAGCTGTTCAGGGGTCACCATAACCAATAGTTACTTGTCATCTCGGTATCAGTATCTTTATGCATATATTTATCTCTGATCCTTAAACAGTCCTGAAAGGTATGTGCTAGGATCTGTAGCTTATGACTGAGGAAATCGAGGTCCCAGGGTTAAATGTCTTAACAAGTGTACCCAGTAGACAGCGGCAAGGATGGTCTGGGAGCCAACTCTCCTGATGTAAGGCTTCAAAGAGAGAAGGACGCCACTTGAGTCCTTGGATGGTGAGGACATAAATAGCTGCCTTTGTGGATGGCCATGACCCACCAGGAAGACTGCTTGGGTCTGCACTTCCATGATCTGGGATGGGTTTGGGAAGCCCAAGAGATGTCCTGGGGTGGCCTCCTTGGCCAGGTGCATCTCAGCTTTTTTTCTGTAGCCACAACAGGAGAAGGTTTTGAGTCTGTATTTCTGTCCAGCAGGACTTGGTAAAAAAAAAAGAGAGAGAGAATAAAGTTCTTTTGAAATGGATTCATTAAGTCCAGGATAATTTGTGAGACCTGTCAGTGATGAGAAAAGAAAAAGTTAAAACCAAGCTCAGTTTTGCTATGTGCATTCCACATCTACTCCATTTTCAGCTGTCTGCCAAGGTGGTGCTGAAGGCAGTGGCTTGGTAGCTGCCCACTGAGTAGCTGTTTGGATCGTGTGATCCATATTCTGCCCCCAACCCGCCCCCCGAGCTGACTGGAGGTGAAGGTTGCTGAGCTCTGAACCTGGCTGCAAAAAATAAGCTATGCCATTTGGGAGGATTTGGCTTTGGAAACTGAGTGACTGAGTGAGTGTGCAAGGGAAATTGAAAATGAAAAGGCAGGATTTAGAGGAGTTGAGAGGAAGGAGAAGCCGGAGTCTAGATAATGAGAACAGCATGGTCAAATTCATGAAGGTGACAAGGCTTTTCCACTCTGTTTGGGGGACAGTCAGTGGCCACTTTCCCCAGAGTAGAAGGTTGGTGCAGGGGAGGGGTAGGAAATGGAGAGAAGTGAGCAGCTCACCAGGTAGGGTTGGGGGAGACCCTCAGTTGCCAGGCTAAGCACTCTGGGCCGTAGGTTACAGGGAGCTACTGAAAATGAAGTATGAGGGAGGGAGGCAGGAAGGATATTTTCAGAATATGAAGCTTGTAGCAGTGTGTAGAACGGATGGAAGGATATGAATCTGGTAACTAATTAATGTCAGGCAATGATCAAATGTTATAATCACGGTTTGCCTGCCTCTTCAGCTGACACAAAGATGATCATTATGTGAATAACTCAGGTCTCTGCCGCCTCCTCTATTCTCAAACTGATTGCTGGTTTCTGCTCATTCACCACATATTATTTGAGATATATTCTATTCTAGAAGTGTGCGTGTCCCTGTCCCTCTGTTTTAGTACCGGCAGCCTTCTGCTTCCTATAGTTATTTATACGTCTGCCTCCACCACTACAGCACCTCCCGGAGGAATCCAGATTTCCAATTCGAGTCTGTTTCCTAGAGCATGCCTGGACTAAGATGACTGGAGCCAAGGAGATCTCTATCAAAGAAATAGCAACCCGGCCTCCTAGTTCCTGAACTTGGCTTCCAGGGTGGAATCTATTATTAAATAAATAAGGTATTAACCAAATCAAACAACTTTTAATGACCCAGAAAAAATAATTCAATTCACAGAGCAAAATAAAGAGCAGAGCAGACAACTCAGCAACGCGGCTCTCAGTGGAGTCCGAGAACACTGGTAGCAATGTGATTTCACAGTTAATCTTGCAAGAATCCCGTGCAGTTTCCTGGGGGAGATGGACATCTGCCCTCCAGACTTGGTGTACGTGTGCTCACAGATGATCAAGACAGCTAGAGGTCACCCTTCTTCCTTCCTTTAGGATGAATTGGTGCTAGGCCTCGAGGATGCGAAGACAAGGAGACCTCTCTCAGTCCTTAGGGTGGGGGACTGCAGATAAGACAGTAAATCCAGGGTGAACAGGGGTCCCACAGAGGCCAGTTCAGAGGAAGGAACCATCAGCTTTGCTGTTAGGAAAATACAGGGATCCAGGAAGGCTGCCTAGGGGAGATCAGTTTTGAACTAGGCCTTGGAGGATGGGAAAGTCCGGTGGAATGGAGTAAAGAGAAGGGTATTTTAGGCAGGGGACCCTGTAAGAACAAAGACATGGAGGGGCTCGGGGTGTTTTTATTTGGTGGTGGTTTTGTTTTCATTTTTATTGGAGTATTGTTGCTTTGCGGTGCTGTGTCTACTGTGCAACACAGTGAATGCTTTTAAGCAGAGGTGCTATTGGCATTTTGGCCAGGACTGTTATAGGATGCTGCCCTCTCCCTAGTTGTACTGCACACACTTTACATCCCTTCCCTACCAAGCACCCCAGAGTGACAGTCAAAGCTTCCAAGCATTTCCCAAGGCCCCAAGAAAGGAGTGGGTAAGGGTGTGTTTGGGGTTCAGTGCCACCCTGCCTGAGAACCACTGGAGGGAGTGCTTGAGACTTGATCGGTGGTGTGTGGGGCACCATATTTTATGGATTCTTGTTTAAGGAAGCTTGGGCCTTTTCCTTAGAGTGTGGCAATCAGTGCAAATTCTGGACGAGGGGAAGACCTGGGTGGAGGGATCTGGTTCTATAAAGATCCTTCTGACCTCAGGGGTGAGGGTAAATTAAAAGAGGCAGAAGCTGAGATGTCCAAAGTAGTTACTTCCTTCCCTCCTTCCCTCCCTCTCTCCTTTCTCCCCTTTCTCCCTTCTTTCCTTGTGGATGTATTTTTAGCAATGCACAGTTAGTAAGTTAATTGTTCTCTGCTTTTCCTTCCATTCACTTATAAATTTCAAGGAATGGAGCCTCTCTCCCAGGACCTGCCATGTTGCCTGGAAAACTGCTTTTCTGAAGTGGTTGTAAATCATCTCAACAGCCCCATACCCAGCCTTGTGTACCTATTATATGGATGACAAAACTGAGGCTCAGAGGTCTGCATTTAAATCCTAGGCTCTTAATTACTGTAGTGACTGAGGTGTTCTTGTTGGCATTTCCCTATTAATTTAAAAGAAACCAAAACACCCCGTGTGGTACCCAGGGAAACATCTCTGAAAGATGGGAATTGGTTTTTTGCCTTGCTCTTCTCCTTTCCGTTGGCTTTTCGGGATCCTGGAAGCTGTCTCCTGTAAGCCTTAGCACTGGGCCACTGTGCTTTAGTGATCGCCATTGCCTGATGTAAGAGGCCTTCAGTTCCCCTTGGGGAAAATTACTTTACTGAAAATCATTCACTGCCCTCAACATCTTTAGCCAAGATGTTCTCATTTTCTTGGAGCCAGAATAAGCTGGCAGGGTGCTAGAGTCAACGCCGGCTGGGACCCACGTGTGCTTCCGCTGGCCAGGGAGTGACAGACGAGGCAGCAGCATCCTTCAACCCAGACTTTCTCCCGGCCTGATTTATTGCTCCCGTCTCTTGCTCTGGCTTTTGGCTAAGATTTCCTTCCAAAATCTTTGCTGCCGATCCAGGACTGTCCATGTGTGTTTTCGCTTTGCTGCTGTTGACGGAGAGCTTTGGGTAGATGCCCTGACACCACCCACTCTGGCCTTATCTGCAGGAGCCATCTTTAATTTGTCAAAACCCAGGTCTACTCACAGGCTCGGGTCCAAAGCCACTTCCGCCCCTTCCCCTGCTCCGGCCACAGGTGACTGAGTAGCCGGCTTCAGAGGCTTGAGGACACAGCCCAACCTCTTTGAATTCTGACCCAGGGCTCCTAGTACACTCTCTGGTCAGTTGCATCAGAGATCCCTTTTGTAGAAAAATAAAAAATTTAAAAAATGCAATAATGTTGTCTCAAGAGAACCAAAGTAACCATTTATTTTGGCTCCACCATATCAATTCAAGGAAATCTCTTCCCTCTTCTTTAAACTGTCCCTGGAGTCGGCTTGGTTTGTGCGCTCCGCCATTCACCCAGGGCAAAACCCCTTCCATCTAGCCCCTCTGGATCGCATTTGCCAAAGTGGGAAAGCGCTCAAGCAAAATATCTTCCCCAGAATTAGTGAAAGAGTCCTTTTAAGGATAGTTAATAAAAATCAGGCATCTCTTTTAGTGTAATTTTTCATCTCAAAAGCCAAAGTATAGCCTTGCTTTTAAGACATGCAGACAGCAGAAGGCCTGCCCTGGGTGGGTTGAAGGTTTCCTCCCAGACACCTGGAGCTCTGGAGTCCCCACTTGGAGCAGCTTGTCTGTGTGGACGTCTGACTCTCCCCCTCCCACATAGTTCACATTTTCCTGTCATCTGACTGTCACTCCAGCTGCATTGTAAGAAACTAGTATTTTTATTTTTGACCTTTGGAATTTTTTTTTTCCCCTAGCGCCTAGGGACAGTAAAGCTGGACTGAGTCTTTGTGGAAAAAAAAAAAAAAATTCTCTTGTGTTTCTCCAAATTGCAGACTGTCTAAGACTGGTCTCAGGATCTGCTTGTATCAGCAGCTGCCACTCAATCCCTGTTCTTTACACTGGTGGGGAGGGCAGGGATGTGTGGTTTGAAAGAATTCTCAAGATGATTCCAATAAATACCATACCAGCTCCCTTGAGACTCTCAGTTCTAAATAGAGGTGCAAGTGTTTGGCTCCTTTGAGTAAACTCATAGGGCTTTCCGAAGTTTCAGCTCTGAAACCTCAATCAACCCACTTTATAGTCTTGATTTGGTCAAAATGGTTGAACTGGTTACGTATGGATGTTTGAATATGGCTTTATTTAAAGTTTTTCAGTCTTTCTGAGAATTCTATAAACTTTTGCACAGGTCCTACAGTTTCTGCTTCATTGGGCTTAAATTCCTTGGGTTAACTTTGGCAAATTGTTAACCATTTGGAGTGTCCGGTTCTTCATCTGTGAAACGGGAGGGCTTGTACCTGGCTGTGCTGTGGGGACTAGGTACGTTGCCTTGCGCAGTGGAGGAGTACAGCAGGGCCCTCGATACGTGGCTGCTTCAGTGACAGTGATATTGACAATTGAGAATAAAACAACCTACTTTTCTTCTCTGTGACACATCCCAATCTCTATGGGCAAGGTATTCCAAGATTCCTCCAACTCTGAAGACAAGGGCGACAATCGAAGCTATTTATTGAGCTTCTACTATGTGCCATGGTGTGGGGTTAGGTGCCTGCATGTACTCGCTCATCTCACTGTTTTGAGGTGAAATTGCTAGTCCCGTTTTATAGCTGAGCACGTTGAGTCTGAAGAGGCTGTTAATATGTCAATCAAGGTTCTTGCTTGCAAGTAACAGATTGATTTAAGCGGAAAAAGCTCTCAGGCAGCCCACAGAATTGCTGGGAAGGTTAGGGAACAGGCATAGAAAACAGGCTCCGAACACATGCTCTGAGGACTACAGCCAAACCCACATTGCAGAGCTGTGCACCAAAACCACTAGCCCGGGACCGTGGGAGCGGCCACCACCCCGGTAGCCGTTTGGAAGTTGAATGTTGCTGTCACTGCTGCTGCAACAGAAAGAAATTTTTTGTTTGTTTGTTTAAATATTTGGCTGTGTTAAACAAATATTTAAATAAATATCTGGCGGAGGGCATGGCAACCCACTCCAGGATTCTTGGCTGGAGAATCCCATGGACAGAGGAGCCTGGTGGGCTACAGTCCATGGAGTCATGAAGAGCTGGACACAACTGAGCAACCAAGCACGCATGGGTCTTCATTGCAGCATGTGGGCTTAGTTGCCCTGTGGCATGTGGGATCTTAAGTTGCCTGACCAGGGATCGAGCCTGCGTCCCCTTCAGTGGAAGGCAGACTCTTAGCCACTGAGCCACCAGGGAAGTCCCACAAAGAATTCTTTCCTCTTCTTGCTTCATGAGTCCCTGGCTCCCAGTTCTAAGCCTGGGATGGGTACCTGCTTACCCTAGTTTGGACCACATCCTCCCGCTCTGCTGCAAGGGAGGCTGGGAAAATAAGTATATGGCTTTAGGGAAAGGGAATATTCTGTTCCAAGGCTCATTTGGTGAAGAATTCCCCCAAATGTAGAAAGGAAAGCAGACACTAGAGTAGCCCCCACACCATTAAATGTCTGCCACTTTGAGAAATTGGGATTCTTCACCAACCTGCACACACCCAAACCCCCCTTACTGCAACCTTCTGTGGGTTGTGTGAAATCCTTATTTGCCTTCTCCAAGTCAGATATTTCACTGGTTGCCAAACTGCCAAACCAGACTCCAAGTTCTTGCCCTCAACAGGTATTTACTTCAGTTCAGCCGCTCAGTCGTGTCCGACTCTTTGCAACCCCATGAACTGCAGCATGCCAGGCCTCCCTGTCCATCACCAACTCCTGGAGTCCACCCAAACCCATGTCCACTGAGTCGGTGATGCCATCCAACCATCTCATCCTCTGTCGTCCCCTTCTCCTCCGGCCCTCAACCCTCAAAAGCATCAGAGTCTTTTCCAGTGAGTCAGCTCTTTGCATCAGGTGGCCAAAGTATTGGAGTTTCAGCTTCAACATCAGTCTTTCCAGTGAACACCCAGGACTGGTCTCCTTTAGGATGGACTGGTTGTATCTCCTTGCAGTCCAAGGGACTCTCAAGAGTCTCCTCCAACACCACAGTTCAAAAGCATCAATTCTTGGGCACTCAGCTTTCTTCATAGTCCACCTCTCACATCCATACATATTTACTTAGTTCTGTATAAATATTGGTGTTCATAATAACAAAATACACGTTAATAGTGCTAAGAAAATCTCGGTACTCAAATACATGAGAGGCACTGGAGGCTGAGGATCCCTGAAAGCATAGTCTTTGACTTACAGGGTCATTTGATGTTTGGTTGGAAAACATTCCTGAGCTGGTCTGATCCTCCTTTTTACCTGGAGAGGAGAAAAGTGCATGTGAGAAACCATCCGTAGTCACAGATGGATTGTATGACTCAGTACCGTTCCCCTGGCCTATAACCTCATAGAAAACTCTGAGGGAGAAAAGCAGGGCTCCTTCAAAAATAAAATCAAACCAACAGACAAAGCCAAACTTGGTACAGCCTTTCTAGGGGCAGTTGGACAATATGTGTCAAGAGCTTAAAAAATGTATTTAATTTTTTTTTGTTTTGGAGGATAATTGCTTTACAACATTGTGTTGGTTTCTGCTGTACATCAACATAAATCAGCCACAGGTATACATCTGGCCACTCCCTCCTGAACCCACCCCCCATCTTCTTCCTCATCCCACTCCTCTAGGTTGTCCCAGAGCACTGGATTGAGCTCCCTGCATCACAAGTAAATGCCTACTTGCTGTCTATTTTGCATGTAGTAATGTATATGTTTCCATGCTGTTCTCTCAATTCATTGCACCCTCTCCTTCCCCTCACTGTGCCCACAAGTCTGTTCTCCACATCTGCATATTCATTGCTGCCCTGAAAATAGGTTTATCAGTACCATCTTTTTAGATTTCATATGCATAAGTTAATATATGTCCATTGACAGATGAATACAGAAATTGTGGTACATATACACAATGGAATATTACTGAGCTATAAAATAGAATGCATTTGTGTCAGTCCTAATGAGGTGGGTGAACCTAGAGCCTATTATACAGAGTGAAGTAAGTCAAAAAGAGACAAAAAATGTATTTTTGATTCACTAAGTTCATTTAGAAATCAAGCCTGGGGAACTGTAGACAGAGGTGTGAAAAAAACTTGTGTTCTGGGATATTCATATGAAATAGGGTAATTTATGCTAGAAAAGTATTGATCCTGATTTTTAAAAATACATGTCTATACTGACATATGTTCATACAAAAATCCAATTAAGAAATACAGCAAAATGTCAATTGTGAGATGTTAAAAAATTTTTTTTACTATTTTTGAGATTTCCAGAACATTCTTCAGTAAATGCGTACTTTTTCTATAATTAGAAAACAATTTGTATTACTTAAAAAATTCCATCAGATAATACCATCTTCAAAGAAACCAAAGAAAAAAAAATTAAACCAATTTTCAGGGGGGCAGGGCCGCTCTGTCTGTCCCTAGGGGCCATCTGGGTATAGGGCAAATTAAAACCTGAAAGTTTAAAGTCAATCAGTTTGTCTTCATGGGCCCTAAATGGGGAAAACTTCAGTCATTTCCCTTGCCTGGCACTCTTGTGGTCAGAGAATGAAATCCAATCGTGGGGTCAGTTGGGTTTATACATTCCATGGCAAACCAATTTGGCCATTTCTCTGCATTTCCCAAAAGTTCTCTGACTTCCTAGACAGGAATTGTGAACACAGGGAGACCTTTATGCTGGTTCCTGCAGCACATCTGGTTTACAGCGTGTGCCAGATGGGCCCCCTTTCATCTGGAGAGAGGGGCAGGAGGGGACACAGGAGCCTCTGTAGGTCCACGGAACTTCCCCAGTGGAGGCTCTGGTTTTTGGTGAGAGGTGTTTCAAGTTAAGCTGTGAGTGTATCGTGTTGGAATCCCAGTGTCCTTTAACTTTAGGGGAATATGCTTTTTATTATGCCCACCTGGCATTTAGGTTTGTTGCTCAGCCCAGAGATGTCTTGGGCAAGTTATTGGTTGGCTTGTGACACCATCATGCATTGCGTGAATATTTATTAAGCATCTAGACAGAATGCTGACTTTCTAACCTTCATAGCCTCAGTCTGTTGTTTGGTCTATACCTAGCCTATGATCATACCAGACTTTCCATCACCTTGAACATGCTATAGTAGTGTTAGTTGCTAAGTCGTGTCCGACTCTTTGCGACCTCATGGACTGTGGCTTGCCAGGCTCCTCTGTCCGTGGGATTCTCTAGGCAAGAATACTGGAGTGGGTGGCCATTGCCCTAAACAATGTCCATGTTTACAAGCCTGAGAATAGTGAAAAGAAAGATACTGCTGGAGGAGAGTTGCTGAGAAGAGAAGGATAAGATGGTTGAGTGGCCAGTACCAACAAGGCAAGAGAAAAAAAGAAGAGTGGGGCTGAAATGCAGGTGCCTCTGCAGCCATGTTGGGCTTTGGTGAGTCCACATCAAGTGTCTCTCCAGGAATGTCTCTGCCCACTACTGTTCTTAAAGATTCTTCTTTCATTCCTTGCAGAAACTTGGGGAAAGGAAGCCAGACACATTCTCCCCATTCCCTAGTTACCACCAAACTCTTTTCTCTTACCCCAAAGGCCTGAATATTTCTACTGAACACTTTCCTAGACAACCAGCCCAAGGGGACCTGACCAACCCTCACGTCACATAACAGGACATTTCTCTTTGTCCAGAAACCAAACAACCAGAAGCCTAATCACTGAAATACTCACAGTTCTCTAGAAGAGTGAACACTATCTATAGTGACTCCAAGATTTCTCAAGAACTTAACATGAAGATGGAGAAAATAGTGCTTTGAAAAGTTGTGGGCTTACATGCTTTGTGCCATTCTTCAAAAAAAAAAAAACAAACAAACAAACTAATTTCTATGTACTTTAGATACAGGATCTCTCAGGGTCCAGGCAGGAAGCATGGTTTAAATTAGGAGACTTAGGGAGATGACCACCTATAGAAGGGTAATCAGGGTTGAGGGAGCCCATGAGGAAAGTTGAGGCACCGGAGACTAGCAGCAGTGGGCATTCATCACCACCTCTGGGCCTAAAGGCGGAAGAAGAGGGACCAGTGTTAGTGGAGATCAGGGAATGTAAGAGACTTCTTGGAGGGAGCTGGTGGGAGCAACAGACTCAGAGGGGTGGAATCTCTACCAGAACCAGAATTCTAATGCAGAATAGGAGCGGGGAAGAAATACCCTGACTTCTTTCTCCTCTCCCTTGCTAATTTCCATTGACCAAACCCAACCAGAAGCCACATGGTCTAAGGGAGAGTTCAGAGGAAGAAGATAATACAATCCCTAGGGACCAGCCTCCTGGTACACAGAATAGAGCAGAAAAAAGTAGATAGTGGACTGAGTAGGGCAGGGCACAGGTACTAACTCTCTCTTGTACCCAGAATACAGAATTATTCAGAGCATTGTTTTCCATCACTCTTGCTAAATGTCATTTTATTGGTCAAACCTCCCAAGAGTTGTGGGTTTGTTTTTCCCTCCCACAAATACTTTCTGAAAGTCATGGCTGGTTATCCCTGTAACAATATATTTTCCTTTATTGAAAAATATTTATTGGGTATGTATGTACCAGACACCATTGGAAAAGGGCCCACATTTGCCCCCCCCACCCATCTTTCACATTCATGGGGATCATTTCACCTCCAATTTTTTCAACAAATAATCCTTCTGTTTGCACCAGTATTTATATAACCACATCAGCTTTATTTTTTTGGTAAATCTCAGTTTTGTTTGACTTGATAGTCTGTCCTGGACAACTGAACTCCAGGCATCTCTGAATCTAACAGAAATTTGACAGGTTTTTTTTCCTCAAGTAGAACTCAAGTTGTTGGTAGTCCTATATATATTTTTTTAATGAGGAGACAGTACTTTTGGTTTTGTAAAGAACTTTCAAAATAAAACTAAAATGAAATAATAAACAAAAATAAATATAAAAATTTAAAAGTCCTTTTTTAGAGTCTACATCAGCAGATTTCAAGTTTTTTGACTGCAGCCCACAATCAAAAATACTTATTGTATCCCAACCTAGTTTCATGAAACAATAAGCGCCATTACCTTGTTGGAAGCATACTATTACTTTCTTTTCTATCCTATCCTATTTCTTTAAAAATGCTGATAGTAGCCCACTAGTTGATTTTATAGTGTATTAGTGGGTTGTACTCTGCAGTTTGGAAACCATTGGCCTACATAATCTCTTGAAGCTTTTTTCGAAACAGACCCAGCACTGGAATCTGTATTTCAAGGGTAATTAAGATGTCCTAAATGTTTATTTCTTTTAGCCATCATCAGATGTGCCAATCTCACCATTTTTCTTTTATTTTAAGAGCTGCAAGCTGGTCTGAGCAGCAGCTCTCCACTATCTGTGGGAGAGTCCTGTGTTTACTGTCAGTTTGGCTTTCTGGGAAAGATTGAAGGCAGGAGAAGGGGACGGCAGAGGAAGAGATGGTTGGCTGGCATCACCAACTTGATGGACATGAGTTTGAGCAAACTCTGGAAGTTGGTGATGGACAGGGATGCCTGGCGTGCTGCAGTCCATGGGATCACAAAGAATTGGATACAACTGAGTGACTGAACTGAACTGGCTTGTGATTGGTAGTGATTGGCAATGGGGGTTTCCAAATCATTTTTCTAAACACAACCAGTGTTTTTTGCTTGTTTATTTTAGCCTGAAGAAATCTGTTTGACTGGCAGTTTGGGGGAGGAAGGCTTTATTGCAAAGATAGTACAGGTGGTCCTGGGTGGGCACCTGACTCATTGCTGAGGGATTGAGGGGATTTAGATGGGATTGGAGTGCTCTTCCACCACCAAGACTACATGGGAGGGGGCCAAGGAGTGAAAATCAGTACTGCTGTTCATCAGGCACTTAGGTGTGTTGCGTGTATGTGCATGCTCAGTCATGTTCAATTTTGAAACCTCATGGACTCTAGCCTGCCAGGTTCCTCTGTCCATGGGATTTCCCAGGCAAGAATAGTGGAGTGGGTAGCCATTTCCTCCTCCAGGGGTTCTTCCCAACCCAGGGATCAAACCTGCATCTCCTGCATTGGCAGGCAGATTCTTTAGCACTTGAGCCACCTGACATTTAGATGTGTTAAGGGCATTCTGTACATTCTCTCATTTAGTTTTTATAACAATCCAGTAAGTAAGTATTATTTTCTTCATTCTAGGGTGGAGGGAGTGTTATTGCCATTTAGACAGGAGGAAACAGAAGTTCAGAGAAGTTTCATAATTTCTTAAAGCTTCCACAGGTAATGTAGAAGGCCAAGCTAGAAATCAATTTTATCTCTTACTTGTAATAGTATAATCATTCTTTTGTCTTTAGTCTGGAAAGAGGAGCAGGTAAAGAAAATCCTTTTGGCCCTGGAGCATTAGATGTGTGGTTTAGGGGTGGGAGTTCGCTTTCAGTATCTTGGATTGCCTTGGGAAGGATGCCATTTTTTGTGACTTGATTTCTTGGTTAAAATTTAGAATTCCAGGTGTAACACAAAGAGATAATTGGAAATTAGAGGGCAACTAATGTTATCATTCAGCTTGATAGTAAGAACAGCACACTTCTAAGAGTCATTTAGACTGTCTTTATCATTCATAGCATGGGCTCTATGAAAAAATTTTTAAAAGAACATCCAGTTTCAAATAATGTAATTTGAAATACATTTGATTTGTGAACTGGTGAATTCATGGATTTAATGTATGCATGTCTGATTGTCCACCCCCACCCCCCAACCAATGATAATGCATTATTCATTTACAAAGCTGGGAACAGAGAATTGGGACCTATGGAAAGAAAGCTACATCATAGGCTTCTACTGTAATAAGTAGATTCGGAAAAAAAGGGGAGAGGGTTGCTTCAGAATTTTCCCAGAAAGACTGGTGTTGAGACTTTTAGAAAGAAAGATGTAGTAACAGACTTGATAGTTTGAGAACCAAGAAGGAGTCAGCATATATATTAAGGATACTGGGACTTTTAGCCAATTTACAGACTAAATAATGTTAAGATCTTTTAGGCTAAAATAATGTTAACATCTTATAGGCTACAGTAGTATCAGCAGGCATTGTAAAGACCTTCTCCTTTGAGACTTTGCTTAAAAGAGCCAAAGTAACAAGTTTATAGTCTAGATCAGAGATCAAATACATCTTTTGGTACTTGGACTTTTTATTTTCTTTATGTGATATTGTTACAGTTATGTTTAAGTGAATTAACTAGACATTTTAAAGCCCAATGGATATTTGTCTGTTCTATATAAACATCAGTGAAGTATCTCTCTGGGTTTTAGCTTTCCAGGACTTAAATTGTCCATGAAATAACTGTTTTGCTCATTACATTAACCAAAAAAAAAATCAAGGCAGATTAGTTGATAGTTATAACTTGAGATGAGAGTTAAGATAGGGCTCCTTTTGGCATATGTCCCCCCAATTTAAACATGGGTAGTAAAATAAAAAAAAAATAGAAAGAAGATAAGTCACATAATGCTTATATAGATAATACAAGTTACAAGTTTGTGGATCCACAGAGTCAAATGCTTATAGTGGCCTGGGAAGTTACATGTAGCCTCAAAAATCCAGTGGCTCTGGAAACTTCTTATATGTTGCTACTCAGATGCCCAAAAGATTTGTGATCAAAGGGTCAAGGCCATGGTTCTGTACAGACTCTGCCTCTGAAAATGACTCATAATGCCTTTCTGATTAGTTTTTGGCTTTGAAAACAAAGATATTTCCATTAGATTTGACCCATGGAGGAGAAAGAGAGATGGTTAGCATCCTTCTAGTGTCCAGCCCAGATTTTCTGTCTTGGGGATGGACCATCACGATTCTCTTTTTAAGCTGCTGTTTCGAAGCCAGAGACCAAGGAACCAATATTCTATTCTCACCAAAGTTAATATTAAGGGTTAGGTACACTTAATAAAATTACTGCGGACAGTGACTGCAGCCATGAAATCAGAAGACGATTGCTTCTTGGCAGGAAAGCTATGACAAACCTAGACAGTGTGTTAAAAAGCAGAGACATTACTCTGCCAGCAAAGGTCCATATAGTCAAGGCTATGGTCTTCCCAGTAGTCACATACAGGTGTGAGAGCTCGACCATAAAGAAGGCAGAGTACCAAAGAACTGATGCCTTTGAACTGTGGTGCTCCTGAGAGTCCCTTGGACAGCAAGGAGATCAAACAAGTCAATCTTAAGGGAAATCAACCCTAAATATTTGCTGGAAGGACTGATGCTGAAGCTGAAGCTCAAGTATTTTGGTCATCTGATGTGAACAGCTGACTCATTGGAAAAGTCCGTGATGCTGGGAAAGATTGAGGGCAGAAGGAGAAGAGGGCATCAGAGGATGAGATGGCAGGATGGCATCACCAACTCAGTGGACATGAACTTGGGCAAACTTTGGGAGATGGTGAGGGATAGGGAGGCCTGGCATGCTACAGTCCATGGGGTTGCAAAGAGTTGGACACGACTGGGTGACTGAACAACAACATTCCCTGGGTAAGCCACACTATCTGAAAGATGGGCTCTGGATTCTCCAAATAGGTTCCATTTTCTTCCCTATCTTGGTTCATGTGTAGGGAAAAGGACAGAAAACCAGGTTTGGGGTCAACATGAAGAAATGCTATGTAGATTCAAACACAAGAGTGATTAGAAGAGCCGACTCTCATTAAACAGGATTTGCTCTCTTCCAACTGGACATGGATAGGAATTGGTTTTTTAAAAAAGTATTAACTTATTTTTTTTTCCTTCAAGCTTAGCCAGAGACCTCATGGAGGTCTAAACTCAAGCCAAGCTTGATCTGTTTTAATTCAACCACTGTTGATTTATGGCTTAGCAAAAAATGTCTGAGAATTTTTTCAAGCTAAAAATTTTTTTTACCCAAACTTGACTCTCTCACATCTCAAATACAGTTGAGGGATATTTCTCAGACTTTCAAAAGACAAAGCCATCTTTGGAATGGAAAGGAGCTCTTAGAGCTTCAAATCCCGGTAAAGGATCCTGTGATCATTTATATACAAGTAAGAACAAATATATTGGAAGGTCATATGACACTTTAAGTATGTTCATTTGATTCCTCTTGAATAGAGACAAGAATAGAATCAACTCAAGACCAAAGGGGAGATGAGGGCTGAGGGGAGGGGGCCTGGGTTGGGAGCATTCTCAGAGTTGGTGCCAGCAGGAGGGAAACAAAAATTCCTCTTCTTTCTTCCACCTCCCCCATTCCAAAAACAACCTTCCCTAAACATTGTCCAGATAGAAAACCCATAGCGGGTTTTCTTCCCTTCCCAGCTCTGGAATGGGTGTCGTTACACGATGTGAGTAGGAATCAGGCTAATAAGCAGTTACCAACTGTGAGGAGAAAACCAACACCAGGTCACTCATCCGTTCCAGCTCTAACATTTTATGGATCTAACCCAGTTCACAAGGAGCCATCGTTTCTCTGCCTCCAGTAGCATGGAGCCTGTGCTGCATGGTTTAACCATTCACCAGCTATGAGTTTATAGTTCTCACCTTCTGTTTCTCCTTGTGTGAGCATCCATCTTTCCTGTAAGATTGTAAGCTCAGTGAGAGCAGGAACTGATCATATATTTTGTCTCCTTTCCCACAGCTGTGACCTTCAACCAAACATTCACACGAGTCCAGTGACCATCAGGGTCTTCGGCCTCAAAGAACACACAGAAGGAACAAAGGTAAAAGATGTCTTTCTTCCTAATGCCGAGGCCGAGCTAAGCATATAATTGCTGATAATTGCATTGCATTCTTTGTGGGGAATCTTGGAGAAGGAGGAAAGGGCATTCTCTGCCATCGTGTATTTGTGCAGTGTCTGTTTCTCTACCAAAGGTAGCTCCATGAAAAAATGCTTATGCAGCAGCTCTGCTCATGAAGGTTAATATACGTCCAGTTCTTAAATTGTCTTGGCCCAGACCTAGAATTACTGATTTTACTTCTAATGCTTTAAATTCCTTTCATGGCTTTAGTGTTTCAATTTCATGACTACAATTAACTCCTCAGAGACCTGCACCACATCTGTGCTGTGTGTTAGCTTTCTTGCCTCAGACATCATCCTGGTTGCATATCAAGTAATGGATTAATGGGCAAGAAATAGGCCTGGTCATGAAAACAAATGAGATAATGGACCAGAATCATGCTGAAGTAGTTGAAAAAAAAAGTCCAATTCTTGGCATATAGACTTTTTGCCAAAACATGATGCCAGTTTTAGACATGAATTTATAAGGACAAAGTAGCTGACGTTTATTGAGCATTTATATTGTTCCATGTACTATGCAACGCACTCCATAGCTATTGTCTCATTTAGCACTGAGAACAATTCTAGGAGTTGTTACTGCTTATGATTTGGCACTATTGTTGTTAAATGTATGCCACCAATATTCAGTGTGACTCATGTGATCCTTACATGGGTTGATGATATCGTGTGTGTTTATCTTGTACTATGTGAACATTTTGTAGTGTTTTTTTTTATGTTAGTTGCTGAAAGAAAAAGGTCCCTAAAACTAGTTGCATAAAGAACAAAAACATTTATCTCTCTTTCATGTAAAAATCCAGGAAGCAGGTTTCAGATTGGCTGGTGGCTGCACTCCACATGGCTGTTTAGAGACCTTGGCTTCTTCTGTATTTTCTTCCCCATCATTTCCTAGCTGTGGCCTGGAGTTAAGATATCAGACCAGTAGTGACATATATCATTTCTACTTAACTTTGGAGAAAACTTAGTTGTATAGGCTATAACTTCATATGACTTCAAAGAAGGCTAGGAATTATATCTGCTGGCCAGCCAGGTGTCTGGCTACAGTTCTATCACTTTGAACAAGGGATGAATAAAATTCAGTAAGTAGCTCACTATGTCCATCACAGACTTCAGTAAACAGACTCGAAGCAATTAGAGAGCTAGGTCTCTGTCTTATTCACATTTGTCCCAATGGCAGGATAAAACACCCGCTACAGAAATAACACTTGACTCATGTGCCAGATCGCCTGACCCTGGTGCCAAAGGCAGACATCACTAAGCAATCATGAAACTCTTTCCTGATAACCTGGTTATGCCCTCAGAATCTTTTGCAACACAGTGTCTCTGGAAGCCACCAGCAATCAGTAGGAAGTGGCACATGATTTGAATCCTATTAGCCATTCCTGATGGTAGGTGTTCAACTATTGAATAAAAAGAAGAAAGAACCATACTAGTTTCCCCCTTATTTCTTGAAAGCAGATATGTTAGTTTCTTGTGGTGATTTAAAGTATGTCTCCAAATTCTTTAACATGCCTTTCTTCAAAAGGTGGAGTTTAATTCCCCTCTCCTTGAATGAGGGCCATTGGTGACGTACTTCTAACAAACCAAACAGGGCAGGTGGATGCTATATGGCTTCTGAGACTGTCATAAAGGGATACCTTCTACCCTGGGTTGGGTATTTTCTCACTTTCAACTGCTCACTCTGGGGGAAGCCAACTACCATGTTGCAAGGACACTCAAGCATCTGTGTGGAGAGGTCCATGTAGAGAGGAACCTCTGGCCAACAACTGTTATCAATGTGTCAACTGTGTGAGTAAGCCACCTTGAAATGGGATCCTTCAGCTCCAGTCAAGCCTTCAGATGATGCAGCCCCAGTCATTATCTGACTGCAACCTCATGAGAGACCCCAAGCCAGAATTGGCCAAGTGAGCTACTCCCAAATTTCTGACCTACAGACACTATAAGCGATAATAAATGGTTATTGTTTTAAGGCACTAAGTTTTAGGGTGCTTATATAACAAATAATATGGACCGATAGATAAATGAAGAAGGAATGAATAAAATAATTACCTTCTTACAATGGGAACTTGTGCAATATTGAGAAAACTAAGACCAGGAGGGACTGGGCTTGAAAATTAGATCATGGCAGGGATGGAGGAGCAGGTTAGTGGAGGACCTAGTTCCTGGGGGTTGATGGAAGCTGAGGCAGGAAGATGGAGCAAGCTACTTCCTTGTAGATTGGAAGGTAGGGGGCATTAGGGTCTTACAGCAAGTTGGGAGCTCACCCTTGATCAAGGTGGCCTGGACAAGGACAGGTGACCAAATGCCAGGAGTTGTTTTAATAGTATCTGTAGTGTCTGAGGGTGCTAATGGGGGAGCAGAGGGACGAAGATTTTATAATTGTTTTTTGGTTGTTGGAGTTTTGTTTTGGTGACAGCAACTCCTTACTTGGACTAAATCAGGAAGGGGCTCATCTTTATGACACATCTAGAAGGATGCTTAAGGAGGAATCAACAGGTTCACAAGAAATGGAAACTTAACAGTTATTCTGTGGTTTTCCCAGCTAGGTAGAATACAGGAGCTACAATAGCTTGAATTTCTTCATTTTGATCTGTGAAGAGACTCCAAGATACTCCCAAATCATACTCATGTCCTACCTTCCCACATGGCCTTGTCACAGTCACCCTAAGTGCTTCCTACGTCTGTGATCCCCCTAATGCTGTCCCAAGATCCCGTCCATCCACACAGTGCGGCTGCAAAATGCCCCTGCCTCTCCCTTCCGCACAGCCTAGGTTTCCAATCTGATCATCCCTTAGACTCCGCCTGCATCTGTGTGCCCTAGTGCATACTTTAAATGTGTACAGAGTTTACATACAATTAATGTGGCTTTAATTTTTTAAAGTGAAAATGGCAATGATATTATTATGCTGGAAAGGAAAGAGTGTGTGTGTGTGTGTGTGTGTTGGGGAGCTGGAGTGAGTGAGTGAGTGAAGTCGCTCAGTCGTGTCTGACTCTTTGCGACTCCATGGAGCCTACCAGGCTCCTCCATCCATGGGATTTTTCAGGCAAGGATACTGGAGTGGGCTGCCATTTCCTTCTCCAGGACATCTCCCCAACCCAGGGATTGAACCTGGGTCTCCCGCATTGTAGGCAGAGGCTTTACTGTCTGAGCCACCAGGGAAGCCTCACCTATTAGTTCATCAGATGACTCAAATGTCATCTTGAAAGAGGGGGATGCTAAATCATCCTCCATAGTAGAAAGCCAATAGAATATCTCTGAACTTGAGAGAGTCAAGAAAGCATACTATAAGCATGCTGTTTACAAAAACACAGTAAAATATGAAAAATAGTTGAAAAGATAAAAAGGAGTTGCCTCTGGGAGCAAGAATTGAGAATGGGGAGAGATGGACCTTTTTATTATAAACATAGCAGTAGTATACTATTTGTCTTTTAAATCAGTGTGATTCCAATTTTGTGTGACTATACACACACACACATATATACACAAGTGTATATAAATATATGTATATATCTATGTATATACACACATTGTATATAACAATATATATCATATAAATATTACATTGTTTACCTACATCTATGCACATTAATATAGAAGAAGGCATACAAAAGTCAACTCTGCTCTTTCCTGGGAGGGGAAGATTAGGATTGTAGATAAGCTTCAGCCTTAGTTTTGGCTGTCATCTCTATTTTCTGAACTAACTATAAGGAAGATACATTGGTTTATCATCATAATTCTTTGAAGAGGGAGAGAAAGGAAAGACAGGAAAAGACACCTTTTGGGGATGTAAGAGATCTGGGTTCATCCCCAGCTGCACCACTAATTCCCTGTGATCTTAAGCAAATGACCACCTCCTTGGGCCCCTGTTGATGCAGCTATAAAAGCAGAATTGAACTGAACTCTGAATAATAGCAATGCTCAGAGCTACCATTATCTAGGACTTATTATGTTGGCAACCCTGTGCTAAATTGCTTTCTTTACACCAGTGGGTCTCAAACTTCTTTGGGCTTGAGAATCACCTGGAGGGCTCTTTGGAACACAGGTCACTGGGCCCACCCTCAGTTTCTGATTCATTGGTCCTGGGCTGAGGCATGATAATTTGCATTTCTAACAAGTTGCCAGATGATGTTGATCCTTGTAATCTGGGACCACGCTTTGAAGACCATTGACTTATATTAATTCATTGAAGATTTACAAAGACTCTGCATGATATTATATCCCCAGTTCTTTAGATGGGGACACGGATGTTGGAGAGATCAAATAGATAAGGTCAGAGCTATGATTTGAACCCAAGACTATTTGAACCTGAGTTCTTCCTCTGACCATTGAACATACAGCTTTCAGATTCCTATGTTTGTAGCTTACAAATGACAAAACCCTAAAGAGTGTCACCCAGAGTGAAGTAAGTGAGAAAGAGAAAAACGAATATTGTATATTAACACATATAGGTGGAATCTAGAAAAATGGTACAGATGATCTTATTTGCGAAGCAGAAATAGAGACACAGATGTAGAGATCAAATGAAGGATACCAAGGGGGAAACAAGGTGGATGGGATGAATCGTGAGATTGGGATTGACATATATACACTACCATGTGTGAAATAGGTAACTAATGAGAATCTACTTTATAGCTCAGGGAACTCTACTCGGTGCTCTATGGTGACCTAAATGGGAAGGAAATCCAAAAAAGAAAAGGATGTATACATATGCCTGATTTACTTTGCTGTACAGCAGAAACTGACATAGCAGTGTAAAGCAACTATATTCCAATTAAAAAACAAAAACAAATGACAAAACCCACACATCCAAGACCAAACCAAAGCTCTCCAGAAAATCCCAAGGTGATCCTAAGTATCTGCTGATGGTGGATGAATGGGTGCTGAACCCAAGAGCAGCTGTAAGAGGGAGAATGAGGGACCACGGAATGACTGGGCCTGAGCAGGCCAGCAAAGGGATTCAAATCTCATTAAGGCATCCCCACACAATTGACTTGAACTTTCTTTTCCCTTATCCTACCATTTATTTGGCATTTTCTGGGTCCTTAATCCACAGTCATCTGGGTGGTTAAAAAAAAGTGGAAATGAGCTTTCTTCAGTGTTGACATTTCTTTCAAATTCATGACGATTGTGGTGTCCCCAGGAATGGTTATTTTTGTCCCTTTCTCCCTAGCGTGAATTCTCAAGTAAGTAGCAAACGATTTCAAATGCATGCCGACCACAGTGGACAGCTGCCAGCAGAGAAGTGAAAATAAACTGGTGACAGGAAGTGTCACAGTTCACAGAAAGGGCAGGGAGGATATACTGGAGCAAGCCCATGACACTTCTGGGTCCACATGCTGAAAGGCTTACCCAGACCGGCTGCAGAGCCACAAATCTCCTAGTCATTCATTAAGTAAGGGAAGCACTCCCAGAAGCATTGCTCTCCTCTCCTAACACCCTTTGTCTTTTAATTTCCAAACTCCGGGTTCATTCCTATGTCAAGCAAGCCTGGTGTCTCTCTAAACAAGTCCTTCATTCGTGATGGGACACATTGCAGCAAACTAATGCTTTCTAAATGTTTTAACAGGCTGAGGAGGTTTCCAAGCTTTAGGACCGCAAGATGGATATATGATCAGTGTGAACTTACAAAATAGCATCAGAAACAGCATGAGGGATGGTGGAAACAAAAGCAAATCATGTGGTACTTTGCCCAGCAAAGGGATGACAAGGCAAGAAGGAAAGCTACAGGGATGAAAAATTACACTAAAAGTTCGTCACAAGATAAAATAACAGAGTTGAGGTCAAATATATCAATCAATGTAAAGAAGCTTAATTTGCCTGTTTAAAGAAAAAAGTCGTCCAATTTGACTAACAAAGCAAAATCCCACATTCTGCTCTACACAAGAGACACACTTAGAACAAGAGATCCCAAAAGGTTAAAAATAAAAGGATGGATAGAAATATTAAGACAAATGCAAAGTAAAACCTAAAATTAGAGTTGCAATCTTGATATCTAAGAAGATGAAATTTGAACCAAAAAGCATTACAGGAGGTAAGGAAGGAGACTCTAAGATGCTAAAGGCAATAATTCACAGTGAAGATATATCTTTGTTAATATTTATACACTTAACAATTGGAGATGCAGGAGAAACACAGAAACCCACTAGTAATAGGTGATTTAACTACATCTCTCTTACCCAACACAAATCAAGTAAACAGTAAGGATAAAGGAGATTGAAACATATAATAAGGTAGGTCTTATAAATCTATGTAGAAATCTGAGCCTCATTAGTAGAGAAAATACCATCTTCTGTGTGACCATACCTTGAGATACGAAGAACACCTCCATAAACTCCACAAAGAACAGAAAGAGTACTCTCTGATCACAATGCAGAGTTGTTATTTACTTGCTAAGTTGTGTCTGACTCTTTGTGACCTCGTGGACTGTAGCCTGCCAGGCTCATCTGTCCATGGGATTTCCCAGGCAAGAATATTGCAGTGGGTTGCCGTTTCCTTCTCCAGGGGATCTTCCTGATCCAGGGATCAAACCCAGGGCTCCTGCATTGCAGGCAGATTCTTTACCGCTGTGCCACCAGGGAAACACCATTATTAACAAATAAAAAACCAGAAAGACCGCACCATCTGAAAATTAAAACAAAAATCATGTTAATAAGTAGCTGTTGTTCAGAGGTAGAAGTGCCCAATGCTATCACAGAATTTCTTGAAAATAACAATAATGGAAACAAATAATCAAGTCTATGGTATTCAATTAAAACAGTTAATAGAGGTAAAAGTTTAGTGTTAAATACGTGTATCAACATAACGAAAAAAAATAAATGAATCAAGCACCCACTCAGAAAACTAGAAAAGAATAATGTGAGTAAAAAGAATCCAGAAAAATGGAATTAATGAAGACGAGAACAGAAATTAATGAATTAGAAAATGGGAAAAAAAAGAAAAAAATTCTCAGAGCGGAAGCAATCAATAAAATATACAAACTACCAGCTAAACTAATTAAGAAAAGAAATGGTAGAAAGCATAGATACACTATATAAGAAGTAGTAGCAGTGGGTGGGTAGGGAAAATCATCAAAACAGAGGAATCTAAAATAAAAATGTAAGAGATTTTTTTTCACACTATGAAAAATTATTTGAAAACCTAGATGAAATGGATAATTTTCTAAAAAAAATTGCAGTTTACTTAATCCCAGAGAAGACAGTCTTAACAGACCAATTACCACAGAATAGAAAAAATGATGAAAGAACTTCCCTATGAAAAAACATTAGGTCCTAATGGTTTCACAGGGGGCTCCACCAAACCTTAAAAAGAGGAAAAAGAAAACTTTAGATACTTTAAGCATTATAAGAATAATAACTGCAGTGGACTGAAACATGGGAAGTATGTTCATTTCTGTGAGTTTATAATATATATGCCAATGATACTAACAAGAACAACAAAACCTACTTGTCACCTTTGATGATTAGAGTCTTTATTTCGAAAGTTGGCTGTAAAGGGGGAAGAATCTGTTACCTTTTTTTCCTATGTAGAGTGTATATCATGATGAAGGTTTCTCTTTATAGAAACATTTTCAGTTAAAAAATGAAAACTCCTGGTAGTTTTAGAATATCACCATTTTGTAACCTCTAACAAAATATGTGGATCTGAACTATGATTATTACAGGCTGCTTACTTCTCAAAGGGACAGATCAAGAGACATTACGTGTTTTTTGATGGAAGGCCACTGCATCACCCATAATGTATTCTTGGCACAAAATCAAACGTGAATCTGACCAAACCTCTAGAACTACTAATTTACAAGAAACACACAGTCCTGAGGAGACTGTATAGTAATAACTTAGGAATACAATCAGCAAAACCCAAACTGTGTAACTTCTACAGGACAAATGATTCAATTTCCTAAACAAAAAAAATTGCAAAAGGGAAGAAGAGATGGTGGGAGTATCTGTCCAGTTAACCAATCCAATGATGCAGTTTGGATCCTGAGTCAAACAAATGATGTAAAATTTAAAGGACAATTGGGGGAAGTTTGGATACTGAATCATAATATGATGACATAAAACATTTATTGTTAGTTTCTTAAGGTGCAATAATGGTATTATAATTTGATTCTTTTTTACTTTATATTGGAAGTTGATTTACAATGCTATGTTAGTTCCAGGTGTACAGTAAAGGGATTTAATTATGCATATACATGTATCTATTCTTTTTCAGTTTCTTTTCCCACACAGGTTATTACAAAGAGTATTAAGTAGACTTTCCTGTGCTATACAGTAGGTCCTTGTTTATTTCTATTTTATATATAATAGTGTGTATATGTTAATCCCAACCTCATGATTTATCCCTCGTCCCACCTCTTCCCTTTAGTAACCATGAATTTGTTTTCTAAGTCTGTGAGGTTGTTTGTGAGTAAACTCATTTGTATCATTTTTTAAGATTCCACATATAAGTGATATCATATGATATTCTCTGTCTAATTTCACTTAGAATGGTAATCTGTAGGTCCATCCCAGTTGCTGCAAATGGCATTATTTCATTCTTTTTAAAAAAATTTATTAGAGGATAATTGCTTTATTATATTGTGCTGGTTTCTGTCATACATCAACATGAATCAGCCACAGGTACACATAAGTCCCCTCCCTCGTGAACCTCCCTCCCATCTCCCACCCATCCTACCCCTCCAGGCTGTCGCAGAGCACTGGTTGAGCTCCCTGTGTCACACGGCAAATTCTCACTGGCCGTCTATTTTACATATGGTAACGTATATGTTTCCGTGCTACTTTCTCCATTTGTCCCACCCTCTCCCTTCCTTCTCTGAGCCCACAAGTCAATTCTCTATGTCCGCATCTCCATTGCTGCCCTGCAAATAGGTCCATCAGTACCATCTTTTTAGATTCCATGTATATATATATGTATATTATATGTATTAATATATGGTATTTATTTTTCTGACTTACTTCACTCTGCTCAATAGGCTCTAGGTATATCCACCTCATTAGCACTGTCTTAAATGTTCTGCTTTGTGGCTGAGTAATATTCTATTGCATATAAGTACCACAACTTCTTTATCCATTCATCTGTCAACGGACATTAGATTGCTTCCATGTCTTGGCTATTGTAAATAGTGCTGCAATGAACATTGGGGTGCATGTATCTTTTCAGAGCATGTTTTTCTTCAGATATATGCCCAGTAGTGGGATTGCTAAATCATATGGTAGCTCTATTTTCAGTTTTTTAAGACACCTCCATACTATTCTCCATAGTGGCTGTACCAATTTACATTCCCACCAACAGAGTAAAAGAGTTCCCTTTTCTTCACACCCTCTCCAGCATTTATTGTTTGTAGACTTTATTTTTTAAACTTTTTATTTTATATTGGAGTATAGTTGATGAACAATTTTGTGATAGGTGCAGATGCACAGCGAAGTGATGTTTGTTGACTTTTTGATGGTGACTATAAAGCTCAACATTCAGAAA
This sequence comes from Bubalus kerabau, assembly GCF_029407905.1. NCBI lineage: Eukaryota > Metazoa > Chordata > Mammalia > Artiodactyla > Bovidae > Bubalus > Bubalus kerabau. The sequence goes on from NC_073645.1 coordinate 17,222,896, forward strand.
ACTAAGATCATGGCATCTGGTCCCATCGCTTCATGGCAAATAGATGGGGAAACAGTGGAAACAGTGTCAGACTTTATTTTTGGGGGCTCCAAAATCACTATAGATGGTGACTGCAGCCATGAAATTAAAACGCTTACTCCTTACAGATTCTGTGTATTAATTTTGTGTCCTTCAACTTTATGAAATTCATCAACAAGCTTAAGTCAGTTAGTCAGTCAGTTCAGTCACTCAGTTGTGTCTGACTCTTTGCAACTCTGTGGACTGCAGCACACCAGGCTTCCCTATCACCAACTCCCGGAGCTTGCTGAAAAGACATTGCTGCAATTTATGTCAAGAGTGTTCTGGTAACATCTTGAGATTTTCTATGTATAGTATCATATTATCTGCAAATAATTATAGTTTTTCTTCTTCTTTCCCTATTTGGATTCCATTTATTTCTTTTTCTTCTCTGATTGCCATGCTTCAGACTTTCAAAACTGTGTTAGTAAAATTGATGAGAGTGGACATCCTTACCTTTTTCCTGATCTTAGAGGAAATGCTTTTAGCTTACCACTGTTGAGTATGATATTAGCTGTGGGTTTGTCATATATGGCCTTTATTATGTTGAAGTATGCTCCTTCTATGTCCAATTTCTGGAGAGTATTATAGCCTTTTTTAAAAAAATAGAGAATCATATATTTCAGAGATACATTCTGATATATTTAAAGATGAAATTATATGATGTCTAGAATTTACTCTGAGAGATTGGAGGTAGGAAGAAATAAAATTCAATGAGGCTATAAACTTAATATGATTGCCAGGAGTTAGTATTGAATAAAAACTGAGTGATGCACCAAGGAAACCAGAATTGAAAGAGACATGTGTACCCCAATGTTCATCGCAGCCCTGTTTATAATAGCCAGGACATGGAAGCAACCTAGATGTCCATCAGCAGATGAATGGATAAGAAAGCTGTGGTACATATACACAATGGAGTATTACTTAGCCATTAAAAAGAATACATTTGAGTCAGTTCTAATGAGGTGGATGAAACTGGAGCCTATTATACGAGTGAAGTAAGCCAGAAAGAAGAACACCAATACAGTATACTAACGCATATATATGGAATTTAGAAAGATGGTAACAATAACCCTGTATACGAGACAGCAAAAAGACACTGATGTATAGAACAGTCTTTTGGACTCTGTGGGAGAGGGAGAGGGTGGGATGATTTGGGAGAATGGCATTGAAATATGTATAATATCATATATGAAACGAGTCGCCAATCCAGGTTCGATGCACGATACTGGATGCTTGGAGCTGGTGCACTGGGACGACCCAGAGGGATGGTATGGGGAGGGAGGAGGGAGGAGGGTTCAGGATGGGGAACACATGTATACCTGTGGTGGATTCATTTAAATATATGGCAAAACCAATACAATATTGTAAAGTTAAAAAATAAAATAAAATTAAAAAAAAAAACTGAGTGATGGGACATGGAGTTTCACTATACTATTTTTTTTTTCACTTTTGTATATGCAGTTATTGAAATTTTCCAAAGTAAAAAGGTTTGTTGTTGTTTTTGATTAGTGACCATTCTGGGTGATTGTTATTTTCCCCTTATACTTTTATGTCTTTTCCAAGTTTTGCACAGTGATGGTGATTTATTTTATTTTTTACATTAATTAATTAATTTTTTATTTTTGATTGTGCTGGGTCTTTGTTGCTATGCATGGGATTTCTCTAGTTGAGGTGACTGGGGGCTGCTGTCTAGTTGCAGTGCATGGGTGTCTCTTGTTGTGGAGCACAGGCTGTAGTCACACGCGCTTCAGTAGTTCCATCGTGGGGCCTCAGGAGCTGTGGCGCACGGGCTTAGTTGCTCTGAGGCACATGGAATCTTCCTGGACTGGGGATTGAACCTGTGTCTTCTGCATTGGCAGGTAGATTCTTATTTACTGTACCGGCAGGGAAGTCCTGGTAATTTGCTTTGAATGATGGGAAGAATACTTTGTGGCAAGAAATAAAACAAAAAATTTAAACACTCCCTAATTTCTTAGCTCACTGTGCAAAGTTTGATAACACCTACGCTGGATCATGGAAAAAGCAAGAGAGTTCCAGAAAAACATCTATTTCTGCTTTATTGACTATGCCAAAGCCTTTGACTGTGTAGATCACAATAAACTGTGGAAAATTCTGAAAGAGATGGGAATACCAGACCACCTGACCTGCCTCTTGAGAAATTTGTATGCAGGTCAGGAAGCAACAGTTAGAACTGGACAAGGAACAACAGACTGGTTCCAAATAGGAAAAGGAGTACAATAAGGCTGTATATTGTCACCCTGCTTATTTAACTTATATGCAGAGTACATCATGAGAAATGCTGGACTGGAAGAAACACAAGTTGGAATCAAGATTGCCAGGAGAAATATCAATAACCTCAGATATGCAGATGACACCACCCTTATGGCAGAAAGTGAAGAGGAACTAAAAAGCCTCTTGGTGAAAGTGAAAGTGGAGAGTGAAAAAGTGGCTTAAAGCTCAACATTCAGAAAACGAAGATCATGGCATCCGGTCCCATCACTTCATGGGAAATAGATGGGGAAACAGTGGAAACAGTGTCAGACTTTATTTTTGGGGGCTCCAAAATTACTGCAGATGGTGATTGCAGCCATGAAATTAAAAGACACTTACTCCTTGGAAGGAAAGTTATGACCAACCTAGATAGCATATTGAAAAGCAGAGACATTACTTTGCCAACAAAAGTCTGTCTAGTCAAGGCTATGGTTTTTCCTGTGGTCATGTATGGATGTGAGAGTTGGACTGTGAAGAAGGCTGAGCGCCAAAGAATTGATGCTTTTGAACTGTGGTGTTGGAGAAGACTCTTGAGAGTCCATTGGACTGCAAAGAGATCCAACCAGTCCATTCTGAAGGAGATCAGCCCTGGGATTTCTTTGGAAGGAATGATGCTAAAGCTGAAACTCCAGTCCTTTGGCCACCTCATGGGAAGAGTCGACTCATTGGAAAAGACTCTGATGCTGGGAGGGATTGGGGGCAGGAGGAGAAGGGGACGACAGAGGATGAGATGGCTGGATGGCATCACTGACTCCATGGACATGAGTCTGGGTGAACTTCGGGAGTTGGTGATGGACAGAGAGGCCTGGCGTGCTGCGATTCATGGGGTCACAAAGAGTCGGACACAACTGAGCGACTGAACTGAACTGACTGAAATGTTTATTGAGTGTTTATTGCAGCTGATATATTCCAAAATGTATATGTGGATTAACTTCTTCTTTTTATTATTATTGAAGTATAGTTAATTTAAAATGTGTTAATTTCTGCTATATAGCAAAATGATTCAGTTATATAGAAATACATTCTTTTTTAGCATTCTTTTCCATTGTCATAGGATACTGAACATAGTTCTCTGTGGTATATAGTAGGATCTTGTTTTGTATCCATTCCATACATAATAGCTTACTTATGCTAACCCTAACTTTCCACTCCCTCACTCCCCAACTTTGGCAACCTCCAGTTCTTTGCCTTTGGCAACCTCCAGTTTGTTCTCTGTGATTCTACTTGTTTCAGATAGGTTCATTGGTGTCATATTTTAGATTTCACATATTCAGTTCAGTTTAGTCATTCAGGCATGTCCAACTCTTTGTGACCCCATGGACTGCAGCACACTAGGCATCCCTATACATCACCAACACCTGGAGCTTGCTCAAACTCATGTCCATCGAGTTGGTGATGCCATCCAGCCATCCCATCCTCTGACATCTCCTTCTCCTCCTGCCTTCAATCTTTCCCAGCATCAGGATCTTTTCCAATGAGTCAGCTCTTCTCATCAGGTGGCCAAAGTATTGGAGTTTCAGCATCAGTCCTTCCAATGAATGTTCAGGACTGATTTCCTTTAGGATTGACTGGTTGGATCTCCTTGCAGTCCAAGGGACTCTCAAGAGTCTTCTCCAACACCACAGTTCAAAAGCATCAATTCTTTGGCACTCAGCTTTCTTTATGGTCCAACTCTCATGTCCATATGTGACTACTGGAAAAACCATAGCTTTGACTAGATGGACTTTTGTTGGCAAAGTAATGTCTCTGCTTTTTAATATGCTGTCTAGGTTTGTCATAGCTTTTCTTCCAAGGAGCAAGCGTCTTTTTATTTCATGGCTGTAGTTACCAGCTGCAATGATTTTGGAGCCCAAGAAAATAAAGTCCCTGTTTCCATTGTTTCCCCGTCTATTTGCTATGAAGTGATGGGACCGGATGCCATGATCTTAGTTTTCTGAATGTTGAATTTTAAGCCAACTTTTTACTCTTCTCTCTCACTTTCATTAAGAGGCTCTTTAGTTCTTCTTCACTTTCTGCCAAAGGCTTTAGGGTAGTCAATAAAGAAGAAGTAGATGTTTTTCTGGAATTCGTTTGCTTTTTCTATGGTCCAATGGATATTGGCAATTTGATCTCTGGTTCTTCTGCCTTTTTTAAATCCAGCTTGACCATTTGGAAATTCTCAGCTCATGAGAACAGTATGAAAAGGCAAAAAGATATGACACTGAAAGATGAACTCCCCAGGTCGGTAGGTACCCAATATGCTACTGGAGAAGAGTGAAGAAATAGCTCCAGAAACAATGAAGAGGCTAAGCGAAAGCAAAAACAACGCCCAGCTGTGGATGTGACTGGTGATGGAAGTCAAGTTTGATGCTATAAAGAACAATATTGCATAGGAACTTGGAATGTTAGGCCCATGAATCAAGGTAAATTGGAAGTGGTCAAACAGGAGATAACAAGAGTGAACATCAACATTTTAGGAATCAGTGAACTAAAATGGACCAGAATGGGTGAATTTAATTCAGATTACCATTATATCTACTACTGTGGGCAAGAATCCCTACTATGGATTTTCCCTACTATGTAGGCAAGAATCCCTACTATGAGAAAAATCCCTCACAGTCAGCAAGAGTCCAAAATGCAGTACTTGGGTGCAATCTCAAAAATGACAGAATGATCTCTGTTTGTTTCCAAGGCAAACCATTCAGTATTAGAGTAATCCAAGTCTATGCCCCAACCACTAATGCAAAGAAGCTGAAGTTGAAGGTTCTATGATGATCTACAAGACCTTCTAGGACTAACACCAAAAAAAGATGTCCTTTTCATCATAGGGTACTGGAATGCAAACGTAGGAAATGAAGAGATAGCTGGAGTAACAGGCAAGTTTGGCCTTGGAGTACAAAATGAAGTGGGGCAAAGGCTAACAGAGTTTTGCAAAGAGAACACACTGGTCATAGCACACACCCTCTTCCAACAACAAAAGATACAACTCTACACTTGGACATCACCAGATGGTCAATACCGAAATCCGATTGATTATTTTTTTTTTTGCAGCTGAAGATGGAGAAGCTCTATACAGTCAGCAAAAACAAGACCTGGGGCTGACTGTGGCTCAGACCATCATATCCTTGTTGCAAAAGTCAATTAAATTGAAGAAAGTAGGGAAAACACTAGCCCATTCAGGTATGACCTAAATCAAATCCCTTATGATTATACAGTGGAAGTGAGAAATAGATTCAAGGGAATAGATCTGATAGACAGAGTGGCTGAAGAACTATGGATGGAGGTTCGTGACATTGCACAGGAGGCAGTGATCATAGATTCCACATATAAGTGACATCATATGGTATTTGTCTTTCTCGTTATGATTTATTTCATGTACTAAGTTATTAAATCTCTAGTTGCATCCATGTTGCTGCAAATGGCATTATTTTGCTCTTTTTAATGGCTGAATAGAATTCCATTGTATATATGTGCCACATCTTTCTCCATTCCTCTGTTGATGGACATTTGGGTTGTTTCCATGTCTTGGCTACTGTGAATACTGCTGCTTTGAACATAGGAGTGACATGAATCTTTCTGAATTAGAGTTTTGTCTGGATATACGCCCAGGAATGAGGTTGCTGGATCATATGGTAATTCTACTCTTAGTTTTCTGAGGAGCGTCCGTACTGTTCCTCATCGCGACTGCACCAATTTACATTCCCACCAACAGTGTAGGAGGATTCCCTATTCTCCACATCCAGCATTTGCTATTTATAGATTTTATAATGATGGCCATTCTGACCAGTGTGAAGTCAGAATTGTTAAATTATTTATTCTTTAATATATTTTTTCCTCTTAGAAATGAGAAAATGGAAGCCCAAATACTTGAAGTAACTTGCTCAAGATAATATAGCTGGTAAGAGATAGAGCCAGGATTGGAACTCAGGCTGACTGACTCCAGATCTTACTCCTCAAATCACAGGCATCCTTGCCTCCTGATTTCAGTAATTGCTTGGTGAAACTTCAACATCCTTCTCCCTTCCTCCATAGCAGCAAGTCATATGTGTGTTTGAACATTGTGACAATGTCCCTAAAGAGTCTGGCTCTGTTTGCAGGATTGTGGGTGACCTTGGGCACCAAGTCTCTTCATTCTCTGAGCTTCAGTTTTGTCACCTGTAAAGTGAAGAGGTTGGACTGTTCGGTGCTAGCTTGTTGCTTACCAGCTGTGTACCTTGAAGAAGTATCATAGCCTCTCTGAGCTAGATTCCCATCTCTGAAAAGGGCATCATTATTTCTGCCTTGCAGGGCGGTTGAGAAGAATATGGGAGACCATGTGTGAACAGTGTGGGGCACCATGCCTGGCGTGATAGTGATAAGCGATGATGGCCATTGTCTCTTCCCAAGAGTGCCTGAGTCTGGAGGGGTTTGGAAGAGGACTCACTTGCCAAGGGAGATCCTACAGGGCCTTGCAAGGGCATTCTGATGACACTGTGGTGAGGATGCCACACTAGCATGCTCCTGCTGCTACGTTGCTTCAGTCATGTCCGACTCTGTGTGACCCCATGGACGGCAGCCCACCAGGCTCCTCTGTCCATGGGATTTTCCAGTCAAGAGTACTGGACTGGGTTGCCATTGCCTTTTCCACCATACTAGCATAGGCAGGGGATAAAGAGAACTTTCAGCTAAAAGGGAGCCTAATAACTGTTTGAGCTGCTGTTTATTAAGCCACTGCTCTTCTCTAGATGCTTTACAAATACTTCACACAACCTTGACTCAGTCTAATAGGGCTGACATTAATGGCATCCCCATGGCCAGTACTGAGTAGAGGATTAAGAATGGAAAACTCTGCTCTTTCTCCTTTATCATTTTGCTCTAATTATGCCTAATTAGATATTTAAAATTATGTGCACCAATTACATTGATTTTTGATTAAAAAATCAATTTTTAAATTACCAATTAGATTTTTTCAGGTGTACAACAAACACATGTGCAATAGAGCAAATACAAGAAAAATCCAGAAAAATAGACAATCCACTGGCAAATCAACTATCCAGCATATAGATGCAGCTGTGACTTAACATTTTTTTCTAGATCTTTTTTCTTTTTTAAATTTATATGGTGGCGTTGGGTCTTAGTGCAGATGTGGGCTGTTTTGTTGCTGTGTGAGAACATCTCTCTAGTTGTGGTGCTCGGGCTCCAGAGTGCATGGGCTTGGTTTCCCTGCAGCATGAGGGATCTTACTTCCTTGACCAGGGATCAAACTTGAGTCCCCTGCATTGGAAGGCAGATTCTTAACCACTGGACCATGAGGAAAGTCTGTAGATCTTTTTTCTTTGTATGTTTTTCTTATATTACTGAGATCAGGGGATGGCAATAGGTTTTCAACATCATTGAAATAATGAAATGACCTCAGATGATAAGGACCTTAGATTAAAGGAAAGATATAAGTATCTGAATGCAGAGTTCCAAAGAATAGCAAGAAGAGATAAGAAAGCCTTCTTCAGTGATCAATGCACAGAAATAGAGGAAAACAACAGAATGGGAAAGACTAGAGATCTCTTCAAGAAAATTAGAGATACCAAGAGAACATGTCATGCAAAGATGGGCTCGATAAAGGACAGAAATGGTATGGACCTAACAGAAGCAGAAGATATTAAGAAGAAGTGGCAAGAACACAGAAGAACTGTACAAAAAAGATCTTCATGACCCAGATAATCACGATGGTGTGATCACTCACCTAGAGCCAGACATCCTGGAATGTGAAGTCAAGTGGGCCTTAGAAAACATCACTATGAACAAAGCTAGTGGAGGTGATGGAATTCCAGTTGAGCTATTTCAAATCCTGAAAGATGATGCTGTGAAAGTGCTGCACTCAATATGCCAGCAAATTTGGAAAACTCAGCAGTGGCCACAGGACTGGAAAAGGTCAGTTTTCATTCCAATCCCAAAGAAAAGTAATGCCAAAGAATGCTCAAACTACTGCACAATTGCACTCATCTCACACACTAGTAAAGTAATGCTCAAAATTCTCCAAGCCAGGCTTCAGCAATACGTGAACCGTGAACTTCCAGATGTTCAAGCTGGTTTTAGAAAAGGCAGAGGAACCAGAGACCAAATTGCCAACATCCGCTGGATCATGGAAAAAGCCAGAGAGTTCCAGAAAAACATCTATTTCTGCTTCATTGAGTATGCCAAAGCCTTTGACTGTGTGGATCACAATAAACTGTGGAAAATTCTGAAAGAGATGGGAATACCAGACCACCTGACCTGCCTCTTGAGAAATTTGTATGCAGGCCAGGAAGCAACAGTTAGAACTGGACATGGAACAACAGACTGGTTCCAAATAGGAAAAGGAGTACGTCAAGGCTGTATATTGTCACCCTGCTTATTTAACTTATATGCAGAGTATATCATGAGAAACACTGGGCTGGAAGAAGCACAAGCTGAAATCAAGATTGCTAGGAGAAATATCAATAACCTCAGATATGCAGATGACACCACCCTTATGGCAGAAGTGAAGAGGGACTAAAAAGCCTCTTGATGAAGGTGAAAGAGGAGAGTGAAAAAGTTGGCTTAAAGCTCAACATTCAGAAAACGAAGATCATGGCATCTGGTCCCATCACTTCATGGGAAATAGATGGGGAAACAGGGGAAATAGATGGGGAAACAGTGGAAACAGTGTCAGACTTTATTTTTGGGGGCTCCAAAATCACTGCAGATGGTGACTGTAGCCATGAAATTAAAAGATGCTTACTCCTTGGAAGGAAAGTTATGACTAACCTAGATAGCATATTCAAAAGCAGAGACATTACTTTGCCAACAAAAGTCCGTCTAGTCAAGGCTATGGTTTTTCCTGTGGTCATGTATGCATGTGAGAGTTGGACTGTGAAGAAGGCTGAGTGCCAAAGAATTGATGCTTTTGAACTGTGGTGTTGGAGAAGACTCTTGAGAGTCCCTTGGACTGCAAAGAGATCCAACCAGTCCATTCTGAAGGAGATCAGCCCTGGGATTTCTTTGGAAGGAATGATGCTAAAGCTGAAACTCCAGTACTTTGGCCACCTCACGGAAGAGTTGACTCATTGGAAAAGACTGATGCTGGGAGGGATTGGGGGCAGGAGGAGAAGGGGACAACATAGGATGAGATGGCTGGATGGCATCACTGACTCGATGGATGTGAGTCTGGGTGAACTCTGGGAGTTGGTGACGGACAGGGAGGCCTGGCGTGCTGCGATTCATGGGGTCGCAAAGAGTCGGACACGACTGAGCGACTGAACTGAACTGAAGTTACTTTTTTGCAGAAGGTCTCAATTGTGGGTCATTTTGCCTCCACAGGAACATTTGGCAAGGTCTGGTGCTATGGTACGGGTGTTTGTGTTCCCCCTAAATTCATATGTTGAAATCTTAGCACCCAGTGTGATGGTGTTAGAAAGTAGGACTTTTGGGAGGTGCTTCGGTCCTAAGGGTGGAGACCCCATGGATGGGATTAGACCCCAGAGGGCTTACTAGTGCCTTCCACCATGTGAGGACCCAGGGATAAAGTTCTGGCTATGAAGCAGAAAGAGAGCCACTATCAGAACAAAACCATGCTGGTACCTTGACCTTGGACTTTCCAGCCACCAGAACTCTGAGAAGTAAATTTCTGTTGCTTATGAGGTACCTCATCTGTGATAGTTTGTAACAGCAGCCTGAACAGACTAGGCCTCCAGAGACTGTTTGGTTGTCACAACTTGGGAAGGAAGGCCACTGTCACCTAGTGGGTAGACACCAGGGATGCTGCTGAACATCCCACAGTGCAGAGGGCAGTCAGTCCCTACAACACAGATTATCCTGCTCGAATGTCAGTAGTGCCTAGATGGGGAACCCTGGTCTGTCTGATGCCTTCAAACACAGTGGCTTTGTTGGTGTTGGAAACAAGCAGCTGCATCCTGCTCGTCTCCATGGCAACACACCAAAGCACAGGGGGTCCAGCCTGATTAAGTGGTCGGGGAGGGCTGGTAGCTTTGGTTGCATTTCTGAGGGGCTGGGATCCAGGTCCCTGGGGGTTGGATTTCAGCACCTCCCTCTCAAAGATGGTTTCCCATCCCGGCAGCATTGCCTCCACTTTCACAACCACTTTGTCAGTGGTCTGTAGTGAAGCCAGAGGGCTGGGAGTGAAGCTGGAGTACCATTCCCACTAATTATGAGACCCTGGGATTTGGCGGGTCAGAGGACAGAGGCAGGTGGAAATTAAGAAGAGGACATCAAGACCCCAGCCAGGAGAGGTGTCCTGAGTCTGCCCACATGGCCATCAGGGCCGTCTTTTGTTTCCTTCTGTCCTGAGGGAGTTGGGTCAGGAACACACTGCTGGTAGAGACTGGGTGGGAGAACAGGCAGAGACTTTGCCCTCATGTTAGTTTTCAGGGCTGCCGTAACAATGCACCACAAATGGAGTGGCTTAGTCCTCCCTGATGACTCAGTGGGTAAAGAATCTGCCTGCAGTGCAGGAGACACAGGTTTCATCTCTGGGTCGGGAGGATCTTCTGGAGAAAGGAATGGCTACCCACGCCAGTATTCTTACTTGAAAAATCGCATGGACAGAGGAGTCTGGCGGGCTACAGTCCACAGGGTTGCAAAGAGTTGGACATGACTGAGCGACTAAGCAAGCAAGCAAGACAACAGAAACTTACTGTCTCACATTCTGGAAGCTAGAAGTCTGAAATCAAGGTGTCAGCAGGCCACGCCCCCTCTGAAGATGCTAAGAAAAGATCTGTTCCAAGCCTCTCTCTTGGCTTTTGGTCGTTCCTTGGCTTTTGGCAGCATTACCCCAGTCTTCATATGCCATCCTCCTTATGTGTCATCCTGTCTCCAAGTTCCCCCTTGTATAAGAACATCAGTTGTATTAGATTGGAGACCCACCCCACTCCAGTATGGCCTCATCTTAACTGCTTCCACCTGCAATAACCCTGTTTCCAAATAAGTTCATATTCTGAGGTGGGGATTAGGACTTCAACCTATAGATTTAGCGGGGACACAGTGCAACCTGTAGCAGAGCTCATGTTTGGGATGTGGCTTTGGTGTTGCTAGCCAAGCAGGAGGATCTGAATCACATTACCTGGATGCTCACAGGTGCTTATTAACAATGGAGTCTTTCCTGTGTAGATGCCCATCTCCTGAAGGTCCCCTGCCCTATTCTGCACCCAAAAGAGGTAGGGATGAGGCGGTAGCCACTCAGAAGTCCTGCTTCACCCAGTGGCACTTAGGCAGGAGGATTTATATGTCTGGACCATGATGGTGGGGATTGCAGCCCATGGCCGAGAATCCATGTGATCTAAACCAAAATGGAGAAAGAAAAAAAAAAAAAAAAAAAAGGAAGAAGAGAGATTGGAGACTGGGAGTAGGATGAGATGTAGACACAAAAGGACAACGGTGCCCTGAACCGCTCTGCATCAGGAGGCATGTGGGCTGGAGCAGACTTTTGGGCACACATTCTGGTCAAATTGATGGGGGTTTCCCAACATGGATCCTGTGGAATACTAGTTCTGTGGGATTTTTAATAGATACTACGTGAAGGGTTAGGGTTAGGGTTAGGGTTAGGGCACTCCAGTACTCTTGCCTGGAAAATCCCATGGACAGAGGAGCTTGGTAGGCTGCAGTCCATGGGGTCGCTAGGAGTCAGACACGACTGAGCGACTTCACTTTCACTTTTCACTTTCATGCTTTGGAGAAGGAAATGGCAACCCACTCCAGTGTTCTTGCCTGGAGAATCCCAGGGATGGGGGAGCCTGGTGGGCTGCTGTCTATGGGGTCGCACAGAGTTGGACACAACTGAAGCGACTTAGCAGCAGCAGCAGCAGCAGCAGCAGCATGCAAAGGAAGGATTCCATGGCAAAATAAGTTTGGAGAACAATACGAAACTGAATTTTGTTTCCAACATCAAGATTTTGGAAATTTCAATATACTAATTTGGACTGTACCTTTTCCAGAAGAATGAACAGTAATAGCATTCACAACTTGATTGGGCCACAGAAACTTTATTCCCAGGAGCATCTTGCAGGATGCATTTTGAGAAATATTGAACTAGGAAATGGACAAGCCCATAGTAAAGAAATCCACATACTTGATAGATGCGATAAGTAATCATCTTGAAAATTTTCTAATTTATGTTATTACCCTTCTATAGTCCTCCCTTTTTAGAGTTTCCTCTGTTGCCAGGATATTGGATTTTCTTGGTTTGTGAAACATTTCTTGATGTTTATACCTTTTTGGGGGAATGACTGATAAAATCCTCAACACTGATTACACAACTGTCAGCAAAATTATTTTAAATGATGCCACAGGCCTAGCACCAACTTTCAAATATATCCTGCTTTTTCTACCTCTAGTCGGCCACTCCCCACAGCCCCTGCAACACACACGGTCCTTTACAAAGTGTCTCTGGGTCCCCCATGGTCTGCTTAAGCCAACATGGAATAGAAAGTCATCATCATATGACCCTTGGAAGGTCTGCTGGCTTCCTGAGATGAGACAGAGCATACTAAACATATTTAGGGCCCAAAGTTCATTTTCTTTTCATATTTTATCCAAAATGCATCATTTGTTTGGAGTCCCCACCAAACAAACCTGGAGCCAGCTTCTTTGGCAGGTGATCCCAGCAATCTCAAATGAAGGAGTGGGAAAAGTGAGACAGAGAAATGAGAAAAGCCAAGAGTCGGTACATTAAGGAGTGGGTTCTTGTTGCAGGGAACTGAGACTCAGTTGAGCTGGGGAGCCTTTGGGAGACCATGACACATCTTGGAATTGTGTCACCTGAGGATGGAGTGACTGGAGCATTCACCAACCCACCCACCCCCTCTCCCTCCATTCGTTCAGAGTTGGCAACTGGACTGAAGCCTCCCCCTAAAATTTGTGTTATTTCCAGAACTTCATAAGGTGATCTTATTTTGAATTAAGGTATTGCAGATGTAATTAGTTAAGATGAGGTCATACTGCAGTAGGGGGGCCCTTAATCCAATGTGACTGGTGTCCTTAAAAGAGGAGGAGACACAGACAGACACAAAGGAAGGTGGTCATGTGAAGACTGGGGCAGAGATTAGAGTGATGCTCCTACAAACCAAGGTACATCAAGGATTGATGGCTACTACCAGAAGGTGGGGGGAAGCAGGAAAGGATCAGAGAGAGCATGGCTCTGCTGACACCTGGGTTTTGGACTTGATTGACTCCAGAACTGTGAGAGAGAAGTTTTTGTTGTAGTAAGCCATCCAGTTTGTGCTCCTTCATTGTTGGTGCTCAGTTGCTAAGTCATGTCTGACTCCTTGTGACCCCATTGACTGTAGCGTGCCAGGCTCCTCTGTCCTCCAGTATCTCCCAGAGTTTGCTCAAATTTATGTCCATTGAGTCAGTGATGCCATCCAACCACTTCATCCTCTGCTGCGCTCTTCTCCTTTTGCCTTCAATCCTTCCCAGCATCAGGGCTTTTTCCAATGAGTCGGCTCTTCTCATCAAGTGGCCAAAGTATTGGAGCTTCAGCTTCGGTCCTTCCTATGAATATTCAGGGTTGATTTCCTTTAGGATTGACTGGTTTAATCTTCTTGCTGTCCAGGAGACTCTCAAGAGTCTTCTCCAGCACCACAATTTGAAAGCATCAATTCTTCGGCACTTAGCTTTCTTTATGGTCCAACTCTCACATCTGTATGTGACTACTGGAAAAACCATAGCTTTGACTAGATAGACCTTTGTCAGCAAAGTGATGTCTCTGCTTTTTAACATGCTGTCTAGGTTTATCTAGGTACTTCATTAGGGAAGCCCTAACTGATAAAGTCCAGAAGATGTAGAGCCCCCCACCCTACCTCCAATTCTCCCCAGGTGCCTGAGAAAGCCTTCAGGCAGAGAAACAGAGATGCAGATTGTTTGAGGTGGGACACTGTTGATGAGCTGAAACCATCCCAGCTATAGTGAGCTCAGGGTGAACATGGCAGTGTCTGCTATGGAAGTATTCTCACTTATTAAGAGGTATTATGTCATAGCTAAGTGCATGAACTTAGAAGTCGGGTTCAAGCGTCTGCTCTATCACTTACGGGTTTTAAGACCTTGGGCAAGTTATATAATCTTTCTGAGACTCAGCTTTCTTTATTTAGAAAATGGGCATGAGATCATACTTCACAAAAATGCTGTGAGTATCACTGAGTTCACTTTTATAAAGCATCCAGCACATGGCACCATGCAGTAAGCATCATCTATTATCATTAGGTATTATTAGTAGAAAGAGTTCAGGCTTTGGATTCAAACAGATTTGAGTCTAAATTTCAGCTTTGTTGCTACACGACCTTGTGCAAGTTACTCATTTGAGTTTCAATTTTTCCATGAAGATAATAACACTGTGTGTGAAGCCCCTGCTAGTTTGAACTTTTCTCTGCTGCTCAGGAAGCATGAAAGGATCGTCCTGGAGGCGTCTTTCAAAGCTTCCGCTCACTCAGGGATGATGTTCCAGCGGGTATTTCTGAAACCCAACGTCTCGCCCTGGGCCCATGGTAGAGTGCAGTGGCGTGTCCTCTTGACCTTGCTTTCTGATGCTCGTATTTCACCTGCTGTCCCTCTGGTATCTTTTTGTACCACCTCCCATCACCCTGCATCTGACTCGTACTAATAAAGCCCAAATCCCCAATGTGACACGTAGAGTCTGGGCTGACGCCTTCGCCGGCTGCCGGGCGGGCATTCCTTTGAGTGAGGAAAGGAAGCTCAGACGCCCGCCCGTGCCTTTGCATCTGAGCTGGAAATGTGGCCACCGCCTGCGGAAACGTTGGCAGCAGCTTCATGGAAAGAAGCTGGAGACTCTTTCCATGGGCAAGGAGTGGGGAGGGGTTGGCCCCCTCTCTGCCTTCTTGGCTCGCAGACAACAGGCAGTGGGGCAGGTGTTGATGGGATGATGTTGGCTGTTAAACTTTCCACTCCCCATCTCACTCTCAACTAGTAGTTTGTCCAGTGCTCTATGGGCAAGTGTGAACAGAGGGGAGGACGGTCTCCTAGGAGTCCTGCTTACACGCTCCAGTCCCCACTGTCCAGATGTCCTATATGGTAGCCACAAGCTGTGTGCGGCTACAGGACACTGTAACGTGCCTAGTGCCACGGGAGATCAAAACCTTGCATTTTATTTAATTTTTAATTTAAAAACAGATTCTCAATTCAGTTATTGGAAAAATTTTAAAAATTTATTTGGAACAACTTAGGTATGTGGATCATACCTTTTACTTTTACAACTGTAACTTTATGAAATCTAAAAACAGATTCAGTATTTCCAGTGAAAATTTAGCATCTGAATGGAGACGTGCCTGTAAATATAAAATACATACCAGATTTTTGAGGACTTATTTTGAGAAAAGAATGTAAAATAAATCATTATAATTTTTTAAGCATTAATTCCTGGATGAAATGCTAATATTTCAGATGTATTGAGCTAAATATATTGTTAAAAGTATTTACCTACCTTTTTTGACTTTTAAAATATGACTAAAACATTTTAAACTATGTGCATAGCTTGCATTTAAATTTCTGTTGGACAGGGCTGCTCTGTAGATTGTAAAAGCATAAACATCAGCGCTGCAAAGAGCTTTAGGCATCATCTGGAGCATTCTTGCATTTGCCATGTGAGGAATCTGACACACGAGATGCTTGAATGGCCTTCCCAAGAACTAGAACCCAGCTCTTTTTTCTCCTGGCCACAGTTACACAGAAGCTGGAGCATTACAAATAGACCAAGTTGCATAAAGTGAGGTAATGGGTTGAACATATATGAGGGTTGGGAAAGGGAGGGACGTGAGAGGGCATTTAAGCAGGGGGTGGGGATATATGTATACCTAATGCCAATTCCTGTTTATGTATGGCAAAAACCATCACAATATTGTAATTATCCTCTAGTTAAAAAAATTATATATTAAAAAAATTATACATATATAAAGAAGGTACATGTTGATAATGACATGACAATAGTATCACAAGGTGTTTCAAATGTGAAATGGAATTTGTTATTACTTTTGCCCTTTTCTGAGGAGCATAACTAGACTAGGAAGTATCCATTGAGATTTCTCAGAGGGGCAGAGCCCTCCCTCTCATCCCCTCTCACCCCGAGGTGTCTGCCTCATTCTGGAGCTCCAGTGTCTAAGGCTCTTTCCTGTAAGGAATGTTCTCCTCTCTTTGAGGCGATGCAGGAAGCAGGCTCAGGGCAGAGAAGCCATCCTGTGACTTTGGGCTGAGTGTCTCCTCCACTTTCCTGTCTCTCCCTCTTTCTTCGTTTCCCATTCTCTACCACTTTTGGAAGGGGACAAAGAGAGTATTATTGGAAGGTAAGGACCTCTCTCACATATCCCTAGCTCTGGGTGACATGTTGACATGCTGGAGTTGGTGATAGGGAGATGATTGCTCGCTAGTCAGTCTGACCCTGACCGTGGCATTTGGGTGTGAATTTGACCAAAGCGGAGACTGTTAGTGTGATTCTAGCTGGGAAGAGAGGGTGACTATAAATGTAATTACAGAAAAGGGAGGGGGCATTGACTGGTCTGAGGGTCCTTGCATATTTGGCTTTGCTTGTATGCTGGGGTGTGTGCGTGGCTGTAACCTTAGGGGTATGGTTGTGTGTCTGTGTATGTGAGCTGAGCATGGTGTGGGAGTAGGAGGGGCCTGAAGTGGAGGTGCTCCATCCCAGTGTTTGGGTGAATGGAGGGCAAAGAGGAATGGAAAACTGATTTTGAAGGAGTTTTTGTAGACTTGGGGAAATTAGAGCTTTGAGCCTATAGTATGAGTTTGAATGTCTGCCCAGGTGGGTGTGGTTATGGATAGTGGCAGATGTGGCTGTGTGTCTGAAGGTGGAGTCAGCCCCTAGAGTATGTGTTTTGTGGCCTTCTTGTGTCAGAACTCAAAGCATTTCCTGTTGGCACCAAAGCATTGCAAGAAATTGCAGTAAGACGGGAAGAGAGTGGCCATGATGGCAGAGTAAAAAGACCCAAGTTCAACTCCTTTTATGAGAAATTGCAGTAAGATTATTATCTACTATCTTCCACCCTCTCTCTCTTCCTTCCCTGCTTTTCTTCTCTGTATTACATTTCAAGGTTACAGAGCTCTTGCTTAGTGACAGGCACTGTATTGGAAATATTTGTCTCTTGTCTTTTGTCTCCATAAAGTAACTCCTTAAGCTGACTTAAGGTGATTGAGTCTGTGGATCCATGTCCCTGCTGCTTATTCTTCTGCAGCCCCATTGCAGACCCCAGAGATGTCTAGCCGGGTCTGCAGCATCATGGTCAATGCCACGTGTGGCCTGGGCCAGCCCTGAGGCCTCAGAGCATGATTTTCTCCACCAGCAGCCTGTCCCTCTGGCATGGGCCTGGGCAGCCTGGCTGCCTGCAGGCTGTCACACAAGCCTCAGGACTACCAGCCGAGCCTGACCCCGGAGAGGGTCACAGGACCTGGCAGAGGAGAGGCTTCTGGTGGGGTCACTTCTCCCCCTTCAGACTGTTGACTGTGGTCAAGCACAATGTCCTCCTTGACCTGGCTCCCTGGAAAGGACTTCCAGCTGCCCACAGGTCTTAGAACTTAGTGATGATATCACTTGATACACTGAACCCTACCCTCCAGGGCTCTGCCCAGCTGGGCTCATGGTCCACACTTGGTCCTCTGGCACAGCTGCCTTGGCACTCAAAAGTGGGTTTGCAAAGGAAGAGGGAGTGCTGTCCTCAGAAAAATCCTTCAGCAAACCTGGAGCCTGGCCCCCTCTGCTTCACCTTGTTTTCTTAACTCTGTGTTTATAAAGAAAATTACAGAGAGATAAGGGAACACTGGGTCTCACAGGTGGCTCAGTGGTAAAGAATCTGCCTGCCAATGAAGGAGATGTGGGTTTTTGATTCCTGGGTTGGGAAGATCCCCTAGAGAAGGAAATGGCAACCCACTCCAGTATTCTTGCCTGGGAAATCCCATGGACAGAGAAATCTGGTGGGCTACAGTCCATGGAGTTGCAAAGAGTTGGACATGACTGAGCACAAAGGAAACATTATGGAATTTGAAATGTCCAGACCCAGAGGGTCTGCCTTGTAGGGCCTTGGGACATCTGTAATGCCATCTGGACCCCAGCATGAACTCCTTTGTGAAGTGTTTTTGAACCTCTCTGAGCCTCAGGTTTTCAAATCTGTCAAATAAAGACATCTTCTTGATCATTGTACATGGTTATGCTACTGCTAAGTCGCTTCAGTCGTGTCCGACTCTGGGCGACCCCATAGACGGCAGCCCGCCAGGCTCCCCTGTCCCTGGAATTCTCCAGGCAAGAACACTGGAGTGGGTTGCCATTTCCTTCTCCAATGCATGAAAGTGAAAAGTGAAAGTGAAGTTGCTCAGTCATGTCTGACTTTTAGCGACCCCATGGACTGCAGCCTACCAGGCTCCTCCATCCATGGGATTTCCCAGGCAAGAGTACTGGAGTGGGGTGCCATTGCCTTCTCTGGTACAGGGTTATAGTTTAGGTGAAATGAACTAGGCAGTGTGAAAGTAGTTTGCAAAAGAATGGAAGGGAAGGAGGAGACAAATGGTGACTTGGCACTTCCTGTATTCCATGGACTTCACAGACTGCATCTGAGTCTGGAGCTGGACTCTGTAGACTGACAGCTTTCCTGACCTCCACCAACTCCCTTTGCTCAAACTCTAGTTCTTATCTTTCCTCCTCCATGGACTTGATATAAGCCATTCTCAAGGGGGAACCCTGACCTTTTGGTAAACATTTGTGCAGAAGCATCAGTAGTGTGTAGACAACTTCTAGGAGTTAGGAGTCCTGGGCTCCGGTCCAGTCCTGCCACTCCCGGTGAGATTTGGACAGAGTAGCCAAACTCTGGGCTTTCTGTGCACAAGCGTATCCTTGACTCTTCATCCCCCTGACACTCCCAAGGATTCCCCAAGCCTTAGTGTGAAACCAGATGCCTCAACTGGACATTCATAATCTCTAAAGTCTGGCTTCCATTTACCTCTTCCAGTCTTAAATTCCTCCTCCTCCCTGCCCTGACTCCCTTTGTCCTGCCAAAGCCCTGAACTTTCCCCTCCGTGCCCTTACCTCCATCTGTGAATGGAGTGCGTTCAGGATGCTTAGAGCCGTGCCTGCTGCTGACCAAGTACTCTGTAAACGCAGCTTTGATCACTTCTGCCTAGAGCAATCACTCCTTGTCTTCTGTACCTGCCTCATCCACACAGCATCACTCATACAGTGCTCTAGGCAAAACTATTCAACCAGACTTTAACAAACAAGTTTAGACGGTGGAACACTGTGCAAGATATTTGACCGGGATTTTTCAAAAGTGTCCTCCATCCACCATTGGGTCCTTACATAGTTGTCTGTGGTCCTTTACTGTTTCCAGAATACTTATGACTGTTTTCCCTCAAACACATCAAGTTATGTTTCCAAAATATTTATAACTACCTCTTTCACCACATCTCCTCCATTCTCCGGGTGTCCATGACACAGCTTCTGTCAAAGTTTTGGTTTTAGAGTGTTTTGTATATAATGCTTTTAGGAAAATTTTCATTCCAATTCTGGCTTCTGTGTCAACTTCTCCCCCACCCCCAACCCCCTGCAACTACTGAGGATTGGCTTATTTGCTGCTCCTTAGCTACCAGAGCCATGGGATGACATTTTATAGTTGTGGCCCCCTACCTTATGGCAATAAATTAAGCATATGGCTCTCTGAGGTTCCTAAGGAGCTGCACCTAACACGTGTTGAATGCCAGCTGTGTGCCAGGCCCTACTTGGGGCTCTCGTTTATCTCATTTAACCCTTAGTACTGCTCTGAGTAGGACTTCCCTTGTGGCTCAGATGGTAAAGAATCAGCCCACAGCGTGGGAGACCTGGATTCTATCCCTGGGTCAGGAAGATCCCCTGGAGAAGTGAATGGCTATCTGCTCCAATATTCTTGCCTGGAGAATTCCATGGACAGAGGATCCTCGTGGGCTACAGTCCACAGGGTCGTAAAGAGTCGAACATGACTGAGCGACTAAGCACACACTTTGATTCCTGGGTTGATAAGATCCCCTAGAGAAGGAATAGGCTACCCACTCCAGTATTGGGCTTCCCTGGTGGCTCAGACAGTAAGGAATCCACCTGCATAATACAGGAGGCCTGAGTTCAGTCCCTGGGTTGGGAAGATCCCCTGGAGAAAGGAAAAGCTACCTACTCCAGTATTCTGGCCTGGAGAATTCCATGACAGGGGAGAGAGACTTGCAGGCTTACAGTCCATGGTGTCGCAAGGAGTTGGATACAACTGAGTGACTTTCACTTTTTCACATTTCTCACCTGGAAGACAGAGCTGCCGCATACCATCTGGCAGGCTGTGCCCTGCACAAAGGTACAACCCAGGGGCAGTCAGGGCTATTAATATAATTCAGATCATTGTCACTGACTAAACCACCAGCCCTGGAGGTGCCCTTTTAAGAAGGAAATGTGTTTTCCTTTAGTTTAGTTCAGCTCAGTTGCTCAGTTGTGTCCAACTCTTTGAGACCCCATGGATTGCAGCACACCAGGCCTCCCTGTCCATCACCAACTCCTGGAGCTTGCTCAAACTCATGTGCATCGAGTTGGTGATGCTATCCAACAGTCTCATCCTCTGTCATCCCCTTCTCCGGCCTTCCATCTTTCCCAGCATCAGGGTCTTTTCCAATGAGTCAGTTCTTTGCATCAGGTGGCCAAAGTATTAGAGCTTCAGCTTCAGCATCAGTCCTTCCAATGAATATTCAGGACTGATTTCCTTTAGGATTGACTGGTTTAATCTCCTTGGAGTCCAAGGGACTCTCAAGAGTCTTTTCCCCAACACCACAGTTCAAAAGCATCAATTCTTCGGTGCTCAGCTTTCTTTATGGTCCAACTCTTAAATCCATAAGTGACTACTGGAAAAACCATAGCTTTAACTAGATGAACTTTTGTCGGCAGAGTAATGTCTCTGCTTTTTAATATGCTGTCTAGATTTGTCATGGCATTTCTTCCAAGGAGCAAGAGTCTTTTAATTTCATGGCTGGAGTCACCATCTGCAGTGATTTTGGAGCCCCCAAAAATAAAGTCTGTCCCTGTTTTCCATTGTTTCCGCATCTATTTGCCATGAAGTGATGGGACCAGATGCCATGATCTTAGTTTTTTTTAATGTTGAGCTTTAAGCCACTTTTTTCACTCTCTTCTTTCACCTTCATCAAGAGGCTCTTCAGTTCCTCTTCACTTTCTGCCATAAGGGTGGTGTCATTTGCATATCTGAGGTTATTGATATTTCTCCCGGCAGTCTTGATTCCAGCTTGTGCTTCATAGAGCCCGGCATTTTGCATGATGTATTCTGCATAGAAGTTAAATAAGCAGAGTGACAATATACAGCCTTGATGTACTCCTTTCCCAATTTGGAACCAGTCCGTTGTTCCATGTCCAGTTCTGTTGTTTTCCTTAGGAGTTACCATTAAGTTACTGCTTATGGCTTGATGACCCTGGTACTTCCAAGGCAAGCCTACAGGCTCATTCCCGCTGGAAGGAACCACAGAAATAGTCTAAGACCTCAATTACACTCTCCACCACCCTCATGCTTGCCTGGACCACAGAGCAGCCCTCTTGGGATTCTCCTACTTTACTCCATTCTCCTTCCACAGCAGCCAGGGGATGCTTTGAAACCTGAAAATCAGCTCATATCACACTGCTTCCACCAGAAGCTCTCCCATGCTCCTTTAAATCCCCTCCCCACATGGCACTTTAGATAAAACTCAAACTGCTTTTTGTCCTCACTCAAAGATCAGCTCAAAACTCACCTCCTCAGAGAGGCTTTCTCTGACCACCCTGTCTAATAAGCTCTCAATACCCTGCCTTCTGTTATTTTTTATCTCAGTGGTTTGAATTATGTATTCACCTGCTTCCTGGTTTCTTTTATCTGTCTCCCCTACCAGACCGTAAACTATGTAGGAGCAGAGCCAGTGTGAGTCCGATTCACGGTTTAACTCCTGTGACCAGCAGAGAAGTGGGAGGTGCTGGATAAGCTTTCCTGGTCAAATGAAACAATAGATAATTGTCTTTCCCTTTCGCATTCCCTCCCTCGTAAGTTTCAGAGCTGAGCAAACTGAAGCCCAGGGTGAAAGGTGAGGTGCGTGGAGTAAAGGTCTGAGCTCACACCACACCATCAGCCCTCACCATCTAGTACCGGTGGAGCCTGATCCACTGCCTCTCAGCACCGGGTCTGCTGTAGCCAGAAACACTGCAGGCTCACGAGGATGCCTGATGCTCTCAGGGCAACCTGAGTCGTGGGCGACTTTTGGATGTCCCCATAACCCAAGGGACGTGATCTGATGTCACATTCCAAGTCCCCCACTTCCCTCTGAACCTTTGAGAGAAAAGAAGTAAGAAAACAAAACCACTGGACCGGAACATCTAACTTCTTGCCAGGTGCCACACTGCATTCAGGTCTGATCTACTTACTCTTAACAGATTTAAGAAGATCTTAAAATTCATGAAAGGCTTTTCAGATTAACTTTTTATCAAAAAAAGTAAAAAAGTTTAAAGAGTCAAATAATGCTAACAAGCTTGTAACTTAAAAAAAAAACACGCAGTTAATCTTGTTTAATGCTGAGCCAAGCGGTATACTATTATGACATTTATTTTCTTGTATAACATTTTTCATTTCCTGGGGCTAATTACTGCTCATTTTTTTCATTATTTAGATTTCTTTGAACCCTTGGCTAAGTTTCCCCACATCCTCTAATACACCAAAAGTGTTTCTTGATACAATTTTCCCCATTAGTAAATTTGTCAGCTAGTCTCTCAGTGTCATATTTTTGCAGAGATGGTGCTTCTGGCACCTTCCTTCCTCTCTTCTCTAGGTCCTGTGGCTCTCTTGGCCTCCTGGCCATGGTTAAGGGAATAGGTGTGCTTAGAAAATAGTGACAGCCACATCCCCACTGGACTTCCCAGGTGGCGCTTGTGGTTAAGAACCTGCCTGGCAGTGCAGGAGGAGACGTGAGAGATGTGGGTTCAATCCCTGGGTCAGGAAGATACCCTGGACAAGCAACTGGCAACCCACTCCAATATTCTTGCCTGGAGACTCCCATGGTCAGAGGAGCCTGGCGGGCTACAGTCCATGGGGTCACAAAGAATCAGACACAACTGAAGGGACTTAGCACACAGCATACCTCCACTCTCCCTTGGGTCTTTGGTTCCATACCTGTGTTCAGTCACCTTCTCTTACCTACTTCCTTAAAAGAACATTACCAACATTTCATCATATATCAGCTAACCAGCATAGGACAAAGGGAAAAGACATGCTATTACACTTAGCCTGGGTCCTACTGATGCTTTGATTTTGCCCCATGACTGGAATGTCTGAAGCAGATCTGTGTGGGATTTTGGCCTGGTTGTTGTTGAAGTAAACTTAGTGGTGCCCCCCGATTTCCTCAGGCCCTCAAGTTTTATGGTAACTCAAAAGATGAACTCCATTAAGAAGAAACAGAATCTTCCAAGCATCCCTCAGATCTTGTTATTCCACCCAGAGCCAGCCTTGTAAGTGGTCAGGATTGTGATTTGAAGGGAGTCCTAAAGAATTCAGTTCAGTTCAGTCACTCAGTCGTGTCCGACTCTTTGTGACCCCATGGACTGCAGCACGCCAGGCTTATCTGTCCTTCACTCCCGGAGCTTGCTCAAACTCATGTCCATTGAGTCGGTGATGCCATCCAACCATCTCATTCTCTGCCCCTAAATATCAACTCTGCCTGAATTTCTACCATTAGTGCTCTGATCTCTATTGCCTAAGGAGTTGTTGTTGAAATTCTCTTGGAGAATCACCTTTAAACTACATCCAGGTTTTTACTTTAGGAAGAATAGGTATTGACTGCTTTCCGAAGAGTAGGTGGAGTAGAGGGGTAACAAAGCAAGCTCTTCCATGGGGCTGCAGCCCACCACGTCCTGCAGAGTTGATGAGGAACCCTCCATTAGCAGACTTGTCAGGGGAGCGTAGTATACAAGGAGGGTTGGGGAAAGGTACCTCTGCAGGAACTGCAGACCCTCAGCTCCTCTTTATTTTCACCCCTCATCCCGATTTCTCACCCCCAAGTTGGATGTGAATTTTCCGGCTTCCTTTTGTGCCATGACAGCTAAGTAGACATCAGAAAGGATGGACTCAGTTCCTCTCCTTCCTGCCTGTGGCGTGGCCCTTGAATGTGAAGATCCCCTAGTGTGAGCTGACTCACATCCCTAAAACTAGGGAGGCAGTCTTGCAAGGTCACCAGCACCATCTCGTGGTACCCAGATAACACAGGCATCTGCCCTGGTGCCCACAGCTGCTTCTCAGGGCTTTTTGACTGCAGCTGGACCAGAAGCTTAGCTGATGTCTGCAACTGTGGAACACCAGCGCTTGCTGGGCTCTTCCAAATATTAATATCTAACTAGCCCAGATAGGAGGGTTGACTCTTCAATTCAAACTCACATCCTCTGTAAAGAGGAGACTTTAGGGAAAGTTCATGGCAGACTGATGCAGTGTGGGCTCTGTAGGACAGGAGTCCTCAACCTCTGGGATCAAATGTCTGATGATCTGAGGTGGATCTGATGTAATAGTAATAAAGTACAGAATAAATATTATGTGCTTGAAACCATCCCCCACCCCAGGTCCATGGAAAAGTGGTCTTCCACAGAACTGGTACCTGGTGCCAGAAAAGTTGGGGACTCTGCTGTAAGGCACTCCACAGTCCTGGTTCTGTGTGGATGCCTTTGTCGCCATCTGTTTTTTTCCCCTCTCTCTGGCTTTCTCTCTCTCTCTCTTAGTCCCTTCCTGGTTCCCCTTTTTCTCTTTGTCTCTCATGTTCTCTAATCACAGCTTTCCTTTCACAAATCAAAGAAACACTGAAGCAATGAGACAAACTTGGGTCCTGAAAGGTCTGAGCTGGGACGTCATCAGCCTTTGCTCTGCAGACGCGCGTGTGTGTGTGTTTGCTGATAGTTTCGTGTCATGTCAAGGAGAAAGAGTCCTTGTCCATTTTCCTAGCAGGTTGTGGACCCTCCTACCCCCTCAATGACTGGAAGCATGAGTTTGTCCTGAATTATCAACATGGGTCTTTGCCCTCCGGGTTCTGTCTGTGACTGTAACCTTGAGCGTATTCTCCATGTTTATTAAAAGCTTAGCTGAACCTAACTATAGATCAAGTTAATAAAACAAAGAGCCCGTCCAAGAAGCTTGTGAATACAGTTCTTACTGCACACCCTGCTGGGTTACAGGCCAATGATTACTGAGCTACAGAGCTCTTTTCCCTTCACTGAGGCAATTTGTGGTCAGTAGTGGTTGTGGTGAAGTGATTCCTGAACCATTTTGAGTGCATTGTAGTAAATGAGTAAATAGATTGGTATTTGAGGGAACTAGGATTATATGGTGGAAGAAGGGAGATACGAATATGGCAGGGGAAGGAAAGGAAGAACTTTTGGTGTTGGGTTGGAATTGGAGTATTTGTACAAACATAACTTTAAAAATAGATACATATTTACTAGTTCTGTTCCCTCCAAAGACCTAGAAGCAATGATGCTCCAGGGGTAATGAGCTCTCAGTGGCACCAGAGCTCCTTGGAGAAGTGGTTAATTCCAGAGCCAGAGAAGGGAAAGTACTAGGGTGGGTCTGGCATCTACTAAGCCTGTGTGCCTAGAACCTGTGCTCTGCAACAAAAGAAGGCACTGCAATGAGAAGCTTATGCACAGCAAGGAAGAGTAGCCCCACTTGCTGCAGCTAAGAAAGCCCACACAAAGCAAGGAAGACCCAGCACAACCAAATAATGATAACAGATGTTTTAAAAAAAGTCTGGGCAAGAGTCAGCTTGTGGTGGAGTCTGGAGGCTTGTTCAACACCATCCACTTTTCTAGTGGGTAAGACTTGATACTTGAGGCTTGGTCATTGCTGGGAACAGATTAAGGAAAAGGACTTAAACCTTCCAGAAGATCAGTTCCCAAATACCAATTGCCTCTGGTTGACTCTTCTCACCCCCCTTGGAACTAGTTGGGTGAGGGAACTCATCCTGAAGGACTGAGCACCAGCCCCTGCCCTGGAATAGGAATTTGTGATGAAATCCCAAGTGCTTGCCATAGAACGAGTTCCTATAAATCAGATCTCTGTTACATAGAGTGCTGCATTCAAATAGGAATATTCCACATTCTAAGACCAGGTGCATGGCAGTGCGTCCTAAAACTAGCAGCTCATCTAATCACCTCCAGGGCTTGTTAAACCAGACTGCTGATCCCTGCCCTCCACACTTTAGACTCAGCCTATCTCAAGGACACCCCAGAATCCATATTTTTAGAGAAATGCCCCAGTATATCTAATTTGGAAATGGGGATTGAAACCCGTGGACAGAGGTGGCCTTTGAGGAACTTTGCCACTCTCAATGTATCTCTACTTAAACATAGAGAATAAAAATAAAGACACACTTAAGAAACTTATCCTTGATCATTGTAGTCATCTGATGGTAATCTACACTGTCTGATTCAAAGTCTGCAGTGGGAGTAGTACTTACTGCATTGGAGTAGATTAAAGAATCGAGCCACAACTTGGTCTTGATGTTAGAAAGGTATCTTCAGATGTTGCACACGCCGGGTGTTTGGATCAGGAATGTGGTCTGGGTGCCTTCCAGGCAGAGCCTACCCATGCCAGGCTGGCAGGTTCACAGCAGGGCTCAGCCCCTGTCTCCCTTGGCTTAGGAGAGCTTAGTCTCTGCCATGTGGGAAGGAAGTTGTCTAGGTCTAGGAATACAGCAAAGTACTGAATGTATCTGTGAAAGCTGGAAATCTGGAATCAGAGACAATTTGCACTCAGAGGAAATTAAGGCTTGTCCCGTTCCCCTCTTGGACCGTTTTGGCAAGGGGGAGCTGAGATCCAAGCTTCGTCATGGCTGGAGAGTGTCAGGGATGGGTCTCCTCCGATGAGTCAGAGTCAGGGTGGGGAGGGGGGACGCCGTCAGTGCATCCCAGAGTCTCTGAAGCTTATCTCTGTTTGATCCAAACACCCTGGCCCCTGTTTTAGTCATATGTGAATATAATAAAAGTCAAGCATTGGGTGAAGTGGAGATTACAGAGTAAGAAAATTTAGGCCAAGTTCTCCATGGCAAGAAAATGCCTAATAAGTTGTAGGATTTTTCTGCCCTTTATTTTTTCCTTGGATTTTTCTTCCCAAATGAATGCTTTCCGTGTCAGCCTGTCCTTAAAAGACAACATTGGTTAGCATTTTGTGATAATGGGAGTGATTTCTTTTGCTGTCAGTTTTTGCCTGATTTGGATAAACCAAAAAAAAAAAATTAATTATATGGGAAATATTTTAAAATAATTAGTTTGTAACTCCATTGAAAGTTGGATATTTAAGGGACTTCCTTGGTGGTCCAGTGGTTAAGACTCTAAGCTTACAATGCAAGGGTTGTGGGTTTGATCCCTGGTCAGGGAACAAAGATCCCATATACTGCTTGGTGTGGCCAAAAAAAAAAAAAAAAAGGATATTTAAAATTTGTTAATCCAGTATTTATGTGGGTACATAGTGAGTAAACATACTAAAAACCTAAAATCCCTCCCTCTTGGAAATTATAAGTTAGTGGATGAAATATTAGAGGTGAATCCAATAGGCAGTCTGTAGCAATTGTCTAAATAAATATAACTTTAAATGTTAACCATGCAACACAATAATGTTATGTGAAGACAATGTTATAGATAATACATTTTCTTGTTCTTAAATAAGACTGTGTATAAGATACATAAGATTTTAAATAAAATTATTATATATTTTTGCACATTTCTGTTGCTTTTTAAAAATGTTTTCATTTTCACCAAAAAAATGTACCTGTCTGAATCTTAAGTTTCTGCCGGGGTCCAGCCCCGGCTGATCCAGGGTATTCGAAGCAGGGACGGCATCGGCGACCTATTTATTTATAAATATTTATCAAAGATATAAAGAGTAATAGAATGAGGATAGCTCAGTAGGAAAATTCAGTGGAGAAAAGAGGCTAAGTAGCTTGGTTTACGCGGGAGACCAATAAAACTTCAAGACAAGAAGTTTGCACCACTTACGTAGGCCGCAGGCGTCCTTCCGTTCTCCTGAAGGAGAGGAGACACTGAGGCCTCCCTGGTCGGATCTTAGAAGCCCAGGCATAATTAGCAAGCATGGCGGGTTCCACGCTCCAGATGGAGACTCAGCCAGAATTTGAGAAAGAGAGCGACATGGGGAGACCAAGTTTCGGTGAACAAGGCCCGCACTTTATTTTCCAAAGTAGTTTTTATACCTAAAGTTGTGCATAGAGGATAATGGGGGAAGGGGTGGAGTCATGCAAGGACAGCAGTTCCTGGTCCTAATCGAAGCCAGGCTTTCAAACTTATCATATGCAAAAGTTCAGGTGAATTACATCATCTTCTGGCCAGGAGGCCTGTTAACATTTTAAGAAACTTTGATTTGGGAGAATGGCATTGAAACATGTAAAATGTCATGTATGAAACAAGTTGCCAGTCCAGGTTCGATGCACGATACTGGATGCTTGGGGCTGGTTCACTGGGACGACCCAGAGGGATGGTATGGGGAGGCAGGAGGGAGGAGGGTTCAGGATGGGGAACACATGTATACCTGTGGCGGATTCATTTTGATATTTGGCAAAACTAATACAATTATGTAAAGTTTAAAAATAAAATTAAAAAAGAAAAGAAAAGAAAAGTCAAGAGAAAAAAAATAAAATTAAAAAAAAAAACCCCAAAAAACTTATCTTTCTCTAAAGGTGATTATTCCAAAGTCAGGCACCAGCCTCCAAAAAAGCATTGGACAAAGCTGCATTCCTATAGGGCAAAGGTGAGGTGGGCTCAATCAAGAAAAGAATTAACTCAAGGGTCCAACGTTACAAACATTGAGGCTACTACTTACATTTCTATACACCCATTATATCAATCAATACACTGCCAAGGACACAGTAGGTACGGAGTATGGAGACTTAGTAGCAAACATTGGCTCAATAAGTGAAAAACCCTTCACCAATACAATTTCTAATCAATCTTTTAACTACTCAAAAGAATCTGTGTTTAGACAGTTTAGAACATCTCCTGCCTCTCACAGTTGGGAGGCTCTGAACAATCACATGTGGCCGGAAAAACCTATTCAGGCAGGCTAGAGGATTTCCAAAGGAGTTTGTAGGTTGAAACACTGTCACACCCAGGAATTATTAACTGGAGCTGTAAGCTAACTCTTTTTTCAGAGAGAGGTAGTGGGGGACTGCCCCCGTAAAGTCAGAGGTGTAGGTGAGAGCACAAAGCCGAAAGTAGGCAGACTCTGATTTGGGGGTAGATGCTCGAGAATTTCCAGGGGGACTCCTGAGGCTCGATCGTGCCTTTGCATGTGCCGAGCCTTCTTCCTCATGACCTTTGCCATGGGCGGAGCTCCTGCTCCCGGCAGTGATAGAATTCCAGTTGAGCTATTCCAGATCCTGAAAGATGATGCTGTGGAAAGTGCTGCACTCAATATGCAATATGCAATATGCAATATGCACTCAATATGCAATATGCCGGCTCCTGGCAAGTTTCCTAGAGAGTTTTCTTCTCTTAATGGGGCTTCCAGAATTGAAAGGATTAGCAGTGTTTGCTTTGGGACAAATTCCTGGGGCAAGTAGATAGCAAGTGGTTTTGGGGGGGATTCTACTCAGAATCTTTTTGGTTTTGAAGAACAGAGACTCACTGGACTATCATTAAGGAAAAGGGCCTTGGTTATGAGAACCCAAGAGGAAACACAACCAAGTCTGTGGACCAGACCCCAACACAGGACATCTCACTGGAACTAGAGTGAGAAGCCTTAGGCTTGCTCTCTGTTGCTCTCTCTCTGGCCATCTCTCTCTCTCCTCCCTCTCTAATGGTTTCCTGGCTTTTCTCCGTGCCTCTGCTCTCCACCCTGCCCCTCTCTGGCTTTCCTGTGTGGTTCCAGTGTCTCCTTTCCTCCACATCTCAGCGTGCTCTTGAGCGTAATGGCCACGCCCATCTCAGTCTCCTGGGGTTTTCAGCGGTAGCGCCACCACCATGCCATAGGTCAAGTTCCCCTGGAGAATTTTAGTTTAAATTTGCAGGAAAGGTCCTTTTCTTAAGCCATGCCATGTAAGTATACGTTGCCAGCTGGTTTATGGGTAGTCCCCTCATTGGGTCAGGTGACACTCCTGGTCCAACTAGTCATGGCTAGAGTCAGATGATACAGAAATGACCATTGAGGGCAGCATCACCATGCAAAGGGGCAAACTCCTCTTTGGGGACAGGCAGTCTGAAACTCTTTTCATTTTGTGGTGGTTATTTCCTCTCAGATCAGAACCTTTGGGGATACCCATAGTTGCTCCTGAACCCTATGGTGTTTTGAGTAAAGTCAGGGATTGGGGGTTCAAAAATACAAAACTGGACCCAGGAACTCAGTCTTTTTTTTAATGCCCCGCACCCCTTGGTGTCTGTGAAATACAAATAAAAGTGAAATGGGGAGAGGGGAGATACCTGATTCAGATTCTTTGGCATCCTTGACTGCTCTTGAATCTGTATCTAATCCCAGAGTTCAGGGTAAGCTTGGGCCAGGATGAACCCTTGGTGGTGGTTAAAAGGAAGGACATTCCATGCAGCTCATTTTCAGTTTGAGCTCATGGTGGAACCTCAGTCAGGAAAGTCTTTGGGGGCGATTGCTGCTTAGAATGAGATCCTGAGTGGGATCTGCCAAGAAGACACAGTGAGATTTGGGTTAATCCATCTGGAAAAGATGGCTGGGGCCATAGAAAAGTGTAAGTGGCCAAAAATTAAGCCTAGAGTGTTCTTGTCAGAAAGAAGTTAGCTGAGAATTATTAATACATCCTGGAAGCCCAGGTTGACTTATAAGGAGATGGAATACATAGTATTCCAGGGAAATGGGAGGGCCAGTTAGGAGACTGTTGTGCTTTTGATCAGATGAGGTCACATACAGCAGGTTTTGTAAAGCCGATAAATGACAAGGCTGATGGTAATGTGGGCGAGCAAGGAGTTGAGAGAGCTGACTTTGGGGTCAACAGAAACTTCCAGAGCTGCAGCCTCAGTTTCCTCATCTGTAACATGCAGATAATATGATTTCTCAGGGTTCTTAGGGAAGTTAAATATCATATTATCTGTAAGATGAAAATGTTAGCTATTCTTCAACAAACTACAGTCCTTATCATCAGAATATTTGTCCATGATGACTGACAAAACAGATTACCAGGCAATATTTCACTTGGCTTTTGCCATTCAGAACTGCATTCCTTGATCTCAGCAATGAGCAGAAATTAGGAGGGAACGAATAGGCTTTCAATATTTCCTTTGAAGTTACCTCTTCTTTTTGGAATTCTCTTTCATCTAGGCTCAAAGCTTCTATTCTAGGGTTGAGGGCTGAAACCTTCTGGGAAAAACATGACTTGAATAAAAATTCACACGAGAGTTCTAAATGACTCACATAAAATTTCTCTTATGAGAAATGTT
Source organism: Bubalus kerabau (assembly GCF_029407905.1). Lineage (NCBI taxonomy): Eukaryota > Metazoa > Chordata > Mammalia > Artiodactyla > Bovidae > Bubalus > Bubalus kerabau. Next base: position 17,254,643 of record NC_073645.1, read on the forward strand.
TTTGGTGGTCAGGGCAGGGGTAGGGAGAGAGGGAAGGCATAGGCATATTGGGTGCTTAAAGGAAGCAAAAGTGAATGAAAATAGGTTAAGGGAACTAAAGATCAGGTCCTCACTTTTTCTTGAGAATAGCATGGCCTAAGTGCTTCTCAAAAGGTACTCTGTAAATTCTACAGCCTCTCCAAGAAATTCATAATGTAAACTAGTTCTGAGAAGTTCTGTAGCTAAGAAAACACCCTCATTTCAGTTAACCCCCCCATTTCTAAACTTCTTGCCCATGAAACACCTTTTTCGACCTAGATCCCAGTAGCCTCTTGAGGAGGAACCAGGAAATCCTGCTCTACGTATAATCAAGGACGAGTACATCCCATCCTGACTTCTCTATTTTCTCACCTTGACTTCTCTAGGTACATTAGAGAAGACAGGATTAGAAAAATAAGATAATTGTCTTCCAGTGTGTGAAACATTGTCACCTTAGACAGAGGGATTGGATTTGCTCTGGATAGCTCCAAATGAGAGAGTGAGGGTCAGTAGCTGGATTTCAGGACAGTGGACTTCACTTCTGAATGAGAGAAAATTGTTCATAATTTCCTTATTTTGGAAAAGACATTATAAACCCATGGCACAAAATTCAAAAGGTATTCATACTAAGTGTGGCTGTGGGTCAACAGAAATACTTACACATTGTTGAGGATATTGCTACTTGGAAAAAGTGACCATTTACAAGTTCCATGACCTAGTCATCTACCATGTAGGATATGCCCCCAGAGAAATCCTTGCACATGTGTGCCAGAATTTGTGTACAAGGATGTTCTTGGAAACACTATAAGGGCCTCAGTGACCAAATGTCTACCAACAGGAGAATGGGTAAATAAATTATAGTATTTTCATACAGTGGAATAGTATATAGTGATAGAATTGAAAAAACTACAGATATATGCAATGAAATGGAAAAAATTTAGAAACAATGTTGATATGAAAAAGTTGTAGATCAAAGCAATCTATAGATTCAATGCAATACCTATCAAGCTACCAATGGTATTTTTCAGAGAACTAGAACAAATAATTTCGCAATTTGTATGGAAATACAAAAAACCTCAAATAGCCAAAGCAATCTTGAGAACGAAGAATGGAACTGGAGGAATCAACCTGCCTGATTTCAGACTATACTACAAAGCTACAGTCATCAAGACAGTATGGTACTGGCACAAAGACAGAAATATAGATCAGTGGAACAAAATAGAAAGCCCAGAGATAAATCCACACATGTATGGACACTTTATCTTTGACAAAGGAGGCAAGAATATGCAATGGAGAAAAGACAATATCTTTAACAAGTGGTGCTGGGAAAACTGGTCAACCACTTGTAAAAGAATGAAACTAGAACACTTTCTAACACCATACACAAAAATAAACTCAAAGTAAATTAAAGATCTAAATGTAAGACCAGAAACTATGAAACTCCTAGAGGAAAACATAGGCAAAACACTCTGACTTAAATCATAGCAGGATCCTCTCTGACCCACCTCCCAGAGTAATGAAAATAAAAGCAAAAATAAACAAATGGGACCTAATTAAAATTAAAAGCTTCTGCACAACAAAGGAAACTATAATCAAGGTGAAAAGACAGCCTTCAGAATGGGAGAAAATAATAGCAAATGAAGCAACTGACAAAGAATCTCAAAAATATACAAGTAGCTCATGCAGCTCAATTCCAGAAAAATAAACGACCCAATCAAAAAATGGGCCAAAGAACTAAACAGACATTTCTCCAAAGAAGACATACAGATGGCTAACAAACACATGAAAAGATGCTCAACATCACTCTTTATCAGAGAAATGCAAATCAAAACCACAATGAGGTACCATCTCACACTGGTCAGAATGGCTGCAATCCAAAAGTCTATAAACAATAAATGCTGGAGAGGGTGTGGAGAAAAAGGAACCCTCTTACACTGTTGGTGGGAATGCAAACTAGTATAGCCACTATGGAGAACAGTGTAGAGATTCCTTAAAAAGCTGAAATAGAACTGCCATTTGACCCAGCAATCCCACTGCTGGGCATACACACTGAGGATACCAGAATTGAAAGAGACATGTGTACCCCAATGTTCATCGCAGCACTGTTTATAATAGCCAGGACATGGAAGCAACCTAGATGTCCATTGGCAAATGGATAAGAAAGCTGTAGTACATATACACAATGGAATATTACTCAGCTATTAAAAAGAATGCATTGAAATCAGTTCTCATGATGTGGATGAAACTGGAGCCTATTATAGAGAGCGAAGTAAGTCAGAAAGAAGAACACCAATACAGCATACTAATGCATGTATATGGAATTTAGAAAGATGATAATGGGAAGAAGCTGAAGTTGAACGGTTCTATGAAGACCTACAAGACCTTTTAGAACTAACACCCAAAAAAGATCTCCTTTTCATTATAGGGGACTGGAATGCAAAAGTAGGCAGTCAAGAAACACCTGGAGTAACAGGCAAATTTGGCCTTGGGATATGGAATGAAGCAGGGCAAAGACTAATAGAGTTTTGCCAAGAAAATGCACTGATCATAACAAACACCCTCTTCCAACAACACAAGAGAAGACTCTACACATGGACATCACCAGATGGTAAACACCAAAATCAGATTGATTGTATTCTTTGCAGCCAAAGATGGAGAAGCTCTATACAGTCAGCAAAAACAAGACCAGGAGCTGACTGTGGCTCAGATCATGAACTCCTTATTGCCAAATTCAGACTTAAATTGAAGAAAGTAGGGAAAACGACTAGACCATTCAGGTATGAGCTAAATCAAATCCCTTATGATTATACAGTGGAAGTGAGAAATAGATTTAAGGGACTAGATCTGATAGATAGAGCGCCTGATGAACTATGGAATGAGGTTCGTGACATTGTACAGGAGACAGGGATCAAGACCATCCCCATGGAAAAGAAATGCAGAAGAGCAAAATGGCTGTCTGGGGAGGCCTTACAAATAGCTGTGAAAAGAAGAGAAGTGAAAAGCAAAGGAGCAAAGGAAGCATATAAGCATCTGAATGCAGAGTTCCAAAGAATAGCAAGAAGAGATAAGAAAGCCTTCTTCAGCGATCAATGCAAAGAAATAGAGGAAAACAACAGAATGGGAAAGACTAGAGATCCCTTCAAGAAAATCAGAGATACCAAAGGAACATTTCATGCAAAGATGGGCTCGATAAAGGACAGAAATGGTATGGACCTAACAGAAGCAGAAGATATTAAGAAGAGGTGGCAAGAATACACAGAAGAACTGTGCAAAAAAGATCTTCATGACCTAGATAATCACGATGGTGTGATCACTCACCTAGAGCCAGACATCCTGGAATGTGAAGTCAAGTGGGCCTTAGAAAACATCACTACAAACAAAGCTAGTGGAGGTGATGGAATTCCAGTTGAGCTATTTCAAATCCTGAAAGATGATGCTGTGAAAGTGCTGCACTCAATATGCCAGCAAATTTGGAAAACTCAGCAGTGGCCACAGGACTGGAAAAGGTCAGTTTTCATTCCAATCCCAAAGAAAGGCAAGGCCAAAGAATACTCAAACTACCGCACAATTGCACTCATCTCACACGCTAGTAAAGTAATGCTCAGAATTCCTCAAGCCAGGCTTCAGCAATATGTGAACTGTGAACTTCCTGATGTGCAAGCTGGTTTTAGAAAAGGCAGAGGAACTAGAGATCAAATTGCCAACATCCGCTGGATCATGGAAAAAGCAAGAGAGTTCCAGAAAAACATCTATTTCTGCTTTATTGACTATGCCAAAGCCTTTGACTGTGTGGATCACAATAAACTGTGGAAAATTCTGAAAGAGATGGGAATACCAGACCACCTGACCTGCTTCTTGAGAAATTTGTATGCAGGTCACGAAGCAACAGTTAGAACTGGACATGGAACAACAGACTGGTTCCAAATAGGAAAAGGAGTTCGTCAAGGCTGTGTATTGTCACCCTGCTTATTTAACTTATATGCAGAGTACATCATGAGAAACGCTGGACTGGAAGAAACACAAGCTGGAATCAAGATTGCCAGGAGAAATATCAATAACCTCAGATATGCAGATGACACCGCCCTTATGGCAGAAAGTGAAGAGGAACTAAAAAGCCTCTTGATGAAAGTGAAAGTGGAGAGTGAAAAAGTTGGCTTAAAGCTCAACATTCAGAAAACGAAGATCATGGCATCTGGTCCCATCACTTCATGGAAAATAGATGGGGAAACAGTGGAAACAGTGTCAGACTTTATTTTTTGGGGCTCCAAAATTACTGCAGATGGTGATTTCAGCCATGAAATTAAAAGACGCTTACTCCTTGGAAGGAAAGTTATGTCCAACCTAGATAGCATATTCAAAAGCAGAGACATTACTTTGCCAACAAAGGTTCATCTAGTCAAGGCTATGGTTTTTCCTGTGGTCATGTATGGATGTGAGAGTTGGACTGTGAAGAAGGCTGAGTGCTGAAGAATTGATGCCTTTCAACTGTGGTGTTGGAGAAGACTCTTGAGAGTCCCTTGGACTGCAAGGAGATCCAACCAGTCCATTCTGAAGGAGATCAGCCCTGGGATTTCTTTGGAAGGAATGATGCTAAAGCTGAAACTCCAGTACTTTGGCCACCTCATGCGAAGAGTTGACTCATTGGAAAAGACTCTGATGCTAGGAGGGATTGGGGGCAGGAGGAGAATGGGATGACAGAGGATGAGATGGCTGGATGGCATCACTGACTCGATGGACGTGAGTCTGGGTGAGCTCTGGGAGTTGGTGACGGACAGGGAGGCCTGGCATGCTGCGATTCATGGGGTCGCAAAGAGTCGGACACGACTGAGCGACTGAACTGAACTGAACTGAACGATGACCCTATATACAAGACAGCAAAAGAGATACAGATGTAAAGAATAGACTTTTGGACTCTGTAAGGTGAGGGTGGGATGATTTGAGAAAATAGCATTAAAACAAGTATATTATCGTATATGAAACAGATCACCAGTCCAGGTTCGATGCATGAGACAGGGTGCTCAGGGCTGGTCCACTGGGGTGACCCTGAGGGATGGGATGGGGAGGGATGTGGGAGGGGGATTCAGGATGGGGAACACATGTATACTCATGGCTGATTCATGTGAATGTATGGCAAAAACCACCACAATATTGTAAAGTAATTTAGCCTCCAATTAAATAAATTTTTTAAAAAGTTGTAGAAAAGCTACATATAGCATGATACGTTTTTTATAAACTCAAAATCAAGCCAGATAGAACAGTATATTGCTTAAAGATAAACTATATAATAAAGTTATTTTTAAAAGATAGTAAGAAGCAGTGTTATTCATAATAGCCAGAAGGTGGAAACAAGGCAACTGTCTTTCAACTGATATAGTATATCTATACAATGAAATATTATTTCGTAATTTTAAAAAACAAAGTCCTGATACACGCAACAGCATGGATGAATTTTGAAAACATTATACTAAGTTGAAGAAGCCAGTCACAATGATTTCATTTATATGAAGTCCCAGAATAAATAAATCCATGATAGTAGAAAGTAGGTTGCTGGTTTCCTAAGGGCTGGGTGGAGGATACTTCGAGGGAATAAGAGAGTGACTACTGATGAGTATAGAGCTTCTCATGGGATTAATGAAAATGTTCTAAGATTGATTGTAAGATTGTAATAGTTGTACAATTCTATGAGCATAGCAAAAGCCATAGAATTGTATAGTTTAAATGGGTGAATTCTATGGTGTGTGAATTATATCTCAATAAAGTTGATATAAAAAGTAGCAAGAGTATAGCACAGAGAACTCTGCTCAATGTTATGTGGCAGCCTGGATGGGAGAGGACTTTGGGGGAGAATGAATGTATGTATATGTATGGCTAAGTCCCCTTGCAGTTCACCTGAAATTATTATATTACAGCATTATTAATCAGTTGTACTCCAATAAAAAATAGTTTTACTGCAGTGTATTGATAATTTACATAACATAGAACTGACCTGTTTTTAGTGTATAATTCAATGAATGTGAGCCTATTTACAGAACTTTACAAACATTACAGCAATCTAATTTTAGAACATTCAGTAACTCTAAAGATAAACCTCATGCCGACTTACAGTCTTTCTCCATCTCCAATCTCGAGCAACAGCTAATCTCTTTTCTGTGTCTATATGTTTGCTCTTGTGGGATATTCTACATAAATGGAATCATACATGTTCTTTTGTGACTGGCTTCTTTCACTTTTTGAGATTATCAGTATTGTACTTTTATCAGTACCTTATTCCTTTTTGGGCTTCCCTTGTGGCTCAGTTGGTAAAGAATCCACCTGCAATGCAGGAGACCTGGGTTCTATCCCTGGGTTGGGAAGATCCCCTGGAGAAGGGAAAGGCTACCCACTCCAGTATTCTGGCCTGGAGAATTCCGTGTACTATACAGTCCACGGGGTCACAAAGAGTCAGACACGACTGAGCAACTTTCACTTCACTTCACTATTCCTTTTTATTGGCAAATAATATTCCATTGTATGGATATTTTATGTTTTGTTTATCCTTTCATCAGTTGATGGGAATTTTGGGTTGTTTTCACTTTGGGGTCATTATGAATAAGGCTGCCATTACATTTTTTAAAAATTATTAATTTTTGGCTCTGCTGTGTCTTTGTTACTGTTAGTTATCTCTAGTTGCAGAGCAGTGACTGCTCTCTAGATGTGGTGTGCAGGCTTCTCATTGTGGTGGCTTCTCTTGTGCACTCTAGGGCACGTGGGCTTCAGAAGTTGCAGCGTCTGGGCTCTAGAGCACAGGCTCACCAGTCGTGGCCCATGGGCTTAGTTGCTTCACAGCATGTGGGATCTTTCCAGATCAGGGATCAAACCTGTGTCTCCTTCGTTGGCAGGCAGATGCTTTACCACTGAGCCACCAGGGGAGCCCATGTGTTTCATTTTTAAAGACATTTCCATATTGTTTTCTAAACAAACTTGCTTTAAGAGGGAAAGTAAATTTGCATATCATATGGGTGTTCTTGGCTTGTATTTATTTTTCTCCGGAATAAAAATCGCTCAGAAATTTTTTGATCCAAAACAAAAAAAAAAGTAGCAAGAGAATAATAGGCATGAAATTTAGGAAAGTGATGCTTGTGGAGGAAGAGGGGATCTAAGAATTGGGTAGAGGAGGACCCCACATGTGTCCTTTATGTAGCTGAAAATATTCTAGTGGAGAAGTACACTCTCTGGGGGGATTTACAGGTATTTTTTATTTAAAAAAATTATAATATAACTTACATAGGTGTTACACATATTCTTTTGTAGATATCAAATAATCCATAATAAAAATTTAATACAAAATGCACAAAAATGCATATAGTAAGGGTAGACATGATTCCCTTTGCCCAGGTTTGAGGGCAGCTGCTGCTCTCTGTTTATTCTGTGTCCTTCCAGAGAATCTGTGTGTTTACAAACATGATTCCTGTGTACATAACCAGAAATGACTGCATGTTGTCACACCGCCTTACACACTGGTTCAGAGGGAAACCTGGAGAACCTCCCCAGCCTGTACACAGAGTGGCCACAGTGTTACTGACTCAGAGGCTTTCAGTCCTCTTAGGGAAGAAGCAGTGGAGTGCTTCTGGAGTCGTACTGCCCTCGGTGAGCCTGTGCTGCCGCTCCATGCAGACCTGTGAAACAGAAAGGCCCCCTTACCTGAAAGGGCAGCCTGCCATCATCCTCTGTCCACTACCCTGTGTTGCTGTTCTTCTCAGTACAACTCGTCTGCATGCGTATAGTTTACACTTCATCTCCCGACTAGACAGCAAGAACTCTGTCCCATTGCCACATCGGGTGTATTGCAGTAGACACACAATAAATATTGATTGACGGCCAAACTAATAAACACGTGAATGAATGAATGAATGAATGCCTGGTTTGAAATTCCAGCTCCATCTGTACTAAAAATCTCAGGTAACTTACTAAATCTCTTTGCTTCAGGTTCCTCATCGGTATAATAGTATAATAATAGCCATGAAGATGGAATAAATTCATGCCTTCGAAACACTTAGAACAGAGCCTGGCACTTGTAACATTCATTTTATGTTGGTTCTTACTATTAGAGTATCCCGATGTAGGGATGTACAATCATCATTTCTACTGAGACTATTTCCAAACAGGGTTGTACTGCAGAACTTTGTGCATCATATGACGTTTGGCCTCTGAAAGTGACAGTGTTAGTGGCTTAGTTGTGTCCAACTCTTGCGACCCCATGGACTGTAGCCCGCCAGGCTCCCCGTCCATGGGATTCTCCAGGCCAGAATACTGGAGTGCGTTACCATTCCCTTCACCAGGGTATCTTCCCGACCCAGGGATCGAACCCAGGTCTCCCGCATTACAGGCAGAGTCTTTACCATCTGAGCCACCAGGGAAGCCCATTTCGCCTCTAGGCAAGTCTTATGGTTGGATGAATTTCTAGAAGTGGGGGTTTCTGGGTCCAAGGGTGCCTGCGTTTGTGATTCTGAGAGATGATGCGGACTTGATGAGATCAGTGATGATGAGCAAGACAGGACCACAGTGGAGGATGCTGCTGCTTCACTAGATGTGCTTATTTCGTCACTAGGCTTTGTGACTGGCTCTCAGGGATGTGGTGGCAACAGTTCTTTCCGCCGATGGGAGGTCGGGCTCCGAGTCTGCAGAGTCCCTGCAGACCTGGAACATGGTAGTGTGTCCCTGAGGATTACTGGCTAAATGCCAGACACATTTGTAACAGGAAAATGCAAAGCTACAATGTTCCATTTTATGTCCAGTTGGTGGCAAGGGAAAAAATACTCTTTTAACTTATTTTTAAACTAAGAGCCAATTTTTGATTCACATTGTAGTGTTTGTTTTTTTTGCAGGGAAAGAAGGTTTGTTTTATTTTTGGACCTTTTTGAAGGTATTCGGTGTAAAAAAAAAATTAAAACGTCCATATACCTTTTTAAAAAATGTGTGGTCAACTATGTGAACTTTCCCTATACAAATTAAATTTTTATATAATGATTAGGGTGGGGGTGGGTCAAGAAATATTGTATTTCTTTTTTTTTTTTAAACTTTATTCAGGTTTTTTTTTTTTTTCCCTGTTGAGTCTAGTCAATAATCCACATTCTCCAGCCACTCAAATGTCAAAATGTTTCAAAAACATAAAAAAATAAAGAAATGAATAGAAGCGTCCTTGTTCTTTAAATTATTTCTGTGTTACCCTGAACTGTAAGTGAACTCTCCTTGCTTATAAAAGAAGCAGCTGTTCATGCAATTGAAACCATGGTTCATTACAAGCTGACCTCGGATTCAGGAGTAAAACTTCCTCTATTTTACTACGACTATTCAGACAGGGACTGGAGATAAACAATAATCAAAATCAGGATGGAACTTGACTGGGAAACCCTCTATGTTCTTTGGCAGAATTATAGCAGCTCTCGAATTGCCAGGAATGAGGCAATGTGAAATGACCCTCAAACATTCCCTTCTGAAATGCAGTGGGTCCAGGCTGCCAGCTCTGAGCAGACAAAGGCCGATTGTAACGACTTCTTAAGCATATACTTATAGAAACATTAATTATCACCAACCCTATTTTAAACATTTATAGAAAGTCAAGATGAAAGGGCCCTTTTATATCCATTTTTATAATTCCCCCTTGCAAGAAACTATGATTACAGTATTTTCCCTCTCTCTGTCTCTTGTTGGAGTTCTCACTTCTAGGTCTTATTCTTAAAAGACTAATTTTGGTTTGAAGCTTATGCGCTCATCAAGTTAGATATGAGAGGATGCAGGGAAATGAAATGTGTTAGTGGGTGTGATGAGGGAGGGGACTAGCTGCAGTGTGGGAGGTAGGGGCACCTGGGGTGCCGAAAGGACCTGTTTTGGAAAGGTGGACGTTCAGTTTGCTAAGGTGCCAGTGGAAGCCAAATTAAGGTCAAATTAGCTCAGCGATTGGGTCTAAACTAGTGGTTCTCAAACACAGGAGTTCATCAGAATCTCAGGGAAGGGCTCCTTTCACAATGACCATCATGGGGGTCCCACCCCTCAGAGATTTTGATTCAGTTTGTCCCAGCCGTGTGTCAACCAAGACTCCTGGTAACTCAGATGCAAGTGGCTTGAGGTGATACTTTGAGAGGAAACTGATTGAAGATGAATTATTCCCAGCCTATCCCTCACCTCCAGCCATTATGTCTACTCAACCTGCTTGAATCCAATTTACTGTCCCCCTCCCAGGTCCCCTCCATGGCACATGGCATTACATGCTATAGACTTGGCTTCAAAAATGGTGTGTGGCAGCTGTGTGCAAGGGTGTTCTTGGCTGAGGCTGTCCTTAAGAATGCTTTGACCTCTTAAAGTCAATCGTAATTCTTTATAGAGTCACGAAAAGAAAAGAGAGACAAAAGAGAGATCACAGGCCACGCTGTCCACTAACTGGGAGCAGATACCCTTGGCATGCAGAAGGCTGACCTGGGCATGATGGGGTAGTGGAGAGACCTGCACTTGCCTGCAGAGCTGCCCGTGCAGTGAATGCAGCGTAGATGTGGGGACCGATACCAAGAGCTGGGCTGTTTGTTTGGAGGAATCATGGGGCTACATGAATTCCACTGAGGCTACAGAATGAGACTTGGTTCTCCTCTGGTTTCCCAGTGCCCACTCTCTCCTCTCTCCCTCCTTCTCCTGCACGCCCATCCCTAGGCCAAGAGAACATGCGTCTGTGACTACTTCACCTTCTCATCCTCTGCTCCATGCATGAGAACATGAACTGGAAATCCCAAATGGGGTTTCAGGAGGCCAGGACTTTGCCTTCCATTGGGTCCAATTCTGTAGTGTCTTGAGAAAAAGCTGCTGGACCAGGGCTAGCGTTGACTGTGGCCCTTCTCTTCTAGCTTCCTGCTGGTGACATGGGTCTTCCATCAGATAGGAATCAGTGATTCATTCAGAACGCTCTTTCCCAAGATGGCCAAAGCAAGGGGTTCCAATGTAGGACTGAGAGAGGGGACTGTTATTTATTAGGTGCCTACTGCATGCCAAGTGCTTTGCATCTTTATTGCATTTACTCCTCACCATGACCCTGGGTGGCGTTGTGGCAAGTGGGAAATGGGCTGAGGATTCTGCAGCTTGTCCAAGATTGCACACAGAGGGCTAGAATGTGCGAGGCATAAAGAGGGCTTTTTGCTTTCTAGTTCTTGTTGCTTTAATGATTTGTCTAGTTCTGAAGCATTTACCGTAGCTGTACTTTATGCTCACCTAGAAGGCAGTATGGACTTCCCTGGTGGTTCAGTGGTAAAGAATCCTTTTGCCAGTGCAGGAGATATGGGTTTGATCCCTGGGTCAGGAAGAACCCCTGGAGAAAGAAATGACAACCCACTCCAGTATTCTTGCTTGGGAAATCCCATGGACAAGGGAACCTGGAGGGCTATACTGCGTAGGGTCACAAAGAGTTAGACCTGACTGAGCGACTAAACAACAGCAACAGGAAGCCATACGGTAGAGAGGTTAGGGGCTCTGCAGACAGACTGCTGAGGGTTCTACCACTCATTAACTATGTTCTCTCCTTCAGCTCTCTTGGGATAACAAGAATAATGATACTATAATACTTCTTCAAGATTTGAAAATTAAAAAAGGTAATAAGATGCTTAGCCCAGGGCCTGGTATAGTGTCAGTGCCTCAGCTAATGACTGATTGTTATCATTACCATCACCACCACCATCATCATCTTTGCAAGTTGCTTTATACATGTGTATGGGATATGAATGCATGATAGACAAACAGCCAAGTGGTGGCTGGGTGAATTCATGAAAGACGCTTGAATGAGAAAAGAGAGTAAAGTTGGATGGTGAGAAGGAGGGCTGGGTCATAGGATGACAAAGGTGAAGCTGAATCTTGGCCCTCAGTGACCTGCTGACCCATTTTGTGGCCTGAGGAACTCCCCAGCCCCTAGTGGCCCAGGCAGGTGACCCAGGGTAGAACAACTGTGTGGCCATTAATTACTTCCCAGCTGTGCTGCTGTTGCTGGGTGGGTGGAGGTAGGGTGTTTCTGAGATGTTAAAGAGGTGGCATTTCCATCTGCCCAGCTGGTCAGGTCCTTGATCTGTTTTGACAGTCCCAGCCCTGAGACTGGAGTGTGCATCCCAGCCTGGGCACCCTGGGTAGGAACTCTGGGACTGGATTGAGGAGAGAGGTCCTGAGGAGCTGATTAGACCAAGTCCAGAAGGTGGAGGTTCTTCCCAAGAGAAGGGTGGGGTAGGGTTGACAAAAGATACCCATGGTCAGTCCTCATTGTCCAGATGGTAAGTCAAAGGTTAGAAAAGGAAGTCATTTACCCATGCGTGAACTCAGAGGTTGAGGGCACTTAGAAGGAAGGCCTTGCCTCCAGGGGGTGGGGAGGCATCCTAATACTTGCTTAGTGTACATCATGAGCTGTGATAACCATCAAAGGAGTGATAACTATTTCTCTGTCCTCATCTTCCATATCTCCAATATTTATTGTGAGCCCATGAGCCGGGTAAATTCTTATTACGTCTGTGGTTCTTTGGGGAAATACACATTTTCCATCCACATCCTGAAGATATTTATTGTCCAAGAATAATACCTATAGTAAGAATAAAACTACTACCACTTACTGAATATCTGCTATGTACCAGGCATTTTGTGATCTTTAGTTCACTGAGTTGTGGCCGCAGTTGTCAGGGAGTGGCTATTTATCAGCCTGTTTTATGTATAAAGAAACTGAGATTCAGGGAGGTTAAGTAGCTTGCTCTCCACCAAGGACATAGAACTGTGGGTCAGTGCCAAGGCCAAGGTTCTGAACCAGACTCTGTCTAACCGCAAAGTCCTTGGTGTTAATTACTGGCCAAAGTGGGGAGTATATCTGCCTGTGAAAGATCACCCACTAATTGAAAGTGGATTTGAAGCCACTCAGTCAGGCAGAGTGATCCGGGAAGGCTTATGGAGGGCCAGGATGAAGGAGGATTCTGCAGGCTGAGGGGAGGGGTCGGTGAGGAAATGCAGGGACAAAGTGAACGTGAGGACAGTCACAGATGCTACCATCTCCCTTGATCTCCTCCATAGCCAGTGAGGCCCAAGCAACAGGGGTCACCCTTCCATTCTGAAATTGGAAGTTCAAGTCCAGCTACTAAGTGATAGAAATCGGTCCTCAGACTCCTGGACTCCTGCCATTCAATAAGCAGGGACCTATGGAAATTTCATGGGTAGAATATCTTGTATCACTAAAGGTGGAATTTTCATTATTTGTATAAGAGCAGCTTTCTTCACATTTTTTTGTGTCGCAGACCCCTTTGGCAATCTGATAAAGTCTGTGGATCCCTTTGCCAAATAATTAAAAAAATTTTTTAATTATGGTAAATACATAAAATATATTGTCAGCCACTTTTAAGTGTATAGTACAAGAGCATTAAGTACATTCACTTTGTTGTGCTACCATCCACAGAACTCTTTTTATCTGTAAAACTGAACCCATTAAACGCTAATTCCTCAGTCCCTCCTTCCTCCACCATTTTGCTTTCTGTCTCCATGAATTTGACTACTCTGTGTACCTCATATAAGTGGAAACATACAGTATTTGTCCTCTTGTGACTGGCTTATTTCACTTAGCATAATGTCCTCAGGGTTTATCCATGTTATAGTGTTTGTCAGAATTTCCTTCCTTTTTAAAGTTGTAAGTCTATACCACTTTTTGTTTATGCATTATCCATCAATGGACACACAAGTTGCTTCTACCTTTGGACTATTGCAAATATGTGTCAAATAATATTTTAAGCATAAATTTATGTTTGTATATATATATATGTATGATGAATATAATTGTGTGTCTATATATAAATTAGATGTAACATGATTATAAAACAGTTATATTGATGTACAGTTATCTATATATATTTTAAAGACAAATTGTGTCATAGAAATATGTCATCTTCTTTACTAATGTAGTAAATAAGATCTAGGAGCATGGACTTCCCTGGAGATGCAATGATTAAGACTCTGTGCTTCCATTGCAGGCTGTGTGAGTTTGTTTCCTGGTTGGGGAACTAAGATCCCACATGCTGCAGGCCAAATAACTCTTAATTTTGAAACAATGAGGAGTGTAAATGATACGTTGAGATATGTGCAGTCATTAGAATATGATGTAAATGATTTCAGTGACAGAGTCCCATGTTCTGCCAACATTCGTGTAGTTTGTGGTCTACATTGATCATTAAAGGAAATGCTAGATTTCAGTTAGAGATTCATGAAAGAAAGATGTAATTATTTCCCATAAAAGTCTGGGACTCCCTCTGAAATTCCCTCTGCAGGTCCTAGGAAATTATACCCTCCTGGGGGCTTGATGAGAGTTCTGCTTTGGAGCTTGAAGAAAAGTCTTGTAACCATTCTGGCCTAAAGTTACAGCTCCAACTTCTAACTTTTTGGTGTCAGTGAACTTTTCATGCTTTGGTGCATCTTTGTGAACTTGGACAGGTTATGTAGCTGTTTTGAGTTTCAATTTCTCCAATACATATGCTACAGAGGTTGCAGCGTCCTATGACTCCTGAGGTTCCTTTAAAAGATAGATAAAACTGGGTGAGCATTTTGGCCCAGATTTATCTAAATCTCAAAATCTCCTTCTCCATCCATGATGGATGACAGGATAACAGGCTTGTTACATCCATGTTTTTCAGAACCTTATTTTCTTCCTGCTGTCTTGGGTAAACAACAGAACTAAGCCAGACCCTGACTTGTCCTAGCATCCTAGCCTTTTGGGAGCCAAGATTGGCATCTGTTTTTACAGACTCTAAGTTGTCTAAAACTTTTACAAACCAAGGGTGGTCTGGGATCCTATCAGGGGTCATAAAAGATGATAGCCAGCAAAGATAGGAGCTCAGAAGGGATCATCTTAAACAATTAGCTAGAAAAAGGAAGCCACAAAGGAAAGTTTATATGCAGGTGTCCAGGCATCCCGGCAATGTGCCTTTAGATGGCCAGGTCCCCAGCCGGGGATGACAGATGGTGATTCACTACATCTGCTGCTTGTTGGATAGGCCTGGTCATTTTCTGCTTTAATACTGAGCATCTCCTACTGTAATCCTTTAAATGGGATAATGCTAGCTAGTTCCCAAGACTGCAGACAGATTGAGATCATGTGTATGAAAGCTGCTGCCCAGGTTGAGCTGGAGCTGAGCCACAGCTGGGAAGGGAGCAGGGCCCCCCCCTCACCCTAAGGCTTGTTTGTATGAGTTGATGTGCACAGCAGTTTAGTTCTTGGTCGACAGAGGAGGGTGGAGGGTCTTCTCCATTGCTGTATTTTATCTTCGCCTCTGGGGTGCCTGGGAAGAAAGGAGGAAGTGACCACTGTTTCTGGCCCCCTGTCTCGGATACTGGTCCTCAGCAGTGGGGAAGGAGCTGTGTTTATGGACTTTTGGAGACTGTGCCCAAGCACTGTTGGTTCAGAGCCTAAGGGACAGAATGTTACCTGAGCAGGGAGAGAAGGCCCATCTCCCACTGTACTCTTCCCTTTTGCCCAGACTGCAGGGCAGCACAGCAGACCCATGGGGGCCACCGGCAGAGTCCCTGTAAGGGCAGTGGCTGGGTGGGGATAGGGCACAGTGCCTCACAGAGGCAGGAGACCATGAGCAGACTGCTTGCTGTGCCCATGGAGAATTCTGGAAAACAAGTGTTAGGAGAGAAAGGAGATGTCAAACAAGGTCAGATTTGATGAGCTGATGGGGCTGGAAGCTAGCAAGGGTCAACTCTTTACCACGTTTGCACTACTTCTATTTTGAGCCTGGGTCATAATAAGTCAGACCTCGTCCTCATAAAAAACTGAGAAATTCCTTTTTTTATGAGTCTGGGACACAGTAAACTATCACACACATAATTGCTTACTAGTAATGCTGTGGTTGTTAACATATTGCTCTCCCATTAACTATGTAGCAGAAAGGTTAACAGGTCAACCAGCTACTTGCCAAAGAGCTGGGATTCAATCAGGTTTCTCTGCTCATGCTCTTCATTCTAAGATAACTGTTCCCTTTTATTAAAAGTAACTTTGGTTAAAAAAAAAAAAATAATAATCTTCAATAAATGAAACAGAACTACCTACCATCTGCCCCAGCAGTTCCACTCCTATGCATAGCCCCAGAAGAATCGAAGGCAGACGATCAAACAAAAACTTGTACATTAATGTTCATAGCACCCCTGTTCACAGTAGCCAAAACACATCAGATCAGATCAGATCAGTTGCTCAGTCGTGTCCAACTCTTTGCGACCCCATGAATCACAGCACACTAGGCCTCCCTGTCCATCAACAACTCCCAGAGTTCACTCAGACTCACGTCCATTGAGTCAGTGAAGCCATCCAGCCATCTCATCCTCTGTCGTCCCCTTCTCCTCCTGCCCCCAATTCCTCCCAGCATCAGAGTCTTTTCCAATGAGTCAACTCTTCGCATGAGGTGGCCAAAGTACTGGAGTTTCAGCTTTAGCATCATTCCTTCCAAAGAAATCCGAGGGCTGATCTCCTTCAGAATGGACTGGTTGGATCTCCTTGCAGTCCAAGGGACTCAAGAGTCTTCTCCAAGATGATAGCAAATGAAGCAACTGACAAACAACTAATCTCGAGAATATACAAGCAACTCCTACAGCTCAACTCCAGAAAAATAAATGACCCAATCAAAAAATGGGCCAAAGAACTAAATAGACATTTCTCCAAAGAAGACATACAGATGGCTAACAAACACATGAAAAGATGCTCAACATCACTCATTATCAGAGAAATGCAAATCAAAACCACTATGAGGTACCATTTCACACCAGTCAGGATGGCTGCGATCCAAAAGTCTACAAGCAATAAATGCTGGAGAGGGTGTGGAGAAAAGGGAACCCTCTTCCACTGTTGGTGGGAATGCAAACTAGTACAGCCACTATGGAGAACAGTGTGGAGATTCCTTAAAAAACTGGAAATAGAACTGCCTTATGATCCAGCAATCCCACTGCTGGGCATACACACTGAGGAAACCAGAAGGGAAAGAGACATGTGTACCCCAATGTTCATCGCAGCACTGTTTATAATAGCCAAGACATGGAAGCAACCTAGATGTCCATCAGCAGATGAATGGATAAGAAAGCTATGGTACATATACACATTGGAGTATTACTCAGCCATTAAAAAGAATACATTTGAATCAGTTCTAATGAGGTGGATGAAACTGGAGCCTATTATACAGAGTGAAGTAAGCCAGAAAGAAAAACACCGATACAGTATACTAACGCATATATATGGAATTTAGAAAGATGGTAACAATAACCCTGTGTACGAGACAGCAAAAGAGACACTGATGTATAGAACAGTCTTATGGACTCTGTGAGAGAGGGAGAGGGTTGGAAGATCTGGGAGAATGGCATTGAAACATGTAAAATATCATGTATGAAACGAGTTGCCAGTCCAGGTTCGATGCACGATACTGGATGCTTGGGGCTGGTGCACTGGGACAACCCAGAGGGATGGAATGGGGAGGGAGGAGGGAGGAGGGTTCAGGATGGGGAACACATGTATACCTGTGGCAGATTCATTTTGATATTTGGCAAAACTAATACACTTATGTAAAGTTTAAAAACAAAATAAAATTAAAAAAAAAAAGAGTCTTCTCCAACACCACAGTTCAAAAGCATCAATTCTTCGGCGCTCAGCCTTCTTCACAGTCCAACTCTCACATGCATACATGACCACTGGAAAAACCATAGCCTTGACTAGAAGGACCTTTGTTGGCAAAGTAATGTCTCTGCTTTTGAATATGATATCTAGGTTGGTCATAACTTTCCTTCCAAGGAGTAAGCGTCTTTTAATTTCATGGCTGCAATCACCATCTGCAGTAATTTTGGAGCCCCAAAAAATAAAGTCTGACACTGTTTCCACTGTTTCCCCATCTATTTTCCATGAAGTGATGGGACCAGATGCCATGATCTTCGTTTTCTGAATGTTGAGCTTTAAGCCAACTTTTTCACTCTCCACTTTCACCTTCATCAAGAGGCTTTTTAGTTCCTCTTCACTTTCTGCCATAAGGGTGGTGTCATCTGCATATCTGAGGTTATTGATATTTCTCCCGGCAATCTTGATTCCAGCTTGTGTTTCTTCCAGTCCAGCGTTTCTCATGATGTACTCTGCATATAAGTTAAATAAGCAGGGTGACAATATACAGCCTTGATGTACTCCTTTTCCTATTTGGAACCAGTCTGTTGTTCCATGTCCAGTTCTAACTGTTGCTTCCTGACCTGCATACAAATTTCTCAAGAGGCAGATCAGGTGGTCTGGTATTCCCATCTCTTTCAGAATTTTCCACAGTTTATTGTGATCCACACAGTCAAAGGCTTTGGCATACTCAATGAAGCAGAAATAGATGTTTTTCTGGAACTCTCTTGCTTTTTTGATGATCCAGCGGATGTTGGCAATTTGATCTCTGGTTCCTCTGCCTTTTCTAAAACCAGCTTGAACATCAGGAAGTTCACGGTTCACATATTGCTGAAGCCTGGCTTGGAGAATTTTGAGCATTACTTTACTAGTGTGTGAGATGAGTGCAATTGTGTGGTAGTTTGAGCATTCTTTGGCATTGCCTTTCTTTGGGATTGGAATGAAAACTGACCTTTTCCAGTCCTGTGGCCACTGCTGAGTTTTCCAAATTTGCTGGCATATTGAGTGCAGCACTTTCACAGCATCATCTTTCAGGATTTGAAATAGGTCAACTGGAATTCCATCACTTCCACTAGCTTTGTTCATAGTGATGCTTTCTAAGGCCCACTTGACTTCACATTCCAGGATGTCTGGCTCTAGGTCAGTGATCACACCATCGTGATTATCTGAGTCATGAAGATCTTTTTTGTACAGTTCTCTGTGTATTCTTGCCACCTCTTCTTAATATCTTCTGCTTCTGTTAGGTCCATACCATTTCTGTCCTTTATCGAGCCCATCTTTGTATGAAATGTTCTTTTGATATCTCTGATTTTCTTGAAGAGATCTCTAGTCTTTCCCATTCTGTTGTTTTCCTCTATTTCTTTGCATTGATCGCTGAAGAAGGCTTTCTTATCTCTTCTTGCTATTCTTTGGAACTCTGCATTCAGATGCTTTTATCTTTCCTTTGCTCCTTTGCTTTTCGCTTCTCTTCTTTTCACAGCTATTTGTAAGGCCTCCCCAGACAGCCATTTTGCTCTTCTGCATTTCTTTTCCATGGGGATGGTCTTGATCCCTGTCTCCTGTACAATGTCACGAACCTCATTCCATAGTTCATCAGGCACTCTATCTATCAGATCTAGGCCCTTAAATCTATTTCTCACTTCCACTGTATAATCATAAGGGATTTGATTTAGGTCATATCTGAATGGTCTAGTGGTTTTCCTTACTTTCTTCAATATAATACTTCCAATCATCCACAAAACGATTAGATAAACAAAATGTGGGATACAAATACAGTGGAATATTATTCAGTCATAAAAATGAATGCAGTTCTGAAATGTGCCACAACATGGATGAACCAGAAGCACATGATGGTAAATTAAAGAAGTCAGTTGCAAAAGAACACACACAAATGTATGTTATGTCCAAAATAGGCAAATCCACAGAGACAAAAAGCAGATTCGTGGTTGTCAGTGGCTGGGAGGTAGGGGAAATGGAAGTGACTGTTCTTGGGGACAGGATTTGTTTGAGAGATGATAAAAGTATTTTAGAATTAGATAGCTGTGATGATTGTATAGCAGCTTCCCAGGTGGCTCAGTGGTAAAGGATCTGCCTGCCAATGCAGGAGACACAGGAGTTTGATCCCTGCGTTGGGAAGATCTCTTGGAGGAGGAAATGGCAACTCACTCCAGTATCCTTGCCTGGAAAATCCCATGGACAGAGGAGCGTGATGGGCTACAGTCCAAGGGGTCACAAAAAGTTGGACACCACTGAGCATGCATACACAATGATTGTACAATATTGTGTGCGTATGAAATGCCACGGGATTATGTGCTTTAAAATAAAGTGGTGAATTTTGTATTATGTTTATTTTATCCAAATTAACATAAAAAGAAAACAGCAAGGAACAAATTTGTAAATAGAAAACAACACATTTCAGGTGCATTCTTTTTCAGCAACCTATTTCCTCAAGTTTTAGTACAATAATATTTTTCCCATCTTGAAACTCTTTAGGCAGCCTCACCTCAGCAGAACCCATTTGAGAATCGGAGGGCAAGCGGCTCTAAGAACCTCTTTCTGTGCCTGTGAGAGGAAGGCCTGAAGGGGGAGCCTGTGAGCTTATTCCATCCAGGTATTAAAACCTAGGACAGGCCTGCATCATGGTGACTCCCTGAGCTGACAAGGATAACCCCACTCTAGGTCTCTGCAATACAATTTTAGCCCTCATGGTTTGCTTTCTGCCTTATTATATAGCAAACTGTGTGTCTTTGATTCATTTCTGAGAACTTCAAAGATTTTAAAGGAGTTTCAGGAATAGATTCAATTTAGTGGCTCAGATGGTAAAGAATCTGTGTGTAATGCAGGAAATTCGGGTTCGATCCCTGGGTCAGGAAGATCCCCCAGAGAAGGGAATGGCTATCCACTCCAGTATTCTTGCCTGGAGTATCCCCATGGACAGAGGAGCCTGGGCGGGGTACAGTGTGGGGTCACAAAGAGTCGGACTCCACTGAGCAAGTAACACTCTCACTCTACATAAGCACACACACACGCATATCCTCCAGTGTCCCTGGTTAGAACACAATTCTGCAGCTAGGACCAAGTGCTGAAAGACAAGAGTTTAGCCTAACAGCCACAACAGTTCCAATATGGAATTTGTCAACTGTAGGGCAACATGGTCTTAACACAGGACTCTTCTGAGAGTCAAGTATGGTTATGTGTGAAAAGCCTTTTATGAATGATGAGATACTATACACATGCCAGCTACTAATTATTGTGTTGGCAGCAAGAAGTCCCCACGCTAGCTCACTTCTAATAGTAATAGGTAACGCATACTACACATATGGGCCATCCACAAGGCTAGCATTTCACACACTGTCTGTATACAGACAGGAGGTAAGTGCTATTTTAGTGCCAGTTAACAGTGAAGAAACTGACAGAGAGAGATGGTAAATAACTTATCCACAGTCTCAGAGCCAGTTCATGATGGCGTCAGGATGTGACCACAACAGGCTGGCTCAGTCTTCACACAGCCTCCTGGGTATATCTCATTCTTCATAAGATGGCAAGGAAGAAGTCAAGCAGAACTGAGGGATGTGTAATCAGCACTTTAAAAAAACGAGTGTCCTTGGATGAAATGATACCTATCATCACTGGGACCAGCTCAAAGATTGTTGTTAGCATCCCTTTCCAGACTCCACGTTCGATGACACTGATTTCAGTAGTTTAAAATCAACCATGGTGGGAGTAGTTACACCATGGAAATTAGCAAATGCTCTGAACCAGGGCATTTTCCTTCCTTTTGAGAGCCTGTTGAATACTGGGTTGGCCAAAAGGTCCGTTCAGGTTTTCCATACCACGTTATGGAAAATCCTGAACAAACCTTATGGCCAAACCAATATTTGCCAGTGTACCATTGGCTATAACAGTTCCTATTGGCAGAAAGAATTAGTAATAACATCTGATAATGATAATAAAAGAACATGGGGTGCATATATCTTTTTGAGTGTGTGTTTCTGTTTTCTTTGGAAGTGGAGTTGCTGGATTATATGCTAGTTCTATTATGTTTTTGATTTTTTGAGGAACCTCCAGACTGCTTTCCACAGTGGTTGCATGAATTTACCATCCTACCAGCTGTGCACAAGCGTTGTCTTTTCTCTCAGCATCCTTACCAACACTTGTTATTGCTAGTCTTTTTGTTGATAGCCATTCTGACGGGTATGAGGTAGTATCTCATTGTGGCTTTAATTTGCATTTCCCTGATGATTAGTGATGTTGAGCATCTTTTCATGTACCTGTTGGCCATCTGTATGTCTTCTTTGGAAAAAAGTCTAGTCAGATCTCCTTCCCCCCTTTTTTTTTTTTTTGGTGGCTCAGTTGTTCAATCATGTCTGACTTTTTGCAACCCCATGGACTGTAGCACTCCAGGCTGCCCTGTCCTTCACCATCTCCTGGAGCTTGCTCAAACTCGTGTCCATTGAGTCGGTGATGCCATCCAATCATCTCATCCTCTGTCATCCCCTTCTCCTCCTGCCGTCAGTCTTTCCCAGCAACAGGGTCTTCTCCAATGAGTTGACACTTCCTGTTTTTTAGTTGGATTTTCTTTTTTTTTTTGCTATTAAGTTTATGAGTTCTTTTACATGTTTTGGATATTAACCCCTTGTGCTATATATGATTTGCAAACATTTTCTCCCATTTAGTAGGTTGCCTTTTCATTTTGTTGGTGGTTTCCTTTGCTGTGCAGAAGCTTTTTAGTTTGATATATTCCCGCTTGTGTATTTTTGCTTTTGTTGCTTAAATTCTATGAGTAATGCCATTTCACATATGTGAAACTGAGGCTCACATTTCACAATTAACATTGAACACTGAGTAACGCTGCCCTTGGAGTATCAGAATGGGAGGTAAGGAGGGGCTGGGTGGAGCAGGCTGGATGCCACCTGCTGACTTGGAAGAGAAAAGGGGAGAAGGGTGAGGCAGTTTGGGTGCCTACTGCTAAGAGTAAGTGATCCCAGAAAGGCCAGGCTCTGCGGTGGTGCTGAGCTCTGGGTCATCCTTTCTGGGAGATCTTTCCTCACTGCTCCACTATGTGCCCCCTCTGTCCTGTGCTAGCCTGGATTAAGTTGCCCTCACCCTCCCACCTTCCAAACCCCGCATTCCTGCAGCCCCAGTAGGTTACATATCTCTTTAATATTGAGTTAGCCAAAAAGTCCATTGGGGTTTTTCTGTAGGATGGTATGGAAAACCTGAGTGAACTTTTTGGCCAGCCCAGTACACACACTACCTCGCACTAGGATTGTCTGTCTGGGTTTCTATGTGCCTTTTAAAGGCCAGCAGTCTGATAAACCCTCTAGTCCCAGCACCCAGCACTCCTGACTAGAGCTCAGTAATGGCAGTTCCTCCAGGCTAAAGACTCCATTGATGACCAGGAAGAGAGTCAGCATCAGATCTTTCACCTCAAGAAGTTTCACAGGTGAAAGAGCTTTATTGAGAAGAGCAAGGGGAGCATCATGGCCTTTCCGTACTAATATCTAGCATGGAAGCTCATGCTTCTGCTCCATACAGAGAAAGCTGTTACAGAGTTGAGGTCCCTCAACAGGTTTCTTGCTGTATGGGAACCATCCCTCAAAACCATGTGTTTTCACACATCACAAAGTCCAGATGGACTGCCTGTTACCTGTATGGACTGTGATTTTTCTAACCCTGGCAGAATCATGTAGGTTGTTTCCATTTTGACTCTTTCAAGCAATGCTGCCAAGGTCATTTCTGGACCTGTCACCTTGCAGTCTTGTGCAAGTGCATTCCCAGAGGGGAACTGCAGGGTCAAAAGCATTCCCATAAAGGTTGCATCTTAAAAACTCAAATATTAGAAACTGCTCATGCTAATGACAGTTACCTCAGAGGCAAATACCTTGAGTACCTTTCCCATGACGTGTTATTTATCTGTTCTGACTCAACATCAGGGTTCACAACTCTTGGAAGCCAGTTTTCTCTGAGATTGACATTGCAGTAAACAGCAGGAATGCCCAAGAGAATGTGTCAAGAGAAAGGGACGACAGAGTCACGGGCAGCAAGAAAAACAACAGCGAAGAAACTAAAATAGAAAAGACAGCTTGTAACCGAAAGTATGGTACAATCAAAGAAAGAAGGAAGAAAAAGCTAGTCTCTACCTGCAAAAGGATCTTAAAAAAGACTTCCTTTGAAAAAAACCACAGTGCTAATAAATAGCAAGACTTTGGTAGCAAAAGCAAGTGGAAAGAGATCCTCACAATTCATCCTGTTCATTTGTAGATGAAGAAACAAGGGTAGAGGGATAAACTGACTTGCTCGAGGACATGTGGCTTTAGTTAGTAGCATTGCAAGTACCAGAGCCCTTGCTTCTTAGTCATGCTGCATCATGGCCTTTATGTTTCCTTCCATTTTTCTCCACTTATCCCTTTATAATTACTTTACTTAGGCGATATGGATAATTCATTCAGAGCTGGAACATCATTTTCTCATTTCACTGAGTTTAAATAGAGATGACAGGGCCTATTCTTAATGTTTAACAATCAAAACCAATTATGACTCTTTCTTTCCCTCATGCAAAAAACACACTGCCCTTTTCAGAAGGCAGTGTTTTCATTCTATGGCATAAACAGGCCAATGAGAACAATAACATAGCAAGAAAACCTCCAAAGAAGGTAAATACGAAATATAATCAAGTAAGCCCAGTTAGTCAGGGTTGGGGAAATAATGCCATGGATACAAGATAAAGAATGAAAACAGCTCAAAGGCCCTGAACTCGTGGGTGTGAGTCAGGGCATACTCATGTGCGTTCAGCCCAGTGATGTGACCAGCACCAACAAGCTCAGTTTCCTTCTAACATGTGGAGGGGACCAGAAAGCCCCTAGGTACTTCCCTGGCGTAGAACTAAATCCCCTAAACTGCCCAAGTGATGCTTGACTAGACTAGGGAGACTTCCCACTTTGCCCTGTAGCAGGATAACTGAGTCAAGAGCCACCCTTAAACATTAAGTTCAATTAATCACACACCTACTGACCCACCGATCCTTCCCTCCATCCATCCCTCTATTCTTCCATCTAACAATCCATATATGTTGAACTCACACCAAATTGGAGCTCAATTTGTGAATTTTGAAATAGCTTCCTAATTGGAAATAATAGCCAGGTCTTGACTTCCAGTTCCACAGTATCCCTGGGTGTTTGTTCCTTGTTTATACAAAAAAGTGAAAGAGTTAGTCATGTCTGACTCTTTGTGACCCCATGGACTATAGCCTCACCAGGCTCCTCTGTCCATGGGATTCTCCAGGCAAGAATGCTTGAGTAGGTTGCCATTCCCTTCTCTGGGGGATCTTCCCAACCCAGGGATCAAACCAGGGTCTTCTGCATTGTAGGAAGATTCTTTACCATCTAAGCCACCAGAGAAGCAGAGAGACAGCCAGTTTTCTGAGGTTTTTGTCTATCAATGTGATTCATATGGATGTGGTTGCTCTTCTTTTTGTCATCCTAAATAGTAGAGCTAGAGAACTGAAGCCAGACAAATAATTAAATGTAAAAAGGAATCCTGTTTTTCTTAGACTCCCTCTTGAGGAAGCCATTCATTTGGAAATCCTCGGAAAAATATTGGCAGTAAACCCTTCAAAGAGACAGAAAGAATTCCAGTGCACCCAGGGAAGACAGTCTTTGTTTATGAAAGAGATCCTTTTGGAGGTGTTTCCTTTCACACGTATAGATGCTACCAGTTTAAGGCAGCATTAGAGGTTTTTGACAACAGTGCCATTGCAAAACTGCATCCTCAAGACATCTAGGGGGCTCTGGCCATGGCACTGTCCTTGTCCCTTTCCTTGGCAAAATGCTGTGTTTCAGGTTTTAAGGGACTGAGAACCCAAACAGAGCCATTGCCTAAGATCCTTGGATAAGTTCATAAAATGTGACTGTCTGAACTTAGAGAGGAAAGTCTTAAAGTGAAAGTGTTAGGGTTAGCCTGTCAGGCTCCTCTGTGCATGGGATTTCCCAGGCAAGGATACTAGAGTGGGTAGCCATTCCCTTCTCCAGGGGATCTCCCTGACCCAGGGATCAAACCCGGGTCTTCAGCATTGCAGGAAGATTCTTTACCATTTGAGCCACCAGGGAAGCCCCAAAGGAAACTGATGCAAAATGGCTAAGCCACACCACCTCCTTGAGTGTGAGCTCTGTAAGAATGGAGACTGTATTGACCATATTTGTTGTTTTATCTCTCAGTTCAGTTCAGTTCAGTTGCTCAGTTGTGTCCGACTCTTTGCGACCCCATGAATTGCAGCACGCCAGGCCTCCCTGTCCATCACCAACTCCCGGAGTTCCCTCAGACTCACGTCCATCGAGTCAGTGATGCTATCCAGCCATCTCATCCTCTGTCGTCCCCTTCTCCTCCTGCCCCCAATCCCTCCCAGCATCAGAGTCTTTTCCAATGAGTCAACTCTTCGCATGTCTGGCAATATGATGTTCAGTGCTCAATAAATGGGTTTAATTAATAAAATCATTGTTACAGCCTTCCCAGGAAATGCTGTAGCACGTAAACTACTAAACGATAAAAAGTACATTAGATTAGAAGTAAGAAAGCCTAAGACTGATTTTTGGCATTTCTAGCTTACTCCTTGGAAGGAAAGTTATGACCAACCTAGATAGCATATTCAAAAGCAGAGACATTACTTTGCCAACAAAGGTCCGTCTAGTCAAGGCTATGGTTTTTCCAGTGGTCATGTATGGATGTGAGAGTTGGACTGTGAAGAAGGCTGAGTGCTGAAGAATTGATGTTTTTGAACTGTGGTGTTGGAGAAGACTCTTGAGAGTCCCTTGGACTGCAAGGAGATCCAACCAGTCCATTCTGAAGGAGATCAGCCCTGGGATTTCTTTGGAAGGAATGATGCTAAAGCTGAAACTCCAGTACTTTGGCCACCTCATGCGAAGAGTTGACTCATTGGAAAAGACTCTGATGCTGGGAGGGATTGGGGGCAGGAGGAGAAGGGGACGACAGAGGATGAGATGGCTGGATGGCATCACTGACTCGATGGACGTGAGTCTGAGTGAACTCCGGGAGTTGGTGATGGACAGGGAGCCCTGGCGTGCTGTGATTCATGGGGTCGCAAAGAGTCGGACACGACTGAACGACTGAACTGAACTGAACTGAACTGAGTAACTAGCTGTGAACATCAGTTTCCATATCTTTAAATGGGTTCAGTAGCATCTAGCTCACAACACTGCTGGTAGAGTTAAATGGAACAGCATATTTAAAAGGCTTGAGCACAATACCTGATACAGTAAAGTGTGCTTAATAAATACAGAGTCTGTTAAATAAAATTGGAGGATTGCATACATCTTAGCAAGATGACTACAGTGACTCTAAAAAGGAAGCACCAATTTACAATGTAACCAATGAAAGAGAAGCCAAAATCATGAAATTTCCAGCCTGTCCTAAGGAAGTGTTACAATGACAGAAACATTTGGTGATAAATACAAAGAATATTTTAAAAAGGGAATCAGTTGTTAAAGTTTTGCCAGTGTTTCTTTGACAGTTTTCAATGCTAACTTTATTTTCATATGAACAAAACTGCTTTCCTGAATTATCTAGTTGCCAGCTCACTAAAACTTGCTTTCAAAGTTCTTGCTAAGAAAAAATTACGCAAAATTTGGAAATAAGGCAAAGAAGTTATTGCATATTTTTGTTTCAATGTCATACTAGAAAATTATCTAAAATACTCACTTAAGGATTAGCTGAGGCTCTGGGAAATTATCATTTTGTTTGACTTACTATTTATTATCTGTTATAGGCTAAATGCTTGTGTGCCCCCAAATTTATATGCTGAAACCCTAATTACTGCTTAAAGTCCAGAGTCTATAACCTTGGCTGTTAACTTGGAGAAATTCAATGCGTTGTTTTCCCACTAGGCATGTCAGTGGTTTCTGTTTGTAGAAATGAGAGCCCTAAAGATTACAGTTTTATCAACTGGCAGGGCATTAATCATTTTTATCTAATGTGACCTAAGCCTCAGTTTTCCTGCTCTGTAAAATGGCGTTAATGTTTCTCCTATGCAATTAAATATAATGCATATAGCACTTGTAAGGCACTGCCTAACACATGGCAAACTTAGTTAAATTTAGATTATTTAGATCAGAGGTTCACAGCTGTGTCTTGTTGGGTGTGTGTAGTGTTTAAAAATATTGGTGGCCAATAGGTAAAATTCAGGACATTGCATTTAATATATACATTGATTTTGACTTCTCTTAAAAAATCAAAAGGTCTGACAGTACAACGCTTAAATGCCTACATGGCAACCAACAGCTCTAAGTGGGTGGCATCTTCTTTTGGGGATGGGCAGGTATTGTCCCACTTGCCATGGGCCACACCCAGGTCTCTTTGTTCCTTTCCATTCCCTGCCTGGCCCTTGAGGCGTCAGTCTCTGGTTTAGAGCATCATCTCCTTATTCCTCAATTGCACAGGAGGTCTTCACAGAGCATTGCTTCTTTTCCTCTGTTCAGCAGCCCTGCAGGAAAGGCATGGTGTGCTGAGGCTGA
Organism: Bubalus kerabau; assembly: GCF_029407905.1. Lineage (NCBI taxonomy): Eukaryota > Metazoa > Chordata > Mammalia > Artiodactyla > Bovidae > Bubalus > Bubalus kerabau. The sequence goes on from NC_073645.1 coordinate 17,282,846, forward strand.
GTGCATGGATAGTACGTCTTCTTGAGGTTCTCTGAGATCGTCACGTCCTGCTAGAGACTCTCCATGGCTAGTAGCACAGGCTGAGTGCCAGACTAGCTGATAATGATAGTCAGCAGTCATGTAGAACTCCCACTTATGTCAGCCACTTGATGTGAGTTATCTTGCAGAATCTTCTAGACCGTCTGAAGTCGAGCTCTGAAAACCAGAATAATTCTTGTGGTAAAATCTAACTTGAACCAAAATGAAGGTATATACAGCCTTTATTTCCCCGCCTAATGAAAATACCTCATTTTGCTGCAGAAATACTAATGTGTTTGGTTAGTAGGTACTGCCCTAGACCCCACCGGAGGGATGATATTCACCCAGTCCTAACTTTCTAAGGTCTGAATACCTGGCTCAAAGGGTTTCAGATAAGGTATGGAGGACATGTGTTATTCCCATATTAAAGACAAAGAAATGGAATCCTTGAGAAGTTAAGAAAAAACCCATGTAAGTGCTTAATTGTAATGACACTCATCAGATAGTGTTTCCTTGGTGACCTGAAACAGGTCACTTTTGTGGACTTCAGTGACTCCATTTGTATTGGGTTGGCCAAAAAGTTCACGTGGGTTTTTCCATAAGATGGTACAGAAAACCCCGAATGGATTTTTTGGCCAACCCAACAAAAGGAAGGCTGGCACTGCTCGCTGTATGCCACACACTTAATAGAGTTTAAGTGTGCTGTGCTGTAATGCAGGTGGTGATGTCATTATCCCCATTTTGCTGATGGAAGGTACTGAAGTTCAGAGAGCTTAAATACCTTGCCCACGGTCACCTAGCCAGTGCCTGGAGAGCTGGCGGGTGAACCAGGTCTGTCTGACTTTGGCATCACACACCCTTTCATGGAGTTCAGGGGTCCTCGGAGCTGTAAAAAAAAAAGTCCCTCTCTTGTATCCCTATCATATTTCTTCACTAAAAAAATCATGCCCAGCCCATTTTATCTCTCGTTCCCCACATTCCAGCAGTCATCGGCTTGATGGAGAGGCCAGGAAAGCTTTGAAAATGGTGTTTACTGTTCCCTACCTCCCCCACCCCAGGGGAGACTTCCAGCCATGCCGAAATGTCCACTTTCAGATGATTGCAGGCACTTCCTAGGATCTCATTTTCTAGAACCCAGTGATCCGTCTCTCCCTCTTCCTGCTGTAAAGATTTCTGCAAGTAGGTGCAACTTTTCTCTAGGGACCTTCAGCCCCAATAAGTCTGAGCTCAACAGGCTCAATTCTCCAGCTCCTGTTAATGAGGTCCGTCCCTCCTCCTTCCTTCCATCTCTCCTGTATGATTACTGCTCCTCTCACTTAGGGGACACAAGAGAAATCACAGGAGCTCCTGAGCTGGCTGTGCCCAGGGACCTTGGCCTCACTGAACAGGGCTGGGGGGCCTGTGATCTTCCAGCCAGTCCAAGTGACCAGGGAAGGTGTGGCTGTTTTCCATAATGTCATGTTTTTCAATATCTGGGTGATAAATACAGTGGCTTGTGAAGTCTGCTGTCTTTAATTGTGGGCTCTGGTAGATTCACTGTCTACCAAAAAAGAGATGCTACATGGAGACAGAAAGCACCAGGGTTTGCTATCTCCCTCATGTTCTTTACCCTTCTGGCTTTGGGCAAGACACTTGACTTTACTGAAACTGTTTTATTATCTGGAAAATCGAAGTGAAACGATCTAGTTCTGCCTATCCCAAAGGACTACAGAGAACCATAGTGTTAATAGTCATGGATGTGACATCCTGTGCTAACATCACATACAGTCATCATGTAAACCTGAGAACAATGGGTGAGTTACAGCCAAGGACGAGGAGAGAAGGTCACAGGAGGTCAGATCTACAAAGAGGCGAGATGTAAAATGCAGTAGACTGAACTCCAACAGACCTGGAGAGATGATCCTGAGCTTCTACACATAAATCCAACATATATTCCTTTCCCCCACTTCAAAATGATGGCAAGTGATTGGATTTTATGAATGATTGGGAATTTTGTTTTGGCATGTCTTTTAAAGCATCTTTATCCCTTAAGATCTTGGGTAGTGGAAGAAATGCAACAGGAGTAAAAATCGAGAGAAACAACATGTAGCAGAAACAAACCTGCACCAACTCTCAGTAGTGAAGTTAGATTATAAAATTTATTTATTATATAAATTATAAATACAAAAATATTTGCAGGGAATCAGTTCAGTTCAGTTCAGTCCCTCAATTGTGTCTGAGTCTTTGCAACCCCATGAACTGCGGCATGCCAGGCCTCCCTGTCCATCACCAACTCCTGGAGTCCACCCAAACCCATGTCCATTGAGTCAGTGATGCCATCCAGCCATCTCATCCTCTGTCGTCCCCTTCTCCTCCTGACCTCAATCTTTCCCAGCAGCAGGCTCCTTTCAAATGAGTTAGCTCTTCGCATCAGGTGGCCAAAGTATTGGAGTTTCAGCTTCAACATCAGTCCTTCCAATGAACATTCAGGACTGATTCCCTTTAGGATGGATTGGTTGGATCTCCTTGCAGTCCAAGGGACTCTCGAGAGTCTTCTCCAACACCACAGTTCAAAAGCATCAATTCTTCCATGCTCAGCTTTCTTTATAGTCCAACTCTCACATCCATACATGACCACTGGTAAAACCATAGCCTTGACTAGACGGACCTTTGTTGACAAAGTAATGTCTCTGCTTTTTAATATGCTATCTAGGTTGGTCATAGCTTTTCTTCCAAGGAGTAAATGTCTTTTAATTTCATGGCTACAGTTACCATCTGCAGTGATTTTGGAGCCCAGAAAAATAAAGTCAGCCACTCTTTCCACTGTTTCCCCATCTATTTGCCATGAAGTGATGGGACTGGATGCCATGATCTTAGTTTTCTGAATGTTGAGCTTTCACTTTCATCAAGAGGCTCTTTAGTTCCTCTTCACTTTCTGCCATTAGGGTGGTGTCATCTGCATATCTGAGGTTATTGATATTTCTCCTGGCAATCTTGATTCCAGCTTGTGCTTCTCCAGCCCAGCATTTCTCATGATGTACTCTGCATAGAAGTTAAATAAGCAGGGTGACAACATACAGCCTTGACGTATTCCTTTTCCTATTTGGAACCAGTCTGTTGTTCCATGTCCAGTTCTAACTGTTGCTTCCTGATCTGCATACAGGTTTCTCAAGAGGCAGGTCAGGTGGGTCTGGTATTCCCATCTCTTTCAGAATTTTCCACAGTTTATTGTGATCCACACAGTCAAAGGCTTTGGCATATAAAGCAGAAATAGATGTTTTTCTGGAACTCTCTTGCTTTTTCAATGATCTAGCAGATGTTGGCAATTTGATCTCTGGTTCCTCTGTCTTTTCTAAAACCAGCTTGAACATCTGGAAGTTCACGGTTCATGTATTGCTGAAGCCTGGCTTGGAGAATTTTAAGCATCACTTTAGTAGCGTGTGAGATGGGTGCAATTGTGCAGTAGTTTGAGCATTCTCTGGCATTGCCTTTCTTTGGGATTGGAATGAAAACTGACCTTTTCCAGTCCTGTGGCCACTGCTGAGTTTTCCAAATTTGCTGGGAATGATAAACTCTAAAAAAAAATCTAGCAGGTACCAAAAAAAAAAAAAAAAGCCAACTAGAACTTCCAAAACAGAACCTATAGGAACTGAAATTAAACACACCACAGTTTCATAAATGGCTTCTCTGGTGGCTCAGACAGTAAAGAATCTTTCTGCAATGCAGGAGACATGGGTTCAATCCTTGGGTCAGGAAGATCCCTGGAAGAAGGGAATGGCAACCCACTCTAGTATTCTTGCCTGGAGAATTCTATGGACAGAGGAGCCTGGCAGGCTACAGTTCATGGGATTGCAAAGAGTCAGACACGACTGAAGTGACTTAGCATACACTCACACTAGCTGGGAAAAGATTAGAGGCAAGGCCTCCCATGGAAACGAACAGTAGGCTAGGTGTAACTGGAGTTGTGGGTGGTGGGGGAAAGGAAATACACAAGACCTCTGGAAGCTAGACCTCTCCCTTGACAATAGTAGCACCAGCATCAGGGCCAGATTGTCAGGAGCAGAAGCTTGTACTTCTTTGGGAAAAATAGAAAAGGGGTGGGAGAGGGAGACATCACCAGCTCTTACCTAGTTGTTCAGAAGTAGGCGATGTCTGTCTGTCATAAATTCCAACTATGATCCAAAACAAGAAAGTGTAATTAGCAAACTCAGGAAGTATTCTTGAACATCAGCACTAATTAAACAAAGGTCATTTGTGTTTTCCAACTGCATAGTCTTAAAATTGAAGCCAGGAATCCAGGTTCATGAAATCTTTTTAGGAGGTGAGACCTCTTAGCAAAGCAAAAGGGTGTAAGAAATGAATGGAAATATACATCAGAGTCCAGAATCCGAAAACTTGGCACTCAGAAGAAACCACAGAATCACAGTGGGGCAATCCCTTTATTCAAAGGAGAGGGAACTAAGCCTTAGAGAGAGTGGCAGCCACGGAGCACACAGTTAACCTCCTAACCTCTACTTTGAAACAAAAGGAATCCCACACACCAAAGCAGTCTCCCTTGGCTCAGCTTTCCAGAAGGAAACATTACTGTGGGTGGGATTGTGAACCCCTGGTCATCTGGTGAACGGTTGGCCAAGTCAGTGGCTGGTGGAGCACAAGGAGGAGAGCTGGTCAGAAAAGGTTGGTGGAGATGAGCTTTGAAGCATACCCTACCGCAGCCCCCTGACAGGTTGTGCCAGGACTGAAGACACTTAAGTGAAGAAGGAAAAGGTGCTTTAGGCCAGGAAATCACATAAGCAAAGGCCCAGAGGTACGGCTATATGTAGACTGACTTGGTTGATTGATTTACTCAAAAAGCATTTGCTGGGACCTGGTCATGTGTTGAGCTCAGCACAGGCCAACTGGACATGGTCCCTGTTGTCATGGACTTTATGGTCCAGTGGGCTGGGGAGGGAGGGAGAAAGATGAGACAGCCAGCAGGAGTTTGAATGTCAACTGTGGAAGGATTTTTGATACATCCCTGGGGAAAAGAAAGAAACCAGAAAACAAACAGCTTCCTAGTTGCCATTATTACTGTTACTGCCAGAATGCCTACCTCTCAGGGTTCCGGTTATTCCAAGCTGTTCCTTCAGGAAGCAGACCAAGCTGAGAACAGTGGGTGTTCCCAGACTGGGGATTTTAGGGGCTTCTGTCTTCTTCCTTGTACTTTTATATATCTTTCAAACTTTCTCCCTTAAATGTGCACTACTTTGAAAATCAGGAAAATTAAAACAATAAACCCTATACTTTTTACAAAGTATTTAAATGACTGATATTAACCATAGGTATCAAATATATAGATAGAGAAAAAACCCATAATATATTACTGGGTGGAGAAAAAGAGCAAGCAGGTGGCCACAGGGCAAAATATATTAAGTGATTTCATTATTGTTAAAAAAAAAACTGTTTGTATTATACATGCATATAATACATATAAATATTATAAATATATATATACACATACATACATACAAAGTTCTGGAAAAACCTACACAAAATTCCAATGGTGAGGGTGGAGAGTCTTACTTTCACATTCTTCTGTGATATTTGAATATTTACAGGAAGAATGCTTTAACTCTTGCAATTTTAAAGTCCCAAAATAGATAGCTATAACGTCTCATTTATTGAGGGGCTTCCCTGATGGCTTAGCAGTAAAGAATCTGCTAAGAATCCAGGAGACCCTGGAGATGCTGGTTTGATCCCTGGGTTGGGAAGATCCCCCGGAGGAGGAAATGGCAAGCCACTCCAGTATTCTTACCTGGAAAATCCCATGGACAGGGAAGCCTGGCGGGCTACAGTGTATAAGGTTGCTAAGAGTCAGACACAGCTGAGCACACACATCATTTACTGGGGTTTTTTTTGCTCTAGATATTGCGCTAGCATATTCCTTCTCGCTCCTGGTGGCTTCTACTCTGTCCTACTCTCTGGGCACCACGGAACAACTCACTCAAATCTGTGCCCACCCCTGTCTGAAGACAGACCCTTCAGATGGAATGTATCTTGGGCTCCTTGAATCTTCCCTCTCAGACACTCCTCCAGGGGAGATCAGGCTTTGTGGAGCAGGAAGCCTGCTGGAATTATTTTTCTGCTTCCTCTGTGGAGCTCCTTTGCCTGAGGAGGTGTTTGCAGTGGCGTTGGTGACAGGGCAGTGAGCCCAGAAGGTCAGTGGAATGAGGATGGGGCCATCTCTGGCTAGTCCTGCCCTAAGAGGAGGGGAGGGAGGGAGAAGGAGGGCTAGGGAGGTGTCCCCACCTCCCCACTTGGCACCCACCTGTGGCTGACAGCCTTTCTTCCTTTCACCCTGCCCAGCCCAGGAAGGAGGTTGAAATAATTAGCACCTAAGTGGAAAGTCTTTTACAAGGGAGTGTGAACTTCTCCATGATCTGCATTTTAAACCTTCTGTCACTAATTGTGGAACGCAAGCTTTGTCTTCTCTGAAAGGAAAGAAGGCAGTGGAAATCAGGTGAAGAGGGCAGGGGGTCCTTTTTGGGTAGGGCCCCTAAACATTCTCCCTCCAAGCTTAGTGTAGATGAGAAACCTCCGAGTTGGGGGAGGGTGACAGGGAACAGTTGGTTCCCCCTGTCCCCAAACGTTCTGGAAGTGAGCTCTTCAGTAGCCCAGTCCAGGGTCTGCTGCCTGTCTGTGACCTGGGGCCCAGCCATCTCCTTCCTAAAGCGGGTGAGGCCCTACCCGATGCCCCAGCCCTCAGGACAGATGAACTATGTGTAGAAGCAGTTGGGGGCCTAGAAATAGGTCTGAGCAGGATTAAAGTGGTAGAGGACTCTAGAGAAGAGTGATTCAGCATGAGCTGGGAGAATTTTTCAAGGGTTGATTAATTTGGTGAATGGGTAGACCATTTTAAAAGTTCGGGAGAGAAAATAAGTTTCCCTCTTACCCCTAACCCCCAAGTGGCTCTCTCTCTTTATATATCTGTATGTGTGGCGGCACCAGTGGTAAAGAATCCGCTTGCCGATGCAGGAGACACAGAACACAGGGGTTGTTCGTTCCTTGGGTCAGGAAGATACCCTGGAGTAGGAAATGGCAACTCATTGCACGATTCTTGCCTGGAAAATTCCATGGACAGAGGACCCTGGCGGGCTGCAGTTCATGTGATCAGAAAGAGTCAGACATGACTGAGCACGCACACGCATATGTGTATTTACATATAATGATTCTCCATGGAACATACTCTTGTTCATCTTTATTTTTTCATGAAGCAGTACTTTTCAGGCCTACTACTTGCTGTGAGACCTGTTAATGTCATTAATTTCCTTAATGCTCAACTTCTTTCTTTGTAAAATGGGGGATAAGAAGATTACTGACCCCATGGGGCTGTTGTGAGGAATAAATGTGTTAATTCACGTAAAGTCATTAGAGCAGTGCCAGCCCACAGCGAGCCCTGTCGAGCATTAGCTGTTATTATCATCTGGGGCATTGAGAACAAAGACCTTTAGCCTGTGATCACCCCCAAGAACTTGAATCTTTGTCTTTTAAGGTATGTAATGAGCGTGGGGGCAGGGAGTGGAGGGGAGATCGAGATAAACAGATGATTCAATGTTACAAGAAAAGAATAGTGATTGATTCTGGCATTCTGATTCTGGAAACTGAAAATTAACATGAAGAGAAGACAACAAGGACAAAAGCTTCTCTTCATTACCTGTCTACCGTGTGTCGGATGCTCTCCTGGCCCTGACATACCTTATTTCAGACCTGCAGCAGAGCTTTGAAGGTGGGTATCATTATTCCCAATGCACAGAGTGGGACACTGAGACTTTGGTTAGTTTACAACAAGAAAACAAAGTCATGTAAACTTAGCCTTTTGAGTGTCCTGTTTACACCGACCACACAGCACAGCAGTTGTCGTGTGTTCGTGTGCAGGTCGGCGCCCGTGGTTTTATTCGATTCCACCCTGTGCTCTCTGCTTGGCTCCTGTGGTGTGGTCTGTGCTTAAACCAAATAGGTAAGTAGGTGGGTTCCTGACCTCGAGCCTCATTAGCACCTCCCTTATTGATACTCTATGCGATGTGATTGAAGGCCTTCCTTGAAGCTGATTGCTTCCAGGGTAAAACATCATCCTGTTTCTTTCCTGAAACATGCCTGGGAAACTGCATTTGCTTCTTCTTTCCGTCTGTCCCAGAGGTGTAAGAAATTAAACACCTAAAGCGGTCCGTTTTCAAGAATGACTGGCTTCGAGTGACAGCTTGCTGATGTAATAGCCGATAGTCATAAGGGTTACAAAACTAGAAAGTCCAGGCCAACAAAGGAAGGGCAGGATGCCTAGGATTTTTGCACGGGTTCATCTTATTGGTGAATTCAAAACATAAGAACGGAGATCAGTTCACAGGAAACGAGGAAACAAGATGCCAGCCCATAAAAAGGGAGGGAGCAGACCTAGGGGACGCCTTGGAAGATGGTTCATCCCATAATACTCAGCCAGTGGGGAACTGGGGGAAGGACTTTTGTGCTAGGGATAACTGGCTCCGTGTACTGCCTCTGGGTATGCCTGCCCACCAGACATCCGATTGTGCAAGACTGTCATTAAAGCCTCACTTCCCACTGCACCGCGTGTCTCCAAGTCCATTCTTTGAGTTTGGGCTGGTGAGTGTGTTTCTCACAAAGGCATCACTTCAGTGTTGCCCTCCACCTGCTGTGCCTTTGACCAGACTTTGTGCCATCAGTTAGCTTCCTGTGGCACAGCCCTGGTCACGTGTCTATCAAGCTGAAAGCAGCAAATGACTGGTCTTGATAGGGTTGTACAGAAAGCCCAGACTGACAAAAAGTCAAGAGAATGTCAGTCCCGTGGGGTAAAAAGTGGCACCTCTTTGAGGCATTTTATGCCAACCTTCTGGGTTCTAGTTGGTTGGAGTTGCAGAAACCTAATACCATGACGAGTGATCACAGTCGATACCATGTTTCAGACTCAGATGGGAGCCAAGAATAGTGAGGGAGGAGTTGGCAGAAAGCAGCACCAGTGAATGTCTGATGACATTTAAATGGTGTGGGTTTTGTCTCTTTCTTCGAGTGCAGCGGTCGCCTCCTTCTCCACTCCAGCATGGAGCCCTGGCACCCATGGGAGGGCTGGCAGGAATTTTGGGCACTGGCAGGGGAGGCAGGCGACCTCCTGTGTTGTCCTGGCTTTGCAGGCTGTGTTGAGAACTCTTCCCCTTGAAGAGCTGGCTCAGGAAGAACATAAATAACAATGACAATCCTAAGCAAATACATAACTGAAAATTCCACCGATGGAGTTTCTACTGAAAATAAGTCACAATAAAGATTGTTCAGTGAGCTGAAGTGATGCCATTGTAAGTGCTTCCCAGTCACCCTGGGTCTTCCTTCTCTGAGCTGCCTGTTCACCTCTTGCTCCTGTTTTTCTACTGATCTACCCTTACAGATCTTGCTGATTGGAGTGAACTCTTTGTAAAATAGGAAACTAACCTTGTATCAGTGGTCACAGGTTGCAAACAATGTTCTCCAGTGTTATCGATCTTATTTTGTTTGTGGCATTTATTTTTGCTGTACAGAAATGGTACCTTTTTACGTAGTCGGATGCATTTGTCATTTCTTTTAAATTTGGGCTTTCATGGTCTGCTTGAAAAGTTTTTCTCTACTCTTAAATTATATATTTTGTATGCTTTTTGGAGATATTCTATGGTTTCATTTTTAACATATAAATCTTTGATCCTTCTAGCACATTTTTGGTGTTAATAATTAAGGTAGGGGTCTAACTTCATGATGTTTTTTTCAACTGATTATCAGTGGTCCCTCCAAATCATTTATTGAATTCTCTCTTTCCTCACTAAATTGAAGTGCCACTTTTATCATAATCTAAACATCTATGTGTATTTCAATCTATTTATGGTCCCCTCCTATTCTGTTGCCCTGTTTTTTTCTCCACTATAAACCTTTAATTATTGTTGATTCATGATGCATTTTAATATTTAGTGGTTGTGCTAAGTCATTATTTTTCTTTGGATTTTTCCCCAACTATTTTCACATGTTTATTTTTCCAGATAGATTTTAATATCATTTTATAGCCCTCCTTCCTTGGTGGCTCAGCTGGTTAAGAATCCACCTGCAATGCAGGAGACCTGGGTTCGATCCTTGGGTTGGGAAGATCCCTTGGAGAAGGGAACAGCTACCTGCTCCAGTATTCTGGCCTGGTGAATTCCATGGACTGTATAGTCCATGGGGTCGCAAAGAGTTGGACATGACTGAGCGACTTTCACTTCACTTCACTTCACTTCCATCTTCTTGGTATTTTATTTGTATATGCATAGAGCATACACATTACTTTAGGGAAAATGACATCCAAAAGAAGCCCATGTCTTCCCATTCAGTTTTCTTTTAGGAACCTCAATTTTATTGCTACAAATGTTTTCTGTCGTTACAGTAAATGAAATACACACTCCTTCTGTTTTCTGAATGGCTGTGTGACTTTAGGCAATCACTCACCTTCTCTGGGCCTCAGTTCTCTTGCCCATAGAGAAGGGAGCATGTCTCTAAGGCTCTGCATCTCAAACTAGCCGAGGAGCTGATGGAGTAGTCAAGGACTTTGTGCAGGCTGCTGGTATTTTCAGGGGCAGCTTTGCCCTCATTGCATTTTCATGAGAAAGACCCAGGGTCAACTCAGTTTCTCTGGTCCCAGCTGTGCAAACAAATGCCTAGGTCAACCCTAATTGGAGCCTCTGTGAGCCTCTGCCCCCTCCAGGGATTCACCAAGACTCAATTGCGCCTCACTCCTCTCGGCCAGCAGGCTAGGCACCCCGCAGAACGGGCAGCAGCTTTATCCCACACCAATCTCTCTTTACTGGGCATCTGCCATGTGCCAGGCACTGTGCTAGGCCCTGGATGGGGCCCCTAGCTATTTATCTGATGGGGGCACAACCGCTTTGAATAATTCACACCTCCAAGTGTTGCGGAAAGAGTGACCCCTTCCATGGCCTGAAAGTGGACTCTTACCTCACATTCGGAAATGAACTGTCCGAGACACACGTGCTGACAAAGCAAGAGCCCCCCCGCCCCCATCCACCCCCGTCCCCCGGCAGTGAGCAGGAGGGTAAGGGAACCCAAGAGAACTGCTCTACCACAAGTCTCGGATGTTATGATGATGAGATTCGTTTTCGGGTTGTCTCTGGCCAATCATTCTGAAAGAGGAAACAGACAGAGCTGGACTCCATCTTAGGCCAGGCTGCGAACATTAGGCTACATGCATGGTCACCCTCCCAGTGGACTCTGAACTTTGTGCCTGGTGTCTATAGAAATGTCATACCAATGGGAAACCAGACCCCCATGGATAAAAGAGCCCCCGACCTTGTACTTGGATTCTCTGTTGCCTAAAAGAATATGCTAATTATCTCTGTAACAGAACAAAGTCATAAATTTCATTAGGTTTATCGGGATGTGACCACAGTCCTATTGATAAATGCCCACTGTTTATCTAGTCTTGTGACACATGAATCATGGGTTAACTTTGATCGTATCTCTCTTTTACCTTGTCCAGACTAGTTTCAAGGAATCTGGGGAGCTGGGTTTGAGCAAGTACACTTAGGGTATATAAGGTTTTCACAAAAACTGGTCGGGGTCCTTGGCGAAGAGGAGACTCTGCCTTGGGCCCGCCGGTGTAATAACCTGCACTCCACTATCTGCATCGTCCTTCTGAGTGAGTTTGTTTCCCGGAACGCGTAGCTACAACAATTCTGTTTTTAAAATTTATTGATTTTTCACTGAATGATGATCGCTTTATAGTATTGGTTTGATTTCTGCCATACATCAACATGAATTTGCCATAGGCGTATATATGTGGCCAATCGTTTTGACTCAGGGTCCTTCCCAGTGGCGCACGCATTGCTCAGCCAAGATGGATTCCGGCAAGGAGGATTCTGGGAGGTGGTAGGACACGTGGTGCCTCCTTCTGACCTTTCTTGAATTCTTTCAGTTGGTAGTGGCTTGTTGAGTCCGTGTTCCTTACCAAGACTTCCTGTCGCAAAATAACTCATGCGAGTGGTTACTACGGTGCCCTGCCAGGGTGGGCAGTTTCAGTCAGTGTTCCCCCTAAACAAGCACCGCTTGCATTTCAGGGCTGATTCTGAGTTGGTTTGGGCTTCCTTGTACCCTCAGGGACTAGCCTTTCCTCCAGGATGTGAAGACAACCCAGCTGGCAGGTGTGGTAATGGCGAGAGAGGATGCTCCAAGAGACAGCATTTCCTAGAGAGACAGAATTGTGGGGCTGGCCAGCCCGGGGGAAGCCAGCTCAGTCTCCCACCCTGCGGTGTGTCTCTTCCACACTTTCCAGCTGCCTCGCACCCCACTGTGCTGGGTGACAGGCTCACACTCCTTGCTAATTCCAGGAGGGACCCATGTGATGCATTTACCATTTAACCTAATTGTTGCTTTAATTGAAAGTCAGCAGATAAGCACAGGTTTCTTTCCCATGCAAAAGAGGTTTGAACTACAAGAAACAAGCCCAGGGCATAAAAAAACAAATGCCAGCTTTAGTCTGACTTGGAGGATGGAGGGCTTTGTGCCTCTGGTTCTTGCATCATAATGTATTTGAGTTAATTTGACTGGTAGGGGGGCTTAGTTAGCCAAACACTTTAATAGGATTGAAGTGAGATTGAGGTGGGCTACTTTCAAGCCCTGCCTGGATAAGAATGCATGGGCTTAAGCCCTCTTTTCTTTAAGGAAACAGCCCCCACACTGGTGCAGGCCAAAATAATTAAGTAATTAGCAAAGGCATTTGTCAAAATGCCCAGTGGGGCTGACGAAAATGACAGCTTTGAGAAGGATGAAGAGCTTGCAAATGGCATTTTCTCCAAGCTTGGGGCTGGGGTCAGGCCTGGAGCCTGTGAGGAAAACGCCTGCCTGGGACTCCAGGGTCCCAGCTCAACCTTTGGGGTTCAAGTTCACTTCCCTGTGGCAAAAGCCAAGCTCCTATTTCTAAGGAGGCTTTCTTGAAACATCAAAGGGCTCTTAATACGCAGCAAGCAAGTGAAAAATAAGGGAGTCATTTTCCTTTTCAAAGGATTGAGACTGTTAAACAGCCAAGTCCGTGGTAGAAAAAGCATTTGTGGTTTATTGAAATTAAAAGACTGGAGAAATAGCTGGAGGTTATAAGCCAGTCACCACTGTTGACAGTGAACTGATCCTGTACCTACTGTGTGCAGGACAAATCCCTGGGTTTTCTTAGGGCCACAAGGATATCTATCCTTAGGTGTATCATATTTGCTGTTGTAAGGATACTCATGTGCCTTCTCTGATGACTCAATGGTGAAGAATCCCCCTGCAATGCAGGAGACATGGGTTTGATTCCTGGGTTGGGAAGATCCCCTGGAGTAGGAAATGGCAACCTACTTTAGGATTCTTGCCTGGAAGATTCCATGGACAGAGAAGCCTGGCAGGCCACAGTCCATAGGGTTGCAAAGAATCGGACACGACTGAGGCAACTTAGCATGTATGCACAAGTGAACACGTAAGTGCATTCAGTTACAACCACTTAGGAGCCCCTTCGATGTGCCAGGCACATGATATCTCATTCAACACCCACAGCAACACTATGATGCTGGCATCCATTTTCCTCCTTTAATGGATGGGGAAGGGAGGCTCACAGAAGTTGGGTGACTTAGAGCTGAGAGGCAATAGAAAGGAAGAGTTAGGAGCAATGGAGTCACAGCGATCTGGTTTTGATCTCAGGTGGCCTCAACCTGCAGCGGCTTGAAGCAGGATTTCGGTTCCGGCTAGAGATTGAAGTCAGGCCATGGCAGTAAGAGCACTGAATCTTAACCACTAGATCAGTGGCCAATGACAAGGCTCCTATCCCTTCAGCTTTGCAGAAATGAATTCCGACAAAGACAAAGTAGTGAAACAAGTCAAGTGTTTATTAGGAAGAAAAAGAATATGTGTGGATAGATACATGGGCAGACTCATACATGGGCAGAGAGAGTCGTGGCTCATGGTAGTTTAAATCACTTATACAGGGCATTTCTTCTGGGTTTCCTTTGGTCAGTCATCTTGCTTTGCCTGGTTCTGAGTTTGTATTTATATATCTCAGGATCCTCTGATGTACGCGTGCCCACCTCTTAGCCAAGATGGATTCTAGTGAAGACACCCATGGGTAACCTGGCATCACTCCCTTTTTGACCACCAAGGAGCCTTTCTGTGCATTCATAGTTGGGAAGGTCTCCTTGACCTCAGGAATGAGAAATATGTGGTCTCTATCCTTAGCTGGGCAGGGTTCAGCCTCTCCTATTATTCTGCTGAGCTCTGAAGAATTGATGCTTTTGAACTGTGGTGTTGGAGAAGACTCTTGAGAGTCCCTTGGACTGCAAGGAGATCCAACCAGTCAATCCTAAAGGGAATCAATCCCGAATATTCATTGGAAGGACTGATGCTGAAGCTGAAGGTCCAATACTTTGGCCACCTGATGCGAAGAACTGACTCATTGGAAAAAACCCTGACGCTGGGAAAGATTGAAGGCAGGAGGAGAAGGGGACAACAGAGGATGAGATGGTTGGATGGCATCCCCAACTCAATGGACATGAGTTTGAGCCAGCTCTGGGAGATGGTGAAGGACAGGGAAGCCTGCATGCTGCAGTCCATGGGGTCGCCAAGAGTTGGACATGACTGAGCAACTGAACAAGAACAATCTTTATCTTGGAATATCTGTCCATAGGGGACACACTCCAGCTACTCTGCCCAGGGCCCAACTAACTCCTGCCTCAGTTTGACAGCAGATTCAAATGAAACAAGAACAGAGAAATGATCTTTCAATTTAGAAGCTAGGAGCTGGTGGTGGCAGGAGAGAGGTGTTTCACTGCAGTGAAATGGTTAGTCAGACATGGTGAAAAGAGAATATGGAAGAGTGAGTCTTCCAAAACCAGCCAAAGGAAGAAACATCACCATTGTTGCAGCTGGGGAAGTCACTCAAACTAGGGGGAGATGCTACAAGAGAAGGAGAGTTTAAAGATGCTAGGAAGTGAGGGAATATTTGAGAAAGACAGGTTCTTCTGGAGGAGGTGGCCCAGAGAGTGCCAAGAAGCTTAAAGAGAGGGTAGGCTTGTGGACGTGGGAACGGAGTCGTAGGGAGAGGAGGGATGACTGTCCCTGAGAAGGGGAGAAAATGAAGGAGAGATTGGATAAACTTATTGTGG
The DNA here is from genome assembly GCF_029407905.1 of Bubalus kerabau. NCBI lineage: Eukaryota > Metazoa > Chordata > Mammalia > Artiodactyla > Bovidae > Bubalus > Bubalus kerabau. The sequence continues at coordinate 17,298,025 of NC_073645.1, forward strand.
TATTTAAGGTTAGAAAGAAGGGAGTGGATTCAGAGGAGCTTTGGGGGACAGGGGAGGAGAGCAGAGAGGACTTAGATGGAGAGGAAGTAGCTGACGTGGGTGCTGTCTATGGTGAAGTCAAGTTAGGCCAAGAACCAGTGGGATTGGTGAGAATGGTGATGGGTAGAAGGTTGCAGTCTGAGACAGGAGCTCAAGATCTTGGAGGCAGAGTATTTCCATGAATATAAATGGTGTCAGGGCTGGGGGTTGGAGGTGTCTTGAATGGGAGAGAGATTGAAAGGATAGGGACTTCCCTGGTGGTCCGGTGACTAAGACTCCATGCTCCCAATGTGGGGGGTGGGTGGGGGTGGGTTTAATCTCTGGTCAAGGGGAATTAGATCCCACATGCTGCTACTAAGAGTTTGCATACTGCAACTAAGACTCAGCACAGCCAAATATATAAATAAATATTGGGCTTCCCTGGTGGCTCAGCTGGTAAAGAATCTGCCTGCAATGAGGGGAACCTGGGTTTGATCCCTGGGTTAGGAGGATCCCCTGGAGAAGGAAATGGCAACCCACTCCAGTATTCTGACCTGAATTCCATGGACTGGGCAGTCCATGGGGGTCGCAAAGAGTCGGACATGGCTGAGCACTTCCACTTTCATTGGGTTGGCTAAAAATGTTTGTTTGGTTTTTTCCGTAACATCTTACTGAAAGCCCCGAATGAACTTTTGGTCAACCCAATAAATAAAAGATCTTAGAGGGCCAAAAGTCAGGGGGTCATAGGTCTCTCCGTGAATACTAAATGAATGACGACAGGCAAGAGTGTGTCAGGCGCCAAAGTCCTCCAGGAATAGTGCCAAGGAGGGTAGAAGAGATGGTGACGAGGTGAGAACTGTACAAGTGGTCATGAGGGCTTCTGGTGGGAAGAGCTGGGGCCATGGTAGTGCCTGATGGACAAAGAGTAAACATTTGCCTCCTCTTTTTTAGAGGTGGTGAGAAATACTGAGGCTTTTGGGGTCAAGACCAACTTGGCTTCTAATCCTGGCTTTTAGCTTTCTAGTTGTGTGACCTTGGAGACATCACCCTGGATATTTCTGAGTATTCGAGCTCATCTCCGAAATGGAGGTGCCACTCCTGCTGGTGAGGTGTGAATGAGGATTACCTTAGGTTATGACCGTAGAGAATATGGAACTGTACGTGGCATACAGCCAGGGCTCAGTACATGGCAGCGGCAGGAATGTTGGAGCCAGAGGAGCCCTCTAGTCATCTTGGCCAACACACAAGGAAAAGAAAGGCCAGAGATTAGGGACAATGATGGGGTTCCCGTGAGATCCAGGACTCTGGTAGAAGTCTCATGGGGGAGGGCATGCAGGTCCAGAGGGATTCTGCAATCTGCTAGATCCTCAGCTAGCCGCCAGCTTTGGGTACAGGCTGGGTTGTGTGTGTGTGTTAGAGGCAGCGGGGCAGCTCTTTCCAAGGTGAGGAGTGCACAGGGGGATATAAAGCTTGCCTTCTAAGTGTGTGTGACAGTATCTCCTAATCAGCCAAGTAGGCATGTTGCCTGTAAGAGAAGAAGGATCCTCATCCATTTGCTCTTGATCTAAGCTCTGGGCATTGGCCCCCCTCTTTGGTTGAAGGGATATTCCAGGTTTGTTTACACCTCTGGTCTCTAAGCTTGGACCTGTCATGGCAGCAAGTTCTTTGCGTGGAGATTGCTTTGCGTGTGGCAGTGCTCACCTTTGCACGCCCAGTGTCTGATGGGAGCGGGTGCTCTGCAAATACCAACTGAAGCGATGAATGCATAACTTCTTCTTTGTCTTTGGTGATTACACAGCTCTCTGTCCATCTCTGCAGCTGGCTGACTGTGCAGAGATGAAGGACCCAGGTTCAGGAGTTTGACCAATGAGGGTTTAGATCCCATCTTGATCATGTACAACCGGTGACCTTCTCCAAACCAGTTCACTTCCTGGACCCTTGACTTCCTCATCTATAAAGTGAAAACAATATACCTCTTTCACCTCTTCTGGTGATTCATTTGGTGATACATGGCTGTGACCTTAGCATCGTGTCCGCCCAGCCCTCTCAAGAACACTGGTTGTTTTTTTAATTGTCATCAGAGCATTGCGTGTGGCAGACACACACACACATTTATCTTCATTTGTTAACAAAGCTGAATGCCATGTGCCTGGCTAGCTCAATCGGTAGAGCATGAGACTCTTAAAAAGCTGAATGCCTCTCTTGTCCCGCATTCTAGAAGTGCTATGAGGGACTGGAGATATATCCCTGTTTCTCTCCTCCAGACCCCACTTCATGGCCACTGGGTTTAGCACTTCCATGAGAGAAGAGCCAAGCCAAAGGTCCTCGGATACCTTGATTACAGCCCTGAGGCACCTTCCTCCTCAGGTGGGTTTGCCCTGACATGGCGGCCAGGTAAAAGCTTGCCGCTAATAGTCCCGGCCTTTTTGGGGTGCTCACCGCCAGCAGGAGAAACACTCTGCGTGGAAATTACTTTAATTTGCAGTTGACAAAAGGCAAATTGTTGGCATTTTTTTGCTTGGAGCCTGGAATGTAACCTTGCATGGCTGCCCTAGACATTCCAGTTGACGGCTTCCATTAGACCGGCCCAGATTTCTAGCTTAAAGGAGGGGGAGTAAGCACTTAAGTAATTTTACAGGGGGCAAAACCCCCAATCTGATTGCATTCCCCTAACTTCTATCCCTTGGAATTCCCTCCCACTCTTGGCAGCATACAAAGCAGAGTCAGCGTGACTTCCGACCATGTACGTGTCTTTCTTTGCGTAACCTTCAGTTGTGTATGTCCACCGTCCACAGGCTTGTCATTATTAGCTGAGGGGAGACTCCTTCCCATGATCTATCTGTGTGTGGTTTGTGTGTCAGGTCATGAGAGCAGGGTCTTCTCTGCTTTATTTCTTTGCACAATACCTGCGAGGCAGTAAGGTCTCAGTCAGTACGTATTTGATGAAGGAGTGAATGAATGAATGGGTGGCTTCTAGTCTTTCCCAAGACCAGAGCATCTTTGTCTGTCTAACCATAGACTTCCATAGCATTCCAGAGAAAGGGCATCCTTTAGATGCGGTGCTGGTTGCCTTCCACTTAAAATATGTCCCAGGGATGCCTGTCTTGGGTGGGGTTCATGGAATGCAGGCTGAATGGAATGCCTTGTAGACCCAGGAGGAAACTGAGGCCGCTGCTGCCATCTTGTGGACAGAATTTGAAACATAAGTGAAGTGGCAGCAAAGTGGCCCGTATTATGCCCTTCCATTTCTCCCAAAGAAATCTTGGCTAACTCTTTGATGGAATAATCTCCTTTGCAATGCAATATTTCCAGATCTATGCTTAACCTACTTATAGTCTCTGTTGAAATCATCATAATTATAGCAACAGTAATAAATCACATTTATTGAGTTCTAGGCTCTGTGCTAAGTGGGGGGGCGGGGAGGCCTTCTCATGCCTGTGCTGCTATTACCATCTCTACTGTAGAGAAAGGAAATTGAGGCTGTACACCTTGTACCTGGCTAGTAAGTGGGAAGAGAGAACCAAGATTTGACCTCAGCTTGACAGGCTCTGGGCCCAACTCTTGGTCATTATACCAAACTCTTTCCTACTTTCTTTTTAAAGTTCTTCCTCCCTTTCCAACCCTCTGTTTTGACAATACATCAGCACCTGCCATCATATCAGGTCTTAATGATTTACTTATATGTTTGGTTCCCCGACAAGAAGACAGTGAGCCCCGTGGGAGTTGGTCAGAGCTGTTGAGAAAGGGATTTTATGTATCTCTGAGCAGCAGCTATGCACTGGAACTGTGCTAGATTAAGAGAATATAAAGATCTGTTAAACTAAGTCAAAGACCTTCCTTGCCTGCCAGGGGGTTGCTAAGCCATGGGAAAGACCTGGAGTATGCTCCTGGTATATAGTTTGTAATGCAGATGACAAAAGTAGTGAGTTGGGGTTGGGGGGGATTAGTCATTTAACCAGTTCTTGTGTGTGTATATTAGTCGCTCAGTCATGTCTGACTCTTTGCAACCCCGTGGACTGTAGCCCTCCAGGCTTCTCCACCCACTTCTTTACAACCTGTTTTTATATGAGCTGGCCCCTGCCCCAGCACTTCTCATGTAAGTCTTTACAGTATTTCTGGGACGAATAGATAGGAAGGCAGGTCTCAGCTCCTGTTGGGGTTGGCAGATTTCTCAGCTGTAAGTACCAGTGCCCTGTGAAGTGACGCCCATCTGTGCTAAAGACATACATACAGGGGATACAGAGAGGAAAGAAGAGCATAAGAAAGAACTGGAAAGGGGAAAGGGGAGAAGCAAAGCAAAGATAGACTCTAGAGGAGGTGATAGGGAATCCAGAGGTCTTGGAGGCCCTGTGAAATATACAACCCAGGAGCCTGGATTCAGTCAAACAAGCAAGTGCCCTCTTTGGTCTGTTCCAAAATGCCTGGCGGCAATTGTCTTCCTATGACTACTGCAAAGACATCTTCCAGGCTTCATGGGTGTCCCCAGCACAGCTGTTTTTCTTCTGAGGTCAGAGGTCTTGTGCAGAAAGTATACCACCATTATTGGTACCTCCACACCATCCTGCTGTCTGAATGTGCCCGCCTTCTTGGGTAGCAGGTGCTGGGTGTGCGACCAGGTCTGGAGGGATGAGGCAGGTGCTTCCAGTGGCAACCCAAAGTCAGCGAAAGCCCCCAGAACAAGGAAGATGGTGAGAAACCCTCAGAGCATGTGGCCAGGGCTTGGACCCACTTCCGCAGGGGTGGCGTGGCTTCCATCCAGGTGTGGCTCCTGGATGTCACTCCATCTGCATGTGGGACACATGGGGACATCCCGTCCCTAGGCAGCAACAAGTTGGCCTCCTCGAGAGCACGGCTTTGATCTTTTTGCTGTCCTCATCATCTAGCTTATTATCAAAAGCCTGGTGAAAAGGAAAAAAGACTTGGTCAAGAATCGAAAAGCTGTATGTTTCATAATATTGGGTTGGCCAAAAAATTCGTTTGGCGTTTTCCTTAACAGCTATGGAAAAATTTGAATGAACCTTTTGGCCAACCCAATAGTTGTCTATGTCAGTTGTAAGAGTAGTCTTCACAGGACTGTGCTTTCCCATCGCACCCTGACTTGTATCAGAAGTCATTACAAGAGGTATTTCTGCACTTTACAAATAGTGACAACATAAGTTACCATACAATTGTGGATGTAGCAAATGTCACGAACTGTTCTTAGATCCTGGGGGGGGGGGTACTTAAAAAATTTTTTTTTATTGAAATATGGTTGATTTACAGTGATTCAGGTGTACAACAAAGTGATTCATATATATGTGGGCTTCCCTGGTGGCTCAGAGGGTAAAGTATCTGTCCACAATACAGGAGACCCGGGTTCAATCCCTGGGTTGGGAAGATCCCCAGGAGAAGAGGATGGCTACCTATTCTAGTATTCTGGCCTGGGAAGTCCCATGGACAGGGGAGCCTTGTGGGCTACAGTCCATGGGGTTGCAAAGAGTCGGACTTGACTGAGTTACACACACACACACACACACACACACACACACACACACACACAGGGACTGCACTAGATCAAGAGAATATAAAGATCTGTTAAACTCGGGCAAAGACCTTTCTCGTATATGCCTGCCAGGGGGTTGCTAAGCCACGGGAAAGACCTAGAAGCCTATATATATAGGCTTCCCTAGTGGCCTAGAGGTAAAGAATCCACCTGCAATGCAGGAGATGCGGGTTCTTCGATCCCTGGGTCAGGAAAATGCCCTAGAGAAGGGCATGGCTACCCACTCCAGTATTCTTGCCTGGAGAATTCCATGGTCAGAGGAGCCTGGTGTGCTACAGTCCACGGGGTCACAAAGAGTCAGACACAACTGAAGAGACTTAGCACACACATACACACACACACACACGCATATATCTCTGCTGAGTATATATTTATATATGATGTATGTGTTTGTGTATATATATATACTTCTTCAGATTCTTCTCCACTGTAGGATATTACAAGATATTGAATATCTTGTGTATACCCCTGTGCTATACAGTAGGTCCTTGTTGTCTGTTTTATATGGTAGTGTGTCTCTGTTAGTCCCCAGTTGCTAACTTATCCCTTCCCGCATTTCCCCACTGATAACCGCTAGTTTGTTTTCTGTGAGTCTGTTTGTGTCTTGTAAATAAGTTCATTTGTATCATTTTTATAAAGATTCCACATGTAAGTGATATCACATGATATTTGTCTTTGGTATGACTTAGTTCACTTAGTAAGATAGTCTCTAGGTCCATCCATGCTGCTGCAAATCGCATTATTTCATTCTTTTTTATAGCTGAGTAATACTCCATTGTATATATGTACCACATCTTCCTCATCCATTCTTCTGTTGATGGACATTTAGGTTTCTACCATGTCTTGGCTGTTGTAAATAGTGCTGCAGGGAACATTGGAGTGCATGTGTCTTTTCAAACTAGAGTTTCTGTCTTTTCTGGATTTATGCCCAGGAGTGGTATTGCTGGATCATATGCTAACACCATATCCAGGTTTTTAAGGAACCTCCATACTGTTATCCATAGGGGCTTATCAATTTACATCCTAGAGAGATGTTTTTATCACCTTCTGGTGTTAGAAATAAATTGCATTTTTTCTTTGGAACTAGTATGTTTTTATGAAATAGATAAAAGCAGCCACATGATATTCTTCTAACCTCAGTGTCCTAGACATTCCAAGCCACATTTTAAACCTAAATAAGAGCAACTGTGCTGTCTTAGAATTGACATTGTTTTTCTTCTGTTACCTCTGTTTCAACCTCCTGAAAATTTCATTTGCTCGATTCTGCTTTTTTGCGCGCGTGTGTGTGTGTGTGTGTGTGTGTGTGTTAACTCAAAGCCCCTTCTTCCTCTTTATAAAAAGAACACAAAGAAGTTTAATTTAAAACTTGGTGAGGTTTAAAGATGGACTTAGATCTCAGTTTATTGGTTGGGGACTCTTGCTTAGGTTATTTTAAGCACATTGAGAGTTCTTTAGCAGAATTTACATTTTCTAAGTGAAAAAAAAAGTCCAAGCATGTGCTTTTCCTGAAGGGTGTTGGAGGATTTTTCTGCCTCTCCAGACACAGAGGGGAGACTCTGTCCTCACAGGAGGTCCTCAGAGAGGACTCACGGCAGCCTTGTTATTAAGCTCTGGCAGCAGTCCCTTCTCCCCACGCTGCTCTAGGGGATGTCCGGCAATCAGGGCTTGGGAAAGGCACCCCATAGGGCTGGAGAGCAGCTCAGGAATGTCTATCAGTTCTGGCTTGAAGCCTCTCAGACTCTGCTGGGGGTGGGGTGGAGCTGTAAATTGGTACTACATTCCAGGAAAGCAATTGGTAATTTGTCTTAAGGGTCTTAAATATGCTTCTGCTTTTTGACTCAAGGATTTCTCTTTTTTAGAGATTTAACTTAAAAAAGCTAACGAGAAATCCATTCATTCATTCATTCAACAATGGCCGCTCTGTGTCATTTACCAGCTTGGGTGAACAAAACAAATACTATCCCGCCTTCATAATGTTAATAGCTTAGTAGATCTAGAGGCCTTGAACTACAGGCAAAGATCTTTGTTGCTTTGTTTAAAGCAACATTACTTAAAATAGCGAGGAATTAGAAGCTACAAATATCCAGTGATAGGGGATTCGTTCAATTATAGTAGATACATATCATGGTATTTTAAATGGCCATTATAAATCAGATTTTTCCCTGATGTGGAAGAAAAAGTTTTATGAAATACAGTTTCAAGAAGGGGGAAGAAAAGTAAGCTATAAAACCAGTGTGCTGTGAAGACAAGGCCAGGGAAGTTCTGGGGATGGGATCCCAATTTTATATCTTAAAAAAAAAAAAAAAAGACTATGTAGAAGGAAGTAATGCAAATTATTAATGGTAGTTATCTCATGATAATGAGATTATGGATATTTTTTATGCTTCTTCTGGCATTTCCCGAAGTTTCTACAATGAATATAAATTAATTTAGAAATCTTGAAAGCAATGAAGAGAAAAAGGAAAGTAGTAGGAGATGTGTTCAGCCCTTCTATGCTGCCAGTATACGGAGAGAATTATCTCCCAGACTCTTCTGTCTACAACATTCCTGCCAGAATCTTCCTCCAGGGCCGAGGGAGCTTGTGTCTGAAACCTTCACTACGCTCACTGCATGAACCAGTGGAAACCAGGAGTGGAAACTCATCAAGGACAAATGTGAAACTGGTGTAACTGGGAAGGCCAGTTGGTTTCATTCTGGAAGCCCTGCTTTTATTCACTGGGAGAAATGTGTAGGTTTGATACAATGCAATGGAATGAAAGGTAATGGAATGAAAATTACACAAGAAAAACAGAGCCCTTTGGGGAGAAAGACAGTCATTAATTAACTTATTCTTAAGATTTTGGTCCCTTAGTTTGATGTTATTTCACCTGACCAAAGCCTAAATAGGATCTTAAGGAGTGGGAGCAGCAGAGAAAGTGGGTCTGGAGTAGGACTCTCCAGGTCTAAATCCTGGCTCCACCACTAAATTTCTGTGTGATCTTAGGCTGGGTACTTAACCTCTCTAAGCATTCCTCATATGTAGAAGAAGAAAAATGTATAACCTACCCAACTAAGTTGTTGCAAAGATTAAATAAGAGAGCCCAGACCCAGGAGCCGGGTGCTGCAGCTTGTCCAAGTTTGTGCTCAGAGCCATTCTCCACCCTTCCCTGTGCTCATCTGTACCGCAAGGGGTCAACCTATGCAAGCTCTGTTCCTTGGGCTAGGAGACTGGAGGCAGGAGGAAGGGAAAGACAGGACACTGTCCCTCTCTTGCTCTGCTTTGCGCAGTGTTGCTGACAGTCCGTGCAATTCCTCAGAGGAGCCCGCCTCCTCCCTGCCCCTGTCTGCCTCAGGGAGGTCCCCTTTGTAATTATAGTTCCCTCTGCTGAAATCTCTGATGTGGACTCAGTTTCCTGATTAGACCCGGACACTCGTCCAACCTCTGCTGGACTTGATGTTTTGAATGACTGTGATAAACAACTTTTACACAACTTCGTGATCACCTTTGCAATGAGTTTGATTACGTCAAAAAGAATATCTGTTTAACCTTAGCATCCTGTCCAATTGACCTAATCATTTGGGGAGAAGAAACCAATTGAAAAAATTATATATTGGATATGGGGCTTCCCTGATAGCTCAGTTGGTAAAAAATCCGCCTGCAATGCAGGAGACCCTGGTTTAATTCCTGGGTCAGGAAGATCTTCTGGAGAAGGGATGGGCTACCAACTCTAGTATTCTTGGGCTTCCCTTGTGGCTCAGCTGGTAAAAAAATGTGCCTGCAATGCAGGAGAACTCTGTTCGATCCCTGGGTTGGGAAGATCCCCCGGAGAAGGGATCAGCTACCCACTCCAGTATTCTTGAGCGTCCCTTGTGGCTCAGCTAGTAAAGAATCCACCCTGGGTTCAATCCCTGGGTTGGGAAGATCCCCTGGAGAAGGGACCGGCTACCCACTCCAGTATTCTGGCCCGGAGAATTCCATGAACTGTATAGTCCATGGGGTCACAAAGAGTCGGACACGACTGAATGACTTTCACTTTCACTTATATATTGGATATAAAAGAATATCTTCATAGGATATATGCAATATAAAGAATAATGATACAATGAACAGACCCCCACCCCCTGTATCCATATCTTTGGACCATATCTCTGGACCAAGATCACCATATGTCTTTGGACCCATCTGGGAACTCCTTCCTGATTCCATTACCACCTCCTCATCCTTAACTTCTCCACCTTCCTGAGTCTGTCACCCCTTTGCTGTTCTTTGTGGATTTACCTTGTCTCTACCCCATAAACAATATATTTGTGTGTGTGTGCTCGCGCATGTGTGTGTACTCAGTCATGTCTGACTCTGCGACCCCATGGACTCTAGCCCACCAGGTTCCTCTGTCCATGGGATTCTCCAGGCAAGAATACTGGAGTGGGTTGTCATACCCTCCTCCAGGGGATCTTCCTGACCCAGGGATGAAACCTGAATCTCTTGCACCTCCTGCAATGGTAGGCAGATTCTTTACCACTGAGCTACCTGGAAAGCCCAAACAATATATTTAGTTTAACATGTTTTTAAGTTGTGTATGTGAGAGGTAATGCACACGCACATGCTCAGTCACTAAGTTGTTTCTGACTCTTTGCGACCCCGTGGACTATAACCCGCCAGGCTCCTCTGTCCGTGGAATTCTCCAGGCAAGAATACTAGAGTGGGCAGTCATTTCCTCCTCCAGGGGATTTTCCTGACCCAGGGATTGAACATGCATCTCCTGCATTGGCAGGCGGATTTTTTTTTTTACCACCGAGCCATCTGGGAAGCCCATAAGAGACGTAATGCTTCAGGTGATCTCCCTCCACTTAGCACTGTTTCTAGGGTTTATTCATGTTGCCATGCGTAGTTGCAGTTCATTCTCTTCACTGCCTTATAGCATTTTGTGCTGGATCCGTACATCAGTGTACTGTTCAATTACTGTTCATGGCCACAGGGGTTCCTCCAGTGTTTGCTATTTCAAACATTCTTGAGTCCATCTCCAGTGTGTGGATGTTTCTCTAGGGTAAAAACTGAGGAGCAGAGGATGGGTCACAGAACAGACTGTCACCCTCAGCAGATGCTGCATTCTTTTCCACGGTGGTTTTACCAACTGTACTCCCGCCAACTGTGTAGAAAATACGCAACTGTTCATATCCTTTGTGGGTCCTTGATGTCAGGCTTTGAAATTTTTTGCCAATCTGGAGGGTGCAAAGTGATCTCTCATTGTGGCTTTACTTTGTATGAGTGAGTTTCTTTGCATATTGGCCATTTGGATTTTTGTTTCTGACTGAAGCCCCTTTGAGAGCAGCTGATCGTATTTCCCTGAACCGTGGGGTCGTGGCTGACCTGGGGCAGCTGGGAAGGTGAGGAGAGCCCAGGAGTGAGGGAGGTGATGACCTGAAGTCCAGGGTGGAACAAGGCAGGGGCTTGGCTGCAGTGGCACAGACAGGCTGAGAGAGCTCCCCAGCCTGGGGGGCTTACAATTGATCCCATGCCTTGGTGCCTTTGACAACAAAATGTGTATCTGAGTCCCACACTCAGCCTCTCAGAGCTGGGTAAGAAGAGTCCAGGAAGTGAGGGGCACTTGGTAAGGTTGCAGGGGGTGGGAGGGGTTCTGCGGTGAATGGGCAGATATGTGACTCCAGCCAGTTTTTGCACTCTGAAGTATTCAGTGAACTTACGATGGGTAGAGAAAAGCTCAAAATATCATTTTTTTAGTACGAATTTTTTCCATTTTTTTTTTAACATTTGGCAGCTCATTATAAAAAGCCAGTTTGGGCCAAACAAACTGTGTCTGTTGCCACTGGATCTAGTTGTCAGAAGGCCCCTTTGTGATCTGTTTGGTCATGAAACAGGATTTATCCCTTGGTCAGTCGGCAAGTATTATCTGCTGCCTGGGGCCAGGATCCTGAGGGAACAGGTGAAAACTGACTTCCTGGAAGGGGCTGTGTGAGGGGACCTTTCATTCTCTCAGTATTAATCTATGTGTATGTAGATAATATATATATGTTATATATATATATATAACAGAACCGACCATTTTTAGGTGTAGATACAGCTCAGTGTCATTAAGTACTCTCATGCTGCTGTGTTACCATCATCATCCCCATAGAACTCTCTTCATCTTGCAAAACTGAAACTCTGTACCCATTAAAAACAACTCTCCATCCCCTGCCCCACCCCTACCCTCAGCCTCTGCAACCAACATTCTATACCTTCTGAGTTACGATTTTGGCTACTCTAGGAACCTCATGTAAATAGAATGATATTAATATTTGTTCTTTTGTATCTGGCTTATTTTACTTGGCAGAATGTCTTCAAAGTTCAACCATGGTGTAGCATGTATCAGAATTTCCTTATTATAGCTGGTTAATATTCCACTGTATTTATAGACCACATTGTGTTTATCCATTCATCTGTTGACGGACACTTGGGTTGCTTCCACCTTTTGGCTACTGTAAATAATGGTGTTACCAATTGGGTGTACAAATACCTGTTTGAGTCCCTGCTTTCAATTCTTCGAGGCATATACCCAGAAGTGGAATTTCTAGATTATATAGTAATTCTATCTTTAATTTTTTGAGGAACTACCTAGCGTTTTTTGTCTGCTGCTGCTACGAAGTCACTTCAGTCGTGTCCGACTCTGTGCGAACCCATAGACGGCAGCCCACCAGGCTCCCCCGTCCCTGGGATTCTCCAGGCAAGAACACTGGAGTGGGTTGCCATTTCCTCCTCCAATGCATGAAAGTGAAAAGTGAAAGTGAAGTCGCTCAGTCATGTCTGACTCTTAGCGACCCCATAGACTGCAGCCTACCAGACTCCTCCGTCCATGGGATTTTCCAGGCAAGAGTACTGGAGTGGGGTGCCATTGCCTTCTCCGCGTTTTTTTATCTACTTTTGTCTAATTAGGAATATGCAGATAGAACTTGAGGGGGAAAATCAGTATCATTTTGGATAGCGGTGATTCACATCCTTTCAAGGATGACATTTTAAAAGCAGAACATGTCTGACACCTTCTGGCCCATAAGTGTTCAGTTGTTCTTGTCTTACGTTGATGATGATGATAACTAGAATGTACTGAGTGCTTACTTTGTCCCAAGTTCTGTTCCAAACACTTCTGCATCTCTTAAATCATTTTGTCTTCACAGTCATCCCATGGCAATTACTATCTCAGTTTTACAGATGAGGAAACGGAGCCGCAGATAAGCAGAACTGTAATTCTGAGTTGGCCAAAGTGCGTTTGAATTTTTCCATAACATCTTATGGAAAAACCCAAATGAAATTTTGGGCCAACCCAGTAAAATTCAAGGTCATTTAGTCCAGTGCTTAGTTTCACTAAAGAGAGAAGAGAGGCTGGAGAGGAGATACACAGAGTCACAGTTACGTTGTGACCAAGCTGGGTGAGCTCATGGGCTTCAAAACATCTGGAACCCCCCAGCCCCGCGTTCTTGCCACCCCTAAGACAGGATTCCGTCTATCCATTTTGTTTATCCTGTTGACCCAGGTGAAACCTCATCTGAGAGGCTGCTTTGGAATCCAGCTGGATATTCTGGGTCCTCCTCCTGATAATTGCTGGGGCAGGACTTTGCTGAAATATGATGGGGGGAGGATTACGGGTTTGGCTCTAGGATTTTGTGAAAACACGGGAGTAGCACATTAATATTAGTCAAGGACTAAATGGGCCTTTTTAAGAAATTGAGATAAATTTCAGCAAAATCAGGTTGCCCCTGAGAAGCATTCAATTTACTATGAGGGAGTTGCTCAAAAAGAATTGCGGTTTTTCTCTCGTGTTAAGTTTATTTAAATAGTAGAAGTCTAGAGTTTGTGTCTCCTGCAAAGTTGCACCCCTGAGGTTCTGAGCTTGACCATGCATATGGCGGGGCTGTGTTTTTCATTATGTTCCCTTACTTGTTAGGCTTTGCAGTTAGTCCGAGTTACACGTTTCTCTGGTGTTTTTCTTGAACTTCATGAACTCTGGCATTTCACTTCAGGGATGGATATCCAAGGGAAAAGCAGCCTTTCTTTGATCTTCCTTGGGACCCCATTATGTTTAACCTAAGAAAGATTAGGGAGTTGCCATTCAACGCTGAACAAACACAAACCTCAGCTGCCAAGATGGCGGGTGCTTAATCTATTTACAACATCGACTCCATTATGAACTAATTCCACATCAAGCTGACTTATGAAAGGCATTCTTTAGAATGGAATTCCCATATGCCTTGGGAGGCTATGTGCATATGGTCCACAGTACTGAATGTATTGACCTAATAAAGAAATCTATTTAGCATGAAATATTTAAACTGTAGACGGTTTTTAAACCTTGAAATTATTGTCATCATTGGTTCCCCATATGGTAGTCAAGTTGTACTTTCTCTGAACTGAACAGCCATTTCTGGAACGCACCCTCACCTTTTAGCTGTGTTTGTAATAACATCTGCTCAACGGTGGTAAGGCAAGTCAGCTCCAGTCTTTGGACAAACAAAATCCTCTGAGCCTGAGTGAGCTCTGAGGGGCAAGGAGCTGCCACTTGGCCAGCACCTGGAAAACCAGACTACTCTGCTCCCCTCGGCTTCCTTTCCAAAATGGGTTTCAGAACTCTGCCCATAAATAGCTCTTTAAAGTAACACGCAGGTCTAATTGTGACATTTTTTCCCCCTTCTGAAAATGAGAAAGGAAGAACAAAACAAAACCAAGTGTTAGCCTGTCAGGATTTTCAGTTCCCTGTCACTCTCAAGACATTGATGGAGATTTATTTTCCTAATGAAGGCTCCAGCGTTAATGGCGGCACTTGCTAGAATCAGTTAGGACTAAGTGTTATTTAATTCACGGTGAAGCGACAATCTGACTGGACTGTGATTAGTTCCAGCTTTTAGCTATCATTTATAGGTCACCGGGCGGCTAACAACCTCAAATGAGGGACCATTATCTTTTGACAAGATGAAGTGTTTTCTGGGGGGATGGGAAGAGGGGGAGGGGTGCTACCCAGAAAGCCCAGCTCAACATTCTCTTTGGGAATTACTCATTCCTGATAGGGGTTTGCCACCAGTTTCTCAAAGGAACTTCACTGGTGGATACCAGTTAGGTGTGTTGAAGGCAGAAGAGGAAAAGCCTATCCTCAAAGCCATTCATGTATCCATTCAGCCTACTTTAGTGAGGCACTATGGGAGAGTGTGTTGGTGGGGGTCCTTGGAAGGAAGGCTAATATTCTGTCTGCACATACTGGTAGGGCTGTTCTAGTTTTTTCATGGCCATTTTTCCATTTTTATGGGGTGAAGCATCTGTTCAGATTAGTTGGTGCCAGGGCCATGTGCTGTGCTTAGTCACTTAGTCGTGTCCAACTCTCTGAGATCCCATGGACTGCAGCCCACCAGGCTCCTAGGTCCATAGAATTCTCCAGGCAAGAATACTGGTGCGTGTTGCCATTTCCTTCTCCAGGGGATCGTCCCAACCCAGGGATCAAACCCAGGTCTCCCGCATTGCAGGCAGATTCTTTACCGTCTGAGCCACCAGGGAAGCCATAATGATGGTTAAATATTCCAAGTAACAATCTTGTCTGGAACCCTTTTTCATTTTGTTGATGGCTTTCTTTGCGGTGCACTTCTTAGCTTCTTTTAACCACGGTACTATACCACCAGGGGGAGGGCTGTCAAGAGGAGCATGGACCTGAGATAGTCAAGCTATGAGTGACAGACAACCCTGCGGCTGTAGCAACCCTGTGGCTCCATGTTGAAACCAAGGATAGTTGGTGTGTCTTCTATAACACATTGAGAACATTGTCCTGTTAATGTATGAGATCGTGATGAGATCAGCAAACACTTCTATTCAAAGAGCAACACAGAACCAGGGGGGCAAGAAACAGTATGGTAATGCTGATGCTTTGGGACATTTCGAATGTCTTTCAGTGGTGATTGTCTTGGCATTATTGCTGAGTTGTGCATTGTTGGTAAATTGGTGTAGACATTATGGAAAACAGTATGGAGGTTCTTTGTAAAGTTAAAAATAGATTAAAAAAAATTAAAAATAGAACTACCATACTATCTGCCAACTCCACTTCTGGGTATTTGTCCAAAGAAAACAAAAACATTAATGGAACAAGATATATACAGCCCCCCCCCTCCATGTTCATTGTTCAGAGAAGGCAATGGCACCCCACTCCAGTACTCTTGCCTGGAAAATCCCATGGACAGAGGCGCCTGGTGGGCTGCAGTCCATGGGGTCGCTAAGAGTCAGACACGACTGAGCGACTTCACTTTCACTTTTCACTTTCATGCATTGGAGAAGGAAATGGCAACCCACTCCAGTGTTCTTGCCTGGAGAATCTCAGGGACGGGGGAGCCTGGTGGGCTGCTGTCTATGGGGTCGCAGAGTTGGACAGGACTGAGAGACTTAGCAGCAGCATGTTCATTGTAGCATTTTTCACAAGAGCCAAGCTATTGAAACAATCTAAGTGTCCATTGATGGGCAAACAGATAAAATGTAATACATATGCTTAATGGAATATTATTCAGCTATAAAAGAGTAGAGTCTTGCCATTTGCCACAACATGGATGGACCTTGAGGGCATTATGCTAAATGAAGTCAGAGAAAGACAAATACTGTATGATCTCACTTATATGTGGAATCTGAAGGAAAAAAATGCAAAAGGTCATAAATAGAGAAAATATATTGGTGGCTGCCAGAAGCGGGGAGGGAGGGTGGGAGTGGGTAAAATGGGTACAGGGGGTCAAAAGGTATGAACTTCCAGTTATAAATGTCATGGGATGTAATGCACAGCATGTGAATATAGTTAATAATACTGTATTGCCTATTTGAAAGTTGCTTCTTTGAAAGTTTCTAAGAGAATACATCTTTAAAGGTCTCATCACAAGAAAAATATTCTGTAACTATGTATGCTGTCAGATGTTAACTAGACTTATGGTAGTCATTTTGCAGTATATACAAATTCAAATCATTATGCTCTGTACCTGAAACTAATATAATGTATGTCAGCTATTTCTCAATTTAAAAAAAGGCTGCTGCTGTTGCTAAGTCATTTCAGTCATGTCCAACTCTGTGCGACCCCATAGACGGCAGCCCACCAGACTCCCCCGCCCCTAGGATTCTCCAGGCAAGAACACTGGAGTGGGTTGCCATTTCCTTCTCCAATGCATGAAAGTGAAAAGTGAAAGTGAAGTCGCTCAGTCATGTCCAACTCTCAGCGACCCCATAGATTGCAGCCCACCAGACTCCCCCGCCCCTGGGATTCTCCAGGCAAGAACACTGGAGTGGGTTGCCATTTCCTTCTCCAGTGCATGAAAGTGAAAAGTGAAAGTGAAGTCACTCAGTCGTGTCCGACCCTCAGCGATCCCATAGACTGCAGCCCACCAGACTCCCCTGTCCCTGGGATTCTTCAGGCAAGAACACTGGAGTGGGTTGCCATTTCCTTCTCCAATGCATGAAAGTGAAAAGTGAAAGTGAAGTTGCTCAGTCGTGTCTGACCCTCAGCGACCCCATGGACTGCAGCCTTCCAGGCTCCTCTGTCCATGGGATTTTCCAGGCAAGAGTACTGGAGTGGGGTGCCATTGCCTTCTCCATTAAAAAAGGCAAATACATACAAATATTGAAGTGAACTATCCAGACCCATCACCCCCCTGACCAAAAAAAGATGAAAAGAATCCATACTGCCTGGGTTCAAATTCTAGCTCTTTGATTTATTAGTTGTGTGACCTCAAGTGAGTTACTTAGTCTCTTTATGCCTCAATTTCTTTAGAAAATCTTTTATTGTGTTAGTTTCTGCTGTACAACAATGTGAATCAGCTCAAGTATACAGATTTCCCCTTCTAAATTTTTTTGAATTCGTCTAATTTTTGTAATTGAAGTCTAATTGATTTACAGTGTTAATTCCTACTGTACAGCAGTGATTCAGTTATTCATATATGTACATTCTTTTTTTAGAAAAGATTCTTTTCCCTTATGGTTTATCATAGGAAATTGAATATAGTTCTGTTATACAGTAGGACCTTGTTGTTTACCCATTCTGTAAGCTGACATCTTATGGCAAAACCACTACAATATTGTAAAATAATTAGCCTCCAATTAAATAATTAAAAAAAAAAAAAGCTCACATCTGCTAACCCCAACCTCTGACTCCATTCCTCCACCAACCTTCTTCCCCATGACAACCACCAGTCTGTTCTGTGTCCATGATTCTGTTTCTGTTTTAGGTTCATTTATGTCATATTTTGGGAGAAGGCAATGGCACCCCACTCCAGTAATGTTGTCTAGAAAATCCCTTGGATGGAGGAGCCTGATGGGCTGCAGTCCGTGGGTTCGCTGAGGGTCGGACATGACTGAGTGACTTCTCTTTCACTTTCCACTTTCATGCATTGGAGAAGGAAATGGCAACCCACTCCAGTGTTCTTGCCTGGAGAGTCCCATGGACGGAGAAGCCTGGTGAGCTGCAGTCCATGGGGTCGCACAGAGTCGGACATGACTGAAGCGACTTAGTAGTAGTATGTCGTATTTTAGATTATGCATGTAAGGGATATCATATGGTATTTGTCTTTCCCTTTCTGACTTAGTATGATCATCTCTAGATACATCCATGTTGCTGCAAATGGCATGACTTCACTCTTTTTATGGCTGAGTAGCTTTGTGTTGTAATATGTACCACGTGTTCTTCATTCATCTGTCAGTGGACATGTAGGTTGTTTCCATGTCTTGTCTATTGTGAATAGTGCTGCTATGAACATAGGGGTGCATGTATTCTTTGAATGTAAGAATTCAAAGAATATACAAATATATATTCTTTGAATATATGCCCAAGTGCAGGACTGCTGGGTCATATGGCTATTCTGTTTTTAGTTTTCTGAGGAACCTCCATACTATTTTCCATAGTGGCTGCATCAATTTACATCCCCACAAACAGTGCACGAGGGTTCCCTTTTCTCCACACCTTCTCCAGCATCTGTTATTTGTAGACTTCTTAATGATGGCCACGCTGGTGTGAGGTGGTACCTCACTGTAGTTTTGACTTGCATTTCTGTAATCATGAGTGATGTTGAACATCTTTTCATGTGCCTACTGGCCATCTATATGTCTTCTCTGGAAAATTTCTCTAGGTCTTCTGCCCATTTTTGGATTGGGTTGACTGTTTTGTTGTTGCCGAGTTGTGTGAGCTGTTCATATATTTTGGAAATTAAGCACTTGTTGATCACATCATTTGTAAATATTTTCTCCCATTCTGTAGACTATCTTTTTAGTTTGTTTATGGTTTTCTTTGCTGTGCAAAAGCTTTTAAGTTTTGATTAGGTCCTGTTTGTTTTTATTTCTATTGAACATTGGTACTATTTATGTCAGAGAATGTTTTTCCTGTGTTCTCTTCTAGAATTTTTATGGTGTCATGTCTTATGTTTAAGTCTTTAAGCCATTTTGAGTTTATTTTTGTGTGTGGTGAGAGTGTGTGTTCTAACGTCATTGATTTTCATGCATATATCTCAGTTTCTTCAGCTGCAAGATGGGGTTAATAATGTTACCAACCTTTTACGGGATTACCTTGAGGCCTAAGTTAGTTAATATGTATAAAGCATTAGAACAATAGTGTGCATAGAATAAATAAATGTTAATTTATTATATTGGCAAGATTTGGCAATATGCTTATAAAGGAATTATAGCCAACTAACTGCCAGGGCATACCATTCTATCCACTGACACCCAGACTAGAAGTTGCCTCTTTCTCAGCTTGGTCCACAGCTGCAACAAACAGGTATATGCTGAAGGTGAAATGTTTTTATTTGGGTTCATCACAGAGGTTGAATACACTCGTATGACATTTATCCATACAAAATATAGCAATGGTTGCAGGCATAAATAACAATTCCTCTAACTATTCTACTATTTTATAATGCACAGCCCTTTTTGTGGACTACAGGTAAGAAGTATATGAAATCACAATGCAGAAATTCTCATGTTCGGTTTCAGCAATTTACAAATTGAATTATAGAAGTAGGACACATTAAAAAAAAGATTTTTAAATGGAACCAGCCACCTTGAAAATTACTATGAAAAAACATGGTGAAAACATTTAATACTTCAAAAGGTAAGATAAAAATGTTGCCTGTTAGCCTGACTTGGAACCTAGACGCTCTGGGAAGTGATGGGGCTCTGTGAAGTAGTGTAATATCCTCTGCAATGTAGTCTCAGACACAGACTCATTCTTGGTTTTGTTCTGTTAATAGAGACAGGATGCTCTCGTTGCTGGATGACTCTTGAAGACTTTGCTTCTGTTATGCATTTGGTTTCACAATCTTCATTGACAAATAGTTCTGAAAAGGAAACAGAAACAGGGTTATATATATATAAAACTTAGGGATTATATAACTTAGGGATGAAATGTCAACTTAGGGATTCTTCATCATGGTACCGTTGACACTTAGGACCAGATGATGCTTGTTGGACACTGTGTGTTGCAGGATGTTTAGCAGCATCCTTGGCCTCTACCCACCAGATTCCAGCATCACCCCCAGCTGTGACAAACGGATGTCTCCAGGCATCCAAATGTCCTGGGGGGCAAGATTGCTCCCAGTTGAGAACCACTGTTTTAAATCAATAGAGTCTAACTCAAGAAGAATAACTATAAAGGGTTTTCTAAATGGTCAAGACAGATTGAGCTACCTACAATAAGAAAATATTGGGTTGGCCAAGAAGTTCATTCAGGTTTGCCATAAGATCTTACAGAAAAATCCAAATGAACTTTTTGGCCAAGCCAGTAGTATGCATGTACTTACAGTTAACCAGCTGAAAGTGTCTGCTGGGGGAAAAGGAAGACACCAACTCCCTGCTCTTGGGGTTGTGTGACTATGCTGCTGCTGCTAAGTCGCTTCAGTCGTGTCCGACTCTGTGCGACCCCATAGACGGCAGCCCACCAGGCTCCCCCGTCCCTGGAATTCTCCAGGCAAGAACACTGGAGTGGGTTGCCATTTCCTTCTCCAATGCATGAAAGTGAAAGTGAAGTCGCTCAGTCATGTCCGACTCCTAGCGACCCCATAGACTGCAGCCTACCAGGCTCCTCCATCCATGGGATTTTCCAGGCAAGAGTACTGGAGTGGGGTGCCATTGCCTTCTCCGTGACTATGCTACTAAACACAAAATAATCTGTATTATTAATATGAACTGAAGGAGTGGTTTCTGAATGCTTGGACTCTCACTTCTCCACTGGGCAAACTAAGCTTAAACGCTCCCTCTTTGGTGCAACCATCCTCAGCAATGGGGTCTGATGGTCATTTTCTCATACCTCTGGACCAGCCTGCCTTTCATAGTAATTTACTTGTTCATATCCTGCAGACAAGCAGATACGTGATTTGCTTGTGGGCAGAAGTCCTGCCTTGGGCATCTCTGTATTCCGATTTCTACCCTACAGCAGATGCTCAACTAATTCCTTGATTCTCAGAGGAATGAAGGCACTGCTTCCAGGCACACTGACAAACCTGCCATTTGAACTCCCTTTATGACTGTGGAGATTAAGGGGGATGTTATGTGATGTGGGCCTTAAAGAATGAGGGAGCTTTTAACAGACAGAACACAGGTAAAGGAACAGTCTTGGCAAAGGCATCCTGGCAGGTTAGGGCAATACTTGTTTGGGGAGGCCAACTCAATTTGGAGGGAGTTCAAGGGTGTGTGGTAAGTCACTCTAGTCGTGTCCAACTCTTTGCAACACTATAGACCATAGCCTCTCAGGCTCCTCTGTCCATGGGATTCTCCAGGCAAGAATACTGCATTGGGTTGCCATGCCCGCCTCCAGGGGATTTTCCCAACTCAGGGATTGAACCTGTGTCTCCTACATTGGCAGGCGGGTTCTTTACCACTGGTGCCACCTGGGAAGCCCCCAGAGTTCAAGGGTGGTGTAGGCTTCTAATGAGCCCAGGATGCATGAAAGGTCAAAAGTTAGGATGTAGGATGGTTTGGAACAAAAAGTCTGAAGGCAGAAAGATCCATCAGAAATGCTGGCTCTGGTTCAGACCCACATTGATAAAGGCTTGAGGGATTTCTTCTAGAATTCCTGAGACCAAAGTTTTGTTTTGTTTTGTTTTTAATAGACCCTGAAGTTATACCTGTAATTCATAAAACCTGGAGAATGTAATTCACAGAACATAGTACTTTAAACTTTCCTAAAGCTGACAGGTTGTAATACCACAACTGCTATGTAGGTCATTTTTGTTGTTGTTTAGTTGCTAAGTCATATCCTACTCTTTTGTGACCCCATGGGCTTCCCTGGTGGCTCAGATGGAAAAGAATCTGCCTGCAATGCGGGACACCTGGGTTCCATCCCTGGATTGGGAAGATCCCCTGGAGGGGGGCATGGCAACCCATTCCAGTATTCTTGCCTGGAGAATTCTCATGGATGGAGGGGCCTGACAGATTACAGTCCATGGGGTCACAAAGAGTAGGACATGACTGAGCAACTAAACACAGCACAGACTATAGCCCACCAGGCTCTGCTGTTCATGGGATTTCCTGGGCAAGAATACTGGAGTGGGTTGCCATTTCCTTCTCTAGGAGATCTTCCCAACCCAGGAATCAAACCTGAGTCTCCTGCATTGACAGGTGGATTCTTTACCACTGAGCCACCAGGGAAGCCCCATGGTAGGTCATTTTACTGAACAGCAAAAAAGGCAAGTACCAACTGAGACGACCAGCCATAGTTCACACCCAGAAAGCCAAGACAAGAGGCCAAGGACTCATACCGGTAAGGAATACAGAAACACAGCCACAAAGAACAGCAGGATCAGCAGGATCAGCAGGGCAATGATGACCCACTTAAATCGGCGCCACACGATGAACCTCATGGTCTTGCACGGGTTGGTGAACCAGAGGAAGGAGGTTTCCGGTCGGCTGCATTGCAAAGAAATGGTTTTACCTACCCAACTCAGGAGGGACAGATATTTTACATCTCAGAGCGTAACACAGTTTAAAGAATAATTAATAATGTTTTACAAAGCCAAGGAAAGTTATTATTCCCCTTGGCTGAGACAGTCTTTAACCTTTTATGACTTCTAAAGCTGCTGAAGACACCCTGGACTTTGGTTTCACGGAAAGGAGAATGGTTAAAATGAAGCCAGATCATCCCCCATCCCGCCTGTTCAGTACAAAATTAAGACAACAGCTAATCCATTGCATTAAGTCAAGTGGAGGGGGGCTTTCAGACTGCAGGTGTTTGGGGATCAGAACAAAGAGGGCCTCTCACTTTGGTGGGTCCAGCTTGGGGTTCATGTTGGGTTCATCCCGTCCCTTCCCAGCTGGCCTCTCGTCGGCCTCCTTCTCATTGAGGACTTCCAGCGTCATCTCCACTTTCCCCTTCAGTAAAGCAGAACACATTAAACACATGACATCACGTTTCACAAATATTTTCACTTCGACCCGAGGCGTATTCCCCGAGCAGTGATTTTTATTCTTGTAAAACAATCCTGAGATCGCCTTAAATCTTCCTCAAGAGATCTCATCACATTTCCTCTTCCATGTGTTTCTGAACTGACTCCTTGTGGGAAACTGAGAGGACAAATTGCTTTCCCTCCTCCCTGCTTTCCAGTCTTCTCGGATCCCCATCGTTCTAACTTTCTCACATCCATCTCCTGGCCTGCTCACATTATCTCCCTTTGTAACTGTGCTTGGACCCAGATTAATTTGAATACTGCTAATGACAACAGCTAACACTGAGCATCTGTTGTGGGCTCCAGGAGAGCCTCTGTGCTTCATGGGACCCCTACTGTGTGGAGCAGTGCTGGCACTTAGTGAGCATCCACTGTATACGTGCAGAACAAAGGCATGAGTGAATGAATGAATGCTGCCTCCCTGCTCACAGGCGCCTGAGTGGTGCCCTGGGCACTGCTTAAGCCTTTTACAGGGACACTCTCGTGTGATGCTCAGGACAGTCCTAGAAGTCAGGTACTGCTGTGATCCTCCTGTGCACACGAGGACACTGAGGTTCCAAGAGGTCTAGAAACTTGCCCTCTCTGATAGCCAAGCCTAACCGGGGTGGCAACAGGCTTTCTAGAACCCTGGAACCTACAAAGTCACCAGCAATTTGAGAACTTCTGACGTTGATGCTCATTAGGTGATGAAGCACAGATGCCTCCTCAGTCGACAAGTCAAAGATGGGTATCTGTCTATGGCAGTGAAGTTGTTCAGTCATGTCTGACTCTTTGCGACCCCATGGACTATACAGTCCATGGAATTCTTTAGGCCAAAATACTGGTGTGGGTAGCCTTTCCCTTCTCCAGGGGATCTTCCCAACCCAGGGATCAAACCCAAGGTGGATTCTTTACTAGCTGAGCCATAAAGGAAGCCCAAGAATACTGGAGTGGGTAGCCTATCCCTTCTCCAGGGGATCTTCCCGACTCAAGAATTGAACTGGGGTCTCCTGCATTGCAGGCAGATTCTTTGCCAGCTGAGCTATCAGGAAAGTCTATGGCAAGGTAGTTCTTATTTCTAAGCCTGTTCTTTCAAATCTATAAAATGGAGGTAATGTCTGCTTCATGGGGTTATCAGAACTAAATGAGATTATGTACAAACTGCTCTAGAGTGGCAGGAAGCTACGCCAGGGATAGAGGAAGTGATAGACTGCAAAGGGCACAAGGAAACCTCTGGGGATAATGGGAATGTTCTGGAGCTTGATTATGGTGGTGGTTTCATGAGCATATACATCTGTCAAAACTCAAATTGTGCACTTTTGTTGTCTTATGTTTTAAGTTGAGTGCAGTTTATGTATTGGGTTGGCCAAAAAATTCATTTGGGTTTTTCTGTACAGAAAAATCTGAATGAACTTTTTGGCCAACCCAATAAATTTTAAAGTTGTTTTAAAACACAAAATTATGAATGTAAGACATTTAGTATGTTGTCTAGTTTATAATAAGTAGTATAAAATGTTTATTATTAGTAATACACAATTAATTAAGAATTAAGTGGCCTTTTTGTGACAGGGCATGGCAATTCTCACTATTGCTTCTACGTTGAAATTATCTTGAGTTTTCCAAATGTGTTCATAACTTATGGCCTTAAAGTTCAATGGATGCTCACACTCCTTGCTTCTTCCATCTTTAAATTTTAATTTTTTCAAGATGAGAACAGCTTAAATTTGAAGTTGCTTTTTCTGTACTGAATTGTACTGGAAGCTCAGCGTAAATTAGCATTTCTGGTGAAAGAGAGTCCCACAAAATATAGTATAATCACATGTACTCCCAGTTTTTTGACAATTCCAATCCTTCTGTCTTCCACTCGACCCCAAACATATGTTCACAGCATCTGCCACCTTCTCCTATAATCCCAGGTACAACCTGTTCCCAAAACTTAAAAGTACCACCAATTCAACCTTCCTTATCTGGAGCAAATCTACTTATAAAGGGCAAAACCTAAAGAAGAAAAGGAATAAACCACCCCCAAGCAGGAAATACTCATACATACAGCCATCACACGGGAGCCGTCTTTCTCTGTGTAGCAAGGCCACCATCCTTTCATGGACTTCTGCTCAAAGAGAGAGGCAGTTTTCACTTTCAGGGGGTTCATGGCTTTGAGGTCTGGAATCATGTTCAAACTACATTTCTCTGGTGATTTTGCTGGAATGATGGTATGATGCAAATCAAGTTCCAGGAAACCTAGCCAAGGAAACAATAAACCCAAATAAATTTCAAGTGGATCAGGCGATGTTCACAAGTAAATAGAATGTACTTGTCAGAAGAGAGGTCTAGACTGTGACTCTGAACAGGTGACAGGTGAGTTAAAGAAATGGAGCCTGGTAGACAGTTAAAATTCTTTCCAGATAGGATGGAAAGTGGCAAAAGTATCTGTCCACTGCTCTGCTTTATTTTATTTATTATATATATACAGAGGACTACCTTCTTTATTTCTCAGAGACAGGAGCATAAATAGAGTTCTTCTGCAAGCTCAAAATAATTAAACACATAGGAACACAATTTCCACTGAACTTGGAATTTGCTCATGTTGGTTCTAAACTTCCCCGAACATAGTCATTTGGCTTTGGGTAAAGACAACGGGTACTTGGAACGTGGGAAGCGCCATCAAACAGTCAAGTTCAAGTCTCTCCTAGTGTAACCTCAGAAACAAGAATTTGAGAAGGAACATTGAATTCTCATCAGAAAATTCTTCCCAGGAACTAGGAAGCCCAGCTCAGGGTGCCCAGAGAAGCACAGGTTTTCTTCCATGATGTGAGGTGTGAACTCTCTTGTAGTTAATGACCATCTTTGATTGTCTTTGGGGCTTGGGAACTCCCGGGACCCCTCTCCTTCAGATAATCGTCTGGGTATGCTGGGTCAAGTCTATGAATTACTTACTGGGACAAAAGGTGGTCTTCAACAGGGATAGCAAAGAGCACCAGGGAGGTGGTGGCAGATTCTCTATAAACTTTTGGACTCAGAAACTGTCCTTCATCTTTATGCATCCATAGCCCACAAGCCTTTCTGGAGTTTATGCCTGTTTTTATTTTGCCTCTCTCCGTTTGGTAATAACTGCAACCATTTACCCACTAGTTATCAGAGATACAGTCATCTCCTTATCTGTTGTCAGACTGTTTTGTTTCAAGGGAAAACTCTCTCCTGTTCTTCATGCTAAACTAGCACACTCCTGTGAACAGGGAACACTGCCTGGCCTTCCAGTAAACCAAGGGCCACCCATTATCCCAGTTCTACAAGGATCAGGACCTCAGTCGCTGCAGCCCCCACCTGAGCCTGTGACCCAAGGGGGATTCAAGATGCAGGGGGAAGCATTCTGACCTTTGGGTCTGGCTCTGGCTAGCTAAGATCCATATCTAAGGCATAATTTCAACAGGTCCAGGATCTTGTATCTCTCCAAACATAGCAAAGCACTAAAATCATTAACTTAAGATATCTGTTCTTTGTGATTAGGCGTAATCTTTTGATGTTTGCCTGTTTTTTTCTTCCCCCCAGCAAAAAGCTCTTCTATCCTGGCTCCTCAGAGCTCTCTAAGAGGTGGTGTCCTAGGTTGCAGTCCTCGGTAAGATGCCTGGACTCACAACTTTTAGATTGTACGTTTTTCTTCAGTTCAACACTTTTATACTCACTTGTCTGTTCAATCCTTTTTTTTTTTTTTTTTTTGTACAAATCCATGTACTTTTTTTTTTTTTTTGGTTTATTTTAATATTTTCTTTTTTTTTTTAATAATTTTATTTTTAAACTTTACAATATTGTATTGGTTTTGCCAAACATCAAAATGAATCCGCCACAGGTATACATGTGTTCCCCATCCTGAACCCTCCTCCCTCCCCATACCATCCCTCTGGGTCGTCTCAGTGCACCAGCCCCAAGCATCCAGTATCGTGCATCGAACTTGGACTGGCGACTAGTTCCATATATGATATTATACGTATTTCAATGCCATTCTCCCAAATCATCCCACCCTCTCCCTCTCCCACAGAGTCCAAAAGACTGTTCTATACATCAGTGTCTCTTTTGCTGTCTCGTATACAGGGTTATTGTTACCATCTTTCTAAATTCCATATATATGCATTAGTATACTGTATTGGTGTTTTTCTTTCTGGCTTACTTCACTCGTATAATAGGCTCCAGTTTCATCCACCTCATTAGAACTGATTCAAATGTATTCTTTTTAATGGCTGAGTAATACTCCATTGTGTATATGTACCACAGCTTTCTTATCCATTCATCTGCTGATGGACACCTAGGTTGCTTCCATGTCCTGGCTATTATAAACAGTGCTGCGATGAACATTGGGGTACACGTGTCTCTTTCAATTCTGGTTTCCTCAGTGTGTATGCCCAGCAGTGGGATTGCTGGGTCATAAGGCAGTTCTATTTCCAGTTTTTTAAGGGATCTCCACACTGTTAATTCTTAAGAACCAACTAAGCCAAAGCCACTGCACTCTGTGTTGTGAAGGGCAGAGGGATGAACAAGATGTAGCCACTGGCCACTGTGGGCTTCTCCTCTGCCAGGAAAGATGCTCTAGAGGCAGGGAAATGAGCTCGGGGCTTCTGTAATGCTGGCTTCGAGAAAGTTACATCTGAATTGGCAAGTGGCAGAGATCATAGAAATAAGAAAGTAAATGAGCATGAGACAGCAGGTTACATTGTAACCTGAGGACTCTGGGTGTTTCGGCCTGAGCTACTGGGAGAGGCTGCGAGCAGGTATGAGGTCAGGGCAGAGAGGCTGAGTTTGATCTTAGTCACGATAAATTTGAGGTGCCAGCTGAACGTACAGGTAAAAGGTTCCTGTGGGGAGTGGGGAATAATCATCATAAGTGTGTCTTTTTTTCAAACTGAGACATAATTGACATAGAGCACTGTGTAAGTCTAAGGTGTATAGTGTGTTGATTTGATACACTGCATACAGCAGTCAGTGTGAGTCATCCCAGTATTTCTTGTTACTGTATGGCAGGCACCATGGTGGCCAGGCTGCACCTCCAGGTCTAGGAGTCATACCTTGCACAGAGCGAGAATGGAAGCTTTGCCTTCAACAGAGGAGAGGGTTGGTAAGTCACTGAGAGAGCCTGGGGAGGATCCACAAAACCCTAGGAGAACAAAGGCCTGTGTTTAAAGAGTGAGAGGAAGAAACAGAGTGGGCCAGTGAGACACCCAAGGCCTGGGAGAGAGAAAATCTGGACCCTGTGCTTTGCAGGAACTGGGGAGAGGGCTCGGAAATGGACGGGCCCACGGTGCAGGGAGGGTGCTTAACAAGGGCCTTTTACCACAGAGAAGGGTGGGGAAGAACAAGGGCTGGGATATTAGAGGACTGCAGTGACTTCAAGCCAATTCTGAGGTGTTGATGGGAGGGAGAAGAAGAGAGAGGGAGAAAAGAAAAGAGGTTTGGAAGTGAAGGCAAGGCTGAGGCATACTTGAAAACAAAATTTGTGTCTTCATAACATGTCAGAAGCTGGTTCAAGAGCCTACACCAGGACCCTGAGGGTGGATGGGGCCCACACAAGGGGTGCCATTCACTGTGCCCACTTCTCAGAGGACCTGGGATAGCGCCCGGCAGGCCACAGTGCCCAGAGGCCATCCAGGCAGTGAATGTGACCCCAGCCCCACAGGACTGGAGATTTAAATAACTGATTCCAAGTTCTAGTTGATTTAACTAATTTCAAGTACAATATCTTAGAGAAAAGTATCCACATGTCAGCCTTACCCAAGTAGTCATCCAGAGAAAACTTGTCATTGTCCCATATCTGAATGACCAGTCTGGGTGGGACCCGAAATTCAGTTTGGTCAATACTCCAGAAATGCTCCTAAAATGCCAAGAGGAACAGACAAGCCAAAATGACACAGATTACTGGACTCTTAAAACCCTCCCCTGGGGCCTCTTGAAAATGCAACATCAAGGCACAGGACCTCTTGTCTCCTTTGCATCCCCATCCAAAACCCCATCTTCTAGCCTGCTGCCCCCATTCCATGTGTATTATGTAAGGCAGGCAAGCGCCCCAGGGAATCTCAAGACCACCAGCTGGGCGACAAAAAGGTTGTCCGAGGCAGTTCCCAAACAGGTTTCCCCACCGTGTTTCTATCAGTGTGACTTCCTGCTGCCACTCCTGGGGTTTGGGGGTGGTGGGGAGGGTAATTCTGTCTCCTAAACACCATGGCCTAGTTAGATTATCCTCCCAAAGCCAAGCTGTTCTAGGCCAGACCGAAATATCCCCTGCTGGGGTGTTACTTCTGCCCAGCAATCTCCCCGCCCCATCTACAACTGTCCCAAGGATGTCTGAGCACACTCCACATGGGGATGAGAGATGGCGGCCCACATTTCACTCTTATCAGTGCAGATTTTAAATTCCTGGCAGTTTTGGTTTTTGAAAAATACTGCTAGTTTTACATACTGTAAAACTAAGACCCTCTGATCCTTCAGACTCGAGTTAGGTGCACAGAGGATGGGGTGAGGTTCCTCCAGGTTCTCACCTCTGGTCCCTGCCTCTGCTCAGACAATATCAGCCCAAGGATCATGACACCTCCAAGGCCTGATTACACCTAAGTTCCTCTGGCCCCAGAAGAAAGGGAATTCCCCCAATACTTCATGAATTTGAAGGAAGATTATTGGGTTGTTGGTTTTTCAGATGACAGTCTGAGATGTTTCCCTTTGCAGGACTTAGAGGGCCTGGCTCTGAGGGGCTGAGAAGCCCGCTTTACCATTGTCTGGCCTCCCCCAACTGTCCTGTGTGGGGTTACTCAGGATGCTGAGAGGTCCAGCTTAGATGTGAGTAAATAGGAAAGGAAACTTTACCTAAAGGCCTACCTGACCCCAAGCCCCTCACCTTCCCCCGGTCTGTCTCAACATTTGAAAGTATGCATAAGCACGAGGATGAGCCTCTGCATCTTTACAAAGTGCCCTTGGAAGGGATGCATCTCACCTAAATGGAAAAAGTGCTCATTAGAGCATCAGCAGCGGGTAGGGCCTGGCCTGCTGGGACAGGAGGGGGCTGTATCCTGATCCAGGTGTAGGGGGAAGAGGTGACTGGGGCAGAGCTAGGAAAAGTTTATGGAATATGGTTGGGAGGGGAAATGGGACAAGGGCCTATAAAAGACAGCTGTTATTATTACCTGCCCCACAGATTTTTCTTAGAGATTCTATTCCTCCAGTCCATGCAGTTTGGGGAGGACCGACTTTATCCTTAACTCTAGAGCTGCCCCACTGGCTGGCTCAGAGAGGGGCACTCGGCCTCAGACAGGCCAACCCTGAGGTCCAATCTCAGAACCCTAGTTGGCGCCTTTGAGGACTTGATCTCTCTCTCTACTGAGACCTGCTGGTAGCCATCCTACCTCCACCAGGGAGTGAGGCCCATGGGTGAAGGCAGAGCAGAGGAGTGGAGGAGGTGACCCCAGTTTCTAAAGACATCAGTTCAACCTGGGCTCCAGGCGTTCCTTAAGCCAGTTAACCCTGGCCTTTTTAGTAATGTGAACCAATAAATCACATTTTTGGTACCAGCCAGTTTGAGTTCAGTTCTGTAACCCAGAGTCTTATAAATTAAGACCAGGAGGGCTCTGAACCTTCATGGAAGTGCTCCTGAAGGAAGGAAGGCAGATGCTTAAGTTTAATAAGAAAGATAAGTGGGAAATTGCACCTACATTAATATTTTGTCTCTGGCTAGCTAGTCCAACAGTTCTCTTTATCAGGGGAAGAAATCGGTCTCCCGTGACATAAATACATACTTAGGTTCGGGTATGTATGGACACAGGGGGTCTTTTACCAGATCCTTCCCCCAGCTGCCAACATGTCAGGAAAGACAAGCTGTGTTTCTTTTACTCCTAACTACACAAATACCTACCAGAGTTGTGTGACCCTGGGCAAGTATCTGCACCGCTGGGGTCTCTGAATCCCCACCTCACCAAGAGGGAGCTGGACCCATGACCTCCAAGGTGCTGAGCACCTCC
Organism: Bubalus kerabau; assembly: GCF_029407905.1. NCBI lineage: Eukaryota > Metazoa > Chordata > Mammalia > Artiodactyla > Bovidae > Bubalus > Bubalus kerabau. The sequence continues at coordinate 17,328,964 of NC_073645.1, forward strand.
GACTTTTTCTCAGTGTCCACATTTAAGACCCATGACGTCCCCGCCCCACTGGCACATTTCAGAGCTCACTTTTTTAGCAACGAGACAGAGCTGTTCAGCTGGGAGGTAGTCAAAAGGGAAGACAAATCTCCAGTTAAAGTTCCCTACGCCATCCAAGGACCTGTAATGGACATCTGTTTTCTGTTTGTTTTCTTCATTGCCAGGAATCCAGCTGAAAAGCAGAAGCAAACAGATTTAGCTCCATGTGATTGACAAGCAATCTAGCCGCAAAATCGTGCAGTGATTAGGAGAATGAAGGGCAGGAGAATTAATGCACTTTTCTTGGGAAGGTTCCAGTTATCTACAGAGCTGGGGAGGCTGGGGGTGGTGATTTATGAAGGGGAGGCACTCTGGTGCATCCGACACAGGTTGTAGCCAAATAAAATAGAATTCCTCTAAAACCAGCGCAGGAAACCCTTTAGACTTCAGTTAACAGGGATAAGGTGAAATTTTCTGGAAAATATCAACAACTTAGCTGCTATTTTGGGAATGGTGAAGCTTGCCGGTTATGATTTTAGTCTCCCTAACTATAACTCATTGCTGTCTGTCATCACTGCTGATAGGCTCAATGAATGTGGGTTAGTTCAAAATTTCAGCATTTCCTTTTCCACGTTTTACTTAAGCAAACAAAACAGGCACGACTCAAGTAATCTTACAGCTTCCTTTTTAAATTCTTCTTAAATGTACTATGATCACATTAATTGAGACGAGCAAGGGAGATGTAAGCTGCTGCATCCATACTCCTATCTATGAAAATTCATTTCTACCAACAAATGAACATCTTAACTTTTGACACTTGGAAAGTTCTCTTTGGCCTGTGCCTGGCAGATGGGTTAGAGGGATGAATGAGCATGTCTGGGAGAAAGTGTTACCACATCCGCCAACTATGGGGAAGACTTCTGGTTTGGAACCAGAGGCACACGAGATTTGTGACGGCAAAAGTGGTGGAATGCATGGATCTCAGTACCGACTACACATTGGCATCAACTGGAGCAGCTTTCAGAAATACTGCTGCCTGGACCCCCTAGACAGAGACTGTCAGTAGGAGGCAGGCCTGGCTGTGAACCTGCTCTGCTATTGACTCTCTGAGCTTCATTTCCCATCCGTCAAACGAGGCTAATGATACGTGCTTCCTTCACATGGTCAGCCTGAGGACAAAATGAGAAAGGCCAGAGTGGGAAGAGGGAGATCCTTAACACATGTTTAGGATCAGCTACTATGAACCAGGTATATAGCATGCCTTCTTTTATTCTTTTCAACTGATAACTAGCTCCATCTCACAGATGAGGAAACTGAGGTTCAGAGAGGATCTATGTCTCATATATCCAGTAAGGGATAGAATTAAGTATAACTCCCAGGTCTATCTGACTCCTAAGTACAGGACTAGTACTCTGCCTCAAAGGACCATGGAGACTAGAAACTCGTGTGCTAATACTGGGTCCTATTATTAGTAGTGGTATTAATAGCAGTCGACCGGTAATTTTACTTTTTCTCGTCAATGGACTAACCAAATAACTGAGTTGAAATACTCCTTTTGACAACTAACGTTTAAGCTTTTGAACTAGCTCAATGAAGAGAGACCACACTTTTTGGCTATGACCGTGGTAGCTTCAGCTTATAACCCAACCCTACTGGCACCATCATCCTTCCCCAGATGGCTCACCCCTGTAGCTCTTCCCTCTCCTTTCTTATGAATCTTTTCACATTTTAATTTGAAAACAAGGAAAACAGCCACTCTTGGCGTATGTACTTGGATGTAATAGCCATGTGTGTATAGTGCTAGGCATGTTATTTGTGCATTATTCATCCTTTCACATACAGTATGTAGACTTTTCATTCCAAATGTGACATGGTACTTTACGTTTTTTAATATTTTGGCCATACCATGCAGCCCGTGGGATCCCAGTTGGCTGACCAGGGATTGAACCCATAACCCTCTGCTTTGTAAGCGTGGAGTCCCAACCACTGGACCACCAGGGAAGTCCTGACATGGTATTTTAGGTTGTGTTTTATTCTTTGATTACCAGAGTTATCTCAGTCCAGTATTACTTGAGTTTGTTTCCCTGATTGGAAAAAAAAATGCTTATGATAGTCAAATAAATTTGCATATATATAATTAGCCAGAATTAGTTTTCCTTGGGGAATGGTAATAATATCCTGAAATGAGAAAGAATAATGAAGTACTTGATGAAACATTCCCTGTGTAGAGTGAACCTAAATGACAATAATTATGTCTTTAACAAAGGTTTGATTGAAGGCCACTTGGGATCATAAGTGAAACTTTATTCCTACTTTATGAATATATTAAATTTCAACAAGTCTTATCTTTTACATATCAAGGAACCAAACTCAATTCATGTGGAATAGTAAGTTTATGGTGTGACTGTTAATTTTATGTGTCAATGTGACTGGCCATGGGGTGCCCAGATTAAACATTATTTTGGGGTGTGTCTATGAGAATGTTTCTGGATGAGACTAGAATTTGAATCGATGGACTGGATAAAGTAGATGGCCCTCCCAAATGTAGGTGGCATCATCCAGTCTATTGGGGACCTAAATAGAACAAAAAAACAGAGGAAGGAGGAATTTACCTCCTTTTGCTGTCTCACTGATTGAACCAAGACATCTCAGGTCATCTCCTCCTGACCTTAGACTGGGATATATACCATGGGCTCCCCTGATTCTGAGGCTTTGAACTCAGGCTGAGTGATAGCTCCAGCTTTCCTGGGTCTCCAGCTTGCAGGTGACCAGTCGTGGGACTTTTTAGCCTCCATAACGACTCTCTCTCTCCCCGTCTTTGTTTCTCTGTCTTTCCCTCTTTCTACACACACGCGCATCCTACTTGTCCCTTTTCCTGGCGAATCCTGGTTAATGCACATAGTGGTTACTATCTGCCAGGTGCTATCCTAAATGCAATCTTCTGAATATTCCAGAGTGGTGGATACTGTCATTATCTCCATTTTACAGATGAGGAATAGTGAGCTTGCTAACTTGCCCAGCTAGTAGGGAAACCACCAGATTTCAATCCAGCTAATTTGACTCCAGAGTCTGACTTCCGAATCCTTGGGTTCTGTATGCATCAGTGTATAACACAAAACTGACACCAACATGGATTATTTGGAATTGAACTATGCAAGTAACAGAATAATGAACACCTATGACACTTTACACATTGGATGTAGGCACTCAGTAAATGTTGGTGGAATAAATGATTTTTTAAAAAAAGCTCTAATGTTTCTTCTTGTCCATGGATGTTAATAACTTCAGGTAATATAGTAAAAAAACAAACAAACAAAAAAACACCTTGGGAGCTCTACTTCTGTCTCTAAGGCTAGTTACTCAAAGTATCAAAAAGGAATAAAAATGAACTGCATGACTAAAAAGTCTCATAAATAAAAAATCTGCTTAATAAATGAAATAAAACTTTCCTTTTCTTATAGGTATCAGATGCCGCTGCTCATAAATAACATCCATACAGGCTTTTCTTTGTTCTCTCTCTCTTTTTCTCCCTGGAGCTTTCTTCCTAAGCAATGGCAGGTGGGTTCTTTACCACTAGCACCACCTGGGAAGCCCAGTAAGACATAATATCTTCAATAATCCAGATCCTATAATGGACACCCTATAATGCAACACTCATGAAGGAGAGTCTGCTTTGTCCTCTGAGTCTGGCAGAGGCTCTTGCATGCCAGCCTTACCCTTTCACATAGATGTCGCTCATTTCCTCTCCTGTGATGCTTTTCTCGTCCAGGACAACATCCTTGGTGTTCCAGATAATCACACGCAGGTAGTATCTACGAGAAGCACATTTTGAAGGTGTTTTATCCTTTCAGGTCCTGAACCAAGACCCTGGTGAGATACAGCAGGGTCTCAAGATTACTTACTTCTTGGCTTTCCGGGGTGTGATGTTGAAAGGAGGGCCTGGTGGCCCCAAATTCTTGGGGAAAACGTCCACCCACATCTGAAGTCTTCCCTAAGCCATTCAAAAATGAAAAGAGAAATGAAGTTACATTATGGGTGGTAGAGACTACAGTCTTCTTTCAAACATCTTCAGTGAAACTAGTGTGGGTCTCCTAATTTATTAGTCCATATGGAAGGTAAGAAAAATGGAGTAAAAGAGCAAATCAAGATGAATCTTATACCTTCAGTGTCACGTAGGCCATCCACCCTCCGTTCTCTCCCAGGAGTGTCTACATGTGCCTACTTGATCATCATCTGAGTCTTCCCTGGTTAATGAAATGAGGGGCTTGCCATCACTAACACAACCCCAAACACACATACTCCCTCTTACGGTCACTCTCAGAACAGTTTTCACACCATCTCTCGTCCATCATCAGACTGTCTACTTGCTATCAGTGCCAGCTTTGTGACACCCAAGGGTTTCTCCACTTACCTTGAGAGAGAAAATAAAATAATGTAAAAATGTACTTAATTTTGTAAAAGACAGACAGCCTGGCACTTTCAAAGCAGAGACTCAATGACAAAAACATTACCATTCACTAAACTGAGGGCTCCCTGCATTAGCTTGCTAGGGCCCACCGCCTGGAAGGGGGCTTGCAGGAACGTGGAGGGTGAAAGCCTGGACTGACGCCTGTGCCGCCATCTTGGTGAGCTCCCCTCACCTCCCTTTTTATCTCTCTGACGGCTGCAGACCAGGCCCATTTATCTGACTGGAATATTCTTCCAGACAGCCTAGGAATGCCGTTAACACACGTATCAACCATACAAACCAATTTAAGTTCCCCAGACTGTTTCTGGATGTTCTGTATACTCTGCCTTCATGACAAAAACAGACTAGTCTTTAAGAAGGTTGCCAAGGAAACCACTAGGTTGGCTTCCTAATGCATTGTGATCAAAATGAATTAACTGGGGCTCTTGGAAAGGGATATATTTTACTGTGATCCTTACTCTCTTCCAACTAATCTCGAGGGCTCAAGGGTCTAGCATACATCAAGCACACTGCAGAAATTATCCATCTCCTAATTAGCAGTGTCTCCTAAGACCCAGCCACAGTCTGTCCAATGTGGTAGGTAGAGGTGATGCAAGTATTGGTGGATGCCCAGGGAGAAATCTTCCTTGCTTTGTTATGTCTTAAGACTATTCAGTTGAGAGGTGGGAGGGGAAAGAGCAGGAGGAATGGGCTCTTTGAGGGGAAGGAAGAATAATAAGAGAAGGAAGATATGAAAATAGGGAACAGAATAAGAGTGACAAAACAATCTAGTAAGCCCAGCCCACTTGTTCTCACTTCTTAAGAGACCACGGTTCTGCTATCCATATCAACAATATTTGCACACGTTATATTAATATTTCTTAAAGTGCGATTTCCTAACCATCTGCATCAGAACCTTTCTAGATACTTGTTACAAATTCAGATTCCTGGCCCCACCCCAGACTTACTGAATCTCTACAGGCATGGTCTGGGAATCTTCATTCTAACAAGCTTCCACATAGACTATTTTGTCATTTTCCATGTCTCCCCTTGCTTCTCTGGGAACTGACCTTCCCCCGTCACTATCCACATGGTGCCTGTGATGATCCATCCTGTGCATTGTACCCTGTCCTCCTGGCTAGAGCTTAGTGGTCTAGTGGTGGATGAAGGGACCAAGTTAGGGCAACCCATCCTTTCCACATTTGGAAGCAGGTGGGGCTGCATTATAATATACAAAACCCAGAAACCGTCCACAATATTCTGACACATGGGAAAGTGCTCACAGGAAAAGTGCAGGCTAGAGGAGACTCAGAAATAGACAAAAGACAGGGCAAGATCCTGGCCCAAGTTTGTTCTGAGTCACTGTCACTCTCCTGTCTGGATTTAGTGAGCTACCTGAAAATTCTTACAATAAATCCCCCTAGTGTATGCGTGGATGTGTGCTCTCAGTCACTTCAATCATACCCAACTCTTTGCAACCCCAGGGACTGTAGCCCACCAGGCTCCTCTCTCCATGGGATTCTCTAGACAAGAATACTGGAGTTGGTTGCCATTTCCTTCTCCAGGGGATCTTCCCGACCCAGGGATCGAACCCACATCTCCTAGGTCTCCTGCATTTGCAGGCGGATTCTTTACCCACTAAATTCCCCTCGGGAATGAAGCTAATCTGAGCTTCATTTCTATTTCTCGTATAAAGTATCCCAAAGAGATAAACGAGTCAAGTCTGTGTCAGCTATTGCCACCACCTTTGGGGTGTGGATGATGCATGTTCAAAGGTGGAGGGTGCTTTACCTGGGAGATGTTAGGCTGGAAGCTGCTGTGCAAAGTCCTCGTTTCCACGTGTTCAGGAACCAGCCCCTGAGTCCTGAGGATGTGGAGGGCAAGGCGCTCCTCAGGGGGCCCAAGGTGTTGGTGCAGGATTTTGTTTGCTTCTGCAATATATATATATATATTTTTTTTTTTTTTATAAGGACAGTGGAACAGGGACAGAGATCCAGAAACAGTTCAGCCTTGAGGGATTCTCAGCACTTCGGCCCAGACTTTGCAGACAGTCAGGCAGTGCCAGTGTGTGAACTGCAGCCTGTGAAAGAGCTGTTGACAGAAACAGCCCCTGACCAGAAGCCCTGCTCAACCAAGTTCATTCCTGACTTGTGGACTGCAAATAGCAAAGAGATCAAAAACACTCCAAACTGCGTAAGAGCAACCCCCATTTATGTTGGTGTCAGGGGCTCATGGCCGGACTCCTGTGCAGTTAGGTGTGGCCATGCGAACAAGGCAGGCTAGACTGTAACATAGGTGGAAGTGACAGGTGTGTCCTTCAAGGTCGTAATACCCTCTCATGTAGGATCACCTCTGGCACCTTCTCTTCTGGATGCAGTGACCTTAGACACCTGAGGTGACGATGGGCAGAGCTGCAAGGTGAAAGAGCATGGTCCATGAAGGACTATTTGGAAGAGGGCCACCCACCTGTAGGAGTACCTGTTTTGAATTTATGAGAAGTAAACTTCTATTGTGTTAAACCACTAACATTTTTAAGCTTAACTGTTACAGTAGCTAGTATCACTGTGGCATTTAAAAAACATAGACTCCCAAATTTTCTGTCACTCCTCCCATTGAGAGGTGGGGGTCTAAGTCCTCTCCTTTGAATCTGCAGACATATTTGATCACTAAAGAAAGGATGTTATGTGACTTCTAAGGCTAAGCATGAAAGACCACACTGGTCTTCCTGGATCACTTGCTCTGAGGGAAGCCGGCAGCCATGTAAGGAGCCTGGGTGCCCAGACAGTGCCCTATGGGAAAGGCCTGGGTAGCTGCTCTGGTCATCAGTCCCAGGCGAGCTCCCAGCCAAGGGCCATCCTGGACATCAAGCCTTCGGGTGACTGCAGCCCCGGCCAACATCTGACAGCAATCAACTGCCACTCAAGTGAGAAGTGCCCAGGTGAGCCCTTCCTGAATGGCTAACCCCCAAGACTGTGAGCAAAACAAAATGGTCACTATATGGGGAAAGACTCTAAAAAAGAGTGGATATACATACATAACTGGTTCACTTTGCTGTACAACAGAAACGAACACAACATTGTGAATCAAATATGCCAATAAAACTTTTAAAAAACATAAAATGGTTTTTTCAGCAGCTAAGTTTTGGGATGATGTGTTATGGGGCCAAAGTAACGGGAACAACCCTGACTGATAAAGCTTTTGGGAGGTGTTGTTTGATTGCTGGGGTAGTTGTCTCCATCAGGCCATGTTGCTTGCCAGTTTATTTCCAATGCCCTTTGCAAGTTCTGATGTAAACAACATCATTTGTTAAACATCTAATAATCCCTGATGTTGACCAAATCTTAAAGTCTTCTTTCAGATAGAAAGACAAATACAGTTTCTTACAATGCCAGGAATAAACAGTTGAGGATCAGGAAGCCCTTTGATTCCCATGTATCTTTTTTCAGCTTTCTCTAGATATCCCATGTGCCCTCAAAGCCAGCCCCATGCCAGCCCCACCGGGAAGCCCTCTTCCCTACAGAACACTGAATCATGCGACAACTCTTACGTTCTATTAAGCTGATTTCAGTGTATATCATAATGCAGTTAACTGTTTATGTGTCAGGACAGATTGCCTTATAAATTACTGCTCAGGAAAGAGCAAGACCCCAAGTTCAGACATGAGCCAGATGTGAACTCAGCAGATTCTTCAAAGTAGCCCCCAGCATCCCCGAGCCTTCTCAGAGAGGGTTGGGAGAATGATGGAATAATATTGGAGGAGAAATTCTTGCACTACCATCTGAGCACTTCTGAGCTAATTATACATTACATGGAAATAAGTTAATTATTAGAACTTTGTGTTCAGAGCTCAAATGGCTATGACCTAAAAAGGTCAAGTGAAACATAAGACAGACAAGAAAACGTGTCCATTTTGACACCTGACATGTCTGCAAAACTCTAGTATAATGGGGCTTTTGTTAGACAGTCACGTGTATGAATTCCCTACGGTATTAAGGGTACTGCTCTGCCCACACCCCTCCGTAACACAAACCCAGCAGCATAGATGTGTTGCTGTGCCTTGCAACCAGCCTGCAATCCATGGTGGTGTGCTTACCAAATTCATCTAGGCCGTAGTCTTTTCCTCCATATCTGATGCTACTTCCATCTTCAGAAAGAACAGGCGGTGGAAAGCCTTTGAATCTGGCCACATTTTGAAGCAACTGTGTTGGTTTCAATTGATCTCGCCAGGTGTTTACTCCAGAACTGTGAATAATAATGCCACACTCAGAGTTACCGCAGGGCACACACATTCTTCTTAGGTTCATACACACACATACTTAAAGGCACGTTCATGTAATGGGGGAACGGGGAATGCACTCTAGACACTGGCTTTTGCCTAGAAATCTATTTAGGATTTAGAGACTTAAAATCCACAGGTATTTTGGCCTCAGCCAACTGGTCCTCCCCTTCTCTGGCCCTCTGTAAATAATGAGTTTGAGATCACCATAATCATCATAGGCAAACATAAATGAGAAATCACAAGCTATATCTCACTGGATAATACAGAGAGACACTGTTTAGCACTCAGGGAAAGAGGAACATCACAAAACTAATCAGTTCGTGGGCAGGGGCAGGGAATTCCCACCATCAAACATTGCTAGCTCTCAGTCCCTGGCATCACGGAGGGAGGGGGAGGAAGAAGGGGAGGGGAGGGACTGGCTCTCCAGGCTTTGCCAGCTCACTGAGTGCCATCCTGACTGAGCACTGCACTGCCTCAGGAGCCAGTGCGGTACACAGACGCAGTGTGAACAGCGCCCCCCGGAGTTGTGCAGTGCTATGGCCCTGCTTCTTCCTAAGTGTTAGTCACTCAGTCGTGTCTGACTCTCTGTGACCTCACGGGCTGAAGCACACCAGGCTCCTCTGTCCATGGTATTCTCCAGGCAAGAATACTGGGGTGGGTAGCCATTCCCTTCCACAGGGGATCTTTACCATCTGAGCCACCAGGGAAGCCCAATTCTCCCTCCTGACTTAAAGGATCTGAGGCTCAATGAAGACAGGCCTGAGGCAGAGCATCAAAGCTTCCCCAGTACTAACGTTAGATGGAACAGCCAACGTTTACATCCCAAGCCACTTACACGCAGTACTGCTCAGGAATGCCGCAGTGGGACCCAAACCGGGAAAGGAATCGGTTTTCTAGGTCAATGATCGTTTCTCCTACTTTTTCATCACGGGTAAAGGTGTCATAATCGTAGACAGAAATTTTCAGGTCCTTTTCTTGAGGTAAGTAGCAGCTCAGTTCATACATTCTGAATAAATGAAAATGAGGTTAGAATTGCATGATCCCCCTTCCCCCCGGGTGTCTTGCACACTCCATAGCTCTGCACAGACTCCTTGGGCCATAGGAGGAGGATGTCATGGCCGGGATAGCCAGGTGGGTGGTGGGCAGCAGGTGCTTGATTAGTACTACATGTTAGTAATAAGAACAGCAGCAGAGTATATACTTGCTCAGGAGAAGATCAGGGGCTTTAAGTGCCTAAGGAAAATTTCAGTTTTTCTGCTTACTAGCTGTGGGACCCTAGGGCAACTACTTAACATCTCTGTGCTCTGTTTTCTCATCTGTAAAATGGGGATAATAATCCCTACCAGCTCATGTTGTTGTAAGGATCAAGGGAATAAATGTTTAGAAAGCATTTGGTATGAGGGCATTACTCAAAATCCACCAGCAATAATAATAATGTTCTTATACATTAAATAAAACTTATTGTTAAGAATTATACCAAAAGCTTTCTAAACATTTATTCCCTTGACTCTTACAACAACATGAGCTGGTAGGGATTATTATCCCTATTTTACAGACCATGGAACATCCTGGGCTAACCCCATGGGAGCATGGGGATCTGGAGAAGGGCAATGGAAAGCTGCCCAGAAGGCTCCCTCTCTCCTCCCAGGCTCTCTGGCTCTCCACTAATTCTTGAAGGCTTTCCGATAGTATCCGTATGAAAACACAAACCCTTCTGAGAGACCACCAGATAATCAAACAGTAGTTTCTGTGGCAGGTGAGCCATGTGGCGCCAGTTCTGAGAGGGTAATGACTGTACGGCATGAACGCAGATGGGTGAGGTTTGGGTCTGTACCTGCACACAGAGGGGCGGGTCCCCTAGGAGGTGCTCAACAAACTCTGGACCACAAACTGTGAGCAGCCCCTCAAATCTCTCCTCTCCCCCTGTGCCTCTGCCCCTCCTCCTGTCACTCTGGTGTGTGGTCCGGTTCTTGCCTAAAGAGCCAGAACTATTAATCTCTGGAATAAAAGGTTGTACATCAGTGGGGCTCTGGATACAAGCTTCCAGGGGTCTCCTAGACACATCTCAGTGACTTCCCCAGACTTCTGCAGCCAGACGGGGCCTGCAAAAGGCAGGCATCCCAGGAGAGAAGGGTCTATAGTTCTGACTAGACCGTATCCACACATGCCCCCAAATTCTATTACAGAATCCCCAGGGACAGGTAATACGTGTCTGTTGAGAAAAAATTCTTTGCTCAAATAAGGCTGAGAATCACTTCTTCCAGTGTTCCTCTGGGCAAACTGAAGGCTCTGAGAAATCCTGAAGTTATCTTTTTAACCCAGGCATCCTGGTTTGATGAAGAAATATGCTTTTCCTTGGAACACCAATTAACATCTTTTTGGCAGACTAACATTCCATTGAATGTGCCATGCATATAAGAAAGGTTGCTCTTTCCTGAATCTCTGTCCCAGAATTCCTGAGAGTCTCCGCTGAGAAGAAAATCACCCAGTAAGACTGAGGCCAGGGCCTGGAGCCTAGGAGGGGTTGTGGAGCTGGGGTCTCCCTGGCTCCACCCTGCTGGATGGAGCCAAGTCTGAGTTCGCTGGACGGGGATTGGCCACATGGAGCCTGATGGCATCACTTCCTCCTGAAGTGGCTTGACCAAGACTTTTCCTGACACTTAATTAAGCTTGTGCTTGGCTTCGCCAAGACAGTGATGTAGGCAGGGCTGCTTTTCTCCCATAAAAGCTGGCTTTCCCTGCTTCCCTGTCTCCCTCGCATGGGGCCCTCCTTCCTGCACTGCATGCCTTTTCCTGTCTAGACCTCAGGGCTGGATCAGCGGAAGAAAAGGAAAATGATCATATTGCCATGCCAGAGGATTATTTCCACTGCCTGGCTCCAGCACATGGTCCCGGGATGTGCAGCACAAAGGGTGTGTGTGGGGTGGGGGGGGCGGGTTGGAATGTGGGTGGGGGAGTGTGTATGTGTGTGAGGGGGTATGTGTGGGGTGTTTGGGGATGTGGTGGGTGTGTAGCTGTGGGTGTGTGTTTGTGGCTGTGGGGGGGCGGGTGTGTGTATATGGCTGTGTGTGTCTGTGGGGTGTGTGTGTGTGTACGCATGTGGGTGTGCGTGCACACTCACATGTGAGAGAGGGAAGGAATGTGTAAGGGTTCCATCCACCACACATGAGAAGAAGCAGATGGGCAGGATAATAAAGCCAGAAATTAAGATACCAGCCACACATCAGATAAGAACAAGGTGTTCTCCTCGGTAGTGTTCTGGGGAAAACAATGCAATGGTTTTAGCCAAGAACATTTTTCTACAGGTGATGTGAAAGTTGCTCAGTCATGTCCAACTCTGTGATCCCATGTACTGTAGCCGCCAGGCTTCCCTGTCCATGGGATTCTCCAGGCAGGTAGCCGTTCCCTTCTCCAGGGGATCTTCCCAACCCAGGGACTGAACCTGGGTCTCCTTCATTGCAGGCAGATTCTTTACTGTCTGAGCCACCAGGGAAGCCCTGCAGGTGATGGCTTGGCCATAAGCATGAAGCAGTACTGAGTTGGTTGGGAAAGCCTGGGGCTTGGTCAGGATTTCTCCCCAAGTTTAGGCTTCCCCTTGTACCAGCTCCGTGCACACAGCTCGGGTGCCCTGTTTCCCTCGCAGTGACGTGGGGCCGAGACCCCCTGCCCTGCCGGCTGCAGGGTCTGACACTGAGGTGAAAATCAGATGGCAGCGGCTGCACAGAGTGCAGCATGGCAGCCACGCAGACCCTTCAGTTAGGTGGCTGGGGCATGGGCCCCGGTTCTGCCACTCCCCAGCGGGGTGAGCTGGGTGTTCATTCCCTTTGTGCCTCAGTTTCCTCTTTGTCAGTAGCCCCTCAGAGTGGTGGGATTCTTGAGATGTTTTCTATGAAGGGCTCACTATAGTGCAAGCCCTCAGTAAAAGCTTAGCAAATACTTTAGTTGCTCAGTCGGGTCCGACTCTTTGTGACCCCATGGACCATAGCTCGCCGGGCTCCTCTGTCCATGGGATTTCCTAGACAAGAATACTGGAGTGGGTTGCCATTTCCTTCTCCAGGGGATCTTCCCAACCCAGAGATTAAACCCACATCTCCTGCATCAGCAGGCAGATTCTTTACCACTGAGCCACCAGGGAAGCTTGTAATAGTAGCTGTTATTAAATGTGGAAGAAGTTTATAGCTGACAAAACTAGTCCTCTTTAGAGGTCACTTGGGTTTGCCTTATCCTTGAGAAGGTTCTGATGAGATCAGTGTAACCATGCAGAAACAAATATCAGATGGCAAGGAAGAAGATAGTAATGCTATTTCAAGAATCTTCTTGAACAGAAGACAGGGAGCAGGACATCTGATGCCATCATGTTCTTCTCCCTTCCCTGTTTTTGGTAACAGAGTCAACAACACATACATTGGCTCAAAACAATGGAATCAAAGCATCCCAGATAAGAGAGCTCAACAGGATCGGGGTGTGAGAACCACCCTGTCACTCCACGGAAGTCACTGCCTACTCTTCTTGTCTAGAGAAGTCACTGCCTACTCTTCTTGTCTAGAAGCCACAAACTCTCTGGACTTCTGGGCCTCCTACCATCCACGTCCTGTTACCCCTGCCCCCCAGGTCTTAGGGCAGGTCTCGCAGACTTGGTTTTATTTTCTTCATGGCACTTTTTGCTTTCACGAAATGCTTTTATTTATGTATCTACATATTCATTATCTGCCCCACTGACTTGGATATCTGAATAGTTCATAGACATGGTTTCACAGCTTCTGGGCCTAGAGCAAAGCTTGGCGGCACATACTGCATCCTTAGCATGGAGGCCATGAAGAAAAGAACCACAGAAAATGTTAGGAAACAGCTGTTACCTGCCGAACACCGGGTTGAGCGTGTTGGGGATGTAGTTGTCTCGGTCTTCAATCACTTTTTTGCCCAGTGTTATTTTTATGTAAGGGTCACACTGTGGGGACGAAACAGAGGACAGGTTATGTCACTGTGGGGTGCCAACTTAAGTTAGTGTCTGGGACAGACTCAGGTGTGACTCCTGATGAGAAGGGGCGGCCTCAGACCAGGTCTGGGTAGCGCTCCCTCTTGGCGCCATGCAGCCAGCGCGCCTTTGGAGGAGAGGCGGTGGCTGGGAGCAGTGACAAAGCAGTTCTCTGAGGTCACATCTGTAAAATGAGAAGGATGATCCAGAGGCTCCAAAGCCCCTTCCCTTCAAGCTCTTCGGTAAATCCCCATTGGGACCGTCCTCCTGAACAGATTGTTTTGATAGAGTATCTTTCCCCTCGAGAGATAACAGACGCCCAGAAAGAAGGAACATGACAATTATGGTGGTTGAAGACTGTAATTATCTTGCTACACAAGAAGGCCCCACACCCAGACTCTTACCAGGCCATTGTTGTCCTGGGGCTGGAGCTCTAAGCCTTGAACAATGTAAATCCTAACCGTGCATTCCTGTGGGACGCTGTCAGGTAACTCCCGAAACTGCCGGGGAGGGGCCGGCACGCTGGGGTCATCCGACAGTGGGTAGATTCTGAAGGAGCCCTAGGAGAGAGACACACAGATGGAGCCACAGGGCCCTGGGTGACCAGAGCAGAGGGCCCAGGGCACTGTCGTCCCCCCAGGACGTGAGGGACAGCCACAGAGGGCTGTGGGTTTGGGGGAGGAAGGACCACTTTTGTGAAAGAAAGCTATGGTGCACTTTGCAAGTTTCTGATGGGGAAAGTGAATGATGATAAAGTAACTAATAGATCACAGGAGAGAAGGAAGGGCAGAGCAGAAGCTGGGAGGCCTGGCAAAAACCCAGGGGAGACATAGAAGTGGCTTGGACCAATATGATGGCAAAGGAGGTGGTAGGAGTGAAATTCTGCACACTTTTTGAAGACAGGAATAAAAATGATTATTTTTTAAACCCAATAAATACTAAGGTGATTTCCCCCCCCCCCTTTTTTTTTTTTTTGCATTACTGCATAAATCCCCTTCCACTCCCAGGCAAACTCCTGTTCACCCTTCAGGTCTCAGTTGAAAAGTGTCACTTCTTCCAGAAAGCCTCCCTGACTGCACCTGGACTGGATGAGTTTCCTAACATCTTCTAACACCACATTCATCCCTATTGCAGCAATGACATCTGCTTCACTGAAAGTGAAAGTCGCTCAGTTGTGTCTGACTCTGCGCCCCATGGACTATACAGTCCATGGAATTCTCCAGGCCAGAATACTAGAATGGGTAGCCTTTCCCTTCTCTAGGGGATCTTCCCAACCCAAGGATCAAACCCAGGTCTCCCACATTTCAGGCAGATTCTTTACAGCTAAGCCACAAGGGAAGGCCAAGAATACTGGAGTGGGTAGCCTCTCCCTTCTCCAGTGGATCTTCCTGACCCAGGAATCAGTCTCCTGCATTGCAGATGGATTCTTTACCAACTGAGCTGTCAGAGCGTCATTACTGTTTATTGTCTATATTCCTCACTAGACTGAGCTTCCTGAAGGGGGGAAATATTTCTTGTTTGTCACTATCTCCAGGACCTAACACAGGGCTGGGCATGAAGCTGGGCACAGTAAGTGGTTTTTGAATGAGTGAGCCATCAGGTCAGCTTGAGAGGTTTTATATTTTATCTTGAAACCAGCTTATGTACAAGAGTAAGCACTAAAGTTGGATTCAGAATACATGGGTCTTAGGATCCAGCTACTTTCATTCAGTAAAGCAGCATGAAGTGAGGACCTACCATGTGCCAGGTACTGGGGGCCCAAAAATGAACTCAAGGAATCCAGTCTGGCACGGGGATGACTCTCATGCTATCTTCAATCAATGGAGTGGAAGCTCTAATGACAAGGATTTTGAGACCAAAATAGGGTAAACTGGTCTGATTGATTAGTAATGTCTGCTATTGAAAGGATTAGATGTAACATAGATTTGCTACCTGTGGTTGGGGGGAGGGGCAGTCGTGAA
The DNA here is from genome assembly GCF_029407905.1 of Bubalus kerabau. NCBI lineage: Eukaryota > Metazoa > Chordata > Mammalia > Artiodactyla > Bovidae > Bubalus > Bubalus kerabau. The sequence continues at coordinate 17,344,644 of NC_073645.1, forward strand.
AGCAGATACTTATGATGTGAAAGGCGCTTTACTAGTGGTGGGGACCCAGGGAGCCTGGAGCAGGAGTGAGTCACCCTGCCAGGAGCAATCAGGGAGCACTTCACAAAGCATGTGCCATTGGAGCTGGCATTGAAAAGAATGAGTAGGAGTTTGTCAGACCACAGAGCAGGAAGGAAGGGCATCCAGGGAATGAAGAGCTTGTCCCAAGGCTCCAAGTTGTGAGAGGACAGCATGTGTTTGGGGCTTGGAGAGGGTGTGGTGGCAGGGGAGACAAGAAGCTTGTGAAAGGCCAGCTCCACCCTAAGAAGGAGTTGAGACTTGACCAAGTGGAAACTCAAGCATGCCTTTAAGTGGTCAAGAAACATGATCGGATTTGGTTGTATGGAGGATGGACTGGATCGTGAATGAGAAAGAGAACAAGGACAATGGATTGGGAAGGTGTTGTACTGATGATCCAGCTGAAAGCCTGGGAGGGGGTGGGGGACATACGTGTGTGCACGCACGCGTGTGGTGGTGGGGGGTAGGACTTAGAGAGGCTGACTCTACAAGACTCAAGGCTGGTTGGCATCAGCTTGGAAGACTGGCTTTGAGGATTCTGCCCCCAATCCCACTGCCCTTATCCTTGTTAGCATTTCCGAGCACCCTTCAGGTGTCAGAGGATAGGTCCCTGACCCAGAGACTGGTGGTCCTTTATCCTAGGTCTATAATGAAAATAAATATGAATTTTAAACGGGATAGACATACATTTTACTCACCTTAAACTCCCCTACCACAGAAGGGTCTTCATTCTCATCTGATTTGCCTCGAAACAGCTTGAAAGTATCTGAGAAGTCCGTCAGGCCCTCGAATTCCTCTACATCCTCTAATTCACAATCATATATCTGCAAACCATCAACAGATTCTTAATTTCTCATTATAACACAGGTGGGATCTAAAATCAAAATGACTGACAATACCAAAGGTGCACGAGATGTGGATGGAGCAACTGGAACTCTCACATTGCCAGCTGGAGTGCATAACGATAAAAACACTTTGTCAAAGTGTCTGGCAATTTGAAGTTAAATATCCAGCTACACTATGATACAGAAGTTGAATTCCTAGGTGTTCATCCAAGAGACATGAACACATGTCTGCGTGGTATAAGAAGGTCCACAGCAGCTTCATCATCAGAGAATGGATAAACAAGTCATGATACATCCATACAATGGAATATGACTCAGCAATAAAAAGGGGCAAAGTACTGATATATGACAAACTACTGATATACGACAACCTGATTGATCTCAAAACTACTGTCTTGGACTATAGAAGTCACACACACAAAAATACACACAAATACATATTGTATGAGTCCACTTATACGCAGTATGAAAACAGGCAAATCTGATCTGTGATGCTGAAATCAGATCAGCTGTCTAAGAGGGTTAGAAGGTTGTTAGGAATTGACTGGAAAGAGGTACACAAAGGAGTTTTCTGGGGAGATGGGAATGTTTGTTGCCTTGTTTTGGTAGTGATTTATGTAGGTATATGTATATAATCATAACTCACTGAATGAATCACTTTACTGTATATAAATTATACCTTGATAAAGAGCTAGAAGAAGAGGAGGAGAAGCAAGGAAGGAAAGAGGGAGAGACAGAGGATGGACTGTGGGGCTGATCCACCAGACTAGTCTATTTCTCTAAATGAGAGGTTCTTTACATGCTGGTGTTTCTTAAGCTACATTGAGATGTGATGACAATCACATGCAAGAATGTGGATTTTCCCACTTTGATGGAGAAAAAATTTTTTTTTTATTTTTAATTCTGTATTGGGGGTATGGCCAACTAATAATGTTGTGACAGTTTCAGGTGAACAGCAAAGGGACTCAGCCACACATATACATGTCTCCATTCTCCCCCAAACTCCCCTCCCATCCAGGATGCCACATAACACTGAGCAGAGTTCCATGTGAGATGATTACTTTAATGGCCTGATATTTCTCATTTTAAAGTTTATCTTTCTGCTATGCATTGTTCTGAAAATGTTAGCCTTCGCTTTAGCTTTACTACTGGAAAACTGAATAAAGAACTAGAAAACTCAAACCCTTAACAGAAAGATCATCCATAACCAGATCTGCCTAGTTCAAAAGCTCATCTCCCTCCTGGACACCCAGTTGTGACTGTATGCTGCATGCGTGTGAAAGAATCAACTGCTCAGCTAGTAAAACTGATGCCCAGAATGGAGGACAGAATGAAACATGCTGATATTTCATGCTGTTTTGCAAGAGCACCATGACTTCTAAGGTCTCCCTTGGTCAAAATCGACAGCTGTTTACGGCTCTAATTAGTGCAGTGCCAACCCAATCCCAACCCTCACTCAGCCAGATGCCCCTAAGCCCCAAAGTGGCAGTCACAAAAACCATAATTCAACAGCTGTTCTCAAGCCCTGGAAATCTCAGCAAAGCCAAAATCCATCACAAGACAGCTCCCCCAGAGGTGCTCCTGGCCCCTCCTCCTCAACCACCACCATCGACCTTTCAGGCTTTCACTCAGCTCGGCATGCAACCAGTCTTAACGCATGTTCATCCCCCACCCGCTGTTGCACAGGCCCAGGTACCTTGAGTTTGGAATAACCTTTCTGAATATATTGTCCACATTTTTCTTGTTCCCCTGTGGAAGCATAAAATTTACTCCACCAGTCAACAATTTCTTCCTCCTAAAGAAAGACACAACAAAACGGCAAAACCTTAGTGATGACCTGGATTTCCAATCATTGCAGGAAAACTATGTAATAGAAAAAAGAAACAGGTACTTCTGAACCTGAAAGAAGTGAGATTATGTGATTTTTGTTTACATGAACCAAAGCAATAAGAATTCTTCCACCTGCAAGCTGGAGGTGAGGTGATGATCCTTGGCCAATGAAATGTGTATGGCTTTAATGGCCACAGCTATACTGGGTGATTTTCTAACATTCTATGGATACGGTCTATTCATTTGACTGTTTTTACTCTTTTATCCTGTTGATATTTACATACCACCCTTATGGCAGAAAGTGAAGAGGAACTAAAGAGCCTCTTGATGAAAGTGAAAGAGGAGAATGAAAAAGTTGACTTAAAGCTCAACATTCAGAAAACGAAGATCATGGCATCTGGTCCCATCACTTCATGGCCAATAGATGGGGAAACAGTGGTGACTTTATTTTTCTGGGTTCCAAAATCACTGCAGATGGTGACTGCAGCCATGAAATTAAAAGACGCTTACTCCTTGGAAGGAAAGTTATGACCTACCTAGACAGCATATTGAAAAGCAGAGACACTACTTTGTCAACAAAGGTCAGTCTAGTCAAGGCTATGGTTTTTCCAGTGGTCATGTATGGATGTGAGAGTTGGACTATAAAGAAAGCTGAGTGCAGAAGAATCGATGCTTTTGAACTGTGGTGTTGGAGAAGACTCTTGAGAGTCCCTTGGACTGCAAGGAGATCCAACCAGTCCATCCTAAAGGAAATCAGTCCTGAATATTCATTGGAAAGACTGATGTTGAAGCTGAAACTCCAATACTTTGTCCACCTGATGCGAAGAACTGACTCATTTGAAAAGACCCTGATGCTGGGAAAGATTGAGGGCAGGAGAAGAAGGGGACGGCAGAGGATGAGATGATTGGATGGCATCACCGACTCAATGGATATGGGTTTGGTTGGACTCCTGGAGTTGGTGACTGACAGGGAGGGCTGGCATGCTGTGGTTCATGGGGTCGCAAAGAGTCGGACACGACTGAGCGACTGAACTGAACTGAACTGAACTGATTTACATACGCAAAGGAGAAGAGGGCAAAAGAGGATGAGATGGTTAGATAGCATCACAGACTCGATGGACATGGATCTGAGCAAACTCTGGGACATAGTGAAGGACAGGGAGGCTGGTATGCTGCAGTCCATGGGGTCGCGAACAGTGCGACTAAACAACATTTACATATACAGGTAAAGTGAAAACAAAAAAAAACCCTGTAGTATGTGTTTACTATTCCATCCTCCAGTATGTGTTTTTCTACTATTTCATTTCCTTAGCCTTTTTAGCCAGCAACACATTGCAAAACAAAGCTCACTAAGCTAAGCATGGGAGAAACTGTTTCTAACTCAAGTTCTATCCTTTACATTATAAGCCATACCCTTATGTTATAAACCACGCCACATTAGATATGCTGTTTAAAATCTCTGAGCAACATTTTCTTCATCCACTGAATTGGCTAACACTATCTTTCCACATCATTCTCATAGGGTTGTTCTGGACATCAAATAAGATGATTAGGAGGAGAAACTTTGGTTATAAAATGTGAAGCAAGAGTACGGAGGCATTATGCTTTGTTTAGACCAGTGGCTCCCAATCTATTCTTGAAAATTCTAATTCAATCAGCCTGGAGTGAGACCTGGCATCCAGGATGCTTTCAAAAGTTCCTCAGGCAATGTGCAGCCAGAGTTGAGAAACTTTGGTGGTTCTTTGGGCAGAAGGGATGGCATTTGGAATCACTTGTGGAATATTCTCAAACTCCAGAAGGCTGTAGTTTATAGCAGGCTATGACTATAAATTCCACTCAGATTTATAACAAGAATAGATCCTCATCAGACCCACCTGCATCTTAATCTACCTAGTAAAGAGGTTGCCCAAAATAGTATGTAATCAGCAACACAGCTCCTATTTCATCAGGGGGTAAAACAGAAGAAATACTCAAGAAAAACTACTTCTTCTCTGTGTATAGTACTCATATGTTTACACATATAGTTATTTCCCCTCTGTGGATCAGTAAACCCAATCCTGGATTCAAAAAGTTTTTTTTTTTTTTTTTTACCTATCAGCTATAGGAAAAATACATGAATTATAAATCTAGCAAATTGTATACAACAGTTACCTTTTCTGTTAGCTGTTCATCACATATATGGCCAGGAAGAAGGCAAAACATGTGTAGTTCACACGGAGGTAGAGAACCATGAGCATTAGGTTGAACAAGAAAGAGAAAAGCAGACATTATTTTCAACCATCATTTATATTATCAACATTTTGATGGTTTATTTATTCAAGATGATCTCATTATTAAACACATCTTTTTGGTTTCTTCTCTGAAAGTGTGCAAAAGAGTTACAAACAGTATTAAAACAAAAGGCTTGGAGGTAGTCACCCACGTCCCATTTTAATAGAGTTAGACAATCTCTGTCCACCAGCACAGTGATTACATAGGGCGTTGGGGGATTAGCAGGGTATAGTTGTTCACCTTCCTGCCCCAAACCTTTCATTCCATTTAGCTTTTAAAGTATATTCCCAGCTGGCTTAATTCTCATCTCTCCAAAAACTCCTGTTGCAAGATGTTTATACCCAGCATGACTGCAATATCATTATTAATAAGCATCTTTTCTTGCCTTTTCCCCATGTTGATGTTAAAGTACCAAATACATATCCATCCATCAAAGTTGTTCTATGATGTCAAGTCTCTCACTGACCAAATCCTTCCCTTTTGAGTTTCCGCATAGAGAATCTACCAGGAGATGAAAGAATTGACAGCTAGGATGTTGGGGTTTCACTTTTCTCTTGGTACCTGCTGGAACATTAGCCAAGCTCGCCCTCAGGGCACTTTGAAGAATTGTGGCCTCCTAACTTCAAGTTCATTTCCAATATAAGGGAACTGTGATTACTTACTACAGGCACTTCCTGCAGGGAGCGCGGGATGGCTATGAGGTTTCTTTTGCAAGTGCCCCTCAGCATTTTCCAGATCAACTTTTGTTCAGCACACAGAATTGCCAAGAGAAGCAGAGAGGCAGATGTAACAGTTCTATTAGATTAGTATCAAAGTGCGATTAAGAGTTAAATTATCACAACTGAAATGAGATTTTGGAGAGAGGGATTTTATATCAAAAGTGTTTGCACATTCTGAATTCAGATTTTTAGAATCTTTTTATTCACATCTATTTTCATCTATTTGAAATCTTTTCAAAGAAATGAGCAGTTCATGATTTAAAAAGCATTTTCAAAACAGATTGCTGATGTTAAAATCTAGAATACAGGAAAATGTATTCACGTCCGCTTGCTCGTAACTTCACATGAAAAAGTAACTGAAGCAACTTGAAGTAACTTGCTTCATTACATCCACAGGGCACAGCAGATTCTCCCCTGAAGCTTAAAACAATCACATTTGTTTAAAGATCATCTTTCGCTCCAAAATCTAGAAAGAATCTGAAAGGAGAGTTCGAGTCTCTAGAGCAAAGTCCCTGCAGCCCCAGGCAGCTTCGTGAGTTTTCTTATCATACATACATGCACTGTCCTTGGAGAAGCCATTTTGCTGAGTGCTGTTGACATGCTGCTTAAGCACTGGAATTGGAAGGTAATCGTTGAAACGGCCATGTAGGAATGTCCATGACATCTGGCTAGCACTTAGTGATCCGCCCCACCCTGCCCCGTGTGTATTTCCCACTTTACTTGTGATGGTGCTGAGCCCATCACACGAGAGCTCTCAGTCACCACAGGGGGGTGGTGTGAGTTTCTGTGAGCATGAGGCTGTCACCTGAAGCCACAGCCTCCAGCTTCCATCATCAGCACAGCGTTGATCCAGTCCCTCCGTTGACCCACATAAAAGGATCGAACTGAGTTAGTGGTAATAGACGTTCACCACACACACAAAGCATGTACATGTAACATACACAACACACACATTACATGTGTGTATGTGTGTTACGTGTGGACATATTTTACATGTACATATCATCCAGGACATCAGCAAGCTGGTCATTGGCTCTTCCAGAGCTCAACTTTGCTCATTTGACTTTGCATAGATGAGCCCTGTCTTCCCCAATGAACAGATGGAATCAGACTTCAGAGGCCATTCTGAATAGCCTTTCTTATCAACACAGTATACATCCACTAGGTGTTAGGAGAGCGGCTGATTCAAGTGATATACAGTATGTGAGAATGATACGACCTTCCTCAATCCCACTGGGTTGCAACTTAAAATATGCTGTAAATTCAGCTTTCACTGTGTGTCGCTCCAGCAGCCTCATCTCTTAACTACTGGGAAGAAATGAGTGCGATTGGGGCATAGGTGACTTTATTCTTTTTCTTGATCGTCCATACCTGGGGCTACCGAGTATACAGAAGGCACAAAGACCTGATTGGCAATGGAATCTGGAGGCAGATCACAGGGTAGTATCTTAAACTGGCTTTTTCCAGAGTAGTTGTGAAAATGTACTTAAAAGATCTTAAGTATATTATACTTCTCCCTGGGCTACTACTGTTTTATTGAGAATATCTGGGGTTGTTTATAAAGTAAACACAGTGGTTTTGCAAATTTGATATTGTCATTTCTGACTGCAGAGGGTTCTCAGGGAATAGAATCAAACACACTGCTAGCGTGCTGGCTGTGGAGCCCACATTTAATATGGTCCAATTGTTAGTGAGTTTAATGCAGTGGGAAGAAAGTCGATTTCTTTAAAGGCACTGTTTATGGACCTAACACATTAAAGTGCAATCATGTGTACTTTCTGGCCAGTTTGCACATTAAAACATGCTGTGAAAGTCCATCATGAATGCCAACAGAAACAGGGAGATATTTGATGTTTGCTTTTTTCTGGGCTGAGAACTCCCTCCCGCCAACCCTTTCCTTCTTGTCAAACTGGATGGAATGGTTTTAAAATAGGGTCCTGAGTGAGCATTTCCACCAATGTCTTAATTTCAAAACCACAGTGAATATAAAAGTCAGGGATATCCCATACACTGACAAATAGAGTCATTAAAAAATCCATGACTCCTCTGTTTCATTTACGGGGAAAAGAACTGGTGTGCTCCGTGTATCTCTCTTCTGAATGTTGTGATGCTTGTATATTTGGTCCTGAGATTGCTCTTGCAAATGATACCACTCAGACCATCCACATCGACGGTTCTCACACCTGCCTGCACGTTAGAATCACTTGGGGAGATTTTAAAACTTATTGTTGTCCAGATTCCCCTCCCTCGTGCAGAGTGCAGCACGGTTTCAAGTATTATTTTAAATATCCCTGGTGACTGAGGGGAGAGGACATGAGTTCACACAATGTCACCAAAGCTACTGATGAATGTAAGAGCCAGGTTCTTTACCATGATAAGTTCGTTTGTTATCTTTAGTCGCATTGAATGGTTGTTCGACTGAATTCATCTAATGCTTAGATACCTGGAAGATAAAGCCAACATCATTCAATGAACGATCAATTCTAAGCCTACCTTTGAAGCCAGTAATGGCTTGGTGTCCTCTATGTCAATAAGAACGTCCCGGCGGGGTGGGGTAGACAAAAAGGAGGCTGCAAGACAGACAATTTCATAATCTCAGATACTTATAAAAATATAGTGGTAAGCTTTCTATTTCAAGTTTGACAGCCACACAGTGGATGGTAGAGTTTGCTCCTGGATGAGACTTACTAAATGGAGAAGACCACACAGGACTGTAGAAAAATAACCCAACAATTCATCACTTTTCCCAAAATATGATTGGTTTGAGACATTTTAAGGGGATTATCTGGCCTTTTTTTTTTTTTTTTCCCCTTTCACCTTAGTTAGCCCAATGCCTGTAGATACGGAATGCTCAAAAAAAGCATTTTATCAACACATGTCTTTAGAGGATGCAGGAGTGATTTTGGGGTCCTGGGGGGCTACAGAAAAGGAGCCTCCTTTTCATGGGATCTGTTCTAAGACACAGAAAAGCAAAGCAGGGTGAATAGGCACATTTCACGGCAGAAGTTGCAGCAGCCTTTCAGCCCCAGTTCTTGCAGTATGCTGCTGCTACTAAGTCGCTTCAGTCGTGTCTGACTCTGTGTGACCCCACAGACGGCAGCCCACCAGGCTCCCCCGTCCCTGGGATTTTCCAGGCAAGAACACTGGAGTGGGTTGTCCTTTCCTTCTCCAATGCATGAAAGTGAAAAGTGAAAGTGAAGTCGCTGAGTTGTGTCCGACCCTTAGCGACCCCATGGACTGCAGCCTACCAGGCTCCTCCATCCATGGGATTTTCCATGCAAGATTACTGGAGTGGAGTGCCATTGCCTTCTCCCTCTTACAGTATATGTAGAGGGAAAAGGCACCCATCCTGACTTAAAATAATTCCCAGAATATGTGTGGCTCTAGAGTCTGGGGTTAGAGCGAGGGCTCATGAGTAGCCTCCCAGGGCTCACCAGATTTGGTTCAGCTGAATGGGGTACCAAAGCTTCAGCCTGGGGCAGGATGGAGCAAGAAGTACAGATGTGCTTTATGAATGAGGACATCAGGCAGACAGACATTCATCAGAAAGCCAGAACCCAGACAGAACAAACTCTGCCAAGGCAAAAGAACTTTTTGTTTGACCCAGCAATTGATGCATAGGACATAAAGGATGGAAAACTCATTCTTTAAGCACCTGCCATGTGCTGGGCAGTGGGTTAAACTATTTACATACATGATCTCATTTAACGCCTCAAAAATCTCGTAGGATAATTGCATATGTGGCATTATACCCATTATAGAGATTAAAAACAAACAGACTGAGGCTCAGAGAAAGCAAGTCTGCTTCAGGTTGAACAATCAATCACAAGTGCATGTAAGTAACCTAGGTCTCTCTGACGTTAACGCTTGTGTTTTAACTGTCATACCAGAGTACAGAGCAAAGCAGGCCCTTTGTAAATGTCAAGGAAACGATCGGGGGAACACTGGGGAAGCAGAGGAGACTGACACTGAGAATCTATGATGCACCAGTTGCTATGCTGTTGCTAGGTGGTTGAGTATCCATGTGGCACTCCCAGATCTATCAGCAGTCTCTATGCTTCCAAGATAGCTTCCCCCAACTCCCAACAACTGCAGCAGCACAGAAGGGTGAGTGGGCAGGCATGCTGGCAAACCGCACGGGGGATCCTTTCTATATCATCAGTTCTCCACGTCACAGTGCTCATGTCAACAACACCTTGGGGAGGGGAGGCAAGTTATTCTGTGTGCTTCCCCCACGAGACCAACCAAGCATATCCCTGCACTCTTACCTCTATTTGGTTTAAACAAAGTATCAGGTGGATCTAAAATAACAGATTCTGGTCTTGGGAACACTGTGTTCCCCGTTCACCTTAAGAATTTTCCTCTTTAGGGACTCTCTGAAGCCTTGACCACGTTAACTCCATAGAATTATGAACCAGGAGGCCTCTGTCTGCCCCTGACCTAGTGACATACATAGGTCCACTCAGATTCTGAGGCCAGAGAAAATGTGCATTTATACCTTCCAAATGATTTCACATATGTGTGTCAAAGAGTGTTCCCTCATGAAAGCAGTAGAAAACACACCAGGGAAACACTTTCTCTCCATTATATAATCCCAGATAAAAGAGCACCTGCAGTTATGTGAATCCTTGTTATAAAAATGTTGCTGTTTAGGCACCATCTATTCAGCACAAAATGCATTTCACGGGAAATGTATGGATAAACACATGTAGGGTTTGGCTCAAGTGTGACTGTGGATTTTTTTCTGTCTTCTCTGAATCAGGGATTCGGGATGCTCAGACCCACAATGCAGATAAGTTTCAGAGGCTCTGTAAAATCAATACCAAACCTTATGAAAGATTACACAGAACCAGTTAGCAGCACAGCTGCTCAAACAGAAGACATCTGTTTCAGTTTTGAGGCCGCCAGCGATCAGCTGAATGGGTGTCAGTTCTCCGCTGGGTCTAATCTCACAAGCCTAGGGGCTCTAGGATCTTGCTCATGGGTGGGATCCAGTCCCCAGCCCCTAACACAGTCTCTGGCACATAGTAAACTAAAAAACAAGTAATTCTTGAATAAACAAGTGCAAAATGCTATCCATATAGTTATTCTTTCATACAGAACCCTAGGATAATACTACAGCCTGCTCTAACACTTACATATTAATTATGTGACCTAAAGCCAGGCATTAAACTCAGCAGGTACTATTTTTTCCTCCACGGGTAACAATGAAATCATATGTTTCAAATCACATCATAAGGATGTTATGATGCATTAATGAGGTGGAACAATAGATAGAAAGCAATTTAAAAATTCCCTGCTCCTTCAGTGCTCACAGAGGGGCCCCTGTATCTCCCATCAGAATATTTATCATGGCAAACTGCAATCACCCATTGTTCCGTTTGATTTTTCTGCTGGACAACACAAAAAAAGAATGTTTTTTCCAGGAGCAGGATATTTCAGAAGGTAAGAGCTTGAGCATCGGGCCCCTCCAAACGAGGCCAGGATTCAAGGGGCGCTCTGCCACTTACTAACCTTATCACCTTGGGAAGGTTACACGGAGTGCTGTCAATCAAACTGTTCCCTCATCTGCAAAACCTGGAGAATAAGTACTTGCACCTTGAGAAGCTGGTGAAGATGAAATCAGCTCAACATGAAAAGATCCAAGATGTTATTTAGAGACTTGGATTTCCCTTTTTTAAAAACTGGAGGATAACTGCTTTACCACGTTCTGTTAGTTTCTGCTGTACAATGTGACTCAGCTGTAAGTATACATATATGCCCTCCCTCTCGAGCCTCCCTCCCACCTCCGCATCCCACCCTTCTAGGTCATCGCAGAGCTCCAAGCTGAGCTTCCTGTGCTAAACAGCAGCTTCACATTATCTGTTTTACACATGGTTGTATATTTATGTCAAAGCTACTTTCTCAGTTGTCTCTTGCATTTACCTTTTAGCTGTGGCACGATGTCCTCCTTTCCTGCATAAGGGTCACAGCGAAAGCGGTCCAGGCGATCAATGGTGCACTGGCCCACGACGGGCTTGCGCCCGAACTGCCGGTGGTCGATGACCTTGATCACCAGTGGAGGCATGTACAGTTCCTCCTTGGGCAAGAACTGGGGAGGGAGGTGGGTCACAGAGGTAGGTGTCACTTCTCTCTACAAGTCCTGACAAGGGCAGCTTTGCCAATTAACTCCCCCAAAGGGACCATCTCAGGCTCTCTCTGCCCATTTGGCATAGGCTCAGGGCCCCACAGTGAGTTCAGTAACATACACGCCAAGCTAGCAGCCTAGAGACGAAGGGCCTGAGCTCTGAACCAGATGCCTGGGGTCACATCCCCGCTCTGCCACTGACATCTGCATGGCATGATCTTAGGGAACCTTTCTGTGTCTCAGGGATCTCAATAACAGTAGGGTTGCTGAACTAATGAACGTGAAGGGACTAAAAGTGTACCTTAGTCCCTGGCTCTGCTCTGTTAACAGGGTGTGAAGTCAGCACTTTGTTAGAATTAGTTAAAATCTAGAAATGATTGAGATAAAACTGAACCTTCACAGGAAATAACTGTAGCTTGGGAGTCTTTCAGCCCTGGAAGTTCAATGCCAAAATAGGACGCTCTTTTCTCATTGTCTCCTGGTTCCTCTAGGTACAATCTGGTGACCTTGGTGACACTGTCTGATTGAGGAATCATGGGCTGGTCTCAGGTCTGCCTGGTGTGTGGTTCAGATTATTTCCACCTCTGTCCTTGCCCAGGAATAGAAGTTGGGGTCAACTGAGAGGCTTTCCTCACTTCTGCTGACCAAGGCTAGATCCCAGACTAGAGCTTGGGAGTCAGGGGAGGGAGCTGGCGAGAGGACAAGGATGGGCAGAGTGGCCCCGGGATCACTCTGGGATTCTGGCTTGGAGCCTCCAGGGGGTGCTCACGGGTAGCATCCCAAGGGGAAAGCATGGGCTTTGAAGCTGGAGGGACCTTAAGTCTGAACTCTGGCCACCCACTTGCTAGCTGTGTCTCTTTGTGTAAATCACTTAACCTTTCAGTTTTCTCCAAAGCACACTTGAGAGGGATGAAAATGCCTGCCCTGCAAGCTTGAAGACTGATGCAGGGAGTGTGAACGCAGCCAGCACTGGGCTCTACGTAGCTGCTGCTGTAGTTTCTGACAGAGTCTCTGAGCACAGCAGGCGGCACCTGGCACCGGTTATGGAACTTGCAGAGGGCATTTTTCCCTCCAAGCCTTGGTTTCCTTATCCGTAAGAGGAGGAGTTAAGCCACATGACCCTAGAGTTCAAGAGCCGTGTGTTGGAGGCCCCAAGGTCAGAAAAATGACGGGGTGGGAAAAGGAATGGGAAGATTCTGGAACTTCCACCCCATCAAAACTGAGGAAATGCCTTTGTATCTCTTTTCATAGTAGAGTATAAAAAGAAAGGTTTTTCCATTTTAAAAAGTTAAGGATTTAACTGCTTTAAAGATGGAGTAGCCTCTTCTTGCTCCAGAGTATTATGGGGTCTGCAGTGGAGGACTGTGAACCAGATCTGAGGCCACCAAACTTCTAATAACCAGAGGGGAACATCGATGGAGCAAAAGTGGGCACCATCCCTAGGGGCGCCTGGAGGCGGGGCAGTCACAGGCTCCTAGGATGAGCCCCGTCACCCCATTACTCTGCAGCTCCTTTTCCCAGCCAGCCAGTCACTATGGGGGATTCTGGTTCACACACCTACAGGGGCATGGCTGGGGGTTAATATTCTGTTCCTGCAGGACTAAGAGCTTGTCATAGAGAGCTGACTAGATGGAAGTTTCCTGGAGAAATACCTTAGGATTGCTCATAGATACTTCTGTGTCACTGGGGCTCTTTGAAGCTTTAAGGAACTACCACTACAGTGTGAGAAGCTAAGGGAGGCTAGCCACTGACAAGCAGACTAAGGCAGGGTTTTTCTATTTGTTGTCGGACTTTGGAAATATATTAATATATAATGTATGGATTTGTATATATTCATTTTTCAAGTACAAGTCAGCAATTCAACACACATGGACTATTATGGAGTCTTGATACAGTACCACTCTCATGAAGAGAACAGAACTTGGGAAGTTGGGTGTCTTCTTCAGGTTTTTGATCACCACTGACTCGACCCTTTCCCCTCCACACTCCACAATGAGACTGGGGGAGGTGACAGAAGCCATCTGGTAATTCTTCATATTTCTTAAGCCCCAAGCTAGAATCTAAGAGAACAATATAAAGAGAAGGGAAGAAAACCCAGCATATTAAAAATATTCAAAAGGAAACATTCTTTCTTAATAACTGGTAAATTCTTTAAGATGGACTTGTACCGATTTGCCTCAAATCTCTGAGAATGTTATCCTAGAAAGCCTGGAGGTCAGACAGAGAAAGTGTTTTTGCCCATTTTCTTCCCTTATCTGAGCGGATAAAGAGCAGAACAGATAAGAACGCAGGGATCAAATCCTGGCTGCGCCACAGCTCTAACTCTGGCAAGTTAGTAACCTCTCTGGCTCAGCTACAAAAGGATCTGAGAGTATTCCCCATCATAGGGTTATTCTGAGGATCAAGTGTAAAACTCTTAATACAGAGTCTGACCTGCAGGCATTTATTTGAAAATAAGAGCTGTAGTTTAAAGTCATCTGTCTCAGTCATTATTAGCAAGACAGCCCGAGGATGGAAACCTCCAGGTAACAGCTTGTTGACTAGACAAACAGGGAGCCCTCACTAGTAGGCAGGATGCCGTCCATCGAGTTCCCTCCGCCTGTATCTGCTCAGACTGCCCGGCACGTCACCATTTCCCATTCTTCCCACCCCTCCCCTCCACCTCCCCCCTCAGGTCCCCTTTTCTCAGCACACACAGACATGCTGCTCTGAGTCCATCTCCTCTCTCCCAGTTCTCCAGTTGACCCGGGAAACTTAAAAATCCACTGGCTCCCAGTAAATGGGAATTCTAAATTCCCTCAGCAATATTGGGATTGATTTGTTTTTATTGCTTTGATGAGTATTCTATTTTCCATGAATATTTCTGTTTTGTGGACAAATTCTAAAGGAAGTTGGAGATAGCAAGAAAAGACACAGCAAGGTTCCATTCCTATACAAAAGATTCCAGTTGGGTGGCCACATCCATTTGATCTGACCAATGAAACAGGGCAAGCAGCATACCTCAATAGCAGTGAGCTGAACCACAGGCCTGATGCCCTGGGGGACCATGTACAGATTTGGTGCCCTTTGCGAGGGAAGAATGGGAAGGTTGGAGCCATCCTGTGAAACAAACACGCAAAAGTCAATGCCTCCCTTTGGTTCAAGTAAACAGTGCCTGGAGTTGTTAACAAGTGTTTTAATTGGCTACTCTGAAAAAAATGTATGAGTGAGAACTCAGTAAGTACCTTGTGCCTCAGGATCAACTCTGCAGTTACAAGGACATCCCCACAGGTTTTGTCTCCATTCATCACTGGGTACCAGAGAAGTTTGGGAGTGATGTCCATTTCTGAGTCTAGTTTCACCAGAGGAGAGCACATGCTTCGTCCTAAAAATTCATCTTTGCCCTAGAGAAACAAGCAATCCCGAAATTCTCTGACAAACAACCGTATAGAGCTCCATCATTCCCTAAATCATCTTAGAAATGCTAAATTACCTACCACTTGGTCATTGTCAAAAAGTTCGATGATAACCTTGGGTGGGTTCTGTAGGATGGTTTGGGGTTCCCCATAAATTTCAATTTCATCGAATATAATTGTTTGGTCCCATGTCGGATTCAGAGTTGAGTGGATGATCTCGGTGGTTTTACTTCGATGAAGGAAGGAGACATGAGCATATGGATCTAAAACAGAAAAAGAGAGTAACAGTGGGCCATGGCTGAGGTCTGAAGCCATAAGACTCCTGGAAGAAAACATAGGGGTAGGCTCCTTGACATTGACTTGGCCATGGTTTTTTAATCTGACACAACTAAGGCAACAGAAGCAAAAATAAACAAATGGAACTACCTCAAACTAAAAAGGTTTCAGTGCAGCAAGGTGAATCACCAACAAAATGAAAGGCAAACTATAAATGAATGAAGAAAAAATATCCATCTATATAGGTAGATACATACATACAATAAAATATAATTCAGCCTTAAAAAATAAGGAAATTTTGCCATTTGTGACACCATGCATGAACCTGGAGGGCTTAAGTGAAATAAGCCAGACACAGAAAGACAAAAACTACAGGGTATCATTTATATGTGAAACAAACAAAAAAACCTTAACTCAGAGAAACAGAGAGGAAAATGGTGGTCCCTGCGGTGGCTGGGGGCAGGGAAAATGACGTGAATTAAAGAGTATAAACTTCACCTGCAAGATGAATAAGGTCTGAGGATCCAGTGGATAACATGATGACTACAGTTAGTACTTTTCGTATAACTGAAATCTGCTAAGAAAGTACAACTTAAGTGTTTGCACCAACTCACAAAATGTAAATTTGAGAGACGATGAATATGTTCACTCAATTCTGGGAATCTTTTCACAAGGTGTACATATGTCAAATCATCACGTTGTTCACTTTAAACTTTGTCAACTATACCTCAGTACTGCTGAAAACAGCTAAGAAAAAAAAAGTAACCCACTTCTCCATGCTTAATAATTTCACTAAACCTTTTTACAACTGCTTGGGAGCTGACCTCTGTGAGCAATACCCTGCTGTCTAACTTGAAGCTTCTGCACAAGTTGACAGGATGCCTGGCTTTTAGCATTGCAGCATCTCATGAATGGGATTCCTTGCTTTTACGCTGATGGTATATCTTCTGTATCAAACTGCAAGGCATGTGCTTTAGTCAAGAAATTAACTTTGACTTGCAATGATTGGGTGCCCCCTGGTGGTGAATATTCAAAAATGTCTTCAAAAACCATTCTGGAGCAGCATTAGAGATAACCTTAAATCTATCTGCCTTAATTTGTCAGAAAAGGAAACCATTCACAAATGTTGGTTAATATTAGTGCTCGGAACACACCTCACAACTGATGTGAGCATGCCAGAGTGTCAGGCAACTGGTCCTAGAGCTGGTTCCATAAGGGACGCTCTGCTGGCCTGCAGTGGAATGCTCCTCCTATAGCTCAGGGAAATTAAAAGATGCTTGCTCCTTGGAAGAAAAGCTATGAAAAACCTAGACAGAGTATTAAAAAGCAGAGACATCCCTTTGCCTACAAAAGTCCCTATAGTCAAAACTATGGTTTTTCAAGTAGTCATGTACAGATATCAGAGTTGGACCATAAAAGAAGGCTGAGCAGTGAAGAATTGATGCTTTCTAATTGTGGTGCTGGAGAAGACTCTTAAGAGTCCCTTGGACAGCAAGGAAATCAAAGCAGCCAATCCTAAAGGAAATTAACCCTGAATATTCATTGGAAGGACTGATGTTGAAGGTGAAGCCGTCTGATGTGAAGAGCCGACTCACTGGAAAAGACCCTGATGCTGGGAAAAACTGAGGGCAGGAGGAGAAGGGGTGACACAGGATGAGACAGTTGGGTGGCATCATCAGCACAATGCATGTGAGTTTGAGCAAACTCCGGAATACAGTGAAGGAGAGGGAAGCCGGGTGTGCTGCTGTCCATGAGGTCACAAAATGTGGGACACGACTGAGCAACTCAACAACAACACTAGCCCAGGGAGACCAGGAACTGGTTATACCAGCAACAGCACACAAATTCCCAAGCAGCAGGCGCCCAGAACCTTCCTCTGAGAACCAGTCCAAAGGCAGCAAAACTAGGGTTGTCAGTGTGAGGGGTGATGAAGTCTCATGGTTTGTTGGTGCTGGAAATTTGAGGAGCAGGCAGCAGAGAAGGTCAAGATAGACTCCAAAGTAGGGAAATGGGTGAACTGGTGGTAATCATTTTGTCAACTTAGAGAGTTACAAAAAATATTTATATTTACATAAATGTGCTGACTTGCCAATCAACCCAAAAGTTCTGGGGTAAAAAGAGTATAAGTATAAACAAGAGAGCAGAAACTACTTTTCTTCTTGGTGATTTTCATCACTTAATCCCTTAATGATTATTAGTATTAAAAGACCACATATCTTCTTCGTCACTCAGCAACTGTGCTCGACAGACTCAGCCATTGTCTAATGACTGAGCCCTTGACTTCATGCATATCAAACTACTTACTCTCAATAAGGAAAAGCTTTTTGTTGTTGTGCAAAATAACTCAAAGCATCCACTAGACGAAAAGTAGAATCAAGCTATGCTGCTGTGTAATAACATGTGAGATGGAGTTTTTTTTTTTCCTTTACCTGAAAAGCTATCCTTGTCTAGAGCCATGAGGTTTCTGGCTTGATAGATATAGCAGCGCAGGTGGTAAACGTAGACTCCTAAAAAGAACAGGATGCAGGTTACTTGTAAGAAACAGAACACTGTAAACTCCTATTTTTCTATTGGACACAACATATGTTTCAGATAAATGGGTTACCCAAATCCATTTCCCCACAATTTATATTGTATGTACAGAAGGTATACAATGGTGACGATGTGTCTTCCAAGTGTTTCCTGCAAAATGAAGCACTGTAAAAATGCTACAGGAAGTTCATTGCAAGTGTATCCGTCAGGAGAGCATACTTCTGGTATAAACTTTCTGGATTTAGGGTACTGCTTGTCATTGCCGACCTTTAAAACGACACTGGGTCTCTAGGAGTTACTGAAATAGGGCTTTCTATACCATTTCAGCACCAGATCTAGGAAACAGTTATCTGTTAAGTGATTGTTATTTCAAAGACTTTATACTTCTTCTCATTATTATTTTAATACATAAACGACCCTCCCCACCACACTGCTACCCCACCCTGCCCCTGCAAACACATAATTTGAGAAGCGGTAGAGTACTGTGATTCACTACACAAATCCTGGGCTTCTCTGGTGGCTCAGACAGTAAAGAATCTGCTTGCAATAAAGGAGACCCAGGTTCAATCCCTGGGTCAGGAAGATTCCCTGGAGAAGGGAAGGGCTACCCACTCCAGTATTCTCACCTGGAGAATTCCATGGACAGAGGAACCTGGGTGGCTACAGTCCATGGGATTCCAAAGAGTCAGATCGGACTGAGCAACTAACAATTTTCAGAGTATTGTGATTCACTATGCAAATGCTAGGAACCAGGCTACTTCAGTTCAAATTTTATCTCTAGTGCCTACAAGCTACAAAATCTTGGTCAAATGATTTAATCTTTCTGTACTTGATTTCTTCCTGTGAAACTGGGAACCATAATGGTACCTCCCTTCTAGGGTTGTTATAAAAATTAAATGAGATAATATATGCACAGTACCTGGCACATGCTAAGACTAATATAAGTATTTGCTATTATTATTATACAGTAGGTCTGCTTCATTCCAAAATTCCTGAAGGGTATCACTAAAACCAACCTTAACTTTCTGAACTTTTTCAGTAATTAAAATAATCTTTGGAGGGCTCTTGATAGAATGAGTAAATATCAGACAGGTTATGTTAAGATTAAATATCTGACCATCCTGTACCCCAAATATAGTTATTAAAACTGCATTTTTAAAAATCACATTCATGATATGATGAAAATGCAAGTCACATTTACATAAAAGGATTCTTTAAAAATCACATTTGGTGATTCATAGTTATCCTGAGATAACAGTCACAGAAGTGAAATTCACAGATACACGTTTAAAACTTACTGTCAAAAGTACAGGAAACAATGGGAGTGTTTGCTCCAAATACAGTGGTGGCGCTGTGCTTCTGCTTTTCTACGCTCTTTTCCTCTCCATCCTCAGTCGTGTCTGCGCCCTAAAATAAGAGGCAGGAAGACCAATCAGTAATGCCTAAAAATGAAGAGGTAAGAATTAGAAGCAAACGGAATGGTCAGTTTTAAGAGTTTTTCTTAATCCAATCATTCCATTTTTAAACATGAATGACGCTCAGCATAGTGACAGAGTGGGAAGCTAGAGCCAGCCTTTCTATCTCAAGTCTAGGCTTACCAAACCCCTACCCCTTGAGGGTGGAGGGGTGGGGGAAAGAAAAGTGAAAGTCACTCAGTCTGATTCTTTAGGACCCCATGGACTGTACAGTCCATGGACTTTTCCAGGCCAGAATACTGGAGGGATCAAACCCAGGTCTTCCATATTACAGGTGGATTCTTTATCATCTGAGCCACCAGGGAAGCTCTGGGAGGTGGGGGGAGGAAAGCATAAAGGATACATAAGAGTATTAGGAGGAAGGGAGGAAGAAAAAGTGGTGGAGGAAGAACAGAGAAAGGTTAGTGTGTAGAAATATAAAAATAGGTTGTGTCCAAACACAAATTTCCAAAAATGGTCCCTGACCACCTCACTGATTTAAATCAACCACCACCATTTTCTTAATTCATTCCTTCTGCCATTCTGCTTTTTTCCTCCCTGCCTTTCTATTGTGCTTCCATGTGAATCGTTCTCTGACTTTGTGAGCCAACCTTCTGTTTTCCTTCCCCTCACACCTGTATATTTAACTTTCTTGGCTTGCTGAACAGTTGTAGTTTCCAAAGTATGATCCAAAGAATCTAAGCTTGGAATGTTAATAGATGTCACCCACAGCAAAGGCTTTTGAACAGATACACTTGAAGAAACAGTTAGGTGAACCAATATTAAACGGGCTTCTTAGAACCGTCCACGTGTCAATGGTCTATTTTTTCTACATTGCTGAACACCTATGATGTGTGGCTTTCTACCAAATTAGGTGCAATCTTACAGTAGTGGATTCGGTGGCCTTATATCCAACACGCATGTGTCTTCCCTCTGTGAATATAATTTGAATTTTGGCTATTTATTACTTACAAGGGCCCCTTCAAGTTTAAAGATGGCAGCTGCGCCATGTGTTTCTGAAGGAGCCATTTTTCTCCTCCAACGTCTGCGGCGAAACGTATCTGAACTACGCTGTTTCCAGTGAAATTTCCAGCCAATTAGAGAAGCGTATTCCCAGCCCTCCTGGTCTTCAAATTCTGCCATGGCCTAAAACAGAGGTAAAACATTTAACGATAATCATCACCATAACAATGTTCCTTATATTGATAAAGCAGTTTACCTGATCAATCAACAAATATGTATCAAAAGTCTACTCTGGGCCAAAGCACCATGCTAGAAGCCAGGGTACAACACAGAACAAAATAGACAGTCTCAGGACTTCCCTGGTGGTCCAGTGGTTAAGAATCTGCCTTGCAATGCAAAAAGGATGTGGGTTTGATCCCTGGTTGGGGAACTAGGATCCCACATGCCGCAGAGCAACCGAGCCTGTGTGCCCTTGTGTGCCACAACAAAAGATCCCACATGACTCAACTAAGAATCGACACAGCCAAATAAATAAATAAAATACTAAAAAAATAACAGACAGGTTCTCTGCTGTTGCAGAGGTGATGGACCCTGGGGATGCAGAGAGAACAGCAGCAACTGAAGTGAAATGAGATTTTGCCAAGGTGATGGCTATGGCATCAGGAGGAGCCCCTTATTTAGACTTGGCAGCAGGGATGGGGTGGGGCATGAGGTCAGGGGTAAATCAAATGGATTCTTTTGCAAATTGCTTTCTATTTGCTCACTTCACTAGCTCATAAGCACACTGCTATTGTGATATAGTTTGGAAAACATTATTATCTCCACTTTACATATGGAGGGAAGAAATGATGCCACCCTCCCCAGGGCTTAAGTGTTTAAGATAAAAACTTCTATAGCTAATAAGTAAATCAGGGTATACTACTTCTAGAATAACTACTATAATGACTAAGGTAGCTTTTATCGTAAAATCTATTTCTATTTAATTATCTCAGTTTTCAACGTTTTCTTCAATTCATTCAGCAAATGTAAGTGCCTACCGTGCAGCACTGGGTTAAGAGCTGAGGAAGCAGTGAAGAAAGAGACAGGGTCCTTGCCCTCCTGTAGCTGACATTTCAGTGGTAGAAACTTTACATAAGTATCTTAAAAGTATGACTAGATTTAGTAGATGTAAAATAATACTGAATAATATTTATGATTTCAGAAATAAGAGCTTCACGTAGGTTATTAATGTAGGGCCTATTTTTTTCAACTTTGAATAAACAGAAAATCCAGGTCAAGGAAGATCTTGTAATTAACCCTCTAGCAGCATCACTAGTGGCATCGAAATATTTCATGAAGCCAGGAGTGAGGCAGGCTGGGGAGCGTGATCAAAGTCTCTCGACAATACTCTTTGTAGAACCGCGCCACGCTGCCGGTCTTCTGACTAGTCGCTCAGTGATCTTTCCACCTCACCTTGGCACTCTCATGTGGAAGAACGGAGTCAAAGTGCCTCTAGAAACTTTTCACCCCATCAGGATAGGGCTGATTGCAAAACAAATATTCATTCATCAGCTCATTCATTCTACTCCATTATTAATTAGGAACAAGGTCCTAAGCTAGCAGAAAAGATATGATAAGAAGATGAGAATGGTTCCATCTTTGGAAGCATAGAAGAACTGAGAAGCTCACTGGCTAATAAAAAAATCACTTCATCACATCTGCTGTAAGCCAGGCACTTTGTGGACTAGAAAGAATTCCTATTTAGAATGAGCTTAGCCTGAGTTCACTCTATCACTTACTAGACATGTGGTGGTGGTTTAGTTGCTAAGTTGTGTCTGGCTCCTATGAACCCATGGACTATAGACTGCCACACTCCTTTGTCCATGGGATTTCCTAGGCAAGAATACTAGAGTGGGTTGTCATTTCCTTCTCCACGGGATCTTTCCTGACCCAGGAATCGAACCCGGGTCTCTTGCATTGAAGGCAGATTCTTTACCAACAGAGCTACGTGGGTAGCCCGAAGCAAATCCATTTAACCTCTGTGAGGACTGTCTGTACAATGAGAATGAAACGCAGATTTTGTGGGTTGGAGATGATATATATTCAGTACTTACCATCATAGAAGGAACACAAAACATACCATTTACTATTGTTATTAGTATTACTGTTCCACTCAATTTATTATTATTCCATTTAAGCTTATAATACCCTAAGTAGACGCATGATATTATACCCATTTTGCAGATGAGAAAGGGGACGAAGCCAGGATTTGAATCCTTAGATGTCTTGTTCAAAGTCTTGAGCTACTGCCACTACTACAATATGCTACCAAAATAATTTCTGCTTCTATCAGTGCCTCTTGAGTGGTTCTCATTATTTAGCCTGCTTCAGAATCACCTGGAAGACTTAGTTGTTGAAACACAGAATGCTGGGCTTACCCCCAGAGTTCCTCAATCAGTAGTAGGTCAGAGGTCGGGGCACACTTTTAGAACCCTTGAGCAGGGTCTCAGGTAAATGGTTTCTGTAGAAACAGCTGGATTAACTGTGATTCTGAGTGATCTAGAAGAAAGAGCCACCTGCTCCCTCCCACTGCTCCTCTTACCCTTGCGGTACTCGAAGTGGATTGTGTTAAATCTTTCTTGCGTTTTCGGACCAGCCTTCGGCGTCTATGAGTATGATACATTTTTTCTGCTGCAACCCAGGATTTGGGCTTATTATCAGGAGGAATGGTAATTCCATACTCCCAGCCTGGAATAGAGTTGGCGAATGGTTATCCAAAAGAGATGCACTTGCCAGATTACCAAATAAAGTTCAGCAATAAAGTTAAATAAAGTTCCAGGAAACAGTCACTCTCTGTCCCCCTCCCAACATTCTCCACTGTCCTGACTGAATGCCATTGCTCCTTTCACTCTTGTGCAATCAGCCAAACAGAATAAAGCCCTGTTCCCCTGGATTCTTCCTCAAGAAACTTCATTTGTGGCCATGGGGTTCACCTCCATGTTTATACTTTCCAACATTCATGGAAATTGAATGTATGTAAGAATAAAGTGGGGCTTCCCAGGTGGCTCAGTAGTAAAGAACCCACCTGCCAATGCAAGGAGACAGAGGAGACGCAGGTTCGACCCCTGGGTTGGGAAGATCCCTGGAGGACGGCATGACAACCCACTCCAGAATTCTTGCCTGGAGAATCCCAAGGACAGAGGAGCCTGGTGGGCTATAGTCCATGGGGTCGCAAAGAGTCAGACACGACTGAGCATGCCCTCACTCAAGAATAAAGCCCACTATGAGAGGCATTTGGGAACAGTGATAGAGGGCATGGCCTGCGTAGTAACAGACTGGGTTCAAATCCCAGCATCTCCTCGTGTGGACTATTTACTTAAAAAATGTCTTACAAGTTGGTAAATCTGCTGGGGGCCAAATGTCCCCAGCATAAAGGTAAAATATACCTTTTTCAAAAGAATTAATCAAAATACTGCAAGCAAAGCACGAGGACCATGATCAGCACACAGTTTACACTCCAACAACGTTAACTAGTATTAGAAGGGCTGGTGTGTGCACCCAGATCAAGAAACTTATAACCTATTTGAAATCTTCCTTATTAATGGTAGTTCTTTCTGTGTACTAGTTCTTCAGAAGAAATTTAAAAATCAAAGTTTCTATTTGGACAATTCTAAATGTTTTAGTTCCATTTAATGTTAGATTTCTAGCCACAGGAAAGGATAAGCATCATTACCAGAGGCTATGTCAATAATCTGCCTTACTGCTGAATAGGATGACTTTTAAGGCATTCTGCAGTTCTTCTTTCCGAGGTAGGGGGCTCCTGAGTTAGTGTGATGTTCCCAGGGAGGGTATGGCGTGGTTAGAACAGAGAAACTCGAAACTCCAATCCCCTTCAAAATTCTCACTGGATCCCTGGCATCTTGAAGTCCAGCTACCCGGGAGCCTGTCACCTTGTATCTTGAGAGCCTACCACCCTGCCCTTGTCCAAGCACCTGCTTGTCTTCCAGACACCTGACCCCCTCCTCCTGTCTTAGACCAGAAGACGGGAAACTCTTCCCTCCCAAGGAAACTTGACTTGAACCAAGGCATTGCTGGAGAGCCCCTGGTCAGGTAATAGGTCTGAAATGTTACCTCTCTCATCCACTGCACGATTAATGTCATAGACCCATGCATCATCCTCCCATTCCCAGCCTGGAGGGCAAGTGAGCTCGCTTGGTGATGCTGCTTTATCGCCGTTCTTTACAAAAAACAAACAAAAACAACAAAGAGAAAGAAGCCACAGTGTTAAATAAGAGGCAAATGTAAGATAGGATTCCTCACACTTAACTATAGATTCACATGCTAATTTGATACCTTCATAGACAATCTTTTCAGAAAAATTCCTAATCTATACACAATTGCCAAACAGTAACTCGTTGTTAAAAGAATACTTTCTGTTTCTACTATTCAGGAATATGTTATGCTAAACCACGGGAAACTGATTTTTGTAAGTTAAAAATGGTCAAAGATCAGCAATTTCATATGGTTCAATTTAGTATTATGAAATGATGCAACTCTTATGAGGGGTTATATTGCAAAGAACCCATCAGAGATGGACGGACCATGAAAAATAGGTGTTTTCAAATACGGGGTAATGCTATAGAAAGCTGTAGATGCTAATCATGTTTAAGACTGAGCAAAGTTTATGTGAAAATATTGACAAGTTCTGTATTAAAACTGATAGAAGTATGAAAAAGAAGTACATAGTAAATGAAATAAAGGCGATAAACAGAAAAATAGCTTCACTTTAAGGGTGTGAATATTGAACAACAGGAGACCATCTGTTCATGTACTGACAAAGATGTGGGATGGTGTGTGTCTAGGAAAAAAGTCCTCTCTTCTGTTGCTGGAAATATAAATTTGTACAGCCTCTTTGAAAGTGATTTGCCAATATTTATCAAAATTTTACATGCACTGAAACCTTGACCAAGCCAGGGACCTACCTCTCCTACAGGCAAACTTTCCTAAGTGAATAAAAATGTGTGTAGAAGGATGTTCATTGTCACATTACATATAAAACACAAAGACTATAAAAAAAAAACAACCTAAATGTCAAAGAGAGGATGAGTTAAATTATAGAGGGGTGCATATAATCAAACACTCTGAAGAAATTTTTTAAAAAACTCAAGATGTCCAAGACACATTATAATGAACATACAAGTGAAAAACACAAGTTGCGGAACTGTGCCTATATGACACCATTCTATTCAGGTGGGTAAAAAAAGAAGTAATTGTATAGGAACAGAAAACTGTTATCTTTGGTTCAATGGTTATTTCAAAGTGGGGGATATGCATCAAGGAGAATAATTACTTTTCATTTCCTTTTATGCTGTATGACTATTCCAAAGATACAAGAATTCAATTTATGATTTTAAAAGCTAGTTACATAATATAGTAAAAAAAAAAAAAACAACAACAACAACCCTGCACAACCCAGACTTTGAAAGTGAAAGTGACAGTCATTCAGTCATCCGACTCCTTGGACGCCACTGACTCCATGGAATTCTCCAGGCCAGAATACTGGAGTGGGTAGACTTTCCCTTCTCCAGGGGATCTTCCCAAACCAGGGATCGAACCCAGGTCTCCGTGTCCCAATACCTAGTTAAAATAGGCTCCATGTATTCTCTATAGGAAATAATTACGGATGTGCTTTGGAGGCTTAAGTTATAAAGGAAAGACTGTTCAGAACGTGAAATGGGGCAGAAGAGCCGGGAGCCCCGCCTTGTGCTTGGTGACGGTTTCTCGGAGCTAACATAGGAGAGGCGCTCTCACCGCATCCGTGTAGGTGTCCTCCGCCGGCTTCCACTCGCCCCCGGGGTAGCGACTCTCGTTCTGGTACACTTCATCTGTGAACTCTGTGTGACCCGCATCCGCCTCGGTCAGCAAGCTGTGGGGGAAGAGGCTCATGTTACCAAAGGAGGAACCTTAGCAAAGGTGGTCGCTGACCACGCCGGCTATTTCCAATGGCCGGAAAACATCTACACCCCTGGGGTGGCCCCCTGTTCCTTCCTCACCCTTACCCTATTGGGTTCCCCATTCCAAACTCCTTTTAGTACTAATAGCTTTTGACATTCCTTTGAAGTAGGGCGGCTGGAACAAGGAGACCTAAATTACAGAGAACGTCTCAAATTAGCAGCGTTGCTTCTGCTCAGTAATTAGGGTGGGGACAGGGAAAACTGCCGTTGTGGGCAGCTCCTTCTAGGGACCTGGCTTCTGTTTCTGGGTCAGGTCAGGGCCCTTCAGCTTTTTCTCAGCCTGACTTTTGGCTAACAGTTCAAAAGAACAGTCATCTTCCTCTTTCCTCCTATTTTAAAAATGGAATGGAGACGGTCTCATTGGCCAAGTGTGGAAACCTTTCTCTCGGGGTTTGCTTGGTCTAGGTAACACAAACTGAAGGGTGGGGTTTACATTTTCTGGATAGTTCCTTGGTAGGAATGGCAGCCAAACCAGGTCATTTTAGACTCTATGGTCTATTTGGCCAGTTGAGAAATCTATATTGCCTCCCTGTCATGCCAACTTTCCTCCTGGATTTGGAACAACCCACAGAGGAAAGTACAGAGGTTCCAACTTTGGCTTAAGTTTTCTGCCAGGTATCTGCTCAACTGAGGTTTCTTTTTTCCTTTTACTGTCTCTACATCTTTGCCCTGCTGTATCCTCCCCTAGAATAAAGTGCTGGAGGGAAATCAGAAAACAAAAAGTTCCCACCCTTGGTATAAGCTGGGCTTCTCCATCGCTTCTCTGACTGCTGCTTCTGGGGTCCCATCCAGCTCTGACAGGCTCTGACCTTCAGCTTTTCCAGTTCCAGTTCCCCTGGCCTTTTCCTGTCCTCACTAACCTTCCTTCCTTCCTTCTAATTCAAATCCCATTTCCTTTCTTCTCACCAGCAACCCCAATTCTACCCCAAAAAAGGCCGTTTTAGGTTAAAAGTGAAAGTGAAAGTCCCTCAGTCGTGTCTGACTGACTCTTTGCGACCCCATGGACTATACAGTTCATGGAATTCTCCAGGCCAGAATACTGGAGTGGGTAGCCTTTCCATTCTCCAAGAGATCTTCCCAACCCAGGGTTCAAACCCAGGTCTCCCACAATCCAGGCAGACTCTTGACCAGCTGAGCCACAAGTGAAGCCCATAAAAGGTTAAAAGTAATTGTAAGCAAATACTTCACAGACCAGACCCAGCACACTTCTTTCCCCTCCTTCCCTAATCCTGTGTGCTTACAGGAAGCAAATGTGGACGAAAACAACCAACTCTAGCTTGAGGTCTTCAACTCCAACTTCACAAGCTTGTTTCCTCCAAAAGTAAGCAAGCTGTCCTGAGGTGGAAAGAAGAGGGTGTTCTGACTAAAGCTTTTGGCAACACTCAGAAACCAGCCTTTGGTTTCCTCTCGACTCCAGGGGACACATACTTGCCCCCTCTACTGTTTCTTTCTTTTGAATAACAGCCTTTGAGATGTAACTCATATACCATACAACTCATCCATTTAAAGGGGGCCATCTGTTTTCTGCAGACCTTCCAGCATGTTGCTTTAGAACTGCTTTTGGCACCCAGGCTAGACTTGGCTTCCAGCCCTGTCTATACCACTCAGCCACAGTCTGTATGCCTTTGGACAAGTGACTTAGTCTCTCCATGTCTGTTTCATCTTTAAAGTGGAGATAACCCTGTTTTTTTGTTGGGAGATCATTCTGTGTGTGTGTCTTGCATTTCTAAACATAGGCTCCATAACTTTTGTTACAAACTATCTTTTCAAGGATGTTTATATGAGGAACAACGTCAAAAGACACAGTGTTTCTTACTACACATTATAGACGATCTGGGCGCCCTAAGCTCAGGATTCCTGTCGCACAATCCTCTTCATGCACAAGTCTCACCTGGCCCTTGTTTGTCGCCCTCTAGGAATTGGGGCTCAGAGAATGAGAGCAAATATTGATACTCTGGTACTGCTCTTTGCAGTGGGTCCTTTGTCTCTGGCTTTGGGAGTCTAAAGTCTCCTGCCAACATCCACAAAATTGCGGCAGGTGACTTGCTAGCTTGCAAGGAAGATAAAAAAAATCTCAAGCTCTTCATGATTTTTGACACTACCTATCTTGTAGGATTGCAATCCAGATTTTTAAAAAATGACACATTGCTTGACACATTGACATGTAATACATTCTCAGAATATATTGGTACCAAGTGCTTTTTAATATTTTTTTTGTTTTATTATGAGACATTGATGACATCATTCAAGCTTCTATGCATTTCTGTGGACTTACTTCTGCTCAGCGAGTGTTATATAAATTTGATCAAGAATGATGATGGAGAAGATTCATTTAGCAGTTTCTCAGGAAAGACCCCATTACCATCCTTTTTTCTCGGAAAATAGAAAACTTACCTTCTTTCGGGATCAACTATCCAGTCTCCTTCCCATTCCCAGCCTTTTGGAGGCAAAAAGAATTCCCTCTTGAGTTTTATTTTTCCTGTGACATCGGAAAATTTATGACGACCCACTAATCCGGAAGTGCCCCATTTTCCAAACATGAGAGCTTGATTTTCATACTATTAAAAAGAAATTAGAGAAACATAATCAGGGAGCAAGAAATAAAGCCAACAGATAAATTTTCAGGTCCATCTAGGACTTAGGCTAAACAATGAGAAGTGAAAAAGCTTTATATTCAGAAGGTATGGACCTAAGTTGGACTAGTACTGATTTTGCAACCTTGGGTAAATCATTCATCTTTCTAAGACTCAGTGTTCTCATCTGTAAACTGAGGATAATACTCCCTTTCTCAAAGGATTATTCTGAAGTTCAAGCGTACAAATGATTGTGAGAGTGCTTTGTAAACATTGATATATCATGCTAGTTGTTTCCACCATTATTTTGAATGGCTCCAAATAGTTCTCTGAACCTAATCTTTTAGATACCTACAAAAATCCTCAATTTATGAACATGTAGTCTTCTACAGTTTATTTATAAGTCGGCTGCCTAGAACATGGGGCACATTTCCCCACAGAAACAATATTAGAATTAATGGTATATATTTCTAGGCAGCACAAAGGACCCATCTGAAACATGAAGGTCCTTTAGTACCCAGCCTCTATGTGGTCAAAAAGTTCTGAGCCCTCATTGCTTCTTGAGTATGGTGAGCAGGCCAAGACCTTTCTGGAAGCAGGTTTTGTGGCAATGGCAGATCCAGGTTTATAGGGCATTCCTTTCTAAGTCAGGATTTATAAATCTACAATCTGGTTGGTTTTGCACTATGTAAACCATAAAGAGGGCTGAGATTTGCCAGTGGTGAGAGTCTCTGGGTCCGAGCTGACATCTCCATTTGTCTGCTGATGAGCTCACTGAGGACATGATTTACATAAGTAGCTGGGGACTTTTTGGCTTAAGGAGGATGGAAGACATTTGAGTAGGGGCCTAGTGAGGGACCTGGTTCAATTCCTGGGTCAGGAAGCTCCTCTGGAGAAGGGATAGGCTACCCACTCCAGTAGTGTTGGGCTTCCCTTGTGGCTAACTGGTAAAGAATCTGCCTGCAATGCAAGAGACCTGGGTTCGATCTCTGGGTTGGGAATACACCCTGGAGAAGGGAAAGGCTACCCACTCCAGTATCCTGGCCTGAAGAATTCCATGGACTGCAGAGTCCATGGGGTCGCAAAGAGCTGGACATGACTGTGTGGCTTTCACTTTCATTTTCAGGAGCCTACTATGTGCCAGGTAAAGAAAAGCAAAACTAAAAGATGGCCATGGGTTTTCTTGCCCAGCAAGAAGATCAGAGCTATAATCCAGGACCAGCAGTCAGGTATAGATAGTAGAAACACAATTACAATTTAGCTAGAATGAAGATAGTCTTCTCCTCAATCATTTGAGCATGAAGGCCCATCTGTAAAAGAATGGAATTCATCTGAAAATTGTCAGAAGACATCCACTGACTATATCTAATACATTTGTATCAATAAGCACTTTGAATAAAAGAAATACAACTAACTCCACTTTTAGATGTAACAGTTTGTGAAAATTGTTTTCAAGGGTTTAACTCTTATGAGACCTTGGATAAACTAAGTGGATTTTTAACCCAGTGAAGGATTTACAAATTATCTCTTACTGTTTTTAAAGTATTCAGGCAGCATTTTCTTTGCCCTTGGGCAAACTCCTCTGAGGAATGAGTCTTCTATGTTTTAAAGACTCCAGACACTTTGCTATGCGGCAGAAAACAGACCCCAAGCAGGTTCTCGAGGTTGGCACCTCTCAAGCATTCTTCACTCCTGGGGTGCTTGTGTGTGAATCACACTGGGGTGTCCCAACAAAGACCTCCAGTCAATCATTCCCAACCCCCTTAGTGAAGGGCCGTTGGATAGAATTTTAGTTAGCGATTATGCTGATGGTTGATTTGACATCTGAACTGAAAACATAACAGTGCTCCCCCACAAAAAGGAAAAGATAATGATGTACCATTTCAGCAAAGACGGTGAATGTTCCTTCTGCAAAGCTATTGAACTTCTTCTCAACAGCACTTAAGCCCAGCCAGATGTTCACACGCAACTCCACAGGCACCTTTGGTCCGTTGTTTTTTTCTTGTGGATACTGTGAGATGTATAATAACATGAGCTGTTATGCCAGGCACAGCACAGACTGTGATATTAAGCTGAAAACAAAAGTAGACTGAACGTCTAATCATTGTTTTCAACAGTCTAATTTTGTTTGTGCAGCTAAAATATTTCCAAATGACCAGTCTACAAAGATTAAAATAACAACTAAATCAGGAATGCCTGGGTGTCCCTGAGATCTTTCCAGGAGGCTCATGAGGTCAAAATTATTTTCCTAATAATACTAGGATGCTACTTGCTTTTTTCCCTGTACTGACATTTGCATGATGGTGAAAAAAAAAAGCAAGCGTGGATAAGACTCCAAGCTCTGTAGCAGGAATCAAGGCAGCAACACCAAACCGCACTGGTAATAATAGTTTTCTTCATCACTCTCAGTGAAAAAAACAAAATGCCAGTTTCACTTATGAATTCCTTTGATAAAACAGTAAAAATGGCTAATCCTAAATCATGATATCCAAATACATGTCTTTTTAATATTTTGTATGATGAAATTCTGCTGTGTATTTGTATATGTTTTGAGAAAAGATTCTTATCCAATCAAGCTGTGAACTGAACTAGACTTTTTTAAAAATGAAATATCTTTTCTTTCTGAAACAGCAATTGGCTGCCCAATATGGTTACTCATGCTTGGATATGGGGCAGATGTTTTCTTGAACAAAAACAAGTGAGCTTGTCACATCAAGGACAATAAGTGACTGTATTTTGTTCCCAATGATAAAATTCAAGGTTTCAAGTTAAAAATTAGAATTTTGGAAAGTTTGTTTCTGCCTCAGTGGGTGAACCGGATAGCGTCCCAATACATAAGAGCTTTTATTGTAAGTGACGTTAATGTGACTTTTTATTCTATGATGAAACGTGTCAACATTAGGAAGATTTGCCTAACTCAGGGAACGAATATTTTCCAAATGATGAAAGCTTTATGTTACTAAAATCAGGCATGGGTAAAGAGCCATTCAAAGTACAAGGTAGACCAATGGATTTTAATGTGGCAGAGAATGAAAAGTTACTGATATGGTTTCAGGTTCCATATGGCAATTAATCTTTTAAAAGCTACCACTTGAATTTGGTGTTGTATCAAAGATAAGTACCCACAATTATCTGTAAAAGTTATTCAAATACTCCACCCTTTTCCAAATACATATAATATGTGAGGTCAGATTCTTTTCATACACTTCAACCAAGCAACTCAGAGCATCAGACTAAATGTAGAAGCAATTTTGAGAATTCAGTTATATTTCTGTGAAGCCAGGTTTGCAAAAGTGCAAAACCGTATCACTCAACATTCTGATTTTTAAAAGGAAATACAGTTATACTTTATAAAAATATATAGTTTGTTAAAATATAATGGATTTATTATAGTTATCTTAAAATAGATAAATACTTTTTAATGTCAGTTTTAATTTCTATTACAGTAAACACTGATAGATAGAAACATGTACACAAATGTGTTTGGGGTCTCCAGTGATTTTTTTTTTTTTTTGAGCGTGAAGAGAGGTCTCAAGACCAACAACAACAACAACAAAAAACCACTGACTTAAATGACTACCTAAACTGGATAATGAGTATTAACAAAATCAATACATATATACAACATTCTCTTAAAAGCATTTTGCTGTTTATGCACTGAGTTCTAAAACCCAATACAGAGAATACCACTCTGCCTCCTCTCCCACCCGCTGTGAAGTTTTACTTATTAATCAGTTTGCTTCCATGCAGTGCTGAGGTCAATTATAATTGTGGTTCTATCTTAAGTAAAATTTATTCCACCAAGAGACACTTGAAAGAAGATAATCACCTTGGTTCTATTTTCACCCTCTTGATTAAAGAGCAAAGAGTGCATTTATTAAAAGTTAGCAGATATCTCCCTGTTTTAATGGAACATTCTCCCGTGACTGCTTTTCTCTCTCTCGATTTTTCCCCCATTCCTGATATTCTAAGGAACTCAGGAGGAGTCCGGAAGGGAGAGGGATGTCAAACTTGTATCTGGCAACTATTTGGATCTCTTTATTTTCATCCTCAGCCTCCTCTGGTTCTTCTTATGCACACAAGGGAAGTTCTTAATCCAGGGTCCTGGGATGAATTGATGGGTTCTACAAAGCCCCTGAATTATATGCAGAATGTTGGAGACATCTGAGATGTGTGTTATTTTGGAAGACAGGGCCAATAGCTTTCATCAGACTCTTAAAGGAGTCCGTATCTCCAAATATGTTCAGAACCCCAACCCTAAAGTAGTAATTCTCAAAGTTTTTTCAATCTGAGGACCCATTTGATTAGAGCATAGATTGCATGGACTACCTATATTACCTTTGTTTTTTTCTGCTTCCCAAACACTCACTAGTAGGGAAGGCGAGAGTGGCATTGCCTCACAAGAGACATTAGAAGTGGAAAATTCATGCCAGAAAGCAAAGCATTCACAGTGTCATATTAATATTAGTGTCACAGAGACCTCTAGGGAAGTGTCCTTGATTAAAGCCAGCAGACCTTAGGCCACTCTGCTAATTACCACCCTAGAGGAAGGACCAGAAGAAGCTGAAATGGATCAGGATCACCCTAGCCATTCAATGGCGGGCAAATTATAAAACAGCCCTTCCTGGGAACATGGGGTTTGCACTCAAGTACTTCACGTTACACAGTGAGGAAGCCATACCTTCAGAAAGATGGTCTGGGTTTTCCCACAGTACTTCCCAGACGCATTCCCGCCGCTGGTGGAGTATAAAACCTGATGTGCGGGAATGCGTGCGTATGCCAATCGCTTCTCTCCCCGGATCATCCAGATGATGATGTCAGGCATGCTGTTCTGAGGCTGCTCACAGCAGGGGATGGAACAGGAAGCAAAGCTAGAGTTAGTCCAAATGCAGAAATGCCACAGAGCCTGCAGGCTGGACCCTCAGGGCTCCATTTAGCAAAGAAACACTGTGGTTAGGGCGCTGCTGAAATGTCTTCTGAGGCTCTTGGCTTCCAGGACCACAGGTTGTTGGCCTGTGACTGGCCAAAGGAAACAGAGGGAAGCAGAAGGCCTTCACTTGCCAAAGACCCTTTTGACAGAGAAACTGTGTGAAATACCCCCTTTTATCTCTCCCATCATTTGAAGACAGACATCCACAGCAGTCAAGGGGTTACAGGCTTCATCTATTTCACAGGGCATATAGACAGCATCTCTACCTCACAATCCGACATTTTCCAAATGTTCAATATTAACTTAGTTATTTAAAACCTCTTTTTTTTCTGATTTTAAAGCTGATATAAGTTCACCATAAAAAACTTGGAAAGTAACAAAGCATAGAAAGTGAAAAATGAAAATGCCCTGGTATCACGTGTTTTTCAAATGTACCTCTACTCACAAATGTATTACACCTTGCCCTCCACCTCCCCATCTGTGAAGGTCAGGAGGGAGGGGGCTCCTGCTCCCTTGTTCTTTCAACCCACAGAGGTCAGTGGCAGCCGACAGTAATCCAGCACTCGCTGGGTGCCCCACACTGGGCTAAGGCCTTTTCACTCTTCATCTTCTTTAACTTCGTTAAGCAGTGCTGGAAACTGAGCACTACTTTTCTCCCCATTTATTTTAAATATGTCTTTCTTTTATTTTTGGTTGCGCTGGGTCTTTATTGCCACGTGCAGGCTTTTCTCTAGTTGGGGCAAGTAGGGGCTGCTCTTTGTTGTGGTGGGTGGTCTTCTCATTGTGGTGGCTTCTCTAGTGCTGTTGGGGAGCATGGGCTCTAGAGTGCATAGGCTTCAGGGCTTGTGGCACTCAGGCTCAGTAGCTGTGGAGTATGGGCTTAGCTGCTCTGAAGCATGTGGAATCTTCCTGGACCAGGGATCGAACCCATGTCCCCTTGGCAGGTGGATTCTACTAAACCACCGGAGAAATTCTCTTCATTTAATCTATGGGAAAACTGACGCTTGGAGAGATTGAATACCTTGCCCAAAGTTATGCATGATAGATCCAAGATTCAAAGCCAGGTCTTCTTGATCCCAACCAAAGGTACTACACAGATCTGCTACTGTATCACTCTAATTGAAATGTTCTCTGATTGTACCATGACAATGACAGCGTGTCCATTATGAAGACCTTTCCAGGACAACCAACTCAAAATTCTTCTACCCTGACCTCAGTGATGTTTGTCCATTAGCATCTCAGTCCAGTAACTCCTTGATTTCATCATCCATCAAGTCTGCTCAATGTCTAAGATAATGTACTAGATTTTCCCAACACCATCTCTACCCCTGGTGCCATTCTGCAGAATCCCACTTCCATACCAGATGAAGTTTGAAAGCCCTACCTCCTCAGTCAGCTGCATTAATTTATCGAGCCAGTCCTCAATTTCCACCAATGTGGACTTGACGTCTGGGACCTCAGACCGCATCCTCACAGCTGCCTCATGTATCTGAGAGAGAGCTCTGGATCGCAACTTTCGGATCTGAGTATCAAGAACCGTGACATTAGGTTTTCCTTCTGTGAGAGGCAACGTGTATCTAAAATGGGAAAACAGAATATGCAGAATGGCGTATTGGCTTTCAGAACTATCAAATTCATTTACAATTGGTTTCAATCTTACAAACCACACCAATTTCCTAACAGACTCTATAAGAGTGACCACGTTAAAGCTGAAGGTGAATGTACGTGGCTTTGGCAGAGCAGACCTGCCAGACAGACATGGGCATGCAGGGGGATGAAAATTCCAAAGCAATTCCTTGGGTTCGACCCAAGGCCTGTGGAATCATTGGGAAGAAGATGGAAACAGAAGCAACAGCTGGAAAGAACTGGCCTTCCCTTCTTTTGCTTCCTACGATCATTGTACAGACCCACAAAATGAAGAAGGAAGGGACATTTGGAGATTATTTAGCAGAAGACTTCTTAACCTAGGGCCCATGCACCCCTAAGCAGTCTGCGGGAGGCCTCTGGAGGTCTGTGACTCCCTGAAACTTACAAAGAAAAGTGTCTGTCTGGGTTGGCGTGCAATGTGACATAGATGGTATCATGATGAAAACCAGAGGCTTTAGAGAAGAATATCTGGGTACAAGTCCTGACTCCATCATTTACTACTTTTGTGATGTTGACCAGTTACTGAATCTTTTGTTTTCCTATCCTCAAGTGTGGGAAAATGATATCTACCTTTAGAGTTGTGGTGAGAAGTAAGTAAATTAATATATGGCGAGCCTTTAGAGCAATGTCTACTGCGGAGTATGGCAACCCACTCCAGCATTCTTGCGAGGAGAATTCCATAGACAGAGAAGTCTGGTGGGCTACAGTCTGTGGAGTTTCGAAGAGCTGGACACAACTGAGAGTGTGCGCACACACACACACACACACACACACAGTCTAAATGATGTTACCATCATCGCTGTCATCTCATCACATAATCAAAGGGGCCCATTCCCTCCTAAAAAAGCAAGAACGCTTTGTATAGGTCAAGCTCCCACTAGAACAGCTGAGCTGGAGCCAGAATTAGCCTTTTTCTGCCAGGGCCTCCCTCTCACCAGGGCTGCTGATGGGGTCAAACTGAAGTTGTCACCTGTTCCAGGAAACTCGACTCTCACTGTTTCTACCTAGAACTTTCATTGGTTGGAATTTCACCCAGGCTCTTAAGGAAATCCTAGCTGACTTCCCTAAACATAAATTTCCTAAAATTAAAACACATCCAATTTGATTCTTCAAAAAAAAGTATAAATAAATATTTTTGTGTTTTGCTCAACAAGCCTTGAAATTCATAGGCATTTTCTACATGAAAGGTATTACCAAATGTTATTGTTTGGCTTCACTGGTAATTATGGCAATACATTAGAAGGGTTAAGTCCCTGAAATGATTCTTTGAGGCAAAAATATCGATGGAAGCTGTACTTCAAAGGCCACACATAAGATGTTCAATAAATAGATACAGCAGTGGGAACCACTTGGTAGGAAAAGAAGTTAATAAACCCAACTCCGGGCCTCAGATGAGTCACTTCACCTCCTTGGGCTTTTGTTTGTTGGGCGTCTTTTGTAGACAAAATAAGAAGATTGGAAGAGATGACCTCTTAAGACCCAGATATAAATTCTCTGCATTTAAACAAGCTCCCCGCTGCGCTTTCATCTCAGCTGCATCACAATTACCTAGCCAAACCACTAGAGGGCGCAAGGAGACTGGGAGACCGTGTTAAGGCGTTCGCTCAGAGGCAAGGAGGGTGGCGGGGGTGGGTGGACAGCCCTGGTTCTTACTAGCAGTGTAAGTTCTGAAATACTCCATATGCTTTTCTTTGGGGACTTCCCTGACCACTGCTTTATTGGCCAACATTTAAAATGAGTTCAGAATGATCACTTCCTCCTTTGATTTCCAAATGCCCAGAGATCTGAACAGTTTCCCCAAGTCATAAAGGTTCTCCAGCTTCACCTAAGGAAGGCTTGGCCAGAGGACTCATTAGCCATCCGATAGTAAAGTAAAGCCGCTGTTCCTGAAAACGTGTTTATGAATTAAGAACGCTGTTCTAAATGGTTCTAAAATCAATGCCCCACCATCAGATCCCATCCTCTGTGGGAGCCAGGAGTCACCTTTCCTGGGGTGGTGGGCACACCAGGGCTGCCTGGAGGCAGAGGCCAGACAGACCCACCCTCTGTGCTGCCCAACCCTTCCCCTGCGGCTGCACTGGGACGACTTCCTGGAGGGGACCCCAGCCTCCCTCCGCTGCTTACTTGGCTGATTCAAATCATTTTTCTGGCAAACCTTAGAAAATTCTAGAGACTCTTCTGGTCTTACAGTTTAAGAGAGGGGAGCACAGCTGGGAATTCTAGAGTACAAGCAAGATCACTATACCTTGTGTCTTCTATAACTTCATCCATGAGCTTATGCCACATTTTTGCCAGTTGGTTCAAAGGAATTTTACCTTGTATCCCTGCTTTTAGAGCCTCTATGTTTGATTGCTGAAGAATATGGAGAAGGGAGAAAGAATTGGTAATTGTGCATTATACCCGACAAAGGTTTAACTTTTATTTTCAAGAAAAATACACAAAAGGATTTAACAGAAAAATTAAAGGTTTTTTTCCTTTACATTTAACATGTTCCCCACAGATTAACACTATTTTTCTTCAAAATGAAACCAACACCGATATATAAAGTAATAAGACAACCTTTTCCTATAACTTTGACCTTTGAAATGAAGCAAATTTTATATATTCAGAAAGTAAATAAAAGAAAAACCAACAAGGATGGGGGAAGGAACCCTAAAATGGAATGTAGAACATGAACAAGTGAACCTAACTATATTCCACATGAATAACATAATACACTGAATTAGCCCAAGTAACTTTTGAGCACAATGATTCCCTCAGTTTGAAGGAAAGAAAGAACTTTAAGTATATCAAGCTCTAATTAGATCTGTTTTATCCCAGTACTTTACCTATGGAGAACTAAACAAATGAGTAAATATATTGGCGACAATGGAAGCTGGAGAAGGGAGCTATAAATATGGAAATAGGGAAGACTAGAATAAACCCCGTAATATTATCAATTAAATGGAATTGAAGTCATCCTTATAAACTCATTGCATTCAGTATACTGACAGATATAAAACATACATATGTATACACACATGTATACGTGTGGGTTTGTCTGCTGACAAGGACTAGAAGCAAAGGCATCTCAGTAGTAGTGAACACTCCAGGACCCTGCCAGATATTATTCTTTACATTCCTCTCCCACTCAAAGGAACCAGGGCTCCTTAGAGAAATTGTGGTTCCAGAGCTGGGCCACAGAAAGTATAAGATAAACCCAGCACGTATTACTGTGTCACTTTGAGCATCTACCAACAGAGAGGTTGGTAGAGCCCCCACCATGGTCCCCAGAAGTCTGACCATGGAAATCCACCCTCCTGTCCAGATTATCATGGAATTAGGACAGTGAAGAGAGCTGATGAAAAGACTGAAGATGAAAAAGGCTGGAAATACCCAAAACAGAATAGAGGTGTGACCAATTCCCACCAAGTCGCTTGAGATGGAAACTTGGAAATTAACACCACAACCACACTGTGCATCAATTGTAACTTTGTTATGTGGACAATTATGCCTAAGTTAAATGTACAGTTCTCTTCATTATTGTCTGTGAAGCATAAAACAACATATTCAGATTTTGACATGGAGTCTTAGCTCAAGTATATTCCAGGACCCCTCTGCATCATGGTACAAGGCTGACAGAGGTTGGAACATCTTAGAGAAATTAATATTCATATAATTTGGAAATCAAAACACTAATACCAGATGAATTCTATCAGTACCTGACAGAAATAACTTAGCATCTTTGACTTTATTAGAAACATCCCAACCATGTTTTCCTCCTCTCATTAACATCAGCCAGATGGATAACCACAGATGTCACATCCTTGCAAGTTCCCACCAGAGGGACTCTCCCACCTCCAACAAGAAAGTCCTCTGAACCCACTCCTTCCACAGTAGGGATTTTTACTGCTTTGACAGCAAAGCTCTAAGGATTGCAATATTTCTATTGGAATGAACCATTCTCCACACCACATTCCACATACAAATTATGGACGAAAGCGTGAGCTGTCCCTCTACTTCAACATCCATCCCCTCTTTTCCGCAGTAACTGAACTTGCGCCTGGACACATGCCTGTGCAGGCCTGAGGCTGCATTTCCCACTCTCTTGCAGTAAGATGTGGTTGCATGACTGGATTCTGGCCAGTGGGAAATGAGGAAAAATCAAGTGTGTGACTTCGGGGTTTTTCCCTTGAAGGGAGAGCCTGGGTCATCTTCTCCCCTTCTTTCCCCTTCCTTCCGACTGAAGGGGTGGTGTAGTAGTGAGCTGCTTCTCCCTTGCAAACAATGGCAATGTCATAGTGATAGAAGAGCAACAAGGTGGAGGGGGCAAGAGCCTGGGGCCCCCAGTACCACTGAACCTCCATACCAGCCTTGGATTACCTACCTCCACTGTTTCTAAGGAAATAGTGTTCATCTGGCTTACCATTATGTTCTGAGGTCTTGTGGTACTTCTAACCTGCATTCTAACTAATACATAATTCACCCTGTTTGGTGAAAAGGAAATGTACAAAAGAAACTCACCAGCCTTTCTGCCATGACTAGGAGCGTGTTCACAGCATCCAGGCGATGACTAATATCCTCCCAGTAGGAAGTCAGTGTAACAACTGGCTTCGTGTGGGCCCAAGGCAAGTAGTAATAGTAGTTTCCTGGTGTAGAATATTGAGGGTCAGTGAACACTGGACACTTAACACATTTATTGAAGAGATGTACAAACTGGACTGCTTGGTTTATCATAGGCCTGGGGGGTGTGGTCTGGAGTAGTCTGATTCTTTCATTTTATTTAATTAAGCAACTGAGGGATAAATAAAAAGTCCGTATTCGTGCAGCCTGCTTTGAAAAATCTCTCTAAAAGGCCCTGGTAAACCTAGCACCATGATCTCAGGATCTTTTGGTGATTTGGGACCATGCATCTGAGCATCACTGGTAATTACATAACAGGGTAGCAGAAAACAGAGCATAAGAGATTAGATTATATGTGTTTGTCCCAGAAAACGGTTATCCTAAGCAAATATCTTTTTGGAATGGGACAAGAAAAAAGAATTTCCTGTTTTTTGAAAAGCTTAGTTGGATACATGGAATTTGGTATTGCTCAGAGCCTTATAAAGATTAGCCCACATTTGCTAGCTTAACACTACTTGCATAGAAATTAGCTAAAAACTGGCAACGCTGTTGAGACACTGGATCAGAATTTCTTGCTCCCTTCTCTTTACTCTCCAACCATTTGTCCATATCTTTATTAGGGCATTCTCATACTCTGACTTCTATGATGATTTATTTTATACTCTAGAATGTAAGTTCTATAAAAGCAGGGACTATTTTCCATCCATCTTGGTTTGAATATAGCTATCTAATCCTCATGGCAACTCTAGAGACGATGAGGGATAGAATGAAGTGATGTGCTAAGGTCATAGTGCTGGGGAGAAACAGAGCGATGACCAGAAGTTGATTTTCCATCCACTTCAACTACTCAAACTAAAAGCAATTTGGGGCCAGGCAGGGCAGAGGCGGGCAGGGGCAGGAGCTGTTTTAGGGGAGGCTCAGTGTTCAGCTAGCTGCCATCTTATGACTTTCCAAAACAGAGCCAGTGTCAAAATTGGGCATGGAAGAAGCCTCGAGATGCAGCCCCTGGAAAAGGGTCTGCGTCTAAACTCCAGCCACCTCTGTTCCCCATTCCACCTTTCCACCACACATATGCTGGGAATAACACCTGCCGGAGAGAGAATGCACTGCGTGTCTCTCATCGTGTGGTGCGCCCCCTGTAAACGTGTGCAGGAGGGACAGCCAGCGTCAGTCTTACCATCAAATACAGCACGGCTATACTGAGTGGTTGATGCCAGAGGCTTACAAGTCGTGTCAAACTTGTTGCCGTAGTTCCCGATGCTGACTTCAAACTGAATGGCCTCGCCAATGTCTTGCAACATGGTGGCTGAATGGAACACAGCAGACAGGCTGTACTTCCGCCTTCGCTGATATTTCTGCAAAGCACCAGCAGACACAAGGCTCAGAGAAACTCCTTTTGCTCTTATTTACACGTGGAACTCTAGCAGTTATGGTTCTAACCCTAATAATTAGTGCTGAGTTAAATGCCAGGGGATAGTGGCTCAATGGTAAAGAATCCACCTGCCAATGCAAGAGACTTGGGTTTAGTCCCTGAGTTGGGAAGATCCTTCAGAGGAAGGCATGGCAGCCCACTTCAGTATTCTTATCTGGAGAATCCCATAGACAGACGGGTCTGGGAGGTTATAGTCCATGGGGTTGCAAAAGAGTCAGACAGGACTGAGTGACTAAGTACAAGTAACAGATGACAGTGGAGAATGTTCTTGGATGTAGCAGTTCCCCTCGTACTCACACAGAGGGCAGAGATAGAAATACCAGGATGTTCTTTGCAGAGTTGATTGAAATAGAAAAAAAAAAAAAAAGAAAATACAAATGTTTAACAACAGGCCACTGGTTAAGCAAATTATGTTACATCCATAAAAGAAAGTCAACGTTGCTCAGTCGTGTCTGACTCTTTGTGACCCCATGGACTATACAGTCCATGGAATTCTCCAGGCCAGAATACTGGAATGGGTAGCCAGTCCCTTCTCCAGGGGATCTTCCCAACCCAGGGATCGAACCCAGCTCTCCCGCACTGCAGGTGGATTCTTTACCAGCTGAGCCATGAGGGAAGCCCACGAATACTAGACTGGGTAGCCAGTCCCTTCTCCAGTGGATCTTCCCAACCCAGAAATTGACCAGGGTCTCCTGCACTGCAGGCGGATTCTTTACAAACTGAGCTATCAACATCCATACAATGGAGCAAAAGTTCATAAAAGGACTTAGGTAGATACATATTAGCAAACATGGGAAAAAGGGTGTATTTTTAAGTGAACCCAATAAATATATATTTTAATACCGTCATATACAAAGAAAATGCAAATAAAGAATATAAATCAAGTTGTTAACAGTAGTTATGTTGGGGAAGGTAGAGAGATTATGGCTAACGTTATTGTCTAACTTACACATTTCTAATAATTTGAATTGTTAGGTATTCTGTAGTCATAAATGATAAGACTTTTACTGTCAGT
This sequence comes from Bubalus kerabau, assembly GCF_029407905.1. Classification (NCBI taxonomy): domain Eukaryota; kingdom Metazoa; phylum Chordata; class Mammalia; order Artiodactyla; family Bovidae; genus Bubalus; species Bubalus kerabau. The sequence goes on from NC_073645.1 coordinate 17,387,305, forward strand.
CTCTTAAGCAAGTGGTGTTGGGAAAGCTGGACAGTCACATGCTGGAAAGTATGCACATCAATGAAGTTAGAACATACCCTCACACCATAAATTGAAAATGGCCCAAAGGCTTATATATATAAGACATGACACCATAAAACTCCTAGAAAGGAACAAATGCAAAACATCCTCTGACATAAATCCCAGCAACGTTTTCTTCAGTCAGTCTCCCAGGACAATAGAAATAAAAGCAAAAGTAAACAAATGAAACCTAATCAAACTTATGAACTTTTGCACAGCTAAGGAAGCTGGATCCTATGGCAGTTCTAATTTTTGGAGGAACCACCATGCTATTTTCCATAGTAATTGTGCCAATTTACATTTCTACCAACAGTACATGAGGTTTCCCTTTTCTCTGCATCCTTGCCAACATTTGTTATTTATTTGTTGCTTGTTTTATTACTGGCTTACTGAGTGAGGGAGTTGAACACAGGGCCAACAATGACCACGTGGAGTATCTATCAGCCTAGCAGAAATGACCATGAGCCCCCTTCGGGCCTTCCTTCATTAGGGCACATACAGTCTCTTGAATCCCCATCCTGCCCTAAATCCTTGCTCAGATAGCATCTCGCCTTCTTTATGGATCATATTACCACTGATCTTCAGACACTTTGTTGTTTTTTTTTCAAAGAGAGACATGAAATGGTTTAACTTGCTGTGCTTCATTATGTCTTGAGCTTTCTGCCATTTAATTTTGTCCACATCTAGAGTCTGTTCTGGGTCCTTACTGGAACTCAGTCTCTATATACTTGCTCAGCTTGGAGATGAGAACATGTGTTTACTATAGAGTAACCACACTGGCTGTATGCTCCACTGGGAAATGTGTGGGACCTACAAATGGTAATATTCAAATTGCTTAACAAATTTCTCAACATAGCAAATTTTGTTCAAAAACCTCTAAAGAAGGAACTCCCAGTTCCATAGTCCTTTGCGTTTTGGAGGTCACATAGCTATCTTACTTTGACAATTGGTGACTTTTTTGTTGTTGCCCTTTTTTCCCTATTACTTCTCTACCATTTTGTGTACTACCATCTAAGTTGCAGAATAGTGACCACTTTCACTTCTAAAAGCTAATAAAAATTATTTCATGCCTGAAGGATATTTATTAACTGATTTTCCTTCCCTTGTTATTATCTATACCATGCATGAACTTAATTCTGTAAAATGAATCACCATCACGGGTGGGTCTTCTGCCTAGTATGATGCAAGAATGCAGAAATTCATTTGCAGAAGTACTTAACTACCTATTTTTAAAACTTTAAAAAAGTTATGGTAAAACACACATAATGTAATTCAACATCTTAACTATTTTTCAGTGCACAGTTCCATGACACTGAGTACATTCACATTATTGTGCTGCCATTACCACCATCCATCCACAAGAACTTTTTCATCTTACAAAACAAACTCTGTATCCTTTCAATATTAATTTCCCATTTCTACCTACTTTCTGTCTCTGTGACCTTAACAACTCTGGAGTACTTCATGTAAGTGAACCAAACAGCACTGTCCTTTCGTGACTGGTTTATTTCACTTAGCATAATGTCCTCAAGGTTTAGCCATGGTGTAGCATGTATCAGAATTCCCTTCCTTTTTAAGCCTGAATAATACTTCATTGTATTGTTGAATGATAAGCTGAGACATATTAAAAGACTTAAGTGTTTATGTAAGCAAACATCCATTGGAATTGGCAGCAAAAACTGGAATTGCTTATGAGCACTCCAGGACAGGAGTGAGGGAAAAACCTTTTACAGCACACAGGCAGAAGGAAGGCAAGGAGATTATTTGATTGGCTATAGCTTAAGTGGTTGCATTATTTGGGAAAGTCCACTTGGATATTTCTGGTTTGTTGTCCTTTGATTTCTTAATCTCGAAATATTGCCAAACCTCAGTTTTGGTTTGCTTAATGTAGGTTGCCAAGACATCAGAGCCACCTCTGTCTAATGGCCTCCTTGTTTGGTGGCTTAGTCGCTAAGCCATGTCTAACTCTTGCAACCCCATGGACTATAGCCTGCCAGGCTCCTCTGTCCATGGGATTTTCCAGGCAAGGATACTGGAGTGGGTTGCTGTTTCCTTCTGCAGGGGATCTTCCCGACCGAGGAATCGAACCCGGGTCTCTTACATTGCAGGAAGATTCTTTATGGACTGAGTTATAAGGGAAGTCCTAGCCTCCTTGTTTAATTAATAAAATAGTATGTATATATCACATTTTGTTCATCTGTTCATAAATTTATGAATTTATGGATGCTTCCACCTTTCAGCTACTGTGAATAATGCTGCTATCCATTTGCTGTACAAATATCCACTTGAGCTCCTACTTTTGATTCTTTTGAGTATATAACTGGTAGTGAATTCCTGGATCATATGGGCTTCCCTGGTAGCTCAGCTGGTAAAGAATCCACCTGAAATGCAGGAGACCCCGGTTCAATTCCTGGGCCAGGAATATCCCCTGGAGAAGGGATAGGCTACCCACTCCAGTATTCCTGGGCTTCCCTAGTGGTTCAGCTGGTAAAGAATATGCCTGCAATGCGGGAGGCCTGGGTTTGATCCCTGAATTGGAAAATCCCCTGGAGGAGGGTATAGCAACCCACTCCAGTATCCTTGCCTGGAGAATCCCCATGGACAGAGGAGCCTGGCGGGCTACAGTCCATGGGGTCACAGAGTTGGACATGACTGAGCGACTAAGCACAGCACAGTACATGGTATTCTATTTTACACTTCTTCAGTACCATTTTAAAAACATCTGACAGTGACTGCAGTTTGCTGTCTTAAAGAAACTTGGGTAGACTGATCAAGATGGCAGAGTAGTAGGCCATGACACTCACCTCCCAGACATATCAAAAATGCATCTACATGAGGAACAATTCCAACAGAGTATCTACTGAATGCTGGCAGACCTCAGACCTCTGAGAGGGCAAGAAAACCCCCATGTAACCAGGTAGGACAAAGGGAAAAAGGGGGAAATAGAAGAAAGTAAGAAGGGAATCAGGAGGGGAACGTGCCAACAATGGGGAAAAGTCTCTTCAGCAACTGTTGGTGCTGGGAAAGCTGGACAGCTGCATGTAAATTGATAAAGCTGGACCACACCCTCTCATCATACACAAAATAAACTTAAAATGGCTTAAAGACTTAAATGTAAGACATAACACCATAAAACTAGAAGAAATCACAGGCAAAACATTTTCTGACATAAATCATACCAGTGTTTTCTTACCAATGCCTTCAGTCTCCCAAGGCAACAAAAATTAACAAATGGGACCTAATCAAACTTAAAGCTTTTGCACAGCAAAGGAAACCATAAAAACAGAAAAATAAAAAGATAAGCTATAGGAGAAAATATCTGCAAATGATGCAATCAATAAGGGCTTAATTTCCAAAATATACAGACATATCATACAACATGACTACAATAAACAACCCAATAGAAAAATGGGCAGAAGACCTAGACATTTCTCCAAAGAAGAAATAAAAATGGAAGAAAAAAAAAGAAATGCAACTGGCCAATGAGAACATGAAAAGATGCTCACCATCACTAATTATTAGAGAAATGCAAATCAAAACTGCAATGAGGTACCACCTCACACTGGTCAGAGTGGCCATCAATAAAAACTCTACAAATAACAACTGCTGGAGAGGATGTGGAGAAATGGACCCCCTTACATTGTTTGCGGGAATCTAAGTTGGTACAGCCACTATGGAAAACAGTATGGAGGTTCCTTATAAAACTAAAAATAGAATTACCATATGATTCTGCAATCCCACTCTTGGGCAGATATCCAGATAAAAAAACAAATTCAAAAAGATACACACACCCCCTGTGTTCATAGCAGCACTATTCACAATAGTCAAGACATGGACACAACCTAAACATCCATCAACAGAAGATGGGATAAGGAAGATGCGGTACACACATACAATGGAATACTACTCAGCCATGAAAAGGAATGAAACTGGGTCATTTGTAGAGATGTGGATGAACCTACAGACTGTCATAGAGAAAAGTAAGTCAGAAAGAGAAAAATAAATACTATATAATGTCACTTATATGTGGAATGTAAAATAGGACACAAATGAACCTATCTACAAAACACAGACTCGTGGACATAGAGAATAGACTGTGGTTACCAAGGGGGAGAGGTTGGGGGCGGAATGGGAGGTTAGCAGATGTAAGCTATTACACATGGACTGGATAAACAGCATAAATATATGTCCTATGGTATAGCACAGAGAATTATATTCAGTATCCTATGATGGAAAATAATATTTTTAAAAAGAATGTATATAAATATATGTATAAATGAATCACTTTGCTGTACATAGGTAATTAGACAACATTATAAATCAACTATACTTTCAAAAAACAAAACAAAAAACCCTTGGGACATCCTACTGTTACAAAACCTCCATTTTGGTTAAAGAAATTTTTGACATGGTATAACTGAAACATCCCAAAGTATTTCATTAGAAACCCCTCTGAGTCTCAAACTTTTCTGAAAGCCTTTCTAAAACACTGGTTTGCAACCTTAGCTACATATTGAAAGACACCTGAAGAGCTTTAAATTATACTTATAGCTGGGCCCCATCTTCTGGAGCTTATGCTTTAAAAGCTTCTTTACCTTAGTCCACTTTCACTTTGGTAGAGAGGGGATTGGAAGACTTTTGTCACTTGTCAGGAGTTTCCTTAAATACCTACAACTAAGTCCCCTGAACAATCTATGGTTCCAAAGTGCTGTGGAAATTCTAGGTTTGGTTTAAATTGCATGAAAATTAAAAGTAGGAAGTTATTTGTATTAGTCAGACCTTGTATATATACAGCATGACTTGTTCTTTGTAAACCATCTAGGATCCTATCAGAGAAGGGAAGGAACAAAAATATGAGACATAATTTGGGGCCTAGGTCAGGGCCCAGAAAGAATGATCAGTATTTAAGCTGGAGCCACCTGTTACTGCTCTAGCTTAAACAGACAGGAAAAACATATAAACAGTGATAGACTTTGTTTTCTTAGGCTCCAAAACCACTGTGGACAGTGACTGCAGCCATGAAATAAAAAAGACACTTGCATCTTGGAAGAAAAGCTATGACAAACCTAAACAGCATATTAAAAAGCAGAGACATTACTTTGCCAACAAAGGTCCATATAGTCAAAGCTATGGTTTTTCCCATAGTCATGTATGGATATGAGATTTGGACCATAATGAAGGCTGAGCACTGAAGAATTGATGCTTTCAAACTTTGGTGTTGGAGAAGACTCTTGAGAGTCCCTTGGACTGTAAGGAGATCAATCCAGTCAACTCAACCCTAAAGGAAATCAATCCTGAATATTCATTGGAAGGACTGATGCTGAAGCTCCAATACTTTGGCCACCTGATGCAAAAAACTGACTCATTGGAAAAAACTAATACTGAGAAAGATTGAGGGCATGAGGAGAAGGGGATGACAGAGGAGGAGATGGTTGGATGGCAACATTGACTCAATGGACATGAGTTTGAGCAAACTCAAGGAGATAGTGAAGGACAGGGAAGCCTGTTGTGCTGCAGTCCATGGGGTCATGAAGAGTCGGATATAACTGAACAACAATAACTTGTTACTGCAGAGAAAAGAGAAGTTATATGGGGAGGTGCTGCAAAGAGGTGGGGACACCACCTCTGGTCCAGCTGGCTCTGCCCTGCACATCTCTCATGGCCAGGATTCCATTAGCTCTCTCTGGATTTTCCTGTGCAGAACTCACAGTCACCTACAGAACCCTGATAGGATCCTCACCCTGGAGGGGCTGAGCTCTAAGACAATAACTGGGGTTTCTGGCCATCACAACTCCTAACAGAGCAGGTTCTCACTGTGAGCAAGATTCCTGGGCCACTGTGCAAGTCAGAGTCCATGAGGGGTGCCTAGACCAGCTCACCTGCCCAGAGCCCTGGGATCCTGGAGGAATAGTGAAGCTAATAATTCTCTCCTTCCCCCAGTCCTTTCCCACTTCCCCTGTGCTCTTAGAGCACAAAGAGGTGTAAGACGTAACCAGCAACAGTTTAGACCAGTCTGTACGCCTCAGCTTCTGTTCCCTGTCCTTAGTAGCCTTGGGGAAAAACCTCCTATAACAGGGCAAGTTGAAGAACATAAATTATAGTCTATTGACTATCTCCTGATGGGTGTTTAACTTTGCAGGGCCTTCAGGCTTTCCATGATCAGTGAGAGCCAGTCCTGTCTGACTCTTCATGACCCCATGAACTGCAGCATACCAGACTTTCCTGTCCTTCACTATCTCCTAGAGTTTGCTCAAACTCACGTTCATTGAGTTGGTGAGAACATCCAACCATCTGATCCTGTGTTGTCCCCTTCTCCTCCTGTCCTCAATCTTTCTCAGCATCAGGGTCTTTTCCAAGGGATGTAAGGGACTCTCAAGAAGTATAAGGTACAGTTTTAGAAGTAAATTTGGGGAAGGGGATGATTTTGTCAAGCAGAATACCTGATAAGAGGGAGAAAGTTAACAAGCTCTTTAAAGTGGCTGTGGGCCCAGGAGGCATTAAAGGACAGGGGACATTAAAGGACAAAGACAAGGAGGCTGTGCCAAAGAAAACTGACAGCTTGCCACCTTTGATCTAAAGGAGCTAATGGATGAATCTCAACGTACTTACTCAAGCAATACTTATTGACACTTAACGTGAACCAGACCTATGGGAGAGCTAAGGCTGAGGATGCAACAGCTGATCTTTGACCTGCCTGATTGCCTAGGAAAATACCCAGGCTACATCCTCCTACCTATCTTTGTAGGGTCTCTTGACCAAGCCCATCTGGAGCACCACGTCAGCTTCTGCTCTAGAAAGATGGGAACCGGGATTTTTGGCAACTGAATAGGAGAAACTCACGCTTCCTCCTGTGTGTCTCCTTCACTCACACTACAATCACACAGTTAATACTTCTGATGCCAGACGCGCATCTCTGCACTAAATCACTTCAGTCATGTCTGGCTCTTTGTGATCCTGTGTACTATAGCCTGCCAGGCTGCTCTGTCCCTGGGATTCTCCAAGCAAGAATACAGGAGTGGATTGCCATACCCTCCTCCAGGGGATCTTCCTGACCCAGGGATTGAACCCACAGCTCTTACATCTCCCGCATTGGTAGACGGGTTCTTTATCACTAGTGCCACCTGGGAAGACCAACTCTAGGTGGGTATCCTAAAGTTTAACTCAATCCTGACTCTCTCCACTTGGAAATAGTATCAGATCTCACAGGGTATAAGGCTCAGTCCCACAACACTACCCCCATCCACTTCCTCTGTGCTTTTGACCTATCAACTACAAACTGGAGGTTCCCATAATCCCCTCTTTGGGTTAGATTAATTTGCTGGGGCAGGTCAGGAAAACAGTTTACTTACTGTATACGTGCTGTGTGCTCTGTCACTCAGTCATGTCCGACTCTTTGTGACCCCATGGAATGTAGCCTGCCAGGCTCCTCTGTCCATGGGGATTCTCCAGGCAAGAATACTGGAGTGGGTTGCCATGCCCCCCTCCAGATCTTTCCAACCCAGGGATCGAACCCAGGTCTTCTGCACTACAGGTGGATTTTTTCCCATCTGAGCCACCAGGGAAGCCCACTTACTGTATATGGGTTAGTATAAAAGGATACGATAAATGATGCAGAGGAACATCAAGATGGAAGAGATGCACAGGGCAAGGTTTGTGGGAAGGAGCTCTCTTTGAACACACCACTCTCCCAGCACTTCCATGAGTTCATCAACCCATGTACCCCTCCATAAAATCCCCGAACCCTGTACTCTGGGGATTTTATGGAGGCTTCATACTATAGGCATGATCAAAAATTAACCCAATTTCTAGCCCCTCTCTGAAAGATGTGGAGGGGTCAGGCTGAAAGTTCCAAGCTATTAATGATGGCTTGGTGAGCAGCCCCCATTCAGGAGCCCACCAAGTCACCTCATTAGAACAAAAGACTTTATCACCCAGGAAAGCCAAGAGATTTAGGAACTCTATGTCAGGAATCAAAGACCAAATATGAGAACAAAAGATGCTCACAAGTGCTCTTATCACTTAGAAAATCACAAAGGTTTTAGGAGTTCTATGTCAGGAACCAGAGACAAATATATATTATATTATTTCAGGGCTTCCCTGGTAGCTCAGCCAAGAGATTTAGGAACTCTATGTCAGGAATCAAAGACCAAATATGAGAACAAAAGATGCTTACAAGTGCTCTTATCACTTAGAAAATCACAAAAGTTTTAGGAGTTCTGTGTCAGGAACCAGAGACAAATATATATTATATTATTTCAGGGCTTCCCTGGTAGCTCAGACAGTAAAGAATCTACCTGCAATGCAGGAGGCCCGGGTTTGATCCCTGAATCAGAAAGTTCCCCTGGAGAAGGAAATGGCAACCCATCCAGTATTCTTGCCTACAGAATTCCATGGACAGAGGAGCCTGGTGGGCTATAATCCATGGGGTCGCAAAGAGCTGGACACAACTGAGTGAATAACGCTTATTTCACAGGAATCAAGTTGCCCTTTTGTTGAAGCCTCTTCAACTCTACCAGAAAGTTTCATTACTTGTAAACGAATCACAAGATCTTTTTAGGTGTGACAAAGGTCATGATTACATTCCAGGCTGACCACTGTCATGAAAGGATCCTCCCAGCAATTGCACAGATCTGCTCATCTCACTCTTTTTCTGGACTCCTGGTAGCTTGAAGAGTGAGTGTATCCTTGGAATCTCAGCTCCTCTCCTGCTTTTTAATATTGTTGGGATTTGGGGGACTTCCCTGGTAGTCCAGTGGTTAAGACTCTGCACTTTCACTTCAGGGGACCCAGGTTTAATCCCTGGGCAGGGAACTAAGATCCTGCATTCCTCAAGGTATAACCAAAAATAAATAAATAAATAAAAATCTAAAAAAGGCAAAAACAAAACTCAGGTGACTGGGCATGAAACAAACTCCCATAATTTGGGAGTTTTAAATATTTTGGGGATTTGGGTTCATGTAGGTCATTTTTATTTTTATTACATTTATGTAATATTTTATTTATTTATAAAATTTTATAAAAAATTTTGTGAGCTGGGGAGGGGGTTGGATGGGGTGGTGTGTGTCTTAAGTGTTAGTCCCTTATTATTTAATACTAATTAAATTATTGTTTAATTATCATTATTTATTTAATAATAATTAAATTACTATTTAATTAAATCCAGGTCTCCTGCAATGGAGGCAGATCCTTTACCATCTGAGCCATCAGGGAATGGGTGGTGGAACCCAGCAGAGACAGGCCTGAGGCGGGGGAGGGTGGGCATCAATGAGCTGGCTGCTCTGAGAAACAATTCAGATTTCTAGAACATGTACTGACCCACCCATGAGTCTTAGAAATAATTGGAGAAGAGATGGCATATATATATGTATGTATCTACACACACACACGCACATAATGGAGTGTTACTCAGGCACAAGAAGGAAGAAAATTCTCTATTTGCCTAACAACACGGATGAACCTTGAGGGCAATATGCTAAGTGAGATAGATTGAGAAAGACAGATACTGTGTGATATCACATACATGTAGAATCTAAAAATGCTGAACTCATAGAAGCAGAGAGTAGAATGGTCGTTACTAGGGGCTGGGAGAATTGAGGAGATGTTGGTCAAAGGGTACAGAGCTGCATTTAGAAGATGAGTAAGTTCTGGAGATCTAACGCACAGCATTGTAATCATAGTCAATAATACTACATTATATACTTCAACGTTGCTAAGAGACTAGATCTTATATGTTCTTACCACAAAATATGATAGTTCTATGACATGAGAGAAGTGTTCGCTAACAGTAAGGTGGTATTCATACTGAATGTATGGGCTTCACAGGTGGCACTAAATGCATCAAATCAGCACACTGTACATCTTAAACTTCCAAAATGTTATATGTTAGATGATATTTTTAAAGTTCAAAACCAAAAAAGTAGATTACCATGATTTATCAAAAAAAAAAAGAAAAAAAAAAACAGCAACAGTCATAATAATGGTATAGAATGTACTAGAAACAATTCAGTGAGTAACAGAGACAGGGTTAATTTAACAATGAGCTATCCATCACACATGCTAACAAATCTGTACTGCACATGTCAATTAGTTTACAAGGAAAATTTGACCATTTAATTGTTTCATGTTGAGAATGTTCTTTTGTATTTATTGCCTTGAATTAATTACACTATTTGAATTTACTACAAAAAAAAAAATCACATCTGTGGCTCTGTGTCTTGTGAATCATGGGTGTTATACATAAGTGTCTCCATACTGGGGAAGGAGCTGATTTATAGAAAGAAAAAGAAATAAGGACTGGCTACTTCCCTAGTGGTCCAGTTGCTAAGACTCTGCGCTCCTAATGTACAGGACTTGGTTTCATCCCTCGCCAGGAAACTAGATCCCACATATTGCAAATAAAGATCCCACATACCATAACTAAAAGAACCTGCATGCTGCAACTAAGGCCCAGCACAGCCACCGAAATAAATAAATATTAAAAAAACAAGTACCTATTGTATAGCACAGGGAACTATACTCAATATTTTTATAATAACCTATAAGGGAAAATAACCTGAAAAAGAATATATATAACTGAATCCCTGTGCTAGACACCTGAAACCAACACAGCACTGTAAATCAAACATACTTCAATAAAAAAAATTTTTTTAAAGAAAAAAGGAAAAATATAAGAGCTGAAAAGGTGAGCTTGGAAGACTTCCTGTCTTTGAGAAGGACTGGGGGCTCAATGTCTACTGTAATGTGGGCATTAATATAATCATGGCCTCACATGCTATGAAGCCTGAGATATGACAGTTACTTCTGAAGATGGAAGTGACTTTTAATGGCTGCTATACCATCTGGAATGGCTCTTGTGGCCACGTCCCCATGGCACACCCAAGCCCAATTAGCACACAAGCCATTCTGTTTAGGGGGTATCACTGCATTTGCCAGCTTTCAGCAGGGTATTAACATCTCTAAGATAAAGCAAGTCTCATCACCCCCATAGGCTGTGATAGACAAGACCAGGAGGGTGTTGAGGGGCTCTTGCTATGACTCCCGTCTCTCCCACTCTGCCACAGCTGACCCTCCAGTCCCTGGACGTCCCCTTCAGACCCGATGACTAAGGCACGCCAACACTAGCCCTCCACCACCCACTCTCTGCAATACCCTTTCCATACCACATGCTATACACACACCAACATTTACCTCAACAACCAGCAGGTCATCATGCGAAATGGACTCAAGCTTTTTATCTGGTGGTGTCTTTTCAAGTAAAGTGCTTAATTCAACCAAGATTCTGCCTCTGTAGGCAACTCCTTCCCCCTGAAAGGCAACAGTGCAGGATTATTTTTCCAGGCATGAACAACAATCAAAAGCTCTCTCTAGCGGGCTAACCTAGCTACAACTTCAAATTTCTCCTTCCCAAAATGAACCAGTCAGTAACTCTCTCAGCTGGTCTTTGTTATCTGAGAGAAGAACCAATGACTTCAGGAAGGATCCCAGAGAGAGCCAGGGTAGTCAGGGCTAAAAGGGATTTTAGTCATGGCTGGGGTCAGAGGCTTTCAAGCCATGCTTAGATCTGGAAGGGGTTCCCAGGGGCTGAGGTGGGAGTGGAAGGGGCTTGAAATCTCCCTCACTCTACTTCAGGTTTGCATTTGTCTGCATTAACTTGGCTCCTTTTCTCAGAATAGGGAGGCAGCCATGTTGGCAATCAGGGCAAGTCTCAGAGGAGCCAGGAAATAAAAGAGGAAGATGTTCTGGGTGTGGTGGAGTGTGAGGATGAATTGCGGATGCTCCTTCCAACATACTCAGCAGTGTTAGCAGCAGAACCCTCTGTAGAGGAAGGGAAGGCTTCCACCTCCACTGCCAGCCCTCTAGCCCCACCTTCACCCCCCAGGGCTTTCTCTCTACCCTAGTTCCCTTCTTGGGCTTTGGCAGCTAACTAAAAGACAGTACTTGGGCTTCTAATGTGGTGGAAAGACCACCTCCCACCTCTGGGCCTCCATGTCTTCATCTAGAAAATGAAGAGGTTGGATAACATAAGGGATAGCAATATCAAGCATGTCACTTTCAATCTTTCAGCAAATTCCTAGAATATGGCATTCAACAGAATTCTGAGATAGCACTTTTGCTTTTAGGAAAGAGCCAACATTGATTACAGACATCTGCCCTAAGTCTAGGAAGGGGGAATGGCCATGCTCAGTTCAGTTGCTCAGTCGTGTCCGACTCTTTGCGACCCCATGAACCACAGCATGTCAGGCCTCCCTGTCCATCAACAGCTCCCGGAGTTTACCCAAACCCATGTCCACTGAGTCAGTGATGCCATCCAACCATCTCATCCTCTGTCATCCCCTTCTCCTCCTGCCCTCAATCTTTCCTAGTATCAGTTCAGTTCAGTCACTCAGTTGTGTCCCACTCTTTGCGACCCCATTAACCACAGCATGTCAGGCCTCCCTGTCCATCACCAGCTCCTGGAGTCTACCCAAACCCATGTCCACTGAGTCAGTGATGCCATCCAACCATCTCATCCTCTGTCATCCCCTTCTCCTCCTGCCCTCAATCTTTCCCAACATAGGGTCTTTTCAAATGAGTCAGCTCTCCGCATCAGATGGCCAAAGTATTGGAGTTTAAGCTTCAACATCAGTCCTTCCAATGAATACCCAGGACTGATCTCTTTTAGGATGGACTGGTTGGATCTCCTTGCAGTCCAAGGGACTCTCAAGAGTCTTCTCCAACACCACAGTTCAAAAGCATCAATTCTTCGGCGCTCAGCTTTCTTTATCGTCCAACTATCACATCCATACATGACCACTGGAAAAACCATAGCCTTGACTAGACAGACCTTTGTTGACAAAGTAATGTCTCTGCTTTTTAATATGCTGTCTAGGTTGGTCATAACTTTTCTTCCAAGGAGTAAGCATCTTTTAATTTCATGGCGGCAATCACCATCTGCAATGATTTTGGAGCCCCCCAAAATAAAGTCTGACACTGTTTCCCCATCTATTTGCCATGAAGTGATGGGACCGGATGCCATGATCTTCGTTTTCTGAATGTTGAACTTTAAGCCAACTTTTTCTCTCTCCTCTTTCACTTTCATCAAGAGGCTCTTTAGTTCCTCTTCACTTTCTGCCATAAAGGTGGTATCATCTGCATATCTGAGGTTATTGATATTTCTCCCAGCAATCTTGATTCCAGCTTGTGCTTCTTCAAGCCCAGCGTTTCTCATGATGTACTCTGCATATACATTAAATAAGCAGGGTGACAATATACAGCCTCGACGTACTCCTTTTCCTATCTGGAACCAGTCTGTTGTTCCATGTCCAGTTCTAATTGTTGCTTCCTGACCTGCATACAGGTTTCTCAAGAGGCAGGTCAGGTGGTCTGGTAGTCCCATCTCTTTCAGAATTTTCCACAGTTTATTGTGATCCACACAGTCAAAGACTTTGGCATAGTCAATAAAGCAGAAATAGATGTTTTTCTAGAACTCTCTTTGCTTTTTCGATGATCTAGAGAATGTTGGCAATTTGATCGGGTTCCTCTGCCTTTTCTAAAACCAGCTTGAACATCTGGAAATTCATGGTTCATGTATTGCTGAAGCCTGACTTGAAGAATTTTGAGCATTACTTTACTAGTATGTGAGATGAATATTTTTGTGCAGCAGTTTGAGCATTCTTTGGCATTGCCTTTCTTAGTGATTGGAATGAAAACTGACCTTTACCAGTCCTGTGGCCACTGCTGAGTTTTCCAAATTTGCTGACATATTGAGTGCAGCACTTTCACAGCATCATCTTTTAGGATTTGAAATAGCTCAACTGGAATTCCATCACCTCCACTAGCTTTGATCGTAGTGATGCTTCCTTCCTAAGGCCATGCTATGCATTTGCAACTGCCATGTGAGATGACCTCAGGATCCTTTCCTACCCTGCATTCTAAGACTTGAGGAACATGAGATTTCCATCCTTCAACACTTAATCAGGGACTTCCCTGGTGGTCCATCTGTTAAGACATCTTGTTTCTACTGCAGGGGACACAGGTTCGATCGCTAGTCAGGGAACTAAGATCCCATGTGTCAAGAGGCCAAAAAATAGAAAACAAAACCAAGAAACAACCACAAAAAACACCCTACTGGTCATCTGGTGGGCCTCTGAGGGTAGGGAGGTCTCCTAAATATGAGACTTAATGATAACCATTAGAAAAAGGAATTTAGAATCAGTGCTCATTAATAACACACCTTAATTGAAGAACTAACCTTTCCAGAATTTAGCTCATCATAGGGATCTGGGAATCCCGTGTACTCTCGGGGGCTTCCATAAAGGTTCAGATAACAAGGTCCAAAAGTTGGAACAAAGCCCACCTCTGTTTCTCCTGTATTCGCTGAGAGATAACATCATCATTAGTATTTTAGGCTTTTAACACCATTCTGTTGAAATAAATATTAGTTATTAGTTAGCTGGGTGAGACAGTTTTCCTCTTTTTTGTGTTAGTTGTATTAACGCAAATTGTAAACGCTTGTGAGACTTGCCATATTTCTCTTATCACTATAAAACACAAATAAAAAACATTGAGGGGATAGTTCAGGTAAACATAAAGATGATACTATTCAAATGAAAGAAGTTGATCTTCACATTTTTTGCAAGTTTATAATTGGCAATTGTAGCAAGCATGTCACTGACAACTGGGGTAGTGTATATTGTTTCGGGAAGTCATTTAAATGACTATCAGATTAATTTTATTTGTTCCTCCAAAATATCATTTAGTCTCAAGTAGTTAGTATAAATCTGGCAGATGATTTTAAAAATACAAGACATTTAAAATTTTTATATATAATAGTGAACTGTCTGCCTATGGTTATGGCCGTATGATATTCATAAGCAATGTGAAATTTCCATTCATGACATTCTATCCCTGATGAGGATCCAATATGCTTCTTATTTCTGCTACCTCGTCTCAGCAGGACTACTCCCCGATGAAGGGCACTGCAGGCAATGAAAGAAATAGTGGAGTCAGAGAGCCTGCAGGTGAAGACAGGGAAACACCAGAGCTGCCTTCAGCCATCCGAACGGCTCCCACATGGAAGAGGGATGGACTTGCTTCCAATAAGCAGGGGAAGGACCCCTACTGGGAGCTACAAGGAGGCCAACTTTGGTTCACTCAGTGCAAGGATGATCTTTCTATGATTAGTAGTCTCACACAATGGGACAGATTGCATTGGGAGCAGAGGAAATATTAAGGCCAAGAGTTGTATTTTATCTTTCAGGATATAGTCAAAACTCTTCCTCTCTGGATGAGAGGTTGACCGGATCAACTCTATGGCCCTTTCCAACTCTATGTTTAAAACTAAGGCAGAAGGATAAATGTCAAGTAGTAGGTGAGCGGAGTATCTACTCATAAACAGTTGAGCAAACTGTATACACTTGTAGTTAGCAATCTTTTTCACCTTTTTGAGGCTCTTTTGCATTTTGGACTTCTATTAAGTTGTCACTTTATATTTCCATTTTTAAACTTTAAATAGCTGCTCTGTCTGTGACTACACTATAAATTCCTTTGGTGGGTGGGTAAGAATCAAGTGTGTTTTATTCTGAATCCTTAAACTCTTAGTCCTAGTTCTATCTTGGAGTACTACCACATAAATATTTTTTGATTGGTTGAATGAAGTATGATCAAATCTGCCATGTTTGTTACATACCTAAAGACCACTTAACAGTCATATAAAGTATGACTATAAGATAATGAAGTTGGATTTTTATAAACAAACAATAATGAGGCATTGTGCCAATAATATAAAGGCAGATGATAATACCTTAATTTTTCAGTTTGCAAGCTTTCTTACATGCAATCCCTTTTTCCCCTCTCACTACAACCTTGGGTGGTTAGAATGGCAGGGAGTATCATGGTTTTTTTTTTTTTTTTTTTTGAAAGAAGGCAAATTTCTCTAAATCACAAAGTCTTCATCTATTAGGGAAACAACATCTGCTGTAAGAGGGTAGTAAGATCAAGTGTGAGCACACTGAGCAAACTTGCAAAGAATGGCAAATGCTGTGCAAACCAAGGGCATGCTGTGATCCCACAGAGTTGGAAGATGACTCTTCAAGGTACAAAGTGGGAAAAAAAAATGTTATACAATTATTTACAGTGAAGCCAGGAGGGTATATATCTAGGTGAAAACATGAGGCACGTAGCAAAGCCCAGTTAGGCCATTTGCTTAAACTCAGCTTTGCAGGACAACCATACAACAGTAATACAAAAATTGTTACTCTAACACAACTATATTTAAGACAATAAAATGTAAGTAAAAAAAAAGTGCTAAAGCAGTTGATAAGTTCTTAATAAGATAATAATAAACAGAAAGATCTAGAAGATAGCAAAATTACAAAGCATAAACCTGTATACGATGCAGCCCCAGATCCCGAGGATGAGAAATCTACGTAGTAAAAATACCATTGGTTAAACAATAAGAGAAACACAGGCATTATAAAAGAGACATTGAAAAAGTTAATCAAATCCAACAATAGGTAAGCGGTTTAGCAACACCAGGAAAATCCCAAATCCAGACTCAAATCACATGACCCTTTTGTCATTTATACAAATATCACCAGCAGTTAAATACAAAATGGCTCGAGACTCTGACACCCAGTAGCACGGCCACACAGGAAATAGCCCAACCTCACCAGCCCCAAAGCAGTGAAGCATCTGAGAGCCAGCTTCCCACCATCAAAGGAGGCCTGGGGAAGTTACCAACATTCCATAATTTTAATAAAACATTTACGTGTCCCGTCTCTGACTTAGCTAGGACTAAGACCAGACAACCCAAGTTAATTTAGTAGAAGGCTGTGTAAACAAAGGCCTATAGTTGCCGATACAGTATCCGGTTTCTTTGCAGGGAATGGCTACTGCTCACTGTTACTCTGAGACCCTATCATAGACTGTCTTGTAGGGCCTGCAGTGAAAGAAGGCCTCAGAGACAGAGCCTGGCACTGCTTGTAACAATTCATTTGTAGTTCTTCTGGATATTACCATCATACCACTAAGACAAATGTTTATTCCATTATTTCTTGGATAATTATTTTTAGGTGATATTTAATGACTTCCTGCTAATGATAAATGAGTTAAAGTGATTTTTACGCTTCCTCCCATAGAGTTTATAGCATGATTTTAATTACTCTATTGGTTGCCTTTGACCAATAAATTCCATCTAATCTTTAACCAGTTTTTATCTACCCAATGATTTAATCTAACCTTTAAAAAAATTTTTAATTGGAGGATAATTGCTTTAACAATATGTTAGTTTCTGCCATACATCAACATGAATCGGCCATAAGTAAACACATGTCCCCTCCCTCCTGAACCTCCCTCCTATCTCCTACCCCATCCCACCCCTCTAGGTTGTCACAGAGCACCAGGTTTGAGCTCCCTGCGTCAACAGAAAATTCCCACTGTCTGTTTTACGTATAGTAATGTATATGTTTCTTTCTTTTTTTTTTTTTTTTTAGTAATGTATATGTTTCAATGGCATTCTTTCAGTTCATCCCTCCCTCTCTTTCTCGCACTGTGTCTACAAGTCTGCTCTCAATGTCTGCATCTCCACTGCTGCTCTGTACATAGGTTCATCTGTACCATCTTTCTAGATTCCATACATATGCGTTAATATATGATATTTTTCTCTTTCTGACTTACTTTACTCTGTATCATAGGCTCTAGGTTCATCCACCTCATTAGAACTGACTCGAATGCGTTCCTTTATATGGTTGAGTAATATTCCATTGTGTATATGCACCAGAGTTTCTTTATCCACTCATCTGGATCCTTCACTTGATAAGAAGTTAATAGCATGCCCACCCTCTCCCACCTTCCACTTCTTTTCACTTCTAAGCTCTATCTCCTGTACTTTTACATTGTAAGAGGTGATATTTACCTTCTTTTTAGAGCTTTGACTACAAGTTTAACAAAAATATTTTAGAAACAATTAATAGTGCTCACATTATAACAACCACATAAGTATTTTCTGCAGAGAAAAGAAGAATTGTAATTGCATTTCTTTTGTACAGGTCCAGCAACATGGTCCCCTATGCCACTTAGCAGACAATGCTTAGATGGACTCTCTGTCTCACCTTCTACCAGTTGCTTAAAATAATGCTATACCTGACTTTATATTTGGACTATTATCTTCTTGGTTCAACTCTTTATCTCTCTCAGAATTTCTAATGCCTTATTCTTCTTCTTGAGAAAGAAAATCTGTATCTTTTTCACCAAGTCTCTATTATATTTCAGATTCTTATTCATATTATCTATTTCTTGGCTTACAGTATCTTTTTAAAATACCTATAGTGCAGGAAACCTGGGTTCGATCCCTGGGTCAGGACAATCCCCTGGAGGAGAAGGGCATGGCAACTCACTCCAATATTCTTGCCTGGAGAATCCCCACGGACAGAGGAGTCTGGTGGGCTACAGTCCATGGGGTCGCAAAGAGTTGGACATGACTGAGTGACTAAGAATGTAAAGTCCTCTCTTAAACAAGATGAGGATGAGAGAAATCTTAAGTTTTCTAAAACAAAAATTTTCCTCAAATTTTCTCATTTTATTCAATGTGCTTAATCAAGTGATAATTATAGGAATTTTTGTTATTTTTATTTTAGTAACGAACAATAAGCTGCTGATGATAGTAATGGGTTAACACTAAATTTTTCTGATCATCTTAATTTATTCCTTCATTCCCTATTACAGTTTCACACATATGCACAGAACTAGAATACCAGGTATAGGCAATTAGTTCTCAATACATAAAACAACAAAAAGAAAAGTATATTGGTTATCAATGCTTGTTAGCATAAAATGTATGAAAACAAAATACACAATATCTAGAGTGGAGATTACACGGTTCAAATGTCATCTGACCTCACTCCTGCCAAGGAATATTATTATATACATGGGTGGACTGATGTCAATGCCACTTGGGAAAAAAAAAAAGGTGCTCTCTATATTGACACTCAAAAATCTGTAAAACACCTACTGGGAAAGTTTTTGGATTGAAATAAGAAAGTTAAAATTCTTAAACTCAAATAATTGATGTCTTGTCTTAGTCACTCATTGTGTCCGACTCCTTGTGACCCCATGGACTGCAGCCCACCAGGCTCCTCTGTCCATGGGGACTCTCCAGGCAAGAATACTGGAATGGGTTGCCATTTCCTTCTCCACGAATAATTGATAGTTACCCCAATTATTAATTACTAATCTATTATTTTGCTGATCATCATCAAAACATCACTGAAATGGTTCACTAGACTCATCACATTTGGCTTTTAAGAAACCAGGTCTGTTGCCAGGTGGTATCCAGTTCATTCCCTCTCCAGAAGTTCTCTGCCCTGTCCCATCCCTGCTCCCTGTGTGACTCACCTTCTACTTCCCCACCAGAGGCAGCAATTTTAGAGAGGTGCAGATACGTTGTTCCAACAACATCATTTTTGGTAAGACGGTCCCTGTGTTAAAAGAACAGGTTAAGACCTCCACCTATGAAGACAGATCTTTGTTTCAACAATAGTTCTGGAAAAGACCTAGATCTCAGAAATCACCCTGTCCAGCGGGCCTCAGGCGTCACTGCACTTTAAAATCACCTGGAAACCACCACTGCTCCCCTGGCCCCCACCCCACACCACCTCTAATTTCCTATTGAAGCTTTGACTCAATGAAAGCCGAGATGAAGAACAAGAGTTTGCATTTATAACAAGTATATATCCCAACTGATTCTTACACAGATGGTCCTCCAACAACCCTCTGAGAAATGTTGATCTAACCGGACAACTAATTTCAGCTAGAAACAGTTTTCTACAGAGGCCCAGGAATTTGCCTATGGTCACACTCAGTACTGTGGTCATGAAGTGAATGGGTCAGTTATAGGCACATAACATGGTGAGCGTCATAAAAATCTCACTACACAGAATAAGTGTTTGTATCTGATTACTACGATGGTTGAAAAATTACAACAGGCTTTTCTAAGGGTCCCTCATAGGGGAAAAAATTCCCTTTCAATTCAATTCAAATATTTCTTGATTATCTACTGTGTGACTTCATTTGCTTGTCTATAACCTAAATCTTATCTATGTTGTTGGGTAAGTTTGCTCACTGTAAGTACATGCAACTTTGTGTATCTGTCTGTATCGTAGAGAGTTTGTGAGCCTAACCCGTGAAGTGGTCTCTAGCTGGGCACACAGTAAGTGTAACAAACAGGTTTATATTAATAACATCTTCTGTTTAATTTCTTCTCTTTATTCCATCTAGTGTCATACTCACTCTGAAGTTTAGAACTCCACAGGAGGGAGGAAAGTTTGACTTAGTATTTTGAGAAAAGATTATACTATAGTATATTATTATATATTATAGCAATACTATGTTATATATATTATATGGTTTAATAAAATTAGGTTACAGAAAGTGACTAACAACAGTATACATGAGGGAAAAAAGTTATTATTTGGGGGTTATTAAGCCACATGTGTGGAACTTGCATCCTCTCAGTCCGTCCAGAAGGGTCTAGACTACATTTCAAGAATCCTTAGCTTTCCCTCAGTTGTGCAAACACCTATAGGATATATAATGAAAGATCTGGATCCAAGGAGTCCCCAGTTAAACAGGGTGTCTCTGCACATCTGAATCTACCATTGCTTTGGAGAGGGCCGACTAGATCAGGGAAAAACCCACATCTGCCGTGACCATGGGGGACTCGAGGATGACTCAGCCAGCGATCCTCTCACTGTGGCATCAGCAGGTCTGAGTGGTCATCTAAGCTATACAGGGCCCAAACTCACACTCCAGAGAGTTCTGGAGGCCCCTGGAGCACCTTTGGGGTGTCAACCGAGGGTCCAAGTGACTTAAAACAAGCTCACACTCATCGGAAGGGGCATTTTGTCCTCAGGCCCCTTCATGGACCTCCATGAACTATGCTGTGGTTACTGAACAAAATAAAGCCTTCTCCCCTCCTCCCAAAGTGTCCTGTTACCATAGTGACAAGAGGGAACTAACATGGAAGTCAAATACATTTAGCCAAAGGAAAAATCAGGGCCAGACAGGTTGGGAACCCAACTGAGTGTCTGAGTGACTGTGGCCAAGTCACCTGACCTCTCTAAGCCTCAGTCTTCATCTGCAAAATGAACTAATAATAGTCTCCATTCCATAGGGTTCCTCTAAAGAGTAAATGGAATAGTGTAGGGAAGGCAAGAGGCCAGCGCCTGCCCCTAGTAGTGCTCAGAACAAGCGGCTGACATCATAACAAACACTGATGATGTCAGCACCAGTGACGACGCTATGTATCTTTTCTACTCTCGGGGAGCTAAGCGCTGCCAACTGAATGCCCCATCCAACTAGAATACACCCAAGAATCGCCTCATTATGGCTGCTCATTGCTAGGATGTTGGTCTAGTTAAAAGTCCATCAGAAACTTTCAACAAATTTTCTTTGCATTCAATCACACAGGAAGCTTTGTCCATTTTCCCTTCTAACAATGACAGAGAACAGCTCTCAATGTTTTGATTAATTCATCCCTAGAAATAGTTTACTCCATTTCTGAAGTCTATTTTGGACAGCCTAATAGTATTTAAAGCCTTAATTTCTTATCTTGGGGTACATTCAGATCATTTTTCCTTCCTTTTGTTCATGAGCAGTTCAACCAAGATATCCAAAGCTTTTCTGCAACAGCTACTGTTATTAAAGAAAACACCTGAGTCCAGAAGCAGTGTACCACTTCTGTCTGGAAGAAAAGCAAATGTCCTGAAAAGTAAGGGTTAGACCATCTAAAGTAAAATTTCTTCAAATCCAAATATTTACTTCTCCAATTTGCAATTAGACACAAGTCTTTTTTAACTCACCAGTCATATATTGTCAGTTTTATTTTTTCACACACTGAAGGAAACTGTTAAAAGAGAAAAAAAGTAGTTATTTCTCAACTTATTCAGTACCTACTAGAGTATCCTTACTTTTCTCTAAAAGAAAAGAAAGCCAAACCTTGAT
This sequence comes from Bubalus kerabau, assembly GCF_029407905.1. Taxonomy (NCBI): domain Eukaryota; kingdom Metazoa; phylum Chordata; class Mammalia; order Artiodactyla; family Bovidae; genus Bubalus; species Bubalus kerabau. The sequence continues at coordinate 17,409,343 of NC_073645.1, forward strand.
CTGAAGATTAACGACTTGATTCCACTCAGGGTTTGCATTTTTCTCAATTATATTTGTGCAAACCTGTAAAATCATCAAAACAGAGCAGGTATTCAAATTTCTAATTTTGGAAAGTTTATAATATATGCATAGTGGATTATGATTCTAGCATACTTATGTTATAGACTTGGTCACTCAGTCGTGTCTGACTCTTTGCGACCCCATGGAATATACAGTCCATGGAATTCTCCAGGCTAGAATACTGAAGTGGGTAGCCGTTCCCTTATCCAGGGGATCTTCCCAACCCAGGAACTGAACCCAGGTCCCGCACGTTGCAGGCAGATTCTTTACCAGCTGAGCCACCAGGGAAGCCCATAGACTTGGTAACCTCATTAAAGTTTTCTTAATAACAACTTGGTAAAATAGGACATGGATTTAGTATACTGATCTTTGCTTCTTCTATGCACTAAGAGCTAGTTTCTAATTGCCAAATTTTAATATTGGATTCATGTAATGATGCAACAGTTGCTATTTAGTGAGCCCTTGTTCTTTAGTTGTTAAGTGGTACCCAGCTCTTTTGCAACCCCACAGATTGTAGCCCTCCAGGCTCCTCTGTCCATGGGATTTCCCAGCCAAGAAAACTGCAGTGTGTTGCTGTTTCCTTCTCCAGGGGATCTTCACAACTTAGGGATCAAACCCGGGTCTCCTGCATTGGCAGGTGGACACTTGCTACATACTGTCTGATACACATCTCTTAACTAAAATGTCCAAACATATCTTTTGATCCTGCCCACCAGCCCTTCTCCCTGCTCCCCAAACTAGCTGCTATCTTTCCATTGCTGTTCACAAGGGTGTTCAGATTTGAACCAGAGTCAGTCACAACCCCTCTCTTTCCTTCACGTGCCTCATCCAATCCATCAGAAAATGCTGGCATCCCTATTTTCATCTGATCTTGCCCCAGATGCCTGTGGTTGGGTCCCATCTGGATCCCCACTTCCTCTCCTGCCTCCTCACTTTCATGTCATTCCCCATGTAGCATCTTCAGTCAGTTCCCAGGCATACTTAAGATACTAAGTCCTGATTCATCCTCTGCCTGATAAAGCCCTGCCTGCCCACCTCACCTCATCTCTCTGAGCTCATCTCTTGGTTTCGTCCCTTGCTTGCTCCACCCCAGCCATGTTGGCATTCATCCAATGTGAACGTATCTCCTCCCTGGGGTCTTTACATCTGCTCTTCCTTCTGCCTGGAAGCCCTCCCCTGCCAATATCTCTGCATTTTCCAGGCCTCTGTTCAAATGTCACTTCCTCCAAGATATCCCACTTGATAAACTAACTGGAAACCCCTCCAAACACCCTGCACCCATCACTTCTTGTCCCCTGCTTTATTTTCTGCTTAGTACTCAGCACTAACTGAAATTACGCAACTTTTTATTTGCTTGCTTGTTGTTGTCCCTTCTCTCACACAGTAAGCTCCATGAGAGTAAAGACTGTTCCACTCATTTCTCCATCTCCAACGTGAGGGACAGTATCTGATACTTAACAGGCTCCCGCTGTTTACTCCCTGAATTAATTAACTCTTTCAACAATCCTATGAGATTATCCTTATCCTCATATATAATTCAGGAAATTGAGACTCAGAGGTTAAAGAATTTGATTTCACTTGCTATGGAGTGAGGTGAAGTCTGAATTTAAATCTGGCCTCGTTTAGCTCCAGAACTGAGACTTTTTCTGCCATCTCCCACTGACTCTCCTGGGACACAACCCTGTGTGTGTGTGTTGCCAAACCTCACTTTCACATACACATGGTTCCAGTATGTAGTAAATGCTACTTCCTCAGCCTAGGACTGACTGTGGTACACCGTTACTCTACTATGGAACCCCACTCTACAACCTTTGACCATCTTCGTAGGTAAAAGTGGTAGTTACAGGTGTTCCTACACCAAGTCCCTCAGCTCTCATCAGAGGACTGAGAGGGGTTCCCCTGCCAGACTCTCCAGTTTCTGCAGCTCATTGGAACATGGGGGTGGGTGTGGGGGTAATAAACATGATAGAAATGGGCACCGGGGTACTGGAGGCTCTCCTCTACACAGCGGTCCCTAATCTTTTTGGCACCAGGGACCAGTTTTGTAAAAGACAATTTTCCCATGGACGGGGGATGGAGGGGGCCTCAGGATGATTCAAGTGCATGACATTTATTGTGCACTTTTTTCTGTTGTTATTACATCAGCTCCACTTCAGATCGCCAGGCATTAGATTTCAGAGGGTGGGAACTCTTGCCACATTGACCAGGGATCACTGTTGCTGGTTAGGGACTTTGCCTAGGAGTAAGATAATGCTGGGGCCTGAGAATCATTTCTACTCTTAGAAAAGACCACGTCTTTCTAACCTGAGCCCGGCATACTTTCCACTCCAAAATAAACCTCTAAGATGTCTGACATGCTCAGAGTCTGATAATCTGCATTCCTGCACAGTGCCCAGCTCATCAGGGGGCTACTTAAAAAAGAATAAGCAGGAAATCAGTCAAAGAAAGCACGGTGGTTTAAATACATGTCTCTAAATTAAAAGACGCTTGCTCCTTGAAAGGAAAGTTATGACCAACCTAGATAGCATATTCAAAAGCAGAGACATTACTTTGCCAACAACGGTTCATCTAGTCAAGGCTATGGTTTTTCCTGTGGTCATGTATGGATGTGAGAGTTGGACTGTGAAGAAGGCTGAGCGCCGAAGAATTGATGCTTTTGAACTGTGGTGTTGGAGAAGACTCTTGAGAGTCCCTTGGACTGCAAGGAGATCCAACCAGTCCATCCTGAAGGAGATCAGCCCTGAGATTTCTTTGGAGGGAACGATGCTAAAGCTGAAACTCCAGTACTTTGGCCACCTCATGCGAAGAGTTGACTCATTGGAAAAAGACTCTGATGCTGGGAGGGATTGGGGGCAAGAGGAGAAGGGGATGACAGAGGATGAGATGGCTGGATGGCATCACTGACTCGATGGACGTGAGTCTGAGTGAACTCCGGGAGTTGGTGATGGACAGGGAGGCCTGGCATGCTGCAATTCATGGGGTCGCAAAGAGTCGGACATGACTGAGCGACTGATCTGATCTGATCTGAGAGGCATCTCAGAGAAGGCAATGGCACCCCACTCCAGTACTCTTGCCTGGAAAATCCCATGGACGGAGGAGCCTGGTAGGCTGCAGTCCATGGGGTCGCTAGGAGTCGGACACGACTGAGCGACTTCACTTTCACTTTTCACTTTCATGCATTGGAGAAGGAAATGGCAAGCCACTCCAGTGTTCTTGCCTGGAGAATCCCAGGGACAGGGGAGCCTGGTGGGCTTCCATCTCTGGGGTCGCACAGAGTCGGACACGATTGAAGCGACTTAGCAGCAGCAGCAGCAGAGGCATCTACATTGAGGTCACATACAAACCTTTTTTCCGGCAAAGGAAACTTCTACAAAAGGGTCCACTAGGTTCTTCTTATCAGCGATGCCTCCAAATATTTCCTTCACTGTCTGTGAGAAGGCATCATCCACTGGAAAGGAACACGTCACAGAGGAAATCAAATCTGATTCTCTTAAGAGAACAGAAATCACTCAGCAAAATTAAAAATCGTCTCCGTATGGAAAAACCATTGCAACGAGAATCAGTCTGAAAAGTGGCAAGTACCAGTGGTACTGGATTGCAGAAATCCTTTGTCTTAGAAAGAGAAAACACGTTCTCCCCACAAAATTTAAAAATTAACGGGAGCGTCTCAGAAAAAAAATCAATAAATTACTATGCTGAGAATCAATCACTTATTGAGGAAACCAATAGAATAAAAAAGTCTATCCAAACAGGCTAATTCAAAAACTGAGGCCTAGTTGTGATTTGGAAAATATTCTTTAGGTCAACATATAGGCCTCATCTTTTCTTGAGTAACTCCAGGAAATTTGGCATAATTATAATGTGTTTAATCCTCTATAAACAACAGATCTCTGTTTTAACAAACTTAGAAGTGAATAGATCTTGCACTGTTGGTGGGAATGTAAATTGATACAGCCACTATGGAGAAGAGTAAGGAAGTTGCTTATAAAACTAAAAACAGAACTACCATATGACCCAGCAACCCTACTACTGGACGTATACCCTGAAGAAAACCATAATTCAAAAAGATACATGTACCCCAAAGTTCACTGCAGCGCTATTTACAATAGCCAGGACATGGAAGCAACCTAGATGTCCATTGACAGATGAATGGATAAAGAAGATGTGGTACATATGTACAATGGAATATTACTCAGCCATAAAAAGGAAAGAAATTGGGTCATTTGTAGTGATGTGGATGAACCTAGTGTCTGTCAGAGTGAAGTAAGTCAGAAGAATAAAAACAACCATCATATATTAACACATACATATGGAATCTAGAAAAATGATACTGATAAACCTATTTGCAGGGCAGGACTAGAGATGCAGATGTAGAGAATGGACTTGCGGACACAGCAGAGGAAGGGGAGGGTGGGTCAGAGAATAGCATTCATGTGCATACACTGCTGCTGCTGAGTCACTTCAGTTGTGTCCGACTCTGTGTGACCCCATAGACGGCAGCCCACCAGGCTCCCCCGTCCCTGGGATTCTCCAGGCAAGAACACCACGTGTAAAACAGCGAGTGGGAAGCTGCTGTATAGCACAGGGAACTCAGCTCAGTGCGTTATGAGGACCTAGAGGGGTGGGGGGAGGGGGAGGGAGGCACAGAGGGAGGGGATGTATGTATACAGACAACTGATTCACTTTGTTATACGGCAGAAACTAACACAACATTGGAAAATAATTACACTCCAATTTAAAAAAGTGAACAGAGTTCAGTTGAACAGGCCCAGCAGGTATTATAATGTGAGGTTTAATTTATTTACTTCATTTAAGATATTTCCGAGGGAAGGATGCTCTGGGGAGTCATTAGAGGGGAGGGGTTCCTGGAAAAGTAGCAAATCCTGAAGAGCTCCATGGCCTGTACAGTGGTGCTCCCTCCTGAGGATGGGGAGAGGGTCCTATGTCCCAGGGCCCAGCAGGAAGCAGGCACACCAGGCAAGGCAGAGAGGATGCCAGGTCCTTAGCAAGGACAGGCGAGCAACTAGATTAGCCTCTATGAATGGAAGCACTCTAAGTAATTCTCTTAAATGCACCCAATCTCTTAATACACTAGTGACAGACTTCTAGTTATTGGCACTTACAACTTTGGCCCAGCCATTTTTAATACTCTGATAGCACATACATTTATCTGTTTATAGAACTTCCGTTTCATTTGGGATGAAAGGAATTGGCAATGCTGACTGCTGACCTCTGTTTTGGTATCCTTTAGAATAAGGGGAAAGTGTGGAACCCAGAAGAGAGAAAGAACAGAGATGAATGGGTCAAAGGCTCCATAAGGGCCGTGGGTCAGGGACCAACAGGCTTCCCCATGAATCTGCTTAGGTAGTTTTCAATAGGGCCAAAATGAATGAAAATAACTCTATGAAGGCCTTTAAGGAGAAAGACATATGGCAGGGAGCACCGACACTATTTGGAGTATGATTACTTTTATCACATGTAATCATGCAGGCAACTGACAATCCTGGGGCTGGATTAAATCAATACATACTCTGGGGGATGTCCTCCGCTCTGTAGATCTTCAGCAGGAAGGTCACCCACCGCAGGGCAATGCCAGCAGGGAGTAACAAGTTACTTTCCACGTCATCACTGTCATTATCACGATCTTGTTTCTCAGGCTATTGGGGACACACGGTGGCAAGTTATACACATAGGAAAGCAGCACTTCAAGAGGCCAAATCTGGGATAAAACCGATCATAACTGTTTTCATTAGGATTTCCTGTGTTTTGAGCTTAAGAGTTTGGCACCAATTCAACCTCAAAACTGCCCTACAAAATCAATGCTCATGTTTCTTTGACCAATACACTACAAGAAAATAATGCGTCCTTTTTAATCTTCTGAGTGCTAAATAGAGAGACAGTTACTGAAGCTCTTTTACTTTCTTTCTGGCTACTGGCTTGCTGCCCAATTTTCTAGAATAACAACCGTCCTCTTAGGTAGCAATGCCTGATTCTGCAACGGAGCCAGGTTCTGTAGAGGCAGTGATGTGGGGAACTCTTAAAAACACACATATCTTTACTGAATGAAAGACCTGCTCACAGACACAAGGAAGGAGCTAAGTGAGCTGGAATAATAATTCTGTTGTGAAGAAAATAACAAATTCCAGAAAGTTGGAGGAGTTGGAGGATTGGGGTTGCTCTGCTCCATTTCACAATTACTGGTGCCCACTTGCTTAACTCTGGGTCCTCTTTCTTAGTGAAAAAACATAGAGGACAGAGAATTTGGAGCTTACAGGAGGCTCATCTCCGGTTCCCAGGACGAACATGCTGACTTTCATGTAGCCTTTAGCACCCGAGCTGGTATCTTCAGGGTCATTGAGGAGAAGCCATTTCCTCATGACAGCATGACCTAAAATAAAGAAGGCGTAAAAGGACAGGAATACTCTAAAGGGAAGCTGACAAGCCCGTGATTCCATCTGCAGTAAGATAACCAAGTATTTCCTCCAATGTGTCTTCATGACGGGCCATTCTCCCCAGATGAGGCTCCCTTTTAATCCTCTCTCCTTCACACTGACTCTCCACCCACATCCTGCCCTGGGGTGACTGAACAAGACCCTCTAAGCTCTAGTCACTGATTCTATAATTTGATTTTGATAAGATTAAAGTAGCCTCATAGAACAGAGAAATTATCTATTTGTTTCTCTTAGGATGATTGCCATTAGATTCTAAAAAAAAAGACACCCATACTAAACTGCTATCATAATTCCCACTGAGTATAGACTTTCTTTTTCTCAGTCAAGAAAAACATCATTCTTTATTCTTTGATCCCTCAAATTTTCTTGATTCCCAGAGTCTTCCAGTTCATGGGAAAACGTTACTTACCAGGTTCATCATAAACAAATCCAACATCGATCTGGGAAAAAATAATTTAAAATAGTTCAAAGTTTACAATCAGTTCAGTCACTTCTAGAATCTATCATTATTATTACACTTAAAAAAATAAGGCTTTTGACTAGACAACTTGCTTTGAGACCCACCATTTCCATCTTACTGTCTCTGTATATCTGATGCCTCCTCTGAGGTGTGACATATAGAAGGCTCTCAATCCATCATTTTGAATGAATGAGCTAATCTCACAGCTGGAACAGACACAGTGACCAATGTGGCCTGGTTTGCTTGGGACTTTTCCAGTAGCATAGAAAGTCTCACATTCTAAGGAAACCCTCAGACCCTAGCAAACCTGGACCATAGTCACCATATGGGACTACTTACTGAGTATTCCTCCACCTTTTCCTCCAATTAATTCTAATACTAACATTAATAGACCCTTTGATTGGGCACTCCAATGTGCCAAGAGCTAGGTGCTTTATATATTGTATCTCGCCTCATTTTCACAATAATCCCATCTTACAGATGAAGAAACTAAGCACCAGAGAGGTTTACAAGTGGCTAGTTAATGGCAGACAGAGTATGAATTGACCCAAATCATCTTTTAAGACTTGCTTCAAGAAGCAGCCCATTCCATGTGGAATCACTAAGAAGGCACAACAAGTCTTTATCAGTAAGTCCAGTGTGAACTGCTCGGAAAAGCACCTTGATTCTCTTCCCTGGTTTGGCTTGCCTGTCATACACCAGATTTATAATAACTGACTTCGTAGATAGAACTCTGGGCTACTGACAAGTGGAGCGGGGTAACGGGCTTCTTGCCACAGGCAAGTACTCTTCCCTCTGTAGCAGCACTGGGCTTCCAGCCACAACAGGAACTCTGTGAAGGGCCCTGGTATGGCAGCTCCCAGGCATCTTGCTCTAGGACTAAGTGCGGGACTAAGTGCTAAGTGCTGTACTTTGGAAGTTGACTAGACTCCAGCCAGAGGACACTCAACTGGCTTCTTGACCCCATAGCATTTGTGTCCAGCTTTCAGCAATGATCATGGCATCAATGCCTTACATATAACCTTCTGATGTCACCAAGATGTGTACCCTGAGTCCTGGCCAGGAACCAGATTCCTCATCATGAAAGTGCCCATGTTTGACCTAAGTTGAATGAAACAGACAGTGGACACCCACCTTAAACTCCCCCATCAGAGAATCTGCCCGCAGAGAATGGGAATTGTAAACCTGGAATAAAGGAGAGTGGTGAGAAGATTACCGGCTTCGTCTGGCAGCTAGTGAGCACTACCCTCCTATTCCGAGGCCCCTTACCCGAATGCTGATGATCTCATCCATCAGTTCAGAAGGAGTCAGGTGGACATTGTAGAAAAATAACTGTTGAAACAAAAAGGGAAAACGTTTGAATGTCAACAGGAGTGGAATAAGGTTTAGTGGGATCTGACGCTAAAATTTGAGGGGGCTTCCTAAAAAAAAATACAAGACACAACCTCAAATCAGGTGTGACTGCATGAACCTACTGCAGAACCTCAGAAAAGGCTCTGAAGCTTAAGCATCATGAGCTTCAAGGTAAACTCTGTATATCAGAAAAAGGGTTAAGTAACAATTGTGCATAGCGTTTCTTTAAATAAATATAATTGTTCATTTGGCACCAGATATCTGGTAGCTAGGGCTTCCCAGGTGGTGTTAGTGGTGAAGAACCTGCCTGCCAATGGAGGAGACATAAGGAGACATATGATCCCTGGGTTGGGAAGATCCCCTGGAGGAGGGCATGGCAAACTACTCCAGTATTCTTGCTTGGAGAATCCCATGGACAGAGGAGCCTGGAGGGCTACAGGACATAGGATCACACAGAATTGGAAACGACTGAAGTGATTTAGCCTCTAGTAGATAAATGACGCGACTTAGCAGCAGCACCTAACTAAAGATCAAGGTTATTTCATGTGCTTAGGGCTTGGATGATCTGGAAAGTTGAGGTTAATTTTCTTCCATTTTTAGTGCTATTATCTGTAACCAGTCACTAATTTTGCTCTTTCTAACAAAATACTTGTAAAGCCAACTCTGCGCATTAGATACTGTTAGAGCCTCAGTAGAGTCAGTATGGACCACATTTTAACTCATGTAACAGCTAAGTTTAAGAAGGTTGACTCTTGGAAGATGAAAATTGGGTATGTAGAGGTTTTACCATAAAGTCAAAGTTTTGTGTGCCAATAGACTTTAATCCTAAGAGAGAAATATGGAGCATTTATTTAAACTGAGACTTTTTTCTCCTACATTTTCCTTAGAAATATTTAAAATTTACAGAGAAAAAATGAAAGAATCATTGCTATAATTTTGTCACACTGGCTTTTGGCTTTATAACTCTTCTTTTTTAAACTGAACTATCTGAAAGAAGGTTCTAGATAATACAATAATTCACTCCTTAAAAGTACATTTGCGTATGGCTGAGTCTCTTTGCTATTTACCTGAAACTATCACAAAATTATTAATTGGCTATACCCCAATATAAAATAAAAAGTTCAAAAAAATTTTTTTAATAAATAAATAAAACACTCACCAGTGGTAGGGGAGGGGATTATTTCCAAAAAGTAAAAACAATAAAAGATTATTTTCAAAAAGTAAAAAAATTTGCACTCATCTCTGAAGTGCAAGAGCATTTTTTTCTATAATGGAGTAAGGAGATCAAACCAGTCAATCCTAAAGGAAATTAACCCTGAATATTCATTGGAAGGATAATGCTGAAACTGAAGCTCCAATACTTTGGCCGCCTGATGCAAACAGCTGAGTCACTGGAAATGACCCTGATGCTGGGAAAGATCGGAGAAGGCAATGGCACCTCACTCCAGTACTCTTGCCTGGAAAATCCCATGGACAGAGGAGCCTGGTGGACTGCAGTCCATGGGGTCACTAAGAGTCGGACACGACTGAGCAACTTCCCTTTCACTTTTCACTTTCATGCATTGGAGAAGGAAATGGCAACCCACTCCAGTGTTCTTGCCTGGAGAATCCCAGGGACGGGGGAGCCTGGTGGGCTGCCGTCTATGGGGTCGCACAGCGTCGGACACAACTGAAATGACTTGGCAGCGGCAGCAGCTAAGAAAGATTGAAGGCAAAAGGAGAAGGGGATGACAGAAGATGAGATGATTAGATAGCATCTTTGATTCAATAGACATGAATTTGAGCAAACTCCAGGAGACAGTGAAGGACAGGCGTGCTGCAGTCGATGGGGTCGCAAAGAGTCAGACGCAAGTTAGTGACTGAACAGCAACAACACTATTATCACACCCCAAAAATTTAACATGTAACACAGTCAATTTTCAAATTCTTACACTTGTTCTGAAAAAAGTTCTTTTTAGCTTTTTTTAAAAAAATCTAAGATTCACTCGAGGATCTTACATTGTATGTGGTTGTTGTATCTCCTAAGTTTCCTTTTATCTAGAACAGTACTCCTGGCTTATTTTTGTTATTTATTTCTATCAAGACCAGTTGCTTTGCAGAATGTCTTACAATCTGGATTTTTGTCAGTGTTTCCTCATTGTTAGATTCAAGTTGACCACTGGACAAGAAATGACACAAGTGATGTTGATTACTTCCATTATATCACATCAGGACACACGTGTCCATTTGACCCTTGGTGATACCAAGTTGAATCACGTGGTTAAAAATGTGTGTGTAAACTAGAGATTTTTTCGGAAAATATTTTTATTGATTTATGAATTGGTCTGTTTAGAAGCTCAGTTATTTGATTCTTCCCTTTAGCTAAGAAATCTAATTTCAAAAGTATTCATTAAAATGGTAAGTTCTGAGGTGGACTTCCTATAGATGTAGTTGAGTAAATGTCCTGCATTATAAATGTAGGGTAAGGGAGTTAGAGAAGGCGAGGTTTGGAAAAAAAAAGGAGACCGGCACTTTACAGAACAGATCACATTTAATGAGGCGAGAAGGGGCAGCAGTCAGATTAGTGAGCTTCTGCACTAACCCAAGAAAAGAGTAAGTATATATAGGCATACATGTGGAAATCTACTGTCTTAAGGGGGCCTGTTCTTCTCCAAGGTTGTTTGGAGTAGTTATCTCTTAAACAGCTGGGGCAAGGAATTCTGGAGATTGGCCAGAGGCTGGCTCCCTCTGGGAGCTGAGCATAATCAATCTTTATGGCCATTTTTTTTCTTCGGGTGAGAGAGTTCTTTGTTTTCTTAGAACCGTGCGGAGGACTGGGAGGGGAGTTTTAACTCCAGGCTATTTTGAGCCTTATAACTTCCTTCAGTAAACACTTGGATGGGTTCTATGCTCTAGGCATCAAGTGTCCCATATTTTGTCCTTCCTGCAATCCTGTCTTGTCCCCCAACATGACTTTCACCCAGCCTTCCCTAAAGTCCACTTCCAGTGCCCCATCTCTGAATGTGCCCACCTCTCATGTTAGCTTTGACACTACCTGCCTGCTGGTGTCTGTGATTCATCTAAGGAGAAGCCCAAAGTGAGAAGAAAATGGAGCCTCTGAAAAGCTGGGGGCCAAGTTGAACACAGGAAAACAACCAGGAGCACTACACAGAAAAAAACCCGTTCCTTTTGTGAACAGAAAAAAAGAACCAACACCAGGGCTGGGATTGCAAGCTATTGGGAACTAAGAGGAACTGTGAGAGGAAGCTGTGGTAGGAAATGCCTGGCCTCAGAGATCAGAGCATGAGGCCCCAGGAATCTCAGAAATGTGGCTCCTCGGCAGAGTAAGGCTGGCATGTGAAAAATTCCCCAAATTTATCATTTTTCTTCACAGTCCTAAATGTGGAATTTCGTGGCATTGAAGACAACTGTCAAGGTATTCAGCATTTTTGAAGAGTGTTGCAGAAGAAGTCATCAGAACAGGCTATGATCTCATTATGGAGGAAAAAACCCTTTCTGCTCATAATTGCTTCTTCTAACCTATATTGTTTTTATAGTCAAGTAGGTTTTGACACCTTTATAAAGTTGGATTACTTAAGTCACATGGAGTCACCCCTCAGAGACATTTGCTAATTAAAAAGCACAAAGGCAGGTCCTAAGTGTTCTGTGTGGTCCATAGTAAGAGGTGCAAGGACCCATTTGGAAGGGCTCCCTCCAGAAGTTGTTGTAAAACCACCAGAAAGACACCAGGCTTCTCTGAGAACCAATAATGAAGCAGGCCAATGTGACTCCAAGACCCAGGGGTTCTTAGCACAGAATGTTTAAGGCTGAAACTTTGTCCTCTGTGTACAGTTGAGTTTGCACATGTGTTCCTCTCCCACTTGGGACTGTAGAGAAGTGGGTGGAAGCTGAGAAGGTACACATAAATAAAACAGACGCACAAGGACATGCATTTGCCCGTTTACCTCATCAAAAAATGGATTGTTCCCTCGCTTGATTCTTGTTCGGTGTGTCTGGCCACAGATGTGGACTTTGACCACAGGCTTGATGTTGTTGCCACTTAACTGCCGGCCCTCAATCACTCGGACCCGAATCTGCAAGTACAGAAGGGGAGTCTCACTGAACCTTCCCCAGCATAATGTATAAGAGAATCCACAGGTATCACCTTGGCTGGTTCGCCCGTAAGGACCACTGAAACCATGCCAGCGCAGCTTTGCAATGTACTGGAGCTCAAGGACTGGGAGCGTCCACCTGCGCCCATTCTCGTGATGGGAACTGGGATCAGGTTGCCAAAACCAAGAGCAGTCATGGGCTTGCAGTAGTCTAGAATTGGCCTGGGAAAGTGAAGGGCAGGGTGGAGGCTGCTGCCCAGAGTCAGCCTCCTACCTGGTCTTCCTGATCCCTGGGAGGTACTAACACCCTCCATGGCTATCTCCCAAGGAAGCAGCCAGAGCTGTGAGAAAACACAACACCTGTGCTTCCATTCCTTGATTAGCTCTTGGGCTTCCCTGGTGGCTCAGATGGTAAAGAATCTGCCTGCAGTGTGGGAGATCCAGGTTTGATCCCTGGATCGGGAAGATCCCCTGGAGAAGGGAATGGCAACCCACTCCAGTATTCTTGCCTGGAGAATCCCACGAACAGAGGAGCCTGATGGGCTACAGTCCATGGGGTCACAAAGAGTCAGAAATGACTAACTCTCTCACTTCCTACCACAAAAGGGAATTTTATTTCTCTGAAGAGCCTCATCCGGATTGACAACACTTACTGCTGCTTGCAGAAGAAAGATGGGGAGCTCTTCTCATTGAGTTTATGCCCTTACATCCCTTTTTACTGGTTAAGCCACTGCCCACAGGCAGAAGCTCTTCTAACAACATCACAGTTGCCAGAAGCTGGACAACACGGTGTTGGTACAACAGGGATGTGGGGCCCTAGGGCTGTTCCTACCTGGAAGTCCTGTGGCTTGTTAGACAGCATGCGGCGGCTGCTCTTCGCTTTCGTGAGCCTCCGGGCAAGGTGAGCTTCCGACACAGTCCCTCCTGGCCCCCTGGGCCCTGGGACCCTGACCGTACTGTCCAACCTGTCCTCATCACCTCCATCTTCCTCCTCTTCCCCTAAAATACCAAAAAGAGATGCATTCAGAGACAGTCCTCATCCTGTATGAGTCTCAACATTCCAGGGAGTTTTCCATGCTGCTGAGGCAGGTGGTGAGGGAGACGCTTCTTGGTGACAGTGACTTGGGACAAGCTGTGACTCAGATCTAGATTCTTTAGGCAAATGTGTTCACGTGCAACACGGCATTCATTCAGGCTGTTTTCAAGGTGACTAGGAGAATGCCAGAGGCCACGGGGAGCATGAGAAGAGGCGATGGTACGAATGGACCCAGCCAGACCATCACTCAGTTCTCATCTGGGAACCAACTTGAGGTCAGGGGTCTGCCTGTGGTTAGGATGGTGATGTGTGGAAATGCCGAGGAAATTGGAGACTTGGGGAGATTTCCACTCCACCCTTCCCACTGCAGGTCTTTTCTCTAGAACTTTCCTCATGAGCTCTTGCACTGTCTCCTTTCTGCCTCAGTTTCCTGATCTCAAATGCCCTCTCCATCCTCATGGTAGGAGAGAAACTGGCCTCCAGTTTCCTGCCAAGCAGACCGAGGTGGTCATCATACTCTCGCTCCACCCTCCCGGTCTGTCATCTCCACACACATCTGTCCCCTAGCTTCCCTTCACACTCAGTGGGGAAAACACAGTTGAGTGAACCCCCTCCCATCCCTGAGACCCTACTTTCTTCTGATTCTTTGAGGACCCTCTAAATGGTCCCCTTTCAACTACCTCCCGTGGCTCCTTCCCCAGAGGGACCTTCCCTCTGCCTTCAAATACGCACGGATCTTTCTCTCCTATCAATAACAAACATCAACTTCGTCTTCTATGTTTCTTCCTTTTATTACTCACAAACTTTTTAAAACTTAATGACAAACTTCAGTTATTTTTTTCTTAATACACAGAAAGTTTAAACTCCCAGTAACCTGTACCATATAAGACTAGAAGATCAACTAACTGCCTTGTCTAAAAAATACCAGCATTTGTACTCCCTGCCTTTGGATCCTGAACCTCCTTCTTTACTGATGATCCCATATGGAAATGGTAGGAGACAATTTCCATATGGAGTCATCTGCCAGTCACTCACATCATAGTATGAATTAGTTCCATCCAACTGCCCTGTAGCATGGCTCGTAAAGCTTGGGCTTTGGAGTCATGCTGTCTGCATGGGAATTCCAGTTTTGAGTTATGTGACTCTGAGTAGTCTCTCAATCTGTTTCAGTTTCCTCATTCATAAAAAGGGGGAACTAATGGTATTTACCACAAGGTTATTGTAAAGATAAAATTAATCTATATGCAAGGCCTTTAATACAGTGCCTGGCACAAAACAGCTCCCAATAAATTAATCTTTCTCTTTTTTCTTTAAACTTTTATTGATAAGTCCGTTTTATTGGAGCACTTCCTAAAGAGCAGTAATGGGGTAGGGAAGGGAGGCAGTCAGTGAGCAGCACGGGGGACAGGGCACAGAGTGAGAAACGGACAACCACAAGGAAGTAAAGGGTCTCCCCAGCGCTTAGCCCAGGAAGAACATTCCTCCTCACCACCCCACCATCCATGCTCGTCCCATCCGAGTCTGGCTCCTGTTTCACAAAGACCAACCACGACCTCTCCTCGCTAAGCTCAGGACCCTTTCCTGAATGCTCGTGCTTCACCTTCCATGGCATTGGACACTGGGGATCACACAGACTTCTGTGAATTGAGAAGCTCTCCTCCTGGCATTTTGCAGGGTCTTCCAAGGCACCCCTCTTTGTCTCCAATTCATCGCGTGTGCCTTCCCACTCTGTTCTTCTGCTCTCTGCTTCTTTGACCCAACATGCTCTGGAGCCACACCTCAGTCTTCCAAGAAGTCACAAACTCACAGAATTTTGACAAGAACGGACCTTAAAGATCTTAAATCCAGGGACTTCCCTGGTGGTTCAGTAGTTAAGAATCTACCTGCCAATGCAGGGGACACGGGTTCAATCCCTGGTTCAGGAAGATTCCACATCCTATGGAGCAACTAAGACCATACGCTGCAACTACTCAGCCTGTGCCCTAAAGCCCGTACTCTGCAACAAGAGAAGTCACCGCAATAAGAAACCCATGCACCACAACTTGAGTGGCCCCTGCTTGCTGCTGAAGCAGGAAACAGAACAGGCTCTATCTTGAAAGCAGGACTCCATCTTGGGCCGGGCTGTGGACTTTGAGCTATATGCCCAGTATCTATGGAAACGACATACCAACTGGAAAACCAGGCCCCTGGGAGGAAGAGCCCCAGGGCTCATACCTAGACTCTCCATCCCTAAAAGAATACCCTAATTATCTGTGTAACCGAATAGAATCATACATTCTATTATGCTTATTGGGGTATGACCACAGGCCTATTCATAACTGTCCACTGTTAACTACCTGGGCTTAAGGCATATTAATCACGGGCTAACTTTGATTGTATCTTTCTTTTCCATTGTTCAGACTAGTTTCAGGGAATCTGGGGAAGTGGGTTTGGGCATGTACACTTTGGGTATATAAGGTTTTCACAAAAAACTGGTCGGGGGTCCTTGGCTAAGAGGAGACTCTGCCTTGGGCCCACCGGTGTAATAAACTGCACTCCACTATCTGCATCGTCCTTCTGAGTGAGTTTGTTTCCCGGAACGTGCGGCTACAACACTGCAACTAGAGAAAGCTCACACAGCAAGGAAGACCCAGTGCAGTCAAAAATAGCTATATAAAAGAAACTAGAAAAATCAAGAGTATAAATTTTTTTTTTCCAAAAAAAGATCTTAAATCCAACCTGCCCCTCACCCTGTTTTACAGGTAGAAAAACTGAGGTCCATAAAGCAGAAACAACTTGTTACATTATTAAGAACTGAGCTAAAACCAAGACCACATCCTCGTTCTCCCTCACTGGTTTATGACTGGATCTAGTAAAGGCAATGCTCTCTTCCTGGTTCCTCAACATCTTTGTCAGGACACCAGGAAACCCCAGAGAAGCCACAGGTGAAGAATGGCTACCTCTGCCACTCCAGTACTCTTGCCTGGAAAATCCCATGGATGGAGGAGTCTGGTAGGCTGCGGTCCATGGGGTCACTAGGAGTCGGACACGACTGAGCGACTTCACTTTTGCTTTTCACTTTCATGCACTGGAGAAGGAAATGGCAACCCACTCCAGTGTTCTTGCCTGGAGAATCCCAGGGACGGGGGAGCCTAGTGGGCTGCCGTCTATGGGGTTGCACAGAGTCGGACACGACTGAAGTGACTTAGCAGCAGCAGCCCTCTACACAATAATCTGGGTCTCTTCTTCCCTATTCTTTTTTTTTTTTCCCCTAAAAAACATTGTATTTCTATAATTGCTAATTTTACTTACAATTTTTGGCAACATTAATAAAACAGTAAATTTTATCTGAAAGAACAAGCAAAACAGACAAGGAAACTCACAAAGGGCAATAACAAAATAGTAATCTTAACAGATAACCAACATACTTGTAAACAAAACAAAGTGACATTGCCTTAAAAAACACAGAGGTTATCAATAGAAAAACAGAACTCCTGAAAGAACTCAACTCGCTATTAACTATCTTTTACTTGCAGGCACAGAAACTGACTAGCTAACTCAGTTCTAAGAGAGAAGCAAAACCCTTGATGATTATCTCTTCCCAGCATTTTGAAACACTGGCCTTGCTTTTTCCTCAAGCAAATTACATTTCCTCCCAATCCAAAGAGTTTGCAACTGCTGTTCTCCTTCCTGGAATGCTCTTCCCCTAGGCCTGCAGGGCTTGCTACCTGCTTAATTGTTTGACATTTCCTTTGATCTATCCAGTTTCAGCACTGTTAATTCACACAATGAAATCTCCAACCCTCTTTTTTTCCTCCTTCTCCTTAAAGGCCCTTTTAAGTTTCCACATTATTCGTCCTTCTCCAGTCTAAATTTCCTAGGTTTGGGACTTCCCTGGCAGTCCAGTGGTTAAGACTGTGCTCCCAATACAGGGTGCATGGGTTTGATCCCTGGTCAGGGAACTAAGATTTTGCAGTTTGCATAGTACTGCTGCTGCTGCTGCTAAGTCACTTCAGTCGTGTCCAGCTCTGTGCGACCCCATAGACGGCAGCCCACCAGGCTCCCCCGTCCCTGGGATTCTCCAGGCAAGAATACTGGAGTGGGTTGCCATTTCCTTCTCCAGTGCAGGAAAGTGAAAAGTGAAAGTGAATTCACTCGGTCGGGTCCAACTCTTCACGACCCCATGGACTAGCCTACCAGGCTCCTCTGTCCATAGGATTTCCCAGGCAAGAGTACTGGAGTGGGTTGCCATTGCCTTCTCCATTGCATAGCACAGCCAAAAGAAATAAACAATAAAGTAAATTTCCTAGATTTTCTTCTTCTCTGTTCTTAAAGAAGCATCAAAAGAAGGGCTTGCCTGCTGCCTGGATCCAAGTTCTCAGGATGCCCTTCCTACTGTTCTCCACCAGGTGGGCTCCTCACCTCCCTCAAGTTCCAGACGAAACAGTCTGGTCTGACCCACCCATCCGCACCGGATGGAGAGAATCCCCCTTCTCCTGCTAGCACACATATTCCTACCCTGTCCTCACCACGTGATCTTGCATCTGTTGAACTGTGGGCCTCCTACTACCATCCACTATTCAGAAGCAGGGGGCTTGCCCTTCTCTTCTTTGTACCTGCCCCATGCTGGACACACTCCCTCCTTGTCCACAGCAGGGGCTTGATGAATGTGGAATGAGAACATCCTGACCCTTACTCCGGCTTTCTGGTATCATTCTCCAGCAATTTGGCAAAGTTCCCACTCAGAGCTCAGGCGAGAGCACCCTGTGGCTAGGGGTTGCCCCTTTCATACCTGGCTCCAGCCTTAGGGAAGCCCGGAGGGTCAGGCTCCCCTTGTGCAAACCTGTTTCAGACTGGGCAATGGCTGGGCCACTTGGCTTTAAGTTTCCTCCATCTAAGATAAGGGCTTCCCTGGTGGCTTGGTGGTAAAGAATCCACCTGCCAATGCAGAAGACATGGGAAATGTGGGGTTAACCCCTGGGTTGTGAAGAACCCCAGGAGGAGGAAATGGCAACCTACTCCAGTATTCTTCCTGGGAAAAATCCCATGGACAGAGAAGCCTGGTGGGCTCTAGTCCATGGGGTCCCAAAGAGTCACACAGGACTGTGCACGCACACAACAACTAAGATGAATGTCCTTGGGCCATCCTGGACCCAAAAAGGATTTCCTCCCTGCTGTGGACTGTTCCATGTGGGGTTGGTGGTTATTCATGGCAGTTGTTGTTGCTGTTGGTCACTCACTCAGTTGTGTCCAACTTTTTGGGACCCCATGGACTGCAGCACGCCAGGTTTCCCTGTCCTTCACTATCTCCCAGAATTTGCTCAAACTCATGTCCACTGAGTTGATGATGCCATCCAACCTTCTTCTCCTGCCCCCAATCTTTCCCAGCATCAGAGTCTTTTCCAATGAGTCGGCTCTTCTCATCAGGTGGCCAATGTATTGGAGATTTAGCTTCAGTCCTTCCAATGAGTAGTCAGGGTTGATTTCTTTTAGGATTGACTGGTTTGATCTTGCAGTCCAAGGGATGCTCAAGAGTCTTCTCCAGCACTACAGTTTGAAAGCATCAGTTCTTCAGTGCTCAGCCTTGTTTACGGTCCAACTCTTATATCTGCACATGACTACTGGAAAAACCATAGTTTTGACTAAATGAACTTTTGTAGGCAAAATGATGTCTCTGCTTTTTAATATGCTGTCTAGGTTTGCCATAGCTTTTCTTCCAAAGAGCAAATATCTTAATTTCATGGCTGTGGTCACTGTCCGCAGTGATTTTGGAGCCCAAGAAAATGAAGTCTGTCACTGTTTCCATTGTTTATGGCAGAAGAAGTGGTAAATCATAGCCCTTTGCAGTGCTGGGCTCTGAGCAAGCCCTAATCACTAACCTCTTGATGGATGCTCCAGAAAGAGCCTGCAGGAGACAAAGAGCCAGTTTATTCTGGAAACACCTTCTGCTAGTCAGACTTTAGGTTGAAAGGAAGGATCAGCGGGAAACTGCACCAAGTGATCCTGCATCTCCGAGTAGCAGAAGAATGTTTATTTGGACAGGAAATCACCCCTTTATGTGGGGGGAAGCTGCACAAGATTAAACAATGCTGACACCCTAAGTGTTCCACAAAGAAGGACCAGGGCCCTTAGGGCACTGCCAAACTTCACACAGCACAAGCTGTTTCATTACCCAGCCTGAGCCGCTGTGCGGGCATGCCCTGTACTGAGACCCAGGGGTAAGCTGAAGAACAGCTAAGAGGATCTACAAAGTATGAGTGTTTCATAACCACAGGCAGCAACAGTAAGTTAGGAACTGCTGACTGAATAGGAAGTTGCTGGTGGTAATTTATTCCTAGGGCTGTTGTAACCAAGTAACACAAACTGTGCTTGGAAAACCCCATGGACGGAGGAGCCTGGTGGGCTGCAGTCCATGGGGTCGCTAGGAGTCAGACACGACTGAGCGACTTCACTTTTCACTTTCCTGCACTGGAGAAGGAAATGGCAACCCACTCCAGTGTTCTTGCCTGGAGAATCCCAGGGACGGGGAGCCTGGTGGGCTGCGTCTATGGGGTCACACAGAGTCGGACACGACTGAAGCGACGTAGCAGCAGTAGCAGCAGCAGCACAAACTGAGTGACTTAACACAACCGAAATTTATTCTGAGAGACCCAAATCCCCAGATTCTAAAACTAAGGTGTTGGCAGGGCTGTGCTCCCTCAGAAGCCTTTAGAGAAAGTCCTTCCCTGCCTCTTACTAGTTGGTGGCTCCTGGCCTGTTCCTTGGCTCGTGGCTGCATCACTCTCATCTCTGCCTCCTCCCCTACATGTCCATGGGTCCTCACCTTTTCTCACAGGACACCAGTCATTGACTTTCGGGTCTGGTCTATTTAAGGATGACTTCATTTTAACAGATTACATTCTGGAAAGAACGTGTTCCCAAATAATTCACATTCTGAGGTTCTGTGTAGACTGGAAGTGGGGAGCGGGGGACACTGTTCGACCCACTACACTGGCCATCTTTTAGATCTTTCCAGTTTGGTCCTTCTGTTACTCCAGTCCATAGTCTGCAGCCACACAGGCTGCCACAAGCTATGGATCACATCATGTCCCCTGCTCCCACTTCCTTCATGTCCTTGCTTTTCTCCCAACCCCTTAGGTTATGGGATCTAACACGGCAACTACACCTCTAGGTGCCCCTCAATCCCTCCCTTGATCGTATTCACCTGGTTCATTTGGCTCTCCACTGACTACACTCATTCACAAAGATAACTGAACTTGGACACACACCTTACTGACTAGTGTCACTTTAATTTCATGATCTCAAACCTTCAGCGGACTCACAGGATTGACCAGGTATCGTACCAAGGCATCTACCTCCAAGTTGTCCTAAATCTTGGTTTGAGATGGCCATTGATTGGCCAAGACGGTCAAATCCCTCTACCCTTTCGAACTCCCACCTACTTTTATCTTGAAAGTGTCCAATGCTCTGTCCTCCTCACCATCAACTAATGACCTTACTTCTTATTTCACAGAGAAAACAGGCAGTCAGGGTGACCAGGACCATCCTGACCAGCAAGCACCTTTATCCAAACACTTCCCATGCCTCTCATCTTTTCCACCTATGCACTTCTTGGGTCACCATCCCAAGCTAATCTTCTTTCATTCCTTGATGGAGACTTCTTTCTATATGAATTTTTTTTGGTCAATATTTACTATTTCCTGTTCCTAAACACAGCAACCTTGTTTTTCCAGAGTCCTAGAATGTCAATCTCTGCCTGTGATACTAACTATGCTTCTCATGACAAGGTCTTGTTAAATGGTGGTACTGGTTAAGGCAGAATTTAAACACCCTGGGCCAAAGGTCATGGCAAAATCAGGACCAACAGTTGGTATGATACAATCAGTGCAAGTTAAAAAGTACGAAGCAGAACAGGAGAGAGTAAATTTCTAAGCATGAAAATATTTTGGAGTTGACATGCTGATTTATCTGGAATGTTGAATAATAAGTTTGCTGGGTTTCTAACATGCTGGAATAAATGTCTGCATTCAAGCATGAGCAATTCATTTCTCTCCACTCTGGTTTTTGGGGTAAATCACACTATATAGGCCCTAAGAATCTTATGGAATAGTTCCAATACATTGACCAAAGCAAAGGTACCATAGAAAGGTCTGTAACTGAACAGCGATACAAACATGGGCTTGCAGGGAAAGTCTGGCAGCATCTGCCTTTGATCGATGGACGCTGTGAGCCCATCTAGGAAATACGGCCCAAGAGCTCTGAGTCCAGACAAGATAACATTAACCAGATTAAAATGCTCCACTCTAGGGCTTCTCAATGTGAGCTCCAAAACTGGCCTTCAGGGGCTTTCCTGGTGATCCAGTGGCTAAGACTCCATACTCCCAATGCAGGGGGCCTGGATTCAATCCCAGGTCAGGGAACTAGATCCCACATACTGCAACTAAGAGTTCATAGGCCGCAACTAAAGGTCCTGCAAGCCACAAGGAAGACTGAAGATCCAGAGGGACACAACTAAGAAATGGGGCAGCCAAACAAATTACTGAAATGAATAATATTTAAAAAACAAAAACAACATCAGCCTTCACCACGATCTCCTGGAAGTTCCTGTTAACCATACAGACTGGGGGGATTGTACTTCAGATCAGAGTCTCTGAAGCTAGGTGCTGGAAATCTGTACATTTAAAGATTTCCCCGATGATTTTACTGTGTTTAAAATTTAAGAACCATCTGCTTATTATGATCACTATGATTTTCCTAAATATCCTCAGTGGGAGAAATAGTCGAAAACAATCAATTTGCTGGACAAAGCCAAGTAGAGACCCAATTATGGAACGAGTGCCTACAATTGATGTTCTAACACATTGATCATGTTTCAGGGCAGCTCTGAACAACAGTCCCTTGTCCAGAAAGTTTTCCATGGATCCTCAAGGTCTATTAATCCTGTCCGGGGGCGTCCCTGGCGGCTCAGTAGTAAAGAATCTGCTGGCCAGTGTGAAGTGGTAAAGAATTCACCTCCCTGGTCCCAGGAAGATCCCACATGCCACGGAGCAATAAGACCATGTGCCACACCTATTAAGCATGAGCTCTACAGAGTCTGGGAGTTGCAACCCCTGAGCACACTTGCCCTAGAGCCTGTGCTCCGCAACAAGAGAAGCCACTCCAGTGAGAAGCCTGCACACCGCAGCTAGAAAGTAGCCCCCACTTGCCACAACTAGAGAAAAACCCAAGCAGCAAGAAAGACCCAGCACAGCCAAAAAAAATTTTTTAATTTAAAATAAATATTCCATTAAAAAAAAAAGATCCCCAGTCTGGCACTCCTAGACCTCAGCAACATGCTTCCATTTTATTACTCTCTGAATGTATCAGTCACTTTGGCCTATACTCTGGTGTTCACCAAAATGCCCTTCTTGAACAAAAATTTAAACCGTATCTATTGCTCATCCACCATTCACTCATTCATTTATTCACTCAATCAACTGAGCGTTTATTGAAAAATTATGGTTTTCCAAGTGCTGTACTAAGTAATAAAGATACACAGTTGAAATACAGCCAAAAAAGTATTTTCTCTAAGAAATTGTTTCCCATGTAATAATTAGCTTAGTCTACCCTTGAGGAATTTATTATATTTAGCTCTGATCTACAATTATGTTTATATCTTACCTTTGTACTGAAACACAAGCTCCTTGGTGGCAAATAATACCTCTCTTCTGTATGCTCCACAGACAGGTGTCAGTAAATGTTTTCTGAACTGGACTAAATTTAATTTCAAGCAAAATGACTTTGGCATCCGTGGAATGGAATGAATTTGAAGCAGCCAAGTCTAGCTACTTTTTTTTTTTTTTTTTTGCCTTTCTAGCACCGAAGGATATATACTTTTAAGATTGTTCTTCAAAAATAGATGTGAGATTTTAAAAATAGTTTATTCTGGCCATGGGAATGTAGGCTCCAGTCAGACTAAATGACATCTGGCAAACCAAGTCAGCAAAATAACAAATTTTCAGAAGGTCAAGCCTGTGGTCTGAGTCAGCCCACCCCTCTGTCATAGGAACACTCTCAAGACGCAAGCAAAGAAAAGTGGACTTTTGACACCATACATGTTCAGTTAAGTCACCAAGGCCCCAGGGTATGCAGCCTTTGTCATTTTGACATTAAGAGCTTCAAGGAAGCCTTCCTTAAAAATGAGCCTCTTAAAGATTTCTGTGATTGTCCAGTGGCTAAGATTCTGTGCTCCCAATGCAGGGAGCCAGGATTCAATCCCTGATTGGGGAACTAAATCCCACATGTGCAACTAAGAGTTTGCATGCCACAACTAATGATCCCACATGCAGCAATTCATCGAAGATCCCATGTTTCACAACTAAGACCCAGTGTAGCCAAATCGATTAAAAAAAAAAATGAACCCTTTAGATACAACACCAAAGATCTGATCCATGAAAGCAATCATTGATAAGCTGGGCTTCATTAAAATTAAATACTTCTGTTCTGTGAAATACAATATCCAGATAATTAGAAGACAAGCCAAGATGGTGAGGAAACATTTACAAAAGACACACGTGATAAAGGACTGTTACCCAAAATATACAAAAAACTCTTAAAACTTGACAATCACAAAATAAACAACCTGGGTTAAAAATGGGCCAAAGATCTTAACAGAAACCTCATCAAAGACAACACACAGTTAGCAAATAAGCATATGAAAGATGTTCTACATCATACGTCATCAGAGAAATGCAAATTAACACAATGAGATACTACTACACAGATATTGAAAGTGAAAGTGAAGTCAGTCAGTCACGTCCGACTCTTTCCGACCCCATGGACTATAACCTACCAGGCTCTTCTGTCCATGGGATTCTCCAGGCAAGAATACTGGAGTGGGTTGCCATTTCCTTCTCCAGCGGATCTTCCCGACCTGGGGATTGAACCTGGGTCTCCCGCCTTGCAGGCAGACGCTTTAACCTCTGAGCCACCAGGGAAGCCCACAGATATTAGAATGGTCAAAATCCAAAACACTGACAATACCAAATGTTGATAAGAATATGGAGCAACAGGAACTCTCCTCAATTGCTAGTGAGAATGTAAACTGGTACGGCCACTTTGGATGGCAGTTTGGTGGTTTCTTACAAACTATGCATACCTTACCCTGCTAAGTCGCTTCAGTCGTGTCCGACTCTGTGTGACCCCATAAACGGCAGCCCACCAGGCTCCCCCGTCCCTGGGATTCTCCAGGCAAGAACACTGGAGTGGGTTGCCATTTCCTTCTCCAATACATGAAAGTGAAAAGTGAAAGTGAAGTCACTTAGTCATGTCCCACTCTTTGCGACCCCATGGACTGCAGCCCACCAGACTCCTCCATCCATGGGATTTTCCAGGCAAGAGTACTGGAGTGGGGTGCCATTGCCTTCTCCGATACCTTACCCTATCACCCAGCAATCATGCCCCTTGGTATTTATCCAAAGGAGTTGAAAACTTATGTCCACACAAAAACCTGCACACGGATATTTATAGCAGCTTTACTTATAATTGCCAAACTTGGAAGCAACCAAGATGTCCTTCAGTAGGTGAATGGATAAATAAATTATGGTAAATCCAGACAATAGAGTATTATTCAGCAATAAAAAAAAAAAAGAGCTATCAAGTCAAGAAAAGACAGAGAGGAAGCTTAAATGCACGTTACTGAGTGAAAGAAACCAATCGGAAAAGACTGCATACTGTATGATTCCAACTCTATAATATTCTGGAAAAGGCAAAACTATGGAGACAATGAAAACATCAGTGGTTTCCAAAGGTTAGGGGGTGTGGCTGGGGAGAAGATGAATATGCAAAGCACAGATTTTTAGGGCAATTAAAATATTCTGCATGATACCACAACGACAGATATATATCATTATACAATTGTCCAAACCTTAGAATGTACAACACCAGATGTGAGCTCTAAGGTAAACTATGGGCTTTGCATGATAATGATACGTCAATGAAGGTTCATCCTTTGTAAATAAAAAAAAAAGTACATTCTGCTGAGTGACGTTCATAGTGGAGAAAGCCATGCATAGGCAGGGGCAGAGGGTATATGGGAAATCTCTGTGTAGTTTGCTCAATTTTGTGGTAAACTAACATTGCTCTTAAAGAGTATTTAAGAAAAAAAAAAAAAAGAGCCTCCAGATTGTTTCATTCCCATAATCTATGGTCATAATTAGTTTCTTCAACTTGCAGAGCTGAATTTTTCTGAACATCTGCACTTCTGTGTTCTAGCATTAATATTTCCAACCACTATGTGGATGGTAACCTTAAAAATCAACATCAGTAGTGGTTGACAGTGGTTACCACAGGAGGGTGGACCTGTGAGAGGTCTGTATGTTCTTATGTCTTATATTCCCTGTGATGTTTATAATTTTATAAGCAGATACTGCTTTTGAACTAAAAAACACCCCCAACAAAGTCACATTTTAAACTTTGAAAAGATGTATTTAAGTTAGAGGGAGTGGACTCATTACTTTTATATAAAATTGTAACATTTAAGAGTCAATTTAAGGGAAGTGATGGGACTTTCCTGGCAGTCCAGTGCAGTAATTAAGACTTTGCCTTTGAATGCAGATGGTGCTGATCTCTAATCAGAGAGCTAAGATCCCCAAAGTCTCATGGTCCAAAAGCAAGACATAAAACAGAAACAATAGTGTAACAGATTAAAGACTTTAAAAGTGGTCCACATAAAAAACAAAAACAAAAACAAACAAACTTAAAAAAAAATGTAAGGGAAGTAGAAAACCCAATTTCTGGGCCTGATCGTCTGTCTGTTAGTCTGTGACAGCAGGAGGTATGGTTGTCCTGCTGTCATTCTCTGTTTCACGTTTGTCAGTCCTATTTCCTCCAAGACTGTAAGCTGTTGGTTTTTTGTTCCTAGGGTCTTCCCTAGCATTGAGTTGTACTAAGGACTCAAAGATGTCCTTGCTTAGTTGAATTGTCATATTAAGACAAAAAGAGTTTTACCTTAACACATCCAGATAATCTAGAACATTCAAAGTTTTTTAAATGTTGAACAAAAGTTTCTTTTAGCTGGATTATGAAATCAATATTCAGAATGCTACCCTTAACCCAGTCATGGTGAAGGTTACTCTTGTAGAACAAAGACAGTACTTCCAGATCAAAGAAACCTGTTCATTTTTTGAATAGAGAAATTTCACTCTGTCATTTCACACTTTAACACAAATTGTCCTGTGTACACAGCTCATCAACATTCTTTGTTTGAAATTCAAATAAACAGAACCCAAGTTCTGGCTCATTTCCTATCTCCATCCAGCAGTATCAGATATTAAAAAGAATTTATGAAGCAGATCTTGGCCACCCGCCACAGAACCTGCTAGGAGTCAGCTTCCTAAGAGGATGGGAGACTCAGTCCATAA
Organism: Bubalus kerabau; assembly: GCF_029407905.1. Lineage (NCBI taxonomy): Eukaryota > Metazoa > Chordata > Mammalia > Artiodactyla > Bovidae > Bubalus > Bubalus kerabau. Next base: position 17,436,174 of record NC_073645.1, read on the forward strand.
GCACTGCTGAAGCTCAGCACTGCCCAGACAACCCACGAGAAGGAGCCTCGGGCAAAGGGAGTCTGGATGCAAGGGTTTTCTCCCCAGTGAGTTTAAAAGTTCAAGAGTTGATGCTTTTCTCATTGCTGAGGAAGCAGCCTTTGCTCCAGGGAAATGGCATGTTTTCTGAGCTTGGGCTCACAAGGATCTGTCTCAGGAGATGGGACCTCTGCCTGTACTCCCAACAGCTTGGTAAACTGCTTATTCTCAAAATCTTCCTGGTCCACTAAGACACAATCCGTTTGTTTGTTTTTTTTCCTGATATTTAAGAAGAAAGCACTTAGTCATCTCAGCGTGACTCAGATCATTCTTTTCTAATAGCTCTCCTTTTTAGAAGAAACAATTTGAATGTTCATAAAGACTGAGGCACTCAACTGAGCTCATGACTACCAGTCATCCAGAATTCTTTTTTGTAATAATAAAAATAAAGACCACATTCATGTAGGACTTACTCTAGGACAGGCACTGGGCTGAGTGCTTTCTATGCATTATCTCATTTAATCTTTGCAGATGATGTCCTACTATGTTCCTCACCTTACAGTAAAAGAAAACAGATTCAGAAAGGCTAATGACTTAACCAAGGTCACATGGCTAATTAACAACAGACACAGAATCCAACCTAGGCCAGTCTAACTCCAAAACCCTTGATGTTATCCATAATGTTATACCTTCAGGAAAAGTCTTGTCTCCAAACCTGGCTGAAAGTTCCTGGACAGCAGGAGCTGTATCTTAAAGAATTCACCACCCTCAGCACTGCAGCACCAAGCAATGAATCAGAATACCCAACAACCAATTTCTTTACTCCATAAATATTCAACACTAAGAACCTGTGTGGTGTTGGTTCACTGTAAACTGTAAGTTTATGATTTCTACTTGAATGAACCTCAGAGCTATTTTTCCCCCCCTCTAAAGGCCCAGCTGAAAGGGTATCACAAAAGGGCCCTTTATCCTGGCTCTTGAAATGGAATAAAGACAATGAAACTGCCTTTTATCTACCAGTATACAAGGGCTTCCCTGGTGGCTCAGACAGTGAAGAATCGACTTGCAATGAGGGAGACCCAGGTTCAATCCCTGGGTTGGGAAGATCTGGAGAAGGGAGTGGCTTCACTCCATTATTATGGCTCCACTAAAGACTGGCTCTGCTTCTTTATTCTTGCCTGGAGAATTCCACAGACAGAGGAGTCTGCAAAGAGTCAGCCACGACTGAGCGACTCTCACTTTCACTATACAGGGTTGAATAGTGTCCTCTCACTAGTCATGTCCATCTGTAACCTCAGAATGTGACCTTGTTTGGAATAGGGTCTTGCAGGTGTAATCAAGTTAACCGGAGATCACACTGGATTAGGGTGGACTGAATCCAATGCCTGGTGTCCAAACAAGATGAGAAATTGGGACACAGACATGCAGAGAGCACCATGTGAGACTGAGACACCAGAGAGAACATGATGTGATGGCAGAGGTGGGGACGGGAGTGATGCGTCTACAAGCCACGGGACACCAAGAACTGGCAGCAACCCCCAGAAGCTGGGACAGAAACATGGAACAGAGTCCTTAGAGGGAACCAAGCATTGGACACTTTGATTCCAGACATCTAGGCTCCAGAACTAGAGAGGACACATTTCCATTGGTCGAGCCACTAGTTTCTTATTACCTTATTACAGCAGCCTTAGGAAACTAAGAAACAGGAAACAGGAAGTGGCTTAGGGAAAATATCAGGGTAAGAAAAGGCACCCTGGTTCTCCCAATTCAGTGGCTCCAGCAGACAGCCCACCAGTTGGGGGTGCATTTTTTGGGCCAAAAAGTACCCACTGTCCTTCCCAGGCCAGAGCAAATGCTGATGACTGCAGGCATGGGCGGAGGCGGCGGGAAGGATGGGGTTGGACCACTCGGGCCATCCCCTCATGGAGTGCCGCTCAGGACCCCACCTTCCTGTGCTGCATCTGTCATCACTGATGTGACAGCAAAGGGAGCCACAGATGTTCCTGAGGCATTGCCAGGCCCTTGTGAGGCCTAGAGAGTTAGAGGACCAAGCAGTGTGCCTGAGGAAGCAGGGCAGAGGGTGAAGGCAGAGTGCATTGCTGATGTGTTGGTGTCCTTATAAGAGGTAAGGGGCTATGTCAGTCATAACTATCTCTGAGGAGGAAGGAGCCAGGTAACTAATGCTGAACACACAACTGCCGGGTCAATAAATAGGTCCAAACCATAATAGTGAGCCATCTGCAGGGTGGGTGAGTGGGGGCAATGGCTGGGATGAGGCTGAGGCAGACAGAAAGTCACACAGGAGGGGGACAGACAGTACGAGACAGGGAAGGAGATGCTGCTGCAGGTGCTGAGAAAACCCCTCAGGTGGTCAAAGCACTGAGTTCTGAGAAATGCAGAGAAGGCAGGTCCTGAGAACCAAGACTGGCAGGAACCAGGGTTACGGCGCACGTCCAGGAAGGAGAATGCCCAGGTGGCAGTGAGTGTGGCGGGGTGAGTGGGCCCTCCCTTCCTGGGGTGCATGGCAAGGCTGGGGAGACGGGGACGCCTGGTGACACACCTTCAGGCAGAAGAAGGCACAGAGAGACATGAAGCATCATGTCACCCTGGAAAGATACCAGGAGGAGGTCGGACTCCGCTGTGTGAAAGGCCTGACTGTCTTATAGATGTCCATCCACCTGCAGCCCCAAATTTACCCTGAGACCCAACCCCATCCAGAGCAGCACCCTGAATGACCCACAGCCCACGTCCGAGAACAAGGAGCACAAGGTGGGTTGTGCAGCCAGAAGCACTTGGTTAAAGGAGAGGGGGGCGTTGGGAGGTGGGAAGGGGTTGTGGCCAAGGGGGAGAGAGGGGCTTCAACCCGTGAGACAGGTGACTGAGCGCACAGCCTGGTGATGGCACATTTAGGAGGTGCAGACATGTGAAGGGAGAGACTACTCCTGAGACTCACAACCAGCTGACATTGTCCAGGGTGCAAGCTACAAACCCTAAGCAAAGCCTTGCCTGGGACCTCCTGCTGGAGTCTGCGTGCTGGGCGGTCTCATGAAGCTGCTCAGTCTGGTACCCAGGCGGGAACCTAGGAGGCTTTCCAGAATAGACCCCCACTCATGTCCTGCCTTTTGTCTGTATAACAGCTTTAGTCAAAGAACAGATTTCATCAGAGAAGTGAGAACATGTGGAAAGAACAGTAAAGCCAAACAAAATAATAATACTTTAGCTATGAAGCAAAGTCAAAGACCTTTAGTTCTTCAAGGACTATATAGATAATATTCTGAGCCATGTCCTTTGAGCTGTTTTGCAGATACTGGAACCCCAACCAGGAGGAAGAAGCTCGCTGTATGCTGCCCACAAGCACATAGACCCCAGACCAGTTGGAACCAGAAGGTTGATGATGCTGACTCCCAATTACCTCACCACCAACCAATCAGAAGAATGTCCACGAGCTGATCACACCCCACTCCTTGAACAGAGCTGATCACACCCCACTCCTTGAACACTGTGACTCCTCACTCCTTCCTCCAGGGTGAGACACACAGTCTTGAGGCATTAGCCAGCTGTGGCCCTTTTGCCTGGAAAAACAATAAAGCTACTTCTTTCTACTTTATCCAAAACTTTTTAATCGAGCACCCATGTACAGAGGCTGAATTTCAGGAACAGCAAGGAACTGTCTCAGTCCCTTCTCCTTTAAAGGGTATTTGGTAGACTCTTGTAATGTCCCAATTCAGGGCAGCTCCACCTGCCTCCCGGGGCCCTGTCTAGCTAGGCAGGGAAGTTTAGAGAGTCTGAAAGTGAATAGTGAAAATGTTAGTCGCTCAGTCATGTCCAGCTCTTTGCGACTCCATGGAAAGTAGCCCACCAGCCTCCTCTGTCTATGGAATTCTCCAGGCAAGAATACTGGTTTGGGTAGTAATTCCCTTCTCCAGGGGATCTTCCTAACCCAGAGATCGAACCTGGGTCTCCTGCATTGCAGGCAGATTGTTTACTGACTGAACCACCAGGGAAGCCCATAGAGAGTCTAGTGACAAGGAAAGCTTTCCTGGTAAGTCCTTGTGTCTCTTTAGTAGATTCCCCTACTAAAAGGCATAGGCTGGGCCTTCAGGAGAGTCAGCTTACCTCCTGTGCCTGGCATGCTGGTCCCACCGGGGTCATTTGGATGTGGAGCTGAAGGTGGATGATAGCCAATCACCAGGTCAATTGTGGCCTGGGTAGAAAAATTCATTGCAGATAAAATCAGTGCAGGGCATCAAAATGCTTCAGACACAACACAAATCAATTCAGCAGCAGTAACAGTTTTCAAAGGGGTGAGCAGGAGGATGGGAAAGTGAGAAGAGAGAGAGAAGGGTGACACACCCTCCATGTCTTCCCAAACGCAAGCCCAGGTGAACTGGGAACGCTTGCAAAAGCAGGTACCGGTACAGGTTGCCAAGTGTATTATTGCTAAGGGGCAGCCTCATAAACCAGAGGAAAGTTGTGACGAGCAAGCAAGAACTTGTCATGAGCCTCCTTCCTAGGCTGCAGATGGCCTCCAATCACAGAATGACAGTCCCAGAAGCTCATTCTAAGTGATTAAGGTTTTGTTCACTCACTGACATCTTTGTTAATTGCTAAAATTTATTTTTACACTTCTCTCCAAAAAGATTTTTATGTGGCTAATGAAAAGTTATAGAATAATGTGATTCATAAAACGGGGTTCAAAAAAGGGAAACAAGTCTGATAAAAGAGGAAACAAACATGCAAAATATGAAACTGAACATAAGTACCATTCCTCTTGCATTAAATATGACCCCAAGTTGGCTAGAAGCCAAGGGAAGTAGAAGAACAGAAAATGTTACATAAACTTTCATTATCAGAAAGGAAGAAACATACTAAACTCATTATAGGAAATAAAACTATGTCCATTTAAAAAATCTGAGTTAAATTTCTCATGTGGAGCATTATTTTAGTGCAGAGTTTCCTATACTTTCATATTTAGTGAACCGATAAAATTTCAAAAGAGTTTGCTAGTGGGACTCACCATTGGGTCACTAATTTTATTTTGTCAAACGCATGCCCACAACGACCATCTACTGTTATAAGCATTTCACAAAATAAAGGATCTCAACAGCAAGAATGAGGAAGGATAAATCTCAGAATAAAAGATGTCTTTTGAAAATAAGAATGGGGCACACTCACACTCTACCCAGGTTATCAGATAAAATATAGGGCATAAAACTGGGGACATACCTATCCTACAAAATGACTCATTGTTTATCTGAAATTCAAATTTAAATGGGCATCTCCCACGCTTTGATTTACTGCTACTTTTGCTACACCTGGTAAACTCTAACACACACACATTCATTATGTATTGCCCTGCTTTTTCCCACCTGTCTAGTCATCAGTGAATATTCCCACATGGATCAGCACATTCTTTGCCAACTTAGGAACTATAACCTGGGAGACACTGAACAGGAAAGCAAATGATGTCTCTGACAGCAGTCTCTTGGCAAATACAGAATTGGAAGAACAGTGTCTCATGGCTACAAGTGAACAATAGGAAAACTGAATGCAATTAGGAGCTCAACTGCCAAACTTAATCCAAGAATTCAACTTTCAAATCCTAGAAGAGTCCATGAATGGCTTGACCATCAATGGTTTCCCAATAACCTCAGGATTCTCAGAGGTGCTGAAGGCCCCCTAATAGGGGTGAGATGATACCAGGGGGCCAGGACCTTACACTTCCTTACTCCATTCAATCACCACAGTTCTGCCATTTCAGGGTTCTACATACACTTGCCTTCTCTGCTTTAAAGAGAAGAAAAATACCCAGAAACATCACTGCCTTGTTACATCTTCCCTTAGTATCATTTCTCTCAGTCAGGTTTTGGGTAGATAGATGAGAGCTGACATTCTGAATTTACGTTTTATGATTAGAATGCTAATTAAAAGCAAACCTATACATTTTGGAGACTAGACTAGCAAAACTGACATTCCTAATGAGCATTAATGTATTCTTGCCTACAGGGAGGGCCTCTTTTACTTTAAACTTTCTCCCATTTGCCCAGGCTCCCACGCAAAATAAATTGTTCAGAAAATGAAGGCATCAGAGGTTAACAAGGCGAGCTTTATGAGTGCTTGTTAGCAATCTTAAGAAATCTGATATAACTGGTGGCTCAGTAGCAAAGAGCCCACCTGCCAATGCAGGAGACATGAGTTTGATCCCTGGCCCAGGAAGACCCCACGTGCTGCAGAGCAACTAAACCCATGAGCCACAACTACTAAGCTTGTGCTTTAGAGTCTGAGAAACACAACTACTGAGCCCATGTGTTACAAGTACTGAAGCCTGGGCACCCTGGAACCTGCGCTCAGCAAGAGAAGCCACCGCAATGAGAAGCCTGTGTGCCGAACTACAGAATAGCCCGCATAGCAGTGAAGATACAGCACAACCAAAAATAAATAAATACAGTATTTTTTTTTTTAAATCTGAGAGTTGTGATACTTGAGTCAAATTTTTTATAGCACATTTCAGAAAGCCTCTCTTTCTTCTGGTCTCATATTAGACAATATCAGTGTATACTTATTTAGAGAGGCTGTGATCAGAAAACATTCAGCTGCCAACACAAGTATAAAGATCATGATATGAACATCTTGATATTCTGGTCTAATATTAATGAATTACCTTCTATAGAATGTTTCAAAGTGTGTCTGACACACGAGGTATACTCACCACGCAAACATTAACACCTAAGTGAATATGCAGAGCTGTACCAAGCGAGGGTCCCACTCAAGCGATAGCATTCTGCCACAGAAAATCAAGTTTATCTAACCTGCAGTATTGTCAGTAAGAGTACAGGATGAGGCCATATCATTTTCAAATACACCTATTTATCTCAAAAACAATAGGTTTGTATATGTGTGTTTGTGTGTGTAGTGAGCTAATTATAATGTCACTCTTATCTTAATGAATCTTTGTGTTTAACCATCTCACTTCAAAGCCATTCAACAAGAGGGAAATACTCACCCCAGTCTCTTGTCCCCTTTCGTTTAGCAGGGAGACCAGTTTGTAGGGCAGTGATCTGCTCTGGTCACCCATCAGGTCCTTCAGGGCTATGGTGGCCGTGCCAATTAACCTGCAGGGAAAAGAGAAAACTCAAAGTAAACTACATAAGAGGTGAATTTCCATTTACTCATTGGACCTCCCAATTCTCTTACTGTTCATATGTTATCATTAAAAATCACTCATAACAAAATGTGGGCCATTTTGTGCTCTCCTTAGCAGGATATTTTGACAGCAATCACATATTAGCTATTACTTCTCCATAACAAGTAGTCATTTTAAGAGTGATGATGCAGCAGGATCCTCTATGACCCACCTCCCAGAATATTGGAAATAAAAGCAAAAATAAACAAATGGGACCTAATTAACCTTAAAAGCTTCTGCACATCAAAGGAAACTATTAGCAAGGTGAAAAGACAGCCTTCAGAATGGGAGAAGATAATAGCAAATGAAGCAACTGACAAACAACTAATCTCGAGAATATACAAGCAACTCCTACAGCTCAACTCCAGAAAAATAAATTGCCCAATCAAAAAATGGGCCAAAGAACTAAATAGACATTTCTCCAAAGAAGACATACAGATGGCTAACAAACACATGAAAAGATGCTCAACATCACTCATTATCAGAGAAATGCAAATCAAAACCACTATGAGGTACCATTTCACACCAGTCAGAATGGCTGCGATCCAAAAGTCTACAAGCAATAAATGCTGGAGAGGGTGTGGAGAAAAGGGAACCCTCTTACACTGTTGGTGGGAATGCAAACTAGTACAGCCACTATGGAGAACAGTGTGGAGATTCCTTAAAAAACTGGAAATACAACTGCCTTATGATCCAGCAATCCCACTGCTGGGCATACACACTGAGGAAACCAGAAGGGAAAGAGACACGTGTACCCCAATGTTCATCGCAGCACTGTTTATAATAGCCAGGACATGGAAGCAACCTAGATGTCCATCAGCAGATGAATGGATAAGAAAGCAGTGGTACATATACACAATGGAGTATTACTCAGCCATTAAAAAGAATACATTTGAATCAGTTCTAATGAGGTGGATGAAACTGGAGCCTATTATACAGAGTGAAGTAAGCCAGAAAGAAAAACACCGATACAGTATACTAACGCATATATATGGAATTTAGAAAGATGGTAACAATAACCCTGTGTACGAGACAGCAAAAGAGACACTAATGTATAGAACAGTCTTATGGACTCTGTGAGAGAGGGAGAGGGTGGGAAGATTTGGGAGAATGGCATTGAAACATGTAAAATATCATGTATGAAACGAGTTGCCAGTCCAGGTTCGATGCACGATACTGGATTCTTGGGGCTGGTGCACTGGGACGACCCAGAGGGATGGAATGGGGAGGCAGGAGGGAGGAGGGTTCAGGATGGGGAACACATGTATACCTGTGGCGGATTCATTTTGATATTTGGCAAAACTAATACAGTTATGTAAAGTTTAAAAATAAAATAAAATTAAAAAAAAATAAATAAAAATGTAGTACATTTTCTTTTAAAAATCAGGAAGTGAAAGTTGATGTCAACATAGATACATTATTTTTAAACTGACATATATCTGTATTCTCCTCCCCCACTCGGACCTCAGAAATTGGACCAGATTGTAGATCTGGGTTCTGTCATCCAACCACATATGTCCAGTGACTTGGAATAAGTGACCTCACTTTCTGTGCATAGGTATATTGTGCTCTGCTTAGTCACTAGTCGTGTCCTATTCTTTGTGACCCCATGGACTGTAGCCCACCTGGCTCCTCTGTCCATGGAATTCTCCAGGCAAGAATATTTGAGTGGGTTGCCAGACCCTCCTCATAAATATACTGCACAAGACCAAAGATTGCGATGGCGCCCTGTATCACAGAATTTACCCAAGAATGTGAACCATTTGCACATGGTTTCTTGGAAGAGTGCACCAACTTGGACCAAATACACACACAACATTAAATCAACCATGATGGGTTTTCATCTTTTCTAATATCATAACTAGAGTCAGTTAATGACAATGGAAAAGAAAAATTTTGCTTCCAGAGGATTAAAAGTGAACTTTCCAGCCTTTTTAGATCTGAAGAGGAACTAAAAAGCCTCTTGATGAAAGTGAAAGAGGAGAGTGAAAAAGTTGGCTTAAAGCTCAACATTCAGAAACTGAAGATCATGGCATCTGGTCCCATCACTTCATGGCAAATAGATGGGGAAATAGTGGAAACAGTGTCAGACTTCATTTTTGGGGGCTCCAAAATCACTGCAGATGGTGATTGCAGCCATGAAATTAAAAGACGCTTGCTCCTTGGAAGGAAAGTTATGACCAACCTAGATAGCATATTCAAAAGCAGAGACATTACTTTGCCAACAAAGGTTCGTCTAGTCAAGACTTTGGTTTTTCCTGTGGTCATGTATGGATGTGAGAGTTGGACTGTGAAGAAAGAATTGATGCTTTTGAACTGTGGTGTTGGAGAAGACTCTTGAGAGTCCCTTGGACTGCAGGGAGATCCAACCAGTACATTCTAAAGGAGATCAGTCCTGGGTGTTCTTTGGAAGGAATGATGCTAAAGCTGAAACTCCAATACTTTGGCCACCTCATGCGAAGAGTTGACTCACTGGAAAAGACTCTGATGCTGGGAGGGATTGGGGGCAGGAGGAGAAGGGGACGACAGAGAATGAGATGGCTGGATGGCATCACCGACTCAATGGACGTGAGTTTGAGTGAACTCCAGGAGTTGGTTATGGACAGGGAGGCCTGGTGTGCTGCGATTCATGGGGTTGCAAAGAGTCGGACACGACTGAGCGACTGAACTGACTGACTGAAGTTCCAGCCCTTTTAGGTCAATATAGAAATTAGTTCTCTCTGTTAATGCTGAGAATTGATGGGGCCTTTACAGAGTAATTTTTCAGATAAGTGTGTTCATTCAATATGTTAGTTTGCTTTTTTATTTTAACATGAGTGTGTTTTCTTCTCACTTGGGTTTTTATTTTCCTGATATATAGAGGACAAGGGGCTGCCCAGGACTCCATCTCCACCTGATGAAACAGGGAATCACCACACAAAGTGAGACCACTTGAAAATCTCTTCCATGTCTCCCTCAGCCCCACAGGGTGTGAGTTTTCATGAACTTCTCTCCATATTTTAAGACAGTAGGCCAAGGGGTTGGCCAACTTGTTTTGTTTTTTAAAACAATAAAAAAAATTTGAAAACTTTCTCCAAACATATAAGACATACAGATGGCCAACACATGGAAAAAATGCTCAAGATTAATTATTAGAGAAATGAAAATTAAAACTACAATGAGGTATCACCTCACAATGGTCAGAATGGCCATCATCAAAAAATCTAAAAACAATAAAAGCTGGAGAGGATGTGGAGAAAAGGGAACACTCTTGCACTGTTGGTGGGAATGTCAATTGATATAGCCACTATGGAAAGCAGTATAGAGATGCCTTTAAAAATTAGGAATAAAACTACCATATGACCCAGCAATCCCACTACTACGAATATACCTCAAGAAAGCCATAATTCAAAAAGACACATGTATCCCAATGTTCACTGTACCACTAATCGCAATAACCGGGCCATAGAAGCAACCTAGACGTCCATCAACAGATGAATGGCTAAAGAAGTAGTGGTACATGAATACAAAGGAATATTACTCAGACATGAAAAGGAAAGAATTTGTCAGTTGAAATGAGGTGAATGAACTTAGAGCCTGTTGTACAGAATGAAGCAGATCATAAAGAGAAAAACAAATATCATATATTAACACATACATATGAAATATAGAAAAAAATAGTACTGATGAACCTATTGCAGGGCAGGAATAGAGATGCAGACATAGAAGACAGATCTGTGGACACAGTGGGGGAAGGAGAGGGGAGAACAAATCGAGATGGTAGCAGTGACATACATACACTGCTGCTGCTACTGCTGCTAAGTAGCTTCAGTCATGTCCAACTCTGTGCGACCCCACAGATGGCTGAATAAAATGGGAAACCACTGTATAATGCAGGGAGCTCAACCAGGGGCTCTGTAATGACCTAGAGGGGTGGGATAGGGTGGGCGGCTGGGAGATAGGCTCAAGATGGATGGAATGTATGTATACTTATGGCTGATTCACATTGTTATATGGCAGAAACCAACACAACATTGTAATTATCCTCCAATTAAAAATAAATTGAAAATAATAGAGCCCAACAATGAGGAATTTGAATAAGAAATTGAAATGTCATTTGTCAAATGTCTGATGGAAAAATCAATCATGTGGAATTATTTACTTTGGTAGCCAACTGTGATAGCCTGAAAAGATATGTTTTTGTTCCTTCAAAGTAAAATTAAAGTTAGAAAATGTTCAAGTCTAAAAAATGTGACAACTAAAAGTTCAAAAGTTATCTAACTGGTACTCACCCTGAAAGACATGGAAACACAATGGATTTTCTTCCTCATGCTTCCATGATTCATAACCTAACTTTATGATTAAAATCATAATATTGTACATTGATATTAGTACAATGTACATAATATAGTACATTGTACTAATCTGCTTTTGCTAAAGCTTAAATGACCTGAATCTTTATTAACAATATATAATTCCCAGAACAAAACAAAAAACACATGATGGACACTGCTGAAGTAGAAAACGGGCTGGTCTGGAGTTGGATGGAAATTTATTAACATCCACCCCAGGTCAGTAGGTGCATAATATGCTACTGGAGATCAGTGAAGAAGTAACTCCAGAAAGAATGAAGGGATGGAGCCAAAGCAAAAACAACACCAAGTTGTGGATGGGACTGGTAATAGAAGCTAGGTTCAATGCTATAAAGAGCAATATTGCATAGGAACCTGGAATGTTAGGTCTATGAATAAAGGCAAATTGGAAGTGGTAAAACAGGAGATGGCAAGAGTTAACATCGACACTCTAGGAATCAAAGAACTAAGACGGACTGGAATGGGTGAATTTAACTCACATGACCATTATATTTACTATTGTGGGCAGGAATCTCTTAGAAGAAATGGAGTAGCTATCCTAGTCAACAAAAGAGTCTGAAATGCAGTACTTGGATGCAATCTCAAAAACAACAGAATGATCTCTGTTTGTTTCCAAGGCAAACCATTCGATATCATGGTATTCCAAGTCTATGCCCCAACCAGTAACGCTGAAGAAGCTGAAGTTGAACAGTTCTATGAAGACCTACAAGACCTTCTAGAACTAACAGCCAAAAAAGATGTCCTTTTAATTATAGGGGACTGGAATGCAAACGTAGGAAGTCAAGAAACACCGGGAGTAACAGGCAAATTTGGCCTTGGAATACGGAATGAAGCAGGGCAAAAGCTAATAGAGTTTTGCCAAGAGAACACACGGGTCATAGCAAACACCCTCTTCCAACAACACAAGAGAAGACACTACACATGGACATCACCAGATGGCCAACACCAAAATCAGACTGATTATATTCTTTGCAGCCAAAGATGGAGAAGCTCTATACAGTCAGCAAACACAAGACCGGGAGATGACTGTGGCTCAGATCATGAACTCCTTATTGCCAAATTTAGACTTAAATTGAAGGAAGTGGAGAAAACCACTAGACCATTCAGTTCAGTCTCTCAGTTGTGTCCGACTCTTCGCATCCCCATGAACTGCAGCACACCAGGCCTCCCTGACCATCACCGACTCCTGGAGTTCACTCAGACTCACATCCATCGAGTCAGTGATGCCATCCAGCCATCTCATCCTCTGTCGTCCCCTTCTCCTCCTGCCCCCAATCCCTCCCAGCATCAGAGTCTTTTCCAATGAGTCAACTCTTTGCATGAGGTGGCCAAAGTACTGGAGTTTCAGGTATGACCTAAATCAAATCCCTTATGATTATACAGTAGAAGTGAGAATAGATTTAAGGGACTAGATCTGACAGACAGAGTGCCTGATGAACTATGGATGGAGGTTCGTGACATTGTACAGGAGACAGGAATCAAGACCATCCCCAAGAAAAAGAAATGCAAAAAAGCAAAATGGCTGTCCAAGGAGGCCTTACAAATAGCTGTGAAAAGAAGGGAGGTGAAAAGCAAAGGAGAAAAGGAAGGATATACCCATTTGAATGCAGAGTTCCAAAGAACAGCAAGGAGATATAAAAAAGTCTTCCTCAGCGATCAATGCAAAGAAATAGAGGAAAACAATAGAATGGGAAAGACTAGAGATCTCTTCAAGAAAATTAGAGATACCAAGAGAACATTTCATGCAAAGATGGGCTCGATAAAGGACAGAAATGGTAGGGACCTAACAGAAGCAGAAGATATTAAGAAGAGGTGGCAAGAATACACAGAACTGTACAAAAAAGATCTTCACGACCCAGATAATCACGATAGTGTGATCACTGACCTAGAGCCAGACATCCTGGAATGTGAAGTCAAGTGGGCCTTAGAAAGCATCACTACGAACAAAGCTAGTGGAGGTGATGGAATTCCAGTTGAGCTTTCAAATCCTGAAAGATGATGCTGTGAAAGTGCTGCACTCAATATGCCAGCAAATTTGGAAAACTCAGCAGTGGCCACAGGACTGGAAAAGGTCAGTTTTCATTCCAATTCCAAAGAAAGGCAATGCCAAAGAATGCTCAAACTACCACACAATTGCACTCATCTCACATGCTAGTATGGACAAGGCAATGGCAACCCACTCCAGTACTCTTGCCTGGAAAATTCCATGGATGGAGGAGCCTGGTAGGCTGCAGTCTGTGGGGTCCCTAAGAGTTGGACACAACTGAGCGACTTCACTTTCACTTTTCACTTTCATGCATTGGAGAAGGAAATGCAACCCACTACAGTGTTCTTGCCTGGAGAATCCCAGCGATGGGGGAGCCTGGTGGGCTGCCGTCTCTAGAGTTGCACAGAGTTGGACACAACTGAAGCGACTTAGCAGCAGCAGCAGCACATGCTAGTAAAGTGATGCTTAAAATTCTCCAAGCCAGGCTTCAGCAATACGTGAACCCTGAACTTCCAGATGTTCAAGATGGTTTTCTAAAAGGCAGAGGAACCAGAGATCAAATTGCCAACATCTGCTGGATCATCGAAAAAGCAAGAGAGTTCCAGAAAAACATCTATTTCTACTTTATTGACTATGCCAAAGGCTTTGACTGTGTGGATCACAAGAAACTGTGGAAAATCCTGAAAGAGATGGGAATACCAGACCCACCTGACCTGCCTCTTGAGAAACTTGTGTGCAGGTCAGGAAGCAACAGTTAGAACTGGACATGGAACAACCGACTGGTTCCAAATAGGAAAAGGAGTATGTCAAGGCTGTATATTGTCACCCTGCTTATTTAACTTATATGCAGAGTACATCATGAGAAACGCTGGACTGGAAGAGGCACAAGCTGGAATCAAGACTGCCTGGAGAAATATCAATAACCTTAGATATGCAGATGACACCATCCTTATGGCAGAAAGTGAAGAGGAACAAAAGTGCCTCTTGATAAAAGTGAAAAAGTAGAGTGGAAAAGTTGGCTTAAAGCTCAACATTCAGAAAACTAAGATCATGGCATCTGGTCCCATCACTTCATGGCAAATAGATGGGGAAACAGTGGCTAATTTTATTTTGGGGGGCTCCAAAATTACTGCAGATGGTGATTGCAGCCGTGAAATTAAAGGACGCTTACTCCTTGGAAGGAAAGTTATGACCAACCTAGACAGCATATTAAAAAGCAGAGACATTACTTGGTCAACAAAGGTCTGTCTAGTCAAGGCTATGGTTTTTCCAGTGGTCACTCCAGTGTTCTTGCCTGGAGAATCCCAGGGACGGGAGAGCCTGGTGGGCTGCCATCTATGGGGTCACACAGAGTCGGACACAACTGAAGCGACTTAGCAGCAGCAGCAGCAGCATGTATGGATGTGAGAGTTGGACTATAAAGAAAGCTGAGCCCCGAAGAATTGATGCTTTTGAACTGTGGTGTTGGAGAAGACTCTTGAGAGTCCCTTGGACTGCAAGAAGATTAGTCCTGGGTGTTCATCGGAAGGACTGATGTTGAAGCTGAAACTCCAGTACTTTGGCCAACTGATGTGAAGAGCTGACTCATTTGAAAAGACCCTGATGCTGGGAAAGATTGAGGGCAGGAGGAGAAGGGGACGGCAGAGGATGAGATGGTTGGATGGCATCACCGACTCAATGGACATGGGTTTGGGTGGACTCCAGGAGTTGGTGATGGACAGGAAGGCCTGGCATGCTATAGTTCATGGGGTCACAAAGTCGGACACGACTGAGTGACTGAACTGAACTGAATACCACTAACAATTTGAACTAGATATTCTTTGTTTTAGGGAGCTGTCCTGCACCTTGTCAGGTGTTCAGCACCCTGGCCTCTACCTACTAGAACATCTCTATAACATTGCCAGTTGTCCCCTGGTGAAACATCACAGGTTGAGAACCACTGGATTGGACAAATCTTGTTCTAGACCTAACTCAGTGTCCCAGCTTCCTTTGAGATCTTGGCTAAGTCACCCAAATCTGAGCCCTCTTCATTATCTGCAAATGAGTAGATTGAAATAATTCCTCAGACCCTTTTTAGCTCTGGAAGTCTGCTACTGGCTTACACATCAATGCTCCTAAAGTGAAAGTGAAAAGTGTTAGTTGCTCAGTCCTGTCCAACTCTCAGCAAAAACTCCATGGACTGTAACTACCAGGCTCCTCTGTCCATGGGATTTCCCAGGGAAGAACACTGGAGCGTGTTGCCATTCCCTCCTCCAGGGGATCTTCCCAACCCGGATCTCCCACATTGCAGGCAGATTCTTTACTGTCTGAGCCACCAGGGAAGCCCCATCAATGTTCCTATGTATGTCTATTCAGAAAACTATCTCGTGTTACATATTTCTCTTAAAGCCTTTGTTGATTTGTGGGGTGTGGGAAATATCTAGAATATCTCCATAATGAACAATCCAGAATAGTAGGCAAGCTTTCTGCCTTCAAAGGTATTGGTCTATAACCTCAGGAGTCAAATGTAGATTCCCACAGGGTGTCAGGAGGAAAGGCGAGGCCAATAACAGAAATGTGGAATACAGTGAGTGTTAGGTAAGACAATAAGGAGTGATGGGATTGTGGTTAACTGGGGAGAGCAGGCTTGCCTAAAACACAAAGCCATCTGCTGGCCCTTATGGCCCTGAAACCTGAAAGGTTTTACAGCCTCCATTCTGACTTATCCAATATCTGCTCCTTTTCCTTCCCCATGAGAGGGTGTAAAGGATGGAACATATAACAGACCAGGAATGGAATGAAAATTTAGCAAATCACAAAGTCTGACCGCAATTCCTTCCTCCAGGAACCTTTAGTCTCCCTTCTTAAGATTTGCTTTTTCATCATAAAATTCTTAGGTTTGGGGGTCTGGGGGAAGGAGATGTGAAAGAAATCTTACATTTTTTTTTATGCAGTAAAGATGGTGTATGTTTAGATGAAAGCCTAGAAAGATTTTAATCCCCCAAATATTTTTCACAGTAGAGTGAGCCGAAGAAAAACGTAAATGTTTACAACTTCTAAGAGATTTCACTTTAAGTTGAAGAACACATCCCCTATAGTGAGTCTGAACTCTAATAGGACTCTGAAGGCAAGGCTGGCCTGGCCTGTTTTCTAGGATGTTGCCTGGATACAAAATACAGTGAGAGACTGGGAAATGATGACTTGGCCTCCTACAAAGGGAATAAAAACAGTTCAGTCGGACCACAAGCCAATTTCCTTTAAAGGAGGTGACGCTAAACCAAAACCCCTTTTTCTTTCATATTATAGTAATGCTATAAATAAGCTAAAATGTTATGGTGTGACAGTAATGAGGAATCTTTGCCCTGTGTTTTCATAGAACAATACGAGTCTCCCCCATTGACTCCACCCAACACTAAAACAGATGGACCACGTCTCAAAAAGAAACTTTATAGTGAAAGAATCTCAAGGCTCTCCCCTTTCCCTGTGGAGTTAATAGACAGCAGATGAATTCTGAAATGAAGAACCAGTCCTGCTCCTATTCCTTCCAGCCCATGATCGCTCATATAGTTTGTTATTGGTTCTCTATGTGACATCAAACTCATTCTAAGCCATAGAAGCGACTACTTGAAAGTTAGATGTTAGGTTTGGGGGAAATGAAGAGTTTAAACCAGTCAACTCAATCATGCAAGTGTTGGTCAAGAACTTTTTTTCTTTCTTGTTAAAACTAAGTCTAGCGTGTTTAAAAAAGAAATGGAAAACATTCTCCCCACTGGCCTGAACGCAAATGTTAACAGCCGCATGCCACTGCGGTGAGTAAGGGCTTTGCTGGCTCACATCTAGCAAGCTGTTCTGTGCACCAGGCCAACGCATAGGAGGGTTTACTGGAAATTCCCTCATGAAGGAAAGGAAAAATAAGTTGGAGGCTGGAAAGTAAATCACACACTGTTTCTGCTCCCTGGGGCTGCAGTACTCCAACTTTCCATCCTCCTAGGGGGAATGACAAGCCCCAACTGGGCCAGGGACAGACACTTTTCTGAACAGCCCTCTGGTCTCCTCCAGGACCGTGACCTGCCCACCCTCTGAGGCACTGGGCTCTCCGCCAGCTGGCCTTTGTCATGTGAGCCAGGCTGGGAAGGCCAGTGGGGATGCTCGGCTGGGTCTGCTTCCTTCCACACACTTCTCCCCGCCCTGGCCGGTATCAGTCAAGCTCTTCCCTTGGTCCCTGAGCCAAAAGGTGGGACAGCCAAGTCCCACACCTTGCTTTCTACCAGATGGGCAGCCATGGCAGCCAATCCCATCACAGGAAACCCTGGCAAGCTCCTTCACTTGTGGGGAGCCCTCTGAGTCCCCCAGCCAGCCTACCCTTTCCCTCTGGATTAGCCCATAAAACTGTTCCTCAGAGTGTGGCTGCCCTGCAGTAGTCAGCAGGGCGGTTACAGATTCCCAGGACCCTGAGTCACACTTTTCCTTTAGTTAATTCTTATACCCAGGAAGTTTGAGGAACAATTGTCTAGAATAGGTGGAGGGGTGGGTGGAGGGCTGGGGGGCAGGGAAGGCAGTGGGCAAAGCCAGATCTGGGGAAAGGGGAACATGTGCAGTTTTTGTTAAAGTACATCCAGTGTGACCATACAGGTTCACATTTGAGAAATGGACATAGAAATCAATAATTTAACAGAATAAAGTAGGAAGCAGAACTCCATCAAAACCTACTCGGCAGGCTTAGTTACCTGCACCCTCCCATGGCTTCCCCTCCTTACTCCACTCTGACTGTCTAAGGGCCTTGGGGCCTTTGTCCTGCTCATCACAAGGAGGCAGGGGTTTTAGAAAACCTAGAAGCTCCTAGTCCATGCAGTGGTTCCCAAACCTAGCCGTGCACAAGCCCCCTGAGTTGGGGTGTAACAAACTCCGTGTCCAGATTCTGGAATCACTGACCTAGCCTGGAGGCTGCAGTAAGATTTGCAGGATTCAGGGACAGCCCCTCTGAATCATAGCCCTTGCTACAGACGGTGCCATTTTAACAGGGGAAGGAGCTGAGTAGAAGCCCAGC
Organism: Bubalus kerabau; assembly: GCF_029407905.1. Taxonomy (NCBI): domain Eukaryota; kingdom Metazoa; phylum Chordata; class Mammalia; order Artiodactyla; family Bovidae; genus Bubalus; species Bubalus kerabau. Next base: position 17,454,740 of record NC_073645.1, read on the forward strand.
TCTCCTCCCCAAAGCCCTCCAGGGCAGAGAGGCTATGAGGCCAGGGGAGGGTTAACTAGCCTAATTCCTGGCGAGTAGAAGATGTCCAAGAGTTACTTCTTGAATAAATGATGTAACTGGCTATTTTGCTATTTGCTCCTGACCAATTCTGCTATTCATTCAGTCCTCAAAGTTCTGACTGTGTGCGTGCCTGTTCTGGAGTTCAGCAGAACTCCCAGGCTCTGTCTCTAATGCCCTCATCCATAGGAATCAAGGTTGAGTTTTCATTCATTCATCTCTCCATCCATTCATTCATTCATTCATCAATCAAGCACTCAGACCTTATAAAGGGGGGCAACATAACATAGTGATTAAGACTGATTCAGACTCACCCTTGTACTACAGATTGTGTAACTTCTCTGAGCCTCAGTTTTTTCATCTGCAAAGTGGGGGTGATGGCAGCTCCTACCTAACAGTGCTGTTATTAACGATTAAAGGGATGATCTAATAAGTGGTTAACATTGCTATTCATTGTTATTTCAGACACTATTCTAGAAAAAGGGATCTTAAAAATCACACGACTCCAAGTCAGTGCTTACAGGGAACGCTTGTCTGAACTCATGCACAGCATAAAGCACAGGGAGGTGGGTTTATCTATGTGGAGTGTGGGCAGGCGGGCATGAAGGCATGAATGAACAGATAAAAATCGTTTGTAACTGCCCATAGTCAGGTCTATACAATCACTGTGCAGAGCTCTTAAAACGAATCCTTTCTCTTATATATATCAAATAGCTCCCTCCCCACCCTCAATGCCATATATACCGTGAATCTGCATGGAAAACAATTTTTATTTTCAGGGCTAGACAGGAAGTAAATTTCAACTGTAGCTGAATTCTCTTTAAACCCAAATAGTAGAATCAGAATGAATTTTTAAAGCCATAGGTCTCATAAGATGTTTCATTATACAACAGACCCCAGAACAATCCTTATATAAAAAGCCTTTCTAAACCAGCACATATACACACACACACACTTTACCCAATCTTTTCTCCCTGTTTCCCCTACTTCATTCTTCTTCATCATACTTACAACCATCTGATAAACTACATGTGACTTTATTTTTTATTGTCTGTTCCTTCCACTCAGATGTGAGCCCCATGAAAGGCATGTAGAACCCCAGTACCTAGAGCAGTATCTGACACAGCAGGCATTACCAAACATTTGTTGAATGAATAAACTGATACATCACTGAAGACAGTCCAATGATCTTGCAAATGATTTATAGGTTATAAAGCTTCCTCTCCTAAAAGATAGTCCTCCAAGTGCAATTAGGAGATAATTACAGCTCTTGGCATTATGAAATGCCTTTCTCTTTCAGTCTCTCTGGGTGTTTTTCTCCAGGGCTGTGATCCACCTTTATTTACTTGCAAGATGGTAACGGATGCCAGTAGGGCCGCGGCAGCTGCTCAATTGGTCTCCCCAAACAGCGGGTTCAGCCTTTCCGGCACCCAGAGCCGGCCAGCCCAAACCAGCTTTGATCTTTGCATAGCTCTGCTGCTTCACTGAAAACACAGTTTAAAATCAGAATTGGGAATTCTGTTTCAAGTAACATCTGCCTCCAGTTTAGATTTTTACAGAGCCTCAGAAGCTCCTCTAGAAGCTACCTGAACCCTTCTCAACAGCCACAGTGGGGAAACGGAAAGGTCATGGGGACAGCCTCAATAAATCCCCCTGCCAGGTTTATATGCGGCAACAGCAGAAACCAGGCTCACTATTAGGGGAAATAAAAGTACTGAAGGTCGAACACAAGGTCTTTTGTACATCAGAAAACAAGAATTTCTCAAGCAAATACCACACTGTCCCATCAAATTAATTTCATTCCAAACTGCAATTTTTCTGTTTTCTCTAAGAAAAAACAACAGAAAACACACACAAAAATACCCTTGCCTAGGGAGTCAGTACATTTCGCAGCCCAGGGTTGGCCTTTTTCTAATGCTGTAGCCCTAAGTGAGTGTGTGTTATTTATGATATTCACTCACTTTCACACCCTGGCACCCTGGCCCTCATCCAAACACACATACACAGGAAATAAACCTTGGAAAGTCTGAGGTTAAATTCTGGATTTATCAGGTTAAATCCACGTGGTTCCAATTAAAGAGCTGGGTGACTTCAAGAAACTTGGTGAACCTCTCTGAGCCATATTTTCCTCAACTTCAAGATGTCAATAAGCCTGTCTGACTGAAAGTCATTATAAAGATTTAAACCAAATATGTGTGGAGCAGTTTTAACACAATTCCTGGTCCATGGTAAGCCCACAATAGATATTAGACATTATGTTGTTCATCATGAAATTTATGTTTTTCTTAATTATATTAAAATTTGCCCTTTATTGAGGAAGTAATCCAGCGACCATTATAAAGACTCTTGCCAAAGGCCACCCAACCAGTGGGTGGCAGAGCCAACATCCAAACTAATCTCATGATCACACAGCTGACCACTTGTCTCCATCACTTCTTATGCAAGAACTTGGGTAAATTTCCTCTTAGACATATTGTGACATTGTTATCTCCTTCTTACACATAAGTAAAACAGATGATTTACTCTCAGATGATGTCTCCAACTTCGCTCTGCATTTGTGTGGGGATATATGTGATGGTTCCAAATGTACAAGTACACACGTATGGAGGGGGAAGAAAAAGAGTACTAGAAATGCAAACTCTTAATTATGGTTATTTTATCTCAGACATTGTAATTTGCATCTCTATCCATTCAATTTGGATTTTTTTTTAATATATCTTCCACTTCTCTACTTTACATGCTCAAGCTACCTTCCCAAACCTGTGGAATATGATAATACCTGTTTCACCGTCTATACCTACTCATAATACCCTAATAATGTATGTGTTTAATAATGATTTTTCTGTTTTTTTTCTTCACATTACTGAGGTAAAATCCTTCTGAGTACCTTGTTGTGGTTTAGTTGCTAAGTCATGTCTGACTCTTTGAGACCCTAAGGACTGTAGCCCACCAGGCTCCTCTATCCATGGGATTTCCCAGGCAAAAACACTGGAGTGGGCTGCCATTTCCTCCCAGAATACTATCTACTGTTCATGAATTAGGAGGTTTTCCCACTCCGGATGGTGGGAATATGAACTGTTCTCAGCCCTCGGGTAGTTGCCTCATTGACCAGTACTCACCTGAAGAGTCAAGAGGAACCCTTTGCAAACCTTAGGAATGGTGTGGCGGGGGGGGGTGTGAGTGTTACGTGGCTGTGTGTATGACTCTAGACTCCCACCTGCACCTCCTCAATTTGGAAGACAACTAGGATCTGCCCATTTAGCACTGCAGCCTGGAAATGCTCTCCAGGCCAGAAGCCGGGTCGCTCGGGGAACTCAGCTCATTCACCCCCCTCCTGGGGATCACTGTCCTGTGCTGCCAGTGCCCAATATCTGAAGCCACTGTGGCACGTATTTCACCTACTTTTTTGATTGTGTCAGTGGAGAGGGCAAACCTGGTCCCTGCTACATCATCTTGGCATGAGCAGCACACATACTGATTTGAAAACTTGTAAAAATCTTTCATTCCTACATTTCCAGGCTCCCAAAGATGATTTTTCTTTAGAAACTCAAGTGGAGTGCCAGCAGGGTCAGGATGTCAAGGGATCAGGGTCCCAGCCTCAACCCTTCTGAGCCTCAGGTCTCATCTCCACTTCTCAAGGTCATCGTAAAGATCACATGAGATGAGATCCCTTCTCTGAACTCATCTTGTAGGGAATGAGCTTAAGTGATTATTCAGTAGCATGAAATGACTGCTTAAACTCTTACCTAGGAAGGAGGTATCAATATTCTGATAATGAGTGGGGGTTTCTTTTTTGGGGCAGGATTAGAAAAATTTAAGCTAGGGAGTTCCCTAGTGGTCAGGATTCAGTGCATTCACTCCAGTGGCCCAGATTCAATCCCTGGTCAAGGAACTGAGATTTTGCAAACCTCATAGTACAGCCATGAAAAGGTAAAAGATAATTATTCCACCTACATTTTGGCTCCTCTAGGTGGTCAGAGGTTCTCAGTATAATGGAAAAATCAAGAGTACAGGTCTGACTATAAAAGTTAAGAATACACCTGACATATACCTGCTGTGTGACCCTGAGCAGATGACTAAACCTCTCTGAGAAAAAAACTGCATGTATGTGTGTGTGTGTGTGTGTGAGGAACTGGTGGGATAAAGTGTTTGAAGGGTTCATTAAGGGACAGCCACACTGCCTGTCTGCAAAGGGAACTCTCATTCTTCAGCTACTGGGAAAAGCCTTCCACTCTGACATTTCAGCTAAATATACCAGTTCATGTTCATCATGTGACCAAGGGTTCCTCCGGCTCTTCCCTCACTTTCTTTCAGTTCACAAGGCTGGTTGGATGACTGTAAAATGAGGAAGAACAGAGTCTGCACAGAACAGCCCCACCAGCTCCCTACACCTGGGGAGGAACACTGCTGATGCGCCAGGGCTGTGAGTGCCCGGTCCAGTTCCTGTGGGTGTGGGCTCCAAGCTCAGGCAAACCCAGGCAGCTCAGGGCAGTTTGCTTACATGCCCGGGGGCTGCAGACTCTGCAAGAGAGCTCTGTTTACACAGTTGGTCTCCATGGTAACAGGAAAGTCCACAGGCAGGACAATCCTTACGCCTGTAGAAAAATCCTTTGCCCCCACCCAGTGCTTCCATAAGTGCAATGAACACAGTCCCAAAGCCAGATCTGTAGTAGAAAAGCCTAGCTGAAAACACGAGGCCAAAATACACAAATATTTTGGATAAACAAACCTAAAACATTGCCCTGCTGTCATCCAGAGGCCCCTGTGTTTTCATCAGGTATAAAATAAATATATAGGGTTCTCCCAGTATTGTTTTCCCTGCTTCCTAACTGATTCCTACATCCAATCTCCCCACAGAAAGCTTAAGCAATATTTTAAAAATGAAAGTTAGATCATACTCAGTACTCTTTAGTGGATTTCCATCCTGCTAGCAATGAAATCCAAAGCTTGCACCATGGCTCAACAAAGCCAGGTATGTTGCGGCTTTGCCGATCTCATCTCCTTCCCCGTCCCAGCCCTCTGACCTCCTGATCTTGCTCCAGTACCCCAAGGACACTTCTGCCTCAGAGCCTTTGCACGTGTTCTCTCTGCCAAGAATATTCTTTCCCCAGAAAGCTGCACGGCTCATTCTTTCACTTTGTTTAGGTGTCTGCTCAAGTGTCACCTTATTACCACCTCGTATAAAACTTTCCCCCACTCTCAACAACTATCCTTTTACTCTAGTTTTATTCTTGGGCTACGACAATTTTCTCCATAGATGACAGCACTTCAGAGGACCTGATCTATTATATATTTCTTCATATATTTGTCCGGAGAAGGCAATGGCACCCCACTCCAGTACTCATGCCTAGAAAATCCCATGGATGGAGGAGCCTGGTAGGCTGCAGTCCATGGGGTCGCTAAGAGTCAAACATGACTGAGCAACTTCACTTTCACTTTTCACTTTCATGCATTGGAGAAGGAAATGGCAACCCACTCCAGTGTTCTTGCCTGGAGAATCCCAGGGACGGGGGAGTTTGGTGGGCTGCCGTCTATGGGGTTGCACAGAGTCGGACAGGACTGAAGCGACTTTGCAGCAGCAGCAGCATATATTTGTCTTTTTTTTTTTTTTTCCTGTTTCTCCCTCTCCCCCAAGTATGTAACATTCAGGAAAGCAACAACTTTGTTTGAAACAAATGAGAGCTCTCAGGCCAGCCTGCCAGGCTTTACTGCCATGTTAAAATAGAGGAGGCATCACGTAACAAGGCCTGAACCAGGCTGGTAGGTGTGACCAAAAGTAAGAAGCTCATGGCACAGCAGAAAGAAAGGAAAGGAAGATCTTGCAAAACAGATTGGATAGGAGGTAAAAGGTAGAAGATCCAGAGAGACCCGACTGAGGTTTTGAGACCAGTGGTCAGTCTCCACCACTCTGGTGGCCACCAGCCACATGTGGTGAGGAAACACTTAAAATGTGGCTAGTCTGGACAGAGATGTGCTGTTGGTATGAAATACACACTGGATTTCAAAGACTTAATAAGGAAATATGTATGTGAAATGTCTCAATGATTTTTAAAATATAGATTACATAGAGAAATGATAATATTGGATATATTCAGTTAAATAAAATGTAGCATTAAAATTCTCATCTGTTTCTGTTTTATAACATGATTGTTAGAAAAAAATTTTTTTAATATTTATTTCTTTAGCTGTGTAGGGTCTTGGTTGCAGCACACAGGTTTAGTTGCCCTGCAGCATGTGGGATCTTAGTTCCCCGACCAGGGAACAAACCCAGGTTTCCAGCAATGGAAGGTGGATTCTTAACCACTGAAACACCAAGGAAATCCAGAAAAATTTTAATTACACATGCAGCCTGCACATGTTTCTATTGGAGAGGGCTGGTCTAGAATACAAACAGTGGTACCACTTGCAGAAAGAGGAGAAGAAAGAAGAGAAAGGACTGTTCGTAGTCATAGATAGAAGGTTATAGTGAGGCTCAACTACCTGCTTTCCTAGAACTTTGAAATCAGTGAAATAAAACTGTCCTCTGGGAGTTGGAGTGAGGCTAGAAAATCACATACTTGCTTCAAAGCTGAGATGTACAGCATAACCTTAAAAAGCTAGAATGTTTTTTTGATCTAAGAGAGTAGGGCCAAAACCTGCCAAAATGTATTTATGTAGCTTAAGGGGTGGGGGTGGGGGGAATGCATTGGTCACAAGAGGCATTGGTTAGCAATGCTACATGGGAGAAAGGATCTTGTGAAAAGTGACATAGGTACTATCTATCAAAGCACTGTCCAGGCTATCAGTCTGACGCCAGGAAGCAGAAGACCCCAGTGACTAGGATGACCATGTATCTTACTGTCCAACCCAAGTCACTATTGACAGCAAAAGGGACATCATAAATCATTGTGCTGGGATAATAAACCAGGACGATCCAAAGTAAGTCAGAGTATATAGTCACCCTATCTCCACTAATTTATTCTAATTTATTGCTTTCATTGCAGCCTTCTGATCCTACCAAATGTACATGAGGCTAAGACATACATCTGAAAATAAATTCACATTACTAAACACTGGGATGCTTCTTCAACTGATGTGGGCATTTAATATCAGGCTTCTTATCCTCTCCCCCAATCCTATTATTAACAGTACATCTTACAGTCAATGATGTCTTATAATCAAAAATACAGAGTAACTTGGTTTCCCATGTGATACGACATGAAGGAAAATAGACATTTCTCCAAAGAAGACAAACAGATGACCAGAAGGCATATGAAAAGATGCTCAATGTCACTAATTATTAGACAAATGCAAATCAAGACTACAATGAGACATCACTTCACACCAGTCAGAATGGCCATCATCAAAAAGTTTACAAATAACAAACGCTGGAGGGAGTGTGGAGAAAAAGGAAGCCTCCTCCATTGTTGGTGGGAATGTAAACTGGTATAGCCTCTGCAGAGAACAGTATGGAGGTTCCTTAAAAAAACAAAAATAGAGCTATCGTATGATCCAGCAGTCCTACTCCAGGGCATACATCTGGAGAAAAGCACACTTTGAAAAGATACATGCACCACGGTGTTCATTGTACAATAGCTAAGACATGGACTCAACCCAGATGTCTACTGACAGGGACAAATGAATACAGCAGATGCGGTACAGATATACAGTGGAATATAAGCCATTAAAAAGAAGGAAATAATGCTATTTGCAGTAACATGGATGGACCTACAGATTATCATACCAAGTTAAGTAAATCAGAGAGATTATTGTATGGTATCACTTAGATGTGGAATCTTAAAAATGATACAAATGAACTTCTTCACAAAACAGAAATAGACTCAAAGACTTCGAAAACTTATGGCTACCAAAGAGTAAATGTGGGAGAAGTGGAGGGATAAATTAGGAGTTTGGGATTAACATATATACACTGCTATATTTAAAATAGATGATCAGCAAGGACCTACTGCATAGCACAGGGAACTCTAGTCAATACTCTGTAATAACCTATATGGGAAGAGTCTGAAAAATAGATATATGTATAACTTAATTATTTTGTTGTGCACTTGAAATTAACATCGTAAATTAACTATAATACCCTAACACTGTAAATCAACTATACCCTAATATAAAAAATTTTTTTTAATTTAAATTTATTAATCAGAGAGCAGGAATGCCCTCCTCAACCAGGCAATTAATTTCCGCTGGAAAATAACAAGTATTATGATTTTAGAGTTGAATAATTCTTACTGAGCTTAGTTAATTTGAATTGATAACCTAAGATTGCCTTCCGAGTCTAAGGCCAAAGTCTAGATCAAGGACTGGGGTGAATTTACTGGGGTCATTCAGTCCCATGGGAACCTCACCTTTACCCAGGAGACAACCCTCTGTACCACTCCTGGGGACTACCATGACTCTTCCCCATCTGAAGCTGGTAGAGGCAGTAAGGCAAGGAATCTGGTTTCAATTTGTGAGACATTAAAATGGAAGCAGTACTGGAAAGAGAACCTGAATGAGATGCATGTGGGGCACACGTAATCAGAAGAAGAAATGATTTTGTGTCCAATAAAGCTACAGTTTGGATAAACCATCAGTGCCTACAAGTAATTAACAAAGAAATTGCAGGAGTGTGAACAGGTTTCTCTGGAAGTACCTGTTGGATACAAATTGGATAGACTAGTGGTGGCTTCCAGAGAAGGCGATGGCACCCCACTCCAGTACTCTTGCCTGGAAAATCCCATGGACAGAGGAGCCTGGTGGGCTGCAGTCCATGGGGTCACGAAGAGTCGGACAGGACTGAGCGACTTCACTTTCATTTTCACTCTCATGCATTGGAGAAGGAAATGGCAACCCACTCCAGTGTTCTTGCCTGGAGAATCCCAGGGACGGGGGAGCCTGGTGGGCTGCCGTCTCTGGGGTCGCACAGAGTCGGACACGACTGAAGCGACTTAGCAGCAGGGGTGGTGGCTTCATGTTTCCAACCTCTTAGGAATACAGCAATCACAGTGATTGATTAGCTACATCTGATGTTGGCTCATAAGCGGGAAGGGGGTCGGCACACAGAATTAAAGCACAATGATATTGGAAACAGTATGTTATTAAAGATGTTTTCCTTCAACAAAACAAACAGTAGTAAAACAATATGTAAAATGACAAAAACAATCAAAATCAACTTACTTATTTTGTCCAATCGTCTCAAAATCTTTCACAACAATCTCAAGGGACGATGAAAAATCCAGCGGTATACCCCGCAAGTCAAACTCCAAAATCTGTCCACAGAAAGGTTATGGAGACAAAACGTCTGTTAAAAGGATCTGGGAATATAATAAGATGCACCAATACTATTAATAAACACTGGTTCATCTTCACCAATGACAATCTTTTCAAGTCCTCAATTCTACAGTGAGACAGAAGTGATCAAATTCTGAACCTGGAAGCTGCCGAGACTTGTGGGAAAGCACACCAGACTTAGCCTCCGAGGGCCTGGTAGCTACTCCTAGCTCCCTGTTTGCTAGGCTCCTTAGCTTTGAACAAGACCAAATCCATCTCATGGGCGGAGATCTAGACTTAACGCCTACCACAACTGTCGCGTGAATAGAATGAAATCTGTATATGAAAAATGCTTTAAGGGTTAATTTTAAATTAATTTAATTATATTACTAGTGAACAAAGAGATGAATAAATCTAAGGAAACATTTTCTGAATTGCATCAGCCGCTTATTTTTAAGCCCCACCACAGTCAGCGCTGTAGCCAGGCAAGTCTCTCATCTTAAAGCAGTAAAGTGCTTTCCAAGGGTAAATATTAAAACAAACAACAAAAAAAGAAATCAACTTCACACCACTGATGCCTTTAATTATGTAATAAATGAATTCAATAAAGCAGTTCCTGATTATGTTTGATATGGATGGAGGAGGCATCTCACAGGTCATATTAGAAGATGTCCACCAACCCCAATGGGTTTGGGATTGGCATTTCATTTAGGTTTGGTTTCAGTTATAAAATTTCAATTGGGAAATTTCCTTCATAAACATATATGCATTATAAGAAAAAATGTGTCAGAAACAAAATAGTGCGAGATGGATGATGCCCTGTGGAAAACAACCCCATTCATGTGACCACACTCCTCTCTGCCATTGGCCACATGGATTGAGCACAAACTTAAGTGGTATGCTACCACTAAAAAAAAAAATTAAATTATTGGACTTCCCTGGTGGCTCAGATGGTAAAGAACCTGCCTGCAATGCAGGAGACCCAACTTTGATCCCTGGATCAGGAAGATTCCCTGGAGAAGGGAAGGGCAACCCAATCCAGTATTCTTGCCTGGAGAATTCCGAGGATAGAGGACCTGGTGGGCTATAGTCCATGGGATTGCAAAGAGTCGGACACAACTAAATGCATACATGTATGTAACTTTTTGTTTTAGTCTTGGAGCTGTGTGTGAGGTGCTAGGATCCCATAGTGCCCACAGGGATCAACCTGACAGGCCTCTGCTCTCAGGGAGCTGGTAGTCCAGCTGGCTGTGTTCTGGGTTCCAGAGAAACTGCAGCAGTGGAATTTCCTCTCAACCTATATGAGACCAGCAGGGCTTTTCAGGAAGGCACCAGGAAACTTTTAGTCTTGGCCTCATCCAATGAGAATGAGTAATCTTTATCTTATAGGGATACTGAAACTAGTTAGGAGGGGAACAGGGGAAGAGGTTTGCAGTTGGTGAAGGGGAAGTCTTCACAGCCTGGTAACTTAGCAAAATAACAAAGATATTTATCACTGTACTTTTCCAGAAAGGTTTGACTTAGCTTTTGGAAAAACAATGGGGTGGATGATAGACTTTTCAAAACTTAGTCAGCATAGGAAAATCCTACTCAATGGAAAGAATTTAAAACTTCACATATCTATAAATATTTTAAACACTGAGCCATTTATGAAATAAAGTCAACAGGGGGAGGAGGTATATAAATTACTTCAATACAATATTACACAAGTAATTAAAAGATTTTCAAATGGAATGAGAAAGCTATATGCTCAGGATATAATAGTAAGAAAAAGATAGGAAACTGTATTCACTATATACTTATTTGCTGATTTTAAAACATCATAATAAATATATTCACTCAATAAACATTTATTGATACCTCCGAGATGTTATCAACAGTCACTTCTGGATAGTAGGGTCAAAAGTAATTTTTTAAAGCTGAAGTTTTCAAAATTTCTACATTAAGTATGTATTACTTTTATCAACATTAAAAAAAATGACATTACTCTTCTAGACACTCAAAGTATCATGGATTACACTCAATTAATCACATGCAGATATGGTTTTAATTACAGAGCTTCCCTTCTGGGGCTCTGGAGAGGATCTAATCCCACCCCTTGCTCTAATTTGCAGCATAACTGGAAAAGGTCACACAGCAAGTTCATGGCTGCACCAAGCTAGAACCCCACCCTCCTCACCCTATCCAGGCTCCACTTGCCACACCACCACTTCCCTCAGGGAAGACTGTGACCTGATGCAGATGTCACTGTTATGTCTCCTTGAACTGCTCTGCTGTCTTTGGGCCACAAAGGGAGATGGAGGGGGTGAGGGCAAAATGGCAGAGATTCTCCTTGCAAATGGAAGGGTTAACCTCTGACCAAGGATGAGCAATCAGAGGTAGCTTATCCAGTGAAACAAAATTGTAAAATAATGAAGGTACCTCATTCCAGACAGGGTTGAGTTCATTATCGACTTTCTTTGTTTTCTTTTTCTCATCTGCAAATAAAAAATAAGAGATAGCAATTAATTAGAAGTATCTGAAGATCCAACACTTTGGCCACCTGATGCAAAGAGCCAACTCATTGGAAATACCCTGATGCTGGGAAAGACTGAGGGCAGGAGAAGGGGGCGAGAGGATGAGACGGTTGGATGGCATCATCATCCCTAAGGACATGAGTTTGAAACAACAACAGAACCAGTATCATTCACTCATTCATTCAAAGAACCTTCCCTGAGGGAAGGTACAATGCCTACATTTTACCTTCATCTGACTAGGGTGGGGACTACCTGAATCAGTCTGCCAAACTGAACAGCATTTTTGGCCTAAAAAAAAATTTTTCCCATCCCTAAAGAGCCAAGAGATGGGAGACTCAAAATCACAGAAATGCTGTAAGCCTCTGCTTCTCACCAAATCCTGCAGACCAAAGTCACCCAGAGCTTGTGTGTCTCCCCAGCTTGTTGTGGAAAGTCAACAAAGGTAACCTTTGACCCATAGGTATCCCATTTGATAAATGAGGATACTGAGACTCCAAGGAGTTGAGAAACGTGTCTGACCTCATATGCAGGAGTGGTGCCTAATATAAACCTGGAATTTCAGCTCTGCAGCCCATGCTGCCTTTGCAAGTGATAAGACCCCAACACAGCTTAAAGATTAAGCTAGACTTGCTCACTGACATGAATCTGAGCAACCTCCGGTAGATAGTGGAGGACAGAGGATCCTCATGCCACAATCCATGGGCTTGCAAAGAGTTGGACATGACTTAGCAACAGAACAACAGACCCTCTCTCACAGACCTAATACAAGGTAATAATTAGTAGATGACTGCTTTCTAGGACCAGCAGAGAATTGGGGATTTTCCTTACTCCTGGATCATTTTTTTCCTGAAGACAAAAGGTGTTCTTTCTGTGTGTCTGAGACTGAACAGTATACCTACCCAGATGAGCAAATGTTAATCCAGCTCGTGCTTAAAGTTTCCTTGGAGCAAAGTCCAAAGAGTCCCCAAGTCCCCAAAAATAAAAGCTAAGGTTTCAGTACAAAAGGTTTTGTAAGCCTTAGCTCATCTGTTTTCAGCGAGGAAAAAACCAGTTTTTCTTCCTGTGTGTCTCCTTTACTATCACACAGAACACTCACAACATTCCGACAGCAGAATGTTGCTGCATTGGGCAGGGATTGTTCCCCCACCAAGCAGTTTTCTGCGACAGCAGCTGGGTGTTCCACAATTTGACTCAGTCCTGACACTTTAGCATCACATCAGATCCCACGGGTTAAGGGCTCAGTCCCACAAGACTGCCCCACCCCCACTTCAGTCCAGATTGTCACCTGTGCTTCTAACCAATTGGAGACAAATCTGAGGTTCCTATGACCCCATCGTTGGGTTCAATTAATTTGCTTGAGCAGCTCACAGAACTCAGGAGAACAGTTACTTACCAGCTTACTATAGGATTTGATCAACAATATAGAGGAACAGCCAGCTGGAGAGATATGCAGTGTGAGGTCTGAGAGGTCCCAAGCACAGGGGCTTCTGTTACCATGGAGTTGGGGTGCACTGCCCTACTCGTACATGGATGTGCTCACCTGCCTGCAAGGTCTCTGAACCCCATACTTCTGGAATGCTTAATGGAGGCTTCATCACAAAGGCTTGATCAATTATTAACTCCACTTCTAGCCCTTCTCCCCACTTTAGAGAAGTGGGCGGTGGGGCTGAACATTCCAAACTTCTAATCATGGCTTGGTCTTTCCGGTAACCAGCTCCCATCCAGGAGTCCACACAGAGTGGCTTCATTAGAAGAAAAGATGCTCCTACTGCCCTCTCTTACCCCTTAGGAATTTACAAGGGTTTTAGGAGCCCTATGTTAGAGATGGGGTCAAAGATTAGAACCAGAAATGTTCCTACTGTTCTTATCACTTAGGAAATTACAAGGGTTTTAGGAGCTCTGTGCCAGGAACAATGAGCAGCAAGTCAGGGTGATGTATATTTTTTCTATCATCTCACATGACCCAATTTCCTGAAAAATCCTACGTACAATTATTTCCATCCCCCTTTCACAGCTAAGGAAACTGAGAAGTCAAGTAAGGAATTCCAAGTTACATTGCTATTAAGTGGGTCAAGGCTAGGTTATGGACCCAGGCAGTCCCACCTCAGTGGCCATGCTTTGAACCACTCCTCAGCTTCCCCTCTACTGTAGTGGAACGGAGGAGGTAGTGGCTTTTGTTCAGCTGAACGTCACATTGCTAAGGCTCCCAGCACACGGCCAGCTATGGGACTAGCCGCCACTTCTTCCACGACCTCAGCATAGCAAAGCTATGCGTCAGAACCCTCACTGCTAAGCATTAACTTTTCCTCTTGAGTAGGCTCCCATCGCCCTGCTGGCTTCCCTTTTCAAAGTTCAGCAGGACTACTCGTTGGCTCATGCCTGGATCTATCCTGACTACGACTATGGGCTTTCTGTGCAGAGTCCCTCACTGGATTCTGATGTCACCTAGAAGCGGTCCTCATTTCCCCTCCCACACTTCCTTATTGAGCCCACTCACTCTTCCCCTCATCTCACAGAAGCCTCTCAAGCTTTCTCTCTGGTTACAGTACCAGAAAGTGTGCGAGATAAAGAGGAGCCCTGCAAAGGATGTTGAAATTGGAGATGGACGAAATGGCTTCTCTCCACAACTGCAGCTGCTCCCTCTAAAGAACGATCTACAGGTGCCAGGCTGGGCATTCTACTGCAGTGTCTCTAAATGCTTACCCTAACCCTGCAAGGTAAACATTCTCAACAGGAATCAAGAAAAGCTGGTTAAGTTGTTCAAGCCACAGCTAACAAGGAAACAGAAACAGAATCTGCACCTACATCTCCTAGCTTCAAAACCGGAGTGTGTGTTTGCCACCACCGATGCCACGCTGGAAGCTGTCAGAAATATTGACTAAAGAAGATGCACATTCACGATGTGGGTAGTGGGCTTGGGATCCTGGGCAGTGGCCATAGGAAAAGTCCAAGGTCAGGTTTCAGGGTATCCTAAAGGTGTCCAAGACTGTCTGCTCCAAGACACAAAATATTACATCTGAGAGTTCTTCTGGAGACAGAGTTTATTGTTCTGATCAGATTCTCAGATGAGTTAGGGACCTGGACAAAGGTTAGGAATTTCTGCCTTTGACAAGCATGAAAGGGTTACCATTAATCTCACTGCCGTTCACCACCATGCTGGCTGCCTGCCATATCCTGGGCTTCGGCTAGGGGAGGTGGGAAAATGGAGTGGAGACCTGAGTCAGGAAGGAGTGAATTTGGACCTTGAAGTCATGGCAGGCCTTCAAGAGAGAAATGGGCAACATGAGGTCCCAGCCAATAGGAAAAGCAAGAAGGCAGCAAATAACTTGTAGAAACTGAGCAGAAGCCTTAAGACTGGCAACACTGAAGGATGGTCTTGAAGCAAAATTCCAGTCTCCTCTAAGTCTTTAAGATCCCAAAAAAAAAAAAAAAAAAATCAGTTGCCAAGCACTGAGCAGGTCGCTGTGAGAGATACAAAGATCCCCAAGACCTTGGGGTCCCGACCTTGGGGAGGTAGATACGGCTACAGGTGTCTGATACAGAAAGAAAGCTTCTTTCAGAAAGAGGGGTATAGATGAAGATGCAGATTCAGAGGAAGTGGAGGTAAGTGGAGGAAGTGGAGCCTCACGCTGGGGAGCAGAGGCTGAGTAGGGGTTGGAAGGAACTGGAAATGGGGAGCTGGGAAGAAAATGTCACTCCAGATGAGGGCAACAGCATGGTGGGTCAGCCATGGATGGGGAACAAGTAATGTCTGGGGACTGCACAGCCCAGTGGGCTGGAACCACAGGATGTGCAAGGGAATCAAGGCAACCAGGCTGTGTGGGAAGGTTATGGTCACACCGTGAAGCCCTGAATGACAGGAAAAGCATCATCTGGCTGATTCAAGTCACTTAGGAAGGAGGATATTAGAAACTGACTTCATAACTTCAGGAATTCATTATCCAACAGGAAAAATTAAGATTTGCTCAACGAATCTTCCGAGACATACTCCTGAACACATGATTCAGCTGTCTTGAGAACAGAGCAGAAGGGCCGAGTCCTAGCAGATGCCACTGGTGGGGGTATCCATGTGGAATTTCCTGCCACACCTGGTACCTGCGCATGATATTGATACTACTAGTAAGACCCTCCCTCCCAGCCAGGTCTGTATTAAATCCTTCACATACCTCACTTCATTGAACTTTAACCCTTGTATCAAGCCAAAAAAGTAGGCACTGTTAATATCCCCAATCTGCAGATGAGCAAAGCAAGCCCAGAATGTTGGGTAACTTGCCCAGGGTCAGGGAGGTAGGAAGAAATCCTCTAACTCAGGACTAGTCTGCAACTACCCTCCTACCTCTCTGGCTAGTAAAGATTAAGAAGTCGGCATTAGCTTCTAGCTTTCTGGAAAAACCCAGCCCAACCCCTTCCAAGAAGGAGGCTTTGATTTTTTAATCAAGATGTGTCCACATTACATTTTATTGAAAGCCTATTTTCACACATAAACACGTCAGCCAAAAAAGAAAGTACATAAATTCCAGTCTTATCAACAACCACAGTTACACACTTCTTCAATTATTTAATTCCATGTCTTTTTTTTAAAGGTCTCAGCCGCAGGCACTAATCAGTAGATTAAATTACCCGAAACTCTTTCCCCTTCTTCACACTCCTACCTCCCCCGTTTCCACCTCTAATGTTATGAAGATATGTTTCTTCCTATGGTAAAGAATTAAAAACTTTCAACCTCTCTAAAGCTTCATAAAAAAAAAAAAAAAAAAAAAAAAAAAAAAAAACTTTCAACCTGGAATATAACAATTGATTCAAATGCAGGATACACTCTGGACTCAAAGGCATTCTTTGAGACATTTCCTGTTTTTTTTTTTTTAATTAACTACAATTACTTCTCTCTCAGATCTGTGAAGGTCAACACTGCAGTAATTAACTCTCATGCCAACCTCCCAATAAGGTTTCCGAAGAACTGAATAAGCTCTCTTTACCAAGCCACCACACCCTCTGGCACGGAAACTTTCCTTTGCTGTCCACCTACCAAACAGTGTGCTGAACCCTTACTGAAAAGGTGAGAGTGGCACCATGACTCCTAAGTCTGCACTGGTCCATCCAGGCCGAAGGACCAGGGTGCTGGCTAATTTTATATCAACTTGACTAGTCTGTGGTGCCAGTTGTTTGGTGCAACTCTCGTCTAGATGCTGCTGTGAAGGTATTTTATAGATGTGATTAACAATGTATAAAATTGCTTTCAAGTAATTTCAATTGTTTTCAAGTAAACCCGATCACTCTCTGTAAGGTGGGTGGGCCTATAGCTGATAAGCCTTAAGAAAAAAACTGAAGTTTTCCCTCTCTTCCTGGAGAAGAACGAATTTTGCCTCAAGACTGTATCAGAAACCCCACTCAAGTCATCAGCCCACTGGCCTGCCCTTGAGGTTTCAGTCTCAAGACTACAATGTCAACCCTTACCTGAATTTCCAGCCTTCAGTTGGGCTGCACCCCACAGGCCTATGAGGCCTGTGTTCAACCAGCTTCAAGACCAGGAAAGAGCCTGGAGTCAGCAACAGAGACATCGTCAGTGGTTTAATGGATGGGGCAGCTCACACGTCTGAAGCCAGGTCCTGGAGCAATACCCCCACTGCATGCGGCAGACAGTGGGGAGGACGTGGAGGCAGTCTTTGCTTCCGGGGCAAAGGGGAGGTTATTAGTTACAGGGGAACTGACGTCAGGTGGTCTCATCTGTTACCAGGGAAAGGAGCGTGTCCCTCACTGCCCCTTTCAAAAGAACAATCAACACCTGGGGCCTGGGGCAAGCACCTAGGAAGGTCAGTCAGATGACTGGGATACAGGTGAAGTAGGCAAGGGATGGGCAAGGGATGTGCAGAGAGCAAGAGAACAGCCATCTTGCGTGGCCTGTCCATACATCTGCCCCACAAATTTCAATCTTGCTGACTCTACAAATGCATGAGCCCTCTCCCTACCCCCTTCTCTGCCTCTTTCTCCATTTATATATACATATATACTATTGGTTCCAGAGAAATGGGACCAACTGGTAACACCCAGTGGCCATGGAAGTAACAACATTACAATGGTAACAGATTTTACATACTTCAAAACCATACATCTCATTGATCCTAACAACCCTGCAAGGAGAAAGCAGGTATTGGTCCAGCTTTTCTGACTGGACTTTCAAATCAGGGAACTCTGCATTTCTCTGAGTTGTTATCAGGGAGACATAAGGCTCAACCACTAAACTCAGAGTCCCTCTTCGATGAACTAGGGAGTTTAGACTAGAGGAGCTCTAAGTTTTCCACCAGGTCCAATAGAACATGAATTTTATGAAGTCCCCCAAGTCCTGACTGGTTAGACTGCTGCATCTTACTGAGATAGCCCCAGGAGAAGTGGGGGTGCTATTTACAAAGCTTCCACATGCAACTCAGCTCTTTGGTGAAAGAAGTATTAGTCACTCAGTCATGTTCGGCCAGGCTCCTCTGTCCATGGAATTCTCCATCCAAAAATACTGGAGTGGGTAACCATTCCCTTCTCCAAGGATCTTCCAGACCCAGAGATTGAACCCGTGGGCAGACTGCATTGTGGGGAGTCTGCATTCTGCACTGTGGGCAGACTCTTTACTGTCTGAGCCACCAGGGAAGCCCCAGCTCTTTGGTAGGCAAAGTAGACCAGCCAGCCATCTAAACTTGACTTCTCATTCAGAGATACTTCTGCATCTTCTCTTGGTCCTTAATTATGCCCCCTTTGTTTTGAGAAATATACACATACACAAAGGCATCCACTATTTGGCCTGAAAGTTCAGACTCTCCTTGCCTCCAAGCCTTTCCACACATGGTTAACAATTATTAAGTGCTGTGAACTAGTCACTGTTCCCAGTGCTTCCCATGACTGTCTCATTTAATCTTCACACCAACCCTAAGAGGCAAGTTCTATTATGATCATCTCTAGTTACTGAGGAAGAAACCAAGACACAGAGAGGGTAAGCCACTTCTCAGAGGCATCACAGCTAGTGAGTGGCAGAGCAAGGATTCAAACTCTAGAAGATAAAGACACAAAGCAATTTCCAAAATTGGGGGATTAACATCAGATGGTGACTCCCTAAAGGATGGGACTGTATTTTATTAATATTACTATCCCCCCTGCCAGAGTCATTTCTCCACGATCTGAGCGAGCTGGACTTGATAAGCTCATGTAAGTCTTACGACTCAAGTTGCTTTAGTGATTAAGAGAATAAATGCAAAGTGCTCAACACAGAATCCAGCACAGGGTAAGCACTGAACCACCAGGAACTATTTCTTCTCACAGCACCCAAGCAGAACTCCCTGCAGACTCTAGAGAGTTTCCCAGGTGTGGAGCCCTCCCTGGAGGTCAGGGCCCCAGTAACTAAAGCAAGTGGCCTGGGCACAGCCCTGGAGGAGCAATTCTGCCACATGGCTTGGTTCCAGGCCTCTGAGGCCTGCCAGAGGCAGCTGATGTGGGTAGTGCTCCTCCCTGGCAGTGAGCCCGACAGCTAACAGCCTCTGAAAGAACTTTCACAAGAATCAGGAGCAGGGAAACTTCGGAAAGGGCCAACAGGAGACTCCTCTGTCCCTCGGATCTTAGAGGGACTCAGGGGAGCACAGAGATGGGGGCCCATCCCAGTTGAACTGGCTGAAGGAGCATCCCTGTTTCCTAACTCTGGCTGCACTACTCCTGCAGGAGATGTTGCTAAATGAGTTCTAGGAGAAAGGCGTTTTGGCCAAATGGCAACTGCAACACAAAGTGAGCCTCTTTTGTATATTTCTGAAAGCGTCACTGATATCTCTTCTGATAAAAGGAAAGCCCAGACAGAAAAGCAGGCTGCTCCACTTTCTGCACCCAGTGCCCCAGTGGCCTCTGGAGCTGCCCTTTCAGGTACACAAACTCCTGGATCAAAGTCAAATCCTGAAGGGAGTTGTGGTGAATCCCAGTCGAGCAGAGTCTGCTTCCTAAAGGCTGACCCTGGGGTGTGGTCCAGCCCTGCCAACTGCCCAGGCTGCAGACAGATGGAGCCCAGGTGGGCCAGGCGCCCGGATCAGCTGTCTCAGTGGAGAACTGAGCTGTGTGCCTCTTCGGTTTCTTCATTTGTGTATGGGAATCCTTTCTGTGCTGGGCACTTTAAGGCGCCTATCAAATCCTATCTAGTGCCTACATAGTCCTACCAAATCCTTCTGAGGGAGTGTTGGGCTGCACCCCACAGGCCTACCAGGCTTGTGCTTGCCCAGCTTCAAGACTGAAGAAAGAGCCCAGGGTCAACGACAGAGACTGTTGATGGTTTAATAGATGGGGGAGCTTACACATCTGAAGTAAGGTCCTGGAGCGACACCCCAGTACGTGCCATGAACAATGGGTACAGCTGGCGCAGTCTTCCCTCCTAGGGATGAGGAGGGAGGGAGGGTACCAGTTATAGGGGAACTGACATTGGGTGGGCTCATTAGTTACCAGGGAAACCAGCAGAAAGGCATGCCCCTTTGATAAGAACAATCACCAGCTGGGTCCCTGGACAAGTAAATGGGAAGGTCAGTCAGATAAGTTTAGATAAAACAAGTACTGGTCAAGCAGGGGATGTACAGAGAGCAAGACAACAGCCATCTTGAGTGGCCTGACCATACCTCCACCCTGCACAACCCTTACAATCTTGGTCTGCCCCTCTTTGGCAATATCCCTGGTGTCAGGTATGTAGAGGGCACTGCAACCAAACACCACAGATACAGACAGGTCACTATTGGTTTTCACATTAGAGGAAAATAATCCCATCTCATGAACAGGCTCAGAGGTATGTTAATGGGGAAACACGTCATAGGCTATACATTTTATCACTTATATCCAATTTTCAGGGCTTCCCTGGTGGCTCGGTGGTAAAGACTTTGCCTACCGGTGCAAGAGATGTAGGTTCAATCGCTGGGTCAGGAATATCCCCTGGAGAAGGAAATGGCAACCCACTGTAGTACTCTTGCCTGGGAAATCCCACGCACAGGAGCCTGGCGGGCTACAGTCCATGGGGTATAAGAGAGTCAGACATGACTTAGTGACCAAAAAATAACAACCACCCAATTGTCACACGTACATTGTACATATGCTTTTATTTTTTTAATATTTATGTTGCTGTGCAAGGTCTTAGTTGCAATACGTGAATTCTCAGTTCCCGCATATGACATCTAGTTCCTTGACTAAGAACCCGGGCCCCCTGCATTAGGGGTGCAGAGTCTTAGCCACTAGACCACCAGGGAAGTCCTACCTGTGCTTTTAGCAGCAAACTTAAAAGCAAGCAGTATAACACTTCATAAGTAGTTATACCCTGGCAATTTCACTAGATAATTTTCTTCACAACCAGAACATCAGGGCAAAAGTACGGCTATAGCACAATAACTTTCATCAATACAGACCTCAGTTAACAGAATTAGAATGTAACATTCACTGAGACAGAATTTTACTCTCTTTAAAATTACCCTCATCTCCACCAAACATAACCTAATCAAGACTAATTTGTTTGCAAAACAAGTCTGGTCAATTGACCACAGCAGCTCCTCCAAACTGGCTGTGGTGTAACTCCTCAGAAAGAGTGTCAGACTGAATTCCCAAAAGGCCTCTCAGGGCCACGAAAGCCACGCCAAAGACCTGCTATCAGGCTCCATCTCAGGGGAGTTCTGTGTTCTAGAGGTCCCCAAGATATTGAGATTCCTGCACATGACCGGAGAGTCTTTCCCATTCACCTGCTAAGGCTGCTCAGAACCCGAGTCTCCAATTTCTGGCAGAACCAGGCAGAGAGAAAAGAAAAATGATTCTATTCTACCCACAGGTGTAGTTTACAAAATTGTTGTAAGTCATAACTAACTTAAAGGGAAGGGCTTCCCTCTACCTGGAGAACACAGATCAAAACCAGTAACATTTCAGACAAAACCCATACACATTATAACCATATTCACCAGTTCACTCAATAACCAATCCTTTTGTTAACTTCTATGAAGCCATCAGGTTTTCTATTAGAATCCTTTAATTTTTTTACACAGTTCAGCAGTATGATCTGAAATTTATTAGAGGCCTATACCTGTCAAAACATTCTTCCTATGAATCTTCTTAAAGACAAAGCACTGTTGCCAAAGCATCAAGTAAAACAATGCTGCTGCTGCTGCTGCTAAGTCGCTTCAGTCGTGTCTGACTCTGTGTGACCCCATAGATGGCAGCCCACCAGGCTTCCCATCCCTGGGATTCTCCAGGCAAGAACACTGGAGTGGGTTGCCATTGCCTTCTCCAATGCATGAAAGTGAAAAGTGAAAGTGAAGTCACTCAGTCGTGTCTGACTCTTAGCGACCCCATGGACTGCAGCCCACCAGTCTCCTCCATCCATGGGATTTTCCAGGCAAGAATACTGGAGTGGGGTGCCATTGCCTTCTCTGAGTAATACAATAACTATTCATAAATGACAAAAAAGTAAAAAGGCACAGTTAAACACCTGATCACAATGTAATTGATAAGGAAACAGTTACAAGAGTTAAGATTGATTATAATCTTAACCCTTGAAAACCTCAGTCTCTGGCAAAAACCAAGAAGTAATTGTGCATTTCCTGATTGAAAAACTTAATGCTTCGGTCCCCTTCTTGTAAGCAGGCAAAGGTAGATAAACTTAGACCTGCCCGGCAATTAATGTTCCAATATTTTATCCTATTTGAAATGACCCATGAACACTTGTCTTTCAACTTTAGTTTCAAGCCTAAAATCTTCAAGTCACTAAAATCTGGAGAGACTATTTCAGATAGACATTCCCAAAGTATAATTATTTCTATAGAATTTACCTAAAAGTTCTTTTTACTCCTTTACTCTTAAAGATCACATAAAATTTAAGTTCCAGAGAGGCCAGATAGATAATTGACATATAAAAGGCACATGAGGAATACCAATTCCTTCTAGAAAGCTGACTTAACCAGTTACCAAAGCCTCCCTTTAATACAACAGCAGAGTCATTAGAGGCCATTTTTCTATAGATCTCTTGGCAGCCCCCATTCACCAAGGACAGCCCACTGCGTCCCCTCATACAAGCAGATAGCCACCTCAGAATTTCCCCATAACTTCTGGGATGACCCCCCTCAACTTTTGGGCCCCACATGCTCGTGGATGACGCCCACAACTTTCCATTCCCTGTCCTGTATTTCCCAACATCTTGGCACTCATGGGAGTTTCCTCAGTCTCCTGGCTGCTGTGCCAATTGTTGGGCCGAACCCTGCAAGCCCACAAAGCCTGTTGCTTGCCCAGCTTCAAGACTGAAGAAACAGCCAGAGTCAACAACAGAGACATCAGTGGTTTAATGAACCAGGGAGCGTACACGTTTGAAGTAAGGTCCTGGAGCAACACCCCACCGTGTGCAGCAGACAACAGGCAGAATATGGCAGCAGCCTTGACTCCCAGGGCTGGAACTGAGGCCAGGTGGGCTCATTAGTTACCAGGGAAACCACAGAGGGGCAGGCCCCTCATAGCCCCTTTGATAAGAACAATCACCAGCTGGGATCTAGGGCAAGTAGTAGGATGGTCAGTTGTGTGCATAGGGTACAGGCGTAGCAGGAACTGGTTGGGCAGGGGATGTACAGAGAGCAAGAGAACAGCCATCTTGAGTGGCCTGACCATACACTCACCCTTACATACCCTGCACAACCCTTACAATCTTTGTCTGCCCCTCTTCAGCGATATCTCTGGGGTCAGGTATGTAGATGGCACTGCAACCAGATACCACAGATACAATACAGAAGCCACTGTGGTTTTCACTAAAGATGGCTGTTGTCTTGCTCTCTGACCATCCCCTGCTTCACCTATATCTTACTCACCTGACTGACCTTCCTAGATACTTGCCCCAGGCTCCAGCTAGCCATTGTCCTTATCAAAGGGGCAATGAGAGACACAGCCTTCTAGGTTTCCCTGGTAACTAATGAGCCCACCTGACATCAATTCCTCTATAACTGGTACGTTCCCCTCCCTCTCTCATCCCCTGGAGCAAAGACTGCCAACACATCCTTCCAGGCACCTGCTGCATCAAGGTGAGTGTTACTCCAGGACCTGGCTTCAGACTTCATTAAACTCCATGTCAATTCCATGTCAACTCCCCTCTCCATTAAACCACTCATGTCTCTGTTGCTGACTCTGGGGTCTGTCTTCACCCTTGAAGCTGGGCAAGGCCTGTGGGTGTGGTCAACAGGGAGGTACTAATATCTCCATTTTGCAAATGAGACTGAGGTTCAGGGATGCTAACTGACTTGCTCAAGACCACACAACTACTAAGTGGGAGAGCTCAGCTTCAGCCCCAAGCCTGCCTCGTTTCCAAACCTGTGCTCTTCATCACCACCTCAGGCTGAGGGTGCCAGTGACCTGCCACATTTTCACCACTTACTAGCTGCATGACCTTGGGCACTGACTCCAACTCTCTATACCTAGATTTCCTCATTCATAAATATTGGGACCTAATGCCCAGAAGAAATGGGTACCAAATTTGGGGGCTCATAATATGCCAGGGATTCTTCAAAGGGCTCTGTATGTCACCTGTTGCTATTATTATCCTTATTTATGCCCACTAGCACAATACAATTAAGGAGCTTCTCCAGCCTCACCTACTAGTAAGAAATCCAGAATCTCCATGCAGGTGTTCTGGCTCCTAAGACTCTTAAACTCTCACACCTCTGCCTGGCATGTTTCTGAGACATAATTTGCTAGTCAATTAAGC
The DNA here is from genome assembly GCF_029407905.1 of Bubalus kerabau. NCBI lineage: Eukaryota > Metazoa > Chordata > Mammalia > Artiodactyla > Bovidae > Bubalus > Bubalus kerabau. The sequence continues at coordinate 17,479,283 of NC_073645.1, forward strand.
CTGGTGCTCTGCAGATTCACTTTGGACCCTGCTTGAGGAGATAGGCATTCCAAGAGTTTCAGAGGGCTTCCCTGGTGGCTCAGTGGTAAAGAATCCACCTGCCAATGCAGGAGATGTAAGAGACATGGGTTTGATCCCTGGGTCGGAAAGATCCCCTGGAGAAGGAAATGACAACCCACTCCAGTATTCTTGACTAGACAATTCCATGGACAGAGGAGCCTGGTGAGCTATAGTCCAGTTCAGTTCAGTTGCTCAGTCATGTCTGACTCTGTGACCCCCAAGGACCACAGCACGCCAGGCCTCCCTGTCCATCACCAACTCCAGGAGTTTACCCAAGAGCTACAGTCCATGGGGTGGCAAAAGTGTCGGACAGGACTTAGTGACTAAAACAAAGTTTTAAAACAGTTTCAAAAGGGCTCCTCAAGGCCTCAGTGTCCTGCAGAGGTGCATGTAAAAGGCCTCTTTGCAGCGCTGAGGATCAAAGGAGAGAGAATGAAAGTGTTAGGACACAGGGGACACGCCTCTGTGTAGGATTAGAGTCAGAATCATAAACATGGATCCACACCTTCTGGGCTTCTGACTCCAAGAAACTGTTATCAAGAGAAAATAGTCACAGAAAAGAATTTTGAAAATAAGCACAAAGCTCTGAATCAAAATCTTGCTAACTCCATCCTTACCCTCCTGGGCAATAATTTTAGCTGAATTATGATGCTCAGCCTCAGGTCTCGGTGTTCCATAATTAATCATGTCTTTAAATGAGACTTGTGCCATTGCCAGCAGTTTTGATCCACTGCACCCAGCCCTCCTCTCCATGTTGAGAATGGCTGTGGCCCCTGGGCTCTTGAGCCAGCAAGGCTGATCAGCTGCTCCAGGTATGAGGGAGAGCTGGGAATCGGGGGTGTCTGTGGGTGGCTGCTTGGTAGTGGGAGGGCCTGGAGGGTAGAAACGCAAGAGAGATGCCAAGCACAAAGAAAGCCAGACACCCACAATGCAGTGGGAAGGCGCCTGGGCAAAAGAGTCTTGGTCTGGGCTTCTGGCCCTTGCCTTTTCCTGGTCACCCTGCTTTGGCCACTCTTGTCCTCTCTGAGACTCAAGGTCCTCATCTGTGAAAGGTGTATAAACAATCATGTCCTGGACACCTGCTAGAGTTGTTATGAAGAACAAACACGAGGAAGCCCAAGAAACGGCTCTACACTGTAAGTGCCCTAGGAGGAGGCTCCTTCCTCAGGCCATGTCACATCTGGAGGCCATCTTAATGTGTCCAGCACACTGGGACAAACTGGAGGTCATCTGGGGCCTGGAACAAGGCCGCTGAAGTCTGAAGTGTCCGGCTCCAGGGAACCACTGCCCCAGGCCCTATTGCTGGTCTGATTGGATGCCCTCAGGGCTGAATTTGCCCAAGGAAACAGAACCTGGATTGTCAGGTTTAGGGGTCTAAGTTACCCCAGGGTAGGTCAAATGCACTAGTTACCCCAGGGTAGGTCAAATGCACTAGTTACCCCAGGGTAGGTCAAATGCACTAGTTACCCCAGGGTAGGTCAAATGCACTAGTTACCCCAGGGTAGGTCAAATGCAGGTGTGGCCAAAAGCCAGTGTGAATGTTACAGCCTCAGGGTGGGCCCCGTAAGCCAGCCCCACCTCAAACCTAGCATGGGGTTCTCCCCAACACTTGGCCTCTTCAGCTATAAAATGAGGGATTTCATTTTTTTTTTTTTTTTTTTTGGTGTGAAATAAATGCATCTATGTGAAGCTTTAGTGCAATGTTTCATAGCTGGTCATCAATATAATCTGCAAAAATAATGCTTCCTTTCCAAGAGATTAAACTTCTTTAACTCTGAATTCACTGAACTCTTCCTGGATCTACAGCTAGACTATAAGCTGCATGCATGCAGCAGTCAAGTCCGGCTTGTTTCCCATCCGACTTGCAGTGCTGAGACCACAGCCTGGCAAAGTACACTCTTGACCAAGATCTGCTGAATGAGTTTATGCTTAAGAGGAGCAGTGGGAAGAAACAGAAGGAAAAAAGAGGGTGGAGAGAGACAGGGACTGCCCAGGCAGTGAATTCCAACAACGAGGAGAGGTAACCACAAGGAACATTTTTTTTCCTTTTTTTAAATAATGAAAGAGAGATAAGGGAAGGGATTAAAATAAAAAACAAAACATAAGTTATCCTATTGCAATGATAAGATGATGAAAATAAAAATCCAGAAAACTAAGGTAATGAGAAGTAGAAACTCACCCTGCCATTTAGGATCTTACTATTTTATATAAGATAAGAGTTGTGATCTCCACTAATAAAATGGCTCCCACTTGACTCTCAGAAGAACTGATTCACCGAGAAGTTATGTTAGCTCTGAGCTTCTAAGTCACAGCACAGTCCTAAAGACTTATGTACCCTGTGGAAACTCACCACAGGCGGGCCGGGTTTTGTTTTTTCTTTTAAGTTCTTTTGTTCTTGGTACACAGTCTTCCTCTCTTAGACTGAGTTCAGATGACCTGGCAGACAAAACAACTCAATTTGTTCAGAGGAGGAAGAAGAATCATAATTTGACTTGGATATTTAAGGCACACATTGTGTTTTTTCTGTGTAACTACAGTGACCTCCAAGAAGACACAATGGAGGCTTTGGAATCAGAGTTCAGGGTTGAATTCTAACCTGTCTCTGCCTCAGTTTCCTCGTGGGTAAAATGAAGATCATAATAATACCTTGTTGCTGTTGTTGTTCAGTCGCTAAGTCATGTCTGACTCTTTGTGACTCCATGGACTGCAACACACCAGGCTTCCCTGTTCTGGGCTATTTCCCCGAGTTTGCTCAAACTCATGTTCATTGAGTCAGTGATGCCATCCAGCCACCTCATCCTCAGTTGCCCCCTTCTCTTCCTGCCCTCAATCTTTCCCAGCATCAGGGTCTTTTCCAATGAATCACCTCTTTGGATTGGGTGGCCAAAGTACTGGAGCTTCAGCTTCAGCATCAGTCCTTCCAATGAATATTCAGGGTTGATTTCCTTTAGGATTGGCTGATCTCCTTGCAGTCCGAGGGACTCTCAAGAGTCCTCTCCAGCACCACAGTCCAAAAGCATCAGTTCTTCAGTGTTTAGCCTTCTTCATGGTCCAACTCTCACACCCATATATGACTACTGGAAAAAACCATAGCTTTGACTATACAGACCTTTGTCGGCAAAGTGATGTTTCTGCTTTTTATAGCAACCCACTCCAGTACTCTTGCCTAGAAAATCCCATGGACAGAGGAGCCTGATAGGTTACAGTCCATGGGGTTGCAAAGAGTTGGACATGACTGAGCGACTTCACAAGTTATCATAGCTTTCCTTCCAAATAGTAAGCATCTTTTAATTTCATGGCTGCAGTCACCACACACAGTGACCTTGGGCCCAAGAAAATAAAATCTGTCACTGCTTCCACTTTTTCGCCTTCTATTTGCCATGAAGTCATGGGACCAGATGCCATAATCTTAGTTTTTGAATGTTGAGTTTTAAGCCAGCTTTTTCACTTGTATCTTTCACCCTCATCAAGAAGCTTTTTAATTCCTCTTCATTTCCTGCCACTAAAATGGTAATATCTGCATGTCTGAGGCTGTTGACATTTCTCCCAGCAATCTTGACTCCAGCTTGTGATTCATCCAACCTGGTGTTTCACAAGGTGTACTCTGCATATAAGTTAAATAAGCAGGGTTACAATATACATCCTTGTACTCTTTTCCCAGTTTTGAACCAGTCAGTTTTTCTATGTTTGGTTCTAACTGTTGCTTCTTGACCTGTATACAGGTTTCTCAGGAGACAGGTAAGATGGTCTGGTATGCCCACTCTTTAAGAATCTTCCACAGTTTGTTGTGATCCACACAGTCAAAGACTTAAGCGCAGTCAATGAAGCAGAAGTAGATGTTTTTCTGGAATTCCCTTGCTTTTTCTATGATCCAACAGATGTTGGCAATTTGATCTCTGGTTCCTCTGCCTTTTCTAAATCCAGCTTGTACATCTGGAAGTTCTTGGTTCACATACTGTTGAAGCCTAGCTTGAAAGATTTTGAGCATTATCTTGCTAGGATGTGATATGAGGACAATTGTGTGGTAGTTTGAACATTCTTTGGCATTGCCCTTCTTTGGGACTGGAATGATACCTGACCTTTTCCAGTCTGTAGCCACTGCTGAGTTTTCCACATTTGCTGGCATATTGAGTGCAGCACTTTCAAGCATCATCTTTTAGGATTTGAAATAGCTCAACTGGAATCCCATCACCTCCACTAGCTTTGTTCACACTATTGCTTCCTAAGGCCCACTTGACTTCACACTCCAGAATGTCTGGTTCTATGTGATACTTCCTGAAAACGATGTGAAGATGAAATCGATAATACGTACAGGTCTGAGCACAGAGTGAGAATTTAGTAAATGGTGGTGGTGGAGTAATTGGTTGTTACTCACCATGCCGACATCTCCAGAAGGCCTAAGCAGCAACCAACACTTAAAGCACTTCCTACATGCTTTCTCTTTTGTAATTACTTTCCGAGTTTTGGATTGTTATCCTCTCTATTTTACAGATGAGACAACTGAGGTAAGAGATGCTGAGAACGGTGAGTGGGAGGACATGGTGAACTCTTAGCCACAGAGGCTGTTCTGTTCTCTGTGCTGTCCAACACAGCTGTCAACAACCTCATGTATCCATGAATATTTGAATGAAATAATATTAGCAATTCAGTTCATCAAGTCACACTGACCACGTTTCAGTGATCACTATCCACACGTGTCTCATGGCTCTGTTGGAGACAGCAGATCTTGGACATCACCACTATCATAGAAGGGACTATAAGACAGCAATGCTCTAAACAATCAGGCACACAGTAGGCACACAAAGACGTGTCTGCCAAATGAAGTAAAAAACACTTAGTAAAATGATCTATTTTATTCTCACCATAATGACAAGCTGTTCTGACAAAATACGAACCCCAGCTAGAGCTCTCTTCTAGGTTGTAGCTTCACCTTCTAAATGGAGAACAGGCAATTCTCTGGCAGTCCAGTGGTTAAGACTCAGAGCTTTCACTGCCAAGGGCCTAGGTTCAATCCCTGGTTGGGGAACTCAGATCCTATAAGCAGCACAGCCAGAAATAAACAAATTAAATAAATAAAAGGAGAGCAAACAGGTTCTGCCTCAACTGTCTTCATTCAATTTGAAAACATTTATTTAGTCCCTAAACTAGCCTACTAATTTTTCACTTTGCAATGTGCAAAGGAAACAAAACTTCAGGAGGCAAGATGGCATTAAACATCTATTTTTAGTCCAGGTACCTTAAATACTCATTTGACTTTTATAACCTTCAGGGGTAGGCCTTATAACCACCTCACAGCTAGGAAAACTGAGATTCAGAGAGATTTCTTGCCATTGATTAGACCAAAGCCCTAATATCAAGGTCCGAGGTAGGCTAGGACTCCCCCGCCTTCCAGTTTCCTTTGAGATGCAGCTTAATGGATCCCAAATAGCATGTGGAAACTCTGAAGGACTACACACTCAGGATCAGTTTTGTAGTTTGTGGGCACAGGGATCTGTGGGCACTGGTATCATTTGGTCCCATCTGGTTCCCCTGGCCTGTGAGATCCTAAACTGAATGACTGAAGGGAGGAGCCAGAATCATTCATTCAACACCACTAATTGGTCATCTACTATCTGCCAGGCACTGAGCAAGGTGTTGAAGAAGGAGACATGGCCCCTGTGCTCAAGAAGCTTCTAGTCTCTGGAGGAAGCAGACAGAAATCAAATAAGCCAGTAAATACACAACTGCATATTCCACTAAGTGTCACGAAGGAGTGTAGAATGTTAGGGGAGAGGACTACAGGGCACCTGATCTGGGGCTACTCTGATCTCCTAGGATGTTCTGGGGGCAGAAACAGGGGGCCCTCTGGTTCCAGCCTTGCCCTGGGGAGTCCAGGCCAACTGGGAGACCTGGCACTGCAGGGAACCAAGGCTATTTTCTACTTGCCTTCTGCTCTGCTATGGCTGCCAGCACAACCTGAGCTACACAGACCTCACAAGACCAGGGCCCCACTGGTCAAGAGGCCACCAGGCCCTTGAGCTGCTGCTGGGCCCCGATAGGCAGGCTTCTGGTCACAGGAGGGCTGCCTCATGGCTGGCCACTAAGGCTGCAGAAACACTATGAATTAATGGGGCAAGTATGAGCTGACAATCCAAGTCAACAGAGAGTTGCTAAGAACCTACTGTTCACATCCATTAAGATGACTATTATCCCCCAAAAAACAAACCACAGAAACAAACAAACAAACAAAAAAACACAGAAAATACAAAATGGTGGTAAAAATGTGGAGAAGATGGAACCCTTTTAGCACTGTTTGTGGGGATGTAAAATAGTACAGCCACGATAGAAGAAATCAGTATGGTGGCCATCTTGAGCAAATCTGAGTTCCCTGCAATTAAATAACTGCTGACACTCCCAGGTGGCTCAGTGATAAAGAGTCCACCTGCCAATGCAAAAGACACAGGAGACCCGGGTTCAATCCCTGAGTTGGGAAGATCCCCTGGATAAGGAAATGGCAACCCAGGCCAGTATTCTTGCATGGGCAACCCATGCACAGAGGAGCCTGGCGGGCTGCAATCCGTAGGGTCTCAAAAGACAAGACTTAGTGATTGAGCACACACACAGACAGGACACCGTACCCCTTAGATGGTGGAACAACTGAGTCCTGAGAGAAGGACCTTCTGTGAGACCGCAGTTCAGTTTGGTTGAGGAAATACTCCTCATTGGACTTCTGGGAGAATGACAAAATGTGTCTTTGCTATCACTTTCCATTTCTGTGCTTTTCTTCTACCTCTCTGGACCTCCCTCTCCAGTCTCAGGCAGGTAAAGCCCTCAGGTCGGCCTCTGGCAGGGCTGCCCCACCTAGCCCTGCAGGCCTGCACAGGCTGAGCACTCCCTAACCCTAATCCTATTTCACAGAAGAGAGTGAGAAAGCATGGTCCAGCTAGCCTGCCCAGTGCAGTTTTCTTATTAATTTAGTTCAGTTGGGCTGCTTCCGTAGTACTGTTCACATTAGTTTCTTCCTTCTCATTCTAGCCATGAAATGAGCTCCCTCTGTCTTAGAAAGCACTTGTCTCAACTAGTACATCCCTTACTTAGTCTTGTTGTTGTTCAGTCACTTAGTCATATGCAACTCTTTGCGATCCCATGGACTGCGGCATGCCAGGCTTCCCTGTCCCTCACCATCTCCCAGAGTTTGCTGACGCTCATGTCCATTGAGTCAGTGATGCCATCCAACCATTTCATCCTCTGTCCCTCCCTTCTCCTTCCCTCAATCTTTCTTATACCTGACTAGAACTAAAACATCCACAATGCTACCTACTGGCTCCCAACTGGTTTATGAGTAAAATGTAACCCTAATCACACCAATTACTCCTTGATCAACCTCACCCCACAGGACAGGGGCTCCCTGGTCTTTTCTGATATTTTTCCAAACCTGGAATGTCTTTCTTTTCATTATTTCTGTCATCCTTTAAGATCAACTCAAGGACACCTCTCCATGAAGATTTCCTCTCTTCCTCTCTTTCCTCTTGCATTATAACCTTTGCATGCCTATTCTGGTTTGTAACTCATTCTTGTGTTCCAACCAGCTGGTTCCCTAGACACAGAAGACAAACCATGTGATATGTATTTTTCTAGACTTAATTTCTGTTATACTGTCTGGCACATTTTAGGGCTCCATAAAAGTAAATGTTATCAAATAGGGAAGGAAGTTTAGGAATTCCCATGTGCAATTTTATATATGTATTCATTTAACCCTCAAACATCCCTGCAAGGTAGGAGATATAATAACTCCTAGTTGAACTATAATAACTCTGCAGCTGAAGGTTTTAATTCATTAGCTCATGAGCACTTAGAAAGTAAGAGGTGAAAATTGGAATGCTCATTCCTAAGCCTCCCTAGCTCCAAAACCCAGGGTTTTTGCATCCTCATGTCCAATAAGCTTTTACCCTAATGCTCAAGGCCAAGTTTGCTGATAAAGCTTAAATGTCTAAGCAGCTGTTTCTAAGAGAAAACTGCTCAGAGTCTCTCAAAGCACACCCCCTACGAAACAGAACAGCTGTTCAAAAGGACTTACAAAGTAAAGTAATCACTGCCAAATTATGGCAAACACATTCTGCCTTACAGACCACTGAATGTTTCATGCACAAATTTTCAACATAAAACTGGCAGCTTCACAGTTTTATGTTGGATCCTTTTCTGGTCAGGATCAAGGAAGCAAAAAGTAGTATGATATTGATTTGCCCTTGGGTAGCAGGTGCTAGGGACTCGGTGCTCAGAAATGTATGAAGTGGCCCTTTGCCAAGCCTAATCCACAAAGCACCTGAGAGAATAATAAATGTAATTCTTTCTGAAAGAAGAGAGAATGGTGGACTTCTGACCATTTCAAGACCAAGAATTAATGACTTTATTGTCTTACATCTCCTGCCAGGGCATTGTTTCCAGGGTCAATCTTTAAAACATATATTCAACATCTGTGATATGATAGAGTGGCAGAGGACATAAAAACTCCATGACTTCTTTTTTTTTTTTTAATCATTTATTTATTTATTTTTGACATTGCTGGGTCTTTGTTGCCGCTCTGGCTTTTCTCTAGTTGTGATGAGTGGATGCTACTCTCCGGTTGCAGTGCACGGGCTTCCCATTGTGGTGGCTTCTCTTGTTGCAGAGCACAGGCTCTAGGGTGCCCAAGCTCAGTAGTTGTGGCTCCTGGGCCCTAGAGCACAGGCTTAGTAGTCGAGACGCATGGGCTTAACTGCTCCTCAGCATGTGGAATCGTCCCAGACCAGGGATCAAACCCATGTCTTGTGCATTGGCAGGTGGATTCTCTACCACTGAGCATCAGGGCATCCCCCACCTCCTTCGTCATGCCTCCGTGGCAGAGCCAGATCCCATGGGGATGGAGAGACCTACCAGCAAACCCCAACCAATCAAAGACCAGCACCCCTGGACATACCTTAAGGGCATACACTTAAGATTTGTTGTGCAGGAGGAAAACAAGTCACATTGATTTGTTTTTCAAAGGAAATTGTGGCTTTGTAAATAACTGCTGCTGCTGCTGCTGCTAAGTCACTTCAGTCGTGTCCGACTCTGTGCGACTCCATAGACAGCAACCCACCAGGCTCCCCCGTCCCTGAGATTCTCCAGGCAAGAACCCTGGAGTGGGTTGCCATTTCCTTCTCCGATGCATGAAAGTGAAAAGTGAAAGGGAAGTCGCTCAGTCGTGTCTGACCCTCAGCGACCCCATGGACTGCAGCCCACCAGGCCCCTCCGTCCATGGGATTTTCCAGGCAAGAGTACTGGAGTGGGGTGCCATTGCCTTCTCTGGTAAATAACTGAGAGTCTATAAAATATGCCTTTGGAAAGTGTACCTTTCAGAGTTTCCATGCCTTGATAAGGTGGGGACACTTTCCACAGATAGTGAGTCTCCAAACCCTGTTCTCCCAGAACTGATGGGGATGATTCAGTACCTTGAACACTTTTGCTTTCCAGAGTGTTTCGTAAAAACACCGCAGTAGTTCTACCAGAGGACCAGTGTGGCATGGTTGTCAGTTTGTGCCAGTGGGAATCTTTGACTAGCCCTACAGTATGGGCTTCCCTGGTAGCTCAACTGGTATAGAATCTGCCTGCAATGCATGAGACCCCGGATTGATTCCTGGGTGGGGAAGATCCCCTGGAGAAGGGATAGGCTACCCATTCCAGTATTCTTGGGCTTCCCTGGTGACTCAGATGGTAAAGAATCCGCCCGCAATGCGGGAGACCTAGGTTCGATCCCTAGCTTGGGAAGATCCCCTAGAGGAGGGCATGAGGCAACCCACTCCAGTATTTGCCTGGAGAATCCTCATGGACAGAAGAGCCTGGCGGGTTACAGTCCATGGGGTCTCAAAGAGTTGGACACAACTGAGCGACTAAGCATGCACAGCACGGTATGGTCTGGGTAAACCAGGTCACTGTGTGGGCCACTCACTAGGTGCCTTCACAGACGATAGTGAATGAGACCCACTGGATCTTTCTCCCATCATACTTCACCATTCTTAATTGGAATTTCATAGCTTTTCCCTTTACTTAAAATATCACTTTTCTAACTCAACTATTTTTTTCAAATTTTCAAGTAGCTAAGTAGTTTTTGCTAAAAATAGTCAGAGAATTCTCTATTGCATAAATCACAACCTTTGGGGAATTTCACAAATCTACTTCCTTTCAGATAAGCCACCAGAGGCCTATTTTTCAAGAGGAAAAAGGGATTCTCAGAGAGGTTAAGTGGTTTCCTCAAGACTACAAAGTTGATAAGCTCAATGCAGGGGATATCCTAGAAATACCAGGATTTCAGTCTCAAAATATGTCCAGATGAAATAACAAATATCTGGAAAAATAAGCAATAACATGACAATTCTTTAGTGATATCTGGACTAAGCAGTAGACGTTCCACAAAGACCTCAAAGAGCTACATAAGACCAGAAGTGAGAAAATTCTGGCTAATGGAATGGGCTTGATAAGGACAAATGAGATAACTGTTAGTAGTTGCTACAACTATGCTCTTTCAGAGTCAAATGTTGAATATGGACACAATGTTGCCACATTGTAAAAGTACAACAATATAAAAGTGTGCAAGAAAATTTCCATTCAACCAATCTTTTCAAGAGATTGGACACAGAGGCAGGAGGCTAGCCAAATGGAAGTCATCAGCAACAGTCAGCAAGACTGCCTTTAAAAGAAAAGAAATGCACACATATACGTACACAGACACACACACATACAAACACCAGGGAATCTGTCTTTCAGAAATGTTCACTTTTACAAGGAGATCCACTATAAGGATGTCCATTGCAGCCTCCTTGCTAACAGGGAGTAGCTACTTACAACTTTTAGCAAAAAATTACAACTTTTTAGCAAACTTACTCGGAGAAGGCAATGGCAACCCACTCCAGAACTCTTGCCTGGAAAATCCCATGGACGGAGGAGCCTGGTAGGCTGCAGTCCATGGGGTCAGGAAGAGTCGGACACAACTGAGCGACTTCACTTTCACTTTTCACTTTCATGCATTGGAGAAGGAAATGGCAACCCACTCCAGTGTTCTTGCCTGGAGAATCTCAGGGACAGCGGAGCCTGGTGGGCTGCTGTCTATGGGGTTGCACAGAGTCAGACATGACTGAAGCGACTTAGCAGCAGCATTGCAGCAAATTTACAACTCTTTAGCAAAAAATCAGAAAGGATTCAAATCAAACTATTCAGAGTAGTTACCCCTAGGTAGCAAGACTGGAGAGAAAGGAGGGACATGGTGAGAATTGTCACTTTTTAGTTTTATAATCTCCTTTGGATTGTTAGTCGGTTTTGTTTCTACATGCATATATTTTTTAATTAAAAATCTTTAATACTAAACAAACTTTTTTGATATGTAATGTTTGGGGGAATCATAAAGTCTTAGCCTTGGAAGAGGCCTCAGAAGTCTGTCTAATCTAATCTCAACTAGATTAGTCTCACAGCCTGGCTGTCTGTGTGAGACTCAAGGGAGAATGGCCAGCACAGACTGACAAGCACTCTGCTCTTATGATTCAGAGTTGGCTTGCAGAACCCAGCACACCCTAAGAATGTGAAAACTCTCTCCTTTTGCACTGCTAAATATCCATGACATCCACACCACAGGGACTTCAGTAATCCTCAGATCCTGCTGGTTCATACAAGGTCCTGAGTTCAGCCTCAGAAGGGGAATGAACATGAGAGACTGAAGTCAACTCTAAGTCAGTTGGCTGTGAGTACAGCACGTTCCCAACTAAAGTCTACAGAGGGGCTCGGTGTCAACACAGCCGTCACCATTAACACTCCCATCACTTCGCCATTCTTCCTACAATCCTACAGCTTGAAAAGAGAAGTGCTGATTACTGCCCGATCTTGCTGTTTTATGTACTCAAGAGGCAAAACTATATACAGTCAGTAAACTCAGGGGCTTTCTTTGGTGCTGTCTTGAACCTCTGTTTGGAGAAGGCAATGGCACTCCACTCCAGTACTCTTGCCTGGAAAATCCCATGGATGGAGGAGCCTGGTAGGCTGCAGTCCATGGGGTTGCTAAGAGTCGGACACGACTGAGCGACTTAGCATAACATGAACCTCTGTTAGGGCTTTTCACATCTTACTCTCCTCATTTCTCACTCACGCCACCCCATGAAGCACATCTGGTTTTGCTCCATCCCAACGGATGGATTTATGGTGATATCAGTATCCTCAATTCCGTCAGAATGTAATGTTACTTAATCTTACCCAGTGCTCAAAATTGGAAGGCATGCCTGGAAAGGGTTTGCTATCACCAATATTTTAAACTATTGGAATAGACTGAAAGCAAGAAAAATGCCAGAGTCATTATTATATCTGCTTTAGTGCCTAACGCAATGCCTTTCATACCCTGCTGAGAGCAGTTATTCAATACATGGAACTGTAAAATTATAGAGCCTTAAAACTGAAAGAAATCTCAGGGAGATAAGTTCCCCTGATTCCACAACTGAGAAATCTGAGACCTTGGTGGTTAAATCCGCATCATTGGCTGTTCTATGAACATTAGCCAGAGTCCAGATACTCCTGCTCTGGAGTTGAGTTGTTTCTTCCATTAGATTGCTTGTCAGGTGAATAAATGAACGACTTTACCATTCAACTTATACAACCAAAGGAGACTAGAAAAGAGACTGAAGCTAAATAATCTAGTAAATGTAATAATTTAGATAACCTATATTGGCCCATATTAACTGAAGTTTTCCACTTTCAGTTGAGTGTTTACGTTCACAGCCTTAGGCAGATGTAATTTTAGTCATGTAAAATTTTTGACCAATACATACTCACTCCAGACAAATAAGTCAGATTTCAATATAGTGTTAAATTCTAGTTCCTTTACAATCTATATGACATGACATTACCCGATTGAACCCAACATATTTTTACATGTCTTTACATGTCAATGGTGAAGGAAACAAACTTTTCATCTTATGTCCCAATTACGTAACTGCTTCAGGAAAAATTTTTTTACAAAGCCACAGTGAGATATCTGTCAGAATGGCTGCTATCCAAAAGGCGAGAAATAAAATGTGTTGGTGAAAATGTGGAAAAAGGGAACCTTCATACATTGTTGGTGGGGATGTGAACTAGTCCAGTCACTATGAAAAAGACTATAGAAATTTCTCAAAAAATTAAGAATAGAACTGCAACATAATTCAGCTATCCCACTTCTGGCATTTATCTAAAGAATAAACAAACACTCATTTGAAAAGACATGTGCACCCCTGTGTGCACTGCAGCATTATTTACAATAGCCAAGATATAGAAATAACCTAAGTGCATACCAATGGATGAATGGTTAAAGAAGATACAGTATATATAGATATGCAATGGAGTATTACTCAGGAATTTTTTAAAAGGGTAAAATCTTGCTATTGCAACAACATGGATACACCTTGAGGGTATTATTATAAATGAAGTACATCAAACAGAGAAAGACAAATATTAACACCCTATGATTTCACTCATATACAGAATATAAAAAACAAACTTAAAAAAACAAATGAACAAACCAAATGAAAAAAACAAAAAAAACCCAAAACATGTAGATATAGAGAACAGAGTAGCGGTTACCAGAAGGGGAGGGGTGGGGAGGAAGGCAAAATGTGTAACCGGGATCAACTGTGTAATGAAGAATGGAAATTAAATATTTGGTGGTAAACATGCTGCAGTACATACAGAAGTAGAAATATAATATTATATAAAACATAAAATGTTACAAACCACTGTAACTGCAATAAAAATAAATTTGGAAATAAAAAAGATTTTTTAAAAGAACACATGCAGGGGAACCCTGATATAACATGAGTACGTGATATTCACTAACCAGATTCTTAACTACATTGTACATTAAGAATCCAAGTTTTATCTCCCAAATCTTTTTTAACTAACCAATCATTTGGCAGCTTTAGGTTTCATTTCTCTGCTCATCTCAGAGGGGGAGATTTCAGAAGAGGAACAGAGATAAAATGGACAAAAGAAAGAAGAAAGGCACAGGTTACTCAGAAACTGGAAGGGAGAAGTAGTGAGTTCCCGGAGGAAGAGAGAAACGTGCTGAGGTTTGATCAGGATCCACACACTCATCAAGGCTCCCACTTTTTCTGCCCTCCTCTCCTACTCCTTTTCATTTTTCCTGGCAAGGAGTGAGCTGGCAATCTTACCAATGACCTTGGACAAACAGAACCCACTAAAGCTCCTAAATTCAGCTTTAGACACATCACTCCAGCCCAAACTGGAATGACCTACCATGGCTGAGAGTGTGCCATCCCTCCAACCGCTCATGTCCTCCTCCATTGCAATGAAATGTCAAGAAAAATCACCTGTCAGAATTACAACAAGCCTTTTAAAGGTGATCTACTCTACACCCCCCTCATTTGTTTTGCAGAAGAGAAAACTGACATCCAGAGATTTCTAAGTCACTAGAGCAAGTCCAAACTAGATGCCTAAACTGCAAATTTGCATTGTTCAGAGCTCTTTCCTCTAGGAGCAGTTTAAAAGCTACAGAACACACAAAAAACACCCTAACTTTGGAGAGATGAAGAACAACTACAAAGAAGCACAAAATAACATGAAACAAACCAAAACAATACCTTTACTCCACCTCCCAGAAGCCCAGTGACGATAAAAGCAGCAAAGGGCTGTTTTACCAAGTAATGGTGCTTCGAACAACTTAATTGTGCTTTTTCCTCCTTTATCCATTTCTCACAGGCAGAGGCAATAAAAATGTATACAAGACTACTGAAACTCTTAATATGAACCAACACAGAACTATTTTTCCCCCAGAACATTTTGATACTTGAAATTTGGTATATGGTTTACTACAAGGGCTACTAGAATTCAAACATCCGGTCATTCAATGAGCCTCAAAGCCCTGCGGAAAATCAAATGCCTTCCACAGAAATCGGTCCTCTCCCCTGACCTGTACAGGTAACAAATTCCAGCTATAGCCTCAGAGGATTTGATCAATCGCAGACTTTCAGAGAATGCGTAGACCCAAGAAACTAACATTCCAAAGCAGGACTGGAGAAAAAGAAGCAAACTTGACCTTACCCTTAAAAATAACAGAAACAATAGGATCCGGTTTCCCAAATTTCGTCTTAGGGATATTGCTGGCAGATTCCACAATCACGCGAAGCATGGCTGTCAATGGACAGAAAGCAAGCTTCAGCAACCAAGTTAAGGAGGCTAGGGCTCTGGATCCCGGCCGCGCTGCCCGGGAGAGAAGGCGGGGAATGACTTGTCCAGTGAAGAGGGAAGGAGGAGAGGCAATGGGTGGGTCCCTGACGGATTATTTACTGAAGGTTACGTGTAAACTGATATCCAAACGCTCCAGTCTCCGCAGCTCCACAGGCACCCACTTAAGAATTCGGGAAATGTGGAAGTGAAAAGGACAAAAGCCAGCTAAAAATAATTATGGGCAACAAATGAAACTGGAGCTAACAAATGTAGACAGGTCAGGAGACTACTAAAACGCTGCTGCTAATAAGTGACAATACTCGAAGCCCAATTAATTGGTTTTCTGTTACCCCTTCCATTCTTTTCTGATCTTCCTGGAGTTTTAAAACTTGACTGAATCAGTAAAAAAAAAAAAAAAAAAAAAAAAAATTTAACTTTTGCGGTTTCTTTTCTCCTGCTGTTGAGCATACTCACTCAGCAGTAACTTACAGAACAAATTGTTTTGAATCCGTTAAAGGGTGCCCCCTATCGTATGGCAGAGAAATGAATGAGTTATTTCAAGCAAACTCAATCCCGAAGTCCTAATAGGGTTTTACAAAATTGATGTCCTGGAGGCTGATCCTTTTTAGTTGCAAAAGGGTTCTCCATAGACCTTCTTTAAAAATCCTTAAGAGGTGAGAGCTGGCGAGCTAAGTCTTCCTGGTCCATCAGAAGCCGCTAGTAGCAGTGTTCAGTGAAAATGGAGAATTGACTCTCCATTCTTCAGGGTCTAAACCCCAGCAGTGTCTTCCTTTTCTTTGTTAGAGAGGAAAAAAAAAAAAAAAAACATTTCATGAGACTTGTTAAAGTGGCCCAGGAAGACTTCATTCAAGGGGAGGGGACTACCACACTGGAATCTTTCAGGGTAAGAGAGAGTTTGGGCTCATATCGGAATAGGGCATGGACAAGGGGGAATTGGGGCTTTCCTGGTGGCTCAGACAGTAAAGAATTGCCTGCAGTGCAGGAGACCGGGTTTGATCCCTGGGTCAGGAAGATTCCCCTGGAGAAGGGAATGGCAACCCACTCCAATATTCTTGTCTGTAGAATTCCATATACAGAGGAGCCTGGCAGGCTATACTCCATGGGGTCACAAAGAGTCAGACAGGACTGAGTGACTCACACTTTCACTTTTAAGAGGGAATTAAAAGCCAATGAGCAGGCTGGGGAGTGCGGGGGTGGGAAGGAGGGGGGAGGCAGTCAGTGGATGGAAATTACTAGAAGAAAACATCAAGGATAAAGGTAATTCTGGTTTAACTGACCTAACAGGATTCTTACTGAACACAAGTCAGGGTGATGGAGAATGAGAAATCCCAAAAGATGCAGAAAGTTGATCAGACATGGAGAGAGGGGCATTCTGGTTAAACCGACTCAGCAAGGTTCTTGTTAAAACTAGATTTTATAAGGAAGTACACAGACGGGTGTGACTAAAGTTTGGTCAAGGAAAAAAATCTTTATGGCCTAAGGGTGTGTTGGGTGGTATAGCCCGGTGATTAAGATCACTAGAGGGGGCCTGGTGATAATAGTCAGCCAGACCCGAATGTGGATCCCTGTTTAGTCACTCTTGAACTATGTCACAAACCCTCTCTTTTGTAGTTGTCTGTAAAATGAAGATTGTCACCAAGGTCTTAAGGTGGGACCTGGCAAAAAGCAAGCAGTAAGTTCCACACGTCAGCAACCAGAAATTTATGCTTATTCAAAGCATTTCTGTTAATGCAAGTTGGGTTTAAATCAGGATATCATTGTGTTTCAGAAGAAAAGGCTAAAATAAAACTGAGTGAAAAAAACAGAGGACTATGCTATCAAGAAGACCCATCTGTAAGCAAACACTTCAAGTACATGGAATAAGTACGATTTACCTACACGAATTCTTCTGTCTGAGTAAATTTCTCTTGGCAATTTGATGTCTGGTTCCTCTGCCTTTTCTAAAACCAGCTTGAACATCAGGAAGTTCACGGTTCATGTATTGCTGAAGCCTGGCTTGGAGAATTTTGAGCATTACTTTACTAGCGGTGGACACATAAAGTAAATACAGTCCATATTTTAGTGGACTATAGACAACATTATGATTATTTTGGCCTTGTTTCTATTTATCCTTTTTTTTTTTTTTTTTTTTTGCAGATCTTGTGGTTTTTTTTTTAATTAATTTTTTTAATTGGAGGATGTGAAGTCAAGCGGGCCTTAGAAAGCATCACTACAAACAAAGCTAGTGGAGGTGATGGAATTCCAGTTGAGCTGTTTCAAATCCTGAAAAATAATGCTGTGAAAGTGCTGCACTCAATATGCCAGCAAATTTGGAAAACTCAGCAGTGGCCACAGGACTGGAAAAGGTCAGTTTTCATTCCAATCCCAAAGAAAGGCAATGCCAAAGAATGTTCAAACTACTGCACAATTGCACTCATCTCACACGCTAGTAAAGTAATGCTCAAAATTCTCCAAGCCAGGCTTCAGCAATACATGAACCGTGAACTTCCAGATGTTCAAGCTGGTTTTAGAAAAGGCAGAGGAACCAGAGATCAAATTGCCAACATCCACTGGATCATGGAAAAAGCAAGAGAGTTCCAGGAAAACATCTATTTCTACTTTATTGACTATGCCAAAGCCTTTCACTGTGTGGATCACAAGAAACTGTGGAAAATTCTGAAAGAGATGGGAATACCAGACCACCTGACCTGCCTCTTGAGAAACCTGTATGCAGGTTAAGAAGCAACAGTTAGAACTGGACATGGAACAACAGACTGGCTCCAAATAGGAAAAGGAGTATGTCAAGGTTGTATATTGTCACCCTGCTTATTTAACTTATATGCAGAGTACATCATGAGAAACGCTGGGCTTGAAGAAGCACAAGCTGGAATCAAGATTGCTGGGAGAAATATCAATAACCTCAGATATGCAGATGACACCACCCTTATGGCAGAAAGTGAAGAGGAACTAAAGAGCCTCTTGATGAAAGTGAAAGTGGAAAGTGAAAAAGTTGGCTTAAAGCTCAACATTCAGAAAACTAAGATCCCATCACTTCATGGGAAATAGATGGGGGAACAGTGGAAACAGGGTCAGACTTTATTTTGGGGGGCTCCAAAATCACTGCAGATGGTGATTGCAGCCATGAAATTAAAAGACGCTTACTCCTTGGAAGGAAAGTTACGACTAACCTAGATAGCATATTAAAAAGCAGAGACATTACTTTGTCAACAAAGGTCCGTCTAGTCAAGGCTATGGTTTTTCCAGTGGTCACGTATGGATGTGAGAGTTGGACTGTGAAGAAAGCTGAGCGCCGAAGAATTGATGCTTTTGAACTGTGGTGTTGGAGAAGACTCTTGAGAGTCCCTTGGACTGCAAGGAGATCCAACCCGTCCATTCTAAAGGAGATCAGTCCTGGATGTTCATTGGAAGGACTGATGCTAAAGCTGAAATTCCAATACTTTGGCCACCTCATGCGAAGAGTTGACTCATTGTTAAAGACTCTGATGCTGGGAGGGATTGGGGGCAGGAGGAGAAGGGGACAACAGAGGATGAGATGGCTGGATGGCATCACCGACTTGATGGACATGAGTTTGAGTAAACTCCGGGAGTTGGTGATGGACAGGGAGGCCTGGCATGCTGCGATTCATGGGGTTGCAAAGAGTCAGACACGACTGAGCGACTGAACTGAACTGACTGAGTTTGAGGATAATTGCTTTACAGTATTGTGGTCGTATTTGCCATACATCAACATGAATCAGCCTCGAGTGCACATGTGTTCCCCAATCCTGAACCCCCATTCCACCTGCCTTCCCACTCCATCTTTCTGTGTTGTCCGAGAGCAACGGCTTTGAGTGCCCTGCTTCATGCATCCAATTTACACTGGCCATCTATCTTACATATGGTAATATACATGTTTCAATGCTATTCTCTCAAATCATCCCACCCTTGCCTTCTCCCACAGAATCCAAAAGTCTGTTGTTTACATCTGTGTCTCTTTTGCTGCCTTGCTTATAGGATTGCTGTTATCATCTTTCTAAATTCCATATATATGCATTAATGTACTGTAGTGGTGTTTCTCTTTCTGGTTTACTTCACTTTGTACAATAGGCTGCAGTTTCATCCACCTCATTAGAACTAACTCAAATGTGTTCTTTTTTGTGAAATATATTTACAGAAAAATGCATACAACATTAAGGTGACAGTTTAACAAACAAACATCCAGGTCCAGAGAGAGAACATTACCAGAACTTTGGAAGCCCCTCACATGACCCATATGTCACAAACACCTCTCTTCCCCATAGGTAGCCTCTATCCTGACGTTTATGGTAATAATTTCTGTGCTTTTCTTTACGGTTTTTAATTCCCTCAAATGGTTTAGATTTGCTTGATTATGATCATATGAGTTATTTTATAAATCACAAAATTTATATATATATACTTATACCTATGTGTATATACATCGGAGAAGGCAATGGCACCCCACTCCAGTACTCTTGCCTGGAAAATCCCATGGATGGAGGAGCCTGGTAGGCTGCAGTCCATGGGGCCGCTAAGTCAGACACGACTGAGCGACTTCACTTTCACTTTTCACTTTTCACTTTCATGCACTGGAGAAGGAAATGGCAACCCACTCCAGTGTTCTTGCCTGGAGAATCCCAGGGATGGGGGAGCCTGGTGGGCTGCCATCTATGGGATCACACAGAGTCGGACACGACTGAAGTGACTTAGCAGCAGCAGCATGTGTATATACATGCATACACACACACAGTATGAATTCTTTGATATATTGTGAGCTTTACAGCAGTGGAATATAAGTAAATTCTTTTGTGTTTAGCTTTCTTTTTTTCCCACATCATATTGTGAGATTGATCCTTACAACTCTACTTTGTTGAGTGTACCATGTTTTATTAATCCACTTCCTTGTTGATACACATTTGGATCATTCAGAATTTGGGTCTGTTACAAACAGGTCTACTCTGAGCACACTTGTACAAGTTCATGTACAAGTGTGCCTAAGCAGATCTGGGGTCTAACCTATGACTGGAATTGCTGGATCCAAGGGTATATGCATATTTTCAAAATTACTAGGTGGTTCAACATTGTTTTCCACAGCTTTTGGACTGTTTACACTCTCACCACTAGTGGATGAGTCTCCCCATTCATACACTTGGCAATGTTAGATTTTTAAATGTTTACCCATCTAGTGAGTATATGACATTATATCATTGGACCTTTAATTTGCACTTTTCAGATTACTAATAGGTTTTATGCCTTTTCATATTTATAGTTCCTAATTTATGACATGCCTAGTCAAATATTTCATGGATTTTTCCATTGAGTATGCTATGTTTTTCTTACTAATGTGCAGGAGCTCTTTATGTGCTTTGAATATTGATCCTTTGTGGGTTGTAACTTTAATATAATTGACTTTATCAATATTTCGTTTATGATTGGTATTTTTCT